>NC_060139.1:1031879104-1034386604 GCF_021461385.2 Schistocerca piceifrons
TCCTCCTCCTTGCCGCCGCCGCCTCCGCCTCCGCCTCCTCCTCCTCCTTGCCGCCGCCGCCTCCGCCTCCGCCTCCTCCTCCTCCTTGCCGCCGCCGCCTCCGCCTCCTCCTCCTCCTTGCCGCCGCCGCCGCCGCCTCCTCCTCCTCCTTGCCGCCGCCGCCGCCGCCTCCTCCTCCTCCTTGCCGCCGCCGCCGCCGCCTCCTCCTCCTCCTTGCCGCCGCCGCCGCCGCCTCCTCCTCCTCCTTGCCGCCGCCGCCGCGCTCCTCCTCCTCCTTGCCGCCGCCGCCGCCGCCTCCTCCTCCTCCTTGCCGCCGCCGCCGCCGCCTCCCTCCTCCTCCTTGCCGCCGCCGCCCCCCGCCTCCCTCCTCCTTGCCGCTCCGCCGCCTCCTCCTCCTCCTCCTGCCGCCCCCCCCCTCCTCCCTCCTTGCCGCCGCCGCCGCCCCTCCCCTCCGCGCGCCGCCTCCTCCTCTCCTTGCCGCCGCCGCCGCCGCCTCCTCCTCCTCCTTGCCGCCGCCGCCGCCTCCTCCTCCTCCTCCTTGCCGCCGCCGCCGCCGCCTCCTCCTCCTCCTTGCCGCCGCCGCCGCCGCCTCCTCCTCCTCCTTGCCGCCGCCGCCGCCGCCGCCGCCTCCTCCTCCTCCTTGCCGCCGCCGCCGCCGCCGCCGCCTCCTCCTCCTCCTTGCCGCCGCCGCCGCCGCCGCCGCCTCCTCCTCCTCCTTGCCGCCGCCGCCGCCGCCGCCGCCTCCTCCTCCTCCTTGCCGCCGCCGCCGCCGCCGCCGCCTCCTCCTCCTCCTTGCCGCCGCCGCCGCCGCCGCCGCCTCCTCCTCCTCCTTGCCGCCGCCGCCGCCGCCGCCGCCTCCTCCTCCTCCTTGCCGCCGCCGCCGCCGCCGCCGCCGCCTCCTCCTCCTCCTTGCCGCCGCCGCCGCCGCCGCCTCCTCCTCCTCCTTGCCGCCGCCGCCGCCGCCGCCTCCTCCTCCTCCTTGCCGCCGCCGCCGCCGCCGCCTCCTCCTCCTCCTTGCCGCCGCCGCCGCCGCCTCCTCCTCCTCCTTGCCGCCGCCGCCGCCGCCTCCTCCTCCTCCTTGCCGCCGCCGCCGCCGCCTCCTCCTCCTCCTTGCCGCCGCCGCCGCCGCCTCCTCCTCCTCCTTGCCGCCGCCGCCGCCGCCTCCTCCTCCTCCTCCTTGCCGCCGCCGCCGCCGCCGCCTCCTCCTCCTCCTCCTTGCCGCCGCCGCCGCCGCCTCCTCCTCCTCCTCCTTGCCGCCGCCGCCGCCGCCTCCTCCTCCTCCTCCTTGCCGCCGCCGCCGCCGCCTCCTCCTCCTCCTCCTTGCCGCCGCCGCCGCCGCCTCCTCCTCCTCCTCCTTGCCGCCGCCGCCGCCGCCTCCTCCTCCTCCTCCTTGCCGCCGCCGCCGCCGCCTCCTCCTCCTCCTCCTTGCCGCCTCCTCCTCCTCCTTGCCGCCTCCTCCTCCTCCTTGCCGCCTCCTCCTCCTCCTTGCCGCCTCCTCCTCCTCCTTGCCGCCTCCTCCTCCTCCTTGCCGCCTCCTCCTCCTCCTTGCCGCCTCCTCCTCCTCCTTGCCGCCTCCTCCTCCTCCTTGCCGCCTCCTCCTCCTCCTTGCCGCCTCCTCCTCCTCCTTGCCGCCTCCTCCTCCTCCTTGCCGCCTCCTCCTCCTCCTTGCCGCCTCCTCCTCCTCCTTGCCGCCTCCTCCTCCTCCTTGCCGCCTCCTCCTCCTCCTTGCCTTCTCTGGTCTCTGCCTCGGCGTTTGAGACAGTCTGTCCCCTCTCTCCCTCTCCTTTTTCCTCTACTTCCTTCCTCCCTGTGCGTGCCTGAAGGCCAACCCACGCGTTCGCACGCGTAGCCGGTGATGGGGTAACGCGTAATTCCCCGCCCTGGGTAGATATGTAAGGCATGCACGTACCCCCTGGTAAAGGCCAGGCCCAGGGAGGGGTGATTGCCTGAGCTGATACCTTCTGACCATGCCGATTGGTCCCTCCGTCTGTTGTGATCTGAAGTGTAAACATTCCCCTAAGGCGGGAGTGCCCTCTGAGAGGGTCCCCACAAGGAAGGGGCGCGCCATCGGAGACGCTGGCAATCATGGATTCCTCCGCAATGGATTTCACTCCATGTGTCTCGACTTCTGCCCAAAACCGGAAACTTGACCAGCCACCAGTGACAAAAGTACTACCGCCTGCCCCACAGTTCCTCGTCGTTTCTCGCTCTGAGGACGAAAAGGATTTTTCCTCTGTCAACCCTTTCGTTATCCAGAAGGGCGTAGATGCCATAGCCGGATCTGTCAAATCTTGTACCAGGTTGCGTAACGGTACCTTATTACTAGAAACTGAGAGCGCCTTTCAGGCACAAAAACTGCTTCGGGCCACACTCCTGTACACGTTCCCTGTCCGGGTGGAGGCTCACCGAACTTTGAATTCGTCTCGTGGTGTGGTCTATACTAGCTCCCTCGACGGATTGACTGACGAGGAGATTCAATCTTTCCTCGCTAAGCAGGGCGTGACGGCTGTCCATAGGATCATGAAAAAGGTCAACAATGACCTTGTACCGACCCGGACACTTTTCTTGGCCTTTGATAGTGTTAAGCTGCCATCGCGCATCAAGGCGGGCTACGAGGTTATTTCTGTTCGCCCCTATGTGCCGACACCTACGCGCTGCTACCAGTGTCAGCGTTTCAATCACACTCGACAGTCTTGTTCCAATGCGGCTAAATGTGTCACTTGCGGCAGGGATGCCTATGAAGGTGACTGTCCACCTCCGTCTACTCGTTGTGTGAACTGTCAGGGTGACCATGCCGCATCCTCCCGCGACTGTCCCGTCATTAAGGAAGAACGCTGTATCCAAGAAATTCGGGTCAAAGAGAAAGTGTCCACCTCGGCTGCTCGCAAGCTATTGGCTAGTAGGAAGCCCACGCTGCTCCCAGCAGGGAAATACAGTACTGTCCTCGCCTCTCCTCGGACTACCAGTGAGGTGGCAACCCAGACATGCGATCTGACCTTCAGCACCACGGTCGTCCGTTCGGCCACTGCTAAGATCGCGCGGTCGACGTCTCCTCTTCCTCCCATCACCCCAAAGACACCAGCCCCTTCATCAGCTTCTGCTAAGACGAAGACCCAGAAGTCAGATGCACGGGCCTTCCAGAAGGAACCGTCCCGTGCAGACTTTCTACGTACTTCGACCTCCCAGCCTTCGACCGGTACTTCCACGAAACGACCTTCCAAGACGGCTCATAGGAAGCACAGTTCTCCTTCTCCGCCACGGCGCATTTCTTCTCCTGCGCCACCCAGCGGTTGCCGCCCCAGGCAGTCATCCGTTTCGCCTGGCCGCACCGCTGGTAGCCGAACATCTGGCCGTTCACCGGCGGAGGAAGCTCCCCCTCCCGGCCATCTTACCAAGATGGCCGATGAACCTATAGACCCAATGGACGATGACTGTCCGCCTACTGATAGCGGCGGCAGTGCTCGCTCGAAGCCGGGCCCTCAGCAGCCTTCGAGGTGACCCCTTCTTTCATCTTCCTTTTCTTCTTACGATGGCACTTACTCACTGGCATACTCGCAGCATTCGCTCCAACCGAGAGGACTTGAAGTTGCTGCTCCGCTTGCACCATCCACTCGTCGTAGCCCTCCAGGAAACGAAGCTACGCCCATGCGATCAAATTGCCTTGGCACACTACACCTCTGTGCGTTTTGACCTACCCCCTGTGGTAGGTATTCCGGCTCATGGAGGGGTTATGTTGCTGGTCCGGGATGATATTTACTACGATCCCATCACATTGCACACAGGCCTGCAGGCAGTTGCCATCCGCATTACTCTCCCCGCTTTTACATTTTTCATTTGTACCATCTACACTCCATCGTCATCTGCCGTTACCAGGGCAGACATGATGCAGCTTATTGCTCAGCTACCTGCCCCATTTTTGTTAACTGGAGACTTCAATGCCCACCATCCCCTTTGGGGCTCTCCGGCATCCTGCCCGAGGGGCTCCCTGTTAGCAGACCTTTTCAACCAGCTCAATCTTGTGTGCCTCAATACTGGCGCCCCTACTTTTCTTTCGGACACATCTCACACCTATTCCCATTTAGACCTCTCTATATGTACTACCCAACTTGCACGCCGGTTTGAGTGGTATGCACTTTCTGATACATATTCGAGCGACCACTTCCCGTGTGTTATTCATCTCCTGCAGCATACCCCCTCCCTGTGCTCATCTAGTTGGAACATCTCCAAAGCAGACTGGGGGCTCTTCTCTTCCAGGGCGACCTTTCAGGATCAAACCTTCACAAGCTGCGATCGTCAGGTCGCCCACCTCACGGAAGTCGTTCTCACTGCTGCTGAATATTCCCTCCCTCACCCTACTTCTTCTCCACGTCGCGTACCGGTCCCCTGGTGGACCGCAGCATGTAGAGACGCTTTACGTGCTCGTCGACGTGCTTTACGCACCTTTAAACGCCATCCTACAGTGGCGAATTGTATCACTTATCAACGATTACGTGCACAGTGTCGTCTTATTATTAAAGAAAGCAAGAAAGCCAGCTGGGCTGCTTTCACAAGCACCTTCAACAGTTCTACTCCGTCTGTTGTCTGGGGTAGCCTGCGCCGGCTATCTGGCACTAAGGTCCACTCACCAGTTTCTGGCTTGATGGTCGCGAATGACGTCCTTGTGGCCCCGGAGGATGTCTCCAATGCCTTCGGCCGCTTTTTCGCAGAGGTTTCGAGCTCCGCTCATTACCACCCTGCCCTCCTCCCCCGCAAACAGGCAGAGGAGGCTAGGCCACCTAACTTCCGCCCCTGGAATCGTGAAAGTTATAATGCCCCATTCACCATGCGGGAACTCGAAAACGCACTTGCCCGGTCACGGTCCTTGGCTCCAGGGCCTGATTCTATTCATGTTCAGATGCTGAAGAACCTTTCTCCTGCGGGTAAAGGTTTCCTTGTTCGTACTTACAATCGCATCTGGATTGAGGGACACGTTCCCGCATGCTGGCGCGAGTCTATTGTCCCGATCCCTAAGCCGGGGAAGGACAAGCACTTGCCTTCCAGTTATCGACCCATCTCGCTTACCAGCTGTGTCTGTAAAGTGATGGAGCGAATGGTTAACTCCCGTTTGGTTTGGCTGCTCGAGTCTCGACGCCTACTGACCAATGTACAATGTGGATTTCGTAGGCGCCGCTCTGCTGTTGGCCATCCGGTTACCTTGTCGACCTTCATTATCAATAACTTCTTGCGGAAGCGCCCGACCGCGGCTGTGTTCTTTGATTTGGAGAAGGCTTACGACACCTGTTGGAGGGCGGGCATTCTCCGCATACATGGGGTCTTCGCGGTCGCCTCCCTCTTTTTATTCGTTCCTTTTTAATGGATCGACAGTTCAGGGTACGTGTGGGTTCTGTCCTGTCAGACACCTTTCACTAGGAGAATGGGGTGCCACAGGGCTCAGTTTTGAGCGTCGCTCTCTTCGCCATAGCGATCAATCCAATAATGGATTGCCTCCCAGCTGATGTATCAGGCTCCCTTTTCGTGGACGATTTTACCATCTATTGCAGCGCGCAGCGTACGTGTTTCCTGGAGCGCTGTCTTCAGCGTTCTCTTGACCGTCTTTACTCCTGGAGTGTCGCCAATGGCTTCCGTTTTTCTGCCGAGAAGACGGTCTGTATTATCTTCCGGCGCTACAAACAGTTTCTCCCACCGTCCTTACGACTCGGTCCCGTTGCTCTCCCATTCGTGGAGACAACAAAATTTTTAGGTCTTAAATTTGACAGGAAACTTAGCTGGTCTCCACATGTGTCATATTTGGCTGCCCGTTGTACCTGTTCTTTAAATGTCCTCCGTGTTCTCAGTGGTATGTCGTGGGGAGCGGATCGAACCGTCCTACTTCGCCTATATCGGTCGATCGTCCGCTCCAAGCTGGATTATGGGAGCTTAGTATTCTCCTCTGCACGGCCATCCATCTTACGCCACCTCAACTCCATACAACATCGGGGTTTACGACTTGCGATCGGAGCGTTTTATACTAGTCCCGTAGAGAGTCTTCATGCTGACGCTGGCGAATTGCCACTCACCTACCGGCGCGATATACTGCTTTGTCGGTATGCCTGTCGGCTACTGTCAGTGCCCAACCACCCGTCTTATCGTTCCTTTTTTGACGACTCTCTCGACCGTCAATACGGGTTGTATGTCTCTGCCCTGCTACCCCCTGGAGTTCGCTTTCGTCGCCTCCTTCAACACCTTAATTTTTCACTCCTTGCAACCTTTCGAGTGGGCGAGAGCCACACGCCACCTTGGCTCCAGGCTCAGGTTCGCGTCCACCTTGACGTCTGCTCGCTCCCATAGGAGGTTACCCACGGTTCAGTCTACCACTCCTGTATTGTCGAACTTCGTTCGAAGTTCATTAATATGACCTTCATTTATACAGATGCCTCAAAGACCAATGACGGGGTCGGGTGTTCTTTTATTGTCGGGGCACAAAGTTTCAAATTCCGGCTCCATGGCCATTGTTCGGTCTTCACAGCTGAGCTCTTTGCCCTCTACCAGGCTGTTCTTTACATCTGCCGACACCGACATTCTGCTTATGTCATCTGCTCCGATTCCCTGAGCGCCATCCAGAGCCTCAGTGATCCGTACCCGGTTCACCCTTTCGTGCTTCGGATCCAACACTCTCTTCAGCAGCTGGTGGACGTCGGATCTCCGGTTAGCTTTATGTGGGTTCCTGGCCATGTCGGTATCCCTGGGAACGAAGCTGCAGATGCCGCGGCCAAGGCTGCGGTCCTCCAGCCTCGGACAGCTTCTTGTTGTGTCCCTTCGTCAGATTGTAGCAGGGTCATTTGTCGGCGCATTTTATCGCTGTGGCATGCCGATTGGGCTGCACTTACAGGCAACAAGCTTCGGGCCTTGAAACCTCTTCACGCGGCTTGGACGTCCTCCTCACGCCCTTCTCGGCGGGAGGAGGTAGTTTTGGCCCGGTTACGCATTGGACACTGCCGGCTCAGCCATCGCCATCTGCTGACGGCTGCGCCGGCGCCGTTCTGCCCATGTGGGCAATTGCTGACGGTCCGCCACATTTTAACGTCCTGTCCGGATTTTAACACATTGCGTCTTGATCTTGGCCTGCGATGTACTCTAGATGCGATTTTAGCGGATGACCCACTAGCAGCTGCTCGCGTTCTTCATTTTATCAACTTGACAACCCTCTCTAAGGACATTTGATTCTGCTGGTTTTTTTAATCCTATGCCTGTCAGTCTGTCTTTTATCGTGTTTTCTGTTTCGTTGCTGTTTTAAACTTGTGACTCGCGGTGCATTCCTAACGTAGTCTGGGCGCTAATGACCGTTGAAGTTGTGCGCCCTAAAACCACAAAAGAAAAAAAAAGCATTCCCTCAACGTGACCTCACGTCGCAGCTGTGTTGAATATATTTTGACTGTCCATGTAAATTAATGAATTTCAACTTTAACAACAATTCACCAGTCGATTGCACTGGCGATGAATTTGTAAACCTAAACCGCTACGTTAAGTGAAACAGGTCTTCAAGGTGGCATAGATTTCTACCTTTGATTCCATTTCTCACTAATTTATGCACGTATTTCACTAAGCAGTCTTCACCTCGGTGAAACGGCAGATCAGATCTGCTAACATTGCTGACCTTGCTATAAACCAGAAATGCTACAGACACGTAATCCATGCTCATTAATACCATAGCAATGCGATACTTGAAAATTACTGACGTACACCTTCACGAAAACGGGTACTGACACAAATACTCGATTTTCTATTTTTTGCGAGAGGATAATCGTGGTCTACAACTTCATACAATTACTACAAAGGCTATCGTGTTCTCTGAAGCCTTTAGCGGATAATAATACGGCTGTTGCCGAAGCACTGCCCAATATTACTTCTCTGCTTGGCATGGTTACCTTCTAGAGAGGTTTTAGACAAGTTTCAGCTCAGAATATGTTCTATGATTTTACAACAAACCGATGTCAAGGATATTGGACAGCACTTCCGTGGTCACTTTTACTGCTCTTCTAGACGTGTGTAACCTGTGCTTTTTTGAAGAACTAGCCACGGTTTTTTGTTAGAAGGCGCTGCGACAGATCATAGTAACAAGTGGAGGTAATTTAGCCGCAAATTCAGTACAGAATCTGATGGTTTCTATCGGGCACTGGAGCTTGTTCAATTTCAACGAATTAAGGTGTGAAACTAATATTTACTTCTTTCATCTGTTAGTGGTACGAGGTTTAATCTGGGGCAGTACAGGGTTTTCCTTTGTGAAGGAATATTTGAAAACGGACTGAAGAATTTCAACCTTTGCTTTGGTACCCTAAGTTTAAGTTTCTCACACATTCGCTGGGGACTAGACACTACCTTGGGTGCCACTAACAGACTTCACATACGAGCAGAATTTCTTTGTGTCTCGCAAGACGCAAAGAAATTTGACAGTATTCAGCTACGTTAGCCATTGAATGCCTCGTGCATTGCTCCATGGACAGCGAAATATGTTTCATTCAGTATCTCCCTATTTATAGCCATATGCTCTGTTTATTTTTCTTTCTAAGATTCTTTACAGTGATTATATACCGTGGAGTGCCCCTCCAATTACGTACAGTTCTACTAGGTACATATCTATCTAGTGCATTGTCACTTATTCTTTTCAACTTAAGCCGTAGTTCCTCCGCATGCACCTGCCCTGTGCTGAAGGTTTAAAGTTCCTCATGGAGATGTGCGTTCAGTAAATTAGACAAAAAAAATCGGTTGTCGCACCTTTCTGCTTGTTTTGGTTGTCATTCGCAGTTTGGTAATTATAGCTGCCACAACCGCGTCACGGTCGCTGTTAACATTTTCATTGTAGACATTTTCAAAGAGGTCAGGTCTCTTCATTGACATCAGATCCAATATATTTCCGTAATGGATGGAGTTCCTAACTTTCTGTTGTAAGTAGTTTCCAGGGAAGGCATTTAGTAACTTTTCAGAGGATGTTTTATCACGCCCACCCCAAATTTTACCAACTGATCGTTGTATGACTTAAGTCTCCACCGACGATTGCAGTACGTCCAGTTGCGGTAAGAAGTTGTTTCTCCTCGGTTGTCGCTCTAGGCGCAATATTTTGTAGGCAGTAAAAAGTTAATGTAGCTTGCTCCATACTTTACAAAAAGTTCCGCAGACACGTTAGTTACGGAAAATCAAAATCCGAGCTGGAAGTTAACTTCAGAGCAGTATGCGGCCATCACATTCCACTGTCTTTATACTGCTTATAATTGAGCTTCATCGGAAAGAGAATGTTTTCGTATCATTACAATTTTATTAAGATCAGTTGAAGCCAACATTGTTACTGTTGAGCATGCTTTAAAAGTGCTCCAATGTGTGTAAATTTGTGTCGACTGGTCATTTCATTTACCCTTCGAAAGCTCGTTAAGAAAATGTGTTGATTGGAATCTGTTTTAGACAATAACCGATATACTACTCAACACACAATAAACAGATACTCAGAAACTGCACATTGCATATCATTAACGCGGACCGCGCGGGATTAGCCGAGCGGTCTCAGGCGCTGCTGTCACGGACTGTGCGGCTGATCCCGGCGGAGGTTCCAGTTCTCCCTCGGCCATGGGTGTGTGTGTTCGTCCTTAGCGTAATTAAGGTTAAATAGTGTGTACGCTTAGGGACTGCTGACCTTAGCAGTTCAGTCCCATAAGATTTCACACACATCTGAACATTTTTCGTTAACGCGGGTACACGAATTTCTGTTCCATGTTGCTATTTTATTATTCCAGCGAAGCAACTGTAAGAGCTCTGATTTTTAATACATTCAACAGGTTTGCCCGATAACGAAAGGTGGCTGCTGTGGTATTTGTTTCATCGTCAGTTACTTCCCTCTAACCTCTTTCACATACCCAGTATTCAAATGCTACTGCAATAAACAGGCTAGTGATGCCGACAGCAAACAATTACTTTGTAAAAAGCAGACTTTACAAAAGACATCTCCTCTTCCTTTCTCCATGTATTTTCGCACTGTTGGAAACGAGACACTGCGTTCAGCAGACATGAAGCGTCATGTTTTCTGCCTACATTAAGGCCATGATACGACATGCATTGGATCGTAATGTCACAGCACACTTGGATTTGTCAGTAAAAATGACAACGCGTGGCTGTGCCCGAGGACACACAAGGTATATTTTTAATTCACAGAACATCACAGAAGAAAACAGCAGTGCAAATGTAGGTGTCTTCGACCACGCAGATTAGAAGTCGAAATACTTCTTTTAACTTGCTTAACTCCGTAATTAGGCCGAGAAGATCACTTCGAGCTGAAACTTAACAACGCAGTATGCGTGTTTTTTTTTATTTATTTCTA
Source organism: Schistocerca piceifrons (assembly GCF_021461385.2). NCBI lineage: Eukaryota > Metazoa > Arthropoda > Insecta > Orthoptera > Acrididae > Schistocerca > Schistocerca piceifrons. The sequence goes on from NC_060139.1 coordinate 1,031,889,447, forward strand.
CAGATCATAATGGACACGACACTGAAATTACAGAACATAAATTCCGAAAATAACTACATAGCTTGTATTGGATGTTACTTGCTTGTAGTGTCAGTAAATTGTCAAAACAGTATTTATCGTCGCGATAAGGTTTGGTAACTTCCTCTACAACAGATTACAATAACATGTAAATTTTGGTAGCTGATTTTTAGGTTCGTAACTGTTTCCTTAGGAACTCTCCTGCCACTGAAGGAGAAGACGTACACAGACTTGTAATATTGTGCCTTTTCTTGCCTTGGCGCCAAACATTGGTGGAGGACGAGTATTGTAATAATTCTTGTAAGTAGAAGTCTCCTATTACACTTAAGATTATGTAATAGCATAAAATTGCAATACAGTTCACTGTTTAGTTGTTAAACATATAGGCTGCACCTGAAGACGCGGCTGTAAGCCGTGAAACCGGTAGTCTTTTCAGTTAATACCAAGATTTCCCCAGATGTCAGCGATGTTTCCATTCGCCATTAATGGACAACTCTTAATCAGTCGTGGTCAGACGTAAATGGAAGGCAGCCCCTGCCAGACACTGATGAAGAGCTGTAAAGATTTGCAGTGTGTAGTAACGTGAATAGAACTGTACCAGGTTCTTGATCTACACTCTGCATGGCAAAAGGCACGTCCCACTGCACCAGTTATTAGTGTTTCTCCCCGCTCTATTCACGTATGGAGCACAGAAGGAATGAGTGTTTGAATGCCTCTTTGTGTGCAGTAAGTATACCTTACACTCACTATCCCTACATAAGTGATACATGGGGGTTTTAGTGTATTCCTAGCGTCATCATTTGAAGCCGGTTCTCGAAACTTTAACAGACTTCCAGATTCTGTCAGTTCAGTTTCTTCACACTTTGCCACGGGTGACCATTCGTGCTACCCTTCTCTGCGTGTGTTTAATATTTCCTATTAGTCCTATCTCATATGAGTCTCACACATTTAAGCAATGATTGCGCTTTTCCAGATTACATTGTGCTTGCTTGAACCACCGTCTTACTGGACTGAATTAACTGGGCGAAGTCCCGTTCTTCGTTCAGCCAATAGGTTTAGGCGAGATTACTATTATTTGTCCCTTCTGTACTGGCGGCCGTTTTTTTTAAGTTTTACAGTCAGAATGACATTCACGTACGGAACGAGAACAAATTAGGGAATCTCACTTTTTACAAAGTGGTTTTCAGCTGTCGGCACCATTAGCCTGTTTATTGCACTAGCATTTGAATAGTGGGTATTGGAAGTAGGTTAGAGAAAAGTAAAACATTAAGGTGTCCCGTTATTCTTCTGCCTCTTACTTCGGCTACATGGGTATTTAATGAATCGTTTGGCCTCTAGGTACGACAACGTGTGTTTCAAGGACACGATAGTCGGCGTTCAGAGCCAGTTCATTGCGTACACCGACGAGTATTGTGCACTTAGATATTTGAACCATTTTCTGAGCAACAAAATATACATTAGTCAAGACGGTAAACTTAAACATCACCATAGAAGCTTATTACACCTTTGGTCATATAAAAATTGAAATCGCTGTTGTAACTATTTTCTTGTTCATAACCGCCTCGTGTTTCCTGTCTGTCCCCTGTAAGTCAGTCTCTAGCCCGTTGATGCGGCTAATCAGTAACGTGTCGTGAGGGTCAGCTGTTGCAGAGCGAGAGCTGTCGGGACTCGACCACAGGACGTTCGGAGTGGACTGCCCACTCCCGTCCTGTCACTAGTTACCTCTACAGATGCACATTAAACAAACCAGAAGTAGTGGGAAAACACACATGATGTATCACCTGGTACTACGAAGTGTACATCACCCACGCTATTCGGTTCGCTACATGCTCCAAATCTGTTTTGAATGTTAAGAGGTGCCTGGTTTTGTGAAATACGATTTTCCTAGGATTAGTATTTCAACAAAGAAAGAGGGAATGGTTACGACCACATGACGACAGCTTGCCGCCATAAGGGTAGATATTAAGAAGGGCGGAAATGGTAAATGGCTTTTGGAAGGTTACAATTACGCACTTACCCCTCGAGGTCATTGTGTGAAGTCAAGCATCCCCTTTCACCGAAAGTAGAATTTTACATCGTGTCTAGTAGGAAGCATCATGTCTTATTTTACTGGTAGGAACGATATTCAACTATTCCTTCGCTCGTGCAATGGTCGGAACGGGCCAGAAATGTAACGCTGTGGTCACTAGGTTTAATTCGGCAAAAGAGCAGAGATCCGTGACTGCCGTAAGAAAACAGAACGCTATTTTTATGAGCTTATTTGTCCTGCAAAGGACCTGCCACAAGTTCTTCGCAATTTCATGCGTTTCATCTACGGTGTTGTTGGTGTGTGTCGTGGGAAGAAGGGATTTCCAACACCAGTTTATTACAGCAAACCGCAGTATTGGTTGCAAGCAAGGTATGATTGTTCAGTTGTAATCTTAAACTGAAGTAGCCCAAGCAAAAGAGCAGATATAGAGCGGGGGAAAAGGGAAGAAAGGCGGAGCGTGACAATTACTGCTAGAAAATCACGTTAGTGAAAGCAAAGAAATGGAGAGAATTAACATGCAGCCGCCGTTGGAGGTACATAAAGTGGGTAACAACCCGCTATACGGAAGGAAGAATAGCAAACCAGGTTCCCATCCGTATGTTAGGTAAGTCACTGAGCATTCATCACACGCTCTATAACCCACACCACTTCACATTATCGGTTCCTCAGCCACGCACAGTTAATGTTCTGTTACGCAATACTAAAACCAACTTCTCGCAACGTTGTCTTATAATCAGGCTCCAATTAACGGCTCCAAAAATACTCATTTCACTCGCGAAATACGAATCTTACTACTCGCTGAAGGCGAAACAATGCATGGAAAGCGAATAGATTTAGTTAATGTGGCTGTAAAGTGCCTCCACGTGCATGAGCTCTGAATGTCTTGTTGGATTCAGCATCCGAGTTTTGTCAAAGAATTTCACGTGCGAAAGGATAAGAAATAGGGATAGTAATAGATGTAAGAACAAGAAAAGCGCTGATGCTTTAATGTTCACTGAACTCCTGACTCTACACATGCACCGCGACTTCCCCCGCCCTTAGTCAGCCTCTATCCCCTGTCCAAAGATAAGACCAGAGTTAATGGGCGCGGAACGTGGCGCCCGACTTTCCGGCCAATGAGGCCTCGCAAAATTGCCGCGTGAACAACGTGCTGCTCTGAGAGATAGCCAGAATGCAGCAGGATGGCCCGTGACTCACCAAAATTTGGGGAGTAATCTCTTTGCGTAATCAAACCTGCAGGAGGTTTCAAAGATTCATACTGCTGTTTGTGAGAATAAGTAAAAGGGCTTCTATGGCCCACACTAGGTATTCAGTCAAACAAACAAACAAGCCATGCTTTCATGCCAAGCGGTCTAGTCGGGAAAATGACCATTACGGCTACTTCAGAGAGAGACTGCATTTCCAAGAAAACGGCACAGATATAGCTTGCTTCCATCGTCTTTGAAGTATTTGTATATACCAACAGAGCATGACGTTGCTACATAGAAAAAAAGATATAGCACTGCACGATTAAATGTTCCAAGAGATATGAAAGGAGTGAGAGAAACGCAAGTCTTCCAATGTAATTTGTGAAACTACTTCACAGTAAAACCTTTATCGGGCACCAAGGTTCATTGCATTATTCCCCCAATTCTGCAGTCTAGCAAATTGAGGTATCTCTTACAACAGTGTGATCTTAAAGCTTACTCTTCAACTACACTTGATACTTTGAGTCAAAAAATCATCATATTACCATGTTCGGTGGACCTTTCATAGTTACGTATAACATGGTTGCTTCATATTCGTTGCACCTACTATGGTACAAAAATTGTTACAAAGAAAATTTAGATACACTGTATTCAGTTGACAGTTCACGAATTCAATCCACGCTGGTTCATCGTAAATCGTGCAACACATCAAGAGAAAAATCGAGATAGTTCAGGTGAAGGAAATGGGCCAATAGTCAGTTGAGAGAATTGCAAAAGTAGTAAAGTTGAAATCTAGTAAACATGCATGTCATCAAAGAAGGGTATAAGCAAAGTATAGACTGCAACACATTCATTTATTTCCATAAACGATACATACAGTCCATCGGTTGTACAAAATTTATCGCAGTAAGCCTTGACCAGTTTTCAGTATCATGAGGGGTATCTTCTTCAGAACGAATAAAGCCACCTATTATCTCTTAAACACATTCCAAAATAAACGTCTAAAACTAAGAAATACATTAAAACAGTGATTTAAAGTACATAGAAAAAACATTTACCCTAATAAAGAATACGTCAAAAATGTAAGCTGAAACGCTTAAGTGAAAAAGCAGAAACCATAGATTGAGTCCTCCGTGAAAAACAGGTACAGCTTATAATATGCACAGGTACTAAACGTGTAGCAACTGGTTAAGATACCAAGTACACGTAGTGTAGAATGCGCCACGGCTGAACGTTAGTTGCATGACACACGCTCAACCACATGAAATACGTAATTGTAGCACTAATGCGTCAATATAATATACATCAATTTTAAGTAAAACAAACTGTACGTGGTGTGAAAGCAAAAATGACCACGACAGTACGTAGCACAAATTTAATTAAATGGTTGATAACAAAGATATGTGCTGATAAATTCCTGCTCTATTTTAAACAAGATCTTATAATATGCATAAAAGAAAAATACTCTTTATGTGAAACCTGCATAACCGGAATAGTATCGTCCAGCTTGCTATCGGTAAGGAAATACAGAGTCCGCTAAGTAAATAGACAAACAAAGTATTCGAAATTTAAGAGAAAGGAAACATTCGTCAAAACGTTACGTAGTTGCGAGCAACAGCTAAAAGGCTTTAAACAGAAACTTTTAGTTCTCAACTGCAGCTGTTCACCTAAAATGACACTATCACTAATGACTGTATGTCGAAAGATCTCAAGTTCTTCCAATACCTCACGTTTCGATCATTTCTTCTCTCTATGTAGAAACGCCATTTCGTCTACTTCTTTTGAATTCTGTGTCGATATTTATAACCACTAGTCGAAAGAAGAATTATGAAAATTGGTACCCTTACCTTCTAACAGGTGTTCTTGTACTTTACGTGAAAGGTCCTATCTGTCTGTCTGATGTAAAACATCGGACACGTACCGCAAGCAGTTCTGTAAACTCCTGAGCTACGTAACGGTTCATTTTAAGTTCTGTTATGGACCAGAAGGTACAATTTGGTCGGTGGTTGTCACTTAACGGAAAATCACAAAACCTAAACATAATCTATCCTGATCAAACTGAGACCCAAAAAAATTAGCTCACGATTTTCATTTTTTAACTCCCAAGTGAAACCAATTTTCCCATAAAGATTATTACATATTTCAAAGACTTGACTTGCTTACTCCTTAGATCCATTGCATACAATAATATCCACTTAACTCCAGTAAGACTGAATGTCTAATACTGTTCCAGCGTCACATACAAAAAGTGTTACAGTACATTTATGTAAATCTATATCTACTAGAACATCTCAAGTTTTGTAGACATACTCCTCCTCCTCACTATAAATAACTACAGAATTAACACTACCAGATTTTACACTACTGGCCATTAAAATTGCTTCACCAAGAAGAAATGCAGATGGTAAAAAAGTATTCATTGGACAAATATATTATACTAGAAGTGATATGTGATTACATTTTCACGCAGTTTGGATGCATAGATCCTGAGGAATCAGTACCCAGAACAACCACCTCTGGCCGTAATAACGGTCTTCATACACCTGAGCATTGAGTTAAACAGAGCTTGGATGGCGTGTACAGGTACAGCTGCCTTTGCAGCTTCAACACGATACCACAGTTCATCAAGAGTAGTGACCGGCGTATTGTGACGAGCCAGTTGCTCGGCCACCATTGACCAGACGTTTTCAATTGGTAAGATACATGGAGAATGTGCTGGCCAGGGCAGCAGTCGAACATTTTCTGTATCCAGAAAGACCCGTACAGGACCTGCAACATGCGGTCGTTCATTATCCTGCTGAAATGTAGTGTTACGACCCGTGGCTCCACCCTTCATTCGATCCCTGCGAAACCCATCTGAAATGTAACGTCCACTGTTCAAAGTGCCGTCAATGTGAACGAGAGGTGACAGAGACGTGTAACCAATGGCACCCCGTACCATCACGCCGGGTGATAGCCAGTATGGTGATGACGAATACACGCTTCCAATGTGCGTTCACCGCGATGTCGCTAAACACGGATGCGACCATCGTGATGCTGTAATCAGAACCTGGATTCATCCGAAGAGACGATGTTTTGCCATTCGTGCACCCAAGTTCGTCGTTGCGTACACCATCACATCAAGGGTAACCGCAGCCATGGTCACCGAGCAGATAGTCCATGCTGCTGCAAACGTTATCGAACTGTTCGTGCAGATGGTTGTCGTCTTGCAGTCATCCCTATCTGTTGCCGCAGGGATCGAGACGTGGCTGCACGGTCCGTTACAGCCATGCGGATAAGATGTCTGTCATCTTGACTGCTAGTGATACGAGGCCGCTGGGATCCAGCACGGCGTTCCGTATTACCCTCCTGAACCCACCGATTCCATATTCTGCTAACAATCATTGGATCTCGACCAACGCGAGCAGCAACGTCGCGATACGATAAACCGCAACCGCAATCGCGGTAGGCTACAATCCGACCTTTTCGAGGTTGGAAACGTGATGGTACGCATTTCTCCTCCTTACACGAGGCATCACAACAACGTTTCACTAGGCAACGCCGGTCAACTGCTGTTTGTGTATGGGAAACTTTCCTCATGTCAGCACGTCGTAGGTGTAGCCACCGGCGGCAACCTTGTGTGTATGCTCTGAAAAGCTAATCATCTGCATATCACAGCCTCTTCTTCCTGTCGGTTAAATTTCGCGTCTGTATCACGTCGTCTTCGTGGTGTAGCAATTTTAATGGCCGGTAGTGTATTATAAAGCTAACAGTCACCTACACTCACAAAACAGGAGACCCACCCCTACCATACTTCTCCCCCAAATTGCAGCTCATCAACCTCCACTGGCATCCCAGCGCCACCCCCTCCCCCCTCTACAAGTCCCACCTATACTTAACATACTCAGTACACACATCTCTATAAAAACAAAGCTAATCCAACAAACTTAGCACATTCTCACATCACATGTGTATCAAAATGTAAAGATGAACTATAACAAAAAACTCTTAAATAAAACGATCTCCCTCATGGCCCACCTAGACTTCCTGAACCAGAGGTGCCTCGTCGAACAGATCGCCAAACGCTATGTCAGTGACACCGCCACATACCTACGTCCTTGGTCCGACAAGCTGGGACTCCGGTCAACTTCAAAATCTCACTATACACACACAACACCTCATGCAGTCACACTCAAGAATAACTGCCTGCAAAAAACTCAGTGTGGTTGTCGTCGTATCACCGGCCACATCAACCTGGAGACAAGAACTATTTTTTGTCATCCATTCATAGAAAAAGCAGGAAAAACACTTCAAGTATCAGTCCTTAAAAAGCCAATGACGCCAAATGTACAATAAAATGAACGCGTAACCACCCGAAACCATAAACCGAAGGAACTTAATAGCAACACAGCATACTTCTCTTACTATTACTTCATAGAAGAATTACACAATGGAACATAAATCCCCTCGCAGGAAATGACCCCCCCTCCCCCTCCCCCTTGTAGAAAATAAAATAGCGCTAAATCACAGTAACACTCAGCTTTTACAGTTTCCGACACAATTCAACAATACCTGAAGTTTTAGTTTCACAGAACGGTTCAGATTCCTAAGTGTTGTTACAAATAGTAAACTGTCATGGAAAGCTCACGCTGAGGATCTTGTTCAGACTTAACGCTGCCATTTTTACTATTTCAACGGAATCAAAGCAAGTGATGATTCGACACGGAAAGTAGTTTAGTTTGATTATTTTCATTCGTTTATGACTTTACATGTTACATTTTGGGGTAACTCTCCCTATTCTAGGAGGATATTTTTTGCTCGGAAACGGACGGTTCGGCCAGTAAGCGGTATAATTCCGAACCGCTCTTCAATCCCTGTTCTACTTAACATAGGCTTCTTAGTATGTATGTATTCTTTACGCCGTTCTTTGTTAACGATATCAGCATATTTCCAAAAATTAGCAGCTTTCACTTAGTTAATATTAGGCAGAAATCCAGTCTGCATTTGGATCGCACTTCCTTGACTCTTCTGCAGTAATGCATGCGCTTTCAAATCGAAACCGAAGAGCATCCTCATGAGTCACTTCTTCTATTTTGTCGAGGATTTCCTTGAAAACTTAAGCTGATTCCTGTTTTACATTTTTGATTACGTTTAATTAAGTTTACTGTTTGTCTTTTTCGTGGGTCCATATACTTCAATTTTTTTGTGTTGTAATTCCATGTACTGCCACGTTCGATGGCCTTAGATATTTGGTCCTCAATTTGGTCCTACGGAACTGGACGTATAAAATTAAAAAGTAAAAGAAAACACGTAACATAATACATTCTTCAGACATGAACATCCACTAAAAGACTGCGCCACCGAATGCTAAAATGTGCAATCTTAAAACACGACCCGACTCCCAAGACACCACGCCACATAACTTTACACAACAACACAAAACAGTTACGTCACAGGGGAAAGCAAACTGGTAGAATCAGACGCTTCCCTCGACCGTAACGCTGCAACTTTATATCCGATTTCCACTTCTGAAATGGTAATCATTGCACCCTTAGCGGCAATATGCAGAATTTCAAGATGCTTCCCTACGCCTTGTGTAGTACGTTTACTTTCAATAAAATAATCACCGACAGTAAGTTTTTCTTTACTTGTTGCTGCACTAGGTTCTTCAAAGCGGTAGGCTGCAATTAGCATCTATTTAAAGCTTAGCACTGACTTCTACTTTCAGTTTTTGACACGGATGCTTAGGAAGCAAGCTTCACGACTACGTGACAGGCCATCTTTATATTTTAAGATTGCCGTTAATACCGTACGTTTCCCATTACGGAGAGAAAATAATAATTTGAGAGACATTTACATGATATTTGGATCGGCAACTGCTGAGGTCATATGATAGGCTCTTCTATAAATTTAAAAATTATTGTATGCAGTTACATGAGATCAGATTAGTACTTGTTCCATAGATCATGAATACGACACTTCGTAATGATGTGGAATGTGTCTGGTTAATAAAATATATCTATACAAGATATTACATTAGACAAAATATTACATGACACTCAGTATCTTTAATTTTTTTTTGTGGGCGTTGGGAAATTACCCACTTACTACATCCAAAAATTCATCTAATGAGTAGGAGGAGTTACCATTAAGAAATTCTTTTAATTTGCTTGTAAATGCTATATAGCTATCTGTCAGACTTTTGTGGAAGCATAATTTACCCCCTTCTGAGCCAGTTAGATTTAACCTTGAGTAGTGAAGATCATCCTTTCTCCTAGTGTTGTAGCCATGTACACTAGTACTTTTGAATTCGTTCGGATTGTTAATAACAAATTTCATAAGTGAATATATATATATATATATATATATATATATATATATATATATATATATATATATATATATATTGTGAGGCTACAGTGAAGATTTCTAGCTCTTTAAATAAGTGTCTGCAGGATGATGTTGGATGAGCTCCAGCAATTATTCTGATTCCACGCTTTTGTGCAATGAACACTCTTTTTACTCAATGATGAGTTACCCCAGAATATGATGCCATACGAAAGCAGAGAATGAAAATAGGTGTGGTAAGCTAATTTACTCAGATGTATATCGCCAAAATTTGCAATGACCCTAATAGCATAAGTAGCTGAACTCAAACGTTTCAGCAGATCCTTAGTGTGTTTTTTCCAGTTCAACCCCTCATCAATGCATACACCTAGAAATTTTGAATATTCTACCTTAGCTACCGATTTCTGATCGAAGTCTATTTTTATTAATGGGGTCATTCCATTTACTGTGTGGAACTGTATATACTGTGTTTTGTCAAAGTTTAACTAGAGCCCATTTGCAGAGAACCACTTAATGATTTTCTGAAAAAACATCTTTTACAATTTCACCAGTTAATTCTTGTCTGTCGGGTGTGATAGGTATACTTGTATCATCAGCAAAAAGTACCAGCTTTACATCTTCGCGAATATAGAATGGAAAGTCATTAATATATATTAAGAACAGCAGAGGACTCATGACCAAACCTTGCGGCACCCCGTTCTTGATTGTTCCCCAGTTTGAGAAATCACCAGTTTTTTTGCATATTATGTGAACTGTTTATTTCAACTTTCTGCACTCTTCCAGTTAGGTATGATTTAAACCATTTGAGCACTATCCCATTCATACCACAGTACTTGAGCTTATCTAGAAGTATTCCACAATTTACACAATCAAAAGCCTTTGATAGATCACAAAAAATGCCAATGGGTGACTTCCAGTTACTCAGAGCAATTCAAATATTTTATTAGTGAAAGTATATATAGCATTTTCCGTTGGAAAACCCTCCTGGAAACCAAACTGACATTTTGTTAAAACTTTATTTTTACAAAGGTGTGAAGCTACTCTACAATACATTACTTTTTCAAGAATTTTGGCTAAGGCAGTCAGAAGAGAGATTTGGCGGTAGTTCTTGACATCAGTCATATCCCCCTTTTTGGGCAGTGGTTTAACAATGGCATACTTCAGTCTATCTGGGAAAATGCCCTGCTTCAGAGAGCTATTACATATGTGGCTAAGAATCTCACTTATTTCTTGGGAACAAGCTTTTATTATCCTGGCCAGCCGTGGTGGTCGTGCGGTTCTAGGCGCTCCAGTCCAGAGCCGCGCTGCTGCCACGGTCGCAGGTTCGAATCCTGCCTCGGGCATGGATGTGTGTGATGTCCTTAGGTTAGTTAGGATTAATTAGTTCTACATTCTAGGGGACTGATGACCACAGCAGTTGAGTCCCATAGTGCTCAGAGCTATTCGAACCATTTTATTATCCTGCTGGAAATGCCATCAATTCCATGTGAGCTTTTATTCTTGAGAGTTTATTATTTTCCTAATTTCAGAAGGAGAGGTGGGTGGAATTTAAATTGTATCAAATGGTGTGGGTAAGGCCTCTTCCATTAACTGCCTTGCTTCTTCTAATGAACATTTAGATCCTATTTTCTCTACAACATTTAAAAAAATGATTATTCAAAATGTTTTCGACTTCCGGCTTGTTGTTTATAAAGTTATCATTCGCTTTGATGGTGATACGGTTATCCTGTACTCTTGGTTGTCCTGTCTCCCTTGTAATAATATTCCAAATTGTTTTGATTTTATCAGAGGTATTAATCTCAGACATGATGCACATGCTTCTGGACTTTTTAATAACGTTTCTTAATGTAGCACAGTAGTTTTTATAATATTTGGCTGTTTCTGTGTCATTACTCTTTCTTGTTGTTAGATACAGTTCCCTTTTGTGGTTATAAGATTTTTATTTCTTTACTAAACCAAGGTTTTTTCATGGTGTCTTACAATTAGATTTAACTACTTTCTTGGAGAAACAGTTTTCAAATTCTCTTACAAGTGTATCATGAAATAAGTTATATTTTAAATTAGCATCAGGTTCCTTGTACACCTCATCCCAGTCTAACTGCTGAAGATTTTCTCTGAAATTTCTAATTGTTGAGTCATTAATTGAATGCACACCTTTGGAGGGAAGTTTTGAATTACTGAATGGAGCTATGTCATATACTATAATAGCTGAGCATCATGATCAGAAAGCCCATTCTCAACAGGACAAGAATTTATGTTTTTAAACCTATCGTGGTCTATAAAAGTGTTATCTATCAATGTGCTGCTGTCCTTTACTACCCGAGTAGGAAAATTAAAGACGTAAAATTGAAAGAACCGAGCAAGACTTCCAGGTCATTCTTCCCATTACACTCTTTCAGTAAATCAACATTGAATTCCCCACAAATAATAATTCGCTTTCCCTTACATCTACATCTACATCTATACTCCGCGAGCCACCTTACGGTGTGTGGCGGAGGGTACTTATTGTACCACTATCTGATCCCCCCTTCCCTGTTCCATTCACGAATTGTGCGTGGGAAGAACGACTGCTCTAAGTCTCCGTATTTGCTCTAATTTCTCGGATCTTTTCGTTGTGATCATTACGCGAGATATATATGGGCGGTAGTAATATGTTGCCCATCTCTTCCCGGAATGTGCTCTCTCGTAATTTCGATAATAAACCTCTCCGTATTGCGTAACGCCTTTCTTGAAGTGTCCGCCACTGGAGCTTGTTCAGCATCTCCGTAACGCTCTCGCGCTGACTAAATGTCCCCATGACGAATCGCGCTGCTTTTCGCTGGATCATGTCTATCTCTTCTATTAATCCAACCTGGTAAGGGTCCCATACTGATGAGCAATACTCAAGAATCGGACCAACAAGCGTTTTGTAAGCTACTTCTTTCGTCGATGAGTAACATTTTCTTAGAATTCTTCCTATGAATCTCAACCTGGCGCCTGCTTTTCCCACTATTTGTTTTATGTGATCATTCCACTTCAGATCGCTCCGGATAGTAACTCCTAAGTATTTTACGGTCGTTACCGCTTCCAATGATTTACCACCTATGGCACAATCGTACTGGAATGGATTTCTGCCCCTATGTATGCGCATTATATTACATTTATCTACGTTTAGGGAAAGCTGCCAGCTGTCGCACCATGCATTAATCCTCTGCAGGTCCTCCTGGAGTACGTACGAGTCTTCTGATGTTGCTACTTTCTTGTAGACAACCGTGTCATCTGCAAATAGCCTCACGGAGCTACCGATGTTGTCAACTAAGTCATTAATGTATATTGTAAACAATAAAGGTCCTATCACGCTTCCCTGCGGTACTCCCGAAATTACCTCTACATCTGCAGATTTTGAACCGTTAAGAATGACATGTTGTGTTCTTTCTTCTAGGAAATCCTGAATCCAATCACAAACCTGGTCCGATATTCCGTAAGCTCGTATTTTTTTCACTAAACGTAAGTGCGGAACCGTATCAAATGCCTTCCTGAAGTCCAGGAATACGGCATCAATCTGCTCGCCAGTGTCTACGGCACTGTGAATTTCTTGGGCAAATAGGGCGAGCTGAGTTTCACATGATCTCTGTTTGCGGAATCCATGTTGGTTATGATGAAGGAGATTTGTATTATCTAAGAACGTCATAATACGAGAACACAAAACATGTTCCATTATTCTACAACAGATTGACGTAAGCGAAATAGGCCTATAATTATTCGCATCTGATTTATGACCCTTCTTGAAAATGGGAACGACCTGCGCTTTCTTCCAGTCGCTAGGTACTTCACGTTCTTCCAGCGATCTACGATAAATTGCTGATAGAAAGGGGGCAAGTTCTTTAGCATAATCACTGTAGAATCTTAAGGGTATCTCGTCTGGTCCGGATGCTTTTCCGCTACTAAGTGATAGCAGTTGTTTTTCAATTCCGATATCGTTTATTTCAATATTTTCCATTTTGGCGTCCGTGCGACGGCTGAAGTCAGGGACCGTGTTACGATTTTCCGCAGTGAAACAGTTTCGGAACACTGAATTCAGTATTTCTGCCTTTCTTCGGTCGTCCTCTGTTTCGGTGCCATCGTGGGCAACGAGTGACTGAATAGGGGATTTAGATCCGCTTACCGATTTTACATATGACCAAAACTTTTTAGGGTTCTTGTTTAGATTGTTTGCCAATGTTTTATGTTCGGATTCGTTGAATGCTTCTCTCATTGCTCTCTTTACGCTCTTTTTCGCTTCGTTCAGCTTTTCATTATCAGCTATGATTCGACTACTCTTAAACCTATGATGAAGCTTTCTTTGTTTCCGTAGTACCTTTCGTACATGATTGTTATACCACGGTGGATCTTTCCCCTCGCTTTGGACCTTAGTCGGTACGAACTTATCTAAGGCGTACTGGACGATGTTTCTGAATTTTTTCCATTTTTGTTCCACATCCTCTTCCTCAGAAATGAACGTTTGATGGTGGTCACTCAGATATTCTGCGATTTGTGCCCTATCACTGTTGTTAAGCAAATATATTTTCCTTCCTTTCTTGGCATTTCTTATTACACTTGTAGTCATTGGTGCAACCACTGACTTATGATCACTGATACTCTCTTCTACATTCACGGAGTCGAAAAGTTCCGGTCTATTTGTTGCTATGAGGTCTAAAACGTTAGCTTCACGAGTTGGTTCTCTAACTATCTGCTCGAAGTAATTCTCGGACAAGGCAGTCAGGATAATGTCACAAGAGTCTCTGTCCCTGGCTCCAGTTCTGATTGTGTGACTATCCCATTCTATACCTGGTAGATTGAAGTCTCCCCCTATTACAATAGTATGGTCACGAAACTTCTTCACTACGTTCTGCAGGTTCTCTCTGAGGCGCTCAACTACTACGGTTGCTGATGCAGGTGGTCTATAGAAGCATCCGACTATCATATCTGACCCACCTTTGATACTTAACTTAACCCAGATTATTTCACATTCGCATTCGCTAATAACTTCACTGGATATTATTGAATCCTTTACTGCTACAAATACTCCTCCACCATTGGCGTTTATCCTATCCTTGCGGTATATATTCCATTCTGTGTCTAGGATTTCGTTACTGTTCACTTCCGGTTTTAACCAACTTTCCGTTCCTAATACTATATGCGCAATATTTCCTTCAATAAGAGATACTAATTCAGGAACCTTGCCCTGGATACTCCTGCAGTTTACCAATATTACGTTAACTTTTCCTGTTTTTGGTCTCTGAGGACGGACGTTCTTTATCAACGATGATAATGTCCTCTCTGGTAAGCCGTCAGGTATTTTATCGTTTCACCCAAGGGGGGGTCCCTCTAACCTAAAAAACCCCCGTGTGCACGCCACACGTACTCTGCTACCCTAGTAGCTGCTTCCGGTGTGTAGTGCACGCCTGACCTGTCTAGGGGGGCCCTACAGTTCTCCACCCAATAACGGAGGTCGATGAATTTGCAACCATTATAGTCGCAGAGTCGTCTGAGCCTCTGGTTTAGACCCTCCACACGGCTCCAAACCAGAGGACCGCGATCGACTCTGGGCACTATGCTGCAGATATTAAGCTCAGCTTGCACTCCGCGTGCGATGCTGGTTGTCTTCACCAAATCAGCCAGCCGCCGGAAGGAACCAAGGATGGCCTCAGAACCCAAGCGGCAGGCGTCATTCGTTCCGACATGTGCTACTATCTGCAGCCGGTCACACCCAGTGCGTTCAATAGCTGCCGGAAGGGCCTCCTCCACATTACGGACGAGACCCCCCGGCAAGCACACCGAGTGCACACTGGCATTCTTCCCCGACCTACCCGCTATTTTGCTGAGGGGCTCCATAACCCGCCTAACGTTGGAGCTCCCTATAACTAATAGGCCCGCCCTCTGTGACTGTCGGGACCTTGCCGGAGAATCGGCCACTGGCCCAACAGGCGAGGCATTCTGTGGTGGCTCGGAAACGATGTCATCACCACTAGGAAGCACCCCGTACCTGTTGGAAAGGGGTAAGGCAGCTGCCACGCGGCCAGATCCCACCTTCGCCTTTCGGCCAGGCACGCGCGAGCCCACCACTGTCCGCCATTCACCCTGGAGTGATGGCTGACCGGTAAGATGCTCACTGTCGGAAGACGCAGCGACATCAGGGGTTCCATGTGATTCCAAGGCCACCGAAGTAGGCATAGGTCTCACCACAGTTGCCCCAACGCCACTACGAGCCGACGCCTGCGCCTCGAGCTCGATGAGCCCAACAGACAAAGCCTCCACCTGCCCCCGAAGAGTGGCCAATTCTCCTTGCGTCCGCTCACAACCACCACAGTCCCTACACATGACTGTTTACCCTACTCTATACGGTGACAAATTCCCAAGATAATCTTCTGATGAGCTACTCTGATAATCAAGAAACACTCACTGAAATACGAGACGCGAAAACTACGCTAGGTTTTCCCAGAAAAACTATTTAAAAGCTAAGCGCAGCAAATAAGTACAAAAACGCTTTATACAAACAGTACTCGCTGCTGCTGGTGCTCTCGCTCTGGCTGTCACAAGACAAGATAGCACAACAAGGCATCCAAGTTTTCCAGGAATAAACGAAAGTCTCCTGAAGGGGACCTATATACTGTTAAAATTATAAAAGAGCCCTCCTTCAGTTTAAGTTGACAGGCACATGCTTCTATATGTTGCTATACACAAAACTTTTTTGTCGCTAAGCTTTCTACACAGTGATAACTTTAGACATACGTGGCAACTCCTCCACCCTTATTCTCTCTACTCATATGTGCTTCCAGTTTATAACCACTGATACTTACCTTTCCATATCAGACATAATGTGATGTTTAGACAGGCATAGTGTATCTATAACATTAAAAGATCCAATGTCATCTAAATAAACCGGGAGCTCAACTACTTTGTTCTTCAATCCCGGAATATTTTGGTGGAAAATGGTAACATTATTTTTTACTTTTGTGAGAATCTACTTTTTTATTTAATCCACCAATATTTTGGTTAAATATGGTCACATTATTATTTACTTTCCTGTTGTGAGAATTTTGTGAGTTTTGGACCTCTTTAGCACCTGCCTGCCTGAACTTCATTGGACACTGATATTTGTCAAAAAAAGAGTTACATCCATGAGTACAAGTGTCCCCCCTTATGGATTTCGCTAACAACCCTGCCAGTGTACCCTTCCCTTTCCAATTGAGATGTAGGCCACGCCTTGTGAATTCCCCCCTATCAATACCCTCGACAAGAACCAATCCAATGTCTGACAGAGTGGTCGCCCTACGCAACTGATCCAACTGCAAATTTACCCTCCTGACAGAGTGGTTCAACTGGGGCTGATCATGCTGCAGGCTTGGTATGGGTCGTTGCCGAGGTTATTTTCACCAGGTCACACTCAATGCTGTAGCCCTGATCCCTCACAAAACTGTTTTCCTCTCCACCCACTATCATCACATGATCCTGCTTTGTGAATCCCTTGCACAAGGAACCTATATCCTCTACCACCTGGCTAAGACTTGCACTTGGCTTGAAAAAGTTCGTGACCTGGTACCTGTCACCTAATTTTTCCTGCAAAATCTGGCCCACACTTCTTCCATGGCTGCTACCTAGCAACAGAACTTTCCTCTTACTTTCTAATTTTTTTTTGAAACAGTTGGTTTCCTAGTGAGATTCTGTTGCATCTTAACTACATCTACTTCTGCTGGAGCGTCTTCCTTACTTAATTGTGGTAGCAAGGCAAATCTATTGGTTGTGCCAACTGTGATACTGTCAGACACTGTCCTCTTTCTGTGGCCCCTGTTCCCAGCTACCACTTCCCACCGCTGTTTGCCCTCATCCCCCCTTAACCTATCTCTTGAGCAAACCCTGCAAGAGAGTGGAAGAGTCTCGTTTGCTTCCCCAATTCGCACGCCGCTAAAATTTTCCCAATGAAACCACCTGTCACAACAGATGGACAAAACCCCTGAACTAACTTTCCTACTGCAGCTCACACACTTAGTATCCATGGTAGTTTGAAAATTAGTTAAGAGATTTACTAAGCGATGACCATAATATATTAAATACAAAGGCAAAAGGACACTAAATATCTTTTGGAAACTAATATGTAAGTAAACTATTACCAAATGCACTGAAATTTGTGGTATAACGCTAAATATGCACCATCAAAAATTAGGCATAAACAGTCGAATGTAACCAAACCAAACTTTTTGCGATAAGTGGAAGAATACGCAAATAAAAGAAAAACCTTTAATGGCAAGCTTGAAGAGCACACTAATGAATATATTTAATTAGTTAATCTATACCAAATGCACTTAAGATTGCGGTATAACGCTAAGTATGCATACTCGGAAAGTAAGGCAAAGCCGCGGAATGTAAACAAAACGAACTTTTCACAATTACTAGAACAACACGCAAATAAAGAAAAACCGTTAATGTTGAGCTTGAAAGGCACCCTAATGAACGTATTTAATTAGTTAAAATACAGCAAATGCACTTCCAATTGCGGTATAACGTTAAATATGCACACTCGAAAAATTAAGCCTAAGCAGCAGTAAGAAAACAAATTAACTTCTCGCAATTACTAGAACACTACGCAAATAAGAGAGAAACTTTTAATGGTGAGCTTGAAGAGTACATTAAAGAACGTATTTAATTAGTTAAAAGTGTTCAATTACAATTAATTACAACCTAAATAACTTACCTTTCACGAGAGCTCCGTCTCCGTACGTGCGGCCTTGTGCAGGGCTACCAACCCAAAGTGAAGATGCCTGCTGGAATTAATCATCAAAGTAAATGTTACACTTCATGGAAATTGTTGTGCTATTATGATATGAGCACTGAAGATGGTCACGCAGGTGATCAAAGTCGATCTGCGAAATAAACGAATTCAATATTTACTTCTGATGCTGCCATTTATCCAAAATATGTTGACAATAATACGGTCGTGGTACACACAGTCCCAGTGGAATTATAAATACAAAAATTAACTATGTAGGACCCTAGCGTTATAACGTCTGACCAGATTGGCCTGAGATTGTAACTGTCCAAAACAGATAATTGTTTTTGAATATACTGGCCTCTGTTACAACCGGCAGTCTGTCGGAAATGCATAATTCATATGGCAGTTAGCGTATTCTTCTTTCTTGGTGAGCTGTCTGTTGTTTCGATCACCTTATTAAAGAGATCAAAAATACATTCGCCTTTCCGAGGGGCAAATTGGCACTAAACCCCTGTGCGGATGCAGCCTGTTGCAGAGGAGACTTCCTGAACCTGCACAAGTGGGTTAATCAAGCAGATTGGTGTTTCGCTGTTAGTAGAGGAGATATTTCCGTCTAATCCTGTTTCTGTTCCTACAGCTTTTGTTAGTTTCCGTATGGCAGGCATCGTAACCAGTGTTCGGGATCGCTCAGTAATCTGGTTAGCACTGGGATAATTCGTGCTTTCGTTTGTTTCAGAATTCAGGCATGAATATTACTGTGCCTGGAACTTTTCCTATTTCGTCATGAGTAGTTCTCCTCCTGCTCCTCCTCTGGCAGACGGTTTGGTTATGAAAATATTGGCGTATTGTCTCCCGCTGAGTTGCATGTGAAGTTGGGTATCGTCTTGATCGTCGTCCGGAAGGAATTCGCCAAGCTCTTGCCTCCATCAAAGGGTCACTCAACCATCTTCAATTTTCATTAAGTGTAGAGTGACTGGAGTTTGGATTCTCTCTGTCACTGTGTTTTACGTCTTAGTGCACACATCGGTCTTAAGTGATACTCAGGTATCTTCCCCATTGCCCCTGTTCCTACTTATCAAGCAGTTGTCGGTACTGGGACTTCAGACGTCTTTATTAGTCCAGTCGGGCTGCTTCAGTGGTCGCACTAGGAGACCTCTGGTAGACACTTCCAGCTCGCCGTGTAGGCAATGTAATGTCTACCAGCTCAGATGATCATTACATATTCTGATGGCAGTTTTGGGGATACATTCGGGTTGCGTATTTTGTATTATTTCTTCTCATTCTTGAGAATGAAATGGCTTTTATTTTGTAGACATAGGCTACTATTTTGTAAAACTTCATTTTCTTTCTTAAAGTTAAATCTTTTGGCCGTAATAAGGTTTCGATCGGCATTTTGTTGCTATCGTCTTTCGTTAATATAATTGGATTCAGCAGCAGCGACCACAATATACACTCCTGGAAATTGAAATAAGAACACCGTGAATTCATTGTCCCAGGAAGGGGAAACTTTATTGACACATTCCTGGGGTCAGATACATCACATGATCACACTGACAGAACCACAGGCACATAGACACAGGCAACAGAGCATGCACAATGTCGGCAATAGTACAGTGTATATCCACCTTTCGCAGCAATGCAGGCTGCTATTCTCCCATGGAGACGATCGTAGAGATGCTGGATGTAGTCCTGTGGAACGGCCTGCCATGCCATTTCCACCTGGCGCCTCAGTCGGACCAGCGTTCGTGCTGGACGTGCAGACCGCGTGAGACGACGCTTCATCCAGTCCCAAACATGCTCAATGGGGGACAGATCCGGAGATCTTGCTGGCCAGGGTAGTTGACGTACACCTTCTAGAGCACGTTGGGTGGCACGGGATACATGCGGACGTGCATTGTCCTGTTGGAACAGCAAGTTCCCTTGCCGGTCTAGGAATGGTAGAACGATGGGTTCGATGACGGTTTGGATGTACCGTGCACTATTCAGTGTCCCCTCGACGATCACCAGTGGTGTACGGCCAGTGTAGGAGATCGCTCCCCACACCATGATGCCGGGTGTTGGCCCTGTGTGCCTCGGTCGTATGCAGTCCTGATTGTGGCGCTCACCTGCACGGCGCCAAACACGCATACGACCATCATTGGCACCAAGGCAGAAGCGACTCTCATCGCTGAAGACGACACGTCTCCATTCGTCCCTCCATTCACGCCTGTCGCGACACCACTGGAGGCGGGCTGCACGATGTTGGGGCGTGAGCGGAAGACGGCCTAACGGTGTGCGGGACCGTAGCCCAGCTTCATGGAGACGGTTGCGAATGGTCCTCGCCGATACCCCAGGAGCAACAGTGTCCCTAATTTGCTGGGAAGTGGCGGTGCGGTCCCCTACGGCACTGCGTAGGATCCTACGGTCTTGGCGTGCATCCGTGCGTCGCTGCGGTCCGGTCCCAGGTCGACGGGCACGTGCACCTTCCGCCGACCACTGGCGACAACATCGATGTACTGTGGAGACCTCACGCCCCACGTGTTGAGCAATTCGGCGGTACGTCCACCCGGCCTCCCGCATGCCCACTATACGCCCTCGTTCAAAGTCCGTCAACTGCGCATACGGTTCACGTCCACGCTGTCGCGGCATGCTACCAGTGTTAAAGACTGCGATGGAGCTCCGTATGCCACGGCAAACTGGCTGACACTGACGGCGGCGGTGCACAAATGCTGCGCAGCTAGCGCCATTCGACGGCCAACACCGCGGTTCCTGGTGTGTCCACTGTGCCGTGCGTGTGATCATTGCTTGTACAGCCCTCTCGCAGTGTCCGGAGCAAGTATGGTGGGTCTGACACACCGGTGTCAATGTATTCTTTTTCCCATTTCCAGGAGTGTAGAATGGACTGTCCACCGGTGAACTTACCTCACAGCGCTTCTGTTCGGCTGGAGCTAGCCGATGCAGTCACCAACACACTTGTGAAATAGAATGTCTAATAAAAACATTTTCAGTTGTCCAAATTTCCAATTGTCACTTTATTTGAGCAACCATTTTCCGTGCTTCATTACGCCATTTTCAAGTCCTCTGATAGACGTGTGGAAATTTTCCACCTCTAGTCCAGCTAAAATAAGGGCCAGCGGTCAGTGAAGAGTATCCGTAGCTTTTTCACACAGCGATCACTTCGATCATCGCTTGCTGACCAAAGTGAGCTGCTGTTGATCTGAGCAACTATAAAGCTTATTGCACTGATCTGTAGCATTTTTAATGCCATTATCGTTAGACCGTTCAAATGTAACCTTGGGAGGTGGAAATCAGGGCTCGAATTCATTTCATCTATGAACGCATGCATGGTCCCTACACACGTAATGTGTTTTGCAGCAGCCCAGTTGCTGGGCTTTGTTTCCGCCTCAATGTCAGTGGCTGGCCCCAAAGAAAGGCACGCTGTCGTCACTGACCAGCTGCCAGAAGTCGTTGTTAGCATCCCTCCCCATTCATTCTGCGATTATACATGTGTTCCTGTCTGTAAAGTGTCGGTGGGCAATCCAGTTAGTTTTGCTGTCCATCTTTTGGAGACAGTGTCCTCTGCTTGCTGCAGGGACGTGTTACGCTGGAATTCCTTGGAGCAAGTCACGTTACCTGTTCCGTAGTAGTAGAAGATAGTGTTACTGGTATTGGAAACGGGTCCCATTCTATAGGGAACCAGCAGAGAACTGGCTCAATATCATTCAGATCCACATACCAGTTTCAGAGACTTCTAAGGCCAGTGTTGGTTGCCCTGAGGTGGAAGCTATGGAGTGTGTGCACAGCTGGTTGGCATGGCGCAATTAGCATCGACTGTGTATGATCGTCCAGTCGGCATCATTGACTCCACACGTTCTGGGACCCTCCGAAAAATGTGAGCCAAATACTCTGGGCTCATAAAGTACCTGTGACGACGTTGGGGCTGGTGTGTGGAAGTGAATGTCTCAGGGAGTCCTAGAGGGTCCAGTGTCGGCAACTACGAAGCAATTCCACCATAGTGGTCTTGTAGGAGGCCAGATTGGATGAGGCCCTAGGCGTCTGAAGCAGAATTCTAAGCATCTGCGTCTTAACGCTAACGACGAACTCCTCAGTTTCACCATCAGACGCTGTGAGGAATGGCGCTGTTGTTAGACGCATCATGCCGTTCTGTGGGCAGAAATCCTCAAACATATTACATGAAACTAGGGAATGCTATACAAAGGGATTGTTTCTGTGGTCGGTTCAGCTGAAAATACTTCCAGCCCGCCGCTTAAGGAAATTAGGAAACACACAAATTTGTGTGGATGATGATGATGATATCTTTGAGGAAGGGGCCATGTGGGTGCTGTGGCAATGATCAGCTGTGCAAGTGGGGGTGCTGACTGCGCTGTCACGCAGATGTCCTGGGAGCAGGCTCTCCTTTTGATGCCATGTATGCCACCACACCAGTAAACAGGCTGCCGAGCGAGTGCCTCCATGTATGTCATCTCCCAGTGGCCAGCATGGAGGGGGTTACAGAGTGACGCATTGCCAATGGGTTGCCACCCTGCAGCGAACGTCCGATGTCGCCATCAGTAATCCTTGTAAAATCTGGATTCTGTTTTCAGAAAACAACGTGCGCCGTGTTTTATAAGGGAACATGATGGCAGGTGGTGTCACCAAGCTTGGCGAACGTATTTCAGTGTGAGAGAGATAGGGAATTGGGAAGTGGAGCTTGCTGGCTTTTCTGCTTCTACCTTACATTATTTAAAAACAGTTCCCATTCGCTATTGGTTACAGCAGTAAGTAGTAATTACTGGACGAGGATTTACACTATTATAAAAAAAGACGCCCTCTTCCTCTGACTAACATACCACAGGGAAAGCTATACGCAGGACGATGGATGTTACAGAAGAGAACGAAGACATGAAGAGCATTAGGACTTCATCCCATCTGTTTATGACCAGCACCTTGTCTTCTTCCTTCTGACAGTTCTGAAGGCACTGGGCAACTGAATGGAAATGAAAGGGTTCGTAATGATGAACAAACAGTATGCAGAACTATGTGAATAGTGTTGTCAACTGCTGTGTGTTTTATAGCAATTAAAACCCTCTATTTGTTTGCATACAAAGTGGTGGTGCTTCATTTGTTACCTTATATCAGGTCTATTGCGGGATAAAATTTATTGAAACTGAGTTCAAAATACTATTCCGATAACATATGCAACGTAATCCATAAATTAGTCATAAATATTGGATAAGGATTCTCGAAATGGTTAAATACCTCAAGCCAAGTATGACTGTTAAATAAGACCCTAACAGTTACATTGGTTTAAGTGACAGTATCCCTATGTTTAGCGCCTTAAGAAATGTGTGCTTCAACTGAATTATAACAGCGTTGACAATTTCGCTTGCTACAACAACATGTTTAATTTCACCTTAAATATACGCGTGTTTTGAAAGGTTCGTTTAAAATAATTTAAGAATGTTAGGTCACAAATTTAAACAGCAGTGAAAAATAAGTTATTTTAAAAGTTTCTGATTCTAAAGCAGAATAGACTTCATCCTTCAGACTTGTGCGAACTTCCATATGAAAGTGGCAGAGAGCATCTACAGAATCCTACGCGGGCATCAACACATCTGATCTTGTGGCTACTCCGTAATGTCGGTTGAATGCCTGTGCACACAAGGCCTCAACTATACAGTCGCTTATGCCACTCAGATAAGGCGAGCGAGCCACAGGAGATGATTGTTCTGTTCACTGTTTGTGAACGTCGGATTCCTGCAAAGTGTGTCCTAGTTCGCTGCTGTATGTTCTGCACGCTTACACATCCAGAAAAGGAATCGCTTTGAGTCTGCCAAATAAAAGTTCCTATAACTTGAAGAAAATTGGGCAGGTAAATGACCCCAACATCTACAGATATTTCAACAACCGTCATTTTAAGGGACAAAGGTTAGGAGCACGCACTTTGCATGTATGACAGTATCACTAAGATTTACAACAGAGGACAAAAATTTTGGTAAACATTTTTGGAAACAGTGATCAATCGAGTATTATATTTTAACTAAAGTTCAGTCTTGATCACAACACTTATGTCTCAATAACATAGGTAACCGGTTTCGGTTATATTTATATAACCATCTTCAGACCTGCGAATTAAATTTAGAAAGTACTAGAGACCAATCTTAAAATAAAATGAAAAGTGTCTAATGACGACAAAATTTTAACAAGATAAAATAAAATGAAACAAAACTCATTATACCCATGGCTTCCTTGGAGGATTGTAGGCAGAGCTCTCCTCAGCTGCTACGAAGTCAAATGATGGTTCTGAGAAGCTGACGTTGGAATGACGAGCCTGCCCTTGGATCATGGTGGTGCAGTTTAGACAAAATTTTGTCATTCCTGCGGTTCCTGTAAGAGAGATAAAGATGTATTACCACTCTTGTTGATTGGTGATGATTCTGAGTACTGAGCATGAGCTTAAATATGCAGACTCTCTGCCTACTTCCTCTTACACTACTTCACCACTGCCAATCAGCGTTCATAATATGACGCTATCGTCAAGGTATAAAAGTACGAAATACACTAATAACCTAAAATTTATTCATTTAAAATTTCTCATGTGTAAAACTTATTTATATTTTAGATAAAAACGGTAAACTATGATGTGCTATAGCTGTGCCCTCTATGGGCAACCTTAATACTATTACAGTGTCAGTTAAATCAAAGATCTAAAAGTTCTTGGAGTTGTGGTATATATCGATTATACTGAGTCGCCTACATCACAATTGCATCTTTGACGGATGTTGCAGAATCCTCTTACTTTAACTGTTGTTTTCATAATGACATTCTTTATAACAGTAGGGTAGCAGCCAAGAGTACGTTACGTGTTATGGATGTCTGAATAACTGATGAGACCGCTGATTAAATATTTAGAATTCAGCGATCAAATAGTTTTTGTAATAATCAATCTAAATTTAATACAAATTTTTTATGTTGTATAACATATTTTTCATACATAGCTTTTGCCATGGGTATAACTAATCTTATATTTTAAAACAAAAGAGTAGGTGCATCTTCATTACAAAATTCGTCAAAAAGGCCTTACGAATATTTTTCGCAAAAACCTAATTGTTCATTGAGCAGCACTGATGATTTAGTTTTCAAATGAGCATATATCTCGAGTTCTTCTAAGATATTCATGAGTAAGCCTTTATTTTCATAATTAACAACTTGTAGATTCTGCTCTACTGTCCTCTCATATTGGTTATTAAATGTTATCATGACCAAATACAGATTTTTTTTTTTTTTTTTTTTTTTTTTTTTGTGAGGTACCCGATGTATGTTCTTTGTACCTTACTGCAAAATTTCGACCTGTTTGTGAGGAAATATACATCGCCCAGTCTCTACATTGGATCTTATATACTCCTGATCTGGTAAATTTTTCATTATCTTTACTTATGTTATGTCTTAATTTTTGTTTTAACATGTTGTCAGTTGTGAATGCTATTGTTGTTGCAGAATTTTTGAATAAATTAGTAATTCTGTCTGATACGTTTACCATATGTCATCTTCTTATATTTTGGTTTACCTGTTAGTGGAGTACTTTGTGATTATTGCACTTTATTAAAAATGATATCTACCTGTCGTTTGTCAAGAGTTGGTTTTCGCAATTTGTTTTAAGATGGTCATTTCCTTTTTGATCTCATTAGCTTCCAGCGATAATTTTAGTACTCGGTGTATCATAGCATTTTTAAAGTCTTTTTCATATTTGTCAGAATGACATGATTTGGCATTAATAATATCAGTGGCTGTATGTTTTCTCTATATGGTGAAGCAATGTTTCCTGTTGTTATTAGCTATAGTGAGATTTAGATAGTTAACAGATTTTTGATTTTCATGCTTAACCGTAAATTGTAACTTCGGATGCATAGACTTTAATTTTACAGCAAGCTTCTGAATTTCATCTTTTGAACCATTATAAAGCACTAATGTACTATCTACATATCGCTTGTAATATATGATTTTGTTTGCGATATCAGGGTTATTTTTCAGGAATTGCATCTCAATGTGGTTCACAAAAATGTCTGCAACTGTCCCAGCCAAAAAATTGCCCGTTGTTAAGCCATCTTTCTGACAGTAGATTTTAGTATTAAAAGAGAAATAATTGTAGTCTAAAGTGCATTCAAGCAGTTCTATGAATTCGATTATTTCATCATTAGTCATACATTTGTATTGTACTAAGTTATCCCTAATTATGTTAATCATCTCATTAATGGGTATTACTGCTATTATTATTACTATTATTATTAGTTCAGCCTATGTAGAACACCAACGATCGATTTACTACTTCTGCTCCTGATACTACCACTACCACCACCACCACCACTAGTACTATCAAAACTACTGCTGCTACTTGTATTACTGGTATAATGCAATGGCATAAATTAGGTCAAACTACTGCTGATGCTGCTAATGCTACTGCTGCTACTGCTGCTACTACTGGTACTAGTACAATGCAATATTGTAAATCACTGGTCAAATTGCTGCTTCTGTTACTACTACTACTGGTACTGGTACAATGCAATATTGTAATTCACTGGTGAATTGCTGCTTCTGCTACTACTACTGGTACTGGTACAATGCAATATTGTAAAGCACTGGTCAAATTGCTGCTTCTGCTGCTACTACTGGTACAATGCAATATTGTAAATCACTGGTCAAATTGCTGCTTCTGCTACTACTACTGGTACTGGTACAATGCAATATTGTAAGTCACTGGTCACATTGCTGCTTCTGCTACTACTACTGGTACTGGTACAATGCAATATTGTAAATCACTGGTCACATTGCTGCTTCTGCTACTACTACTGGTACTGGTACAATGCAATATTGTAAATCACTGGTCAAATTGCTGCTTCTGCTACTACTACTGGTACTGGTACAATGCAATATTGTAAATCACTGGTCAAATTGCTGCTTCTGCTACTACTACTGGTACTGGTACAATGCAATATTGTAAAACACTGGTCAAATTGCTGCTTCTGCTATTAATACTGGTACTGGTACAGGTACAGGTACAATGCAATATTGTACATCACTGGTCAAATGGCTACTCCTGCTGCCGCTGCTACTACTACTACTACTACTACTACTACTACTACTACTACTACTACTACTGGTAGTACTACTACTACTACTACTACTACTGGTACTGGCTCAGTGCAATGTTGTAAAATTTTAAATTCACCAGTAGTAGCCTAATTCAACGCAGTAACACCAGAAGCTATTTCACATGTGATTTGTCATCATCATCTGAGTTGCCGCCCTATTGTGTTCTCACATGGTGAGTTACAGTCTTCTTGTGTTGTCAATATTTTCATATGTGACAGAACTATAGTATTCAATATTCTGCGGCAAACTGCCTGTGAATCTCAGACACCCTTGTTGATTCTTACAGGAATGTACATTGAAGAGTCAAAGAAACTGGTAAACCTGTCTAATATTGTGTATGGCCCCCGCAATCACGCAGAACTGACGTGACATGGGCTCAGACTAATGACCTATGTATATCTGGTAGAACTTGAAAGCGTGAATCCTTTAGGGCTGTCCGTAAAGTCGTAAGAGTACGATGGGGTGGAGGTCTCTCCTGAACAACACATGGCAAGCCATCCCAGATAAGCTGTATAATGTTTGTCTGGAGAGTTTGATGGCCAGCGGAAGTGGTTAAACTGGGAAGAGACACTCTGTAGCAGTTCTGGGTGTTGCACTGTCCTGCAAGAATTGCCCAAGTCTGTCGGAATGCACAAGGGACATGTATAATTCAGGTGATCAGACAGGATGATTATGTACGTGTCACCTGTCAGTGCCGTATGTAGACGTATCAGGGGTCCAATATCACTCAAACTGCACACTCCCCACACCATTACAGGACCTCCAACAGGTTGAACAGTCCCCTGCTGTTACGCAGTCCATGGCTTCGTGAGGTTGTCTTCATACTCAGACATAATTTGAGATGAGACTCGTCCAATGAAGTAACGTATTTCCAGTCATCAAGAGTCTAATGTAGGTGATGATGGGGCCCAGGCGAGGCACAAAGCTTTGTGTCATGCAGTCATCAAGGGTACATGAGTGGGTTCCGAAAGGCCACATCGATGATGTTCTGTTACAGGATTCGCACGCTGACACGTGTTGAAGGCCAAGTATTGCAGTATGCAGCAATCTGCGTTTCTGTCACTTTGAATGATCGTCTTCCGTCGTCCCAATCCCGTTCTTACAGGATCTTTTTCCGGCCCCAGTGATGTCGGAGACCCAATGTTTTACCGGATTCCTGATATTCACCGTACACTCTTGAAATGATTGTGCAAGAAAATACCCACTTCATAGCTACCTCGTAGATACTGTGACCCATAGCTTGTGCGTTCGAACTGAACTTCTGATAACCTGCCAACATAGCAGCAGTGACCTGTACAAGAAGTGCGCCACACACTTGCATGCATGCATTGGGGACCAATAAACGATGGAGAAGCTTTGTCCCGATGTAGCCCTCAGTGGTTCACAACCCCACAGTAGTCCACCCAACCCACCGCCGCCCCCCACACCGAACCCAGTGTTATTGTGCGGTTCGGCCGCCAGTGACAGTGGATCATCCCCCACCACCCGGGAACCTCTCATACCAGACGAGTGTACCCCAAATGTGTGCGTTGTAGAGTAATTATAGCTCAAGCATACGAGGAGAAAGTGTTTGTGCAGCAATCGCCGACACAGTGTAACTGAGTCGGAATAATAGGAAACAGCCCGCATTCGCCGAGGCAGGTGGAAAACCGCCTTAAAAGCCATCCACAGGCTGGCCGGCACACCAGTCCTCGACACTAATCCGCTGGACAGATTCGTGCCAGTGACCGGCACGCCTTCCCGCTCGGAAAACAGTGCGTCAGACTGCACGGCTAGCCGGGCGGGCTAACGTCCATGTTGTCTATGTTGCATTGACTACCAGTGCTTTGAAGTAACGCACTTTACCACACTGATTTAAAGATGGAGATTCGTTTTGTAATTTATTTCAATGGAAACGAGGTTTCTTTCTTCCGAAGCTGCTCACAACTGTTGAGAAAGATATGAAATGCCCCATGTTTTTGTAAAATATATATATATATATATATATGTGTATGTGTATGTGTATGTGTATGTGTATGTGTATGTGTATGTATATATGTATATGTATATATGTATATGTGTATGTATATGTGTATGTATATATGTATATGTATATGTATATGTATGTGTATGTATATATGTATGTGTATATGTATGTGTATGTATATATGTATATGTATGTGTATGTATATATGTATATGTATCTGTATGTACATATGTATGTGTATATGTATCTGTATGTACATATGTATGTGTATATGTATATATGTATATGTATATATGTGTATATGTATATATGTGTATATGTATATGTGTGTGTGTGTGTGTGTGTGTGTGTGTGTGTGTGTTCAGAAATAGACAGAGAGTGACTTTAGATATCTGGGCTACGGGGAAACATTCCAGTCCCTGGCCTGTGCAACACAAATTGCAGCAAACACATTACTTACAATAAACAAGGTCAACTTTTGAGTCAATGCTTGTGTTAAATAGTAAAGACATATTTTCCGAAAATTAAAGGGTAAAGAACATCATATGTTGCAATCGAACTATATACTAAATTTTAAAGATAGTCTGTTACAACGATGTGCTATGGTACTGTCATGTGTGAGACTCAATATTGTGGCTTTGCTTTTCTGTAAATTGACAGTTTTAGTTGGTTAAAAAGGTGGGCCACGCCAGACCTACTTTTTGGTATCAAGAGTGATCCATACCGGATGTATTCGGAGCTGGACCATTTAACAGAGTTCCTTGACCAGCGAACCAGGCAATGCACTGAAATTGCTAAATGGGTTGGCAATCGAATAATCCGCATATACCTGGGAACCATAGGATACAAATCTTGGCTCTTCGTTGCGACCTAGGTAGTCACATACACTATGAATGAAAAAAGAGTCTCCTTCGTTTTTGGTTTTTATTGTATAAATAAATAAAAACTGGAAAAGGTTTCAGAACATACACTTCTTTCTTTTTGGACATTGCAGTGCATTTAAGCAATTACACATTTCACAAGAATACACTCCTGGAAATGGAAAAAAGAACACATTGACACCGGTGTGTCAGACCCACCATACTTGCTCTGGACACTGCGAGAGGGCTGTACAAGCAATGATCACACGCACGGCACAGCGGACACACCAGGAACCGCGGTGTTGGCCGTCGAATGGCGCTAGCTGCGCAGCATTTGTGCACCGCCGCCGTCAGTGTCAGCCAGTTTGCCGTGGCATACGGAGCTCCATCGCAGTCTTTAACACTGGTAGCATGCCGCGACAGCGTGGGCGTGAACCGTATGTGCAGTTGACGGACTTTGAGCGAGGGCGTATAGTGGGCATGCGGGAGGCCGGGTGGACGTACCGCCGAATTGCTCAACACGTGGGGCGTGAGGTCTCCACAGTACATCGATGTTGTCGCCAGTGGTCGGCGGAAGGTGCACGTGCCCGTCGACCTGGGACCGGACCGCAGCGACGCACGGATGCACGCCAAGACCGTAGGATCCTACGCAGTGCCGTAGGGGACCGCACCGCCACTTCCCAGCAAATTAGGGACACTGTTGCTCCTGGGGTATCGGCGAGGACCATTCGCAACCGTCTCCATGAAGCTGGGCTACGGTCCCGCACACCGTTAGGCCGTCTTCCGCTCACGCCCCAACATCGTGCAGCCCGCCTCCAGTGGTGTCGCGACAGGCGTGAATGGAGGGACGAATGGAGACGTGTCGTCTTCAGCGATGAGAGTCGCTTCTGCCTTGGTGCCAATGATGGTCGTATGCGTGTTTGGCGCCGTGCAGGTGAGCGCCACAATCAGGACTGCATACGACCGAGGCACACAGGGCCAACACCCAGCATCATGGTGTGGGGAGCGATCTCCTACACTGGCCGTACACCACTGGTGATCGTCGAGGGGACACTGAATGGTGCACGGTACATCCAAACCGTCATCGAACCCATCGTTCTACCATTCCTAGACCGGCAAGGGAACTTGCTGTTCCAACAGGACAATGCACGTCCGCATGTATCCCGTGCCACCCAACGTGCTCTAGAAGGTGTAAGTCAACTACCCTGGCCAGCAAGATCTCCGGATCTGTCCCCAATTGAGCATGTTTGGGACTGGATGAAGCGTCGTCTCACGCGGTCTGCACGTCCAGCACGAACGCTGGTCCAACTGAGGCGCCAGGTGGAAATGGCATGGCAAGCCGTTCCACAGGACTACATCCAGCATCTCTACGATCGTCTCCATGGGAGAATAGCAGCCTGCATTGCTGCGAAAGGTGGATATACACTGTACTAGTGCCGACATTGTGCATGCTCCGTTGCCTGTGTCTATGTGCCTGTGGTTCTGTCAGTGTGATTATGTGATGTATCTGACCCCAGGAATGTGTCAATAAAGTTTCCCCTTCCTGGGACAATGAATTCACGGTGTTCTTATTTCAATTTCCAGGAGTGTACTTCTCTCTTACCAAGCTATCATACTAAAACCAGATTGTGAGAAAGAGAGAACAGCCAGGGCGGTGGAGGGGGTCGAACATCAGGAAAAGATTGAGTAACTAATGAAAGGATAATGGTCTAAGAGTCGGTGCTTGTAATATCAGAAGCTTCAATGTGGAAGAGAAGTTACAAAATATGTACACTGAAATGCTAAGGCTCAGCAGGTCAGTTGAAGAGGAATGGGCGTCCCTTAAAAAGCAATCAATTAAATGGAAAGAGGCCAAGGATTTCTGGTCAGATGGGTACAGGGTAATATCAACAGCAGTAGAAAATGGTACAACAGGAGTAGGTTTCGTTGTGTGGGAAGGTAGGGTAGTGAGTTCAGGTATACATGCAGACAACAGAAAATCAGCCACTATCATTGTCGACGTTATTCTGCTGTCGGCTCCAATGAGGACATCATGAACCAAAGATGAAGAGATAACGTATATGAGGATATCGAATGGGCAATTAAGTATGCAAAAGGGAGATGAAAACCTGTAAGTCAGTTGTAGAGGAAGCAGTAGAAGAAAGCATTACAGGAGAATATCTGCTTGGTACTAGGAATGACAGAAGAGAGATTGAGCTCTGAAACAAATTTCAGCTAGTTATAGCGAATACCCTGTTAAGCATCACAAAGGGAGGAGGTATACTCCGAAAAGGCTAGGAGATACAGCACGATTTCAGTTAGAGTGAAAGGTAACTCTAGTGGGACTTTTTAAGTGATAAAGACTGTAGGCAAAATTTAGTGTCCTACAACATACATTTTCCCAAAACAGACAAACTTTCCTAAAAAAGTTATTGATTGAATGCCGTAAACAATTAACAGGTTATTTAAGACTACACTGGACAAGGATTTTGGGTGGCAGAGACAGTTTAACTAGTGGAGTTAGTCAAGTAATCTGGCCCTAAAATGTCGATAACGCAATCTGAACTGATCTGACGCTGAGCAGACTTTGAGTGATCAAAGATACTGAAATGTCTCTACATAGGTGAAGCTGAGAGGAAGTGACGATTGAGATATTTACGCCATGACAATGCCAGAGCGGCAGTACGTTACCCTGCCGCGCAGTGATATAACTTGCAGCTGGCGAGATATGTGCGGTGGAGGCGAGGCATGGAGGCGGCTCCTGTGAATCGATCGCGGCCAAGTAAGAAATCAGAGAATCCCACGGTCTAGCGATCAGGCAGGCGGATCGCAATTTACTCTCTACCAGAGCCCTGAAACCATTGTAGATTTCAGTGTGTGGCACACCTGTTCACTGGTCGTACCAAGAACAAATTTGGCTATCTTATATGACCGAGCACACAGGAATACCAAACGTCAAGACCAGTAACCCAAAAACGTGTAAGTGTGCCCTTGGCATACGAGTAGTCAGAGACCTTTGAAGTCACACTGTCGGTACAGTAAGACCTTCACCACATGCTCCCCCAGTCCGGTGCTTGGAACCTGTCCTGAGACTGGGTCGAAGCTCTGGCATGTGTGGTTGAACTACTCTGAAGTTCTGAGGCAAAGTCCCTTACCAGACCAAAGTCCTGCACCCCAGTACTTTCCACCTTTCCAGAAAAAAAATCAGTTTTCCCGCAAAGTGCACGAACGACACAGCCTTCACCCATCTTGAGCCAATCACAGGGCTCTAGAGGCGCTAAATCTCTCGTCCCACACGACAACACAAACTGATGCTGAACCAGTGAAGGGCTAAGAAACCCGCTTTTCTGGACAAAAAAGAAACACCCAAATACTGGCTTTTTAAAGTTTTCAGAAAAAATCATCTTCCCCCTCTGTGAAGTCATCTCTTCCCACAGCAACAAGTGAACAGATACAGTCTCAAAGTTCTTTACCTAAATCGCCTGTGCCTTGGAGCTTGTTAGTCCTAGCTGTGAGCTGTAATAAAGATTCTATCTCCAAACGTTTGTCAGACACTGGATTTTTCTTATATAACCGAGGCGCCCAGGGGGAAATGGTTCACTGGCCTAATTGCACTATAAGCGAACACGGAAGTAGGTGAAATTTTATTATGCATGGCTCTGCACACAATGCCCAGTATACAAGACCACTTTGTAGACTCATTCCTTTAGACCATGGTCCCAGCCCAGGCTACTGCTGGCGCCATGGCAGGTAGTGTGGCATTGTTCTGCTGGAGTCCTGTCCAGCAAGATTTACTAACGGATGGGCTCGCCGCCAATTGCTTTCAACTCCCAACATGTCGTTTCTACAAGCTTAGAATCATAAAAACACCTTGTGCTTTTAGCGCCCTACCAGACTCCATCAATGTCCACTCAGACCGTAAACTTTTTAGAGTCTCTTTCAAGATGCATCATGTTGTAACGAATTCTATAATAATTTTCCATACGTGAAAAGTATTTGAAGTACTTGTCCTTTCTCAAGATAACGCCATGGTCAGGCAGAGACTGTGCAATCAGATACTAGATTCTAAAGCATACCCAGGAACAGACAAAGATTCAGTTCACAATTCGCCAGTGGTGAACGGTTGCTGAAGTTTGTGCAGTGATTCTCTCTGAATAGTCTCAAAGTCGGTTGCGGAAATACTACAGAATGAAAAGATAACCTTCAGATCTGAAATTTCCCCCCAGGGGGTCCACAACTCTTTTGTGGACACGTGCGTAGCGAGCACGGGACCCCGAGCTAATGTAGCCCTCCTTCCTTTCCAGGCTGCATACCTTCCCTTCCCTTCCCTTCCCTTCCCTTCCCTTCCCATTCCGCATCCTTCCCCGTCCCCCATCTTCGCCCCCCCCCCCTCACATCTGGCTCTTTCCATCCCTTTCTCCCCCTCTGGGAGTATGGTTTGTGCCTACGTCCGGAGATGGACGCTCGAAACTGTTCCAAATTCCTTGCTTTCTACACTTGCAAGTCCTCGTCCTTCCTCTGTCCTTATCTTTTCCTTCCCTCTTCTCTTTGCCCTTTTCTCCGCTACGGCGTTTGAGACCCCCTCTTCTTTCCTTTCCCTTTCTCTTTTTTCCTCCCTGTGCGTGTCTGAAGGCCGACCCACGCACTTCCATGCGTAGCCGGTGACGGGGTAACGCGTAATTCCCCGCCCCGGGTAGACAGGTAGGACACGTACGTACACCCTGGTAACGGCCAGGCCCAGGGAGGGGTGATTACCCGAGCTGATACCTTCCGAAAGTGCCGATTGGTCCCTCCGTCCGTTTGTCGGGAGGTGTGACCTGAGGTGTGAACAATCACCTACGGCGTGAGGGCCCCCACAAGGGAGGAGCGCGCCATCGGAGACGCCGGTAATCATGGGGGATTCTTCCGCAATGGTTTCCTCACCTTCCACTATGTCCGCTCACAAACGTAAGTTCACTGAGTCTCAGCCACAGACGGTTCTTCCATCGTTGCCACAGTTCCTTGTTGTTTCTCGGTCTGACGAAGGTCACGACTTTTCCACGGTCAACCCTTTCATTACTCAGAAGGGTGTCGACGCAATTGCGGGTCCTGTAAAGTCTTGTTCCAGATTACGGAATGGCACCCTGTTGTTGGAAACACACAGTGCCCTCCAGGCTCAAAAATTGCTGCGTACTTCTCTGCTCCACACCTTCCCTGTCCGGGTGGAACCGCACCGTACCTTAAATTCCACGCGTGGAGTCGTTTATACACGCTCCCTCGATGGATTGTCTGACGAAGAAATTCAGCACTACCTGTCTGACCAGGGCGTAACGGCTGTTCATAGGGTTATGAAAAGGGTTGACACGAACATCATTCCAACCCGCACTGTCTTCTTGACATTTGACGAAGTTCAACTCCCATCGAAAATCAAAGCAGGCTATGAGATAATTTCCGTTCGCCCTTACGTCCCAAACCCTAAGCGTTGCTATCGATGTCAGCGGTTCAATCACACCAGCCAGTCCTGTTCCAATCCGGCCAAATGTGTTACGTGTGGCAAGGATGCCCATGAGTGTAATTGTCCACCTCCATCCCCTCGCTGCATCAACTGTATGGGTGACCACGCTGCTTCCTCTCGAGATTGCCCCTTTTTTAAGGACGAAAAGCTCATCCAGGAAATCAGAGTGAAGGAAAAGGTGTCGACCTTTGCTGCTCGAAAATTATTCGCCAGTCGACAGCCCACCGTGCCTCAGACAGGAAAACACAGCAGTGTCCTTGCTTCTCCTAGGCCAACAAAGGAGGCGGCCACGCAGACTTGCGACCTCACCTTTAGTACCACGGTCGTCAGATCGGCCAGCGCAAGGATCGCCCGTTCAACCTCACCTCTTTCGCCTGCCCACTCTATGGCTCACCCTTCGTCGGGTTCCGCTAAATCTCGAGCCCAAAAGTCAGACGCAAAGTCTTCGAAAAAAGAGCATACTCGTGAAGAGTTTTTACGTACCGCAACTTCACAACCATCGGTTCCTCCTTCATCTAAACATCATACTTCCAAGAAGGCTACAAAGAAACACAGTTCCTCTCCTTCTCCGCCAAGGCGAGTCCCATCTACAGCACCACCTGGCGGAAATCGCCCTCGGTCGTCTTCTGTGTCGCCGAGGCGCACTGCTGGTGGCCGGTCAACCGGCCGATCGCTGGTGGCAGGAGCTGCTCCTGACCAACCTATGGATCAGGATCTTCTGCCTTCGACAGAATGCCATTCCATGCTGTCGGTCGCAAGCTCTGAGCAGTCGTTGAGTTGACGGCAACCTTGGTCACATTCTTCCATATTCTGTTCACCCTATGTCCATTATGCACTGGAATATCCGCGGCATTCGAGCCAATCGGGATGAATTGTCGATCCTCTTACGCTCCTACTCGCTGGTCATCTTCTGTCTTCAGGAAACAAAGCTGCGTCCCCGTGACCGCTTTGTTCTCCCTCATTTTCAGTCCGTCCGATATGACCTCCCCTCTGTTGAAGGCACTCCAGCCCATGGAGGACTCATGATTCTTCCCCATGATACTCTCCATTATCACCCTATCCCCTTAAACAGTTACCGAGCGAGGTGGCGCAGTGATTAGACACTGGACTCGCATTCGGGAGGACGACGGTTCAATCCCGCGTCCGGCTATTCTGATTTAGGTTTTCTGTGATTTCCCCAAAATCGCTCCAGGCAAATGCCGGGATGGTTCCTTTCAAAGGGCACGGCCGACTTCCTTCCCCGTCCTTTCCTAATCCGATGAGACCGATGACTTCGCCGTCTGGTCTCCTTCCTCGAAACAACCAACCAACGTTAAACAGTTCCTTCCAGGCTGTCGCCGTCCGTCTTTCCCTTTCTGGATACACGTTCTCTCTTTGTACGGTATACATTCCATCGTCCACACCAATGGCACGAGCTGATCTCCTTCATCTTCTTGGTCAGCTTCCACCCCCCTATTTGCTGGTTGGGGACTTAAATGCCCACCACCCGCTTTGAGCGATCTCCACATCCTTGTCCATGTGGCTCACTATTGCTAGACGTCTTCCACCGAGAGGATCTAGTTTGCCTCAACACTGGGGTCCCCACATTTTTGTCTGCCTCCACGACAAATTTATCTCATTTGGACCTTGCGGTCGGTACTGTTCCGCTAGCTCGGCGCTTACAATGGTTCGCCCTTGATGATACACACTCGAGTGACCACTTTCCATGTGTCCTTAGACTGCAGCCTCAACTGCCATATATGCGCTCGCGACGATGGAAGTTTGCCCAAGCCGATTGGACACTTTTTTCGTCTCTAGCGACATTCGGTGACCGTCACTTTCCCAGCGTCGACGATGAGGTCACACATATTACCGACGTTATTCTCACAGCTGCGGAACGTACAATACCACGCACCTCCGAATTGCCCCGGCGCCCCCCATTTCCTTGGTGGAACGAGGCATGCCGTGACGCAATACGTGAGCGGCGACGTGCTCTTCGCATTTTCCGTCACCATCTAACTTTGGCCAACTGTATCCGATATAAGCAGCTCCGTGCGCGATGCCGTCGCGTCATCCGCGATAGCAAGAAGGCAAGCTGTAAATTCTGTACTAGCTCATTTAACATCTTCACTCCCTCCTCGGAAGTTTAGAGTCGGCTTCGACGGTTCTCAGGCGCGCCTAGTTTCTCCCCGGTCTCTGGGCTCACTGTCGCGCATGATACCTTAGTGGACCCCTTCGCAATTTCTAACTGATTGGGTCAGCACTTTGCTGAGATTTCGAGCTCTTCAAATTATCCGCCAGCGTTTCTCCCGAAGAAACGTGCAGCGGAAGTGCGATATCTTTCTTTCTCCTTTCAAAATCACGAAAGCTACAATACTGTTTTCTCCATGCGGGAACTCCAACATGCCCTCTCTTCTTCTCGCTCCTCCGCCCCAGGACCGGATGGTATCCATGTCCAAATGTTGCTGCATTTATCAACCCATAGCCTGCGTTACCTCCTTCGCCTTTATAATCGAATTTGGACCGACAGTACCTTCCCCAGACGATGGCGGGAAGCTATTGTCGTTCCCGTTCCGAAACCTGGAAAGGACAAACATCTCCCCTTTAGCTATCGCCCCATTTCTCTCACGAGTAGCGTCTGTAAGGTTTTGGAGCGTATGGTGAATTACCGTTTAGCTTGGTGGCTGGAATCCCGCAGTATTTTAACACCTGCCCAATGCAGATTCCGAAAGCATCGTTCTGCAGTTGACCATCTTGTTGCTCTCTCCACTTATATCATGAACAATTTTCTCCGGAAACGCCAAAAGGTAGCAATATTTTTTGATCTGGAGAGAGCATACGATACCTGTTGGAGGACAGGCATCCTCCGCACACTGTTCTCTTGGGGCTTTCGAGGCCGGCTACCCCTTTTTCTTCGCGAATTTATGGCAGAGCGCACATTTAGGGTGCGGGTGAACACTACTATCTCCCGTACTTTTTCCCAAGAAAACGGGGTACCCCAGGGCTCCGTGCTGAGTGTTGTACTGTTTGCCATCGCCATAAATCCAATTATGGATTGTCTCCTTTCTGATGTCTCGGGCTCCCTCTTTGTGGACGATTTTGCGATCTACTACAGCTCTCAACGGACCAGCCTTCTTGAACGACGTCTTCAAGGATGTCTCGATCGCCTCCACTCCTGGAGCATCGAAACCGGCTTTCGTT
Organism: Schistocerca piceifrons; assembly: GCF_021461385.2. Taxonomy (NCBI): domain Eukaryota; kingdom Metazoa; phylum Arthropoda; class Insecta; order Orthoptera; family Acrididae; genus Schistocerca; species Schistocerca piceifrons. Next base: position 1,031,928,344 of record NC_060139.1, read on the forward strand.
TCTCACCCAGTAAGACCGTTTGTGTTAATTTTTGGCGACGTAAGGAGTTTCTTCCGCCCTCCTTACATCTAGGTCCTGTCAACCTTCCGTTTTCCGACGTCGCTAAATTCTTGGGTCTTATGTTTGACAGAAAACTGTGCTGGTCCTCCCACGTTTCCTATCTTTCGGTTCGCTGTCTACGTTCCCTTAACACCCTCCGTGTCCTGAATGGTACCTCCTGGGGAGCGGACCGAGTGGTCCTTCCCCGCCTCTATCGCGCCTTAGTGCGCTCGAAATTGGATTATAGAAGCATAGTCTACTCCTCTGCTCGGCCGTCTATTCTTCGGCGTCTCGACTCTATCCACCACCGTGGATTACGTTTAGTGTCTGGAGCTTTGTACACCAGCCCTGTGGAAAGCCTTTATGGTGAGGCTGCTGAACCTCCGCTGTCCAATCGGCGGGCAGTCCTTCTGAGTCGTTATGCTAGCTAGCTATCTGTCTTCCATGCCTGCTAATCCAGCCCATGACCTTTTTTTCGACGCCTCCTTTGATGTAGGGTATGCAGGCAGCTCCTCCTCCCTACTACCCCCGGGAGTCCGCTTCCGTCAACTGCTTCATTCTCTTTCCTTCCGCTTTCCCAAAACCTTCTTGACAACTTGGGGTACAGCACCGCCTTGGCTCCGTCCCCGGTTCTACTTGCTCCGTGACCATTGTCAATTTCCCAAGGATGGTACCCCTATACTTGTTTACCGTCTGGCATTTGCTGCTCTATGTGCACAAATGACGGACGCCACATTTATTGACCCCGACGGCTCGAAAACATCGTTAGGTGTAGGGAGTGCCTATATTGTTGGCGACACCCCGAATCACTTTCGGCTTCCCGACCAGTGTTCAGTTTGTGCTGCGGAGCTTTACGCTGTTCTCCAGGCTGTCCACTACATCCGCTGCCATCAGCGGATGCAGTACGTAATCTGCTCAGATTCTCTCAGCTCTCTCCTCAGTCTCCAAGCTCTTTACCCTGTGCACCCTCTGGTCCACCGGATTCAGGACTGTCTGCGCTTGCTCCACCTGGGGGGCGTCTCGGTGGCGTTCCTCTGGCTCCCGGGACACGCTGGTATCTGTGGGAATGAGGCGGCCGATATAGCGGCCAAGGCTGCAGTCTCTCTTCCTCGGCCAGCTATTCAGTCGCTTCCCTTCACCGATCTACGGAGCGGTTTATGTCGCCAAGTTGCTCATTTATGGCATGCGCATTGGTCAACACTTCCCCATAATAAATTGCGGGAAGTGAAAGCCCTTCCTTGCGCTTGGACCTCTTCCTCCCGAACGCGTCGTCGGGAGGAGGTAATTTTAGCTAGACTCCGGATAGGGCACTGTCTTTTTAGCCATCGACATCTTTTAAGCGGCTATCCTCCCCCACTCTGTCCCCACTGCTCTCAGCTGTGGACGGTAAGACACCTTTTAATTGAATGCCCCTATTTTAATCCGTTACACTCCCGTCTACAGCTATCGCCTGATCTCTCGTCGATTTTAGCAGATGACACGCGCTCAGCCGACCGCGTGCTCCAGTTTATTAGTGACAGTGAAATGACTTAAGTCATTTGAAGCTTTTTTTGGGGACAACCAACCCCTTTCTGTAGTGGATTCTTAAGCATTCCTTCTGCTTTTAGTTTCTCAAATTTTATGACTTTGTTCCCATTGCTGCTGGTCTTAAATTTCGGTTTTTTACTGTTTCCTAAGTCACGGGCTGGGCGCTAATGACCATAGAAGTTTTGCGCCCTAAAACCAAAAAAAACAAAAAACAAAAAAAAAAAACAGATCTGAAGTTACGCATACTGCCATAAGGAATAACTCAGGAGCAGGTCAGTTCAAGAGGAATGGGCATTCCTAAGGAGGCAGTCAGAAGTTAAAGGAAAAACATACGTACAAAGAAGGTAACTGTGAAGAAACCATTGGTAACAGAATAAATACTTCAGTTGATCGATAAAAGAAGGAAGTAGAAAAATGTTCTACGGAATTCAGGATACTTTTCACTTACGAATGAAATAAACAGGAAGTGCAGGGAAGGTAAGGCGAAATGGTAGCATGAAAAATTTGAGGTAACAGAAAAATTGAGGTAATAGGATAATTGGAAGGACAGACTCGGGATGTAGGAAAGTAACACTAAGAGTCCAATGCAGAGGAGAGAGTGGGTAGATAGAAAGAATACACATATCTCCATGTGGGAGAGAATTTGTCTGATTACCTGATAGAAGTAACAGTAGTCGATGTAGAAGAGACAGGGTCTCCAGTACTGGAATGTGAATTTAAGAGATTTGAAAGACTTACGATCAAATAAAGACAGACCGAATAGCTGACATTCCATCAGAATTTCTAAAATCATAGGGGGGGGGGGGGAGTTGGTGAAGTGACAATAAAGACTATTTTCGTTGGTTGGTAGGACGAATGAGATTGACGATGTACTATCCAACGTTCGGAAAAACCTCATCCACACAATTCCGAAGATTGCAACAGCCGACAGGAATTATCGCACATTCAGCTTCTCAGTTCAAGCATCCAAGTTACTGTCAGGGGTAATAAAAAGAGGAACGGAAAAGAAAGTAGAGGATGTGTTGGATGGTGATCAGTTTGACTTTGGGAAAGGTGAAGGCACAAGAGACGCACTTCTGACTTTCGGCTGTTCATGGAAGCAAGACGAAAGAAAAACCAATACACGTTTATAGGATTTGTCAACCTGATAAAGCATTCGACAACGTCAAACGATGCAAGATGTTACAAATCGGGCTAAGCTATAGGGAAAGATGTAAAAGAGCCAACAGAGAATAATAAGAGTTAGAACAAAGCACTCGGATTAAAAAAGGTGTAATACAGGAATACAGTATTTCACCGCTACTGTTCAATATATACATCGAAGAAGAAATGACAGAAATAAAGTTTCAGGAGTGGAATTAAAATTAAAGGTGAAAAGGATATCAATCATAAGTTTCGCCGATGTCATTGCTGTCCTACTTGGAAGTGAGCTACTATTACACGATCTGCTGAGTGGAGTGAACAGTCGATGAGTACAGAATATGGACTGAGAGTAAAAGGAAGACGAAAGTGATACGGAGTAACAGAAATTAGAACAGCGAAAGACTCATCGGGGTTTGGGATCACGAAGTAGATGAAGTTAAGGAATTCTGTTACCTAAACAGGAAAATAACCCCTGATGGATGGGGCAAGGACGACATGAAAACCAAACTACTACTTGGCCAAGAATGCCCCTTTTGCCAGTGCTAGTCTATCAATATCAAACATAGGGCATAATCTGAGGAAGAAATTACTGAGAATCTATGTTTGGAGCATAGCATTTTATGGTAGTGAAACATGTGGACTGTGGGAAAACCGATACAAAAAAGAATCTAAGCATTTGAGATGGGGTGCTAGAAAATTTTTGAGAATTAGGTGGAGTTATGAAGTAAGGAAGGAAGTGGTTCTGTGCATAATCGGCGAGAAAATGAGTGTATGGAAAACACTGACAACAAGAAGGGACACGATGGTAGGATATCTGGTTAGAGGTGAGGGAATGACTTCCATGGTACTAGAGGGAGCTCCAGAGGGGAAAAATGTAGAAGACAGACGAGAATACATCCAGCACGTAATTGAGGACGTAGGTAGCAAGTCCTACTCCGAGACAAAAAGGTTGGCAGCAGAGAGGAATTGGTGGAGGCTTCATCAAACCAGTCATAATTGAATTGAAGCCGCACATTTTCACATCAAAATATTTTGTTTCTTACAGTCTATTTTGCCCTCAGGAGCTCAGGATTGATTTGCTGGTTTTAAGCTTGGCCACGCTGGGGTTCCTGAGCTGAGCAGAGCTGAGCTGACCAGCATAACCTCCGGACATTCTTCATCACCACGTTGCGGCGCGGCGGTGGAACGTTACAGGGTCTCAGGGAATGGGGATTTGGCTTGACCACGAGGATTGCAAGGGCAGGATAAACATCTATATAATAAAAAGTCAGTCTCAAGGTGCGCTGCAAGCTGATACGATGCATGGATGTTGAGATGTAACAGCGCTAGTGGTCAACCTTTGGCGAATTTTCCACACTTCAGAGGTATAAGGATTACTCAGGCACTGGAGCTCTGACTGAGAGGACCCATATTTCCTTAGCTGCTCGTGGAACAAAAATTGATGCTCCCGCCAGCGGGAAGCGTGGGCCGCTGGAAGTTACCAGCACCCAGTCTAACAAGAGGTCTCGTGTAGCCTCTCCTCATTCAGCCAGTAGTAACAGAATGCATGCTGTTTTGCAGAATGTTGTTCTTAAATTAAAAGAAGAGAGGGTATTTTTGAAAAAGTTCCGAAATTTTACATACAGAAAGGCTTAGAAGGCATTGCTAGCACCTTAAGATCTGTTAAGCGCAATGGGATTCCTAGTTGAAACACTTAGCTCCTAACAAGTCAAGAATCTTCAGAAAGCTCAATGCCTCGGGGAGTATGCGATAGAAACTGAATTGCGCAGCACCCTGAACAACAGAAACGGTGATTAAAATTGCAGGGATCTAGTTGAGATTCCATTTGAAGAACTGAAAGCCGGGTGGTCCTACGAAGGCATTGTCGACGAGCAAAAAGATACGAAATGCCCTGATAACGATCTTGTAAAATCTGACATTCTTATCCTTACTTTCAACAGCACCAAACTACCAGAGCATGTGACGGCAGGTTTCCAACGCCCAAGTGTTTGACCTTATTTTCCAAATCCAATGGAGTGTTTTAAATGCCAGCACATTGGGCACACTACTCTTGGCTGTAAAGAAGATGCCACTTGGGGAGAAATGTGGTAAAGCCGCCTGTGATAAAGTTCGTTGCTCCTCTCCCCCAAAGTCAACTGCTCTGGGGATCACTCCGTGTGGAACAGGAACTGCAGAATAGATCTCCATGCAGCCACTCACGTTCGCTGCCTCCTTTTCTTATGTTCTGAAACAGCTAGTCCTTAAACCTGCTACACAAATGGAGGTTTCTGCTGTAAGCGCTAGCACCAGCATTTGTCATTACACTTAGGCTGCAGCAGTAACTTGGATCCTGCCCCCTTCCCCCCCCCCCCCCCCGACTCCACCGCCCACCACCACCACCACCACCACCCCCCCCCCCACCCCCCCTGAACTTGAGCACAGGCTGTGACTGCTGATACTATGGAAGGTCCTGCCCCTCCACAGGTCTTGTGCAGCTCCCAGCGCTGCTATAACCACTACCACTTCTGAGGTTGTGGCTCCAAAGCTTCTTCACCAGAAAAAAATCGAAATCGAAGTTCATGGACACACGAGGTATCCTGTTTGATGGTGTGATCCTGTCTCACATAAGTCTCGAATCTTCTTCATAGCCGATGGAGCCTGATGTCAGACTGGGCCAGTTATCTGGCCCCAAGACTGAGCCTCTACCGATTGTGCGTTCCCCTCCCTGGCAGGAAGTCAGGATGAAACTATCACCTCTGTGATAGATGGCGCCCATTACACAGCACAACATAAATCAGTTCACGACACATTTGGAGGAACTGAAACTCCTAGCACAGCAATATCCCTTGTGGTAGTGTTTACAGGAAACTCATTTTAAAGCAATCGATGCCCCTGTAATATTGGGATATGCCAGTTTAGAAGGATGACCTGGCTGGGAAAAGTACTGTCTCTGTCAATAATGAACACCACTCCTCTGTTCTCCTCCTGGCTACTGACATGCAAGCAGTTCCAGTGGTCGTAGGTTGTGTTCCAAAAATGAACAGCCTAGAGACAGAAGTGACGACACTTTCTGCAGGATCTGAACATCATTTTACAGGGCAGTGTGTGGATGCAAGCTGTTACTGATTTGTTTCACTGATGGCGCTGCTAAGTGGTATACCACCTACTGCAATCCCCTGACGTAAACTCTTGAGAGTTCAACCCGATTTCTAAACTGAACGAAACACTTAATGGCATTCGCTTCAGAGCTGCTACAAATTCGTCGGGCAATAGACCGCGCCGCTCGAACTGTCAACACGACTGGCATTGCTACTAGTATCCTATGACTTGCACATCGCTGGCAACAGGCTGTAGACAATGCTGGTGACTACTTTGATCTGATGTGTGGACTTAAAAATTTAGTATAAATTCCAACGAATGGTACACTTTTAACATGATATCCTATAGCTACAGTTGATCTTCGTTGAGCACTGATTGATTACCGCTCAGTTCTAACATTCTACTCATTTACTGGGAATTAAGTGAAGATAGATTGCGATCCCAAAACAATAACTCCAGAAAAGAAGTCAAAAAAAGTAACACAGCAAATTATTACCAAACGGTTCCTCCAACTGGAGGTCTTACAACAACATTGATGATTCCTAATTCAATTTTAGCACCAGGATAGCTAAACTGGAATAAAATTAATCATTTATACACGTATTGTAAAAGCTTACATCAAAGGAGCAATCATTTATAAAAATGTATAAAAAACTTGAATGTAAAACAGATACATTTCTCAGTAACTAATGCACTGAGTAAATTTTACATAGAAAAACCTGCAAAACAGTTACGCATTAAACACATTCTTTGCATATTCTTGACTGATGAATTACCTAATAAATGAAAAGTAGTTGCAGAGTACAGCTAAAGCCTTCAAGCGCCGCCGCCACATGGCAACACACCACCGTTGGAGCCTGCATATCATGTACTCGCTGAGACTGGGCTGGCAGCTGACCCTTTGTTTGAAGTGCGACCTGGAGAGGACCTTCGCGTACATTGGGTGTGTACATCAGCAAGAGGGATTGCTTACACCACGAACTTTAGAAGTGTACCTCCGCCGTGCGGCTATTTTGGTCCGCGTCCACTACTGTCACTGCATTTACAATGCAGAAAGCCAAGTGAGGAAGTCTGCTCCGGATCCAGCACCGCCGATCGCACGCCACCGCCGTCGCAGTCGCTGCCGCCAAGGAACCTCGCAACTGGCTTGTTGGTATTCTGTCAGACTCACTTGTTCAGATTGTAATTTAAGTGTTATGCTTTCCCAGTCTTGCCAAGTTCTACATCTACATCCATACTCCGCAAGCCACCTGACGGTGTGTGGCGGGGGGTACCCTGAGTACCTCTATCGGTTCTCCCTTCTATTCCAGTCTCGTATTGTTCGTGGAAAGGAGGATTGTCAGTATGCTTCTGTGTGGGCTCTAATCTCTCTGATTTTATCCTCACGGTCTCTTCGCGAGATACACGTAGGAGGGAGCAATATACTGCTTGACTCCTCGGTGAAGGTATGTTCTCGAAACTTTAACAAAAACCCGTACCGAGATACTGAGCATCTCTCCTGCAGAGTCTTCCACTGGAGTTTCTCTATCATCTCCGTAACGCTTTCGCGATTACTAAAAGAGAAGATCCAACGGAGAGCAGCGCGTTTCGTTACAGGATCAATCTCTTCTATCAACCCTATCTGGTACGGATCCCACACTGCTGGGCAGTATTCAAGCAGTGGGCGAACAAGCGTACTGTAACCTACTTCGTTTTCGGATTGCATTTCCTTAGGATTCTTCCAATGAATCTCAGTCTGGCATCTGCTTTACCAACGATCAACTTTATATGATAATTCCATTTTAAATCACTCCTAATGCGTACTCCCAGATAATTTATGGAATTAACTGCTTCCAGTTGCGGTCGTGCTATATTGTAGCTAAGTGATAAGGGATCTTTCTTTCTACGTATTCGCAGCACATTACACTCGTCTACATTGAGATTCAATTGCGATTCCCTGCACCATGCGTCAATTCACTGCAGATCCTCCTGCATTCCAGTACAATTTTCCATTGTTACAGCCTCTCGATATACCACAGCATCATCCGCAAAAAGCCTCAGTGAACTTCCGATGTCATCCACAAGGTCATTTATGTATATTGTGAATAGCAACGGTCCCATGACACTCCCCTGCGGCACACCTGAAATCACTCTTATTTCGGAAGACTTCTTTCCATTGAGAATGACATGCTGCGTTCTGTTATCTAGGAACCCTTCAATCCAATCACACAATTGGTCTGATAGTCCATACGCTCTTACTTTGTTCATTAAACGACTGTGGGGAACTGCATCGAACGCCTTGCAGAAGTCAAGAAACACTGCATCTACCTGTGAACCCGTGTGTATGGCCCTCTGAGTCTCGTGGACGAATAGCGCGAGCTGGGTTTTACACGACCGTCTTCTTCGAAACCCATGCTGATTCCTACAGAGCAGATTTCTAGTCTCCAGAAAAGTCATTATACTCCAATAAAATACGTGTTCCAAAATTCTACAACTGATCGACGTTAGAGATATATTGTCTATAGTTCTGCACATCTGTTCGACGTCCCTTCTTGAAAACGGGGATGACCTGTGCCCTTTTCCAATCCTTTGGAACGCTACGCTCTTTTAGAGACCTACGGTACACCGCTGCAAGAAGGGGGGCAAGTTCCTTCGCGTACTCTGTGTAAAATCGAAATGGTATCCCATCAGGTCCAGCGACCTTTCCTCTTTTGAGCGATTTTAATTGTTTCTCTATCCCTCAGTCGTCTATTTCGATATCTACCATTTTGTCATCTGTGCGACAATCTAGAGAAGTAACTACAGTGAAGTCTTCCTCTGTGAAACAGCTTTGGAAAAAGACATTTAGTATTTCGGCCTTTAGTCTGTCATCCTCTGTTTCAGTACCATTTTGGTCACAGAGGTCTGGACATTTTGTTTTCATCCGCCTACCGCTTTGACATACAGTTTCTACAATGTGCTCCTCTCAAGGAGAACGAAGTCTTAACTATTTGGTAGTCAAATACTACAGAATGAGCTCACACTCGGAAAAACAAAAGGAAAACTTTCGAAGTACTTGGGTTCAGTAGCGAACTTACTACCCTATTAGAACAGAGTTACAAATATGGTTACTTGTTTTTTTATGATCAATAAAGATCATTCGTGTTGAATTTATTGTGTTCTTAAATATAGAGCAGAAACTTCATACTCGAGTGTTTGTTATAGTAGTGTTCAAAGATTGGATATTTCAGCTGGCGACGAGGATGGGATTTAAACGACGTGTCTATGCTACAGTTGCAGCTATTGCCTGTGTTCAGACAGCTTTTACCGTGACCACTGTCATCGAACCTGTGGACCTGATCCACACAGTGACCATTCTGCTACAGAAGACGCAACCCACCAACGAACTATAGGTGGACCGTCTTGCAGTGATCGCCCAGTCGATACCGGATGTTGCTGGACAGTCAGTGCAACTCAACGCCTCCATCAACAACATTCGACCGCTGGCATAGCCTGTCCGGGAATTCGATCTTAATATAGGTGGAACAGCATAACATAACAGGGGAGACACAAAAATGTGCTTTCCTCCTTGCCAACGCCAGTTCATCAATTTATCTACCCGAGGTAGAACTTCATGCGATTCCTTTCGCCACGTTGTGTTCCAGTCTCCTTGAATACTTTGATTCCCAGATACATGTAGTGACGGTGTGCGACATATTGTCATAAACTGCAGGCAATCGATAGCCCGCCTTGAAGGGCTCTCTATGGGATGCTGTTTCCACTCTGCTGACCTTCAATGTGAGCACTCTTATGCCTCTCCACTTGTGCGAGAAATTATCATCGTACGTTCCCAAGACGAGATGTTACGTCACGACCTCTTGAAACTCAGATCCCTCTATGGAAGCGTGTCTGGAAAGATTGCTCAAAGGCGCGAATGATACTCACTCTTCCGCGACCTAGCAAGAACCGCCGTTGGTATTTGCCTCCAGCGTCACCCGTGGCACTTCGTTTACTTCCCATCCCTCCCAAAGGTTGGGTCCGGTCCCGTCGGGCCTGCGTCGGCCTAGACAGCTCCTTTCCTGCAGCCAGTACTTCGTCACCCACCCGTCGCTACTGACTGACAAAATGCGCCATGTATGGAAAGTCGGGCCACAATGCGGAAGTTAGCCAATATTCAAGGGCGATGCGTGTGGCTTGACTGCAGGTTGAGCCACCAGTCTTCAGGTGGACAGACAATGCTGCTGACCTAATTGCTGTCCCTTTGGTACAGTCCATTACTACCCTTTCCAAGAAGCTAATGTCTTTTTGTCTTCTGTAATGAATTACAGTGGACGTGCAGATACACACTAGTTCCTCCATTGCAATTACTGACTAGTTAACATATCACAAACTGGGAGCACTGGCCTTGCAAAATTATGACACCCTTCTCAGTAGTTTCAGTAGCGACCTCATCTCCATCACGGTAGATTTTTCTCCCCATATCTGGTATGTATCAAAGATAATCACTGCTCACATACTGATAGTAGCCCATCTTGTGCAACCTCATCAGCCTGGACATGTTTCATGCTTGGGTCTTACGTATCTGCCACCCACACTCCACTGTTAATGTTGTGGATAGTAACCCTTATGCAGAGGATCGTTTTGAAAATATCCATCAGTTCTTTCGGCCCTTCCTTGGAGTAAACGATTTTTAAGCACACATCACCCTTCTGTGTTGCGCAAGGCCTGTTCGATATCATTTGCTCTATGAGACAGAATTCCCTCATCCAGAAGAGATTGCAATTTCTTGCATAATCTAACTCCGGTTTCAAACAGCAGGTTGGTCATTCCCACAGTCACTGTGGATCATCTCTGGTAATTAACTGTGGCACTAAACTCGCCACAGAGTGATAGACTCATACCCTATCGCCAAATTGGATGACATCATCACCATCTTGGTGATGGTAACGTGTTTACCAAGACTGATCTATGGGAGGCCTACCTACAGCTGCCACTGGACACAGCTTCTTGGGAAGTGCTTCTAATAAACGCTCCTTTTGGGTTGTTTCAATACAACTGGCTGCCATTTGGCATCGCGAGTTTACCATTGAACAGTTAATCCGCGATATCTCAGCTACAGTTCGTTTCCTGCATGACATCCTCATCTTCGGTACTTCTTTGGAGGACCTAGCATCCAACTTCGATGCTCTTTTTTTTCATTTTTGACAAAATTCAGTTGTGGTGTAACAAGGATACAGGTACCCTGTTCGTTTGGCAAGGGGTATATTGCTTCTCAAATTCACCCATCAGTATGTACAGGCTGTTCAAAGACTGCTGGTGGCAAACTCAAATGAATTCAATGCTTTACACCGGCACCTCCACAAAAGTGTTCCATGGGAATAGCAGCCACAGTGTGATAGAGCGTTTTGCACTGCTACATCCCACACACCTGATCCCAAACGGCCTAGACAGGCCTCTCACTTTTGTGATTGAATTATGATGGGGACTGACTACATTTGTTTCAATGCATCAAAGATCTTGAATGCTGCACAGTGCAACTACAGTCATATCGAGGAGGTGGCTTTAGTGGCTATATTTGGAGTTACGAACTTTCATGACTATGTATATGGTAGACAGTTCACCACTCTCACTGACCATAAGCCACTGTTCTCACTGCTCCAGCCCACTGTCCTGGTCTCCACCTATACGGTACAAGATTTACCATGCTGTGCCTTGTTTTTATCGAGTTACACATATGAGATGGGGTTCCAGTGCATGGAACACCACGTTAATACAGACTTACTTTCCAGGCTGCCAATTGGATAAGACCCAACCTTCTATATGGATCTGGAGGTGTGTTTACATGTGGATGGGGTGGCAGATGATGCAGTCGACCAGCTTCCACTGGATGTCAGGCTTGGCAGTCAACACAGAGCCAGCGATACCATCCTCCAAGAAGTTCTCCACTACCACCACCAGGGCTGGTCTTCCAACTGTAAGACACTGCCACATACCAACCTCCAGGTGTTCTCTAGGTGCCAACATGAACTGTCTGCACTGCAAGGCATCACATTCGCATCCAGGCCGACAATGGCTGTATGCACATGGTGGTCCCACATGACCTCCACATGCACACCCTCAACCACCTCCATGAGGACCACTGGGAGGTAGTCCTCAGTGAGAGACTGGTGTGGCAACATGTCTACTGTAGGGGCATAGTTACTTAAATCACAAATACGGTCACTACCTGTTCCATGTGCTAGAGCAAGCAAGCTGCCCCAGCTTGATCATACTTCCCTTGGCCCAAAACGACCACACCTTCATCCATTTTGGGTTTCCAAGCCTCTTCCTTGGTGCATCATAAACAATCAACCACTACCATGCCGAAAATCAAAATTCGCACACATTTTTGCCTTAGGTCCTTTGTAGCATAGATTTCAGGGAGACTCTCAGTTCAGTATCACCGAATTCCCTTCATTTCTTGCAGTGAATGGTGTCTTCTTGATATGGCATCGAATGGCATCAATGAGCTGTTTGTCAGCGCATTTAAGACTCAAACGGCAAAACTGTGACTTCATGACCCCCTTGGAAGACGCACTCATTAGTTTTTTGGCATCATACAGGGTCAGTCCATGGGAGAGGATCTCTCCAGTGGAATGCTTACATTGTAGACCACATTGCTCCTCTTTTTCCATCCTTCATCCCCCAAGAACAGCAAGACCACCTATCCCATTCCAGATGGCATCACTTCTCCTTGCAGGACCCAGTGTGGACCATGCACTTCGCAGCAGGGAGCCACTGTGGGTTGACAGCAAGTGATGTCCCACATCCTTCGCCATGCAATGTTGTAAGTTAAACTCCAAAACGACTTACGCAGTTCCAAACACATCCAACTGCTGCGTTGGTCTATTCCACCATCTGAACACTCATCTCAGTATTATGTTCCATATGACGAGAATGACGACAGGCTGACATGGTAGCCTCAAAGCTTCTCTTCAATGGGACAGGAAGTGTCTAGTGTTACATCCCAAAACCCCAACAGAAGTCGATCCTGCTCCATCTTGAATTCCCCCACTGAGCCAGGGCGACACAAGTGCCCTCATCAAGGTCTGACACCTTTCTTCGCCTCGCCTGTCACTATGGAAGGGGAAAAGGAATGTCATGCTCAAACAGCCGTCAAACGCCAGCAGCACACCACAATTGAGTATTCGCAGTGGCTGAAGTGGCAGTCAACCCAACGTTGACTCGATCACTTGTAACATTAGTTGCAGAGGGTATTTGCAAACAATGGACATGTAAATCAGATGCGGCGAAAGGGTCATAGTGTGTCCGATCTTCCTCACTGTCAAAGAGAGCCAATAAGGAAGAAGTATACCTCTGCACAGCCAGCCAAGAGGTGGTCTGCTCCAGATTCAGCACCGCCAACTGCACTCTGCCATTGCTCGCGGGCTCGCAAACTCACTTGACAAGACAGTAGACTGTGTGAACTTGTACAGACTGTAACGTAAGTGTTAATCTGTTCCAATGAGCTCCACTCACGGAGAGCAATGACATAAACATTTCATAGTCAAATAGTAGAGAATGAGCTGGGACTGGGAACAGCAAAAGGAAGGCTTTCAAAGTACTTGGATTTAGTAGTGAACTTATTTTCCTGCTAGTACAGAGTTACAAAGCTGGTTACTGGTTTCTTCTGATGGTCAACAAAGATCATTTGTGTTCATTCTCTACATCTGAACACTTCTACAAGAAACACACAAACATGAAATTCAGTTCTTCATGTTCTCAAAGTTGTGATACTTAGGGTTGAATTAGATACATCTGACAACATACACAGTGGAAACCGACAATATCATACAAATTACAGTAATTAATTTGTGTTAGTTAACTAGCTGCATTGTTATATTACCACCGGATGAAACAATTTCAGAGTCTTTGATAATCCAATATTATTCATTTTGACCGAAATAATGACAAATATATAATGGTCATTAGTGCAAAACCTACTATCAGATATTTATAAATTCTATAATATCTTAAATCTAACAAATGGACGTTTCTGGGAATAACTAAAGCACTGGAAAAATAAAAGGATCCACAAAAATAAAAAATTAATTACAATTGGAATTAGATTCAAAAATGAAGTAGTTTAACACTTTTGTAATAAGTGAGATGCTTTTTAAAAATAAGGAAAACGTATATTGATTTCAGTTGCAGAAGAAGAATACACGTAAATGATGCAACAGATAAAAAAATATAGTTAACAAAAGATGTTTAGAAAATGAATAGAAAAGTGTTTTAGCACTATCCAATAATTTCACTGAATAACTTCATAGTGAACACCTAAACAATTATTTTTAAAAGAAGAGGTAGAAACAGCCTTAATAGATTATTTCTCAGTGAGAGTTAACACCATACTTAAACTAATTATGTAATCCTAAATGTAGAATTCGTAACAAACATAATGTGAAATTTCATTTGGTTACTGGTGATGAAATATTAAAATACATATTTTATTTTGAATTAAAAATCAACAGAATTATTATCTTTGGAAATAATGTAAATGGTAACCTATCACTTACTGATTTTAAATTGGAGATAAAAAGATTTAAGTTTGACAAACTGCAAGTTTTATAGCCTATGCAACTAAACAATTCATCACTTTAAATGAAGAAGATACTGTTCATATTTCTACATAAATCAGTTACACCTCTATCTGTTTTAGGTGAATTACACATGCTTGTTGAATTGTTATTGTTCCACTCTGTCATCACCATTTGGTTCAAAAACAAATTTTTTCAGCTTTATAAGTGAATGAAATCATTTAGTATCTGCAGTGTAAAAATTGACAAACACACAACCCACATACAACAGCAATTGGAATAGATAAAACAGTGAATCAAAGAAATATGAAGTTGTAAAAAAGGTAGTATTAAGTTTTGATACTACATAAGATATTATATAAGAACTACATAACGCTTTTTGTGTTTTATAATTTTCTCTCATAATATTGTCATTGAGAATAGATGATTCATAGAAGGTTGATCCAATTTTCGAGAATCCATTTCAACTAAAAAATATTTATATCCTTTATTTATTACCGATATTACTTTAACCATCATTGATATTTTTTTCTAAATGTACTTTGTCAGCTACATTTTTACCTGTGTAATTAATGTAGATACTTTCGAAAAATGATAGAGAGAGAGAGAGAGAGAGAGAGAGAGAGAGAGAGAGAGAGAGAGAGAGAGAGAGAGAGAGAGAGAGAGAGAACTGAAAGAAATTTACACACAGAGATCGGTATATAATTCTGCAATAGAGAATTTCAATAACTGATAAAAAAATATAATACTAATCATTAGGCTACGTATATTGACGTAAGAGCATCTCCTTTTGAAAGATTTAACAGGATATGAAAAGAAAAAGGTGGAAAAGTTTTCTATTCAACTTGATAAGGGCATAGATATTACCTTACTGTACTCACAACCCGTTTTGAAACAACTCGTCAAACTAAAACCCTATATCACAAAAATTGAGTTTGTTAATAAAAGGTGTCAAAGTATGATTACAGTAATTAGAGTATTAGAGATATATTGCTAATTTGAAATAGCCATTGAATATTGTTGAAGATAGACGTCCAAATTGCGAAGAAATATTAAAACTTGTTAATAATCCCAGTTCAATAAATTTCTACCAAATTGTGAAACTAACTTTGAAATCATTATGAGAAGAAACAATATTAAATTTTTTGAATGGGTACACAAAAGAACAACTGATCGATGATATTTTTCACCTCTCAAATTGTTTGAATGACACTTCTACATATTGGACAATAAGAATGATTGCCTAACCATTAATCAACACTAATTATGTCTCAAAGAAAGATTTAGTTTTTACAGACTAATACACTTAATTAAAAATACAGAACAGTCGTCTTAAGCCTGCTTAATTATTTGATAAGGTTTCATTGTTTTTGTATGGGCGCTTTCGATAATTGTTTGCTGTGTAAAATAATTTTACAGTAAACTTCATGCTTAAGTTCTCTCATAAATTCATATGATGATTATTGTTGGTTTGCAATTCATTCCAGAATGAAATTTTCAATCCAGAATGAAATTTTCATTCCAGAATGAAATTTTCATTCCAGAATGAAATTTTCATTCCAGAAGGAAATTTTCATTCCAGAAGGAAATTTTCATTCCAGAAGGAAATTTTCATTCCAGAAGGAAATTTTCATTCCAGAAGGAAATTTTCATTCCAGAAGGAAATTTTCATTCCAGAAGGAAATTTTCATTCCAGAAGGAAATTTTCATTCCAGAAGGAAATTTTCATTCCAGAAGGAAATTTTCATTCCAGAAGGAAATTTTCATTCCAGAAGGAAATTTTCATTCCAGAAGGAAATTTTCATTCCAGAAGGAAATTTTCATTCCAGAAGGAAATTTTCATTCCAGAAGGAAATTTTCATTCCAGAAGGAAATTTTCATTCCAGAAGGAAATTTTCATTCCAGAAGGAAATTTTCATTCCAGAAGGAAATTTTCATTCCAGAATGAAATTTTTCATTCCAGAATGAAATTTTTCATTCTACAGTGGAGTGTGCGCTGATATGAAACGTCCTGGCAGATAATAACTGTGTGCCAGACCGAGACTCGAACTCCGGACCTTTGCTTTTCGCGGGAAAGTGCTCTACCATCTGAGCTACCCAAGCACGACTCTCACCCCATGCTCACAGCTTTACTTCTGCCAGTACCTCATCTCCTATCTTCGTAGGTTCGCAGGAGAGCTTCTGTGAAGTTTGGAAGGTAGGAGACGGGGTACTGGCGGAATTACAGCTGTGAGGTTGGGGCGTGAGTCGTGCTTGGGTAGCTCAGTTGGTAGAGCACTTGCCCGCAAAAAGCAAAGGTCCTGATTTCGAGTCTCGGTCCGGCACACAGTTATTATCTGCCAGGACGTTTAATATCATTCCATTTAGCTGTGTCTTTAACTCCAATAACTTTTCAGATAACTTTTAATAACATGATATCCAATCTATGTTATCTTCAAATGCCATTACCAAGTTTCAAACAATGTCCTGATGTAAATGCCCATTCTACACTACTATGTAGATTATTCTTTTTGATGTAATCAGCAACATCATTGCTTTATGTTTCAGTTGTTGTTGAATATAATTACATAATTGCTCAAACCACACATTTTCAATACTATAATTAATCAACAGAAAAATTTTTTCATTTTGAATTGATAATATCCTTTAATTCCAGGTTCGTTTCCTTCAGCTTTTAGACCATGTATAATAAAATTTGTTGTTGTTTTTGTTGTTTTGGTTAATGTCAGTAAGTCATTGTTTTCTTAGATTAGAGCAAAATGACTAACAGTAAGTGAATTAAAAGCTAGAGTAATGTTTCATTCCTAGACACTCTATTTATATATAGGATAACACAAAGAGGATCTTTGCCTGTATTTATTGTCTATAAAATCTGTATAATAATAGTGATACATTATTAACTCTTGTTGTTTCTAAAATAATTATGGAAA
The DNA here is from genome assembly GCF_021461385.2 of Schistocerca piceifrons. Taxonomy (NCBI): domain Eukaryota; kingdom Metazoa; phylum Arthropoda; class Insecta; order Orthoptera; family Acrididae; genus Schistocerca; species Schistocerca piceifrons. Next base: position 1,031,945,598 of record NC_060139.1, read on the forward strand.
ATTTAATATTGCTCTTTCTTTCTTAAACTACATTCAAAGCATTGTCGACTATTCCATGTAACATTTGTTTGTGCTCTTCACGAATTTAATTTAAAATATTCAAGTGAGTTATTTTCTCATTCGTATTCTATTTACCACATTTTCTAATGGATTGTAAAACGTCTCCATAAACCCAGTCCTGAAAATTTTCTGCATATGATGTCTTTCATCTTTTAACAAAAGAATGCAGACCAGATTCTTTGATAAATACAGTTTGTTTTTAATTTCCTTTTTGTAACACTAAACTGATGTTTAATTTTCTAAGATATTTTATTGGCAACAATGTTCATTTCTTGTGTTTTACATAATGTTAGACAATTCTAAGGATCATTTCAACATTTAATGCCTCCATGGTAATGTATTTATAAATGATATGTAACAACTTTCATAATCATGCGGGCCAAGTGTCTCTTTGTTGCCTGCAAACATGTTAAGGTTGTATCTATTCCATAGTGGTACTGTTGATGATGATGATGATGATGATGATGATGATGATGATGATGATGATTAATTAGATTTTGAATGCTCTGATCATTATTATGGTGTTCACTTTTCCATTGTTTCTATTTCTCTATATATTTCACCACTCTCTTAAACTTCTTGTCCGAGTGCACATAAGAGATTCATCGAAGCATTTTTTATCTCTCTACAGAAGAGAATCTTTATAAGAACTATTAGCATATTTTACACAATGACAAAATCAATATGGTTAATGTTTTTGATACGTCATTTTATGTGATTCATCTGGATTAGGTTGATATGAAGCCTTTTTCAATAATAAGCTTTCAAAATTAGTGTAGAGTACAAATGAAACCTTCGTTCTGTGTTTATACTTTTAAAAATGTATGTATTCACATTTATCTGGTAAAATTAGTTCAACTAGATCATTCTTGAAACAATCTTTTTCTTGCATACTCAGTTCATTCTCTAATGTATAATGTTGTATGCACGTTTCACCAACACACACATTTTCTTTTCATGTTCAGTTATTTGACTAGTAACCAATCTACTTAAATCTTTAATCCAACAAAATTCTTAATTCTACTTATAACAAATAATAAATTTACATTCTTTTCTTTGTTATCTTTAATTATATGCATAAACATTTATTAAGGTCTTAAGCTCATGTTCAGTTCTATTAATATTATCGACCTTAGTTAAGAACTCCTATTCATTCAATATTTTATCAAGCTCAACTCAAACATTTGTATATTTTGTTACTTGATCTTGTAACATAAGTTACAGGATACAGTGTTGATGAAAAACGTTTTATTTGAGCTACAGAATCATCATTCTTTACATTATGAGAGACTTATTTATTTTTAATCATAATGGGTATGTCTATGTACGATAAACTGTAAGTGGTACATACTTATTTAATGCTAGTTGTAATACTACAGTTCTAATGAATCCTTCATGGTAATCTTGTTGTTAGTTCATTAAACGCTTTTTCAATTTGCACGTCGCATTGTTAACTATTTTGTTAGATTTTTTTCGTTTGGTGTTGTGCAGTTTAATGTTGAAGATCTACTTTCTTTTATTTCATTTACACTTTTCTTTGGAAGTCACTATATAACCTTATAGATGGTATCTTTAGTATTTCAAATACTTTTTGTAAATACATGATTACATTTTGATGCAATTATGAACTAAAGTCACAGGTTATCTTTGATTTTGTGTGTATTTTCCATTTGTAGTCTATTTGGAAAGGTCTTTCCCAGCTGATACACACAACAAACAAAGAATAATCAATGTTTGTTACTAGCATAAGTTATACTTGTACACATATTATCCTGGAGGATAACAATATCAAATGTTATTATTAATAAATATACTGAAGCATCAAGGAAACTGGTACAGGCATGGTTATTCAAATTCAGAGATTTGTAAATAGGCGTTGCCGACCACAGCATCATATTCTGCCTATGTAAGACAAGTGTCTGGCACAGTTGTTAGATCACTTACTGCTGCTACAATAGCGGGTTATCGAGTTTTAAATGTTTACTCGTGTGTAGACTACAACACCACATTCAATAAAACTTAGCATCTACAAGGAAGCGATGAAGTGGGGATTTTCCCATACGAGCGTTTCAAGCATCCTGGATATCAGGGATCTGGTGAAACATCAAATCTCAGACATCGCTCCAGCTGGAAAAAGATCCTGAAGGAATGGGAAAAACGGCGACAGAAGAGAACCATTCAACGTGACTTAAGTGAACCCTTCCGAAAATTGCTGCAGATGTCAGTGCTGAACCACCAAGAAGTCTCAGTATGTGAACCAATCATTGATGAAGGCTTTTGGAGCAGAAGGCCCACGTGTGTACCCTTGTTGACTGTGCGCAACAAGGCCTTACACTTACCTGGGCGCGTGAAACACCGACATTGGACTGTTGATGACTGGAAACATTTTGCCTGGTCGGGCGAGTGTCGTTTCAAATTGTATCAGCTGGATGGACGTGTTCAGGTATAGTGACAACCTCATGAATCTATGTCCCCTGCATGTCGGCAGTCTTTTCGTTGGTGGAAGCTCTGTAATGGTGTGAGGCATGAGCAGCTGGAGTGATACGGAACCTGTGATATGTCTAGATACGACACTGACAGGTGACATACACGTAAGCATCTTGTCTGATCGTCTGAATACACAGTGGACACGAATGTATGTAGGCGGACTTCAGCAATTCCAGCACGACAATGCGACACCCCACACTCCCCAAATTGTCAGAGTGGCTCCAGGAACATTCTTCTGAATTTAAACACAACCACTGGCCACCAAACTCCCCAGACATGAACATCATTGAGCATACCTGGTTTGCCTTGCTACATACTGCACAGAAGAGATCTGCACCCCCACGTTCTCTTCCGGATGTATGGACAGTCCTGCAGGATTTATGGTGTTAGATCCCTCCTGCATGACTTCAGATATTAATAGAGCCCATGCCACATTGTGTTGTGGCACTTCTGCATGTTCGCAGGAGCTCTACTCGATATCAGGCAGGTGTACCAGTTCCTTTGGCTGTTCATTGTAGAATTGAGAATCTTATTGTTGATGTATTGATAATAATTATCACATGTGTAACATTAAATTGCCATAACTATTAATCCAAACTTAAACTTGGAATATGTATTAAAAAGTACTTAAACAAACTGAGATATATAGATAATTTCTATTTCTGCACAGTCTTTACATATTTTCCAATGTTCCTGTTTGTTTATGATTCAAAATGCAATTTACATCTGTTGTCTCACTGCAATAGTTGAGAAATCTTCATACAATTTTTGTGAGTTGATGACTGTAAATGTTTTCTGAAGTGTATTTGAAAATGTACCATGGGAATGTGGTAAAAGTGTATGTGGAGTTAATGCACCTATAATAGATACATAATGCTTAGGTTATTATACTCTATCAAATATTTTTAGCATTTTTTACATATATGAACATTGTTTACCTCTTGTATATGTATACAGATTATGATGTCGAAATAAACATTTAAGTTCGTCACATACCTCTTCGTTATCCATATATTACATGAAAAAAACCATCTCGTTTAAAAATACATTTAATGTACTCATCATAATACAAATCAACTGTGTAATATGTTCAAATTGTGATACAGATTGTTGGTTTTAAATCTAAAATATCTATTCAGTGTGTGATGAATAACATTTTCATAAATGTCTAACTGAAGAATTTCACATGATCATTGGCGTTAGATACATTACAAAAATTCAATATGTGATAAAACATCAAGAATTCGTTTTCTAAAATATAAATGGAAGTATTTTATATCGTGTTTCATGTGAATTAGAGATATCATCATACTTCCACTTCATTGCAATAATGATGTATGCTAAAGTGCTCAGTTAGGAGGATAACAACTTCTCTTCTAGAATGATTTTGACCTTGTCATCACTCTCTAAATACGTTTTATAGCCATATCATGTATTCACATTTTCTACAACTGTAATATCATATGATTGATGAAATTAAATGAGCTTGATACAAATCAGTGATGTACATTTATTGATCCTGTTCATCCATACTTTCTATGAAATGCTTACAAAAGTATTTCAAAATTTAAAAAATTAAAATGTATAAATAAACTATGGATCATTCAGCACAAGTGGTGTAAATGGTTGTACAAGTGGTACTTTATCAGTTTGAGGTGATCGATATAGGCTTAGAATACCAAGAATATCTTCTGTTAAATCATTAACTGATTCATTATCAAGTGGGGACATAAGATACAGCAACACCTCAATGGCATAATAATGTGTGACCAATTTTGTGAACTAAAACTGCAAACAAATGTTTTTGGTCTTGTAATGCTAGTATTTATCTCAAAGTACGAGTTTGCTTCTTGCCAATGTGAATTTCATTTGGATCATTATTTATATTTCGAAGACTTGCATGAGTGATTACTTGATGTCATCGTTCTTTCTTGGACAAATATGACTCCCAACCAATTAATTTCTCTGTAATCTTCTTTTATGTGAAATTATATCAGGATTAATGGTATCATTTTTAAATATTAGATCAGTATGAAACTTCCTGGCAGATTAAAACTGTTTGCCGGACCGAGACTCGAACTTGGGACCTTTGTCTTTCGCAGGCAAGTGCTCTACCATCTGATCTACCCAAGCATGACTCACACCCCATCCTCACAGCTTTACTTCTGCCAGTACCTCGTCTCCTACTTCCAAACTTTACAGAAGCTCTCCTGCGAACCTTGGAAGGTAGGAGACGAGGTGTTGGCAGAAGTATAGCTGTGAGGATGGGGCATGAGTCATACTTGGATAGCTCAGATGGTAGAGCACTTACTTGCAAAAGGCAAAGGTCCCGAGTTTGAGTCTCGGTCCGGCACACAGTTTTAGTCTCTCAGGAAGTTTCATATCAGTGCACACTACGGTGCAGAGTGGAAATTTAATTATTATATCAGTACGTTTTTGCCAAATATTAAAAGTTGATTCAGCAATATATGACACTATCACCTTGAACTAAATAAGTATTATATGTTTCATTATTCCATTGGTGTATACGTGTGGTAAATCCTAATACTGCATATCTTACTACACATCATGGTCTCTCAATTAATTACATACTTTCTTCACTTAACTCATCATTAGCTTTTAATACAATTTCAAGAACAAAATCATTTAAAGCATCTTTGAACATAACAGCAGATGATGATCCGATATTTAAATAACACACAAATAAATATGTTGCTGTAAATATTTAGATATATGTTCAATGTTACCAACACCTGATATATTTACAGTGAACATGATTATAATAATTATTTATCCATCATTTTTAACCATACAGGGTCTCCAATTTAACAGCTGTATAAATTAGTTCATAAATATATTGAAAGCAATTATGTCTTTCTTGAATGGTAACATATTTAGAAATTGGCCATAATTTATCATTTCTTTCTGTATCTTTATTTACATGGTACAGATTATTAAAATTATTTAATAGCACAAATAGCAAATTACTTTCTGATCAGATTTTCCTCTAATTCCTATTAGACACAGAAAATATACGTATTATGCTAGCCTTATCAGTGGCAGTGATCATGGAGTCAATTGCACCATTGCAATCAATATTAATTAATTTATTTAGTTTATGAACGAAATAGTTTTGGCGATATTTACGATTGTTATGTAAACTCATAGCATCGATTACCAACACATGATGGAACTATCATTATACCAGTATGTGGTCTACCTGAATATTGTCAGCATTGTACATACATGAATGCCTTGAGCTTTTTTGAATTGCTTAATTAGTTTGTGAGAGTTACACAGAATGACATGGGCAAGGAACTGCTAACATATGTGGATGTTACTGGTTTTCTTTCATTAATATCTACTCACACAATCATTGTTTATACGTTTCTTGCAAATTGATTTTGGTTTACCTAAATTCATCCAGTACTGTATGTCTTTCGCTACCTCACATTTAGTTCGTCTTTCATACCTGCCCCATTTTTCCATACTATTTAACATTTCATTCTTACATATAAATAAAGATCGATAAAAGAGGTAGTATCTTAGTAGTCCCTCTTGCTTTTCATAATTTTTATCTCAAAATCATTTATATCCTTTAAGACAATAAATTCAAAACATTTCTTTACTATGCATTCTGCATTGTTACCCATTTCTTAACTTACCTATTTCACAGTTTGTTGTCCATTTTTATCATTTTCTCCATTTCTTGTTAAAGTAAAAGTTGTCGATGTTGTCGCTGTATCCACACATTATCAGCAGTCAATTTCACGTAATTATTTTCGATACTAACTAAATTGACTGTATGTGACCTATTTTTGTTTGATTGGTTGATGTGTTTTGTCCTTCAGCAGATATCACATGTTCATACAATACTTTGCACTTCTCTCTTTAGCTTCTTTGCATGTAAATACCTTTTCACAATAGTCATGCACTTGTTTAGTCCAACTTGCAGCGCCAGAACACAGTGCCAGACAATGGCACACCAGCAGCAGCAACGAAGCTGTCTCCCGTGGAGGATGTGGAGTTCGACCTTCTGTTCTGGTTGCGCCTCACGTAACATCTTCGACAAGGTTGGAGCTGCGACGCTGCGTCGTGCGTTGTCCGTCTAGAAGACCCCAACGATGGAGAACATAGACGCACAGAAACAACTTTTGCATTGCGCAATGCTGAATCAGTCTCTACAGATAAACGCTGTAAATATTTTTAAAACCAAAGACAACGACTTACTTGTATGTAAACGAGGTTTCATGTATATTTGTATTTATGCATAGTCATTTTAAACGTTGTAATAATCTTGCTCTTAAAGTGATATAATTTTTGATAACTGAAATGCGGTAGAGAGCTGGTGTTCAGTGAAAAGGTACTGAACCATAATAGATTTATTATCGTTTCTAAAAACACTAATTCTTTAACGTTTGCTTTAAAAATAAATTCATAACATAGTTTGCCATCTGTTATTGGAATGTAGTTTTGTCAGTCAAACACCTCAAAAGGGCAACAGTATAAAATCGCTTCTTTTTTGTAAGGATTACTAAAAAAAATTTACATTACAAACAGCAAAATATATAATTACTGGCCTTAGCCGATGTATGGTATTTGTGACAATCATTTGATCATAAATTTGAACCACTTTTTCAGTCGTTTTGATAATGATAGAGGCGGTGGCAGAGGCGACGGCAGTAGCAGTAAGTCCTCCTTCTCTACTAACATAGGACGGCAATTGCCTCTACAAAAATACTAGAAACCTTCAGTAAAAATGTCCGTCATAGTACACAGGCACCTTTAACTACACCACAGTGACCTAGAGATACAATCACCTATCGTGTCACACAGAGAACTCGTTAATTATGTAGTAAAAATTAGGAGTATTTTTAATGCACAAATTCTTCTTTTTTTTCAGTAGATGTAAACAATTTAGTAAGGATCTCCAGCTCGTGACACTAGCAAACAGCAAACTATAGACATGCCTCAGGAATGTACTTTATAGTCATTGAAAATTGCATCTAGGCACCTTATTTCTAACTCAGAAGAATGACATCTGCATTCTGTACCCTTAGATTTTGGGGTACTGACAGTAACAAGCCCACACACATTGACAGAATGGACTCGCGTACACTGTGTGATCAAAAGTATTCGGACACCTCCAGAAACACACGTTTTTTATATTAGGTGCATTGTGCTGCCACCTACTGCCAGGTACTCCGTATGAGCGACCTCAGTTGTCATTAGACATTGTGAGAGAGCAGAATGGAGCGCTCTGTGGAACTCACGGACTTCGAACATGGTCAGGTGATTGGGTGTCATTTGTGTCATACGGCTGTACGCGAGATTTCCACACTCCTAAATATCCCGAGATCCACTGTTCCCGATGTGATAGTGAAGTGGAAACGTGAAGGGTCACGTACAGCACAGAAGGATACAGGCCGACCTCGTCTGTTGACTGACAGAGATCGCCGACAGTTGACGAGAGTCGTAATGTGTAATATACAGACATCTATCCAGACCATCACACAGAAATTCCAAGCTGGATCAGGATCCACTGCAAGCACTAAGACTGTCATGCGGTAGGTGAGAACTTGGATTTCATGGTCGAACGGCTGCTCATAAGCCTCGCATCACGCCGGTAAATGCCAAACGACGCTTCGCTTGGTGTAAGGAACGTAAACATTTGACGATTGAACACTGGGGAAACCTTCTATGGGGTGACGAATCACGGTACACAATGTGGCGATCCGACGGCAGGCTGTGGATATGGCGAATGCTCGGTGAACGTCATCTACCAGCGTGTTTAGTGCCAACAGTAAAATTCAAAGGCGGTGGTGTTACGTTGGGGTCGTGTTTTTCATCGAAGAGCCTTGCACCCCTTGTTGTTTGGCGTGGCGCTATCACAGCATAAGGCGACATTGATGTTTTAAGCACCATCTTGTTTCCCAGTGTTGAAATACGCAACGGCCATCCTCGAATTGCTCTTCAACATGGCCAAGCACCTGTTCGCCACAGGCCGTGCATTACGGAGTGGTTACACAAAAATAACATCCCTGTAATGGACTGGCCTGCACAGGGTCCTGACCTGAATCCTATGGAACACATTTGGAGTATTTTGGAAAGCCGACTTCGTGCCAGGCCTCACCGACCGACATCGATACCTCTCCTCATTCCAGCAATCTGTGAAGAATGGGTTGCCATTCCTCAAGAAACCTTCCAGCACTTGATTGAACGTATGCCTACGAGAGTGCAAGCTGTCATCAGGGCTGAGGGTGGTCCAACACAATATTGATTTCCAGCGTTACCAATGGAGGGCGCCACGAACTTGCCATTTTCAGCCAGGTGTTCGGATACTTTTGATCATATAGTGTAGTACCAGGCAAAACCTTCATAAATAACACATTGATCTTCATAACAACGGGCAACCAGGATACGGAGTCAAATTAGCCACCACCTGACACCTAGTGACGTGCACACTAATCGGACGCTCACCGTGATTTCTCGTAAAATTCAGCGCCTATTGACAAACGCTTCCTCAGAGAGCGCAGAGAGAAGGGTGTAACGAAGACCCCCGTCGGTCTCAGACTATGAGTTATCATCCAGGAGATGCCACCGCGCGCAGCACGTGCAAAGGTCACACCGGACTCCAACTCGTCACCACAATAGACACAAACTGCTTGCAACTTCAATAGCAGAGAACATGCCAAATACTGTGAGTCCTGCCGAAGCAGCTTTCAACAAGCCATGTTCACGGCTGCGACCAACACCGGGCCCCGCCAAGACCGCAGTCAGCAAAGGCGCTACTCTCGCCCACGGACCACAGCAGACACTTGGTCACAACAACACCAACACGCCGCCTCGCTTGCGCTCTTCGTCGCCCGTGTCACACTCCTCCTTCTCTAGATCGTCGCAGCTCTTAACTACCTTCTCCTTCGACCCGCCCTCCACCGGCGACGGTAACACTCATCGATCGCTCTCTTGCGCCCAGAGGGATTCCAAAACCGCGGGATTACTCGAAATTAAACGCGGGCGCACGGCACAAGACTTCATACAACCGAACATCTACTGGGATGGATAAAGATCTTTTTGGAGTTTTTTCTTGTAGGTCGTTTTTCACTCGAACTGCGCCCGAATGGATGTACCATAATAGAGAAGACCTAAGCCACCAGACCTACATCCCAATCTGTCAGTAGAATGTATTGGTAAAATATTAGTTAAACAATATCGTATATTACCTGTTAATGGTAAAAGAAATCAGCTGCAAGAACTATACAAAGTAAACCACAGCAAATTTCAATAACCAATAAGAATCGAAAGTTTCAACTTCCATGATAAATGGTTAGATGATAAACAATAGTATTAAATGAAAGAACAGTAGAACTAATTGACTTTATCACATTGCACGTATTTTATACATCATCTTTTAATAAAGAGTAATACATAACAGCAAAAGAACAGTGAAACTGTGTAGGAACGCCAGTAAAATGAGAGCTACAAACGCAATTCGTACGCACGGTCATTCTAGGGGGCCTTCATGGTGTCCCCATACGTTGTCATGAATTATAATTTGACTTTATATATAAACGATAGTATGAAAGTAGCAGTGCACGTTAAGTGGACGTGTGGACAGACCTGTTATCGAAAACAATTAATTTTGTAAAACTTATGATAATTGTATTAATGAGAAGTATGTTAATTTATGAGCACGAGTGTATATGGAAAAGTCGTAGATGATACTTACTCACAGACAAGTGTCAGATGTATTATTAAGGATAATGCTGATACATGGTGAAACAACGCTCTGGTCGACGGTTTGCGGGTTCAAATGCACCGCATAGTCATACCACTAGGTGATTTATCCTGCAGTCATCGCGCGGTGGCGCTGGCAGCAGTCCGCATACGCAGAGGTGTGTTGGTGCATGTTAGAGTACGGTGCAGCGAGTGCAGACGTTTTCAGAAGTGCTAATGGTGACTGTGTGTTAAAAATGGCTCAAGGAACACACATCGAAGGGTTGAATACTAGTGCAACTGGAGGCTGGTCAAGCACAGCAGGTCGTCGTTGCACGGGTTCTCCGTGTGCCACAAAGCGTGATCTCAAAATTATGGCAACGATTCCAGCACACAAGAAACGTACACTGTGGACGTCCCATACTGTAGCGCCTAGACACAACACCACAAGAAGACCGTGGCCGTCTGCGGGCACTGGTGGTGATATATTGCAGTATTGTAGGTAGCCTTGCTCGGGACCTTACTGCAGCCAGTGGAACAGTTGCCTCCAGACACACAGTATACAGACGGCTGAACGGACATGGTTTATTCGCCCGGAAACCTGCAAGGTGTATTTCACTGATCCCTGGTCACAGGAGAGCCCGTAAAGCCTGGTGTCAAGAACATAACCTGGGACCGCTGTTCCAATGGCCATATACTATGTTCACGGTCGAGTCCAGGTACAGTCCGAACAGCGATTCTCGCCGGGTTTTCATCTGGCGTGAACCAGGAACCAGGAACCAGGAACCAGATACCAACCCCTTAATGTCCTTGAAAGGGACCTGTATGATGGTGTGGGGTGGGATTATGATTGTCAAACCACGACCTTCAAAGACATGCAGGGGTGTACGTGCACCAGTATGTCCGCTTTTCAGGGGTGCAGTGGGTCCCACCTTCCTCCTGATGGATGATAGCGCACGGCCCCACCCATCTGCTATCGTGGAGGAGTACCTTGAAACAGAAGATATCAGGCGAATGGAGTTGCATGCCTGTTCTCCAGACCTAAACCCCATCGAGCACGTCTGGGATGCTCTCGGTCGACGTGTCGCTGCACGTCCTCAAACCCCTACGACACTTCAGGAGCTCCGACAGGCAATGGTGCAAGCATGGAAGGCTATAGTCCAGCAGCTGCTCGAACACCTGAGCCAGAGTATTCCAAGCCGTTGTGTGGCCTGTGTACGTGTACATGGTGATCATATCCCATATTGATGTCAGGGTAGATGCGCAGGAAACAGTGGCGTGTTTTGTAGTACATGTTTTTCGGGACGGTTTTCTCAACTTGTCACAAATACCGTGGACTTACAGATCTGTGTCGTGTGTGTTCCCTATGTGCCTATGCTATTAGCGCCAGTTTTGTGTAGTGCCACATTGTGTGGCACCACATTCTGCAGTTATCCTTAATTTATGAGCATGATGGAGACAAGGTACGCTCCTTTGCTTTCGTTCGTTGTCTCTCTTGCTCCCGTAGGTGTGATAAAAGCTGACGTAGCCATATAAGGTCTGTAACGATATATGTACTGAATTAACTGTTGAATTAATATAATTGGCCGCGAAAGCCTAAGCAGACTCAGTCGACATAAGTTTTCTGGTTGTGGTACCGCATCATAATGTATAAAACTACTGCTGCTGGAGAAAAACTAACCTTTCGGCCAATGTTGCAGCGGTCTCCTCCTGGGTCTATTGGTGACCACCGTTGGTTTTTCTCCAGCACCAGTAGTCCTATGACGCGGTGCCCCACCCAGGAAACTTTAAATTTTGTTGTTGCCATTAAACAGTTTATTTCATGTCTTTATTGCGTAGTTTTGTGTGCCTTGTGTCAAATACGTTCAGTATTTGCTCATCTATAGCAAGGCCGACGGCAAAACAATGCAGCAGCGCCTGATCGACCTGCCCGCCGCCATTAAGCGGCAAAATTAAACATCTTCCTTTCCAGCAACGCCCATCAGGGCCCAATAAATACTTTCTGTCACAGGAGTAGTTCAATCTGACACAGCCAGTATTTTATGGTTTCAGCCAACTAGGTGGAATTTAATTGTAAAAGCTTTTCGTTGTACGTAACCAGGCCGGCAACACAACATTAATTATTTTCTCAGTTCAGCAGTATGACAGAAACTGAAAGCGAACAGCTTGGATTACCTTCAGTTCTCAATTTCATGTCGGTGAGAGAGATCACGAAGGATTTCCTATTATGTCTATCGAGTCATAGGGTGTTAGGACTAACTAGAGGTGTGTGTTAGCCCCTGATTTTAAAATGATGCTCTTACTGCGTTTAATATTATTTTCTGCCTTAGCTAGCGTAATTCATTGCAAGACTCAGTGAAATTACCCTGTGGCACGTTAGTGAACATCATGTGACGTATACACTCTTAGGCTCGAAGCGAACGAAAATGAGGTGTGAACACTTCACCATCTTGGCTTCGTGCGGCGGCCTGTGTTCACCTCGGCCTTCATTCGCTTTCTAAGGACACCACTCCAGCCTCATTCTGTGGCCTTAGGTACTATCGCGAAATTCTGCGCGAAGGTCGTGAAACTATGTGTACACAGATGGCTCTCACACTGACTGTGGTGTCAGGTGTGCCTTCGTCATTGGCGCCGACTTTTCTCGGTGTCGGCTTCCGGAACACTGCCCAGTATTTACAGCATAGCTCTTCGCCCTGTATCAGGCCACGCAGTACATCCGGCGACACGAGGTTTTCAGTTGCTCAAAGGGATGGACAGTGGCAGGACACAGAGTCGGACCAAATGACGCAAGTGACAGCTTTCCTGGACCTGCTGCACTCTCTTGGCGCAGCTACTGTAATGTTTATGTGGGCTGCTGGTCCCGTCGGTCTGACACGAAATGAGGTCGCTGACGCTGCTGCCAAGGGTGCAGTCCACATACCTCAGCCAGCTAGTCCTTACATTGGCAACACGGAGTTCATCGGAGGCAAAGTGACGCCATGTGTCAGCGGGTAGCCGGCCGATATTCTTGCCGGCCGGCGTGGGCGTGCGGTTCTAGGCGCTGCAGTCCGGAACCGCGAGACCGCTACGGACGCAGGTTCGAATCCTGCCTCGGGCATGGATGTGTGTGATGTCCTTAGGTTAGTTAGGTTTAACTAGTTCTAAGTTCTAGGGGACTAATGACCTCAGAAGTTGAGGCCCATAGTGCTCAGAGCCATTTGAACCTTTTTTTTTTTTTTTTTTGTGTGTGTGTGTGTGTGTGTGTGTGTGTGTGTGTGTGTGTGTGTGTGTGTGTGTCAGCGGGTGGTCTCTCCACTGGTACTACCTTCATGGGAACAAGCTCCAGGTTATTAAGACTCCCCCAGCGGCTTTGACGACCTCTTCTGGGCTCAGTCGCCTTGGAGAGATCATTTTAGGTATGCTGCGTATTGGGCACTGTCGTTTTAGTACTTTGTGCTCATTCCTGTCAACCATTGACGGTCCGCCATTTCCTGTTAGAATGCCCCCCCCTTTTTTTTAACAACTTACGTTCTCATTTGTGTTCGTTGGCTAAAATGGCCGATAGCTCAAAAAGTAAAACGCAATATCGCCAAGGATATTTAATCTTCAGTTCAGGACCTCCGTTTCTCTATGGCGAATTTTATAGACCTTTCTCCACGTCTCTGTCTTTAGCTGTCTTCTCTTTCGTCGACTAGGATTAACGTGTAGTCGTCTTTAACTCCTTCGTGTTCTACGGTTCTGACAAGAGCGCGTTGTGACCCTACTTGTTTTTGCGCCCCAAAACAAAACAAAACAGAAACCAACGACAATGACAGAAATTGCGGCTGATGCAATGAACTTCCATTACTATTTGGCCTTTTAGATTTTCCTTAATCAACATTAATAATCATCAATCATTAAAACATTTTCTTACTAACAAAAATAACATTTATAGGTACAGTACCGTATGATGTTACTAACCATTCTCGTTGTATTTGTAATTTGCCTGTCTTGCGTATGAGAAACACCATTCTACATTTTAAGGAGTAGGTGAGACTTACGGCTGTATTTTTTTTTTTTTTTTTACTCCAAACTATCGTGGTTACCACACCACGGACCGGCTCAAATTTCTGTTTTACGTAGCTGACACTAATATGAAATGCTTTAAGGTATTATGAATACATGTTCTAAATCTGTAGATGACCCTGCAGTCAAGATCACTTTCTGCATCTTCCCTACCAAGAAATCCTCAATGCAGTCACAAATTTCGCTTGACGCCTCATACGACCCTATTTTTGATGATAAGCGTATTTGTAGTTGTGGTATCGATAGCTACGATGCCTCCGTGTAGGTGCAAGTTCGTAGGTTGGCACCACGACACCGACACAGACGACAGCGCCCTCTAGCCGGCGCTGCACGGCTCTACGAGCACCGCTCCGGGTTCAGCCCATTTGGTGTGGAGCAGACGACCAAGCAACATTGTAGTGGCTCGCCCACTATGAAATACACTCCTGGAAATTGAAATAAGAACACCGTGAATTCATTGTCCCAGGAAGGGGAAACTTTATTGACACATTCCTGGGGTCAGATACATCAAATGATCACACTGACAGAACCACAGGCACATAGACACAGGCAACAGAGCATGCACAATGTCGGCACTAGTACAGTGTATATCCACCTTTCGCAGCAATGCAGGCTGCTATTCTCCCATGGAGACGATCGTAGAGATGCTGGATGTAGTCCTGTGGAACGGCTTGCCATGCCATTTCCACCTGACGCCTCAGTTGGACCAGCGTTCGTGCTGGACGTGCAGACCGCGTGAGACGACGCTTCATCCAGTCCCAAAAATGTTCAATGGGGGACAGATCCGGAGATCTTGCTGGCCAGGGTAGTTGACTTACACCTTCTAGAGCACGTTGGGTGGCACGGGATACATGCGGACGTGCATTGTCCTGTTGGAACAGCAAGTTCCCTTGCCGGTCTAGGAATGGTAGAACGATGGGTTCGATGACGGTTTGGATGTACCGTGCACTATTCAGTGTCCCCTCGACGATCACCAGTGGTGTACGGCCAGTGTAGGAGATCGTTCCCCACACCATGATGCCGGGTGTTGGCCCTGTGTGCCTCGGTCGTATGCAGTCCTGATTGTGGCGCTCACCTGCACGGCGCCAAACACGCATACGACCATAATTGGCACAAAGGCAGAAGCGACTCTCATCGCTGAAGACGACACGTCTCCATTCGTCCCTCCATTCACGCCTGTCGCGACACCACTGGAGGCGGGCTGCATGATGTTGGGGCGTGAGCGGAAGACGGCCTAACGGTGTGCGGGACCGTAGCCCAGCTTCATGGAGACGGTTGCGAATGGTCCTCGCCGATACCCCAGGAGCAACAGTGTCCCTAATTTGCTGGGAAGTGGCGGTGCGGTCCCCTACGGCACTGCGTAGGATCCTACGGTCTTGGCGTGCATCCGTGCATCGCTGCGGTCCGGTCCCAGGTCGACGGGCACGTGCACCTTCCGCCGACCACTGGCGACAACATCGATGTACTGTGGAGACCTCACGCCCCACGTGTTGAGCAATTCGGCGGTACGTCCACACGGCCTCCCGCATGCCCACTATACGCCCTCGCTCAAAGTCCGTCAACTGCACATACGGTTCACGTCCACGCTGTCGCGGCATGCTACCAGTGTTAAAGACTGCGATGGAGCTGCGTATGCCACGGAAAACTGGCTGACACTGACGGCGGCGGTGCACAAATGCTGCGCAGCTAGCGCCATTCGACGGCCAACACCGCGGTTCCTGGTGTGTCCGCTGTGCCGTGCGTGTGATCATTGCTTGTACAGCCCTCTCGCAGTGTCCGGAGCAAGTATGGTGGGTCTGACACACCGGTGTCAATGTGTCCTTTTTTCCATTTCCAGGAGTGTAGAAACAGATTTTGCCTTTGTAGCTTCTAGCCGATGTTTGCGTACAGATGAGCACGTAATGCGAAGACGTTCATCAATCAAAGTTAAGTAAAAGAGTTATAACCCATACGCAGTACCTAAGCATGTCACGTTTTCCTGCTCCCACTCACGTCCTACATTCGGCCTGTCCTTCAGTTTACGGTAGCAGACCCACGCGCCACCTATCCAGGCGGAATACAAAAGTAGTACTGCGTGAAAAAGCTACATGCAGCGTTTCTCGTTTTCCGAAAAGCTGACTGCTTTCATCCATGGATTTCAGAATGTAATGCAAGAAAAGTGCTAGTTGGGCGTCACATGATCGATATTTTCGAAATCCATGCTGGTTGACGGGGAAGTCGTGTTCGAAATACCTCAACCCAAGCTCAAACGTAAAGGATAGGTATTAACATGTGGATGTCGAGGTAGTCCTGTGGATCACTTCTGCTACACTTCTTGTAAACGGGTGTGACATAGGCTTTGTTCCAGCTCTTGGTCACGGTGTTTCCTTAAAGTGATCAACGAAATTAATGTTTCTTTGGAATTTTAACACACAGTTTATACTTGAGCATATACTCATAGCCAAGAACATCAGAACATTGATATTACGTAACTCATAGTTAATAATTCTGGTAACTAGTTCATACCTTGAATAAATAAAAGCCACTTAACACGACAATGAGTGTGTCCTGGGCGTAACAATGTGCGATAATAGAGGCGTGTACGTACATAATCAAAATATTAAGATAAAACAAGGTGACCCTTCATTCCAAACACGCACAGAACCATTATAAAATACTATTATACGCATCCAGGGCTACATTTTCCTCGTCCTTAAAGTATTGCGCTGTCTATAACGTGATGTAAAGTTCCAAATGACTCATTAGCAGCATTTGGGCTACGACAAAGAGTTCTGTTGTCGTTAGGAATGATTACAAGTGTAAGAGAAGAGACGGGATCATGCCTGCACCGCTGTGTCTGTTTCCTTGATTCATCTAGCAGCGACTGTCCTTACTTGTGGTGCCGTCTTGAGGTAACGGCTTCTCCATGAGACCTCATTATTTGCACTACGCCACTATTTTATGCCTGCTAACTTGAGAGTTTCAAGGAGAATCGTCCAGTCAATATCAAAAACTTTCTCGAAATGTAAAAATAATACCTTAGGAAATAGGTCAAGGAAATGCACTTCAATTTTTGTAAGTAGGAAGTGATCTTCCCCCACAGTCAGCCTCTACCGGTTTTTTATTCTTCCTTATATAATTCGTCATTATTTTCGTCATTATTTTGCCGCTAGGGTTTACTAAAGTGATTGATTGATTTTGTTTACACCTGTCAGCGCTGCCTTCTTTGGAACTGGAATTAGAACCTTCTACTTTAAGTGTGAGTATATTTCACCTGTCTCACATACCTTCCACACGAGGGGAAATAATTTTGTCATGGCTGGCTCTCCCAAGGATCACAGTAATTCTGAGGGAATTTTGTCCACTTCTTTCTAGTAACAGATCTTTCAGTACTCTGTTAATTTCTTCTTGCAGTATCATACATGCAATCTCTTCTTCACGTAATTCCTCTTTCCTTTCTGCAATATTGGCCTCAAGTTTGTTTCTCTTATCTCCCTTCCCTCAATTGGCTTTCCCTTCATGGCTTAGGAGCTCAGATTGCACGCCAATACTGATATTCTTACAGTTGCTTCTCTCCTCTCTGAAGATATAATTTCCCTATAGGCAGAATATATCTTTCCTCTAATTATGCTTGCTTCAACTACCTTGCATTTTCCCTCTAGACATTCCTGCTTAGCCATTCTCACTTTTTAGATACATCTATTCCCTTTCAACTGCTGTATTTTTGTGTTTTACCCTTTCATCAGTTCAGCTCAATATTCCCTTCGTTATCCAAAGATTTCACATACGCCTTGTCTTTCTATCCGTGTGATCCTCTGCTGTCTTTCTCCTCTTTTGTGTTCCTTCCTCCTCTTTCAATCAAACATTGCGTAATGCTTTCTTTGTCAAATTGAAGGAATTGGATAGAGTCAATATCTGAAACTCTCAATAAATTCCAGGTTCCACATTTAAATAAAGGTAAGACTGATTAAAAATCTGGTTTTGAAATCTCTGCCCATGAAAACACCTTACACTTCACAAAATCTGTCTGAAACCAACTGTCCCAGCTCTCTTCCATGTATAATTATTTTTTCGTGATTTTTAGACCAAGTGTTAGCCAGTTCGTAGAATTTTGGATAGAGCATAAGTAAATCCTTGTTTAGTAGTATAAAATGAAGTGGGGAAAGAAATGAAAGACTAGATTGCCTGCTCTTCCTCTTCCTTTTCATATTACCGAATATCAGTTAGTCATCAGAATGAAATTTTCATCTCCTGTAACTATCTGATAATTTTGTTTACCCCAACATATAGTCTTTCAATCTCTTCCTCATATGTTGTGGAGCTACTTAGCATGTAAACTTATACTGCTGTGGTTCGTGTTGGATTCATGGCTATCGTAGTTACAATCATACATCCACTATTCTGTTTGTAATAGCTTACCAGAATTCTTATTTTCTTATTCACTCCTGATCAGATCACTAGATGCTTAACACAAAATTTGCAGTGGCCAGAAGGACAGGAATTCTGCACTATCACTATCACTCCATTAATTCCTACTACATATATAAACTTCAGCCTATCCCCATCCATTTTAAAGTCTTTTACCCTGTCCACACGATTCCATGCTGTGATGCACAGAACCCCAGTCTAGTTTACTCATGAGGATGCTGTCATCAGGAACAGTCTCCACCCAGAGCTACAAATATGGGACTACTTTACCTTCAGAGTACTTTATCCATGAGGATACCAGCTGAAGTTTCCTCTTACTTCGAGCCATGTACAGTACCAGCACTATGTCATATTCGTTCCAGACTACATGAGTGAACATAAGTGGCCCAGAGAACAGAATTCCATAGTACAAAAACACAGTAGAGGAAAGGAAATACAGTACTAACCTGACCATATGACATGTTGAAAGTGACCGCCATTCATTTCTTGACACTTTTGGGCCCTAGTCAGAAAGTTTGTTAAGGCGGATCGAAGTTGGACTATTCGAAATGCTGCAACCTCATCTGAAACTTTCTGCTGCAGTTCTTTACAACCCTCGTAGTCTTAATGACACACATTAGTGCGTGATTAGTTTGTCTGGGAATCTTTCAAGTCTGACAGCTCACGTTCCTAGCTGCCAACTCAGGTCAGCTGATCTAACTAACCACTGCTATCAACTGTGTCAGGCATGAAAATAGTGTAAATGTGCTCCACGGTTCGACAGTTGTATGCCCAGTTGTTCCATTCCACTGGAAGTGACTGTAGATCTTTGCCAATGTTTGAGGCACACAAGCTTCATCTTCTGTTACATGCAATGACAGTTGCGTCAGGGGGGAGTGGAGTTTCTATGGTGTACTGTTGAAATGTTATGCAAGGTATTTTTCAGCAAATCTATGATCCACTGTTCAAAATATTTGGCCAACATGTATGGTTCCATATCAATTGAAAAGTGAAGTTAAAAATTCAAACACTCTGATTTCATGGACATTTCTTGAAATCTAATTGATCTAATGTCATACTTGCCAAACTGAGTATATACATGCTCAAAATACTTACACAAACTTACGTTCAAAGTATGGGGGCTAGAAGTATTTTGCCACTAAAAGGTGTTAACTTGTGGCTGATAATTCGCTTGGACTAATAATACATCTAGAGTGTGTTTGAAAACTACTTCTTTCTCCTTATAATAATAAAGCTGTTTGTGATAGTTTCTTTCTCAGCCTTTTTCTCAAATCACTGAGCTGCCTTTTACATCATGGAGTGTTCATTTGTTCAACAACATTGTTCTTATGTGATGAGAGTTGGATCATCAGTATATGTCACAGATTTGTATGGTGGTACGTTTGGCAGGTCATTCAAATAGACAAAAAACAGAGTCGCACAATGATCTATGAAGTTAATTTAGTATAGAGAAATTCCAGCAAAGTCTGATCTCAAAGTAAAACAACCATTTGTCGGACAAACAGAAACCAAAGTTCCAGTAGTAATAGTGGTGCTTTAATTAAGAAATCGGAGACATATGGAATAATCGAAGTGCTACGTGGGACACCATGAAAGGGCCTTGGTGAGCTCTGCTAGGTTTTCATCATAAATTTTTCAAAACCATGTAGTGATGATAAATAAAAGTGAGCTATCAGCAATAATAGAAAAAATGTTTAGTAGACTTACATTTAATACAACTTTTTCAGTTGTTGCAGTACAGCTTCAATGATTATTGGTACATCGCCACAGGTCTCCAATTGCGGGGTGTATGTCTGTCTTCTTTATTCATTTCACTGCTTACATAATTGACAGTTTATTTGAGGTATACAATAGTCTTGAAATGTTAGCTCCAAGCTCACAATTGTCTTGCCAGTACAGTATTTATTGTTTTAGGGTAGATAGTTTCTCTAACTTCATGTCTTTCATTTTAGATTTGCTCAGTGATCTATCTATCCTAAGAATGTACTGGTTGTAGTTTGCTATGCAAATTTTGGCAAGGCTATCTTCAACTCTCTGCTTCTTCTGAACGAGGAAATAATCGAAATGAAATAGATTTCCATCCCATAAATTCTGGGAAAGTAGCCACGTGAAACTGCAATAGCATTTAGCTCATCTGTACTTAGGAGTCACTACAGACAATTTTTATAAATTTTCGGAGCTGCCTTATGTTTCTCCTCCATTTGTTATTGTACTGAGGGGTAATACACAATTATCAGACGAAACAATATGACCACATGATTAATAGTTCCTTTGTCCACCTTTAGAACGAAGTATATCGTTCATTCTGCATGTCAGGAATGCGACGGTTTGTTGGTAGGTCTGTGTGCATAGGCATCTAATTCCCGACCTCCAGAGTCATGTAATTCGCGTGAATGACATGTCGCTGATTTGTGTATGTAGTGATGGTGCCTGAAAGTGACCCAGATGGGTTCCATAGGACTTACTTTGACGTCTTAGCGGCAAATTCGCTCGATGTAAGTTGACTATAAGGCTCCTCAAACCACTGAGGCAGAACCATGCTACAAAGTCACAGATAGTTCTACTGCTAAAAGATGTGTTCCCCAATGGCAATGTCATCAAGTATGACAGCTGCGAACTACCTGCATCCCATTCAGAGTATTCTCAATTACAACCACATGTCTCATGCTATGGTAGACATTGTCCTGCAGATGCATAATACGCAGCACAGCATGAACGCAGGTTGGTGAGAGCATTGTTTGAAGCCGCCATTCACCCCGATGACAGCATTTGTGGACACTGCCACTCTAGGTCGCTGGTAAATATTTGATTCACTGGACGACCTGACACGTTGGCATTCGACCGTCGGTCAATGGAAATGGTCCCGTTCCCACTGCAGTCATGATCGTTCACATGTCCACCGAACGACATCGTCACATTTGGATGGTTTTCTGCACAGCTCCATGTTCAACAATGTGATGAACGGTGTGCTCTGAAACACTTTGTGCACCAGCATTGTGTGTTTTCAGCAGACGAGATGCCACAGATAACCATCTACCCTACATTACACAGCAGATAAGCCTCCGAACCCCATATTCTGTGAAGAGTCGTGGATGTCAAACCATATAGCGCCTACTGGCAGTTGCATTTTTCTCCTACCTCTTCCCATAGATATTCACGTGGTACTGTCGTGAGTATTTGACCAGCTTTTCATTTTAGAAATACTCGTTCACACGCTCTGTGTAATGACATGCTGCCCTTCCTCAAAGTCGTTTATTGGAGTGGATTTCCCCATTTGCAGCGTACATCTTCACGAGAGTGATCCCTTGCCCGTATGTGCTCCGCTTACGTGAATTTGTTGCAGCATCACATCCCTACAACGCCACCAGGCAGCATCCATTGGTTAATATGTTTTGGATGATGAGTGTATATACAGAGTGGTCAGAAACAGTAAGAAACGTTTTTAAGGGTGTTTCAGCGTAGGTTGAAATGTCTCGAAAACGAATTCGATACGTTGTGCCAATTAGCTTGCATCACAGTTATGTAGATGGTAGTGTACAGGTAGTGCAGGTTCGGGTTCGATCACTACTACCATACCATGTCCAAGTTTTGTATTGCTCTGTTGTTTGGCTTTAACACAACAAACAAAAGACACATTTGGTGACATCACCTCTGTCGGGCCGCTTGAATCTGTGCACGCAATGCACTGAATGCCTAACGTCAACTCTTAGTCCGAGAAGCGTTTAATGGTGTTTAATGAACTTATAAATGTTACGATGTACCAACCTGTACTGTTTCTGACCACGCTGTTTTCTGATGACGCCTCACAACTTTATACCTTACTGCAGCCTCAGTAATAGTTGTATTTCCACCTTGTTTGTTTCATTTCCTAATCTTGTCTTTTGTATTAGCGAACACCAGTTTTCTGCTGCCTTTTAGTAACATTAAAATAGAAAGCAGATACGTTTTTTGAGGTCTTATTGTTATGTACAGAATTTTGGGGCAACCTGGAGGCATATAGAATTGTTGGCATTTCACTAAGACTATTTGGTTTGATATGCAGTTTGATAATTTTTATAGCCTACAACATGGAAGTCCACTGTCTTGTCGATATTTTGAGCCTGTTTGAGATATGTGTACGTTTTATGTTTCACTTGGAGCAAGTTAGTACTTTAAAGTGTTGACGTCAGTTTGATAAATATCATGCTACATCACCTTCATCCCCA
Source organism: Schistocerca piceifrons (assembly GCF_021461385.2). Classification (NCBI taxonomy): domain Eukaryota; kingdom Metazoa; phylum Arthropoda; class Insecta; order Orthoptera; family Acrididae; genus Schistocerca; species Schistocerca piceifrons. The sequence continues at coordinate 1,031,968,517 of NC_060139.1, forward strand.
TATTATACACTACTGGCCATTAAAATTGCTACACCACGAAGATGTGCTACAGACGCGAAATTTAACCGAAAGCAAGAAGATGCTGTGATATGCAAATGATTAGCTTTTCAGAGCATTCACACCAGCTTGGCGCCGGTGGTGACACCTACAACGTGCTGACATGAGGAAAGCTCCAAACCGATTTCTCGTACACAAACAACAACATTTCACCAGGCAACGCCGGTCAACTGCTGTGATGCCTCGTGTAAGGAGGAGAACAGCGTACCATCACGTTTCCGACTTTGATAAAGACCGGATTGTAGCCTATCGCGATTGCGGTTTATCGTATCGCGACATTGCTGCTCGCGTTGGTCGAGATCCAGTGACTGTTAGGAGAATACGGAATCGGTGGGTTCAGGAGGATGATACGAGGCCGTTGGGATCCAGCACGGCGTTCCGTATCACTAGCAGTCGAGATGACAGGCATCTTATCCGCATGGCTGTAACGCATCGATCAATGAGTCAACAGATGGTGCAGATAGTTGTTGTCTTGCAAACGTCCCCAACGGTTCGACGACGTTCGTAGCAACATGGACCGTCAGCTCGGAAACCATGGCAGCGGTTACCCTTGACGCTGCATCACAGACAGGAGCGCCTGCGATGACGTTTTGCCATTGGTGCACCCAGGTTCGTCGTTGAGTACACCACTTTTTTCGGATGAATCCAGGTTCTTTTTACAGCATCATGATGGTCGCATCCATGTTTGGCGACATGGTGGTGAACGCACACTGGAAGCGTGTATTCGTCATCGCCATACTGGCGTATCACCCGGCGTGATGGTATGGGGTGCCATTGGTTACAAGTCTCGGTCACCTCTTGTTCGCATTGACGGCACATTGAACAGTGGACGTTACATTTCAGATGTGTTACGAGCCGTGACTCTACCCTTCATTCGATCCCTGCGAAACCCTACATTTCAGCAGGATAATGCACGAACGCATGTTGCAGGTCCTGTACGGGCCTTTCTGGATACAGAAAATGTTGACTGCTGCCCTGGTCAGCACATTCTCCAAATCTCTCACCAATTGAAAACGTCTGGTCAATGGTGGCCGGGCAACTGGCTCGTCACAATACGCTCGTGACTACTCTTGATGACCTGTGGTATCGTGTTGAAGCTGCATGGGCAGCTGTACCTGTGCACGCCATCCTAGCTCTGTTTGACTCAGTGCCCAGGCGTATCAAGGCCGTTATTACGGCCAGAGGTGGTTGTTCTGGGTACTGATTTCTCAGGATCTGTGCACCCAATTTGCGTGAAAATGTAATCATATGTCAGTTGTAGTATAATATATTTGTCCAATGAATACCCGCTTATCATCTGCATTTCTTCTTGGTTTAGCAATTTGAATGGCCAGTAGTGTAGTATTGAACCTTTTCTGCAACTGTTGATCTTTACTGTTGAGACCTTCCCTGTTTTAAATTGTAACAGAAGAAAACTTTTTATAAAACATTAAATCTTTTGTAAAATGAATGTCAATTTGTACCTTAGTAGTAAATAAATGAAGTCATGCTGCCTCCGAAAATATGTGAAGGCTAGGCCCAGTGCTTGCTGGCCTCCTTCCCATTCTGCATCTGATCAGCCCTGTTTAAACATATTTTTCTTGTATCACTGTGACATCGTGATTAATAATGATATTTGAGGACAATTTTTACTGTACCTAGAACATCACAATTTACGAGAGAATGACTAATGATGCAGTTTCAGAACATGTCAATGTAAGAACTTGTTTCAGATGAGTTGTGGGGAATAGGCAATGGACTGATGTGCCCTCCTATCCGCCATTGTTGATGTTTGAAAATAAACTTAACATTGTCACGACAGATGCAAACACATGTTCTAACATTGTATAGCTGAACTTGAAACGTATCACAATTATTACAGCAATGAATGTTTACCGTGACGGGATTTATTTCCGTTAACTGCATTGTAAATTACGGCTGATCAGATCAGGAGTGTGCGTGGTTTCACTATTGCTTGTTCCAGATAGGTGTTCGAAAAGATAAAACTTCATATGCAGTTTGATCAGAAAATGATAATAGTATAAATTGCCTTTCAATAAAATATCACAGTGTACATCCTGCAGGAAACTAACAAGCATCTGCAATATCATTCCTGAAACCTGTCAACAAAAACATATAGCTGTGTAGTAACACACGAACTACATGTAATACCAGAGCAGATAAATTTCTTCGAAACTTAACCGCAGGAGGAATAAAACCACAGGACTCCAACCGAGGTTTGACCCAAGACAAGCATGACTCGAGCCAGCCACGGCTCACACATATTTCTCAATCTCCATAGTAAACTTTATGTTCTCATGTAAAGGGCTTAAATGACAAAAAGATACTTTTGTTGTATGGCCTCATGGCAGACAAAACTGTAACAATTCATCTAATTAACGCCAGGAAACAGTAGGCTTTAAGACCGCAGACCGAAGAGCTTTCTCCTCAAAGTCTTCCAAGAAAGAGTAGCCACCACAGGGGAGAAGGGACTCGCCATGTCGACACTGTCAGTTTCAAAAGGTTTTTATTTAATAACGAATTCGTTGAACAATGTTCTGCTACAGCTTATTGTATTCTTTTGCATTTCCATGGGACATTAAAATAACACCAAAAGTTTAGCTCCCAACACATGCGCCGTAAGCCGCCAGTACGATTCGCATTCGCGGAATTCGCTGTGAATACCACGACGGCATCAGATCTCTTCACTACTTCGTTTACTCACCTGAGGATGGCCAGACGTCTCTGGGCCGAAATATCGTGACAGAGTGTTCATGGGATCCGGCTGCAAAACCGATAATTACTATAAGAAATAATACGTCGGGAAAATTTCAGAAGTCACGTTGAATTTCAGCACAGGTATTGAAATGTGGTTTTGTGCGTTCTAGAGAGTGTTGCTGTTGTAATTTCGCATCTCCAACAAATAAGTGGGAAAGTCACTTGTGTTATTTTGTTTCATGAAGATCTGTTTTGGGAAAATGTCTCTCACCTTTGGGCAATCACACGGTACAGAACGAACTTTCGTTTGGGTGACAAGCGGGAACGCCTACTAAACACACCCGACCACAGTCATTGCGCTACAGCGTATACGATCGTCGCAGCGTTACATTTCTGCCGTTCCTTCTGCCCATCACGGAAATTCATTCTTCTTGATGTTAGTGGCCCTGCCATTGGAGATGATTTCCTAGCTTTTTTTTTTATACAGGGTAATGCCGGACTTTAGTGAGAGTACACACATGGCAGCCATTGACTGACACACAGGTGGAAAATAGTGACCCACACCGGTTCATGATGAGTGCGCTGAGCTCGCTTTGGCTCGCACGAACACTTCTGTGGCGTTTTGCAGTAAATTCGGACCGCACAAGTCTGTGGAATGCGAGAAGAAACTCGTTCCTTGCGATAGTGTAATAGTGACAGGCAACTCTATGCCATCTCCAGCGACACTATTGGTACTAGGTTATTAATTGAACTCGTCACACTGACATGCTGCCAAAGCATGTGAAAAACGTTCGCACACCACACAGCACCACATCAAAACAACACCAGGACAACCTATCTTCTCCTGTGCACGTCACTTACTACCAGTTATATTCAAAAGCAGGACACCACGCAATAGACAAAATGTTATCGGAGGGCACTGTATCAGGGTCACACAGTGATAGGGTGTAGCCGCTCAGTGTGACAAAAAATAAACGTGGTATAAGGATGCTATGTGGCGACTACAGATTTATAAACCCTCGTACCATATCGGACCGTTCCCTGGTCCCCAATATTGCAGACTTCAACCATTAACTTTGTGATGTACCTCATACCTGTACGCTGAACACAGATGCACGTAACAACTACAGTAAATGTATTGTTACTGGCAGGTTCTCAAAGCCTCCCTCTAGCACTTGCGTGTTGTGCGAACTCATGCGGAACACCCGGAGGGAAGGTGACTATTTTTTCAAAGGAACAATATTGAGTTATTTTGATAACCGACATTTGAAGCTGACGGCAGCACGATTTGTTGCTATTAACATACATTGCGCCTATGGACTACGAAAATAAGATTTAATAAATTAGTGTTCATACGAAAAGGCCGTACATGATGGCATTCGCTATTGGGAGGTCTGCGTGGCCTTTTGGAGCTTAGCCTTCTAGGGACCGTAGATTCCTGTGACCACTCTTGGCAGGAATGTAGTGACTTTCTTGATTGCTGCCAAGTGTTTCTACAGTGCGTACTAAAAACTGAGCTCCACCCGAATAGGCTTCGGAAGGCCCGACTGTACCGACCGACTGCCGTGTCATTCTCAGCGCAAGGCGTCATTGCACGCCCCCTCCATATGCACATCGAGCCAGCACTCCGTTCTCCCAGTAGTAGTCAGCTTTCGTGACCGGAGCCAGTACTTCTCAGTCAGTTAGCTCCTCAATTGGCCTAACAAGGGCTGAGTGCACCCCACGTGCCAAAAGCTCTACACAGACCTGAATGGGCACTCATCCAAGATTTAGCAACGCCCAGCAGCGCTTAACTTCGGTAATCTGGGTGCAAACAGCGCGGCGAGGTCGTTGGCTTTCTGCAGTATCGCAGAAGCAAATTCCAGCTTCTCGCAGCCCTACTACACGATCTCGTTCAGACTCGGCGAGCTGTTGATAACGGCGTCTTCGTTGTGTCAAAGGCATTCTCGACTAAATACCCGCTGTGAAGGTCGTGAGTGTTAGTTACCTTTTGACGTGGTGAGTTGATGTTAAAGCAACCCTGATCTGCATCCTCATAGTGGCGCTTGTAGCGCCACTCATAGGCGACTGGAGTGAAATTTGAATTGACGTCATCTTTCAGATGTAGAAACGTGCCTAGCAACTTTCGAGTATGTCGGAACGCCAATAGCTAGTTGTGCGATTCTTTCCAGTCAGTGAACTAACTCTTTTCTGTAATAATGTATTTACTGTAGTTGAAACGTGGCGCCGTTGGTGGCAGTCGCTTCTCTGTATTCATTTCTGTTCGGAAAGTAAGGAACGATAGGTCGCGAAATGGAAAATCACAGTGAAAATCAAACCTGTTTTATTTGTAACGGTTAGCTACACCTCCTTCTATAATGATGGAATTGAAAAGTTAGACTTAGTCGCCGCTCAGACACCTGTCGCAGCGTTGTACCGTGTAGAGAAGACAGCTGCCAGTGCTTTTCGACGATTTTGTACTCTGGACCGCAGCTCGTTGTCTGCTCAAATGAACCGCTGGCTGTGAAGACAATATTTTGACACAGAGATGAATCTCAAGGGTAGCCAGTTACGGGCAGTATTGTGGGTGATCAAACACTTCCCATCGAAAACGCTGCAGGAGCGTCTTCATTGCCTCTGCAGTGTGCGGCCGAGAATTGTCGTGTGGAACAAACCGCATGACAGTTACGTTATGTGGGTTGCATAGCTTCAGCCGAAATCTTTCGCCAGGCCCTCCTACTTGGCGGGAGACGCTAACTTCTAACCATCTCTATGTTCTCACTGTGAGATCAAAACTGAAAAGATTGTCATGATGCGATCGATGGGTGTACTAGACACAGTGCCGCAACGCATCTGTGCAAAACTTCATCAGAGTTTCACTGTATTTTCCATTTCGCGACCGATCGTTCCTTACTTTTCGAATGAACCTCTTAGAATGGTAAGAGAGTATGCAGAATGTGTAGAAACCAGAACACAGTGTTCTCATGGTGAATGTTTATGTATAGTTGTTCTTGTGCAATGAGAGGGTGAACTGTTGTTGTAGAGGGTGATTGCACCCAAATTAAACCTCTTGCAAAGAGTAATCGTATTCCTCTTTAGAGATTTTACTAGTATTTTAAGGATTGTGTTACTCTGGACACTGCTCAGTTGCTGTCTGGTTTTATGTTGTTGTTTCAGTGGTATAATAAGCGGTGCGCATCGTCCGTTGTAGCTGGTCGTTCAACTGGGGGACGACGCCTTGGCGTCGGCCAGTTTGAATAAATTGTAACCGATAGCACGGTCGCTGTTTTTATCAGTGGACTCGACCAGTTCTTCGGCGCATTTGAGTATTTGATTATTTGTTCGTGGTGGCGCCGAGGCGTCCGTCTTTACTTCTCCACCGTTCCTTTCAGCTTTCATTCATGCTCGACCTTAGTTTCCGCGCACCTCTGATGTGTCATTACTTACCGCTGAAATTGTGTAATACGTGAAATATGCCTTTTATTACACTGGCAATTTATCTTTCTGAATAAGAGATTAAAAATCCAGTCTTTGCTGCTGTTATACCTTAAAAGGTGTATCTTAAGAGGTGTCCTGCTTCTGTGGAAGATTTTCTCCGTAAACCGTTTACTGTTTGTATGGTTCTTAAAATTGAAAACACTCTTTACATAAAATTGTATATTGTTTGGGGTGGGCTTTGTCCTAGAATGTGAAACATTACGAAAGAGACAAAATTTCTACGCCTGTCAATTAGCTATATTGTTCTGGGGTAAGAGCTGTTTGCTGTTGCAACTGTTAAATCAAATCAGCTGGAAATTACATGACAAGCCAGCGTTTGTTTGATTGGTAATTATTGCCTTACCTTTATTGAGTAAAGTATCCTTGAGCGTGTGCCCCACCTCTCAACCGAAATGGCTACAACAGCAGGTGCCTTGCTCAGTAGAAGTAGTCAGTCAGTCAGTTATTGTCTATAGTCCGCAGCTCGTGGTCGTGCGGTAGCGTTCTCGCTTCCCGCGCCTGGTTTCCCGGGTTCGATTCCCGGCGGGGTCAGGGATTTTCTCTGCGTCGTGATGACTGGGTGTTGTGTGCTGTCCTTAGAACTACTTAACATCTATGGTCATCAGTCCCCTAGAACGTAGGTTAGTTAGGTTCAAGTCCCATAGTGCTCAGAGCCATTTGAACCATTTATTGTCTATATATAATAGGCATACAGCCATCTGGTTAGCACAATTCCTGTCTGTCGGACTCGTCATCGCGCAGCCCAACTGCTAACTAAATATACGTGAATTTGAGGAGGGTGTTGATCAACCACTGCAGGCGTCGCTTCAGAAGCGATGTCTAGAAAATTTGTCCCTAAAGCAGTTAAATAGCAGACTGTAAGAGGTCCATGATTAAGGAATTTGTTGCTAGCGCACTCGAGCAGATGTAATTTCGATGGATTGCTCACGCGCTACCTGCGATATGTAAGCTATAAGAGAATCTGAGACCAAAGAGCAGTGTTGACTGCGGTAGGAACTGCGTAGTAGTAGTAGTAGTAGCAGTAGTAGTAGTAGTAGTAGCGAGCAGTCGTGTGTATCGAGTTGCCTGGGCCGGTCGTGGGGAGCGATGGCGGAGCCTGAGCGTTGTAGTATAAGGTAAAAGCAGCCTCGCGCATATGTAGTATTGTTATATCAAGTCCCTTGTAATTGTTTAAAAAAATCTCTTAATAATAATCTTTCTCATAAAAAAAATTAACTTCTGAAAATTATTCATCTCAATTTAAAGAATTTACTAATTTCTTCAATCCATGGTCATCCCGATTATTGTAAAGAAAAATCAGTTGTTTCTCTTTATACATGAGAAATCTATCGGCCAGCATCGCACTGTGCTGTGCCAGAAAAATTTCTTATAGGAGCAGATATATATGTATGCGTTATCCGGCGACCTTATTGAGGTAAGAATTTTCAATTTATTCAGAATGACCTTTCAGGGCTATGACGCAGCACTGCTGACGTCCAAAATTAACCAGTTTAAATTCACAGTCAGTTATTGAAAGGTTATAAGTGAGCCACAATTTTTTATTGAGGTTATTGGTAGGTTACGGAATTCATTTATCTGTTAGTAGACTACGCAGAATGTGAATGATTAAAATATAAATAATTACATATATCTGTTGGGAGGTTACAGAATCTTTTGTGGGGAGGTTACAAGACGAAAACTTTAAATGATGCGTACGATAGTAGAAGTACTTTTGAGAAAGCGGTATATTTCTGCAAACACTTATGTTTTATTTAATTGCTGGACCATCGACACCAATAAGTTGAATAACAGGGGAACAATAGATTCCTACTGCACATAATTAGTTTTCAACAACGACGTAGTGTGCATTTAGAAGTGCACTTGTGAATATCTCGTGAACTGTGTCTTCACTGTAGAAGCCACGGAAATCTCACAAGTCGGCACTCTAAAGTATTTCCATCTGCCGCGACCACGTGCAAACCGCTTCCAGTCACTCCCAGACTGTCCCACACTGTCCGTGTCCTGTGCTATACTGTCCCGAACTCGTCTCAGAACTCCCTTGTGTCCTCTCCGGAAATGATGCTCCTCCCCAACATCCATACGTCTCTCTTAGTAACAAGCACTGTGATTGGGTAGAGCACTCCATCCATGTCTACAAGCCAACGTACACTCACGAAATATTGGAACATTGGTAAATGTAAATCCAGTAACCTGAAATTAAATAAATATTTCTATGGCCTGACCATAAACACGCTCTCATATACATTATTACATAAAAAAATTAAATAAGCGTATATCAAAGGAATAGAAGAAAAGGTAGGCTAGTAGCCTAATGTCTCTGTGCTTTCTAGAACACAATAAATATTTAACCAATTTCTTCATGAATAGTTTATATCAGATATAAACAAAGACATAGACGAATAAATATATTTATGAGCATGCTGCTACCGGCCCGCAGCACGTGGTCGTGCGGTAGCGTTCTCGCTTCCCACGCCCGAGTTCCCGGGTTCGATTCCCGGCGGAGTCAGGGATTTTCTCTGCCTCGTGATGACTGGGTGTTGTGTGATGTCCTTAGGTTAGTTAGGTTTAAGTAGTTACAAGTTGTAGGGGACTGATGACCATAGATGTTAAGTCCCATAGTGCTCAGAGCCATTTCATGCTGCTACCAGTTTTTCGTGTCACTGTGGAGTACTTCTGGTCTGACGTGATGTGTTATTGGAGGTCAAAGTGGCCGATTACGTTGGTAGTAATGTTCAAGTTACATGCCTGTAATTGATACCAATTTAGGTTTACACTAATAGCTTTCTACGGACACACAGATCGAAGAAATCGCATGAACCGTTTAAATTATACAAGTAACACGCTGCAACGAATTTCCAAAATCTATTATCAGATACTGAATTTTAAATTAATAAAGATACTGAAAATACACTCCTGGAAATTGAAATAAGAACACCGTGAATTCATTGTCCCAGGAAGGGGAAACTTTATTGACACATTCCTGGGGTCAGATACATCACATGATCACACTGACAGAACCACAGGCACATACATACAGGCAACAGAGCATGCACAATGTCGGCACTAGTACAGTGTATATCCACCTTTCGCAGCAATGCAGGCTGCTATTCTCCCATGGAGACGATCGTAGAGATGCTGGATGTAGTCCTGTGGAACGGCTTACCATGCCATTTCCACCTGGCGCCTCAGTTGGACCAGCGTTCGTGCTGGACGTGCAGACCGCGTGAGACGACGCTTCATCCAGTCCCAAACATGCTCAATGGGGGACAGATCCGGAGATCTTGCTGGCCAGGGTAGTTGACTTACACCTTCTAGAGCACGTTCGGTGGCACGGCATACATGCGGACGTGCATTGTCCTGTTGGAACAGCAAGTTCCCTTGCCGGTCTAGGAATGGTAGAACGATGGGTTCGATGACGGTTTGGATGTACCGTGCACTATTCAGTGTCCCCTCGACGATCACCAGTGGTGTACGGCCAGTGTAGGAGATCGCTCCCCACACCGTGATGCCGGGTGTTGGCCCAGTGTGCCTCGGTCGTATGCAGTACTGATTGTGGCGCTCACCTGCACGGCGCCAAACACGCATACGACCCTCATTGGCACCAAGGCAGAAGTGACTCTCATCGCTGAAGGCGACACGTCTCCATTCGTCCCTCCATTCACGCCTGTCGCGACACCACTGGAGGCGGGCTGCACGATGTTGGGGCGTGAGCGGAAGACGGCCTAACGGTGTGCGGGACCGTAGCCCAGCTTCATGGAGACGGTTGCGAATGGTCCTCGCCGATACCCCAGGAGCAACAGTGTCCCTAATTTGCCGGGAAGTGGCGGTGCGGTTCCCTACGGCACTGCGTAGGATCCTACGGTCTTGGCGTGCATCCGTACGTCGCTGCGGTCCGGTCCCAGGTCGACGGGCACGTGCACCTTCCGCCGACCACTGGCGACAACATCGATGTACTGTGGAGACCTCACGCCCCACGTGTTGAGCAATTCGGCGGTACGTCCACCCGGCCTCCCGCATGCCCACTATACGCCCTCGCTCAAAGTCCGTCAACTGCACATACGGTTCACGTCCACGCTGTCGCGGCATGCTACCAGTGTTAAAGACTGCGATGGAGCTCCGTATGCCACGGCAAACTGGCTGACACTGACGGCAGCGGTGCACAAATGCTGCGCAGCTAGCGCCATTCGACGGCCAACACCGCGGTTCCTGGTGTGTCCGCTGTGCCGTGCGTGTGATCATTGCTTGTACAGCCCTCTCGCAGTGTCCGGAGCAAGTATGGTGGGTCTGACACATCGGTGTCAATGTGTTCTTTTTTCCATTTCCAGGAGTGTATGTTTACATCATCAGAATCGTCATGCAAATAACGCTAATGTACATGTTCTCTTTAAGGTATCGTGATTCATCTGGCTACTATTAATTTCTATACGAACTGTGTGAAACCTTAATGGCAGACATTTCAAAGTCCGCCATCTTTGACACTCCGGCGAGTCACCTACATCGACACAGCGTCACCGTGGAATTCCCCATCAGACACTCGCTCGACCCGGCCAGAAGTTCGGCACCAGGTGTTTGCTGCCGGGCCCCGTATTGTCTAGAACCACATGAGGCCTCGCCAACTCCGAACTTAGAATATTCTCAGGACGCCACAACTCGCCCGTTACGTCACAGCAGCGAGGGTCGCGACTGAGAGGAGATCTGCTCTGTAATCCAGGAGGCCCACCAGACGACTGTCCTCCCGAACTGTAATGATGCGACGTAGCCAATCAAGTTGCAGCCCCCCACGATTGACTCCAGCAGGACTGCTACATCTCTTATGGCGTCCCAGCTGTGAGCACTTTGAAGTATGCCACGCTGCTGCCACTGGAGCATTGGCACGCGGTGCTCGAGAAGGCGGTGGTGGCGTCTTATGTGCGCCGACCGCCCTGAGTGAATGCACGGCACAACAAGTTCAATATTCCGAGATCCACAGCGTCAACACTGCATGACGGCCATTGGTCTCCGTTTCGACAACACAAGATTTCAGGCACTACCTCGCACCACCGACTACGCAAACACCGCTGCTCTTGGACATCATGTGGAGTTTTCAGTGCTAACAGACAAGCAATACTGTGTTAAATAAGCGTAGAAATCAATGTGAGACGTACGACGAACGTATCCGTTTGGACACTAACGCCATATTTCGTCGTAATGGGCTATGGCGCCAGTCGACCGACGCGAGTGCCTTTGCTAACAGCACGACATCGCCTGCGCTGCCTCCCCTAGGTTCGTGAAAATATCTGTTGGACTCAAGACGACTGGAAAATCGTGACCTGATCAGATGAGTCCCAATTGCAGTTGATGAGAGATGATCGTAATGTTAAAGTGTGGTGCAGACTCCACGAATACATGAAACCAAATTTCCAACAAGGCACTGTGCAGAGTGGTGTTTGTTCCATATTGCTGTAAACTGTTTACATGGAATGGACTGAGTCCTCTGCTCCAAGTGAGCTGATCATTTACTGGAAGTAGTTACGTTCGGCTTATTGGAGACCATGTGCAGCTGTTCATGGACTTCATGTTGAAAGTTCCTCACTATCGGTTTCTGTATGAAATGTAGCTCAACTTTATCTCCCACTCTATAAAAGGTGTACATATTACCAAACTGGTGTACCCACAAACTGTTAGTTAAAGATTAGCATACGAGTTTACGTTGAATAAGCAGAACATACGTTGTATTCCGACTAGTAACGGTTCAGTTCAAATTCTCTTTCTTTTACTTCAGTTGTTCATTTAATATAAGTAAGTGGACATTTTAATTAGGATCATAGTTGCAGATTTCTTGAATGCACAACAGCAAGCAGGCAGTGGCTAAGCTAGATTTCTGTTTTTTCAATACAGTTTCCAAGCAATATTCATTGTATACCACGTGATGCAATGTGGTAATGGCTAATGATAATCTGTCTTTAAACTGTGTGATGGGAGAGCAACTATTACTGTGAAATGATATCCCAAGACAACGATTTTAGAGTGAAATGTACACATTACGCGAAGTTTTACTCTGTCTTTTTTAATACATACGTAATACTGTTACGCACAGTATTGTTCAGAGGAAAGTGAACAAAGTTTAAAAAGGGTACAATGGTTTTACAAAAATTCTAATATCAAACAGCTTAACCAACTGATATGTTAATGCATGAAATCAAATGATAATTAAATAGACACCCTAGCTACAAGCAGGCGTTGATACACTTCATTGGGGACATGTTGAAAATGTGTGCCCCGACCGGGACTCGAACCCGGGCTCTCCTGCTTACATGGCAGACGCTCTATCCATCTGAGCCACCGCGGGCACAGAGGATAGTGCGTCTGCAGGGACTTATCCCTTGCACGCTCCCCGTGAGATCCACATTCCCAACATGTCCACAACACTACATTCGTAGTGCGCCTAATAGATGTTTGCCCATCATACTCATTACTCGTGGCAGATTAATCTACCAAGTCCCGTAAGAGTTCGGGCATAGCGTGTGCGTTCGCACAAGAAGGTCAAAGGCCGGGAACCCGTATTTTTAACTATATATGACGGAAGTATCTGTTCCCGAAAGAACAGTTACCGTGGATGACCATGCAGCTTTGCTAGAAATGAAATGATAATTAAATAGACACCCTAGCTGCAAGCAGGCGTTGATACACTTCATTGGGGACATGTTGAAAATTTGTGCCCCGACCGACATTTTCAACATGTCCCCAATGAAGTGTATCAACGCCTGCTTGCAGCTAGGGTGTCTATTTAATTATCATTTCATTTCTAGTAAAGCTGCATGGTCATCCACGGTAACTGTTCTTTCGGGAACAGATACTACCGTCATATATTGTTAATGCATGATTCAGGGAAGTAGGTTGGTCTTTCTCTCAACTCTGGGTAAGTGAACAAAGTTAACTAGCTGTCAACAACCACTCCAACAAGCTAGCTACTCAGTGCTGCAGAGTTATGTCAAACTTCTCTTTAAAAAGAGAACAAAATGAGAAATTGATATTCGTATCGCCATGAAATATGTACATCATATTCATCCTTGCTGTCCTTCAGAATAAATCAATCTTCATCTAACAAATACACACGCAAATCCAAATTATGCCGTGACAACTGCTAAGGGCAATACCTATTACTAAATTGAGACTGGGGGTACAAATGTTCGCCGGCCGGAGTGGCCGTGCGGTTCTAGGCGCTACAGTCTGGAGCCGCGTGACCGTTACGGTCGCAGGTTCGAATCCTGCCTCGGGCATGGATGTGTGTGATGTCCTTAGAACTAATTAAAACTAAGTAACCTAAGTTCTAGGCGACTGATGACCTCAGAAGTTAAGTCGCATAGTGCTCAGAGCCATTTGAACCATTTTTTACAAATGTTCTGTGAACATCTTGCTTCTAAGAGGACATCTACCTATCATGCCACTGACAGCTCCGTCTGGCACAGTACTGTACTTGTCTGCTTGGATTTTAGTTTGCTACGATCTGTTGATCCCACTTCAAACTACATTGGTGTGCTTAGGGGTGTCGCCGTCGTGTTTAGTGTGTTCCGTTGTAAACTGTGGATGACTTGCGTCTGATTGGCATATGGTTTCAGAGTAGTAGTTGTACATTTGACGTCTTTTAAAAATGCGAGGGTCTTGTGGCTCGTCCTATTAATAACATGTCCATGCTTGGCCGTGTTGTTTGTTACAGGCGTCTCCACAGTTATTTAGTTTACCTCCAGTTGTACTAAGGAACGACGGAGCTGTTTCTTGTCGCTGTAGTCCTCATCTCTCAGTGACAGCCATTATGTTTCTTTTGTGAAGTACTACACCAAGAGTTAGAACACGGTGTCTGCTGAAGCAATACCAGACGAGTATAAGTTACAACCAAATGCACGAGAGTAGCAAACTGTGTGTGCTCTTACAGCCACTAGCCCTAAGGGCCTATTGACATAGTACCTTAATTACGTTGACGCCACATATTACTAGTTGCGAGTTAACTACAGTGAGTGGCTGTGGCTTAGTAATCCGCAGTAGTACACATAATAAGAAGACAGCGGCCACTCTATCTGGGCACGTAGAGAAACGTTAGATAGGTTACCATTTGACGGTGAATGCTCGTTCGTGTCCATTCTGTGTGTGTTTTTTTACGCAAAATTTAATGTGACCAATTTGTCATTAATGCACTTCATATTTATTATTGAGTACTGCGTTACGCATTGGCATTAAGGTAAACATGAAGCCGGAACTTGTACAGGTTTTAGGATTACGTTTGACTTTTGCTCTTATACGATTCAAGTAATGTTTTTTCTTTCATTGTTAAGTATTAGCTTCAAACAGTGGTGGTGTTCCGCGCTGCGTGACCTAGTCACTTATAAATTTCTCTGTTACAGAGCACGGTAGTTACACTTTCTCTGCATCTTCCTTCTTCAGCAGCTGACTGGGCGTGTGGTATTTTTGCCACCCATGCACATAAGTTCTGGTGGTACGGGCCCCTGCTTCCAGCGCCTGGATCATCGGGTGTCTCTATATGTGCTGCATCCAGCCTACTGTTGATGCGCTGTAGGAAATGGAAAGAAAAAGAAATTTTAAAATAAATATTTCTGTCCTTATTTCGTTTCAACCCTCACCGTCCTCAGTCGTAGATTGCCAGCTCACCGCTCCACCTTTCCCACGCTTTTATCTCGCAGATGAAACTGAAAAAAAAAACACAAAGAAAATTGAAATAGGTACAGAAATCTGATTGATTGCGTCTACAACGTTTTGTTCCTGTTCAAAAATGGTTCAAATGGCTCTGAGCACTATGCGACTTAACTTCTGAGGTCATCAGTCGCCTAGAACGTAGAACTACTTAAACCTAACTAGCCTAATGACATTACACACATCCATGCCCGAGAAAGGATTCGAGCCTGCGACCGTAGCAGTCGCGCGGTTCGTGACTGAGCGCCTAGAACCGCTAGACCACCGCGGCCGGCAAAGTATGCATTATAAAAGAAAAAAATGAATTTACATGTGACAATGCCTAACACTTTTATCTCGACTCTAGAGTGTATTGCACTGAACCATTTGTTATGCACAGGTCAGATACTTTAATGTGCTAATGAACCTCCGGTACCTCAAAAACAATTTCAACGTTTCATATTTTTATACATGTCTCCTAACTTCACATTATTATGGTTATGTATGTAATGAATAGTTTAATTCTATACTCTTCCATCGTGTGACATACAATGTTTTCAAAAACATACTAAATTTGTAACACATGTTAATTTTTATTTAGTTTTCATACACACACATACAAATTAGTACTAAATGCTTATACACTCCTGGAAATTGAAATAAGAACACCGTGAATTCATTGTCCCAGGAAGGGGAAACTTTATTGACACATTCCTGGGGTCAGATACATCATATGATCACACTGACAGAACCACAGGCACATAGACACAGGCAACAGAGCATGCACAATGTCGGCAGTAGTACAGTGTATATCCACCTTTCGCAGCAATGCAGGCTGCTATTCTCCCATGGAGACGATCGTAGAGATGCTGGATGTAGTCCTGTGGAACGGCTTGCCATGCCATTTCCACCTGGCGCCTCAGTTGGACCAGCGTTCGTGCTGGACGTGCAGACCGCGTGAGACGACGCTTCATCCAGTCCCAAACATGCTCAATGGCGGACAGATCCGGAGATCTTGCTGGCCAGGGTAGTTGACTTACACCTTCTAGAGCACGTTGGGTGGCACGGGATACATGCGGACGTGCATTGTCCTGTTGGAACAGCAAGTTCCCTTGCCGGTCTAGGAATGGTAGAACGATGGGTTCGATGACGGTTTGGATGTACCGTGCACTATTCAGTGTCCCCTCGACGATCACCAGTGGTGTACGGCCAGTGTAGGAGATCGCTCCCCACACCATGATGCCGGGTGTTGGCCCTGTGTGCCTCGGTCGTATGCAGTCCTGATTGTGGCGCTCACCTGCACGGCGCCAAACACGCATACGACCATCATTGGCACCAAGGCAGAAGCGACTCTCATCGCTGAAGACGACACGTTTCCATTCGTCCCTCCATTCACGCCTGTCGCGACACCACTGGAGGCGGGCTGCACGATGTTGGGGCGTGAGCGGAAGACGGCCTAACGGTGTGCGGGACCGTAGCCCAGCTTCATGGAGACGGTTGCGAATGGTCCTCGCCGATACCCCAGGAGCAACAGTGTCCCTAATTTGCTGGGAAGTGGCGGTGCGGTCCCCTACGGCACTGCGTAGGATCCTACGGTCTTGGCGTGCATCCGTGCGTCGCTGCGGCCCGGTCCCAGGTCGACGGGCACGTGCACCTTCCGCCGACCACTGGCGACAACATCGATGTACTGTGGAGACCTCACGCCCCACGTGTTGAGCAATTCGGCGGTACGTCCACCCGGCCTCCCGCATGCCCACTATACGCCCTCGCTCAAAGTCCGTCAACTGCACATACGGTTCACGTCCACGCTGTCGCGGCATGCTACCAGTGTTAAAGACTGCGATGGAGCTCCGTATGCCACGGCAAACTGGCTGACACTGACGGCGGCGGTGCACAAATGCTGCGCAGCTAGCGCCATTCGACGGCCAACACCGCGGTTCCTGGTATGTCCGCTGTGCCGTGCGTGTGATCATTGCTTGTACAGCCCTCTCGCAGTGTCCGGAGCAAGTATGGTGGGTCTGACACACCGGTGTCAATGTGTTCTTTTTTCCATTTCCAGGAGTGTATATTGATCATTGTATCCATTCACATTGTGAAAAGTTTATAAAAGAGTTATTTAACACAGTTTAAACAGTGAAT
This sequence comes from Schistocerca piceifrons, assembly GCF_021461385.2. NCBI lineage: Eukaryota > Metazoa > Arthropoda > Insecta > Orthoptera > Acrididae > Schistocerca > Schistocerca piceifrons. The sequence goes on from NC_060139.1 coordinate 1,031,985,551, forward strand.
ATACATGAATTTGATCACACAGATCAATACATCTGGCCATTTCGACGCCGAGACAAATTTTATTGTGCATTATATAAACAAGCACTTGTCATGGGCCCTCCCAACACATCGCTTCATTGGCATAATCTGTCAGCTCCATGGTACAGTGAGCTGTACACACGTCAGATATTTGATATAATGGAAGCAGTGATACGACCATAGTGCTGAAAGTACAGGTCTCTTAAAAAATCAAATGTTTCAGACATGCTGTGTGATGCCAATGTCTGTCATGGTACAGTGTTGGTGTTGGTGTTGGTGGTGGTGGTGTCGCCATCAGTGTTGACATTCCATGAGAAAAATTTAGTACCCACCTTGTATGGATTGTATTCAGCAGTTAAATGGCTTTCAGTGCATGCAATATTCTCACGTAAGTTACGCTACTCCATTTAACTGAACACTTCATTGATGCTGTACGTTCGCCAGTTATATGACTACTGTGAACTATTTGTCTGGTGCTAACGTTATCCTGATGCATTGAGATTAACGAGTGATTAACTTAAATGCATTAAAGAACATCAGCATTTTGTCATGACTAAGGGTTGGAGGCTGGGGATGGGGGAATGTTTATTTGTACAGTCTTAGACATAAAAACTGACTGCTGGCCGACCGCCACAGAGACGCAATCCGAGGTGGAAAAACTGACCACCCCTGAAATGCTAAGTCCAGCCACCTGCAAAATCTGGCAACACTTAAGATGCGAAAGTGTCAGGAGGAAATGTTGTCTAAGTCGGAGATACCGTGTTGGGTGAGTGGCCTAGTGGTAATCGTCGAGCATTCTAAACTTATGGTCACGTATTCGCGTCCAACTGCATCTGTCTTTTTTTCACATTTCGGCTCTCGTCTAAAGTTATGAGTCTGAACATCGAAGATGAGAGCTGAAATGTGGGGAAAAGAAAGAGATGCAGTTGGACACGAACAAGTGACTATAAGTTTAGAATTCACGATGATTATCAGTAGGCCACGGGCTCACACAACATAACAACATCTCGGACGTAGACGACACTTCCTCCTGACACTTCCGCATTTTACAGTGTTGCCGGGTTGTTCATGTGGACGGACTTAGCATTGTCTGGGGCGGTAGGTTTTATTAGCCACCTTAAGTGCACGACTCGGACTTAGAGATAATCTCTGTGGCCGCCGGCCGGCGGTCAGTCAGTTTCTAATACTGTACATGGGAAACCTGTCCTCAAGCGCTGATCACCAACGATGATGGAGCCTATCAGTGGAGTGGTGACAAATTTATTTTAACTTGTGGATGCCTATTGTAAGCTAAAATAAAAAGTGAAGCCTAGATGTGCCCCCAGGAAATAAGTATTCACAGGCTGAATACAATGTCTCAGGAAATAAGTATGTCACAGATTAAAAATAGAATTGGTCCAAGAATGAAGTAGGCCATAGGCTAAAAACAATTCTTTGCGCACATCCAGTTTGAAATTTTAAACCATGACATGCTTAGAATGTAATTGCCTGAGGAATTAGGTAGGTCATGGTGTAAAAATACGACCCACCAGTCCTAGGATAAAGCATTTCTCCTAAGAATTAGGTCAGGGTGTTGACCCAATTGTCCTGTACTGGTGGGTATGTACTACTGTTGAAGGCTTCCTCCTTTAAAATTTAATATTGTATTCTTCTTTCTATGCTGTGTAAGTACAATAAATAAAATATCACTATTAAAATGTAGGCTCAACGGCCTTTTAGAATGTATACTTCATTTTGCACTCTGAAATGCGCCAATATTAGTGATTTTGCAGAGTTCCCACTGCCGATCGCAGCAGCAGCAGTTCTTACTCGTTTGGGCATAATGTGGAACTGGGCTTGGGTGACAGATACAGGTGCAACATCCCAGGCTGGTTTATCTCTATAACAGAATTCATCAAACGTAAAGGTGCCTGGGCATAGATTTTCTAAAGACTGGCTTGCCACCAGATGCTTTTGTTGGGTAAGTGATCTGGTGAACATCTTGGCCATGGGAGCAACAGAACACCGTCTATGTCGACATAGGCCAGTAGAGTTCGAGAACATGGGATACGAGTACAGCACTATTCTGTAGAAAGACGGTAGTATCGTCTAAAGATCGTGAGTAACATAGCGACGTCTCACTACAGACTGGGATGATGAATGGGAGGCGCTGGAGAAGCCACACCCTTTGTCCTAGCGGCGCAGCGCCACTACATGGAGGCCGATGCACAGCTGAGCGAGGAAGACTCACCCGCTTGACCAGAGGTCACAAAGATGGCTAACATCGCCTCGTTAGAACGAACGTGCTTCTCATGTTTCTGTCACGTGATATACACACATTTACTAAGTCCAGAATGAGATCAGTCTAAGCTCCTATCTTAAGTAATGTGCTTTATATTTACAGCTCTCTTTGAATATTAAACTATACTTTAACTTTACACAATCCATTGTGGATTAGGAGAATGATGAAAGTATTTTATGTGGCACAGTTCCACTTCACCATATCCCAGACCAATTAAAGAACCCACATTGTACTGACGATTGTCTTCTTCGTGTCTGACGAAAATTCAATGTTATGGAGAGCTCAAAGACATTGCACAGCAGCCGTTACGTTAGTGTTAAAGCCAGTACTAGCTATGCGAATCCGATTTGATCACCTTGAGTTCTCAGTGGCACCGCATACCATCACGTCATGCGGTGGGCTCATAAGACAAGGACAAATGCTATCTGCCAACCTCGATTCTCCTCGTAACCTCCGCATATGGAAAAGTTCTCTTCTGAAAATTGGACCCACCACGCAGCAGCGCAGAGATGCGTGCCATCAAGGGAAACCGCAACAATGGTCGCCATGCTACCCCCCACCACCACCACTCTCCCTGTGGAGGCCCAGCCGTCGCCGCACTGTGCACGTTGATGGCTGTACTGCTGCAAAAAGGCATCTCTTTGAGAAAATTGGACGAGCACGTCACATATTTTATCTCTACTATCAAAATTGAAATGCAGTTTCTATATGCGTACAAGGAAAAATTACGCTGTGCGTTTCTCAGACTGTAGAAGACGATTCAGAAGCGGCTGGTCCCGGCGGTCCTCCCTCGGGCATGTGTGTTTGTGTGTGTGTGTGTGTGTGTGTGTGTTTGTCCTTAGGATAATTTAGGTTAAGTAGTGTGTAAGTTTAGGGACTGATGACCTTAGCAGTTAAGTCCCATAAGATTGCACACACATTTGAACATTTGAACGATTCAGAAAAGACTAGCGAGCGAGGTGGCGCAGTGGTAGCACACTGTACTCGCATTCGGGAGGACGACGGTTCAATCCCGCGTCCGTCCATCCTGATTTAGGTTTTCCGTGATTTCCCTAAATCGCTCCAGGCAAATGCTGGGATGGTTCCTTTGAAAGGGCACGGCCGAATTCCTCCCAATCCTTCCCTAATCCGACGAGACCGATGACCTCGATGCTTGGTCTCTTCCCCCAAACAACCCCAACCCAACCCAGAGAAGACTTCGTAACACTTAAATTTGTTCATCTTGAAGGCAGACGGCTTCTCAAACAAGATCGCATTTGTAAAATCTTTGTTTGCCGAGACTGGACACCATAAATAACGTTAATCATTATCTGATCTGTGAATAGTGTACATAAAGTGTAAAGCAAATTACATTATGAAAAATATTGTGCAATGTCATAAATGTAATACACAGAGTAATGTATTAACCGTCATCGAATTATGTGTAATAATACCTCAAGTGCCCAATCGGAACCATAGATGTAGCCCGTATCTTACTTAGTGCTTCTTACATCAACTATCCGGCTGTCACGTCAAAGTTAAAAATGGCTCTGAGCACTATGCAACTTACCTAAGTTCTGGGCTACTGATGACCTCCGACATTTAGTTAGGTTTAATTAGTTCTAAGGACATCACATACATCCATGCCCCAGGCAGGATTCGAACCTGCGACCCTAGCGGTAGCTCGGCTCCAGACTGTAGCGCCTAGAACCACACGGCCACTCCAGCCGGCGTCAAAGTTAAAAACCAGTGTCTAGAATACAGGGCTGTTCAAAAAGAAGTAACCTATTTCAAATGTCTATTGCTTTCAAACTACAAAAGGTATGGCTCACACTGAATGCATAAACGTTGAAATTTAATGTGTGCACCATATGCTACACAACAAATATCAATTTGTTATGCATTCACTCTTTCTAGGAACGTTGGAATCGTGTTTCTATCTTTCGTAGTTTTATTGGTTCCAGATTTCAAGGTTTAAAACGAAGAAACAAAATTCTGTATGTTTCGCCATGTGCGTCCACGCCATATTGCAAGCCACAGAGTACATCACTCATATAGGATCGCCGCTGAACTGACGCGCGGCAACAGTAACTAGTGTACATACTGACAGTTAGTTGCGTATTCATGTCAAAATTGTGTATTTATGAATACAAAAATTTAGTAAAATAGTGGTAACTAGCCTTTACCTGCTACTACAATTTTGTAGCTGTATGCCAAATTATTTTTAGACACACAAAGAGCATAAGTAATCATATAGAAGCAAATCACTGAGTCGCAAGAAACGCCCTTTAGTCGAGTTTACTGCCCAGTTCGGGCGTGAGGCCTTCGTTTCTCGCAGCAGCAGCGGCAGCCGGCTTGCCATCGCGTTCGTTGATGACACGTTGTCTGTATTCTGCCTGCGGAGTATTTTGGCTCTGTACCTCATTGCTGTTCTCTATTTGGCAGGAATGCAGCGTCAATGTCCTACATAACTCCGTTGTATTTAAAAAATTAGACCTGGTACAGGAGCAGATGTAACAACGTAAAGTGCTAAAGTACACTCGTGTAACTGAATGTGTAATAATTACCGAATTATTTGTAGCCATGAACTAAGCTACGTCATACTGCCGAATGTTGATCCAGGGTTCATTACAGAAAGCATTTTAATTGCTTCTAACGAGACGTTGTTGTTGTTGTGGTCTTCAGTCCTGAGACTGGTTTGATGCAGCTCTCCATGCTACTCTATCCTGTGCAAGTTTCTTCATCTCCCAGTAACTACTGCAGCCTACATCCTTCCGAATCTGCTTAGTGTATTCATCTCTTGGTCTCCCTCTATGATTTTTACCCTCCATGCTGCCTGCCCTCCTATGTTAAATTGGTGATCCCTCGGTGATCCCTCGATGCCTCAGAACATGTCCTACCAACCGATCCCTTCTTCTTGTTAAGTTGTGCCACAAACTCTTCTTCTCCCCAATTCTGTTCAATACCTCCTCATTAGTTATGTGATCTACCCATTTAATCTTCAGCATTCTTCTGTAGCACCACATTTCAAAATTTTCTATTCTCTTCTTGTCCAAGCTATTTATCGCCCATGTTTTACTTCCATACATGGCTACACTCCATACAAATACTTTCAGAAACGACTTCTTGGCACTTAAATCTACACTTGAAGTTAACAAATTTCTCTTCTTCAGAAACGCTTTCTTTGCTTTTACCAGTCTACATTTGTATCCTCTCTACTTCGACCATCATCAGTTATTTTGCTCCCCAAATAGATTAGCAAAACTCCCTTACTACTTTAAGCGTCTCATTTCCTAATTCCCTCAGCATCACCCGACTTAATTCGACTACATTCCAATATCCTCGTTTTGCTTTTGTTGATGTTCATCTTATATCCTCCTTTCAAGACACTATCCATTCCGTTCAGCTGCTCTTCCAAGTCCATTGACAGAATTACAATGTCATCGGGGAACCTCAGAGACAGAAAAGTTTTTATTTCTTCTCCGTGGATTTTAATACCTACTCCGAATTTGTCTTTTGTTTGTTTTTACTGCTTGCTCAATATACAGATTGAATAACATCGGGGAGAGGCTACAACCCTGTCTGACTCCCTTCCCAACTACTGCTTCCCTTTCATGTCCCTCGACTCTTGTAACTGCCACCTGGTTTCTGTTCAAATTGTAAATAGCCTTTCGCTCCCTGTATTTTACACCTCCTACCTTCAGAATTTGAAAGAGAGTATTTCAGTCAACATTGTCAAAAGCTTTCTCTAAGTCTACAAATGCTAGAAACGTAGGTTTGCCTTTTCTTAATCTAGCTTCTAAAATAAGTCGTGAGGTCAGCATTTCCTCACGTGTTCCCATATTTCTACGGAATCCAAACTGATCTTCCCCAAGGTCGGCTTCTACCAGTTTCTCCATTCGTCTGTAAAGAATTCGCGTTAGTATTTTGCAGCCGTGACTTATTAAACTGATAGTTCGGTAATTTTCACATCTGTCAACGCCTGCTTTCTTTGGAATTGGAATTATTATATTCTTCTTGAAGTCTGAGGGTATTTCGCCTGTCTCATACATGGTGCTAACCAGATGGTATAGTTTTGTCAGGACTGGCTCTCCGAAGGCTGTCAGTAGTTAGAATGGAATGCTGTCTACTCCCGGGGCCTTGTTTCGACTTAGGTCTTTCAGTGCTCTGTCAAACTCTTCATTCAGTATGATATCTCCCATATGATATCTCCCATTTCATGTTCATCTACATCCTCTTCCATTTCTATAACATTGCACTCTAGTACATCGCCCTTGTATAGATCCTCTATATATTCCTTCCACCTTTCTGCTTTCCCTTCATTGCTTAGAACTGGGTTTCCATCTGAGCTCTTGACATTCATACAAGTGGTTCTCTTACCTCCAAAGGTCTCTTTAATTTTCCTGTAGGCGGTATCTATCTTACCCCTAGTGAGATAAGCCTCTACATCCTTACATTTGTCCTCTAGCCATCCCTGCTTAGCCATTTTGCACTTCCTGTCGATCTCATTTTTGAGACGTTTGTATTTCTTTTTGCCTGCTTCATTTACTGCATTTTTATATTTTCTCCTTTCATCAATTAAATTCAATATTTATTCTGTTACCCAAGGATTTCTACTAGCCCTCGTCTTTTTACCTACTTGATCCTCTGCTGCCTTCACTACTTCATCCCTCAAAGCTACCCATTCTTCTTCTACTGTATTTCTTTCCCCCATTCCTGTCAATTGTTCCCTTATGCTCTCCCTAAAACTCTGTACAACCTCTGGTTCTTCCAGTTTATCCAGATCCCATCTCCTTAAGTTCCCACCTTTTTGCAGTTTCTTCAGGTTTAATCTACAGTTCATAACCAATAGATTGTGGTCAGAGTCCACATCTGCCCCTGCAAATGTCTTACAGATTTAGAAACCAGGTTTTAAATTGTGTTTTACCATTATATAATCTATCTGAAACCTGTCAGTATCTCCAGGCTTCTTCCATGTATACAACCTTATTTTATGATTTTTGAACCAAGTGTTAGCTATGATTAAGTTGTGCTCTGTGCAAAATTCCACCAGGCGGCTTCCTCTTTCATTTCTTAACCCCAGTCAATATTCACCTACTACGTTTCCTTCTCTTCCTCATCCTACTACGGAATTCCAGTCACCCATGACTGTTAAATTTTCGTCTCCCTTCACTATCTGAATAATTTCTTTTATCTCATCATACATTTCCTCAATTTCTTCGTCATCTGCAGAGCTAGTAGGCACATAGACTTGTACTACTGTCGTAGGCGTGGGCTTCGTGTCTATCTTGGCCACAACAATGCGTTCGCTGTGCTGTTTGTAGTAGTTTACCCGCATTCCTATTGCTTTATTCATTATTAAACCTACTCCTGCATTACCTCTATTTGATTTTGTATTTATAACCCTGTATTCACCTGACCAAAAGTCTTGTTCCTCCTGCCACCGAACTTCACTAATTCCCACTATATCCAACTTTAACCTATCCATTTCCCATTTTAAATTTTCTAATCTACTTGCCCGATTACGGGATCCGACATTCCACGCTCCGATCCGTAGAGCGCCAGTTTTCTTTCTCCTGATAACGACGTCCTCCTGAGTAGTCCCCGCCCGGGGATCTGAATGGGGGACTATTTTACCTCCGGAATATTTTACCCAAGAGGACGCCATCATCATTTATCCATACAGTAAAGCTGCATGCCCGTGGGAAAAAATTACGGCTGTAGTTTCCCTTGCTTTCAGCCGTTCGCAGTACCAGCACAGCAACGCCGTTTTGGTTAGTGTTACAAGGCCAGATCAGTCAATCATCCAGACTGTTGCCCCTGCAACTACTGAAAAGGCTGCTGCCCCTCTTCAGAAACCATACGTTTGTCTGGCCACTCAACAGATACCCCTCCGTTGTGGTTGCACCTACGGTACGGCTATCTGTATCGCTGAGGCACGCAAGCCTCCCCACCAACGGCAAGGTCTATGGTTGATGGGGGGAGGACGAGACGTATACTGACATATATGGCAAAAAATGGTAAACGTAAGTTGCGTCGATGAATTGATAGTTGCTCAGTTTGGTAACATTTCTTCCAAGAAAAATTAACTCGGGATGTACGATGCGTTCGATTATACATGGTTTCTCCATTAACTGCCGAGGGAGCCCTAACATCGAAAGAAACAACATGTTAAGACTGCAGCCCCTTAGTATCTGTGGTTGTATATAGATTGTATATGGATTGAAATACAAGTCGAAATAATCATATCTTTATTGTATATCAGTTACCACATTTTATTGAAATTACGTATTAACAAGGGACGCTCACTAAGCAATGCAACACATTTTTCTCGGCCAATTTCAGTTTAAAAAACGCAGAATTTGTTGTGGGACATCGTAGAATACTCTCGCTTCAGCTCCCATGCTTTCATGGAATTCTGATAGGTGACGGCCCTATACGTAGCATTCAAAATGGCGTCTATTGCAGAGGTGCCTTCCAAGAGAGAGCTGCCATTGAGTTCCTACAGGTGGAAAACCAGAGCATCACAATAGCCGTAGCCGCTTGCAGAATATCTACAGAGACCTGGCAGTGAACAAAAGCACAGTGAGTCGTTATCGTAACAAGACCGCGCAAAGCTGTCCGGCTTCCCGGGCACAGCTTACGTGCTGCAACATTGGAACGTGTTTTAAAGGCACATTTATGGGAAGGGCTTGGATATGTAGCAAAAACGTAGATATAGGTTCAGAATATTAATATGTTATGTTATTCTTTATTTAGTAGTACACGCGGTTGTATCGACCGTGACGTGCAACCGTTAAAACATTAGAATAATTACGCAGTTCAGTTGGCATGCCGAGAAGACAGCACTTTTTTTTCTTCTGGAAGAAGTCCTGATCGGACGCATATCTGCCATTGCTGCATATAATTATTCGGCACACCACCATTGTTATATGTATTGAGACGCAATCTCACTAGGCGTACTCCTAGTTGCACACAGCAACAGAAATACTAAATTCAATAACACAGACACTGACATTATAAGATTTTGTGAGTACAGTGATATAATTTGTAACACGGAACCTTTACCCTTGCCGAGACGCCGTTTAAATTGAACAATATCTTGCAATATAAATGAATCACAAGATTGAATAATTCCCAAGCTTTGGTTCGTACTGGACCTTTGATTCTTTATCGGACTTCGTACATTAAATAATTTCTCACACGGTAAAACTTACGATGAACGAACCTTACGCAAAAAGCCATTGTCAAGCGCGAAAAGTGTGTATAAACTGATCACATAATATGAAGATAGTAACTGCTTCGGACGAACAGATACCATTCATGACCATGCACCTTCTCTAGAAAGAAATGATAACTAACCGAAACTCTAAGCTGCCAACAGGTGGTGTTGATATGGGGACAGCTGAAAATGTGTGCGACGAACGGAACATTACGAATGTAGGTTGTGAACAGTTGGGAATGTGGGTCTCACGGGAAGTGTGCAAGAGATAAGTCCCTGCAGTCACGCTATCCTGTGTGCCCTCGGTGGCTCAGATGGATAGAGCGTCTGCCATGTAAGCAGGAGATCCAGAGTTCGAGTCACGGTCGGGGTACACATTTTCAGCTGTCCCCATTGAGGTATATCCGGCAACACCTGTTGGCAGCTGAGGGTTTCCATTAATTATGATTTGGTCACATAGTATTATTAAGATTTATTATTATTTATCTGTTGTCCGATTCCTCTCGCCGTGGTTTTCCCTGTCTGGTTTGTGAATATCAAAGTGTGGAGACTCTCATTCGAGGTGATCGACGGATCATATTCAAAGTGTTGCCGCTCGAATGGACGCCCCTAGTGGTAGTACTGACACACCAGTCCACCAGCTGAGTTTCTCGCAGCCTAACAAATGGCCACAAAGAGCAACGACGAACCACCTGTGCTGAATTACTTGCGCCTTACCAGGCTGATCGTGTAAATTGCTTGTGGAACATCCTCACAGGCGATGAAACATAATTTCATTACTTCGAACTGCAAGGAAAACGGCAACGTATAGAGTGGCGCGACGCCGTCTTCTCTCTGAAGAAAAAGTTCAAAGCCGCACGCTCAGTAGGTAAAGCCTTGGCGTCGGTCGTTTGGGACTGCATCAAACGGAATAACCCCTTCAAGCATGCAGTGCCTTGTGCTATCCTCTGGAAATTGAAGAATCGACTTCAGTATTTTTGTCGGCACGAATATAAAAACGAACGTTTTTTCCACGATCTTCCTCATCACCCTACGCCTTCGGATTTCCATGTTTTTGCCCAATGAAGGATGTACTCTGCGGGAAGCAGTACGTGCATGATCGGGATGGCGAGCATTAGTGTGGTTCCGTGAGGAAATACAGGCCATACCAGTAAGGTGGTGTAAGGCGGTCGCATTGTACAGAAATTATGTTTCTTTTCTTCTAGAAAATATTGTAGCTTCCTCCTGCTACAAAAATTTTATGGATTATTATTACATGTATTATTATCAATAAAATAATTGTAATAGAGTTTCTATATTATAGTTGTAACGTGCTTTACATTTACGCACACTATTGACAAAGTTATGTTATGAAAAATAGTGTACAGTTGAAATTATGGTAACTCAGTTCACCGAAACGGATTATTGAAAATAAAGGTTTTATAAGTGCGGTTTCTTCTGAGAAGCTATCTGCACTACAGAGCGGAATTTGTCAGACAGGATATAAAACGCAGATACTAATGAACCTCTTTTTGAGAAAAGGTTTTGTTGCCAGTCTACCTCGGCCACCGTCAGTTATTTCGCTGCCCAAACAACAAAACTCACCTCCTACTCTTCAAGGTCTCATTTCCTAATCTGACTTCACCTACTCAATATTGCCACATTCCGTTACTTTTGTTTTCTTTTCTTTGTCCTTAATCTCTTTTCAAAATTCTATGCACTCCGTGTGTAAGTAAGCAGCAGCAGCAGCAACAGCAGCACTACTCCATCTTCAGGCCACAAGTGGCCCACCGTGTCATCCTCAGATGAGTAAGCGGGTAGGAGGGACGTGTGGTCAGCACACTGCTCTTGCGGTGGTTATGATGGTTTTCTTTCACCGGAGCCGTTAACATACGGTCGAATAGCTCCTCAATTGGCACAACGAGGCTGAGTGCACCACGAAAAATGGCAACAGCGCATGACAGCCCGGATGGTCACCCATCCAAGTATCGGCCACGCCCGACAGCGCTTAACTGCGGTGATCTAACGGGAACTGGTGTATCCACTGCGGCTAGGCCGTTGCCGCCATATTTAAGTACGTCATAATTATTTTATGATACTTTTCGTGCGTTGTAATCAATCTACATTGTTACATTTACATTTAGGTCGTGGAATGTATCTCATTTACAAAGAGACTTCAAAAATTAAGTGGCACATTACTGTGGCAACAAAGTAAGTTTATTTTTCATCCATCTACGTCATTTTGAAGGTTTCGCAGTATAGTATAGTGTCAACATAGTCGCAGAGCATCCCTAAATCGACAGCAGAAATCCGCTTCTTGGGCGAGGAGCCATTCGACAACTACTTGGTGAACGTCCTCATTGTCGGAAAATCTACGACTGCCGAGACACAGTTCCGCGACTGCCTGCAGATTCGTTCTGACACAGGAGGAAGACCATCGACATCGACCAGTGACAACACTCACGCCTTTGCGACATTTCGTTGCTGCTGGTGGCGACATCGTATATCGCCAGAATTTCAGACTACGTGCGCGGTGATTCCTGGAGCACTTAATCCTACCTACGTCTCCACTCTTTAATACTAGACAGGCATCACATGCAGCTATCATCACAACAGTTGAGGGCACGTACTGTTTTTGGATAATGTTATATACGGCGATTGTGTAGCTCTCATTTATATTTTGTGTTTTCCAATACACACATTTTTTTCAGGAGTTCACGATTGCCTAGGTACTTCAAAGTAGGTTTTATAATATCTAAATGAGCATGTGGCACTGTACACAGCATCATCGGTTCCTTCACTAATTTTCTTCTTCGATGAACTCTGTGACTTTGTCGAGAATTGTTACAGATGCTGCTCTTAAGAGTGAAGAACACTTGTCGAATTTCACGTGTAGAAGGTACAGGAAATTTAAACATTTCCTCACTTTTTTAAAATAATTTTACGACCCATTTCGGTTAAAACAGGTTGTTATATGCAAAACTAAAAACTGTAATACGTTTGTAACATATATTGTTAAAAAAACACTTTGTAAACGAAGGAGCAAGCAAAGTTAATCTTTCTTACGGCATTCTATGCCCATCTGCAGTTCGTTACGAACAAACGTTTTTAAAACATATTTCTAGCCAGAATTATTTATGAACAACATCACAAAGTTTCAATATATAATCAATGTAATAAATTACGCAATTAAACAAAATGGGATTTAACGCAATTATGCCCTACATCTGCCCTTACGACGTTTTTCTCACATGAATACTACTGTACCTCGTATTTTAACACTGGAGTGTGTTTCTTGTTGTTGCACCATTTCACTCGCACACTGTGATGAACCGGTTATTCGTTCCGGAGGAGAGCAGTATCAGCAGTAAATCCGGAATAGGTAGTCTCTTCTGACACTGCGAGAATTTTGTTGCGCAATGGTCTTTAGAGTGTGGCAACATGTGTAACTTACTTTTTGAAACAGCCTCATATTTTCCAAGTTGCCGCCGAGGTTGCCGGCTATAGTCAGATGGACTGAAAGTGGTATGAAATAAAGGTCTGTTTAGCAGCAGCCCAAGGTGTTCTACGGAAATGACATTCTTTAAAAATCTGTCGGAAACATCGTTCCGATTTTCATAAATGTTTGCGAGTATAGGGTGTCGAAGTGTGAGATCGCAGTAGAATAGGAAACAACTCGGCTGGAACCGGACGAAGTTCGTCATGCTGAGCATGCAGAATTTAATCTAAATACCGAGAGAGAACAAGGGCAGCTATCGTTATCGTGTTTACGCATGCGACAGGTTCCCGGCGCGAAGGACGCCTCAGTAGCAGCAGAGGTCTGCAGGCGTCAGCATGGAGCGGTACGCCGGACGCGTTGCCATGGTGACGGGCGCCAGCTCCGGCATAGGGGCCGCCGTGGCGCGCGCGCTGCTGCAGCGCGGGCTCACCGTCGTGGGGGTCGACCTGCGACCCGACAGGATGAAGGTGCGTGCGCCCGTAGCGGACTCAGTACTGCTGACCGATCACTGTATTTCAAGTAGGTTCAAAGCAACTCGAACGTGCTCTTCACAGACAACAACAACGAGTTATCTGAAGGAATAAGAAGTCGTTGTGGTAGCGTATTTCCTCAGGAGCGCCAGAGGTATCAGTCTCGGGCCCGGCATTATTCTCTTTCTATGTGAATGGCATAACATTAACGAAAGGACGCAACTGACGAAATTCAGTTTTAGCGAGGTTTTCAGTGTTAGAAGGTAACCGATATCGAAATTCAGAACTAATTCGTTAATATGCCGTACAACAACTGCTTGTGACTTCTTTGCGTTTAGTTTGAGGTTTTCAGTCCACCCTATCAGCTGGTTTTTTAAAAAAACAGGTCAAGTTTTTTGTAGGTCTTAGTAAGACGAAGGCACAGCATTAGATTCTAGAAGGAAACAGTTAGAAACACGTGCTCTGCAGCTTCGCACACGAGCTATACCTTGACGTCTACCGCAGACGTCCAGCTGTGTACGAAAACAAGAATCGAACTGGCGGAAACAGAGTCTGTGCGAACCTCTTAAGCCGGCCGGTGTGTCCGTGCGGTTCTAGGCGCTTCAGTCTGGAACCGCGTGACCACTACGGTCGCAGGTTCGAATCCTGCCTCGGGCGTGGATGTGTGTGATGTCCTTAGGTTAGTTAGGGTTAAGTAGTTCTAAGTTCTAGGGGACTGATAACATCTGAGGTAAAGTCCCATACTGCTCAGAGCTATTTGAACCATTTTTTTTTTACCCGAACTCAACTGGCTTACAACTGGGAAGATACTACGGGAGGGGATATATCGACAAGCGCTGCTAGCGCCGGTCACGGTCAGGCTAAGCAGCAACTCAGTGACAGTAGTAAATTAAATTAACGTAGTGAGGTGGAAGTACGTTAAAAACAGGGTGTAAAATACGTGGTGCATTCAAGTTCTAAGGTCTCCGATTTTTTTTCTAATTAACTACTCACCCGAAATCGATTAAACTGGCGTTACTTCTCGACGTAATCGCCCTGCAGACGTACACATTTTTCACAACGCTGACGCCATGATTCCATGGCAGCGGCGAAGGCTTCTTTAGGAGTCTGTTTTGACCACTGGAAAATCGCTGAGGCAATAGCAGCACGGCTGGTGAATGTGCGGCCACGGAGAGTGTCTATCATTGTTGGAAAAAGCCAAAAGTCACTAGGAGCCAGGTCAGGTGAGTAGGGAGCATGAGGAATCACTTCAAAGTCGTTATCACAAAGAAACTGTTGCGTAACGTTAGCTCGATGTGCGGGTGTGTTGTCTTGGTGAAACAGCACACGCGCAGCCCTTCCCAGACGTTTTTGTTGCAGTGCAGGAAGGAATTTGTTCTTCAAAACATTTTCGTTACCGTAGTGACCTTTGGAACGCTATGAGTAAGGATTATGCCCTCGCTGTCCCAGAACATGGACCCCATCATTTTTTCAGCACTGGCGGTTACCCGAAATATTTTTGGTGGCGGTGAATCTGTGTGCATCCATTGAGCTGACTGGCGCTTCGTTTCTGGATTGAAAAATGGCATCCACGTCTCATCCATTGTCACAACTGACGAAAAGAAAGTCCCATTCATGCTGTCATTGCGCATAAACATTGCTTGGCAAAATGCCACACAGGCAGCCATGTGGTCGTCTGTCAGCATTCGTGGCACCCACCTGGATGACACTTTTCGCATTTTCAGGTCGTCGTGCGGGATTGTGTGCACAGAACCCACAGAAATGCCAACTCTGGAGGCGATCTGTTCAACAGTCATTCGGCGATCCCCAAAACAATTCTCTCCACTTTCTCGATCATGTCGTCAGACCGGCTTGTGCGAGCCCGAGATTGTTTCAGTTTGTTGTCACACGATGTTCTGCCTTCATTAAACTGTCACACCCACGAACACACTTTCGACACATCCATAACTCCATCACCACATGTCTCCTTCAACTGTCAATGAATTTCAATTGGTTTCACACCACACAAATTCAGAAAACGAATGATTGCACGCTGTTCAACTAAGGAAAACGTCGCCATTTTAAGTATTTAAAACAGTTCTCATTCTCGCCGCTGGCGGTAAAATTCCATCTGCCGTACGGTGCTGCCATGTCTGGGACGTATTGACAATCAATGCGGCCTCTTTTTAAAACAATGCGTATGTTTCTATCTCTTTCGAGTCCGGAGAAAAAAAATCGGAGGCCTTAGAACTTGAATGCACCTCGTACATGATGGCGGGAACACGGCCCACGCACAGCTCAGTCTGCATATATACATTGCATATTTTTGTAGGTTTTATACTAAACCAAGATGTAATTACAGTAAGCGAGGTGATTGGTATTGTTTCTTTATAACATTCTTTTTTATATTGGGTTTGATTTCAGCCACTGCACATCATAAATCGTGCTCAAAGGGCAATCGGTCCCTTGCTTTTGTTTACATTGCCATCTTAGTCGAGAGTCCGCTGTCCTGCTTGTATGATGTGGCGATTGGAAATAGTATTCTTAAGCCTCTTTATGGTAGCAATAGAGACTCGTCACCATGCTATCCCCAAAATGTTGCTACTTCTGTTTTAGAGAAATCTATTTTCAGTTTGTTGATTTGACGTGCCCCAAGAAGTTCTTCTTTGGCTTGGACTTCATTTTCGTCGAATTGAGGAACATTTACAGGCAATGGTCATAAAACCCATGCACTTACTTATCATCAGTAACAACTCTTTCATTAACTATTTATCTGAACCGGAGAACCGATAAGTGCTGACCTGTTCCATGTGTGACTGAGCATTTTTCACTGTTGGTGTCGAACATTACTATCAGTTCTGGAAACACTGAAATGTGTTTAACGTTGGCAACTTCATCAACACAGGGCTAGTTTTCTTCGCAGATTGGAACTTCATCTAGTGGTGTCAAAGTATTCACCATATTTCCTCGCAAGCCGAGGTTAATCTTATTGATTTCTACCACGAGACCCGCAAGATAAGTCACGTTTAAAATAAATGTATTATCTGTTATTCTGAAATGGAACTATTCTCCTTGTCCCTGTAATTGCCCTTTCCAAGCACAAAGCAATTTATTGTCAACCTCCGAGTGCGGTTGCAACATCTTCCACACAGATGTACTATGGCTATCACGTGTCAAGAAGGCGCATTAAGGGAAATTCAAACTTCTTTGCTACACTATCTCTGATATCGTTCACAAACTCAAAAATTCTGAAGGAGTGTTACATCTTAACTGTCTGAGCGAGTTCATTCAAGAAATAAGTGGATGTATTTTCACCGCCAGAGTACGACTGTGGATAATGCAGTGACTGAACATCGCATTTTAAGCAATTTCTTTTACCAGTGTGTGGAATTCAGAGGTAACGCCCAACATGGAAGACGCTGCGTATGTGCCTACACCTACCAACGTCAACCAACTCATCTCATTTTTCTCAACAAAATTCCCCACTGATTGGACATAACTGCACGCGGAAAAAACGTTTTACAGTGATTCGGAGAACAAGTATTCTTATTTGAACACAGAGAAGCAGCTGAGATAAATCGACCGACTTTGCATCTTGTTCTAATTGCAGTGCGAGTAGCTGACTATGGATATTTTGGAAACGGCACTCAACTAAATAACAAAATTATGTATTCGATACGACTTCTCATTGTGTTGGGTAAAAGGTAAATAAAATATTTCTTTCTAACATGATGATCTCCTCCATCTAGCATCAGTGCGCCTAGTAAGCAAGGCTTGATGAGATCCTCTCCTGTTGTATGAGATTTCTTGGTTTTAGCCATTCAAAGAACGATTCATTTCCAGTTAAGTGCTTCTGGGACAGTGTTTCGCAACTTTAGCGGAACTGGGATAGTCAGAGTCAATATTGCAGAACATTGTCAATGCAAACATGAGTCATCGATAACAGGCAAGTGAATATCGCACTTGCACAGCCATGCAGTATACAATGTGGAAAGTCACAACATCCCACAGATTGCATTGCCCGCATCCGTGTTGAGGCAGAGAGCGGGAGGGACAGCAAAGAAATGCAACAACTTGTAGCTCTTTACAGAGAAAACGGAGAATAGTGAGACCCTAACGATATTAATTATGGTTCTACAGTTGACCGATAATAGGTCGCATATGGTGTCGGCTGCAAAATCGATCAACAGAAGAAGATGCAAACTTCGATGACAATCACTTCACTTTGCACTTCAGTATATACATCAAAGCTATTGCCAGAATCTCTTTGCTAGGAATTGCAGTTGTATCTGAACCACGAATAACGGACAGGAACTGTACAACGTCTGTCGTGTTGTGGCCTGGCAAGACAGCCAAGCCACTATGAGTTAGCCGTTAGGCACGCGTTTAAGCTCACGCAGGCTGCCGTGAGGTCTGGAACAGGTAAAGCAATTGAGACTAGCAAATAAAGTACGTAGCTGCTGGAATACTTAACTTTAATCCATAATTGGTGAACATCGCTCTTGACAGTACATGTTTTACAGCATCAATAGTAACTGGTAATGGCGCCTTGCTAGGTCGTAGCTAATGACGTAGCTGAAGGCTATGCTAACTATCGTCTCGGCAAATGAGAGCGTAATTTGTCAGTGAACCATCGCTAGCAAAGTCGGCTGTACAACTGGGGCGAGTGCTAGGAAGTCTCTCTATACCTGCCGTGTGGCGGCGCTCGGTCTGCAATCACTGATAGTGGCGATACGCGGGTCCGACGTATACTAGCGGACCGCGGCCGATTTAAAGGCTACCACATAGCAAGTGTGGTGTCTGGTGGTGACACCACATGTCGTAAGTCCTAAAATGTTCGAACGGTCCATTACTGCCATCAAGTGGTACACTCTAAATATTTTTTTCTGCCGTACCTTGCACTACTTTCTAATACTGGTGTTACCCGCTGACGATAGCTTTTCTCTCTTTTGTAAACGACGGTACAATCCCATAAATGCAATGTCGACTTGCTCCCGCTGTGACCTTGCATGCCCTCCTTCTTGAATCACTATGTTCGCTGCAGTTCTGCGCAATTCCACATCTCCACGCACGGCGTACTCCCATCCGAAGTTGGCACACGCAAATGCTCTGCTTCCTCTGATGTACCGACAACAGGTGGGACATGTTCGGCACGGGGCAGTCAGTGTGTATGCACCTTGACGTGTTCAGATTTTATTTGTTTGGACAGTTTGAAATTATGCATACGACTGCTAAACGATAAACGAATCTCTGATACCGCTTTCTCCCCAGCAGTCTTGTACGCTCATATATTCACACACAGCAATGTATAGCCTGAAGTGCGCCAGCCGAAAAGTACCAGCATTTCTCGTAAACGTTGGTGCATTTGTGAGCTTCGCAAAGAAGGAAACAGACATGGACACAACTTTCTTGACCTCTTAATAATGGATGATGGAATAGGATTCAGTAATTCCTTACAGATGACTATCGATGTTTTCGAAAGACCACTGGGCATTTTTGGGGGATGCGATTCGAAAGAGAGATTTTCAACTCCCAGTTTCTCCTTCCCTCAGATTAGAAATTACAGTTTCCACTCACAACACTGGCTTCTGTCAAAAAAAAAAAAAAAAAAAAAAAAAAAAAACGCTTTAGACCAAAAGGAGACGGTCCTTACACGTTTGGATGCACTCACCGTGAATATTATGTTAAAACAGTCGTCTAGCTCGTGATGCTACTATAATGTTCCAGCGTACTTGTAACCCTAAGGAAACCGTAAACATTAGGTAACTTCAATTAATGTTTGTGTTCTAGTTTATTAGCACTGTTTCATTGTCTTTCTCCTGTGGATGGTATCTGGAGCACCTCCCTGTAACGCCCAGTAGAAATCAGCATGATTGACTACGGCCTTGTTGGCTGCATGCTATGGTTCCATGAGAAAAATGAGCTCATCGAGCGTTCCGACTAGGACATCACTCAATGCACCGCATTCCTCAGGGCACACATCGAGGTGGGAATAAAGGAAGGGCATCTTCAGGGTCACGTTGCCGCCAGTGACCTCATAAGCAAAAATGAGTTCACCCAAAAGGTCTCTGCTGTACTTCGGAAACAGGTGAACCGAAACTTACAATGATCAATGGCATGAGGATGCAGAAGGCAACTGAAACCACTGTAACGTCCCCTTAGAAAAATTAATGAATTACTGTGCTGGTAAAGCCCTTACGTTATTTGAGTACGTTCAGTTTTGCTCAGCTGTTTGAAAATCAGACATTTCTCTCTTTACTTATTCTGATCATCACTAAACTGACACATAATATTTTTAGCGCAACGCAATCTTTCAGTAATCCCTACAAAAGAATGGCCCTGACTAACAATAACCTATACCTTTCATGAATCACTTACCTCACACAATTCTTCGTTACTCGAACTACTGCAGTACAGCGAACGCCAATACTGCCAGCTAAATAAAAGATTCTAACCACTGAAGGCACTAACTACCGGTAGGAATAGTCATCAAATGAAAGATTTTGATAGAGAACAATCAATGTATTTACCTTAATAATGTGGAAAAGTCATCATATACATATCAGTTCATGACATCCAATCTTACAAACTTACTGTGTCTGTTGGACACACGTCCAGATCATCCGCTCTCAAAACTTCGCCATCTCTCTCCCCACATCCACCACTGCTGGCGGCTCACCTCCAACTGCACAACACTATGCGCTATTCACATCCAACTGCCCAACACTACAATAGCGAATATTACAACAATGCCAACCAGCCACAGACTGCACACAACACAGCCAGTGATTTTCATACAGAGCGCTACGTGGCGTTACCAATATAAAAACCTAAACAGCCTACTTA
The DNA here is from genome assembly GCF_021461385.2 of Schistocerca piceifrons. Taxonomy (NCBI): domain Eukaryota; kingdom Metazoa; phylum Arthropoda; class Insecta; order Orthoptera; family Acrididae; genus Schistocerca; species Schistocerca piceifrons. The sequence continues at coordinate 1,032,005,824 of NC_060139.1, forward strand.
CACCACTGTATTAAAGACACACAACTTGCACCCACAGGACATGAGGCCTGTAATTGAATAAGTGTCATGATGATTTCTCCATTGACAGAAGATTCTGGGATAGTCCCCCATTCGGATCTCCGGGAGGGGACTGCCACGGGGAAGGTGACCATGAGAAAAAGATTGAATAATCAACGAAAAGATAACATTCTAGGAGTCATGACGTCGAATGTGGAAGCTTGAACGGGGTATAGAAGCTAGAAAATCGTAAAAGGGAAACGTAATGGCTCAATTTAGATATAGTAGTGGTTAGTGAAGTGAAATGGAAAGAAGACAAGGATTTCTGGTCAGATGAGTATAGGGTAATATTGACAGCAGCAGGAAATTGTATAACGTGAGTAGGATTCGTTATGAAAGGGCAGAAAGTGTGTTACCGTGAACAGCTCAGTTACAGGAATGTTCGGTTCAGAGTCGCCTGCATACCAACACAGACAACAATGTTACAGGTGTAACTCCAACGTCGCAAGCTCACGATGAAGACAGGGAGAAAGTATATGGCGATATTCACAGTGTAATGAAAGGAGATGAAAAGCTAATAGACATTGGGACTTGAATGCAGTTGTTCTGGGGGAAGGAGTAGCGGAAATGATTACAGGAAAACCTTGGGCTGGTTACAAGGAATGAGAAAGTAGAAAGACTAATTGAGTTCTGTAATAAATTTTAGCAAGTAATAGCGAATCCTCAGTTCAAGAATCACAAGAGGAAGAGGTACACTTGGAAAAGGCCGGGTGATATGGGAACATTTCAGTTAGACCTGGAGAAAAATCCAGTAAGCAGATTCAGAAGGATGTAGGTTGCAGTAGTTACTCAGAGGTGAAGAGGCTTGCACAGGATACAATAGCGTGGAGAGCTTCATCAAACCAGTCTTTGCACTGATGACCACAACATCAACAACTCGTTACCGACTGGTGCTCTGAGTAAGACAGGTGTAATATATTGACGTATTAAAATCTATTTACTTACGTTTATCGTATAGTTTTCTTTTAAAATTGCAACCTTAATAGAGTTATCAGCTGAACAGTTACGTTACCCAATGATGGTTGTGAATAGTGCTGTGTTTGTCTGAATTTAAATTACACAACATATTTTCTGTTCGAGCAATAATTGTTTTAACTGAAATTTAATAATACTTAGCAACCGTTGGTTTGGGTAATTGCCATTTTTCGGCGTAGTACTTGTTCTGATGGGATTTTCAATGATGAAAGCAATTGTTCTATGGAAAACGCAATTGTAATTTGCAGAGATGTGAACGTTTTTTGAAAATAAACCTGTTTTCTTTAATGCGTATAGCACTCAATCAATAGTTTCCATCCTTTTCTAATTTTCGGGTCCCGATGCTTCTGCACAATATGTACATTTCAGTCAGGTCGAGTTACTAAATTTGTTCTCTTGAGACATTCCGCATTTCATTCAATATTCGGCCTTATTTTATCGCGACCTTTGTACGTTGTGTGCGTGGCGAAATATAGACTGCGCTCAAACTGCTATGTCGCCAACTGCGTTTTTGCTCTCTTATCTTCTCTACCACGCTCACTGTGTTAGCTACAGTCGAAAAGCAAATTGTACAACACATTTTCGTGGTCTACAGCCGTACTATTGCAGGCACTCAAGCACCCATTGTCTCAATTTTTAGACGTTTCTTAAGAATAAATCTTCTCATAGTAACAGCAATATGTTTCTCTTTCCCTAGGAATGGCAACTGAAAAATGCCACCAGCCAACTGTATCCAATGTATGGAGATGTCACTGACGAGGAAAGCCTACTTACTGTATTCAAATGGATTTCTGATAACCTGGGAGGCGTCGATATTCCCATCAACAGCGCGGGATTATTCCGCAATCCTCTCTTGACTTGTAAGTGACTACTTCGTATACTAATAGACAGTATTAGATATATACGATGGTCAGAAACAGCTTGAAAAGTTTGTAAGGGTGTTGCAGGTTAGGTAGTGCTGAGAAAGAGTTGTTAAACAAATTTGATATGTTGCGCCGTTTCTGATTTAATTGGCACTGACATTAGCTAATTAGGTCGTTGGACACGCAAATTCAGACAATTTCACCCGCTAAAATGCGGTAATGCACAGATACCTGTGGGTCCATGAGTTACCACTTGTCGCAATGGTCATTACCATTTAAAATGTGCATTTTTCGGTACGCATAAATTTAAGCTGGGTGAGTAAAAGCTTCGTTTGTTTGGTTTGAGGAAACCAAACGAAGAACACGTTTCGCAACACTGTCCCTGGCAGGCTACTTAAATTTCCGCGCGCGCAGCGACCATGCTTGCTGACTTCAATACTATTTTATTGGGAAACGGCACAACGTATCGACTTTCTATTTTAACAATTTTATTCGCAGCACAGCCCGCCCTGCGACAACATTACAAGTTTTTCAGACTCTTCCTGACCACCCTGTTTAAGTTAGGCTGGATTTTTTGGTAACTTACCAATTCACTACTCAGTTGTCCATCCCGGTAGCTGCGTCATCATCGTGGCGGATTGCCGAGCGAAGGCGCCTGGGTTCAATTACCAGCCATGTTGGAAATTTTCACTGCTCTGGGACTGTGTGTTGTGTCGTCATTACGTTCGTGTCGTCATAATTGACATTCCACTTTTGAGATGAGTGTATGGGCTCGTCCCGAAAGCCGATAATAATAAAAAGAAAACTCAGATGTTACGGAAATCGGAGGACGTCGAAACCTTCCCGTCTCCTCTATATCTCTTTTGTTACTCAACCTTCCCTTCTACAATAACCTATGAAACTCTCCCTTAGGATTTCTATCTATTGCTTAATAATAACAAATGAAATCTTCCCTTTGAAATTTATTCTCTTTCTTAATCTTCGCATACAAATTTAATTGCTGCTTATTGAAAGTGATTTTCTGATTATTTCGACGAAACATAGAATGTGTCGTCGTCATGGCCCTCAGTCGTTACCTGCAATAACCCAAAACTGTTCCTTACCTTTTTTGCTATTAGTGGATCGCCATCTGACTGCTACATCGAATTGCGATATGAATATACTTACTCTGTTTTACTATACTCTATTAGCTGCTGGTGGGCTTTCATAATAAGTGGCTGTATTTATTACCAAAGCTGACGTTATTCTTTAATAGCAAACCTGACGTTATTCTTTAATTTATTTAACTATGAATTACGTAACTTCAGTCAAACTTTCTCTTGACAACAATAAAATTTTGCAAAGTTTTACGTTGATGGTTTTTGGGATGGATTAACCAGAAATGCAATATTGTTGGCAAAAATTAATTATATTCTTAATGAAATGATTTTACAAACGTTTAAATGGGACCTATTTCTTACAATAATCTTACAACTAGCATTGCGCAAACATACCTTTAGTAGTCTTGAGTTTCTCAAAAAAAAAAAAAAAAAAAAAAAAAAATAATAATATTAGTTCCTCTTATGACAATAGTTAGCTTATGTCTCTGTACATCCGTTTATAATCTCTTGTAAATCATAGCTTGTGGCTGGCAGACACACCGCTCCTCTTAACCTCTCGCTTCAGAACTGCTACCGACTCGATTCACATCTCGCTTACTGCTGACTTCCTACGAACGCTAAAGTGCGGTCTCCCCCGCCAACAATGCTTTCTGTTGCAGACAGTCCCTGCTACCATTACAAAATGTATCAATGCGCGGTCTTTCCGGCCCTTTTCTTAAAATGTATCCATACGCTATCTCTCCCGCCCTTTTTAAAATTATATCTATGTGCGGTCTCTTGCCAAGAAAACTTTGGTGCAGACATTTCCTGCTACTACAATTATTTCCAACATGACAAATATTAATTATTCCTACTTAAACCTATTAATAAAATATAAACATCTTAACAATAGACAATAGAAATATACACGTCTTACAACGTGTAGGTTATCGCATGCTCAAAGTTGTCTGACAGAGATAAAAACCAAATATGAGGAACATTTAAATCTCTTTTCAGCTCAGTCATTTGGTTTTCCTAGAGAGCTTAAAATGAGGTGCCACTTCTTAACAATCTGTTAAGAGTGTGACGGAGATACTTCTCTGTAAGAAGCAATAGAAGTGAAGCTAAGAGTAAGCTTCGGTCGTAAACCCAGTTCGCTGACTTATCTTTCACTACCAGTATGACAGTTGCCTCGTTCGTGAGCGGCTGCCCTGCTTGTACCTCTTCCAAGCAGCTGCCAATAATGAGTTGACAACCTCTGACCACAGCCTAAGACAATTAGTCTGATGCACAGTGGCACCGACATCGGTGGATTCCACCAACGACCGACATCGGCCGCAACACGCCAATCTTTTCTAGTCAGTAAACCAATACGTGAGGTCACAATACAACCGACTTCATGGCGCAAAGGTGTGAACTTAGGACGTCGGCCGAATTTCACAGATTGTCGTCTTAATACACGAGACCGATGACCACGCTGTCTGGTCTCCTTCCCCAAGCAACCAACCAATACACGAAATATGGACTGTGAGAAACTCGTAAGTTTCGTCCGGGAAAGGAAGTGTTTGTGGCATCCTGACAATAAAAAATGTGATCGGGATGTAGCTCGACTGGAAATCACAAGTAGAGAAAAATCTAAATCGGAAGTTGTGACCGTAAATTATCAGGGGCAAAATGCTCCTATCGGAGGACAAAAGACGAATATGCCCTTGTTTAAAAGAATATGGCTCAAAAGTGATTAGCAGCTATCTCATTCCACCTTCCTCAGCACCTTTAAAAATTCCCACAAATTATGGCACACGGTTTTTAAAAAGGAACTAATCTGACACCCTTGCGAGAAGCCCGAACTGTAATTGATGTACAGCGATGGGCTAGTGAGTGTGAGACAGTCATATCCATCCACTCCCGGTTGCCCATTCTCACTCACTCTTTCAGACCAACTAATTGTGTCAGAGAGACACAACGAGATAATGACAGTACTGGCAGGGCAGAAGGAAGACAGTGACAGTAACAGAGAGCAGTAAGGAGACTTCCTCAATCATCCTTCTCACTGCCGCTACCTCTTTTCACCGTCACTGCTCTGAGCATTATGGGACTTAACTTCTGTGGTCATCAGTCCCCTAGAAAGTAGAACTACTTAAACCTAACTAACCTAAGGACGTCACACATATCCATGCCCGAGGCAGGATTCGAACCTGCGACCGTAGCGGTCGCACGGTTCCAGACTGTAGCACCTAGAACCGCTCGGCTACCCCGGCCGGCTCTCTTTCACTAGGTCACTGTTAAAGATTCTTTCATCATCACTGCCTGTCACCGACTTCCACTTTCTCTGTCTCTCCATTCCTCGTCCACTGCACTGTCTCTTTCACTCTTTTGGCAGCGTTTTTCCATCACGGTCAACTGTGCTCCACTGCCACTGTCTCTCTCTATCTCTCACATTCCCATCATCTCCTTCGTTCTTTCAATACAACAACCACTACCGCCAAATTTTCTTTCCCACCGCCAATGTCATCTCTCAGCATAAACAAGCGCGAGTATGTTCGAATGCCAAAATTTTTGGGAAATTTTTTGAAGGTGCTGAGGAAAGTAACGTACCAACAGCCCCGTTCCGTCTCTTTAACGGAGCATATTCCTTTTTTGTGCCACAATAGCAGCATTTTTCGTTTCCCTCCCACAGCAGGGCGTGTCACTCATACGGAAAGAACTTCATAGGATAGTAAAAGTTTGATTGTTTACTTACGTGAAATCGAAAAAAAACGCAAAACAAATTTAGCACCTAAAACCAAATTTTATGCACACAAAAAGTTTGCATCTGCTTCAGAACTCCTCTTAACATGGCAGAAACACTTTACAGCATATTTCTCTGTGCCGCATCACTCTATAAACTATCTTTCGCCTCACACCGAAATTTAGGTGCGTATTTTACTTGTTCAGGTAGGATACCTCGGAAACGGATAATGATATCAAGAAAAATTTTCGAGGTTGTTCGAGAACTGAATCTTAGGAATATATCGTTCAAATTTCAGCGATTTGTTGCGCATGGTCGTCTTGGAATCCGTGGCTTTTTGTGGGGTAAAAATGGTAAGAAAATTTGTTGGATTTTCTAAGCATCTGAAGGTCTCTTTACGGTGGTTATTTCAATCTTGCTGGTACTTAAAGTTTTCGAAAATGTCTCTGCGACCCTACACTGTAAATATGTTCGCATGCGTGTTTTTAAGGAATCTTTTGATGCAGTTTCGATTTCACTATTTACACTGCCAACAGCTGCTCCAACGTCGGAAATAAAAACGACGCTGGACGTGAACGTGCTGGGTCTGAGCATCTGCACCAGGGAGGCCGTGCAGAACATGCTGAGCAGGGGCGTCGACGACGGCTTCATTGTGCACATAGGCAGGTACGAGAACGCTGATGTTTACACAACTGTCAACAAACAACATTACGTAACGACACCAACATTGGACTTCGTTTATAGTATTTCTCAGCCTCCACTCACACAAATAGTATCACGACCGGTTTCTACGTCTCAACAAATCATAGTGAGACGTTTTGCCGTGAGTTGGTGACGTTTTGCCCCGCACATCAGGTGGCGCCAAAGCTGCAAGTGTTTCTCGCACAGTAGCCAGAGGGTGTGTGGATCTAAAAGGCCATTCGCGCAGGCCGTTGCGGCACCGTCACGTCGTGGTGTATTCACGCTGTCCGTCACGTCAAGTCAATTCAGTTCAGGTCACGTGATCTCAACTCGCACGGGTATCCTCAGCTGTTTCCTCGCGGGAACTGCCGTCTTCGCAAAATGATTCTCAGCTGTCTTTACGCAAGAAGTGCATATAAGTGAATCGCCTCAATGTAACACCCGGGAATGTTATGTATCTTATTCTGGAGTGTGCTTGGCTGTTCAAGTCACTGAACACGTTCCTTTTTCTTTTCTCCTCCTTCCGTTTTGAGAACTGCGCAATGTCGAGCTAGAGTTCCGCTATTTTATGTGTTTTTGTAATATATGTCTGCAGCGTGATTAAATTATTCTTTTAATCGCACTGTAAGAACCTATTGTTCACACATACACACACACACACACACACACACACACACACACACAACACCTCTGCGCTACTTTACTCGGATCCTTTTTAACTAAATTCTCAGGTTACGTTTTTGCGGTTACTGTACTCATTTCTAATACAAATATTAAGGAAAGCAGAAAAGATTTAACTGTGATCCAGTAAAAATGGTGTTTCGGCACAGTGGTGGGAGCCTACTGAAATAGCTACACAAATGTATTATCTACATCTACGTCTACACTCCGCTAGACACCAAGCGGTGTGTGGCGCGAATTGTGCCCTCCGCCAAAGTCATATTTCCCCCCTCTGTTACGCTCGGGGACCGCGGGAGGGGAAAACGACTGTCCGTACGCCTCAGTACGAGCTGTTATTTCCCTTATCTTTGAATGGTGACCATTGCGCGATTTGAAAGTTGGTGGTAATAATATATGCTCTACATCGTAGGTGAAGATCGGATTTCGGAATTTAGTGAGCAGCTTCTTCCGTTTAGTGCGCCCGTCTTTCTGCAGGTGTGTCCCACTTCAAACTTTCTATGAGATTTCTAACGCTCTCGCAATGGCTAAATGTACCAGTCACGAATCTTGCCGCTCTTCTTTGGACCTTCTCAATCTCGTGAATCAGACCCAACTGGTAAGGGTCCCATACAGACGAACAGTATTTCAAGACTGGACGAACAAAAGTATTGAAAGCTGTTTCCTTTGTTGAAGGATTGCATCACTTCAGGATTCTGCCAATAAACCGCAATCTAGAGTTCGCCTTGCCTGTTACTTGTATAATCTGATCATTACATTTGAGATCATTTCGAATAATCACACACAGATACCTGACGGACGTTACCGCTTCCAAAGACTGGACATTGATTTTGTACTCGTACATTAATGGGGGTTTTCGCCTTGTTACACGCAGTAGATTACACTTACTTATATTGAGAGATAACTGCCAGTCATTACACCACGCATTTATTTTCTGCATATCCTCATTGATGTGTTCACAACTTTCGTGTGATACTACTTTCCTGTAGACTACAGCATAATCGGCAAACAGTCTAATGCCGCAGTCAGTACCATCAACCACATCGTTTATGTAAATCGTAAAAAGCAGCGGACCTATTACGCTGCCCTGTGCCACACCTTAAGTTACGCTTGTTTCTGTCGAAGTCACCACGTTCAGGACGGCATATTGGTCCCTGTCTGTTAGAAAACTTTCTATCCAACCGCATATGTCATCGTATAGACAGTAAGCACGGACGTTATGTAGCAAGCGACAGTGCGGAACTGAGTCGAACGCCTTTCGAAAGTCGATAAATATGGCTCTAGAGACCGGCTCACAGGTTGATGCCTGTTGTATATCATGCACAAAGAGGGCCAGCTGTGTCTTGCATGACCGCTGTTTCCTAAAACCGTGCTGGTTTCTGCAGATGAGCTACTCAGAGTCTAGAAAGGTCATTATGTCTGAACACAAAATATGTTCCAAGATTCTACCTCAAATCGATGTCAGTGAAATTGGCCACTAATTATGTGAATGCGAATTTCTACTCTTTTTATAGATTGCTATGACCTGGGCCTTCTTCCACACCCGTCGAACTTTCTGCTGTTCCAATGATCTCTGATAGATGATGGATAAGAATGGTGCTATATTTGTAGCATGTTGTTCTTGTTGTTGTTGTCGTTGTTGTTGTGGTCTTCAGTCCCGAGACTGGTTTGATGCAGCTCTCCATGTTACTCTATCCTGAGCAAAGTTTCTTCATCCACCAGTACGTACTGCAGCCTACATCCCTCTGAATCTGCTTAGTGTATTCATATCTTGGTCTCCCTCTACGATTTTTACCCTCCATGCTGCCTGCCCTCCAATGCTAAATTTGTGATCCCTTGATGCCTCAAAACATGTCCTACCAACCGATCCCTTCTGCTGGTCAAGTTGTGCCACAAACTCCTCTTCTCCCCAATCCTATTCAATACCTCCTCCTTAGATGTGTAGATCACATAACTCATCTTCAGCATTCTTCTGTAGCACCACATCTCGAAAGCTTCTATTCTCGTCTTGTCCCAACTATTTATCGTCCATGTTTCACTTCCATACATGGCTCCTTGCCATTGCCAGTCTACATTTTATATCCTCTCTACTTCGACCATCATCAGTGATTTTGCTCCCCAAATAGCAAAACTCCTTTACTACTTTAAGCCTCTCATTTCCTACTCTAATTCCCTCAGCATCACCCGACTTAATTCGACTACATTCCATTATCCTCGTTTTGCTTTTGTTGATGTTCATCTTATATCCTCCTTTCAAGACACTGTCCATTCCGTTCAACTGCTCTTCCAAGTCCTTTGCTGTCTCTGACAGAATTGCAATGTCATCGGCGAACCTCAAAAGAAAATTTCGCAGTAGGTATTAAATCCATGGAGAAGAAATAAAAACTTTGTTTCCTTCACTGCTTGCTCAATATACAGATTGAATAATATCGGGGAGAGGCTACAACCCTGTCTCACTCCTTTCCCAACCACTGCTTCCCTTTCATGTCCCTCGACTCTTCTAACTGCCATCTGCTTTCTGTATAAATTGTAAATAGCCTTTCGCTCCCTGTATTTTACCCCTGCCACCTTCAGAATTTGAAAGAGAGTATTCCAGTCAACATTGTCAAAAGCTTTCTTCAAGTCTACAAATGCTAGAAACGTAGGTTTGCCTTTCCTTAATCTTTCTTCTAAGACAAGTCGAAGGGTCAGTATTGCCTCACGTGTTCCAACATTTCTACGGAGTCCAAACTGATCTCCCCGAGGTCGGCTTCTACCAGTTTTTCCATTCGTCTGTAAATAATTCGCGTTAGTATTTTCAGCTGTGACGTAAAAATTACCGAACTATCAGTTTAATACATCTGTCAACGCCTGCTTTCTTTGGGATTGGAATTATTATATTCTTCTTGAAGTCTGAGGGTATTACGCCTGTCTCATACATCTTGCTCACCAGATGGTAGAGTTTTGTCAGGACTGGCTCTTCCAAGGCTGTCAGTAGTTCTAATGGAATGTTGTCTACTCCCGGTGCCTTGTTTCGACTTAGGTCTTTCAGTGCTCTGTCAAACTCTTCATGCAGTATCATATCACCCATTTCATCTTCATCTACATCCTCTTCCATTTCCATAATATTGTGCTCAAGAACATTGTTCTTGTGTAGACCCTCTATATACTCCTTCCACCTTTCTGCTTTCCCTTCTTTGCTTAGAACCACTTGCATGAATATGAAGACCTCAGATGGAAACATAGTTCTCTGTTCTCAAAGGTCTCTTTAATTTTCCTGTAGGCAGTATCTATCCTACCCCTAGTTAGATAAGCCTCTACATCCTTACATTTGTCCTCTAGACATCCCTGCTTAGCCATTTTGCACTTCCTGTCGATCTCATTTTTGAGACGTTTTTATTCCTTTTTGTCTGCTTCATGTGCTACATTTTTATATTTTCTCCTTTCATCAATTAAATTCAATATTTCTTGTGTTAACCAAGGAGTTCTACTACCCCTCGTCTTTTTACCTACTTGATCCTCTGCTGCCTTCACTACTTCATCCCTCAGATCTACCCATTCTTCTTCTACTGTATTTCTTTCCCCCATTCTTGTCAATTGTTCCCTTATGCTCTCCCTGAAACTCTGTACAACCTCTGGTTTAGTCAGTTTATCCATTTCCCATCTCCTTAAAATTCCACCTTTTTGCTGTTTCTTCAGTTTTAATCTACAGTTCGTAACCAATAGATTGTGGTCAGAGTCCACATCTGCCCCTGGAAATGTCTTACAATTTAAACCTGGTTCCTAAATCTCTGTCTTACCATTATATAATCTATCTGAAATCTGCCAGTATCTCCAGGGTTCTTCCATGTATACAACCTTCTTTCATGATTCTTGATCCATGTGTTAGCTATGATTGATTTATGCTCTGCGCAAAATTCTACCAGGCGGCTTCCTATTTCATTTCTTAGCCCCAATCCATAATCACCTACTATGTTTCCTTCTCTCTCTTTTCCTACTCTCGAATTCCAGTCACACATGACTATTACATTTTCGTCTCCTTCACTATCTGAATAATTTCTTTAATTTCATTATAACTTTCTTCAATTTCTTCGTCATCTGCAGAGCTAGTTGGCATATAAACTTGTACTACTGTAGTAGGCGTGGACTTCGTGTCTATCTTGGCCACAATAATGCGTTCACTATGCTGTTTGTAGTAGCTTACCCGCACTCCTATTTTTTTATTCACTATTAAACCTACTCCTGCATTACCCCTATTTGATTTGGTCAGGCGAATACAGGATTATAAATACAAAATGTCTTGTTCCTCCCGCCACCGAACTTCACTAATTCTCACTATAGCTAACTTTAACCTATCCATTTCCCTTTTTAAATTTTCTAGTTTACCTACCCGATTAAGGGATCTGACATTCCACGCTCCGACCCGTAGAACGCGTTTTCTTTCTCCTGATAACGTCGCCCTGAGTAGTCTCCGCCCTGAGATCCGAATGAGGGACTATTTTACCTCTGGAATATTTTACCCAAGAGGACGCCATCATCGTTTAACCATACAGTAAAGAAACATGCCCTCGGCAAAAATTATGGCTGTAGTTTCCCCTTGCTTTCAGCAGTTCGCAGTACCAGCACAGCAAGGCCGTTTTGGTTAGTGTTACAAGGCCAGGTCAGTCAATCATCCAGACTGTTGCCCCTGCAACCACTGAAAAGGCTGCTGCCCCACTTCAGAAACCACGCGTTTGTCTGACCTCTCAACAGATACCCCTGCGTTGTGGTTGCACCTACGGTACGGTTATCTGCATCGCTGAGGCATGCGAGCCTCCCCACCAACGGCAAGGTCCATGGTTCACGGGGGGATTTGTAGCCTAGTCAACATAAAATCTTACCGGGATACCGTCTGGGCCAGATGCCTTCGTGGCGTGTAGGGATCTTAACTGTTTTACAAAACCAGATACTCTAAACTCTATGTCAGACATCCTTTCGTTTGTTCGATAATTGAAAGGAGGAATGGTACAGCAGTCCTCTACCGTACACGAGTTTTTGAAAGCTAGGTTTAGAATTTCGGTCTTCTGTTTATCATCATCAGTTACATTACCCATACTGTCAGCAAGAGAAGGTATTGAATTACTTGCAGCGTTCATAGATTTTACTCACGACCAAAATATTTAGGGTTTTATTTAGAATCTGCAGATAAAATATTGCTTTAAAATTCGTTAAAAGAATCTCTCATTGTCCTTCTGACAGCTGTTTCCATTTCGCATAATTTTTGTTTGTCAGCGGGGCAGTGACTACGTTTAAAAACGACTGTGGATAATTTTCTGCTTTCTCAGCAACTTCCTGATATGTTTGTTGTACCAAGGTGGATGCTTTCCCTCCCCTATACTTCTGCTAGGCACATACTTCTCTAGCGCATGGTGGACAATACCTTTAAATTCCGACCAAAGATGCTCAATATCTTTGTGACCCGCGGTGAATGCTTGGAGCTGACTATGAAGATATTCATTAATGACGCTTTTATTTGCTTTCCCAAACAAGAAAACTCTACGCGCTGTTTCTTAGGTGTTTTTGCTACTTTCACTGACATAGAAGCCACAACGACATTATGATCGCTAATACCTTCTTCTAGATTAACTTCCTCAAAGAGACCAGATCTGTTTGTCGCCAAGATATCTAATATGTTCCCATCTCGAGTTGATTTTCTAACCAACTGCTCAAGGTTGAATGTTGAGAGCGCCCCTAGAATAACCTCACACGAGTCTTTGCTTCCGCCCCCTGTGATAAACGTGTAAGTCAGTGGATGCCAGATTAAAGTCTCCACCTATAACTAATGGATAATTTGGATATTTACTATGTACTCAAGACTTTCCCTGAAACGTTCTGCGACGTTTGTTGCAGACGCTGTTGGTCTATAAAAACATCATAATACAAAGGTCGATCTTAGTCTGATTGACAGCTTTATCCAGACTATTTTACTGCCCGACCCAGTATCGATCTCAACTGCGTTTAAACAGCTTTTAACTGCAATGAACACACCACCTCCCATAGCATCAGTTCTATCCTTTCTAAACATTGTCCAATTTCACTGCTTTTCATGTCTGGCTTCAACCAGCTTTCGGTACCTAATACAATATTGGCATTGCTACTGTTTATTTCGGAGATTAACTCGGGGATCTTGCTAACATGAGATTAAGCATATTTAAATCCTTTAGAATGACCTGTTTAGGCGAACTAACAATTTTTACAGTTGGCACACCCACATCAGTGACATGAACTGGTAGTTTTTCAGACCAGCGGTTTGTTTCCCGTTGGGAGGAACCTAATCTTTACAAAAAAACCATGTGCACGCCACAAGTACTGTGCTACCCATGTAGCTGCTTCTTGTGTGTAGAGTAGCCCTGATCTATCGAGGGGCGTCCTACAACCTTCCACCCCACAGCGTAGGTGGATCCGTCACAGAGTCGACGCAGCCTCTGGTTTGGAGTCGAGTGGAGAATCTAAACCAGAGGACCCCAGTCCATCCTGGGTACGATGCTGCAGATTGTCGGCTTGGCTTCCACTCCTCGAGAGATGGAGGCCGCCTTCACCAATTTAGCCAGCCGTCGAAAGGGCCCAAGGATTTCCTCGGAACCCCGATGACAGGCATCGTTGGTGCCGATATGTGCAACAATCTGCAGCTGGCTGCATCCCGCACGCTCGATAGCCGCCGCAAGAGCCTCTTCGACATCACAGACAAGGCCACCCAGCAAGCACACCGAGTGAACGTTGGACTTCTTCCCCGCCCTAGCCGCTATGTTCCTGAGAGGCTCCATGACCTGCCTAACATTGGAGCTCCCAATAACTAACAAACCCCTCCCCCCCGTGCCTGTCTGGACCTTCTTGAAGGAGCGGCCACTATCCTGGCAGAAGGTGCACCCTGATCCGGCTCATCCTCCCCCCCCCCCTCCCCCGCAGCATCAGATAGCACACTGAATCTATTAGCAAAGTGCTTGGGATTTGGCAGGAGCCTGCATCCCCCACGCAGCCTTCGCCTTGAGGCTCGAGATCTCGACACAGTCTGCCCCCCACACTGAGGTGAGAGTGGTCCGGCTGGCTCAGTTGCACCCGAGGTCGGCTCAGTGACAGAGCTGTGAGATCCCCCCTGCACATCTAGTACAGTAGAGGCTGCCCCAGGCACTCCATCCCCACCGCACCTCAAGGTGGCACTCTGGAGCTTGTTGACTGTGCCCAACAAAGCTTCCAGCTGCGTTTGGACTGTGACCAACTCTTCCTGCATCCGTACACAACAGACACAGTCCCTATCCTTCTAGTTAATAACTGATTTACTATAAAAGACTACTCTCTAGTTGGCAGAATGGAACTCAATAATGAAAATAAAAATGTATGGTAGAAGCTAGATCTGGTGCTTATTTTCCTACTAGGGGCTATTTAGAGAATACGAAAGAATAAGACAGTGACCTACAGTAAAATGGTAGGGGCTATCTAGTGAATATTATAAACGAATTAAACAGTGACCTACGGTAAGCTGCACCTAGTGATTATCCCACGTATTTGTAATTTAAACAAGAGTTTAGGTACACGGGAAAGTGACCTAATAAAACTATAAAACTGCTACCTTCAATGTATCGAGTCTAAATGACACTAATAATCGCAAATGTTGAGTATTATGCACTGAATTAGTTGATAATCCCGCGTATTTAACGTCGGTTAAGAATGTAAACAAACGTTTGCGTACAACCGGAACTGTTCTAAACAGAAACTTCGCTTATCTTATTCAGACGCAAATAAAAACTGAAGCCTTTAATTTGTCACGTGTATCTGACACTAATGCACGTAAATACTATAGAATAGACAGCAAAAACGATCAATTACTAGCTAAAGTACTTATTTTGTAACACAGCGAGCGAAAAGATCTCGTAGCCGGCGTCAGGGCTGCTAGTCACTCCTAACCCGTGGTATCAGTGCATTCAGTGGGTTGGACAATAGTGCGTACAATGTTCAGTTAATAGATTCGCGTCATCTGATGATGTCTTACAAAGAGTACGAAACCGGTCATGATGCTGTTTGGCTGAATCGGGGATAAGAAACACAACAAAATTATTTCGTTACAGGACACCTGCTGTATTTTAATGCCTAGTCTGTGATGCCAATGCCGCGCGGCACTAGCCGAGCGGTCTTGGGCGCTGCAGTCATGGACTTTGGGGCTGATCCCGGCGAAGGTTCGAGTCCTCCCTCGTGTCTGCTTTTGTCCTTAGGATAGTTTAGGTTAAGTAATGTGTAAGCTTAGGGACTGATAACTGCTAAGGTCAAGTCCCATAAGATTTCACAAGCATTTCCACATTTTTTTCTGTGATGCCAATACCATTACTTTTGCCTTTGCCTTCACCATTACCAGTAGTATTACCAATGAAACAGAACTCGCGAACTGGCACACTGTTGGCCTTATCCTAATCCCAGTTTTGTTCTTCAGTAATTTACATGTTAGTCTGACTTAATGTAAACTTTTCAAATAATAGAGGGAGAACAAGGATTAGGGTAGGAGTGCCTGCGAATGTACATGATTTTTGTCATTTCTATCGCGTGCACAAGTTATAGAAGGGCAGTGCATTGGCGGAGCTATCATTTGTACTCAGGCGATTCATGAAGAGAGATTTCCGACGTGATTATGGCCACACGACGAGTATTAACAGTCTCTGAACGTGGAATAGTAGTTGGAACTATCACAGGGGTCGTTCTATTTCGGAAATCGTTAGGGAATTCAGTATTCCGTGCTCCACAGTGTCAAGAGTGTGCCGAGAATACCAGATTTCAGGCGTTACTTTGCACTACGGGCAGCGCAGTGGCCGACGCCCTTCACTTAAAGACAGAGCGCTGAGGCCTTTACAGAGTTGTTAGCGCTAAGAGACATGCAAGACTGCCTGATATAACAGCGGAAATCGATGTGAGATTTACGACGAACGCGTTCGTGGGTGCAATGCGACAAAAACTGGCGTCATTGGCGATGGCACCACACAACGGACGTTGAGTGCCTTTGCTAACAGCACGTCATCGCCAGCAGCATATCTCCTGGGCCCATGACCGTTGAAACGCGTACGTCTCATATGTATTCAGTACCAGCGATGGCGAGGCATGACAGAATCTCTGACCAGAGAGTTATTTATCGTTGCTAGTCTGCGCTTGACCGCGCGAGAGTCAGTTGCACTCTGTCTGCAGTAGTAGTCAGTCGGAAGTTGTGTGTGTGGAGTCGGCAGAGCGAGTGGTCAGTTGCGAGTTGCTCTCAGTCGGCAGTAGTAGTAGCGAGTGGACGGTTGTACTGAGCGGGCGTCGACATGGGTCGGCGGCGTGCTCTCCTTACATCTCTGGTCACAGTTCTGGACGAGGTATATTGTTATCGAAGGTAATGAAGCAGCATTGCGCTCAGCTAATAAAACATGTTAATTGTAATTAATTTTTCAAGAATTGCGCCAATAATAATTTTCTTTTAAAGTAACTGTTTTTAAACAAAAAGATTCATTTCAAGTTAAATACAATTTCCCACGCATTCCCTCCAAGAATCAAAATTAAACATGGGCCAGCATTGCACAGAGCTGTGCCGAAAAAGTAAGAGCAGATACTGATGCAGTTTTATTGCGGTAAGAAATTTGGTTTCTCTATTCAGGTTTAATTATTTCACAGGGCCGAAGGTCAGCACAGCTGCCCTTATAAAATTTATCAGGTTCATCTTAACGTTAATTTTGTGGGGAGTTTACATTTGGGCCATTATTATTCTTTAATTTTGCAAGCAGGTTACGCTTGACTCATTTTTATTATGCAGTTTCGTGGGAAGACAACTTTTCACATAACATTGACTTTCATATTTTTGCGGGGAGGTTATAATTTCATTGTTATTGACTTTTAAAATTTCACGTGGAGGTTACACCGTATGTGTTGGATCCTAAACGACTGGAAAATCGTGGCTTGAAGATATGAGTCCCAATTTCAGTCGGTAAGAGCTAATGGCAGGGTTCGAGTGTGGTGCAGGCCCCACGAAGCCATGGACCTAGGTTCTGAATAAGGAACAATACAAGCCGGTGGTGGCTTCATTCCATTTACACAGAGCCCACGCCTTCACGGTCTACGTCCTCCGGTCGAACTGAACCGATTATTGACTGGAAATGGCTGTGTTCGGCTACTTGGAGACCATCTGCAGCCATTCATGGACTTCATGTTCCCAAAAAACGATGTAAATTTTATCGATGACAATGCGCCATGTCATCGGACCACAGTTGTTCGTGACTGGTTTGAAGGACAATTTGGACAATTCGAGAGAATGGTTCGGCCACCCATACCGGCCGACATTAATCCCATCGGACATACATGGGACGTAATTGAGAGGTCAGTTCGTGCACAAAATCCTGCAGCGGAAAGACTTCCGTAATTGTGGGCGGTTATAGGGGCAGCATGACTCAATATTTCTGCACTTCCAACGATTTGTTGAATGCATGTCACGTCGATTTGCTGCACTACGCCGGGCAAAAGGTGGCCCGTCACGACATTGGGAGGTATCCACGACTTCTGTCGGCTCAGTGTATCTTTGCGAGGGTTGGAACTTAAATAGTGGCAACTATTTATTCACAACCGGTACAAAAGAGTTACAGGTTTGCACCTGTTACTGTCCTTCAAAGTAGTCACCGGCGTTGTGTAGAACCCGTTGCCAGCGAAGTGGAAGGCATAGTATACAGTTAGCAGAGCCTGTTCTGTTGATGGTGCGAATGTGGCGGTCTAAAGTTATGGTGATTCTCGTGTACGACTGTGATGGTTTTATCCTAACGCATTAAGTTTCTCCACGGCAGACCGTCAATGCACAGTATTACTGTTCGTTTTTGGAGCATCACGAGCTTTTCAAAAGAAGCGGAGACACTTTCTGCGCAACCCACCCAACATTTAGCACGACAATGTGCGGGTACATACTGTGCAAGTTGTGGCTGTTATGTTCGATCTGTGGGACTGGGAAGTACTGTACCATCCAGCATACACCCCGGACTTAAGTCTTTGTGACTTTGATTTGATTCCGAAGATGAAGTAACCACTTCGTGGCATTCGGTTCAGAACTGTTCCAGCGATTCGACAGGCAGTAGACCGCTCCATTCGCACCATCAACAGAACAGGTTCAAATGGTTCAAATGGCTCTGAGCACTATGGGACTCAACTGCTGTGGTCATAAGTCCCCTAGAACTTAGAACTACTTAAACCTAACTAACCTAAGGACAGCACACAACACCCAGCCATCACGAGGCAGAGAAAATCCCTGACCCCGCCGGGAATCGAACCCGGGAAAACAGAACAGGCTATCCTAACGGTATACTGCGCCTTCCACATCGCTGACAACGGGTTCTACACGCTGGTGGCTACTTTGAAGGACAGTAACAGGTGCAGACATGTAACTCTTTTTTATCGGTTGTGAATAAATAGTTGCCACTACTTAAGTTCCGCCCCTCGTATTTTCACAAGAAATTGAATGAATAAATATGACTAAAGATTTTGTTACACCTCATTTTACGTACTTGAGAGAGACAAAATGATAGTTTTTCTGACCTAAAACAAAACAAAACTAAACTAAGGTATTACGCACCCACGTGAGAAACTTACAGCACTAACAAGACAAAGGAGTTAAAAGCGACTAGACGTTAAGCCCAATTGACGGAAGGAAAGACAGCTAGAAAACAGCGACTCTCTCTTGGAGGAAAAGATCATGAAATACGCCGTTGAGACAACAGAGATCCAGAAGTAAAGATACTTCGCCGTATTACTACAATGGATAAAAAGTAAAACGCGGTTGACAACCCGAGCGTCGTTCGCTAAACGGCATTAACCCGGGCGGCAAACGTACAGTAGAACGTAAATGGGAAAGCAATGGGCTTTCGGTCAGCAAATGATGGACCGTCAAAGAATGAGCGCAGTGAGTACGAAATGGTAAGGGAACACTACTTAATAAATAGCGATGCCTAAAAAGACAGTGCCCAATGCGCAACGTAGTAAAAATGATCTCAAAGCGAATGAGTCGAGAGGTCATCCAACCCGATGGGAGAGGCTTGTTACCCTGAAGGAAGGACCAGTGGTGATGCCAAAGGGCCACCAATTGCTGACAGCCTGGTAATTCTTCCATTCGCTTCGGTGGTCTTTGTGTTGCCTTCTGCGGTAGGAAGGCTGCAGCTTTGGTAGCAGCATCAGTCGCCTCCTTTCGCGTCAAACTATTTGACCAGGAACCCACATATATACATCGCGGTGGCTCCATCAAGAGTGAGCACGTGGAAGCTTTCCTGGACCCATTGCACTGAGGGATGGACGGTACAGCAGAGAGGTTCTGAAGAGCACTTAGAGCAGATGACTCAATTGAAATGCGGGTGTTGCCGGATGTACTGCGTGGCGTGATACAGGGCGAAGAGCTCTGCTGTAAATACTGAGCAGTGTTCCAGATACCAATACGGAAAGAAGTCGGCACCAGTGACGAAGGCACAGCTGACACCACGATCAGTCCGAGAGCCATCAGTGTACACGAAAGTACTATCGCTAAGTTCCGTGCGAAGGTAGAGAAACTTACAGCGACAGATCGAATCTGGAGCAGTGTCCTTACGAAGCGAAGAAGGCCAATGTGAACACTGGCTGTGGCACGAAGTCTAGGTAGTGAAGGATTCACAGCCATCGATAAGGTGGCACGTAGAGTGAAGTTAAGCTACCGGAGCAATAGCCAAAAGCGAACAAGTGTCCGCATGTGAACCATTCAACGAAACATCATCGATATGAGCTTCCGGAGCCGAAGGACAACTCGTGTACCCTTGATGACTACACGACACAAAGCTTTACGCCTCGCCTGGGCCCATCAACACCGTCATTGGAAACATGTTGCCTGGTCAGACGAGTCTCGTTTCAGTCATCAACAGTCCATATTGTATCGAGCGCATGGACGTGTACGGGTACAGAGACAACCTAATGAATCTACGAACCCTGCTTGTCAGCAGGGCACTTTTCAAGATGGTGCAGTCTCTGTAAAGGTGTAGGGCGTGTGCCATTGGAGTGAACCCCCCTGCGGGTTCGGGGGTAAGAATAGGCCCGCGGTATTCCTGCCTGTCGTAAGAGGCGACTAAAAGGAGTCTGAAACGTTTCGGCCTTCTGTGATGGTCCCCTCTTGGGTTTGACCTCCTTTCTTTCCAAATTTCCGTTGTTAGTGCGTGCCATTTGGGGAAGGACACCTTACGTGGTGTTTTTCTATTGGTCCATCATGCACCACCATCTTGCATGTTACCTATTGTCGTGTGGGGGGAGGGGGGGAGTACGCCCAACATCTTCTGGGTTGTCTCCACCTCGTCTTGTGCGCACTCTTCTTCTTCGCGCCCACGACAACTGTGGACCCTTTCAACACCTAAAATCCAGCATTGTAGCCAGTCCGTTGTGGTGGGGTCGTCATGTACCCTCTTGGTGGTAGCCCCCTGACCACGCAGGGATCGCACTACAGATGCCAGAGCTGTTTCCTCCCCATGCATGCCAAGGAGTATGTGCGCATCTTGCCTTACGTACCGCAATACCTTGTCTGCAGCAGGACTGATGGTGACTCCTTTCTTACGACGAAGCCTCTGTTTTTTGTGGAACACCTGGAGGATAAGTTTGGGGAAGTGGCGGGGTTGTCTAAAATGAGGAATGGGTCCATCCTCCTCAAGACGTCCTACCCAGCCCAGTCACGAGCGTTGCTCTTGTGTGATAAGCTGGGTGACGTCCCTGTTACCGTCACTCCCCACAGTAGCTTAAATATGGTCCAGGGGATTATTTACCATCGTGACCTCTTGTTACAATCCGATGACGAGCTGAGAGCCGACTTGGAACGACGTGGTGTACATTTTGTCCGTCGTGTACATAGAGGACCCAAGACTAACAGGGTGGCCACCGGTGCCTTTATCTTGGCCTTCGAGGGTGATGTCTTGCCCGAGAAGGTCAAGGTGATGGTTTACCATTGCGACGTCAAGCCATACGTCCCTCCCCCGATGCGGTGCTTCCAGTGCTGGAAGTTTGGGCATATGTCCTCCCATTGCCCATCCAGCGCTACATGTCGAGATTGCGGACGCCCCTCTCATCCCGATACTCCATGTGCGCCTCCGCCTGTATGTGTCAACTGTGGGGAGCTCCACTCTCCATGCTCGCCAGATTGCCCCGTTCTTCATAAGGAGCGGAAGATCATGGAATTTAAGACTCTGGACTGGCTTACTTATCGAGAGGCAAAATTGAAATATGAAAGGTTGTATCCTGCTTCCATTCGAACATCTTATGCTGCAGCCACGTTATCGTCGCCCACGCTAGCGACGGTTGTCGCCTCATCTGTACCACCTTCAGTGGGCCCTCGGGGCCATGTATCTCTGTCTGCCCCCCTCGTGCCTGGGGGCAAGCCTTCCTCTGTTGCCCCCTTAGCAGTTGGGGGCAAACCCTCTTCTGTCGCTCCCCCCACACTTACTTCGGGAGTGACATCTGCTCCACAACCGGGAGGCTCGATCCCTCCCCCTCCTTCTCCACCGGCGTTGCCTCCGCCGGTTCCTCTCTCGTGGAAGGGGTCCCTCGGGGCTCTCCCTTCCTCCATTTCTTCTCCTACCCAGCCGGATATCAGCCAGTGGCTGAAGGTTCCGCCACCTGCTGGTCGTAGGGCTTCTGCGTCGTCGTCAGCATCCGACGCTCCTTCAGAGAAGCTCTCCCAGCCCTCTCACCCTAAGGGCCGACGTGAGAAGAAGGAACGGCATGTGTCCAAGAAGAAGGACGTTCCGGCGGTTTCAGCACCGCCTGCTGTACATAGTCCTGGCTCCGGGGATGAGGTGGAGATCCTCGCCTCTGCCGCGGATCTCGCCCTCACGGAGCCCTTGGGGGCCTCTCCTATGGACTCAGCTGACTCTTCCCTGGTGGCGGCAGTTGGCTCTGAGGCGCTGTCTGCCTCTTAGTCGCATTCACGCCCTCCCAGTCCCTTCCTGCTGCCAT
Organism: Schistocerca piceifrons; assembly: GCF_021461385.2. Taxonomy (NCBI): domain Eukaryota; kingdom Metazoa; phylum Arthropoda; class Insecta; order Orthoptera; family Acrididae; genus Schistocerca; species Schistocerca piceifrons. The sequence goes on from NC_060139.1 coordinate 1,032,027,846, forward strand.
TCTCCAGTGGAACTGCGGCGGTTATTTCCGCCACCTGCCTGAGCTCCGGATGCTTCTGAGTGTTTCCCCTGTTCTCTGCATTGCAATGCAGGAAACTTGGTTTCCGGCAATGCGGACCCCCGCCCTTCGCGGTTATCAGGGATACTATAAGAACCGCGCTGCCTGTCAACGAGCGTCAGGTGGGGTTTGCCTCTTTGTTCACCACTCTGTCTGTATCTCGCCAGAACCCCTTCAGACGCCTTTAGAGGCAGTCGCTGCCAGGGTTGAGCTCTCGCCAGCTATTACTGTTTGCTCTGTTTAAATTCCTCCAGATGGGGAGCTCCCCCAACATGTCTTGGCTGCACTGCTGGCTCAACTCCCGCCACCTTTGCTGCTTCTGGGCGATTTCAATGCCCACAACCCTCTCTGGGGTGGGACTGTCTCCGATGACCGCGGTCGGACCGTGGAGCATGTGTTGGCTCAGCACGACCTTAGCCTCTTGAACACCGGTGCTCCCACGCATTTGAGTGTGGCCCATGGCTCGTTCTCGGCCATCGATCTCTCTATTTGCAGCTCTGGACTTGTCCCATCCCTCCACTGGAGAGTGCATCCTGACCTGTGTGGTAGTGACCATTTTCCCATCTATTTGTCACTGCCCCAGTGTCATTCTTCTGGGCGCCTGCCCCGCTGGGCTCTCCACAGGGCTGACTGGCCGGCTTTTACTTCCGCTGCAACCATTGAGTCTCCCCCACAGGGTGACATTGACGAGGTGGTCCGTGTTATAACCACGTCCTTCATTTCAGCGGCCGAGGCTGCCATCCCCCATTCTTCTGGCCTCCCTCGGAGGAAGGCTGTACCCTGGTGGTCGCCGGAGATTGCTGAGGCTATTCGCGACCGTCGGCGGCCTCTCCAGCGTCATAGGCGGCACCTGTCTCTCGAGACCCTCATCACCTTTAAGAGGCTCCGTGCCTTGGCCCGTCGTCTTATTGCACAGCGTAAGCAGGAGTTCTGGGAGAGGTATGTCTCGTCCTTGGGCTCCCATGTCTCCCCCTCGCTCGTGTGGTCCCGGATCCGGCGGATTTATGGATACCAGACCCCGATGGGTGTCCCTGGGATCTCCTTGGACGGCGCTGTCTGCACGGACGCTGCCGCCATTGCTGAACGGCTTGCCGCGCACTTTGCTAAGAGCTCTGCGACTGCATCTTATCCCCCCGCCTTTCGCTCTCTAAAGGAGCGAGCCGAGTGGACGCCGTTCTCATTCCACACGCGTCGTTCTGAAAAATACAATGCTCCTTTCAGCGAGAGGGAATTCCTCGCTGCCCTCGCCGATTGCCCTGATACAGCACCAGGACCAGACTGCATCCACGCGCAGATGCTGAAGCATCTTTCCAGGGACTGCCAGAGACGTATTCTCGCGATATTTAATCGCATTTGGAGTGGAGGCGTGTTCCCGTCGCAATGGCGAGAGGGTGTTATTGTCCCCATCTTGAAGCCCGGTGGGGACCCACTGGCGGTGGACAGCTATCGTCCCATTACCCTCACCAACGTTTTGTGCAAATTGCTCGAACGTATGGTGGGGCGGCGTTTGTGTTGGGTCCTTGAGTCGCGTGGTCTCCTCGCTCCATCCCAGGGTGGCTTCCGTCGGGGCCGGTCTGCAGCAGACAATTTGGTGCGGCTGGAATCTGCTGTCCGTACGGCCCTTGCCCGACGTCAGCATCTCGTTGCTGTATTTTTTGACCTGCGGAAGGTGTATGACACCACATGGAGGCATCACATCCTTGCTACGTTACATAACTGGGGTCAACGTGGTCAGCTCCTGGCTTTTCTTCAAACCTTTTTATTGCGCCGTTCTTTCCGGGTGCAAGTGGGTGCCACCTCTAGTTCATCTTATATACAGGAAAATGGGGTCCCACAGGGCTCGGTGTTGAGCGTCTCCTTATTTCTCGTGGCCATTAATGGTCTGGCTGCAGCCGTGGGGTCGTCGGTGTCTCCTTCTTTGTATGCCGACGACTTCTGCATCTCCTTTCGCTCCACGACTACAGGAGTCGCCGGACGCAGGCTGCAAGTAGCCGTTTGCAAGGCAGCATCATGGGCTCTGACTCACGGTTTTCAGTTCTCTGCAGCCAAGACTCGAGTTATGCAGTTCTGCAGGCGTCGGACAGTCCACCCTCATCCTGACCTTTACCTCGATGGCCACCTGCTTGAAATGGTGGACACTTGCCGCTTCTTAGGACTCGTGTTTGATGCCCGGCTCACGTGGGTTCCTCATCTTACTCAGCTGAAGCAAAAATGCTGGCGGCACCTCAACGCCCTCCACTGCCTTAGCCACACGTCTTGGGGTGCAGATCGCTGCACGCTGCTGCGATTGTACAGAGCCCTTGTGCAGTCCCGGCTTGATTATGGGAGCCTGGCCTATGGGTCTGCATCACCCTCAATGTTGAAGTTGTTAGACCCCATGCTGTGGGGTTTGGCTTGCAACTGGCGCTTTCCGTACGAGCCCCGTGGATAGTATACTGGTGGAGGCCGGGGTTCCCCCGCTGCGGATTCGCCGCCATCGACTGCTCGCCGACTATGCTGTCCACGTGCATTGCTCGCTTGGTCATCCCAATCATCGCCTGCTTTTCCCTGCCGTGGTCCTCCATCTGCCCGAACGGCGACCTAGGTCTGGGCTTTCCATAGCTGTCCGCGTCCAGTCCCTGCTGTCGGAACTGGGCTCATTCCCTCTTCTGCCTCCCTTCCGGGTCCATGCACCTACGCCTCCCTGGTGTTTGCCCCGTCCGTCCGTCCGTCTGGACTTGGCACAGGGACCCAAGGACTCGGTTCCGCCTGTGGCCCTCCGTCGCCGTTTTCTTGCACTCCTCGCCTCATTTCCGGGGTGTGAGCCTGTCTACACTGATGGTTCCCTGGTTGATGGTCGCACTGCCTACACTTTTGCTCACGCTGCTCATGTTGAACAGCGCTCCTTGCTGGCTGGCTGCAGTATTTTTACTGCAGAGCTGGTGGCCATATTGCGCGCTCTTGAGCATATGCGTTCCTGCTCAGGTACGTCCATCGTCATCTGCAGTGACTCCCTGAGCAGCCTCCAGGCCATCGACCGCTGCTATCCCTCTTCTCCTCTGGTATCCTCTATTCGGGAGTCTGTTTCCACCATTACCCGCTCTGGTCGATCGGTGGTGTTTCTTTGGACGCCAGGTCACGTTGGCATCCCGGGGAACGAACGTGTTGACAGGCTGGCCAAAGGGGCGATCGACAACCCAGCTTTGGAGATCGGCCTCACGGCTCGCGATCAGCAGCTGGTGTTGCGCCGTAAGGTGCTTGGAATGTGGTCTGTTGAGTGGCGAGGCTTGACAATGCCTAATAAACTGCAGGCTGTCAAGGAGACGACTGATGTGTGGCGCTCCTCCCTGCGGCCTTCTCGCAGGGACTCTGTAATCTTGTGTCGGCTGCGCAGCGGCCATACCTACCTGACGCACGGCCATCTTTTGCGTTAGGAGGATCCCCCCCTGTGTCGGTGTGGGTCCCGGCTGACGGTCGCCCACATTTTATTGGAGTGTCCCCGACTGCGCACCCTCCGGCAGTCTTTTAATCTCCCGGGCACTTTGCCTTTGATTTTATGCGACGATGCCTCCATGGCTGACAATGTTTTACATTTTATCTGTGGTAGTCCTTTTTATGGTTCCATTTATGGGGGTCCTCCACCTTTCCCTTTCTGTGTCTTTTGTCCTCGCGTCTCTCAATATTTGTTGCTGTTTTGGTGTGTCATCGGATGGTTGACTCTTTCCCTTTTTTTTGTTCTTGTGGTCAGTCAACCAGCCTCCAGCCATCTTCTTTTCTTCTATTTCTTTCTGTCTGGTGTTTGTCTGTACTCTTCTTTTCTGTAGTGTTCGTTGCCTAATTTGTGTTCTTTAGCGCCTGGGGGGGGGGGAGGGAGTCTCCTTCCCCTTGGGGTTTTATCTGCCCCGCGACTTTGTCTCGCCTGTTTTTGGAATGGGGGACTGATGACCTTAGCTGTTTAGTCCCCCTTAAACATACCAACAACCACCACCACCATTGGAGTGATATGAGATCCCTGATAAGTCTAGATACGACTCTGGAATCAGGTGGTCAGACAGGATCGCCTGTCATTCATGTCCACTGTGCATTCCGACTGACTTGGGCAATTCCAGCAGGACAATGTAGCAATTCTGGACGTGTGGGGTGTCACAGAGTGGCTCCAGGAACACTTCTGAGTTAAAGAACTTCCGCTGGTAAGCAAACACTCCACACAAGAACATTTTTCAGCATATTTGGGATGCCTTGCAAAGTAGTACTCCACCCCCTCGTACTCGTACGGATTTATGGACAGCCCTGCAAGGTTCATGGTGTCAGTTCAGCACCACTTTAGACAATCCGTGCCACGTGGTGTTGCGGCACTTCTGCATGCTCGTGGGGGCCCTACACGGTATTAGGCGTGTGTACCAGTTTTGTATTTTTTTCCACGTCCTAACAGGCCCTGAAATGCTGCTCTCAGGGCTCAGTATTCGTTCGCTTGTAAGTAGGCTGTTTAGGTTTTCTTATTGGTAACGCCACGTGGCGCTCTGCATGAAAATCACCGGCTGTGCTGTGTGCAGTCTGTGGCTAGTTTGCATTGTTGTCTGCCATTGTAGTGTTGGGCAGCTGGATGTTAACAGTGCATAGCGTTCGGCAGTTGGAGGTGAGCCGCCAGCAGTGGTGGATGTGGGGAGAGAGATGGCGGAGTTTTGAAATTTATAAGACTGGATGTCATGAACTGTTATATATATTATGACTATTAAGGTAAACACATTGTTTGTTCTCTATCAAAATCTTTCATTTGCTAACGATGCCTATCAGTAGTTAGAGCCTTCCGTAGTTTGAATCTTTTATTTAGCTGGCAGTAGTGGCGCTCGCTGTATTGCAGTAGTTCGAGTAACGAAGATTTTTGTGAGGTAAGTGATTTGAGAAAGGTATAGGTTATTGTTAGTAAGGGCCATTCTTTTGTAGGGATTATTGAAAGTTAGATTGCGTTGCGCTAAAAAATATTGTGTCAGTTTAAGCACAGTCATGTATAATTGTTCAAAGGGGACGTTTCACGCTGAGTACAGGTTTGGCGACCCCTGAACTGCGGACTGGTAAACGTTGTCAGTCCTTTGTCTCCGTGAGCTCTGGGCATGTTTCATCAACCATCACGCGGCGCCACAATAGAACTTTGTGTGTCACAGGGAACTGGGATTGTCGCTTGACTGCCCAGATCATGAAGATGGGACAAACCTCTACAATAATAAAAAAAACCTCAGTCTCAAGCTGCGCTGTGCACTGATGAGATGCATGGCCTGTTAAGGTGGAGCAGTCATTGATGGGCAACCTCTGGGGAACCTCCCACACCTCAGTTGTATAATGCTTACCTAGGGACATGGGGCTCTGTCTAGGTGACTTATTTCCCTAGCTACTCGTGGGACTAACCAAATAACAACGCTCATGTAGCCCATCCCACACACTGTGGTTACATAGTATTTGTCACTGAATAATAACAGAATGCATGCTGCTGGTGAGAATGTGTTTTTGAATGTGAAGCGACAAGAGGGCAGCTTAGAGAAGGCATCGCTTTTTTATATTCAGAAAGGTTTAGAGGGCATTGCAGTCACTATGAAATCGGTGAACTGGTTGCGTTAAGGATACGCTGTTAATTGTAACAGCTAGTTTCCAATAAGTCAGCATCCTCCGGTAAGATAAGTACCTTGGGGAATATGCCACAGAAACGGAGTTACAAAACACCTTGAACTAAAACGAAGGTGTTGAGACCTGTAGTGATCTACGTTCCCAAGGAGTTATTGGGAGATGAGTGGGCTCAGGAAGCAATCGTTGATAGGCTAAATATACTGAATAGAATGGATGAAAGTCTCATAAAATCTGATTCCTTCATCTCACTTTCAACAGCAAGCATATTGAGACAGATTTCGTTTGCCTGAGTGTCAGAATGTAAGATGGTGTGCCCAAAGCACTAAGTGTGGAACCACTTAGGCCACTTGTGTCCATCCATGATGGAGTTGGTTACTGCTCCCCTCTGAAGTGTGTAAATTGCTCTGGGGTCACTTTGTGTGGAGTAGCAACATCAGTGTCTTCCTTGAAGAAAGAAAAAAACAGGAGTAAAACATTGAAACGCATCCCATATGCTGACCGCAAGAAAATCTACAAGGGCATTTAGCCTCCCTCATACACTACGTCTTTTACTTCAGCCATTAAAAATTCTCTTTCAACAGCAAAAGCTTCTTCACAGACAGAGGTTGCCAGTGTTAGCATTAATACCTGCGTTTGTCAGTGTATGAAACAACTGCAGCTTGATATAAAGCCCTTAGTTCTCCTGTGAATCTCAGATAAAGCAATCCGAGACAGGTGGGCAATTCTCTGATGGTATGAATGCTGTTCGATAGCAGATAACCTCCCAGCCTTTAGATTCGCGTGAGCGAAGGCTCAACGCGTAATGGAGGAGAGGAAGGAAAGGTCACGGCAATCGTTCCTAGACTCGATCAACCGTTCCACTTGTTCTACAGAAGTATGCTTACTGGGAATCCTCCAGATGGCTTCACAGAGTTGTTCACCAGTAGCAGCAGTGTTGAAACATGTGTGTCTCCAAACAACGCCCAGACACTTTCCTAAGAGGATGGCAGACCCTTTTGCAGAACTACAGCCACTGCCAGCCAGGATCCGGTTTTTCACTGCTATCGTGCTACCGTACAAGTTGTACTGTTCAGAACTGTTGGATCTGAAATCAAACTACACTTTATCCATGTCAGAGGGGGAATCTGCAGGCGATATCACGAGGTTCGGAAAGTGCCGTCACGGCCAAACCCAGAACAACATGGTTCGACACTTGTCATTCGAGTGATACCTTTCCTCATACCAGGAAAGGATCACACATGTCCCAATAGTTACCGGAGCGTCATCTCAACAAGCCCTGGAGTGCATGGTTAACCGTCACGTAGTCTAGTTGTTTGAGAATGGCTGAGGAGTTATCTGGTCTCTGTGTTAACTCTGGAGATTTCGGTTCACTGTCATGGTTACCACACCTGTGGGACTGAAAGCCAGAATCCAGAAAGCACTAAATATTGTGAAGTGCCTTAGTCACAGGTCTTCTGGAGCAGACAGGGCACGTCTGCTCCAGTTTTACATGGCTTTTGTGCGTTCATGGCTAGACTTTGGATGCACAGTGTATGGGATCAGCGAGATCTCCTTATATGAAGATTACTGATGCTGTTCACCATGAGTGGATTAGGCTGGCCACAGGTGCTAACAGCTCCATACCCAGTTTCTGTGCTGAGGATGGGGTACCACCACTCACCATCTGGCAACAGTTCCTCTTGGAGCTGCGAGTAACATAGGCCTGATGCACCGAATTCTCCTGCGTATTATACTGCTACTTGTCCACTTCTGGATCGCCTTTTCTCCAATCGTCGACAAGCAATCATGCTAATTGGGATCTGCGTGCAGCACGTGCTGGAGTCGATTTGTATGGGGTATATACAACCCCAAACCTAGGGTCTTAATCGCCTGTCGCCATGGTTACTGCAGTGGCTCAGAGTAATTTTAGATTTGGTGAAGTACAGGAGAAACTGCACTTCTGCTTCTGTCTTCAATGCGATATCTTGTGAAATTTTAAATGAGGGTCCCAACTATGTCTTTACAGATGGGTCTCAACAGGGGGATTGCGTTGGTCACTTATTTTCCCGGACTGTCTCCTCGAGGTCTGACTGCCTCGAGAATTATATGCGCGGAATTATATGCGATCTTGCGGGCACTGGAGTAGATGAGACGTTCTTGAAGTGCTAATTTCCGTAGCTGTTCCGATTCTCTGAGTGTTTGTTACTTCATTCTCTACAATTGTACCCAGCCGATAAAGTAGCCCAGAATATCAGGACAGCCTCCTCCAACTACAACGGATGGGGAAGGTGGTGTCTTTCTGCTGGGTGCTATAATGCATGAGTATTGCAGGGAACGAAAGGGCGAATCTGGCAACCAAGGAGGCGTGTTGTGATCCTAAGTTAGTTCAAAGTGCCATTCCACTACATGCTAAAACCTAGCTGCTGTGGTACAGAGTCTTGCGTCACTGAAAGTATGAATAGCTGGAAGCTCCGTCTAGCAAAGCCCACAACGCGCCTGTGGCGCACCTTTTTTAAGCCACAAAGACGGGATGAGGCCCTCCTCGCACGTATTTGCATTGGTCACAGCGCTATGACGTATGACGTCTTGCTCCGGCCGGAAGAGACTCCAATGTATGGTGCTTGTGGTGGACTGATTACTGTACAGGGTGTCCCAAAAAGAATGACCAGATTTTAACTTGTAATAATATTGAGACAAATGCAACTAGGTAACTCAAACAGCGCTAGATGTAATCGGCATGGTCTAGAGTTTCAGAAAAAAATCCGCTAGATGTCGCTACGAGCGCTGACCTGGAGCGTGCAGCCTGTCTCGCGCAATATGGCGTCCGCGCAACAGAAGGCGTATTATCTTATTGAATTTAGTCGTACTCAATCAGTGATCGCAGTTCAGCAGGCGTTTCATATTCGATTTCGTGCTAAAGCACCATCACCAAAGAACATTCGACGTTTTTCGAACAGTTTGAAGAAACAGGGTGCCTCTGTAAAGGCAAAAGTCCTGGCCGGCCACGAGTTCCTGAACAAACAGTGGAACAAATCCGACAAGCATTTGAGCGAAGCCCCCGCAAGTCTACGCGTCGTGCTAGCCGAGAACTTGCGTTACCTCGCACAACAGTGTGGCGTGTGTTACGGCGTCGTTTGGCCCACAAAACATACTGATTGCAACTGGTACAAGCTCTTCGAGATACTGACAAAATGAAGCGAGTGGACTTTAGCAATGCTATTCTAGAGGACATGGAAGATGACATTTTTATGTCACGATTGGTATTATGTAATGATGCAACTTTCCATATTAGCGGTAAGGTTCACTATCGTAATGTGCGTATATGGGGGCTAGAAAATCCTCATGAATCAATTGGACACAAAGGGGTTCACCAAAAGTGAATGTTTTTTGTGCTGTTTCGCAAAGCAAGGTTTATGAGCCCTACTTTTCTATCTTGCAATGCCACATAACTGGTCGTTCCCACAACTTGACGCTGACAATTTCATCTGTCAGCAAGACGGAGCACCAACGCACTGGCACAAAAACGTGTGCAGTTTCCTCAATGCCAACGTACCCCAATGTTGGATAGGGCGTACAGGGCTACGAGACCAGGCTTTACACTCTTGGTCTCCTAGGTCCCCTGACTTAACACTATGCTTAACATACCCCCACAGGAAGAAATCACAATGTGTTTACGTTCCTCCCTTACCTCGTGACATTGTAAGATTGCAAGGTGTCTTCTGTCACTGATGAACTAAAAACCAGCTGCTGTAGCTTCACTCATTCCGGGATGAATTCGTCTATCGGCTAGATGTCGTCTGTGCAGCCAGTGGAGGACATACTGAACATTTATGATGGGTTTTTATAAGCTTCTCTTTTCTGAGTAATATAGTATGCAATTTGTTGGTGTTAAGCCCTTCTTCCTAATAAATAACTCTATTTAAAATCGGTTCATTCTTTTTGGGACACCCTGTACATCCTATTTTATTATGACTGTTTTAGTTTCCGACCAGAGGGCAGCGGCAGGTTTGCCAATAGATCGCCCTCTATTTTAAGTAATATTCAAATGAATGTGGTGAGAGTCTCAAGATTCTCTAATGTCCAACTTGCTTCCTAAAATTTTAGGGAGATGATTGTAAAGTGTTTACATGTTGACTAAAGCACAGGGAAAAATAAATTGGATGAGTCAATTTTTTTTATTTTTTATTTTTAGCTCTTCCATGATATTAACACTGGTTTAGTCTCAAATGTAGTACCTTTCAGACTTTGTCCATTTTCTTAAAGCGTGTGAGATGGGTGATTGTATGAGTTAATTAATTCGAGTGAGGTGTGAGTGAGTGCTTGTAATTTTATACGCTTCCTCTTCGCTGTGTGATACACACCTAACAAACTTTCGTGACATCTGGGGGCAACGGAAACCCAGTACTGCTCGAAAGTAGTGTACGTTAGAATGCTGCACAGCAGCAAATCAGCTAAAGAAAACGTTGGCCCAGTGCAATGCAATGAATAGCAACTACGATCAGCACACCATAGTTTAAGTAATTGTGTTCCGCCAAGTGCAATGCGGAGACACACGGTTACAAAATAAAACTTCAATAATTTACTGATTGATATATCGGAGACTAGCATTTAAAAACTGTATTACGAACCTGGCTTTTATCTATGACAACGATCCCTAAAAAAATTCATTTCTTGTATTAAAAAACTAGGAGTCCATGAGAGTCCCGCGCGGTTTGAGACGCCATGTCACGGACTGCGCGGTCCGACCCGCCGGAGGTTCGAGTTCTCCCTCGGGCATGGGTGTGTGTGTTGTTCTTAGCATAAGTTAGTTTAAGTAGTGTGTATGTCTAGGGACCGATGACCTCAGAGTTTGCCATGTTCAAAAGTGTGAATTCCTAAGGGACCAGAGTTAGATTTATAGACTGGCCGCCCCATTATCAATTCATTAACGTATTACAAGCCATGTGGAAAGATAATATTGCTTATCTCGTCTGGACAATCAAACAAAGCGACTCAGATCAATAAAGTAGAACTGTACTGAAAATGTGCGTTTTAGAAATTCATCATAAATTACGCACGAGCCAGATATGCAGTGGTAACATTACCTGAGCCGGCCGCTGTTCGCAGGTTCGAATCCTGCCTTGGGCATGGACGTGTGTGATGTGCTTAAACCTAACTAACTTAAGTAGTAATAAGTCTAGGAGTCTGATGACCTGAGATGTTAAGTTCCATAGTGCTTAGAGCCATTTGAACCATTTGAATAGTAGCTGATTATCTTCACACTTCTGAAAGCAATCTTTACAAAACTGTATTTCCAGAAAATCAACGTCCTCTGCATTTGCATCTCTGTGTTCTGCTAATTATTCCCAGACTGCTCAGCAGCGTGATCGGTACGAGATTCGAATGCTCTATAGGCAGCGACAACAATACTGACAACCAAACACCATTTTACTTGTACTGGAACCTCTGTGGCGTAACATGTCTACCATTAAAAGCTTCCGTCTGAAAAAGTATCCGGCGTACAAGTACGACCCATCGAATAAAAAGAGGAACATCACTTTCATCACACACCAAAAACAAGCTAGAAACCTTACGGAGTCAACCAGCATATTTGTTCCTCCTACGTTCATCTGGTGAAAACACCACGAAGGTAAAATTAGAGAATAGTTCTTCCATACGATTGAAACAGAAAAATGGGAAAGTAGCAGTACCGTCCGCCAAACACCATGAGATGGGATGAGAAGTTCCGCCTTATGCAAAACGCCTTGTGTGGTGTCTTGCATAAGGAGGAACTTCTCAGCCCATTTTCTTAGCAAGCACGGAGACGACAAGAAGAACTGCACCACAAGATGATTACCATGAGATGGCTCGTGAAGTGAAGTGTAGGTGCAGATATGGAGCGCAGGCCATTCTTTTTCTGTTGGCAATTTTTTCCGTTTGTGGGTGACCTTGTGTTTCAAAGGATCCGGAGGTGAGGGGGCGAAGTAGGAACAGAACACTTTGGCAGCCATCTCGCACACTGACAGCCGCTTGTAAGGTTTGCACTCGTTAACAACCGCAACATTAGCCAAAATTGTACGGCAATCAATGGACTGTTACACGAGTATAGATTGTCAATCAGATCCTGATTTTCACACAGCACTTCGCTGTAGATAATAGCATCGCTTGCAAAAAGTCTGAGCTCTCTACGTGTATTAATGATATCTGCCATGTTATCAGCAGACAGAATTAACAGCCTCAATACGTTGCCCTGGATCACGCGTGAAATTACTTGTACAACCTGCCGATGGTTCCTCCCCAATCAAAATAACAATCTATGATCTCCCTACCAAGCAATCCTCAATCCACTCACACATTTTGCTTGATACCCCACATGGTCATGTTTTTGTTAATAAGCGTTTTTGTGGTATTGAGTGAAATGCTTCTGGCTTTCAGTGGGCCACGTGAGGAAAGTGAAATAGACCTCAGAGTTCAGACTTAAGACACTAAGAGTATACAACAGATGCATTTCAAGAATTTCGGACGGTAATTTTGTGGAATACTTATTTCACCCTTCCTGTAGACAGGTCGGACGTGTGATTTCTTAAAACTATTGGACACAGTTCCTCATTTGAGTGATCTACAATATACAATAATTGAAAGACATGATGGTTCATCTGCAAATTCTTTGTAGAATTTTGAAGGGATTACAACAGGCCCTGAGATAATATTAAGTTTTACCGACTTCAGTTGCTTGCCAGCACAAGTGACGGTAATATCTATTTCATTCATACTTGCAATGGTGCGAATTAGACTGGGGCATTACTCCTGGGATTTCCTTAATAAAGCAAAATTTGAAAACTTCCTGCTTTTCCTTTCTTACCTTCAGTTTCGGCTCCTACGTCCACCGTCAGTGTCTGGAGAGTAACTTTGGTACCACTGACATCGAAAGCTCAGTGCACTCTGGTCACATTTACAAGCTAAGGTTCTGCTGAGTTACTCATTGAACGCTTCACGCATTATCCTTTTGAGAGCGAAATGTTTGCCATTCTGGACTGTCAATCCATGCCCCTATGCTTTGTTTTATATCTACTGTGTTATTTGCGTCTGGTGAATGTTTCTATACGACTATTAAAAGGTATATATGTCTCTGTTTATCAGCCTCGCGTCCCATGTGCCAGTAAATGACTCTGGGAACTCGATATACTTTGCTAGCAAGGTGGCTGTGAAGGCACTGCTCGAAGGATTGAGAAAGGACTTGGTTGCAAGGAAAAGCAACATACGAGTTGGAGTGAGTATAGTTCAGTACTGCACACTATAAATACTAGAGTTTACAAGAAGTGTATGAGTTACCTTTTCTGCCTTCTTATTTTTAATGAATAGATCTATATTTTTGAGGTCAGCTGATGTAGACTTTTCTAAAGGTATCAATACCTTCCTTTAGCGCCTTTTAATGATATGCAATACATTAAACATTATAACAGAACGCTCCCTTTTTGGCTTGCCACGTGCTCATAGGATCACGTTAGGAAAGCCATTAAACATAAACTTCACTTTCACGTTTATATTAACGATATAATTCAAACAGTTTCAATGTTTCGAAGTTCGAGGTTTACCTAGGGGAAAGTTCCAGCAATGGGGTAATTGACAAGAACACCTTAGTACCCCGTCACATTCCAGAACATTGAATTTTTATACACTTAGTAGTGCCACCTTAATAGATGTACAGAGTATAATAATGCCAGTGTATAAAATTAAGAAAACCACGCCAATATATATTAGGTATCATTAAATGACATGCCTTTTTATTGTTTACAAAACTGTTTCCATCACACATTTTATGTGCAGCCACCTGCGTTTAAACTGAAACAGCTTCATTTTATTTATTGCAGTTTGTGATCAACACTGTGAGTCAAAAAGCAAATAAAACAGTGCACTTACGACCTTCAAAAGGCGGCCGTTGTGGCCGAGCGGTTCTAGGCGCTTCAGTCTGGAACCGCGCGACCGCTACGGTCGCAGGTTCGAATCCTGCCTCGCGCATATATGTAGTTCTAAGTTCTAGGGGACTGATGACCTCAGATGTTAAGTCCCATAGTCCTCAGAGCCATTCGAACCATTTTGAATCTTCAAAATGAAATCGCATTCGGGAGTACGATGGTTCAAACCTGCGTCCGGCCATCCTGATTTAAGTTAGCCGTGATTTCCCTAGATCGCTTCAGACAAATGTTGGGATGGTTCCTTCGAAAGGGCACAGCCGACTTCCTTCCCTAATCCGATGGGACCGATGGCCTCACTGTTAGGTTGGTTGATTTGGGAGAGGGAACCAATCAAAATGGATTATATGATCAGTGGTGTACTGTTGTTTTGTTCAAATGACAGTTTAACACTTCCTGCTGATTGTTATTATCCTTTTCTCATGAATATTCTTCCAACACTCACAACTCTGAGAAATTTAGGAAACATTCATTGTGTTATCATCGTTTTTATCATCAGGATTGTTGTCAGTCTTGCTGTCTGTGGTTTTTTTCTTTGATCATCTGTCTATTGCTGATAGTAGATATATTTGAAAATTATAGTCAGTAAACACAGGATATTTACACACGTGTTGCAGATATTCCAAATTATGTTATTTTGAAAATTATTTTCTTTTGTGTGCCATATATCTTTCTCACATATTTTGAACATCTGTTATCAACATTGCAAAAGCAAGACGGAAAAGACACCTTGATTACACTTTACAAAACCATTGCACTATTTATCACGTTGAAATAGATGTGCAATGTGAAACACCAAAATTCATCTACATGTTTTGGGCCAAATAACTGAAAATGTTAATGTGGCCTATAGCATTGCTATAATTAAATATTTCCTCAGAGGTACTTCTTTGAGAAGCCATTATTTTTTTAAGTTAAAAATTGGTAGATCAATTTTTTGCTTACACACTTTGTGGATAGAATACACCACACCACAAACTATCTTTGCAGATGATCAACTTTAAAAAGTGTACTCTCTGTCACTAGCTAATTTAACAAATTTTAAATCTGGTAAATGTTTATCTACTGAGTACTACTAATTACCCTTTTTCCTTAGCCACAAGTTCGCAACTTCCTTCTCTTGTCTGTTTCTAAATATCAACACCTAGAAGTACAAAGATAATTATACCATTTCCAGAGAGAAAAGATTGATTTCGATTGAGCTTTGCAATTTCTGTTAGAAACAAGTTTTCAGTTTTTCTCTGCCAGGGATAATTTAACAAAAATGGGCAAATACTAGTATATAAATGTAAACTTATTTTTCGGACTTCATTTAATTTAAATTCTTCATGCTGTTATTTCTTGATCGAAATCAACCTTATGAGGAAAACCTAGGAAGGTAATGCCCCAGGCTGTATTCAGAAAAAGCATTCACTTTCTAGCATATATTTTAGAGAGAAGTATACAGACAAACAATACAAATGTGCGAACACAATATTACACATCTATTTTTTTTTCTCTTGTGTGGAATGTCTTTCCTGTCTCTAGTGATACTCCTGTAATATTCAGCCAGAATTGTAGGCATCTACTTTTGTTAGCGCATCCTTATGGAATGTTTCTACATTTTGGCCCGATTTATCGCTGCAACTCTCTGTGAAGAAGTCTGTGAGAGTCCAAGAAATGTACTTGTAATGACATGTTGCAGCCGTTATCTTGATAAGCGTTCATCATTAGATGGACTACGTTCTTGTAATTGCAACTACTCTTCCAAGAAGGTTACATGACACTTTCCTAAAACTTTGAAGCAGGAAACATGCGCATGGCAATCAGGCATGTTTCATAATTTCCATCTAGCTGAAGTTTCTGATCCGAGTATTTGCAAATACACCTTTTATTCTCACTGTTGAAAGATGAAGAAATTGTTCAACAAGATATGCAATTCCTCTGCCAGTTTGACCCATCGCTTTGGCAAACTGTTTAATTAATCCGAGTTTGACGTGAAGAATTGTGAGGAGGATAGCTTTGGGAGCTACCAGACTTTCGAAAGAGGGTGGAAAAAACGTTCGTCGTTAGCTTCATTAAGGCCACTTTTTTCTTTATGTAGTCACGTTTTCTGTCACCACTATCCTACTCACATAGAAAACCAGCGTATTGTGTCTACATTTATTTCATTCCAAACAACAATTACTTAAGAATCGTTGCAAATCTTTTATTTATGCTCACTGCATTTATTTAACTTGTCAATATTTGCTAAAGTTTCGTAACTTTCTTCAGCCGGACTGGCGTGTGCAATTCGAACTGTGGGCATTTTATTCCCATTGTGGAGCAATACACCCTTCGAGACATTTTCGACGTGTCTATAAACAGTCTCAACAACTCCCGTGGGCTGTATTTGAAGTCGAGTGCTTTCATTAAGCCTGCAACATCGTTGAAATACATCAGCACTCCCCCACCCCCCCTGTCCTGGTGTAGTAGGAAATAAGCGAATTTATTCGGAGAACACATTTTTATGTTGCTACTTCGGTGGAGAACATTGTATTCTTTGAACGTTGAACCAAACAGTATTGCCTTTTGTTTACTTACCCCTATGCCATGCACTAAAGCATACGAATCTACCTGTGTCAGTGTGGCGTTGAAGTACTACATCTGTCCTGGTACAGAGGACCCTATCTTTCAGGAAATGTTATATCCTCATTTCCATCCAGTTCACTGTCACCAGTGATTTGTTCATCTGAAAACTTTCAGAGGTTGGTACAGGACTTCGTGCAGAAGGTAGGTCCGATAATCAACGCACGTTTTTCATTTCACGGTTGTTACTGCCAGAATATTCATTACACAGAAATAACAATCTGAGATACAGTCTTTTGATGTTATGTTCTCCGTACCACAGGCACAGCAACTAACATACCTTTTCCTTTTTCCTTTCTGCCAGTTAATAATTTACGACGACGGGTTGTGTAATTACGCAAGGTGTCGTAGGAGGAATGGGCAGTTTTCACGAATATGACAGCTCCGATTATTCGAACAAGAAATTATGGTAAACATGGCTTCTAAAGTGAACAACTTAAGAGTTACGAACTCTTTTTCACCATTGCTACTGTGAAGCACATGACCGCTACTTGATGAGTGCTCACAGCTCATAAAGTGTGCAGTTTAGAGCCCATTTCTTGCAAATGTGAGGTCTTCACAAATGTAATAGGAATTGTCATGAACACGTGGACCACAGCGCCAACGAGACATTTCCTGGGTAAACAATATACTAACGTATTTTTCATTTAACTCACGCAATATAAAACATTCCTATTTACTCTATTACTCCTGAGTAAATTACTTGTCATTTCTTGTATTCCAAAAAAATAAAAAATAAAAAAACGGAACTTATCACTTCAAACACAGTATCACTTGAGACTTCTTGACAGTGTCTAGGAGGTTAGGTCTGATGAAATTCGTATTTATGAGGGTACACAATAGCAATTGGAGTACGGACATGCGAATATCAAAACAACTGTTATAAATGCCGAAATTAATATTGCAAACTATTATTTACAAAATGTTTCTCTATTTACCACAAATAATGGCTTTCTTATTATTATTATGTGCGATTCGACCCATACGGATCACGCAAAGCTTTTCCAATTCAATTTTTTAATTCTCCAAACTTCTCTCATTCTTTCCCCATGAATTCTCTTTCTTTCCTCTGTCCATTTTGTCCCCTGTCTCTTGCAAACTTCATTCTCGGGTTGTACTTTCCAACTATTGATTTTTTGCCTGTATACATTTCTGTTTATAACTTCTGAAGAATTTATTTGTGCATTTGCTAGATCTGTTTTGGTTTCTTTTATCCAGGGTATGGTTTTCAATTTTTCAATGTATATTAAAATTTTGTGGGAGAGTCTGGGTGTTGGGAGTCTGTGGATATGACCGTAAAATTTTAGTCTTCTTTTCCGGATGTCTGCGGCGAGGTTAGATAATTTTTCTGTAGTTTTCCGAGACTGTAAC
This sequence comes from Schistocerca piceifrons, assembly GCF_021461385.2. Classification (NCBI taxonomy): domain Eukaryota; kingdom Metazoa; phylum Arthropoda; class Insecta; order Orthoptera; family Acrididae; genus Schistocerca; species Schistocerca piceifrons. Next base: position 1,032,045,410 of record NC_060139.1, read on the forward strand.
CTGTATCCATCTTCAGTTCTTTTTGGGCCAAGAATCTTTCTGATAATTTTTCGTTCCTCTTTCAGGATGCCTTCCAGGTCGCCTTTTCTATGGAGTGTGAGTGTTCCGCTGGCATATAGTGCTTCGGGCTTGATTACTGTATTGTAGTGTCGTATTTTTGAGTGAATGGAGAGACACTTTTTATTGTAGATGTTGTGGGTTTTCCAGTATGCTCTTTTCAGTTTTTGCAGTCGAACTTTTTGTGCAGTTTTCTCTCCCCCTGTGGGTTCTAGGACCTCGCCTAAGTAAAGAATGGAACTCTCTCAATTTGTCCATATTTTGTAGTCAGTTTTTGAGTTTCAAATTTTGAGCAGATGAATTTGGTTTTTTGGAAGGAAATTTGTAGCCCAACTTTTTCGGCGCATTCTTTGAGAATGTCTATCTGTTTAATTGCTGTGGTCTCATTTTCTGCTAGAATGGCCACGTCATCTGCAAATGCCAAGCATGAAATTTTAATACCATCTTTCGATCTTCCTAGTTGTATAGGCTTCCAGTAATTTTGATTCTTCAGTTCTTTTTCCCATTCTCGGATGACTTTGACTAAGACAGGGTTGAAGAGGAGTGGAGGCAAGCCGTCACCTTGTCTGACGCCGGTTTTGATCAGGAAGGGCTCTGATATTTCACCCAGGAATTTTATCTTAGAAGTTGTGTTTGTGAGCGTTTCTTTGATAAGGTGTTGGGTTTTCGGATCGAGTCCTAGCTCCTCAAGGATAATAAAGAGAGATTGCCTATCGATTGAATCATAAGCCTTTGCGAAATCAACAAAGGAACAAATGATTGGACTGTTTCTGACTGCTTTGTATTTTAGTGTTGTCTTCAAATTGAAAATTTGTTCTGCACAGGATCGGTGAGGGCGAAAGCCAGCTTGGTATTCACCAATACTGTGTTCGAGTTGTTCTTGTGTTCGTTGAAGAAGACAAGCTGAGAGGATTTTATAAGTGACTTGGAGAAGGGAGATTCCTCGATAGTTGTTTATATCTGCCATGTCTCCCTTTTTATGCAGTGGATGAATTAGGGCGCGTTTCCAATCTTCTGGTAGTTTTTCTGTCTGCCAAATGTCTGTGATGATTTGAGTGAGTTCTTTGAGGGAATTTGGTCCAAGATTTTTAAGTAGTTCTGCAGTGATATTATCTTCTCCGGATGCCTTGTTGTTTTTCAGTCTATGAATATGTCTTTGGATCTCCTCTAGTGTAGGTGGTGGGGATTCTGGATTTGTGTAGACAGCAGTTTCTTGAGGGAATCTTGAAGAAGGTTCAGGGCAATTGAGGAGTCCGGAAAAGTATCTCGCCAGCTCCTCACAATTTTCCCGATTTGTGAGCGCTAGTTTTCCATCTGGTTTTCTGAAACATAGATTTCGTGAGCCGTATCCATTGATTCTCCCAGCAAAGGTCTTATAGAAGTCTCGTACATTATAGTTACGGAAATTTTCTTCAATAGACTCACACTGTTCCTTGAGGTACTTCCTCTTGACTTGTCTGATTGTTTTTGCCACTTGTCTTCTGGTGTTGTGAAAGTGATCTAGATTTTCTGGGGATTTTTTACTGTTATACTTCAGAATGGCTTTCTTTCTTTCTTCCAGCGCTTTTTCACATCCAGAGTCCCACCAGGGGTGTTTTGTGTTCTTTTTCAATGGGATCAGTTCTTTTGCCTTCTTTGTAATTTTTGTTCGAAATTTTTCCCAAGAGTCAGCTGGTTCCTTTTCCCACTCCTCCTTCAAATTGGTTTCTTTGATTGTTCGTGTGTCAAATTTCATCATGTGTGTTTTCTTCGGATAGAATTTTTTTGGGGTGAATTTCACTTTAATGCGTGTTAAGTAGTGGTCTGAGTCAATGTTCGCCCCTCTGCGGACTTGTACATCATGGATCTCTTTCTGTACGAAATAGGAGATGGCAATGTGGTCAATCTGATATTCGCCGATCTCTTGTATGGGGGACCTCCAGGTCTTTTGTTTTCTAGGTTTTTTTCTCAAAGACGTAGACATAATTTTTAGATTATTTTGTTGACATAGTTCAATAACCCTCAGTCCGTTTCTGTTGGTGAATCTGTGTGCTGGATATTTTCCTACAGTTTTTTGGTGTTCTTTCTCTCTGCCAATTTGTTCATTGAAATCTCCCATTAAGATTTTGATATCATCCCGGGGAATTTTGGCCATTACATCTTCAAGTTTAGTCCAGAATTTTTCAGTTTGTAGTTGGCGTTTTTTGTTGTCTATGTTTGTGGGTGCATGAACATTTATCAATGTGTATTTCTTGTTAGCGCACTGGATACGCATGGTCATGAGGCGATTATTTATGGAAGAGACCTCTCTAATTGAGCCTAATATATTTCTGTGCACCGCAAATGCCATGCCCAGGAGTGGCGTACCATTGGCAATTCGTTTGTCAGTCTTGCTCTTGAAGATGCGATAGTTTCCATAGTCTATTGTATTTTCATCCGTGAATCTAGTTTCTTGTAACGCTAAGATCTTAATTTTTTGTTGGTCTAGCTCTGTTACTAAGTTGTGTAATTTTCCAGGTTGAATTAGGGTCTGAATGTTAAAGGTACCAATGTACATGGGAACCTTGGGACGAAGTTTGCTTGAGAACTCTGATCGTGATGGCCCGGGTTCCCCAGAATCCGAAAACCCAGTTGTCGTCTGTCGACGAGTGGATTGGTTACCACCTGGGGTAATTCTGTCATTACTCTCACGAATCATGATAGCTTGTAAGTTTTGGTCCAGTGTTTCCACTGGGTGTTTAGAACCAGGGATTGTCAGTTCCTGGAGCATACAATACAGCCGCACCTACTAGATGGACAGACGCTGACCTCGCTGCCGCTCGACTCGAGTACAGACGCATTGAGGATTTGGAATGTGAGATTTTTTTTCAAGGTTTTCTCCTATAGATCCGCTTTCTTATTATATATTACTGGAAAACTATCCCTGACAGGGAAAGTCTGATTCTACAAGAAATTTAGATCAGCAATTTAGATCTGAAAACACTTTTATCCCAGAAATACAAATGTTCTACAACAGTTCTCACTTATGTTACATATTTTGATTTCTATAAAATGTAACTATTCCTTATTTCGTGGAAACGTTTTCTTTCCTTAATTTGATCAAACTCTCTTAGTTACAGGCAGTCGCATTTTATTTATGAACTATTTAATCCAAATTAGCCCTATGTTATTTGTCACAGTACTTGGCTAAACCGTGATCATCATTAGAGATGGATACCTTTTTGCTTTCTAATGGTAGTAATCAGTTTGGTAAAAATAGAAAATCAGGCAGCACTGAACTGACTTTTATTTTAAATATGTGTAGTACTTACTTTCTATTCTGGTGAAACACATTTTTTCTTCATTATATAGTTATGAATCTGCTGAAAAGAACTTACAGAAGTAATCATATGATTGAGTAATCAGAACGATTAAAAACCAGAAAACGTAAAGCGGCTCAAATTACAATTTTGTACTGTCGCTTCATAGACGTCATGTCTTTCTTTAGAGGATGCAGATAATCTTTTTCCAAGAAGCTAGACATCCATCTTCAGGTAAAACATTTTTTACATGTGTCATGCCCCATTCTATACTCGAAACGAACCGGAAGACAATAGTTACTTATTTACATTAAGTAAAATTGAATAACAAAGATTGCTAAGAAATGTTGCGAAGGAAGAACGCTGTAATTTACAGTAGGATTCACATAGTCGAAAGTATGTAATTTAAGAAATGTGTAATACTTTTGCTGTAAATTTGCTACATGTTTATAGACACAAATCGATCTACAATATAGAAAAAAATTACGTTACTCTCTTAATGCATCACATTCTGCAAAGCAGAATTGCAGTCAACAGCTGAAGGATCACAGATTTAGGCTGAGAGAGTGATGCTATCACAATCAGTTTTAAAAAAGTTTTTGTACCGTAACTATGGACATCATTTTTCCTTCTGAACTCGTTAACACAATGCTTACATCACAAACTGTGAGGTACACAACTGTTTAAGAGCATCACAGCACATATATCACAAGTTGATGATAGGCAAGAACAACTTATTTATCTTACAGTATGCTTCTGTGGGATGAAAACTTCTTACAAGAAACATGAATTGAACAAATCAACATGTTTTTCTATTTTCATTTTTCTGGTTCTAGTTTTACAGATAAACAAATTGACAAAGTTGCTTAAGCACATAAAAAAGTTTCTTTTCAAATTTAAAATCTCACCAGTAAGTTTGAAGTTTCATATTCACTATAAATGTCACTAAATAGACATGAGTTACATACTGAGTGAACCAGAAGTCCACTAACAAAATTTCAGATGGTGATGAAGGATATTTTCTGAATATTGTCACTGGCGGTTGTAGCTAAAACAAATCGAATATTCAAGAGAGATGTAGGGAATTCAGTTTATTTCTTGACTTGTAGTTACACTTTGATATCTGGAGACATTCTCATCTACTTGTATCTTCATTTCTACATGACCTAAATATTTTTCCATTCTTATTGTGAATAAGGAAGGTACAATACTTGAGTGGACTTGTGGACTCCCAGTGGCCGTATTTTGTTACGTATACATTTATATCTGTAAAAACTTATTCGTTACGTCCGTTTTGTTGAAAGCAGCAACATTTGTTATGTGTGGTTGATTAACAATGCACAAGACAAAACTGAAGAAACCGTGCATGATCGTATTGTAGGTTCACAGTGTGCCTACTGAACTCTATAAACCCACAGTATTCCCATGGGCTGTTCGATCAAATATTTTGTGTTTGCTGTCCTGTACAGCTCTGCTGTATTTTATAGGAATGCCTACTCTGTGTGTGACACTGCTACAATCTCATCTCAGGGTCGTCCACTAGAACACACACACACACACACACACACACACACACACACACACACACACACACACACACACACAATTTGATCAGGTACACAGAGATTCGTTTTGTTTTCTTTTCCCAGCAGCTTTACACATTTCTCCTAGAGGTTCCGTTAATTATTATTTTTATGTGTAGTAGACGAGGTATTTGATATGCATTCATGGGATATTATGTTCTTGTTTCGGTAGTCACATATTGGTAAACAGATCTCTGTTTAAATCTGAATGGAAAAATGTTTAAGACTACAAGGTATTTTCCTCATTTTCTTTCACTCTTAGTCTATCTGTTTTACTGAAAGTAAATTTACGGAAGCAACAACATATTGTAATGTATTTCAAAATTATTCATACATAGCAGTTCCATACTATGCATTGCAATAATTATTTTACTAATTTTTACAAGAAACAGGTGGACCTCTCACTTCTCGAAAACATCCAGAAGGTTTTACAGGTGCACACTGCAGTGTGTTTTTTTGTTTTTTTGTTTTTTCATAAACTTTCTTCATTCAGTCCCCGCCAAGAAAAGTTACTGTCACTACAGGTTCAGTTAGTTTATCGTCATAACTTCAAATGTCAGCTTTCAGCTTTTAAATTGCACATCAGTTGTTTTGAAACTGTCACGTATACTTTTTCCCCTCGCTATCTTGAAATTGCTATCAACCCTGATTCTGACAAATATCAGTATATTTTAAGACTTACGCAACCAGCACAAATACTGATCTGATTACAGTGTGGATATTAGACGTAATTTGATTTGTTCCAAATAGTTTAGACAGTTGCCTTGCAATTAATTTATGGAACATCGAACTAACACGGTAAGGTCCTCCGTCGAAATAATCGTGGCACAGTGAGGTAAAAGTTACCATAAACTGGCGCCTTGATGTAAATTAGTAAGCATCACTTTCTTATTTTGAAGAACTTGATATTGTCAAGAATGTGAAAAGCGTTTTCAGCTTACAGTGCAACCTTTGTCTAGATCGCGAATTTATAAAATGGTATGACTATGATTGTTAGCACAATCGAAGCTATTCTGACCTAAAATGTACAGAAAAAATATTGTTCATATGAAGTTCAGTTCAAGTCAGGAAGAGGACCATCGCGAGGTGTTTTACAGCGTTAGGAGAAAACTGAACAATTACGCTCCTCCTTTATTACTACCTCAAGTCTCCCTCATATCCCACCCCTTCTCCACTCTCAACAACATCCAACGGAACAACAACAGGAATTGTTATACTTTTAATCATTGAATTAAGGTTATCAGACGTCCTCATTTTCCGAGGTCAGTCCTCAAATTTAATTCTCCGTACTCAGTCTTTGTCCTCATCAATTCTAAAGTAACTAAGAATGTGAGGATATTTATTATCTTCAATTTTTGAAATTTCTAGAATAAGTAAAATATGTAGCATTTTCTTTCTATTTTAAACTAGAGCTAAACTGAATATACCACTGCAACGAAATTCAACATAAATATAGTTATTAGTCCATTTTCTTCCAAAAAATAAAATAAAGGTGTGGAACTACGTATTTTCTGTTGTGAATGAATTTCTCCTTCAATTTAGAAACTGCTATAATCGCAGGAGATATGCTAAAGCATCAACTGTCTTCAGGACAATTGTGGTTTTATTTCGTTTCTGTTTTACTTGAAATATTTGTATAATGAGGAATAAATATCATTTTTTCAGCTCCCACTTTCTTGCGATTACGTAAATAAATGACGTCTTGTTTCCCTATTCTGTTGACAGTAGTTTAACTTTTATTAGCTGCCCTGGTGGTGGAGTCCTCTGAGCTGGCTTCTGATCATTCGCACCCTGAGATGGGTGCTGGTTTGAAACCCTGTGAGGCATGGATGTGTTTGTCAAAATGCATTGGCTCTCTTCCTTCATCGAGTCAGTGGCCCTAAAATAGGAATGGGTGGTAGCTCATAGCCCTTGAGTTGGCTAAATGGCTCTGAGCACTATGGGACTCAACTGCTGAGGTCATTAGTCCCCTAGAACTTAGAACTAGTTAAACCTAACTAACCTAAGGACATCACACACATCCATGCCCGAGACAGGATTTGAACCTGCGACCGTAGTGGTCTTGCGGTTCCAGACTGCAGCGCCTTTAACCGCACGGCCACTTCGGCCGGCTACGATATGTTGTTTGACCCTTTTTTCCTGTTTATATCTACTTCCAATACGTGCAATATAACTTGTTATGAGCTACACGTTTTTTATCTATTCCAGATCTGAAAGTGATTGCTTGCACAATCGAAAGCTGTCATAATTTATAAACCCGCGTTCTCGACAAATAAATGTTTCCCATTCTTACATTTCACGGCGAAAAGTTTGTGCCGCTTTTCTGTAAAGATATTACTGTTTACTAAGACTCTTATTTGGAAATAAAACACAGGCCCTACTGCAGCAAAGCCTTGAAATCAGCTTACATTCAACGAAACGAAGCGTTGACGTTATTTATCCGTCAAAACTTGGATCTTATCGCCTTTGTTGTTCGAATTACTTACCCTAGTTGAAGTTACTCACGCATTCATTTATCCAACAGCAAGTGTCTCCCGGACCCGTGAGGACGGAGCTCTTTAACCCGCTGATTGGTCTACCAGACGACTTTTGGGAGAGCCAGTTTCTTGAACCAGAGGACATCGCAGAGGCCATCATCTTCATGCTCTCACAGCACCCACGCACACAGGTGAGTCCCTGTCCTGTACAACCAGTTTGAGGCAGGAACAGAAATGTGTCACAGGAGAAAATACTATTAGGCAACAGATATGGCAAAAATATGTTGCAACACAAATTAGCAGCAATTTACAGTGCTTCATTTTTAGAAGTTATACTATACTTACATGGATTCACATTAATGTGAACACCGCCAACATTCGTGTCAACGTGCAATAACTACTCACAGAGGGGACATGGCAGCACTAGCAGTGGAGGGTATATAAGACGTATTGGAGGAATGCGCTGAACATAGCAGTGGTTGTAATGCGGAACTGGAGCGATTTATCTGACGTTCGAAACGGCATGATTGTTGGCTTCAGGGGCGTGTGTGGAATTATTTCCGAAACGGCTACGTTTATAAACTGTTCGCATGCCGCTTTGGTCAAACTGTGCACGGACAAATGGCGCTATCCGAAACTGGCGCCGAGGCACTTGTATTCACCCCTGTCATCTATGGCCCGCGGTACACAACGACTGCGGAGATGTGAACAGGCAAGAAGAGGAGCACCGTTGAGTAACTGACTGCCCAGATGAACCAAGAGGCTACCAACAGTATCACCTCAACGACCACTCAGCGAACGTTTCTGCATAGGATCCTCCACAGCAGGCAGCTAAGTTCATGCACTGGTGCTGACTGTTGTTCATCACCGATGAAGGCTGGAATTTGCACTTCCTTACCACAGCTGGACGTCCACTGAGTAGCGACAGGTGGCCTTTTCAGATGTATCACGTTTTATACCGCATTGGACAGAGAGTCTTCGGCCTGTATGGCGTAAAAAGTTTGAAAGCAAAGCGTCCAGGTCGGCTTGGGAAGCATTATGGTCTGATGAATGTTTTCGTGGCATTCCCTGGGTGTTATTGTCATTCAGGAACGCATGTACCCTTTGGGACCATGTCCACCCCTAAAAGGAGTTTGTTTTTCTAAGCACAGTGGCATCTACCATCAGGACAATGCAACGTATCACAGAGCTCGCAATGTATGTGCATGGTTCGAATACCACCAGGATGAATTTATCGTACTCCCTGACCAGAAAACTCCTCTGTCCCAAATATTCTCGATCGGGTTTGGATCTATCTCGATCGGGCAGTTCGTGCCATGGATCCTGACGTTCGAAAGGGCATAATTGTTGGCCCGAGAACCCTAACGTAGCTGGCTTCCGCACTGGGATCAGGATGGCTTCACATCCCTGTCAGTACCTTCTAGAACATGAATATCTCTCTTCAAGCATGTCTTGCAATGGCCTGCAGTGCAATAGGTGGTTATTCAAGCGTCTGACGGCGGTCACATTAATGTTAATCGACAGTGTAGTAGTCAGGCGAATGGCATGGCCACTGCAGCCACCGGTACTATCTGGTTGCTAGACTCCAGGGCATCGTCTACCGAAGCCAGCCACAAGCGAGAAACCCCTACTCTTGCTGAACATAGCAGCGTGCTTATTTACACTGACAGACCACAAACAGCAAGCTGCCAAACTGTGTGCACACCAAACAACAGCAACAAATAGATGTGTTGACGCTAGAACCTAGCGGGCTTCAGGAGGGGCACCAACATAACTCGCCAGCAGCATTCGCACCTGACCGTGTCCCTACAAGCACGATACTACGTTGTGCCCACATCTCATGTTTCACCTCGGGGAAATCTTTCTACAAGATTAATTAAGATGATGCGCGACTACTAGCTGGGAGGTTTAGCTCACGCCCGTAGCTCAACGTCAGCTATTCTCAGCAGGCCGTCTGTAGGTGGTTTCATCAACAGCTGTTCCAGTATCACACAGAACTCTGACCAGATATTCCTAAGGAATGTTATCTATCCCTTCTGCAGTATTTTATCCCAGGCTGTTCAAAGCACTGTTAGAATCTGTAATACTGGATCCCTTACGTCTTCCATATCCACTTTCATTTCTTTTCCTGACACGTCATTAGACAAGTCCTCCCCCCCGTAGAGACATTCAACGTTTTCTTTCCACCTATCCCACCTGCCTCCCGCGATTAACAGTATAATTCCTCTTGCACTCTTAATGTTTACACTTCTGCTTTTAGTTCCACCAGAAGTTGTTTAGACTGTCCTTCATCGAGATGCACTCCTTGTGCGAACCATTTCTTTTGACAAGAAAACGTCTATTCGCTCGTGAAACAAGCTCCCTTGTGTGACAAAATATCGTCGCCTTTGTATATGCATTATTCGTCTCGTAGGTGGTAGAGATTCACACATCAAAAAAAGTTTTTAATCCGCTCGGTTCCGAGAGTTCCGGAACCGGTACAGAAAATTCGAATGGAGATCATCAGAAACATAATTTCCGCCCTTTTTATTGCCCATGAAAACTAGTTCAGAGGGTTCTGAGCACTATGGGACTTTAAATATAACTAGGGGACTGATGACCTCAGATGTTAATAGTTCTAAGGACATCACAAACATCCATTCCCGAGGCAGAATTCGAACCTGCGACCAGACTGAAGCACCTAGAACCGCTCGACCATAACGGCCGGCTGCTCATGAAAACCACCCATTGCATGTTGCACCACCATACAGCGAGATCTTCAGAAGTGGTGGTCCACATTGCTGTACACATCGGTATCTCTAATACCCAGTAGCACGTCCTCTTGCATTGATGCATGCCTGTATTCGTCGTGGCATACTATCCACAAGTTCATCAAACAACTAACTATTGGTCCAGATTGTCCCACTCTTCAACGGCGATTCGGCGTAGGTTCCTCAGTGTGATTGGCGGGTCACGCCGTCCATAAACAGCCCTTTGCAATCCATACCAGGCATGTTCGATAGCGTTCATATCTGGAGAACACGCTCTCTACTCTAGCCGAGCGATGTCGTTATCCTGAAGTAGGTCATTCACAAGATGTGCACGATGGGGGCGCGAATTGTCGTCCACGAAGACGAATGCCTTGCCAATATGCTGGTTGCACTATGAGTTGGAGGATGGCGTTCGCGTATCGTACAGCCGTTACGGCACTTTCCATGACCACCAGCAGCGAATGTCGGGCCCCACGTAGTGCCACCCCGAAACAGCAGGAAATCTCCACCTTGCTGCACTCGCTGGACAGTGCGTCTAAGCGGTTGGGCCTGACCAGGTTGCCTCCAAACACGCCTCCGACGATTGTCTGGTTGAAGGTATATGCCACACTAATCGGTGAAGAGAACATGGTGGCAATCCTGAGCGGTCCATTCGGCATGTTCTTGGGCACATCTGCAACTACGACACCATGCAGCGCGGTACAAAGATGGATCTCGCCTTGGACGTCGGAAGTGAAGTTGTGCATCATGCAGCCTTCTGCGCACAGTTTGAGTCATAACACGACGTCCTGTGGCTGCACGAAAAGCATTATTCAACATAGTGGCGTTGCTGTCAGGGTTCCTACGGGTCATAATCCGTAGGTAGCCGTCAGCCACTGCAGTAGTAGCCTTTGGGCGGCCTGAGCGAGGCATGTCATCGAGAGTTCCTGTCTATCTCCTCCATGTTCGAACAACATCGCTTTGGTACACTCCGAGACGCCTGGAGATTTCCCTTGTTGAGAGCCTTTCCTGGCACAAAGTAACAATGCGGACGCGATCGAACTGCGGTATTGACCGTCGACGCATGGTTTAACTACAGACAACAAGAGAAGTGTGTGTACCTTCTTCCTGGTGGAATGACTAACTGATCGACTGTCGGATCCTCGCCGTCTCATATTCGCTTCTCATACACGGTTGTTTACATCTGTAAGCGGCTTTAGTGATAACCACAGTCGACGTCTCTTTGACTGTTCAGAGATATTGTATGACAGTCCATCTTCAGGAGTTCTGGGAACCGGGGTGATGCAAAACTTTTTTTGATGTGTGTATAATCACAACGCATAGATTATCTATGTATGTCTGTCTATCGCGCAATATTTCTTTTGCCTGTGATGTCATCGTACCAGCGTAAGCGCATGTGTGTTATTACGAATTAGCGTTCTTTAAACTGCTAAAACAATGTGAAACCGAAACCCATATCCACGCTACGCCAATCTGAGCGTCATCATGAAGAGCCTGTAGAGTCAAAGTCCGAAGTGAGACTATAAAAATATGCTCTGGAATGCTCGGTATTGAATTGAAAGTTACAACATAATAAAAGATACCGTCTTATATGACTCGCACTTTCTATAATTTCAAGTTTGTTTGCAAGTCAGACGAAAGCTCGCGTTGAAAGGAATCCAAAAAGACTTAAAATTCCACTGACGTGAGACTGCGAGAGGTACGGCAGCTTAGAAAAGGAAATGAAAAAATGGCGCCAAGCGGTATGTAAGTGCCCACCGGGCATACGGCGGCCAGTGACACTCCAAACTTATGATTTATCTTATCTGTAACCACTACACTTCTCTGTGTGAACTTTGAATTAAAGAGATTGATAGTTAAATTATGTTTTAATATGAAACCCTTGCGAGCTTATCCCGACGTTTTCGCCAAATATTTACGGCGCAGACCCGAACTGAACACACACATTTTTTTTTCGCTTTCTTCACATTTTTCCTGCAGGCATTTCGCCTCGGATCTCCTTCACATATTTCATTATAAGTGACTTTTATTGCTGAATTCCTGTATTTTGCTAAATACGAGTATTTGTGTAATTCCTTCTCTCGTAGGTAAACTGAAGTATTTGTTCTGTGAAGTGGCTGTTCTTCGAGAAGGGAGTATATTTATTTACTCGGTGTTTGCAAAAAGACGGGTGAATTTGTGTGGTCCGAGGAGGTATTGAATAGGATTGGGGAGAAGAGAAGTTTGTGGCACAACTTGACTAGAAGAAGGGATCGGTTGGTAGGACATGTCTTGAGGCATCAAGGGATCACAAATTTAGCATTGGAGGGCAGCGTGGAGGGTAAAAATCGTAGAGGGAGCCCAAGAGATGAATAAACTAAGCAGATTCAGAAGGATGTAGGTTGCAGTAGGTACTGGGAGATGAAGGAGCTTGCACAGGATAGAGTAGCATGGAGAGCTGCATCAAACCAGTCTCAGGACTGAAGACCACAACAACAACAACATGCAAAAATTGTTATATGATTTACTTCCAAGAATATTGCACGAGACTGAAAATATAACAGTATTATAATTAGCCTCGGCGTGTTTGTACATTACGAGCATGGACTCAAATATTGAAGCTATTGTGGACCCACTCAAGAATACTCGTCTTACACCGAGAGCCAGGATTCGACTACCACAGCCTGAATATGATGGTAAACTGAAAAATAAAATCTTAAAACTAAAGTTGGTGTCCCCTGCGGCTCATCGCCGTAAAAAAAATGTTTGTTAAATGTTAAAGCGGGCGATCTCTGCGCTTCCGCTATGATTTCGCTACTTAAATCGATGTGTAAAGGCGTCCGTTGAAGCAGCGGCTGCTAAAATTGTGGAGCTGTAAACGTCTTAAAAAATTAATTCAATGCAAGGAACATGACAGAAAGCTCACTGCACATAGAAGTAAGTCACGTACAAACTTAAACGTATTATATTAAAAAGGTTAAGAGCATAAATGCTTACATTACTTTCGTACTACAAGATGTCTGGTTGTTAACACCAGAAACAAGAATAGAAACACGAAGAGAAGAACAATGTAGGAGCGCTCTTCTCCCGTAATAATATCATGGAGGTTACTACATAAATAATTTTACTCCTTGATACTACGATTAACTTTAATACTTACTATAAAACAAGGATATTTTACGCCGCCTATGCGGCCGGTGAAACACATAAGATTCGTGTACATTTCTTCCGTCGTGAGATAGTCTTCTTGTTCCAAGTTTTTTTGACTTAAATGTCTTTACGGTACAAATGTCGCTGGGACGGCACATCTGTTACCCATGGTTTCTTCGCTGTTACCCCCGTTGTACCTATTTCCTCTGTTAATATTCAGTGATTGCTCTCCTTGGGCATGTCCGTTTCTCTTTGACTGCCTATTGTAGTATTCGTTACCAAAATATCTTCAGCCAATATAGCCTAAAACGCATCTCTTCACTCCTTAGTACTTCCGTATCCTACCTTCCTCCACACTGATTTTTCCAAACTAGTCTACTCTTCATCACTGTTAAATTGTGATCCGTGTTTCTATGTACTCCTAGGAACGCCTTACAATCCAAAATCTGATGCTGCGATCTCTGTGTGGCCATGATTATAAATTGCAAGAGGAAGAGGTATACTTGAGAAAGGCACTCAGACACGGGAATATTCCAGCCAAATGTAAACAGTGTATTCATTGTAACTAGCTAAAATTAGTTTCAAAAAAAATTAGCCTCTCTCTCTTGTCTCAGTTACAGGATCATATGGGCTCGACAGTAACAATATGTCTACTGTTCCTTCTGCTCCTACAATATTGCAGCCACCCATGAATGTTAAATATTTTAGTAGTAGTAGTAGTAGCTTTATTCATCTGTATATTTCTTTTTACAAGGATATAGGACATATAAAAGTATTTACACGTGTAGACCAATTTAAAATAAGCTAATTGGTATACACATATATTTACAGACTTCTAGTTAGAGACAGTCATTAGACTTACTCCTGGTATACAATACATTATTTTACAAATAACTTATTAAATAATGTAATGCCACACTGTTCACTCAAATCTCACTATCGGCTCCATAATGAGTGAGATGTTGAGCTCAGAAAGAGGAATTGTGCTATGCATAGCTTGGGGGTAAGTGTTTTTTTCCTTCTTTTTTCCTTTCTAGAAATAAAGTGAAGGTGTTATGTCGAATGTTGAATGTTTTATAATCATTATTATTATTATTATTTATTTATTTATTTGGATAGCATTTTTTATCAAACCCCTACTCTGTTTTATCTAAGTAATCCTTCAATGTATAAAATGTACTGCATAACAGATACTTTTTAGCTGCCTTTTTAAATAAATGTCTTTTTGCAATGTCTTTAATCTCTTTTGGTAGTTTATTGTACAGTTTTATTCCTTGGTAGAAAATGCTGTTTTAAGTTATATGTTTATCTTTTCTTGGTAAATATAAGGGTGAGTCTATCTCTTGTTGCATGGTCATGGACAGAGCTGTTTGTGCAGTAATTGCCAATGTTATTTTTGATGTGTACAACCGACTGGGAATTGTAACTGCTTCATGTGAATACATTTACCAGTGTTTAGAACAGGTCTTTACAATGAGCTCAACTAGTATTTTTGGTTATTATTCTTATGGCTCTTTTTGGAGTTTGAAAATTGCGCATTTGTTCCCCCAAACAAGTTAGTTATGGCAGTGTACATATCATTAACATGTAACTAAAAGACACTGTATGTTACACACTGATGATAGAATGTCATCAGCATGTTATACCCTTAGAGTCCTGTTTGCAAGTACCATTGTGTGTTCACACCACTTCAACTGAGAATCAATATTCATTCCTAGAAATTTTGCATTCGTTACACAGTCTATAGAGTCTGGATTTAATTTAACATTGAAAATAAAGAAAACTAATGCCACGAATTTCAGTTTGAAGAGGAAAAATGACAGTGTCCGTGTTTGCTTATTGACCAATCAAACTTCCTTGAGAACTTCATTTGCTTTCTCGGCAAAGAGTTCACTTGTTTTGTCTGTGACTATAATATTGCTGTCATCAGCGAAGAGAATTTTTCACCATGAGTAACACTACTGGGAAAATCATTGATGTATATCAGGAACAGTATTGGTCCTAATATGCTACCTGTCGGAACCCCTATATTAATGTATTTTTGTTCTGATAAGTGTTTTACTAAATGTTTAGATCAATTTGAAGTATATGCTATCTCTACTCTTTGCTTTCTATCCGCTAGGTATGATTCAAACCAGTCATTAGCTACCTCTCTTATTCGTAATGCTTTCAATTTATTTAACAGAATCTTGTGGTCGACTGTATCAAACGCCTCCGAAAGATCAAAAAATATGCCTGTGACACACTCATCTTTATCAAGAGCATCAAGTACACCCTTTATGAATTCTATTATACCTGATTCCGTATTTTTGCCACTTTGGAAACCAAACTGTGATTCGTTTAAAAGATTATCTTTATTCAGGTAATTAATTTTCTCTCATAATTGCATCCATTATTTTTGAGAATGCTGACTGCAGGGAAATGGGCTGGTAATTTTCAGTGTCTTCTGCATTACCTTTTTTGGGGTGAGGGCACGAAATTTGAAACACAGTATGTAAAGGCAGATGAAATCTAGTTCATCTTCTGCTTTTGAGGTTGGCATATACACATGAAGAGAGAGAGATTGTTGTCGGTGATGGTAAGTTGTCGATTCTAAAGAAAACAACCGTATCACTGAACTTTTGAGAGTACCTCATTCTCTGCCCTTCTTTCATATTGTCGGATAATTCTACTCTTGTTACACCATTTTCTGCTGTGGTTGATAATACCCTATACACTTCTAACCAGAAATCCTTATCATCTTTCCGTTTCACTTCACTCATCCCCGCTATATTTCCGCCTTTTAGGGGCAGTTTCCCACCCCAAGGGTAGGAACGTGCTCCGAAACACTATACGATCCTTCACCCTTTTCAACAGGTGCTTTTCAGTACAAGGAATCAGCCTAGTTCTGCCAGTCTTCGGCCGCCGCTGTTGATTCTGGCAACTGCTAAAATTCTGAATAAAAATCAAGTCCGGGATCCAGGACTTCTTGGCAATTGGTAAAAGACGCTTCCCAAGGACCATCGCGAGAGATAGTTGCACGTCGACTTTTCTAGTCATGCACAAATACGTGAACGGATTGTTTAATATTAATTAACATCTGTCAGTTTCTGAAAACCTTCGTTTCTATGAACTTTAGTATCATTGTCATTCTGACAGTGTCACACGTTTAATCGTTTTCCACATAATTACAATGAACGTGTTACTGTTTTCCATGTCAAAATTATCAGAAGGGCTAATTTACTATGATCTTTTGAGTTAACAGCAATTTTTTTTTGTCTTAAGTCTTCTGACTGGCACAGGAGAGGAAATATGTGGTGGGCGGCATCAAACCAATATTTTCACATCAGAGTAGCACTTCCTCTACAATCTCCGAGGACGTAGACTGGAAGACAGTTACTTGCTGGATGTATGCCAGTTTTTACCCTCTCGAGCTCCCTCTAGTACCATGGAGGCTAGTCCCTGACGTCTTAACAGATGTCCTATCATCCTGCCTCGTCAGTGTTTCCCATATAATCCTTTACTCGGCGCTTTTGTGGAGAATCATCTTAGTTCTTACCTTACGAGTAGACATAATTTTCTACATTCTTCTGCAGCACCACATCTCAAATGCTTCGATTCTCTTCTGTTCCGGTTTTCCCACAGTCTGTGTTTCACTACCATACAATGCTGTGCTCCAGAGGTAAATTCCAAGAAATTTCTTCCTCAAACTAATGCCCATGCTTGGTACTAGTACTCTTGGACATAAAAAGCAGCGTAGAACCATCGAAAAGAGCATTCCTGGCCTAGTTGCTCCGTCAGTCATGGGTTTTTTGCTGACTGGGTAGTAGAATTCCTTAACGTCGTCTATTTCCTGATCCCCAAATGCACTGTTAAGTTTCTCACAGTTCTCATTTCTGTACTTCTCATTACTTTGGTGTTTCTTCGATTTACTCTTGGTCCATAGTCTTAAGTCTTTACTCACCAGATTCTCTAATTCTTCTTCATTTTCATACAAGATAAAATTATTATCAGCGAATCTTGTCATTGGTATCGTTTCACCTGAATATTAATCCTGCACTTGGGAACAAAAGAAATGGCCATCATTGCTTCTTCTATCTATAGGCTGAACAATAGGAGCAAAATATCATCCGTGCTTTACACTCCTTTTTAATCCGAGTATTTCATTCTTGATCTCCTACTCTGGTGTTCCCTCTTTCAACCACTAGAAGAACAGATAATACGTAATATGTACAAGAACAGATAGGTTGTTAGATTCGGTATTAATACTATATACGAACACAAGCATCCCGTAAATAACTTGGAAAAGTAGGCTGTCCATGTGGAGTCCCACATACATAGATAAACTAATTCACCTGGAGTCTGGCAGGGGGCAACGAAAGTTATTAATGATAACTATTTCACCTCAATGGACATTACCTTAACGGAATGCACCTTACTTTCGGGATGAGCAGCTTTTATAGGTTGTTTTTACTACCTTCACTGTCTGATCAATTAATCCAACATCCTGTTCCTCCAAAACAGGCTACATTCTGTTGTGACCAGGCAAAAGTACTTTCGTCTGGGCACCATTGGTTGGTTGGTTGGTTGGTTGGTTGGTTGGTTGGTTGGTCCCTTCACCTGAACCAAAGAGCGAGGTCAACGGTCCCATCGGATTAGGGAAGGAAGTCGACTATGCCCTTTCAAACCAGCCCTCCCAGCATTTGCCTGAAGTGATTTCCCTAAATCACGGAAAACCTAAATCAGGATGACTGTATGGGGGTTTGAACCGTCGTCCTCCCGAATGCGAGTCCAGTGTGCTATCACTGCGCCACCTCGCTTGGTCCGCAACTGTGGGTTCTTTGATTTGTCTGGGAGCAGGCTCATTGTACTACAACACATGACATCCAATTATGCAATAAAGTGAACTAATATAACACGTTTGACACACTTCGTTATTACAGAAGTACTGCATGATTCTAAACTGTCATAGACTGCCAAAGCATCACACACTGCTAATTCATCTGAAACTCCATAGTCTAGGATAAACGAGTAGTTGATGTTGATTGCTGTAGCTGAAATCTCGAATTGGCGCAGACATCTTACTTGCTCTACACTATACTGACCTCGGCGTGAGGGCGCAGCTTTTGCTAAGAGGGAGTCGTGGTTTTCTGGAGCACCTCACATATGTTGTTGAACCCTCCCTAACGTCTGTGGCATTGCTTTAACACACCTAGTCACAAAGTTGACAAGGTGAATCAATGTGCGGTATCGTTCCACAGCAATCACTGGAGCACTCCCAGAATCTATGGTAATACAGGACTGGCTGTACAGAACACCTGCCAGATCATTACCCTCAGCTCATTACAGGTTTTGCGTACCCAAGGTTTCAGATACACTCACCAGTTTACCCATCCCGAATCAACGGATGTTTGGTAGTTATATCACTGACACTCATAATCAAGAACCCACCCATATTTAAATATGTCCTGACACCAACAGTGCGTAAGCATCCTCCCTTGCTTTGAGAGTGGAACAGAATTTTATGGCTAATACGGATTGAGCTTACTGTCTGGCTCAAAACCTGCCAGCTTTCAACTTTTAATGACGGCTCATCTCCTTCATTATCAGGACTGTAATTTAATGGTTCGAGTTAATGTGTTTCAACGTTGTTTGTGCGTAACGTCTATCAGTGCAACAACACGTTTAAATTAACAGTCCATAACAGTTTATGGGCTTCAGTGTCTTCCACCACCAGTGTCTTATATGACAATCGTCTTACAGACGATTTGCACACAGGCTGGTGTACTGCACAGGGATTACTCCATAGATACAGGTTACTTGTAAAACTTCCAAATGGTTCAAATGGCTCTGAGCGTTATGGGACTCAACATCTGTGGTCATCAGTCCCCTAGAACTTAGAACTACTTAAACCTAACCAACCTAAGGACATCACACACATCCATGCCCGAGGCAGGATTCGAACCTGCGACCGTAGCGGTCACACGGTTCCAGACAGAAGCGCCTAGAACCGCACGGCCACACCGGCCGGCTGTAAAACTTCCACGTAAGCTTTATAGGTACAGCACTTGGAGAAACTGGTGATCACTGCAAATGTGCGAAGCTCTCTTTCAAAGTATTGTTGCAGACATAGAGCTGAAGGTGCAGTGCTCATGTCACTGAACTCGAAGTTTGCATGAGATTGGAATCACGCTAAATGCAACAATTTTGTTGTTTGTGATTCCTATAAATGGAATAAGGCGAACGCTGGACTAGTTCCATAGAAAAGGATGTTTGTAAATGCCTTCTTCATCCTTTGCCAGTGTGAGTGTGATTTGCATTTTTAACCCTGCTTTTGCAGGGACAGAATTACCTCTTCGGATAGAAAATTTGACCACTCTAGATTTTACAAAGACCTGCGCTATAGTCACCCCTTCCAAATCGGGATTCGCTTGCCAGGTAAAGCAGTGTCCAAAAGGTAGTGGGCAATTAGCGAGCCTTACATGTTGTACTCCATCGAAGATTATGTGGATAACATCACTTGCTTCATCCAACACGTCAGCAATACAACCGTGGCAAAGTCTTTAGAGATGTTCAGTAGACGGGCTGCAGAACATAAGATCTTATTCGAAAACGCAACATTCTGATGGGCACTACTCTAAGTTTGTCAGTGTGGATAAGTTTGACATCGACAATTATCATCTGTATTCTGCATTTGTACAATAGTCTTGTGCACAAAACATCATGCTCTATCTAATTCATTGTTTTCTTCCAATGATCCTACTACACATCACATTTGCAGACAGTTATGTTCCTAAACACACCAAAAGAAATTTCCCTCACCTTATAGTATTTTGCCACGTGATTTGAGCGTTAGCGACTTTGCATTCAGTTTAGTCAGTTTGCACTTCATGAAAGATTAATCTAGTGACAGGGGTTCATCGACTACAGTTTTCCCAGATGGAACCATGTTCCCTCAAGTTCTACCACGCATTGCTCAAGGTCAACTTCAGGATGATGCTTATATAGGAAATATAACCATGGATTGGACATTTTCCCCATATAGATACATACTTTCCCAGCATCACTTTGCCCCAACTTGATGATGAAATATTAACATCGCCGAACGTAGCAATTGTACATCTCCCACTCGATATAACCTATAATGGGAAAGATGTAACTTTTCCAGTCTCACCATTGGCGTCTGAGCGCCCACCTCCAACAAAAGTGTCTATTCCCTACCCTTTTGTACCCTAATCAACCGACATTCCGGCTCCTATAACGCTGACGAACTCAGAATTTGCACCAGCCCTTTCCTGACTTTTCCTTCCGTCTTCATTGTACATAACCTAAACTTTGGCTTATTCCTTCAAGGGCAACTTGGTCATCTGGAAAAGCCCTTCATCTGTCCAAAATCCCAGCTTCGCAACTATCAACAGGTTATCTATAAATGCCAGTATATTCTCCCCTGCCTTATCCGAAAAAGTCTTAAATAATCCACTGCTAATTTAATCTAAAGTGGGAGCCATCAAACTGCACTAGACCTTTTCCTCTCTTATAGCATCTATTCGCTGATGCAGTTCAGTGTTATATGGTCTAAACTGAACTACTTACTTAAATAAGGATTGTACAGCTAGCTTGTTGGTAACAACCTTTGTTCTTGCCTCAGTCATTGTGAAGTCTCTATCCCATACTAGAAAAACAACAGCAGAAAGAAAAAAAAATGGAAGTAATAAGCTTACAACTAACGAAATTACTAAAATATTTCTCCTAATGCATGCATCAAATCATCAGCCATCTGGACTCATGACACTGACTAGCATGATTACTTAACAGCAGTGTGTTGAACATGTCACTGGGGCTGATCCAGTTCAGAGAGCACTAAGACACAACACATTACATTCCACACACGTCACTGGACACATACCTGCATAGATCTCTGACTCATCTCGACATCCTCATCCATATTAACAAATCTAATCATAAAACATAACTGCCCGACTTTGTGGTATCTAACTTCCACACAAAACCAACACGAAAGAACAAAGAGGATGTACAGCATAAAGAACACAGTTGAGTGAGTCTCGTGACTGTTCTGGTGGCTGTCGACATCGTCCCAAACCACTTGGCCACTTCTTCTTCCAGTCCCCACAGTCAGGCACTTCTGACGCCAGTTGCAGCACTATGGGTCAGTATAGCAGCTGCAATTTATTAACGTACTATAGTTGTGGAGACGCAGCACATTCATTAGCACGGCATCAAATTCATGGAGCTACGTGGATGTCCACTGTAATCACGGTGTGCTTCTCAGTAATATGTTTACAGTGTGTAAGGCACAGTGTGGTGACTGCACAAAACAGCATTAAAATTAGTCAGCAGCTGGGGGCGGACATCAGCCCTGGAGTATGGACAGGGTGCTTGACCTCAGGTGGGAGAGGTCTTTAAAGGCCCCAGCAGGCCAGTGGCAGTGGCAATGCTGCGGAGACATGTCGCTAGCACTCTGGCGAATAAAGAACCACAGTGTGAGGCCCTGAGGGTAGGTGACTGGCATGTAGCTCCAAAAAGAAGTGAGTTATGTTGGCTGATGCAGATGCACAGCTCTGCACAGGAGGCACTCGAGCGCCCAAATGTGAGCCATGGATCTGCACCAAATACAATGGTAGTGTCCTGCAGTACAAGCCTGTAGTAGGGGTATGGTTTTGCACAGGGCAAGTGGCAGCTCGGCAGCTAGTCTTTATCAGCCATGAACTGTAGACTCCCAGATAGGCAGCTGAGGTCAGTAGAAGTCAGGCAGCAGAAGAATCTGCAGCTAAAAGGCACCATTTTACTCCCAGTGACATCAGAGCTAGGTGCAGTCAGTGTAACGAACTTGGCGTCTAGTAGCAGTTTCTAGATGACTCTCCACAAGTTGATAGCTGTCGCCACCTGCTGACAACTTCGAGATATGTTCTAGGACAGAAACTACATAACGAAAATAGAATAGCAGTGGATCAAACCACTCTACAATCTTTCCATCAAGGCATCGATCCACGTCGCTTAGACGAAGGAAGTTGCCCAGTGCCAGGCATGGTTATATTATAATAGAGGTTGCTATTGCTGCAGTCTGATTTCGTACTGCTGCTGTTCAGTCGCATACACCCCTGGCAGTGATCATCAAACCTATATACGCAGATAACTTCTTGCCATCTAAGGCCTCGGCAGCTACTCTTCCTCTATCAGCAGGCCCACTTGTAGATTCTTGCAAAAGTATACCTTTCTGGCTTCATCTACCTATGGCTTCTTGTGCCAGGCCATAGCTTTATTGGCAGCTGAAAACTTGTTACAGTTTTGGGTTGCTGAATCACAGTATCTTTATTTTTTGCTAACTCAGCTACAACTTGCCTCTCGAATAGTAATAACTTGCTCTGAAAGTGCAATAAATTACGGCTATTTTCCTCCTCAACAACCCCAAATATTGTGGGGTGGGGCAATGATAGTTTCGGTTCAACTTGCCTCAAACTATATAATTTTCCGTGGAACAGTGACAAGTTGTTACATTCCATCCCCTCCCCTCTCTCTCTGTCTGTCTCTCTCTCTCTGTGTATCTCTGTCTGTCTCTCTGTCTGTCTGGCTCTCTGTCTGTCTGGCTCTCTGTCTCATTTATTGTACTGCTTTATCACGAAATTTCATCTCAATGTTTGTGGCAATGATGGGGCAAGTGTTTGCACAAACGTTCAATCACCAACTGTCCACAGTAACACAATCTTTACCCTACCTTCGATTCATAACGATTCCTACTCCAGTTATACCATTTTCTGCTGCTGTTGGTGTTCTTCTCACGGTCACCTGCCCCTTGCCAGGTAACTCCTGAAGATCCGAGTGGAGGACTATCCTCGATTCTTTTGCCAATGGAGAGATCATCATCACACTTTTTCAGTTACAGGCAAGATGTCTTGTGGATAGACGTTATGTATATTTCATTCAGTGGCTTTCATTGCCTCCTGCATCCTCATGCCACCTTTAGGGGCAGTTTCCCACCACAAGGACAAGAATGTGCCCTGAACGTCTGTCCGCTCCTCCGCCCTCTTTGACAAGGCCATTGGCTAAATGAGGGTGACTTCTTATGCTGGAATTCTTCAGTCAATAATACTGATGATTTTTATTTAAAATTGAAGTAGTAGCGGGACCGATGATGTTTTGATTAATAGTCAAAGACGCTACCCCTAGATCACGGTACTCAACGTTACAGTCCGCTATTCTGCAGAGATGTCGCTCCAGTTGTGGTTTCCTTATGAAGCACTGCCCAATACCATTTCACAGAAAGGAGACCACAGGGCAGGCCGGGCGGCTGACAACGCACACTGTCCCTCCCCTCACATCAACAGTCACACTGCCGACTTCAACAAGCCGCAGACAAAATAACGCCTCTGAGCACTATGGGACTTAACTTCTGAGGTCATCAGTCCCCTAGAACGTATGTTTAAGCAGTTCTAACTAACCTAAAGACATCACACACATCCATGCCCGAGCCAGGATTTGAACCTGCGACCGTAGCGATCGCGCGGTTCCAGACTGTAGCGCCTAGAACCACTCGGCCACCCCGGCCGGCAAGCCGCAGACAGCCAAGGTCCCTACACCGCACTCGCTCTTCCTAGTCCAGGCGACTCTCCACTTCGAGGCCTTTACTACGGCTTAAATACCCGTTCAACAGGCACCGTCGCCTAGGAACCGTAATTTTTCGTTCCAGCAGAAGTAGTCAGATAGCACCAGTAACAAGTCACCAGGATTGTTGGCGGACGTCACAATTTCTGTATTCATGGAGATGATAAAATACCAGGACGACCGAGCGAGGTGGCGCACTGGCTAGCACACTGGACTCGTATTCGGAAGGACGATCGTTGAATCCCGCGTCAGGACATCCTGATTTAGGTTTTCCGTGATTTCCCTAAAACGCTCCAGACAAATGCTGGGATGGTTCTTCTGACAGGGCCCGGCCGACTTCCTTCCCCATCCTTCCCTAATCTGATGAGACAGATGACATCGCTGTTTGGACACTTCCCCCCAAATGAACCAACCTGGACGAGCACCTGACAGATGGAAAAACTTCACTGAGGAATACAACATTCTCTGTTCGATATGAAAAACCTGAATGCTCATAGTTAAAAGAATTTGGAGCCATGGTTTCTCCAACAGAAAAACATAATGTACTCCATTTCATTCGCTAAGTTACTCTGAACTTGAGATACCAGAGTGCCTGATTCATAAATGTCCTGAATTAACGAAAATAAAATACGCGAGCGATAAATTCTCTAGTATAATTATGCAGGTTATCTTGCTGGCAGATATTTGGCAAGTATTGACGTTATCGTAATTCAAAGATTTAGAAGAATGAGGATGTAACTGCCTAATTGTGTAATGTTACAGGTGTACGACATCGTCATCCGACCGACTGGAAGTGACTTCAGACCTTAGAGTTCAGCGAGGCATCAACAACCGCTCACTTTCAGTAGCGCGACCATTTACGATGTCGGCAAGAGGTGTTTCTGTGAAATTTGTATTGTAGTTATTTTAAATAAAGTTGTTTCAGCGTTTTATCTGAAGTTAGTCTTGGTTTGCTGTGAACACGTAGGGTCTGTCCCGATTAACAAAGGGCTAAAACGATCGCCCGGCTACTGGGTCACCATTTCACAGTAGCAGGTAACAAACGTCTTACAGCATTAGAAACGCAGTTCCTTGACGGACCACTGAAGTCAAGCAACGTTGTGCCCGGTTAGCACTTGGATGAATGATCACCTCAGTACACTGGATGCCTCTAGCACAAGGACACGCAGTTTATCGCAGAAAGTCAGGCATTAATCCCTATCACTGCTCGATATGTACACTACTGGCCATTAAAATTCCTACACCAAGAAGAAATGCAGATGATAAACGGGTATTCATTGGACAAATATATTATACTAGAACTCACATGTGACTACATTTTCACGCAATTTGGGTGCATAGATCCTGAGAACTCAGTACCCAGTACAACCACCTCTGGCCGCAATAACGGCCTTGATACTCCTGGTCATTGAGTCAAACAGAGCTTGGATGGCGTGTTCATGTACAGCTGCCCATGCACCTTCAACATGATACCACAGTTCATCAAGAGTAGTGACTGGCGTATTGTGACGAGCCAGTTGCTCGGCCACCATTGAACAGAAGTTTTCAATTGGTGAGAGATCTGGAGAATGTGCTGGCCAGGGCAGCAGTCGAACGTTTTCTGTATCCAGAAAGGCCTGTACAGGACCTGCAACATGCGGTCGTGCATTATCCTGCTGAAATGTAGGGTTTCGCAGGGATCTAATGAAGGATAGAGCCACGGGTCGTAACACATCTGAAATGTAACGTCCACTGTTCAAAGTGCCGTCAATGCGAACAAGGGTGACCGAGACGTGTAACCAATGGCACCCCATACCATCACGCCGGGTGATATGCCAGTATGGCGATGACGAATACACGTTTCCAATGTGCCTTCATCGCGATGTCGCCAAACACGGATGCGACCATCATGATGCTGTAAACAGAAGCTGCATTCATCCGAAAAAATGACGTTTTGCAATTCGTGCACCCAGGTTCGTCGTTGAGTTCACCAACGCAGGCGCTCTGTGATGCAGCTCTGTGATGCAGCGCAAGAGTAACCGCAGCCATGGTCTCCCAGCTGATAGTCCATGCTGCTGCAATCGTCGTCGAAATGTTCACGCTGATGGTTGGGGACGTTTGCAAGACAACATCATCTGTTGACTCAGGGATCGAGACGTGGCTGCACGATGCGTTACAGCCGTGCGGATAAGATGCCTGTCATCTCGACTGCTAGTGATGACGATGCCGTTGGGATACAGCACGGCGTTCCGTATTTCCCTCCTGAACTCACCGATTCCATATTTTGCTAACATTCATTGGATCTCGACCAACGCGAGCAGCAGTGTCGCGATACGATAAACCGCAATCGCGATAGGCTACAATCCGACCTTTATCAAAGTCGGAAACGTGACGGCACGCATTTCTCGTCCTTATACGAGGCATCACAACAACGTTTCACCAGGCAACGCCGGTCCACTGCTGTTTGTGTATGAGAAATCGATTGGAAACTTTTGTCATGTCAGCACGTTGTAGCTGTCACCGCCGGCGCCAACTTCGTGTGAATGCTCTAAAAAGCTAATCATTTGCATATCACAGCATCTTCTTCCTGTCGGTTAAATTTCGCGTCTGTAGCACGTCATCTTCGTGGTGTAGCAGTTTTAATGGACAGTAGTGTATGTTCTCACCAACGCGGCAGCTCCATCGTGAGGGAGTAACTGTGTCCATCAGGACTAGTCTCCCACACTCATGTCAGCGATCGTGCAGTAGCAGTTTGCAGAACAGAATGAGATATCTCTTCTCGTTTGGCCTTCCTCTGCACCACCCTAAACTCTATTAAAAACGTATGGGCAGAGACGAAACGGACCATCGAGAAAACCCACCTGACCTCGAGCGAAGAACCTGTCATGACCTTTGGAATGTCACTGTAGCTTCATGGGTTGAGGCGGCAGCATATGAGTGTTTTATTACCCACACACCGCACAGGCTCCCTCACTCGCAGAATGCAGACTGGCATCGAAGTGGAAGGCCACTGAAATGGATATTAAGTGGTAAGGAACCTACAAGCTGCTTTGTTTTGTGAGCCGAAAATGTCGTAATAAGGACCGTGAGGGTGAACCTTTTTTTTAAAGAAAAAAAAGAAAAAAGCAGGAAAGCGCGGACACAGTCAGCTTGAGCTGGAGCTGGGTGGACACAAGGTGGGCAAGGGTCGAATTCCGAGGCTTAGTCACGATGCCCCTTCCCCCTTCCCCTTAACCCCCTCTCATCCCTCTATTAAAGTAGTGACCCTACGCATCGTGCTGACCACTTTTTATAATCGTTATTTTTTATTGAAAAATTGCAACTAGTTGCTCAAAAAGGAAAGAAATAACATCAGATTTTTAATGCCACATGATTTCTGCCACAAAAAATCATTTCCTTCTTGCCCTGCAACAATGTTTATTTAATTTTTATAAATTAAACAAAAAACAACACAATTAAGGTGACAAAAATAAAATAAACTCTCTAACAATAAACCTGAAAAGGGACCATGACGACAATACCAAGAAAACCAGTTAGCTCAACAACTGTTTTTATCTTTTTGTTTGTTTGCTTGTTTGTCAAGTGTACCAAAAACAAGGTGACAAGAGCGAAACATTCGAACAGAAAAGCGATTCTGCAGTTCATCCAACTCCCTAGTGATCAGATACCAGGTACAGCACATTCGCAAAAGGCTCATGATAGCGTGCATCCTTTGCCATGTCGAATGGGCCATAATCATATACTGGTGAAAGATACAAGGGTCGGGGTCATACCAGCTCCCCGCCACGTAATGAACATAATACCGGACAAGCCACATAACAGTATTGTTCTGCGTTCGGGGAAAGAAAATTGAATCGGGACACAGAGGAATCTCACTGGCGATTGCCGCTTCCGTCGTCCTGGCAAGAAAGGCCAATTGTTGGTGGAGCCAACTCCAATGTCTGCGTCTGCAGGCGACCAAGGATAACATAACGTATCCGTTTCATGAAAATGATTTCATCGGCCCATCTCACTGAGCTCAATGCGAAAAAGTCGAACGTTGGTGGGGATAAGGTTATGATCGACTTGGTATGATGAGGATGCCACTTGCATCGGAAAAACGGGCAGGCTGACATTGGGTCAAACAGGCTTCCAATCTGTCTCTGGCGATAGGGTCTCCACAGAGGAAGTATGGAAACGTCCAGAGACATAACAGATGTCTGACATAGAGATCCTACTGGGAAAGAATATCAACTCCCACATAACAACATCAAGAGAAAATTCACGAATAGGCCTTAATTTATTATTTATCTTACCAAAACCTATTCTAGAGGTAAAGCTCACTGGTCGGAGACAGGCAAAAAGGCGAGCTATAAGTGATTGGCGGACTTGAGGACACGTTAAAACAGTGCGTCGAAGGAATAAAGCAGAAGCCTTGACCCAAATATCAGGGAACCAAAAACCTTCATCAGCCAGCGTCTCGCCATAACCCCATAGCGCACCCGAAAATTTGATTTTCGCATCGCAGGAAGGGAAAAAATTTGGGCAAGAAAATGCTCAAAACGTAAGTTTCCAAGGTCCGAACCCTATGAAGTAACGAGAGGGAGTGACGCTGGTGTTTAAAGATCGCTCCTTGAATCCTGCCAGGGACGCACTTCCAGTTTAATCCAACCATTTTCATCGGACAACGATGAACTGTAGCACCCAACGATCGATGGCGGGAGATCACCACAGCTCATGGAATCTCAACCGCTTCAAATACACACAAGACCGAGTAACTGGTAGTTCTGGTTGTTAACCTGCGCTCCCGTAAACGACAAAATGCATCCAACACGTCTCTGAGCATCGGTATGTCGTCAAGAGTACGAAGAAACACCACGACGACATCGTCATAAACGCGACCGATGAACCTTTCTCGTAATAACGACCAGCCACCCAGTCGAGTAGCTATGGACTGCAGTAAAGATTCCGGATATAGCACGAATGAGAACTGCCCTGCAGGACACCTCGACACACTTCTATGGGAGGGGAGTGAGACGAACATTCAAGTCAATAAACACCTGAATACCGATTTAGGGAGATCATTAAAACCACCAGCTGTCAACATTCGCATGTTTAAAATCAATAAAAAGTAAAGCTTCCGACTCAGGAACACTAGAAGCAATCGAGATACGATCACGACATTCAACAACGGGAGTCAACAGAGTGCGACCCGGGAGACAACTACAAACATAAAAAACAGTTTTGCGTCATCCCTGTCCCCAGAACTCCTGTTGACAGACGTTGACTGTGGATATTGTATCACAGACACAGTCCCTTTTACTGTTCAGAGATGTCACTAAACCCGCCCAAAGATGTAAACAACCACGCATGAGCAGCGCCTATTAGACGACGGAGTCTCAAAAAATGGTTCAAATGGCTCTGAGCACTATGGGACTTAACATCTATGGTCATCAGTCCCCTAAAACTTAGAACTACTTAAACCTAACTAACCTAATGACATCACACAACACCCAGTCATCACGATGCAGAGAAAATCCCTGACCCCGCCGGGAATCGAACCCGGGAACCCGGGCGCGGGAAGCGAGAACGCTACCGCACGACCACGAGCTGCGGACAGACGACGGGGTCTGACAGCCTATCAGTTCCAGTCATTCGACCAGGAAGGAGTTACACGGCTCGTGTTGTCTGTAGTTCAACCATGCCTAGACGGTCGATACCGTGGTTCGGTCGCGTCCGCATTGTTACTTTGTACCAGAAAGGGCTCTCAACAAGGGAAGTGTCCAGGCGTCTCGGAGTGAACCAAAGCGATGTTGTGCGGACATGGAGGAGATACAGAGAGACAGGAACTGTCGATGACATGTCTCGTTCAGGCCCACCAAGAGCTACTACTGCTGTGAATGACCGCTACCTACGGATTATGGCTCAGAGGAACCCTGACAGCAACGCCACCATGTTGAATGATGCTTTTCGTGCAGCCACAGGACGTCGTGTTACGACTCAAAATGTGCGCAATAGGCTGCATGATGCGCAACTTCACTCCCGATGGCCATGGCGAGGTCCATCTTTGCAACCACGACACCATGCAGCGCGGTACAGATGGGCCAAACAACATGCCGAATGGACCGCTCAGGATTAGCATCACGTTCCCTTCTGCGATGAGTGTCGCATATGCCTTCAAACAGACAATCGTTAGAAACGTGTTTGGAGGCAATCCGGTCTGGCTAAACACCTTGGACACGACATTGCAGCAAGATGGAGGTCCCCTGATGTTTTGGGGGGCCGACGTACGCCGCTGGTGGTCATGGAAGGCGCTGTAACGGCTCTACGACACGTGAATGCCATCCTCCGACCGATGGTGCAACATATCGTCAGCATATGGGCGAGGCATTCGTCTTCATGGACGGCAATTCGCGCCCCCATCGTGCACATCTTGCGAATGATTTCCTTTGGGATAACTACATCGCTCGACTGGAGTGGCCAGCATGTTCTCCAAACATCAACCCTATCGAACATGCCTGGGATTGTAAAGGGCTGTTTATGGACGACGCGACCCACCAACCACTCTGAGGTATCTACGCAGAATCGCTGTTGAGGAATGGGACAATCTGGACCAACAGTGCCTTGATGAACTTGTGGATAGTATGCCACGACGAATACAGGCCTGCATCAATGCAAGAGGACGTGCTACTGGGTATTACAGCTACCGGTATGTACAGTAATCTGGACCACCACCTGTGAAGGTCTCGCTGTATGGTGGTACAACATGCAATGTGTGGTTTTAATGAGCAATAAAAAGGGCTGAAATGATGCTTATGTTGAACTCTATTCCAATTTTCTGTACATGTTTGAGAACTCTCGGCACCGAGGTGATGCAAAACTTTTTTGGTGTGTGTATGATAATGTGAGAGAATGCCAGCAGGCGAAACCGACAAGCAGCTATTTATCTCACGCGCTATGATTTTATAATCAAAATTGGGTAGCGTTATCGGTCGGACCCTCATCCACGGAGAGACCTCCCATCCTTTTGGGAATTAAAACAATTTTTCCGAGCTTAGATGTTATCGTATGTCCTTACAGATGCCAAAACCGAACATAAAATTCTTTGGAAAGCCCATCAAAATCCGGTGATATGCGGAAAGCAGAGCGAACTACAGTGTCAGATAACTCATCACGGTGAAAAGCTGCGAAAACTTCCTCATGGAATGCTGCCATAACAACACTATCAAGGAGGGAAGTAAAATCAGGTTGGGATGATCACACACGTTAGTCTACACAGAACGAATGGTACTAACATGCGTCCTTTGAGATCGCTTTCGAAGCCGAATTACGTAATACAGAGACGCCAGCTCATCTTGGAGAATCGAACATGGCCGGGATCCCAAACGAAGACCATCTAATTGTAGTCTTTTAATTTCTTTGTGGTGGCCAGATAAGTTGAGTAGCTAGTTCTCTTCTTTTACATTCCTAACGCTGTCCAGGACGTATCCGCTTTTTTGTTCTATGATGGGGCATTTTTTATTTTACTTCCCAAATTTTACTTTATCATTATTAAGACATTAGATCACTATAGCTTGGCAACCGATGTAGATTTTTGTTGACTTGGGCAACGACTGATCTGGTATAAGTTTTTTGTATTGTCAATCGAACTATTGTGTTTATACCGTGGAAATGGATAAAACTCTCACAAACAAACAGGACGACCATTAATTACATGTATTTGCCTATCTTCCTACAAAATTTTAAAAGATTTGCAAAAGTCTGAATCATATAAGTGGCGCGTGTACAAAAACTCACAAAGCGGTGATTTTTGCAGGTAAAATCCGAATGAAGCTAGACTTTTGAGCAAATTTTCCATTTTATTGTAAGAATGCATTTTATAGTGTTTCCAGTCCGGAACCACGCGACTGCTATGGTCGCAGGTTCGAATCCTGCCTCGGGCATGG
This sequence comes from Schistocerca piceifrons, assembly GCF_021461385.2. NCBI lineage: Eukaryota > Metazoa > Arthropoda > Insecta > Orthoptera > Acrididae > Schistocerca > Schistocerca piceifrons. The sequence goes on from NC_060139.1 coordinate 1,032,077,187, forward strand.
GTCTGTGTGATGTCCTTGGGTTAGTTAGGTTTAAGTAGTTCTAGGGGACTGATGACCTCAAATGTTCACTCCCATATTGCTCAGAGAAATTTGAACCACTTTTTTATAATATTTTCGCGTAATCAGTCCACATAAGAATTATTTTTGTATGTTATGTTTAGCTTGACTTTAAAGCATTGTATCTCGACGACGGATAAAGATTATTGGAATCAAACATTTTCGTTTTCAGCTTATCTATTTATTTACCAAACCACAAAATTTAACCAGATTCGTACTAGCTTAAAGCGTAGAAGTACCACACTCTAAAAATCTCCCAGAAAAAACGTTTTTTCATTTAAAATCCAAATGAGACAAGTTTTTTTTTCTTTTCAAACGGTGAAAACGTATCTTCGTCCGAGGTTCGATACACCTGTAGATCATATGTAAACCATCAGTCTCGTCTAGTCCGGACTTATATAAGGGTGACTGTTTATGCACGTAAAATCCGAACGGTGCACTTACAAATGGTGTCATTTGAAGAGCATTGATTTCAGCCCAGTTAACATCTTCTTCAAAAGAGCACAATTTGCCTAGGCACTAGCTCTGCTTCGTCGTTCAAACCTTGCTTAATATACTTGCAACATCCCCTTAGAAAAATTAATGAATTACTGTGCTAATAAACCTCTTACGTTATTTGATTTTCAAACAGCTGAGCAGAACTGAACGTACTCAGACATTTCTCTCTTTACTTATTCTGATCAACACTACACTGACACACAATATTTTTAGTGCAACGCAATCTGACTTTCAATAATCCCTACAAAAGAATGGCCCTGACTAACAGTAACCTATACCTTTCATGAATCACTTACCTCACAAAAATCTTCGTTACTCGAACTACTGCAATACAGCGAGCGCCAATACTGCCAGCTAAATTAAAGATTCTAACTACTGAAGGCACTAACTACTGATAGGCACAGTTAGCAAATAAAAGATCTTGATAGAGAACAAACAATGTATTTACCTTAATAGTGTTCAAAAGTCATCATATATATATATATATATATATATATATATATATATATATATATATATATATATATATATATCACTTCATGATAGAAAGAGTAAATTTGTAATACTGTATGATGGACACACGTCCAGATCGTCCGCTCTCAAAATTCTGCCATCTCTCTCCCCACATCCACCACTGCTGGCGGCTCACCTCCAACTGCGCAACGCTACACGTTGTTCACATCCAACTGCCAAACACTACAATAGCAAAAATTCCAACAATGCAAACCAGCCACAGACTGCACACAGCACAGTCAGTGATTTTCATACAGAGCGCTACGTGGCGTTACCAACATAAAAACCTAAACAGCCTACTTACATACTGTAACATAGCTACAGTAAGACAGCGGCACCCAGGGAGGTGGCGCAGTGGTTAGCACACTGGACTCGCATTCGGTAGGACGACTGTTCAAACTCGTGTCCGGCCATCGTGATAGGTTTCCCGTGATTTCGCTCAATCGCTTCAAGCAAATGCCGGAATGGTTCCTTTGAAAGGGATCGCCGGTTTCCTTCCTCGTACTCCAATGGAACATACGACGTCCCTGTTTGGTTCCCTCCCCAAAATCAATCAACCAAAGAAGACATCTGTTCGAATGGCCACAACCGGGACCTTGTCCAGGCCAAACCAAAATCTTATTGCCCCGTCTTCCTAGCTCAAATAGGAACCGAGCACCAAGACCCTCCCCTCCCAAAAGTACTACTTCCCGCGCGGTCATCTGAAACAAAGTTGTTACAGGGTTACCGGGTAAATGTAATTCCATTGGATTGGAAGTCTGACCTACCAAAAAATCCTCAGAATATACCACAATAGGCAAAATTTGTTTCTACTTGTACCTGTTTTACAGTAAAAAGTTTTAAGACGCAAGGAGTATAAGTACAAGTGTGTCCCGTGTATTAGGGTCACTACAGTCTCTAACTGCACTAGAACTATAGACAGATTAACTGACTGTTATGAAAAAATATCTTGTGTTACGATGCTAACACCATTTAACTTTGGCGTTTGCTTCGGCAAGCACTTGTACCAAGTGCACTCTCAGCCCCTCAATTATCTCTTACACCGTGTATATTGCCTCTTAATTTATTAGCACTCTATACTGGTGCCATCATAACATAGCTATGATACCTGGTATATGATTCAGCTGCGCAGCAGAGTGGTAAGTGTAACTTTCTGTTCGAAAAATTCCGGAAAATTCGTAATTGTGCGCCAACTTTGTGATGGAGTGATGGGCGGTTGGAATCTGTGCAAACGCCTGTGTTCAATGTGTAACTGCCGGAAGTTACATCCTTGTATATCTGTTAGTTATTGTTCAGTGCTGTATTGAGTAGAACATTGTGTCGCATAACTTGCGAACTTCGAGATGGCAGAACTACAGGAGCAATGCGTCTGCATTAAATTTTGCGTAAAACTCGAGAAAACCTTTACAGAGACACACAAAATGAATCAGGAAGCCTATGGTGATGAGTGCTTAATTGTTACGAATGGTTCACACGAATTAAAAATGGCCGGACGGAAGTTAAAGATGACACTCGTTCAGGAAGCCCTTCGACATCTACCAACGATGGTCACGTCAGCAACGTCAACGAAATTGTGCTTGCCAAACGAAGACTGACTGTCCGAGAGATTGCAGAAGAACGTAACATTTCAGATGCGTCTTGTTATAAAATTCTGAAACAACATCTTGTAATGCATCGTATTGCTACCAATTTCGTCCCACAGTTCATGCGTCAACATCAGAAATACCTCTTCCTCGCAATCTGTGGAGAGTTTTAGGATCGCGAAAATGAGAGCGCGATGGCCCTTAAGGGAATCATAGCTGGTGATGAGACATGGCTCTATGATTATGATGTTGAGACCAATGGTCAGTCTTCACAGTGGCTCGGGAAAGGTTCTCCAAGGCCAAAAAAAGGTCACCAGGTCAAATGTCAAAGCCATGCTGATAATTTTCTTTGACTTTCAAGGATCAGTTCATCTTAAATTCGTGCCACAGGGACTAACTGTTAAGCGACGTTACGGCAGAGACGTGTTGCGACGCATGCGAGAAAATTGAGAAGGAAACGGCCTGAAATGTGGCGAGAGACAATTTGTGGCTCTTGCATCACGATAACGCACCCGCAATTTCATCCCTGTTGGTGCGTGACTGTTGCACAGAAAATGAAATCACTGTTCTGCCTCATCCTACGTACTCTCCAGACGTGGGCCCTGCGGACTATTTTTTATTTCCAAAGCTGAAATCCCCATTGAAGGGATGAAGATTTGCAACGACAGACGAGATTACAGAAAATTCCCAGATGGTGCTTCGCACGATCCAGCAAGACCAAAATAGTACTAAAATAGAGGATGACAAACTAAAGGCCGAAATACTAAATGTCTTTTTCCAAAGCTCTTTCACAGAGAAAGACTAGCATTTTGTCATTTGTGCGACAATTTAGAGAGGGAAGTACAGTGCAGATATAGAAATAGACGACAGAGGTATAGAGAAACAATTAAAATCACTCAAAAGAGGAAAGGCCGCTGGACCTGTTGGGATACCAGTTCGATTTTACACAGAGTACGCGAAGGAACTTGCCCCCCTTCTAGCAGCGGTGTACCGTAGGTCTCTAGAAGAGCGTAGCGGTTCAAAGGATTGGAAAAGGGCACAGGTCATCCCCCTTTTCAAGAAGGGACGTCGAACGGATGTGCAGAACTATAGACCTATATCTCTAACGTCGATCAGTTGTAGAATATTGGAACGTTCGAGTATAATGACTTTTCTGAAGGCTATAGATGTACTCTGTAGGAATCAGCATGGGTTTCGAAAAAGACGATCGCGTGAAACCCAGCTCGCGCTATCCGTCCACGAGACTCGGAGGGCCATAGACACGGGTTCCCAGGTAGATGCCGTGTTTCTTGACTTCCGCAAGGCGTTCGATACAGTTCCAAACAGACGTTTAATGAACAAAGAAAGAGCATATGGATTATTAGACCAATTGTGTGATTGGATTGAAGGGTTCCTAGATAACAGAACGCAGCATGTCATTCTCAATGGAGAGAAGTCTTCCGAAGTAAGAGTGATTTCAGGTGTGCCTCGGGGGAATGTCGTAGGACTGTTGCTATTCACAATATACATCGGAAGTTCACTGAGGCTTTTTGTGGATGATGCTGTGGTATATCGAGAGGTTGTAACAATGGAAAATTGTACTGAAATGCAGGAGGATCTGCAGCGAATTGACGCATGGTGCAGGGAATGGCAATTGAATCTCAATGTAGACAAGTGTAATGTGCTGCGAATACACAGAAGAAAGATCCTTTATCATTTAGCTACAATATAGCAGGTCAGCAACTGGAAGCAGTTAATTCCATAAATTATCTGGGAATATGCATTAGGAGTGATTTAAAATGGAATGATCAAATAAAGTTTATCGTCGGTAAAGCAGATGCCAGACTGAGATTCATTGCAAGAATCCTAAGGAAATGCAATCCGAAAACAAAGGAAGTAGGTTACAGTACGCTTGTTCGTCCACTGCTTGAATACTGCACAGCAGTGTGGGATCCGCACCAGATAGGGTTGATAGAAGAGATAGAGAAGATCCAACGGAGAGCAGCGCGCTTCGTTACAGGATCATTTAGTAATCGCCAAAGCGTTACGGAGATGATAGATAAACTCCAGTGGAAGACTTTGCAGGAGAGACGCTCAGTAGCTCGGTACGTGCTTTTGTTGAAGTTTCGTGAACATACCTTCACCGAGGAGTCAAGCAGTATATTGCTCCCTCCTACGTACATCTCGCGAAGAGACCATAAGGATAAAATCAGAGAGATTAGAGCCCACACAGATGCATAACGACAATCTTTCTTTCCACGAACAATAGGAGACTGGAATAGAAGGGAGAACCGATAGAGGTACTCAAAGTACTCTCCGCCACATACCGTCAGGTGGCTTGCGGAGTATGGGTGTAGATGCAGATGTAGAAGAGGCGTACCAAGACTGCTGCCGGAAGTGGAAAAGGCATTAGGAGCGTTGTTATCAGTCGTGGAGAAGGCTATTTTGGAGACCACGCACAATAACTAATAGGTAAGGGCAGAAAATTTTGTAGACAAAATTCCGAATTTTTTTGAACAGATCTCGTATGTGAGTCAGCCGCAAAGCCGGAAGGAACTTATTGATAGTAATCATAGCTTATACAATTGTTTCGTCACCTCCCTGCCGCACCGTTAACTTTCACAGTGAGACAGCAGTAACGCCTGAAATTTCTGATAGTTATATAAACAGAAGATAGCGCGTACAAAGCTCAGCTCGGGCCCCAGTAACGTCTAACCGGCCACAGGAACGCAGTGGAAGGCAGTACGGAGTGACAACCGAGGTAGCTCAAGCCCCATCCGTCACATATGCGGTAAGAGTACTCATGTTTTTGTTGTTGTTACCGCTCTCTACATTCATGCTCCGTAAATCTCGGACGTGGCAGAGAGTACGTTTCATCACACAGTATACTAAGACTTGATGGATGGAACTTGAAGAGATTCATTTCATATAGTATTTCATCAGAAAAGAAATGCAACTAGTCTCTGGACGATGAGACTACTTTCGCAACATTAGCTTCAAGATGTTTTTCGACTTCGATTTGCGTCCTTACGCTGTGATACGTTTTCTCAAAAACTGTAACAGCGGACGGATAGTTTACTACATGCAAATGGCAGAACTGTTTCTTTTCACTTCTCAAAATATTTCCTCAGTTTATAGAAAGCCTGAGCATTATACCTTCAGAACGTCTCAGTTGAGCTGGTGAGTCCGTAGATGGTGTAAGGGGCGAACAATATAACTGGCCACGCTTTTCCACCCGAGTTTTACGATAATTAAGCCAATCTGTCCTTGATCTGACTTAGTGAACCACCGCGCAGGAATTCTTCCCATCTGTTATGTGGAGACACTCCCATAGTTTTACGTCCCCTTGCAGAGCCGTAACAGCGCCGTCGAATTCTGAAACTGCAAAAAAATGGCTCCGAGCACTATGGGACTTAACTTCTAAGGTCATCAGTCCCCTAGAACTTAGAACTACTTAAGCCTAACTAACCTAAGGACATCACACACAACCATGCCCGAGGCAGGATTCGAACCTGTGACCGTAGCGGTCGCGCGGTTCCAGACTGTAGCGCCTAGAACCGCTCGGCCACCCGGGCCGGCTCTGAAACTGCAGTACTACTGTCTGTGTTCTACATAATAAAGTGAGAACAAGTTTTTTCGCACTAAATAATGTTTCAGACGGGACCTATAAAATGAGCTTGTGCACACTGATTATAAGCTACCTATTAACGGTACGAGAGCATGGTCTACTGCATGACTAGATCGAAAGGCATTCTACTCGTATCGGCGACTACCGAACTGGAGCACGCTCTGTAACTTGGGCGTACAGTCGGTATATTTCGTATAAGATCGTACGTCCTCGATTATGCCAAAGTTATTCATTTATTTATTAATATCAACGTCTCTGGCATTGTAAAGTTGTTGAAAGATTGTAGTCCTCCTAAAGTCTGAGTGGCAGTAGGCAACTGTTTTAGCAAATATTTGTTAGTAACAATTACTTGACTAACACCAGAATAAACGTACATTCCCTACGTATCTTTTTGCTGACGCCAGGAAATAGCAAAGCTGGAAATACAGTAAAAAGCTCTCTCATCTCAAAATAAGGTTCAAATGGCTCTGAGCACTATGGGACTTAACAGCTGTGGTCATCAGTCCCGTAGAACTTAGAACTACTTAAACCTAACTAACCTAAGGACATCACACACATCCATGCCCGAGGCAGGATTCGAACCTGCGACCGTAGCAGTCGCGCGGTTCCGGACTGCGCGCCTAGAACCGCGAGACCACCGCGTCAAAATAAGGGATACCTTATACACTCTCACTGGTTTGGTCGGTTTTGAAGAAACGTCCAGGGACAGTATTGTAACTGTTATACTTTATTTTGTCCTTCTTGTATGTTGATGTTGTAAACAGGTTCCCTGTTCTTAACTTTCGTGTGCGTCTGTGCTGAATGTTACCCTGAACAATGCAAATGCTGTGCCTACGTAAACGCTATCTGATAGAAGGATCGCCAGAGCAATCTGAAACTCTACAGCTGTGTTACAAATAACTTTTAGAAGGTGCGAAACTGTATCCTAAAGAAGCTGTCCTGTGAAAATCTGTATCGCGCAGTACTGTGATCAGCGCTACAATGCGTGACGTCACAGTACACGACTTGCAGGTATAACACACAAAACCAACTTCTACAAGAAATTACGAATAGATTTTCAAAGAATAAATGACAAAAATGCTTTAATAATAATGCCCCTATAAATGCGCCATAAATAAATTTCCCGGTATTGAATAACGCACGCTGCTGGAGTACAGATTATTCCTCGCATTTTACTATCCCTGTCCACACGAGGTGCATCCGAGTTATAACACCGATATTTTTCCCAGGACTGGAAACAGATAGCAACATCCGGTTTGTTTTGGACTACGAGTGCACTCGTTGTGAATCTGTGACGAAGCAGAGAACACTTCCCGACACGGGGGAATCCAGAGGCAGCGGCGAAAATGACAACTGCTTTTGACACTTCAACGTTTCCCTTACAAAAATGTCCGGCCCTGGTAGCCGAGTGGTCAGCGCAACGGAACGTCATACCTAACGGCCCGGGTTCGATTCACGGCTGGGCGGGAGATTTTCTCCGCTCAGCGACTGGGTGTTGTGTTGTTCTTATCATCATCATCATCATTTCATCCCCATCGACACGAAAGACGCCGAAGTGGCGTCAACTCGAAAAACTTGCACCAAGTGAACTGTCTACCAGGCGGGAGGCCCTGGCCACTCGGCATTTCCATTTTACATTACAACAATAGCGTGTAATCACGCTTTTGCTCCACTTGAATCGTGTGGCAGAGATTGAAATTCATCGATAGTTGAGTGAGACACGTGGTGACGGTGTCTACGGACGCATTTAATATGCGTTCGTGGGTGCGACACTTCAAAGAAGGCAGGACGTCGTGTAACAATAGACAGTGACAATCTCAGCCTCTCACCAGCCGGTCCGATGACATAAACGATCGAGTGGAGAAAGTCGTTTTGGAGCATCGACTCCAAAACAGTATTTCCGTAGGATCTTTGCACACAATCCTGCGTAAGGATCTGAAAATACGAGTAGTGTCCTCCAGGTCGGTGCATGAATCCTGACGGACGACCGCAAGGTTCAAGTGATGTGTCGCGCTCCCTACCTACCTTTCCTGGCTCCTAGCGACTTTTGGTTGTGGTCGCTCAATCACTAGCCCTGCCGCTATTACGTAAGTGATTTTCCATTGGTCTAACCAGACTTCTAAAGACGCATTCGCAGTGGGCATGGAATCATGTTGTCGACTTTGTGAACATTGTATAAGGCTGTAGGGAGATTACATCGAGAAGTGAGCAAGTTTGATTAGTTTGCGAGAAAGAAAAGTCAGAGGAATTATATAACTTGAATTCATCTCGTACATATCGATAAAAGGAACATTGCGTTACACTAATTTGCGACCACTCTATAAAAAAAAGGCACATAAGATTCAACTACAAAAATCATTTTGATTCAGTGAAATTACAAAATAGTGTAAGTAGCTCAGAAGTTCGTTTTTTATTTCAATGGCGACCAGTTTTTAAGTAAAAACAAACTTCTGCGCGACTTTGACGGTTCTGTAATTTCACTGAATCGCAGCAAGTTGCTGCCTGCTGCCATCCACCATGCTGGAAGCAAGTAAAAATCATTTTATTTACAACGGGAAACAAACCGACGCTTTGCGCTGAAACTGGATGTCACATGAAATATGTGAAGAGCAGTATTTGATTGAGCCAATTACATCTACACAGTACAAAAATGAAGTTCTGAATATCTACTGGAACACCACAGAAAATGCGCGTGACACGACTCTGAGGAGAGATATCCTGTATACGTGTGGTATGTGTCCTAAAGTTTACACGCGCCACCATTAGTTCGGCCAACCGTGAACCACTCTGGCTCCTGAAGTCGTATGTTCTGGTACATACCATATTCATTTTGACTTAGACGCTGTTATCGTCCTTATTTAATGGTTTCCAGACTACATGTGTGGTGCGGCCAAGTTGTAAGATCGATAAAATCGGACAAACTCCTAGTTGCAATAATAACACTGCCGCTTTCCGTGTTGTTCTGACTGTCGGTGTTGACCGAGCACTGGTTAAAGCCTTTATTTCCCTGCCCGTCGTGTGACAGCGATGGAACAGAGATTAACAGGTCTCCAGAATAAGATTTTCACTCTGAAGCGGAGTGTGCGCTGATATGGCAGATTAAAACTGTGTGCCGGACCGAGACTCGAACTCGGGACCTTTGTCTTTCGCGGGCAACTGCTCTACCATCTGGGCTACCCAAGCACGACTTTCGCTTCTGTAAAGTTTGGAACGTAGGAGACGAGGTACTGGCAGAAGTAAAGCTGTGAGGACTGGACGTGAGTTGTGCTTGGGTAGCTCAGATGGTAGAGCACTTGCCCGCGAAAGGCAAAGGTGCCGAGTTCGAGTCTCGGTCCGGCACACAGCTTTAATCTGCCAGGAAGTTTCATTAACAGGTCTTTTCTACATTTCTGGTTTCGTGCGGCGTTACCGTTGTTAGTCCTTTATCATACGTTGTTTTATGTGTCTTTGCGTATGTTTTGCGTGCAACATTGTCTGACTGTTAGGTCGGTATTTTCGTGGTGGCACGATATGGCAGTTGGCGCAAGTGCAGACGTCTTATTTGAAGGAAGTTATGTTTGCAAGCGCAAGATAAAATCCTGGTGTGAATAACAGGATGAAATCTTCCTAAGTATGCTATCTGACCTACAATCGAACCACCATGCATACATTCAGGAATCCACAACTACTGTGGCTATACTCGATATCAGCGAGTTGCTGAATTTTTATTTTCTAATATTAATGTGGTTATGAAAGCATGATACCACGTTACTAAAACATGGGGTGAGCAGTAAGAATGAGTTTATACCTGGATCATTACTGCAACTACCAGTAGGTAATGGAGAAGCATTACAATCGGTAGATATGGAGTTGTAGTATACGTAATGATAACTATTGCTGCGTCTATTGCTTAATAAATATGATACTGTATGTATTTTTGTTACATTTTACACCGTTCTAGTATAGCTGTCATTTAATTTCGATGGTCATATCAGTATTTTGGCGTCGATTATTATCGGTCAGAAATGTTTAAACGTAGATGATGAAATCGAAATATGGATACGTTTTACGCTCTGCGTTAACCTCACATCGACAGAGCGATGATACGGGGCAACAGCTTTACCGGTGCATTTAAATTGAACAGCACTGGCCAGGCAAGTGATCCAACTAACCTGCAGTGACGTGAACACTTGCAGTAAAGGCTTAAAAAGATATGAGCAGAGAACAATATAACTTTGAATTTCATTTAATTCTTTTAAATAGAAGGAAGTTATATATGGGCAAAACTCAGGCGATACGCTTCTTAGGACCGAGCGAGGTGGCGCAGTGGTTAGACACTGGACTCGCATTCGGGAGGACGACGGTTCAATCCCGCGTCCGGCCATCCTGATTTAGGTTTTCCGTGATTTCCCTAAATCACTCCAGGCAAATGCCGGGATGGTTCCTCTGAAAGGACACGGCCGACTTCCTTCCCCGTCCTTCCCTAATCCGATGAGACCGATGACCACGCTGTCTGGTCTCCTTCCCCAAAACAACCAACCAACCAACGCTTCTTAGGTGATCTGACGGAAAACATAACATCCCTCGATCTTAGCTAACACGGTAGCGTAATTAAAAACAAAAGCGATGAAAATTTCTGACTTTAATAAGAGTAATTTTCTGCATAAGCTATGCGTGGCGTAAAAGCGCACTGTTGATTTCCCATATAGCTAAATATTGTAGCTACTGAAGGTATTACAGTCAGTCGTCTGGTAATCTCTGAACTCCCTCCCAGCAATACACTTCCAGTATTGCTACGTTGACAACAAGGTGATCGGCAACAGAATCCCAAGTACCAAAAAGTCCACATTTCCTCTTTTATGACGTACTGTTCTGCATGCCGCCATCGTTCTGCAGTGCATGTCACTGAGCTTTGTGCATTACTTCCAGTACGTTTGTCATCCAGCTTAAATGTCTTGTGATTTCTTGCGACAAATCTCTTAACTTAGCTCTATGACAGTTCTATTGGGTTCAGAAAGCAGTGACAAGTGTAAAAATGCAGCATTTGTACAGTGTGCACGATGGGCTGAAAATTATTTTTTTCCGTGTTTCTACGACGCGTATCACTTTGGCTCGCACGAAACCACATCTGTCTTACAAAACAACGTGCATATTCAGACAGAGAGTATTTGTTTCTTCATTTTTCTCCACAGAAATTTGATTATGTAAGCTCTCTTAACTTCAGCAATCTTTTATAAAATATCGATACTTAACAAAGTAAATTCGAAATGAAAACCAGAACTTTGCATGCGATATGTAGTTAAATACTTGAAGACGTGCATTTTTCTTAAAAAACGACGGTTAAGTAAGAGTTCATTAACATATATGTGATGAATTTCATATTTAAATGCTCTAGGTATTGAAGTCGGAACAAAGATTGTAGACCACTAAGAGAACTGTCGACTCAAAACATTCAAGATTATATCAGTCTACAACGCTAGAAATTACGTCACGCATATAACTTGAATACAACCTCATATTTATTACATAGTTTTTCTTGACAAACGTCAGAGCTGATTTTTCTCTGTAAGAAACAATTTGATTTTCGCCATTAACGGTGTAAGGCGCGCATGTTTCACTACGTAGCAGGAAGCGTGTCATCCATTTACGTAGTACATATTAACAGCGAGACAAGCAGACAACAAGTAGCGTTTACAGAGACTATGACCATACACGATTTTTTAAATAAAAAATATGTAGCTAAAGTGTGACTAAGAAAAACGTTGATGGTTGGTAATACATCAGAATGTCATAAAATTTCATTTACAAAGACATAGTAGTAAGATATTTACACTGAAGAGCCAAAGAAACTGGCATGCCTGCCGCAACACGACGTGGCATGGACTCGACTAATGTCTGAAGTAGTGCAGGAGGGAATTGACACCAAGAATCCTGTAGGGATGTCTACAAATCCGTAAGAGCACCAGGGAGTGCACAGCACGTTGCAAGGCATCCCAGAATGCTCAATAACGTTCATGTCTGGGAAATTTAGTGGCCAACGGCAGTATTTAAACGCAGAAGAATGTCCCTGGAGCCAGTCTGTAAAATTTCTGGACATGTGGAGTGCCGCATTGTCGTGCTGGAATTGCCCAAGTCAGTCGGAATGCGCAATGGACATGACTGGATGGAGGTGATCTGACAGGATGGTTACGTACGTGTCACCTGTCAGAGTCGTATCAGTGGTCTCATATCACTCCAGCTGCACGCTCCCCATAGCACGGCGGAGCCTCCGCCAGCTTCAACAGTCCACTGCTAACATACAGTCGTCGTTGGTCCCGTCCTTGCAGGATCTTTTTCAGGCCGCAGCGATGTAGGAGATTTGATGTTTTATCGGGTTGCTGATATTCACGGTAAACTCGTGAAATGGTTATATGGGAAAATCCCAACATCATCGCTATCTCGGAGATGCTGTATCCCATCGCTCGTGCGCCGACTGAACACCACATTAACACTCACTTAAATCATCATAACCTGCAATTGTGTCAGTAGTAACCGATCTAACAACTGCACCAGACACTTGTTGTCTTACACTGAAGCGTCAAAGAAACTGTTATAGTCATGTGTATTCGAATGTAGAGATATGCAAACAGGTAGAACACGGCGCTGCGGTCGGCAACGCCTATATAAGACAACAAGTGTCTGGAGCAGTTGTTATATCGGTTACTGCTGCTACAATGGCAGGTTATCAAGATTTAAGTGAGTTGAAGGTGGGGTTATAGTCGGCACACAATATATCGGACACAGCGTCTCCGAGGTAGCGACGCAGTAGGAATTTTCCCGTTGGACCATTTCACGAGTGTACCCAGAATATCAGGAATTCGGTAAAACATCAAACCTCCGTCACCACTGTGGCCGAAAAAAGATCCTGCAATAACGGGGCCAACGACGACTGAAGAGAATCGATCAAAGCGACAGAAGTTCAACGCTTCCGCAAATTGCTGCAGATATCAATGCTGGGTCATCAAAAAGTATCAGTGTGCGAACCATTAAACGAAACATCAAAGGTATGGGCTTTCGGAACCGCGACACAGAGCTTTACGCCTCGCCTGAGCCCGTCAACACCGAATTGGACTGTTGATGATGGAAACATGTTGCCTGGTCTGTCAAGTCTCGTTTTAAATTGTATCGAGTGGATGGACGTGTTCGGGTATGGAGACAGCCTCATGAATCCATGATCACCGCATGTTAGCTGGGGACCGATCAAGTTGGTGGAGGCTCTGTAATGGTGTGGGGCGCGTGCAGTTGGAGTAATATGGACCCCTGAGGTGTCTAGATACGACTGTGACAGGTGACTTGTACCTAAGCATCCTGTCTGATCACCTGCATCCAGTCATGTTAATTGTGCTTTCCGACGGACTTGGGCAACTACAGTGGGCAATGCAACACCCCACACCTCCAGAATTGCTGCAGACTGGCGCCAGGAACATTCTTCTGAGTTTAAACACTTCCGCTGGCCACCAAACTCTCCAGACATGAACTTTATAGAGCTTATCTGGGATGCCTTGCAACGTGCTGTTCAGAAGAGATCTGCAACCCCTCGTACGCTAACCGATTTATGTACAGCCCTGCGGGATTCATCGTCTCAATTCCCACCAGCACTACGTCAGACGTTAGTCGAGCCCATACCACGTCGTGTTGCGGCACTTCTGCGTGCTCGCGGGAGCCTTACATGATATTAGGCAGGTGTACTAATTTCTTTGGCTCTTCATTGTATATAGGCACTGCCGACCCCAGCGCCGTGTTCTGCCCATTTACATTTCACTGTATTTGAATACGCAAGCCTATACAAGTTTCTTTGGAGCTTCGGTGTAATACATAATTTGGTCCTACTTCCAAAAGCGGAACAACACCATGTACGAAAGTAATGGCTTCCAGCCAACCATCGCTTTTGGGGTTGTTTACATCAGGTTTATTCTTATGATGAACGAAATGTAGTTCCAGTACGTATGGCAGCATAACAGTCTTCTTATTTCTCGCAACAAATCCCGTAATTCGGCTCCAGATCAGTTCTGTTGTGTTCATATTGCAATGGTGCAGCGACAAATGTAAAAGTGCAGCATTTGTATAGTGTGCTCTAAACGATTGTTTTTATGTCCCTACGACACTTACCACTCTGCTTCCTGTGAGACTACATGTGAGGTATAAAACGTTGGACCTAGTCCATATTAGAGTATTTGGTTTGTCATGATTGTCCTAAAAATTAATTTTTTATGTTTTCTTAGTTTAAGCAACCTTTATTAACAGTCTTTCATAAAATGTCGATTATTAAGAATTTCTATTAGAAATGAAAACAGGAATTTCTCGTGCAATATGTAATTAGAAACAAGATAACGTGCATTATTCATTACAAAATTCTTGCTGTATTTTACCATTACTATTAGCAAATATATCAAACTGAACGAAAATAAAGTCCAAGGCGAGCCTTGAACCAGTGATTCATGACCTGCAAGAGATTATCCGTCATACTACGCTACTGGAATGAGGTTTTCATTCTGCAGCGGAGTGTGCGCTGATATCAACCTTCTTGACAGATTAAAACTGTGTGCCGGACCGAGACACGAACTCGGGACCTTTACCTTTCGCGGCAAGTGCTCTACGGGTTGTGATTCGTGCTTGGGAAGCTCAAATGATAGAGCAATTGCCCGCAAAAGGCAAAGGTCCCGACTTCGAGTCTCGGTCCGGCACATAGTTTTAATCTACCAGGAAGTTTCATACTACGCTACTGATTTCGTTATACATCCCTTCTACGTGTATCTCAATTGTATAACATACAGTCCTTCGAAAAACCTTAAAGCAGATTTTCTCTTGAAGTTTATGAAAAACATCAAGAACACCCTATTTCTTGGCACTTTCTAACCGTGTTCCACACCCGTGTTTCACTACAGAGCAGGAAGTAGCCTTAGCCGTTTTCATAAGCGTATTAACTGTGCAACAATCTGGCCACAACAATACAGAGATTGGGACTGTACACAGTTTTTGAAATAAAAACTACATAGCTAAACCTTGATTAAGAAAAACGTTGCCGGCTTTTAATACATTGAATACCTTAGTTTCATTACACGTAACTTAGTAACAAGATATCTAATGTATTACTGTCTTACTTAAGTATAAGTAGGACCTACTCCCAAGAGAGCAACAACACCTGTGTAAGTGTGCTGAGGTTTGTGACCAATCATCGAGTTCTTGTTTGTTTACATTAGGTTTATTCTTGTGATGAACAGAGTACATAATAGACTGTAGGGGCCATGCGCAGACGGGCTGCGAGCTGTGACGTCACCATAAACCCTTGCCATGCCTCACTAACTTGGAGCTTATGGCCATACGGCGTACATGTTTATAATTCGTAGACAGGTATGAAAATAATCGAGATTTTTCCAGGTTGTAGTGTACTGTTGTCGTTATTAAGCTTTCTATTTGTCACACTGTCTTTTCCATGGTCGGTAAAAGACTAGTATAAAGCCTCCGAACTAAGCCTTTTTCGAAAAAAGGCTTAAAAAACTTCGAGTTTCGGAACACTACGGCTTAAACCAATATAAGCTGTTGGAACGCTAAATTGCCTAAGTCTTCTTTTTTAAAAGTGACTGCACTAGGAAGAAAAAATTTCAGTATGTCTCTGACAAACGGTAAGGCTTCATAAGATAGACAATTTAAACTCGCAGCGTTTGTTATGTCTTAAGATGACCACAAAGTACATCGTCGTTTCATAAGCCACTGTGGCTGAGTCAGAAAAATATCACTTTTTGGACATATTTTAATTTCATGTATCTCAGCGCTACATCCAGAGATCATGTAGATCTCGATTTTTTTGCCTATGGTCTTTTATTTCTGTTGCCACAATATCAAATTGTTGGCCTAAGAACACATTATCGCGTATATGGTAGTGTTTGTTTCCACAGTTGATGTTTTGTCTAGTGGCAATTTCGTCATTAGTTGATAACATACTTGCCTCTAAAATACCTTCCACTTCTTTAAGGTAGCTTCGTTTTTATGCCCGAATATTTCTCTCGTTATTAGCCCTCGTTATCCCTACAGAGTATTCCAACATCCGTATTCCAGGCTGTCCCCACAATGACCAACCGCAATAGTTCTCATTTTTTTCAGTCGCATATATGCTTCATCAAATTTGTTGCTTACACAATGTAACTACGGCTCTTTTTTGTGTATCTTATTTTTAGTGTACGTGATTAGAATAGCACGTACTTGGAATGCTTTTATTAGATGGAGCCCAGTATAACTTGAATTTGTTCCTAGACTTTGCGAGAATTGAAGGAAAAGAAAATGAAAGGAAAGCTCAAAATCAATCATCTCGACGTTTTTGAGGAAAGCGATTCGGATACGCGTGAGGAAGAAATAACAAATGCTGAAGACCATTCTACCATTCTGAAACTGAAGTTGAGGGCAGTAATGTAGAGGGTGAATGTGAAACGAAGAGCTGAAGATTTTTTATGTTGGGAGGAGGCTTCGATGTGATGATAGTAGAACCCAGCAGAAAAGAAGGAAACTTGATAATTTTTCTGCCATAAGATATATAAACCTTTTCTTATCTGTTTCAGTGTATCATAAAATTTTTTATACAATTATTAACAAAAAATATTCTATTTTGAACATAAAATGGATAAAATATGTTGAATGGTATATATAATGTAAAATAAGACCAATAACTGAAGCAAAACAACGTGTTTTGCTTTGTGTAACGCGCGACTGCTCACGTGACTGACAGGGAAAGATTAAGATTGTGCTGTGATTAATATCGTCTTTGCAGTCTCTAAGGCAAATCTGTTTCTTTTCCATACCTTACACAGGCTGATCATCGCTAAAAATACTGGGTATTTGTTACACTTGTTTATGAAGGCAATAACATACCAGTCTTTACGTACAGTGTTGATCATCGGAAGCTCTATTTGCTGCTCTAATACACTGTTTCCCCTCACATGATGGCTTCTATCTCTATCACATGACACCAGAGTAAATTTTGCTGATAACTTGTCGTGTATATGTACACATATAGAAGACAGTGTGGCTAGAATATCTCCGTTAGTTGTGCCTGAGATCCTGACTAGCTGACCACTCTGTCCACAGAGCCATGAGTATCGACAAATACAAGGGACGTGTCGCATTGGTTACTGGCGCCAGTGCGGGCATCGGCGCTGCCATAGTGCAGGCGTTGCTGAAAGGAGGACTCACCGTCGTGGGAATAGCCAGGAGGGTTGACAAGATCAAGGTACACATACACACACTCTGTGTCCTAACTTGTATTCCTAGATACAGTCTTACAATGAGAACGTATGGCTGCCAGTTTTTTTTTAAATTTATTTTATTTTTTATTTTGTGGAGTGGTGAGTATTGCGTGTCTCGCCTTGCGATGAGTTTGGCAGCACATTCAGATCTTGCATGCATGTGTTCCCTGACCCAGCAGTGGTAGGTTGGGAGTAGTAGTGCTGTGTATATGTTTGTTGCTGTTACTTGTGTTATTGTCTAGTTGTTGTGTGATCAGAGTGTGGTCTGAATGCTTACTATTACAGAGAGAGAGTTTTTAGAGAGCTTGTGAGGCGGCAAATTGGATTCCGTTATTCTGCTTCGAGGTGTCCACATTCTGACACTGTGCGTGATTTAATTCGCAAATTCCCGACAACAGGTTCAGTTCATGGTGCACCACGAACTGGTAGGTTCACAATTTTAACAAAACGGAAGCTTCAGAGATTTATACCAAATAAATTATCAAACGACGGAGCTGATGCTCCTTTGTACACAAAACGCGTTAGAACACTGTTGCAGAAACAACGAAACAAACATGCCAAATTTAAACAGACGCAAAATCCCCAAGATTGTCGATCTTTTACAGAAGCTCGAAATTTAGCGCGAATTTCAATGCGAGATGCCTATAACAGTTTCCACAACAAAACTTTGTCTCGAAACCTGGCAGAAAATCCAAAGAGGTTCTGGTAGTATGTGAAGTATGTTAGCGGCAAGAAACAATCAATGCCTTCTCTGTACGATAGCTTTGGAGATACTATCGTAGACAGTGCTGCCAAAGCAGAGTTACTAAACACAGCCTTCCGAAATGCCTTCACAAAAGAAGACGAAGTAAATATTCCAGAAGACTGTATACCAATTAGGTTCCTTTCGGAGTATGCTGATGCATTAGCTCCATACTTAACAGTCATATACAACCGTTCGCTCGACGAAAGATCCGTACCCAAAGACTGGAAGGTTGCACAGGTCGCACCAATATTCAAGAAAGGCATTACGAGCAATCCACTAAATTACAGGCCCATATCGTTAGCGTCGATATGCAGCAGGTTTTTAGAACATATATTGTGTTAGAACATAATGAATTACCTCGAAGAAAACGGTCTATTGACACACAGTCAACATGGGTTTAGAAAACATCGTTCTTGTAAAACACAGCTAGCCCTTTATTCACATGAAGTGCTGAGTGCTATTGACAAGGGATTTCAGATCGATTCCGTATTTCTGGATTTCCGGAAGTCTTTTGACACTGTAACAAACAACCGGCTCGTAGTGAAATTGCGTACTTATGGAATATAGTCTCAGTTATGTGACTGGATTTGCGACTTCCTGTCAGAGAGGTCACAGTTCGTAGTAATTGACGGAAAGTCATCGAGTAAAACAGAAGTGATTTCTGTCGTTCCCCAAGGAACTATTATAGGCCCTTTGCTGTTCGTTATCTATATAAACGATTTGGGAGACAATCTGAAAAGCCATTTTAGATTGTTTGCAGATGACGTTGTCGTTTATCGACTAATAAAGTCATCAGAAGATCAAAACAAATTGCAAAACGATTTAGAAAAGATATCTGAATGGTGCGAAAATTGGCAGTTGACCCTAAATAACGAAAAGTGGGAGCTCATCCACACAAGTGCTAAAAGGAATTAGTTATACTACGGTTACACTATAAATGTCTAATCTAAAAGCCGTAAATTGAGCTAAATACCTAGGTATTACAGTTACGAACAACTTAAATTGGAAGGAACACATAGAAAGTGTTGTTGGGAAGGCAAACCAAAGACTGCGTTTTATTGGCAGGACACTTAGAAAATGTAACAGACCTACTAAGGAGACTGCTACGCTACGCTTGTCCGTCCTCTTTTAGAATACTGCTGCGCGTTGTTGGATCCTTACCAGAAAGGCAGCACGTATTGTATTATCGCTAAATATGGGAGGGAGTGTCACAGAATGATACAGGATTTGGGATGGACATCATTAAAAGAAACGCGTTTTTCGTTGCGCCGGAATCTTCTCACGAAATTTCAAACACCAACTATCTCCTCCGAATGCGAAAATATTTTGTTGATACCGAATTACATAGGGAGGAACGATCACCAAGATAAAATAAGGTAAATCAGACCTCGTACGGAAAGATATAGATGTTCATTCTTTCAACGCGCTATACGAGATTGGAATAATAGAGAATTGTGAAGCTGGTTCAAAAAAATGGTTCAAATGGCTCTGAGCACTATGGGACTCAACTGCTGAGGTCATTAGTCCCCTAGAACTTAGAACTAGTTAAACCTAACTAACCGAAGGACATCACACACATCCATGCCCGAGGCAGGATTCGAACCTGTGATCGTAGCGGTCTCGCGGTTCCAGACAGCAGAAGGTGGTTCCATGAACCCTCTGCCAGGCACTTAAATGTGATTTGCAGAGTATCGATGTAGATGTAGATGTTCACAACATTACGGACATCATGCTGCGGAGTCCAACTACACAATGAAGAGATTATCGCAAGGTAGCTAAAATTTCTGCTACGAGCACAAAAAGCCGTAACCTAAGAACTGTGGATGTATCCGTATGAAATTACTGCAGTGCACTAATTATGTTGTATGGACCACGTGAAACGAATAACATATTGTGAATGGTTTCAGATATTTGTTAACTGTCATGGAGTTGGGGTTTTAGATCGAACGTTTTTCACTGTTGAGGATTAGTTTCACCTATCTGGCTTCATTAATTCCCAAATTTTCTTATTAGAATATCCAGATTCCTTAAGTGAAACACCATTGCCTGGAGAGAAAATCGGAGTGTGGTTTGCCATAACGCAAGCGCGAATTATAGGGTCTATCTTTTTCGATACTACCATCACTTTTGATATTTATTGTTCCCAGATAATTTATCCATTTATCGTTCTGCTGAATGAAAATGAGGTCAGTGATTCATTATTCCAACAAGACAACGCTAATGCTCAGCAACATGCTCGCAAAGGCGCATTGTACTGAATACACTGTGGTGTGAGGCTGCTATGATGTCTGCAGTCGCTTTAGGGTGAAGGCTTCCTGTTTTCCAAGCAGCCGACATTTGAAAAAGCCATCTGGACTGTTCTCAGGAGTTACGTTGTTGTTCCAGAGGGCTCCAGTCTTCCTGAGAAACACATTTAAGAGAGTGCAAGAACGAGTTGCATTGACATTAAATAAAAGTGTTCTCCATTGCAGAACGACAGGCCTATTGGAGGCGATGGGAGCATGCCTAGTCTGTGGGTGGTCACCCCCTGACCAGGCAGGCGCTGTGTGGGGGTTGTGTCGATGTATTTCAGACGAACAATTTGCACTTGGGGCGCCCATCCTTTCATCTTTTGTTGTTTAGTTGACTATACACACTATTGTGTTGGCATACGACCAGCTAGTGCAATGAGGCGTTCGGAGGAGCAGCTGGCCTTTTGAAAAGGTCTGTGTGTCCCTTCTCCCCCCCCCCCCCTCCCTTGTAGGAGGAAGGCTGGATGGGGGGAGGGGAGGCATGATTGGAGGTAAGAGGGTCTCGATTTTCGGCAGTTTGTAAACGTCTATCGATGAGAACACACACCCAGCCACCACCCCCTCTGCAGCCTTTTGGGACGACGATTTTCCCCAGCACATGTGTTGCCTTATGAGCCATTCATTAGGAGTGCTGGTTTTTTCACGACAGTTTTGAAGTGTAATTACAACTGTGATGCATTTTTACCGGCAGTTGTGGCAGCGTGTATTGGCTTCGGCTACCTGGGTTGCAGGGTGGCTTTTGAGCAAGCATATGTAGCGAACTATGACATCAAACAACGATAGATATTGTGCTTAGCTGCATGCTTACAAGTAATACACTTGTTAAACTCTTCTCTGTCCAACACCAGCATCTCGACAGTTGAACCTACTTTCCACCAAAATGAACAAAGATGGTACCTTACACCCCTGCCATTTTCCTTCCAGCTTGTAGGTGAAGGGTAGAGTTTGGGTGTTATTGCGAAATTTTTTCACAGCAGAATAATACCTGTTGTGTGACATCGTCAGTTTTTAGCGAGTGTGCGATTTTTGGCCGTCCTTGTCCCGTGCTATGCATATAGTTGAGTAATTACGCCCGATCTTTATGATTAATTATGTAATTAGGACCTATCTTTACTTCAGTTAGTGATAATTTCAGATGTTAGCAAAAATTTCCAAAAAAATATCGTACATCTTTATTTTTAGTCTAGAATACTGTGGAGTACTTTTCAAAAGAAAATTCTTACCAGTCGTTACGAAAAAAAGTAAAACCTAACTTTACAAGACACTTTCAAGAAATACTTTTTCTCACATTTTCTCATAAAACGAACTATAACACCGCAGCTGCATCTTGAGATTATCTTTATTGTCTCACACGACTAGTTTCGGCGGCACATTACCACCATCCTCAGGCCCACCACTGCCAAAAGAGTAACAGAATTCATTGGCGCATTTATTGTGGAATCGTTGTTACTAGTACAAGTGGGCTAGCTTTCTTCTCTACTCGACACTGTGTTGTCTCCAGTGCAACAAAGCCGAAACTAGTTTTCTCATATACTTCATCAGCAGGAGTCTCTCGGCCATGCAATAAGATGGACATCGTTTTTTTATTACTTCAGTCTGAGTCAAAATCAAGAAACAGTAATATCTTTTCGGTAAAAAATTTAGGAACACTCTAAAAGATTAAAGATATGTCTAGTAAATATTTTATTGTGAAAACGTAAAACTATTCATAGATAAAAAATAAAATAGCCCATGTAACTAAAATCGTCGTCGCTGAGGAATCTGCGTTCTCTTTGATCTTGTAGAAAACTTCCAGCGTTAAAATTGTTATGAAGAGTACAAAAGTAATTTTGGTAACATCTGAAACATAAATTAAAACTGTGTGCCGGACCGAGACTCGAACTCGGGACCTTGGTAGAGCACTTTCCCGCGAAAGGCAAAGGTCCCGAGTTCGAGTCTCGGTCCGGCATACAGTTTTAATCTGCCAGGATTTTCATATCAGCGCAGACTCCTGTGTAGAGTGAAAATTTCATTCAATCTGAAACACACATACTGTATCGAACGTGAATTATTTTCGAAAGTCTCCATATGTGACAGCGCACGAATATTTCATAGCCGCCTCGACGTTTCTAGTTCCAGTGGCACGCCTTCACAGGACCGAGAATATTCCCCAAACGCCGGAGAGATCGTGTATATGGATCCGTATTACACAGAGGCGATAAAAGTCGTTGGATAGCGATATGCTCATATGCAGATTATGGTAGTATCGTGTAGGCTAGATAAAGTATGAAAGGGCGGAGCATTGGCCGATCTGGCATTTTTACTCACGTGATTCGTGTGAAAAGGTTTCCAATGCTACTACGGGCGCACGAAGGGAATTAACTTTCTTTGAACGTGGAATGGTAGTTGGAGCTAGACACATGGGACACTCCATTTCGGAAATCGTTAGGGAATTCAGTATTCCGAGATCCACTGCGTCAACCAGAAAACCAAATTTCATGCATTAGCTCCCACTACAGGCAACACAGTGGCCGACTGTCTTCACTTAACGACCGAGAGCAGCGACGTTTGCGTTAGAGATGTCAGTGCTAACAGGCAAGTAACACTGCGAAAATCAATGTGGGCCGTACATCGAACGAATCCGTGAGGACATAGGGGCGAAATTTGGCGTTAATGGGCTGTGGCAGCAGACAAGGATAAGAGTGTCATTGCTAACTGCACGACACAGCCTGCAGCGGGGCTCTTGACCGTATCGTTTCTACCCTACACTGCTTATCAGATGAGTCTACATTTCAGTTGTTAAGATCTCATGGCAGGGTTCGAGTGTGGTGTAGACCTCTTGAAACCGTGGACTCAGGTTGTCAACAAGGATCTGTACAAGATGGTGATGGCTCCATAACGGAATGGACGGGGTCCAAAGGTCCAATTCAGCAGATAATTGACTGAAAATGGTTATATTTGCCTACTTGGTGACGATTTCCAGCTATTCACAGATTTCATGTTCCCGTGACAACGCGCCATGCTACCGGACTACATTTGTCTGTGATTGGTTTGAAGAACATTCTGGACAATTCGAACAAATGATTTGGCCACCCACATCGCCCGACATGAATCACATCGGATATTTATGAGACATAAACTAGAAATCAGTTCGTGTACGAAATCCTGCACAGACAACACTTTCGCAATTACGGACGGCTGAAGAGGCAGCATGGCTCAATATTTCTGCAGGGCACTTCCAACGACTTGCTGAGTCCATGCCACGTCGAATCACTGCACTATGCCATGCAAAAGTAGGTCCGACACGATGTTAGGAGGTATCCCATGACTTTCGTCACCTCAGGATATGTTAAAAACGTTCTCTAGATACCCCACAGTTTGTAGATACCCCACACTTTTGTGCTTGCTCAATCTATGCTTTTCAGATCTCAGAATGGAAACATAGTTTGGTGAACCCAGTAATAAGAACGAATGGTCTAGTAAGTGAGTTTCTTCTGTTTTCATATCAGTCTAGGTCGCCTCTCTCACTACCCCCTCCCCCACTCCCTAGTGAAATAATGTCGTTGACATATTTCTGTAGAGTAGTAGAAGAAAATGTTAAAAGATTTATTACAGGTGACACCAAACGGTAGACAATCAGTGCCGCTCTGCTTTAGCTGTAACACTGCATTTAAAAATCAAAGATATGAATGTGGAAACGAAAAATAATCAATAGAATCAAACGAACTTTTGATGTAAACTCGATACTGCATTCATTCTCTTTCGGTCAGTGGTACACATTACATCTCGGTGATGTTGGAAATAGTCACATCCACCTTTTTTCATCTGGAAGTATCTGGAGATAATTTTTAAGCGAGCAGGTGCCTCATTTACCTTTGTCGAATACTTGCAGGCCAGCCTGTCCTTCACGACCTAATGTAGTGTTGCAGTTGAAACCCACCAGCAGGCCGTGGTGGCCGAGCGGTTCTAGACGCTACAGTCTGGAACCGCGAGACCGCTACGGTCGCAGGTTCGCTACCTGCCTCGGGCATGGATGTGTGTGATGTCCTTAGGTTAGTTAGGTTTAAGTAGTTCTAAGTTCTAGGGGACTGATGATCTCAGCAGTTAAGTCCCATACTTCTCAGAGCTATTTGAAACCCACCTGCTTCACTGTTGACTGCATCGTGCACCAGTCCGCAATGAGACGGTGGAGACAGAATGACTGCTTGAACGAAAAGCGTTGCCTACTAAATATCTTTCATGTTGAATGTTTCCTTTAAATAATTTGTTTTCTTTGATTTGATTTGGATTTTGAAGAGCTGGCTTGTTGATTGATTGTAACTTGGCTGTTGTTTAGCTTTGTGCATTTCCAACTGCGAGAGAAACTAAATATATCTGCCTGCCCGAATGCAACATGAATCTGGCCCGGGTTTTCTAGTCTTTCTAAAAGAAATGTGCAAACTGATTAAATCCTGATATTTACAGTTAATATCTTTAATTAGTAGATTAAAACTGAAGAAACTGCAAAAAGGTGGGAATTTAAGGAGATGGGACCTGGATAAACTAAAAGAACCAGAGGTTGTACAGAGATTCAGGGAGAGCATAAGGGAGCAATTGACAGGAATGGGGGAAATAAATACAGTAGAAGAAGAATGGGTAGCTTTGAGGGATGAAGTAGTGAAGGCAGCAGAGGATCAAGTAGGTAAAAAGACGAGGGCTAGTAGAAATCCTTGGGTAACAGAAGAAATATTGAATTTAATTGATGAAAGGAGAAAATATAAAAATGCAGTAAGTGAAACAGGCAAAAAGGAATACAAACGTCTCAAAAATGAGATCGACAGGAAGTGCAAAATGGCTAAGCAGGGATGGCTAGAGGACAAATGTAAGGATGTAGAGGCTTGTCTCACTAGGGGTAAGATAGATACTGCCTACAGGAAAATTAAAGAGACCTTTGGAGATAAGAGAACGACTTGTATGAATATCAAGAGCTTGGATGGAAACCCAGTTCTAAGCAAAGAAGGGAAAGCAGAGAGGTGGAAGGAGTATATAGAGGGTCTATACAAGGGCGATGTACTTGAGGACAATATTATGGAAATGGAAGAGGATGTAGATGAAGATGAAATGGGAGATACGATACTGCGTGAAGAGTTTGACAGAGCACTGAAAGACCTGAGTCGAAACAAGGCCCCCGGAGTAGACAATATTCCATTGGAACTACTGAGGGCCGTGGGAGAGCCAGTCCTGACAAAACTCTACCATCTGGTGAGCAAGATGTATGAAACAGGCGAAATACCCTCAGACTTCAAGAAGAATATAATAATTCCAATCCCAAAGAAAGCAGGTGTTGACAGATGTGAAAATTACCGAACTATCAGCTTAATAAGTCACAGCTGCAAAATACTAACAAGAATTCTCTACAGACGAATGGAAAAACTAGTAGAAGCCAACCTCGGGGAAGATCAGTTTGGATTCCGTAGAAACACTGGAACACGTGAGGCAATACTGACCTTACGACTTATCTTAGAAGAAAGATTAAGGAAAGGCAAGCCTACGTTTCTAGCATTTGTAGACTTAGAGAAAGCTTTTGACAATGTTGACTGGAATACTCTCTTTCAAATTCTAAAGGTGGCAGGGGTAAAATACAGGGAGCGAAAGGCTATTTACAATTTGTACAGAAACCAGATGGCAGTTAAAAGAGTCGAGGGACATGAAAGGGAAGCAGTGGTTGGGAAGGGAGTAAGACAGGGTTGTAGCCTCTCCCCGATGTTGTTCAATCTGTATATTGAGCAAGCAGTAAAGGAAACAAAAGAAAAATTCGGAGTAGGTATTAAAATTCATGGAGAAGAAATAAAAACTTTGAGGTTCGCCGATGACATTGTAATTCTGTCAGAGACAGCAAAGGACTTGGAAGAGCAGTTGAATGGAATGGACAGTGTCTTGAAAGGAGGATATAAGATGAACGTCAACAAAAGCAAAACAAGGATAATGGAATGTAGTCTAATTAAGTCGGGTGATGCTGAGGGAATTAGATTAGGAAATGAGGCACTTAAAGTAGTTAAGGAGTTTTGCTATTTGGGGAGCAAAATAACTGATGATGGTCGAAGTAGAGAGGATATAAAATGTAGGCTGGCAATGGCAAGGAAAGCGTTCCTGAAGAAGAGAAATTTGTTAACATCCAGTATTGATTTAAGTGTCAGGAAGTCATTTCTGAAAGTATTCGTATGGAGTGTAGCCATGTATGGAAGTGAAACATGGACGATAAATAGTTTGGACAAGAAGAGAATAGAAGCTTTCGAAATGTGGTGCTATAGAAGAATGTTGAAGATTAGATGGGTAGATCACATAACTAATGAGGAAGTATTGAATAGGATTGGGGAGAAGAGAAGTTTGTGGCACAACTTGACCAGAAGAAGGGATCGGTTGGTAGGACATGTTCTGAGGCATCAAGGGATCACCAATTTAGTATTGGAGGGCAGCGTGGAGGGTAAAAATCGTAGAGGGAGACCAAGAGATGAATACACTAAGCAGATTCAGAAGGATGTAGGTTGCAGTAGGTACTGGGAGATGAAAAAGCTTGCACAGGATAGAGTAGCATGGAGAGCTGCATCAAACCAGTCTCAGGACTGAAGACCACAACAACAACAACATCTTTAATTAAACAAACTGGTCCCTATACGTTAATGACCTAGCTAATAATACTGTTTATGAAATTGACCCTGGGCGTAGATAATTCTGCAATGAAAATCTCGGTAATTTTTGAAGAATGATTGCCCATCGAAGTCGCGTGGTCCAAATGATACATATCGAACGTGCGATCCTAAATCGATCATGAGACTCTGGCGGCGAGCGTTATGATCAGTTATTTGTGATCGTCAATTTTATCTGTTTTCTGTCGTTCCCTTAGTTACTCAATATTACATACCTCCGCGAATTATTTCTGAGTTGCTAGGGAAACCTAGACGATTTATGTCGGTAGTGAGTGGGATGTCTGGTGTTCTTGACGTTTCTTCGGCTGATTCTCTCACTTGGAATAATCTGATTCCATGCTAATCCAGCGTAGAAAATTGTTTGACTTTTTGTCGCGAATGTCGACTACTACCTGACGAGGAAACGAGGGACTGTGCAGACTGGGGGTGCGAAGTTGAAACGTCCCCTTAGAAAAATTAATGAATGACTGTGCTGATAGACCCCCTTACATTATTTGATTTTCAAACAGCTGAGCAAAACTGAACGTACTCAGACATTTCTCTCTTTACCTATTAAGATCAACACTAAACTGACACACAATATTTTTAGCGCAACGCAATCTGACTTTCAATAATCCCTACAAAAGAATGGCCCTGACGAACATTAACCTATACCTTTCACAAATCACTTACCTCACAAAAATCATAGTTACTCGAACTACTGCAAAACAGCGAGCGCCATTACTGCCAGCTAAATAAAAGATTCAAACTACTGAAGGCACTAACTGCTGATAGGCATAGTTCGCAAATGAAAGATTTTGATAGAGAACAAACAATGTATTTACCTTAATAGTGTTCAAAAGTCATAATATATTGCAGTTCGTGACATCCAGTCTAACAAATTTATGGTCTCTGATGGACACACGTCCAGATCATCCGCTCTCAAATCTCCGCCATTTCTCTCCCCGCATCCACCACTGCTGGCGGCTCACCTCCAACTGCGCAATGCTACGCGCTGTTAACAGCCAACTGCCCAGCACTACAATAGCAAATTCCAACAATGCCACCTAGTCACAGACTGCACACAGCACAGCCAGTGATTTTCATAAAGAGCGCTACGTGGCGGTGGCGTTACCAATATAAGAACCTAAACAGCCTACTTACAAAGTGTGTAAAACTTCGTAAGAAGGGCTTCGATGCTGAAATACCGTTACAATTTCATTGAGAACAGTGCGGAAAACGACCGAGTTTCAGGAAGAATACATGGTTCGAGTCTTCTAAATTGTCCATACAGACCAGCGTAATTCTTCTATCTTGCTGGATTCGAGACTACACCTTGCAAGGAACAGCATCGGAAACTGAGTTATCTGCTAATACCGTGTGCGACTATTTCGGGTTTTGCAGAGAAGTGTGTTATGTGGTAGTGACGAACGACAGTCTACCGATTGGTGTACCGAGTGAAGTTGTTGAAGTGGACGAATCTCACATAGCAAGAAGGAAGAACCAGAGAAGGCGACCTTTAAAGAGTGAAATCGATCATATTTGGATATTTGATGGGATACAAAGAGAATCCCGAGAAAAGGTCACTTTAGTGCGTCTGATAAAACACTTTATACTGCCTGGTAGCAAAGTCATTACAGACTGGTTTAAGTCCTACAAGACACTCAGAGCAGAAGGATTCGACCACGACTTCGTCCACCACTCTGCAGAGTTCGTGTCTTTGGATGACCCCAGTGTCCACACGCAGAACTTCGAGCGGCTGTAGAAAACTGTGAAGTCTTCCATTAAAAGAGAAAGGCGTTCAGGACAGAGAGACGAACTATACTTGTTTCAGTATCTCTATTTCCACAAGTTGCATTTGCAGGAAAAAGTTAGTGCATGTGACACTCTACCCATATTCTTGCGTGATATTGACAGAGTTAACCCAGGCTATGGCAAAAAGGGAATTGATCCCGTAGCGTACACATCAAATGGACTTTCACATGACGACTACACCGACGACGAATAACGTAATTACAAGTATTTTTGTAACGCTCTTCTTTTGTCATTGCTGTAGGGACCACCGTAAACATACTCATAACGCCCGCCATCAGCGTCGCATTATCGATTTAGGATCACGCGTTCGATACGTATCGTTTGGACTACGCGACTTCGATAGGCAATCATTCTTGGAAATTACCAAAATCTCTTATTTCATAATGTAATTGCTTGGAAACAATGTGCTTGCTGCTCTGTGTGCGCCAGCTGCAAATTTTTAACTACAGTTGCTTTACTGAGAGCTTAGTTTAATGCTCCAGACAATCAGTAAACTATTTTAAACACATTATTGAGTGAGACACTCCTTTAAATAAAAATGACTTGGATTGAGGATGTGGACAGTGCTCTTTGGCGAAATATTCCTTTAACAAAGTGTTTTTAAAATATTTGGTATGTTATTAATTGTATGAGTGTTACAACACTCATTAACACTGAAAAGGGTAGCATTGATATCAAACTTTTACTCTCACAAATGTTAGACAAAGAATTGGTAAATATAAAAAATACCTTACAGTGAGAATTATACATCTCTAAAGAAAAATTTTAAGTTCTCTAATATGGATGTGTCATTCAGCAATAATTACAAGCTACGCGCGAACGCAGTGCCACATAAATAAAAAGTATTACCTTCGTTTCCTTCATACTATTTTCTAGTCTCAATACATCTCATTTCATTCTAAATCACTTACTGAATTTTTCTCCTCTGTACCACAATACTGAAACACAAATAATTTTACTTAAACATCTTCTCGCTGCCAAGCAGCGATGACAAAAACAAGCACATCTTCCAGTGACACAGCTACTCTGACCAAAGACTGCACGCCAATAATAAGCAATCCAAAATTGTCGCTTAGCATTTGAAACATCCAAAGTATGTACAAACTCCATAAATGCAAATAACAAACTTCCAATATACCTGTTTCAGTGTCATTGCCACTTTCAGGAGATGTAGTTTCGAGACTGTCTGTATTCGAACTGGCTATGTTTGAGTGGACGTGTCAATGTACGAGTACTTGGTTAAGGAGGGGGTTACGCTCGCCCATGACAAATACAGATAAGAAGTATCCGGTGAGTTCCTCGTAATCTCTATCAAGACGCCGCTGGTTCTCTTGTGACAGGAACTTGAGCTGAATGGCGCTCCCGGTAAACTTCACGCCATCGCCGGGGATGTGGGTGACGAAGGTAGCATCCTGTCTGTCTTCAAGTGGATTAAGGACAACCTAGGAGGTGTAGACGTCCTGATTAACAACGCTGGTACCTTTCCAGTCAACGAACCGATCGGTAAGGAAAATATATACATAACATTTCATATTTCTTAAAACATTGGTGTAAATGGCTGTATACACTTGTACTGGTGGATAAGAAACGGTACGGCACATCGGAATTGGTCAACACGCTGCCAATCATTTAAAAGGACTGATCTACTGCCAAGCTGTGCAATTAATATCTGTCAAACTGCACAAGAAGTCCCTAGACGTGTGGTGTACCTGTAAGTTAATGATCGGACAACTGATTTCGCTGAAAAAAATTATTCGGACAATACACACATAGACAAAATTCCAATAATGGAACGTAATAGAATTCAGTGTAGATCTAACAAAATAAATGACCGCTCGAAAAGGATGATCCAAGTTCTTGAGATGGTTGCAGTATTGAACTGTCTGTTCAACAGGAAGGAATTTTACATCGTCCTCATCACGTTCACTTAAGATTGGACAGTTAAATCAGTAAAACATTCCCAGTTGCCGTGGGCCCAATTCGAAATGAAATAGCGTGGCGTGGACTGTACTCGGTGATGAGTCAGGGTCATGGTGCGAACGGGACGTGAGCAATTCACTGTGAGAGAGACGCGGGACGGTCGTGCTACGATTTGATCAGAATAAGTCGTCTTCATCATATGAAGATACTGATGCACTACATGTTTTTTAACTCTTGAATGCTGAGCAGCGAAGAAGATACTGCGCATATCCATTCTGGTTGAAAAAAGGGAAGAGACGTGGTATATTCGACGTAATGAAAGAGCTGAACATGTATCCCAACCATTTCCAGAATTTTTACAGTGTTTCTGAAAGGCATTTCTATACTGTGCTACAGACAATGAAGGAAAGCATTCAGAGAAAAGCAACGAGACTAGAATGTTTTGATTATAATATTTGTTTTTCATTTGATTCTCATTTGAACGGAAGCGTAAATGTTGGTGATTTTCTGAGAGATGTTTGAAATATTAGGGCATTTTTCCAAAGTCTGATCATCGATAAATATTTCACTGCTGTAGACTAGAAATGACTAGCTATAGATCATAGTTTTCTACCATATGATACAGATTTTGCACTTATAGAGAGGAACTAAATATTCTTTCACCCAGAAAACTGAATTACAGATTTGTCAAATTATTGCAAAGAAGCCGAGAGACACTGGGAAAGAAATTAGCCGATAGATAACATTCCAGTTCTCCCTATCTCGTGTGATAAAATTCTGTCAGTAAAAAAAAGTACCGAGAAGAAAGCCTTACTTGAGATGTGACAGTACACATCAGGTGAAAAACGGAATTTCGATCAGCATGTACCAAGTGAATAGTGGATTTGCACGTCTGTCTGCCAAAACTCATTGATTGAGAGCGGTAAATGTAATGCTGTCTGCACCTGTTTAGTGTAATTGCAAGAGGAATAGTGTTAAATTTTTCCGTATTTTCTGCAGCTGCTAGTGCAGATTTCTGCAATAAGTAGCACAGGAAAAGCAGTGTGTTTCATCAGCACAACGTTGTAACTGCACAGTTTCAAAGTCCAGAAAAATAAAAAGAGAGTGATATTTTTTAAAATATATCTTAAGTAATTGTCTAATAACTGTTGTAGAAATATCGAAAATGGGGTTTTACCTCAAATACACTGCCTCCAGCAAGAAAGCCCAAATATGTAAGCATAAAATGCACAAGCAATTTGATAGGTATAAAATCATCTAGAATACAGAATACTTTAGTTATAGTAATAGCTAAATACCATTTCTCATCCATTGCTCGCTGGAACACACGCAATTTGTTCGACAATATATGAACGAAAAATGTTGCTGGATGTTTCATTGTTTTTGTAAGTTCCAGTTACGGGCTTCTAGGATTGTAGAGCGGACTGAGTACATAATACTCGTATTTTGAATCAGAACCCATGTGAGGAAACGTACCGATTCCGTGTTAAACCCATTTGAAAACGTGTTTGCTAGGTGGGTATGCAGCAGGGTACTCATGGTGGGGGGTGCTTGCATCAGATTGGCTGATGTCATTTGACGTCTATCCTATCTCTCTGACCTGGTTCGAGCCTCATTCACGTGCCTCTGAGTGTTAGAGCGACATGGTTGAATACACGTTGGCGAAGCACACGGTAATGGATGATCCTCTCGTAGTCTTTCTCACGAGCGTTACCCACAACATCTGACTCCATTGCATACCCTTTTCACCACAATTATGCAACGGCTTCGAGAAAGGGCACCTTCAGCGGGCGTGACTGTACTGCTCCAACGAGACGCCACGCACCCGAATTGGAAGAGGCCGTGATGCGTCACTTTGTTTTTTGTTTATTTGATTACTAACGAGCGGATTTGTAAATAATTGTGAAATGAGTGATGTATTGTGTCACGGCTAATAAATGACTTGTAAAAGTGGCCACGTTACCAACACGTTTTCAAACGGTTGTAGCACGGAAAGGTACATTTCTGGACATAAGTTCCAGTTCAAGCTATTATCTGCTCAGTCCGTTCTACAAATCGTAGATGTTTGTAACACGAATTTCCGAACACACGGTATAACTAACTCTGGCGCTGTATCTGCCATTCCATACTTCTAGTTTGAAAATTGAAGGAAGTCTCAACGCTGCATTAACTTGAAATGAGATTGTAGCCGACTTCATAAATCACTTACGGAAGAGAAAGATGAGCCACAAATTCGCATAGTGTGCAGCCAAAACGTCGAGTGTAGCGCGTCGTATCTCGTCACGGTCAAACGTGAAAAATATTACTTATTTACTCGGTACTGTAAATAGGTATCCTTCTCCCTCCACCGTTAAAAACATTTTCGATATGTTATCTATATTTGGCACGCAGCAAACTATGTCCTAAAACCCGCCGGCCGCGGTGGCCGTGCGGTTCTAGGCGCTTCAAGTCTGGAACCGCGGGACTGCTACGGTCGCAGGTTCGAATCCTGCCTCGGGCATGTATGTGTGTGATGTCCTTAGGTTAGTTAAGTTTAAGTAGTTCTAAGTTCTAGGGGACTGATGACCTAAGATGTTAAGTCCCATAGTGCTCAGAGCCATTTGAATCATAAAACCCACCAAATGTGAACTCGCCAGCGACTGTAAATACGCCTGGTAGTTTACTTATTTGCGAAATATTACAATAACTATGGGGAATAATGGAAATACACGTAAAACCTGTTCATTATCGTGCTACGATGTCGGTGTATGTCGAAATATATTTGATGAAGAGTTTTCTCAAAATCGAATGAGAAAGACGGAGAACACGCGCGAATCCCAAAACAGTGTTTTTTCTTTCATTTTTACGCGAAAAACGAAGCTTAAGGGAAAAACACGAAGTCGGGATAACAGAATTACTTCGATGTTTGTATACCATTATACCATTACGCACAGATATTTCTGCTACACTGTGTGTTAATAAATGATTATGGGGGTTTTAACGCTTTATAACATTTATTATATTAAACTTACAGTTATAAATAATATGTCAAATGAAAGAGCGACTCAAACAGTTTTACCAAGAACCTTATAAATGTTCAATGTGAGCACCATTTGTCACACGGCACACATCAAGTCTATAGCCGAGTTCTTCCCAAACGTTGATAAGTGTGTCTTCAGTGATTGTAGCAACAGCTGCTTCAGTCCGGTTTCTTCATTCAGGGAGGTCTGCTGGTAGCGGAGGCAAGTACACACGATCCTTGATGAAGCCCCAAAGGAAAAAAAAAACCGCATGGCGTTAGATCGGGTGAACGTGGAGGCCATGCAAAGCAAGCCCTGTCATTGGGCCCCTTGCGGCCTATCCAGCGTTTGTGCCATAGACTTGGTGTGTGCCGTGTGACAAATGGTGCTCACATTGAACATTTATAAGGTTCTTGGTAAAACTGTATGAGTCGCAAGTTGAATGTAATAATTATTATAAAGCATTAAAACCCCGATATTCATTTATGAACACTCTGTATAATAGACTCGTAAAACGTCTCTTGAGATATTCCCGGAATTGCCAGAGTAGTGCACCTTACTACTTTTATTCTTAGGAAACGGCGATGTAAAAAATGTTCTGTATATGTCAAACCCTGGTTCGATGTAAGAGGTGGCCTGATGGGCATAATCAGAGCAGGTAAAATAAACAAATACAATAATTATGAAGCACGGAGGAACGTGCAGCCATATGAACAGACGATGGACCAACCATTTACTTTGCTGCATTCCAAAACATAAGCATGGACTGAGAAGACAATCTTGTGAAAGGTCGGTTTACGAAACCAGAAAACGCTAGTGAGCAACACACATGTACACAGCTGAAGCCTGAATTGCAAGAAGAGATCATGGCAGTTGTTCGCTGCTTCGTCAACACGGCAAACTGCTGTATAAATTTTAATAAATAACCACGCATGAGCAAAAGCTGAATATGTGCAAAATTTTAAATGGGCGCATGATACATGCAAAACTCTCAAAAATTTCTATTTATCAAAATTCTTCCAAAAACGTACTGATTACCAATGTTAAATTTCTTTTTCTGACAATCAGATGGCAAGACAGAAGACTGGAAGAGCATCCTGGACGTGAACGTGCTGGGTCTGAGCATCTGCACCAGGGAGGCCGTGCAGGACATGCTGGGCAGGGGCGTCGACGACGGCTTCATCATCCACATCAACAGGTGGGTTACTCCAACCCTACTGCAAAGTGGGATCACCTGCATTCAGGACGATATAGTGGCATCTGTCCAAAGTGATATAGCCTGTTAACAGCCTTTAGGTGTCAAGTGAATTCAACAGCCATATCTGCTTTTGTTGTTGTTGTTGTTGTTGTTGTTGTTGGGGATCTTCATTCCTTACACTGAGTTGCTGCGTCTCTCCACGACAGTCTATTGTGCGCAAGTGCCATCAACTCTGAGTAACTATTACAACCTGTATCAATTTGAACCTGCTTACTGTAGTCTGGTGTTTGCCCCCTTCTACATTTTTTACCGTTTACAGTTCCTTCAGCTACCACACTGACAATTCCTTAGCGCAATTGGATGTGGTCTAGCAAGCAATCCCTCCCTTTACTCAATTTGTTTTTTGCGCCCATTAAATATCCCAGTGGTCATCAACTGTCCATGCACAAGAACCAATAGAGACGTTGTGGGGTGGTGCTTGGAGTCGCTTATGTACTGATATTATTAATTACTGATAACCAACGTAAAGTAGTATGTTATGAAGCCCCAATTGACTAGCCATGGAATGGACATGACATGCTGGCCACCGGTCCTCCAGGACAGATCATAAAAAGTCGGAAGTACTCGGAATACTTCGTGTCGACTATTCTCCTTTTCATATTGCTGCGACCCTCAGAGACTCGAAAGTTGTCACACTATAATTGCCTGTTGTGGTGTTGTTTTTTATGGTGTTGTCTGTGTGAGTTGATGATTAATGGTCCAAATGGTTCAAATGGCCCTGAGCACTATGCGACTTAACTTCTGAGGTTATCAGTCGCCTAGAACTTAGAACTAATTAAACCTAACTAACCGAAGGACATCACACACATCCATGCCCCAGGCAGGATTCGAACCTGCGACCGTAGCGGTCGCTCGGCTCAGACTGTAGCGCCTAGAACCGCACGGCCACTCCGGCCGGCTGATGATTAATTGCTTAATGATAGTACACTACTGGCCATTAAAATTGCTACACCAAGATGAATTGCAGATGTAAACGGGTATTCATTGAACAAATATATTATACTAGAACTGACTCGTGATTATATTTTCACGCAATTTGGGTGCGTAGGTCCTGAGAAGTCAGTACCCAGAACAATCACCTACGGCCGTAATAACGGCGTTGATACGTCTGGGCATAGAGTCAAACAGAGTTTGGATGGCGTGTACAGGTACAGCTGCCCATGCAGTTTCATCACGATACCACAGTTCATCAACAGTAGCGACTGGTGTATTGTGACGAGCCAGTTGCTCGGCCACCATTGACCAGACGTTTTCAATTGGTGAGACATCTGGAGAATGTGCTGGCCAGGGCAGCAGTCTAACATTTTCTGTATCCAGAACCACCCGTGCAGGACCTGCAACATGCGGTCGTGCATTATCCTGCTGAAATGTAGGGTTTCGCAGGGATCGAATGAAGGGTAAAGCCGCGTGTCGTAACACATCTGAAATGTAACGTCCACTGTTCAAAGTGCCGTCAATGCGAACAAGAGGTGACCGAGACGTGTAACCAATGGCACCCCACACCATCACGCCGGGTGATACGCCAGTATGGCGATGACGAATACACGCTTCCATTGAGCGTTCACCGCGATGTCGACAAACACGGATGCGACCATCATGATGCTGTAAACAGAACCTGGATTCATCCGAAAAAATGACGTTTTGCCATTCGTGCACCCAGGTTCGTCGTCTGTGATGCAGCGCCAAGGGTAACCGCAGCCATGGCCTCCGAGCCGATAGTCCATGCTGCTGCAAACGTAGCCGAACTGTTCGTGCAGATGGTTTTTGTCTTGCAAACGACCCCATCTGTTGATTCAGGGATCGAGACGTGGTTGCACGAACCTTCACAGTCATGCGGATAAGATGCCTGTCATCTCGACTGCTAGTGATACGAGGCCGTTGGGATCCAGCACGGCGTTCCGTGTTACCCTCCTGAACCCACAGATTACATATTCTGCTAACAGTCATTGGATCTCGACCAACGCGAGCAGCAATGTCGCGATACGATAAGCCGCAATCGCAACAGGCTGCAATCCGACCTTTATCAAAGACGGAAACGTGATGGTACGCATTCCTCCTCCTTGAACGAGGTATCACAACAACGTTTCACCAGGCAACGCCGGCCAACTGCTGTTAGTGTATGAGAAATCGGTTGGAAACTTTCCTCATGTCAACACGTTGTAGGTGTCGCCACCGTCAACCTTGTGTGAATGCTCTGAAAAGCTAATCATTTGCATATCGCAGCATTTTCATCCTGTCGGTTAAATTTCGCGTCTGTAGCACGTCATCTTTGTGGTGTAGCAATTTTAATGTCCAGTAGTGTAATTTGACTTATATATGAAAGCATTATGCAATCTGACACCAGATCACAAATGTTTACCGAATGTTCTGAATGTCTTTTTCTTCTACTCCTTGCTTTGTATTATAACAGCCTTAATTTAATTTCATATCCCTTCCTACAAATATGTACCATATTTAAAGGTGGCTGTCTCTACAATGTGCAATCAGGAATCCATTATACTTCCTTCTGAAATTTATACACTTACGTTCAGAAAAAAAAACAAAAAAAAAAAAGAACAGAACACTCTGAAGGACCAGAGATAGGACGTTCACATTTACAGGAAATGTAAGTTAGGATGTCCTGCAGAAACGATTACAATTTGAAGGCGCGGGTTGAAGGTCAGTATCGATATCGTGGCGCAACACCACTCACCGTTAAAATGTGCCTGAGGCTCTGGTTGTCGCTATAAACTGAAGGTAATGCATCAGTGTGACTTAAGCAGACATATGCTCGGACCTTACCGTGAAATCAGTGACTTTGGCAGCTGCGGCTCTTGCAGGACGAAGTGTTTTAGCAGTGCAACGGATATTTGCACAATGGTTCACGGAAGGCCGTGCAACACGACCGACGAGGTGGGTCAGCTCGCATCGCACCATGCGGACCACCCTCCCCCCCCCCCCCCCCCCCTCACCGAGAAGATCGACACCTCATCCAAATGGAATTGTAGGACATATCTGCGTCCTCCTCTGCCGTGGCGCAACAGTGGAACAGTGTAACACATCATATACTATCAGGGCTGACAGTCCGTCGCCGGTTATTACGGCATGGGTTACGTGCTCGTCATCCACTTTTCCACCTACCTTTGACGACTGTGCAGAAACGTGCTATACGGCAATGGTGTGTGGTACGACGTCACTGGGGACAGGAATGGCACCAGATAGCGTTTCTGGACGAATCCAGGTTCTGTTTGTTTGAAAATGATGGCCCCATTTTGTTTCGCAGCAGTGGGAGCTGTATTCGCCCAAGACATACAGTGCCAAGTAAAGGCCTTATGGTGTGGGGTGCTGTTTGGTACATCCACAAATCACAGTTGGTGCATGTCCAAGGCACTGTGATCGATGTGACCTACGTGAAAGACACCCAGTGACTCGTAGCCATGCCCTTTCTGCACAACACCCCAGACGCCATTTTTCAGCAAAACATTGCACGACCACATGTTGCTGTACGAACATACGTCTTTTTGGTATCACAGGACGTCAGCCTTTCATCCTGGCCCAGCAGATCACCCGACTTGTTGCCAATCGTAAATGTGTGGGATATGGTGAAACGAAGTGTGCAGTACTGTGAAACAATGCCAAGCATCACAGGTGAACTTTGGAACCAGGTGAATGCAGCATAGATGACTATACCACAGGACGCCATTGATGCCTTATACGCATTGATGCCATCACATATGGTACAAGTTATCAGGGCTCATGACGAACCTGGTGCCTATTAGACACATGCTGAACCTGAACTCCTAATAATTTCTGCAGAACATACTAATGTACATGTCCTGTGAATATGAACGTCCTATCTCTGGTCATTCAAGGCATTCTGTTTTTTTTTCTGACCATGTACCACAGCAGCTGTTCGGTATGAGTTGCGCACATCTGTGACTTGTAAGTTCTGGAAGGGAAACAATGAAACACTTTCCCTCGCACATCGTATAACCCCAAAGTGGCCACGCTAATTACCCATCTGCTTCTGAGGTGAGCAGTCAAATGTTCTTACTGTTATCTCTTGGCCAAATTCTTCAACATCAACTAAAATATAGCACATGTTAAAAATTACTGCCTCTTTAAGTATTTTTTTTACTGACCAGGAAAACGACCCTCTGAAGTTGACGTTTTTGAATTAGCTGCTAGATGCATACCATTATTAAGTATAGCCAACGACAGAAGGGCCACACTAAAACTTGATTCAGACTGCATGCGAAGCATAGGCTTTGTCGATCACTAAAGTATCTGATTTGCCCATCCGGTTTTCAGCGGTTTTAAATAGCACAACAACCTAAAAGTCTGTATTGTCTTCGTGTCTATACTGTTTATCATCGACGTTTTACATCTGTACAAGACTGTACTCATGATAAACGCAAAAGATTCCTTTACACAGTTATGTTTTTCAGGAACACTTGGCTCCTGGACCTGTGCAGGGTGTAATGGGTATTAAGTGCAAATATTTTAATATGTGGTACCTTAACATGTACACACGTCAGTGTGATGCTTGCTTATTTCTGTGTCGAACAGTCTTCCCACAAACATGTCACAAAATTTACTACCTGATGCTTTATGCATGGACGTACTACAACACTAATGAACAATGCCTGTCAGTACAGACTACTCTGTTTTGCATCCACGTGTCCACGCTTCAAGACTTGACCTGCTGCCCAGGCGAAGAAAAGCATTAATGGCTTGTCCTTGCCACATGTACTTGGAGGTACTAACCAACATAAAAACATATGAGTTGTAATGGCTATAATTATTAGTCTGCAAATGATGTAAATACTGATGTAATGATGTTCAGTACACTTTCCTAAACCACCAACAAAAATATCTGCACTTATACGCCCTGCACCCTGTATTTATTAAGATTTTTGTTTGTTTCATTGTCCTCTACTAGCTGCATTCGTTTGTAGCTATAATAGTTAAACACTTTTATACTTGGACTACTGTAATGGGCCGGTCTTGGTTCTGATAACACATTCACCATCCAGTTCACAGTATTTCATCAGCAGTTCTATTCTGTTTTTTATTATTGGTCCTACTCCTTCATTACCCTTATTTCCTCTAGTGTTGATAAGCCAGTATTTACCTGACCAGCAGTACTGTAGTTCCTTGTGTTGAACTTCCTTAATTCCCATTATATCTGACTTCAGCCTGTCCATTTCCTTATCCCAAAGAGTGGAAAATTCGATGAGTATTTGATCTCACAGATTGCCTGACGCAGTCTGGGTTGATACAAATCGTCTACTAGAGTAGTATCTGGTGATGGCTTTTAGCGTAGGGCACTCAGATCAGAAGTTTGTTGGAGGATCCAGTGAAAGACACAAAGCCTACATCAGTATTGTTTCTGAGCAATCATGTGACTGGTTTCACAATAACGTCAGAGCCACAGGTCACTGGAAAAGCTGTAAAAATGAACACTTGTAGATTACATTCGAGTAGGAACTCATCAACAGCGATGAGAGTTGTTTATCAGATTCGTTGTCAGTCGTCCCTTAGATATAAATAAGTACCAGCACTTGCTTAGTTCAATCAATAGATCTCGTGTCACATACAAGTTTGTTGAAAGAAGTGCAGTCAAGACATATCTGAATCAACATCATCATCATGTTGTACAGCTTCCTACTACTCGCAGAGTATCTTGGATTACAGCCACTTCCATTTCCTCCAGTCTCCCAACACCTATCAGTTCTTACCCTGGCCTCGTTTTCTCCACTCTCCTGAACGCTTTCTTCCACACGTTTTAATTTGATTATCCCTTAGCCTTCCACCTCATCTCTTGCCAGAGAATAATGTTTGCCACACGTGATATTTTCGGTAATGCCACACCTGCTCCCCATGTCGTCCTAAGCGGTGAACACCTCAGGGAGATGAGCGTTCGCTTTCTAGGTATGGGCTTGGCGAACCTGCGTCTCCTGATCTGGGAAATCGTGAGCGCCGCCAGTCCTCTGGAACTGCAAGCTCTGGACATGACTCAGCTGTCACCGTGCAGCGTTGCAGTGGAACGCTCTATGACACAGGGAATGAGGATCTCGGTTTAACCGCCCTGATCGCGTGGATGTTACAAACCTCGATAATAAAAACCTCAGTGTCATGATGTGCTGCACGCTGATGAGATGCATGGCTGTTGAGGTGGAACAGTCGTTAGTGGGAAGCTCTGGGTAACCTGCCGCACCTCAGTTGTATAAGGCTTACACAAGCATGTGAGGCTCTGTCTGCGTGGACCTATAGGGTAGTGGAAATCAGTGTAAAGGCATGGACATTTATAGGAAAATTAACGTAGTCGGTTGGAATAGATGTGCACATTGTATATGCAACAGTACGAGATCTAGTATGCTGAAAAATGCAGTCAAATGGTAACCCATTTGATATCAGATATCAACGATTCAAATGGTAGAGGGTAGAACTCACTGCAGAGGCACTTGGCTCTGTGTGGTGTTAGTGTGTGCGTATGTGTCTTTACTGTAGAAAGGAAACAGACACCAATAATGACAGTGCGTATTGTGAACATAAACCACGATTGCAAGAAGGCCACACGGTAAACAGTTATGAGATGGAAAAGCAAAAATTGGCGAGTACAAGCAAATCGAACTCTCTAATTGTCAGATCGCCAAGAAGTTGAACCGTTGAAGTACAGTGATCGATAATATCAGGGGCACGGTATGGACAGCACGTAAAATATCGGCAAAGTGGAAATTTATCTGAGGCATTGAAACGGTTTCTCTTGCGCAACTCGTTTCTGACTTAAAGTTTTCGGTAACGCGAACGACAAACTTTATCAAATGAAAACATCTCCCATTCAAGAGGCTGCAGAAACCTGTTCTAACATCCAAACATAAACAGGCTGTACTTCAGAATGGGATAAAGTGATCTTCAGTGATGACAAGAAGTTTAAATTACTGGCATGAACTGAGAACAGCTCAGCAGGTAAGAGTGATCAGAAATTTTTGGTGGCAGAAGTGTTACGATTTGAGCGGCCTTCTGAGCTAAAGATAAATCACTCACTGCTTGACTGAGCAGAACAGTGAACTCTTGAATGAACAGTTGGATTATAGAGACAGAATTGATTAGAATGTATGAGAACATGGGGAATGAAGTTGTAACGTTTCCGCAAGATAATGCATCTGTGCATGTTTCTGCTACTTCTAAAAGTGCTTTGAAGATAAAGATATTGATGTCTTGCCGTGGCTGCGTGTAGCCTGGATATGCATACTATGGAAAACCGTTCCGGGATACATGAAAGGTGTATTTATCGCAATTGGAAGGCAATGTGAGGCCGTATGTGAACTGAAAAATTCAATATGAGGAGAGTGAGCGACAAATTCACTACAAGAACTACAAGAATTTTCGAGTAATTAGGAAGAACAGAAGTTGGACAAAGTACTAACAAAGGAATAACACAACAGGCAAGTGAGTGTCTTTATACCAGTTTCCACCCAGGAAATGCAAAGGACTTATTTTGCTAGTCATGTATGAAAGAAAACTATATAATTGCGTAATGATTGTTTATGTCTTATTTTATCTACTACTTTCGTAATAAATTCAATACAGTATGCTACAAACATCGGCTATTACTTTCGCAGGAACTCCCCCTTTATACTGATTTCCACTACCGTATGTCCCTAACTGCTCGTGGGAACATAGTGGCGAATCATTTTAATAACTCCACTCCTAATGCGATAGAATTACCGTCTCGGAGTACTCACATCCACTCTTCAAAACAATTGAGCGAGCCTAATCCTTGCGAAAAATCAGATTATTTTTAGCAACGGGGCTCAAGGAGTTAAAAAAATGGATGGTACAAATGGCTTTGAGAACTATTGGACTTAACAGCTGAGGTCATCAGTCCCCTTGAACTTAGAACTACTTAAACCTAACTAACCTAAGGACATCACACACATCCATGCCCGAGGCAGGTTTCGAACCTGCGACCGTAGTGGTCGCGCGGTCCCAGACTGAAGTGCCTAGAACCGCTCGGCCACACCGGCCGGCTCAAGGAGTCATAAATCAGACTTTGTCTGTAGTGTTGAGGAGGAAGGATGGCACATTTGAAAAAGTGTCCCCTTTTTACGAGTAACAAAACGAGACTAACAGGATGAAGCAACTGGAACTTCTTAGGAAGTCACAAAAACTGAGTTACTATGGCAAGGGGAAGCATCTTTGACTGGTAATTTAAACGTTCCTGTTCTCGGGTTCGAACCTTGCTACTGCATACATTTTAAATAAAATCATCAGCAATGGCTACTGATAACTTCCGGCATAAGAGGCATAATGTGTGCCCACATGATACGTGGTCTGTAATTCGAAAAGTGTCGCGACGATCTCTCCGCTGGCAAAAGATTCCGTACTAGTCTTTCACTCAGATCTCTGAGTGGAAACAGCCAAGGGAGAAGTGATCATGAGAAAAACATTGAATTACCAGCAAAACGGTAACGTTGTGCCAGTCGGAGTGTGGAATATCAGAAAATATGAAAGGCAAATGCTAAAGTTTTATGTAGATATAGGAGGGGTCAGTGAAGTGAAATGGAATAGACAAGGAGTTATGGTCAAAAAAGAATAGGGTAATATCGATAGCAGCAGAAAATGGTGTAAAGGGACTAGGAAACATTGTGAGTAGGAAGGTAGGAGAGACAGAGAGTGCGTCACTGTGAATAGTTCAGTAATAGGGTTGTTTTCATCAGAGTCGACAGCCAACCAAACCGACAACAACAGTTTAGATATACACGCCGATGTCGCAGGCAGAAGATGAAGATATAGAGGAAGTGTGTCAGTATATTGAAAGGGTAATGCAATACGTAAAGGGGGATCATAATTTGATAGTCATTGGCGACTGTAATGCAGTTCTATTTGAAGAAGTAGAAGAAAGGGTTACGGTAAAATATGGTCGTTGTAACAGGAATGAGAGGGGAGAGAGACTAAGTGAGTTCTGCAATACATTTCAGCTAGTAATAGCGAATACTCTGTTCAAGAATTACAAGAGGAGGAGGTACACTTGAAAGGGCCGGGAGGTATGGGAAAATTTCAGTTAGATTAATGACGATCAGACAGAGATTCCGGAATCAGTTATTGGATTGTAAGGCATACCAAGGCGCCGATACAGATTCAGATCACAATTTGGTAATGATGATGAGTAGGCTGAAGTTCAAGAGACTAGTCAGGAAGAGTTAGTGTGCAAAGAAGTGAGATATGGAAGTACTAAGGAATCAAAAATACGCTGCAAGTTCTCTGAGCCAATAGATACTGCGATTATGAAAACGTTGTAGGTAGTTCAGCTGAAGAGGGATGATATCTTTAAAAAGAGAAATCACAGAAGGTGGAAATAAAACCATAGGTAGGAGCAAGACAACTGCGAGGAAACCATTGGTAATAGAAGAAATACTTCAGCTGATAGACGAAAGCCGGCCGGGGTGGCCGAGCGGTTCTATGCGCTACAGTCTGGAACCGCGCGACT
Source organism: Schistocerca piceifrons (assembly GCF_021461385.2). Lineage (NCBI taxonomy): Eukaryota > Metazoa > Arthropoda > Insecta > Orthoptera > Acrididae > Schistocerca > Schistocerca piceifrons. The sequence goes on from NC_060139.1 coordinate 1,032,121,847, forward strand.
ACTACGGTCACAAGTTTGAATCCTGCCTCGGGCATGGATGTGTGTGATGTCCTTAGGTTAGTTAGGTTTGAGTAGTTCTAAGTTCTAGGGGACTTATGACCTCAGAAGTTAAGTCCCATAGTGGTCAGAGCCATTTGAACCATTTGATAGACGAAAGAAGGAAAGTCAGGAACACCGAAATATGAGAATACAGAAATACAATTCACTTAGGAATGAAATAAATAGGAAGCTCATGGAAGCTATGGCGAAATGGGTGCATGAAAACTGTGAAGAAATCGAAAAATAAATGGTGGTCAGAAGGACTGACTCAGTATGTAGAAAAGAGAAACCATCATTCGATAAAATTAAAAGCAGGATGGTAACATTAAGGATACAGGGTATTTTTCCGGCTCAATATTATGTAAAAATCACCTATACCATTCAGGCACTGTTTATAACGTATATGTTTTACAAATCTTTTGTTGATATCATTTAATTCAGCACTTTTTCTAAACAAATTAGAAATATTTTGAATATTTTTGAACCTGCTTAAGGCTATAAAAAAATTACAAAGGAACTGATGCAATTTTTCCCAAAATGCTTCCTCAAATTGAGGTACCATTTAATCCATGTTATACACCTGAAGGAGACAAAATTTTTACCAGATATGCATGACATGACGGCTGAGGTACTAGATATATTTAATTCCACTTATTATGTATATCAGAAGGATAAAAATATCACCTCTTATATTTTAATTTTTATAATTTTTTCCGAATAAAAATGTTATTTTTTTCTATAATTTAGTTGATTCTGCAGTAAAGCTTTAGGTCTACTACTAAAATATCGACTATTTCAATTCACAGAAAACAAATTAGAGTAATGCTTTACAAACATCTGGAAATATTTGTACCTGAATTCGGAAAAATGCAAGTTGTGGGAAATTGCAAACGAAGAAATGGGTCCAATTAAACTGAGCCTCAGAACGTTCCTGAAGCATAGTCTTCATCCTGCAGCATTTCTTCATCTTCAAGCTTCCTCTTGTCATTCGTTTTAGCACTTCCTGCTTCTTTGATAACTTGAAGAGCGAATCGTTCAGCTTCATGCACCTGTTGTCTGTCACACACAAGCAACTGATCTTCCATATTAGAGCCACATTTTATGCCAAAATTTCTCAGTACACCCAACCTTCGTGTCACTCCATCATTGAAACATATAATTGCATCTAGCACACCAACTTTTAATGTATTTAGTCCTACAGAAATATTCTTGGGTAATCATTCCCATATGCAATGGTTGAAACTTTCATTTGTGACATTTACTAAGGAAAACAGGGTCACTCAGGTCTCTAAAAGTTGGTTTTATTTCATCAATAACAGACTCAGGAAGAGAATGCTTGTGATAGTATATTTGACCACTTTATTTTGCTTTTTGGTAACCACATCAAGAATCTTTTCCTTTAGGCAAAGTCCGTCAACAGGGTGGTTATCTGTGGACAACTTATGAAAGTGGGTGTCCCATACAGCTTTTCTAATTGCCGTAACATCATTCAGAGGTGCAGTTCGTCTAATGTCCAGTCCATAATAACTCTGAAGAAGGTCTATTTCAGTTTCTGTCAATCTGCCTCCGCCAGACAGAGATTTTCCATCAGATAGCAACTTTCCTTTCATTTCTCTTCGTAGCGTCCTCAATCTAGCACCCATCCTCATTTGCACATGTCCACAACACTCCAGTTTTGTTATTAAAGTATCACCATAAACATTGAACTCATTAATTTTATTGAAAGCCTTAGTCTCCATCGCCTAGGTACTTCGTATATCTAACATTATAAACGGGCACCGACCTCTGAAATATTTTTAGAGCTCCATCACACTCCATACCTCCACTGTAACCATCACAATTCATAGAACACTGATTGTTCAATATGTCCTTCAGTGTTGGGGTGGCAGTTCTTAGATAAGCACTCAACATCAACAATTTTTCGATTCTCAACAGAAGCAGCACTTACAACACCATTCAAGGAACGATGTCCTCGACGTTGCCATGTCCCATCAAGTGCAACAGTAATGTCCCTGGTTCCACTAATATATACAGTTTCGTCTACTCTACGTTTCATATATGCTTTAGACACAACTGTGAAGGCACCTAAAAGTATTTATATGTGCTTGCTGAACCTACTGGGAGGAGGAGGAAGGTCCATCGAACCACAAAACGTTTGAGCAGACTTTTTTCTTTTTCCTATTGCACGCATTGCATACACTAACTTCAGATTCACATCATATGAATTATGCACAATGTTCGAAGTCGTTTTTGAGGTAGATTTATTGCAGGATCTACACAGAACAGCTAATCTTGACACCAAGCCCTCTCAGCTACTTTGTTGTTCAGTTATTTCGAGACAGCCTACACCATCAAATTTTATACATTTCACCACTTCCTTTATCAAAGACGATAAATTCCCACACCAACAACAACAAATCCACTACAAACAGCATCATTGTTAACACAAAAATTTGAATCACCAGGTGGCGTGCCATGTGGGAGTTTCTTCCCTGAAGAAGTGTGGCTTGCTTTGTTTGTGAACTGGTTACTACTGAATTTCCTTTTATTGAATCTCTTGATGCGTGGCATAGTTCGTATTTATTGCACACTAAAGGATGTGTACTCCCACAAATATATGTAGCACTTGGGCAACAAACATTCAGTAACACGTGAACAAACTGCTTCAGCGAAACAAAAGTAAATACTAGCAAAGATAATCATTTACAGACACTAGAAACCTACACTGTTGCCAACATATTCAATATATCATACGTATAATCATTGGAAATAGAAACAGAAAGATCACAGTTCTTTTCGACATAATACTGGTTTCTGTAAGACAAATAAATGGGGCGTGGTGGCATACATGACTGTAACTTTAAAATTTGGTATATATTGCCCATTTATCATTTGAAATCCTATAATGTACATATCTATGTAACCAGGAAATACTATGTAATTCAATAAAGACATAAATTGTGGAAAAATCGAAATTTTTATAAGTACCATGTGTCATTAAGAGTACAATGGGACTTTTACTGTTAAAAGCAGAGGAACTAAAGTAAAGGTGGAAAGAGTACACTAAGGTCTCTATGAGGGGGAGGACTTGCCTGATGACATGACAAAAGAAGAAACAGAAGTCCACAGGGAACAAATAGGTGATACAGAATTTAAAAGAACTTCGGTCGACACATGATCAAGTAAGGCATAAGGGATAAATAACATTCCTTTGGAATTTGAAAAATCATTGGGACAAGTGGTAAAAAAACATCTATTCACTTGGTGTGTAGAATGTATAAGACTCGCAATATACCATCAGACTTTCGGAAAGACATCATCCACAAAATTCTGAAGATAGCAAGAGCCAGCAAGTGCTAGAATTATCGCAGAATCAGCTTAAAAGAGCATCCATCCAAGCTGCTGACATGAATAACATCCCGAAGGATGTAAAAGAGAATTAAGCGTTTGTTAAATGACCATCAGTCTGGCTTTAAGATAGGTGATGGCACGGGAGAGTAGTTCTGATATTGCAGTTGATAATGGAAGCAAGAATGAAGAAAAATCAAGACACATTCATAGGATTTGTAGACCTGGGAAAATCGTTTGACAATGTAGAATTGTGCATGATGTTCAAAATTCTGAAAAAAATGGGCATCAGCTATAGTGAAAGATGGGGAATATACAGTCTGTAAAAGCGCCAGCAGGGAGCAATAAGAATTAAGACAAAGAACGAAGAGCTCTGATTAAAAACAGAGTAAAACAGGGAAGTAGTCTTTCGTCCCTACTGTGTAATCGGTACGTCATAGAAACAGTTAAAGAAACAAAGAATAAAAGAAATAAAAATTTGGGGTGAAAGGATATCAGTGACAAGATTCGCTGATGACCTTACTATCCTTAGACTAATGAGCACAGAATATTGGATTGAAAGTAAATCGAAGAAAGACGAAACTAATGAGAAGTAGCAGAAATGAGAACAGTGAGAAAGTTAACATCAGAATTGGGAATCGTGAAGTAGACAGAGTTCAGGAATTCTGATACCTGGGCAGCAGGGTGGACGAAGAATGGAGGACAAAAATATCAGACTAGCACTGCCGAAAAGGACATTCCAAGCGTAAGGAAGTCTACTAGTATGAAACAGACCTTAATCTGAGGAAGAAATTTCTGAGAACGTAGCAGTATATGGCAGTGAAACGTGGACTGTGTAAATACCGTAACAGAAGAGAATGGAAGAATTTGAGATGTGGTGCTACAACAGAACGTTGAAAAGTAGGTGGACCGACAGGGTAAGGAATGAGGAGGTTCTCCGCAGATTCGCGACGAAAGGAATACATGGAAAACACTGACAGGAAGGTGGGACAGGATAATGGGAGATCTATTAAGAGATCAGGGAATAAGTTCCATGGTACTATAGCAAGCTACCGAGATTAAAAACTGTAGAGGAAGACAGAGATTGCAATACATCCAAAAAATAGTTGAGGATGTATGTTTCAGTTGCTAATCTGAATTGAAAAGGTAGACCCAGGAGAGAAATTCGTGGTGGTTTGCGTCACACCAATCATAAGACTGGTGACTCGAAAAAGATATGACGCAAATTTTTAGTTTCATAAATGTCTCAATTCAAGATAGGGTTTGATCATATGCCTTGATGTTATGGACATCTCAGAACTCAAACAAGAATGGGCTTTACAGGGGACAGTAGAAGTGGAACAAAGGAACCGAAGGAATAGTAGGGAGATAAGGAATAATGGAGAGATTGAGAAGACTGCCACTTTTGATGTGATCTTCAGTTGTCTGACACGACCTGAATACATCATGGTAGGGCTCCTCCGACTTACCGTTAGCCTTGACATATGTACCCCACCCCATGAGCTGTTTCAAATGGCAGTGATTTGGCCTCACAACACTGAGATGTGGAGGTGAACCAGCTTGCAGAAAATGTGAAAAGGTACCCAGTGTCTGACACTGACTGATTATCTCCAGCAATTTGCATGAACTGCTGTGGGAGTCACCCTGTCTGGAGCCAAGAAAGGCAGATTTTCACTCAGAAACTAAAAATTCACGAAATGAAGGTGATCAGGCACATCTCTTATGCTGAAGCCAAAAAATAATATAAAGCAACGAAACCTCCACTCTTTTTCTCTCCTTCAGTTTACTTAGTGAAGAAGCTTACCTGCAACGTAGACACTTTGACACAGATGGTGTCGAGTGAACCATAATTTGCCGCCAGCACCTATACTTGCACCTGTACATACCAAAGTAAATATTGCCAGTGTTACACAAAACTGCCTCACACATTACATATTACAGCAAAAAATATAATAGATTGCCCCATACATTGCCATTTTATAGCAACGTTGTAACAAATTGCTTCATGCATCACGATGTCACAGCGAAACTGTAAGAAATTGCCACAAATGGTAACAAATGGTAACAAATTATATCATATATAACTGTGTTACAGCAAAATTATAACAAAAAGGCCTTCTATACCGTTCTGTTACACCAAATGGTAACAAAGTGCCTGACACATCGCTATGTTACAGCAAAACTGTAACAAATTACCCCATACAGACCAGTGTTAATTAAGTCATAGTATATTGCTACTTACATTGCGGATGTATGGTATATACAACTGTACAATGGTGGTCAGTGACTACATTTCACTGAAAGCTTAGTGGATGCAATTCTAGTGGCATGATGGTTAGTTGATATAGTGACAGCCATTAACCTAGATGCAACTGGAACAACTACGTTCAGTTGATACAGTGAGTTCCATTATCGCAGACACCATTGGGTGCAACAGCGATGGTCGGTTAACATAATTACAACTGCTAAGCCACTGACTGTGACTACCATTATCAAAAATACATTATGACGTGTACCATAACCTGACAATGTATGTCAGCTGCTGGATTTCAGTCAAACAAAATTATAACAAATTATGCTATACAGCACCTGAGACCTTGATGGTTATTCACGTATACACATCCTAGTGCAGAATCACCTCTTACAAAATCATGACGTCATTTCCAGATATACCTCCTAAATTCAGAACACATCTCGACTTGTGTGAGAGCAGGCTAGCTAATTATACTCCCATGTCAATTTGTAGTAAATTTGTAACAATGATACAGAAAAAACTACTAAGTCCTTATGGAGAGGGTGTTTCTCCCATACAGTCATTTTTTTGTCTGTATGATTATGTTGGTATGCACTAGATCTTATAGGGTAGGTGCACGACACACACACACACACACACACACACACACACACACACACACACACGCGACTTCTGTGTTTCTTATTATTTGTAAAGTATTACATGTTGCAGTATATATGATTCATAGTGTAAGAAATTACACATCACTTAACAGTACTGAATGATTTCTTTTTTTATATAAAGTGTTACATGTTGCAAGATATATAAATAAGCTTAAGCATGATTGCAGTTCAAGACCCACATTTGGTGTGGCGAATTCATGCATATAGGCATGCATTGACACACAGCATTTTTCAAAATAACCTGTTGTGTGTTCAGATGTAGAGTGTATAGTTTGATGTGTAAGTGTCATCCACTTGGTTCATATAGTTTCATAAAAACTAGACCTGTATGGCTGCCAGCTTAGCCTTTTGTCTGTAGGTCTTGTTATAGGGTAGCAAGTATACATTAAATTCTCATTTTTGCAGATATGTGGACTCTGTTTCACTTAAGTTTTTCACCATGTGTAAGAAATAGCTAGTGCAAATTGTATGTTGATATAATTCCCCCAAGGAGACTACTGTATCTCTGTTAAATAGTAGCACTGAATTATGATGTAGTCGCTTCCATTTACTGACAAATTGTGTCACCATATCAACTGACCTTCATTGCCCCAATCAATAGTATCTAGTGTAATGGTTGTAACCATTTCAACTAAGAATAATTGAACCACCTAATAGAATCCTGATTTATGGCAAGCACATCTATTAACTGACCATAACTGCCCCATCCACTAGTATGCCAGTCACCATATCAACTGATAAACACTGCCCCAAATCTGCATTTAGGTTAATGTCAGTCACTGTACAATGACCATTACAGATCCCACAATTGTATTCACCATGCATTTGGGTTAATTCGTGTCACTTCTATTGTGATAATGGTGTCCATCATTGCACCAGTTGTGACCAGTATGTGTTTGTAATGAGCATGATAAATCTTAAGAATTGGTGTAGCAATGGTGATGAATGAGGTACAGTATTCTATAGGGCGATTAAATAAAATTTTGCTGTAGCATGACTATGTATGTGACACTTTGTTTCAATTTATTTTTATGTTTATCTGTAGTCAATTATAAAATGGGTCAATTTGCTACAATTTTGCTGTAACACGGTGTTGTTTTAGTCAATTTGCTTCAGATTCTCTGTGACATAGTGATGAACATGCACAAACTGCCTTGCAGTTTATATTGTGCATTATCAGCAGAAGCTGAAGAATATCTCTTAGTATAAGATAAAGATAATACCATAGCATGGAGATCAATACAATGCTTTACTGAATTTGATAAACTTTTTAACTAAACAAAAAGATACATTTTTGACTAACAACATACACAATTTACACATGGGAATAATATTGTTACTTTTTGGTCAATAAGTTCACTGTAAGCTGCGTGTTATTTAGCAGAAGAGTAATATTTTTTGTATTGTCAATGAACAATTGTATATGTATTTTGATAGTTAAGACAGATAAGTTAATTTCGAATCAAGGACGAATTTTCAGTCATGATTATGAATCTGTAATTAGTCTTGCATATTACGATAACCAACCATCATTTGTTCTGCACTTGAAATCTTCAGGTATTATGATAGATTATTTTATTTTTATGCAAAGCTAACGCTTTTTATACATCGAATTTCCTCTCAGTATGTGGAAGTTGTTCGATATTTCCCTCTGGCCAGGTTATATTTTGACTGCATTCTGTATTTTTTGCAATATGAGAGTTATACTTCTGTACTATGAGAATGTATAGTTTAAGTGATATAACAAATTAAGGGCTTTGTGAAAATACATCAGTTTTAATACAGTCTCTTGTGATAAAGTGTTGGGAAACGTGACGTCAGTGTACTGAACAGCAGATATGTCCAAGTGAAAACAGTCATTAAAAATCTAAATTAGCCAATCTACAATATTGGTTATATTTTTCTAGTGTAAAACATGACGCATTTTTTTCTTACCTCTTAAATGTGCTTGATGAGGTGAAGCATTATTTAAAACGTTTAACAACGGAAGATGACCAAAATTCCTTCTGTTTATCTTCATTTACATAGCACCACGTGTACCTGAGATTGTATGCCAACACTCTTTACATATTTTGAAACATACTTTAGGCATGAAAGTAAAAAAAAATGGTTCAAATGGCTCTGAGCACTATGGGACTCAACTGCTTAGGTCATAAGTCCCCTAGAACTTAGAACTACTTAAATCTATCTAACCTAAGGATATAACACACATCCATGCCCGAGGCAGGATTCGAACCTGCGACTGTAGTGGTCGCGCGGTTCCAGACTGCAGCGCCTAGAACCGCTCCGCCACTCTGGCCGGCGCATGATAGTAACGTTGTGATACTCAACATAAAACAGTGTGTGGGTTGCTGACAATTTTTGATATACATATAAGTGTTGTGAGCTACTCCCTTGATGTATTTTGATCAACATTTTAAAACTGAAGATAACTATCTGTTACTTGACATAAACAATGAGTGCGTTTTTATCTTATTCCTCCTAAAAAGGTACTCGATCAGGTTCGTACTCATGAAGAGTCCGATTTTGGGCCACCATGAAGTGTCAGCTGCCTGAGTAGCATGGTACTTTAGCAAAGTACTTCCGTTTTGTGTAGTTACCACACAATTTACATTCCATACATACCTTGGCAGATAGTTTAGAAGCAAAATAACATTGCGACACTCGACTTAAACATTGTGTTGCTAATATGTTTTCAGAGACATTGCAGAAGTGGTATTATTGGAAGTAACACAATGTAGATATGTGGAAATAACATGAAAAATAAAAAGTCTTTCTGTATGTGTATGCACCTAATGCATCTTTTACATAGATTAGATATAGATGTAGCCAGTGTGTGTGTGTGTGTGTGTGTGTGTGTGTGTGTGTGTGTGTGTGTGTGTGTGTGTGTGTGTGTGTGTGTGTGTGTACACAAATATGGCTATGAAATGTTGATAAATACTGCAAACAGTCTGACTGTAGATGTATTTAACATGTGGGATCCATTGTGCTTTACACCAAGTATGATACAAAGATCCAACAATCTCATTAACAAGTGCTACTTACTTTGCCAAGCTACACCTGTATTGGCTATATCCTTATACTTTTTTCATAATTAATCGATTGATTTTAAACATGCTGCATTATTCATATTGGTCTTCCAAGAAAGAGGTATGAGTTCTTCGATTGTGACAATATAGAAAGGCGGGATAGCTTGTGACATCATTGATATGGCAATGAGCTGTTCACATGGCTGTATATAAATAGGCAAAGTGCTGCAGAAATTCCATATCAATCCTACTTAGAGTCACTGTTTGTTTGCTGGGTATGTTACAGTTTCACCAGAGCCCCCATTTGCTGCCACTCTTCAAGTTTCCTCTGAGCTTTCATAGCAGCAGTAGGTCATGGACGCCAACTGTCCACGACTGGAACGAGAAGTCGGACTTTGGAAGGCATATGTGATTAAAAGGTGCGGGGTTTGATCGTGAATAAAACATATTCAACGTCTAAAATGTATTGGCTTATGTACTGGCTCGTTAATCGACATGAGATTTTCTATTCTTGTTAATGAGACAAATCGCGAACCAATCGGAGAACAGTGTCCTTGTATGGATACATTAATTCTTACCTGGGTCCATAATTTAGATCAGTGCAGTGTCACTGACAACAACAATAGCAGATATAGACAATGTCGTATCGAGTAGGAGCATAGACAAATTCATTGAGGGAAATCAATGACATTCTTTGATTTAGTTTAGTGTTCACTAGATTGCATTACACATGTGAATACTGTGACGATATGTTAGAGGCAACTTGTACAAACACCAGAACGCAGTTCTAGAAGTCCAAGGACGTGAAAAGGGCAGTAATTGAGAGTGTTAGATAGGTTTGAAAAGGTAACTGGGAGAAAATGAAGGCAGTTAAAACTCAGAGAGAAGTAATACAAGTTTAATGGAAGTGTAATTCTGTTGGAGACGGTAAAGCACTTGGGGGATGAGTTAAACTGAATGGATAGTGTCTCCAAATATTATACAGCAAAAAGAACCGAAAGTAAAACATGGTTAAGTGAGTGTACTCAAATTAAGTAAAACGATGCACAGGGATAAAACTAAAAGTAGTGGATAGATTTTGATCTCTTGCCTTCAAATACCTGGTGATGGCAGGGAAACTAAGTTCTCTTCCAAAAGAGAAATATGTTCCCATGAAGACACAAATTTGGGCGATAGGAAGCTTTTTATGAAGGTATAAGTTTGGAGTGTAGCCTTGTATGTACGATAAACGTACAAATAAATGGTGATGATTGATGGTGTTAGTTATCAAGCGATACTGAATCGAATTTTGGAGAAAAGAGGTTATTGGCATCATTTGACTGAAAGAAAGAATAGATTTATAAGAAGTATCCTGAAGTATTAACGAATTAGTAATTTAGTATTTGGACAGAGTTTAGAACTGTCAAGTCTGCAGAGGAATCGGAGGCCTAAATAGTGTAAGCAGGTTCAAGAGGATGTCCAATTTAGGTTCAGCAGGTATCCTGCTATGAAGAGACTTATACAAGGTAGAGTAACGTGGAGAATTGCATCAATCAGTCTTCACGTTGATGAGTACAACAACATCTGATATGTAACAGTGAAATATAGAGCCGATGACTTTCCATTTGAGAAATGTTCTAGTTGCCGGTACAGACTGCTCAAGAGCAAAGTTTTGGAGTGCAGCTTTTCTCCTGATCAGGCCGTCGACTACGACGTCCGAGTCCTGCAACTATCTGTTCTATTTTCCAGCATCTCAGGACATGTACCGCCGTACACTGCTGGAGCGACGATGTATGCTGCCAGCAAGCACGCAGTGAAAGTCTTGCTGGAAGGGCTGAGGAAAGATCTAATCGCCAGGAGTAGCCAGATACGAGTTGGGGTAAGTCATCTAATATGGTCACAACAATACAGCAGATGCGTACAAACCCTGCTTCTGCACTGAGTGAACCTAAATAACGCTAGGGCAGTCTGAAGAAAGTGTCATTTTAATATTCGTTCATCTTACTATGATGAAACTGCAATGCTCGTACAGCTTAACACACAGCTTGTAAGACAGGGAGGTGAACTGCGGCTCTACGGATCTGGTGGGAACAGTTATTCATTCTTTTCGTAATTTTTTTCCCAAACGATGCAGTGAATCCAGGAATGCTGCGCCTAATAAGAAATTTGAACGTAAATCAGTAATGTAGTTTCTTCAAGATAGATATTGCCAAAAATCTGATGAGCAACGGCACTGCAAGATGAAACCCAGAAACTGAGGAAGAGGAAGGTGATGAAGGAAAGAGCAAACGGAAGAGACAAGCAATTCAGCCACTGCTATTACTTTCCAAGAAAAAAAAAATGCTCTGCATGTTTCAAAAAGTGGCAACTGGGAAAAAGCAACAGATCAGAGTGGAGAGGATGGTATTTTCAAACTTGGCAGTGTGAGATGTTTTGATTGTAAGAGACTCTTTTTGCCTTACTTCAGAAAATAATTCTTTGAAATGGTGTCATAATTACGAAATACAGTAATTTGTCTTAACTTGTAATGTAACTATTGCAAATTTTCACATTTTTCGATGTTTGTCAACAATTTCATCTCTGTAAAGAATACTAAACAGCAGTGAGACAAATTTAACTATTTTGTACACTTTACAGGCTAAAAAGGGTTTATACAGCATTAGTTAAGTAAACTGAAATATTATTCATTAAATCCGTTAGCAAACGCATATGATAGATGACCTACAAAATTGTGTAGCGAAAACAAGCAAAATACTAATATCATCACGTGTACTACCTGCCAAAGCGTTAAAGACTTTTCAACTGAACACACTTTATAAATTTGGTTTCAGGTCTCAATCACAAAATGAAATAAACAATTAGCCAACTATTAAGTAAAACCACATATCTTGTCAGTTTCCGTAGGAGTCAATTAAGTTTTACAAAAATGTGCTCTCCAAAAATCAGCAAATTCTTAAGTAAATTACAAAGACAAGTACGCGAAAGAACTTGCCCCCTTTCTGACAGCCGTGTACCGCAAGTCTCTAGAGGAACGGAGAGTTCCAAATGATTGGAAAAGAGCACAGATAGTCCCAGTCTTCAAGAAGGGTCGTCGAGCAGATGCGCAAAACTATAGACCTATATCTCTTACGTCGATCTCTTGTAGAATTTTAGAACATGTTTTTTGCTCGCGTATCATGTCATTTCTGGAAACCCAGAATCTACTATGTAGGAATCAACATGGATTCCGGAAACAGCGATCGTGTGAGACCCAACTCGCCTTATTTGTTCATGAGACCCAGAAAATATTAGATACAGGCTCCCAGGTAGATGCTATTTTTCTTGACTTCCGGAAGGCGTTCGATACAGTTCCGCACTGTCGCCTGATAAACAAAGTAAGAGCCTACGGAATATCAGACCAGCTGTGTGGCTGGATTGAAGAGTTTTTAGCAAACAGAACACAGCATGTTGTTATCAATGGAGAGACGTCTACAGACGTTAAAGTAACCTCTAGCGTGCCACAGGGGAGTGTTATGGGACCATTGCTTTTCACAATATATATAAATGACTTAGTAGATAGTGTCGGAAGTTCCATGCGGCTTTTCGCGGATGATGCTGTAGTATACAGAGAAGTTGCAGCATTAGAAAATTGTAGCAAAATGCAGGAAGATCTGCAGCGGATAGGCACTTGGTGCAGGGAGTGGCAACTGACCCTTAACATAGACAAATGTAATGTATTGCGAATACATAGAAAGAAGGATCCTTTATTGTATGATTATATGATAGCGGAACAAACACTGGTAGCAGTTACTTCTGTAAAATATCTGGGAGTATGCGTGCGGAACGATTTGAAGTGGAATGATCATATAAAATTAATTGTTGGTAAGACGGGTACCAGGTTGAGATTCATTGGGAGAGTGCTTAGAAAATGTAGTCCATCAACAAAGGAGGTGGCTTACAAAACACTCGTTCGACCTATACTTGAGTATTGCTCATCAGTGTGGGATCCGTACCAGATCGGTCTGACGGAGGAGATAGAGAAGATCCAAAGAAGAGCGGCGCGTTTCGTCACAGGGTTATTTGGTAACCGTGATAGCGTTACGGAGATGTTTAATAAACTCAAGTGGCAGACTCTGCAAGAGAGGCGCTCTGCATCGCGGTGTAGCTTGCTCGCCAGGTTTCGAGAGGGTGCGCTTCTGGATGAGGTATCGAATATATTGCTTCCCCCTACTTATACCTCCCGAGGAGATCACGAATGTAAAATTAGAGAGATTAGAGCGCGCACGGAGGCTTTCAGACAGTCGTTCTTCCCGCGAACCATACGCGACTGGAACAGGAAAGGGAGGTAATGACAGTGGCACGTAAAGTGCCCTCCGCCACACACCGTTGGGTGGCTTGCGGAGTATCAATGTAGATGTAGATGTAGATTTTTATACAACAACAGTGGCAGTTAAAAGTATTAGTCAAATAAAAGTAGCTTGAAGTAACAGTTTTACTATAATGTGAAAAGATTCTGTATTTCGACATAACTGGCATCGAGGAGTGTGGCTGAATGATATTTAAAATGTTTGTCACCACAAACGGTGGTCAAGCCACAGTCACTTAAACAATGAAATTCTTAAAAGGTTACATAATTAGTTTTGTTGCACTGAGTCATCATTTTCAAATGTAATCACAAACCTAGAAAACTGCCTTAACAATTGCAAGCACACTTCTCTGAAATATTATGAAGAATACATTAAAAGTAATAAACCTATGCATAGGCAGCAGAAACGGGTCACGAGACGTCATGACAAATTTTAACAGATCAGTCATTTCACACCTTAATGCAGTAGATGAAAACAGCATCTGAACGAAAGATATTATATGAGTAGCCCCCATGCAAAAGCTGCTAATGCATTTTTTGTTGATTTTGAGTTGAGCACACTATAATAAAGATTTTTTTCTGCGCCGAAACGATGGAATAGGTTTCACGGTGCTAAACCTGCTATATACCTTTGAAATTGGCTGTAGAAAATCTTGTTGGATTGCAAAAGCCTCTAACTGCTCGTTGTCTTCGGGTGCAAAGTCCGCTAAATGTCCAAAGTCTGCAAAACGCGCCACGTTCTATAGACGTGGTAGTTGTGTGCCATGTCCGGACGCAAGGAACGCCAACTGACATCTGACATCAGACTTAACAATCTAGACATTCAAAGCTACCTTTCAGTTTGTTACGATTCTAAGGGATATTTTTCTTATTCGGAGTTTGGTTGGCTACGCTGTAACGAACGCGTACGCAACAATGAAGCTCTCGCAGCCCATGCATTGTTGAAATGTGCGCCGGTAAGCACAGTTCAGCTGGTCACTAGGATGTTTTTTGATGTATTTGCCTGCGTGTTTTGAAGAAAACAAGTTATTTTGCGTACAGTTTAAGTGCAGAAGACGGTACAAACAAAGCGGGAATAATTGAAACAGTACGAATTCTGCAAGGAGTCTAACCTGTCGTAGCAGAATGACCAGATACAGGACGATGGCACCTCATGGAAAAGGAAGAGGCATCCTGATCAGTGAGAGAGAAACGTTTCCAGAACAGAAAGTTAAGAACATCAAAAGTATTGCTAAAGCAGTGTCATGCAATGAACACAGTGTTTACACTAATTGTTATGACATACGTGGAAGGATTAGGGAAAGTAGCTGGAATTTCCAGATTCAGAAAGTAAAAAAAGTTGTCTTCACGAAAAGCATAAACAAGACGATTTGTCTAGTTCGTGGAGAGCCTTTCCACAGCTTTGAAGATGGGGCATCCTGAAAAGGGGAAACATTTCAGCAAAGGAAACATTCCAACACCAATCACAGCTGTGTAAAACTTTCAGAAGCCACACTCAGAAACACTAAAAAGATGTTATAGCTCCACTTTGGTGAAGACTGGGGGACCAACGACAAACTCGTTCCTGCCGCTGGCAGTCATCTGAAGATGCGGGAAGTGATTCTGAGTTGATGGGTAGTGTTGAGGTCGATGTCACTTGAAAGCAATTTCCAGCTAATTTCATTTTGTAGAACTTTTTGGTGCTATTTTAACTAAGATGCAACTTTCCGGCACTTTTTTTATTTTCCAAAATTATTTCCGTGTTTTACTAAGATGCAATTATAAGTTTATTTTTTTTTCTACTGTATCTTTTGATGTCAAAAACTGGATGGTGTACTTTTTTTCTGAAAAAACACAATGTTGAGCATTCATATCTGTTCTCTTTCTGGCGTTAAATAAGTCAGTTTTTCCCGGTAAAATAATGTCCCCTTCTTATTTTTATAAGCCAATTTTGTAGGATTTTCAGATTTCTTTTTGAAATAAAACTTATTCCTTTTATATTCGCAATAATTAAATTCCACTTTCAGGTCATTCCTAACATAGCAACGAATAGCGAATTTTGCAACCGAATGTTTGTTTTGTAATTGGATCGATACATTTGCAAAATCCGCTAACTGTGTAAATCTGGTGCAAAGACAGCTAAGTCAGTATTTCACTTAAGATTTTAACGTATAAAACATAATCACAGATTTCAGCCTCTAATATGGTGTAATTAATTATTTTTTTACTTATTTTTAGAAAAGAAATGAAATCTTTAACTTTAATAGTTTGGGTGGGATGAGTTTTTCTGTATTACGTCAGATTCGCTTATCATACAGTTAGCGGGTTTCACATCTGGGTTACTCTTACAATTTTGTATTATGTCCTGCAGTGATTCAACTATCATTTTTGTGTTAGCCCAAGTGGGAGTGCATCGTCTTTGTAATATTTCAGTAGCAGAACACAGTACGATTGCGTGCTGTGTTCTAGTTTTGGGCTTGCTGCACGTTATAGGAGTGGGACGTGTGCTCCTACCTTTGCAAAATGATCGTTGTATCGCTGCAGGACGTAATGCAAGAGTATATAATATCTTTCGTCCCGATCCAGTTTTCATCTACACTGCATTAAGGTGTGAAATGATTGATCAACCAGAAATTGTCATGACATCCTGTGACCAGTTTCTGGTTCCTTTGCTTCTGTTTACTGGTTTTAGTGTATTTTCCGTAATATTAGAAAGATGTGTGGTTACAATTATTAATGTATTTTTTCAAGTTCGTGATTCCATTTGTAAATGACGACTGAGTGCGTCGAAAATAGTTATGTAACCTTTTAAAAATTTCATTGTTTTGGTGATTCTGGCTTGAACTTTGAGATGTCAAATATACGTTTTAAATGTGAATAGATTTGTTTTAGTCCCCGTACTGGTAGATCTGAAATTTATAGCTGACGCTCTTATATTGGTATACGTACACGAATAAAATTAATGTCTTCAAATAATTATCGTGCGACATGAATATTTTTTATACTCTGGACAAAAGATTGTTATAACCAATTGCACATCGTAATGAAGAGAGATGCCAACAGAAAATTAAAATGATAATTGTGGGTCAAGGTTTCATGTAGAGCGATTAGATGGACCCTTGGAAGGGTAACGTTGCACATGTGATATTCTTGTTACATAAAGAGAATTATCCATTGTATCTCCTCTAAAAGCTCAAAAACGTTGCATGTGTAGTTTTTTTACACCTGTATATTTGCATCCACTTTTATTGCATAAAACTGCATCATTCTTCAGCTTCGTGTTCTAACCGAAATCGTATTCCATCGATTTCCATTGAAAGAACAAATATGCTAGTTGTAACTAAGTAATGAACATTTCATTGCAGCAAATTTCCCCTGGACTGGTGGATACCGAAGGACTGCGGAAAGCGTTGCCAGAGCTCGACTTGGCCGAAGAAGTAAAAGAGTCGCCTTTCTTGCGTCCAGGGGACATTGCTGACGCTGTTGTCTACATGCTGTCGCGGCATCCACATGTTCAGGTCAGTAGTGCTGTTTTTTACGACCTGCAATCTTGGTTTCACACTCCGAGTAACTAAATTAAGCTATCAGAGAGCAGCTCTGGTATCAAGACCAGTCGCATAAGAGGGAACACATAACAACGCGGCAGTCGGACATGCTCTATACCGCCACCCAACACCTGTATTACAAGGTTAATAACTCTTTGTTAATTCCTTCCCCTTCACAGCTAAAGAACGTGACTCCACTTACCATTTATTACTGTTACACTTCTAATTTGGGAACGGACATGAGCAGGATTACTTTTGGTCGAATTTAAAACCAGTTTTACGGGTGATACAGTCTGAATATTTTCATAGAGATATTTGAAATTTAGCACATATTTATAAAATTCACTCCATGTACCAACAACCATCGTCATTCCGTTTCATACTGAGCCCCAGCGCTTCCGCGATCGGAGAGGGCAGACAATCAGTCTGCTGTGGGAGCATATAATAAGGAAGTTGATGTCTTACCGAAGCAAGCTGCATCTACAGGACTGTTCTCGATTCAGAACTACCGTATGCATACTACTTGCGTGAAATCAAGGGCCACGGAAAACAGCAATGGCAACAAATGTGGAATGTGTCCCAAAACACGAAATGTGGGTATCATACGGCAATGCAACGTGAAATTACTGTAAGGCCGTGGTTTGCGAGGGTATGTCTGGACCGATCTAAGATTTCCAGCAACATTAGACTCCTCCATAAGCATGCCTTTTTTCCTGCACAACCGTACAGAATCAGTATTTCTGATTCCCCTGCAACTGAATACAATTCGCAGTCAGAAGACGATGGAAACGATATCTTGTTTTCCTGATCAAAATTTGGCAATGAACGATCGGAATTTAAGAATTAATTTTGCAACATTTTTAAGGAAAAGAAAAATAACCATAAGCCTTAAATTTTAAGTAGCTGAAAACAGATAATTAAACACCGGTGCCCATCAGAAGCCTCCAGGGAGGTCGGTCTGCCCTCGTTCACTTATGCGAGACAGGTGGTGAGCCCAACTACACTTGATCCGTCGGAACCCAACCAAGGGACAGCCACGGACCGACTGAGGAAACGACTTGCTTGCCACCAAATCGGTAGATAAGAACTCAAACGCAAAATGTTACGGACGTAATTATCCACAATCAAATATGTACAAACACTCAGTGTTGCTCACAGGAAAACCTCCCCAACAGCGAACCACCGAAACGAACCACAACATGAATGGACGAGGCTTGGATACTTAAAACACCAGCGACTGTACCGCGCGGAGACATCTTCCCTGGTCCGCAGCAACCGACCTACTGCCCGCTGCTCCGTCCGCGACTGCTGCTCCGTCGCAACTGCACTGCTGGTGCGTCTCCCACTCACTTCCAGACACACGACGGCGGAAATACTGGCTCGGACCCAACCATGCAGAGGAAACACGGCTAAACGACATCCCTGCACCAGGAAAGGACGGGCCCAAGATCCACAAGATGGTAATTGAAGGGGCCCAGAAGCGCTCAGATAACCAGTTACACGTCGCCCAATGACACGACCGACCTCTCAGAGCCACTACGCCGACAACATTTAAAATAATCGTCAGTGGGACTAACGCCAACTACACACGCAACCTGACAAACACTTGCACGAAGACCTGAACGATACGCAACAGTAACTAAGCAGTCACGAAGACAAATCGGGAGTCGATGCACACACACGCAGGCACCTCATGAACGATCGGCAAAAAGCGTCGTCCGCTAGGACGACCGACCGACGATCCACCAAGACCGTGGCCCGGCTCAAGTGGTGCGTGCCGGCCATGGTCGGGCGAGCCATGTCGGCGCAGACCTCACTGCTGCTCCAACCCGACTGCACTAGTGCCTCATTGGAACTCCCTGACTCGCAGGTCCAGACTGCGCCCCAGACGCGTTCCAACCAACTGGCAGACCCGAACTCGCGACATGAGTTCGGATAGAGAGTTCGGATTGCGAGTTCAACTATGACAGACAAGGATCGGGAAGTAATAGCAGTCGAGCAAAGATACTACGAGAGGGGATATATCGATATGCTCTGCTAACGCCGCTCGCGGTCAGGCAGAGCGGCAACCCAGTGACAGTTGTTTTGTTGTGGTCTTCAGTCCTGAGACTGGTTTGATGCAGCTCTCCATGCTACTCTATCCTGTGCAAGCTTTTTCATCTCCCAGTACCTACTGCAACCTACATCCTTCTGAATCTGCTTAGTGTATTCATCTCTTGGTCTCCCTCTACGATTTTTACCCTCCACGCTGCCCTCCAATACTAAATTGGTGATCCCTTGATGCCTCAGAACATGTCCTACCAACCGATCCCTTCTTCTAGTCAAGTTGTGCCACAAACTTCTCTTCTCCCCAATCCTATTCAATACTTCCTCATTAGTTATGTGATCTACCCATCTAATCTTCAGCATTCTTCTGTAGTACCACATTTCGAAAGCTTCTATTCTCTTCTTGTCCAAACTATTTATCGTCCATGTTTCACTTCCATACATGGCTACACTCCATACGAATACTTTCAGAAATGACTTCCTGACACATAAACCAATAGTGGATGTTAACAAATTTCTCTTCTTCAGAAACGCTTTCCTTGCCATTGCCAGCCTACATTTTATATCCTCTCTACTTCGACCATCATCAGTTATTTTGCTCCCCAAATAGCAAAACTCCTTTACTACTTTAAGTGCCTCATTTCCTAATCTAATTCCCTTAGCATCACTCGAATTAATTAGACTACTTTCCATTATCCTCGTTTTGCTTTTGTTGATGTTCATCTTATATCCTCCTTTCAAGACACACTCCATTCCGTTCAGCTGCTCTTACAGGTCCTTTGCTGTCTCTGACAGAATTACAATGTCATCGGCGAACCTCCAAGTTTTAATTTCTTCTTCATGGGTTTTTATTCCTACTCAGAATTTTTCTTGTGTTTCCTTTACTTGTTGCTCAGTATACAGTTAGAATAACATTGAGAATAGGCTACAGCTCTGTCTCACTTCCTTCCCAACGACTGCTTCCCTTTCATGCCTCTCGACTGCCATTTGGTTTCTGTACAAATTGTCAATAGCCTTTCGCTCCCTGTATTTTACCCCTGCCACCTTCAGAATTTGAAAGAGAGTATTCCAATCAAAGTTTTCAAAAGGTTTCTCTAAGTCGACAAATGCTAGAAACGTAGGTTTGCCTTTCCTTAATGTATTTTCTAAGATAAGTCGTGTTCCAACGTTTCTACGGAATCCATACTGATCTTCCCCGAGGTCGGCTTCAAATAGTTCTTCCATTCATATCTAAAGAATTCGTGTTAGTATTTTGCAGCCGTGGCTTATTAAACTGATAGTTCGGTAATTTTCACATCTGTCAACACGTGCTTTCAAAAATGGTTCAAATGGCTCTGAGCACTATGGGACTCAACTGTTGTGGTCATAAGTCCCCTAGAACTTAGAACTACTTAAACGTAACTAACCTAAGGACAGCACACAACACCCAGCCATCACGAGGCAGAGAAAATCCCTGACCCCGCCGGGAATCGAACCCGGGAACCCGGGCGTGGGAAGCGAGAACGCTACCGCACGACCACGAGATGCGGGCACGTGCTTTCTTTGGGGTTGGAATTATTATATTCTTCCTGAAGTATAAGGGTACTTCTCCTGTCTCATACATCATGTGTTGTGGACTGGCAAGACAGCCAATCCACAGTGACGGGTAACCGAAAGGCACGCGCTTAAACTCACGCAGGCTGGCGTGAGGTCTGAAACAGGATACGTAATGAATGCTATAAAGAAAAGTACGTAGCTGCTGGAATACTTAACTTTAATCCACAATTGGTGAACATTGGTCTTGTTACTGTACGTGCTTCATTAGATACATAGCAAAGGATAAATGGCGCCTTGCTAGGTCGTAGCAATTGACTTAGCTGAAGGCTATGCTAACTATCGTCTCGGCAAATGAGAGCGTAATTCTCAGTGAACCATGGCTAGCAACGTCGGCTGTACAACTGGGGCGAGTGCTAGTAAGTCTCTCTAGACCTGCCGTGTGGCGGCGCTCGTTCTGGAATCACTGATAGTGGCGACACGCGGGTCCGACGTATACTAGCGGACCGCGGCCGATTTAAAGGCTACCACCTAGCAAGTGTGGTGTCTGGCGGTGACACCACATCATGCTCACCAGATGGTAGAGTTTTGTTAGCCCTAGCTCTCCCAAGGCTGTCAGTAGTTCTAATGGAATGTTGTCTACTCCCGGGGCCTTGTTTCGACTCAGGTCTTTCAGTGCTCTGTCAAACTCTTCACGCAGTATCGTATCTCCCATTTCATCTTCATCTACATCCTCTTCCATTTCCATAATATTGTCCTCAAGTACATCGCCCTTGTATAAACCCTCTATATACTCCTTCCACCTTTCTGCTTTCCCTTCTTTGCTTAGAACTGGGTTTCCATCTGAGCTCTTGATATTCATACAAGTGGCTCTCTTTTCTCCAAAGGTCTCTTTAATTTTCCTGTAGGTAGTATCTATCTTAACCCTAGTGATATGCGCCTCTACATCCTTACATTTGTCCTCTAGCCATCCCTGCTTAGCCATTTTGCACTTCCTGTCCATCTCATTTTTTAGACGTTTGTATTCCTTTTTGCCTGCTTCATTTTTATATTTTCTCGTTTCATAAATTAAATTCAATATCTATTCTGTTACCCAAGGATTTTTATTAGCACTCGTCTTTTTACCTACTTGATACTCTGCTACCTTCACTATTCATCTGACAAAGCTACCCATTCTTGTTCTACTGTATTTCCTTCCCCCATTCTTGTCACTCGTTCCCTAATGCTCTCCCTGAAACTCTCTACAACCTCTGGTTATTTCAGGTTATCCAGGTCCCATCTCCTCAAATTCCCACCTTTTTGCAGTTTCTTCATTTTTAATGTACAGTTCATAACCAATAGATTGTGGTCAGAATCCACATCCACCCCTGGAAATGTCTTACAATTTAAAACCTGGTTCCTGAATCTCTGCCTTATCATTATATAATCTATCTGATACCTCACAGTATCTCCAGGCTTCTTGCATGTATACAACCTTCTTTCATGATTCTTGAACCAAGTGTTAGCTATGATTAAGTTATGCTCTGTACAAAATTCTGCCAGGCGGTTTCCTCTTTCATTTCTTAACCCCAATCCATATTCACCTACTGCGTTTCCTTCTCTCCCTTTTCGTACTATCGAATTCCAGTCACACAGGACTATTATATTTTCGTCTCCCTTCACTATCTGAATAATTTCTTTTATCTCATCATACATTTCATCAATTTTTTCATCATCTGCAGAGCTAGTTGGCATATAAACTTGTACTACTGTAGTACGCTTGGGCTTCGTGTCTATCTTGGTCACAATAATGCGTTCATTATGTTGTTTGTAGTAGGGTCCCCTTGCTCTTCTTTTTTTATTCATTATTAAACCTACTCCTGCATTACCCCTATTTGATTTTGTATTTATAACCCTGTATTCACCTGACCACATGTCTTGTTCCTCCTGCCACCCCATAATATTTACCTTTAACCTATCCATTTCCATTTTTAAATTTTCTAACCTAATTAAGGGATCTGACATTCCACGCTCCGACCCGTAGAACGACAGTTTCCTTTTTCCTGATAACAACGTCCTTCTGAGTAGTGCCCGCCCGGAGATCCAAATGGGGGACTATTTTATCTCCGGAATATTTTACCCAAGAGGACGCCATCATCATTTAATCATACAGTAAAGCTGCATGCCCTCGGGAAAAATTGCGGCTGTAGTTTCCCCTTTCTTCCAGCTGTTCGCAGTACCAGCGCAGTAAGGCCGTTTTGGTTAATGTTACAAGGCCAGATCAGTGAATCATCCAGACTGTTGCCCCTGCAACTACTGAAAAGGCTGCTGCCCCTCTTCAGGAACCACACGTTTGTCTGGCCTCTCAACAGATAGCCCTCCGTTGTGGTTGCACCTACGGTACGGCTATCTGTATCGCTGAGGCACGCAAGCCTCCCTACTGCCGGCAAGGTCTATGGTTCATGGGGGGGACCTAGTATTTACGTGGCTTAGTCAAGAAATGCGAGTATCCACTTTGCTACAACACTACCATTACACTAAGACAGTAACACAAAAAGAAAGGGATGGCATTCTACATTGGCCAGTGACATTAATGGGACCACCTCCTACTTTCGACGTCAATGTGCAATAAACACTCACAGACGTAAGAAAGCAGTTCGGGGCAAGAGTAAGAGTATTGAGCAGTGAACGGTATAACAATGACGTCGGGGGGGGGGGGGGGGGGGGTATGGCGAAGAGAGTAAGGCTTCAGTCGTTATCGTAATGCTGAAAGGGAGCGATTTCTCTGACATCCACAAGGGCGTGATCATTGGCTTTCGGGGCAAGAGCAGTAGCATTTCCGAAATTGCTAAGATTGCAACATTTTCGTGCGCCGCTTTGGTTAAAATATACCAGAGGTGGCAAAATCGTGCTATGAAAAACCGATGATGAGGCAACTGTGGCACACCATCAGCCAGAGGTGGCAGGGGGGAACGAACGATGAGGATAGAAGTGCAACTGTTGAGCAACTGACCGCCCGCGTGGACCAAGTGAACACCTACAGTGTCTCCTCCACGACCGTTCAGCGAACGTTGCTGCGTATGGGTCTCCGCAGCAGGCGCCTGGTTCGTGCACCCACGCTGACTGCTGTTCATCGGCGAAGGAGGTTGGAATTTGGATATACATACAGGAACTGAATGGCGAAAGATGGGCTTTTCAGTTAAATCGCACGTTACGCTCCAGTGGATAACTGGCCGTTGGCGCGCACGCCCTGGAACAGTTATCGGAAGGGTCCAGGCCGGAGAAGCAAGCTTTAAGGTCTCGGAAATGTTTTAGTAGCATTGAGTGATTTCGTCGTTCTTGAAGGCACAATGCGTCTATCGCTGGATACCACTATAAGCAGTTTGCTTTTCCTCAGCTCGATGGCATCTACCGCCACGACAATGCAACATGTCACACAGCTCACCGTGTAGGTGCATGCGTCGAAGGGCACCAGCATTGTTCTACTGTACTTGCCTGGCCACAAAATTCCCTGAATTTTTACCAAATCGAGAACTGTGGGACCACCTCGATCAGGCTGCTAGCTCTATGGATCCTCATCGGGGAAGCTTAATGCAGCTGCCCACGACGCTGGAGTGGACATGGCTCCACATCCCTTGTCAGTACCTTCCAGAACATCATTAACTCAATTCTTGCAGGACTCGCAGCGATCCGCGCTGCAAAATTTGGTTATTCAGGTCTTCGACAGGTGGTCACATTAATGTGAACGCACACTGTAGTAGGGACGCCAGAGTTTGTACGCAATTCAGCCATAGAGAACACATGTTTATATAGATACCACAATTGTAGAGAAAAAATATATATAAATGCATATTTAGAGAACTGAAAGGTCGAGACGTCAAAAAAAATGTTCTATCCCAATGAAGTTTTAACAAATAGCATGATAAGTAAGCTAGACTTTTTATGTTGTTAATCCACATTACTTCTTAAATTTAATGATAAGCAATGCAGATAAAAGAAGGTATGAATACTATTAAAATCTACTAATTCTTCCCTAACTCGCTTCTTAAAGGCGAATGTTCTTAGTAACAGAGTCGGCATTATCTGGGGGAGGAGCTAAACAGCACTCACCCAAATCTTCAAAACTACCGATCGTTCATTGGCAAATATTGAACATGAAAACAAGATGTAGTTCCCATCACCTTCTGACTGAGGATCGTAGTCAGTTGCAGGCGAATCAGTAACACTTATTCTGCACGGTTGTGCAGGAAAAAAGGCATGATCAAGGAGTAGTCTAACGTCACTGGCAATCGTAGATCGGTCCAGATACACCCCCGCAAACCACGGCCTTGCTGTAATTTGATGTTCCATTGCCGTACAATACACACCTTTAGTTTGTTGGGACACATTCTACATTTGTTGATATTGCTGCTTTCCGTGGCCCTTGATTTCACGCAAGTAGTATGCATACGGTAGTTATGAATCGAGAACAGTTCCTGTAGATTCAGCTTGCTTCGCTAAGACATCAACTTCTTCATTGTATGCACCCAAAGCAGACTGATTGTCTGCCCTCTCCGTTTACAGCGAATATATTCCAGCTCCACATCCAAAATATAACGGTTAGTATCTTTATTCCATCTTCCGGTGTTGAATAGTTTTAATAAGACGCTGGGGGTTGGACACGATTACTATCTTTAAGAAGGAAGTTAAAGATACAAAAATCATTCCTTCCGAAATTGCCAGTCTCCGCCCTAAAAACTAAAGCACTTGGAAGTAGATGAAGCCTTTATTGTTTTCGATATGAGTGACAGAACTTCTTATCCAGTATAATCCTCTTGTGTAATTTTGGAGCCATCGACATATGTACAGATATGAAAAGGCCGTCGAACTTCAACGAGACGATTAAATCTGCACTTCACATTAACACCCACAGAGCTTGGTGTATTATAATAATGAACTGGAATCTGGCAGCGGATTGTGTCAAGATTATATTCAAGCAAGAAAATCGCTTAGAATGTACGATAGGAGACCGGTAGTTAAATTTGGTACACACAGTCAAAAATTTAGTTCTTTCCTTGGAGCCAATCCGTACTTCATAAATGCGCTCTCTACTGTTATTGACAGGACTATCCCTGAATGCCACATCCTGAATGAAAAATTTGTCTGACAGCATCTGAAGTCTAATGCTTAATGGCATCTCTCCTGCCTCCAATTAAACGGGATCTGTAGGCGTCGAACGGATGCCTGCTAAACAGTTGCGAATGGATTTTCCCAAAGAGTAATCTGATAAGTGTTAAGCGTACTGTGATACAGTGTGCAGCCATAGTCCAATCTAGATGGAATAATCCATCGGTACGTTATGAGTAGAATACTTTGATGTGCTCTCGCCACACACGGAGTGAGAGAGCAAATTACATTTAATCGTTTTTCGCACACATCAACAGTAGATTTCATGCAAAGCGCCCAGCTGAGCCGAGAGTGTAATAGTATTTCGAGGAATCGAGCATTAGATTTTGCGTATCAGGAGAGTATACTTTCTACATGTGGCGCGACCAACAACGTGAGTAGCGTACCGTTTATAAAAAAGGTACGACAACCGATTTTAAAGCTGAAATCACCACTACAGTGTTAGACAACCAGTCACCAATATGTTATATAGTTGTAATTAGTTTGTGTGTGTGTGTGTGTGTGTGTGTGTGTGTGTGTGTGTGTGTGACTGAAATTACTAATAATCAATGAACAAAAATTCTTTAATAGTAAGTAGTTATGAATATACTTAGTATTTAATGGGCCTAATCGCAAAACATTAATCTGCTACAATCAGATGATAGTGGTCACATGTCCTTCAGGTTTAGTTCCAGTAATTACGTATACAGAAATGCACGATAATATTCACTGGGAGAGCAAATGTGCGCCCTGCAATATTTGAGGAAATGGAGAGAAAAAATGCAAAGTTATGTGCTAGTCGTTATGGGGGAAAGTGTCACATATGTTGTACTGTTTCGGGGAAAATATCCAGTTGACCCATAAAACTCAATCCCTTCAATAATCGTATTGTAGTGTATTGAACATATTACTTTAGAGATTACTTAGGTTAAAATGTTGCTAACGATTATCACCAATTTTCTTTTTTTGGCAGGTGTATGACATGGTGGTCATCCCAACTGCAAATACACTATAAAACTAACTGGCCTGCTCAGCACCTTGTGCATAATACGTTTATCAACAAGAAGATATGGTAAAACTGATGTGATAATTATGTGGAATTTGCTTCGTGAAACAAAATAAGAAAGAGGGAGCAAAATATTGCACGTGTTTCCCCTACTACTAAATGTAACATGTCCAAGACAGTTGTCGTCTTGCACTTTGCACGCAATGAAACTTTCTAATAAAAGTGTCTGATGAAGAGATGTCGTTTAGCTGTTCTTTCCAGCTGTATGAAGTTCTCAAATAAAGACGACATGTTGAATTCTCCTGTCTATATTTTAAAAATTTAATAAACTATACTAAAGGCGTGACAGCTGTGAGATGTAAACACTTTCTTGTACATGATTGGTAGTTTACTGACGAGTGGACCAGTAACCGACTACTTATCAAAAAGAACGTCATTACTAATCACCGAATAGCGGGCGTGAGTATATATTCAGTATTGTTGAGAATATTTTAGATCAAATGATCGTCTAGATGTGTGTAGAACCTTTTATTTCATATCATCTGCTAAGCAGTAACATGATTCCCATGTAAAGGATACACACAAAAGTTTCTGTTACAGCAAAAGATTACGATTGCTATTTCTTAGATCAAAAATCATAAGAAGTATACTCTTATGAATACAGATATTTGCCATATCTGTTACACATTTTCGTTGTAGCATCACCAATTGAAAACGATCTCACAGTCTCAAGTCTTCGAAACAATAACAGATTGATTAAATGATATTTTTTTATTGTGGTTGGAGCCACAGTCATGGTATTTTTTTAATGGTGCTACCGCCATTTGATTGAAATAATTTTTGTTTTTTGTTATGCGATTCAGATTTCGGTCTTAGGCCATTTTCAAGTACATAAATCGATATTCACCTCGGGTATCAGTGGCAAGAGCAGTTCCGTTTTCGTTTCCGTGTTTATTCGTAATGCCACACTTTTCAGCGCAGACGGCAGTTGATTCAGAGTCCATGGCTCTTCAGAAGTACTGTGCTCCTTGACCAAAGGCTGCAGCATTCCCTTCTTTGCTGTCTGGATAAATCACCAAATTTATCCCTGGCAGCAGTGTACGAAATATGAGTCTGCTCGTATAGCTTAATCCAAGTTTCGCCTCAGTGGTCTTAGAGGTCGTCCACACGGTTGTTTGTGTGCGCCGCATCTAGAATTTAGCAGTTACGCATTATTCGTAACGTCTCACGTAGCGTATTACACAACTGCGTTACGCGACAAGCACTAACGATTACAGTTCCTGAAGTGTGTAAAAAGTATAAACAATGGCAACATACCCTCAGAAAAAGGCAGTGAACTGGAATTCAACAAGGACAACGAGCGGCCAATAGTTCTCGGAATTTATAGGTGGGTTACTACTTTCATGAGACTAGAAAACATTGGCAGTTCCAGATTTGTACGCTTGGGGCGCTGATGCAAACTCGTATACGATAAGTGTGTCGTGCAGTACCGGCTTAAGAAGAGGTAAGCTGGTAGTGTGCAAATTAATACTGACAAGTCAATCTACTATTTCAATCTTCGCACTACATTTATGTAAGTGATAGTAATCTGTAACGTAACTTTAGCAACATACTCTGTCTCAAACTTTACATTTAGTCTAATAGAAGGCAACTTGACAAATATGGGGGTTTTTAACATTCTCATGGAAGTTGTAAGTGAAGGAATAAAACACAGGTTTCTCACCTATGGAAAAGTTCATGCAATTCGAAACTGATTTTTGGTAGACTGTTTACTCGCCCCCCTGTCCGAAATGCAATAAGAGCTATAAAAATGTAAGTTAAAGAAACAGATCCCACCACTAATGAGCACTGGGTGCTATCAACCCCACGTTACATAGATAGTGCGGTAACTACCAAAATGCTTCACTTACTGTGGAAGCAGTCGAGATAAGATGACGACACTGAGCAGCGAGAGTCGGGGGAGTGTGACCCGGAAGACGACTACGACAGTGCGAGACAACTACAACAAGCAAAACCGAGCTATTCATCTCCCGCGCTACGATTTTATAATCAAAATTGAGTAGCGTTACAAGTCGGATCTAATCCAAGAACAGACGTCCGGTCTATTTGGGAATTAAAACAACTATTTCGACCTTAGATGTTATCGTATCTCCTATCAGAGGCCAAAACCGAACATATAATTCTATGGGAGGCCCATCCAAATACGGCGATTTGCAGGAAGCGGAGTGAACTACGGTGTCAGACACCTTAGCGCGGTTAAAAGCTGCCAGAATTCCTCGTGGAGAGGTGGCGTAACAACACCATCAAGGAGGGAAGTAAAAGCAGGTTGGGGTGATAACTCACGTCATTCAATGGAACGAATGGCACTGACACACGTCCTTTGAGATTGCGTTCGAAGCTGAATTAGATGATACAGAGACACCAACTCATCGGCGAGAACCGAACGTGGCTGGGAATGCAAACGACGACCATTGTAGTATTTTAATGTCGCAGTAGGTGGCAGATAAGCTCAAAAGCTGGTTCCCTTCTTTTACATCCAAAGCTCTGTCCAGGACATAACCGCGATTTTTGTGCCATTGTAGGGCATTTTGCACTCTGCTTTCCATCTTTTACTCTACCATAAATTTTGACATTAGATCGCGAACGATGCTGATTTGTATTTACTTGGACGACGACTGACCTTGTTTGCTTTTTTTGTATTGTCCGTGGATCTATTTTGTTTATATCGTGGCAGTGGATAAAACTTTCACAAGGGAACAAGGCGACCATTAATTCCATGTATTTTCCTATCTTCCTAAAAATTTTTAACCGATTTGCACATGTCTGAAATATATAAGTGGCGCGCACGTAAAAACTCACAAAAAAGTGTTTATTGCAGGTAACATCCGAGTGAAGCTGAATTTATGAGCAACTTTTCCATTTTATGGTAAGAATGCATTTTAAACTGTTTCCGCGTAATCAGTCCAAATTAGAATGGTTTCTTTACGTTACATTTAGCTCGACTTTTTAGCATAGTATCTCCGCAACCGATAAAGATTGCTGGATACGAAGAATATTGGATTAAAAAATTTTCGTTTTGGGCTTATCTATTTATCTACCAACAAAGTTTGACCCGATTCGTACAAGTTTAAAGTATAGAACTAGCGCGCTTCAAAAACCATCCAGAAGATGGTTCTTTCACGTAAAATCCCAACGGAGGAAGATTTTTTTTTTTCAAACTGTGAAACCTTATATTCGGCCGAGATCCTATGCGTTGGTGGACCAAATTTGAACCATCAGTCTCGCTCTAGTCCGGACATATATAAGGCTGACTGTTTTCACACGTAAAATCCGAACGGTGCACATACAAGTAGTGCCATTAACTGAGCATTAATTTCAGCCCAATTAACATCTTTTCCAAAAGCGCACAGTTTGCCTAGACCCCAGCTCCGCTTCCTCGTCAAACGGAACGGTCGCGGTGTAGCAGTGACGGAAACGCGGCGGCCCGCGGACAACAACATAAAGGGAGAGGACGGACACGACCAATCAAGGACCTTACAACACAACAAGAACAGACAACACAGTAACGAACCAAACAAGACAACTGAAGTGTTGGCAGAAGAGCCAACACCGTGTTGCTAGAGGAGGCCGAAATGCACGCTTTTAAGCTCACGCAGTCTGGCGTGAGGTCTGGAACAGTTAAGGGAATTAATAGTAGCAAATAAAGTACGTAGTTGATGTAATACTTAACTTTAATCCATAATTGGTGAACATTGGTCTGACGGTACAGGCATCACAAGTTAAATATCTATTGATAATGGCGCCTTGCTAGGTCGTAGCAAATGACGTAGCTGAAGGCTATGCTAACTATCGTCTCGGTAAATGAGAGCGTATTTGTCAGTGAACCTTTCCTAGCAAACTCGGCTGTACAACTGGGGCGAGTGCTAGGACGTCTCTCTAGACCTGCCGTGTGGTGGCGCTCGGTCTGCAATCACTGACAGTGGCGACACGCGGGTCCGACGTATACTACCGGACCGCGGCCGATTTAAAGGCTACCACCTAGCAAGTGTGGTGTCTGGCGGTGACACCACAACAACCACGTCCACTGGAATAGAAACACGAAGGTAAATACGCTGAGGCGATATGTCCTGAGACGCACGCGATGTTAGACTGCTGGCTGAGCGCGAGACAGGCGCCTAAGTATGTTAT
Organism: Schistocerca piceifrons; assembly: GCF_021461385.2. Classification (NCBI taxonomy): domain Eukaryota; kingdom Metazoa; phylum Arthropoda; class Insecta; order Orthoptera; family Acrididae; genus Schistocerca; species Schistocerca piceifrons. The sequence goes on from NC_060139.1 coordinate 1,032,152,924, forward strand.
CGGGGGCGCCGCTATTGGCCGCTGGGACCACGTGTACCACTTTGCCGCCGTCACAAAGCGGGCCGAGAGACGTGCGCCGCCACAGCTTATCGCGCGATGGTGCAGAGACCTCTATGGGTCTTCGATGTCCATGACGCCTGGCGCGGATTCAAATTCGGCGGCGCGCAGTACCAGAGTTAGTACGCTGGACTCGCAAGCAGGAGGACGACGGTTCAAACCCGTCTCCTGCCATCATGATTTAGGTTTTCCATGATCTCCCTAAATCGCTTCAGGTACATGCCCAGATGGTTCTTACTCCGATGGGACCGACGACCTCGCTGTTGGGTTCCCTCCCTCAGATCAACCAACGAATCAAGACAGCTGTTCGAATGGCGACACAACAGGGCGTTTGTCCGGGCCAAATCAAAAACGTATTACCCCATGTTCGTAGTTCAAACAGGAATCGAGCACCAAGTTCCTCCCCTCCACCCCTCCCCCTCACCCGAGCAAAACCACGATTCTGTGTGTGGTCTTCTCAAACGTACTTGTGACAGTGTTCAAGTCCCGCCAGTGACACAAACTGTGATTGCTATCTGTTTCGAAAATAATGCTGAGACTCACATGTCTCTAGCAAAATGTAATTCCATTAGATATCAAGTGCGTTGTGTCAAAAAATCTTTAAAATATAACACAGTAAATACACTACTGGCCATTAAAACTGCTACACCAAGAAGAAATGCAGATGATAAACGGGTATTCATTGGACAAATATATTATACTAGAACTGACATGTGATTACATTTTCGCGCAATTCGGGTGCGTAGATCCTGACAAAAATCAGTACCCAGAACAACCACCTCTGGCCGCAATAACGGCCTTGATACGCCTGGGCATTGAGTTAAACAGAGCTTGGATGGCGTGTACAGGTACAGCTGCCCATGCAGCTTCAACACGATACCACAGTTCATCAACAGTAGCGACTGGCGTATTGTGACGAGCCAGTTGCTCGGCCACCATTGACCAGACATTTTCAATTGGTGAGACATCTGGAGAATGTGCACGCCAGGGCAGCAGGCGAACGTTTTCTGTATCCAGAAAGGTCCGTACAGGACCTGCCACATGCGGTCGTGCATTATCCTGCTGAAATGTAGGGTTTCGCAGCGCTCGAATGAAGAGTAGAGAAACTGGACGTTTCATTTCAGACGTGTTACGACCTCTGTTCGAAGTGCCGTCAATGCGAACAAGAGGTGACCGAGACGTGTAACCAATGGCACCCTATACCATCACGTCAGGTGATACGCCAGTATGGCGATGACGAATACACGCTTCCAATTTGCGTTCACCGAGATTACGACAAACACAGATGCGACCATCATGATGCTGTAAGCAGAAACTGGATTTATCCGAAAAAATGACGTTTTGCCATTCGTGCACCCAGGTTCGTCGTCGGGTACACCATCGCAGGCGCTCTTGTCTGTGATGCAGCGTCGAGGGTAACCGCAGCCATGGTTTCCGAGCTGATAGTCCATGCTGCTGAAAACGTCGTCGACCTGTTCGTGCAGATAGTTGTTGTCTTGCAAACGCCCCCATCCGTTGACTCAGGGATCGAGACGTGGCTGCACGATCCGTTACAGCCATGCAGATAAGATGTCTGTCATCTCGACAGCTAGTGATACGAGGCCGCTGGGATCCAGCATGGCGTTCCGTATTACCCTCCTGAACCCACCGATTTCATATTCTGCTAACAGTCGTTGGAGCTCGACCAACGCGAGCAGCAATGTCGCGATACGATAAAGCGCAATCGCGATAGGCTACCTTTATCAAAGCCGGAAACGTGATAGTACGCATTTTTCCTCCTTACTCGAGGTATCGCAACAACGCTTCACCAGGCAACGCCGGTCAACTGCTGTTTGTGTATGAGAAATCGGTTGGAAACTTTCCTCATCTCAGCACGTTGTAGGTATCGCCACCGGCGCCATCCTTGTGTGAATGCTCTGAAAAGCTAATCATTTTCATATTTTTGTGGCGGTGTTCGTAGCGACAAACACTTGGCTGTAGAAATGGCTTACGAAGTCACCGCCACACTTTTAATAGCGGGCCGACCGGTCCGCTGGAACAGTGAACAGAAAGATGAAAACCCAAACACTCTGATTAAATAAAAGTCGGTACTTATCTTTATTAACGAAGATACAGAAACACAGTAGTGATCTCCGTGTCTACAGAAATCTGTCTAGTTCGAGTCGGAGCGGCTAGGTCAGCGTCGGCTGACGACAAACAACAACTCTGCTGCGATGAACACACAACTGACTAACAAGTACACAATTCGGTGGCGAGTATACAACTGAGCGGCGAATACAGAACTGTCCTAGCGCTCGCGACTCCAGCGCTTAAGAACCCAGAAGCCAGCGGTGGCGCGCGCAGACTTGCGGCGATTTGCTGTCTCGCTGGCGCTGCTTATGCGGACGGCGTCCGGACTTTGATGCTGCCAACCTTTTGGCAGCGGGCTCGGTTGGCATTACTGGCTAGGACATAACACATATCACAGGATCTTCTTTCTGTACGTTAAATTTCGCGTCTGTAGGACGTCATCTTCGTGGTGTAGCAATTTTAACGACCAGTAGTGTAAAACATATTACCACTTATACACCTTTTAAAAGCTTTTAGAGTAAAACAGGTACAAGTATTTTTAATACGAGGTTTGTTCAAAAAATTTCTGAACTTTCTCCGCCAAATTCATCTACAGTTACTTTCTACTTCCTTTGCGTGATCTCCTTCGAATTCTCTACTCCACAACTGACTCACCGCTCCCATCACCTCTCCCAGTCTTGGCACGCCTCTTGCTGGATTGCGCGATGTGCCGTCTGCGAATTTTATCTCGTCTATCGTTCCAAATCTTCGTGCTTTCAACGGGGATTTCAACTTTGGAAAGCAATAAAATTCCGCAGGGCCAGGTCTGGAGAATATGGAGGATGAGGCAGCTTGATGATTTCGTTTCTTGTACAATAGAGCGGCACCAAAAGGGAAGAATGTAAGTATGTCTTGTCATGATCCAGGATCCATGAATTATCTCACCATATTTCGGGCCCTTTCCTTCTCACATTTTCTCGCAAGCATCGCAACACATCCTCATACTACCGTCGATTAACAGTTTGTCGCTGTGGTACGAATTCATGGTAATCTAATCATTCAAAGTCACAGAAAACTGTCAGCATGGCTTTGACATTTGACCTGATGACCTTTTTTTGGTCTTGGAGAACCTTTCCCGCACCATTGCGAAGATTAAATCTTGGTCTCATCATCATAACTGTAGACCCACGTCAATTCATCAGGTTGTTGTTGTTGTGATCTTCAGTCCAGAGACAGGTTTGATGCAGCTCTCCATGCTACTCTATCCTGTGCAAGCTTCTGGATCTCCCAGTACCTACTGCAACCCACATCCTTCTGCATCAGTTTAGTGTACTCATCCCTTGGTCTCCCTCTACGGTTTTTACACTCCATGCTGCCCTCCAATACTAAATTGGTGATCCATTGACGCCTCAGTATATGCCCTACCAGCCGATCCCTTCTTCTAGTCAAGTTGTGCTACAAATTTCTCTTCTCTCCAATTCTATTTAAGGAACATAGCGTTCTCACTTGCGCGATCCAAAAGCTCTTCACTGATTGCGGGGCGGAGGTATATCTGATCTTGACTCTTGTGGGACGAACTTTGCAGCAACACGATGCATTCCAAGATGCTGTGTCAGGATTTCATGACATGATCCAACTGAATTGTTACATTCTTCTGAAATCTCTCGGACATTCAGTCTTCGATTGGCACGCACAATTTCGTCGGAGTTCCTGACATGCGCGTCGCCAGCAGACGTCGAAGGGCGTCCTATACGAGGGTATCTTTAGCTTCCGTCCGACCATTTTTAAACTGTGTGGACGATTCGTAACACCGAATATGTCTTAAGCACTCGTCACTCTAGGCTTCCTACATCATTTGGTGTGTCTCTGTCAAGATTTTCTTGAGGTTCACGCAAAATGTAATGCAAACGCGTTGCTTTCTAACTCGGGCGTCTCGAATTTCGTAAATTGTGCGACGCAGCTTTCTACGCAATTCAGCACTAACAGAAGTACGACAATTAAACTCCGGGAGTCACACGTTAAACACAGGCGGGTGCAGGGGTGCGAATCAAATTTCGCTCCAACTCGCCATTGGCACGAAATTGCGAATGTTCCGGAATTTCTTGAACACATCTCTTATATTATAAAAAATAATGCCGGCTCACTACAATCTCTAACTATATGTAGAACTGTGGACAGATTAACTGACCATTAGAAAAAAATATGTTTCTATAGTAAGTCATACATTTATAACTAGCCATCTAACTTTGACAGTCATACTGAGTTTGCTTCGTCAAGCACTTGTATCATTTGCACTCTCAGCCCCTCAGTTATCTTTAGTAATAAATTAAAAGGCTATAATACAGGGTGTTACTCTATACTGATGCCCTCATGGTTCAAATGGGTCTGAGCACTATGAGACTTAATTCTGAGGTCATCAGTCCCCTAGAACTTAGAACTACTTAAACCTAACTAACCTAAGGACATCACACACATCCATGCCCGAGGCAGGATTCGAATCTGCGACCATAGCGGTCGCGTGGTTCCAGACTGTAGCGCCTAGAACCACTCGGCCACCCGGGCCGGCGATGCACTCATGACTTAGCTATGCCGCGCGGAGTGGCCGGGCGGTTTGAGGCGCCATGTCACGGACTGCGCGGCCTCTCCCTCCGGAGGTTCGAGTCCTCCATCGGGCATGGGTGTGTCTGTTGTACATAGCGTAAGTTAGTGTCTGCCCCTCGTATCTGAGTGCTTAGCGCGACGGAATGTCATGGCTAACGGCCCGGGTTCGATTCCCGGCTGGGTTGGAGATTTTCTCCGCTCAGACACCGGGTCTTGTGTTGTCCTTATCATCGTCATTTCATCCCCATCGACACGCAAGTTGCCGGACTGGCGTCAACTCGGAAAGACTTGCACCAGGCGAATGGTCTACCCGACGGGAGGCCCTAGCCACACAGCATTTCCATTTTAGCGTTAGTTTGTTTAAGTAGTGTGTAAGTCTAGGGACCGATGACAGTTTGGTCCCTTAGGAATTCACACACATTTGAACTTAGCTATGACACCTAGTATGTGATTCAACTGTACAGCAGGACAGTAAGTGTGGCTTACACATCGTCTTGTGATCTAGATTGTATGTCAGTTAGCCGCAAAGCGGGAAAGAACTTGCGGTAGTAATCGTAGATTATGCAATTGTTTCGCCATGTGACGCACCTTGAATTGTCACGGCGAGTCAGCAGTAATGCCCGGAACATAGCTGTAGATAGCGTATCAATGATCTGATGGGTCACCTCTCATGTCTAATCGGCCGCAGGAACGCAGTGGAAGGCAGTCGTCACAAATGCGTTAACGGCACTCATTTTCTTCTTGTCACCGATATCCATATTTATGCTCTGTAAATTTCGTACGTGGCAGAGAGTGTGCTTCGTCATACCGTACACTAAATTTCTTCCTGTACGTATTGATCGATGGAAGCTGAAGAGAATCATTTCGTACACTATATCACCACAAAAGAAATTCAGCTACTCATTGGACTAGGAGACTAATTTCGCAATATTTGGTGCGAGGCTTTATTTCCATTTCGATTTGCGTCGTTATGCTGTAATACGTTTCATCAAAAACTGATCTATTAACTGACAACGGACGGACAGATTGCTACATGTTCCTATACTTTACCGGAAAATGTGTGACATACACACAGACGACCAAAGCACTGAAAGGATTCGTGCTGCAAATCTGATGTTAGTCGTGTTCCGTCGTAACGACAAGCACGGGACGAAGATTAAGAACGTAACCACAGAGAAGGCTGCGAGACGACGTCAGCCAATAGTACGCTGGCTAGGACGTCACCACGACAGTTGCGACCTCTACAAGAAGACAATATAAGCGCCGCTGCTGCTAACCTCGGCAGGACAGTAGTAGACAGGGACTAGCAAAAAAATGTTCAAATGTGTGTGAAATCTTATGGGACTTAACTGCTAAGGTCATCAGTCCCTAAGCTTACACACTACTGAACCTAAATTATCCTGAGGACAAACACACACGTATGCCCGATGAAGGAGTCGAACCTCCGCCGGGCCCAGCCGCACAGTCCATGACTGCAGCGCTCTAGACCGCTCGGCTAATACCGCGCGGCCCGGGACTAGCAGATCCGGACTAGAAACCACACAGTAGAACAGTCGTCATCCTAACTGTTATACTGAGACAAGTGCCCTATATTAATTGCTTGCATGGACATTGTCTATAGCGAAGCACATTGATTATTTGCATGTCGCCCATAGCTTGCGACAACTCGTTGTAGCCGGCCGCTGTGACCGAGCGGTTTTAGGCGCTTCAGTCTGGAACCGCGCTGTTGCTACGGTCTCAGGTTCGAATCCTTCCTCGGGCATGGATGTATGTGATGTCCTTAGGTTAGTTAGGTTTAAGTAGTTCTAAGTCTAGGGGACTGAAGACCTCAGACGTTAAGTCGCATAGTGCTCAGAGTCATTTGAACCAACTCGTTGTAAACCAAAGTTAACCATTGCCAATCTACTTTATTGTAATAAAAACCATTAGTGTGATTTGCTTGAATTGTTGTATAGCTATCCGAGAAAGCAGCATCCTTTAGGCACCCTTTAAAAGACGAGTGGGCATTCACTGTGGGCCCTATTTGATTCACAAACTGCAGTGTTCGTTCTTTCCGCTCCTCAGAATATTCCTGCGTTAATCCAGAGGTTGATCACGAGTTCTGGTGCGTTTGCCTTTCGTCGGCAGTAAACTAATCGTCAACTTGCAAGAACCGCCCACTCATAGTATACCTCCAGAAATGTCTCAGTTTAGCCGGTGAGTCTGTAGATGGTGATATAAGGGGCGCACAGTATGACCGGCCACGCTTTCCCACACTTTCCTGCCATAATTAAGCCAGTCCGTCCTTGAATTGACTTTGTGAGCAGCCGCGCAGGAATTCTTCTTTCCTGTTATGTGGAGGTGCTCTCGTAGTTTTATGACTCCTTGCAGAGGCGTAGCAGCACCGTCGGATTCAGAAAGGACAACGCTACTGTTTATGTTGTTACGGCGAAGTCAAGCGCCGGCACGCCAGTAGGGAACGAAAGAGAAGAGAACGCTGTGAGGTGAAGTCAGCCAATCGCACGCTGAGCGACCTACCTTCCAGGACGACAACGCGACACCAGCGGCCCCTATGTGAAGAGGACATAAGCCCCGCGCCCGACTGGTGGCGCCCCACTTGGATAGCAGCGTCAGTGTTAGGACTTCGGTAGCAGTTCAGGACAGACATATGTGAGTTAGAGATCAGCAATCACTGCAGTTCAGTTTCTTTTGTATGTCGCCCTTTGCTTGCGACTCATTTATCAAAGTTAAGTATTGTATTTGTTCTGGTTGTAATGAAACTCATTAATACTATGGCAAGGTAGAAAGAATGAATTGATTGTTGGTTTTAATAACGATCATTCTCCTTTACCTCCTCTGCAATACTGCAGATGACGTTTCACTGAGCTCATTTGTTATATGCATGCAGTACACAAGAGGTGCCTAGTTGTTTCCACTGCACTGTGTGGAATACGAAGGTTCTGTTATAGTTCACTAACCTGCTATCTTCAAGTTGATGTCCCCAGCGCAGAAAACAGCACGCAGGTCGTAGGTTCTGTATCGTGAGGCTGAAACTGACTTTTAGCGAGGTTCTGTTCTGAAATAATGTATCACTTCTTTGGGATGCCACTCGCGTATTTTAATATAGCCACACGAGAAGACTACAAGATCCTAATACAAGACCTTCAGATACAGTAAAGTACATGGTCAAACACAATGTTTACGAAAATGTATCTTTACACTATTTGTGGCATGTGTCTTTCCCTCATGACTACCGGAGTGAATCTTTTAATACTGAATACTGACAAACACATCCTGCCACAGACAACATCACTCTACATCTCGACTGCCTAATCCAGAGTGACGAACAGGAACTTAAATAAAATTTGGAAACACATCCTACGACAGACAACATGTCTGTTCTTCTCGACTGCCTAATCCAGAGTGAAGAACAGCCCGAAACACTTCGCGTGCCATACCAGAAAAGGCGTGACCCGAACGCTTCCGAAGTTCTTCGTCTACAATTTCGTCAGTCTTTTGTTTTTGATTTAAATTGTTTTTAATAATTCTAAAATGGCCGATTGATAGTCAGCTGTTGAGAGTTATTATTATTAGTTCAACTACTCATTGGAAAGACTTCACTTTTTAATATAAATAACTATACTTTAACGTTTTGGCGCCCTTGCTCCGAACACAGCAGCCAATCACAGAGCAGTAGCATTATGTAGGCGGTCTTTCTCACGGGAATGGTACCGAATCTAACATCTGTCACAAGTACCTCACACCACATTTCGTCAACTATATACTTCTTGCATCCCCACTGCTCTGGGAACAGCTTCTTGGAGCCTAATATGATGGCTGACTAAGCCAGAAATATTACAATACGAATTGTTTCATTGTTTGTCTATCAAACGAATAGGCAGGATTCCTAGACACAATATATGTTTTACATAATGAAGCGAGAATGAGTCTGTTTGTCCAAAATATTTTTTTAGACGGGATGCTATTACGGTGCGTTTATTTAAGAAACACCATAAAATGAACTTTTTCACTCTGATTATAAGCTAAATATTAACGGTACGAAAGAATGGTCTACTGCAGGACTAGACCGAAAGGCATCTTAACGGCGACCTCGGCGACTACCGACTATGGCGCACAGTCTACAATTCGAGCATACTGTCGGTATAGTTCGTATAAGATCGCACATCTTCGGTTATGTCAAAGCCATTCATTTAATATCAAAGTTTCCTGGCATTGTAAACTTACTGAAAGATTATATTTATCACCCATAGACTTCTCGTAATGCCTGAGTGGCAAAAGGCAACTTTTGCTAGCAAATATTTATTAATAAGAACTACTTGATTCGCTCCGGAATATATGTACTTTCCCTACGTATCTCTTTGCTGGCGTCACGAGCGATTTCTTCATCGGCACCTCATCTCACTGGTTCTGAGAGCGCCAGATGGCCAACGGCTGCTAGCCAGTGTGGGAAACTCGCTACTTACTCCCTACGTACTAGATTCACTTAACATTCGTCAAACAGCAAAATGGGAAATAAAGTAAAATGCTCTCCTATCTACAAATAAGGAGTACCTTACATACCGTCACTGGTTTGATAGATTTTGAAGAAACGTCAAGCAACGTACAGGTACAGTCTTGTAACTGTTATATTTTACTTTGTCCGTCTTGTATGTTGATGTTGTACTCTGATCTCCTGTTCTTAGTTTTCGTGTATGGCTGTGTTGAATGTTAACCAGAGCAACTCAAATGGCGTGCCTACGCAAACGATATGTGTTAAAAGCGTCGCCAGAGCAATCTATAACTGTACAACTGTATTACATTTAGAAAATGTAAAACTGTATTCTAAAGGAGCTATCCTGTGAAATTCTATATTGCGCAGTGCAGTGAACACTGGCACAATGTGTGACGTCATGGTAAGCGACTTGCAGTTGTCGCAACAAAATCAACAGAATAAAAATTGTACAAAAAATAACGAATAGAATTCCAAAAGAATAAATATCCAGAGGGCTTTTATAATAATTTTATAAATAAAATTCCCGAAATTAAATAACGCACACACGAATGTAACTGTGCACTGTAAGAACAAGACTGCCTGACTGGGAGGATGAGATATAAACTGAAGTTTACATAAGCTGACCCCAGCCCCGGATCTACGATATTTGGGAAGCGGGACAAATCCTTGACAGTGGCACCTCCTCTCCCCTCCGCTCGTACGTTTCAGACAGGACATAAAAAATTCAAAAATCGATGTTTCAAAAACGTCAATTTTATAGCGCATATCTTTCTGAAGAGTTTGATATGTGAAACATACATGTTCGAGGAAAAGTAACGATGTTACGCTGTCCTATGTGTGCTAAAGTGCAGTGCCATGACTCTTCAGACAGCATTCTTCTATCACACGTCACTGTATTTCGTTCTGTGGAATTCAAACGTGTACATTTTGTAATGGGAGCTATCAAACACATATTCAGGGCAGTGGAAATTAAAATGTCCTGTGGTGCCTCTCCTACGCCTAGTCGGACGGTTTGATATCATAATATCCTTAAAAAAACTTACAATTAGTAGTGGGTCGGATTATCTTTGACCGGGAGAATAAGAATCGTTCAAAAATTTCCACTCTTCATTGCCTATTAGCTAATAAATTTCTCTTTTGTGTGTCATAAAATTAGTAAATATAAAACCAGTAAAGACAAGAGACAAGCAAGACAGTATACATTTCTTCAACCTTTAGGTTCAAGATTTTTTTTTGTCTAATCTTGCTACAGCTTTGCAAGGCGTCCTTTCCTTTCTACGAAAAAATCTATTACCTTATGAATGTTCGTCAAACGTTTTGCCACATGGCAAATCAAAATGTCATTGTCTTATACTGAAAAAGCTGTTAATAGGAATGGTACCCAAGACTGGTGTGGTTTCTCGATTTAATTACGTCTGTTTTGCCACTGTCTGTTAGACAAAACTAAATAGACCGTTCTAATATTTGCATGCCAAATAAGCAAGACTGTTTTGGCACAAGTCTTTATTTTTATGTACCTCATTTGCATAAATAACACAGCATAACGTAATTCACCAACTACCAATATCAAATGCCTATTAGGCCTACTACAAGGAAAAACGTTTTACTTTAGGAAATGGTTTCACATTTCATTCATACGCACAAGCATGAGATCGAAAAATAGTTGTACGAAATTTTTATATAAATTTGGGCTCGTCATATTCTTCCATATAATTTGTGTGAAGTCCTCGTTTCTTCTCCTTCCTCGTGCAACCCTGCCAGAATGACTAGTTCAGTTACCCCCCCTCATTCTGCGGTTAGGCGTTATTACGTGCACATACAGCGCGTTTTCCGCGTTATTCTGAGACTCGTACTTAAGCAGCTGCTAACCGGGAACTGTACAACTGGTAGTTGTAGCTATATACGCCAACTTTGTGATATTTCTAAATCCTGCAATTTCTGGACGAATATTATATACCACGAAATAGGGTAGCAACAGCGTTATCGTCATCTAACCCATTACTGAAGCACAGTTACTGTTTTCAGGTTTGAATATTTACTTGAAACGGACTTTGTCCGCGCGGGGTAGCCACGGCTCGGGCGGCTGCCACCGTCCGAGGTTCGAGTCCGCCCTCGGGCATGGGTGTGTGTGTGTGTGTGTTGTCCTTAGCATAAGTTAGTTTAAATTCAATTAAGTGATGTGTAAGCCTAGGCACCGATGACCTCAGCAGTTTGGTCCCATAGGAACTTACTAAAAATTTCCCAAAACCGACTTTGTCCCAGTGATCGGTATTCTGAAAACCACTTCTAAGTGCATGGGAATATTTTCGGGTTAATTTTGTCGTTATATTCAAATTTCTGACTATTTGTAGCCATTTGAAATAAATGTCTGCTATGCTGTGTACCGGTAATTTGCTATTCTACCAGTAACATGATGATCAAATAGTGTGTGTATTTACATAGTAGTATCACAAGTAACATCGATAGCGCGGTTAAAAAAGCCACAAATTTTGACAGTTGAGTACGGACTTAGTGGAGGGAAGCGTAGTTACTGATGTTAAAATCTCCTGGGGTGTTAGACCGCGTCATATTTCCTCTAAAATAATCGACGTTTTGACCCCTCTGCTGGGATCTTCTTCAGGATCTTCCGATGTCCACTACTGCTAGAACACAGATCTTCCAGTGTCCACTATTGCTAGAACACAGTGTTGTAGCAGTAGTGGACCCCGGAAGATCCTGAAGAAGATCCCAGCAGATGGGCCGAAACGTCGATTATGTGAGAGGAAATATGACGCGGCCCAACACCCCAGGAGATTTTACCTTTAGTGATAACGGCGACGAAAGCTAGCAGGCTTACATGAAAGCGTAGTTGCCAGCTTGTGCCGTGTGACTAGGGCCTCCCGTCGGGTACACCGTTCGCCGGGTGCAAGTCTTTCGATTTGAAGCCACTTCGGCGACTTGCGCGTCGATGGGGATGAAACGATGATGATTAGGATAACACAACACCCAATCCCTAAGCGGAGAAAATCTCCGACCCAGGCCCTTAGGATGGACATTCTGTCGCGCTGAACACTCAGCTACCGGTGGCGGACGCACCAGCAAGTGACCGCAGTATAATGCGGAACCTGTCAGGCTTGCTCGACCGCGTGAACAGCTAGCCGACAAAGCCGACCGATCTGCGAGATTTCTCAAAATATATAAAAGAAACTGTCCGGTACAAAACTCTCAGTCTCACACATTTTATAGTTTAATTCGTCTGCTTCACGATGAACCGCCTATCATTTCGTTAATGTTCATAGTTGTTGCGATATTCCATACTAGGTAAACTACTATAAGAAATTCTTAGTTCGCTATCCGTTTATATTTGGTGCATGTTAGGTTACATGTTGCTGCGTATTAAATGTAGTAATACAGGGTGATTCAAAAAGAATACCACAACTTTAGGAATTTAAAACTCTGCAACGACAAAAGGCAGAGCTAAGCACTATCTGTCGGCGAATTAAGGGAGCTATAAAGTTTCATTTAGTTGTACATTTGTTCGCTTGAGGCGCTGTTGACTAGGCGTCAGCGTCAGTTGATGCTAAGATGGCGACCGCTCAACAGAAAGCTTTTTGTGTTATTGAGTACGGCAGAAGTGAATCGACGACAGTTGTTCAGCGTGCATTTCGAACGAAGTATGGTGTTAAACCTCCTGATAGGTGGTATATTAAATGTTTGTATAAACAGTTTACAGAGAATGGGTGTTTGTGCAAAGGGAAAAGTTCTGGACGGCCGAGAACGAGTGATGAAAATGTAGCACGCATCCAGCAAGCATTTGTTCGCAGCCCAGGAAAATCGACTCGCAGAGCTAGCAGAGAGCTGCAAATTCCACAATCAACTGTATGGAGAGTCCTACGAAAAAGGTTAGTTATGAAACCTTATCGTCTGAAATTGGTTCAAGGCACGCAGCCCGTGACAGAGCACTTCAGGGCTTCTTGGAGGCCAGTGATGATCTTACCCCCTGCGATTTTTTCTTATGGGAGTATGTTAAGGATATGGTGTTTTGGCCACCTCTCCCAGCCACCATTGATGATTTGAAACGAGAAATAACAGCAGCTATCCAAACTGTTACGCCTGATATGCTACAGAGAGTGTGGAACGAGTCGGAGTATCGGGTTGATATTGCTCGGGTGTCTGGAGGGGGCCATATTGAACATCTCTGAACTTGTTTTTGAGTAAAAAAAAACCTTTTTAAATACTCTTTGTAATGATGTATAACAGAAGGTTATATTATGTTTCTTTCATTAAATACACATTTTTAAAGTTGTGGTATTCTTTTTGAATCACCCTGTATATTGAATTATTCTTTAAACATGGAAGGTATCGCTGTCTTTTCCAGTAATTAGAAAATGTAAAGCGTGCCATCACGAACTCTTCCATCAATGAAAAAAGTAGAATGAAATATTCATAAGTTCCTCGTATCTCATAAATGATTTGAGATATCGAAATAAGATTCTGGGAAATGATAAGAGCACAAAGACAAGAGTTTTTGTCACATGATTAATGTGCGAAACTTCTATATCTACCGCGATATTCAAGCGACTATAAACGTATTTCAATGAAATGATATTATTAAGATCCATCGATATCTAGTGACAAGAACAGCTGTGGGTTTCGTAACAATATAGATCAAGAAGTTACACGTTTATTTTTTTGCCTCTAAGGGGCTTTTTCAACTATTGACCTGTCTTGCTCTCAGTTATTAGTTTAATAATGCACTTTTTCAGGGTTCTGTAGCAGTTTCAACTGCATTAGAATGTCCTCGTGACGCATATTTGTAAACTCTGCTGTGTTTTAGTAGAAGCAGCAGATTTTAACAAACTTGTCAACAAGAGAAATAAAGTATTCCTCAGAACTCATCACAATCCTTGGCAAATCAATGTCTCCTAAATTACCCTCTTGGTATGTCTGACAACTCAAGACCAGTGCTGTCGTTTAACATATGCACTGGCTTCTTTTGTCAGCATTTCAAGTTACTCTATTGCTATCAGGATCAACGGAACTCGCAATAAAATAAAATAGGTAAAATAAGTAAGCGTAAAATTTTTGTTGCATTACTTTTCAGATAGGCCCATATACTCTGTCGGATTTAAATAAACATGAAACGGAGGAAGCCTGATAAAAATATTCCCGTTACCATTAGCCAGTTCGCCGACCTGGTAGCATGAAGTCTTGGCTTCTACAGCGCTACAAGTTCCATTACCTTCGCCTTATACATGCTAGATTGAACTTCATCTCATGCAACATTTCTTTGTACCCCGAGCAAAATATCCGCTTTCTTTCACTGCGTTGTTGGGAGTTTTATGCATCACAACAGAGTGCTATGGCGTTTTGCCCTTTAGTATTGCGGAATTCTCACGAATGTTTCGCAGCAGAACGTTATCTTCTCAGCCGGTGTCTGTGTCTTTGACGACACTTTTATTGCAAATCTCGTATTCAGACGTACTGCACTGTTGTTACCAATGCAACGCCAGCACAAGACACCTGTTCACAATACCTGCCAGCTAAAGAACACTTCAACGCCAAAAAATACGACTTCACAACGGGAGATGACGATCACTGATGTATCTAATGCGTGACACCACGTGGTACTTTTTATCCGCGTAGTGGCAACAGGGACGCTTTGCCAGACGAAACGCTGGTGGCGTGGTAGGGAAAGCCAGGTCGCCATTGGTGTTACCAGGGCCGTGGCGTCATGTCCCCATCCAACCAAAAGCCAAAAGTCGCAACTAATTTTAAAGTACTATAATTGAAACATTTTGTGATTTTAATTCGAGCAGAGTGCAGAAGTAGATTAGATTAGTACTTGTTCCATAGATAATGAATACGACACTTCGTAATGATGTGGAACGTGTCAGGTTAATAAAAGGTGTCTCTACAAGATATTACATTAGACAAAATATTACATGACACTCAATAATTTATTTTATTTTTTTGTGGAGGTTGGGAAATTACCCACTTACTATATCCAAAAATTCATCTAATGAGTAAAAGAATTTCTTAATGGCAACTCCTTCTAATTTCCGTTTAAATGCTATATGGTTATCTGTCAGACTTTTGATGCTATTAGGTAAGTGACCAAAGACCTGTGGCAGCATAATTTACCCCTTCTGAGCCAAGGTTAGATTTAACCTTGTGTAGTGAAGATCATCCTTTCTCCTAGTGTTGTAGCCATGTACACCGCTATTACTTTTGAATTCGTTCGGATTCTTAATAACAAATTTCGTAAGTGAAATATATATTATATATTGTGAGGCTACAGTGAACATCTCTAGCTCTTTAAGTGTCTGCAGGATGATCTTGGATGAGCTCCAGCAATTATTATGATTACACGCTTTTGTGCAATGATCAATCTTTTACTCAATGATGAGTTACCCCAGAATATGATGCCATACGAAAGCAGAGAATGAAAATAGGGGTGGTAAGCTAATTCACTCAGATGTATATCGCCAAAATTTGCAATGACCCTAATAGCATAAGTAGCTGAACTCAAACGTTTCAGCAGATCCTCAGTGTGTTTTTGCAGTTCAACCCCTCATCAATGCATACACCTAGAAATTTTGAATATTCTACCTTAGCTACCGATTTCTGATCGAAGTCTATTGTTATTAATGGGGTCATTCCATTTACTGTGTGGAACTGTATATACTGTGTTTTGTCAAAGTTTAATGAGAGCCCATTTGCAGAGAACCACTTAATGATTTTCTGAAAGACATCGTTTACAATTTCACCAGGTAATTCTTGTCTATCGGGCGTGATAGCTATACTTGTATCATCAGCAAAAAGTACCAGCTTTGTATCTTCGTGAATATAGAATGGCAAGTCATTAATATATATTAAGAACAGCAGAGGATCCAAGACCAAATCTTGCGATACCCCATTCTTGATTGTTCCCCAGTTTGAGAAATCACCAGTTTTTTGCATATTATGTGAACTGTTTATACCTACGCCTCCTCTAGCTCTCTCTCCACGCAGGTCGTCCTTTTTGTGGAGTGTATAGCCTCGTATCTCAGGGGAGTATGATGGATGGAAATACGTCTCCTGGAGACAGAGACACAGTGGTCTACCATGAGAAAGTAGACGAAGTTCCTCCACATGCGTCCTGAACCCTTGCAAGTTCCACTGGAGTGTGGGAGCCATCTATTTTGGGGGTAGCACCTTCATCCTGTCTCTGCGACGGGGCGGGGAGACCGCAGCAGGTGGAGGGGCAGGCGTGGGACGAGATGATTGCCCCATACATACATCGTACTCCATCAACTCTGGGGAAGAGTCAGATGAAGCCTCGCATAAAACAACATCCGCATGGTCAGATGGTTTACCACGGGATTTGACCCGCTGTTGCTGCTGTACAGTAGCTTTCTGTGGTTTGGTGGACTTTGGGGGAGCTGATGGAGTGGTAATTGGTGCACTGGGCTTGGGAACAGCCTCAGCTATTGGAGACGCCAGGGGCTGGCCCAAGGTCGCCACTGTACCTTTGTCCGCCGTTCGAGTAGGGGCTACTGGCTCTGAAACACTGGCTGTGTTGCAAGTGAACTGACAGCTGCATGTGTTAGTGCCAACACTCACCACCTCAGTCTGCGTTGAGGCATCGACTTTTGGAGTAGACTTCTGAACCAGGGATGCAAAAGATGTAGCAAATGTAGGAGGCTGCATCGACTTATAGATCTTCTTGGCCTCACCATAGGGGATACGCTTGGTTGTTTTTATTTCCTGGACCTGGCGTTCCTCTAAAAATATGCGGCAGTCCCTACTCCAAACAGGGTGGTTCCCAGAGCAATTAATACATTTAGCCGGAGACGAGCAACCAACTCCTTCATGAGCAGCCTGACCACAGTTTCCGCAAGTCGCGTCGCCTTTGCAGCCTAAGGTGGTATGCCCAAAACGCTGGCATTTAAAACAGCGAATTGGGGTCGGGAAATAAGGCCTCACACTAAGGCGAAGGAAGCCAGCTTTAACATGTTCAGGAAGTTTTGTGCTACTGAAGGTCAGAATAAAGGAGTCGGATTTGACAAGAGTGCCATCAACCCTCTTCATGATGTGTTGGACATCAACGATACCTTCTGGAGCCCACTCACGTTGCAGTTCTTCCTTGGGAATGTCAACTAGATCCCGGCATGTCACAACATCTTTGCTGTAGTTCAAGGTGCTGTGCAGTCCAGTGTCTATGGCATACTCTCCAAGGCATTTAGCAGATTGGAGGTTAGTTGCTTGCTGGGAAGTGGAAGTTTCCACTAGCAAGGTCCCATTACATAAGCGCTTCAATGATTTTAAGGAGCCACAGATTCCCTCCAATCCCTTTTGTATATAGAATGGCGAAACCTTCTCGAAACTACCCTCCTTCCGTTTCACAATGAGAAACACATTCGGATTACCAGAATGCATTCTGTTACCTAAGACTGGACTTTTTAAAGAAGCGCCGGAGTCAGGGGGACTGACTGCACGGGCCCTCTTAAGAGAGTGGGTGTTAGAACCTTCCAGCGGCCCACCCTTTCCGCTGGGAGGAAGAAAAGAGGATTTCTAAGGATCCATCTCGGTCCCACGAGCAGCTAGGGAACTGGAAGTCCACCTAGACAGAGCCCCGCGTGCCTAGGTAAGCCTTATACAACTGAGGTGCGGCAGGTTCCCCAGAGGTTGCCCGCTATCGACTGTTCCACCTCAACAGCCATGCATCTCATCAGCGCGCAGCACACCTTGAGATTGAGGGGTTTTTTATAGAGGTTTATTCCATCCTCGCGATCCGGGCGGTCAAGCCAAGATCCCCATTCCCTGAGACACACAACGTTCCACCGCCGCGCCGCACGGTGGTCGCTGAAGTATGCTCAGAGGTTACGGTGACAGGGGACTGGCGGCGCTTACCAGTCCCCAGCTCAGGAACCCCGGGGTCGCCAAGCCCGTACCCAGCAAATGAATGCTGAGCCCCTGGGGGCGTTGGTCAAGGATAAGACTGGCCAAGTACTACCAAACTATAGAAGTCTTTCAGAAAATAACATCCGGAATATTTACCATTCTTGGTTCTAACAGAGCAGAGTTCTCGAGCTCATATATTTCTCAGATCTATTTCACGAAATGCGTTACTGACCACTGTGCACTATTTCGTAATAGTGTGTGGAGTGTCACTGTAGGGAACAAACCATAGATGGACATCAGTAACTATGTGCCTTCAATCAGTATTATTATAGATGGAATAAATATTGAAGCTACCACCTATGATGTAATACACTCCTGGAAATTGAAATAAGAACACCGTGAATTCATTGTCCCAGGAAGGGGAAACTTTATTGACACATTCCTGGGGTCAGATACATCACATGATCACACTGACAGAACCACAGGCACATAGACACAGGCAACAGAGCATGCACAATGTCGGCACTAGTACAGTGTATATCCACCTTTCGCAGCAATGCAGGCTGCTATTCTCCCATGGAGACGATCGTAGAGATGCTGGATGTAGTCCTGTGGAACGGCTTACCACGCCATTTCCACCTGGCGCCTCAGTTGGACCAGCGTTCGTGCTGGACGTGCAGACCGCGTGAGACGACGCTTCATCCAGTCCCAAACATGCTCAATGGGGGACAGATCCGGAGATCTTGCTGGCCAGGGTATTTGACTTACACCTTCTAGAGCACGTTGGGTGGCACGGGATACATGCGGACGTGCGTTGTCCTGTTGGAACAGCAAGTTCCCTTGCCGGTCTAGGAATGGTAGAACGATGGGTTCGATGACGGTTTGGATGTACCGTGCACTATTCAGTGTCCCCTCGACGATCACCAGTGGTGTACGGCCAGTGTAGGAGATCGCTCCCCACACCATGATGCCGGGTGTTGGCCCTGTGTGCCTCGGTCGTATGCAGTCCTGATTGTGGCGCTCACCTGCACGGCGCCAAACACGCATACGACCATCATTGGCACCAAGGCAGAAGCGACTCTCATCGCTGAAGACGACACGTCTCCATTCGTCCCTCCATTCACGCCTGTCGCGACACCACTGGAGGCGGGCTGCACGATGTTGGGGCGTGAGCGGAAGACGGCCTAACGGTGTGCGGGACCGTAGCCCAGCTTCATGGAGACGGTTGCGAATGGTCCTCGCCGATACCCCAGGAGCAACAGTGTCCCTAATTTGCTGGGAAGTGGCGGTGCGGTCCCCTACGGCACTGCGTAGGATCCTACGGTCCTGGCGTGCATCCGTGCGTCGCTGCGGTCCGGTCCCAGGTCGGCGGGCAAGTGGACCTTCCGCCGACCACTTGCGACAACATCGATGTACTGTGGAGACCTCACACCCCACGTGTTGAGCAATTCGCCGGCAAACTGGCTGACACTGACGGCGGCGGTGCACAAATGCTGCGCAGCTAGCGCCATTCGACGGCCAACACCGCGGTTCCTGGTGTGTCCGCTGTGCCGTGCGTGTGATCATTGCTTGTACAGCTCTCTCGCAGTGTCCGGAGCAAGTATGGTGGGTCTGACACACCGGTGTCAATGTGTTCTTTTTTCCATTTCCAGGAGTGTAGTTATTTACCTTTACCCTCCTCTAGAACTGTGAGTGACAGCACAATTGCTAGACAGCTAACGGTCAGCCACATGTCATTCCAAATATCTTCCTTCGCAGCATGGAAACAGCATTTCTCATAGTAGCTGCTGTAAATCTTTACTATTGTGGAAAACAATAAAATTTAATTTTTTCCAGTGCCAACAAAAACAACTTTTATGACATGTATTAAGAGTGAAAAAGTACACTAGATTGTTGATTATAATTTGTGTGTACAATGCATGTTGAATGCAAAGTGCAGAATAGAAACATTCGATGATATGCAACAAATTTATTTCTTATGTAATAACTATAAAACACATGAATTTTTAATCACATCCAAATTCGTCCTAAAATATATCACATAGAAATCGGTAGTGTTTGTTAGTCACCACCTCCCAGCATCGATGGTCTCTTCTTGCCATTGGACAGCACCTATGGAGTTGAAATACATCTTGAAGTCATCTGTGGCTTTCAAAGCATCTGCAGCTGGTTGCTTTCCAAGTTCTCTCAGAATCCCTTCCATCCCAAAATCCATGGACGAGTTATGTACGTCTCCTCGAGCATACCATCTCAGATTCTTCTGCTAGAAGATAAGAACTTGTGTTCTGCAAAATCTTATGATTGTGTCGAACTTACTTGGAGCTAAACAAATGGGGTTTAGCAGAACAGCAAATTTATTGGACATTATGCCAAAAGCATTCTTCACAACTCCTTGGGCTCTATTTAATCTATAATTAAACACCTTCTGCTCTTTTGACAATCCTCTTTCGGGAGAGGGCTTCATCATATACAGTTTGAGAACAAAAGCATCATATTCCAGAAATAGGTACGGCAGGTAAGGCCCACCAAAACACTCCACTTTCTCATGAGTGGGACACTCATGTTATTGCTCTATAGGACGTCTGACAGTTTGCTGCAGTTAAAAACTGCCCCACCTTTAAGTCTGCTATTGGCGCCAATGTTAGTATATAAGAACCTGTAATTTGCAACAACGACTGCCAGTTTCACAATGCTGTAGTGCCCTTTGTAGTCACTGAAGTAAGCTCCTGCTGATGTCAGCGCCTGGAATTAACCTATTTATTGTCAACCTATATAATGAGGGAACTGCCACAATAAATTAAATGAATGTGCTGCTTGCTTCCATAAGTGATAAACTACTACTCATATATAAGTTATCTGCTACAAAGTGTGAATTATTGAATGAATGTTTTACAATTAGGACCAACATATTGATGCAGTGCAGTTATTAAGACACTGGCTTCATATTTGAGAGGATGGAGTATGGACCTGTTCAGCCATCCTGATGTAGGTTTTCTTAAATCATTTCAAGCAAATTCTGGGATTATTCCTTCAGCAGGGCCACAGCTGACCAGCTGTCCCATCCTCTGAAAAATATAATTATATATTCTGTGTGTATGTACATTTTAGCTACCTTTCATTTTATTATGATGACAAAATGTACGGTGTTACTGAGAGATGGTCGCAATATGTAAATATGTAAGTGAATAAACACACAGACATGATTACTACCAAAATCGGGCAGCACGCTATACTAATAGATTACTCTTCCTGTTGCACACAGAACTGTACAATAAGATTACCATAGCTAATTAGTGAGTACATACTGTATGTGTGAAGTAGACATTACCTTTGTGCTCTTGTTTTCTAAATTATTAAGAATTGCTTGCTGTGTTTTGGGAGCGATTTTTGGTAATGTATTTGGCGCAATTTTCGTTTCATAACCCAGAGACTGGAACGTTTGTCCAGTCTCCACAAATCTTAAAAGTAATTGCCAATTTACAGCAAAATAACTGTAAGCATAACAACATTACACAGAAGCTATTTTTGCTACTAACAAAGATTTATGTAGAAGATACTTACCTATCTCTTGGTATTATTGATTCTCTCATATTCGTATCTATCATTGTTAATTGCACTCAGTAAGTTGGAAACATGTCCTCATCCATTCTGGTGAAGTTCCAAAAAGACTCTAGGTCTTGAAATCTAAGTGACAAAGTAAGTCACTTTAGAGCAGTAATTCTGTAAGGCTTCGAGAAATATATAATTATTCATGCAAAAGCTGACGGTTGACACTATATTTTAACTGTATCCAACACGATCTAGAATGTCTCACAAATTTGCGTTGTTGAACAATTGCTGCTATCACGTACCTCAGCTTATTGTGAAGCATATGAATTGTTCCTCTACCATTATCACGCTGCCAAATCCAGCGACGTATCCATGACTTCTGCAGGGATTTCTCCGCTCGTCTTCCACAGCAGCCAACGAGAATAATATTGTTAATTCAGTTGGATCCATTTTCACCTTCAAGTACATGTGCTACGCTTGACAAGCAGACAGTTAATGTTTCGTACACCAAAGAAATTCCAGAACTGCCACTAGAGACCGCTGAGCGTGAAATCACGTTAACCGGCTCATTCCGTGTGCGACGGCGCTGTGTCTCGTGACGTGGGATTTCTCGTGCGCGTCCACGTCAACGTTCGCTGCCTCGATGCGTCTGTTGACGACATTACCGTGTATTCTAGAATACAAGTTACAGGCTGTCCACGGCCGTCTTCTGCCTATTGGAGGCCCGGGGTACATTAAGACGATAGGGCCCCCATAACCTTGACAGAGCACTATACGGTTAGAATTGGCAAAGGAAGTCGATATCGAGGTTTTACATATATTTTTATTTCTTTGCGGTAACATTAAATGAATAGGTAATATAATCCACAAAAATAACTCTTTTAGCATCCATAAGTTAATGCTTAAAAATCTATGTTGATTGAAAAGGTACCCTTCTAGATTTGAGATGGGCAAAATCGTTAAACACTTCTTCAAACTCTATATTTTTGAGCATATTGCATTCTATGGATGTCAGCGATAAACTGGTTAATCTCTCTTGAAGCCCTGCCCTTCTTAATTCATTTTTTATTCTCTTCAATTTGGAGAAGGAGCATTCTGCACTGCAGTTGGTTACCATCAAGCTTAAAATGATTCTCAATGTGATTTCTACATATGGAAACGTGTATTCAATTTTCTTTTGTTTCAAAAGCTGATATATTTCCAATATACTATTAGTTCACACTTTCTGAGCCATTTCAATAAACTCTGTTGCCTCTGCCCAGCAGCCTGGACACCTATCAAGTGTAGTGTATGTCCCACACATGGGACAAAGGTGGCAAACTCACATTTCTCTTTGATTCTTGCTTGCAGACCAGTATACTTTCCTGACGTATTTAAAGTATTGTCGTAGCTTTGTCCCCTGAAATCTTTTATGGAAATATCATGATTCTCTAAAAAATTCAAGATAGTTTCCGCTAAATACTTGGATTTATGGTCTTTAATAGGTACATATTTCAGGGACCTTTCAAGAAGAACATGGTCTTTTACGTATAGATTATAAAAGTTAGCTGTCAACATAAGACAGATCGAGCGTACTGTCAACGCTAATGGAAAAATATTCTGGTACTTCAATTTCATTTATATTTTTTTTGGGATCTGTTTCCCGTTACCTCAACCTCATTACAGATATTCGCTGATAAATAAAAAGTGTTACCTTTTCCAGGAGTCCCAAACTTTCCTAAGTGATCTGCATGAAATGGATCGAATTCTCTCAATTATTCTACACATCCCAAATAATTTCCATTGTTGGAACATCCAAGAATTTCATTGTCACCACGAAATGGAAGCCTCCTCGTTACCAAAAATTTTACAATAGCTTCAATCCCTTTAAGTACATTTCTCAAATAATCCACCTCTTTTTTATGTTGAGATAATAAGTCTACATCTGTTCTACCAACCGCTTTATTTTGTGTCAGATAAGTCATCATAGATTGTCTATTTGCTGGGCTATTTTCATGTGTGACTGTAGTGATTGGAAATACATCAATCACATGACTGTCACTTGGAGAGCATAAATTTACATCAGGAAGGTTAAATAAGCAGCATGAAAGGCTAGTTTAACAACTGTTTTTTTTTGACACTTTCATTGTTCTTCAATTTGCGAATAAATAATGCATTGTTAAAATACGTAATTACTGATTTATTACCATCTTTTTAGCTTCTGGATGCCTCAGAATCTTTATTTTGAAAATATACAATTTCATTACGAACCAAAATTTTTCGATTTCTTTACGTAAACTCTTTATGAAAGTAATCAGCGGGATCTTGTGATATTTCTTCTGGGTAGGAAAACTGTTGTTCAGCTGCCACAGTTGTCGGTGCTGGTGAAGTCACCGAAACCATTGTAGTTTCGTTATAGGAACGGTTGCTTTCTGATTCAGCCCCTTTTTTAAATGGGTAGGAATCTGAAACTTGTGTAGAACAGGAACATTCAGAAATTCCTGCAATTTGTGATCAACACGACTCATCATGTGGAAGATTTATTATTTGATTACTACTTACATAAGTTGTTCCAATAGTAGTAGTAAAATATGCTGTTGATTTTGGTAACTTTTCAGTTACTTTCTTCTGATGTACGGCTTTTTTCCTTTTCGCAGATCCACTAGGATACGACTGTTTCGACATTTTATATTCTAATTCAGTATTTATTTTTACACCAAAAATAGTCGCTAACGTAAAACAAAACAAGCAAACGACGATTTAATCAAAGAATACCTCAGAGCACAGTCAGTAACGACTACAAGCAAAACAAACGTCGCAACACTGCAGACAAGTACAAGGTAATTCCCGATTGTCGAGTCGGTTTATTTAAGTCGGCGGGTCACGCTTAATTTTACGTCGCTATTCGGCCCTTGCAGCACTGTACGCTGCGCAAAGCTAATATGCAAGTGGTTATTGTAACCAGCCATTATCATTCAATTTGTTTCGAATCAAATCTGTTTTTCGGTAATAAATATCGGTTGTCGTTTGATGATCTGGGAGGAACTAGGGGGCCCCTGTCGAGTGCGGGGCACAGGGCACATGCCCAGAAAGCCCAACGGAGAGGGGGGACCTGAGACCGTCCCTACAATGCACGACAGTTCTCGTTCTGATTGTTTTTGGTCACGTTTACGCTTTATTAGAGTTTTTCTTACGTAATGTTCCTACAGTTCCTTTTTTCCTTATTTTTACTTTTAATGAGTAGAATATGTCACATTCGGAATATTTTTGTTAGGTGGAGCCCGGTAAAACATGAAGATGTCCTAGACTTTCCAAGAATTGAAGCAGAAGAGATTGAAAGGAAAGCTGTGACTCAGTCAACTCGAAATTTTGAGGAAAGCGATTCGGATTTCAGTGAGGAAGAATTAATAAATGCTGACCACGATTCTGGAAGTAAAGTTGAGGGCGGTGACTGAGAGGGAGAATATGAAACAAGAGCTTGTAAAGGAACACCCTTCTATAGCATTACATTTCCTCAACAGAAGTAGTCAATACCCGAACTAATTTTCGAATTTGGAAAGGGTCAATATTAACTCAGCTGTTTTTCTAAAATAGTTTCATACGATTTTGTACACGATATGTTATACTTCGAGCTAAAATCTATAAAAAGAAATTACTTTATTTTATTTATTACAGTCGACATGTATTAACTCTGAAAGGACGGTTGAAATTATTATTATTATTTTTTGTTTTTGGAAACATATGAAATTAAGAAATATTTGGCATACTTAAAATTTCTATTATTAATTACACAATTTGGTGCTATTTATTATGTTTATTCCTGGATTCATTTATAGAAACTACTGGGAATTCATTTGTCAAGAATGATTGTAAACCCTTTGGAATATTGTTATTACCACAGAGTGAAGTAGGAGTGGGCATGCCTCCGATGTGGTCAGACGTGTTTTTGGCTTTGGAAGAACAATGTAGTTTCGGCTTTGTTAAGGTGAAAATTCAAAAGAGTGTCATATCGTCAAATATGAGACAATAAATTTGTGGTGTCACCGCCAGACACCACACTTGCTATGTGGTAGCCTTTAAATCGGCCGCGGTCCGTTAGTATACGTCGGACCCGCGTGTCGCCACTATCAGAGATTGCAGACCGAGCGCCGCCACACGGCAGGTCTAGAGAGACTTCCTAGCACTCGCCCCAGTTGTACAGCCGACTTTGCTAGCGATGGTTCACTGACAAATTACGCTCTCATTTGCCGAGACGATAGTTAGCATAGCCTTCAGCTACGTCATTTGCTACGACCTAGCAAGGCGCCATTATCAATTGCTATTTATCTTGTGATGCATGTAGCGTCAGACCGATGTTCACCAATTACGGATTAAGTATTCCAGCAGCTACGTACTTTTCTTGCTAGTATAACTCCTTTAACTGTTCCAGACCTCACGCCAGTCTGCGTGAGCTTAAACGCGTGCCTCTCGGCTACCCGTCACTGTGGATTGGCTGTCTTGCCAGTCCACAACAAAATTATCGTGAAAAAAATTTGCACAGGCGATCTTCCATGTTAATTATGTCTATTGGAAACACGAGAATTAATATATGAGAAATTCAGCTACAAGAATCAGACCCCTACACATGAAGAACTGGAGCCAAATACAAGAAAAGAAGATAAGTGAAAAGTTTATTGTAAATCTTATTCCTCTCGTATTTCTGAAAAAAGAGATCTTACCATCGACAACACTAGGGACAATTGTGGGAGGGAGATATTACAAGTTGAAGAACTTTGTGCTTCGTTCTTTCGATTTGATGATAGCATAACCCACCAGGAAAGAAGGTAGCTTGATAAACTTCCTGCAATAAGGTTTCCTAAAACTCATTTGTTTGTTTCATCATATCATAAAAATTTTAATACACCTATGTACACAAAATATTTCATTTTGAACATAAAATGGATAAAATATGTTATCCGATACATATAATCTAAAATAAGACTAAAAATTGAAGCAAAACAGAGTGTACTTTGTGCGAAGCGCGACTGCTCACGTGACAGATAAGCGAAGGCTAAGAGCGCGCAGTGATTAATGTCGTCTTTGCATCTCTAAGATGAGTTTGTCTCTTCTCCATATCTTATCCAGGATGATCATCGCTAAAAATACTGGGATTTTCTGCTACACTTGTTTATGAAGGCGATAACATATCAGTAATTACATGAAGTGTTACCTCACGACAGCATAGCAAATTTTGCTGATAGCTTATCACGTGCATGTGCACATATATAAGACAGTGTGGTCATAGTCACTCTGTTAGTTGTGCCTGAGATACTGACTATCTAACCGCTCTGTCCACATAGCCATGGGTATCGAGAAGTACAAGGGACGTGTCGCACTGGTTACTGGCGCCAGTGCGGGCATCGGCGCTGCCATAGTGCAGGCGCTGCTGAAAGAAGGACTCACCGTCGTGGGAATGGCCAGGAGGGTTGAAAAGATCAAGGTACACATACATTCACACACCATGTGTCCTAACTTGTATTCCTAGATACAGTGAGCCGGACGGTGTCGCCGAGCGGTTCTAGGCGCTACAGTCTGGAACCGCGCGACCGCTATGGTCGTAGGTTCGAATCCTGCCTCGGGCATAGATGTGTGTGACGTCCTTAGGTTAGTTAGGTTTAAGTAGTTCTAAGTTCTAGGGGACTGATGACCTCAGATGTTAAGTCCCATAGTGCTCAGAGCCATTTGAACCTAGATACAGTGTTACAAGGAGACCATAGGCCAATCAGATTTTTTATTTGATGGAATTTGAGAACAAAGTCTTTCCACAGCGGTAAGTCTTGTGTGTCTCGCCTTGTCATGCACATAAACTTGGCAACACATTCAAGTCTTGCCTGCATGTGTTCCGTGTGCAGCGATAGGGTGGGAGTAGTATCGTTGCGTATATGTTTGCAGTTGTTAGTTTTGTTATTGTCTAATTCTTGTGTTATCTGAGTGTTGTCTGAATGCTTACTGTTGCCGAGAGAGTATTTAGTGGAAGCGGTTTTCCGTGCAGGAGAAAACTTTATGGGGCATTTGAGGCAGCAAACTAGACTGCGTTTCCCTCCTTCGAAGTGTCCACATCGTGACACTGCGCGTGATTTAATTCGCAAATTCCCGACAACAGGATCAGTTCATGATGCACCACGAGCTGGAAGGCCCACAATTTTAACAGAACGGAAGCTTCACGACATTTCTGACATCGTGTTGCGGAGTCCAACAAATCCGTGAAGAGATTGTCGCAAGAGGCTGAAATCTCTCCTATACAAGCACCAAAGAGCCGGGGATGAATCTGTATAAAATTACTGCTGCATAACAATTATGTTACATGGACCATGGAAGACGGATAGCATATTATGAATCGTATCAGATAACTGTTAACCGTCATGAACTCGGTTTTGGTTTGAAACCTTTTGACTGATGAGGCTTGGTTTCACCTATCTGACAGCTTTTTTTTTTGTCGCCTGACTGGTTTGATGCGGTCCGTCACGAATTCCTCTTCTCCTCAGACTAGCACTTGCACCCTACGTCCTCAATTATTTGCTGGATGTATTCCAATTCTGTCTTCCTCTACAGTTTTTGCCCTCTGCAGCTCCCTCTAGTACCATGGAAGTCATTCCTTCTTGTTTTAACAGGTGTCCTATCATCCTGTACCTTTTTCAACATATTCCTTTCCTCTCAGATTCTGCGCAGAGCCTCCTCATTCCTTACTTTATAGGTCCACCTAATTTTCAACATTCACCTGTAGCACCACATCTCAAATGCTGCGATGCTCTTCTGTTCCGGTTTTCCCACAGTCCACGTTTCACGACCATACATACTCCAGACGTACATTCTCAGAAATTTCTTCCTCAAAATAAAGCCGATATTTGATGTTAGTAGACTTCTCTTGGCCAGGATATGCCTTTTTTGATGTCCTCCTTGCTCCAACCGTCATTGGTTGTTCTACTGCCTAGGTAGCAGAATTCCTTAACTTCATCTACTTTGTGACCATCAATCCTGATCTTACGTTTCTAGCTGATCTCATTTCTACTACGTCTCATTACCTTCGTCTTTCTTCGATTTACTCTAAATCCATACTCTGTACTCATTAGACTGTTCATTCCGTTCAGCAGGTCATGTAATTTTTCTTCACTTTCATTCAGGATGGCAATGTCATCAGCGAATCGTATCATTGATACCCTTTCACCTTGAATTTTTATTCCGCTACAGAACCTTTCTTTTATTTTCATCATTGCTTCCTTGATGTAGAAATCGCACAGCAGGGGCAAAAGGCTACATCCTTGTCTTACACCCTTTTTAATACGAATACTTCGCTCTTGGTCGTCCACTCTTATTATTCCTTCTCGGTTGTTGTACATTATGAATATGACCCGTCTCTCCCTAAGGCTTACCCCTACTTTCATCAGAATTTCGAACATCTTGCACCATCTTACATTGTCGAACGCTTTTTCAGGTTGACAACTCCTATTAACGTGTCTTCATTTTTCTTTAGTTTTGCTTCCACTACTAACCGCAACGTCAGAATTGCTTCTCTCGTGCCTTTACCTTTCCTAAAGCCATCCTGATCGTCATCTAGCGCATCCTCAGTTTTCTTTTTCATTCTTCTGCATATTATTCTTGTAAGCAACTTGAATGGTTCAAATGGCTCTGAGCACTATGGGCCTCAACTGCTGAGGTCATAAGTCCCCTAGAACTTAGAACCACTTAAACCTAACTAACCTAAGGACATCACACACATCCATGCCCGAGGCAGGATTCGAACCTGCGACCGTAGCGGTCGTGCGGATCCAGACTGTAGCGCCTTTAACCGCTCGGCCACTCCGGCCGGCCCAACTTGAATGCATGAGCTATTAAGCTGATTATGCGATAGTTCTCGCATCTGTCAGCTCTTGCCGTCTTCGGAGTAGTGTGGATGATGCATTTCCGTAAGTCACATGGTATGTCACCAGACTCATATATTTTACACACCAACTCGAATAGTAGTTTTGTTGACACTTCACCCAAAGCTCTTTTAAATTCTGATTCTGATACTGGACCCCTCTCTCTTCTAAATCGACGTCTGTTTCTTCTTATATCACATCAAACAAATCTTCCCCCTCATAGAGGCTTTCAATGTATTCTTTCCACCTATTCGCTCTATCCTCTGCATTTAACAGTGGAATTCCCGTTGCACTCTTAATGTTACCGCCCTTGCTTTTAATGTCACCGAAGGTTGTTTTATACTTTCCTGTATGCTAGTCTGTCCGTCTGACAATCATTTCTTTTTCGATGTCTTCACATTTTTCTGCAGCCATATCGTCTTAGCTTCCCTGCACTTCCTTTTTATTCCATTCCTCAGCGACTTGTATTTCTGTATTCCTGAGTTTCCCGGAACATTTCTGTACTTACTTCTTTCATCAATCAACTGAAGTATTTCTCCTGTTATCCATGGTTTCTTCGCAGCTACCTTCTTTGTACCTATGCTTTCCTTCCCAACTTCTGTGATGGCCCTTTTTAGAGATGTCCATTCCTCTTCAACTGTACTGGCTACTGCGCTATTCCTTATTGCTGTATCTATAGCGTTAGAGAACTTCAAACGTATCTCGTCATTCCTTAGTACTTCCGTATCCCACTTCTTTGCGTATTGATTCTTCCTGACTAATGTCTTGAACTTCAGCCGACTCTTCATCACTACCATACTGTGATCTGAGTCTATATCTGCCGCTGGGTACGCCTTACAATCCAGTATCTGATTTCGGAATCTCTGTCTGACCATGATGTAATCTAACTGAAATCTTCCCGTATCACCCGGCCTTTTCCAAGTATACCTCCTCCTCTTGTGATTCTTGAACAGGGTATTCGCTATTACTAGCTGAATCTTGTTACAGAACTCAATCAGTCTTTCTCCTCTCTCATCCCTTGTCCCAAGCCCATATTCTCCTGTAATCTTTTCTTCTACTCCTTACCCTACAATTGTGTTCCAGGCCCCTATGACTATCAGTTTTTCATCCCCCTTTACTTACTGTATTACCCTTTCGATATCCTCATACACTTTCTCTATCTCTTTATCTTCAGCTTGCAATGTCCGCATGTATACCTGAACTATCGTCGTCGGTGTTGGTTTGATGCCGATTCTGATAATAACGAATCCTGGATAGTAGTTTATACAGTGATATGAATGTGCTGAAAACCTTACGCGTCCGGCGGAGAGACTTTGCGGATACACTGTATCACTTAACCAAAGCAGGACTAGGCGACTCTCAGATATTCTTGAAATAATGGACTTTTGAAGTTTTCCGACCGTCTTTAATATCCTCAAGCAAGGTCGATTTTCCTCGCAAGGAAGCTTGGTTCTGTAATAGAATGCCCATCCGTCTTGTGCAAAGAAGAAATGTATTCAGCCTTGCTTGTCTCTTTTCTTTACTGCTTTTATTTTTTTATGTTTAATTTTAATTCACACAAAAGACAAAGTTATTAACTAATAGGCAATAAGGAGTGCAAATTTTCTGAAGAGTATTACTTGTGAGTTTTTTTAAAGGTGTTAGGATGTCAAACCGGTCGACTGGAGGTAGGAGAGGCACCACAGGAGTTTTTAATTTGCACTGTTCTGAATATAGGTTTCATGGCTTCCATTACATAATACACACGTCTGACTTCTACAGTGCGAAATACAGTGACGTGTGATAGAAGAATGCTGTGTGCACTTTGGCTTACTTAAGACCAAATAGTATGTCTTACATTTCCTCAAACATATATATTCTTGTGGTGTCGTACACTGTGAACGTCTCGTACTGTAGCGCCAGGACACGTTTCCTGTCTGCTGGAATCGTTGCCATAATCCTGAGGGTACACTTTGTGGCACACGGAGGGCCCGTGCTACGACCTGCTGTGTTTCACCAGCCTCTAGTCGCCCTAGTATTCTACCCCTCATAACGTCATCAATATGTGTTCTCTGAGCCATTTTCAACATACAGTTACCATTAGCACGTCTGAAAACGCCTGCACACTTACTCGCTTCACCGTACTCTGACATGCACCAACACACGTCTGCGTAGGTGGATTGCTGCCAGCACCATCGTATGACGACCGCAGATCGAATGCACCACATGGTCATACCCCGGGGTGATTTAAACCCGGAAATCGCCCACCAGAGCGTTGTTTCACCGTGTATCAAAAAATGACTCTGAGCACTATGGGACTTAACAGCTGTGGGTATCAGTCCCCTAGAACTTAGATGTGTGTGATGTCCTTAGGTTAGTTAGGTTTAAGTAGTTCTATGCCCGAGGCACGATTCGAACCTGCGACCGTAGCAGTCGGGCGGTTCCGGACTGAGCGCCTAGAACCGCTAGACCACCGCGGCCGGCTCACCGTGTATCAGCATTATCCTTAATTTATGAGCATGAGTGTATTTTTAAAAAATCTTTTTTTTTTTTAGTTTTTGACGTCCTACGTCACACGCTCGAGTGGCAGGGAGGGGGAGGGTCAGGGGCCACTATTAAGTTTTTGCCCCGGTTAGGAAGTATCGTAGATCCGAGGCTGGAAATAACTGAACAGCTCCTAACTAACCTCTGGATGTAGATGCACGTGAGCAGGAGGAGGAATTTTGTTTGATCATTATTTTTTATAGGCCTACCTACTTTAATTAACGTTGTCGGTACTTCAGTTTGACGATAGACCGAAGAAAACTGTTAATGATCCGTTTAATTTCTCACAAGTTTCCTCCACTCGACCGTCTTTTCGAAGTTACTATGAGGAAAAGCGTTGCATATTTTCTCGCAAGCAAACTGCTCGCCTCGAAGTAACGTCTCAGAGGTGGCAGCCGCTTGCCTGCCATGTGACTACACGTGTCCACGTCTCCCCCGACCCCTGCCTCCTTTCCACTTCACCACTCACCACGCTGTAGAGGCAGGAAGAACTCAGCAGAGTCGTCCCACCCCACTGGAACCGGTCTGTCTGGAATACTATGCTACGCAGGCCAGGTCTGCACAATCGGAGCTCTGCATCATTATTAATAAACTTTCATACCGGGCAGATCAGAGAGATCTTTCATTGCTACTGCATCAGAAGTGCTATAGTAGATGTCACGAAAGTAGGCAGGTCATCTCTGCCACTTAAATTAGTGATGATTTCAAATGTTAGCAAATTTTAGTCAAGGATATAGTGGATTAATTTCGAAAAGAAAATTCTTTCTAGTCCTTACGACAAAAAGTAAAAATTGACTTTACAAGACGAAAAAAAAATATTTTTTTAAAACTTCAGTCTGAGGAAAAAGCCAGAAACAGTAACATATTTACGGTCAAAAAAATGTAAGAACTTTCTAAAAATTTATAAATGCGTCTAATACATATTTTACCGTGAAAACGTAACACGTATGACGAACTTATCCGTTAGGACAGTGTGGTGAAATTTGGCGCTAACGGGCTATGGTAGCAAAAAAATGGTTCAAATGGCTCTGACCAGTATGGGACTTATCTTTAGGTTAGTTCGGTTTAAGTAGTTCTAAGTTCTAGGGGACTGATGACCTCAGAAGTTATCACACACATCCATGCCCGAGGCTCGATTCGAACCTGCGACCGTAGCGGTCGCGCGGTTCCAGACTTAGCGCCTAGAACCGCTCGGCCACCCAGGCCGGCGCTATGGCAGCAGACGACCGACCCGAGTGCATTTTCTAACTGCACGACATGATCTGCAATGGCCCCTATACTACCCGAAAATCGTGGCCTTATCAGATGTCCCAGTTTCAGTTGTTGAGAGCTGATGATGAGGTTCGAGGGTGGTGTAGAGCCCACGAAGCCATGGACCCAAGTTGTAAACAAGGAACTGTGCAAGCTGGTGATGGCTCCATAATGGAATGGACTGTGTTTACATGGAAATGACTGGGTCCAATGGAGCCGATCACTGAGTGGAGATTGTTATGTTTGGCTACATGGAGACGATTCTCGGCTATTCACGGTCTTCTTGTTCCCATGACAATGCACCGTGTCACCGGTCCACAGTTGTTCTCAACTGGTTTGAATAATATGCTGAACAGTTCGAATGAATGGTTCGACCACCCAGATCGACCGACGTGAATCCCATCAATCATGTCACGAAAGTAGGCAGGTCAGTTCGAGCACAAAATACTGCACCAACAACACTTCCGCAATTAAGGACGGCTGTAGAGACAATATTTCTGCAGAGGACTCGCAACGACTTGTTGAGTCCATGACAAGTCGACCTGCTGCCCTACGCTGGGCAAAAGGAGGTCCGAGTCTACAGAGTATGTGAAAGATGTTCTGCAGATACCCCACATTCAGTTTTGTGCTTATTCGATCTATGCTTTTTAGATCCGAAAATGGCTATATAGTTAGCCGAAACTGGTGATATGAATGACAGACTTCATGAAGCCGCGACCGCTTCAGTAGAGCAGTTACTTGTGTTTTCATACCAGTCTATGTCGCCTCCTCCCTCCCTCTCTCTCTCTCTCTCACTCTCTCTCTCTCTCTCTCTCTCTCTCTCTCTCTCTCTCTCCTCCCCCCGCCCCAAACACACACACAGCGAAAAAATGTCTTTGACAATTTACTGAGGATAGTAGGAGTAAAGCGTTGGACTTACCAGTGCCGCTCTGCATTAGCTGTAACACTGCATTCAAAATTAGTGATATGATTGCGAAAACGGAAAATAATCAATAGAAACATAACCAACTTTTGATATAAACTCGATACTGCATTCATTTTCTTTCGGTGTGTGATGCACATCGCAACTCACGGATGTTCGGGATAGTCACGTGAATCTTTGCTCATTTACCTCTGTTGAATATTTACTGGCCAGCCTGTCCTTCATGACCTAGTGTAGAGATGCAGTTGACACCCAGCTACTCCACTCCGCCGGCCAGAGTGACCGAGCGGTTCTAGGCGCTTCAGTCCGGAACCGCGCTATTGCTACGGTCGCAGGTTCGAATCCTGCCTCGGGCATGGATGTGTGTGATGTCCTTAGGTTAGTTAGGTTTAACTAGCTCTAAGTCTAGGGGACTGATGACCTCAGATGTTAAGTCCCATTGTGAAAAAAAAAAAATACTCCACTCCACAATCCACACTGAGACCGTGGAGAGAGATTGAGGGTTTGAACACAAAGTGGTGAGAATTAAATGCGTTAAACTCATTGCCAGTTTCAGGATATGAAATTTTGAAACTGTCAGTATTCGAGCTGGCTATCTTTGAGTGGATCGTGTCAATGTATGAGTAGTTGGATGAAGAGGCAGATAACGCTCGCCGTCAACAAACACCGATAAGAAGCGTCTCGCGAGTTCTCCGTAATCTCTGTTATGACTCTGCTGTTTCTCTTTTGACAGGAACTTGAGGTGAAGGGCGCTCCCGGTAAACTTCACGCCATCGCCGGAGATGTGGGTGACGAAGGTAGCATCCTGTCTGTCTTCAAGTGGATTAAGGACAACCTCGGAGGCGTCGACGTCCTGATTAACAATGCTGCTTCTTTTCCACACAGCCAACCGACCGGTAAGCAAAATGTATTATTAATACGAGGGTTGGAACTTAAATAGGGTCAACTATTTATTCACAACCGATACGAAAGAGTTTCATATTTGCACCTGTTACTGTCCTTCAAAGTAGTCACTAGCGTTGTGTAGAACCCGTTGCCAGCGATGTGGAAGGGGCAGTATACCGTTAGCACAGCCTGTTCTGTTGATGGTGGGATTGCAGCGATCTACTGCCTGTCGAATCTAAGGAACAGTACTGAAGCGAGTGCCACGAAGTGGTTCCATCTTCTTCGGAATCAAATCAAAGTCACAAGTCCGGGGAGTATGGTGGATGGCACAGTACTCCCCAGTCCCATCGAATGAACAGAGCAGCCACAGCTTGCGCTGTATGCGGCTGCGCATTGTCGTGCAAAATGAGGGGTGGGTTGCGCAGAAAGCGTCGCCGCTTCTTTCGCAAATCTGGTCGTAGGTGATGCTTCAAAACCGAACAGTAGTACTGTGCATTGACGATCTGCCGTGGGGGAACGTAATGCTTTAGGATAACACCATCACAGTCGTACACGAGAATCACCTTAACTTTCACCATACTAGGGCTCTGATGCACTTTTGACTTTCGCGACGCCCCAGAATGACACCATTCGTTGGATTGGCGTTTCGGTTTTGGCTTGTACGATGTGGCCCATGTCTCATCCAGTGTTACGATACGACATAAGAAACTCTCTCCTTAGCTCCAAGTGCGTCTGAGCAGTGTCGTAACACATCCGTTTCTGCATTTCTGTCAAGTCATGCGGAACCCATCATTAATTTTTGGCATGCCCAAGCGTTCCTTCAGGATGTGAAGCACAGTCGTATGCGCTAATCCGCTTTCGTGGGCGGGCTCACGAATCTTATGGCGTCGATCACTGTCCACTAACGCGGCAACAGCATGCACTTCTTCTGCAGAGACGCTAGGAGGTCCTGCCCGATGCATGTCTGCCACAGTTTGCCGACCTTCGTTGAAGGCTTTTACCCAACGTGCCACTGTTCTGTACGGCAATACCGATTCCCCGCACGCCTCTTGAAGACATTGATGACACTGTCGTGCTGTACGACCTCTGGCACATTCAATCTTGATCCAACTCCGTTGTTCCTGTTTCGGAAACATAGTGACACGGTTACGTTAGACCGCTCGCTCACAAGTGACTGTGTTTCCCTCGATTGTGCGCACGCCGGTGACGTGGGACGGGCGAGTTCATTTGGTCGGAGGTAAGGTAGGTATGTTAACAACGTGCGCTGTCAGTGACAGTAGTAGATTCCATGGAGTAGTATCTGCACAGTTGTGTTGCCACTACTTAAGTTCCAACCAACGTATTATATATTTCTTGAAATATTGGTGTAAATAGCTGTATGCACTTATATTAGTGGATAAGAAACGGTGAGGCGCATCGGAATTTCTGTACACACTGCCAAACATTTAAAAGGTCTGATCTACTCTCAAACTGTGCAATAAATGTCTGTAAAACTACACAAGAAGTATCGAGGCATGTGGTGTATCTGTTAATGACCGGGCGACTGATTTCAGTGAAAACAGTTATTCGAACAATACACGCAAAGACAAAAATTGCAACAATCGAACGGTAGATTCGTTGGTTGATTCGATGGAGGGGTCCAAACAGCGAGGTCATCGGTCCCATCGGATTAAGGAAGGGTGGGGAAGGATGTCGGCCGTTCCTTTTCAAATGAACCATCCAGGAATTTGCATGAAAAGAACGGAACGGAATGGAATTTAGTACAGATCTACCAGAATAAATGATCAGTCGTAAAATATGACCCAAGTTCTTGAGATGGTCGCAATTTTGCACTGTCTGTTTTACAGGAAGGAAGAGCATCAATCTCTGTTCGTTATCATGCTCATTTAAGATGAGGCAGTTAACTCAGTGAAACCTTCCCAGTTGCCGTGGGCCCAATTCAAGCAGAAATGGCGTGCGTGGACGCCTGGAAGCGACGCATTAGGGATTTGGCGCGGATAGAAAGTTAGCAATTCACACTGAAGTGGCGCTGTCAAATGCGGAACGGTCCTGCTACGAATGTATCAGAACATGTCCTCCTCATCAGACGAAGAGATTGATGCTCTGTATGTTTTAAAACTAGTGAATGCTGAATACAGCCGTACTGTGTACATCCATTCTGGATTTTAAAAAAAGGGAAAGAAATATGGTACATTCGAAATAATGACAGAACTGAACATGTGTCCCAGAAACTTTTTGTCTCAATAGCGTTTATATACTGTGCTACACTCAATGATGGAAAGCATTCAGAGAAAAACGACGATACTAGAATGTTTTGATCATAATACCAGTTATTCATTTGATTTTCATTTGAACGAAAGCCTAAATGTTGCTGATTTTCTGAGAGATGTTCGAAATATTACTTCTCCAAAATCTGATCGTCCGTAAATATTTCACTACTATAGACCACAAACTCGTACAGATCACTTTTCTACCATATGATAGAGATTTTGCCATTATAGAGAGGAACAATATATTCTTTCACGCACAAAACTAAATTTCAGTTATTGCCTAGCCAGAGACAACGGATTTCTTCTGTGTAAGATGTAATCAGAGGATGTCAGGGATCTTAGCGCACTAGACGACGGGTTACATAGAGACTGATTCAAAATAACAGATTATGGCTGGCTGCACATTTCAACTGACAACTCTACCACGCTAAGGGGGAGGAAGTCATATCATCCAGCGACCGCACGTTTGTCAGAGCATTGCACAGAAGTCGAGAGGCAGTGGGGAAATAAATCTGCCGATAGATAACATTTCAGTTTTTCTTATCTCCTACGATAAAATACTCCGACTAAAAATTAGGTTCCAAGAAAAAGCCTTACTAGACATGTGACACTATACCCCAGCTGAAAAACGGAATTTATATCAGTAAGTACCAAGTTAATAGTGGATTTTCATATCTGCGTGCCGAAAGCAAATTGATTGAGGACAGAAAATGTAATGTGTCAGTAAATGTTCACGGTAATTGCAACAAGAATAGCGTTAAAGTTTTGCGTATCTTCTGCTGCTGCTCTTGCAGATTTGTATTGCAGTAAACAATATGTGTTTTGACCTGTGTTATTCTACTTTCCCGAAGTAAGGCTTCTATTTCTGCAATAAATAACACAGAAAAAGCGGAGCGTATCGTCAGCAAACTGTTTTAACTGCAGAGGTTCAACGTCCTTCGTCCAGGAAAATAAACAGAGAGTGCTACTTTCAAAGATAACGTAAGTAATTGTGTAATGTATGTCACATAAATATACGAAATTGCGTTTTACCTCAAATACACTGCCTGCAGCAAGAAAGCCCACCTATGTCAGCATAAAATCTGTACACTAATTGGTAAGCATAAAACATCCAGAATACAGAATACTTTGGCTATAGCAATATCGAAATCCCATTTCTCATTCATTGTTCGCTGGAACACACGCCAAACATGAACGAAAACAGTCATTGAATGTTTCATGAATGAAACTGTTAGAGGAGACGAGAAAAAAATTATGTATTTAGGATACAGATTATTCGGAAATTGCTGTTAGAAACTTCAACTCCTTGTAGAATTAGAACTGAATTAGAACTCATGTCAGGAAACATATATACACGTTCTTTAATAGTGGACAGTTGGGAAATTCTGGAGACGAAACTGTATAATGTTTTATTTAAAAATAACCTACGGCTGTGTCGTAGGTCAGCATTAAAAGTATGTTCCAACGGATCAAGTGCCTCGAAACGACTATCATCATGTGGATGTCAGTGTACTGCAAGAATCTGCTGAGATTTTTCTTTTTTTCGTTAATTGAGAATGTGAAATATGAATATAGGATGTTCAGGCCTAGGTTCGACTCCCGGTCAGGTGGAAATTTTCTCCACCCTGGGACTGGGTATTGTGATATCCTTCTCTTCATTTGTACTTTTTTAAGCTTTTTGAGCTTTGTAAGCTACATTTGATAGCCAGTTGTTCCCGCAGTATGTTAAACGGCGTTTTATATTTATTTATTTTAACTATTGTGTTACTTAGTATGTCTCACAAAAGAACTTCATTATTGGGACACAGAATTTGAACTGGAAATTACACTGTGCTTAAAGGTTCTCAGCAAGAATAGGCGAGATACATTACCATGATATGGCACTGATGTAGATTTTAGCCGGCCGAAGTGGCCGTGCGGTTAAAGGCGCTGCAGTCTGGAACCGCGAGACCGCTACGGTCGCAGGTTCGAATCCTGCCTCGGGCATGGATGTTTGTGATGTCCTTGGGTTAGTTAGGTTTAACTAGTTCTAAGTTCTAGGGGACTAATGACCTCAGCAGTTGAGTCCCATAGTGCTCAGAGCCATTTGAACCATTTTTTGTAGATTTTACTACGAAGTAAGAATACCTACAATACCGTCAAACAAGTCATCATGCAAATCAGATCGTCGTCTACTGGACATGTTGACATCACAGTCCAAATGATGAAGATTATTACTGGTCCACTAATTCCCTAAGGCCTGGAAAACGGATTAGTTAAACCACTACTAAAACAAGACATTGCCACTGCACCCTCTGATTACCGACCTATTTGCTTACTTCCTGCACCTTAGAGTATACAGTCCACAACCAGCTAACAAACTTACTGACTACAAACAATGTACTCGGTGAATACCAGTCACCTTTCTGTGAACATAGTAGCACAAAATCTGCCTTAATGAAGGCAACAGATTATCTGAAGCTTGATATGGATGCACCAGAGGTGACTATCATGTGCCTCTTATAGTTTAGCAAAGCCTCTGACATTATCGACTTCGACATTTTACTTGCCAAACTTAGAAGCCTAAATTTCTCGGCAAGTGCAGTACAATGGTTTCGCTAATACTTGACTTTTCACAGTACCATAAAGTCACAATGGAAGCAGGGTCTATCAAGCGTACCCCAGGGTTCAGTGTTAGCTCCTGTACTCTTTTCATTGTATGTAAATGATGTGTTATCAGTTTTGTCGTGTAAAATTTGAAAATTTCCCAGGAATCAACTGTTCAAAAGCCTTGTTCGGCTCCCCTGAAGATGGCTGGCAGTTTTCCAGCCGAAATATCGTGCAATGAAGTTTACGACGACCGGTTGCAGGCCTGAAATCTTTTTGAACAGTTTTGTCCTACTGCATTTACCACAAGGACCCTGACGACGTGGAATTGTATCTAAGTGCAAAACCAACATACCTTAAGACATCTATTGAGAATCACAGTACCGACCTATGTTCACTTTCAAAATGACAGCAGGATCGAAGGTCAAAACACAGCCCATCCAAAACCCAAGTGGTACTGATTGGTCTGTCTAGGCTCATTAGCCTGAAATGTCGGGAATCTCTTCCATCCTGAGCCCCAAATGTGACAAATATCAGATTCTCCCATTAGGAAGTGTCGAGTAGTACTAGTAGATGGGAATATACATTGGACTGAGCACATAACTGCAGTGTCCAATGTGCAAGAGGGCATCAGCATCTCTTCATACCTTACAAAAATATAAAAAGCTGCTCCCTCTTGACCTGAAAAAGAAACTTGTACACTTATACTTCCGATTA
This sequence comes from Schistocerca piceifrons, assembly GCF_021461385.2. NCBI lineage: Eukaryota > Metazoa > Arthropoda > Insecta > Orthoptera > Acrididae > Schistocerca > Schistocerca piceifrons. The sequence continues at coordinate 1,032,193,568 of NC_060139.1, forward strand.
TAGATTACAGCAATGTTATCCTCCATGGGCTTTCTCAAGGAAGCTTACAGGGTCTGGAATTGGTTATGAATGCTTACGTTCGTTATGTAAGTGATGTTCGACTATTTGACTATATTAAACTGTCTTATGCACAGATATCCTAGCTGTGGGCGAAGAAACGAAGAGATTTCCATACCCTATGTCTCTTCTACTGTCTAATCAACGGATACTGTCTTTTTATCCTTCCTTGACATTAACGCTCCTACTTGAACAATATGGCAGGAATACTCATTCCCATGAGAGAAAAATCTTTTCTGTCCCACTCCATTGGTCAGCGACTTTCTCGAAATCCTTCTCAGAAGCAGGAACCCGACTCTGTAACGACTTCCCTCATTATATTACGGAACTGAATCACATCTCTAGCATCAGAAGACATTGTTGCTTTAGTGGATACGTCATTAGCTAAGGATTACCATTGTCCTTGTACACTCCTGGTATTCCCTTACATTCTTCTTCCCAACCAGATCTTTATCTTTTCAGTGTCTGCCACATTTCGGCCGATCGGCGATGACAGATTCAAGGCGCACGCCCTGAAATCATTCTGAAACTCTTTTACGGATACTATTCCGAAAAAAATTTCAGTTTTGCTTTAGCTATATATGTCAGTTTCATGATGTGTAACCATCATTTCGTTAATGATTATAGTTATCGCAATATTTACATGGAAGTGAGATACTCGGAGAAATTTGAAAAAGTTTTCAATGAAAATTGGGGGTTTCTACAGTTTTGCTTTCGACGCATGTTAAATAAATTTCATATGCAGTAACATATTATGTAACTTATCAAATTTTTCTTTAGACTTGGATGGAGGTCTGAATGTGCAACCAATATCGAGAAAATTGATCTTATGTAGCATAATCTTTTGCTGTCACGCAGCGCCATCGATAAAACCAGATTGAAATATCCATACATTCCTCATATTTCGTAAACCATTTGAGATATCGAAAAGAGATTATGGTGAATTATAGCACTCAAAGATGAGTATTTTAGCGTAAGTTTATTGTTCAAAACTTAATTATCTATTGTGTTATTTCATGAACACGGACTTATTTAATGATTATTTACGTTTAAGGGCCATTGGCAGTTAGTGAAAGAAGTGATACAGGTTTGGGAACGATATAAGGGAAAGTTTACATTTATTTTGAACCGAGGATGTGCTTTTTAATAATATACTGGCCTCACTTTTCCTCAGTTCCTCACCTAATAAACTGAATAAATCAGCGTTTCAGAACTCTCTAGCAGTTGCGACTGCTAAACATATTAGTGAGGTAACATTCTGTAAACTCGGCTGTGTTTTGGTAATAGAAGGAAATTTTAACATGGAAACAAGAGAAAAGTGTAGATTTTAATCAAGATTCGCCACTCATGGCGCTTGTCTGAAAGTTACAAACGGTTAGTGAGTCAAGCAAAAACAAATCACCGTATTTTCAGTAGAATTTTATTTAGTTACTAGCCGAAGAGGAGGTGACAGATCTTTTTGAATGACCTCCATGCAACTGTGGATGTGGGGAAGCCCTGCTTAATATTTACAAAAAATGTGAGTTTCAGTTGAGAATGGCCTTACCCCTCCAGCACTCAGCATTCCCCCCACCACTACTGCTCTCCCCATGCTTGTCCTGCTGACTGCACATCTGCCGGCCACGTTATTCTGTGCAGTCTCAGACATCCAAAAATTCCTTCTACGAGGGGCGTTTAAAAATATTTGTGCAGAAAAAAAATCTACTTGTGTGTTTGGGGTAAACCTTTTTCATTTTTCGACATAGTCTCCTTTTAGACTTATACAATTCGTCCACCGCTGATCCCATCCGAATAACAGGAATTGTCCAAGGCTACAAAATGGCTATTAGTTGCTGCAATCAGCTCCTCGTTTGAATAAAATCTTTGGCCCACCAGCTATTTATTCAAATTGGGGAACAAGTCGGGGGAGTAGGGGGGGGGGGTGGCTATGAAACGAGTTAGAATCCTATTTCCATTAATTTTGCGACCACAAGTGGCGAGGTGTGTGAGGAGTAATTATCGTGATGGAAAATGACTTTTTTGCAGTCCAATTGCCGGCATTTTTTTGGAGTTCGGTTTTCAAACGATCCAATGACGATGAATAATATGCACCTGTAATAGTTTTATCCTTTTCCAGATAGTCGATGAGGATTATCCCTCGTGAATCCCAAAAGACAGTTGCCACAACCTTTCCGACCGAAGGAATGGTCTTCGCCTTTTTGGTGCAGATTCTCCTTTGGTAGCCCATTGTTCAGATTGTTGTTTGGTCTCAGGAGTATAGTAATGTATCCATGTTTCATCCACAGTGACGAAACGACGCTTAAAATCCTGCGGATTCTTCCCGAACAGCTGCAAACCATCCTTGCAACACTTCACAGGATTCCGTTTTGTATCAAGCGTGAGCAATCGCGGAACCCATCTTGCAGATAGCTTTCTCATGTCCAAATATTTATGCAAAATATTATGTACCCATTCATTCGAGATGCCCATAGCACTAGCAGTATTACGCACCTTAACTCTTCTGTCATCCATCAACATATCATGGATTTTATCAATGATTTCTGGAGTCGTAGCGTCCACAGAGCGTCAAGAACGTTCAGCATCACTTGTGCCCATATGGCCACTCACAAATTTTGAAACCACTTACAAACTGTTCTAATCGAAGGTGCAAAGTCATCGTAATGTTTATCAAGCTTCCCTTTAGTCTCCTGAGGCTTTTTCACCACACGAAATTCTTTTTCGTCCATTTTTTGACAATTACTCGAATCCCTTGATTCATACGAATGCCAAACACAAAGAAATAGACCAATATGGCTGAAACTTGGTGTGCATTCTTTCCAAAGATGCTAGTAGCTAAACATGACCTCGATACGCGCCGATGGTGCCATCTCTCGGACGTATATCTGAAGCTATCATCATTGTTATTATTGTCATTATTATAATTATTATATTATTATTATCACTATATTGGCAGCAGCTGCAACATTAACTTCATCACCCATAGACAGTAATATTTACTTAAACTGTCACTTCAGACACTCAAATCATTTTAATACTAATTGTCATATCAAAATTGTTATTTCTTAGAGTACATTTTTTACATCACAGTTTCCTATTTGTCAAACCCTGGTTCGATGTAAGAAATAGCCTGATAGCCCTAGTCACAACAGGTTAAATAAACAAATACACGGATTATGATGGGTGGAGGGATGTGCACCCAGGTGAACATTCGATTGACCAACGACTTACTATCCTGCATTCCAAGACATAAGAATGGACTGAGACGACAATCTTATAGAAGGCGCGTTTACCGTACCATATCTTATGGAAAGCGCGTTTACGATACCAGAAAACACTATTGAGCAACTTGCATACATACAACTGAAGCCTCTGATGCATGAAGAGATCATGGCAGTTGTTTACTGCGTTGTCAAAACGTCAAACTTTTGTAGTAAATTTTAATGAATAACCGTGCAAGAACAACAGCTGAATATGTGAAAAAATTTAAATGGGTGGATGATACATCGAACACTCTCTAAACATTTGTATTTATGAAAATCATCCCATAAATATACCGTTTACCAATGTTTAATTTCTTTTTCTGACAATCAGAGGGCAAGACAGAAGACTGGAAGAGTATCCTGGACGTGAATGTCCTGGGTCTGAGCATCTGCACCAGGGAGGCCGTGCAAGACATGCTGAGGAGAGGTGTCGATGACGGCTTCATCATCCACATCAACAGGTGGGTTACTCCACCCCTACTGGAAAAATGGGATCACCTGCATTCCCGATCACTTAGTACCACCTGTCCAAAGTCATATAGCCTGTTAACAGCCATTAAGCGTCAAGTGAATCCAACATCCATGCATCTCTGTATGGTAGTCTATTCTATGAAAGCCCCATCACCTCTGAGTAGCTATTACAGCCTGTATCTATTTGAAACTGCTCACTGTAATCTGGTGTTTGTCCCCCTGTGCATTTTTTGCTATTTACAGTTCCTTCAGTTACCACATTGACAATTCCTTAGCGCATGTGGATGTGGTCTAGCAAACAATTCCTCCCTTTACTCAGTTTGTGTTATGCGCTCATTAATTATCCCAATGGTCATCAACTGTCCTTGCACAAGAACCAATAGAGACATTGTGAGGTGGCAGCTAGAGTTGCTTATGTACTGATATTATTAATTAGTCATAACCTACATAAAGTAGTATGTTATGAACCCCTAATAGACTAACCACGGAATTGACACGAAAAACTGACCACCGACCCTCTAGGACTTACCGCAAAATCTCGGCAGCATTCGAAATGCTTCGTTTCGGCTATTCTCCTTTTCATATTGCTGCAAGCCACAGAGACCTGAAAGTTGTCACACTATAATTGCCTGTTGTGGTGTTGTTTTTGTTATGGTGTTGTCTGTGTGAGTGGATGACTAATGGGTTAATGATAGTAATCTGACTTATATATAAAAGCATTGTACAATTTCAGACCAGATGATAAATGTTTACCGAATGTTCGGAATGTCTTTTCCTTCTACTCCTTGCGTTGTGCTATAACAGACTTCATTTAATTTCATATTCCTTGCTACAAATATGTACCACATTTAAAGATGAGTGTCTCTATAATGCGCAATCTCAAACCCACGTTACCTGCGTTTGAAATTTATATACCCACGTTCAGAAAAAACTGAACACCATGAACGACCAGAGATAGAATGATGATATTCACAGGACATATACATTAGAACGTTCTGCAGAAATGATTAGCATCTCAAGGACCAGGTTCAAGGTCAATATCGACAACGTGGTACAACACCACTCACCGGTAAAATATGCATGTGGCTCTCGTTGTCGCTATAAACTGAAGGTAATGGATCAGTGTGACTTGACCAGACGTGGATGATGCCTCTCAGAGGTATGCGCAAACTGTACCGCCAAATTAGTGAGTTATTGGCATGAGAGCTGTGATGCATCCATCCAGGAAATTGCTGCTCTTGTAGGACAAAGTGTTTCGGCAATGCAACGAATGTGTGCACAATTGTTCATGCAAGGCTGTAGAATACAACGAGATGCGTCAGGTCGTACCACACAGACCACCCCCCGAGAAGATCGACGCCTCATCTGAGTGCCATTGCAGGACATAGCTGTGTCCTACTAGGCTCTGGCGCAGCAGTGGAAATGTGTAACACATAGTACACTGTCAGGGGTGACAGTCTGTCGCCATATGTTATGGCATGGGTTTACATGCACGTCGTCCGCTTCTCCGCCTAACATTGACGAATGTGCAAAAACATGCTAGGCGGCAATGGTGCATGGAATGACGTCACTAGGGACGGAAAGGGGGATCAGATAGTGTTTTCGGACAAGTCCAGGTTCTGTTTGTGTGATAATGATGGCCGGATTTTGGTTCGTGGCAGACAGGGGGAGCTGCATTTGCACAAGACATACAGTGCCATTTTAAGGCTTTATGGTGTGGGGTACTGTTGGTTACAACCACAAATCACAGTTGGTACATATCCAAAGCACTGTGACCAATGTGACGTACGTGAACGACACCCAGTGACTCGTAGGTGTACCCTTTCTGCACAACACCCCAGACGCCATTTTTCAGCAAGGAAATGCACAGCCACTTGTTGCTCTACGTATATGTGTCTTTCTCGTGTCGCAGGATGTTAGCCTATCGCTCTGGCCCAGTTGGTCACCCGACTTGTTGCCAACCGAAAATGTGTGGGATATGGTGAAACGACATGTGCAGCACTGTGACCCAATGCCAACCATCACACATGATCTCTGGAACTAGGTGAACGCACCATGGATGGCTATACCATAGGGCGCCATTCGCCCATTATATGCATTGATGCCATCACATACAGTACAAGTTATCAGGGTGCATAGCCGACCATGTGCCTACTAGGCAACAGGACACATGCTGAACCTGAAATGCTAACTGTTTCTGCAGAACATACTAACGTACATGTCCTGTGAAAATGAACATCCTATCTCTAGACGCTCAAGGCGTTCTGTTTTTTCTGAACATGGGTGTACCATAGCAGCTGATGGGTATGAGTTGCGAACATCTGTGACTTGTCAGTACTGGAAGCAAACAAAAAACATTTCCCCTCGAACATCGTCTAACCCCAAAGAGGCAGCGCTACTTACCCATCTGCCCCTGACGTGAGCAGTCAACTGTTCTTACTGTTAGCTCTCGGACAACTTGGTCAACGTCATCTACAATAAAGCGTACCTTGAAAATTACTTTTTATTTAAGTATTTTTGTTTGTTGCTGAGCAGGAAAACAACGCTCTGTAGAAGCTCTTAACAGTAGTAGACATTTTTCAATTCGGCTGTTAATTGCATATCATTATTAAGTATAGTTAACGACTGCGGACCACACTAAAACTCGATTCGGATCACGTGCAGCCTATCAGCTACAGTTTGATGACCCTTAAATTATCTGATTTACCCATCCACAATTTACCCATTTATGTAGCACAACATTTTAAAAGCTTTTATTCTCTTCATGTCTACACTGTTTATCATCGACGTTTTACATCTGTACAATGCTGTACTCAAGAAAAATACAGTAACGGAAGATTCCTTTACACATTTCTGTTTTTCAGAAACACATGGTTTCCGGACCTATGCAAGGTGTAATGGGTATAACTGCGAATATTCTAACATGTGATACCTTAACATGTGCACACATCAGTGTGATGCTCGCTTTTTTCTGTGTCGAACATTATTCCCACAAATATGTCACAAAATTTACTACCTGATGCTTTCTGCATGGACATACTGCACCATGAATGAACAACGCCTATCAGTATCGACTAACCGTTTTGCATCCACGTGTCCAAGACCTGACCTGCTGTCCAGGGGAAGAAAAGCATTAATGGTTTGCTCTTGCTACATGTGCTTGGAGGTACTAACCAACCGAAAACCATATGAGTTGTAATGGCTATAATTATTGCTCTGAAAATGATGTAAATACTGATGTAATGATGTTCAGTACACTTTCCTCATCCGCCAATAAAAATATCGGCACTTACACACGTTACACTTTGCACCAAACAAAAAATCTTAATAAATGCATTGTCCTGTAATAGCTGCACTCTTCTCTACCTATAATAGTTACACCCTTGTACACGTGGGCTACTGTAATGGGCCTGTCTTGGTTGTGATAAAACATACACTATCCAGTTCACATACAAGTGGTCTAAAAGAGTAATATCCGGGGATGGCTTTTAGAGTATGGAACTCAAATCAGAAGTTAGTTGAAGTTAGTTGAACATAAAAAGCCTACATCAGTATTGTTTCTGAGCAGTCACAATAATTCCACGATCACTGCAAAAGCTATAAAAATGAGAACTTGTTGATTGTGTTCGAATAGCAAGCCATCAGACAGCAATAACACGTGTTCATCACATTCATTGTCAGTCATCCCTTAGATATAAATTAGAATGAGCATTTGCTTTACAATGGCGTCAGAAGTGTAAAGTAACTGTTGTGTACACAGCTCCGCGTACACAACTTTCCCAATAGAGCGCGCCTCGCTAAGCACAACAGCGCAGAGGCAGCGCTCGTCCGTCTCCGCACTGGCGCTGTCTTAGCGACGGACCAAATTCTGCTTCATCCGATCCGCGTATTAATATGTAACGCAGCCAATGAGATTGCTGCAAACGTAGAACCTTTTCTCCTCACGGATCACACTCGCGCAGTGATACATGAACGCTCGAGGTATTATAACGAGTGTACAGACCTCCGATTAGTCAGTCTGCATTAGTCTGAAACTTGACTATAGACTAATTCAGACTAATTCAGTCTGCGCCTAATAAGATTATCAAATTCCTGTACATAGCCATGAAGAGAAATGTATCGACACTTTGTCAAGTATCAGAGATATGTAAGAAAAAGATTAACGTACCAAGACCAAAGGAACTTCAGATTGTCAATTATAAACAGCATCCAGAATCAAGTTACGCTATATCTATGATTTTTATTACTTTAAACAGAACTTGATTAATTTTCACACACATTTATTAAAGTTGGTCACCGTCAATCTGCTACTCTAAGCGTGCAAGTGGCATTTCTATCGTCTGACCTAACGACAGAAGATAAACACGCCACGATAAGACCACGAGACATATTGCTGACACCCACCTACTTCGTTAGGTCGACAAGTCAAATAATCTGATGGTGTGTGTACCGAAGGGCTTACAGTACGCACACCACAGTAACATATTTAATTCTGAGGAATAGGTAGTTCAATCGAGAGACTTTGTCTCACATACATGGTTTTTAAGACATATCTGAATCAACATCATCATCATATTGTACAGTTTCCTTCCACTCTTGGATTACAACTCCTTCCATTTTCTGCAGTCTTCCGACCACCTCTCAGTTCTTACCCTGAACTCGTTTTCTCCTCTCTCCTGCATGCTGTCCTCCGTGCGTTTTAATCACATTATCCCTAGGCTTTCCTCTTCATCTCTTGCTAGGTGTAGTATTTGCCACATGTGTCTTCCCACTACCCCTCAGTTCTTACCCAGGCCTCGTTTCCTCTTCTCTCCGTAATACTTTCTTCAACCAGAAGTGTACCGAGCGAGGTGGCGCAGTGGTTAGCACACTGGACTCGCATTCGGGAGGACGACGGTTCAATCCCGCGTCCGGCCATCCTGATTTAGGTTTTCCTTGATTTCCCTAAATCGCTCCAGGCAAATGCCGGGATGGTTCCTTTGAAAGGGCACGGCCGACTTCCTTTCCCATCCATCCCTAATCCGATGAGACAGATGACCTCGCTGTTTGGTCTCTTTCCCCCAAACAACCAACCAACCAGAAGTCATATTTTCGATATTGGCACCCCTCCCTCCCCATTCGTTCTAAACGGTGAACCTCTCAGGGAGATCAGCATTCGCTTGCTGGGTGTGGACTTGGCAGACCTGGGTTTCCTGAGCTGGGAACTGTTGAGCTCCGCCCGTCCTCTGGAACAGTAAGCTCTGGATATGATTCAGCTATCACCGTGCAGCGTTACGCTGGAACGTTTATATCACAGAAAGTGAGGATCTCGGCTTTGCCGCCCTTATCACGAGGATGTTACACACCACGACAAGAGAAGTCTCAGTCGCAAGGTGTTCTGCACGCTGATGAGACGCATGGACGTTGAGGTGGAACAGACATTAGCGGGCAACCTCTAGTATACATGCCGCATCTCAGTTGTATAAGGCATACACAAGCATGTAGAGCTGTGTCTGCATGAGCCTATATGCTAGAGGAAATCAGTGTGAAGACATAGACGTTTATAGGAAAATTAACGTAGACGGTTGGAATAGTTGTGCACAGTGTATACGCAGCAGTTCGAGATCCAGAATACTGACAAATGCAGTCAAATGGTAACGCATGTGATATCAGTAGTGCGGACATCAACGATTCAGATGGTAGAGGGTAGAACACAGTACAAAGGCAGTCTACTCTGTCCGGTTTTAGTGTAGGAAACAGACACTATTAATGACAGCGCGTGTTGTGAACATAAACCACAATTGTGACAATGCCGCATGGAAAGCTGTTATCATGAGACGAAAGAGCAGAAATTGGCGCATACAAGGAAATGGAACATGGAACGCTCTAATTGTCAAACCGCCAAGAAACTGAACTGCACATATACAGTGATCGATAATTTCGTTGGATTGGGGGCACGGTATAAACAGAACGTAAAATACCAGCAAAGCGAAAATTTATCTGAGCCATCGGAACGGTTCCTTTTGCGCATTACGAGGGCCACAAACCGTTATTTTTCTCAACTTGTTTCTGGCTTAAACTTGTTTGACTTGTTTGTGACTTAAAGTTTTCGGTAGCTGCCAGACGCGAACAACAAATTTTATCAAATGAAAACATGTTCCATTCAAGAGACTGCAGTGACCTATCCTAACATCCAAACATAAACAGGCTGGATTGAAGTTTCCTGAGAAACGTGTGTCAGGGACTTCAGAATGGGATACAGTGATCTTCAGTGATGACAAGAAGTTTAATTTACATAGGCTGGATGGATTTCAGCATTATTGGAATGAACTGAGAACAGATCAGCAGGTGAGAGTGAGCAAAAATTTTGGTGGCAGAAGTGTTATAATTTGGGCGGCCTTCTGCGCTAAAGGTAAATCACTCACTGCCTGATTGAACAGAACAGTGAACTGTTACATGAACAGTTCGATTGTAGACGCAGAACTGATTAGAATGTATGAGTTCATGGGGAATGAAAGTTTAATGTTTCCACAAGATAGTGCAACTGTGCATGTTTATGCTACATCTAAAAGCGGTTTGAAGATAAAGATATTGATGTCTTGCCGTGGCCTGCATGTAGCCTGGATATGCATACTATAGAAAACCGTTGCAGAATACGTGATAGGCGTATTTGTCGCAATTCGAAAGCAATGTGCGGCTGTATGTGAGCTGAAAAGTTCGGTACGAAAAGGGTGCGCGACAAATTCACTATAAGAACTACAAACCCTAACGAAATCGGTGCTGAAAAGGGTTTTAGAGGTAAATAGGAAGAACAGAGGTTCGACAAAGTACTGACACTGCAATAACACAACAAGCAAGTGAGAGTCTTTATACCAGTCTCCACCCAGGAAATGCATACACCTTAGTTTCTTTCATAAAACGAGTAGCAAAATATGTAATTCCGTCATGCCTGTTTATGTCTTATTTTATCTACTACTTTCATAATAAATACGATACAGCATGCTACAGACATTGGCTACTACTTTAGTAGGAACACCCCCTTTATACTGATTTCTACTACTGTATGTCCCTAACTGTTTGTGGGAACATCATGGCAAATCATTATATTACCTTCACTCCTAATGAAATTCCAATTAACGTCTGGGAGTACTCACATCCACTAATCAAAACAAATGAGGGAGGCTTGTGAAAAATAAGATTGTATTTAGCAACGGTGCTGAAGGAGTCATAAATTAGAATGTGTCTGTAGCGCTGAAGAGGAAGAATGGGACGTTTGAAAAAGTGTCCCCTTCCTACGAGTGAATTCATAAACGGTTAGGCAGAGCTTGCTGATACCTTAAAGACGATTAAACGGTTACGAAATACTAACTTGTTGTTTAAGACTAACGGGGTAAAGCAACTGGAACTTCTTAGGAAGTCACAAAAAGTGGGTGACTATGATAAGGTTTAACAACTTTGACTAGTAAGCTAAACGTTGTCGTTCTCAGGTCGAATCTTGCCACTGTTTACATTATGAATAAAATCACCAGCAATGGTGGCTGATGACTTCCAGCGCGAGATGTTACCTTCGTTCTGCTACCGGTTTTGCCAAAGAAGGCAGAGGAGCGGACAGAGGTTCAGAGCACTCTCTTGCCCTTGAAGTGGAAAACTGTCTGCTGATTCTTCCGCCTCTTACAATGATCAATGGCATGAGAATGTAAAAGGCAGTGGAAACTATTGCATTAAGAACGTGTAATGTATACCCACATGGTACGTGAGCTGTAATAGAAAAAGTGTCACGACGATGTCTCCATTGGCAAAAGATTCCGTACTAGTCTTTCACTCAGACAGCCAAGGGGGAAGTCATCATGAGAAAATACTGAAATACCAGCAAAACGATAACGTCGTACAAGTCGAAGCGTGGAATGTCAGAAGTTTGAATGTGGTAGCGACCCTAAAAAATCTGAACGGGAAACGTAAAAATAGTGAGGCTCAGAGAAGTGGAAACTAGACAAGTATTTCTTGTCGAAAGGTGTGGGGCAATATTAACAGCAGCAGAAAATGGTGTAAAGGGAGTAGGAAACACTGTGAATAGAAAGGCAGGGCTGAGACTGAATTACTGTAAACACTTCAGTGATAAGGTTGTTCTCATCAGAATCGACAGGAAACCAAATCGACAACAACGGTTTCGGTATACATGCCGATGTGGCTGGCAGAAGATGAAGACATAGGGGAAGTATGACAGGATACTGAAAGAGTAATGCAATACGTAAAGAGAGATCAAAATTTAAAAGTCATTGGCGACTGGAGTGCACGTGTATGGGACGAAGTAGAAGAAAGGGTTACGGCAAAATATGGACTTTGTAATAGAAATGAGAGGGGAGAGAGATTAATTGAGTTTTGCAATAAATCCCAGGTAGTAATAACAAATACTCTAATCAAGAATTACTGGAGGAGGGGTACAATGAGAAAGGGTCGGGAAATATGGGAAAATTTCAGTTAGATTAATCGAGATCAGGCAGAGAGTCCGAAATCACTTATTGGAATGTAAGGCATACCGAGGTGCCGATACAGGTTCAGATCCCAATTTAGTAGTGATGAAGAGTCGGCTGAAGTTGAAGAGACTAGTCAGGAATAGCCAATGTGCACAGAAGTAGGATATGGAAGTACAAAGAAATGAAGAATACGCTTCAAGTTCTCTGAGGCTTTGACACTGTGATAATGACGAGCTCAGTAGGTAGTTCAGTTGATGAGTAATGACATCTTTAAAAAGAGAAATCACAGAAGTTGAAAAGAAACCCATTCGTAAAAGCAAGGCAACTGCAAGGAAACCATTCGTAATAGAAGAAATACTTCAGCTGATAGAGGAAAGAAGTAAGTACAAAAATCTTCAGGGAAATTCAGGAATACAGATGTGCAAGTCACTTAGGAATGAAATAAATAAGGAGTACAGGGAAGCTAAGGCGAAATGGATCCATGAAAAATGTGAAGAACTCGAAAAAGAAATGACCATCAGAAGGACTGACTCAGTATGTAGAAAAGTGAAAATATCATTCGACAAAATTATAAGCAAGGGCGGTAACAGTTAAATGCAGAGGAAAGAGCGTGTAGGTGAAAAGAGTACATTGAATTTCTCTGAGTGGGAGGACTTGCCTCATGACATGATGGAAGAAGAAACAGTAGTCGACGCAGAAGAGAGAGGTGAGCATCAGAATTTGAAAGAAGTTCGGTCGACTTAAGATCAAGTAAGGTATAAGGAATAAATAATATTCCACTGGAATTCGAGAAATCATAAGCTATTGCGATAGACGGGTAATACACAGTATGTACAAGAACTACCAGGGAATAATAAGTCTGGAAGACCAAGAACGAAGAGCTTATATTAAAGAGGGTGTAAGACAGGGGTGTAGCCTTTCGCCCCTACTGTTTAATCTTTTCGTCATAGAAAAATTTAAAGAAATAAAATAAATAAAAATTAAAGGTTATCAGTGACGGGATTCGCTGATGAACTTACTGTTTTTTGTCAAATGAGTACAGCATATGGACTGAGAGTAAATCGAAGAAAGACGAAATTAATAAGAAGTAGCAGAAATGAGAACAGTGAGAAGGTTAGCATCAGAATTGGAGATCATAGACAGAGTTCAGGAATTCAGGTACCGGGGCAGAGGGCTGGACGAAGAAAGGGCATTCCTGGCATAGGGAAGTATACTAGGATGAAATAGACCTTCATCTGAGGAAGAAATTTCTGAGAACATACTTTAGGAGTGTAGCAGTATATGGGAGTGAAACATGGACTGCTGGAATACTGTAACAAAAGACAACAGAAGCATTTGAGATGTGCTGGTACAGTAGAACGTTGAAAATTAGGTGGACTGATAAGGTAAGGAACCAGGAGGTTCTCCACAGAATCGGCGAGCACAGAAACGTGTGGAAAACACTGACAAGAAGAAGGGACCGGATGATAGGATATCTCTTAAGACATCAGGGATTAACTTCCATGGTACTAAAGGGAGCTACAGAGATTAAAAGCTACACAGGAAGACAGAGATTGGAATATATCCAACAAATAGTTGATGATGACTCAAAAAGAAATGACGTAATTTTTAGATGCATAACTGTCCCATTTCAAGCAAGGCTGTGATCACATACCACGATGTTATAGACATCTCAGAACTCAAACAAAAATGATCATTACAGAGGATAGTAGAAGTGGAACAAAGGAACCAAAGGAATAATACAGAGATAAGAAATAATAGAAAGATGAGACCACTGCCACTTTCGTTGTGACCTCAGTTCTCTGAGACGACCTGAATACACCATGGCAGGGCTCCTCCGACTTACAGCTAGCTCTGATATATGTACCCAGCCCCATGAGGTGTTTCAAATGCCGGTGATCTGACCACACAGTGCTGAGTTGGGGAGGTGAAGCAGCTTGCGGAAAATGTGAAAAGGCAGCAAACGACTGACACTGACTGATCATCTCCAGCAATATGCATTAACAGCGGTGGGAGTCACCCTGTCTGAAGCTGAGATGGGCAGATTTTCGCTCAGAAACGAAAAATGCGCGAAATGAAGGTGATGGAGTACATCCCTTCCCTGAAGGCAAAAAAGAATATAAAGCAAAGAAACCTCCACTCTTGCTCTTCTTTAATTACTTCATGTATGTATGTGCCAAAGTAGACATCACCACTGTTACATGTAAATGTTCTGAACTGCCTCACACATTGTATGTTACACCAAAATTATAACATAGAGCCCCATACATTGCCATTTTACAGCAAAATTGTAGCAAATTGCTCTATACATACTGATGTTACAGCAAAACTGTAAGAAATTGTCCCATATGTCACAATGTTACAGAAAATTGTAACAAATTATATGATATATAACTATGTTACAGCATAATTGTAACAAAATGGCCTCCTACACCATTGTTTTACAGCAAAATTGTAACAAAGTACCTGACACATCGCTATGTTCCAGCAAAATTGTAACAAATTACCTTGTACAGACCAGTGTTAACAAATTTGTAATAGATTGCTCCTTACAGTGAGGATGGTAGAATGCACTACTGGGTCAATGATGGTCATTATAACCCTGGCAATAGGACTACATTTCACTGGATGCTTAGTGGATACAATTCTGGTGGCAATGATGGTCCGTTGATGTAGTGACTGTCATTAGCCCAGATGCAATTGTGACAATTATTGTCAGCTGATATGGGGAATCACAGCACTTCAGATACTATTGGCTACAACAGTGAAGTTCAGTTGACATAGTTACAACAGTTACCCCACCGAATGTGACTACCATTATCACAAATGGATTGTGATGTGTACCATAACCAGACAATGGGTGTCAGCTCAGTCAAACAAAATCTATACATCACTTGAGACCTTGGTGACTAAGCATATATACACGTCTTAGAACATAATCCCTCTTACAAAATCATGATGTCATTCCCAGATACACCTACTACATTTAGAACGCATCGCAACTTTTGTGAGAGTGTGCTAGCTAATTATATTGCCATTGGAATTATTATCAAATTCGTAACGATAATACAGAAAAAACTACTAAGTCCTTGTGGAGAGGGTGTTCCTCCCATTCACTTATTTTTTAACTATATGATTATGTTAATATGTACTAGATTTTATAGGGTAGGAGCCGATAAACACACACACACACACACCATAGCTTCTGAACTCCTTTTTTTTTACAAAGTATTACATGTTGCAATATATATGATTCATAGTGTAAGAAGATGCACATTACTTAGTTCATAAACAAAAAGAAATCGCTATCACATATTGCAGGACACATGAATAAGCTTAAGTATGATTGCAGTTCCAGACCCACATTTGGTACGGTGAGTTCACGTGTATAAGAATGAATTAATGCACTGCATTTTTCAATATAATCTCTTGTGTGTTCAGATGAAGGTTGTATAGTTTCATGTGTAAGTTTCGTCCATTTGGTCCATAAAGTTCCAAAAAAAACTAGACATGTATGGCTGCCTGCTTAGTCTTTCGTCTGTATATCTTTTTATAGGATAGCAAGTATACATTACATTCTTAAATGTTCATTGTTGCAGAAGTTTGGGCTCCGTTTCACTGAAGTTTTTCACCATATGAAAAAAATTGCTAGTGGAAATTTTATATTGTTATAATTCCTCTGAGGAGGGTTGTGTGTTTCTGCTAAATATTGGGACTGAATTATCATGTAATGGCTCCCATTTACTGGCAAACAATATCACCACACCAACTGACCATCCTTGCCCCAATCAATAGTATCTAGTGTAATAGTTGCAACGATTTCAATTGACGATAATTGAACCACCCTACATAATTGAGGTTTATGATGAACACCATTATCAACTGAAAATAACTGCCCCACCCACTAGTATGCCAGTCACCACATCAGCTGGTCAACATTGCCCCAAAAATGAATTATGGTTAGTGTTAGTCACCATATCAACTGACCATTGCTGATCCCACAATGGTATCCACCATACTATTGGAGTAATGCCTGTCACTATTATTGTGGCAATGGTGTCCATCATTTCACCAGTTTTATCCAGTATATGTTTGTGATGATTGGTGTAAATGTTAAAAATTAGTGTATCCAACGTTGATGTATGGGATATAACATTTTGTAGGGCTATTTGTTACAATTTATTTTGATGTTTATCTGTAACCAAATATGAAATAGGAAAATTGCTACAATTTTGCTGTAACATGGTGATGCATAGGGCAATTTGTAACACAGTGATGTACAAGGACAAACTGTCTCGTAGTTTACACTGTGCAATAGCACTAATTGTCACTATCAGCAGAAGCTGACAAATGGCTCTTAGTTAAGATACAGAATAATGCCATAGCATGGGGATCACCACAATGTTTATTAAATTTGATAAACATTTTAACTAAACAAAGACATATTTTTTACTAACAACATACACGAATTACACATGGGAATGACATTGTTATCATTTGTACAAACAGAAAATTATTCTAACCGTAAGTACACATTAAGCCACATGTTAGATTATTAGAAGTTTAATATGTGTTTTGTAATGTTACAAAACAATTCTGTATGTATTTTGATAGATAAGACTGTCAAGGTTTTTTTTTTTTTTTTTTTTTGAGCAAGAACGAATTTTCGTTCATGATTATAAATCTGTAAATACCCTTGCATATTAAGATAAGCAACCAACATTTGTTTTGTACTCGAAATCTTCACATATTATAATAAATTATTTTTTGGGCAAAGATAATGCTTTTTAGATATCGACTTTTCCTCTCTGTATGTGAAGCTTCCTCCATAATTCCCTCTGGTCATGTTATGACTACAATCTGTATTTTGTGTATCATGAAGCTATACTTGCACACTACAAGAATATAAAGTTGAAGTGATGTAACGAATTAAGCACTTTGTCAAAATGCATCATTTTTAGTACAGTTTCTTGTGATAAAGTGTTGGGAAACGTGACGTCAGCGTACTGAACACCAGTAGACCATAACTCCAGATATGTCCAAGTGAAAAAGTCATGGAAAACCTGAATTAACTAGTCAACAATATTGGTTATATTTTCTAGCGTAGAGCATGATGCATTCTTTGCTATCCCCTTAAAACAGTGCTTGGTGGAGTGAAGCATTATTGAAAAACACCTATAAATGTTTATCTCCAGTAATATAGCATCACATGTACCTCAGATTAAATGCTAACACTCTTTAAAGTGATTGCCAAAATATTCATGAAAAACGTAAACATTCTGTTGCTAGTTTATTTTCACATACATTGTAGAAGTGGTATTACTGGACGTTACATCATTTACATATTGTAGATGTGGAAATAACATTATGAAAAATAACAGGTGTGTACATACCTGATGTGTCTAATTGCATATCTAAAAGGAAGGTATGCAAAAATGTTGTTCACCAGATGTAATGTGTCTGTGTGTGTGTGTCTGTATATATTTGTGGCTATATACTTTTAATAAATTATACAGACAGTCTGGATATAGATATATTTAACTTATGGGCTCCATTATGTGTTACACCAAGTGTCATACATACATACATAGATCCAACAAACTCTTTGACAAGTGCTGCTTAATTTGCCAAGTTACACTAGTGTTAACTATATCTTTGTATTTTTTCATAATTAATCGATTGATTTTAAACATGATGCTGTATTCATTTTGGGTGAGTGTGTTTCAACAAGGTGAAGGTGGAGGTTCAACAGCTATGTTGTGATTACCTGCTTCCTTTTAATGGTCAGTAGGACACTGTGATGTCATTGGCTGTTTCGTTCCATTTGCCACAGTTTTTCCAAGATAAAAGATGTGACTTCTTTGGTTGTAACATCATAGAAACGGATCATAGCTTGTGACATAATGGATATGGTAAATGACCTGTACATATGGCTGCAGGTTTGTAAAAAAAGTGCTGCAGAAATCCCATGTACATCCTACTTAGATCTATTGTTGGTTTTCTGGGTGTATCACAGTTTCACCAGAGCTCTGATTTGCTAGCGCTCTTCAAGGATCCTTTGAGCTGCCATAGCAATTATAAGTCACGGACACCAACTGCACACAACTGGAATGAGAAGTTGGATTCCTGCACTTTTTATCACATATGGCTTCCAAAGTCCATCATGAATAAAAAAAATACAGCGTCTAACAACAAGTATTGGCTTATATATTTGCTTGTTGATCGATATCTCGAAATATCGATAGGAGGCAGTAAATCTTCTGTTTTCATTCATGAGACAAATTGCGAACCAGTGGGAGAATAATACTTCTCATAAGGGTAGATTACTGCATACTTGGAGCCATAATTTATATACCACTGCAATATTATTTACAGAAATAATGACGCAAACAAAGTAGTATCGAGTAGGAGCATTGATTTTTCATTTAATTTTGTGTTCAATAGAATGTGTTACACATGTGAGTCCTGTTAGTGATACGTTAGAGAAAAATTGTACAAACACCAGAATCCAGTTCCAAGAGTCCAAGTACATGAAAAACACTCAGTCTGAACGTTGCGGAAACACGAAAGGAAACTAGGGAGAAATAAAGGGAATTAAAGATCAGACAGAAGTAATTCACGTTTACCGTTGGAACTGTAATTCGGTTGGAGAGGGTAATGGGAGATGAGTTAAACTGAATGGATAGTGACCTCAAAAAATTATAAGGCAAAAAGAAATGAAAGTAAAACATGGGTAATTGAGTGTATTCGAATTACATAAAACGATGCAGAGGGAGTTAGGTGATGAAACAAGATACTAAAACCAGTGGACAAGTTTTGGTCTCTGTGCATCCAAATAGTTGATGACGGCAATGGAAAAAAAAGCTCTTTTCAAAAAGAGACATATGATGACATAAAGACATAATTTTGGTGACAGGAGGCTTTTTATGAAAGTATTAGTTTGGAATGTAACCATGTGTGTACGAGAAATGTGGGGAACAAACGGATAAACGATGATGGTTAGTAGATGGTGTTAGTAATCAGGCAATACTATGTCGAGTTTTGGAGACAAGAGGTTACTGGAATTACTTGACCAGAAGAAGGGATAGATTTATAGGAAGCATCGTGAAGTATCAAGGAATAAGTATTTTAGTATTTGAGCAAAGCGTAGGGAAATCAAGATTTTAGAGGAATCAAAGGACTGAATAGCAGGTTCAAATGGATGTCCAATTTAGATTTAGCACTTATCCTGCTGTGAAACTACTTATATAATGTAGAGTAACATGGAGAACTGCATTAACCATTCTTCAAAGTGATGGCTACAACAACACTTGATATACAAAAGTGGAATATCAGGCCTATGACTCTTTATTTGAGAAAAGTATTAGTTGTCTGTACAGGCAGGTCGAGGGTAAGGTTTCAGAGTGCAGCTTTTCTCCTCATAAGGCAGTCAGCTACTATGTCCAAGTTCTGCAACTATCTGTTCTATTTTCCAGCATCGTAGGACACATACCGCCGTTCATAGCCGCAGGAGCGATGTACGGTGCCAGCAAGCATGCAGTGAAAGTCTTGCTGGAAGGGTTGAGGAAGGACCTCACGGCCAGGGGTAGCAAGATACGAGTAGGGGTAAGTCACCTAATATAGTCACAACAATGCAGCAGATGGGTACAGACCATGCTATTGCACTGAGTGAACCTGCATAACGCCAGGGCAGCCTGAATTGTCATTGTAACATTCCTTCCACTTGCTGTGACGAATCTGAACTGGTTGTACAGCTTAACATGTACACACTAGTTTGTAAGACAGAGAGGTGAACTGGGGCCCAAAGGATATGGTGGGAACAGTTATTCATTCTTTTCCTTAATTTTTTTTCCCCGAATAATACAGTGAATCCAGGAATGATGCATCTAATAAAAAAATAGAAAGTAAATCAATAATGTAATTTCTTTAAGACAGATATTGCCAAAAATCTGATGAGCAACGCCACTGCAAGAGGAAACACTCTCAATATGAATCCCAGAAATTGAGGAGGAAGAACGTGATGAAGGAAAGAGCAAAAGGAAGAGACAAGCAATTCAGCCACTGCTACCATATTTTAAGAATTTAAAATGTCCTCTTCATATTTCAAAAAGGGGCAACCAGGAAAAAGCAATATATTAGAGTGGAGAGGACGGTATTTTCAAATGTGGTAGTCTGAGATGTTCTGATTATAACACGTTCTCTTGCCTTACTTCAGAAAATAATTCTTTGACATGGTGTCATATTTACGAAATATTACTATTCTGTAATTTGTCTTATTTGTAATGTAACTATTGATAGTTTTCTCATTTTTCTATGTTTGTCAACATTTTCATCTCTATAAATATTAGTAAACAACAGTGAGACAAAATTTAACTATTTTACACATTACAGCCTAGAAGGATTTGCATTCCATTAGTAAATTAAACTGAAATATTATTTATTATTTACCCATATCTTTAACAAACACATTTTGATAGATAATCTACAAACATGTGTAACAAAAACAAGCAAAAAATTAATGTGTGTATTATCACGAGTGGTGCCAACCACAACATTAAAGACTTTTAGAGTAAACGAGTAAACTCACTTCATAAATTTGGTTTCAGTTCTCTATCATGAAATGAAATAAACAATTGGCCAACTATTAGGAAAAACAAACTCTGATGACAGTTTCAGTAGGAGTCAACTAAACTGTAATTTAATATTATAATTTGCTGATTTTTGGTGAGCACATTTGTGTACAAAGACTCGAATAACTTTATATAACAATAGTGCCGAAAGTTACAAAACAAGCAGATGATAAAATCACAACATTGCATCATTTAAAAGAATTTGTCAAGTGAAAGTAGCTTTAAGTAACAGCTTTGGTATAATGTGAATAGATTTTGTATTTCGAGATAACTGTCATCAAGGAGTGTGACTGTGGTGTAAAACAAATATTTTAAATTTCATTCAAACAGTCGTGGGGCCACAATCACTCAAACAACGAAATTTTTAAAAGTGTACATAACTAATTTCGTCACACAGAGTTATCATTTTAAAATGTAATCACAAACCTGGAAAACTGCCTTAATAATTGCAACCACACTTCTTTGAAATATTACGAAGAATACATTAAAACCTTAAACTGAAGCAAAGCCTTCTGTGAAATATGATGAAGAATGCATCAAAACCAGTAAACTTACGCAAAGTCAGCAGAAACGGGTCACGAGACGTCACGACAATTTTTGGTCGATAAGTCATTTCACACTTTAATGCAGTGTAGATGAAAACTGCATCTGGACGAAAGGTATTATATGAGTAGCCCCGATGCAAAAATAGGTTTCAGTGCGCAAAACCCGTTACAAACCTTTGAAATTGGCTGTAGAAGATGATGTTTGGTTTGCAAAAACCGCTAACTGCACGTTGTCTTCGGGTGCAAAGTCTGCTAAATGTCCAAAATTTGTAAAACCTGCGAAGTTCAATAGTCGTCGCAGTTGCTGTTCCATGTCCTGATGCAAGGAACGCGAACTGACACAAGAGTTACCAATCTAGACATTCAAAGCTACCTTTCAGTTTGTTACGATTCGAAGGGACATTTTTCTCATTCAGAGTTAGGGTGGCTACGCTGTAACGAACGTGTACGCAACAATGAAGCTCTCGCTGCCGATGACCTGTTTAAATATGCACTAGTGAGCACAGTTCAGCTGTTCAGTAGGATGTTTGTTGATGTATTTGCATGATTCTTTTGAAGAAATCAAGTTATTTTGTGGGCGGCTTAAATGCAGCAGATGGTACAAACAAAGTTTGCGTAATTGATACAGTAGGAATTCCACAAGAGGTCGAACCTGTCGTAGCAGTTGCAAATGACCAGAAGGAGGGTGAAAGCCGCTCGTGGAAAAGCAAGAGGCAGCCTGATCAGTGAGAGAGAAATGTTACCAGAAGAAAAAGGTAAGAACATGAAAAGTATTACTAAAGCGACATTATGCAAAGAGTACCGTGTTTACACTAATTGTTATGACATACGTGGAAGGATTAGAGAAAGGTATTGATAAGTGACATTTCCAGATTCAGAAAGCCAAAAAAATGGTGTTCACGAAAGGCATAAACAAGATGATTTCTCTACTTCGTGGAGAGCCCTTCTACAACTTTGAGGCTGGAGACGGGAAGAGTATCCAGAAAAGGAAACGGCCAACACCAATCACAGCTGGAATAAAACTTTCAGAAGCCAAACTCGGAAACGTCAAAAAGCTTTTATAGCTCCACTTTGGTGAAGACTAGGCGACCAACAGCAAACTCAAATTCTAATCGAGGTTTTACACGAGCAGGCAGGGACACCGCTGCACCTGAAGATGCGGCAAGCGACTTTGAATTAATGGGTAGCGTTGAGGACGATGTCACTTGAAAGCAATTTTCAGCTGATTTCATTTTGTAGAACTTTTTGTTGCTATTTTAACTAAGATGCAAATTCCCGCCAATTTTATTATTTTCCAAATCAATTTCGGTGGTTTACTAAGATGCAATTACAAGCTTATTTTATTTTCTGCTATATCTTTTGATGTGAAAAACGGAATGGTATATTTTTTTGTAAAAAACCACAATGTTGAGCATTCATGTCTGTTCTCTTTCTGACCTTAAATAAGTCAGTTTTTCCCGGTAAAATAATGTTCCCTTCGTATTTTTATAAGCCAGTTTCGTAGAATTTTCAGATTTTTCTTTGATATAAAACGTGTTGCTTTTATACTCGCAATAAGTGAATTCCACCTTACGTCATTCGTAACTAACACCGAGTAGCGGATTTTGCAGCCGAATATTTTTTAATACGTAACTAGATCGACACATTTGCAAAATCCACTAACTGCAAAAATCTGGTGAAAAAAAACAGCTAAGTCAATAATTCACTTGCGATTTTAACGTATAAAACATAATTATAGATTTCAGCCATTAATACCGTGTATTTAATTATTTTTCACCTATTTTTAGAAAAGAATTTAAGTCTTTAACTTTAATAGTTTGGGTGAGATGAGTTTTTCGGGATATCTCAGTTTCGCTTATCATGCCGTTAGCGGCTTTCGCATCTGGGTTACACATATACAATACTATTGTATTATGTCCTGCAGTGATGCAACGATCATTTTTGTGTTAGCCCAAATGGGAGTCTTTGTAAGATTTCACTAGGAGAACACAGTACGATTGCGTGCTGTGTTCTAGTTTTGGACTTGCTGCACGTTATAGGAGTGGGACGTGTGAACCTACCTTTGCAAAATGATCGTTGTATCGCTGCAGGACGTAATGCAAGAGTATATAATATCTTTCGTCCCGATCCAGTTTTCATCTACACTGCATTAAGGTGTGAAATGATTGATCAACCAGAAATTGTCATGACATCCTGTGACCCGTTTCTGCTTCCTTTGCTTCTGCTTACTGGTTTTACTGTATTTTCTGTAATATTCGAAAGAAGTGTGGTTACAATTATTAATGCATTTTTCCAAGTTCGCGATTCCATTTGAAAATGACGACTGAGTGCGTCGAAACTAGTTGGTTGGTTGGTTTGGGGAAGGAGACCAGCGAGCGTGGTCATCGGTCTCATCGGATTAGGGAAGGATTGGGAAGGAAGTCGGCCGTGCCCTTTCAGAGGATCCATCCCGGCATTTGCCTGGAGTGATTTAGGGAAATCACGGAAAACCTAAATCAGGATGGCCGGACGCGGGATTGAACCGTCGTCCTCCCGAATGCGAGTCCAGTGTCTAACCTCGAAACTAGTTACGTAACCTTTTAAAAATTTCATTGTTTTGGTGATTCTGGCTTGACGAACTTTGAGATGTCAAACAAATCTACTCACATTTAAAACGTTTATTTAAGTCCCCGTACTGGTAGATCTGAAATTTATAGCTGACGCTCTTCTGTTGGTATACGTACACGAATAAAATTAATGTTTTCAAATTATAAACCTCCGCTATGAATATTTTTTATGCTGTGGACAAAAGATTGTTATAACCAATTGCACATCGTAATGAAGAGAGATGCCAACAGAAAATTAAAATGATAATTTTGGGTCAAGGTTTCACGTAGAGCGATTATATAGACCCTTTGAAGGGTAACGTTGCACATGTGATATTTTTGTTACATAAAGAAATTATCCATTGTATCTCCTCTAAAAACTCAAAAACCTCACATATTTAGTTTTTTTACACCTGTATGTTTGCACTCATTTTTATTGCAAAATTGCATCATTCTTCAGCTTCATGTTATAATTAGAATCGTATTGCACCGATTTTCGTTCAAAGACCAAATTTTAGTACATGGCTATGCTAGTTGTAACTAAGTAATGAACATTTCATTGCAGCAAATTTCCCCTGGTATGGTGGATACCGAAGGACTGAGGAGAACGGTGCCAGAGCTCGACTTGCCGAAAGAGTTAAAAGAGTCGCCTGCCTTGCATCCAGAGGACATCGCTGACGCTGTTGTTTACATGCTGTCGCGACATCCGCGCGTACAGGTCAGTAGTGCTGTTTTCTACGACCTGCAATCCTGGTATCACATTCCGAGTAACTAAATGAAGCAACCACCGAACAGCTCTGGTATCAAGACCAGTCGCATAAGAGGGAACACACAACATTGGTAGCGGAATAGTGCGATGTCCGCCTGCCGCAGACACTTGTATTGCATGGTGAATAATCCCCTGTTAATTTCTTCCCCTTCACTGTTGACGAACGTGACTCCATTTACCATTTACTGCTGTGCCATTGCTAATTTCGGATCGAACATGAGCAGGACTTTTTTTGACTGAAATTAAAGCCAGTTTTGCAGATGATACACTCTGAATATTTTCACAAAGATCGTACGAATTTGGCATGTATTTAAAAGATTTACTCAATGTACCAATAACCATCGTCATTCCGTTTCATACTCAACCCTAGCAGTTCCACGAACAGACTCGTACTGCACTGTACTGCCAGCCGTTACATCCAGCTCGCTTTCCGTCACCATCAATGTCACCCTCTCCCCGTTATTATTAGACAAAGGTGTGCCAGATATGACGGAAGACGCTATTTTCATTCTAAGCTTACTGGAAAGTGACGTCAAAATGGCGTATACTCGTCCAGCCCATTTGTCGACAGCTGTCAAGTTTCTTTGTCACATGGAGTTTCCTGGAAGTCGTCATTTTGACGTCACCTCTCAATAAGCTTTGAGAGCTCCTAACAGATATGGCACTTCACTCAGCAGAGCTAAAAATAAAATAAAAAAGATATCAAAACCCTCTTAGCCCGACTTGTAAGGATACGGGATCCACATAATGCATCTTGTTTAGGATCGCGTCAGTGGCCGGCACTAGAGCAAACCGCAATCTGGAGTGCTGTTTTAATATTTCGAAGGTTGTCGCTTAGACGTCAAGCTATGGAATACTACGAAAAACTGAAAGCGGTCACTACACATCGAATGCACTGACAACGTCAATAGGAAAGTTGCCTACCGTTTATCAATGAACGAATTCGTTATTATTTAAATGGCTTCAATACTGTGCTGAGTTACGAATGACATTTGATAATACAACATCGCCAGACCAGGCACTCCTATTTGAAAGTTATCTCTACATGACGCCAGAGAGTATCGTATATTAAATTCATGAACAGAAAGATAATACTTTGTTTGTATGCGATGACTAACAAGTGAAAAAATAGTACTTAAAAGTGTATCAAATTTTGTGTTGTTTTTTCTGTTTTGACGGCCGGTGTGGCCGTGCGGGTCTAGGCGTTGTGAGTGATGTCCTTAGGTTAGCTACGTTTAAGTAGTTCTAAGTTCTAGGGGACTGATGACCTAAGATGTTGAGTCCCATAGTGCTCAGAGCCATTTGAACCATTTTTTTGGTGTTTTCATCAAATTAATGTTTGACTTAAACCTGATGCTGTGCCAGATATGTAAAATGTAATAAGGCACTTGATTAATTTTTTTACCGATTAAAATGAAATTCGTCAATCCAGAACTATGTCTAGATATCTTCACATATTCACGATATCAAAACGTGATTCTTAGATTATAGTTAGTTTCCTGATCGGTACCTCACGAACCTCTATACTACCAATTTTAAATGCAAAATTCAAGAAAACTGTCTTCTTTGAAATACAAAAAAGTAAATGGATCCTTTTTTATACTTCCTACACAGCATCCTATACTGCAGACAGTATTACTTGCAATAGGGGTGTTAGGTTCAACACCACATCCAATAGATGTAGTGGACCTATAGATGTAGTGATTCCAGTTATTAGCAACATAAAAAATTGCATTCCATCATTCTCTTTTTTTTATTTCATCAAAACAAAGTTGTGACGTCACTGGTTGTAACATAAGTTACTGGTCACATACCTTCTCCTCCTATATTAAAAAAAACTGTCATGAGAGAACATTATTAAATCCATATCTTGCAATATTAAAGATAGACGTTATCTAGTTCACATTTATGGCCTTCCATCGCACGTTAGTAATGCATATTATACAATTCATCGTATATTCTTTGAATATTTAGCCGGGAACTTTTTCTTATTTTCTTTGGTTTACAGCTTGAAAAGTGTTACCATCTGTTACACTACAGCAGTACTCAATCCTCTCAGCTTCCATAATGAATTCCATTTCTTGTGCGTGTCAGTACTTTTCTCTAGAATTCGCTTGGCCAGACGGATATTACGTAGCATTTATGAAAATAAATTATACGCTGTTACATTCTGCACTGCGTAGACAAAAGACAACGAAACATAAATTTACAACTTTGTATATGTACGCATTCGTGTGCACAGTTGTAGGTTGTTACCACATGTGTGTTTCCCGCAACATTCAGGACGCCTTAGACGAACAAAAGAAAAAAACTGGTCCCTCAGAAACGATGTTATCACGTACACTTAATGTTTAACATCTTTTAGTATTAACTTACGGATTCGAATGTCAACATACCTACTGCTTGGATTTTAAATAAAAATCAGTCTTTCGATACCTGCAAGTAGTGAACACATGTTGCGAACGTCTCAGGCCTGACTCCATACTTAGGACATACACTGGATGAAAGCTAAAGTGCTTTCAAAATTTGATCGTCTTTCGTCTTGTTATTCAAGCATTCCTCAAGCGACTTCTGGCGTCTTTCTTGTACTCAGTCTTCCAAGGTCTTCTTTGATAGAGGGTCGGAATCTCGACGTTTTCAGAGTCAGCCAGCTTTCGAAATATACGTAATATGATCTCTCCATTGTCTCCTGTATTCCCTTAATTCGTTCAGCACGTTGTAAACGTTTAATTCCTTGCGGATATCCTTGCTTCTGATCATGTCTTTTCTACAGAACCTCTCACACAGCCCGCAAGTGCCTCAGTCTAGTGGTCTAGGGGTGCAATCGCTATTCTTTTGTAAAATTTTGTTGTTGTAGCCTTCCTCGAATTGTTTCTCAGGAATTTTTGTGTTGGGCCACACATGTGACTGAACTTTCTGTTTTGATGATGGCGTCAGTACCTAAAAGTCAAAATACATTGTAGATATCTGAAACCTGAAAAGTGTGGCACTTATGATTTATTAGCACTGTTTTGACTGGTACAAAATTTGTATCCGCGAAGTCTATAATACGTATTTGTTTTGCTTTTCAATATTGATAATTCATTACCTTGAAACGCCATTTTGAATTCGTCGTATTATTACCAAATCGTCGGCATTCAAAGGAGAATTTAAGATTGTGTCAATATTAAAACAGAATATGGTTGTTGTTTGGTTGTTTCACTCTCGTCCGTATAAATATTAAAAACAGTGGGAGTTACACAGCTACTTTGTCTCATCTCTGTTAGTCACAATTACTTTTGTTATATGACCGTTTAGGTGTACGTTCGGTAGCGTATTTTGCTAGACATAACTGCAGTGCTCCCAGTGGTGTATGCGATACCCTCTCCTTCACATTACTGTCCCCAGTTTAGCTTTCGATATATTGTCGACATATTTTCGGAAGTATCACGGGACTTCGGAAAGTAAGTAAGTCTGCAGTATCACTGCTCAAAACGTTTGTGGACTATTACGACAGCTATTTCGGCAGATCTCTATTTTCAAGTACGGCTACGTTGTCCTGACGTATGCGTAACATCCGGTGTGGCTATATCTGGTGACTGTCCTCGTTATATTTCAAGTGAAATTCTAAAATATCGATGTTACGTTCATTTTGAACTGTTTTATACAGCGTGGCGTAATATTTTGATGTAATATTGTAGACATTTCCTATAATTTTTGACAGTTCATCCCATATATGTGAACTACATTACTACATATGACACACTGCGCTCTCGCCTGAAATCTAGATCTGTAGTAAAAGAAACAGATGGTATTGTGCTCGATGCTGACCTTCTCCCTCTCATTCATTTATTACTGTTTTCATAAAAGAGATAAATTTCAGTCGCAAATTTTCCTTTCTCTTTCGATTTTAAGTCCTGAGTGCAGAAGAACAAATTTCTCCTGTAAACTATCTCATGGAAGGGGAGGGGGGAGGGGGGGGCTCACAGATCCACTATTGTTCGGCGAGATTTTTCAATATGAAGAATGATTGCCATCGTGTGGCATTAAAGTAATTACCCCAAGTACACTCCGCTACTGCAACCTGTAACATTGCCCTCCCACACATCACTATTAAAATTCTCCGTCTTTGCATAAATTTTGAAAGCTTTGCGAGGCGTAAGATATACAAAAGAATAACTTTTTACGTGTCTTCACTGTCTCTTTGTTGTTGTCGATAGCTCAAAGTCTTGTATAGGGGTACATTCTTGCAACTGAAATTTCGAATTTGTAGATTCGTGATGATTAAATAACAATATATGATTTGCCTGTATTATTCTTGAAATTTACATTATCCACAATAAGATAAAACCAATAATTACATTGTTGATGACAAACTTAGAAAACGTCCGCTTCCATCAGAGGCATTTCCACCACCACTTACATTCGGCAATTCTCACATTATTCCAAAGAGTTTACGAAGCAAATGAGCTTACAAACTTTCTTTGCAAAAGAAGAATCTTCACAAAATTATATCTTTAGTTTATAAATAAATCTAGAAATAAATTTCGTAGTTAGAGATAGATTGTACAATTAATAACATGAATTTTAAGTATGCCAGAAATTTCGTGATTTCAAATATTTTTAAAAGAAGAGTAAGTTTAACTGTTAGTACATATCGACTGTAACACATTAATTTCTTTTTTTATAGATTTTAGCCGGAAATATAATACATGGTATATAAAATCATAGCAAATCTTTTAATGAAACAGCTGAGATAATCTTCACCTATGCAAGAATCGATAGTATACATAGTACCCGTTATCTCCATAAAAAAAAGATAATGTTATAGGCGAGTGATTCATTATAAACCCTGAGATCTCTATTTTTGCCTTTAATTTTCGTATCTTTTATGAAAATATTAATAAATATCGTTTACTAAGCATTTTTACTTGCAATACAAGTAAAATAGAGCCTGAAGATTAAAAAGGAAGGTTCCACGCACGCTCTCAACCCCACGATTCTCGGATTACCAGAAAATTTCCACTACGAAAATAGCTTCATAGGACGTGCGCTAACATAAATGGCTCATGTCTCACCATACCCATGCCAGTAATACCGGTTTCAAGGTTCTGTACAAACCTGTCTCTTACAGGCTTACCTTGTCGTCGATCTCTCTATCTTTCTGTCTGTCCGACTTTTAAAAACCATTTTTCTTAGGAACGGATAGACGCATCAAGTTGAAAGTCATGACACATATTAGGAGCAACAGGGCCTTGGCGGTGTAAGAAAATTGGATCTACCACGTGAATGCAGTCAAAAGTTACGGCCATTTATGTCACATATTATGATGGTTGCCAATTCACTCATCAAAACCTAAAGGGTACTTCCCGTTGACCTAGAATCATTAAATTTGAAAAAAAAAATATTTCTCAGTAGACGTAAAGGAAAATATCAGAAAACTTTTAATCTACACTCCTGGAAATTGAAATAAGAACACCGTAAATTCATTGTCCCAGGAAGGGGAAACTTTATTGACACATTCCTGGGGTCAGATACATCACATGATCACACTGACAGAACCACAGGCACATGGACACAGGCAACAGAGCATGCACAATGTCGGCACTAGTACAGTGTATATTCACCTTTTGCAGCAATGCAGGCTGCTATTCTCCCATGGAGACGATCGTAGAGATGCTGGATGTAGTCCTGTGGAACGGCTTGCCATGCCATTTCCACCTGGCGCCTCAGTTGGACCAGCGTTCCTGCTGGACGTGCAGACCGCGTGAGACGACGCTTCATCCAGTCCCAAACATGCTCAATGGGGGACAGATCCGGAGATCTTGCCGGCCAGGGTAGTTGACTTACACCTTGTAGAGCACGTTGGGTGGCACGGGATACATGCGGACGTGCACTGTTCTGTTGGAACAGCAAGTTCCCTTGCCGGTCTAGGAATGGTAGGACGATGGGTTCGATGACGGTTTGGATGTACCGTGCACTATTCAGTGTCCCCTCGACGATCACCAGTGGTGTACGGCCAGTGTAGGAGATCGCTCCCCACACCATGATGCCGGGTGTTGGCCCTGTGTGCCTCGGTCGTATGCAGTCCTGATTGTGGCGCTCACCTGCACGGCGCCAAACACGCATACGACCATCACTGGCACCAAGGCAGTAGCGACTCTTATCGCTGAAGACGACACGTCTCCATTCGTCCCTCCATTCACGCCTGTCGCGACACCACTGGAGGCGGGCTGCACGATGTTGGGGCGTGAGCGGAAGACGGCCTAACGGTGTGCGGGGCCGTAGCCCAGCTTCATGGAGACGGTTGCGAATGGTCCTCGCCGATACCCCAGGAGCAACAGTGTCCCTAATTTGCTGGGAAGTGGCGGTGCGGTCCCCTACGGCACTGCGTAGGATCCTACGGTCTTGGCGTGCATCCGTGCGTCGCTGCGGTCCGGTCCCAGGTCGACGGGCACGTGCACCTTCCGCCGACCACTGGCGACAACATCGATGTACTGTGGAGACCTCACGCCCCACGTGTTGAGCAATTCGGCGGTACGTCCACCCGGCCTCCCGCATGCCCACTATACGCCCTCGCTCAAAGTCCGTCAACTGCACATACGGTTCACGTCCACGCTGTCGCGGCATGCTACCAGTGTTAAAGACTGCGATGGAGCTCCGTATGCCACGGCAAACTGGCTGACACTGACGGCGGCGGTGCACAAATGCTGCGCAGCTAGCGCCATTCGACGGCCAACACCGCGGTTCCTGGTGTGTCCGCTGTGCCGTGCGTGTGATCATTGCTTGTACAGCCCTCTCGCAGTCTCCGGAGCAAGTATGGTGGGTCTGACACACCGGTGTCAATGTGTTCTTTTTCCATTTCCAGGAGTGTATAATTACATTACGTGAAGAATATATATTTTAATAATTTGTTATCCACCTGTCTGCCTGACTGTTAAGAATCCTTTTTCTCAGGAATGAGTGGACGTATATAGCTGAAATTGACATCACTTGCTAAGGTCTCTGGTCCCTTGGCGTTCTAAGGAATTTATCCTTGTGAGTCAACATAATCAGAGGATAAGGCTATTTATGTCACTTATTTATATATTCGCAATCTCAATCGAACCGTACAGGGTACTTCTCGTTGACCTACATTCAAGAAATTTGGCGTGTAGCAATATTTCATAGTAGAAGTGAGGAAATAAATCCGACAATTTTTAATTTGTAATTACATCACACGAAAACAAAACTTTTGTCATATGTTTTCCGACTGCCTGTCCTGTTGAGGAATAGGTAAACGTATATCGAGCCTGTATCGATATCGGTAACAGGCAAAAATCGCCGAAATTCTCGATTCCCGGAATGGATGAACTGTCTACAGGATGTTCCCGTAAGAGCGTGCAAAAATGTAACAGGACATAGAGAATGCACCACTGAATAATTTGAGGTAGGGAACCTGGGATGGGAGAAACCATTTTACGGAGATACTGAAGTAAACTTGTCTGCCGTTTTGTCCAGATTTACTGTTTTCTAGCTTATTTGCAACTAACGTGCGTACAAGTTTACGCGGTACTATGCTGTTTGTTTAGATGTACATTCTTTATTTCCGAAAGGAAACAAGGAGGACGAGCCTGAATACTAGGAAGTCGTGATACAGGTTTTGTTTACCTTACTTGTCCATAAGGTGGCTCTGTTGTATCGTATTTACATTGTATCATGATGGAACGTTCTATGACTCATCGACGTACCCATTCATTACCCAGTGCTATTCAGGGACGTACGTTACGAGGTGCATTCAAGTTCTAAGGCCTCCGATTTTTTTTCTAATTAACTACTCACCCGAAATCGATTAAACTGGCGTTACTTCTCGACGTAATCGCCCTGCAGACGTACACATTTTTCACAACGCTGACGCCATGATTCCACGGTAGCGGGGAAGGCTTCTTTAGGAGTCTGTTTTGACCACTGGAAAATCGCTGAGGCAATAGCAGCACGGCTGGTGAATGTGCGGCCACGGAGAGTGTCTTTCATTGTTGGAAAAAGCCAAAAGTCACTAGGAGCCAGGTCAGGTGAGTAGGGAGCATGAGGAATCACTTCAAAGTTCTTACCACGAAGAAACTGTTGCATAGCGTTAGCTCGATGTGCGGGTGCGTTGTCTTGGTGAAACAGCACACGCGCAGACCTTCCCGGACGTTTTTGTTGCAGTGCAGGAAGGAATTTGTTCTTCAAAACATTTTCGTAGGATGCACCTGTTACCGTAGTGCCCTTTGGAACGCAATGGGTAAGGATTAAGCCCTCGCTGTCCCAGAACATGGACACCATCATTTTTTCAGCACTGGTGGCGGTGAATCTGTGTGCTTCCACTGAGCTGACTGGCGCTTTGTTTCTGGATTGAAAAATGGCATCCACATCTCATCCATTGTCACAACCGACGAAAAGAAAGTCCCATTCATGCTGTCGTTACATGTCAACATTGCTTGGCAACATGCCACACGGGCAGCCATGTGGTCGTCCGTCAGCATTCGTGACACCCACCTGGATGACACGTTTCGCATTTTCAGGTCGTCATGCAGGATTGTGTGCACAGAACCCACAGAAATGCCAACCCTGGAGGCGATCTGTTCAACAGTCATTCGGCGATCCCCCAAAACAATTCTCTCCACTTTCTTGATCATGTCGTCAGACCGGCTTGTGCGAGCCCGAGGGTGTTTCGGTTTGTTGTCACACGATGTTCTGCCTTCATTAAACTGTCGCACCCACGAACGCACTTTCGACACATCCATAACTCCATCACCACATGTCCCCTTCAACTGTCGATGAATCTCAATTGGTTTCACACCACGCAAATTCAGAAAACACAGTTCTCATTCTCTGCGCTGGCGGTAAAATTCCATCTGCCGTACGGTGCTCTTATCTCTGGGACGTATTGACAATGAACGCGGCCTCATTTTAAATCAATGCGCATGTTTCTATCTCTTTCCAGTCCAGAGAAAAAAAATCGGAGGCCTTAGAACATGAATGCACCTCGTACAACATGATGGAGCAGTACCGGTACAGTTTCGCAGAACTCACTGACATGCACTTTCTGTGTATGGGGAAGTATTTTGCAATGATTTAGCTGCTGAAAGGCTGTGCAGGGAAAGGTTCCTTAACAGGCATCTCTCGATCGACAAATGCGGGAGACTGGTTCATTGAAAAGAAGAAACGAGGGACCTGGCAACAAGAGGACCACTCGCACACCCGATTTTGAAGCGGAGGTGCTGAAACGTGTTACAGCGGACTCCGCTACAAGTACTCGTCCTATTGCACGCCAAATGGGCGACGCACCTACTGGCGTCTGCCGAGCACTCCACGAACAGCAATTACACCCACATAACCCACAACGGATCCATGCACTAAGGGTCGCGTTGTGTCAGTGGATGCACCAACAGTGGATTGATCGACCAGATTTCCTCCAAATCGTGCTGTTTACTGACGAGACCTCATGCGACCATGATGGTGTTTCGAACAGCAGGAACAATCATGTGTAGGATGAGGGAAACGTCCACGCTGTAGTAGGGTCACACAATCAAGAAGGTTTGGTGTGAACATCCGGACCGGCATTGCAGGCGACAATCTGGCCGTGTGAATGGCCACCTGTACTAGAGGTTTGTGCAAAGAGTTCTACCTGAGTTGTTGGAGAACGTACCCTTGGCTGTTCGTGAGAGGATGTTGATACCACATGACGGTGCATCGCCTTGCTTCAACGTGGGTGTCCGCAACCATATCAGTGCTGCATTTTCTGGTCGCTGGATTGGAAGGGGAGGTCCTGTCCGATGGCCTGAGAGGGCACCTAACCTGAATCCCCTTGCTTATTTCTTATGGGGATATCTAATGTCATTTGTCTGTGAGACCCCAGTGGGTACGGGGAAGGAATTAACTGCCAGAATTGTAGCTACCTGTGATATGATTCTAAACAGACCAGGGATGTTTGTTAGGCTGCGCCAGAATCTTGTTCGCCGATGTCATAGTTGCATTGAGGTTGATGGCTGTCAGTTTCAGCTTATTTAGGGAGACAGAGTACAAATGGTACACACATCAAAAACAGTTTTACATCACCCGGTTCCCAGAATTCCTGAAGATAGGCGATGACTGTGGATATTGTATCAGACATAGTTCCTTTGACTGTTCAGAGATGTCAGTAAATCCGCCCAAAGATGTAAACAACCACGCATGAGCAGTGCCTATTAGAAGGAGGGGATACGAAAACCAATCAATTCTAGTCATTCCACCAAAAAGGAGGTACACGGCACATGTTGTCTGTCGTTCAACCCTGCGTAGATGATCAATACCGCAGTTCGATCGCGTCCGCATTGTTACTTTGTGCCAAGAAGGGCTCTCCAGGCGTTTCGGACATGGAGGACATACAGAGAGACAGGAACGGTAGATGACATACCTCGCTCAGGCCGCCCAAGGGCTACTACTGCAGTGGATGACCGCTGCCTACGGATTTTGGATAGGAGGAACTCTGAGAGCGACGCCACCATGCTGAATAATGCTTTTCGTGCAGCCACAGGACGTCGTGTTACGACTCAAACTGTGCGCGATAGGCTTCACGATGCGCAACTTCACTCCAGACGTCCATGGTGAGGTTCACCTTTGCAACCACGACACCATGCAGCGCGGTACAGATGGGCCCAACAACATGCCGAATAGACCGTGCGGGATTGGCATCACCTTCTCTTCACCGATGAGTCTCCCATATGACTTCAGACAGACAGTCGCCATAGACGTGTTTGGCGGCAACCCGGTCAGGCTGAACGCCTTAGACACACGAGTGAAGCAAGGTGGAGGTTCCCTACTGTTTTAGGGTGGCATTATGTAGGGCCGGCGTACGCCGCTGGTGGTCATGGAAGGCGCCGTAACGGCTGTACGATACGTGAATGCCATCCTCCGACCGATAGTTCAACCATATCGGCAGCATATTGGTGAGGCATTCGTCTTCATGGGCAACAATTCGCTCCCCCATCGTGCACATCTTGTGAATGACTTCTTTCAGGGTAACGCCATCGCTCGACTAGAGTGGCCAGCATGTTTTTCAGACATGAACCCTATCGAACATGCCTAGGATAAATTGAAAATGGCTGTTTATGGGCGACGTTACCCACCAACCACTCTGAGGGATCTACGCCGAATCGCCGCTGAGGAGTGGGACAATCTGGACCAATAATGCCTTGATGAACTTGTGAATAGTATGCCACGAGGAATGTAAGTAAGGGGACGTGCTATGGGTATTTAAGGTACCGGTGTGTACAGCAAACTGGACCACCACCTCTGAAGGCCTCGCTGTATGGTGGTACAACATGTAATGTGTGGTTTTCATGAGCAATAAAAAGGGCGGGAACGATGTTTATGTTGATCTCTATTCCAATTTTCTGTACAGTTTCCGGAACTCTCGGAACCGAAGTGATGCAAAACTTTTTTTGATGTGTGTAGATTCATTGTGTTAATAATGGTATCTGCAGTTAACTATAACTAACGTACATAAAAAATAGACATTATTTTATTCCCATTATCTCCTTAAGCTGATGCTAAGACCCCAGGTTCCCTACGTCAAATTGTTCAGTAGAGCATCCTCTATGTCCTGATAATTTTTTGCACGCTCTTCCTGAAACACCCTGTAGGTAGGCCGACATAATTAAATTTGTACGGAACCCTCAGCGCGTGAGTCCTGCTTGCCCTTACTTGGATTTTTTTTTTCCAGACTTTTGTCCGTCTGGAGCTCCCACTTGTGTCACTTTCATCTCTGGCCAAACATTACATATACTATAAATGCGGACGAAACCGGTTATAACGACCAGACACGTTTTCCTTGTAAGTAGGATTTCAAGGGTTATTGAGCGTCTACGTTCAGGCGTTTGCCAGTTCTGGTCTACAATGGGTCAAGCAAACCTGTCACTTAATATGGAAAGGCTTTTTTTTTAATTACCGCTACCAGTCACAAATTTTGTCGACTATTGTATTACTTATTTATTTAGCGACATGTTACGAGGGTTAAACATCACCTTCAGGCTAAATGGCACTACAATAACAACTTTACAATAAGGTCATACTGACACTACATGGTCTTTTCGTAAATGCTCTGGACATCTTTGTTCTTCTGGCGTGGCGGTCTCGTTGTGATGCGTTGCGGTGTATCCATTTCCGTGGCCCTCTTGTCACTGTTCATAAATTATCACTAACATAGCAGTAACTTAGGAACACGATCACAAACAGTTCTGTAGTGCAGTGATGTTTTACTACAGCTCGAAACCTAGCGTTGATTTTAGTAAGAGATGCCTTTAATAGCTGCCACAATGAAACACTGCCTCTAAAACTGACAGAACATTGATAGAGTCGTAACTAAAGTACAACCACGGCAAGGGACAAACAACACCTTCACTGTGCAACAGCAATGTTAATATTACCGATGACAGAGCCACTAAGGTGACTTTACTTCACAGTTTTCCGAGATTCCATCACCAAAGAGGACGAAGTAAATGTCCTAGAATTAAAATGAAGAATAACTTAGAAGTACACTACTGGCCATTAAAATTGCTACACCACGCATATGACGTGCTACAGACGCGAAAATTTAACCGACAGGAAGAAGATGCAGTGATATGCAAACGATTAGCTTTTCAGAGCATTTACACAAGGCTGGTGCCGGTGGCGATACCTACAACGTGCTGACATGAGGAAAGTTTCCAACCGATTTCTCATATACAAACAGCAGTTGACCGGCGTTGCCTGGTGAAACGTTGTTGCGATACCTCGTGTAACGAGGAGAAATGCATACCATCACGTTTTCAACTTTGATAAAGGTCGGATTGTAGCCTATCGCGATTGCGGTTTATCGTATCGCGACATAGCTTCTCGCGTTGGTCGAGATCCAATGACTGTTAGCAGAATATGGAATCGGTAGGTTCAGGAGGGTAATACGGAACGCCGTGCTGGATGCCAACGGCCTCGTATAACGAACAGTCTAGATGACAGGCATCTTATCCGCATGGCTGTAACGGATCGTGCAGCCACGTCTCGATCCCTGAGTCAGCAGATGGGGACGTCTGCAAGACAACAACCATCTGCACAGACAGTTCGACGATGTTTGCAGTAGCATGGACTATCAGCTCGGAGACCATGGTTAAGGTTACCCTTGACGCTGCATCACAGACAGGAGCGCCCGCGATGGTGTACTCAACGACGAACCTGGGTGCACGAATGGCAAAACGCCATTTTTTTGATGAATCTAGGTTCTGTTTACAGCATAATGATGGTCGCAACCGTGTTGGGCGACACTGAGGTGAACACACATTGGAAGCATGTATACGTCATCGCCATACTGGCGTATCACACGCATGATGGTATGGGGTGCCATTGGTTACACATCTCGGTCACCTCTTGTTCGCATTGACGGCACTTTGACAGTGTACGTTACATTTTCGATTTGTTACGACCCGTGCCTCTACCCTTCATTCGATCCCTGGGAAACCCTACATTTCAGCAGGATAATGCACGACCGCATGTTGCAGGTCCTGTACGGGTCTTTCTAGATACAGAAAATGTTCGACTGCTGCCCTGGCCAGCACATTCTCCAGATCTCTCACCAATTGAAAACGTCTGGTCAATGGTGGCCGAGCAACTGGCTCGTCGCAATACTCCAGTCACTACTGTTGATGAACTGTGGTATCGTGTTGAAGCTGCATGGGCAACTGTACCTGTACGCGCCATCCAAGCTCTGTTTGATTCAATGCCCAGGCGTATCAAGGCCGTTATCACGGCCAGAGGTGGTTGTTCTGGGTACTGATTTCTCAGGATGTATGCGCCCAAATGTAATCACATGTCAGTTCTAGTATAATATATTTGTCCAATGAATACCCGTTTACCATCTTCATTTCTTCTTGGTGTAGCAAATTTTGTGGCCAGTAGTGTAGATACCTTCAGCATGGTGTATCAATAAAGGAAAGACATTCGGTCTGAATTTTATATCAGGCAGGTTGCTGTCAGAATATACTGATACAATAGCTCCATATTTAGCAATCAAAGAAACTGCTCGCTCGATCAAAGATCCCTACTTGAAGTCTGAAAACCTGCACAGATCACACCAATGCTCAAGAAAGGAAATAGGAGTAACCAGCTGAATTACAGATACATATCACTAACGTCGATTTGTAGTAGGGGTTTGGAACACATACTGTTTTCGATCATTGTGAATTACCTCCAAGAAAACGATTTATTGACTAAACAGATGTAGAAGTTAATTCCTGCATACCCTGGAGTAATGTGGTAGTACCCTTGTTGTGCATCAGTGACCTAGCAGGCAATGTTAATTGTAACCTCAAACTTTTCGCAGATACTGCAGTTACCTATATTGCAATACTTCTACAATAAAAGGATTTATTGACAATAACTCGTTTTCTTGGAGGAATACTTCATTATAGATAACTGCATCATCTGCGAAAAGGGTGAGGCTACAATTTGTATTGTCTGCTATGACACTGATACACAACGTGAACAGCACGTAACCCAACACATTACTCGCGGGCTCGCAGGAAGTAACCCCCATTTTTTATTACATATTCGTGTAGTACGTAAAGAAATATGAATGTTTTAGTTGGACTACTTTTTTCGCTTTGTGATAGATGGCGCTGTAATAGTCACAAACATATGGCTCACAATTTTATACGAACAGTTGGTAACAGGTAGGTTGTTTAAATTAAAATACAGAACGTAGGTACGTTTGACATTTTATTTCGGTTGTTCCAATGTGATACATGTACCTTTGTGAACTTATCATTTCTGAGAACGAATGCTGGTATAGCGTGATTACCTGTAAATACCACATTAATTCAATAAATGCTCAAAATGATGTCCGTCAACCTCAATGCATTTGGCAATACGTGTAACGACATTCCTCTCAACAGCGAGTAGTTCGCCTTCCGTAATGTTCGCACATGCACTGACAATGCGCTGACGCATGTTGTCAGGCGTTGTCGGTGGATCACGATGACAAATATCCTTCAACTTTCCCCACAGCAAGAAATCCTGGGACGTCAGATCGGGTGAACGTGCGGGCCATGGTACTGTGCCTCGACGACCAATCCACCTGTCACGAAACATGCTACTCAATACCGCTTCAACCGCACGCGAGCTATGTGCCGGACATCCATCATGCTGGAACTACATCGCCATTCTGTCATTCAGGAAAACATCTTGTAGTAACATCGGTAGAACATTACGTAGGAAATCAGCACACATTGCACCATTTAGATTGCCATCGATAAAATGGGGGCCAATTATCCTTCCTCCCATAATGCCGCACCATGTATACCATACATTAATCCGCCAAGGTCGCTGATGTTCCACTTGTCGCAGCCATCGTGGATTTTCCGTAGCCCAAT
Source organism: Schistocerca piceifrons (assembly GCF_021461385.2). Lineage (NCBI taxonomy): Eukaryota > Metazoa > Arthropoda > Insecta > Orthoptera > Acrididae > Schistocerca > Schistocerca piceifrons. Next base: position 1,032,233,718 of record NC_060139.1, read on the forward strand.
AGTGCATATTATTCAGGTTTACGTTACCGCTGTTAGATTTTTTGCACGCGTTCTATTTAGTGACGAAGCGTCATTCACCGTCATCGTCCCGTAATTTCTATTGTTCCCAGTGGCAGAACTGTACACGACGTTCAAAGTCGTCGCCATGCAATTCCTGGTGCATAGAAATATGGTACAGGTGCAATTGATGTTGATGTAGCATTCTCATCACCGACGTTTTTGAGATTCCCGATTCTCGCGCAGTTTGTCTGTTACTGATGTACGGATTAGCCGCGACAGCAGCTAAAACACCTACTTGAGCACCATCATTTGTTGCAGGTCGTGGTTGACGTTTCACATGTGGGTGAACACTTCCTGTTTCCTTAAATAACGTAACTATTTCTGCGAACGGTCCGGACACTTGGATGATGTCGTCCAGGATACCGAGCAGCATACATAGCACACACCAGTTGGGCATTTTGATCACAATAGCCACACATCAACACGATATCGACCTTTCCCGCAAGTGGTAAACGGTCCATTTTAACACGGGTAATGTATCACGAAGCAAATACCGTCCGCAATGGCGGAATGTTATGTGATACCACGTACTTATACGTTTGTGGCTATTACAGTGCCATCTGTACATCTGTCACTAAGCGGAAAAAGTGGTCCAACTAAAACATTCATATTTCTTTACGTACTACACGAATATGTAATAAAAATGGGGGTTCCTATTTTTAAAAAAAAAGGCGGTTGACATCCGTTTGACCTATGGCAGTGCCTTCTAGCGGGCCAACCATAGTGTCACCTGGTTTCCCCCTTCAAGCTAGACGAGTTTCGTTCTTTGTAGTTTTTTCGTTTGATGCTTATTTCGTGAGATATTTAGCCCGGTCATTATCAATGGACCACCCTCTACATCTGTGTGTGTGTGTGTGTGTGTGTGTGTGTGTGTGTGTGTGTGTGTGTGTGTGTCAGAAGTGATGGCCAGTAATTCATAAATAGAAAGTACAGACCAATTTTTTGTATAATTTACTTTGTTGATGATTGTTAGCAATATTTCAATTTATTTTGTTTTATTTGCAGGTCTATGAGATGCTGGTCATCCCGACTGCAAGTCCACTATAAAACGAACTCGCCTTCTCATCACCTCCTGCATAATACGAACATCAACCAGAAGATATGGTAAAACTGACGTGATAATTGTGTGGAATTTGCTTCGAGAAACAAAATGAGAAAGTGGGAGCAAAATATTGCTAGTAAATAAAACATATCTAAGACAGTTATCGTCTTGCACTTTGCACGTAATGAGACATTTGTAATAGAAGGGTATCATGAAGAGGTATCGTTTAGCTGTTCTTTCGAGTTGTATCAAGCTCTCAAATAAAGACGGCATGTTGAAACCTCCTGTCTGCGTGTTATAAATTTAACAAACCATACTAAAAGTGTTCACGTGTGTGCACGTTCTTGTGCGTGATTGGTAGTTTACTGACAAGTGAACCAGTAACCGACTACTTATCAAAAAGTGATGCTAAATGCTAACTTACATATCCTTATTGAAAGTCATTACTAACCACTAAATAGCGGGCGCAAGTATGTATTGATTATTGTTGAGAATATTTTACATCAAACGATCGTCTATACGTGCGTAGAACACTCTATTTAATATCGTTTGCTACGTAATCAATGTGATTCTCATGTATGGATAACCATAAAAGTTATCGTTATATGATCGAAGAAACCGCCATCGTAACCGTTTGCTATATCATAAAAATACTCTTACGAATATAAACATTTACCGTATGTGTTAAATGTTTGCGTTGAAGCATGACCAACTGCAAACGACATCACGGTCTCAAGTCTGCAAAACAACAACAGATTGGCCAAACGATTATTTTTATTTTGACTGTAGCCACAATCACGGTAAATTTTTTGAATGATGCTGCCTCATTTGATCGTAATAATTTTTATTTTATTGTTATACAATTCAAATTTCGGTCTTAGGCCATTTTCAAGTACAAAAATGTATTTATACGTCAAAAGACATCAGACTTGCATCAAATAGCAAGTCCTTGTCGGAAAAGCATATCTGGTAACGTAGGCCAGTTTTGTTATTAGTAAGTGAGAATGTATCCAAAACTTCTAAATACAGCGCAAACTTTCATTTCTGGACGCTGTAGGACAGCTGTTACATGAAACTGCTAAACAATAAACAGGTATATGTGACACTGTTGCGTCGCCCCCACTTCTATTCTGATCTAAGAGCTGCTCCACAGTGCCTTAACAGTGGAACCTTGCGTGTAGCTGCAATCGATGCTCACCTCGGATGTCAGTGGCAACAGCAGTTCCGTATTCATTTCCGCTTTCCCACGCAATGATCCACTTTTCAGAGCAGACGACAGTTAATTCGCAGTCCTTGGATCTTCAGAGGTACGTCGGCCGGTGTGGTCGAGCGGTTCTAGGCACTTCAGTCTGGAACCGTGCGACCGCTATGGTCGCAGTTTCGAATCCTGCCTCGGGCATGGATGTGTGTGATGTCCTTTGGTTAGTTACGTTTAAGTAGTTCTACGTTCTAGGCGACTGATGACCTCAGATGTTAAGTCCCATAGTGCTCAGAGCCATTTCGTCAGAAGTACTGTCCTCCTTGGCCAAAGACTGTGGGGCTGACGAAGCTGTAGTTTGTCCCTTCATACCCCCTCATGAACCATGGACTTTGCCGCTGGTGGGGAGGCTTGCGTGCCTCAGCGATACAGATGGCCGTACCGTAGGTGCAACCACAACGGAGGGGTATCTGTTGAGAGGCCAGACAAACATGTGGTTCCTGAAGAGGGGCAGCAGCCTTTTCAGTAGTTGCAGGGGCAACAGTCTGGATGATTGACTGATCTGGCCATGTACATTAACCAAAACGGCCTTGCTGTGCTGGTACTGCGAACGGCTGAAAGCAAGGGAAAACTACAGCCGTAATTTTTCCCGAAGACATGCAGCTTTACTGTATGATTAAATGCTGATGGCGTCCTCTTGTGTAAAATATTCCGGAGGTAAAATAGTCCCCCATTCGGATCTCCGGGCGGGGACTACTCAAGAGGACGTCGTTATCAGGAGAAAGATAACTGGCATTCTACGGATCGGAGCGTGGAATGTCAGATCCCTTAATCCGGCAGGTAGATTAGAACATTTAAAAAGGCAAATGGATAGGTTAAAGTTAAAATAGTGGGAATTAGTGAAGTTCGGTGGCAGGAGGAACAAGACTTTTGGTCAGGTGATTACAGGGTTATAAATACAAAATCAAATAGGGGTAATGCAGGAGTAGGTTTAATAATGAATAGGAAAATAGGAATGCGGGTAAGCTACTACAAACAGCATAGTGAACGCATTATTGTGGCCAAGATACACACAAAGCCCATGCCTACTACCGTAGTACAAGTTTATATGCCAACTAGCTCTGCAGATGATGAAGAAATTGATGAAATGTATGACGAGATAAAAGAAATTATTCAGGTAGTGAAGGGAGACGAAAATTTAATAGTCATGGGTGACTGGAATTCGAGAGTAGGAAAAGGGAGAGAAGGAAACATAGTAGGTGAATATGGATTGGGGGGGGGAGGCAATGAAAGAGGAAGCCGCCTTGTAGAATTTTGCACAGAGCATAACTTAATCATAGCTAACACTTGGTTCAAGAATCATGAAAGAAGGTTGTATACCTGGAAGAATCCTGGAGATACTAAAAGGTATCAGATAGATTACATTATGGTAAGACAGAGATTTAGGAACCGGGTTTTAAATTGTAAGACATTTCCAGGGGCAGATGTGGATTCTGACCACATCTTTTGGTTATGAACTGCAAATTGAAACTGAAGAAACTGCAAAAAGGCGGGAATTTAAGGATATGGGACCTGGATAAACTGAAAGAACCAGAGGTTGTACAGAGTTTTAGGGAGAGCATAAGGGAACAATTGACAGGAATGGGGGAAAGAAATACAGTAGAAGAAGAATGGGTAGCTTTGAGGGATGAAGTAGTGAAGGCAGCAGAGGATCAAGTAGGTAAAAAGACGAGGTCTAATAGAAATCCTTGGGCAACAGAAGAAATATTGAATTTAATTGATGAAAGGAGAAAACACAAAAATGCAGTAAATGAAGCAGGCAAAAAGGAATACAAACGTCTCAAAAATGAGATCGACAGGAAGTGCAAAATGGCTAAGCAGGAATGGCTAGAGGACAAATGTAAGGATGTAGAGGCTTGTCTCAATAGGGGTAAGATAGATACTGCCTACAGGAAAATTAAAGAGACCTTTGGCGAGAAGAGAACCACTTGTATGAATATCAAGAGCTCAGATGGCAACCCAGTTCTAAGCAAAGAAGGGAAAGCAGAAAGGTGGAAGGAGTATATAGAGGGTTTATACAAGGGCGATGTACTTGAGGACAGTATTATGGAAATGGAAGAGGATGTAGATGAAGATGAAATGGGAGATACGATACTGCGTGAAAAGTTTGACAGAGCACTGAAAGACCTGAGCCGAAACAAGGCCCCGGGAGTAGACAACATTCCATTAGAACTACTGATGGTAGAGTTTTGACATGACTGGCTCTCCCAAGGCCATCTGATGAGCAAGATGTATGAGACAGGCGAAATACCCACAGACTTCAAGAAGAATATAATAATTCCAATCCCAAAGAAAGCAGGTGTTGACAGATGTGAAAATTACCGAACTATCAGTTTAATAAGTCACAGCTGCAAAATAGTAACGCGAATTCTTTACAGACGAATGGAAAAACTGGTAGAAGCGGATCTCGGGGAAGATCAGTTTGGATTCCGTAGAAATGTTGGAACACGTGAGGCAATACTAACCTTACGACTTATCTTAGAAGAAAGATTACAAATGCTAGAAACGTAGGATTGCTTTTTCTTAGACTTAGAGAAAGCTTTTGACAACGTTAACTGGAATACTCTCTTTCAAATTCTGAAGATGGCAGGGGTAAAATACAGGGAGCGAAAGGCTATTTACAAATTGTACAGAAACCAGATGGCAGTTATAAGAGTCGAGGGGCATGAAGGGGAAGCAGTGGTTGGGAAAGGAGTGAGACAGGGTTGTAGCCTCTCCCCGATGTTATTCAATCTGTATATTGAGCAAGCAGTAAAGGAAACAAAAGAAAAATTCGGAGTAGGTATTAAAATCCATGGAGAAGAAATAAAAACATTGAGGTTCGCCGATGACATTGTAATTCTGTCAGAGACAGCAAAGGACTTGCAAGAGCAGTTGAACGGAATGGACAGTGTCTTGAAAGGAGGATATACGACGAAGATCAACAAAAGCAAAACTAAGATAATGGAATGTAGTCTAATTAAGTCGGGTGATGCTGAGGGGATTAGATTAGGAAATGAGACACTTAAAGTAGTAAAGGAGTTTTGCTATTTAGGGAGTAAAATAACTGATGATGGTCGAAGTAGAGAGGATATAAAATGTAGACTGGCAATGGCAAGGAAATCGTTTCTCAAGAAGAGAAATTTGTTAACATCGAGTATAGATTTAAGTGTCAGGAAGTCGTTTCTGAAAGTATTTGTATGGAGTGTAGCCATGTATGGAAGTGAAACATGGACGATAACCATTTTGGACAAGAAGAGAATAGAAGCTTTCGAAATGTGGTGCTACAGCAGAATGCTGAAGATAAGGTGGGTAGATCACGTAACTAATAAGGAGGTATTGAAGAGGATTGGGGAGAAGAGAAGTTTGTGGCACAACTTGACTAGAAGAAGGGATCGGTTGGTAGGACATGTTTTGAGGCATCAAGGGATCACAAATTTAGCATTGGAGGGCAGCGTGGAGGGTAAAAATCGTAGAGGGAGACCAAGAGATCAATACACTAAGCAGATTCAGAAGGATGTAGGTTGCAGTAGGTACTGGGAGATGAAAAAGCTTGCACAGGATAGAGTAGCATGGAGAGCTGCATCAAACCAGTCTCAGGACTGAAGACCACAACAACAACAACAACAACCCCAAGGCAACCAACCAACGAACCAAAGACTGTGGCATTTCCTTCTTTGCTATCCAGACAAATCACCAAATTTATGCTTGACAGCAGTATAAGAAATATGGACCTGCTCGGACAGTTTAATTCACAAGTTGGCAGTTCCAGACTTGCACACTTGGGGCGGCATTGCAGACTAGTATACGACACGTGTGTTGTGTAATACCTGCTTAAGAAGAGATAAGCAGATAGTGTCTAAACTAATACTAACGAAACAGCCTACTATTTCAATCTTAGCTCTACGTTAATGTAAGAGCTAGTAATCTGTGAGTGCACTGGTAACTTTAACAACAGACTCTGTCTTAAAATTACAGTTAGTCTAGTCGAAGGCAACCTGATGAATTTGCGAGTTTTTAACATTCCTGAGGAAGTTTTAAAGAAAGCATAAAACTGAAGTTGCTCAGTTATAGAAAAGTTCTTGCAATTAGGAGTTAATTTTTGATACATTTTTATCCGCTCCCTGTCTAAAATGGAATAGGATCTATACAAATGGAAGTTAGAAAAACGGATACAACCCGTAATGAGTATTGGGGGCTATCAACCACACATTAAAAACTTGCGGTAACTATCAGCATGCTTCATAAGTAATGAAAAAGATCATATTGAACAGCACGGTCCCAGAACAAAGTTTCGTCTTGAACTCGACCTAACTAAACGCACACCCTTGTTTGCTGACCTAGTGGTGGGAATGAGCTATCAAAATTATGAAATTTGTTATATAAATCTGCAAGATGGGTGTACAACAGTGATACAATACGAAATAATTGCTACAACGGAGGAGAATTATTTTTAACAAGAAGTAAGAATTTCAGTTTCTACAGAAGGTAAGTCATTGGAGTTAACGCAGAATATCAGAATGCTTTATGTTTTTTATAGAACAGAAAGTGACACAGACATAAAAGAATTTCAGAAGAAGGCCAGATTACTTTAAATTTTAAGAGTAAACGAGTCTATAGTCATCGAAAGTCTTTATTATTTTACTACTGTTTTTCCTTCCATTTTCACCATATGAACAACTTCCCTCACGAGTTAATTTACTATTAAGAAGATCTTTAATTTAAGCAAAATATAAAAAATAGCATTTGATAAAAAATAAATTATCACATCAGACAATTTGTTAATCAATTATTTTCTGCTTTACTTCCGAAAAACTATGATTTTTAAGAAACAAGATGAAATAAAGAAGTCTTGTCACATAACAAGAAGTACCCATAATAAAATGGCACAGAAGCTAGAACGAGAAGGCAACTAGAGGTGAGCTAAAGGAAACGGAGGTGAAAGACTCCTCCCCGCTAAAAAAATAAATAAATAAAAACTCACACCGCAGTGGATGAATGACCGTTGTTCTGATGCTCCGGCCAGCCTGCGTGTGGTTTTTGGCGTTTTTTTAACGCTCTGTTTGGAAAATGCTGGGGTGGTTCCCAATCTCCGCCACAGAAAAAACGATAACGAAACAGCTACAGTATGACAAGACAAGGAAAAAAAAACTTTTTGCACGATTTGCAGACGGTTGGCGTACGTTACTTTCGTCCTGGAAATTTCACTGAACTATGCAGCTACTCCGTATCCTAGGTATAAAAACGTGTGTCTAATTGAAACTTACATCCATACTGGTAAAATGTCGAAGATGAAAGTGGTCCCACTCCGAAAGGAATACGTTGTAAAACTAATGTTTAGAAAGACAAACAGTAGCGTACGGAGTGCGTACAGTGACTAAGTGTCTATTGTTATAAACATTGATCGCCAGTACACAGCTACACCTGCAGGTACTCGATTACTCCGCACATTGCACTTAAGTGTTGGCAGAAGATGCATAGTACCACTTTCACAATATTTATCACGTTGTGAAGGTGAATACCTAAATCTTTCCGTGCGAGATCTGGTTTCTCTTATTTTATCATGGTTGTCACCTTTATCTGTATAGGTGGTAGTGAACAAAATATTTTGCCGTTCAGGATGGAAATTTAGCAATCAAAAATTTGTGACTGGATCTCATTGCAACGGAAAGGTGATTTCGAACCAGACTCGCATATCCTATCCTTGACACTCTCATCCCCATTAGGTGATAATGCAAAACGAGCCGCTCTTCTGTTAACTTTGCCGGTATCCCTCGTCAGTGCTACATGGTAAGGATCCCATACGGCGCAGCAGTACACTAGAAAAGGACAGACAAACATGGTTCGAGTGTTAACCGTGGAATTGCCCCAACCTGCGGGGTGCACGTTCCTGACACTCTTAGTTGTTCTCTGGTACCTAGAATAGGAATTGGTTGTTGAGGAGTTTCTGTAGTTTTCTATAAAGAACCGTACACCAGTGTTTTCAGTGCTTTCTGCCTCTTCCTTGGAGCAGCCTCCCGTAATCCAAAAAGCCATACCGCGCTAATAATCGTACCTGCAATTACCCTTTCAAATTATTTGCACCAGTCTTCATGACTGGAACTGTAAGTATTTGTACTCTGTAATCAATCTCCTCATGGACAAAGATGATGTATTTCCTGAGCCTCATGAATTCCTTTCGGAGATGTATATAAAAATGATTCGTCTTTGGTCAAGTAATAAATCTATTGTTGATTTTTGAATCTTTCGGTATTCTAATGCACCGCTAAGCCACATGTAATGAGCACCCCTCCACCTCACACTGTATTCTATCACCCTGATACACGCAACACCCAGAAAATTTGCGAGAGGTCAAAATAATTAAAAACGAGTTAGTATATTCCCCACTCACATTTCGTTTACGTGTCATCTTCCTGATTCCGGACATGCCGGTTGAGAAGTCAATCTTCATCATCCGAGGTACCGGCTGCTCATAATAAATGTTGAAATTACGTTGATGTATGGGCTGTTTTTTGGAATATGGAGCGATATTAATGGCTGACAGGCATGCACATCCCTGCTGTTGACGGATACAGCTATGTAAGTCTGGATATTATCTCCTGATAACCGCATCCGAAGTGGGGTTATTATAATCGAAGTATTGGTAACTTCGATTACACCAGTCTTTCAGCAGTTGATGTGATGGTGATATTGTTTTGATCGCACACCAGCTGTTAACAGGTAGTAATCAACTAATTGTGAAGATGGAAATCTGAATGAAGTGGTTTAATGTAGGTAGCATAAGATGTTGGGTACCTTCGTTCATTCATAAGTTAATTTGCTTTGTGTCGTTTTATTCATTGGGAGATGATTAGTATTCAGTGCATTGTTGTCTAATTTTTTTGTCCATAGCATTAAGCCTGTGCGAAATCAAGTAAGTTCTTGCAGCAATCAATTTTTTGATTTCAAAACAGCGAGAATTAGCTTGCTTTGCTGACGCTTGTCCACGACTCCATTCATGTTATCTTTTTTATATTTCTGAACATTATTTGAGTAGCTTCTTGATTTCATTTTGGCTGGAAAAACTTTTTCTCAGTGTACAGCTACAATAGCAGGGATATCAGAAGTGCTGCTAACGAGTAAATTTTGTGCTCAGCATGCATTGCTTGCAAATATTACTAGCTGTTTGCCTGTGTGTGGCCATTCGAAGTTCCATTCTTTGATTGTGTCAAATCTGGACTGCGGAGAAGGTGGGTGTTGATCCGATTATCCTAGGTATTCAGACACCTGTAAATGATAGGTGACTGACAGGGAATTTTTGTTTCCTGCTACAGTCATGTCAACGGCTGACGAGTGTGTTTGAAAACAGCGCCAACAATCTGAGCTGCGCCATTGTAACAAACCTGAGTGATGCCTACGAAGAAAGCAAATGGGTTGTGACCGTTGTATTTCTGTTACAATGAAAAGTGCAACGAAAAAAGTGCGCCCCAAGATATTGGTGAAATCTCGGACATAATGGACTTATGCAAGTGAGCAACGGCTGTAACTCTGAGCAATTATAAAATACAGCTCTTGTGGCTTACTGAATGTGTAAATCCCACGCGCCAGCTGCTGTGGCCGAGCGGTTCTAGGCGCTTCAGTATCGAAACGCGCGACCGCTACGGTCGCAGGTTCGAATCCTGCCTCGGGCATGGATGTGTGTGATGTCCTTAGAACTTAGAACTATTTAAACCTAACTAACCTAAGGGACTGATGACCTCAGATGTTAGGTCCCATAGTGCTCAGAGCCATTTGCTTCACACGTCTGCATCGAAAATGGTTCAAACAGGGAACCAAGTCCCAGAATACACTCGTGCTTCCTACGGCTAACTAAACAACTTTTAGCGGGGTCAAATTGTAGCCTTCCGAGTGGCGGGATGGTCTTTCCGGAGAATTGCCGCACAAGCTTGACGTGCTGTGCCAATTTTGCAATGACGCTGTTATTAGTGGTCACGTGAACATTCTCACACCTATAGACAATGTCAAGGACAGTCACACAGCACAGACGCCCACAATGATTATCGTATTGAAAGGACAGCAGTGGCAGATCGTACAGTCACCACAGTAAAAACTCTTGCGGACCAGTTATTAGCACTGGAATTACGTGCACGCACATCTCCGGCCCGTCTCCCACTCATGCCACAGCACTGTACCACTCGAATTGTACTTCCAGAGGATCACATGGAGGATGGAATGGCGCGCCGTGGTCTTCGGTGCTGGAAGCAGATTCTGCCTGCATGCGATTGACGGTCGTTTGAGCATACAACACAGACCTCGTGAACGCTGTCTCACTGACTGGATTCGGCCAAGACACACTGGCCGCATCCCAGGGCTTATGGTCTGGTCTGTGATAAGCTATAACTTTCGTTCACCTTTGGTGTTTCTAGAAGGGACACTCACTACCACACAGCACGTGCAGAATTTTGCTACATCCGTTCTTTTGCCGTTCTTGCGAAAAGAGCGTGATGTGTTGTTCAAACAGGATAATGCTCACCCATATACTGCCCATGAACCTCTATACGCTCCGCAAGACGTGCTTGAACTCCCCTGGCCACCATGAACTCTGGACTTGTCTCCAACCAAGCATGTTTGGGCAAGATGGGACGAGCAGTGAGTCGTGCACTCCTCAACCAACAACTATTGTAGAACTACGTGAACAGGTCGAGCAGGCAAAGCGCATCGCTGGAAAGTATTCGGCATCAGTAAGATTGAATGGACGCCAGAGACAGCGCCTGCATTGTCGCCCATGGAAGGTACACTACTTACCAATTTCAGCATGTGTCAATACCTGGTACCTCAGAACCACTAGTGGTATTGATCTGTAAATGTAATAATTTCATGTAATAGCTATGCACTGTTGCAACAATAAATCTTGAGTGAATTTGAAACCTCTATAAGGGTGTAACAATTTTTCCCGGCAGTGTAACACTGGAAATTTAATATCTTTCAGAGAACTGAACGCACCAACACAGTAGCCCTTTCCAATATGTGGCATGTTGCACAAGCCCTACCCACTGATAGAAAACATGTAGCACAAATAAAAAATACATAGGATGGTTCATTTGAACAAGCATTTTGTTTCATTGATAAGACGACGAAATCACCTGCAGAAGGTGGTCTAAGTTTAATAGATTGTGAGACAAAATGTGCAACCTTTGCCGTGAAGAATGTAATAAATACGCTGAAAGTTTCCGTAAGTGGGTTGGATTCACTAAAGACTGCAGGGGGTATCACAGCAGAAAATACACAAGCTACACACGCTAGCAACTATTCTCAGACCCTACAAACCGCAACATATGTATTATTCCCAGTGAAAGATATTTTATGAAAAAGCCAGTTATTTTAAACATGCAGGAAAACTCCTTGCCAGATTAAATATAAAGGTTGAAACGGGAAGACCTTATGGATAGAACTCATCGACAAATACATTGGCTCACACACACCCTTAGTGGCGTAAATGTTTATAAATGATCTAACCTGAGATCATTACGTCGCCACAAAATGAAACTGGCAAGTCACCCTAGCGCCAGCACTGCAGTACGGTTAACACGCCCATACACAAAGCAGTAAATTGCCACAAAGTTACGTACCTGTGTGAGTGAGTAAAGATTAAATCAGTGAGATTACTGTCAGTGAGTGTTAATGAAATTAACACAAAACAAGCAATGTGTAACGACATCAAAGCATTTCCAGAACTCAAGAGAAGAACACTTACATGGTTTATATTATGATATTGTGACTCAAAAGAAGAAATTAACGTTTTTAGGCTGGTAATATTAAACTCGTTGTTAGCGAACTAGTGTGTGTAGTGTCTCTGTTTGTATGTCTGTGAAGGACAACATTAATTTCCAAAACGGCGGCAGCTACTCCCAGAGCGTACGTAATTTCGTACACGTACAAAAGTAAATTTCGTCGTGTAGAAGCTGCTGCCGACTGCAACGCTCGCCCTTAAAAGTCTTGAATTGGAAGAGAAAGAAAAACTCTGTAGGATCTTCTCGAATTGGGGGACTGCCATTCGCATTCGGTCATTCGATGATTGTCTGGGAGTGAAATGAGTTCGTTTTAGCAGAGAAAACTTTCTCTAAGCTTTCGACCATGTTATTGAAGCAGGTTCTCCAGCAAACATCGACCACCAAATGTTCGAGGTCCTATACAAGCTTGTCGTACATTATAGTTCATCAAAGAATCTTTTTATCAAAAATAAATACTTGAAATTATCTTTGAAATGCATCAGACTGTATTATGGCTGTTACTAAACTCCACATTAACTTTACTTACCGCTCGCGAATCTCAAAAACACAAATTATACAATATGACGGCTAACAATGACTGTTTCATTGCACACACTTCATACATGTCCTCTAGTTACCCTGTCTCGCTACAAAGTCCGGTCACATACCGATTTTCTTATTTTCTTTCTTTCTTTCTCTCGCCATCGAGCAACGCTAAGTCAGGGAATAAATGTTTCGCTCGCGCAGGTGAATTGCGCCGCCTCGTGGTATATGTTAACTTTGAACCAACAACTATAGAGAATCGGTAGCGATCTGCTTGGCTACCGTTAACCGCTCAAACGGTGCTAGGGATTCCAAGATGAGTTGATCCACTGCCACGCGGAAATGATATTTCCCACTGATTCCATACGTGGTGAATGAGTATAAAATAAACTAAGGAATATTACACTGATCGAACACTGCCACGTGGATATCATAGGAAACCGCTGATTTCATAAGTGTAGAATGAGCTTTAGATACAAATTGAGGAATATTACACTGACGGAAGAGTGTTCATTTGTGATGCAATGATTATAATAAACATTGAATTCAGGAAATGTTCTTGGCAATTACATCTGTAATAAAAGTTATTATAGCAGTTAATACACTTCATTCCCTTCTGTTGGTGGGATCTCTAACAGGTTCAGTCTGTTGGCCTTGCGGCAGCTGGAGGTGAGCCTAGTGTTAAAGCAGTTAGCAGCTTCAGTTGTACCAAAGAGAGGAAGTATTCTCCATCTCACTCCACTCGATCTATCAGCAAGGTGCATGATTTCCCTGAGTTAAGGAATGCCAACTGTGTATTACCTGATCTCTCCCCCCCCCCCCAAATCACTCTTTCTATCTGCGTATCTGTCCACAGTAAACAGTGATTCCCCAACCATAAGCAGGGCTATTACCAATGATTGTTGCTATTTCATAAATTCACTGTAGGTCCATTCATTGACATACGGTCACGACACACTACAGATACGTAGAAAAACTCATAAAGTTTTGTTCGGCTGAAGCCGCACTTCAGGTTTCTGCCGCCAGAGCGCTCGAGAGCGCAGTGAGACAAAATGGCGACGGGAGCCGTGAAAGCGTATGTCGTGCTTGAAATGCACTCACATCAGTCAGTCATAACAGTGCAACGACACTTCAGGACGACGTTCAACAAAGATCCACCAACTGCTAACTCCATTCGGCGATGATACGCGCAGTTTAAAGGTTCTGCATGCCTCTGTAATGGGAAATCAACGGGTCGGCCGGCAGTGAGCGCGTGCGGGCAAGTTTCACGCGTAGCCCGCGGAAGTCGACGAATAAAGCAAGCAGGGAGCTAAACGTACCACAGCCGACGGTTTGGAAAATCTTACGGAAAAAGGCTAAAGCAGAAGCCTTACCGTTTACAATTGCTACAAGCCCTGACACCCGATGACAAAGTCAAACGCTTTGAATTTTCGGCGCGGTTGCAACAGCTCATGGAAGAGGATGCGTTCAGTGCGAAACTTGTTTTCAGTGATGAAGCAACATTTTTTCTTAATGGTGAAGTGAACAGACACAAAGTGCGTATCTGGGCGGTAGAGAATCCTCACGCATTCGTGCAGCAAATTCGCAATTCACCAAAAGTTAACGTGTTTTGTGCAATCTCACGGTTTACAGTTTACGGCTCCTTTTTCTTCTACGAAAAAAACTTTACAGGACACGTGTATCTGTACATGCTGGAAAATTGGCTCATGCCACAACTGGAGACCGACAGCGCCGACTTCATCTTTCAACAGGATGGTGCTCCATCGCACTTCCATCATGATGTTCGGCATTTCTTAAACAGGAGATTGGAAAACCAATGGATCGGTCGTGGTGGGGATCACGATCAGCAATTCATGTCATGGCCTCCACGCTCTCCCGACTTCACCCCATGCGATTTCTTTCTGTGGGGTTATGTGAAAGATTCAGTGTTTTAAACCTCCTCTACCAAGAAACGTGCCAGAACTGCGAGCTCGCAACAACGATGCTTCGAACTTATCGATGGGGACATGCTGCGCCGAGTGTGGGAGGAACTTGATTATCGGCTTGATGTCTGCCGAATCACTAAAGGGGCACATATCGAACATTTGTGAATGCCTAAAAAAACATTTTGAGTTTTTGTATGTGTGTGCAAAGCATTGTGAAAATATCTCAAATAATAAAGTTATTGTAGAGCTGTGAAATCGCTTCAATCATTTGTAATAACCCTGTATATACGTGAGGTGTCTGGTGTTGCGGGAGAGGCGACGATATTCTATGCCCGGTTTGCTGTCCTTCATTGTAAGCCATCCTGAGCTTACGCCGTGCGGGCGGGCATTGTCTTGCTGAAATGTGAGTTTCTACTGCTTGTCATCGTGCTTTCCAAACTTTACTTGGCCATCAAGGTCGCCGGATAACTCGCCAGTTGAGAGCAATATGGGCAGAGCCCACCAACCAGCTCAGAATTTTGATGGTTTAACGTGCCAGTTGGACAGAGTATGGAACTATAACCATCAGGAGAATAGCTAAAAACTTTGTCAATCAATGCTAAGCAGAGTATCTGGTTGCATAAGGGCCAGTTGTGGATCAACCCGTTATTGACTTCTCTTGAATAAATCTTTCGATTTTTCTGAAATTGTAATCATTTGTTTGTATGTACATTACATCTACTGATTTCTTCCCATTCGGATAATTCTTTCGTCGTGCGTTTCTTTTTTATCTGTAGAATGTAGAAGCTTTTAAATTGTGATACAGAAGAATGTTGAAGGTGGGATGGGTGAATCCACTGACTAATGAAGAAGTACTGATCGAAATGCGCAGAAAACAAATTTACGGAACATATTGACTGAAAGAAGGGATCAGTTCGGAGATATTCCGAGGCATCAAAGAATTGTCAGTTTGGTACTGGTGCGGTTTGAGAATAGTACAAAAAAGGAGACAAAGGCTTGAGTACCATATGTCAGTTGAAATGAATGCAGGCTGCAGTAGTCACACAGAGATGAACAGGCTCCCACAGGTTAGGCTAACGTGCAGAAAACAGTCTTTGTGCTACGTACAATAACAACAGGAAATGTAACACAAAAATATGCTGACCCCAGAGCGTGTTCAATATATGTGTATGTGTCAGTCATTTGTGCATTTTGTCTCCATTTGCAGGAGACGTTCCATCTCAGATATTAGCCACGTTCTGGCACGTTATGCCAAATATTAGCTGCGAATCGTTACCCTACCGACACTGACGTGAACCCAGCTAATCATCGGAAACTAGAACCAGCTGTTTAATTATTGGATGATTTGTAAGACGATAATTCAGATTTTTAACGTTTTCAGGGTTGTTGGTGAACAAGCTGTCAGCCATATCATAAGCCTTACCTCAGAAAGGAAGAAAGTCCAGTAGATTGTATTCGACGGATGAAATAAATTCATCGATTACCTGCGAAATTTTTCCTTGGAAGAAGACTAAATTTTGTACGTTACCTCTTACAGCTTTGAATGCTTAACTGAAAGTTTGGTTGTGTACAAAAAAATGACGCACACTATTTAACAAAAGGCTGTTTATTCCTTAAAGCATTTCCGCTAATACAACAGTAACATAGCATTACTATTGTTACCCTAGCACATCTACACAAACGTTTGCAGATGGCAGCAGGACCTTGCTTTGTCTTAGAACGGAGTGCCAGTTGGTAATACAATTATATCGCGCACCTGCAACAGGAATTGAGAATCGTGTTAAGAGCTTGCAAATGATTAATAATTTCACCTTTCTATTCGTTTACCGAATAGATTGCCCTTCTGACATGAGGCGTCGCCTCACTGCCAGTCTCACAAAATGCGAACATAACACAGAGGTTGTTAGGAAACATTGCACGCACTCATAGTTTTTTTTTTTTTTTTAAATTTTTCTCTCTGACAGTAAAATCCACTCAAGAAGCCATTTTTCTCTCCACGTGTTTTCTCGTAATCGGGAGTATTCACAATCCCATGCTCTTAGTAGCCCTTCGTCCATAGAAAATTACTTACCTTACAGACGAATCATTGTACGAACAATGCATAGCCACAAGCAGAAATGTTGTTGCATACAGTATGGACGATATAGAGTTTTCGAAGACTATTACAGTCAAACAGAAAAGACAAAAATTTGTCTGGTACCGCCGAGTATTACAGTGGCTAAGTAGTCGGCTACCAGGTCATCATGCTGAATAGATGGTTTCCAACATACACCAGGATATTTGGTAATAGTTTTCCGTCCGATGCACCTCCATATTCACAAAGATATTACTCTAATTGCGACTAACGCCTAACAACGCTCTAAGAAAGAGCGGTTCGGCTGTCTTAAGGCACGAGACAATTTCAGACATTGAAGGTCTCACAAAAGACACAGAAATGAGATTTTTCACAATGGTAGTCTACGATTTACAGATGCAGACACTTGTACGAATTCCGTTATGCTGTAACACATTACGTTCTTCCTCTTTCTCTAGTTTTCCGTGTGGCGGTGATACTATCTTCTGGGAGCGATGGAACAGATAGATATGCACGGAGAGCATTTTGAAAGCTCAAGAAGCTTCTAAAACCCCCTGAACCGAAAGAATGTGGTATGCGAGAGTGGGCTGTCTTGATTCCCTAAGACTACCTCGAAATATTTAGGCACAGCGCCTAAGAATTAGTCACCCCCAGGCAGGGGGACCAACATTTGATCATGGTTTTAAGGGAGATGACTAACATCTGAACACGATTTTAAGGGAGGTTCAAGCGAGATTTAGTAGCAATAAATTTCAACTGCATAGCTGCACCACATTTTCTTGGAACCGGTGACAATCGAGATCTAAATATTTAAAAGCTGAAACACTTCGCTTGTATTTACTGTATTTACAGTGTCATATTTTGGAGTAATTCCACAAACAAAGAGAAAGTCTTTAGAGAACAAAACTGTGTAATAATACTCTTGGTGTAAGTTCAAGAACAGCATCTATTCAAAGAACTGGATATAGTCACTACTGCTTCTGAGTATATTTATTCCTTAACGACGTTTGCTGTAAGTAATATGTTCGTTTTTCCAACCAACAGCTCAGCACACAGTAACAGTACTAGGAATAAAAACAATCGACATAAAGACTTGACATAACTTATTTTGATCCCAAAAGGGGTCCAGTATTCAGGAACACATACTTTTAGATGGTGCCAGCCCCTATTAACAGCTTAGTTTGAGACAAATCAATTTTTGATCACAGTTTGGAAAGATTTTTTTTTGGTGGCCATCTCCTTCCACCCCACAGAAGCATTACCTAACAGAAACTGTTAGACCAATTTAGGTAAACATTCCCATTAGATTTAGTTAATTTTTACATTATTTGGTTCCTACAGTCGACTAGTTTGGTAGTTTTGTGAATGACCAATATATTAAAAGTGCATATTTATCTTTCCTTCTGACGTTGTATTAATTCTGTAAATATTATAAGTTTCAATTTTAACCTACGGTGCGTATCTTGACAGCTTCCTGACTAAAGATCAGTGAAATGAGTATTACACTCAAGTATTTTAAATATGTTTGTTTTATTTTCTGACATATTGTACGCCAAGCAGAATCCTCTCATTTTCGGATCTAGGGAATGAAAAATCAGTCTAACGTAAACGAAAGCCTTACTTTTTGATAGCGTATAAATACACAAATACAATCACAATAAAAAATTTTAATGCACATGTATATTATGTACACACCACAAGTACTTATGTCCAGAACATGTCTTATTTACACCGCAGCTGCTGATCGTTGAGAGAGGATCGCATTCCTTGGTTGGCATTTCTGACTCAGAAACAAGACGATGAAAGTATTTGCGCTGGGATCCAGTTACTCTAGTTAGAACCCTTCCTACACCTTAACTATTATACAATTTCTACCTCCCAGCATTATCAAATTTTCATTCTGCTTCACGTGTTCAATCAGTTTCTTCATTTACTAAAGCTTTCCCCCGTATCGTTAGCTTGTATTGTGATCATGCATACTTGAACAGTGCGACTGTGCATCAACTTCCTTTCAATCTGGAGACGAGTAATAATGTCGTCACTCGGTTTCTTGAAGTATCTTGCACCGTTACCTAACTTCCTGTTCATTTATTGATGCTGTTGTTGCTATCACATAAACACCTGACCTGAATTCTCTGTCTTCCATTCATTTTTTAAATTTCTACTGAATTTAATCCCATTTTCTCAATCACACTTCAGTTTTTGCCGTTTTCCAGCAATATTCAGACCTCTAAAATACCAGTATTAGGTTCGCAGAACATTACCCACACCCGTTCTTCTCTTGATAATTCCCACTAAGAAATTGAGCGGGAGAATAATTTACCCACTTTTTTTTTTGGCAAAATATTTGTGTTAGTTTTGATTGGCGTGGCTCCCACATTAATTGCTTTTACCAATCTCCTCTGTCTGCCAATGAGAGGGAAGCCTATCAGGTCAAATGAAAGGCACGGATACGGTGTGGTGCAAGCAGACGACGTAGTGTGGCGAAGGTGCGTCGGAAAAAGAGGCCAATGGTCTACTGAAGGAAAGAGGGTTACGAGTGCTCAAATAATTTACTAACTGCACTGCATGAGAGAGACACATCACTGCTACACGGGAGGCAGGAAGTTCGCAAACGGTACAGGTTGGTCGCAAACAGTCACACTGCGTTTCGTTGCCAAAGCACTGGTCGATGAGAGGGTACGGAACAAAAAATGTCTAATGAACTTTATGTCAGGAAGTGCATGGTTTCCATGCTATAGACCATTTAGTCCATTGTACACTGTCACAGAGACTCCGGTCTAATACGCGCTGTGCCATGCAGTCATAGCTGAAGTAATCCGTAGGTCGTGGTCTTGCGGTAGCGCGCTCGCTTCCCGTGCACCGGTCCCGAGTTCGATTCCCAGCGGGGTCAGGGATTTTCTCTGCCTCGAGATTGGCTGGCTGCTGTGTGTCTTTCGTCATCATTGACTCGCAAGTCGCCGAAGTGGCATCAACTAAAAAGGATTTGCAATACGGCGGTCGAACTCCCCAGAGCATGGGGCCTCCCGGCCAACAATGCCATAGGATCGATCATTTCATTTATACAGTTGCGGTATATGTTGAAAGTACTTTCCATATTCCACAATGCATGCGTGTACGCGCCGCAGCTTGTTCTCTCTCACACGTTCACATCGGCCATGCTGCGTCCGAACAGTGTTAAAGGCACCATGAATACGCTGATCCATTTGGAATGGGCTCTGCATACACGATACTTTTCAAGATGGCCCCATAACCAGTTATCACACGGGCTGAGATCCGGTGAACGAGCAGGCCATGCAACTGAACCCCCCTCGTTCGATCCATCAACCAGGGAAGACACGATTTAGATACATCCGGAGGTTAACGGCGAAGCGGGAGGGAGCACCACCATGTAGCAGCCACATAACCCTTCGAATCGTTAACGACACTTCGTCCAGCAGGGGAGGCAAAGTAACTCGCACGAAACGCCGATAGTTCCGGCCAATTAGACGACGTGGAAAGGAGACGTCCCAAAATACGGTCGCCAATTAACCCCACCTACGCATTCTCGCTGCACCGATGCCGATAATTTGCTGTCACCATACCCTGGGGGCTTGTGAATATTATCCCACATATGGCTGTTATGAAATTCGAAGATACCACTCTGCGTAAAGCTGGCCTCATCTGTGAATAGGATGAATGACACAAATCCCGGAATCGTGGTCGCTTGATGAAGAAACCAGTGACAAAACTGGTCCCGATCTGGAAAGTCTGTCGCTAGTAAGCCCTGCACACGCTGTGAGTGATGAGAGTAGCATCAGTTGCCTGGCGGACCAGTTGCCTGGTACTGACACGCGGTCGCCTTCCACAGTGTTAATCACATTTTCCTCCATTGCTGGTGTCTGAGCATTTCGGCTACATCCTTCATGATTTCCTGCTTCCTGAAACAACGCTCTCTCAGAAAAACGGCGAAAAACTTGCAAAAATTGAATGCTGCGGTTGTTGTCGGAGGGGACAGGTCTCCTGATATAACCTTTCTGTCCGCCGCCCGTTGCCATTTGCCTTTCGGTAAGTAAACACCATGTCGGCAAGCTCTCTATTCGAATACGGAACCATTGCGTACAACGCTGTATCACATCCTCTACAAGGTGAGTCAGCAAGAGAAGTGAATCTGACACAACATAACCGATTATTACGGGAGGAGAAGGCGCTAGGGCACGACGTATGAGGAACAGTACCGCCCTCTAGGAGGAAACCATATGTACTGTAACTGTGGCTGCATGGTACAGTGTGTTTTAGATTGCGGTTTCTGTAACAAACTATGACTGAGTAAATGGTCCCTAGCATGGTCTACATGCACTTCCACACGTAAGTTCATTAGACCTTTTTCGTTCCGTAAACTCTCATCGATCAATCCCTAGAGTTTCTACATGGAGAAAATAATCACCATGTTCACGTAAATGACCTAACCGACACCTTGACCAGCAATATGTGGCTGTTTTCTGACGACGCTATGGTGTACGGGAAGCTGTGGTCATTGGGTGAATGAAGACGAACACAAGATCACTTAGCCATAATTTCTAGGTCGTGTGATGAATGACAGCTTGCTCTAAATTTAGAAAAATGGAAATGAATGCAGATGAGTAGGGACAACAACTTCGTGATGTTCGAAAACAACATCGATAGCGTGCTGCTTTTCACAGTCACGTCGATTATATATATATATATATATATAGGTGTAACGTTTGAAAGTTATTTGAAAATAGAACGAGCACATACGATTGATAGTAGGGAACGCGAATGGTCTGCTTTGGTTTCTTGGGGGGGGGGGGGGGGCGGCGGATTAGGAAAGTGTGATTCATCTGTCAAGGACACCGCGTGTAGAACACTAATGCAACCAAGTCTTTTGTACTACTGGAGTGCTTCGGCTTATCACTCGGTCGGATTAAAGGAAGACATCGAAGCACTTTAGAGACGAGCCGCTAGATTCGATCAACACGCGAGTATTCCGAAGAATTCTCGCGAACACAAATAGGAATCCCTGGAAAGAAGGCGAAGTTCTTTTCGCGAAACACTATCGAGAAAATTCAGAGAACCGGCATTTGAAGCTGAATGCAGAACGATTCTTCTGCTGCCAACGTACATTTCGCGAAAGGACCACAAAGATAAGAGAGATTTGTGGTGTCACCGCCAGACACCACACTTGCTAGGTGGTAGCCTTTAAATCGGCCGCGGTCCGTTGGTATACGTCGGACCCGCGTGTCGCCACTGTCCGTGATTGCAGACCGAGCGCCGCCACACGGCAGGTGTAGAGAGACTTCCTAGCACTCGCCCCAGTTGTACAGCCGACTTGCTAGCGTTGGTTCACTGACAAATTACGCTCTCATTTGCCGAGACGATAGATAGCATAGCCTTCAGCTACGTCATTTGCTACGACCTAGCAAGGCGCCATTATCATTTGCTATTTATCTTGTGATGCATGTACCGTCAAGTGCTATGTTCACCACTTATGGATTAAAGTTAAGTATTCCAGCAGCTTCGTACTTTATTTGCTAGTCTCAATTACTATACCTGTTTCAGACCTCACGCCATCCTGCGTGAGCTTAAACGCGTGCCTTACGGCTACCCGTCGTTGTGGATTGGCTGTCTTGCCAGTCCACAACAAAATTTATTTATTTCTTTGTTGCTTGTTAGCCTGACCACATAAGGGCTTTAAGGCCCTCTCTTACATCTGTCCACAACGACACATACCAAAGACTTCACAAAGAAGTTCACAGTAATAATAGATATAATAATATTAACAATGATAATAGTAATAATAGCAGTAGTTGACACTAACAATAATAACAACAAAAATAATGATAACGATAATAGTCAATGAAATAAGGAATTATATAAGTTATTTTAGTACATTTGAGTCTATCATTAGACTAATCACGAGAGAAAAGAATGTAGATGGAGGAGAAGATTTGAATGACAGTGACAGTAGACGATAGGAAACAATAAAATACAAATAGAGAACTCTGCTGACAAGAGGGGGAGGAAGTTGTTGGGTAGAGGAAATTTGCGAGAGTGCAGTGATAGAGAAGACGATGGAACAAGCGTAGGGTATGATAGTCTTTATACTCATTGGTATGTAGCCATGATAACTGTTTATATGATCGAAAAAGTGAATGTCACAAATGAATTGTGCACAAGCATTCATCGCTAGCTCTAACCTGCGTAAGCTTGCGTATGAAAGTCCTTGGATAATAGCATCACTATGGTCGAGTATAGGGAGTACAAATGACTCCACAAGCTTATTTTTAAGCTCGAAGAGAATCCCTTTTATGCATTTTGTAGTAAGTGAAGTGACGCTGGCACCTTACAGACTGCAATTGTGTGTTCAGTCCAGTCTACAAAATGGTCCAGAATTATTCCCAAGTTCTTTGCAAAAGAAGAAAAGGTTATTTCTGTGCCGTTTATGAATAACGGTGAAAGAGATTCTCTGTACTGAGGGGAAATGAGTCTTTCATGAGCGACTAAGATTCCTGTATTTTAGATGGGTTGGTTTCAAACCTAATTTCTGCGCCCAATCTTACAAGGCAAGTAAATCAGCATTTACATGCTGCATGGCTGTGTAAAAGTTTGTTAGATTTGCACTAGCTATAGCTGGAGATCATCTGTGTAAAAGTGATATCTACATTGGAAGAGAACAGCTGAGGCGTCATTAGGGTATAATGAGAATAGCAGTGGGCCTAAAACTGATTCTTGAGGTACTCCTGATACTACATTCCTCCATGGTGGCCATTTTGTTCCAATCACTACTCATTGCCAGAGTGATATCAGGTACGAGTGGAATTGAAGTAATGTTTAGGTTTTTGAGTTAAGCAAGTAAAATGCCAGACTTTGCTGAAATTTAAAAAGCACATAATAGGCGCCTGCTCTTACAGAGGCATATAGATAGTCCTTTTTCCCTCCGCCATGCACCATACGGTGGCTTGCAGAGTGCGTTTGTAGATGTTTGCTCTGCTCTACGTTCTAAAGATCCACGCGCATGAAAACTGTGCAAATCATCGTTCACTGAAACAGAACTAGGCCCGGAATTGGCCAGAACAACTTTACGTTGTGTAAGAGCTAGGGAACGTTCAGAGTTTTTCAGGCTCACTTTCTTCGTGAAAGACCAACTACGGAAGCAGATGTTTATAAACAGTTTTAACAATGGCTGCTTGTTTCAGTGAACGTTTATAAATGAAAGTTGAACTAAATAAACCCACGGTCACAATTTTTAGTCTTTTTTACCAGGTTTCAACACTTCTAAGAGTGTCACCAGAATTTAAATATTTAAAGAGGCCTATAACATAATTGCACATTTATGGGAAAAGAAAATTTTTATATAAAAGTGTAAGTACTGACTAACAGTACAAGAAAGAGTCAGTACTTACATGTCAAGTAGAAAGTAAATAACAAGCCATAAGGGCTTTAGCAACAATTTTTTAAAAAAAAATAATACATGAAAGGCGATCCACTGTGGGCTGCTCATACCCATAAAGTCACAGGTAGCAACAGATTGCAGCGCCCACGTTGGCAAATGTGGGCAGGTGAACGTTACACCAAGAGTGCCAGCTAGTAGCCGGACATATAAGTAGGCTACTTAAATATAGACAGCTGAATGTAAAAATGAACAATATTTAGTACATGAACTCACAGGCAAAGTTTTATATGATACCAGCAGACCTGGTAACTTGCAACGTAAGTAAAAGCATAGAAATACAGTTTGTAACTGCTTAACAGTAAAAAAAGACACAGCACTTCCCCGTCACGCACAACATAAATATTAAGCGAAAAAGCTTTAGTCACAGTTTTAAAGTAAAATGCGTGGAAAGCGAGCCACTACGGGCTGCTCGCATATGTCGAGCTACAGGTAGCATCAGCCCCCAAAACTTCGGTCTCAATATCTAATTCACAAACCTAAGCTGCGGTTACGTCCGATATCTAATAGTATGAATAGCGCGTACCATGATTTGGCCAAATTTCTGCATGAAACTCTGAAAAAAATTATTCTTTTCCGAGAACAATTATTCCATCCCCAATTGTCACACCTTAGTACATAAAATAAAAGATTTGTAATGCAATTCAGACACCAAGTTATTTTCATTAGACACTAAAACTCTTAATCTAACGTCCCTGTGCAAGAAACGCTTACAATTGTAGAAAAACATTAACATCATTTCAAAAAGGATCTTTCTGATGAACAAATCACTGACTTCATGAATCTCATTACAGTCCTAGTCAAATACAACTACTTTTAATTTGATGAACAATTGTACCAGCAACCCGACGATCTCGCTACGGGAAAACACTTAGTTGGTATTCTTGCCGATATTTTCATCAACTCTCTGGATGAAAAGTTTTCCAACTGTTTTTCAGCTACAGTACAAGACGTTCTCTCTTATTTCACAAACGTTGATGATATTTTAGTCATCTACAAGGGACCTGCTGATGGCATTGATCGTATTTTCAATCTCTTCAATGAACTTCATGAGAAAATATCTTTCACCGTCGAACCGGAAAATGAGGCCCGCCAATTAAACTTTCTTGACTTGACGCTTCCAGTAGAAGAAAATAAAATCCCATTGAATATTCTTCGTAAAGAAACACGCCCTTATCAGATCGTACTTGTGTCTTCTATGCATCCACAAACTCATAAAACCGCTTTCTTTTACTCTGCTATTCACCGACCTACTTCTATTTCACTTTCTAAAGAAAAATTCAATGATGAAATCAGTTTACTCAAAACGATAGCATTTAATAACGAATACGAACCCGGTATAGTAAATGAATCCTTAAAACGAAAACTGTTAAAAGAGTTACTACGCTCGGCACCTCTATCATTGAATTGAATCCAAAAAAATATTTTTCTATTCCTTTCTTGAGGCCCATCTCCATTTAACGCCTTCTTCGTCATAAATACAACTGCAACGTTGCCTTTTCTACCAACAGTAATTTGACAAAAAACTTTATTCATGATTTAAAATCGATTCGTTCCGCTGTAGAAAGTTTTGGCGTCTGTTAGATTTTCTGCGGCACCTGGTCTTCTTACTACATAGGACAAACAGCACGTGCCTTTACAGTCAGGTACGAAAAACATCTTTTAAGAAAAAATGGCACTACCACCGAAAACTCTTCTTTTGTCGATCACCTTCTGATTACACGTCACGCGTCTAAAGCTATTCACGATGTCAACATTTTGCACACGGAGAAGAAAGGGCATAGATTAAAAATTTCTAATTCTTCTACAATATCTAAACATCTTTCTCGAAATGATAGCCTCATTCTCAACGAACAGTTGAAGTTATGTAATAAAAATTTCTTCAACGGTGTAAAGCCGTTACTTGACATTTAATTCCGGGGTTCCTCGTGCAGTTAACGAAATGTTTTTTTCATCTAAATCAACTCCCAATTTTTCATTTATTAAATGGTTTACTGGATGTATTTTACATACACTACTGGCCATTAAAATTGCTACACCAAGAAAAAATGCAGATGATAAACGGGTATTCATTGGACAAATATATTATACTAGCACTGACATGTGATTACATTTTCACGCAATTTGGGTGCATAGATCCTGAGACATCAGTACCCAGAACAACCACCTCTGACTCAAAGCCCAGGCGTATGAAGGCCGTTATTACGGGCAAACAGAGCTTGGATGGCGTGTACAGGTACAGCTGCCCATGCAGCTTCGACACGATACCACAGTTCATCAACAGTAGTGACTGGCGTATTGAGAGATCTGGAAAATGAGCTGGCCAGAGCAGCAGTCGAACATTTTCTGTATCCAGAAAGGCCCGTACAGGACCTGCAACATGCGGTCGTGCATTATCCTGCTGAAATGTAGGATTTCGCAAGGATCGAATGAATGGTAGAGTCACGGGTTGTAACACATCTGAAATGTAACGTCCACTGTTCAAAGTGCCGTCAATGCGAACAAGAGGTGACCGAGACGTGTAACCAATGGCACCCCATACCATCACGCCGGGTAATATGCCAGTATGGCGATGACGAATACACGCTTCCAATGTGCGTTCACCAGGATGTCGCCAAACACAGATGCGACCATCATGATGCTGTAAACAGAACCTGGATTCATCCGAAAAAAATGAGGTTTTGCCATTCAAGCACCCAGGTTCGTCGTTGAGTACACCATCGCTGCTGTCTGCGATACAGCGCCAAGGGTAACCGCAGCCACGGTCTCCGAGCTGATAGTCCATGCTGCTGCAAACGTCGTCGAACTGTTCGTGCAGATGGTTGTTGTCATGCAAACGTCCCCATCTGTTGACTCAGAGATCGAGACGCGGCTGCACCATCCGTTACAGCCGTGCGGATAAGATGCCTGTCATCTCGACTGCTAGCTATACGAGGCCGTTGGGATCCAGCACGGCGTTCCGTATTACCCTCCTGAACCTACCGATTCCATATTCTGCTGACAGTCATTGGATCTCGACCAACGCGAGTAGCAATGTCGCGATACGATAAACCGCAATCGCTATATGCTACAATCCGACCTTTATCAAAATCGGAAACGTTTCACCAGGCAACGCCGGTCAACTGCTGTTTTTGTATAAGAATCGGTTGGAAACTTTCCTCATGTCAGCACGTTGTATGCGTTGCCACCGGCGTCAACCTTGTGTGAATGCTCTGAAAAGCTGATCAGGTGCATATCACAGCACCTTCTTCCTGTCGGTTAAATTTCGCGTCTGTAGCACGTCATCTTCGTGGGGTAGCAATTTTAATGGCCAGTAGTGTCGTTTTCTACAGGCTGCATCATTCAGCCCTTAAAAGTACAGTTTATGTATTTGCTATAATGATTTCACACTTTAAAGCTCTGGTGTAGACAAAATGTTACTTTATTGTTACTTTATCTGCCGCTGTTAAACAAAATATTGCCTTTTACATCACGTACTGAATAATGTTCATCATAATATTAGTCTGTCGATATCTGAATGTTAAGTAGGCAAGTTGTACTTGCGGCTACTAGATGGCACTCTCGGTGCAATGTTCACCTGCCCGCACTTGCTAACGCGGTCTCCTCAGTCTGTTGCTACCTGTGGCATTATAGGTAAGAGCAGCCCACAGTGCCTCGTCTTACATGTATTCTTTTTAAAAATATTTGTGGCTAAAGCCCTTCTCGCTTGTTATTCATTTTATACATGACATGTAAGTACTGTTAGTCAGTACTTACACTTTTATATAAAAATATTTCTTTTTCCATAAATTTGTAATTATGTTATAGGCCACTTTAAATATTTAAATTCTGATGAACACACTCTTAGAAGTGTTGAAACCTGATGAAAAAGACTACAATTTGTCACCGAGGGCTTATTTAGTTCAGTCTTGTAAATAGTCATCTATTGTACAGTATGTGGTTTGAAACATCTGAGTCATCTGCGTTGAATAATTTAATTGTTTGCTAGCTACTACCTACAGCGAGTGCAACAATGGATATATTGCTTGGTTTATACTCGAGTGTGTTGTACGAGGGAGGAAACGGGAATCCTCATACAGACAGAATAAACCCACAATTCCCGCAGTTAAAATAGGAGACAGAACTCATCAAAGCAGTAGGTCGAACATGAACTAAGTCGTACCAAATGATACTACATCCAGGCAGGGTGTGGTGGCTATTGTAGAGCTGCCGAGTGTTGATGTGTTTGGTTTTCTGGAACTTGCTGTTAGTCCAATTAATTACATAGCGGAGGCCAAAGTATAGTGATAAAATTACGCGAGCTGGAGCCGCTACACACAACTCCCACATAAAGACATATGAAGATCGTATCTGTTCTTTCAGACATGTTGATATAAGTCAACGCGGACAGTTGAAAATGTGTGCCTCGACCTGGACGTGAACCCGGGATCTCCTGCTTACATCCCAGACGCTCTGTCCGTCTGGGCCACATAATTACCTCCGGCACGCCTGCTTTGAGACCCACATTCCCAGCTTATTGTCCCGCACTATATTCATAGTGTCCATGCCCATTATACTCATTACTCGCGACTTTTTGCCGATTCCCGTAAGAGTTCGGGCACTGTTTGTGCATCCACACAGTAGAAGATGATCAAATGGCCGGTGAGCCTTATATATATATAAAGATGGTATCTGTTCATTCGGACATCTCCAAAAGAACAGATACCATCGGTGACCAATGCAGCTCGTTAGAATGAAATTATAATGAAATGAATACCCCTAGCTCCATACAGGCGTTGATATGAGTCAACTGTCCATGATAATTATTAAGCGCCAGCCGTTGTGGCCATGCGGTTCTAGGCGCTTCAGTCTGGAACCGTGCGACTGCTACGGTCGCAGGTTCGAATCCTGCCTCGGGCAAGGATGTGTGTGATGTCCTTAGGTTAGGTTAGGTTTAATTAGGCGACTGATGACCTCAGAAGTTAAAGTCGCATAGCGCTCAGAGGCGTTTTGAATTATTAAGCGAAGAAAAAGGATGTGCTCGATCTTTGCTATTAGACCACTTCACACTAGGCTGTCACCGTTAAAACATCTTATTACAGAGATTGCTACGAAAACATGGATGAAGTCTCGAATTATTTTAGAGTAAAATTAGCAGTCTACATGGAATGAATCCAAAATTCCTCTCTGTCGATTCTATAGCGCCTGTTACACACCTGAACGCGAGGATGCTGGGACAACATATAAAGAACAGCTCCTGCAACGTCATCTGATTCCATGGAAGGTATATCGTTCAATTTCGAGAAGAAATCGTTTCCCTTTGGAGCAGCAGCCGCTACGTTTGTTATTCCCTCAGTTAGCACTAAACCTGGAGAAACTTCCTGTAAGAAAATACGTGTTGGCACAGAAATGAAATTTTGAAAAACAGGCACGCACGTACACACACACACACACACACACACACACACACACACACACACAGAGGGATAGATACACACACTCACAAACACAGACATGCCTGTGCTCATATATGTTTGTATGTTTGTACACAGAAAGATTCACGCTACAGACAAGTTCATCAGCACTTTGGCAAATCAAAGTAATCACAATCAACATCCTCTCTGTATCCCATCAGCTATCAGTGAGTATAGTTACTACTGTGCGTGTAAAAAGGTAGTGTATGTGGGGAAGGAAATGAAGCTTCCTCATAGCTGCCATCTGCTTACACACAACTGACCACTCTGTCAGCCGTCCATGCTGAGATTCTAGCAGTGACATCACAGCCCACTGTACAGTCATTTTCGAGACCCTAAATAAAGCTTGTGCAGTAAATATAACGGGGTCATTGCAAGAAGCGCACTAAGAAAGCAGGTTTCGCCAAGTTTCTTCGAAATTGACCATGTACTTAACGATATATCAGCAACGGCCTTGCCGCAGTAAATACACCGGTTCCCGTCTGATCACCGAAGTTAAGCGCTATTTGGCGTGGCTGGCTGTTGGATGGGTGACCATCTGGGCCGCCATGCGCTGTTGCCACTTTTCGGGGTGCACTCAGCCTCGTGATGCCAATTGAGGAATAGTAGTGACTCCCATCAAAGAAAACCATCATAACGACTGGAAGATTGGTGTGCTGACCACACGCCTCTCTTATCCGCAACCTCACCTGAGTATGACAGGGCGGTCGGATGGTCCCGATAGGCGACTTGTGGCCTGATGACGGAGTGCTTTAACGAGATATTGGTGATTTTATCGATATGTTCAAGGCCGCTAGGAAATCGTGTTAGACAGCAGTAATTCATCAGCAGTGAGTATGTCATATACAGCAAGCATTCCCCAGGCCAACTTAAAAATATCACACTTCTTTAATTAATGACTTCACTGAGTATAGTATAACCTGTACAGATTAACTGCCCTCCATTTTAAATCCTCAGTATATACAGGCTAATGCAACATGATTCCAATAAAATTTGAGGTGTTGTAGAGGGTGTTGTGAGGAACAAATTGAGGATAGGAACCTGTCCCTGGAAACGTCATCCAACGAACATACAGAGTGTTGAGGTTATAGGCGTTGGCGCTTGCCACTAGGCAACCCCTTTAGCAGCAAACGTGACTTTTCACGCTTACGGATGATAGGCGGGACGTCTCATAGTCCCATCTTCTCCACTCCGATCGTGGCATTAACTGCTGCATACACAGGTGCTGTCTCCTATGAATACGGTGCTCCGTTGCCTTACTGGTTGTGGTGGCATCCAGTTTTGTGGGTGGGAGGGGGCATAGAGTTTGTGCTGTTAAAAAGAATTTTTGGGGTACTTCTGATTTACTGTCCACCCAACTGGTTGCGCTAGTGCAGGTATGGAGCCTTAATCATGGACACATGCATTGGCAAAATTGGGATAGGCAGCGACACTCTGGATCCTGTCAGGAGTGGCAGCAGATGATGTGTGTTATCAGGCTATGCAGGACATGCCATTGGGTCCTGTTTACATCATGGAGTTATTGGCTGTGAGAGATAGCCACCGAAAAGTGGAGCCTGGACAGACTGCTAGAGGTTCGATGCACAGGCAGGTGATAGCAGGTGGATATAGTGGTAGCCGTAAGGAGTGGAAGCTGCCACAGCAACTTGAGAGAGTACTGGGTAGGGGGGGGGGGGGTTATGGCCAGACGATAAGCCTTGGGTTCCATGCCAGGCCTAACAAGGCAGATCTGCTATGATCGTCTTTGTCATTAGCATAGCTGGCCAAAGGGTTGGCCACAGTCGTCAGATGAGGGCACTGCAGTGGTGGAGTGGCAGTGAATTTACGACAGCAAACGAGACGGATCCTGGAGAAACAGGCAGTGTGGAGGATTCAGAGAGACTGGTGGAAGAAGGAGAGCAGTGGGACTGCAGAGGTTAACAGGCGATGTGGCCAGCTGTCATTTTGACATTTGGCTGGGGTAGCAAACGGTGTTTCCTCTGTCATTCTGAAAATACTGAAGCTGGTACTCAGGGATGAACTGCAGAAGAGAGGTCCCATTACGACGATTGTAAAGCAGTGCACCCCTTGAGTGTGACCACAATTGTATGTGTGCTGTCATTAATATGTGACAAGGATTTGAACTGCCAAGACACAGTGATGTCATGTTGCTCCTATGTTGACAGAACTGCCTTAGGCAGTGGTACTTGAATTGAGAAGCTATAGCGAAGCTCTGGTGTACTCTGATTGTACTGCAATTGTAATTAAATCGAAAAGGCATGGAGAGACTATGGTGTATCTAATTCTGGGCACCGCAGTGGAGTCGAGTGACAGTGAATTTACGACAGCAAACGAGACGGATCCTGGAGAAACAGGCAGTGTGGTGGAGTCAGAGAGACTGGTGGAAGAAGGAGAGCATTGGGACTGCAGCAGTTAACATGCGATGTGGCCAGCTGTTATTTTGACACTTGGCTGGGGTAGCAAACGGTGTTTCTATCACCATTTTAAGTTTGACTGTACGTTAGCTTATTCTGTCAGTGTACACTGTGCTATTCATATGTGTTGTCGTCCTGCGTGTGAGGGATGTAGTTGGGTGTAACTTTTGCTAAACTAGCGTTGTTGTGCAATTATATTTCTGTAGCACCTACACAGCTACTTTCTGTTGGCTGGAGCTGTATTTCTTATGAATGATATGTATACATGTATCTTAACTACTGCTCTATGTATTTAGTACCTGTTTTAAACTGTTATTATTTTATTACTGTAGGGAAATTACTTTTCGTATTTATCGTGTCAATTGAAGCTGTTGATTTGGAGACGGGGTGCAAATATCAACTTCCTTATTTATGCATGTACTCTGACATCGTAAATTGTTATTGTCGAAACAAAAAATTTATTCAAAAACCCATGGTTACACAACATCCAGCCAAACACAACTGCCACTAAAAGCCTGTGCTACACAATAAATTCATCACATGATGTGAAAACCTCAATCGCACAATCCAGTCTCATAGTACAGCTTTGGAATGGTCATTCAGACGCTAGTTTTGTAAGACGAATGGCATTCACATCGCATGGAGCACACAGAACGAACTGTGGTGCCATTTATCATTGCTATGTGTAGTTCATCTGTTGAGGATTGCAAAAATCTGCAAGAGTGTTATTTTACTTGTAGTAAACGTCTCTAGAATGTCTTGTGCATAAGGTGCTCTGTAGCTTGTGGAAAGTTTAAATAAGTCATATTAATCATTAATTGTTTGACATAAGTTGTTTGTTGGTAACAGTTTATTTAACAAAACTAGTGTCTTTAATGGTAAAGCACGTCTTTGTTCTTCTAACAAAGCTAATACAAATTAGAAGTGGTGTTATATATTATAGAATATATAACAAAATTTTCGCATTTACAGCAGTTACCAATGATAATTCTGTATATATTAGCAAAAAAATCCTTTTGCTGATTACATATATTTACATACAAATCCCAAAATGCATTGATACATGGATACTACTAAATACTGTCATTGGCATACGCTAGAGAGCATTACCATACTGTAAATCACTTTACAAAGAACTGAAAAGTCACATGTGCATAAAACACTACTATGCTATCTATAAGTACTACACAAAAGACACATATTTCTTATAATGCGTTAGAGACAGCGTTGATGGTGGGCAACGCCTGAGACTAGTCCCGTCAAATAAACTACTGCCTACAAGCAGCTTATGTCAAAAAATTGACAGTTAATATGACGTATTTGAAACAAACTGCTCTATTTTTTATGTGGTAAACATAAACAGCATACTACAGTGATTCTTTATCCAGAACTGTGTTTCCTTGTACAGTTAACCATGAGTCATGTGTCTTATACTTTCGCAAACTGAAATGTCGTGTAGAACGCAGTTTTTTTTATTGTAGTCTGTGTTTTCCTTGTTTTATGAGAACCAGCGTACTTTTAGGAGATAGATATATGCTACGTTACTAAGGATGGTGAAAAACAAGTTGGGTCAGGAAAACTGAAAATGACAAAATTACTCCTAACAATAGTGATATGGAAATATAATTGACATGAGGACGATCGACATAGACCTGCTAGCCATGTACCACATATAATGGATAACTTACCCCAACTCGTATTTTGCTACCCTTGCTCACGAGATCCTTTCTCAGCCCTTCGAGCAGGACTTTTACGGCGTGCTTGCTGGCAGCATTCATCGCCTTACCGTCTGTAAGCCGCAGTGTGTGTCTTGCAACACTGAAAATTAGTAAACAGATTGCACCATTAGATACTGATTGCAACTTAGCAGGTGAATAGGAAGTCAGCATGTGCAGCATTACTTTGGATGATTAATCTCAACTAATAGATTAACAGTGAAACACAAATGTGAAATTTTTCTGCCTATTTTTATAGTGCACTATTTCTTCATACATCTTCCCCATCTTTCTTGCTGTTCCTTTGATTTTCCTACTTTCCTCAAATTGAAGATAGCACCTCATTCAATGGTGATTATCCGCGAAGCTGTGTTTACATTTTTCTAGGCAATGTCAATAAACACAGTCATAGCAATTCATACGACCGACTGGGAAAAATTACGTGAACTTAGCTTCAATGTTTGGCACACATTTCGACAAACACTCTCCTACGCAACCTTGCACCATACTCTGAATGTTCATGTAACATTAGCTTTGCTTATTGCTGGGCCAAATGCTCGCATACTAACACTGTGTCGTATTTACACCTGTTGAAACAAAGTTTCCTGTGATGTTACCTTCGTGAAAGATGTTCTAGGTCTTCTTGCGGTATTAAATTTGGGTAGAAAATCGAGCTTTCTGTTATTACCTGTATCACCTTCATCAGGAGTAACAGGCTACTGATGTGCCAAGAAGGCTGAGAGCTTTTTCTCACACCGTAGTTACTATTACTGCTATGGTTACTTCCTCTCTCATTTGACTTGTTGATCGGTGGATCTGTGAGTGGTATCTCTACTGCTATGATTGGGGTTGCTGGTATCGTCCCTACTATGGATCCACACAACAGTGATTATGAGATATCCACATATTCTACGTTAGTATCTGTAACTAATAGTGACTCAGATGTTTTGCTGCACTACTGAAGAACTGGCTGCGTAGTCGATACACGATAAAGTGCACCACGCAGTTTACTGTATTTTAATATTAATAGTTTTCCACACTGGTAATTGTTTAAATCCCTTAGGACCAATAACAGAAAATCGTGAGGAACAGAAGCGATTCGGGATCGTTAGGAAAGGAAAGCGCTGCGTTGTAATTAAATTCCGTCTGAGGCTCTGAAGGTCTCAGGAAATGATGCTACAATTGTAATTATAGACCTGATCAACAAAATATATAACTTTGGTATCGGGTCCGAAGATACCTTTAAGACCACAATTGTTGCCTTACCAAGGAAATGCAAATCAGTCAATGTAAAATTATAGGATCATTAGTTTTATATGCCATTTTACCAAGGTTGTGACCAAAATAGTGTTGACACGAATAGAAAAGAAGCTAGAGGAAAATATAGGAGGAGACCAGGTCCAATTTGTACAGTCCAGTCACTTTAATGTGACTGCTGCCTTTGTTCGATGTCAACATGCAATAACATGAGGTAAATGGCAGCACCAATAGTGGGGCAGGGGGGCGGGTATATGCAGCGTGTGGAGGGGATGTGGAAAACAGTGCAGTCGTTCTCGTAATCGATTTATCTGACGATCAAAAGTTTGTGATCACTGGCTTTTTGGAGTGGAAATATTTCCGAAACGGCCAAGTCTATAAACCGTTCGCGTACCGCCATGATTAAAGTACAGGGCGAGCACAAAGTATTTCCGTGATTATAAAAATTTATAACAGGATAACCGTTTGAGATAATAAGTTACATTTAATGCCGTTACATAGGTTAATGTTACTAGTTTTTTTTAAGACCACATACGTTAGTAAACCTCAACGTGTGATCCCTTGGTAGCTCGGAGAATGTGGAGGCGGTATCCCAGTTATCGCCAGGTGTTTCGTAACATGTATTCTGTAATGTCTGAAGAGTGGGGTGGCCAAAGTGTTGGGAGTAATTTCTGGATCGGTGGATTGGAAGGAACGGTCCCTCTCCAGACATGACGCCCCTTGACTTTCTTTTCTGGGGCTATATCAAGGACAGAGTCTTCGTCACACCAGTTGCTGACGTCGACGAACTGAAGGCTAGGATACAAGCTATTGTGGGTACTGTGACAGAACACATGTTACAAAACACCTGGCGGGAACTGGAATACCGCCTCGACATTCTCCGAGCTAGCAAGGGAGCACACGTTGAGGTTTACTAACGTAAGTGGTCCAGAATGAGATTTTCACTCTGCAGCGGAGGGTACGCTGATATGAAACTTCCTGGCAGATTAAAACTGTATGCCGGACCGAGACTCGAACTCGGGACCTTTGCCTTTCGCGGGCAAGTGCTCATGTCTCCGCAATATCCTTTCTTTCAGGAGTGTTAGTTCCTCAAGGTTCCCAGGAGAGCTTCTGTAATGTTTTGAAGGTAGGAGACAAGGTACTGGGAGAAGTAAAGCTGTGAGGACGGGGCGTGAGTCGTGCTTGGGTAGGTCAGTTGGGAGAGCACCTGCCCGCGAAAGACAAAGGTCCCGAGTTCGAGTCTCGGTCCGGCATACAGTTTTAATCTGCCAGGAAGTTTCTTAACGTAAGTAGTCTTAAAAAAAAAACTAGTAACACTAACCTATGTAACGGCATCAAATGTAAATTATTATGTCAAACGGTTATTCTGTAATAAATTTTTATAATCAGGGCAAGATTTTGTGCTCACCCTGTATATCATGCATAGCAGAATGCACTACCCTAAACTGGCGCCAGGACAACTCTGATGCACCGCGGGCCATAAATGACAGGGATGAACAACAGCTGTGGGGATGTGTATGAATGAATGGACGTGCAAGTGCTGAGTAACTGACGACCCAGATGAAACAAGCGGCTACAAGCAGCGTTACCTCAACGACCGTTCGGGAACGTTGCTGCATATGGGCCTCCACAGCGGGTTCTCGGCCTATGCACCCCTGCTGGCTGCTGCTCATCCGCGACAAAGGATGAAATTTTCTCGCCAGTACCGGAACTGGACGTCCAATTAGTGGCGACAGGCGGCCTTTTCAGATGAATCACGTATTATTTCCACTGGTACGACACTTATGAACGCAAAGATCCTGCAACAATCATCGGAAGGGTCAGGCTGGAGGAGGGAGCGTTTGGTCTGGAGAATTTTTTCGTGGTATTCCCTGGGTAATGTTGTCATTCTGGAAGGCACAGTGGATAAACACACACATGCATCTCTCCTTGGAAACCATGTACAGTCTAAGACAGTCTCTGCGGCGGCCGGCCGGCGGTCAGTTTTTATAAGTCCGAGTCGTTCACTTAAGGTGGCCAATAAAACCGACCGCCCCTGAGGACGCTAAGTCCGGCCATCTGCACAATCTGGCAACACGGTAAGATGTGGAAGTATCAGGAGGAAGTGTCAGCAACTACCGAGATGTTATCACGTTGTGTGAGCCCGTGGTCTGGTGGTAAGTGTCGTGCATTCTAAACTTAGAGTCACGTGTTTACTTCTGACTGTATCTTTTTTTATTTTTTTCCTAACAGTTCGGTCCTCGCCTGGAGTTACGAGTCCGATAGAAGACCTAACATAATTCGCTTCACCTTCTACTCACTAGTAATAATAAAGACTTCCAGAAACAATTCCGCAGGCCAGTTCGTGGCTGTGTCGCGATCACAACAGCAAACGCTCGAGCGTTTCCGCGGGCTGCGGCGGCTCCCGGCCACCGGCCAGACGCCACCCGCCGCCTGAAATCCGGCGCCGCCCAGGTGAACGCGGCGCCACGCTGTCAGAGTATGTATCAACTGTCATTTTAGAATTTGAAGTTCTAGTTATCATCTTGCAGTTAAAGATTGGAATCACATACTTGAAAATTATCAACTATCGTTAAGCGTTGTAGAATTGGGTCGCAAATGAAGGAAGGTGTAATATCTGCAACACAGTATTTACTTTTGGTATAACAGAGGGCTGAATGCAGAGGAGGCAGCTGGAAAGATTTGAACTGTGTGTGCTTTTCGCAAAAATACGCCAGGAAAAGATTTTCTTGTTTCAACAAAGATCATTCTGGCATGAATGATTTTCCTCGTTAAGGAAGTCTCGACTA
This sequence comes from Schistocerca piceifrons, assembly GCF_021461385.2. Lineage (NCBI taxonomy): Eukaryota > Metazoa > Arthropoda > Insecta > Orthoptera > Acrididae > Schistocerca > Schistocerca piceifrons. The sequence continues at coordinate 1,032,271,426 of NC_060139.1, forward strand.
CTGATATATGTGATGGGTTACCATCATGCGACATTTGCATTCAACAGGCAAGTTTCGGAAGTCTGATGTGGGAGTACTGCATGCTCTAATTCTAAACAACAAAAATCAACGGAGTGATTATTATTTAACGCCATCAGGTCGCTCATTGAGCATTCCTATGCAATACTGTTGCTGGTGACGAGTTATGATGCCTTTATCGTTAATTTCCTAAGAAGAAATGAAAGGCTGAGCCCCACCAAAAGACGTAAACTCGAGCAAAGAGTAGTGTGAACATAAACTTTTGGAGCTATCAAATGGAAAATATTGTTTCGCACTATGAATTCTTCCCCAGGGAAGTGTCCGTCACAGCTGGAATTTGATGCCAACAATTGAGACACCTTTCGGTCGCAAAGCAAGAAAATCGACGAAACTACATCACGTGTGCTACTGCATGATGACGCACTCTGTACCTTTCCCGCTCCTGATCGATGACTTCCCTATCAATCTCCTGGATAGGTTTGTTTCACAAATCAACAATTTTACGAGTATGCGATCAGAGGAACAAATGCCTGAAAGATCAACCGCCAACGCAGCTCATTTCTAGACGAAATTTCTCTTCAAACTACATTGGTTTAATGACATCATTAGAACCAGTAGGTTTCTACAGGCGTAGAATTTGTAAACTACTTTAACGATATCTAAAGCAATCTGACAATGCTAAAGAATATCTGTTGCTGATTAATTTCTTTCTGCTGATAAATGCATTTTCCATTAGTTTATTGAATACAGTAGTAAAGATATTCACTGTACTAATACAAATTAAATTCAATTTACTACAGCAACATTACGCAGGCAGTCTGTCTTAATAAAGCATTAAGTGTATGTAAGACGATTGTGCCTATCTGAACACGAATTAGTAAGATATTACCGACTTCTGACTTCGAGAACGTCTGTATTTCCTTCATGTCCTGTATCATACTCAAGTATTATAAAAATGTGACAGTTCATAGATAAAATTTTGTATTCACAACAGCGAAAAATATGTCAGCAGAAAACAAAAGTGGCATTATGAATTTTGCAGTATCATAAGATTTTCGCTCTGACACTATGGGGTACTGAAAGCAGCAAGACGATTTTTGCTCGAGCGCTATTTTACGATTCCCTTATCGAGTTTCTATCTGCCTGCTTGTAGCTGTGCAACAAAAGAATTAAAAACCTGGAGTTCAGCGAGTCTCGAAAGGAGAACGCAGACAGCTTGTAGCTGGTAGGGTGGCACATTACCTCTGAGCTGGCGAAGAGGTGCAGAATATAGGGATTCACCTATATTGCGATTTATCTGCCATAGCGGCTACTGTGCAGATAAGAGACGAGGGAAGTTGTATTTCCCGTGTGGAACGACTTTGATGGACTCAAAATCGTTAACTGATATCCTTATATCACATCTCAAGAGAAAGTCCTCGCATTATTCAACTGAAATCAAGGGAATTTAGTAGGATAGTTCGACGAGTTACTTCCATAATGGCACAGGTCACAGAGTTGCCAAACATATTCTGCGTTGTTGCAAAGTTTCAGTTATACTACCAGGAAGGATACTAGCTGATGTGTTCTGTGAGTGACCTCGGAAGTGACTATAGCTTCGTCTCAAAGTTGTGGGTGGCAAGGGCTGGAATATCATCATTACATGTCAATGAGTCTTATTCGGATTTCTGTAACTAGATGTAAGGGCTGGAGTGTAATTACTTGCAATAGTTCGATGCACTGAGTGCAAGCGAAACGTCATAAATTAATAACTGCGACAATTATGTGTGTTTTACTGTCTTAATCGCCCCGAAACCTTGTATAGCAAAGGTAAGTTGCCAAATCAGCCACTGGAGAAGCTCCAAAAATTGTGAATCGAGTCTGGTGAATACACTTACAATATTGTTATTGATATCACTGCCACTGTCACACCTGCAAGAAAACAGCCATAATCTGACTTCTTGTTGCCAGCTTTTCTGACGAATATTATGCCGTTGCTCGAAACGTGAAGACTTAAGGTGAATTCGAATATTCCATATGGCGAAAATCTGATGTTTCTATTGTTCCAGCTCTAACATTCAAAAACAGTTACAATAAGCGGTAGAAAAGCGCCTGTGAACCAACAATTAATAATGCATTCATAATTAGATGGTGTTTGTCAGATTCCACTGTCATCTGATAATTGTGAAAAACTACTTTTTTCATCTGCACAGCAGCGCAGTATGAACTCTAGAAATGCTACGAAACCCTTTACCTAATTTCTTTGTGATCGCTGTGATCGTTTACAATGACAGTAGAGGAGGAGCAAAAAGTACCTGAGTTGAAATATACTTTTCCAACGCGGTTTGAGTCTTTGGCTACAGTTGCAGTAGCACACCCAGTGATGTATCAAGGATGTGAGCATTCACTCATTGCTGTAGTACAGGCTAGAGCACAAAGAACCACGTTTCCCACTAAGTAAACGATGAGAGACACTGTAATTAACGCCTGAAGTAACCATCTCGCTAACGTACATATTCCAAATCGCTGTCACTAAGCATGAATTGTTCAGAAAATTACAACTATATACAGTGAAATGAACAGGTTAATTCAGCTCAGTCCGTCCCTATAACTGAGAACAGACACTACGATTCGAAACAGACAGCATTGTTAATCAATTAAATATCGAAGGACGGATGTCCTGGCTGTCAAAGGACGTTAAGATACAGCTATGGTGGCAGATGAAAATTTTGTGCCTGACCACATTCGTACCAGTATTCGTTGTGTCTTTCTTTCGGGCATGTCCGAAAGAACAGACACCACACATATATGCACATACAGCGTGTTCCAGGAGGAACAGTAGATATTTCAGCAGTTGGTAGTATGGAGGAATAACATAATAAGAAGTAGTCACATTTATATGGAAGTTTTTGAGTACAGAGATACAGCTGTCAGCTTTGTTAGGATTACGTACTAAGGCAAATGCGGACGTCCAAACTCAAAGTTGATTTTCAAAAATTCCCCGACCAACTTCAACGCACTTGTGACTTCCCTTGATAACACCAAGTGTAGCTCTTCTGAGTTGTCTTTGTATTCTTTTATGAGTGCTGCACTATTCGTAATACGAACGATCAAATCGGCTCTTGGATTTACTTTTTCTCTGTAGACTTGTAACGCTACCGCCCTGCTCGGCCGTACGTTAGCTCTATAAAGCCTGTACTGTAATAAGTTCACGGGCTTCACCTTATAAACAAGGATTTTAGTACATTAGTTGACCGCGTGTACCTAATAGAAGCAAGATCGGACTTATACTCAGTCAATAACTACAGTGATGCAGTCAAGCAAATGTAAAGTATGATTACTCTTTCGCATGGACAAGAAGTACATACAGTAGATGCTACCTATAATTAACAATTCGGTCGCCAGCCTACTTAGGCAATGAGTGAGTTTTTCCTTGTACAAGTGGGTGCATGTACAAGCATAACTACACGTAGTAACGTTGTGTTATATGGCAAAGTTTGGAACCAAAAAAATTCAATGAACTAAAGTTTTCTCCTTTTTGTATTAATTTGGACGAGCTAAAATTACACAACACCACACAGTAATGATTACTACGAACTGCATTTTGTATGTTGAGCAGACTGAAATCGGGCATAGATTGCCCTAGCATCGACAATCTTGAAAGTACACACACAATATCACTATTAATGATGGAAAAACACTAATACACTTAGGATTAATATGTAATTTAGCTTTACTGGTCAAATCTGATCAACACATTTCAAGGTTTGAAAGAATGGACAAGAGAAGGGGGGGGGGGGCTGAAACTGTTATGGTCGTTATACTGAAACTATTAAGTACTGAAGGCAAATTTACACTCAAATTTAGCAATCTATGGATAACTACTCTTTTGTCTTACTTCTGAATAATTTAACTGTCATTATTTCTGTCTCAAATTAATTAAATAACATCGCTAACTCAATTCAAAAAAACTCTCTTCCAATTTAGTCATGCTTTTGTTCTTTACCAACATTTGCAATAACACACAGGACTTTAATCTATGCTATAAAGAAGTTTAATGTCAGCGTTAATGAAAATTATCAGCAGATTAAACTTTCAGTTCAGGATACTCGGGTTGCACAATACGAGGTAAGGATCCTGTCTAGGTCAGTGACCAGGATAAGTCATGGCTGAAGCAATTCTGGTAAAAGTCACGTTATTATTGAACAGTCAGAAACATTTTCGACACTGGTCCACACAGATACACTTCTAAAGATGAAATAAATGTTTGACCTGTGCAAGTCGGTGCGGCGGATGGCGGGCAGCGAGATAGCGAGAAGCACGGCACACATGCAAGCACGGCTAAGGCTCTCACTGCAGCGGCACTTTCCTTCTTCTTAGCGTCGTTATCTTTCCAACTTTGTGCCTCAGAATATAGCCATGCCAAGTAGTCGTCGGAATCGGTTCATCCGAGGCTCAATGGAATCCACTTTTCCTGGATAGCCGCCTCGGTACAGTACGTGTTCCTCTGACGGATTCACAACTCCGACTGTTGCTCGCCTCCGACTGTAATACTGTGCCCGTTGTGCCGAACCGCGCCAGTGTGCGTTTTCCCGCCTCGCCTGCCTCCACCTTTTCCCGCTCCCCTACAGGTAGGGTATTCACCACAGGTTTTCTACTACACACATCCTAATTCATTACCTACGTATGGACCAAGTGTATAAATTACAATTTTCACATCTTAGAATAGTTTTAACATTAAATACACTTCCTTTTGATTACCACATTATTTGAAATCTAACATAAATAATAATATTCATTTCAAAAGTTGCTCACAGTCTCTTTAACATAACAATACGAACCGAAAAAGAAGTTCAAAACATTGCTTACATTAATTTATCTAAATTCATAAAGAAAAAAATTATTATAGGTACAGTTGTCGTTACAGACTTCGCCTTTCAACCAACCCCCACAGGCAAACATTAAAAGTGATAAGATCCGGGGACCTTGGTAGTCAAGAAAAGTGCCCATATCTACTGAACCAATTTCCGGGAAATGTTAGGTTTGGATGATGTGCCACCTGACGACTAGAATGTGCAGGAGCCTCGTCATGCTGGAGGAACATACGCATTCTTGTAGCCAAAGTAACCTCATCCAATAATGCTGGAAGATCATTTTCAAGGAAGTGTAGACGATGGGGTCTTGTAAGGACCAACAAACGAAACGAAAATGCCTTGAATCCAGCTGTATGTACTCAATCAAAATTGGACACATGTTATATGGCATTTTTTCTACAGTTTGTCTATATACCACCTCCTACAGCATTTACTTTTCCTCCTGAAACATCCTGTGTAATTATTCAGGTCTTGACGGGCTATCGAAACTTTTGAGTGCTAGACGCAGTCATCGTCCGAACCCTCGTGGGCATACAGTGTGGCTGCGAACGAGTGGAATAATGGAGGGAAGGGTACAGCCTATGTGGTATGCGGCAAACATGAGAATTTGCGTCTGAAGAGGAGCGTGTGTAGATAGGTTCTGCAGGCAAGTTGTCCGTTGTATCCTGATAGCCCAATACGCCGGCACGGTAGCTCAGCGTGTTCAGTCAGAGGGATAGCTGCCCTCTGTAATAAGAAAACTGAGTTAATGGATCGGCGACGAACTGAAACGGGTGTCTTGCGACGTCCGCCCCGAGCACATGCAACGAACTAAAACGGACCGAGTCTCTGTGGCAGCCGGCCGGTGGTCAGTTTTTATGTCTAAGACTATACATACAGCGTATATGGCCGCTGTGTTAGTACAGTGTACGCAGTTCACTTGCTTTGCCAGTGTCGCAGATGCATTTCTTCGGTCTGGTGTCGGTACGTTCGAATGTGAAGTATATTTTTCTGTTCCTTGCTTCCGCCATTTCAATGCTTCTCCGATTAGTAATCGCCCGAGAGTATCCCATATTTCCAGATGTTTTTGGCTTTCTATGGCATAGCTCTGAAATTTCTCTCCGAAAAGTTGCAAACCCACTTTCGCCAACGCGACCACGGGCCAGTCACAGGCCATACTTCTTGCGAGGTGAGGCGTTAATTTATGATCTCTCATACCCGAGCAGGATATTCAGTCTCTTTCTCACATACCATTCGCCTTGCATTCCTCTCTGTAGTGGAGGATGAGAATTTCTTAAAGTGATTACAACTATTTTCTGACCACACAGGATCTTTCCAGCCGCCGGCCGGAGTGGCCGTGCGGTTCTCGGTGCTACAGTCTGGAGCCGGCGACCGCTACAGTCGCAGGTTCGAATCCTGCCTCGGGCATGGATGTGTGTGATGTCCTTAGGTTAGTTAGATTTAATTAGTTCTAAGTTCTAGGCGACTGATGACCTCGCATAGTGCTCAGAGCCATTTGAACTATTTGATCTTTTCAGCCTTCCCAACGTGACAAAGAGAGATGGAAGTAGTGCAATGTCACCAGCTGCGCTAATTCGACAAAATCAGTGTGCCATAATGAGCGTTAGGTCATTTTACCACACTAGTACGTATTAGCGAAAGGAGAGCTAGTGCTTTGGTGTTTTGACTACCAAATTGAAGCGAATTTCTGATTTCAGGATTTTGAAACAATTATAGTGGATATCTTAGTACTTCCACATTCCTTTCACTCTCAGCAACAAGACTTTATGCTGGCGATCCCATGGGTAGCGTGGCATTTCGGTGCACCCAGGCTTGGGGAGCTGCATATATTGGAGCTATCGAAGGTTGGGTATTACTCTGAGTCACACAGTAATGTATGTGATGTGCTTTTACCTCTAATGAAAAGTCCAGTTTGTTCTTCGGAGAAAGAGTAAATTGAGCCTCAAGCGTTGGCATCATTAACTCCCAACCATGGAAGTGCTGAGAATATCTTCGTTAGTGCTCGCACAAAATAACGTGGCACTTGCGCAGAAACCCCGTCTCGTTCTAACCTCTGGGTGACTCCATCCATTTATTCCGAAGGGGAGGCCATCTTAGTTGGAGTATCGCCTTGGCATTTGAAACATTCTCGTCCCCAGCACCTTACTAGGTAGCACAGCACTATAGTCTTGGCACACAGTAGGCGCAAAAGTGGTTGCTCATCACCAGGCACACTTTATGCAGCGTCATTAAAAGGTTCGTCCTAAGAGGAAGACTATGAAACAAAAGCCTCAATTGAGGCTGTGCTTTAGGAGAGTTGCATAAACCGCTAGCTACTCCAGTTCCACAAGAAAGAAAATAGAGATGAAGAGGAAGAGGAAGAGACAGCTTTGTGTACGTCCCGAAACTTCACCAATCCGGAAAGAGTGGAAGGAGACGGAGGTCTTATTTTTAGGTCACACAGCCGAAAACGTTGTCTGGAGGCTGACATACAATTTTCACGTAGCCCCTGCGCTTTATTTTAATTTGTCAGTATCGTAAGTAACGTTATCCGCTACGTCATATTTTCAACCTTTTTGTTTTAAGATGCATCTTTCTGGCAGCATCTGGCCGGACTTGTTTTGCATTGGTTTGTACTTTTTCGGTGCTCTAGTGAGAGTAGTTCCACAAATACAGGCGTTGTCACTGTTAGTCATACTGACAACCTGTTAATACGATCGTTTGCAGACACGCTAGGAGTAGCTTACAATAACATTAGACAATAACATTAGACAATAACATTAAGCACAGGCTTTCCAGTGTGGAACCTCACCTGCCAACACTATCATTGTCCCCTCAGCGTAATGTATGAATAATTTACTTTCTTTATTTTTTTTCGCACTGATTGTTGCTGTTACAGAAATTCCTGTTGCCATGGTGGTTTCCTATACTGTCGTCACACCATTACTTCGGAAGTGATGATAGAGTGTCTCCTTCGGGACGACTGAGCCCGTGCTTTTTCAGTGCTGTCAGGTGGCTGTGTTGTCGACATCCTTGAGTCCATCATCCGAATCTTAACAGTCCTGTCCATCCTGATGGTCTGATTGAGAAATCTAACTTCCTTGGATTAAATCACAGAATCCGATTAAGGCAGACCATCTTACGAGATATTTGTGTTTAAGGCAGAATTCGCGAACCACTCATGTGCGATACTGTACGCAAGTACTGTACGAGTACGAAATTCTTTCCACTACTTTTGGCGCATTCGATTAAGGTAGCCGATGAGGGCGAACCTCTGAAGCACAAAATGCAGTACACATACTTTAGGTAATGCGTCATTTCCCCTTTGCGTCCACAATGGATGCATTTATTTACACGAGGATATATGTTGAGTCTTGACATAGTCAAACGTGCATGCTAAAACTGATATTTTAAGAATTGCCAAACTGTCGTTTACAGAATACTGTCTTCATTGACATTCCTTGACTGTTACTTGTGTCGACTGCAAGTACATTCGATTGTGAAATCTCCTTCGTTTCTGTCAACATTTTGGGATTATTTCAAGACCATGAGTTTTACTCGTAGACATATAGCCATTCATATTAACCTACCACGCTAATATCCAGCTGCGAAATTTGACACGTTGACAATTTCGGGTAATTTGAGTTCAGTAATATTGCTGAGAATGGAATTCAGACTGAAGTTTGCATCTGCTGTGAAAGGCAACTGGGAGCTGTCAAGCTGTGGTTTTCCATTGATCACATGTTAACATGTCGGACGTTCGCTTCGTTCCACGGAAGCCAACGGCCAGTCCCCTTTATTGCACAGATCCACGATTTCTCAGGATCCTCACGAGCCATTCGATACGGCCATCATTGCACTGCTGGGAACTTTTCCCTACTCCTCTCGTCTCAGAGCTCCGCTATTGTCCACTTCGTTTCTTGACAACATGCTCATTCTGTCAATTTAGTCACTTGTCTTCATGGGCTTGGACAACAATGGAGTCGCCTTTGGCATCAGATGTGCGTCATTGTTCGAAGCATTAGTTCGTCGTCAACCTGATGCATTCATAGAGTCGAAATTTCGTGGTGAACTTAAACGCTGCAGCTTCTGATGGTAGCGCCAAGCGCCGATTACGTCAGCATGTCTCTCACGCGTCTCCGCCCACCGCAAACAGCAATCTAGTCATTTAGATTTTTGTTCATCAGTTTCAGCAAATGTATTTGAAGAATGGCGATGTGAAGAAACAGCACACTAGTTGCGTTAAAACTTTTTTCTTCACATCGGATATCATTCACGCCGCCAACCCTCAGTGCAATCGGATTTCGTCTTTGACTGTGTGAAGTAAGTATAGATGGCACAAAGAGGAAACTGGATGTGATGAATTGTAAAAGAACATAATTTTACTTCCACTATGTGAAGAAGTCTTACTACTTTGAGCTTTCAAGTACTTTCCACAAATTGCAAAAACAAAAAAAACGAAAAACACGTTAATTAAAAATTTCGGCACTAGATAATGTCATATCGATATCGATACCTCTTTAAAGCAAACACCGCCAGTATAGATCGATATTTTTCGAGAACATATTGATATTTTGTTAGAAGCGATGTCCTTACAGTCCACTAGTGCTGTTGAGTCACGAATGCCAGCAAATTCTTAGACGAAACGGGCATTACACAGAGAGAACCGTTGTAAAGAACTATTAGTTGTGTAGCGTCTTTCACAGCAAACTACACTGAAAAACCAAAGAAACTGCTACACCTGCCTCATATCGTGTAGGGAACCCGCGAACACGCAGATGTACCGCAACACGACGAGGCATGGACGCGACTAATGTCTGAAGTGGTGCTAGACGGAATTGATACTCGTACATTGAATCTTGCAGGGCTGTCCATAAAACCGTAAGGGTACGTGGGGGTGGAGATCTCTTTGAACAGCACGTTGCAAGGCATCCCAGAAACGCTCAATAATATTCATGTCTGGGGAGTTTGGTGGCCAGCGGAAGTATTTAAACTCGGAAAAGTGTTCCTGGAGCCACTCTGTAGCAATTCTAGAGGTGTGGGGATATTCGATCAGGACAATGCGACACCAAAGTCCGTCGGAATGCAGATGATCACGCAGGATGTTTGACAGGTGACACGTACGTAGAGTCGTATCTAGACGTATCAGGGGTCCCATATCATTACAGCTGCACGCTCCCCATACCATTACAGAGCCTCCGCCAGCTTGAACAGTCGCCTGCTGATATGCAGGCTCCATGGATTCATGAGGTTGTCTCCATACCCGTACACGTCCATCCGCTTGATACAATACGAAACGAGACTCCTCTGACCAGGCAACATGTTTCCATTCATCAACAGTCCAATGTCGGTGTTGACGCGTACAGGCGAGGCGTAAAGCTTTTTGTCGTGCAGTCATCAATGGTACACCTGTGGGCCTTCGGCTCTGAAAGCTCATACCGATGATGTTTCGTCGAATTGTTTGCACACTGACTCTTGTTTATCGCTCAGCACTGAAATCTGCAGCAATTTGCGGAAGGCTGGCACTTCTGTCACGTTGAACAATACTCTTCAGTCGCCGTGGGTCCCGTTCTTGGAGGATGTTTTTCCGGCCGCAGCGATGTCGGAGTTTTGATGTTTACGGCACATTCGTGAAATGTTCGTAGGGAAAAATCCCCACACTGTAACACCACGTTCAAACACACTTAAATCTTGACAACTCGCCATTGTAGTAGCAGTAGCCTAACAACTGCACCAGACACTTTTCTTTTATACTCGTCGCCGACCGCAGCACCATATTCTGCCTGTTTACATCTCTCTGTAATTGAATAACCATGCATATACGTTTCTTTGGCGCTTCATTGTATGACTGAAGAAGAAAATCAAAACAACGCGTGATCAACGCTGGGAACAGCCGGGACGGCGAAACAGTGAGATCGAAGTCAATTCCGAAGTCACGCACCATCCCACACAAGAAAGAATTTACACCCTACCCTGGGAGGCATGGTTATGAACCGGCGAACAGTCAGTGAGCGGCATCGCAGATTTCGTCGGCCAATGACAAAATCGAAAGAACTAAAATTTCTACGGGTTTTAGAGCTTAGAGACGGAAGAGAGGAGGACGGGAGCCCGTGATACAGCGCACAAGCAGGACGATATGCGGGCTCCTCGATTCATTGCTAACATCCGCCTTCCGACACCACAATAATGCTGCTTCGGCTACGGCAAACCACAGCGACGTGTACAGCGGAAGACTGGAATGGTGTCAGCGTTGACAATAACCGTGGAAAACAGCCGTCTGGCACCGCGCAGACCCGGAAAAACGTCTGCCGCCATCGTCACCTCACGGCAAATGACTGTGAAAAATGGCGAGAGGATTCATCCCCCCCCCCTCCTCCTCCTCCTCCTCCACCTCCTCCTCCTTCTCCTTCCTGCTACTAACAGTTGTGTCCCCGTCCAGGCAAATTGGCGCTGAGATTTGTTATTCTTCTTGTTTTATGTGTAAAAGCTACTGAGATAAATGCATTAGACAATCTCATAGATTTGTTAATCAATCCCTTGAGCTAATAACGCCGCCTTCAACACTCTCACGGTGCAATCGACGCTTTTGGAACAGCCCACTGCTGCTGCTGCTGCCGTCTGTCTGTCATTCGTCTGCCGCCCCCCTTCCCCCCCCCCCCCCCGAACAGGAAGCAAAATTCTGGTAACACAGTATACCAATGCACATACCAAAGGGGAAACAGTGTGCTACGTGAGAGTGTCTCCTACATTTCTGTGGTCAAATATTTTGCATTAAGAGTAAATATATATATTCACATTGATCCCTAGGAATTTTGGGTGAAGTTACTAAAGCTGAAAATGTAATTTAGTGAGTTGTGAAAAAATTACCCTCTGTGAGATGACATGGGTGATGGCAATGGGACAGTGAAAGGTGACCTGTGTGGCAATGGATTCCTGGTGGGCATCCCAGTCGGCGCGTTGGTAGCTTTGGATGGACAGCAGGGTGGGGGGCTGGAAGGGGAGGAGATGGTGAGGATGACAGGGAGATGGTCACTACCCCGTTCTTTTCCCACTTCAGTGACTCCTGTCGCCAGTGGACAGCGCATTCCATCATAGGCACCCGCACTACCATCATCATTTACACCTCCCTTTCCCCCGCACCCACCGTCACCCCTTTTGTGAATCCTCTCGGCTTAAACTATCTATGCCACCTTCTCTCCTCACAGTCTCCTCCCCATCCCTGCATCCCCACCTGTATGACGCTCCTGCTCCTGCCCTGCCCCGCATCCCACCACTATCACCTGCTGGGAAGACTTTCCCTCCTTCCCTACGTGCTCTACAACAACTACTTCTGCTTCCCCCACCAGAGTCACTGACCACTGCACCACAGTCGCCACTACAAGGCGCCCCACCTCCATTTCCAGTGCCGCCACCTCACAAAACAGATTTGCCTCCAACCAACTCCCAATCCATCCAGTCCCTCACCCCTCCTCCCAGGCCACACATGCAAAAAAAAAAAAAAAAAATTTATATATATATATATATATATATATATATATATATATATATAAAACTCCCAAGTGCCCAAGTGGGGACCTCACGCCCACCCCCTTCTGCAGGGAACTACTGCTTGGCCATCTTCCTTCTGATCCCTTCCCCCCCCCCCACCATGGACACTACCCCTCAACCTACCTCCCCAGTCCCCATCCTGTAGACCTTCATTCTTGCCAATGTTGATCCTAAAATCTTAGATGCCCACACCCTCACCCTCGAAATCCGCAAATAGATCCCCAGTGTCCCCAATACCCAACTTATTCCCCACAGAGACTCTGTCCTCATCAAATCTCCCTCTACCTCTTTCCAAACTTATCTCCTCTGGCGGATGACGAGGGGGTTTGGGCTGATGAGGACAGTAGGACATAAGGAAAGGGGTGTGGGACGTGTGGGGTGCCAAAGGTGATGTGGGGAAGACGCCAATCCTCACTGCCGTTATCACAAAACTTAGTTCTGTAATCATGGAGGCACAGGTGTTGGCGGAACTGAACACCTACACCTCAATCCTACCACTGCCAGCGCTGTCTTCTGTACAACGACCACCTCACCCAAAACTGCAAGAACCCCCCCCCCCACCTGCCCCCATTGTAAAGCCTCCCACTTCCTTAAACAGTGTCCTAACCTCACCTCTCCTCTCCTCCTTACTGCAACACCTGCAATGAACCCCAGCCCCACATACTCCTCCAAATGCAAAGCCAAGTCCCCTGTACCAACCCTGAGTTCAGTATCCCCATTCGCCCTATCGACCAGCCCATCCACCCCAAGAATTTCCTGTGCCCTTCCCCAATGGCTGAAGACTTTGCTCTGCAGGACGATGGTCAGGAACCAGACATTCACCCTTCCAATGACCCCTCACCTTCCAGCAGATTTCACTTGCCACCCACTCCATTTTAATACCTATGCCACCTACTCCAACAACCAGGCCCACTTTACCTTCACCTGACTTTACAGCTTCGTTTAATCCCCTCTCCCCCCACTCTCTTCCCCTCTCCTGCTTCCTGGCATGTCAACAGTATTGTCTACTCTACCTAAACATTTGCTCCCTACCTACCAACAAATACCTATCGAAGCACCAGGTCGACTCATTCATCCTTAATGAAATCTCCCTTCAACCTCACCATGTTGCCTGCACCTCTCTGTATCTCCTTCACCACATGCTACTGGCCACCTCAAACGTCTTCCTATCCAGCCACAAACCCTACTCACTGACCCGAATGAACACCTTCTCCTCATCATTTTTCCCCCTCCATCATCACCTGTGCCACTATCTGTGGTGTCACCGCCAGACACCACACTTGCTAGGTGGTAGTTTAAATCGGCCGCAGTCCATTTAGTACATGTCGGACCCGCGTGTCGCCACTGTGTGATCGCGGACCGAGCGCCACCACAAGGCAGGTCTCGAGATACGGGATAGCACTAGCCCCAGTTGTACGACGACTTTGCTAGCGACTACACTGACGAAGCCTTTCTCTCATTTGCCGAGAGACAGTTAGAATAGCCTTCAGCTAAGTCCATGGTGTTGTGGCGTAACAGGCTAGCTACGCCACACTGAGAAGGGAGCCGAAAGGCGCGCGTACACACACGCCGACTGGCGTCAAGTCTGGAACAGGATAAGTAGTGAATTCTAATAAGAAAAGTATGCAGCTCCTCAAATACTTATCTGTATTATCAACAGCGATGTACCACAACATGGAATAAAGTTAAGACTATCTTCAGATACGGTTAGTGGCACCTTGCTAGGTCGTAGCCATGGACTTAGCTGAAGGCTATTCTGTCTCTCGGCAAATGAGAGAAAGGCTTCGTCAGTGTAGTCGCTAGCAAAGTCGTCGTACAACTGGGGCGAGTGCTCTTCCGTATCTCGAAACCTGCCTTGTGGTGGCGCTCGGTCTGCGATCACACAGTGGCGACACGCGGGTCCAACATGTACTAAATGGCCCGCGGCCGATTTAAGCTACCACCTAGCAAGTGTGGTGTCTGGCGGTGACACCACACATGGCTACGACCTAGCAAGGCGCCATTAGCCTTACATAGTTTGATAGCTATCGTATGAAATGTCTCATCAAGAATGCTGTATTCACATCAAAGAATAAAAGATAAGTATTCGAGGAGCTGCATACTTTTCTTATTAGAATTCACTACTTATCCTGTTCCAGAATTCACGCCCGTCTGCGTTAGATAGCGTGCCTTTTGGCCTCCTTTATCTACAAGGTGTTGGCACATTTACCAACACATCACTATCTATATCCGTCTCACAGCTCCTCTCCCATACGACTTCATTTCCCATGCTGACCATACCTTCTCCACCTACCTGATATGCCACTGCCCAAGGGTGGCAGCTCAGTTTCTTGCTACCCTCCATAGGGACCTTGTCCCTCTCCCACAACACATCCATCCTGTTAGTAACTCCATCCCAGATGTTATCCTCACAACCTCCTTGGTCATATCACCAAGGACATCCTCGATCCAATTGGTAGTGACCATCTCCCTGTCATCCTCACCATTTCCTCCCCTTCCAGCCCCCCACCCTGCTGTCCATCGAAAGCTACCACCGCGCCAACTGGGACGCCCACCAGGAATCCATTGCCTCACAGGTCACCTTTCACTGTCCCATTGCCATCACCCATGTCACCTCACAGAGGGTAATTTTTTCACAATTCACTAAATTACATTTTCAGCTTTAGTAACTTCACCTAAAATTCCTAGGGATCAATGTGAATATATATATATATATATATATATATATATATATATATATATATTTACACGTAATGCAAAATATTTGACCACAGAAATGTAGGAGACACTCTCACGTAGCACGCTGTTTCCCCTTTGGTATCTGCATTGGTATACTGTGTTACCAGAATGTTGCTTCCTGTTCAGCAAATAATTAAAGATATATTTTCAATGTAGCAATTATTACTGTTCTCCATGAGACCAAACCAGTTAAGGAGCGGTGTTTCATCACGCTCATCCTAACGTTGTACTGCGGAAGTCAGTGGTAGGCTTTAATGCCAATTCCTCCTGAGTTCCAAGAATGTCACTACTTTTAAGCATACTGACAGCTGTTCTTGTAGCTAGTTCGATGTTTTACGCCTATCTCTTGGACGTAAGTGTTGCAGATTACGTATTTCGAAATTCATCAACGGAATTTGAGATTCCATTGAGCTCTGTGGCGTATTGGAAAATATCTGGACTATTAGACCGCAAATACACAGTGCGACAGTTATTGAACTACATGAAAAAAAACGTAATTTAGTGACAGACTACGGCGTGCACACACTACATTCAACACGTAAACGTCGCTAAAGATATTCCCGTCTAGGTTATGTTGTGCTCAATATGCTTGCCATCATTGGTGACGGCGTGGCGCAGACCAATAGCGAAATTCTGCAAGACCGATGTGTCGGAACATCGATGCTGTCGATGACCTCCTGAACGTTTGTTTTCAGCTCAGCAATGATTTTGGGGTTACTGCTGAACACACTGTCTTTGATCGAACCCCCACAAAAAGGGGTCACATGTGTCAAGATCTGAAGAATATGATGGTTAATCGAGACACATGCCAGTGGCCTGTGGGTACTCCAGAGCCAGAATCTAGTCCCCAAAGTGCTCCTGCACAACATCAAACACACTTCCGCTTCGATGGGGTCGAGCTCCACCTTGCATAAACCAGAGCTCTTCGAAATCAGGGTCACTTTGGATAATGGGGATGAAATCATCTTCTAAGATCTTCACGTACCGTTTGGTAGTCACCGTGCAATCAAGGACTGTGTGACTGGACATTGCACACCACACCCTTCTATGGTGAAGAGTCTTCTCGATATCGAAATGGGGATTCTCAGTCTCCCAAACGTACCAATTTCGCTTATTGACGAACCCATCTACATGAAAGTGGGCCTCGTCGCTAAGCCAAACCACACAGGAGATACTAATTCCCATCATCCCCCGCAGCCAACCGTGCAGTTTGAACGTCCTCATGCAAACCGTTCAGGAATTACGACGGTTTTATTTCACATAGAGCTGGACAAGCTACAGGGTGACAATTATTGAACTAATACGATGAATTCGACAGAAAGCACACACTCTCTTCATTGCAAAGGGCTGCTCGTAGCGCCCGTAAATGTGTCAATGTAACTAAGAAGCGCACTAGCTATCCTTCTTTTTAAGCACAACTCAGTTTTCAAAAGATCCGAACTGTGAACCAACTTCGAAATGCAAACAAAGGAGATGAAGCTTTGTTTTGGGACCCTGTGAGGGTTTAGGGCGCTCTGGATGATGATGATGATTTATGGCGGAGAGCTTTATACAGAAAGGTCATCAGCGGCCTTGCGTTAATCGTATACCGAAGAATATTGCGAAAATCTGCGGAAAAGGAACAATAACTTGGAAAACTAAGTTCCATCCTATCGCAAGATTCGTACAGCAATCCCAAAAACGTGAGCTTCAGAGAAGCCCGTAATAAAATCCCAACAAGACACAGCAGAATAACTAAATGAAATCGTGGATAAAATACCTGTAAAGACGCCGTTACAAAAAGGGACAAATAACCGTGGCTGGATGACTATGTGTCACATAGTGGCTGGATCACATATTATTTCTAAATAAAGATCTCTAACCCAGTACTTTGGGAAGAATTCCGGACACCACTTAAAATCTTAAAATCTCATCAGTTAGGGAAAGCCTATAGGAGACCCAGGCCAACCGTCAGATCGCCATTTGTCAGTACGATATATTTTAACTGTGTCCCCCATCTCTGACATACTGCCGGCTCTTCCCATTGTAAAAGGAAGCCATGTGTCAATGGGGAATGCCCCACCACGCCGTCTTGGGCGGAAGGAGGTTATTTACGGTCGCACTGAAGGCTTTATGGAACGTAGTTTATTATTCCTCACATCCAGCCGCTGAAGCGTCCCACAAACGCATGCCATCCCTGGTCAAAATGAAGTGGCAGCCTGCAGACAGACTGTATAGCGAGCAGGGTGAGGAAGGGAACCAGCTTCCTTGGAGCCGCATCAGCGAGTTCGTTTCCCTGAATCCCTATGTGTCCTAGAACCCAGAACAAAATAATTGCCTTGGCTTGATTTTGCAACAGGAGGGGAGCCCATGTTGCACCACCCGATCTTCTGAGTAAATCAGTTGAACAGCGAGAAGGGCATATTGAGAATCAAAGCAGATGATAAACTTTTTGTCACGACGCCATCTCATCTGTTCTATTGCCCTCAGGACAGTGAACAGTTGCGCATAATAAAGTGGAAACTGCTTTGGGAGCCCTACCCTCAGGACAATATCGGGGAATGCGATAGAACAACCTCCCTGCTTAGACACATCCATGTACACAGTAATGAAATGTGGGTGGCTGCATAAAATCTCATTAAATTTAATTTTAAAAAGGCAGTTTGCTTTTAGAACTGACTGCTTACACGAAGCACTGTAACCCAATCTGAGCCTTTACAGTAGCCAGGCGGATTCCCTACTCCACCCCTGGATTTGAACCTTAATGCTCTCCCCCCTGCAATAACTCAAGGCTCTCCCTTACACAGATCCCAGATAGCCGTTTTGCTTGTGGGCGATAATCGAATAGCCGTTCCAGTGGCGGCTGAACAACATAGCTGCATGCTGGCGATGTAGAAACTGACAATACCCTATGTGCGTGGCATACCACGAAAAGAAGACATCGAATAGACAGTGGAAGCTCATCAGCTTCTGCACACGGGCTGTCAACAGGGGCCTATCGTACGATCCCTGTTGTTAGCTTAACACCCATGCAGTGTACTGCATCCAGCATTTCAAGGTATAAAGACCTTGCTGACACACAAATCTGGCATCTGTATTGAAGCCAGGGTCACACAAACCCCTTGTAAAGTTGGAGAAGATGTGCCCTATCAGCTCCTCAAGACCTATGACCCATGGAAAGATGTGTAAAGTGTTGAGACATCGCAGTTTCAGTTATTTAAGGTGTGGAAACCATCAAAAGTACAAGCCACACACTTGTGTGCTGGCGACAGCTTACGCGAGCCCAGGAGTTGGAGGAGGAGGAAATTAGTGTTTAACATCCCGTCGACAACGAGGTCATTAGAGACGGAGCGCAAGCTCGGGTGAGGGAAGGATGGGGAAGGAAATCGGCCGGGCCCTTTCAAAAGAATCATCCCGGCATTTGCCTGAAGCGATTTAGGGAAATCACGGAAAACCTAAATCAGGATGGCCGGAGACGGGATTGAACCGTCGTCCTCCCGAATGACACCAGTTGGCAATGCTGAACCGCCAAGATCGATAGTAGGCGCTGGATCAAGCACGCATAGCGCAAGAGAGTCCACAGACACACCGACAACCAACAAGCCGCCAACGCCCTCTGAACGGCACGTATTTAGGCCGCAGCCGCTGACCGGAGGGCCCCACTAACTCGTACTCCAGTTTGGTGTGTGTCAGTTACTCGCAGAGTGGGTCACAGGCTACGACAGTACATAGTGGTGGTGGTGGTGGTGGTTGTTGGGATGTTTAAGGGGACTAAACAGCGAAGGTCATCAGTCCCCCATTCCAAAAACTGGCGAGCCGAAAATCGGCGGAGCAGGTAAAAAACCAAAGCGGGGTGGAGACGCCCCCCAGCTGCTAAAAGAACACAAATGCAGCAACAAACACTACGGACAAGAAGAGTACAAATGAACACCAGGCAGAAAGAAACAGAAGAAAAGAAGATGGCCGGAGACTGGTTGACTGACCACGACAACAAAAAAGGGAAAGAGTCAACCAACCGACGACACACTAAAATCTGCAACCAAATACGAGAGACTCGAGGACAAGAGACACACAAAGGGAAAGGAGCAGGAACTCCCTAAATGGAACCATAAAAAGGACTACCACGGATAAAACTTAAAACGTCATCGGCCACGGAGGCATTGTCGCTTAAAACCAAAGGCAAAGTGCCCGAGAGATTAAAAGACTGCCGGAGGGTACGCAGTCGGGGACACTCCAAGAAAATGTGGGCGACCGTCAGCCGGGACCCACACTGAGACAGGGGGGGATCCTCCTGACGCAAAAGATGGCCATGCGTCAGGTATGTATGGCCGATGCGCAGCCGACACAGGATAACAAAGTCCCTGCGAGAAGACCGCATGGAGGAGCGCCACACATCGGTCGTCTCCTTGACAGCCCGCAGTTTATTAGGCGCTGTCATGCCTCGCCACTTAGGAGACCACACCCCAAGCACCTTACGGCGCAACACCAGCTGCTGATCGCGAGCTGTGAGGCCGATCTCCAAAGCTGGGGCGTCGATCGCCCCTTTGGCCAGCCTGTCAAAACGTTAGTTCCCCGGCATGCCAACATGACCTGGCGTCCAAACCAAAACCACCGAACGACCAGAACGGGCAATGGCGGAAACAGACTCCTGAATAGAGGACACCAGAGGAGAAGAGGGATAGCAGCGGTCGATGGCCTGAAGGCTGCTCAGGGAGTCACTGCAGATGACGATGGACCTACCTGAGCAGAAACACATATGCTCAAGAGCGCGCAAGATGGCCACAAGCTCTGCAGTAAAAATACTGCAGCCAGCCGACAAGGAGCGCTGTTCAACATGGGCAGCATGAGCAAAAGCGTAGGCAGTGCGACCATCAACCAGGGAACCATCAGCGTAGACAAAGCCCGAAAATGAGGCGATGAGCGCAAGAAAATGGCGACGGAGGGCCACAGGCGGAACCGAGTCCTTGGGTCCCTGTGCCAAGTCCAGACGGACGGACGGCTGGGGCAAACACCAGGGAGGCGTAGGTGCACGGACCCAAAAGGGAGGCAGAAGAGGGAATGACCCTAGATCCGACAGCAGGGACTGGACGCGGACAGCTATGGAAAGCCCAGACCTTGGTCGCCTTTCGGGCAGATGGAGGACCATGACAGGAAAAAGCAGGCGACGATTGGGATGGCCCGGCGAGCAATGCACGTGGACAGCATAGTTGGCGAGCAGTCGATGGCGGTGAATCCGCAGCGGGGGAACCCCGGCCTCCACCAGTAGACTATCCACGGGGCTCGTACGAAAAGCGCCAGTTGCAAGCCGAACCCCACAGTGGTGTATGGGGTCTAACAACGTCAACACTGAGGGTGATGCAGACCCATAGGCCAGGCTCCCATAATCAAGCCTGGACTGCACAAGGGCCCTGTATAATCGCAACAGTGTGCAGCGATCCGCACCCCAAGATGTGTGGCTCAGGCAGCGGAGGGCGTTGAGGTGCCGCCAGCACTTTTGCTTCAGCTGAATAATATGAGGAACCCATGTGAGCCGGGCATCAAAGACGAGTCCTAAGAAGCGGCAAGTGTCCACCACTTCAAGTAGGTGGCCGTCGAGGTAAAGTTCAGGATGAGGGTGGACCGTCCGACGCCTGCAGAAGTGCATAACTCGAGTCTTGGCTGCAGAGAAATCAAAACCATGAGTCAGAACCCATGATGCTGCCTTGCGAACAGCTACTTGCAGCCTGCATTCGGCGACTCCTGTAGTCGTGGAGCTAAATGAGATGCAGAAGTTGAAACGTCCCCTTTGAACAATTTATATATGGCTGTGCTTAAACTGATACACAATATTTTGTTAGCGCAACGCAATCTGACTTTCAAAAATCCCTACAAAAGAATGGCCCTGACTAACATTAAACTATACCTTTCACAAATCACTTACCTCACAAAAATCTTCGCTGCTCAAGCTACTGCAATACAGCGAGTGCCACTACTGCCAGCTAAATAAAAGATTCAAACTACTGAAGGCACTAACTACTGATAGGGATAGTTAGCAAATGAAAGATATTAATAGAGAACAAACAATGTATTTACCTTGATATCATCATATATAAATATAGCAGTTCATGAAAATTTACAAAACTCCGCCATCTCTCTCCCCACATCCACCACTGCTGGCGGCTCACCTCCAACTGCGCAACGCTACGCGCTGTTCACAGCCAGCTGCCTAACACTACAATGGCGAGTATTACAACAATGTAAAGCAGCCACAGACTGCACACAGCACAGCCAGTGATTTTCATATTGAGCGCTACGTAACGTTGCCAATAAGAAAACATAAACAGCCTACTTACATAGAGAAAACATAAACAGCCTACTTACATATATTACAACAATGCAAAGCAGCCACAGACTGCACACAGCACAGCCAGTGATTTTCATATTGAGCGCTACGTAACGTTGCCAATAAGAAAACATAAACAGCCTACTTACAAAGTCGTTGGCATACAAAGAAGGAGACACCGACGACCCCACGGCTGCAGCCAGACCATTAACGGCCATTAGAAATAAGGAGACGCTGAACACCAAGCCCTGCGGGACCCCATTTTCCTGTGTATAAGAGGAACTACAGGTGGCACCGACTTGCACCCGGAAAGAGCGGCGCAATAGAAAGGTTTGAAGAAACGTCGGGAGCCGACCACGAAGACCCCACTCATGCAACGTAGGAAGGATGTGATGCCTCCATGTGGTGTCATACGCCTTCCGCAGATCAAAAAATACAGCAACGAGATGCTGACGTCGGGCAAAGGCCGTACGGATAGCAGATTCCAGCCGCACCAAATTGTCCGCTCCAGACCGGCCCCGATGGAAGCCACCATGGGATGGAGCGAGGAGACCGCGCGACTCAAGGACCCAACACAAACGCCGCCCCACCATACGTACGAGCAATTTGCACAAAACGTTGGTGAGGGTAATGGGGCGATAGCTGTCCACTGCCAGTGGGTGCGCTCCGGGCTTCAAGATGGGGACAATAAGACCCTCTCGCCATTGCATCGGGAACACGCCCTCGCTCCAAATGCGGTTAAAAATGGTGAGGATGTGTCTCTGGCAGTCCCTGGAGAGATGCTTAAGCATTTGTGCATGGATGCAGTCTGGTCCTGGTGCTGTATCAGGGCAATCGGCGAGGGCAGCGAGGAATCCCCTCTTGCTGAAAGGAGCATTGTATTTTTCAGAACGACGTGTGTGGAATGATAACGGCGTCTGCTCGGCTCGCTCCTTGAGAGAGCGAAAGGCGGGGGGATAAGTTGCAGTCGCAGAGCTCTTAGCAAAGTGTGCAACAAGGTGCTCAGCAATGGCGGCAGCGTCCGTGCAGACACCGCCGTCCAAGGAAATCCCAGGGACACCCATAGGGGTCTGGGATCCATAAATCCGCCGGATCCGGGACCACACGAGCTAAGGGGAGACACGGGAGCCCAAGGGTGAGACATACCTCTCCCAGCACTCCTGCTTACGCCGTGTAATAAGACGACGGGCCAGGGCACGGAGCCTCTTAAAGGCGATGAGGGTATCGAGAGACGGGTGCCGCCTATGACGCTGGAGGGCTCGCCTACGGTTGGGAATAGCCTCAGCAATCTCCAGCGAGGGAGTCCAGAAGAGCGGAAGATGGCAGCCTCGGCCGCCGAAATGATTGACGTGGTTAAGACACAGACCACCTCGTCAGTGTCACCCTGTGGGGGAGACTCGATGGTTGCAGCAGAAGTAAAAGCCGGCCAGTCAGCCCTGTGGAGAGCCCAGCGGGGCAGGCGCCCAGAAGAATGACACTGGGGCAGTGACAAATAGATGGGAAAATGGTCACTACCACACAGGTCAGGATGCACTCTCCAGTGGAGGGATGGGACAAGGCTGGGGCTGCAAAGAGAGAGAGCGATGGCCGAGAACGAGCCATGGGCCACACTGAAATGCGTGGGAGCACCGGTGTTCAAAAGGCTAAGGTCGAGCTGAGCCAACAAATGCTCCACGGCACGACCGCGGTCATCGGAGACAGTCCCACCCCAGAGAGGGTTGTGGGCATTGAAATCGCCAAGCAACAAGAAAGGTGGCGGCAATTGGGCTATCAGAGCAGCCAATACATGCTGCGCGACGGCACCATGCGGTGGAAGGTAAAGACTGCAGACAGTAACAGCCTGTGGCGTCCACACCCGAACAGCGACAGCCTCTAAAGCTGTTTGTAGAGGAACAAACTCGCTGTGAAGAGAGTTAAGGACATATATGCAGACGCCACCAGACACCCTTTCATAAGCTGCCCGGTTCTTATAATAACCCCGATAGCCACGGATGGCGGGGGTTTGCATTGCGGGAAACCAAGTTTCCTGAAGTGCAATGCAGAAGGAAGGGTGAAGGCTGATAAGTTGTCGGAGCTCAGCTAGATGGTGGAAGAAACTGCTGCAGTTCCACTGGAGGATGGTATTGTCCATGGATGGGAAAGGCGTGAAGGGACTGGGGAGGCAGATTACGCCTCCTGGGCCCCTGCTGCTACTGAGTCACCACCTGTACAACAGCCATCCATTGCGTCCGAGGGACTGGCGAGATCCAGGTCCTCAGCGGACGCCAGAATCTCCACCTCATCTTCGGATGCAGAGTGAGAAGGTTGCGGTGAGACAGGTGCCACCGCAAGGTCAGTATGCTTGGGAACCTTTTTCTTGGTCTGCTTTGTGCGCTGTGCCTTAGGTGGTTCTGGCTGGGAGAGCCGCACCGGGTCAGTCTCAGGGACTGAAGACGACCGTGACGCCCTACGACCAGCGACCGGTGGTTGTTTCATATACTTGCGGGTGTCTGCTGTGCCGCTGGTCGGAACTTGCGAAGGGAGGTCCCCTAGGGACCCCTTCCTTGCGAGAGTAGCTGAAGAAGTCTTACGCTTCTCCGGCTGGGAAGGGGGAACTGATGTCCCCGATTGTTGGGGGTGGGTGTTGCTCCTGAAGTAGATGGAGCAGGAGCAACAGGTTGTGAAGTTCCCCCCACAAGCAAGGGTGCTGGTGGATGCTGACCGATCTTAGAGCAGAGTCGTGATGACGGGAGAACCGTCGTTGCAGCAGCGGCGTAGGTTGACGTCATTGCCAAAGGATGGAGCTGCTCGTATTTCCGTCTAGCCTTGGGGTAGGTCAGGCGGTCCAGGGTCTTATATTCCATTATCTTCCGTTCTTTCTGCAATATCCTACAGTCCGGCGAGCAGGGGGAATGGTGTTCTCCGCAGTTAACACAGATAGGAGGCGGGGCACATGGAGTATCAGGATGCGAAGGACGTCCACAATCCCGACACGTGATGCTGGAAGTACAGCGAGATGACATGTGCCCGAACTTCCAGCATTTAAAACACCGCATCGGAGGAGGGATATATGGTTTCACATCACAACGGTAAACCATCACCTTAACCTTTTCGGGTAAGACATCACCCTCAAAGACGAAGATGAAGGCACCGGTGGCTACCTGATTATCCCTCGGACTCCGATGGACGCGCTGGACGAAGTGAACACCTCGTCGTTCGAGGTTGGCGCGTAATTCATCGTCAGACTGCAGAAGAAGATCCCTGTGGAATATAATACCCTGGACCATGTTGAGACACTTATGCAGCGCGATGCTAACTGAAACATCCCCCAACTTGTCACAACTGAGCAACATCCGGGACTGGGCAGAGGATGCCGTTTTGATGAGCACAGAACCAGAGCGCATCTTGGACAAGCCCTCCACCTCCCCGAACTTGTCCTCTAAATGCTTCACAAAAAACTGGGGCTTGGTTGACATAAACGATTCCCCATCAACTCGCGTACACACAAGGAACCGGGATGAATATTCTCCACTGCCTTCTTTTGCCCTACGTTCCTCCCATGGAGTGGCCAGGGAGGGAAATGATCGTGGTTCGTATTTCCTGCCGTTGAGGTTAGACCTCGATCGCTTAGAGACTGCTGGTGGAGGCCCACCAGCGAGAGATGATGTACCACGCTTCATTGCGGGTCATCCGCCCTGATGCCACCTACTCCGACCAAGGGCCCTCCCCACGGGCGCCACCCAGCCGCAGCAATAGCCACCTGGCAGGATGGCCATTGCCGGGAGTCCTGATGCCCCAGAGAGATGGGCATCTACTCCTTGGCATACGTGGAGAGTTAACGGCGCAGGCATCAGTAGAGCGATCCCTGTGTTGTCAGGGGGCTACAACCAACAGGGTACATGGCGGCCCCACCACAACGGACTGGCTACCGTGCTGGATCTTAGGTGCAAGAAAGTCCAAGGCCGTCGTCGCAGTTAAAAGCAACACTGCAGAGTGCAGCGTGGTAATCGTACCCAAGAGAAAAGTAATGACTGTAATTTGTGACAAAAACGTGAACCAAGATGCTAGCACAGGACAGGCTGAAATCTGATCACACCATACAGTTAGAAAATTACTGATGTATACTGTTTATAAATAAATCCTAATTGCTTGTGAGAATTACGTGAATAAATTTAGTGTTTACCAGATTTCTTACTCTATTCTTTTCCTTTATATATTTTTTACCTCCATGTCATTATTTTTGTAAATATCAAACAGCCTTTACTACAGCAGAGAGTACGGCGGCATCCTGGTCGTAGACAGAAGGCCGCTCCTTGTCTTCTATACAACTCATAGCTGCCCCATTTATTAATTAATGAATTTGCAAATGCAATTTTTTTATTGTTCATTGTTAAAGGTTCCTTAGGTAATTATACAATTCATACTGATTACGTAAAGAAATCCGGGTTGTTCTTTTCCGAATAATAGAAACCTTTGCGTAATCAAAAACTAGCCTCCTCGTGACAACGATCAGGAGCCGACCACAAGACGGACGTCTTCGACCGCTTTCGTGTTTCCTGCGGCAAAGCTGTGGGAAACTGGGAAAGCGACATAGTATGAAACACAATATATATAATTATCAGATTGAAACTGAAAAACAAATTCAAATATATTTAACTTATTTTTTCTTATATCATATTAGAGACCTTTTCATTAAAAGTGGGAACGGTGTCACGCCGTTTTAAAATGGGTAAACTGAACAGTGGGAACGATTAAAATCAACAAAAACTGTTTTCTGTAAAAAGAAATTAAAACCTGAGGCGCAAGACCATTCCTCCAACCGTCTGATCGTCAGCTGCAATTGACCATCTTCTGTGGATCCTCCAGCCTCACAATGGCTACTCGTCAAGTCGTCCACAAACAAGGAACGTAGTACTGGATGTTGCACCGTGGACGTGACACTGTTGATTCCAATGGCGAAAGTCGTGACACTTAAAACATTCCCTTGAGGGACACCATTCCCCTGCTTAAAACAGTCAGACAAGACATTACCAAACTTGTATCTACCGCTGGTCCTTTCTCTCGCACAGATATTTTAGACATTCGCCGAATCCCCACTCATGGAACTGCGACAATATATTATGCCTCCAAGTAGGCGCTCTTCACTTAACCATCACAGCAAGTGTACACCCTTATCGGTTATTAGGTGATACCACTCCACAGGCACTCTGATTTGGCGGCATGGGCTGTGTTAGTGTTCTCGCATTGACGTCAGCCCCATGAATTAGCAAGTAATTAACCTCCCGTTATTGGACTCGGTGCACATGTGTCTCTCGTTAGAGAGCTTAGGGACGCTGGTGGCTTTTGACAATCACATACATGCAGGTAATTATGAATGGGTACACTAGCGCTCCAGTCTCTCTTATATGTAATGTCTAGAGAGCCTGATTATTCGGTTCTGTACACGAACAATCAAACAAGTCCTATTAATGAGATTTATTACAATAACAAAATTACAACACTTAACTCTGCTTGCGACACATCTGCGCAACTGCCAAAGGGCGACACGCACAATGATCGATCTTCTTCAGGATAAACAATCTCTAGTCTGTGGTACATGGAGAGTACAAGCGAAGTGACTAGCGTTGACGCTGCTATCGAAGTCGGTAGTCTTGAAGCTTCTACTGAACTGCGCCATCACCAGTCGGTCGTGGCCCATATGTTCTCTTCACAAAGAGGCCGCTGCTGTCGCGTTGTCGTCGTGCAGAAGGGTCGGTCAGCGTGCGATTGGCTGGGCTGACGTCTCTTCACGGTCATTTCTTCTCTATCGTTCCCGGTTGGCATGCAGGCGCTTGACTTTACGCGGTAAGACTGTAGCTGCCTGCAGCGGTGCCTGTAAAACAGAGAATTTGTTTCGCACCATGTGGCCTAATATAGTTAAGCAACCCAGCAGTAGATTTACATAATTCAACACTTCTTGTCCATAGAAACATAGGGCCGCATCATTTTTGCTTCTTCTACACAGTTAGTGCACTAACAAGCTTAAATATTTTACTTTAATCATTGCTAAATCTGTACCAGTCTTTAATTGGGTTACTTGTCCAGGGATTCGTGAATAACTGAAGAAGTACACTACTGGCCATTATACGTAATTGCTACACCACGAAGGTGACGTGCTACAGACGCGAAATTTAACCGACAGGAAGAAGATGCTGTGATATGCAAATGATTAGCTTTTCAGAGCATTCATACAAGGTTGGCACCGGTGGCGACACCTACAACGTGCTGATATGAGAAAAGTTACCAACCTATTTCTCATACACAAACAGCAGTTGACCGGCGTTGCCTGGTAAAACGTTGTGATGCCTCGTGTAAAGATGAGAAATGCGGACCATCACGTTCCCGACTTCGGTAAAGATCGGATTGTAGCCTATCGCGATTGCGGTTTATCGTATCGCAACATTGATGGTCGCGTTGGTCGAGATCCAATGACTGTTAGCAAAATATGGAATTGGTGGGTTCAGGAGGGTAATACAGTGTGCCCGATCCCAACGGCCTCGTATCACTAGCAGTCGAGATGACAGGCATCTGCATGGCTGTAACGGATCGTACAGCCACGTCTCGATCCCTGAGTCAAAATATGGGGACGTTTGCAAGACAACAACCATCTGCACGAAGAGTTCGACGACGTTTGCAGTAGCATGGACTATCAGCTCGGAGACCATGGCTGTGGTTCCCCTTGACGCTGCATCACAGACAGGAGCGATTGCGATTGCGATGGTGTACTCCACGACGAACCTGGGTGCACGAATGGCAAAACATCACTTTTTCGGCTGAATCCAGGTTCTGCTTACAGCCTCATGAAGGTCGCATCCGTGTTTGGCGACATCGCGGTGAACGCACATTGGAAGCGCGTATTCGTCATCGCCATACTGGCGTATCACCCGGCGTGATGGTATGGGGTTCCATTGGTTACACATCTCGGTCACGTCTTGTTCGCATTGACAGAACTTTGAACAGTGAACGTTACATTTCAGATGTGTTACGACCCGTGGCTCTTCCCTTCATTCGATCCCTGCGAAACCCTACATTTCAGCAGGATAATGCACGACCGCTTGTTGCAGGTCCTGTACGGGCCTTTCTGGATACAGAAAATGTTGACTGCTGCCCTGGCCAGGAGGTTCTACAGATCTCTCACCAACTGAAAACGTCTGGTCAATGGTGGCCGAGTAACTGGCTCGTCACAATACGCCAGTCACTACAATTGATGAACTGTGGTATCGTGTTGAAGCTGCACGGGCAGCTGTACCTGTACACGCCACGAAGGATCTGTTTTACTCAATGCCCAGGCGCATCAAGGCCGTTATTACAGCCAGAGGTGGTTGTTCTAGGTACTGACTTCTCAGAATCTATGAACCCAAATTGCGTGAGAATGTAATTACATGTCAGTTCTAGTATAATATATTTGTCCATTGAATACCCGTTTATCATCCGCATTTCTTCTTGGTGTAGCAATTTTAATGGCCAGTAGTGTATGAGGAATAAAAAAAAATTGTTCCGCTTTGTTGAACAACATAGATTTTCACTGTTGTACCTCTTTTAGAGATATTTACAGGAAGTGAACTACCATCAAACAGCCGTGGTCGCAGTCTTAAAGAACAGAGGCTGGTGTGCGATCCATATTCCTGCCTCTCTCAAGACATTTCTGGTGTAGAGCCAGAAATCACATACGACAGGGTCTACATCTCGAAAAACGCGCGATGCCATTGATTCAGCAACATCCTTGCTACAATGCCGACGTTTGAAATGTCCGGTGTTTCAGGCATGTCTAGTAACCACCAGGTACTGCTAAGTGGTGTCGCACATGTCTGATTTGGATAGCCCCAACAGCGAGCCACGGTCGTACATGAAGATGAACAAAGGTCTCTCAAATATTATGCACTTTGGAGAATACCATGCGACCCAAGCCTGCGAACCTAACAAGCAGTAAGGTTAGGAAGAGCTCTTAGCGCATTACTCAACTTATCGTGAGAAAAGGGCGTTTCGACGTGTGTTGTATGCAGCGGTCCCCTCTGTTAGTACTCAGCTGTTTTGGGGGATGAAAGCTAAGATGTGGTCAGTGGTCTGTATTATTAAGAGGTCACATTGGATTGATAAATGTATGCACACAGGTCTACTACAATTTCGGATTCTTTCCGTTTTCCGTCTTAGTGATTGGACAAAAGCGGTTTCAGAAATTTTGTCTCCCCAGGTTAAAATTTTAAATCAATTCCAGTAGGGGTGGAGAGACACAGCACCGAGCGGTATTTGCGGCTGCAGGGTCTATTTTGGGGAGGGATGAAAGGAGCTCTTCGGCTTTGTAGGCTCATTTACATTAGCACTTCTATCCGCTCTTTTAATTGAGAACAATATTATCAGGCTTATTCTCATATAGCGGAGATGTTATCGATAGATCAGAAACATTTAATAGCAATGAAAAAGTTTTAATTAAAACTATCGACATATAATCTCTCATCAGAATGACGTCCGCAGCGAGGTAGTGACAAGAAAATCAGAGAGGGTTCGACGCGGCTACTTTTGTTTCTAAACTCAACCAACAATATCTGCGCACTCTTGTTTTCTGAGCCCTGAGTAAGTCTACATAGCTGCGGCGTGCGATATAGTTGGTAGTTCCGATTGATATGCTACGGAAGGGATCAGGGTACTTCGTTAAATTGCAAGATACTTGAGGCCAGGGACTAAGAATATCTGTGGAATTGTGTGCGTGAGGGAAAGTAGCGCTCAGTATTAAATTCTATTACGTGCTTAATAATCGATAGTAGGATTTGTAGACTGTACGAAGTGACATTACTCTTACAAAGCTTAGTGTCCAGTTCCGTTCGAATATTCAATTTAAGGTTTGAATTACTGTATGGAAGTATAGTAATGGACCATTGTCATTGCTATAATATCTTTGACTGACTGACCATAAAAATGACGGACATTTTAGTTGCTGTAATTGCTAAGAGTAATTAATGGATCAACCCTCTTTTTCCCTATATACAAAACACAATCACTAATCATCATTTAATTATTATTAACGTTTTTAATAAAAACTAAAGTGAATTGCACAATAGCATGTGTACTAGTCAACGATAATCATATGCAAGCTGCAAACTGTATATCTGGATGACGAAAGGTTCGTTTATGAAATATTTCGAAGCGTAAATTGTGACTTACGGGCTATTCAACATTTCATTTCCAATCGGACAGCAGTAACGCAAAATCAGAAACAGTGCGGATCCGTAGTAACACCGGAAATAGTTAATAACGTCTTTGGGTGTTAGGATACTTATTATTTCAGATTCCTGTCTTCGTTAACGCATCAACAAATAAAGAGTGATCAACAGTGAAAAAAAACAGTGATTAAAAAAGTCGGGCATATAAAGTAGATAAAAACATCAATATCTAGCCGTCCTCCGTCGACCTACTGTCGTCGACTTCTCTGACGTAACATACTTTTGGCGGTTAAGTTTGCCTGAATACAAGCCCTTACTTCAGGTTTTCTTGTAAGTTCGTGGAAAGATTGAAGTAAGGCGTCATTTAAGCTGGGGTTAGGGGACACGTTGAATATTTTAATGAAATATGTGACGAATCATTCGTGTTGTGCCACAGAGTGTTCAATACCGAATTGCTAGTCGATTTCACTAGCGCCCATTAGAAACGTTATCAACTCTCGAAATTCCCCTTGCACGTTCTTCACGCATTGGCCACCACATATCGGCAGACTGCTTTTGCCACAAGCACGAACATCGAGGCTGGCAACTCAACCGTCGTTTACGATTCCCGCTGTTGCTTGTTCGCTTATAACAGAAATTACGAGTCTATTTAAGGTATTTGCTGTCATGAGGCGGCTAGTTTTATCTGAAACAATGATCTCGCTCAACAAAGTAATATGTTACGCTACATGTGACAATGTTTGTTGATGAATGCAGCTATTGACGTGACGCTGCAAGGCCGTTGTATAACTAATACTAACAGCACGGTAGATAGGAACCAGCAAAAGAACTGTTTACGATCTCTTCCTCACGATGCAGCCATTACACCACCAGATATGTTGGTTGGTTGGTTATTTGGGGAAGGAGACCAGACAGCGAGGTCATCGGTCTCATGGGATTAAGGAAAGACGGGGAAGAAAGTCGGCCGTGCCCTTTCACAGGAACCATCCCGGCATTTGCCTGGAGCGATTTAGGGAAATCACGGAAAACCTAAATCAGGATGGCCGGACGCGGGATTGAACCGTCGTCCTCCCGAATGCGAGTCCAGTGTGCTAGCCACTGCGCCACCTCGCTCGGTACCAGATATGTCGAGAAATAATAGACCCCGAGAGCATGGCGACTGAATTGTTATAACAGAAGCTGAAAGCAACATTGGCCATTTTACAAGGTTGACACTCTCCTGCATTTCTTGCGGACAAACATGGAAGTCAATAAAAATCTTTGATGTTATGGTTAATACATTTCGAAAAGCAAATGGTTCAAAAGGCTCTCAGCACTATGGGACTCAACATATAAGGTTATCAGTACCCTAGAACTTAGAACTACTTAAACCTAACTAACCTAAGGACATCGCACACATCCACGCCCGAGGCAGGATTCGAACCTGCGACCGTAGCGGTCACGCGGCTCCAAACAGAAACGCCTAGAAACGCACCGCCACACCGGCCGGCCATAATATCAAATTGTGTAACAAATGGGTACTACAAAAATACTTCCAGTAATTACAGGTCGCCCGACATTGCTTCAACGTCTTGAGACGCTTAGGACGAAATGCAGATGGGTGCAAATAAATGGCCCAATATTCAATTTATAAAAAACGAGTGAATTTCATTAAGCATATGATGAGGAAATTAAGTGCACCAGAACACGATAAAAACATTTCCTATATCAATAATCAAAACCGTATCGCATACACTGAAGCGGATAATGCTCGGAGATGGATTATTCTGAAGAGGAAATGCGTAGCAGGAGATTTCTAGCGGTATAAAGCAATGACAGAGCTTGTGTGTACACAGGCACAGACAGAGGCACAGGCCCACCAGTGCACGTGCACTGCTCGTTACCAATATATTCTCCATAAAATATAATGTAGTAGCACACACAATGGTGCAGATAATGCTCGGAGATGGATTATTCTGAAGAGGAAATGCGTAGCAGGAGATTTCTAGCGGTATAAAGCAATGACAGAGCTTGTGTGTACACAGGCAGGGGCACAGGCTCACCAGTGCACGTGCACTGCTCGTTACCAATATATTCTCCATAAAATATAATGTAGTAGCACACACAATGGTGCAGATAATGCTCGGAGATGGATTATTCTGAAGAGGAAATGCGTAGCAGGAGATTTCTAGCGGTATAAAGCAATGACAGAGCTTGTGTGTACACAGGCACAGACAGAGGCACAGGCCCACCAGTGCACGTGCACTGCTCGTTACCAATATATTCTCCATAAAATATAATGTAGTAGCACACACAATGGTGCAGATAATGCTCGGAGATGGATTATTCTGAAGAGGAAATGCGTAGCAGGAGATTTCTAGCGGTATAAAGCAATGACAGAGCTTGTGTGTACACAGGCACAGACAGAGGCACAGGCCCACCAGTGCACGTGCACTGCTCGTTACCAATATATTCTCCATAAAATATAATGTAGTAGCACACACAATGGTGCAGATAATGCTCGGAGATGGATTATTCTGAAGAGGAAATGCGTAGCAGGAGATTTCTAGCGGTATAAAGCAATGACAGAGCTTGTGTGTACACAGGCACAGACAGAGGCACAGGCTCACCAGTGCACGTGCACTGCTCGCTACCAATATATTCTCCATAAAATATAATGTAGTAGCACACACAATGGTGCAGATAATGCTCGGAGATGGATTATTCTGAAGAGGAAATGTGTAGCAGGAGATTTCTAGCGGTATAAAGCAATGACAGAGCTTGCGTGTACACAGGCAGGGGCACAGGCTCACCAGTGCATGTGCACTGCTCGTTACCAATATATTCTCCATAAAATATAATGTAGTAGCACACACAATGGTGCAGATAATGCTCGGAGATGGATTATTCTGAAGAGGAAATGCGTAGCAGGAGATTTCTAGCGGTATAAAGCAATGACAGAGCTTGTGTGTACACAGGCACAGACAGAGGCACAGGCCCACCAGTGCACGTGCACTGCTCGTTACCAATATATTCTCCATAAAATATAATGTAGTAGCACACACAATGGTGCAGATAATGCTCGGAGATGGATTATTCTGAAGAGGAAATGCGTAGCAGGAGATTTCTAGCGGTATAAAGCAATGACAGAGCTTGTGTGTACACAGGCACAGACAGAGGCACAGGCCCACCAGTGCACGTGCACTGCTCGTTACCAATATATTCTCCATAAAATATAATGTAGTAGCACACACAATGGTGCAGATAATGCTCGGAGATGGATTATTCTGAAGAGGAAATGCGTAGCAGGAGATTTCTAGCGGTATAAAGCAATGACAGAGCTTGTGTGTACACAGGCACAGACAGAGGCACAGGCTCACCAGTGCACGTGCACTGCTCGCTACCAATATATTCTCCATAAAATATAATGTAGTAGCACACACAATGGTGCAGATAATGCTCGGAGATGGATTATTCTGAAGAGGAAATGTGTAGCAGGAGATTTCTAGCGGTATAAAGCAATGACAGAGCTTGTGTGTACACAGGCACAGACAGAGGCACAGGCCCACCAGTGCACGTGCTCTGCTCGTTACCAATATATTCTCCATAAAATATAATGTAGTAGCACACACAATGGTGCAGATAATGCTCGGAGATGGATTATTCTGAAGAGGAAATGTGTAGCAGGAGATTTCTAGCGGTATAAAGCAATGACAGAGCTTGCGTGTACACAGGCAGGGGCACAGGCTCACCAGTGCACGTGCACTGCTCGTTACCAATATATTCTCCATAAAATATAATGTAGTAGCACACACAATGGTGCAGATAATGCTCGGAGATGGATTATTCTGAAGAGGAAATGCGTAGCAGGAGATTTCTAGCGGTATAAAGCAATGACAGAGCTTGTGTGTACACAGGCACAGACAGAGGCACAGGCCCACCAGTGCACGTGCACTGCTCGTTACCAATATATTCTCCATAAAATATAATGTAGTAACACACACAATGGTGCAGATAATGCTCGGAGATGGATTATTCTGAAGAGGAAATGCGTAGCAGGAGATTTCTAGCGGTATAAAGCAATGACAGAGCTTGTGTGTACACAGGCACAGACAGAGGCACAGGCCCACCAGTGCACGTGCACTGCTCGTTACCAATATATTCTCCATAAAATATAATGTAGTAGCACACACAATGGTGCAGATAATGCTCGGAGATGGATTATTCTGAAGAGGAAATGCGTAGCAGGAGATTTCTAGCGGTATAAAGCAATGACAGAGCTTGTGTGTACACAGGCACAGACAGAGGCACAGGCCCACCAGTGCACGTGCACTGCTCGTTACCAATATATTCTCCATAAAATATAATGTAGTAACACACACAATGGTGCAGATAATGCTCGGAGATGGATTATTCTGAAGAGGAAATGCGTAGCAGGAGATTTCTAGCGGTATAAAGCAATGACAGAGCTTGTGTGTACACAGGCACAGACAGAGGCACAGGCCCACCAGTGCACGTGCACTGCTCGTTACCAATATATTCTCCATAAAATATAATGTAGTAACACACACAATGGTGCAGATAATGCTCGGAGATGGATTATTCTGAAGAGGAAATGCGTAGCAGGAGATTTCTAGCGGTATAAAGCAATGACAGAGCTTGTGTGTACACAGGCACAGACAGAGGCACAGGCCCACCAGTGCACGTGCACTGCTCGTTACCAATATATTCTCCATAAAATATAATGTAGTAACACACACAATGGTGCAGATAATGCTCGGAGATGGATTATTCTGAAGAGGAAATGCGTAGCAGGAGATTTCTAGCGGTATAAAGCAATGACAGAGCTTGTGTGTACACAGGCACAGACAGAGGCACAGGCCCACCAGTGCACGTGCACTGCTCGTTACCAATATATTCTCCATAAAATATAATGTAGTAGCACACACAATGGTGCAGATAATGCTCGGAGATGGATTATTCTGAAGAGGAAATGCGTAGCAGGAGATTTCTAGCGGTATAAAGCAATGACAGAGCTTGTGTGTACACAGGCACAGACAGAGGCACAGGCTCACCAGTGCACGTGCACTGCTCGCTACCAATATATTCTCCATAAAATATAATGTAGTAGAACACACAATGGTGCAGATAATGCTCGGAGATGGATTATTCTGAAGAGGAAATGTGTAGCAGGAGATTTCTAGCGGTATAAAGCAATGACAGAGCTTGTGTGTACACAGGCACAGACAGAGGCACAGGCCCACCAGTGCACGTGCTCTGCTCGTTACCAATATATTCTCCATAAAATATAATGTAGTAGAACACACAATGGTGCAGATAATGCTCGGAGATGGATTATTCTGAAGAGGAAATGTGTAGCAGGAGATTTCTAGCGGTATAAAGCAATGACAGAGCTTGTGTGTACACAGGCACAGACAGAGGCACAGGCTCACCAGTGCACGTGCACTGCTCGCTACCAATATATTCTCCATAAAATATAATGTAGTAGCACACACAATGGTGCAGATAATGCTCGGAGATGGATTATTCTGAAGAGGAAATGTGTAGCAGGAGATTTCTAGCGGTATAAAGCAATGACAGAGCTTGTGTGTACACAGGCACAGACAGAGGCACAGGCCCACCAGTGCACGTGCTCTGCTCGTTACCAATATATTCTCCATAAAATATAATGTAGTAGCACACACAATGGTGCAGATAATGCTCGGAGATGGATTATTCTGAAGAGGAAATGTGTAGCAGGAGATTTCTAGCGGTATAAAGCAATGACAGAGCTTGTGTGTACACAGGCAGAGGCACAGGCTCACCAGTGCACGTGCACTGCTCGTTACCAATATATTCTCCATAAAATATAATGTAGTAGCACACACAATGGTGCAGATAATGCTCGGAGATGGATTATTCTGAAGAGGAAATGCGTAGCAGGAGATTTCTAGCGGTATAAAGCAATGACAGAGCTTGTGTGTACACAGGCAGAGGCACAGGCTCACCAGTGCACGTGCACTGCTCGTTACCAATATATTCTCCATAAAATATAATGTAGTAGCACACACAATGGTGCAGATAATGCTCGGAGATGGATTATTCTGAAGAGGAAATGCGTAGCAGGAGATTTCTAGCGGTATAAAGCAATGACAGAGCTTGTGTGTACACAGGCAGAGGCACAGGCTCACCAGTGCACGTGCACTGCTCGTTACCAATATATTCTCCATAAAATATAATGTAGTAGCACACACAATGGTGCAGATATTGCTCGGAGATGGATTATTCTGAAGAGGAAATGCGTAGCAGGAGATTTCTAGCGGTATAAAGCAATGACAGAGCTTGTGTGTACACAGGCAGAGGCACAGGCTCACCAGTGCACGTGCACTCCTCGTTACCAATATATTCTCCATAAAATATAATGTAGTAGCACACAC
Organism: Schistocerca piceifrons; assembly: GCF_021461385.2. Taxonomy (NCBI): domain Eukaryota; kingdom Metazoa; phylum Arthropoda; class Insecta; order Orthoptera; family Acrididae; genus Schistocerca; species Schistocerca piceifrons. Next base: position 1,032,308,456 of record NC_060139.1, read on the forward strand.
AATGGTGCAGATAATGCTCGGAGATGGATTATTCTGAAGAGGAAATGCGTAGCAGGAGATTTCTAGCGGTATAAAGCAATGACAGAGCTTGTGTGTACACAGGCAGAGGCACAGGCTCACCAGTGCACGTGCACTGCTCGTTACCAATATATTCTCCATAAAATATAATGTAGTAGCACACACAATGGTGCAGATAATGCTCGGAGATGGATTATTCTGAAGAGGAAATGCGTAGCAGGAGATTTCTAGCGGTATAAAGCAATGACAGAGCTTGTGCGTACACAGGCAGAGGCACAGGCTCACCAGTGCACGTGCACTGCTCGTTACCAATATATTCTCCATAAAATATAATGTAGTAGCACACACAATGGTGCAGATAATGCTCGGAGATGGATTATTCTGAAGAGGAAATGCGTAGCAGGAGATTTCTAGCGGTATAAAGCAATGACAGAGCTTGTGTGTACACAGGCAGAGGCACAGGCTCACCAGTGCACGTGCACTGCTCGTTACCAATATATTCTCCATAAAATATTATGTAGTAGCACACACAATGGTGCAGATAATGCTCGGAGATGGATTATTCTGAAGAGGAAATGCGTAGCAGGAGATTTCTAGCGGTATAAAGCAATGACAGAGCTTGTGTGTACACAGGCAGAGGCACAGGCTCACCAGTGCACGTGCACTGCTCGTTACCAATATATTCTCCATAAAATATAATGTAGTAGCACACACAATGGTGCAGATAATGCTCGGAGATGGATTATTCTGAAGAGGAAATGCGTAGCAGGAGATTTCTAGCGGTATAAAGCAATGACAGAGCTTGTGTGTACACAGGCAGAGGCACAGGCTCACCAGTGCACGTGCACTGCTCGTTACCAATATATTCTCCATAAAATATAATGTAGTAGCACACACAATGGTGCAGATAATGCTCGGAGATGGATTATTCTGAAGAGGAAATGCGTAGCAGGAGATTTCTAGCGGTATAAAGCAATGACAGAGCTTGTGTGTACACAGGCAGAGGCACAGGCTCACCAGTGCACGTGCACTGCTCGTTACCAATATATTCTCCATAAAATATAATGTAGTAGCACACACAATGGTGCAGATAATGCTCGGAGATGGATTATTCTGAAGAGGAAATGCGTAGCAGGAGATTTCTAGCGGTATAAAGCAATGACAGAGCTTGTGTGTACACAGGCAGAGGCACAGGCTCACCAGTGCACGTGCACTGCTCGTTACCAATATATTCTCCATAAAATATAATGTAGTAGCACACACAATGGTGCAGATAATGCTCGGAGATGGATTATTCTGAAGAGGAAATGCGTAGCAGGAGATTTCTAGCGGTATAAAGCAATGACAGAGCTTGTGTGTACACAGGCACAGACAGAGGCACAGGCTCACCAGTGCACGTGCACTGCTCGCTACCAATATATTCTCCATAAAATATAATGTAGTAGCACACACAATGGTGCAGATAATGCTCGGAGATGGATTATTCTGAAGAGGAAATGTGTAGCAGGAGATTTCTAGCGGTATAAAGCAATGACAGAGCTTGTGTGTACACAGGCACAGACAGAGGCACAGGCCCACCAGTGCACGTGCTCTGCTCGTTACCAATATATTCTCCATAAAATATAATGTAGTAGCACACACAATGGTGCAGATAATGCTCGGAGATGGATTATTCTGAAGAGGAAATGCGTAGCAGGAGATTTCTAGCGGTATAAAGCAATGACAGAGCTTGTGTGTACACAGGCAGAGGCACAGGCTCACCAGTGCACGTGCACTGCTCGTTACCAATATATTCTCCATAAAATATAATGTAGTAGCACACACAATGGTGCAGATAATGCTCGGAGATGGATTATTCTGAAGAGGAAATGCGTAGCAGGAGATTTCTAGCGGTATAAAGCAATGACAGAGCTTGTGTGTACACAGGCAGAGGCACAGGCTCACCAGTGCACGTGCACTGCTCGTTACCAATATATTCTCCATAAAATATAATGTAGTAGCACACACAATGGTGCAGATAATGCTCGGAGATGGATTATTCTGAAGAGGAAATGTGTAGCAGGAGATTTCTAGCGGTATAAAGCAATGACAGAGCTTGTGTGTACACAGGCACAGACAGAGGCACAGGCCCACCAGTGCACGTGCTCTGCTCGTTACCAATATATTCTCCATAAAATATAATGTAGTAGCACACACAATGGTGCAGATAATGCTCGGAGATGGATTATTCTGAAGAGGAAATGCGTAGCAGGAGATTTCTAGCGGTATAAAGCAATGACAGAGCTTGTGTGTACACAGGCAGAGGCACAGGCTCACCAGTGCACGTGCACTGCTCGTTACCAATATATTCTCCATAAAATATAATGTAGTAGCACACACAATGGTGCAGATAATGCTCGGAGATGGATTATTCTGAAGAGGAAATGCGTAGCAGGAGATTTCTAGCGGTATAAAGCAATGACAGAGCTTGTGTGTACACAGGCAGAGGCACAGGCTCACCAGTGCACGTGCACTGCTCGTTACCAATATATTCTCCATAAAATATAATGTAGTAGCACACACAATGGTGCAGATAATGCTCGGAGATGGATTATTCTGAAGAGGAAATGCGTAGCAGGAGATTTCTAGCGGTATAAAGCAATGACAGAGCTTGTGTGTACACAGGCACAGACAGAGGCACAGGCTCACCAGTGCACGTGCACTGCTCGCTACCAATATATTCTCCATAAAATATAATGTAGTAGCACACACAATGGTGCAGATAATGCTCGGAGATGGATTATTCTGAAGAGGAAATGTGTAGCAGGAGATTTCTAGCGGTATAAAGCAATGACAGAGCTTGTGTGTACACAGGCACAGACAGAGGCACAGGCCCACCAGTGCACGTGCTCTGCTCGTTACCAATATATTCTCCATAAAATATAATGTAGTAGCACACACAATGGTGCAGATAATGCTCGGAGATGGATTATTCTGAAGAGGAAATGCGTAGCAGGAGATTTCTAGCGGTATAAAGCAATGACAGAGCTTGTGTGTACACAGGCAGAGGCACAGGCTCACCAGTGCACGTGCACTGCTCGTTACCAATATATTCTCCATAAAATATAATGTAGTAGCACACACAATGGTGCAGATAATGCTCGGAGATGGATTATTCTGAAGAGGAAATGCGTAGCAGGAGATTTCTAGCGGTATAAAGCAATGACAGAGCTTGTGTGTACACAGGCAGAGGCACAGGCTCACCAGTGCACGTGCACTGCTCGTTACCAATATATTCTCCATAAAATATAATGTAGTAGCACACACAATGGTGCAGATAATGCTCGGAGATGGATTATTCTGAAGAGGAAATGCGTAGCAGGAGATTTCTAGCGGTATAAAGCAATGACAGAGCTTGTGTGTACACAGGCAGAGGCACAGGCTCACCAGTGCACGTGCACTGCTCGTTACCAATATATTCTCCATAAAATATAATGTAGTAGCACACACAATGGTGCAGATAATGCTCGGAGATGGATTATTCTGAAGAGGAAATGCGTAGCAGAAGATTTCTAGCGGTATAAAGCAATGACAGAGCTTGTGTGTACACAGGCAGAGGCACAGGCTCACCAGTGCACGTGCACTGCTCGTTACCAATATATTCTCCATAAAATATAATGTAGTAGCACACACAATGGTGCAGATAATGCTCGGAGATGGATTATTCTGAAGAGGAAATGCGTAGCAGGAGATTTCTAGCGGTATAAAGCAATGACAGAGCTTGTGTGTACACAGGCAGAGGCACAGGCTCACCAGTGCACGTGCACTGCTCGTTACCAATATATTCTCCATAAAATATAATGTAGTAGCACACACAATGGTGCAGATAATGCTCGGAGATGGATTATTCTGAAGAGGAAATGCGTAGCAGGAGATTTCTAGCGGTATAAAGCAATGACAGAGCTTGTGTGTACACAGGCAGAGGCACAGGCTCACCAGTGCACGTGCACTGCTCGTTACCAATATATTCTCCATAAAATATAATGTAGTAGCACACACAATGGTGCAGATAATGCTCGGAGATGGATTATTCTGAAGAGGAAATGCGTAGCAGGAGATTTCTAGCGGTATAAAGCAATGACAGAGCTTGTGTGTACACAGGCAGAGGCACAGGCTCACCAGTGCACGTGCACTGCTCGTTACCAATATATTCTCCATAAAATATAATGTAGTAGCACACACAATGGTGCAGATAATGCTCGGAGATGGATTATTCTGAAGAGGAAATGCGTAGCAGGAGATTTCTAGCGGTATAAAGCAATGACAGAGCTTGTGTGTACACAGGCAGAGGCACAGGCTCACCAGTGCACGTGCACTGCTCGTTACCAATATATTCTCCATAAAATATAATGTAGTAGCACACACAATGGTGCAGATAATGCTCGGAGATGGATTATTCTGAAGAGGAAATGCGTAGCAGGAGATTTCTAGCGGTATAAAGCAATGACAGAGCTTGTGTGTACACAGGCAGAGGCACAGGCTCACCAGTGCACGTGCACTGCTCGTTACCAATATATTCTCCATAAAATATAATGTAGTAGCACACACAATGGTGCAGATAATGCTCGGAGATGGATTATTCTGAAGAGGAAATGCGTAGCAGGAGATTTCTAGCGGTATAAAGCAATGACAGAGCTTGTGTGTACACAGGCAGAGGCACAGGCTCACCAGTGCACGTGCACTGCTCGTTACCAATATATTCTCCATAAAATATAATGTAGTAGCACACACAATGGTGCAGATAATGCTCGGAGATGGATTATTCTGAAGAGGAAATGCGTAGCAGAAGATTTCTAGCGGTATAAAGCAATGACAGAGCTTGTGTGTACACAGGCAGAGGCACAGGCTCACCAGTGCACGTGCACTGCTCGTTACCAATATATTCTCCATAAAATATAATGTAGTAGCACACACAATGGTGCAGATAATGCTCGGAGATGGATTATTCTGAAGAGGAAATGCGTAGCAGGAGATTTCTAGCGGTATAAAGCAATGACAGAGCTTGTGTGTACACAGGCAGAGGCACAGGCTCACCAGTGCACGTGCACTGCTCGTTACCAATATATTCTCCATAAAATATAATGTAGTAGCACACACAATGGTGCAGATAATGCTCGGAGATGGATTATTCTGAAGAGGAAATGCGTAGCAGGAGATTTCTAGCGGTATAAAGCAATGACAGAGCTTGTGTGTACACAGGCAGAGGCACAGGCTCACCAGTGCACGTGCACTGCTCGTTACCAATATATTCTCCATAAAATATAATGTAGTAGCACACACAATGGTGCAGATAATGCTCAGAGATGGATTATTCTGAAGAGGAAATGCGTAGCAGGAGATTTCTAGCGGTATAAAGCAATGACAGAGCTTGTGTGTACACAGGCAGAGGCACAGGCTCACCAGTGCACGTGCACTGCTCGTTACCAATATATTCTCCATAAAATATAATGTAGTAGCACACACAATGGTGCAGATAATGCTCGGAGATGGATTATTCTGAAGAGGAAATGCGTAGCAGGAGATTTCTAGCGGTATAAAGCAATGACAGAGCTTGTGTGTACACAGGCAGAGGCACAGGCTCACCAGTGCACGTGCACTGCTCGTTACCAATATATTCTCCATAAAATATAATGTAGTAGCACACACAATGGTGCAGATAATGCTCGAAGATGGATTATTCTGAAGAGGAAATGCGTAGCAGGAGATTTCTAGCGGTATAAAGCAATGACAGAGCTTGTGTGTACACAGGCACAGACAGAGGCACAGGCTCACCAGTGCACGTGCACTGCTCGCTACCAATATATTCTCCATAAAATATAATGTAGTAGCACACACAATGGTGCAGATAATGCTCGGAGATGGATTATTCTGAAGAGGAAATGTGTAGCAGGAGATTTCTAGCGGTATAAAGCAATGACAGAGCTTGTGTGTACACAGGCACAGACAGAGGCACAGGCCCACCAGTGCACGTGCTCTGCTCGTTACCAATATATTCTCCATAAAATATAATGTAGTAGCACACACAATGGTGCAGATAATGCTCGGAGATGGATTACTCTGAAGAGGAAATGTGTAGCAGGAGATTTCTAGCGGTATAAAGCAATGACAGAGCTTGTGTGTACACAGGCAGAGGCACAGGCTCACCAGTGCACGTGCACTGCTCGTTACCAATATATTCTCCATAAAATATAATGTAGTAGCACACACAATGGTGCAGATAATGCTCGGAGATGGATTATTCTGAAGAGGAAATGCGTAGCAGGAGATTTCTAGCGGTATAAAGCAATGACAGAGCTTGTGTGTACACAGGCAGAGGCACAGGCTCACCAGTGCACGTGCACTGCTCGTTACCAATATATTCTCCATAAAATATAATGTAGTAGCACACACAATGGTGCAGATAATGCTCGGAGATGGATTATTCTGAAGAGGAAATGTGTAGCAGGAGATTTCTAGCGGTATAAAGCAATGACAGAGCTTGTGTGTACACAGGCACAGACAGAGGCACAGGCCCACCAGTGCACGTGCTCTGCTCGTTACCAATATATTCTCCATAAAATATAATGTAGTAGCACACACAATGGTGCAGATAATGCTCGGAGATGGATTATTCTGAAGAGGAAATGTGTAGCAGGAGATTTCTAGCGGTATAAAGCAATGACAGAGCTTGTGTGTACACAGGCAGAGGCACAGGCTCACCAGTGCACGTGCACTGCTCGTTACCAATATATTCTCCATAAAATATAATGTAGTAGCACACACAATGGTGCAGATAATGCTCGGAGATGGATTATTCTGAAGAGGAAATGTGTAGCAGGAGATTTCTAGCGGTATAAAGCAATGACAGAGCTTGTGTGTACACAGGCACAGACAGAGGCACAGGCTCACCAGTGCACGTGCACTGCTCGCTACCAATATATTCTCCATAAAATATAATGTAGTAGCACACACAATGGTGCAGATAATGCTCGGAGATGGATTATTCTGAAGAGGAAATGTGTAGCAGGAGATTTCTAGCGGTATAAAGCAATGACAGAGCTTGTGTGTACACAGGCACAGACAGAGGCACAGGCCCACCAGTGCACGTGCTCTGCTCGTTACCAATATATTCTCCATAAAATATAATGTAGTAGCACACACAATGGTGCAGATAATGCTCGGAGATGGATTATTCTGAAGAGGAAATGTGTAGCAGGAGATTTCTAGCGGTATAAAGCAATGACAGAGCTTGTGTGTACACAGGCAGAGGCACAGGCTCACCAGTGCACGTGCACTGCTCGTTACCAATATATTCTCCATAAAATATAATGTAGTAGCACACACAATGGTGCAGATAATGCTCGGAGATGGATTATTCTGAAGAGGAAATGCGTAGCAGGAGATTTCTAGCGGTATAAAGCAATGACAGAGCTTGTGTGTACACAGGCACAGACAGAGGCACAGGCTCACCAGTGCACGTGCACTGCTCGCTACCAATATATTCTCCATAAAATATAATGTAGTAGCACACACAATGGTGCAGATAATGCTCGGAGATGGATTATTCTGAAGAGGAAATGTGTAGCAGGAGATTTCTAGCGGTATAAAGCAATGACAGAGCTTGTGTGTACACAGGCACAGACAGAGGCACAGGCCCACCAGTGCACGTGCTCTGCTCGTTACCAATATATTCTCCATAAAATATAATGCAGTAGCACACACAATGGTGCAGATAATGCTCGGAGATGGATTATTCTGAAGAGGAAATGTGTAGCAGGAGATTTCTAGCGGTATAAAGCAATGACAGAGCTTGTGTGTACACAGGCAGAGGCACAGGCTCACCAGTGCACGTGCACTGCTCGTTACCAATATATTCTCCATAAAATATAATGTAGTAGCACACACAATGGTGCAGATAATGCTCGGAGATGGATTATTCTGAAGAGGAAATGCGTAGCAGGAGATTTCTAGCGGTATAAAGCAATGACAGAGCTTGTGTGTACACAGGCACAGACAGAGGCACAGGCCCACCAGTGCACGTGCTCTGCTCGTTACCAATATATTCTCCATAAAATATAATGTAGTAGCACACACAATGGTGCAGATAATGCTCGGAGATGGATTATTCTGAAGAGGAAATGTGTAGCAGGAGATTTGTAGCGGTATAAAGCAATGACAGAGCTTGTGTGTACACAGGCAGAGGCACAGGCTCACCAGTGCACGTGCACTGCTCGTTACCAATATATTCTCCATAAAATATAATGTAGTAGCACACACAATGGTGCAGATAATGCTCGGAGATGGATTATTCTGAAGAGGAAATGCGTAGCAGGAGATTTCTAGCGGTATAAAGCAATGACAGAGCTTGTGTGTACACAGGCAGAGGCACAGGCTCACCAGTGCACGTGCACTGCTCGTTACCAATATATTCTCCATAAAATATAATGTAGTAGCACACACAATGGTGCAGATAATGCTCGGAGATGGATTATTCTGAAGAGGAAATGCGTAGCAGGAGATTTGTAGCGGTATAAAGCAATGACAGAGCTTGTGTGTACACAGGCAGAGGCACAGGCTCACCAGTGCACGTGCACTGCTCGTTACCAATATATTCTCCATAAAATATAATGTAGTAGCACACACAATGGTGCAGATAATGCTCGGAGATGGATTATTCTGAAGAGGAAATGCGTAGCAGGAGATTTCTAGCGGTATAAAGCAATGACAGAGCTTGTGTGTACACAGGCAGAGGCACAGGCTCACCAGTGCACGTGCACTGCTCGTTACCAATATATTCTCCATAAAATATAATGTAGTAGCACACACAATGGTGCAGATAATGCTCGGAGATGGATTATTCTGAAGAGGAAATGCGTAGCAGGAGATTTCTAGCGGTATAAAGCAATGACAGAGCTTGTGTGTACACAGGCAGAGGCACAGGCTCACCAGTGCACGTGCACTGCTCGTTACCAATATATTCTCCATAAAATATAATGTAGTAGCACACACAATGGTGCAGATAATGCTCGGAGATGGATTATTCTGAAGAGGAAATGCGTAGCAGGAGATTTCTAGCGGTATAAAGCAATGACAGAGCTTGTGTGTACACAGGCAGAGGCACAGGCTCACCAGCGCACGTGCACTGCTCGTTACCAATATATTCTCCATAAAATATAATGTAGTAGCACACACAATGGTGCAGATAATGCTCGGAGATGGATTATTCTGAAGAGGAAATGCGTAGCAGGAGATTTCTAGCGGTATAAAGCAATGACAGAGCTTGTGTGTACACAGGCAGAGGCACAGGCTCACCAGTGCACGTGCACTGCTCGTTACCAATATATTCTCCATAAAATATAATGTAGTAGCACACACAATGGTGCAGATAATGCTCGGAGATGGATTATTCTGAAGAGGAAATGCTTAGCAGGAGATTTCTAGCGGTATAAAGCAATGACAGAGCTTGTGTGTACACAGGCACAGACAGAGGCACAGGCTCACCAGTGCACGTGCACTGCTCGTTACCAATATATTCTCCATAAAATATAATGTAGTAGCACACACAATGGTGCAGATAATGCTCGGAGATGGATTATTCTGAAGAGGAAATGCTTAGCAGGAGATTTCTAGCGGTATAAAGCAATGACAGCGCTTGTGTGTACACAGGCAGAGGCACAGGCTCACCAGTGCACGTGCACTGCTCGTTACCAATATATTCTCCATAAAATATAATGTAGTAGCACACACAATGGTGCAGATAATGCTCGGAGATGGATTATTCTGAAGAGGAAATGCTTAGCAGGAGATTTCTAGCGGTATAAAGCAATGACAGAGCTTGTGTGTACACAGGCACAGACAGAGGCACAGGCCCACCAGTGCACGTGCACTGCTCGTTACCAATATATTCTCCATAAAATATAATGTAGTAGCACACACAATTGTGCAGATAACGCTCGGAGATGGATTATTCTGAAGAGGAAATGCGTAGCAGGAGATTTCTAGCGGTATAAAGCAATGACAGAGCTTGTGTGTACACAGGCAGAGGCACAGGCTCACCAGTGCACGTGCACTGCTCGTTACCAATATATTCTCCATAAAATATAATGTAGTAGCACACACAATTGTGCAGATAACGCTCGGAGATGGATTATTCTGAAGAGGAAATGCGTAGCAGGAGATTTCTAGCGGTATAAAGCAATGACAGAGCTTGTGTGTACACAGGCACAGACAGAGGCACAGGCCCACCAGTGCACGTGCACTGCTCGTTACCAATATATTCTCCATAAAATATAATGTAGTAGCACACACAATGGTGCAGATAACGCTCGGAGATGGATTATTCTGAAGAGGAAATGCGTAGCAGGAGATTTCTAGCGGTATAAAGCAATGACAGAGCTTGTGTGTACACAGGCAGAGGCACAGGCTCACCAGTGCACGTGCACTGCTCGTTACCAATATATTCTCCATAAAATATAATGTAGTAGCACACACAATGGTGCAGATAATGCTCGGAGATGGATAATTCTGAAGAGGAAATGCGTAGCAGGAGATTTCTAGCGGTATAAAGCAATGACAGAGCTTGTGTGTACACAGGCACAGACAGAGGCACAGGCCCACCAGTGCACGTGCACTGCTCGTTACCAATATATTCTCCATAAAATATAATGTAGTAGCACACACAATTGTGCAGATAACGCTCGGAGATGGATTATTCTGAAGAGGAAATGCGTAGCAGGAGATTTCTAGCGGTATAAAGCAATGACAGAGCTTGTGTGTACACAGGCAGAGGCACAGGCTCACCAGTGCACGTGCACTGCTCGTTACCAATATATTCTCCATAAAATATAATGTAGTAGCACACACAATGGTGCAGATAATGCTCGGAGATGGATTATTCTGAAGAGGAAATGCGTAGCAGGAGATTTCTAGCGGTATAAAGCAATGACAGAGCTTGTGTGTACACAGGCACAGACAGAGGCACAGGCCCACCAGTGCACGTGCACTGCTCGTTACCAATATATTCTCCATAAAATATAGTGTAGTAGCACACACAATTGTGCAGATAACGCTCGGAGATGGATTATTCTGAAGAGGAAATGCGTAGCAGGAGATTTCTAGCGGTATAAAGCAATGACAGAGCTTGTGTGTACACAGGCAGAGGCACAGGCTCACCAGTGCACGTGCACTGCTCGTTACCAATATATTCTCCATAAAATATAATGTAGTAGCACACACAATGGTGCAGATAATGCTCGGAGATGGATTATTCTGAAGAGGAAATGCGTAGCAGGAGATTTCTAGCGGTATAAAGCAATGACAGAGCTTGTGTGTACACAGGCACAGACAGAGGCACAGGCCCACCAGTGCACGTGCACTGCTCGTTACCAATATATTCTCCATAAAATATAATGTAGTAGCACACACAATTGTGCAGATAACGCTCGGAGATGGATTATTCTGAAGAGGAAATGCGTAGCAGGAGATTTCTAGCGGTATAAAGCAATGACAGAGCTTGTGTGTACACAGGCACAGACAGAGGCACAGGCCCACCAGTGCACGTGCACTGCTCGTTACCAATATATTCTCCATAAAATATAATGTAGTAGCACACACAATTGTGCAGATAACGCTCGGAGATGGATTATTCTGAAGAGGAAATGCGTAGCAGGAGATTTCTAGCGGTATAAAGCAATGACAGAGCTTGTGTGTACACAGACAGAGGCACAGGCTCACCAGTGCACGTGCACTGCTCGCTACCAATATATTCTCCATAAAATATAATGTAGTAGCACACACAATGGTGCAGATAATGCTCGGAGATGGATTATTCTGAAGAGGAAATGCGTAGCAGGAGATTTCTAGCGGTATAAAGCAATGACAGAGCTTGTGTGTACACAGGCACAGACAGAGGCACAGGCCCACCAGTGCACGTGCTCTGCTCGTTACCAATATATTCTCCATAAAATATAATGTAGTAACACACACAATTGTGCAGATAACGCTCGGAGATGGATTATTCTGAAGAGGAAATGCGTAGCAGGAGATTTCTAGCGGTATAAAGCAATGACAGAGCTTGTGTGTACACAGGCACAGACAGAGGCACAGGCCCACCAGTGCACGTGCACTGCTCGTTACCAATATATTCTCCATAAAATATAATGTAGTAGCACACACAATGGTGCAGATAATGCTCGGAGATGGATTATTCTGAAGAGGAAATGCGTAGCAGGAGATTTCTAGCGGTATAAAGCAATGACAGAGCTTGTATGTACACAGGCAGAGGCACAGGCTCACCAGTGCACGTGCACTGCTCGTTACCAATATATTCTCCATAAAATATAATGTAGTAGCACACACAATGGTGCAGATAATGCTCGGAGATGGATTATTCTGAAGAGGAAATGCGTAGCAGGAGATTTCTAGCGGTATAAAGCAATGACAGAGCTTGTGTGTACACAGGCAGAGGCACAGGCTCACCAGTGCACGTGCACTGCTCGTTACCAATATATTCTCCATAAAATATAATGTAGTAGCACACACAATGGTGCAGATAATGCTCGGAGATGGATTATTCTGAAGAGGAAATGCGTAGCAGGAGATTTCTAGCGGTATAAAGCAATGACAGAGCTTGTGTGTACACAGGCAGAGGCACAGGCTCACCAGTGCACGTGCACTGCTCGTTACCAATATATTCTCCATAAAATATAATGTAGTAGCACACACAATGGTGCAGATAATGCTCGGAGATGGATTATTCTGAAGAGGAAATGCGTAGCAGGAGATTTCTAGCGGTATAAAGCAATGACAGAGCTTGTGTGTACACAGGCACAGACAGAGGCACAGGCCCACCAGTGCACGTGCACTGCTCGTTACCAATATATTCTCCATAAAATATAATGTAGTAGCACACACAATTGTGCAGATAACGCTGGGAGATGGATTATTCTGAAGAGGAAATGCGTAGCAGGAGATTTCTAGCGGTATAAAGCAATGACAGAGCTTGTGTGTACACAGGCAGAGGCACAGGCTCACCAGTGCACGTGCACTGCTCGTTACCAATATATTCTCCATAAAATATAATGTAGTAGCACACACAATGGTGCAGATAATGCTCGGAGATGGATTATTCTGAAGAGGAAATGCGTAGCAGGAGATTTCTAGCGGTATAAAGCAATGACAGAGCTTGTGTGTACACAGGCAGAGGCACAGGCCCACCAGTGCACGTGCACTGCTCGCTACCAATATATTCTCCATAAAATATAATGTAGTAGCACACACAATTGTGCAGATAACGCTCGGAGATGGATTATTCTGAAGAGGAAATGCGTAGCAGGAGATTTCTAGCGGTATAAAGCAATGACAGAGCTTGTGTGTACACAGGCACAGACAGAGGCACAGGCTCACCAGTGCACGTGCACTGCTCGCTACCAATATATTCTCCATAAAATATAATGTAGTAGCACACACAATGGTGCAGATAATGCTCGGAGATGGATTATTCTGAAGAGGAAATGCGTAGCAGGAGATTTCTAGCGGTATAAAGCAATGACAGAGCTTGTGTGTACACAGGCACAGACAGAGGCACAGGCCCACCAGTGCACGTGCACTGCTCGCTACCAATATATTCTCCATAAAATATAATGTAGTAGCACACACAATTGTGCAGATAACGCTCGGAGATGGATTATTCTGAAGAGGAAATGCGTAGCAGGAGATTTCTAGCGGTATAAAGCAATGACAGAGCTTGTGTGTACACAGGCACAGACAGAGGCACAGGCCCACCAGTGCACGTGCACTGCTCGTTACCAATATATTCTCCATAAAATATAATGTAGTAGCACACACAATTGTGCAGATAACGCTCGGAGATGGATTATTCTGAAGAGGAAATGCGTAGCAGGAGATTTCTAGCGGTATAAAGCAATGACAGAGCTTGTGTGTACACAGGCAGAGGCACAGGCCCACCAGTGCACGTGCACTGCTCGCTACCAATATATTCTCCATAAAATATAATGTAGTAGCACACACAATTGTGCAGATAACGCTCGGAGATGGATTATTCTGAAGAGGAAATGCGTAGCAGGAGATTTCTAGCGGTATAAAGCAATGACAGAGCTTGTGTGTACACAGGCACAGACAGAGGCACAGGCCCACCAGTGCACGTGCACTGCTCGTTACCAATATATTCTCCATAAAATATAATGTAGTAGCACACACAATGGTGCAGATAATGCTCGGAGATGGATTATTCTGAAGAGGAAATGCGTAGCAGGAGATTTCTAGCGGTATAAAGCAATGACAGAGCTTGTGTGTACACAGGCACAGACAGAGGCACAGGCCCACCAGTGCACGTGCACTGCTCGCTACCAATATATTCTCCATAAAATATAATGTAGTAGCACACACAATTGTGCAGATAACGCTCGGAGATGGATTATTCTGAAGAGGAAATGCGTAGCAGGAGATTTCTAGCGGTATAAAGCAATGACAGAGCTTGTGTGTACACAGGCACAGACAGAGGCACAGGCCCACCAGTGCACGTGCACTGCTCGTTACCAATATATTCTCCATAAAATATAATGTAGTAGCACACACAATTGTGCAGATAACGCTCGGAGATGGATTATTCTGAAGAGGAAATGCGTAGCAGGAGATTTCTAGCGGTATAAAGCAATGACAGAGCTTGTGTGTACACAGGCACAGACAGAGGCACAGGCCCACCAGTGCACGTGCACTGCTCGCTACCAATATATTCTCCATAAAATATAATGTAGTAGCACACACAATTGTGCAGATAACGCTCGGAGATGGATTATTCTGAAGAGGAAATGCGTAGCAGGAGATTTCTAGCGGTATAAAGCAATGACAGAGCTTGTGTGTACACAGGCACAGACAGAGGCACAGGCCCACCAGTGCACGTGCACTGCTCGCTACCAATATATTCTCCATAAAATATAATGTAGTAGCACACACAATGGTGCAGATAATGCTCGGAGATGGATTATTCTGAAGAGGAAATGCGTAGCAGGAGATTTCTAGCGGTATAAAGCAATGACAGAGCTTGTGTGTACACAGGCACAGACAGAGGCACAGGCCCACCAGTGCACGTGCACTGCTCGCTACCAATATATTCTCCATAAAATATAATGTAGTAGCACACACAATTGTGCAGATAACGCTCGGAGATGGATTATTCTGAAGAGGAAATGCGTAGCAGGAGATTTCTAGCGGTATAAAGCAATGACAGAGCTTGTGTGTACACAGGCACAGACAGAGGCACAGGCCCACCAGTGCACGTGCACTGCTCGTTACCAATATATTCTCCATAAAATATAATGTAGTAGCACACACAATGGTGCAGATAATGCTCGGAGATGGATTATTCTGAAGAGGAAATGCGTAGCAGGAGATTTCTAGCGGTATAAAGCAATGACAGAGCTTGTGTGTACACAGGCACAGACAGAGGCACAGGCCCACCAGTGCACGTGCACTGCTCGTTACCAATATATTCTCCATAAAATATAATGTAGTAGCACACACAATTGTGCAGATAACGCTCGGAGATGGATTATTCTGAAGAGGAAATGCGTAGCAGGAGATTTCTAGCGGTATAAAGCAATGACAGAGCTTGTGTGTACACAGGCACAGACAGAGGCACCGGCCCACCAGTGCACGTGCACTGCTCGCTACCAATATATTCTCCATAAAATATAATGTAGTAGCACACACAATTGTGCAGATAACGCTCGGAGATGGATTATTCTGAAGAGGAAATGCGTAGCAGGAGATTTCTAGCGGTATAAAGCAATGACAGAGCTTGTGTGTACACAGGCACAGACAGAGGCACAGGCTCACCAGTGCACGTGCACTGCTCGCTACCAATATATTCTCCATAAAATATAATGTAGTAGCACACACAATGGTGCAGATAATGCTCGGAGATGGATTATTCTGAAGAGGAAATGCGTAGCAGGAGATTTCTAGCGGTATAAAGCAATGACAGAGCTTGTGTGTACACAGGCACAGACAGAGGCACAGGCCCACCAGTGCACGTGCACTGCTCGTTACCAATATATTCTCCATAAAATATAATGTAGTAGCACACACAATTGTGCAGATAACGCTCGGAGATGGATTATTCTGAAGAGGAAATGCGTAGCAGGAGATTTCTAGCGGTATAAAGCAATGACAGAGCTTGTGTGTACACAGGCACAGACAGAGGCACAGGCCCACCAGTGCACGTGCACTGCTCGTTACCAATATATTCTCCATAAAATATAATGTAGTAGCACACACAATGGTGCAGATAATGCTCGGAGATGGATTATTCTGAAGAGGAAATGCGTAGCAGGAGATTTCTAGCGGTATAAAGCAATGACAGAGCTTGTATGTACACAGGCAGAGGCACAGGCTCACCAGTGCACGTGCACTGCTCGTTACCAATATATTCTCCATAAAATATAATGTAGTAGCACACACAATGGTGCAGATAATGCTCGGAGATGGATTATTCTGAAGAGGAAATGCGTAGCAGGAGATTTCTAGCGGTATAAAGCAATGACAGAGCTTGTGTGTACACAGGCAGAGGCACAGGCTCACCAGTGCACGTGCACTGCTCGTTACCAATATATTCTCCATAAAATATAATGTAGTAGCACACACAATGGTGCAGATAATGCTCGGAGATGGATTATTCTGAAGAGGAAATGCGTAGCAGGAGATTTCTAGCGGTATAAAGCAATGACAGAGCTTGTGTGTACACAGGCAGGGGCACAGGCTCACCAGTGCACGTGCACTGCTCGTTACCAATATATTCTCCATAAAATATAATGTAGTAGCACACACAATGGTGCAGATAATGCTCGGAGATGGATTATTCTGAAGAGGAAATGCGTAGCAGGAGATTTCTAGCGGTATAAAGCAATGACAGAGCTTGTGTGTACACAGGCAGAGGCACAGGCTCACCAGTGCACGTGCACTGCTCGTTACCAATATATTCTCCATAAAATATAATGTAGTAGCACACACAATGGTGCAGATTATGCTCGGAGATGGATTATTCTGAAGAGGAAATGCGTAGCAGGAGATTTCTAGCGGTATAAAGCAATGACAGAGCTTGTGTGTACACAGGCAGAGGCACAGGCTCACCAGTGCACGTGCACTGCTCGTTACCAATATATTCTCCATAAAATATAATGTAGTAGCACACACAATGGTGCAGATAATGCTCGGAGATGGATTATTCTGAAGAGGAAATGCGTAGCAGGAGATTTCTAGCGGTATAAAGCAATGACAGAGCTTGTGTGTACACAGGCAGAGGCACAGGCTCACCAGTGCACGTGCACTGCTCGTTACCAATATATTCTCCATAAAATATAATGTAGTAGCACACACAATGGTGCAGATAATGCTCGGAGATGGATTATTCTGAAGAGGAAATGCGTAGCAGGAGATTTCTAGCGGTATAAAGCAATGACAGAGCTTGTGTGTACACAGGCAGAGGCACAGGCTCACCAGTGCACGTGCACTGCTCGTTACCAATATATTCTCCATAAAATATAATGTAGTAGCACACACAATGGTGCAGATAATGCTCGGAGATGGATTATTCTGAAGAGGAAATGCGTAGCAGGAGATTTCTAGCGGTATAAAGCAATGACAGAGCTTGTGTGTACACAGGCAGAGGCACAGGCTCACCGGTGCACGTGCACTGCTCGTTACCAATATATTCTCCATAAAATATAATGTAGTAGCACACACAATGGTGCAGATAATGCTCGGAGATGGATTATTCTGAAGAGGAAATGCGTAGCAGGAGATTTCTAGCGGTATAAAGCAATGACAGAGCTTGTGTGTACACAGGCAGAGGCACAGGCTCACCAGTGCACGTGCACTGCTCGTTACCAATATATTCTCCATAAAATATAATGTAGTAGCACACACAATGGTGCAGATAATGCTCGGAGATGGATTATTCTGAAGAGGAAATGCGTAGCAGGAGATTTCTAGCGGTATAAAGCAATGACAGAGCTTGTGTGTACGCAGGCAGAGGCACAGGCTCACCAGTGCACGTGCACTGCTCGTTACCAATATATTCTCCATAAAATATAATGTAGTAGCACACACAATGGTGCAGATAATGCTCGGAGATGGATTATTCTGAAGAGGAAATGCGTAGCAGGAGATTTCTAGCGGTATAAAGCAATGACAGAGCTTGTGTGTACACAGGCAGAGGCACAGGCTCACCAGTGCACGTGCACTGCTCGTTACCAATATATTCTCCATAAAATATAATGTAGTAGCACACACAATGGTGCAGATAATGCTCGGAGATGGATTATTCTGAAGAGGAAATGCGTAGCAGGAGATTTCTAGCGGTATAAAGCAATGACAGAGCTTGTGTGTACACAGGCAGAGGCACAGGCTCACCAGTGCACGTGCACTGCTCGTTACCAATATATTCTCCATAAAATATAATGTAGTAGCACACACAATGGTGCAGATAATGCTCGGAGATGGATTATTCTGAAGAGGAAATGCGTAGCAGGAGATTTCTAGCGGTATAAAGCAATGACAGAGCTTGTGTGTACACAGGCAGAGGCACAGGCTCACCAGTGCACGTGCACTGCTCGTTACCAATATATTCTCCATAAAATATAATGTAGTAGCACACACAATGGTGCAGATAATGCTCGGAGATGGATTATTCTGAAGAGGAAATGCGTAGCAGGAGATTTCTAGCGGTATAAAGCAATGACAGAGCTTGTGTGTACACAGGCAGAGGCACAGGCTCACCAGTGCACGTGCACTGCTCGTTACCAATATATTCTCCATAAAATATAATGTAGTAGCACACACAATGGTGCAGATAATGCTCGGAGATGGATTATTCTGAAGAGGAAATGCGTAGCAGGAGATTTCTAGCGGTATAAAGCAATGACAGAGCTTGTGTGTACACAGGCAGAGGCACAGGCTCACCAGTGCACGTGCACTGCTCGTTACCAATATATTCTCCATAAAATATAATGTAGTAGCACACACAATGGTGCAGATAATGCTCGGAGATGGATTATTCTGAAGAGGAAATGCGTAGCAGGAGATTTCTAGCGGTATAAAGCAATGACAGAGCTTGTGTGTACACAGGCAGAGGCACAGGCTCACCAGTGCACGTGCACTGCTCGTTACCAATATATTCTCCATAAAATATAATGTAGTAGCACACACAATGGTGCAGATAATGCTCGGAGATGGATTATTCTGAAGAGGAAATGCGTAGCAGGAGATTTCTAGCGGTATAAAGCAATGACAGAGCTTGTGTGTACACAGGCAGAGGCACAGGCTCACCAGTGCACGTGCACTGCTCGTTACCAATATATTCTCCATAAAATATAATGTAGTAGCACACACAATGGTGCAGATAATGCTCGGAGATGGATTATTCTGAAGAGGAAATGCGTAGCAGGAGATTTCTAGCGGTATAAAGCAATGACAGAGCTTGTGTGTACACAGGCAGAGGCACAGGCTCACCAGTGCACGTGCACTGCTCGTTACCAATATATTCTCCATAAAATATAATGTAGTAGCACACACAATGGTGCAGATAATGCTCGGAGATGGATTATTCTGAAGAGGAAATGCGTAGCAGGAGATTTCTAGCGGTATAAAGCAATGACAGAGCTTGTGTGTACACAGGCAGAGGCACAGGCTCACCAGTGCACGTGCACTGCTCGTTACCAATATATTCTCCATAAAATATAATGTAGTAGCACACACAATGGTGCAGATAATGCTCGGAGATGGATTATTCTGAAGAGGAAATGCGTAGCAGGAGATTTCTAGCGGTATAAAGCAATGACAGAGCTTGTGTGTACACAGGCAGAGGCACAGGCTCACCAGTGCACGTGCACTGCTCGTTACCAATATATTCTCCATAAAATATAATGTAGTAGCACACACAATGGTGCAGATAATGCTCGGAGATGGATTATTCTGAAGAGGAAATGCGTAGCAGGAGATTTCTAGCGGTATAAAGCAATGACAGAGCTTGTGTGTACACAGGCAGAGGCACAGGCTCACCAGTGCACGTGCACTGCTCGTTACCAATATATTCTCCATAAAATATAATGTAGTAGCACACACAATGGTGCAGATAATGCTCGGAGATGGATTATTCTGAAGAGGAAATGCGTAGCAGGAGATTTCTAGCGGTATAAAGCAATGACAGAGCTTGTGTGTACACAGGCAGAGGCACAGGCTCACCAGTGCACGTGCACTGCTCGTTACCAATATATTCTCCATAAAATATAATGTAGTAGCACACACAATGGTGCAGATAATGCTCGGAGATGGATTATTCTGAAGAGGAAATGCGTAGCAGGAGATTTCTAGCGGTATAAAGCAATGACAGAGCTTGTGTGTACACAGGCAGAGGCACAGGCTCACCAGTGCACGTGCACTGCTCGTTACCAATATATTCTCCATAAAATATAATGTAGTAGCACACACAATGGTGCAGATAATGCTCGGAGATGGATTATTCTGAAGAGGAAATGCGTAGCAGGAGATTTCTAGCGGTATAAAGCAATGACAGAGCTTGTGTGTACACAGGCAGAGGCACAGGCTCACCAGTGCACGTGCACTGCTCGTTACCAATATATTCTCCATAAAATATAATGTAGTAGCACACACAATGGTGCAGATAATGCTCGGAGATGGATTATTCTGAAGAGGAAATGCGTAGCAGGAGATTTCTAGCGGTATAAAGCAATGACAGAGCTTGTGTGTACACAGGCAGAGGCACAGGCTCACCAGTGCACGTGCACTGCTCGTTACCAATATATTCTCCATAAAATATAATGTAGTAGCACACACAATGGTGCAGATAATGCTCGGAGATGGATTATTCTGAAGAGGAAATGCGTAGCAGGAGATTTCTAGCGGTATAAAGCAATGACAGAGCTTGTGTGTACACAGGCAGAGGCACAGGCTCACCAGTGCACGTGCACTGCTCGTTACCAATATATTCTCCATAAAATATAATGTAGTAGCACACACAATGGTGCAGATAATGCTCGGAGATGGATTATTCTGAAGAGGAAATGCGTAGCAGGAGATTTCTAGCGGTATAAAGCAATGACAGAGCTTGTGTGTACACAGGCAGAGGCACAGGCTCACCAGTGCACGTGCACTGCTCGTTACCAATATATTCTCCATAAAATATAATGTAGTAGCACACACAATGGTGCAGATAATGCTCGGAGATGGATTATTCTGAAGAGGAAATGCGTAGCAGGAGATTTCTAGCGGTATAAAGCAATGACAGAGCTTGTGTGTACACAGGCAGAGGCACAGGCTCACCAGTGCACGTGCACTGCTCGTTACCAATATATTCTCCATAAAATATAATGTAGTAGCACACACAATGGTGCAGATAATGCTCGGAGATGGATTATTCTGAAGAGGAAATGCGTAGCAGGAGATTTCTAGCGGTATAAAGCAATGACAGAGCTTGTGTGTACACAGGCAGAGGCACAGGCTCACCAGTGCACGTGCACTGCTCGTTACCAATATATTCTCCATAAAATATAATGTAGTAGCACACACAATGGTGCAGATAATGCTCGGAGATGGATTATTCTGAAGAGGAAATGCGTAGCAGGAGATTTCTAGCGGTATAAAGCAATGACAGAGCTTGTGTGTACACAGGCAGAGGCACAGGCTCACCAGTGCACGTGCACTGCTCGTTACCAATATATTCTCCATAAAATATAATGTAGTAGCACACACAATGGTGCAGATAATGCTCGGAGATGGATTATTCTGAAGAGGAAATGCGTAGCAGGAGATTTCTAGCGGTATAAAGCAATGACAGAGCTTGTGTGTACACAGGCAGAGGCACAGGCTCACCAGTGCACGTGCACTGCTCGTTACCAATATATTCTCCATAAAATATAATGTAGTAGCACACACAATGGTGCAGATAATGCTCGGAGATGGATTATTCTGAAGAGGAAATGCGTAGCAGGAGATTTCTAGCGGTATAAAGCAATGACAGAGCTTGTGTGTACACAGGCAGAGGCACAGGCTCACCAGTGCACGTGCACTGCTCGTTAACAATATATTCTCCATAAAATATAATGTAGTAGCACACACAATGGTGCAGATAATGCTCGGAGATGGATTATTCTGAAGAGGAAATGCGTAGCAGGAGATTTCTAGCGGTATAAAGCAATGACAGAGCTTGTGTGTACACAGGCAGAGGCACAGGCTCACCAGTGCACGTGCACTGCTCGTTACCAATATATTCTCCATAAAATATAATGTAGTAGCACACACAATGGTGCAGATAATGCTCGGAGATGGATTATTCTGAAGAGGAAATGCGTAGCAGGAGATTTCTAGCGGTATAAAGCAATGACAGAGCTTGTGTGTACACAGGCAGAGGCACAGGCTCACCAGTGCACGTGCACTGCTCGTTACCAATATATTCTCCATAAAATATAATGTAGTAGCACACACAATGGTGCAGATAATGCTCGGAGATGGATTATTCTGAAGAGGAAATGCGTAGCAGGAGATTTCTAGCGGTATAAAGCAATGACAGAGCTTGTGTGTACACAGGCAGAGGCACAGGCTCACCAGTGCACGTGCACTGCTCGTTACCAATATATTCTCCATAAAATATAATGTAGTAGCACACACAATGGTGCAGATAATGCTCGGAGATGGATTATTCTGAAGAGGAAATGCGTAGCAGGAGATTTCTAGCGGTATAAAGCAATGACAGAGCTTGTGTGTACACAGGCAGAGGCACAGGCTCACCAGTGCACGTGCACTGCTCGTTACCAATATATTCTCCATAAAATATAATGTAGTAGCACACACAATGGTGCAGATAATGCTCGGAGATGGATTATTCTGAAGAGGAAATGCGTAGCAGGAGATTTCTAGCGGTATAAAGCAATGACAGAGCTTGTGTGTACACAGACAGAGGCACAGGCTCACCAGTGCACGTGCACTGCTCGTTACCAATATATTCTCCATAAAATGTAATGTAGTAGCACACACAATGGTGCAGATAATGCTCGGAGATGGATTATTCTGAAGAGGAAATGCGTAGCAGGAGATTTCTAGCGGTATAAAGCAATGACAGAGCTTGTGTGTACACAGACAGAGGCACAGGCCCACCAGTGCACGTGCACTGCTCGTTACCAATATATTCTCCATAAAATATAATGTAGTAGCACACACAATGGTGCAGATAATGCTCGGAGATGGATTATTCTGAAGAGGAAATGCGTAGCAGGAGATTTCTAGCGGTATAAAGCAATGACAGAGCTTGTGTGTACACAGGCAGAGGCACAGGCTCACCAGTGCACATGCACTGCTCGTTACCAATATATTCTCCATAAAATATAATGTAGTAGCACACACAATGGTGCAGATAATGCTCGGAGATGGATTATTCTGAAGAGGAAATGCGTAGCAGGAGATTTCTAGCGGTATAAAGCAATGACAGAGCTTGTGTGTACACAGGCAGAGGCACAGGCTCACCAGTGCACGTGCACTGCTCGTTACCAATATATTCTCCATAAAATATAATGTAGTAGCACACACAATGGTGCAGATAATGCTCGGAGATGGATTATTCTGAAGAGGAAATGCGTAGCAGGAGATTTCTAGCGGTATAAAGCAATGACAGAGCTTGTGTGTACACAGGCAGAGGCACAGGCTCACCAGTGCACGTGCACTGCTCGTTACCAATATATTCTCCATAAAATATAATGTAGTAGCACACACAATGGTGCAGATAATGCTCGGAGATGGATTATTCTGAAGAGGAAATGCGTAGCAGGAGATTTCTAGCGGTATAAAGCAATGACAGAGCTTGTGTGTACACAGTCAGAGGCACAGGCTCACCAGTGCACGTGCACTGCTCGTTACCAATATATTCTCCATAAAATATAATGTAGTAGCACACACAATGGTGCAGATAATGCTCGGAGATGGATTATTCTGAAGAGGAAATGCGTAGCAGGAGATTTCTAGCGGTATAAAGCAATGACAGAGCTTGTGTGTACACAGGCAGAGGCACAGGCTCACCAGTGCACGTGCACTGCTCGTTACCAATATATTCTCCATAAAATATAATGTAGTAGCACACACAATGGTGCAGATAATGCTCGGAGATGGATTATTCTGAAGAGGAAATGCGTAGCAGGAGATTTCTAGCGGTATAAAGCAATGACAGAGCTTGTGTGTACACAGGCAGAGGCACAGGCTCACCAGTGCACGTGCACTGCTCGTTACCAATATATTCTCCATAAAATATAATGTAGTAGCACACACAATGGTGCAGATAATGCTCGGAGATGGATTATTCTGAAGAGGAAATGCGTAGCAGGAGATTTCTAGCGGTATAAAGCAATGACAGAGCTTGTGTGTACACAGGCAGAGGCACAGGCTCACCAGTGCACGTGCACTGCTCGTTACCAATATATTCTCCATAAAATATAATGTAGTAGCACACACAATGGTGCAGATAATGCTCGGAGATGGATTATTCTGAAGAGGAAATGCGTAGCAGGAGATTTCTAGCGGTATAAAGCAATGACAGAGCTTGTGTGTACACAGGCAGAGGCACAGGCTCACCAGTGCACGTGCACTGCTCGTTACCAATATATTCTCGATAAAATATAATGTAGTAGCACACACAATGGTGCAGATAATGCTCGGAGATGGATTATTCTGAAGAGGAAATGCGTAGCAGGAGATTTCTAGCGGTATAAAGCAATGACAGAGCTTGTGTGTACACAGGCAGAGGCACAGGCTCACCAGTGCACGTGCACTGCTCGTTACCAATATATTCTCCATAAAATATAATGTAGTAGCACACACAATGGTGCAGATAATGCTCGGAGATGGATTATTCTGAAGAGGAAATGGTGTAGCAGGAGATTTCTAGCGGTATAAAGCAACGACAGAGCTTGTGTGTACACAGGCAGAGGCACAGGCTCACCAGTGCACGTGCACTGCTCGTTACCAATATATTCTCCATAAAATATAATGTAGTAGCACACACAATGGTGCAGATAATGCTCGGAGATGGATTATTCTGAAGAGGAAATGCGTAGCAGGAGATTTCTAGCGGTATAAAGCAATGACAGAGCTTGTGTGTACACAGGCAGAGGCACAGGCTCACCAGTGCACGTGCACTGCTCGTTACCAATATATTCTCCATAAAATATAATGTAGTAGCACACACAATGGTGCAGATAATGCTCGGAGATGGATTATTCTGAAGAGGAAATGCGTAGCAGGAGATTTCTAGCGGTATAAAGCAATGACAGAGCTTGTGTGTACACAGGCACAGACAGAGGCACAGGCCCACCAGTGCACGTGCACTGCTCGTTACCAATATATTCTCCATAAAATATAATGTAGTAGCACACACAATGGTGCAGATAATGCTCGGAGATGGATTATTCTGAAGAGGAAATGCGTAGCAGGAGATTTCTAGCGGTATAAAGCAATGACAGAGCTTGTGTGTACACAGGCAGAGGCACAGGCTCACCAGTGCACGTGCACTGCTCGTTACCAATATATTCTCCATAAAATATAATGTAGTAGCACACACAATGGTGCAGATAATGCTCGGAGATGGATTATTCTGAAGAGGAAATGCGTAGCAGGAGATTTCTAGCGGTATAAAGCAATGACAGAGCTTGTGTGTACACAGGCACAGACAGAGGCACAGGCCCACCAGTGCACGTGCACTGCTCGTTACCAATATATTCTCCATAAAATATAATGTAGTAGCACACACAATGGTGCAGATAATGCTCGGAGATGGATTATTCTGAAGAGGAAATGCGTAGCAGGAGATTTCTAGCGGTATAAAGCAATGACAGAGCTTGTGTGTACACAGGCAGAGGCACAGGCTCACCAGTGCACGTGCACTGCTCGTTACCAATATATTCTCCATAAAATATAATGTAGTAGCACACACATTGGTGCAGATAATGCTCGGAGATGGATTATTCTGAAGAGGAAATGCGTAGCAGGAGATTTCTAGCGGTATAAAGCAATGACAGAGCTTGTGTGTACACAGGCAGAGGCACAGGCTCACCAGTGCACGTGCACTGCTCGTTACCAATATATTCTCCATAAAATATAATGTAGTAGCACACACAATGGTGCAGATAATGCTCGGAGATGGATTATTCTGAAGAGGAAATGCGTAGCAGGAGATTTCTAGCGGTATAAAGCAATGACAGAGCTTGTGTGTACACAGGCACAGACAGAGGCACAGGCCCACCAGTGCACGTGCACTGCTCGTTACCAATATATTCTCCATAAAATATAATGTAGTAGCACACACAATGGTGCAGATAATGCTCGGAGATGGATTATTCTGAAGAGGAAATGCGTAGCAGGAGATTTCTAGCGGTATAAAGCAATGACAGAGCTTGTGTGTACACAGGCACAGACAGAGACACAGGCCCACCAGTGCACGTGCACTGCTCGTTACCAATATATTCTCCATAAAATATAATGTAGTAGCACACACAATGGTGCAGATAATGCTCGGAGATGGATTATTCTGAAGAGGAAATGCGTAGCAGGAGATTTCTAGCGGTATAAAGCAATGACAGAGCTTGTGTGTACACAGGCACAGACAGAGACACAGGCCCACCAGTGCACGTGCACTGCTCGTTACCAATATATTCTCCATAAAATATAATGTAGTAGCACACACAATGGTGCAGATAATGCTCGGAGATGGATTATTCTGAAGAGGAAATGCGTAGCAGGAGATTTCTAGCGGTATAAAGCAATGACAGAGCTTGTGTGTACACAGGCACAGACAGAGACACAGGCCCACCAGTGCACGTGCACTGCTCGTTACCAATATATTCTCCATAAAATATAATGTAGTAGCACACACAATGGTGCAGATAATGCTCGGAGATGGATTATTCTGAAGAGGAAATGCGTAGCAGGAGATTTCTAGCGGTATAAAGCAATGACAGAGCTTGTGTGTACACAGGCAGAGGCACAGGCTCACCAGTGCACGTGCACTGCTCGTTACCAATATATCCTCCATAAAATATAATGTAGTAGCACACACAATGGTGCAGATAATGCTCGGAGATGGATTATTCTGAAGAGGAAATGCGTAGCAGGAGATTTCTAGCGGTATAAAGCAATGACAGAGCTTGTGTGTACACAGGCACAGACAGAGACACAGGCCCACCAGTGCACGTGCACTGCTCGTTACCAATATATTCTCCATAAAATATAATGTAGTAGCACACACAATGGTGCAGATAATGCTCGGAGATGGATTATTCTGAAGAGGAAATGCGTAGCAGGAGATTTCTAGCGGTATAAAGCAATGACAGAGCTTGTGTGTACACAGGCACAGACAGAGACACAGGCCCACCAGTGCACGTGCACTGCTCGTTACCAATATATTCTCCATAAAATATAATGTAGTAGCACACACAATGGTGCAGATAATGCTCGGAGATGGATTATTCTGAAGAGGAAATGCGTAGCAGGAGATTTCTAGCGGTATAAAGCAATGACAGAGCTTGTGTGTACACAGGCACAGACAGAGACACAGGCCCACCAGTGCACGTGCACTGCTCGTTACCAATATATTCTCCATAAAATATAATGTAGTAGCACACACAATGGTGCAGATAATGCTCGGAGATGGATTATTCTGAAGAGGAAATGCGTAGCAGGAGATTTCTAGCGGTATAAAGCAATGACAGAGCTTGTGTGTACACAGGCAGAGGCACAGGCTCACCAGTGCACGTGCACTGCTCGTTACCAATATATCCTCCATAAAATATAATGTAGTAGCACACACAATGGTGCAGATAATGCTCGGAGATGGATTATTCTGAAGAGGAAATGCGTAGCAGGAGATTTCTAGCGGTATAAAGCAATGACAGAGCTTGTGTGTACACAGGCACAGACAGAGACACAGGCCCACCAGTGCACGTGCACTGCTCGTTACCAATATATTCTCCATAAAATATAATGTAGTAGCACACACAATGGTGCAGATAATGCTCGGAGATGGATTATTCTGAAGAGGAAATGCGTAGCAGGAGATTTCTAGCGGTATAAAGCAATGACAGAGCTTGTGTGTACACAGGCACAGACAGAGACACAGGCCCACCAGTGCACGTGCACTGCTCGTTACCAATATATTCTCCATAAAATATAATGTAGTAGCACACACAATGGTGCAGATAATGCTCGGAGATGGATTATTCTGAAGAGGAAATGCGTAGCAGGAGATTTCTAGCGGTATAAAGCAATGACAGAGCTTGTGTGTACACAGGCACAGACAGAGACACAGGCCCACCAGTGCACGTGCACTGCTCGTTACCAATATATTCTCCATAAAATATAATGTAGTAGCACACACAATGGTGCAGATAATGCTCGGAGATGGATTATTCTGAAGAGGAAATGCGTAGCAGGAGATTTCTAGCGGTATAAAGCAATGACAGAGCTTGTGTGTACACAGGCACAGACAGAGACACAGGCCCACCAGTGCACGTGCACTGCTCGTTACCAATATATTCTCCATAAAATATAATGTAGTAGCACACACAATGGTGCAGATAATGCTCGGAGATGGATTATTCTGAAGAGGAAATGCGTAGCAGGAGATTTCTAGCGGTATAAAGCAATGACAGAGCTTGTGTGTACACAGGCAGAGGCACAGGCTCACCAGTGCACGTGCACTGCTCGTTACCAATATATCCTCCATAAAATATAATGTAGTAGCACACACAATGGTGCAGATAATGCTCGGAGATGGATTATTCTGAAGAGGAAATGCGTAGCAGGAGATTTCAAGCGGTATAAAGCAATGACAGAGCTTGTGTGTACACAGGCACAGACAGAGACACAGGCCCACCAGTGCACGTGCACTGCTCGTTACCAATATATTCTCCATAAAATATAATGTAGTAGCACACACAATGGTGCAGATAATGCTCGGAGATGGATTTTTCTGAAGAGGAAATGCGTAGCAGGAGATTTCTAGCGGTATAAAGCAATGACAGAGCTTGTGTGTACACAGGCAGAGGCACAGGCTCACCAGTGCACGTGCACTGCTCGTTACCGATATATTCTCCATAAAATATAATGTAGTAGCACACACAATGGTGCAGATAATGCTCGGAGATGGATTATTCTGAAGAGGAAATGCGTAGCAGGAGATTTCTAGCGGTATAAAGCAATGACAGAGCTTGTGTGTACACAGGCACAGACAGAGGCACAGGCCCACCAGTGCACGTGCACTGCTCGTTACCAATATATTCTCCATAAAATATAATGTAGTAGCACACACAATGGTGCAGATAATGCTCGGAGATGGATTATTCTGAAGAGGAAATGCGTAGCAGGAGATTTCTAGCGGTATAAAGCAATGACAGAGCTTGTGTGTACACAGGCAGAGGCACAGGCTCACCAGTGCACGTGCACTGCACGTTACCAATATATTCTCCATAAAATATAATGTAGTAGCACACACAATGGTGCAGATAATGCTCGGAGATGGATTATTCTGAAGAGGAAATGCGTAGCAGGAGATTTCTAGCGGTATAAAGCAATGACAGAGCTTGTGTGTACACAGGCAGAGGAACAGGCTCACCAGTGCACGTGCACTGCTCGTTACCAATATATTCTCCATAAAATATAATGTAGTAGCACACACAATGGTGCGATAATGCTCGGAGATGGATTATTCTGAAGAGGAAATGCGTAGCAGGAGATTTCTAGCGGTATAAAGCAATGACAGAGCTTGTGTGTACACAGGCAGAGGCACAGGCTCACCAGTG
Source organism: Schistocerca piceifrons (assembly GCF_021461385.2). Taxonomy (NCBI): domain Eukaryota; kingdom Metazoa; phylum Arthropoda; class Insecta; order Orthoptera; family Acrididae; genus Schistocerca; species Schistocerca piceifrons. The sequence continues at coordinate 1,032,338,362 of NC_060139.1, forward strand.
CACGTGCACTGCTCGTTACCAATATATTCTCCATGAAATATAATGTAGTAGCACACACAATGGTGCAGATAATGCTCGGAGATGGATTATTCTGAAGAGGAAATGCGTAGCAGGAGATTTCTAGCGGTATAAAGCAATGACAGAGCTTGTGTGTACACAGGCACAGACAGAGACACAGGCCCACCAGTGCACGTGCACTGCTCGTTACCAATATATTCTCCATAAAATATAATGTAGTAGCACACACAATGGTGCAGATAATGCTCGGAGATGGATTATTCTGAAGAGGAAATGCGTAGCAGGAGATTTCTAGCGGTATAAAGCAATGACAGAGCTTGTGTGTACACAGGCACAGACAGAGACACAGGCCCACCAGTGCACGTGCACGGCTCGTTACCAATATATTCTCCATAAAATATAATGTAGTAGCACACACAATGGTGCAGATAATGCTCGGAGATGGATTATTCTGAAGAGGAAATGCGTAGCAGGAGATTTCTAGCGGTATAAAGCAATGACAGAGCTTGTGTGTACACAGGCACAGACAGAGACACAGGCCCACCAGTGCACGTGCACTGCTCGTTACCAAAATATTCTCCATAAAATATAATGTAGTAGCACACACAATGGTGCAGATAATGCTCGGAGATGGATTATTCTGAAGAGGAAATGCGTAGCAGGAGATTTCTAGCGGTATAAAGCAATGACAGAGCTTGTGTGTACACAGGCACAGACAGAGACACAGGCCCACCAGTGCACGTGCACTGCTCGTTACCAATATATTCTCCATAAAATATAATGGAGTAGCACACACAATGGTGCAGATAATGCTCGGAGATGGATTATTCTGAAGAGGAAATGCGTAGCAGGAGATTTCCAGCGGTATAAAGCAATGACAGAGCTTGTCTGTACACAGGCACAGACAGAGACACAGGCCCACCAGTGCACGTGCACTGCTCGTTACCAATATATTCTCCATAAAATATAATGTAGTAGCACACACAATGGTGCAGATAATGCTCGGAGATGGATTATTCTGAAGAGGAAATGCGTATGTAGTAGCACACACAATGGTGCAGATAATGCTCGGAGATGGATTATTCTGAAGAGGAAATGCGTAGCAGGAGATTTCTAGCGGTATAAAGCAATGACAGAGCTTGTGTGTACACAGGCACAGACAGAGGCACAGGCTCACCAGTGCACGTGCACTGCTCGCTACCAATATATTCTCCATAAAATATAATGTAGTAGCACACACAATGGTGCAGATAATGCTCGGAGATGGATTATTCTGAAGAGGAAATGCGTAGCAGGAGATTTCTAGCGGTATAAAGCAATGACAGAGCTTGTGTGTACACAGGCACAGACAGAGGCACAGGCTCACCAGTGCACGTGCACTGCTCGCTACCAATATATTCTCCATAAAATATAATGTAGTAGCACACACAATGGTGCAGATAATGCTCGGAGATGGATTATTCTGAAGAGGAAATGCGTAGCAGGAGATTTCTAGCGGTATAAAGCAATGACAGAGCTTGTGTGTACACAGGCACAGACAGAGGCACAGGCTCACCAGTGCACGTGCACTGCTCGCTACCAATATATTCTCCATAAAATATAATGTAGTAGCACACACAATGGTGCAGATAATGCTCGGAGATGGATTATTCTCAAGAGGAAATGCGTAGCAGGAGATTTCTAGCGGTATAAAGCAATGACAGAGCTTGTGTGTACACAGGCACAGACAGAGGCACAGGCTCACCAGTGCACGTGCACTGCTCGCTACCAATATATTCTCCATAAAATATAATGTAGTAGCACACACAATGGTGCAGATAATGCTCGGAGATGGATTATTCTGAAGAGGAAATGCGTAGCAGGAGATTTCTAGCGGTATAAAGCAATGACAGAGCTTGTGTGTACACAGGCACAGACAGAGGCACAGGCTCACCAGTGCACGTGCACTGCTCGCTACCAATATATTCTCCATAAAATATAATGTAGTAGCACACACAATGGTGCAGATAATGCTCGGAGATGGATTATTCTGAAGAGGAAATGCGTAGCAGGAGATTTCTAGCGGTATAAAGCAATGACAGAGCTTGTGTGTACACAGGCACAGACAGAGGCACAGGCTCACCAGTGCACGTGCACTGCTCGCTACCAATATATTCTCCATAAAATATAATGTAGTAGCACACACAATGGTGCAGATAATGCTCAGAGATGGATTATTCTGAAGAGGAAATGCGTAGCAGGAGATTTCTAGCGGTATAAAGCAATGACAGAGCTTGTGTGTACACAGGCACAGACAGAGGCACAGGCTCACCAGTGCACGTGCACTGCTCGCTACCAATATATTCTCCATAAAATATAATGTAGTAGCACACACAATGGTGCAGATAATGCTCGGAGATGGATTATTCTGAAGAGGAAATGCGTAGCAGGAGATTTCTAGCGGTATAAAGCAATGACAGAGCTTGTGTGTACACAGGCACAGACAGAGGCACAGGCTCACCAGTGCACGTGCACTGCTCGCTACCAATATATTCTCCATAAAATATAATGTAGTAGCACACACAATGGTGCAGATAATGCTCGGAGATGGATTATTCTGAAGAGGAAATGCGTAGCAGGAGATTTCTAGCGGTATAAAGCAATGACAGAGCTTGTGTGTACACAGGCACAGACAGAGGCACAGGCTCACCAGTGCACGTGCACTGCTCGCTACCAATATATTCTCCATAAAATATAATGTAGTAGCACACACAATGGTGCAGATAATGCTCGGAGATGGATTATTCTGAAGAGGAAATGCGTAGCAGGAGATTTCTAGCGGTATAAAGCAATGACAGAGCTTGTGTGTACACAGGCACAGACAGAGGCACAGGCTCACCAGTGCACGTGCACTGCTCGCTACCAATATATTCTCCATAAAATATAATGTAGTAGCACACACAATGGTGCAGATAATGCTCGGAGATGGATTATTCTGAAGAGGAAATGCGTAGCAGGAGATTTCTAGCGGTATAAAGCAATGACAGAGCTTGTGTGTACACAGGCACAGACAGAGGCACAGGCTCACCAGTGCACGTGCACTGCTCGCTACCAATATATTCTCCATAAAATATAATGTAGTAGCACACACAATGGTGCAGATAATGCTCGGAGATGGATTATTCTGAAGAGGAAATGCGTAGCAGGAGATTTCTAGCGGTATAAAGCAATGACAGAGCTTGTGTGTACACAGGCACAGACAGAGGCACAGGCTCACCAGTGCACGTGCACTGCTCGCTACCAATATATTCTCCATAAAATATAATGTAGTAGCACACACAATGGTGCAGATAATGCTCGGAGATGGATTATTCTGAAGAGGAAATGCGTAGCAGGAGATTTCTAGCGGTATAAAGCAATGACAGAGCTTGTGTGTACACAGGCACAGACAGAGGCACAGGCTCACCAGTGCACGTGCACTGCTCGCTACCAATATATTCTCCATAAAATATAATGTAGTAGCACACACAATGGTGCAGATAATGCTCGGAGATGGATTATTCTGAAGAGGAAATGCGTAGCAGGAGATTTCTAGCGGTATAAAGCAATGACAGAGCTTGTGTGTACACAGGCACAGACAGAGGCACAGGCTCACCAGTGCACGTGCACTGCTCGCTACCAATATATTCTCCATAAAATATAATGTAGTAGCACACACAATGGTGCAGATAATGCTCGGAGACAGATTATTCTGAAGAGGAAATGCATAGCAGGAGATTTCTAGCGGTATAAAGCAATGACAGAGCTTGTGTGTACACAGGCACAGACAGAGGCACAGGCTCACCAGTGCACGTGCACTGCTCGCTACCAATATATTCTCCATAAAATATAATGTAGTAGCACACACAATGGTGCAGATAATGCTCGGAGATGGATTATTCTGAAGAGGAAATGCGTAGCAGGAGATTTCTAGCGGTATAAAGCAATGACAGAGCTTGTGTGTACACAGGCACAGACAGAGGCACAGGCTCACCAGTGCACGTGCACTGCTCGCTACCAATATATTCTCCATAAAATATAATGTAGTAGCACACACAATGGTGCAGATAATGCTCGGAGATGGATTATTCTCAAGAGGAAATGCGTAGCAGGAGATTTCTAGCGGTATAAAGCAATGACAGAGCTTGTGTGTACACAGGCACAGACAGAGGCACAGGCTCACCAGTGCACGTGCACTGCTCGCTACCAATATATTCTCCATAAAATATAATGTAGTAGCACACACAATGGTGCAGATAATGCTCGGAGATGGATTATTCTGAAGAGGAAATGCGTAGCAGGAGATTTCTAGCGGTATAAAGCAATGACAGAGCTTGTGTGTACACAGGCACAGGCAGAGGCACAGGCTCACCAGTGCACGTGCACTGCTCGCTACCAATATATTCTCCATAAAATATAATGTAGTAGCACACACAATGGTGCAGATAATGCTCGGAGATGGATTATTCTGAAGAGGAAATGCGTAGCAGGAGATTTCTAGCGGTATAAAGCAATGACAGAGCTTGTCTGTACACAGGCACAGACAGAGGCACAGGCTCACCAGTGCACGTGCACTGCTCGCTACCAATATATTCTCCATAAAATATAATGTAGTAGCACACACAATGGTGCAGATAATGCTCGGAGACAGATTATTCTGAAGAGGAAATGCGTAGCAGGAGATTTCTAGCGGTATAAAGCAATGACAGAGCTTGTGTGTACACAGGCACAGACAGAGGCACAGGCTCACCAGTGCACGTGCACTGCTCGCTACCAATATATTCTCCATAAAATATAATGTAGTAGCACACACAATGGTGCAGATAATGCTCGGAGATGGATTATTCTCAAGAGGAAATGCGTAGCAGGAGATTTCTAGCGGTATAAAGCAATGACAGAGCTTGTGTGTACACAGGCACAGACAGAGGCACAGGCTCACCAGTGCACGTGCACTGCTCGCTACCAATATATTCTCCATAAAATATAATGTAGTAGCACACACAATGGTGCAGATAATACTCGGAGATGGATTATTCTGAAGAGGAAATGCGTAGCAGGAGATTTCTAGCGGTATAAAGCAATGACAGAGCTTGTGTGTACACAGGCACAGACAGAGGCACAGGCTCACCAGTGCACGTGCACTGCTCGCTACCAATATATTCTCCATAAAATATAATGTAGTAGCACACACAATGGTGCAGATAATGCTCGGAGACAGATTATTCTGAAGAGGAAATGCGTAGCAGGAGATTTCTAGCGGTATAAAGCAATGACAGAGCTTGTGTGTACACAGGCACAGACAGAGGCACAGGCTCACCAGTGCACGTGCACTGCTCGCTACCAATATATTCTCCATAAAATATAATGTAGTAGCACACACAATGGTGCAGATAATGCTCGGAGATGGATTATTCTGAAGAGGAAATGCGTAGCAGGAGATTTCTAGCGGTATAAAGCAATGACAGAGCTTGTGTGTACACAGGCACAGACAGAGGCACAGGCTCACCAGTGCACGTGCACTGCTCGCTACCAATATATTCTCCATAAAATATAATGTAGTAGCACACACAATGGTGCAGATAATGCTCGGAGATGGATTATTCTGAAGAGGAAATGCGTAGCAGGAGATTTCTAGCGGTATAAAGCAATGACAGAGCTTGTGTGTACACAGGCACAGACAGAGGCACAGGCTCACCAGTGCACGTGCACTGCTCGCTACCAATATATTCTCCATAAAATATAATGTAGTAGCACACACAATGGTGCAGATAATGCTCGGAGACAGATTATTCTGAAGAGGAAATGCGTAGCAGGAGATTTCTAGCGGTATAAAGCAATGACAGAGCTTGTGTGTACACAGGCACAGACAGAGGCACAGGCTCACCAGTGCACGTGCACTGCTCGCTACCAATATATTCTCCATAAAATATAATGTAGTAGCACACACAATGGTGCAGATAATGCTCGGAGACACATTATTCTGAAGAGGAAATGCATAGCAGGAGATTTCTAGCAGTATAAAGCAATGACAGAGCTTGTGTGTACACAGGCACAGACAGAGGCACAGGCTCACCAGTGCACGTGCACTGCTCGCTACCAATATATTCTCCATAAAATATAATGTAGTAGCACACACAATGGTGCAGATAATGCTCGGAGATGGATTATTCTGAAGAGGAAATGCGTAGCAGGAGATTTCTAGCGGTATAAAGCAATGACAGAGCTTGTGTGTACACAGGCACAGACAGAGGCACAGGCTCACCAGTGCACGTGCACTGCTCGCTACCAATATATTCTCCATAAAATATAATGTAGTAGCACACACAATGGTGCAGATAATGCTCGGAGACAGATTATTCTGAAGAGGAAATGCGTAGCAGGAGATTTCTAGCGGTATAAAGCAATGACAGAGCTTGTGTGTAGACAGGCACAGACAGAGGCACAGGCTCACCAGTGCACGTGCACTGCTCGCTACCAATATATTCTCCATAAAATATAATGTAGTAGCACACACAATGGTGCAGATAATGCTCGGAGATGGATTATTCTGAAGAGGAAATGCGTAGCAGGAGATTTCTAGCGGTATAAAGCAATGACAGAGCTTGTGTGTACACAGACAGAGGCACAGGCTCACCAGTGCACGTGCACTGCTCGTTACCAATATATTCTCCATAAAATATAATGTAGTAGCACACACAATGGTGCAGATAATGCTCGGAGATGGATTATTCTGAAGAGGAAATGCATAGCAGGAGATTTCTAGCGGTATAAAGCAATGACAGAGCTTGTGTGTACACAGACAGAGGCACAGGCTCACCAGTGCACGTGCACTGCTCGTTACCAATATATTCTCCATAAAATATAATGTAGTAGCACACACAATGGTGCAGATAATGCTCGGAGACAGATTATTCTGAAGAGGAAATGCGTAGCAGGAGATTTCTAGCGGTATAAAGCAATGACAGAGCTTGTGTGTACACAGGCACAGACAGAGGCACAGGCTCACCAGTGCACGTGCACTGCTCGTTACCAATATATTCTCCATAAAATATAATGTAGTAGCACACACAATGGTGCAGATAATGCTCGGAGATGGATTATTCTGAAGAGGAAATGCGTAGCAGGAGATTTCTAGCGGTATAAAGCAATGACAGAGCTTGTGTGTACACAGGCACAGACAGAGGCACAGGCTCACCAGTGCACGTGCACTGCTCGCTACCAATATATTCTCCATAAAATATAATGTAGTAGCACACACAATGGTGCAGATAATGCTCGGAGATGGATTATTCTGAAGAGGAAATGCGTAGCAGGAGATTTCTAGCGGTATAAAGCAATGACAGAGCTTGTGTGTACACAGGCACAGACAGAGGCACAGGCTCACCAGTGCACGTGCACTGCTCGCTACCAATATATTCTCCATAAAATATAATGTAGTAGCACACACAATGGTGCAGATAATGCTCGGAGATGGATTATTCTGAAGAGGAAATGCGTAGCAGGAGATTTCTAGCGGTATAAAGCAATGACAGAGCTTGTGTGTACACAGGCACAGACAGAGGCACAGGCTCACCAGTGCACGTGCACTGCTCGCTACCAATATATTCTCCATAAAATATAATGTAGTAGCACACACAATGGTGCAGATAATGCTCGGAGATGGATTATTCTGAAGAGGAAATGCGTAGCAGGAGATTTCTAGCGGTATAAAGCAATGACAGAGCTTGTGTGTACACAGGCACAGACAGAGGCACAGGCTCACCAGTGCACGTGCACTGCTCGCTACCAATATATTCTCCATAAAATATAATGTAGTAGCACACACAATGGTGCAGATAATGCTCGGAGATGGATTATTCTGAAGAGGAAATGCGTAGCAGGAGATTTCTAGCGGTATAAAGCAATGACAGAGCTTGTGTGTACACAGGCACAGACAGAGGCACAGGCTCACCAGTGCACGTGCACTGCTCGCTACCAATATATTCTCCATAAAATATAATGTAGTAGCACACACAATGGTGCAGATAATGCTCGGAGATGGATTATTCTGAAGAGGAAATGCGTAGCAGGAGATTTCTAGCGGTATAAAGCAATGACAGAGCTTGTGTGTACACAGGCACAGACAGAGGCACAGGCTCACCAGTGCACGTGCACTGCTCGCTACCAATATATTCTCCATAAAATATAATGTAGTAGCACACACAATGGTGCAGATAATGCTCGGAGATGGATTATTCTGAAGAGGAAATGCGTAGCAGGAGATTTCTAGCGGTATAAAGCAATGACAGAGCTTGTGTGTACACAGGCACAGACAGAGGCACAGGCTCACCAGTGCACGTGCACTGCTCGCTACCAATATATTCTCCATAAAATATAATGTAGTAGCACACACAATGGTGCAGATAATGCTCGGAGATGGATTATTCTGAAGAGGAAATGCGTAGCAGGAGATTTCTAGCGGTATAAAGCAATGACAGAGCCTGTGTGTACACAGGCACAGACAGAGGCACAGGCTCACCAGTGCACGTGCACTGCTCGCTACCAATATATTCTCCATAAAATATAATGTAGTAGCACACACAATGGTGCAGATAATGCTCGGAGATGGATTATTCTGAAGAGGAAATGCGTAGCAGGAGATTTCTAGCGGTATAAAGCAATGACAGAGCTTGTGTGTACACAGGCACAGGCAGAGGCACAGGCTCACCAGTGCACGTGCACTGCTCGCTACCAATATATTCTCCATAAAATATAATGTAGTAGCACACACAATGGTGCAGATAATGCTCGGAGATGGATTATTCTGAAGAGGAAATGCGTAGCAGGAGATTTCTAGCGGTATAAAGCAATGACAGAGCTTGTCTGTACACAGGCACAGACAGAGGCACAGGCTCACCAGTGCACGTGCACTGCTCGCTACCAATATATTCTCCATAAAATATAATGTAGTAGCACACACAATGGTGCAGATAATGCTCGGAGACAGATTATTCTGAAGAGGAAATGCGTAGCAGGAGATTTCTAGCGGTATAAAGCAATGACAGAGCTTGTGTGTACACAGGCACAGACAGAGGCACAGGCTCACCAGTGCACGTGCACTGCTCGCTACCAATATATTCTCCATAAAATATAATGTAGTAGCACACACAATGGTGCAGATAATGCTCGGAGACAGATTATTCTGAAGAGGAAATGCGTAGCAGGAGATTTCTAGCGGTATAAAGCAATGACAGAGCTTGTGTGTACACAGGCACAGACAGAGGCACAGGCTCACCAGTGCACGTGCACTGCTCGCTACCAATATATTCTCCATAAAATATAATGTAGTAGCACACACAATGGTGCAGATAATGCTCGGAGACAGATTATTCTGAAGAGGAAATGCATAGCAGGAGATTTCTAGCGGTATAAAGCAATGACAGAGCTTGTGTGTACACAGGCACAGACAGAGGCACAGGCTCACCAGTGCACGTGCACTGCTCGCTACCAATATATTCTCCATAAAATATAATGTAGTAGCACACACAATGGTGCAGATAATGCTCGGAGATGGATTATTCTGAAGAGGAAATGCGTAGCAGGAGATTTCTAGCGGTATAAAGCAATGACAGAGCTTGTGTGTACACAGGCACAGACAGAGGCACAGGCTCACCAGTGCACGTGCACTGCTCGCTACCAATATATTCTCCATAAAATATAATGTAGTAGCACACACAATGGTGCAGATAATGCTCGGAGACAGATTATTCTGAAGAGGAAATGCGTAGCAGGAGATTTCTAGCGGTATAAAGCAATGACAGAGCTTGTGTGTAGACAGGCACAGACAGAGGCACAGGCTCACCAGTGCACGTGCACTGCTCGCTACCAATATATTCTCCATAAAATATAATGTAGTAGCACACACAATGGTGCAGATAATGCTCGGAGATGGATTATTCTGAAGAGGAAATGCATAGCAGGAGATTTCTAGCGGTATAAAGCAATGACAGAGCTTGTGTGTACACAGACAGAGGCACAGGCTCACCAGTGCACGTGCACTGCTCGTTACCAATATATTCTCCATAAAATATAATGTAGTAGCACACACAATGGTGCAGATAATGCTCGGAGATGGATTATTCTGAAGAGGAAATGCGTAGCAGGAGATTTCTAGCGGTATAAAGCAATGACAGAGCTTGTGTGTACACAGGCACAGACAGAGGCACAGGCCCACCAGTGCACGTGCACTGCTCGCTACCAATATATTCTCCATAAAATATAATGTAGTAGCACACACAATGGTGCAGATAATGCTCGGAGATGGATTATTCTGAAGAGGAAATGCATAGCAGGAGATTTCTAGCGGTATAAAGCAATGACAGAGCTTGTGTGTACACAGACAGAGGCACAGGCTCACCAGTGCACGTGCACTGCTCGTAACCAATATATTCTCCATAAAATATAATGTAGTAGCACACACAATGGTGCAGATAATGCTCGGAGACAGATTATTCTGAAGAGGAAATGCGTAGCAGGAGATTTCTAGCGGTATAAAGCAATGACAGAGCTTGTGTGTACACAGGCACAGACAGAGGCACAGGCTCACCAGTGCACGTGCACTGCTCGCTACCAATATATTCTCCATAAAATATAATGTAGTAGCACACACAATGGTGCAGATAATGCTCGGAGATGGATTATTCTGAAGAGGAAATGCGTAGCAGGAGATTTCTAGCGGTATAAAGCAATGACAGAGCTTGTGTGTACACAGGCAGAGGCACAGGCTCACCAGTGCACGTGCACTGCTCGTTACCAATATATTCTCCATAAAATATAATGTAGTAGCACACACAATGGTGCAGATAATGCTCGGAGATGGATTATTCTGAAGAGGAAATGCGTAGCAGGAGATTTCTAGCGGTATAAAGCAATGACAGAGCTTGTGTGTACACAGGCACATACAGAGGCACAAGCCCACCAGTGGACGTGCACTGCTCGCTACCAATATATTCTCCATAAAATATAATGTAGTAGCACACACAATCGTGCAGATAATGCTCGGAGATGGATTATTCTGAAGAGGAAATGCGTAGCAGGAGATTTCTAGCGGTATAAAGCAATGACAGAGCTTGTGTGTACACAGGCACAGACAGAGGCACAGGCCCACCAGTGCACGTGCACTGCTCGTTACCAATATATTCTGCATAAAATATAATGTAGTAGCACACACAATGGTGCAGATAATGCTCGGAGATGGATTATTCTGAAGAGGAAATGCGTAGCAGGAGATTTCTAGCGGTATAAAGCAATGACAGAGCTTGTGTGTACACAGGCACATACAGAGGCACAAGCCCACCAGTGGACGTGCACTGCTCGCTACCAATATATTCTCCATAAAATATAATGTAGTAGCACACACAATCGTGCAGATAATGCTCGGAGATGGATTATTCTGAAGAGGAAATGCGTAGCAGGAGATTTCTAGCGGTATAAAGCAATGACAGAGCTTGTGTGTACACAGGCACATACAGAGGCACAAGCCCACCAGTGGACGTGCACTGCTCGTTACCAATATATTCTCCATAAAATATAATGTAGTAGCACACACAATGGTGCAGATAATGCTCGGAGATGGATTATTCTGAAGAGGAAATGCGTAGCAGGAGATTTCTAGCGGTATAAAGCAATGACAGAGCTTGTGTGTACACAGGCACAGACAGAGGCACAGGCCCACCAGTGCACGTGCACTGCTCGTTACCAATATATTCTGCATAAAATATAATGTAGTAGCACACACAATGGTGCAGATAATGCTCGGAGATGGATTATTCTGAAGAGGAAATGCGTAGCAGGAGATTTCTAGCGGTATAAAGCAATGACAGAGCTTGTGTGTACACAGGCAGAGGCACAGGCTCACCAGTGCACGTGCACTGCTCGTTACCAATATATTCTCCATAAAATATAATGTAGTAGCACACACAATGGTGCAGATAATGCTCGGAGACAGATTATTCTGAAGAGGAAATGCGTAGCAGGAGATTTCTAGCGGTATAAAGCAATGACAGAGCTTGTGTGTACACAGGCACAGACAGAGGCACAGGCTCACCAGTGCACGTGCACTGCTCGCTACCAATATATTCTCCATAAAATATAATGTAGTAGCACACACAATGGTGCAGATAATGCTCGGAGATGGATTATTCTGAAGAGGAAATGCGTAGCAGGAGATTTCTAGCGGTATAAAGCAATGACAGAGCTTGTGTGTACACAGGCAGAGGCACAGGCTCACCAGTGCACGTGCACTGCTCGTTACCAATATATTCTCCATAAAATATAATGTAGTAGCACACACAATGGTGCAGATAATGCTCGGAGATGGATTATTCTGAAGAGGAAATGCGTAGCAGGAGATTTCTAGCGGTATAAAGCAATGACAGAGCTTGTGTGTACACAGGCACATACAGAGGCACAAGCCCACCAGTGGACGTGCACTGCTCGTTACCAATATATTCTCCATAAAATATAATGTAGTAGCACACACAATGGTGCAGATAATGCTCGGAGATGGATTATTCTGAAGAGGAAATGCGTAGCAGGAGATTTCTAGCGGTATAAAGCAATGACAGAGCTTGTGTGTACACAGGCACAGACAGAGGCACAGGCCCACCAGTGCACGTGCACTGCTCGTTACCAATATATTCTGCATAAAATATAATGTAGTAGCACACACAATGGTGCAGATAATGCTCGGAGATGGATTATTCTGAAGAGGAAATGCGTAGCAGGAGATTTCTAGCGGTATAAAGCAATGACAGAGCTTGTGTGTACACAGGCACATACAGAGGCACAAGCCCACCAGTGGACGTGCACTACTCGCTACCAATATATTCTCCATAAAATATAATGTAGTAGCACACACAATCGTGCAGATAATGCTCGGAGATGGATTATTCTGAAGAGGAAATGCGTAGCAGGAGATTTCTAGCGGTATAAAGCAATGACAGAGCTTGTGTGTACACAGGCAGAGGCACAGACCCACCAGTGCACGTGCACTGCTCGTTACCAATATATTCTCCATAAAATATAATGTAGTAGCACACACAATGGTGCAGATAATGCTCGGAGACAGATTATTCTGAAGAGGAAATGCGTAGCAGGAGATTTCTAGCGGTATAAAGCAATGACAGAGCTTGTGTGTACACAGGCAGAGGCACAGGCTCACCAGTGCACGTGCACTGCTCGTTACCAATATATTCTCCATAAAATATAATGTAGTAGCACACACAATGGTGCAGATAATGCTCGGAGATGGATTATTCTGAAGAGGAAACGCGTAGCAGGAGATTTCTAGCGGTATAAAGCAATGACAGAGCTTGTGTGTACACAGGCAGAGGCACAGGCTCACCAGTGCACGTGCACTGCTCGTTACCAATATATTCTCCATAAAATATAATGTAGTAGCACACACAATGGTGTAGATAATGCTCGGAGATGGATTATTCTGAAGAGGAAATGCGTAGCAGGAGATTTCTAGCGGTATAAAGCAATGACAGAGCTTGTGTGTACACAGGCACAGACAGAGGCACAGGCCCACCAGTGCACGTGCACTGCTCGCTACCAATATATTCTCCATAAAATATAATGTAGTAGCACACACAATGGTGCAGATAATGCTCGGAGATGGATTATTCTGAAGAGGAAATGCATAGCAGGAGATTTCTAGCGGTATAAAGCAATGACAGAGCTTGTGTGTACACAGGCACAGACAGAGGCACAGGCCCACCAGTGCACGTGCACTGCTCGTTACCAATATATTCTGCATAAAATATAATGTAGTAGCACACACTATGGTGCAGATAATGCTCGGAGATGGATTATTCTGAAGAGGAAATGCGTAGCAGGAGATTTCTAGCGGTATAAAGCAATGACAGAGCTTGTGTGTACACAGGCACATACTGAGGCACAAGCCCACCAGTGCACGTGCACTGCTCGCTACCAATATATTCTCCATAAAATATAATGTAGTAGCACACACAATCGTGCAGATAATGCTCGGAGATGGATTATTCTGAAGAGGAAATGCGTAGCAGGAGATTTCTAGCGGTATAAAGCAATGACAGAGCTTGTGTGTACACAGGCAGAGGCACAGGCTCACCAGTGCACGTGCACTGCTCGTTACCAATATATTCTCCATAAAATATAATGTAGTAGCACACACAATGGTGCAGATAATGCTCGGAGACAGATTATTCTGAAGAGGAAATGCGTAGCAGGAGATATCTAGCGGTATAAAGCAATGACAGAGCTTGTGTGTACACAGGCACAGACAGAGGCACAGGCCCACCAGTGCACGTGCACTGCTCGTTACCAATATATTCTGCATAAAATATAATGTAGTAGCACACACAATGGTGCAGATAATGCTCGGAGATGGATTATTCTGAAGAGGAAATGCGTAGCAGGAGATTTCTAGCGGTATAAAGCAATGACAGAGCTTGTGTGTACACAGGCACATACAGAGGCACAAGCCCACCAGTGCACGTGCACTGCTCGCTACCAATATATTCTCCATAAAATATAATGTAGTAGCACACACAATCGTGCAGATAATGCTCGGAGATGGATTATTCTGAAGAGGAAATGCGTAGCAGGAGATTTCTAGCGGTATAAAGCAATGACAGAGCTTGTGTGTACACAGGCACAGACAGAGGCACAGGCCCACCAGTGCACGTGCACTGCTCGTTACCAATATATTCTGCATAAAATATAATGTAGTAGCACACACAATGGTGCAGATAATGCTCGGAGATGGATTATTCTGAAGAGGAAATGCGTAGCAGGAGATTTCTAGCGGTATAAAGCAATGACAGAGCTTGTGTGTACACAGGCACATACTGAGGCACAAGCCCACCAGTGCACGTGCACTGCTCGCTACCAATATATTCTCCATAAAATATAATGTAGTAGCACACACAATCGTGCAGATAATGCTCGGAGATGGATTATTCTGAAGAGGAAATGCGTAGCAGGAGATTTCTAGCGGTATAAAGCAATGACAGAGCTTGTGTGTACACAGGCAGAGGCACAGGCTCACCAGTGCACGTGCACTGCTCGTTACCAATATATTCTCCATAAAATATAATGTAGTAGCACACACAATGGTGCAGATAATGCTCGGAGACAGATTATTCTGAAGAGGAAATGCGTAGCAGGAGATTTCTAGCGGTATAAAGCAATGACAGAGCTTGTGTGTACACAGGCAGAGGCACAGGCTCACCAGTGCACGTGCACTGCTCGTTACCAATATATTCTCCATAAAATATAATGTAGTAGCACACACAATGGTGCAGATAATGCTCGGAGACAGATTATTCTGAAGAGGAAATGCGTAGCAGGAGATTTCTAGCGGTATAAAGCAATGACAGAGCTTGTGTGTACACAGGCAGAGGCACAGGCCCACCAGTGCACGTGCACTGCTCGTTACCAATATATTCTGCATAAAATATAATGTAGTAGCACACACAATGGTGCAGATAATGCTCGGAGACAGATTATTCTGAAGAGGAAATGCGTAGCAGGAGATTTCTAGCGGTATAAAGCAATGACAGAGGTTGTGTGTACACAGGCAGAGGCACAGGCCCACCAGTGCACGTGCACTGCTCGTTACCAATATATTCTGCATAAAATATAATGTAGTAGCACACACAATGGTGCAGATAATGCTCGGAGATGGATTATTCTGAAGAGGAAATGCGTAGCAGGAGATTTCTAGCGGTATAAAGCAATGACAGAGCTTGTGTGTACACAGGCACATACAGAGGCACAAGCCCACCAGTGCACGTGCACTGCTCGCTACCAATATATTCTCCATAAAATATAATGTAGTAGCACACACAATCGTGCAGATAATGCTCGGAGATGGATTATTCTGAAGAGGAAATGCGTAGCAGGAGATTTCTAGCGGTATAAAGCAATGACAGAGCTTGTGTGTACACAGGCAGAGGCACAGGCTCACCAGTGCACGTGCACTGCTCGTTACCAATATATTCTCCATAAAATATAATGTAGTAGCACACACAATGGTGCAGATAATGCTCGGAGACAGATTATTCTGAAGAGGAAATGCGTAGCAGGAGATTTCTAGCGGTATAAAGCAATGACAGAGCTTGTGTGTACACAGGCAGAGGCAAAGGCTCACCAGTGCACGTGCACTGCTCGTTACCAATATATTCTCCATAAAATATAATGTAGTAGCACACACAATGGTGCAGATAATGCTCGGAGATGGATTATTCTGAAGAGGAAATGCGTAGCAGGAGATTTCTAGCGGTATAAAGCAATGACAGAGCTTGTGTGTACACAGGCAGAGGCACAGGCTCACCAGTGCACGTGCACTGCTCGTTACCAATATATTCTCCATAAAATATAATGTAGTAGCACACACAATGGTGCAGATAATGCTCGGAGATGGATTATTCTGAAGAGGAAATGCGTAGCAGGAGATTTCTAGCGGTATAAAGCAATGACAGAGCTTGTGTGTACACAGGCAGAGGCACAGGCTCACCAGTGCACGTGCACTGCTCGTTACCAATATATTCTCCATAAAATATAATGTAGTAGCACACACAATGGTGCAGATAATGCTCGGAGATGGATTATTCTGAAGAGGAAATGCGTAGCAGGAGATTTCTAGCGGTATAAAGCAATGACAGAGCTTGTGTGTACACAGGCACAGACAGAGGCACAGGCCCACCAGTGCACGTGCACTGCTCGCTACCAATATATTCTCCATAAAATATAATGTAGTAGCACACACAATGGTGCAGATAATGCTCGGAGATGGATTATTCTGAAGAGGAAATGCATAGCAGGAGATTTCTAGCGGTATAAAGCAATGACAGAGCTTGTGTGTACACAGGCAGAGGCACAGGCTCACCAGTGCACGTGCACTGCTCGTTTCCAATATATTCTCCATAAAATATAATGTAGTAGCACACACAATGGTGCAGATAATGCTCGGAGACAGATTATTCTGAAGAGGAAATGCGTAGCAGGAGATTTCTAGCGGTATAAAGCAATGACAGAGCTTGTGTGTACACAGGCACAGACAGAGGCACAGGCCCACCAGTGCACGTGCACTGCTCGTTACCAATATATTCTCCATAAAATATAATGTAGTAGCACACACAATGGTGCAGATAATGCTCGGAGATGGATTATTCTGAAGAGGAAATGCGTAGCAGGAGATTTCTAGCGGTATAAAGCAATGACAGAGCTTGTGTGTACACAGGCACAGACAGAGGCACAAGCCCACCAGTGCACGTGCACTGCTCGCTACCAATATATTCTCCATAAAATATAATGTAGTAGCACACACAATCGTGCAGATAATGCTCGGAGATGGATTATTCTGAAGAGGAAATGCGTAGCAGGAGATTTCTAGCGGTATAAAGCAATGACAGAGCTTGTGTGTACACAGGCAGAGGCACAGGCTCACCAGTGCACG
Source organism: Schistocerca piceifrons (assembly GCF_021461385.2). Lineage (NCBI taxonomy): Eukaryota > Metazoa > Arthropoda > Insecta > Orthoptera > Acrididae > Schistocerca > Schistocerca piceifrons. The sequence continues at coordinate 1,032,355,883 of NC_060139.1, forward strand.
TGCACTGCTCGTTACCAATATATTCTCCATAAAATATAATGTAGTAGCACACACAATGGTGCAGATAATGCTCGGAGATGGATTATTCTGAAGAGGAAATGCGTAGCAGGAGATTTCTAGCGGTATAAAGCAATGACAGAGCTTGTGTGTACACAGGCAGAGGCACAGGCTCACCAGTGCACGTGCACTGCTCGTTACCAATATATTCTCCATAAAATATAATGTAGTAGCACACACAATGGTGCAGATAATGCTCGGAGATGGATTATTCTGAAGAGGAAATGCGTAGCAGGAGATTTCTAGCGGTATAAAGCAATGACAGAGCTTGTGTGTGCACAGGCAGAGGCACAGGCTCACCAGTGCACGTGCACTGCTCGCTACCAATATATTCTCCATAAAATATAATGTAGTAGCACACACAATGGTGCAGATAATGCTCGGAGATGGATTATTCTGAAGAGGAAATGCGTAGCAGGAGATTTCTAGCGGTATAAAGCAATGACAGAGCTTGTGTGTAAACAGGCAGAGGCACAGGCTCACCAGTGCACGTGCACTGCTCGCTACCAATATATTCTCCATAAAATATAATGTAGTAGCACACACAATGGTGCAGATAATGCTCGGAGATGGATTATTCTGAAGAGGAAATGCGTAGCAGGAGATTTCTAGCGGTATAAAGCAATGACAGAGCTTGTGTGTACACAGGCAGAGGCACAGGCTCACCAGTGCACGTGCACTGCTCGCTACCAATATATTCTCCATAAAATATAATGTAGTAGCACACACAATGGTGCAGATAATGCTCTGAGATGGATTATTCTGAAGAGGAAATGCGTAGCAGGAGATTTCTAGCGGTATAAAGCAATGACAGAGCTTGTGTGTACACAGGCACAGACAGAGGCACAAGCCCACCAGTGCACGTGCACTGCTCGCTACCAATATATTCTCCATAAAATATAATGTAGTAGCACACACAATGGTGCAGATAATGCTCGGAGATGGATTATTCTGAAGAGGAAATGCGTAGCAGGAGATTTCTAGCGGTATAAAGCAATGACAGAGCTTGTGTGTACACAGGCACAGACAGAGGCACAGGCCCACCAGTGCACGTGCACTGCTCGCTCGGAGATGGATTATTCTGAAGAGGAAATGCGTAGCAGGAGATTTCTAGCGGTATAAAGCAATGACAGAGCTTGTGTGTACACAGGCACAGACAGAGGCACAAGCCCACCAGTGCATGTGCACTGCTCGCTACCAATATATTCTCCATAAAATATAATGTAGTAGCACACACAATCGTGCAGATAATGCTCGGAGATGGATTATACTGAAGAGGAAATGCGGAGCAGGAGATTTCTAGCGGTATAAAGCAATGACAGAGCTTGTGTGTACACAGGCAGAGGCACAGGCTCACCAGTGCACGTGCACTGCTCGTTACCAATATATTCTCCATAAAATATAATGTAGTAGCACACACAATGGTGCAGATAATGCTCGGAGATGGATTATTCTGAAGAGGAAATGCGTAGCAGGAGATTTCTAGCGGTATAAAGCAATGACAGAGCTTGTGTGTACACAGGCACAGACAGAGGCACAGGCCCACCAGTGCACGTGCACTGCTCGCTACCAATATATTCTCCATAATATATAATGTAGTAGCACACACAATGGTGCAGATAATGCTCGGAGATGGATTATTCTGAAGAGAAAATGCGGAGCAGGAGATTTCTAGCGGTATAAAGCAATGACAGAGCTTGTGTGTACACAGGCAGAGGCACAGGCTCACCAGTGCACGTGCACTGCTCGTTACCAATATATTCTCCATAAAATATAATGTAGTAGCACACACAATGGTGCAGATAATGCTCGGAGATGGATTATTCTGAAGAGGAAATGCGTAGCAGGAGATTTCTAGCGGTATAAAGCAATGACAGAGCTTGTGTGTACACAGGCACAGACAGAGGCACAAGCCCACCAGTGCACGTGCACTGCTCGCTACCAATATATTCTCCATAAAATATAATGTTGTAGCACACACAATCGTGCAGATAATGCTCGGAGATGGATTATTCTGAAGAGGAAATGCGGAGCAGGAGATATCTAGCGGTATAATGCAATGACAGAGCTTGTGTGTACACAGGCAGAGGCACAGGCTCACCAGTGCACGTGCACTGCTCGTTACCAATATATTCTCCATAAAATATAATGTAGTAGCACACACAATGGTGCAGATAATGCTCGGAGATGGATTATTCTGAAGAGGAAATGCGTAGCAGGAGATTTCTAGCGGTATAAAGCAATGACAGAGCTTGTGTGTACACAGGCACAGACAGAGGCACAGGCCCACCAGTGCACGTGCACTGCTCGCTACCAATATATTCTCCATAATATATAATGTAGTAGCACACACAATGGTGCAGATAATGCTCGGAGATGGATTATTCTGAAGAGAAAATGCGGAGCAGGAGATTTCTAGCGGTATAAAGCAATGACAGAGCTTGTGTGTACACAGGCACAGACAGAGGCACAGGCCCACCAGTGCACGTGCACTGCTCGCTACCAATATATTCTCCATAAAATATAATGTAGTAGCACACACAATGGTGCAGATAATGCTCGGAGATGGATTATTCTGAAGAGGAAATGCGTAGCAGGAGATTTCTAGCGGTATAAAGCAATGACAGAGCTTGTGTGTACACAGGCAGAGGCACAGGCTCACCAGTGCACGTGCACTGCTCGTTACCAATATATTCTCCATAAAATATAATGTAGTAGCACACACAATGGTGCAGATAATGCTCGGAGATGGATTATTCTGAAGAGGAAATGCGTAGCAGGAGATTTCTAGCGGTATAAAGCAATGACAGAGCTTGTGTGTACACAGGCACAGACAGAGGCACAAGCCCACCAGTGCACGTGCACTGCTCGCTACCAATATATTCTGCATAAAATATAATGTAGTAGCACACACAATGGTGCAGATAATGCTCGGAGATGGATTATTCTGAAGAGGAAATGCGTAGCAGGAGATTTCTAGCGGTATAAAGCAATGACAGAGCTTGTGTGTACACAGGCACAGACAGAGGCACAGGCCCACCAGTGCACGTGCACTGCTCGCTACCAATATATTCTCCATAAAATATAATGTAGTAGCACACACAATGGTGCAGATAACGCTCGGAGATGGATTATTCTGAAGAGGAAATGCGTAGCAGGAGATCTCTAGCGGTATAAAGCAATGACAGAGCTTGTGTGTACACAGGCACAGACAGAGGCACAGGCCCACCAGTGCACGTGCACTGCTCGCTACCAATATATTCTCCATAAAATATAATGTAGTAGCACACACAATGGTGCAGATAATGCTCGGAGATGGATTATTCTGAAGAGGAAATGCGTAGCAGGAGATTTCTAGCGGTATAAAGCAATGACAGAGATTGTGTGTACACACGCACAGACAGAGGCACAAGCCCACCAGTGCACGTGCACTGCTCGCTACCAATATATTCTCCATAAAATATAATGTAGTAGCACACACAATGGTGCAGATAATGCTCGGAGATGGATAATTCTGAAGAGGAAATGTGTAGCAGGAGATTTCTAGCGGTATAAAGCAATGACAGAGCTTGTGTGTACACAGGCACAGACAGAGGCACAAGCCCACCAGTGCACGTGCACTGCTCGTTACCAATATATTCTCCATAAAATATAATGTAGTAGCACACACAATGGTGCAGATAATGCTCAGAGATGGATTATTCTGAAGAGGAAATGGGTAGCAGGAGATTTCTAGCGGTATAAAGCAATGACAGAGCTTGTGTGTACACAGGCAGAGGCACAGGCCCACCAGTGCACGTGCACTGCTCGTTACCAATATATTCTCCATAAAATATAATGTAGTAGCACACACAATGGTGCAGATAATGCTCGGAGATGGATTATTCTGAAGAGGAAATGCGGAGCAGGAGATTTCTAGCGGTATAACGCAATGACAGAGCTTGTGTGTACACAGGCAGTGGCACAGGCTCAGCAGTGCACGTGCACTGCTCGTTACCAATATATTCTCCATGAAATATAATGTAGTAGCACACACAATGGTGCAGATAATGCTCGGAGATGGATTATTCTGAAGAGGAAATGCGTAGCAGGAGATTTCTAGCGGTATAAAGCAATGACAGAGCTTGTGTGTACACAGGCACAGACAGAGGCACAAGCCCACCAGTGCACGTGCACTGCTCGCTACCAATATATTCTCCATAAAATATAATGTAGTAGCACACACAATGGTGCAGATAATGCTCGGAGATGGATTATTCTGAAGAGGAAATGCGTGGCAGGAGATTTCTAGCGGTATAAAGCAATGACAGAGCTTGTGTGTACACAGGCACAGACAGAGGCACAGGCCCACCAGTGCACGTGCACTGCTCGCTACCAAAATATTCTCCATAAAATATAATGTAGTAGCACACACAATGGTGCAGATAATGCTCGGAGATGGATTATTCTGAAGAGGAAATGGGTAGCAGGAGATTTCTAGCGGTATAAAGCAATGACAGAGCTTGTGTGTACACAGGCACAGACAGAGGCACAAGCCCACCAGTGCACGTGCACTGCTCGCTACCAATATATTCTCCATAAAATATAATGTGTTAGCACACACAATGGTGCAGATAATGCTCGGAGATGGATTATTCTGAAGAGGAAATGCGTAGCAGGAGATTTCTAGCGGTATAAAGCAATGACAGAGCTTGTGTGTACACAGGCACAGACAGAGGCACAAGCCCACCAGTGCACGTGCACTGCTCGCTACCAATATATTCTGCATAAAATATAATGTAGTAGCACACACAATGGTGCAGATAATGCTCGGAGATGGATTATTCTGAAGAGGAAATGCGTAGCAGGAGATTTCTAGCGGTATAAAGCAATGACAGAGCTTGTGTGTACACAGGCACAGACAGAGGCACAGGCCCACCAGTGCACGTGCACTGCTCGTTACCAATATATTCTGCATAAAATATAATGTAGTAGCACACACAATGGTGCAGATAATGCTCGGAGATAGATTATTCTGAAGAGGAAATGCGTAGCAGGAGATTTCTAGCGGTATAAAGCAATGACAGAGCTTGTGTGTACACAGGCACAGACAGAGGCACAGGCCCACCAGTGCACGTGCACTGCTCGTTACCAATATATTCTCCATAAAATATAATGTAGTAGCACACACAATGGTGCAGATAATGCTCGGAGATGGATTATTCTGAAGAGGAAATGCGTAGCAGGAGATTTCTAGCGGTATAAAGCAATGACAGAGCTTGTGTGTACACAGGCACAGACAGAGGCACAAGCCCACCAGTGCACGTGCACTGCTCGCTACCAATATATTCTGCATAAAATATAATGTAGTAGCACACACAATGGTGCAGATAATGCTCGGAGATGGATTATTCTGAAGAGGAAATGCGTAGCAGGAGATTTCTAGCGGTATAAAGCAATGACAGAGCTTGTGTGTACACAGGCACAGACAGAGGCACAGGCCCACCAGTGCACGTGCACTGCTCGTTACCAATATATTCTCCATAATATATAATGTAGTAGCGCACACAATGGTGCAGATAATGCTCGGAGATGGATTATTCTGAAGAGGAAATGCGTAGCAGGAGATTTCTAGCGGTATAAAGCAATGACAGAGCTTGTGTGTACACAGGCACAGACAGAGGCACAAGCCCACCAGTGCACGTGCACTGCTCGCTACCAATATATTCTGCATAAAATATAATGTAGTAGCACACACAATGGTGCAGATAATGCTCGGAGATGGATTATTCTGAAGAGGAAATGCGTAGCAGGAGATTTCTAGCGGTATAAAGCAATGACAGAGCTTGTGTGTACACAGGCAGAGGCACAGGCTCACCAGTGCACGTGGACTGCTCGTTACCAATATATTCTCCATAAAATATAATGTAGTAGCACACACAATGGTGCAGATAATGCTCGGAGACAGATTATTCTGAAGAGGAAATGCGTAGCAGGAGATTTCTAGCGGTATAAAGCAATGACAGAGCTTGTGTGTACACAGGCACAGACAGAGGCACAGGCCCACCAGTGCACGTGCACTGCTCGTTACCAATATATTCTGCATAAAATATAATGTAGTAGCACACACAATGGTGCAGATAATGCTCGGAGATGGATTATTCTGAAGAGGAAATGCGTAGCAGGAGATTTCTAGCGGTATAAAGCAATGACAGAGCTTGTGTGTACACAGGCACAGACAGAGGCACAGGCCCACCAGTGCACGTGCACTGCTCGCTACCAATATATTCTGCATAAAATATAATGTAGTAGCACACACAATGGTGCAGATAATGCTCGGAGATGGATTATTCTGAAGAGGAAATGCGGAGCAGGAGATTTCTAGCGGTATAAAGCAATGACAGAGCTTGTGTGTACACAGGCAGAGGCACAGGCTCACCAGTGCACGTGCACTGCTCGTTACCAATATATTCTCCATAAAATATAATGTAGTAGCACACACAATGGTGCAGATAATGCTCGGAGATGGATTATTCTGAAGAGGAAATGCGTAGCAGGAGATTTCTAGCGGTATAAAGCAATGACAGAGCTTGTGTGTACACAGGCACAGACAGAGGCACAGGCCCACCAGTGCACGTGCACTGCTCGCTACCAATATATTCTCCATAAAATATAATGTAGTAGCACACACAATCGTGCAGAAAATGCTCGGAGATGGATTATTCTGAAGAGGAAATGCGGAGCAGGAGATTTCTAGCGGTATAAAGCAATGACAGAGCTTGTGTGTACACAGGCAGAGGCACAGGCTCACCAGTGCACGTGCACTGCTCGTTACCAATATATTCTCCATAAAATATAATGTAGTAGCACACACAATGGTGCAGATAATGCTCGGAGATGGATTATTCTGAAGAGGAAATGCGTAGCAGGAGATTTCTAGCGGTATAAAGCAATGACAGAGCTTGTGTGTACACAGGCACAGACAGAGGCACAGGCCCACCAGTGCACGTGCACTGCTCGCTACCAATATATTCTCCATAATATATAATGTAGTAGCACACACAATGGTGCAGATAATGCTCGGAGATGGATTATTCTGAAGAGAAAATGCGGAGCAGGAGATTTCTAGCGGTATAAAGCAATGACAGAGCTTGTGTGTACACAGGCAGAGGCACAGGCTCACCAGTGCACGTGCACTGCTCGTTACCAATATATTCTCCATAAAATATAATGTAGTAGCACACACAATGGTGCAGATAATGCTCGGAGATGGATTATTCTGAAGAGGAAATGCGTAGCAGGAGATTTCTAGCGGTATAAAGCAATGACAGAGCTTGTGTGTACACAGGCACAGACAGAGGCACAGGCCCACCAGTGCACGTGCACTGCTCGTTACCAATATATTCTCCATAAAATATAATGTAGTAGCACACACAATGGTGCAGATAATGCTCGGAGATGGATTATCCTGAAGAGGAAATGCGTAGCAGGAGATTTCTAGCGGTATAAAGCAATGACTGAGCTTGTGTGTACACAGGCACAGACAGCGGCACAGGCCCACCAGTGCACGTGCACTGCTCGTTACCAATATATTCTCCATAAAATATAATGTAGTAGCACACACAATGGTGCAGATAATGCTCGGAGATGGATTATTCTGAAGAGGAAATGCGTAGCAGGAGATTTCTAGCGGTATAAAGCAATGACAGAGCTTGTGTGTACACAGGCAGAGGCACAGGCTCACCAGTGCACGTGCACTGCTCGTTACCAATATATTCTCCATAAAATATAATGTAGTAGCACACACAATGGTGCAGATAATGCTCGGAGATGGATTATTCTGAAGAGGAAATGCGTAGCAGGAGATTTCTAGCGGTATAAAGCAATGACAGAGCTTGTGTGTACACAGACAGAGGCACAGGCCCACCAGTGCACGTGCACTGCTCGTTACCAATATATTCTCCATAAAATATAATGTAGTAGCACACACAATGGTGCAGATAATGCTCGGAGATGGATTATTCTGAAGAGGAAATGCGTAGCAGGAGATTTCTAGCGGTATAAAGCAATGACAGAGCTTGTGTGTACACAGGCACAGACAGAGGCACAGGCCCACCAGTGCACGTGCACTGCTCGTTACCAATATATTCTCCATAAAATATAATGTAGTAGCACACACAATGGTGCAGATTATGCTCGGAGATGGATTATTCTGAAGAGGAAATGCGTAGCAGGAGATTTCTAGCGGTATAAAGCAATGACAGAGCTTGTGTGTACACAGACAGAGGCACAGGCCCACCAGTGCACGTGCACTGCTCGTTACCAATATATTCTCCATAAAATATAATGTAGTAGCACACACAATGGTGCAGATAATGCTCGGAGATGGATTATTCTGAAGAGGAAATGCGTAGCAGGAGATTTCTAGCGGTATAAAGCAATGATAGAGCTTGTGTGTACACAGGCAGAGGCACAGGCCCACCGGTGCACGTGCACTGCTCGTTACCAATATATTCTCCATAAAATATAATGTAGTAGCACACACAATGGTGCAGATAATGCTCGGAGATGGATTATTCTGAAGAGGAAATGCGTAGCAGGAGATTTCTAGCGGTATAAAGCAATGACAGAGCTTGTGTGTACACAGGCAGAGGCACAGGCTCACCAGTGCACGTGCACTGCTCGTTACCAATATATTCTCCATAAAATATAATGTAGTAGCACACACAATAGTGCAGATAATGCTCGGAGATGGATTATTCTGAAGAGGAAATGCGTAGCAGGAGATTTCTAGCGGTATAAAGCAATGACAGAGCTTGTGTGTACACAGGCAGAAGCACAGGCTCACCAGTGCACGTGCACTGCTCGTTACCAATATATTCTCCATAAAATATAATGTAGTAGCACACACAATGGTGCAGATAATGCTCGGAGATGGATTATTCTGAAGAGGAAATGCGTAGCAGGAGATTTCTAGCGGTATAAAGCAATGACAGAGCTTGTGTGTACTCAGGCAGAGGCACAGGCTCACCAGTGCACGTGCACTGCTCGTTACCAATATATTCTCCATAAAATATAATGTAGTAGCACACACAATGGTGCAGATAATGCTCGGAGAAGGATTATTCTGAAGAGGAAATGCGTAGCAGGAGATTTCTAGCGGTATAAAGCAATGACAGAGCTTGTCTGTACACAGGCACAGACAGAGGCACAGGCTCACCAGTGTACGTGCACTGCTCGTTACCAATATATTCTCCATAAAATATAATGTAGTAGCACACACAATGGTGCAGATAATGCTCGGAGATGGATTATTCTGAAGAGGAAATGCGTAGCGTAGCAGGAGATTTCTAGCGGTATAAAGCAATGACAGAGCTTGTGTGTACACAGGCAGAGGCACAGGCCCACCAGTGCACGTGCACTGCTCGTTACCAATATATTCTCCATAAAATATAATGTAGTAGCACACACAGTGGTGCAGATAATGCTCGGAGATGGATTATTCTGAAGAGGAAATGCGTAGCAGGAGATTTCTAGCGGTATAAAGCAATGACAGAGCTTGTGTGTACACAGGCAGAGGCACAGGCCCACCAGTGCACGTGCACTGCTCGTTACCAATATATTCTCCATAAAATATAATGTAGTAGCACACACAATGGTGCAGATAATGCTCGGAGATGGATTATTCTGAAGAGGAAATGCGTAGCAGGAGATTTCTAGCGGTATAAAGCAATGACAGAGCTTGTGTGTACACAGGCAGAGGCACAGGCTCACCAGTGCACGTGCACTGCTCGCTACCAATATATTCTCCATAAAATATAATGTAGTAGCACACACAATGGTGCAGATAATGCTCGGAGATGGATTATTCTGAAGTGGAAATGCGTAGCAGCAGATTTCTAGCGGTATAAAGCAATGACAGAGCTTGTGTGTACACAGGCACAGACAGAGGCACAGGCCCACCAGTGCACGTGCACTGCTCGTTACCAATATATTCTCCATAAAATATAATGTAGTAGCACACACAATGGTGCAGATAATGCTCGGAGATGGATTATTCTGAAGAGGAAATGCGTAGCAGGAGATTTCTAGCGGTATAAAGCAATGACAGAGCTTGTGTGTACACAGGCACAGACAGAGGCACAGGCCCACCAGTGCACGTGCACTGCTCGTTACCAATATATTCTCCATAAAATATAATGTAGTAGCACACACAATGGTGCAGATAATGCTCGGAGATGGATTATTCTGAAGTGGAAATGCGTAGCAGCAGATTTCTAGCGGTATAAAGCAATGACAGAGCTTGTGTGTACACAGGCACAGACAGAGGCACAGGCCCACCAGTGCACGTGCACTGCTCGTTACCAATATATTCTCCATAAAATATAATGTAGTAGCACACACAATGGTGCAGATAATGCTCGGAGATGGATTATTCTGAAGAGGAAATGCGTAGCAGGAGATTTCTAGCGGTATAAAGCAATGACAGAGCTTGTGTGTACACAGGCACAGACAGAGGCACAGGCCCACCAGTGCACGTGCACTGCTCGTTACCAATATATTCTCCATAAAATATAATGTAGTAGCACACACAATGGTGCAGATAATGCTCGGAGATGGATTATTCTGAAGTGGAAATGCGTAGCAGCAGATTTCTAGCGGTATAAAGCAATGACAGAGCTTGTGTGTACACAGGCACAGACAGAGGCACAGGCCCACCAGTGCACGTGCACTGCTCGTTACCAATATATTCTCCATAAAATATAATGTAGTAGCACACACAATGGTGCAGATAATGCTCGGAGATGGATTATTCTGAAGAGGAAATGCGTAGCAGGAGATTTCTAGCGGTATAAAGCAATGACAGAGCTTGTGTGTACACAGGCAGAGGCACAGGCCCACCAGTGCACGTGCACTGCTCGTTACCAATATATTCTCCATAAAATATAATGTAGTAGCACACACAATGGTGCAGATAATGCTCGGAGATGGATTATTCTGAAGAGGAAATGCGTAGCAGGAGATTTCTAGCGGTATAAAGCAATGACAGAGCTTGTGTGTACACAGGCACAGACAGAGGCACAGGCCCACCAGTGCACGTGCACTGCTCGTTACCAATATATTCTCCATAAAATATAATGTAGTAGCACACACAATGGTGCAGATAATGCTCGGAGATGGATTATTCTGAAGAGGAAATGCGTAGCAGGAGATTTCTAGCGGTATAAAGCAATGACAGAGCTTGTGTGTACACAGGCAGAGGCACAGGCTCACCAGTGCACGTGCACTGCTCGCTACCAATATATTCTCCATAAAATATAATGTAGTAGCACACACAATGGTGCAGATAATGCTCGGAGATGGATTATTCTGAAGTGGAAATGCGTAGCAGCAGATTTCTAGCGGTATAAAGCAATGACAGAGCTTGTGTGTACACAGGCACAGACAGAGGCACAGGCCCACCAGTGCACGTGCACTGCTCGTTACCAATATATTCTCCATAAAATATAATGTAGTAGCACACACAATGGTGCAGATAATGCTCGGAGATGGATTATTCTGAAGTGGAAATGCGTAGCAGCAGATTTCTAGCGGTATAAAGCAATGACAGAGCTTGTGTGTACACAGGCACAGACAGAGGCACAGGCCCACCAGTGCACGTGCACTGCTCGTTACCAATATATTCTCCATAAAATATAATGTAGTAGCACACACAATGGTGCAGATAATGCTCGGAGATGGATTATTCTGAAGAGGAAATGCGTAGCAGGAGATTTCTAGCGGTATAAAGCAATGACAGAGCTTGTGTGTACACAGGCAGAGGCACAGGCTCACCAGTGCACGTGCACTGCTCGCTACCAATATATTCTCCATAAAATATAATGTAGTAGCACACACAATGGTGCAGATAATGCTCGGAGATGGATTATTCTGAAGTGGAAATGCGTAGCAGCAGATTTCTAGCGGTATAAAGCAATGACAGAGCTTGTGTGTACACAGGCACAGACAGAGGCACAGGCCCACCAGTGCACGTGCACTGCTCGTTACCAATATATTCTCCATAAAATATAATGTAGTAGCACACACAATGGTGCAGATAATGCTCGGAGATGGATTATTCTGAAGTGGAAATGCGTAGCAGCAGATTTCTAGCGGTATAAAGCAATGACAGAGCTTGTGTGTACACAGGCACAGACAGAGGCACAGGCCCACCAGTGCACGTGCACTGCTCGTTACCAATATATTCTCCATAAAATATAATGTAGTAGCACACACAATGGTGCAGATAATGCTCGGAGATGGATTATTCTGAAGAGGAAATGCGTAGCAGGAGATTTCTAGCGGTATAAAGCAATGACAGAGCTTGTGTGTACACAGGCAGAGGCACAGGCCCACCAGTGCACGTGCACTGCTCGTTACCAATATATTCTCCATAAAATATAATGTAGTAGCACACACAATGGTGCAGATAATGCTCGGAGATGGATTATTCTGAAGAGGAAATGCGTAGCAGGAGATTTCTAGCGGTATAAAGCAATGACAGAGCTTGTGTGTACACAGGCACAGACAGAGGCACAGGCCCACCAGTGCACGTGCACTGCTCGTTACCAATATATTCTCCATAAAATATAATGTAGTAGCACACACAATGGTGCAGATAATGCTCGGAGATGGATTATTCTGAAGTGGAAATGCGTAGCAGCAGATTTCTAGCGGTATAAAGCAATGACAGAGCTTGTGTGTACACAGGCACAGACAGAGGCACAGGCCCACCAGTGCACGTGCACTGCTCGTTACCAATATATTCTCCATAAAATATAATGTAGTAGCACACACAATGGTGCAGATAATGCTCGGAGATGGATTATTCTGAAGAGGAAATGCGTAGCAGGAGATTTCTAGCGGTATAAAGCAATGACAGAGCTTGTGTGTACACAGGCACAGACAGAGGCACAGGCCCACCAGTGCACGTGCACTGCTCGTTACCAATATATTCTCCATAAAATATAATGTAGTAGCACACACAATGGTGCAGATAATGCTCGGAGATGGATTATTCTGAAGTGGAAATGCGTAGCAGCAGATTTCTAGCGGTATAAAGCAATGACAGAGCTTGTGTGTACACAGGCACAGACAGAGGCACAGGCCCACCAGTGCACGTGCACTGCTCGTTACCAATATATTCTCCATAAAATATAATGTAGTAGCACACACAATGGTGCAGATAATGCTCGGAGATGGATTATTCTGAAGAGGAAATGCGTAGCAGGAGATTTCTAGCGGTATAAAGCAATGACAGAGCTTGTGTGTACACAGGCAGAGGCACAGGCCCACCAGTGCACGTGCACTGCTCGTTACCAATATATTCTCCATAAAATATAATGTAGTAGCACACACAATGGTGCAGATAATGCTCGGAGATGGATTATTCTGAAGAGGAAATGCGTAGCAGGAGATTTCTAGCGGTATAAAGCAATGACAGAGCTTGTGTGTACACAGGCACAGACAGAGGCACAGGCCCACCAGTGCACGTGCACTGCTCGTTACCAATATATTCTCCATAAAATATAATGTAGTAGCACACACAATGGTGCAGATAATGCTCGGAGATGGATTATTCTGAAGAGGAAATGCGTAGCAGGAGATTTCTAGCGGTATAAAGCAATGACAGAGCTTGTGTGTACACAGGCAGAGGCACAGGCTCACCAGTGCACGTGCACTGCTCGCTACCAATATATTCTCCATAAAATATAATGTAGTAGCACACACAATGGTGCAGATAATGCTCGGAGATGGATTATTCTGAAGTGGAAATGCGTAGCAGCAGATTTCTAGCGGTATAAAGCAATGACAGAGCTTGTGTGTACACAGGCACAGACAGAGGCACAGGCCCACCAGTGCACGTGCACTGCTCGTTACCAATATATTCTCCATAAAATATAATGTAGTAGCACACACAATGGTGCAGATAATGCTCGGAGATGGATTATTCTGAAGAGGAAATGCGTAGCAGGAGATTTCTAGCGGTATAAAGCAATGACAGAGCTTGTGTGTACACAGGCACAGACAGAGGCACAGGCCCACCAGTGCACGTGCACTGCTCGTTACCAATATATTCTCCATAAAATATAATGTAGTAGCACACACAATGGTGCAGATAATGCTCGGAGATGGATTATTCTGAAGTGGAAATGCGTAGCAGCAGATTTCTAGCGGTATAAAGCAATGACAGAGCTTGTGTGTACACAGGCACAGACAGAGGCACAGGCCCACCAGTGCACGTGCACTGCTCGTTACCAATATATTCTCCATAAAATATAATGTAGTAGCACACACAATGGTGCAGATAATGCTCGGAGATGGATTATTCTGAAGAGGAAATGCGTAGCAGGAGATTTCTAGCGGTATAAAGCAATGACAGAGCTTGTGTGTACACAGGCACAGACAGAGGCACAGGCCCACCAGTGCACGTGCACTGCTCGTTACCAATATATTCTCCATAAAATATAATGTAGTAGCACACACAATGGTGCAGATAATGCTCGGAGATGGATTATTCTGAAGTGGAAATGCGTAGCAGCAGATTTCTAGCGGTATAAAGCAATGACAGAGCTTGTGTGTACACAGGCACAGACAGAGGCACAGGCCCACCAGTGCACGTGCACTGCTCGTTACCAATATATTCTCCATAAAATATAATGTAGTAGCACACACAATGGTGCAGATAATGCTCGGAGATGGATTATTCTGAAGAGGAAATGCGTAGCAGGAGATTTCTAGCGGTATAAAGCAATGACAGAGCTTGTGTGTACACAGGCAGAGGCACAGGCTCACCAGTGCACGTGCACTGCTCGTTACCAATATATTCTCCATAAAATATAATGTAGTAGCACACACAATGGTGCAGATAATGCTCGGAGATGGATTATTCTGAAGAGGAAATGCGTAGCAGGAGATTTCTAGCGGTATAAAGCAATGACAGAGCTTGTGTGTACACAGGCAGAGGCACAGGCCCACCAGTGCACGTGCACTGCTCGTTACCAATATATTCTCCATAAAATATAATGTAGTAGCACACACAATGGTGCAGATAATGCTCGGAGATGGATTATTCTGAAGAGGAAATGCGTAGCAGGAGATTTCTAGCGGTATAAAGCAATGACAGAGCTTGTGTGTACACAGGCAGAGGCACAGGCCCACCAGTGCACGTGCACTGCTCGTTACCAATATATTCTCCATAAAATATAATGTAGTAGCACACACAATGGTGCAGATAATGCTCGGAGATGGATTATTCTGAAGAGGAAATGCGTAGCAGGAGATTTCTAGCGGTATAAAGCAATGACAGAGCTTGTGTGTACACAGGCACAGACAGAGGCACAGGCCCACCAGTGCACGTGCACTGCTCGTTACCAATATCTTCTCCATAAAATATAATGTAGTAGCACACACAATGGTGCAGATAATGCTCGGAGATGGATTATTCTGAAGAGGAAATGCGTAGCAGGAGATTTCTAGCGGTATAAAGCAATGACAGAGCTTGTGTGTACACACGCACAGACAGAGGCACAGGCCCACCAGTGCACGTGCACTGCTCGTTACCAATATATTCTCCATAAAATATAATGTAGTAGCACACACAATGGTGCAGATAATGCTCGGAGATGGATTATTCTGAAGAGGAAATGCGTAGCAGGAGATTTCTAGCGGTATAAAGCAATGACAGAGCTTGTGTGTACACAGGCACAGACAGAGGCACAGGCCCACCAGTGCACGTGCACTGCTCGTTACCAATATCTTCTCCATAAAATATAATGTAGTAGCACACACAATGGTGCAGATAATGCTCGGAGATGGATTATTCTGAAGAGGAAATGCGTAGCAGGAGATTTCTAGCGGTATAAAGCAATGACAGAGCTTGTGTGTACACACGCACAGACAGAGGCACAGGCCCACCAGTGCACGTGCACTGCTCGTTACCAATATATTCTCCATAAAATATAATGTAGTAGCACACACAATGGTGCAGATAATGCTCGGAGATGGATTATTCTGAAGAGGAAATGCGTAGCAGGAGATTTCTAGCGGTATAAAGCAATGACAGAGCTTGTGTGTACACAGGCACAGACAGAGGCACAGGCCCACCAGTGCACGTGCACTGCTCGTTACCAATATCTTCTCCATAAAATATAATGTAGTAGCACACACAATGGTGCAGATAATGCTCGGAGATGGATTATTCTGAAGAGGAAATGCGTAGCAGGAGATTTCTAGCGGTATAAAGCAATGACAGAGCTTGTGTGTACACAGGCACAGACAGAGGCACAGGCCCACCAGTGCACGTGCACTGCTCGTTACCAATATCTTCTCCATAAAATATAATGTAGTAGCACACACAATGGTGCAGATAATGCTCGGAGATGGATTATTCTGAAGAGGAAATGCGTAGCAGGAGATTTCTAGCGGTATAAAGCAATGACAGAGCTTGTGTGTACACAGGCACAGACAGAGGCACAGGCCCACCAGTGCACGTGCACTGCTCGTTACCAATATCTTCTCCATAAAATATAATGTAGTAGCACACACAATGGTGCAGATAATGCTCGGAGATGGATTATTCTGAAGAGGAAATGCGTAGCAGGAGATTTCTAGCGGTATAAAGCAATGACAGAGCTTGTGTGTACACAGGCACAGACAGAGGCACAGGCCCACCAGTGCACGTGCACTGCTCGTTACCAATATCTTCTCCATAAAATATAATGTAGTAGCACACACAATCGTGCAGATAATGCTCGGAGATGGATTATTCTGAAGAGGAAATGCGTAGCAGGAGATTTCTAGCGGTATAAAGCAATGACAGAGCTTGTGTGTACACAGGCACAGACAGAGGCACAGGCCCACCAGTGCACGTGCACTGCTCGTTACCAATATCTTCTCCATAAAATATAATGTAGTAGCACACACAATGGTGCAGATAATGCTCGGAGATGGATTATTCTGAAGAGGAAATGCGTAGCAGGAGATTTCTAGCGGTATAAAGCAATGACAGAGCTTGTGTGTACACAGGCACAGACAGAGGCACAGGCCCACCAGTGCACGTGCACTGCTCGTTACCAATATATTCTCCATAAAATATAATGTAGTAGCACACACAATGGTGCAGATAATGCTCGGAGATGGATTATTCTGAAGAGGAAATGCGTAGCAGGAGATTTCTAGCGGTATAAAGCAATGACAGAGCTTGTGTGTACACACGCACAGACAGAGGCACAGGCCCACCAGTGCACGTGCACTGCTCGTTACCAATATATTCTCCATAAAATATAATGTAGTAGCACACACAATGGTGCAGATAATGCTCGGAGATGGATTATTCTGAAGAGGAAATGCGTAGCAGGAGATTTCTAGCGGTATAAAGCAATGACAGAGCTTGTGTGTACACAGGCACAGACAGAGGCACAGGCCCACCAGTGCACGTGCACTGCTCGTTACCAATATCTTCTCCATAAAATATAATGTAGTAGCACACACAATCGTGCAGATAATGCTCGGAGATGGATTATTCTGAAGAGGAAATGCGTAGCAGGAGATTTCTAGCGGTATAAAGCAATGACAGAGCTTGTGTGTACACACGCACAGACAGAGGCACAGGCCCACCAGTGCACGTGCACTGCTCGTTACCAATATATTCTCCATAAAATATAATGTAGTAGCACACACAATGGTGCAGATAATGCTCGGAGATGGATTATTCTGAAGAGGAAATGCGTAGCAGGAGATTTCTAGCGGTATAAAGCAATGACAGAGCTTGTGTGTACACAGGCACAGACAGAGGCACAGGCCCACCAGTGCACGTGCACTGCTCGTTACCAATATCTTCTCCATAAAATATAATGTAGTAGCACACACAATCGTGCAGATAATGCTCGGAGATGGATTATTCTGAAGAGGAAATGCGTAGCAGGAGATTTCTAGCGGTATAAAGCAATGACAGAGCTTGTGTGTACACAGGCAGAGGCACAGGCTCACCAGTGCACGTGCACTGCTCGCTACCAATATATTCTCCATAAAATATAATGTAGTAGCACACACAATGGTGCAGATAATGCTCGGAGATGGATTATTCTGAAGTGGAAATGCGTAGCAGCAGATTTCTAGCGGTATAAAGCAATGACAGAGCTTGTGTGTACACAGGCACAGACAGAGGCACAGGCCCACCAGTGCACGTGCACTGCTCGTTACCAATATATTCTCCATAAAATATAATGTAGTAGCACACACAATGGTGCAGATAATGCTCGGAGATGGATTATTCTGAAGAGGAAATGCGTAGCAGGAGATTTCTAGCGGTATAAAGCAATGACAGAGCTTGTGTGTACACAGGCACAGACAGAGGCACAGGCCCACCAGTGCACGTGCACTGCTCGTTACCAATATCTTCTCCATAAAATATAATGTAGTAGCACACACAATCGTGCAGATAATGCTCGGAGATGGATTATTCTGAAGAGGAAATGCGTAGCAGGAGATTTCTAGCGGTATAAAGCAATGACAGAGCTTGTGTGTACACAGGCAGAGGCACAGGCTCACCAGTGCACGTGCACTGCTCGCTACCAATATATTCTCCATAAAATATAATGTAGTAGCACACACAATGGTGCAGATAATGCTCGGAGATGGATTATTCTGAAGTGGAAATGCGTAGCAGCAGATTTCTAGCGGTATAAAGCAATGACAGAGCTTGTGTGTACACAGGCACAGACAGAGGCACAGGCCCACCAGTGCACGTGCACTGCTCGTTACCAATATATTCTCCATAAAATATAATGTAGTAGCACACACAATGGTGCAGATAATGCTCGGAGATGGATTATTCTGAAGAGGAAATGCGTAGCAGGAGATTTCTAGCGGTATAAAGCAATGACAGAGCTTGTGTGTACACAGGCACAGACAGAGGCACAGGCCCACCAGTGCACGTGCACTGCTCGTTACCAATATCTTCTCCATAAAATATAATGTAGTAGCACACACAATGGTGCAGATAATGCTCGGAGATGGATTATTCTGAAGAGGAAATGCGTAGCAGGAGATTTCTAGCGGTATAAAGCAATGACAGAGCTTGTGTGTACACAGGCACAGACAGAGGCACAGGCCCACCAGTGCACGTGCACTGCTCGTTACCAATATCTTCTCCATAAAATATAATGTAGTAGCACACACAATGGTGCAGATAATGCTCGGAGATGGATTATTCTGAAGAGGAAATGCGTAGCAGGAGATTTCTAGCGGTATAAAGCAATGACAGAGCTTGTGTGTACACACGCACAGACAGAGGCACAGGCCCACCAGTGCACGTGCACTGCTCGTTACCAATATATTCTCCATAAAATATAATGTAGTAGCACACACAATGGTGCAGATAATGCTCGGAGATGGATTATTCTGAAGAGGAAATGCGTAGCAGGAGATTTCTAGCGGTATAAAGCAATGACAGAGCTTGTGTGTACACAGGCACAGACAGAGGCACAGGCCCACCAGTGCACGTGCACTGCTCGTTACCAATATCTTCTCCATAAAATATAATGTAGTAGCACACACAATCGTGCAGATAATGCTCGGAGATGGATTATTCTGAAGAGGAAATGCGTAGCAGGAGATTTCTAGCGGTATAAAGCAATGACAGAGCTTGTGTGTACACACGCACAGACAGAGGCACAGGCCCACCAGTGCACGTGCACTGCTCGTTACCAATATATTCTCCATAAAATATAATGTAGTAGCACACACAATGGTGCAGATAATGCTCGGAGATGGATTATTCTGAAGAGGAAATGCGTAGCAGGAGATTTCTAGCGGTATAAAGCAATGACAGAGCTTGTGTGTACACAGGCACAGACAGAGGCACAGGCCCACCAGTGCACGTGCACTGCTCGTTACCAATATCTTCTCCATAAAATATAATGTAGTAGCACACACAATGGTGCAGATAATGCTCGGAGATGGATTATTCTGAAGAGGAAATGCGTAGCAGGAGATTTCTAGCGGTATAAAGCAATGACAGAGCTTGTGGGGACACCGACCAGCGCACTGACTGCTCGATAGCAGAGTATTCTGTATATTAGGATCCCTTACTGGGTGACATATTTGCAATGTCCTGTAGTACTGGTACGCCCAGGTAAGTGGTCGGTAGTTTTAGCATGGAATATTTGAATTATATTTGTTGTGTTTTATTCTGGCTTGTCTGTGACTATAGTTGCAGTTTATTCTGGTGGTTCAAGTGTACCAGAAGAACTCTTCACGTCTTTGTACATCTGTACATCCTGGTGTCGCAGGAATTGAGTTGGGGAAATAAGGGGAGGGGGGGGGGGGGGTGGAGGTCGTGGACAGTTTGTAAGTCTGTTCTATTAAGTAGTTCCTTATTGGAAAAGCTGTACTAAATCGGGAGCTCCATTACACTTAGCGAGCAGGGTGTGTAGCAAACAATTTGATCAGTACTCTTTATTTAAACATTTAGGTTCCATATGAAAGCAGCGTGCTTGTGGTGGATGCTTCCCCAAGGGGTACGAAATAAATTAGAATTCCCACATTAATCACCTGCCATCATTCGTAGTCCAACAGTGTATTTAAACACTGGAAGTGTCAGGGCAAAACACCAAGTAGAATTATGCAGCGGAATTTGGGATGCTCAATAGCAGAACGCAATAGTATAAGCGATTTCACTTTCACAGTATCTGTAACTCGTGGTCCCAAGTGTGTGATGAATGTATACGTGAATGTGGAAGCTGTAGCTACGCGATATTTGTGTGTTTGTATGTTCATTCTTGGCTATGTATGAGGAACGCACAAGGCTTGCCTGTTTTTGAGGAAAGTTTTGTTTCCCTTGGTTGAAAGAGAATGTGTTGACAACGCAGCTGTTCAATCCAACATCTCGATACCTGCCCAGTAGTGCTTTATACAGGAATAATGAACCGATAGGAACACAACGCCGAAATTGTAGCTGCTAAAACACACTGCAACATGTTCAGATGCATGTTGACATTTGCCATGTGGTTAAGGGACTGTCTAGCCCTGCCGTTGCTGTTAACACACAGCGCGTGCGGAACATGGCAATGTAAAGTGAAGTGTGTTGAAATTGCTACGTCCCGTGCCTCTGTTTCTTAAGTCATTGCATCAGTGTTAGATACGACGTGTGAATCCATTTGCAATGATGCGACCAAACCAAGTAATGCTTAAAGAGAATTGTTTCCTTTCTAATGTAGAAAGTACTGCCGTCTTTGTGATCACTGTGGTTTTTGTCTTAGCGCCGCGCGGAGTGCAATATCTGGATGCTCACATCTTACTGTGTTGACAGAACGTCTGCTGGAAGTTGTGTCTTTTTTTTAACCTTAAAATATAACTTACGTTTCACATAAATAAAATCACTTTAACAAACCTAACATCCTCTCTCTGAGTATTCGTGGAGTTTGTTTCAGACGGGGATTTCTATTGTTGGCAGCCATTACTGACTAGATTACTAATCCAAATACGGCCACAGTGCCCAGGTTATGCAGAGAAATACTTATGACTAGTTGAAATGAAATGAACGTAGGCCATGGCAATGAGGCCCTCAATCGGGGAGTTCAGCCGCCCTATTGCAAGCCCTTTTTAGGTGACGCCACATCGGCGACTTGTGTGTCCATCATAATTTTCATCATCATTTTGATTATCATTGACTCGCAACACCCAGTCCCCCGCCGGGAATCGAACCGGGACCCCTGCCTGGTAGGCGGTAACGCTACCGCCATGCTACAGAGGCGGAATATGACTATAGTTATTACGCAAGTACTACCATTGCTCTTTAGATTTACATTAATGGTACATTACGTCGGCAACACGCTTGAAAAACAATGTTTGCCCTATAAATAGCAGCATTTTTTCAGTCAACAGCATAATGTCCTGTCATGTGAAGAGCCCGTTACTCTTTAGGAATACCATATTGCAGAGCCTGTGTTACTCTGATTACGATGCGAAATTCCTTTGGACATTTCCATATTTATCTGCCGATACCAGCCAAGCGACTTTCAAGCACAACGTCTGACCTGTACGAGAATATAAATAATGGATGTAGGAGTACAGGTCATAGACGCATGGTTGACGACATATGGAAATTTTGTGTCTGTCCTCGAGTCGTGCACGGATAACCAAATGGCAAGGCGAACGCTAGGTATAAATGGGAAATCCCGCTTCTATTCCCGGTCAGGGACAAATTATTGTCTGTTGTGGATTGGCAAGACAGCCAACGCACTATGACAGGAAGCCGAAAGGCACGCGTTTTAGCTCACGCACGCTGGCGTGAGGTCTGGAACAGGTCAAGGAAATTAGACTAACAAAAAACGTACGTAGCTGCTGGAATACTTAACTTTCATCCATAATTGGTGAACATCGCTCTTGACGGTACATGTTTTACAGCATCAATAGTAACTGGTAATGCCGCCTTGCTAGGTCGTAGCAAATGACGTAGCTGAAGGCTACGCTAACTATCGTCTCGGCTAATGAGAGCGTATTTTGTCAGTGAACCATCGCTAGCAAAATCGGCTGTACAACTGGGGCGAGTGCTAGGAAGTATCTGCAGACCGAGCGCCGCCACACGGCAGGTCTAGAATCACTGATAGTGGCGACACACGGGTCCGACGTATACTAACGGACCGCGGCCGATTTAAAGGCTACCACCTAGCAAGTGTGGTGTCTGGCGGTGACACCACATTGTCACCCCATTCTACAGTTAATGGTAGTCCTTATTCGCAATTGCCAATTCATTTGATGTGATTCCTTAGAGAAAGTCTCCTTACTGTGGGATGAACAACAATTCTACAACAGGAATTTATCCAGGAGTGTGGTAATTCTCTCTCTTTTGTAATTACGTGGACATAAACCGTTGGCACTACGTATACAAAACCCTCAACTGCTAATAACGTTGAACGACCAACGTTGACGAGTATTATTTCCTGCTATTACATTAGTAAGGACTTTATAGAATTACTACGGGAAGATACACTACTGTCCATTAAAATTGCTACACTAAGAAGAAATGCAGATGACAAACGGGTATTCGTTGGACAAATATATTATACTAGAACTGACAGGTGATTACATTTTCACGCAATTTGGGTGCATAGATCCTGAGAAATGAGTACCCAGAACCACCACCTCTGGCCGTAATAACGGCCTTGATACGCCTGGGCATTGAGTCAAACAGAGCTTGGATGGCTTTGACAGGTACAGTTGCCCATGCAGCTTCAACACGATACCACAGTTCATCAAGAGTAGTGACTGGCATATTGAGAAGAGCCAGTTGCTCCGCCACCATTGACAATACGTTTTCAATTGGTGAGAGATCTGGAGAATGTGCTGGCCAGTGCAGCATTCTGAGGTTTTCTTTATCCAGAAAGGCCTGTACAGCACCTGCAACATGCGGTCGTGCATTATCGTCCTGAAATGTAGGGTTTCGCAGGGATCGAATGAATAGTGGACGTTACATTTCAGATATGATACGACCCGTGGCTCTATCCTTCAAAGTGCCGTCAATGCGAACAAGAGGTGACCGAGAAGTGTAACCAATGGTACCCTATACCATCACGCCGGTTGATACGCCAGTACGGCGAAGACGAATACACACGCTTCCAATGTGCGTTCACCGCTGTGTCGCCAAACAGTGATGCGACCATCATGATGCTGTAAACAGAGCCCGGATTCATAAAAAAAAAATGGCGTTTTGCCATTCGTGCACCCAGGTTCGTCGTTGAGTACACCATCGCGGGCGCTCCTGTCTGCGATGCAGCGTCAAGGGTAACCGCAGCCACGGTCTCCGAGCTGATAGTCCATGCTGCTGCAAACGTCGTCGAACTGTTCGTGCAGATGGTTGTTGTTATGCAAACGTCCCCATTTGTTGACTCAGGGATCGAGACGCGGCTGCACCATCCGTTACAGCCGTGCGGATAAGATACCTGTCATGTCGACTTCTAGCTATACGAGGCCGTTGGGATCCAGCACGGCGTTCCGTATTACCCTCCTGAACCTACCGATTCCATATTCTGCTGACAGTCATTGGATCTCGACCAACGCGAGCAGCAATGTCGCAATACGATAAACCGCAATCGCGATAGGCTACAATCCGACCTTTATCAAAGTCGCAAACGTGATGGTACGCATTTCTCCTCCTTACACGAGGCAGCACAACAACGTTTCATCAGGCAACACCGCTCAACTGCTGTTTGTGTATGAGAAATCGGTTGGAAACTTTCCTCATGTCAGCAGGTTGTAGGTGTCGGCACCGGCGCCAACCTTGTGTGAATGCTCTGAAAAAGCCAATCATTTGCCTATCACAGCATCTTCTTCCTGTCGGTTAAATTTCGCGTAGCACGTCATCTTCGTGGTGTAGCAATTTTAATGGCCAGTAATATACAGGTAACACGGCACAAGGTGAGCATAATTTGTCAAGCAAATTTCAGTTTCGTTTGATACCTTCAATGACGACTGTTCACAGTTGCAAATTTGAACAAAAGAGTAACTCTTTTCATACACCCGATTATTGGTAGTTGCCTTTTCTATATCGCTAAGCGTTAGCAATAAAGGTGAAACTTAATTTTCTTTCTACGTGATTGCCAGTAACATCTGTGTTTGTGCGGGTTCTAGATGGGGAGCGGATTAGTGTTTAACGTCCCGTCGACAACGAGGTCATTACAGATGGAGCCTAAGCTCGGATTAGGGAAGGACGGAGAAAGCAATCGGCCGTGCCCTGTCGAAGGAACCATCCCGGCATTTGCATTAAGCGACTTGAGTCGGGATGGCCGGACGCCTGTTTGAACTGCCATCCTCCCGTAAGCGAGTCCAGTGTGCTAACCACTGTGCCACGTCGATCGGTCGCAGGTTCTAGAGTTTCGCAGTGATCTGGAATCCAATTCATGCTTTCAGCGTTGCGGAGGTTCTATATGAAAAATGTGGCATGGAATTGAAGTCACCTATTTCTTCTGAAGACTTAGGTGTGCGTTATTTATTCGTTAATTCCTTGGACATGCATTCATCCTTTCCATTTCGTTAGAATTGGTGGAACATCAGAATGAACAATAAATAACTACCGATTCCGTGAATTGTGGATAGAAAGATGATTTTTGCTCGTCACCCGGTAACGGCTGTAGATGTTTTCTTTGGGCATGAGAAGTGTTGTTCTCTTTGCGACTTTGGTCAGCACAACAAAGCTGGACGACAGTAGTTTACCAGTCAGTTGTAAGTTCGGTACGAATTTGGCCAGAGATGCGGCCCTACAATGCCACTATCATTCGAGCCCTAATAAACTGGTTACAATAAGCGAATGATAAGCATGCTGCAGTTAAAACTCGCCACCATTCCATGATGATGATGATGTTGAGTAGTGGCTACAGGGCAATGCTCAACGTTACTATGTTAGAAATAGCGTATACTGCCTCAGGATGCACCGATAAGTGGTGCCAAACCGGTCGCAAATAAAAATGAGTCATACAGCCAGTGCTTATATTTCTTTGAAAAAAATGTCGAAGTTGCTGTGGTTGCCCGCCCTACATGAGTAGATGTAGTTTAGAAGGCTGAATGTCAAGATTATCAGTAATGCCCTGATAGAAGATAATGTGTCAAGTATTCTGTGTTGGAAATGGCTGTCTCCCACTGCGAACCAAAGCTGTGGCAATGTAATTGCGTGATGATGTGTTGTTTATGCCGTCTGTAATTAATTTATAACAATAATTGTACTTCCATTTATATGCGTAACGAGACACGTTCACAAATGTGTACTAAATATTGCGATTGGTATTTCCCTTACAATCATTGCATTATTACAACAGCCTCAATTTAATTTCATTCCGAAAATTACTCCCTCTACCGGGTGAGTTTCCCATGGGTCGCCAGGTGTGTTTTCTCTGATGTTTCGGAAGACCTTTACAATTTCGTTCTTGCTATGTGTAACTGGAATCAACGCAAGCAAATACTGCTTATCAAGTCTCATGCAACGCGCAGCGTCGGCAAATAGCTTGCGTTTCATTCCCCTTAGAAGTGAAATTATTTTTAAATCGAAATTTTAAGTACTCGTTAGACAGAGCTGTCCCAATTTAGCCTAGTACGATATACCCTTTTGAAGTGTTGGCAGAAGAGCCAACACCGATTTGCTAGAGGAGGCCGAAATGCACGCTTTTAGCTCACGCAGACTGGCGTGATGTGTGGAACAGTTAAAGGATTTGAGTCTAACAAATAAAGTACGTAGCTGTTGGAATACTTAACTTTAATCCATAATTGGAGAACATCGCTCTTGTTTGTACATGCTTCACACGATAAATATCAAATGCTATGGCGCTTTGCTAGGTCGTAGCAAATGACGTAGCTGAAGGCTATGCTAACTATCGTCTCGGCAAATGAGAGCGTAATTTGTCAGTGTAGCTTCGCTAGCAAAGTCGGCTGTACAACTGGGGCGAGTGCTAGTACGACTCTCTAGACCTCCCGTGTGGTGGCGCTCGGTCTGCAATCACTGACAGTGGCGACACGCGGGTCCGACGTATACTACCGGACCACGGCCGATTTAAAGGCTACCACCCAGCAAGTGTGGTGGCTGGCGGTGACACCACACTTTTTATCGGTATGTACTGACAGTGACAGTAAAATCCGAAGACTTACCAGAAATCCAGCAGCGAGAGAGCAGCGCTGCTGCATGCAGGCTGCTGTCACCGCTGGAGTGCTCGTTATTCTTTCAGCCACTGTAAATGTATATAAATGAAATGAATATCCTATTAGACTAATTACGGACCGCTCTGTCGAATGGGCAGGCCATGGAAAGTTCCATTTTAAAAACATTTTTTTTTTTTTTTTTTTTTTTTTTTTGTAACGGGAAAGAAACTGATGTTCTCCTCCGTCACATGGAAGACTGGCGTCCCATGAAAGACTTTATGAGCAGACTTTCTTGGGGCTGATTCCAGCTACACATCGCAAAAACTAAACTGCACGTATCTTCGAAATGTCAGAGAATTATTTATATATTTATTATATGTTTTGACGATGCCATTATGGCCGTATCACTTTAGGACATGCACAGATAAAATATGGTATAACGTACCTCTTCTATACCATTTCCCTGGTGTATGACAGTATATTGTGATACATATTGCTGTTTTATGTTAAAAGGCATACTGATCACTAGATGTATATATTTATATATTTTAGATCTGAGGATGGTCATTACAGACTGAAACCGGTCATCGTCTAAAGAATTCATTTGTGATCATAGACTGGAATATTAAAGCATTTTACAGTATTGGATCACTGTTTGTACACGCCATTATGTCGCAGGTGGTGAAACTAGTGCCATGTCTGGCCTACGACAGAGTCAAAAGTCTCTGTAAAGTGAAGCAGAAAATTAGTACCGAGGTAATGAATATTAGATTCAATAAGCAGTGTCTTGCAGCAGGTGTCAGACCGAATTATGCGAAAGTGAACATTAAACACCGGTCAGCCCTCGCCTTGGTAATCAAAGCCAAAAGTGAGAATTGGATTAGGGCCCAATTACGTAAATCGTATAAAGACTTGCTAAGTAAAGAAGCTTTCGATTTACATTTGCAATTAAGTAACGAACTGTCTAGCACTCAGAAATTTCTTGCCAAATAAACTGAAACTAACAGAGTAAGAATTAATGTTGAAAGAATAGAAACGAGACATAACAAAAAGTTAGGCGTATTGCTACAGCGTCAGAAGACTAATTTTGTAAAAAGTAAGGATGGCGCGGGACAACATCGCTTTTATGATAGAGTAGCTAACTTGACAAATATCGAATTGAATGAGGATTAACATATTCTGCTGAATAAAGGTTTACAACACAATATCACTCCTAATCCTAATAATCGAACCATTACAGAGTCATAGTCGAAACTAAAATGGCGTGTGAAGCAGCTAAGATGACGAAACTAGAAGTTGTGGACACAGTCGTTAAAGTTAATAAAGCCTTATCTAGTCAGTGTAAATCTTTTAATGCCGACAATCATGAGAGTCGCATCTTAAAAAATGTTAATACAAAGTTAATAAAAGAGAAGGCAATGGTCATTCGCTCAGATAAGGGTAATACAGCGGTCCTTATATATGAAGATGACTATATTAAAAAAGGGAGGAATTCTTCTCTGTGAACTTCGATTATCTCATTTTCAAAGACCGAACACTGAAGTTCCAAATAGATTTACGGAAAAAGATAGACAGCTCCCAATTTCTGCTTAACGATTACGAAAATAAATCACTAAAAATGATGAATCCTAAGTTCGCCCAACTGAGATCGCAGATTAAGATATATAAGAAAGGAAACCCAGTCCGTCCAATTGCTAACAATTTGTCATCGCCATGTTGTAAACTAAATAAGTTTCTTAACAACAAACTTAAAGCGGTGTACACTTTCTCTACCAATTTCGGGGCGAAAAACAGTTCTGACCTTGCTAATGCGACTAAGGATATACATATTCCAAATAATGCGACACTAGCTTCCCTAGATGTAAACAAAACCTCTACAGTAGTGTCCCCACAAAGGAAACTATTCAGATTATTAAACATAATCTGCTAACTCATCACAACATTAGTACTCCACAATACACAGAATTAATGGAACTTAACGCAAATTCTAAAACATATTTTGTCATTGAATGTAAAATTAACTTATACCAACCAAAAGATTGCCTTGGAATGGGTAACAGTTTGGCTAGTACGTTAGCAGACACTTTTATGAACGACTTAGCAAAGAACTTACATTCTAAGTTTCCACGACTGAAAGACAAGACCATATATGATAAACGTTGTGTTGATGACATCTTGTTACTGTTAGAGGGGGACGAGAATGAGATAACCGCATTTACTCAGGCCATAGGCAGCATACACCAAAAAATAGCGTTTACTACAGAAATAGAAGACGCGGGCTCAATTAACTATTTAGACCTTACCATTATGAAGGTCGATAACAGACATAAATATTCGATTTTCAGAAAGCCTACATGTACATATACTATTACTGTAGCCAGTTCATGCCATCCGCCTCGATATAAAAGTGCTTTTTTCACCTCTATGATCCACCGACTTTTTAGATTACCATTGGCCGACAGTGAAATACTCTAAGAACTTAGTATACAAAAACAAATTGCAGTAGCCAACGGTTTTTCAGCTGAAGATGTTATGCGCCCATACAATAGGATAAAAAAACAAAGTAAATAATAGGCCGACCCACAATCATCTAGAAAAAAGAAAGAATAATGGAAACCTGAAAACTATTCCAATGAAATTTTACGGAAAAATGTCGCAACAAATAGAAAAGCGTTTGTTTTAAACGGAGTTTAAGGTTAGATGTGGTTTTCAAGTTAACAACACCCTGAGATTTATTCACAGCTTGAGTAAGGATTTTGACAGATGTCAAATTTGTCACAACTACCACAAATGATTCTGATAAATTTGACGGTTCTGGGGTTTACAAACTGGCCGCTCTTTTAAAATTAGATTCAGGGAGCATTTGCAAGCACATAACTGTATTAGGGAT
Source organism: Schistocerca piceifrons (assembly GCF_021461385.2). Classification (NCBI taxonomy): domain Eukaryota; kingdom Metazoa; phylum Arthropoda; class Insecta; order Orthoptera; family Acrididae; genus Schistocerca; species Schistocerca piceifrons. The sequence goes on from NC_060139.1 coordinate 1,032,385,476, forward strand.
GCATTTAGCAGAAACGGCCACACTGTAGACAATATCGAGAGTTGTATGCGTATTTCACACAGGGCAAAGAAGGGTCGCGCTCTTGACTTGTTGGAGAAGTCAGAAATTTGCAAAGCCAAAAGGCAGGAGCCCACTAGAGTACTCAATGGACAAAGCGATTTTGTACTCAAAGCCTACTTTGCATTATTTGATAACGTACTGCGATAACCAAATAATGCCTCGTGTATCTATACCTAGCCTTACTTGATGCCTTCTGTTCTCAACGTAACTCATTTCGCTTACTTCCGCACAGTAGAAGCTCTAATCCTGTAACTGGCTACACATTCCATAAGTAGGTAGGAGATAATCAAACTATATAATTTTATTTATTGAATGTTTATATGTTGTTTAAACTTTTTCTGTGGGAGACATGTCACGACGTATGTAAAGCCCTCTTTTGGTTAAGTTCTTACGATCGGTGCGCGCCTACATAAGATCCTAGCGGCCGACCCAACAGAGGGCGCTGATCATTGATCTGTCTCTCTTTCAGCTGTCATATAGACATTTTATCTTTCATAAGCAATTTATAGGTTGCCGCAGGCAATGTATTACGCTATATTAATTGTTGACAGCAAATTCATCATGAAAAAAGGGTCGGACCTACACTCTTCATATATTTTCTTTTAATAATTTTACATAGGTAACTGCATTCATCTTTTAATGTATCACAATTGGTTTCTATGATAGTCATCAATTTTAATACGTCTGCTACATGCATTTTATCTAATGTGCTTTTATCAGATTGTTTTTGCGTAAATGATGACTACACATAAGCAAGTCCACAGTAGCGACATCTAGGGAGGGTGCAGGCAAACAGGTTTCTGGATGCTACTGCAGCTCAGTAGCTAGTTAGCAATAATCACTATGTGGACGAAGTGGCCTATTCTACACCGTATTTTAAATATAATCAGCATAGCATCGTCACATATATGTTTTGGCGATGCCATTATGGCCGTATCACTTTAGGACATGGTGTAAAAAAAGGACGTTATACCATATTTTATCTGTACATTTTCCTGGTGTATGACTATATTGTGATACATATTGCTGTTTTATGTTAAAAGACACACTGCTCAGTAGATGTATATATTTATATATTTTAGATCAGAGGATGGTCATTACCGACTGAAACCGGTCATCGTCTAAAGAATTCATTTGTGATCATAGACTGGAATAGAAAAGCATTTGCCAGAGAAAAAGGTCCTGTCGTCTCATTAGTGAGCCACCCTGTAAATGAGGGTCCGCGAATTCATGTTACTTCTGTCTGAAAATTGTACCACGGCAGCTGATCTGTACGAGACGCACGCGCCCACACGTTGTCAGTAATGGGAGGGGGAATGTTTTCTTGTTTCTCTCCCACATCCTCTATCCGCGCAGTGACCACACTACCTGTATCTCTGCCCCTGAGGTAAGCAGCCAATTTTACTTAGCTCACTCCCAAAGTCGCTAACATCAATTAAGGTTAATTGATTGGCAACTCCATAGAGTGGTGTGTGCACAACGACCACATGATAAATAAAATTAGAAGGAAAATCCATGCACACTACCCATTAAGCGTCTGGTTATGAAAATTTGTGTGTTTTCCCAATAGAGAAGAAATTTAAATCCTCATCACATTTATGTGATTATTTCATGTTGTTAGTTTGTCACCACATTTTTAATTGCTTTATTAAGTAATTTCGGAAACTTGTGTATAATCTGGTTCTAATTTGTCTACAGTACGATGTATATTTTGGGAATAATTTATACTGTTACCTTTCCTAAGTTACGACCTTTTTCTGGATGTACGATGTATATTACAACTTATCCACACCTTGCGTTTTAGATAATTTTTATGGCCTACTTTGCATATACGAGTATTTTCAAAATCAGCTTTTATATTCTAAGGGGTCCCACTGCTGCCAGAAGAGATGTAATAAAATTATCTCCTTCATATGAGTACTGAACAGTTTGCCTAACAGTTTTCATTTCTGTTGTATTAGCTCTAAATATATGTAGGATTTTGCAAGAGTGTATAACCAATCACTGGGTCAGAACCAGAGTGCGATGTATTTTTTGGGACAAAGCTTTTATACTTTGGTATAAGGAAACGGTGTTCTCACCAAAGTTCTATTTGTATCATATGAGGAAATTTTTCTATATATAATAGGTGTGAAATTGGAGGTTTCTACAAGGCTAGCGTATTTCGTACACATGTTGGCTAGAGTCACAAAACACTAATTCCTTGCAAGTTGGAACACTAGTTCTTACTGATGAGTGCGCTAAACGTTCTCTGCATCCACAATGTGCTCTTATATCGTTCTGCTTTTCATAATTACGATGATTTTTGTAATTAAGCCTCAGAAACAGTTATCTCATTCGTCCCGTTTGGACACGTTGACGCATTATGTGTGTATCATCATGACGTTAAATACGGTAAGAAAATTGTTAGTCTGCACCCTAAAAATTTTTTTTGTAAGGAATATTGTGTTTGATGACATTTTGACCTGTTAAACCGTGGTGATAGCACGATATATGCCACGGTTTATGTATTTGACTTCTTTGTTTCAACGTAATATTTTACGTAAATTAAGAACTTTGCACCTCTGACTTCCCACGCCAGATGGCGATTACTATGCTATAACAAATTCTGTTATAAGGTGTCAGATTATAGGAGTAGTCAAAAACAAGATATGCAAATAACATGGCATCAAATATAATTTACATGTTGATTTTTATTCTTGCATGCCTTTTAAGTTGTTTTGAAGATAACACGGCAGTGTATGTCGACAAGATGTAAATCAATAAGTGAGTATTTCAAATTCAAAATAGTACATTAAAAACTCATAGCAAAAAGGAAAGGGGAAATGGACAAGTGCACGTGACACACAATACCAAATGTGAAGACTTAACATTACTTTATTTGGTAAGAGATTACCCCAAGTCACATAGATTGCGTTCCATGCCCCTGTCACACTGAGGTCTGCTGTATAGGTGAATGTAAACAGCGGCGTCAGTCATTGTGATCGTTTCATAGCTTCTGTTACTGCTAACAACTGGACACCAGTGCCTACGAGCTTTAATTTGTACGCTAAACGTTTGTTCTTACCAAACGTTGGTCTATACTCAGTTGCATTTGTAGTCTTTTGTTTCTTCTTCTAAGATCGCTATGTGTAATGTTTAACTTACAGCACTGAAAATGATCATTATGCTATCGAAAATCGATTTTGCTGTTGATTAGCATTAGAAGGAAGGTCAGCATTAGCCGTAATCTTGATGATTTATTAAGATTAAGCACATCTTTAAATAATAATAATAATAATAATAATAATAATAATAATAATAATACTTCTAGAGATGTTTGGTCACTGAGTTGACGTCTGTTGGATTCGGCTGTTAGTTGCTAGATGCGTTTTATTATACAGTATAAAATAAGTCTGGCAATAGAAGACCGCACTATTTCTTGATTCGTGCCGCAGGCGGCCTGCGGACCGCATTTTGATGATCAATAGTCTATAGTAACAATAGCTTCCACAGAGAAAAAAAAAGGCTGTAAATTTTTTCGTTAAATAACGGAGGGAGACACGCTTAATCTTATCCCGTGTGCAAAGCCAGTTTTGTTTCGTAAAATCTGAACGTGACTCACATTAATGGAAGAAAGATTTACGCGACCAACGAAATTCCACCTCAAAAGTGTGAAAGAAAAACCATCCGAAAGATATAAAACTGCTCGTGAGAGTAACGCACCGTTACCGAAGGAGATCTACGATACTGGGCGTCCTAAATTGCACATGAGATTAACGAGGTCGAAAAAACATCAAAATAAGTAACGTTAAACAGCTCCAGAAAGTTATACGCAAATGGAGGTCACAAAATTACAAAGTTTACCCTCAAGTAAAAACGTAGAGAAGATGTCTTTATTAGGTATGATACAGAGCAATTCGTTGCTGCCATGAGGACACGGCTTCCCGTTAACCCGTAGAAGGTGCGTACAGAGACACTCATGCTTCGCGCAAACCACACGTCATCAATTCGAGCGAAACAAAGACGGTCTCTTGTGCAGTCGAGGAATGCTATGCCACACTCGTATACAACAATGCCAGTGGTAAGTATCAGTGAATTACTGTTCCCACATGTTTATCTATGTCGTTATGAACACCAAGGCGAATTAGGGCAAAAGTAAAAATAAAATAATTTACGTGGACAAGTCTTTTAATCTGAGTAGCAAAATCTAAGTAGCAAAATCAAGAAATGGGAGAAAATAATTTTTCAATGTTATATAGGGGGTTCTTATTACCTACTGTAGAGAAAAATCCATTACTTCTGTTTGACTCTTGGCCTGTACATACGAGGTTTGTCGTTAGGACGACGCCTGAGAGTCAGTTACTGTAACCCGAATTCTACCCGAAAACATAGGCGTTATTTAGCCGCTCGATAGAAAATTTTGAATGGTGTGTAGCTATTTTTAAAAAATTGTTCGACTACATTAATTCCGATAGCTGTTTGGCAATAAAAAGATGACTGTCATTTCAGGTTTACTAGCGGAAAGGTTAAAACTTCAGTTTCCATTGCCACGTGTTACACGTTCGATGAAGTATACCTCGTACGCAGCAAAATTCGAAAAACGACGTCCACGACCATTTTTACGCCATTCCGTTTCTGTCTAGTCACTACTAGTTCCATTTAAAGTGCCTGAAATGCATTTACGTATCAGGTGTGCCTCGTGTAAGGAAAATGTATGTTTTCGTTACCACAGAAACTTCGCATTTTAATTATGGTTACAGGGAAGAAACAAGGAACTGTTTCATCGTTAGTAAAATACGCATTATTCAGACATTGCCGTACGACCTCCAGAAGTTGTTATGAGATGTTTGTTGCCGACAAATTGATGGATGTCGTATGTAATATACTATCATACACTAGCTTTAGCTTCAGTCCGGAACTGCATCGAAGAAATATTGTGTGATTTACACAATACGATCCGGCGGCAAACCCGAGAAGCGTATTTGCAACAGATCCGTCGGGAAAGCATGAAAAAGGCCATCTTCTCCCCGTAGAGGTACCAGATGTGACAACGACGTACGTGAGTTTGACAATTTACGTAATAAGAGAGGTACACTGCTGTGCACTATGCTGTCCCAACGTTCGCTAAATTTAAACATCATATTGACACTGCGTCCGCTGTTAGAATTAAACGACGGGCGAGTGCAGCCCTAGTGAGAGAGAGGGGGTACGTTATACAAGACGGGAACTGCACATGGTGTCCACAAAATTGCTATCGCTGCTTCTGAAGATCTCTTCGAAACTCGCAGCGTTATCATGGGATTGGGTAGATAGCGCTACCTGGGCGCTAGCAGACTGGTCAAAACAACAAGCCAAGGTCCGCCAAATGTCCAAGTATTCTCGTCTCGAGGTCCAACAGCAAGAAGGGAATGCACCACGTCAACGCACCGTGTTTAATTTCACGGGTAGAATCCTGGACGACGCAGCTGTTGCTGTGCTAGAGCAAGGTTTGAACTATGCACCGACACCACGGACAGCTCCAATCCGAGATGTCACAGCTGGCATAGAACAGGCAATTTTGAAGCTTCCCAGTGGCGTTGCAGAAGAGATCAGGAGAGACACCTGCCGAATTTTAACACGAGCCCCACCGAGCAAGTACAGCATCAGGTCGGCAGAAAGGAATGCCCTGCGAGACTTGAGAGCGGACAAAGAACTCGTCATTTTACCTGCCGACAAGGGGAACCCCACTGTTCTCCTCTCACGGGTTGAATACAACAGCAAGATGGAGGCGCTGCTCGACGATCCTGCCTATCGCAAGCTAAGAGAGGATCCGATTGGAAAAATACAGAGGAAATCATTAGATCTTCTCAAGAAGAGTTCTATTCCTTCTAAAGTGACCAAAGGCCTACGCCAACAAGCTGCAGTTGCCCCCAAGACTGTACGGCCTACCCAAGATTCACAAGGATGGGACACCTCTTCACCAAATAGTGAGCAATATTGGAGCGTGTAATGGTACTTGAATTACGTAACCATTATGGTACCTCACCTGAACCTCTCGATACCAACAATTTTCTACTGTATTTCTGTAAAGTAGTTGACATATTTCTGAGACAACATTCAGATTTGATTTCATTTGTGATACATCGATATGTTAAATTGCAATGATATTCTTATGTGTATTCTTTCTTTTGTCACCATGATCTTTGACGTACTTTTAACTCTGATCTTTGGGCGCGTAAGCGATTATTAGTTAGTTGTTAAAGAGTTAGTTGTTGAGTTGTTACAGTGTCGGACGTCTTGGAGGTAATGTAGGGAAGACGCATATTGAAGTCAACTTATAAAACGTGAACTTTAACAGTGACTGTGAGGAAGGTGTTTTCAAGTATGTTTTTTATTGTGAAGTGATGTTTTGTATTTACGTGATATTGCAATTAAAAGGAAGTGTAACTTAAATTCGGAGTGCTGATTGCTTTTTTTACATCACCATTGTCCTGCAAAAGTGTAATCTTCAGGAAGAATTTGTGAAGCGCATCTACAAAACTTTTGAATGTAGCAGAATAAAACCTAGGCCTCTTTGCATCCGAGCTTGGAATCCTAACCACCTAGATTTTCAACGATTGAGCCATAATTTTACGAGACCAGCGTGGGAAACAAAAAGACGAGTGCCTAGTTTTTTGATTATTACATGAAATAACTATTAACTGTGCTCTAATGACACCTGCCACATAATATGACTGTTGTTGCCCGAAAATGCAGTATTTAGCAGCGTGAACAACACCACAATCGTTATTAAATTCTGACCTTTGTTGTGGTAGGGTTGTTAGAAGCGCCTACTTATTTTCTGGCCAAGTATCTTACTACACTGTTGGGACCTCTCACAGGCAAGTGTGATCACCATATCCGGAATTCAGAGGACTTCGTAGGACGCCTGAAGACACTTAAGTTACAAGCGTCGGATATTTTAGTTAGTTTTGACGTTATATCCTTGTTTACGAAAGTACCGCTGCAGGACTCGTTAAAGCTTATCAGCAGCCAGTTTGAGAGAGACATCGTGGCATTATTTAAACATGTGCTCACCTCATTTTATTTCTTATTTAATGACCAGTATTTTGAACAAGTGGGCGGTGTCGCCATGGGAGGTCCTCTGTCTCCCATGGTGGCCAACTATTTTATGGAAGACTTTGAGGAAAAAGCACTGCAGTCGGCAAGTCTCAAACCTTATTTTTGGCGGTATGTAGGCGATACCTTTGTGGTGTGGCCCCACGGAGTAGAGACATTACCTGTGTTTCTCCAACATCTGAACTCGCTCCATCCCATTATACAGTTCACTACGGGAGTGGAAAAGGATCGCATCTTACCATTCCTGGACGTCTTAGTCAGAAGAAGAGCTGATGGTACACTGGGACATTGCGTCTATCGCAAATCAACTCATACAGAGCTATATTTGCAGGCCACAAGTTGCCATCATCTTGCTCATCGCGGTAGTGTCCTGCGTTCTTTGGTGCATAGACCACATGTAGCCTCAGATGCCGACAGTCTACCTGGTGAGCTAAAACACCTGAGAACGGTATTCCAACAGAATGGCTATTCCGATAGGCAGATACGCCATGCATTCCGTTCCAAGCAAACTCAAAGCAGGGATGTAAATGAAGACACGGAGGCACCCACTGCAATAGTGTTCTTGCCCTATTTTGGCGGCATGTCTTCGAGAATAGAAAGAATCCTCAAAAAGCACGACGTCAAGTGCGTTTTTCGGCCACCAGCAAAACTGAGGAATTTATTGTTCTCGGTCAGAGACTACCTTGGCTTCAGCAAACGTGGCGTGTATAAAATCTCATGCCAATGTGGAAAATCTTTTATTGGACAGACATGCCGAACCGTGCAAGAACGTTGCGTCGATCATCGTCGTCATACACGCCTTGGGCAACCTGATGAATCAGCGGTAGCGGAGCATTGCCTAGACACGGGACATCGTATGCTTTACGAACAGACGGAAATATTATCCCCAGCGTCATCTTTCTGGGACTGTGTCCGTCGTGCGGATATGTATGGCCTCCTTAATAACAATCTTATCAACTACTCGTTGCGTCACTTGAGGAAACGGAAGTTCTTGTTTTCCTTGTTTTTGATTTAATGGCAGGCAGTGCTGGTTTCCAGGCGGCGCTCAGTTGAAAACCTGCATCCCTGTTGAGATTTAGTTCATACTTTAACCGCAGGAGCGCCCGGCAGCACAGTCATTGCCCATAGCGCACGCTCGAATGGCCTTTCTGCGGCTCCCAGCAGGGGGCCACCAGGAGCGCCGCTTTCCTCCAACTAGAAGCGTCTTCCCGCGCACGCGTATTCCTGGTCCCATCATGATAAATTTCCGACGCCGGCGCGCGATCATCATCAGTCGCGCCTTGCAGCAGTGATAGCAGCATCTACCACCACCAGATGATGATGTCGAGCAGCTGCATCGAAGAAATGTTGTGCGATTTACACAATACGATCAGGCGGCAAACCCGAGAAGCGTATTTGCTACCGAACAGTTATTTGCAACGGGTTGGCTGTGTGATTCCTATCCTGAAACGTCTGTAAGGTTGCTGAGAAACAGCAATGTTTAAACACTGTACTTTAACACGGCCTTGAGGCGTGGGCTGGTAGAAATCCTACAAAGACACAAGGAAATTGTTAAACACGAGTGTGGCTTTTAATTTCAACAAACATTCCAAAGAAAATGGAGTTCTACCAAGTTACGTTAAATCCTATTTTAACATCAGACAATGCATGAAGGATCCAAAAAGTTTTCAGTACCTAGTTCAAAAAATTATTTCCGACAAAGTTAGTGCTTAGGCATATGTCTTTTATCTTTAAACTGTAGCTCACTAAAATGTTTCGCTTAATTTTCAAACTAATGCATTTTGGGACTTTATTAATGACGGGATGAATAATTGTAAGAATTATGTCGCAAAAAGAAACGAGAAGAAATTTGTTAGTCTTAAGACCATTTTAGCTTTAGAAATGCCTGTTAGTAGCTTTCAAAGGCCTGATCATAAAATTTTCAACATAATTCTGCATAAGACTAAACTATATTTTACACCACAAGAAACTGCCTTGTTGGAAGAATGGCTTAAATACAATGTAAAGCCGAACCTGTCACACAAATATGTTGTAGAAAGTAACAGAGGCCTTGATAGCCTCAAAATAGACGCTTCTCGACAAACGAGTGTAGCTTATGATGCGTGTAGTATTTTTGAGAAACATAATTGATTTAAAAAATTTCAGCTGCATATCAGCAGGAATTGTTAAGCTGAAAGAAAACAATTTAGCACAATTCCCTTATAACACGGCCTCACAAAGGGAATGCTGTAATCGTTGCTACTCAGGACGAATGTGTGTGTGTGTGTGTGTGTGTGTAAGAGAAACATTCTCTTAAAAAAAAGTAAAAAATGTTGGAGCTGGATGAGCATCCGACCCTCATGATACAAAAAGAAATTAGGCTTGCCATTAACAGCGCTACGCATTTGCTTATTCGTGCGAAACAGCTTATTAATATGAATCCACATGCCCCAAAATTGCGTTTCCAATGCAAAATACATAGAAGTCACAATCCACTACGTCCGATTGTTAACAGTATGAACAGTGCATATCATGAGTTAGCAGAATTTTCTATTTTATCGCGAACAAACCTTACTAGCAGTAGTCAAAATCTAGTCCATAAAATCGAAGATCTGCCGTGTGCTCAAGATACTAAATTGTTTTCATTAGATATTACGCATCTCTATACTAACGTGCCTGTTACAACAACCACCGATATTGTTGAAAGAAAGTAGTGAAATTCAACTATTTTGCTTTCAGTGGAAAACTATACCATCAGCCTAACGGCTTGGCAGGCATACTTTCATTAATTCGCTGGAATAGAAATTCATTAATAATTTTTCAGCTGCTGATCTGAGTATTTTGTCATATTCTCAGTACGTAGACAACGTTTTGATCATACACAGCAGTTCCCGGGAAGGAATTCAGCATTTATTTTAAAAAAAATTTAATAGTTTCTAACTCCCAAGTGAAGCTGATTTTTGAGGAAGCCTAACGATCGTCAGCTTGATTACTTGACCCTCAGTATTGTTACTGACAACGACAGACTTACTTTCGTTATTTTTCGAAAAGCCACAAATACTGATCAAATTGTGCCCGCTAGTTCAGTGCGTCCTCATTTCCATAAAAAAAAGCATTTTTCTATTCAGCCATTCACCGTGCAGCTTCTGTACCTTTGTCACCAGGCAAGCTAAATGAAGAGATGAACGTAATAAAAACTATTGCAGTTAATACCGTCTATGAATTTCGAAGATCTTGTCAATTATCCAGGGATCAAACTGACGCTAAAGCGACCACTTCTGCCCTCAGTGCAGTTCCTGACAGAATACTAAAGTGTTTTCTAGATCCCATTTCTAGGCCCTATTTCTTATAAAATGCAGCCTTATGTTTTAATAAGACGACGAGGAGTTACCTTTTCCACGAATTTGGAGACGAAAGTGTGAACAAGATTTTTTGGCGTAGTTGCTCCTATCCACAATTCAGGAGTGTTTAAAATCACCTTTGATACGTGCTCCACTTATTGTATTGGGCAAACTGGACGATCTTTAGTGTCAGGTACAAGGAACGTTTATTGGAAAAAAATAGGCGTAATGTACATAATTCCACTTTTGCTCATCATCTGCTGATTTCCGGTCACAAACGGAAAGGCGATGAAGAAATTTCCATTTTGCATAGAAAGAAGGAATGTCACAGGCTCGACGTACTGGAAGAGCTGGAGATTTTCGAGGACATTTCCAAGAACCATGTGTAAGTAGGCTGTTTAGGTTTTTTTATTGGTAATTCCACGTAGCGCTCTGTATGAAAATCACTGGCTGTGCTGTGTGCAGTCTGTGGCTGGTTTGCATTGTTGGAATTTGCTATTGTAGTGTTCGGCAGTTGGCTGTTAACAGCGCGTAGCGTTGCGCAGTTGGAGGTGAGCTGCCAGCAGTGGTGGATGTGGGGAGTGAGATGGCGGAGTTTTGATAGCGGATGATCTGAACGTGTGTCCATCAGAGAGAGTAAATTTGTAAGAGTGGATGTCATGAACTGCTATATGTATTATCACTTTTGAACACTATTAAGGTAAATACATTACTTGTTCTCTATCAAAATCTTTCATTTCCTAACTATGTCTATCAGTAGTTAGTGCCTTCAGTAGTTTAAATCTCTTATTTAGCTGGCAGTAGTGGCGCTCGCTGTATTGCAGTAGTTCGAGTAACGAAGATTTTTGTGTGGTAAGTGATTTGTGAAAGGTATAGGTTAATGTTAGTCAGGGCCATTCTTTTGTAGGGATTATTGAAAGTCAGATTGCGTTGCGCTAAAAATATTGTGTATCAGTTTAGTGTTGATCAGAATAGGTAAAGAGCGAAATGTCTGATTTTCAAACAGCTGAGCAGAACTGAACGTACTCAAATAATGTAAGAGGTTTATCAGCACAATAATTCATTAAGTTCTCTAAGGGGACGTTTCACATGGCCTCATCCTCAATGAACATTTACAAATATAAAACGAAATTTTTTTCATTGGTTTTAATCCACTACTCGCGGAATTTTGATTCCTCTATTTTTTAACTACATTTTTATGCCTCTATTTCCGAAACATTTTCTTCCAGCCTCATAGGTGTTTATACCATAGTAACCTTCACGTAGGTTGTCCTGCTGTGGGTATGCATTTTCTATATTATTCTGTCCTGTGCGTAATTTCTGTGAAGCCTAACATACGGTTCGCAGTTATACTTCACCTGCTTGACTACTGTGTATTTTCAAAAATACCTTAAGCTCTCTTCCATTGTATTTTGTTTCTATAATTGTCTCTTTTTTTTCAGTTACTTCTGTTATGTTTCAAATGGGCACATGTCACTCTCCGCGCCCGACAGGCGGCGCAACTTGCATTCTTTTAGTGGCAGCAATGTAAGCCACTGTGCCAATCAGTCTGGTGTTCCTAGATAGGCGTACGTGTTGAAGGCTGGACCGCGTTTTATTTCTTTTTGGACTTTAGCGTAGCTGCTCTAAACTCTGACCATTGCTTTCTCGCAATGTAATTTTAAGTAAGAAAACTTGGTACGTCGTGACAACTGTCATCTTGGTTAATTTTTTTTTCTCATAGTTAATTTTCTACCTGTCCCCCTGCTTTACTGGGCGGTAACGTGCTCGGGTTCGATTCCCGCCCGGGTTGGAGATTTCTCCGCTCGCGGACTGGGTGTTATCATTTCATCTTCACCACCGGCGCGCAAGGCACCCATGTGGCGTCGAATGAAATACGGCTGCCAAGCGCAAGTCTAACTTCCCCGAACGCGGCCTCCAGGCCAACGATTCCATACCTTCATTTCCTTTTTTTCTATGTATTATTTTATAGGGTTTCATTCTGATGAAGACATCCTTAGAGGTGGTACACTGACCTAACAGTAATTCTCAGCAACCGTATATAATTTTCAAACACTGTTTACTCAGCCAACCGGTTGCGAATAACTGTTTTTTTTTTTTAAATTGTAGAGTTGTCGTTACTTTATTGTTAACAAACAATCTAGTGCTGACTGTTAATGGTTTCATGAATTCGGTGTATACAAAATTCCAGAGCCCTGTCTGCTCGGTAGAAACGAGTGGGCGTATAATAGAAATTCGCTCTGATGAAAGCACAGTCATGGAGAGGAGTGTAGGGTGCTTAAGGCCAACTTCGCCATCCACCTACCTGAGAGTGGATACAACGTTACACCTCTCTTCACACGTGCAACTGCTGCATCGAGCGAGCCAGCCAGTTTATGGAACTTTCGGAGGATGTCGGGACTGTTTGCCAGCAGATATCCTTAGGTGTCACCTGCTTCCTGGGCAAGTATTAGTGAACAATAGTTTTGGGAGCGGCTTGAACACCACGTTATCAAAAACGCAAGGCATCTGGACCCATAAGGTGCACGTCAAACGACAGCATTGTCCTTCCTTTACACAGCTGTGCCAAATTAGTGTATCGTTTGTGTTTGATTACTGGTTTTACTCTCCAGAGTAAGGAAACGGTTAATGCCGTTTTGCACTATACACCATGGGACCCCTTCTTTACTTTGGAGTTAATGGTTCAAATTAAACATTTTACTAGATGACTCCATATTATGCCACCAGTGAGGTTCAGCACTACGGAATATGAAAAATTCCTTGCCTGTTATTCTCATTGGTGCGTCCATTGTCATACCACGATAATTTTGTTCAAAAGTTTTAAAAAACTTTGTAAAAGGTTGTAACTTACAGGATGTCACGTAAGAAAATTTTCCAAGACCAAGGGCGCACACAGGACAGGCTGTGGGGGCGAGGCCCTGGACCTGTGGAGTATTTTTTTGTGATTTACAAGTCTAATGGTGACTTAAGTAGCCTTCGAAACGTTCCCGTTCCGACACTTTTAAAAACATGCAATTGATTCGTTTTCTTGACAGAACAATACGTATAATAATAATGGCGTGTGACGAGGGCCTCCCGTCGGGTAGACCGCTCGCCTGGTGCAAGCCTTTCGATTTGACGCCACTTCGGCGACTTGCGCGTCGATGGGGATGAAATAATGATGATTAGGACAACACGCAGTCCCTGAGCGGAGAAAATCTCCGACCCAGCCGGGAATCGAACCTGGGCCCTTAGGATCGACAGTCTGTCGCGCTGACCACTCAGCTACCGGGGGCGGACGTGGCTCTTGGGTATGGGCATCCGGGCATCCTCAACGCGTATAACTAGTTCTCACTAAATTTTCGAGTGTTGGTCATTAACTGCTTATATTATGAAGACGTGTGTAACGGAACTGAAATGATGGTGGGCTGACAGTAATTTGGAGCCCGCGCGTCGGAAACGGGCGCGCTGGTGTGAGACTGCCAGGGAGTGCACCCTGATGCCATCTATTGGCGAAACTGGGAATTAGCGCCGACTCTCAGACAATGCACAGAGCTCTCGGAGTCAAATGTATTCTTTTTCTTGGTAATAATAAGTTATTACTGTATGATTTAATGTTATAAAGAGCTAGTAGTAAATTATTATGACTGGTATGAACTCCAGGGTAATAAATATAAATATTCTTAAATACTAAATGATTTCGGTGAAAAGGTGGTAGGGGAACGCCCCCACTCTTGGTGGTACGAGCGTAGCTAGAGGTAGCTGGAGACACAAAGACTGAACAATGAAATGGTCTGGGGAGTGTTGACGTGATCGGACGTGCGTAACTGTGCTCACGCAAAAGTGATTGTGCAACAGCAAAGAGGCGAATATCGTCGCCGTTTGTGGAGTGGAACGCGACGAATGGTTGTCGAAGCCGTCTCTATGCCACTGGGGCTGATTGTAAGAGTTCCTGCGCCCAGATTTTATGGCGGACGTGCAGTAGCTAATACGAGTGCTGCAGCTCGTAGTTCCAGCCGCCATTGAGGGCATGAGGCGTGAAGAGCTGCGTTAGCCACATGCATCTCACCACCAGCACCGACACGTCTACCCAAGGCAAGACTGCTTGCAATTGTTAAGTCGAACTTTGTATACATGTAAAAGGAGAATACCAGTTTTCTTTTGTGCAAGTGCAGAAGACAATATAGTAATGAGTAAAATTACGACGCATGTTGTTCATTGTAAAGTGTAGTAACCTGAAACATAGTGTAGTGAAATCAGACTGAGGCCACCATCGCCTCTTTCATTTACAATTCTTGTGGGTGTAGAATACTTTAGCGTATAAGAACCAGAAAAGAGCAATGGTCACACCAGAATGAGTCGCCTATTTATAGTTACTTAAATTTTTCTGAGTAACCTTTCGAGTAAAGTCACTTAACTAATTCTATAGCAATTGTCCAAAGAGTAATATCCAAAATCATTAAATAAGTTGAAGGATAGAATTTTGTTAACCTAAGTTGCATAAGTTGTCTTGGTGGTAATTACCAAGCCAACTCACAGAAATTGAGAGAGTATTTGTTTTGTAGAATCACCTAGAATGATCAGAAATAGTAATATTCAGAATTAAGTTTAAATTCAACTTAAGCCGTTTCACTTTGAAACGAGCAAAAAAACTGATTTATTCTTTTGCTCCTTCAGAGCTGGCGACCGTAGTTATAAGTATTTTCAGGAGGATTCGACGGTAAGTCTGCTGCTCTCGTCGTGCTGATAGGATTATCCACTGCTGCTAGCAGTGGTGATTGGATACATAAGCTCACTACCAAGTTAAGTGGGTCAGGTAGGCAGTGTTACCGTGTGAACTGTAGGGCACTGTAGGCCGTGGATCGAACCCGTTCAATCATCACAGCTCTTTGAGAAATAGTCCGGTTAGGAGTGTACTAATCCAATAGGTAAATACTGGCGAGTAACGGTCAAAAATGTATACGCAAGTGAATTTAGCAAGGTCCATGTAGCACCTAGTTAATGTGGTGTAATGGCGAGGGTAGGAGTGGAGTAAAAGTGAGCTGAGCTTGTGGCAGCTGTGCTGTCTTCAAAGATTAATAACGCCAGAATTCACTACTAACTCTTACCATTAGGGCTGAGCTATTTACGGTTAAAATACGTAGCAGTAAGCGCAAAGGCGTGACAGCTACAAGTCCGTATTGGCTTTATACATACGGAAGTAGGAAGCGGGTCATTCTGTCAGTGGAGGGGTTAAAACATCGGAGTCACTTGAGAACATACCCCATTTACTGATGGAAAGATTCGGCGGTTCGGTCGCAAGTGGTTTGACACACCTACTGGCAACACTTTCATAGCTCTGTAACAGACCTAACTACGGAAGTGTGTAAATGGAAATTTATCCTAACGTTAGGCCCTTTAATGTAGTGTTTCACCGTTGTGAAATGTCTTCCGAAAGTACGTCTCATGCCTCTTGTGACACTTTTCTATCACTGCAGATTTTTCAGGTTTTATCCATTACGTTTACCCGCATGGTACTCAGTAGAACTGAGCTACAGCTTCGTGAATGACAACCCTAACAGACGGCTCTACGGGTCCTCCATGACGCATATTCACGCTGTCTTTGCTGGTTGTAATCAACAGCTTCAGTTCTGTTCCTGTTACGAAAACGCTAGCATCAGTTAACACAATAACACATGTTTATGCTCTGACATGTTTGTGTGTTCCTATGTAACTATTTGTGGTAATGGTACGCTATCAGTATGTTCCCACGTGTGACTACGTTGTATTCATTTTTGTACCTATTCTTCATTCACTCAGGATTTGTATTTTAGCACTGCTGATAATGTTACAGTCTGAAATTGTATCTACAATTAATTATAGATACCCGCGACTGAATACTGTCGTTTGCATTTGCATTTCTGTAAGATGCAGACCCGAGTTAAGACGTGAACGGCTGACAAATATTCCATCACAAGAATTATGTTCCGTGTAAGAAAGCCTCACTGTGAACAAGGCTCCCGTCATTCTATCTTCAAACACTGGCATTGGGACAGCAGTAGCAGAATACCAGAATTGGATGGACTGCTTCCTCGTGCAAATGCCGAGGTTAGTCGAATACATACCAAATAAGATATTCTTCTGCATTTGTTTGGGAGTCGCCTGTGTGAACTTTGAACAGAATGACTAATGGTTACATCTGTAAACGCATGCATGACCGCTGAATTCGATCTAGGTGCTGCTGTTCTGAAACACACTCACATATGTCTTTCCATATTCTTGCACTCCGAGTAATGAGCAACTGAAGCGTTTAACGATCTAAACAGTGACTCTGTGTGAGCTGGCAACCGAATCCATACGTTCTGTGGTCTAATCTAGACAGATTAACGCACTTCAGACCTCAGTGGCTTAGCAATTTTCTTATCGGGAGGAGACGTAGAACATGAGGCCACATTTAACTATTTACTTTATTCAACTTCTTGCTAGTAAGGAGCTAAGAAAGTGTACTGAAGGTTAAGTGTACACTCGTGACCAAAGTTTATTTGTTGGGCAGGACATGGTTAAAATCTCCAAGTGGATAGCATCTGTTAGGGGTTAGTTTGACAGACTTATTAGTAGCTTTCACGTAATGTAATATCAGTGCACAGGCGCACCGCAGTTTAATCAATGCCATTGGCCCGAGTGAATATCCTGCTATGATCGCAGGCTGTGTTCTCTTATACAGAGGCCGAACACCTTGTTCAGGGTTGACCGGTGTGGCTGAGCGGTTCTAGGCGCTTCAGTCTGAAACCGCGCGACCGCTACGGTCGCAGGTTCGAATCCTGCCTCGGGCATGGATGTGTGTGAGGTCCTTAGGTTAGTTAGGTTTAAGTAGTTTTAAGTTCTAGGGGGACTGATGATCTCAGATCTAAAGTCCCATAGTGCTCAGAGCCATTTGAATCATTTGGTTATAGAACGGAACTAGGATGAAGTAAAATAAACTCCGAACAGACAGTGATATTCGGATTCACCTAACTTGCTTCCAGTTCCCGACATTCTATTTGTTATCTTCGAATCGCATAACGAGTAAACCCATATCCACTTCATAAAAATGACTTTACAGAAGGTATCTCTTTCTTTCTGCTCGAATTTCCGCACGTAAGGAAACAATATACTGTGTACAGGAGACATGAAGAAAGAAACAAATTGTACTAATATGTACTTGCACTGCCGTAAGGCAACAGTCCAGAGAATTAATTTTAATTACGTGGATCACGCACTAGAAGGCACATTCTACTGCACACTAATTTTCCAATCAAACTGCAGCCTGAAGTTAGTGTGGGTGCGGTTAGGTATACACAGCTGTGTACTAAAAGAATTGAGGTACTCTCCAGCCATGAGAAGTGATCAATGGGGTAGTTTAGGTACATCTCGACAAATTAACGACACTGTCAGTTTTCGGATACTTGGCAAAGCCACAAGTTGTTTGGCGAAATTGTTTCTACAAGATTTTGTTCTTAATGATGACTTAGAAGTGAATCGAATTATCTTTGAGGTTCCATTGGATCGAACGTAGCACCCCTGAAACAAGATTTCTCAAAGGAAGGCATCGGAGGTCTCGAACTCGAGGCTTCACATCTACATTGCGTGATGTTCATCACTACACCAGGACCGGATGCAACTCTGTAACGGCTCGTGAAGAATGACAGCACTTCCTCCATACATTTCTGTATCCTGCAGTGTTGACAGGTCATGGATATTCTGAGGAGTTATTCGTTATATTGTCTGCCTTGAGTGAGAGACATAAATGCTGGCCACCAGCCAACCAATGCAGGGAGTCAAAGACTGCACATACTTATCTAATAGAAAGCCTTAGATAGTTACATTTGAGACTTACCTACAACTAAGTAGCTATTACTGCTGCCACTTAGCTACTTCGAATTATTACATATACTGTTGTCAACGGCTGAAGTGGAAAAGCTATTTTTCTACACTCCACAGTGTCACAGCATTTGTTGGCTACTAGATACAGTTTCCCGATGAGTGAGTAGTAGTACTGAATGCTATGCAAATTTATGTTTCCTTATGATAAACAGTGAAATAGAGAAATTACAGTTAATAGTCACACTCAGGGCAAATGAGACTTGCTAACAAATTTACATTTGCGCTAATATCTACATAGTGCCTATTGACACAATAAGGGCCCGGGCTGAGACACTTGCAGTTGGAGGACGGCGAAGAGTGAAGTACAGTGGTCAGAGACACTTGGCCCTTTATGTTCTAATCACACCCATTTATTTGGTTTAAGTGTTACAACTGAATAGTCTTACCCACGATGACCTCCGTGTTTGGTCTCCTCCTGCCGAGTAACCAACCGATCGACCATCTTGTCTGTGGCTTAGGTGGGGACTGAATGCCGTATGCAGCCCAGGACTGCACTGGCACGTCCACCTCAGCAGTTACTCGAGGCTGTTGTCTCTTTAATGGCCGCTTATGTAACACCCTATCACTATATGATGCAGTGGGTGGCAGGTATAGCTTGTACAGTGATGGCGACCACCAGATCATCCACCAGTTTTTACTAGGGCACTCTCGGCGCCATTTAAGATGTACACCTGACTGTACTCCAGCAGCTCTTCACGGTATGCAGATGGTAGTCCAGAGCTACGGCACGTTGCCTCCAACAGAGGTAGACGACGGACGCCCGTGTCTGCTGACAGGTGCAACCCAGGGGCAGCAGCCTTTAGGGTGCCTCCCAGGTATGGCGAACAGCTTATGGCCTTCAAACGACAGTCAGCTCAGCACTCGGCAAGCTGGAGGAAGAAGTCCCCAAGATTTCACATCAGCGGATGAAACATTGGTAGCTCGAAGCAACTGGGATTTGTAGGCCAGGCAGGCAGCAGCCTTGAAGGTAGAATTCATCTGCAAGGCATCAAGTCACAGGGTCAGCTGCAATTTGCATGAAAATGCTGAGAGACGAATGCAGTTTAATAACTTTTCTTATGTCTTGACCTCACTTTCATTATTTCCAAAAACATCTTACACCTTTAGACATCGTTATTTTCGAAGGCTACAAAATACAACACCAACCTGGCATCAGAAGATACGGAAATATGTTAAAGTTCGCGATTAGTAAGAGCCGTAGTATGACGACTGGAATATGGCTGTCTACGTTACCAGTCTTATAAAATTTCTCATTAGATATATTGTATCATGTCAACATTGTCAATCACGAGACAAATGAAAATTATTTTCAAAATTTTCCCTTAGTGACAAAGTGGACTAAACCGCTAGACGCCTCTGGATATGTTTTACACGCTGCAGTTTGGACTTGGGTTGTGATTGAGAATGTTAACCTTATGAAGTGATTGGATGAGCAGTTTTACATGACACTAGTAAACTGGAAAGTCATATTCTAATCGCTGTATGACGTCTCTTACCAATGGTGAACCGAGCGAGGTGGCGCAGTGGTTAGACACTGGACTCGCATTCGGAAGGACGACGGTTCAATCCCGCGTCCGGCCGTCCTGATTTAGGTTTTCCGTGATTTCCCTAAATCGCTCCAGGCAAATGACGGGATGGTTCCTTTGAAAGGGCACGGCCGACTTCCTTCCCCGTCCTTCCCTAATCCGTTGAGACCGATGACCTCGCTGTCTGTTACATTTCACCATTGGTTGTTGGGGGGGGTTGTTTTGGGGAAGGAGACCAAATTTTCGTAACTTCTCATGTCAGTTTTGTGTTGTATTTTGTAGTGTGTGAAAATAACGGACTGTCGCAATGCATAATGTGCTTTTGAGAATAAGAAATGTAGTCAAGATATAAAAATGAAATTAAAATCGCGGGATATGCACCGTACGTGGCTCAGTTTTACTGCATAGTCCGTCTGGGTTAATGATGATAGGTGGTGTTGAGGAAGACTGCACGGCCGACGACAACACACGTGTTCTTGGGTACTGGACTCGCCAGCATTACTTGCCAAATGTGACAACAGTGGCTTTCAGTACTTCAGCACGGTGCTTCTCTGCCATCTCAGTGGACATGCACGTTTTTCTTGTGAAACATTTATTCGTTCTTCTGGTACTGTGCTGTCAGATTAACATCATGATCCATCATCACTTATGTAATGTTGCCGAATTGGTAATCGATTCCTTATTCAAATTTTGTTAGCCAACAGTACCTTCATGTGGTGCAACAATATTCAGCACTAGACTTACAACCCCCCCCCCCCCCCCTGGGTGCTCCCAACTCTTTGGCCGGTTCGTGCTAGGCTACCATAGGGCCCCAGCTTGATAGCAAGAGGGTAGACATGTAGAACAGAAGGGAAAAAACGCTATTATCTTTCCCCTCCCTTCGGCAACATGTCTATGATGTTATTGGGAATGTTCTGCACTGTCTGTCGCTGACGTAAGAACAGTCTCATATTTGTTTTTCGCTACTTTTTCCTTTCTTCGTATCCCTTCTCTTGTCGTTCCTCCCCTTCGGCGTCTGAAGTTCCTCTTTTTCTTCTTCCTCCCCATGCACTCCTGGAGGCCGACCCACGCGTCTGACGCGTAACAGGTGACTCGGTAACGCGTAATTCCCAGCCCCAGGTCGACAGGTAGCGTCAGCACATACCCCCTGGTACAGGCCAGGTCCAGGGAGGGGTGACTGCCTGAGCTACAACTTTCCCAAATTGCCGATTGGTTCCTCTGTCCGATGTTAAGGAGGTGTACCTGAGGTATAAACAATCAACTAAGGCACGTGCACCCCCTTGTGAAGGGGGGACCACAGTTGGAAAGAGCGCGCCATCGGAGACGCTGACAATCGTGGGTATTTCCTAGCGATGAGTCAATCATCGTCCCAATCAACGTTTACAAAACTTAAACGCAATGAGGGTAATGATTCAAAGATCCCTTCCCACTGCACCATGGTTCCTCATGGTCTCACATACTGAAGACGGTTAGTCCTCCACCACGGTAAATCCGTTTATTATTCAGAAAGGTGTGTCGCACAGATGACAAAATGGTAGACATCGAAATAGACGACAGATGGATAGAGAAACATATAAAATCGCTCGAAAGAGGCAAGGCCGCTGGACCTGATGGGATACCAGTTCGATTTTACACAGAGTACGCGAAGGAACTTGCCCCCCTTCTCGCAGCGGTGTACCGTAGGTCTCTATAAGAGCGTAGCGTTCCAAAGGATTGGAAAAGGGCATAGGTCATCCCCGTTTTCAAGAAGGGACGTCGAACAGATGTGCAGAACTATAGACCTATATCTCTAACGCCGATCAGTTGTAGAATTTTGGAACACATATTATGTTCGAGTATAATGACTTTTCTGGAGACAAGAAATCTAGTCTGTAGGAATCAGCATGGGTTTCGAAAAAGATGATCGTGTGAAACCCAGCTCGCGCTATTCGTCCACGAGACTCAGAGGGCCATAGACACGGGTTCCCAGGTAGATGCCGTGTTTCTTGACTTCCGCAAGGCGTTCGATACAGTTGCCCACAGTCGTTTAATGAACAAAGTAAGAGCATATGGACTATCAGACCAATTGTGTGATTGGATTGAAGAGTTCCTACATAACAGAATGCAGCATGTCATTCTCGATGGAGAGAAGTCTTCTGAAGCAGGAGTGATTTCAGGTGAGCCGCAGGGGAGTGTCGTAGGACCGTTGCTATTCACAATATACATAAATGACGTTGTGGATGACATCGGAAGTTCACTGAGGCTCTTTGCGGATGATGCTGTGGTATATCGAGAGGTTAAAACAATGGAAAATTGTACTGGAATGCAGGAGGATCTGCAGCGAATTGACGCATGGTGCAGGGAATGGCAATTGAATCACAATGTAGACAAGTGTGATGTGCTGCGAATACACAGAAAGGAAGATCCTTTATCATTTAGCTACAGTATAGCAGGTCAGCAACTGGAAGCAGTTAATTCCATAAATTATCTGGGAGTACGCATTAGGAGTGATTTAAAATGGAATGACCATATAAAGTTGATCGTCGGTAAAGCAGATGCCAGACAGATTCATCGGAAGAATCCTAAGGAAATGCAATCCGAAAACAAAGGAAGCAGGTTACAGTACACTTGTTGGCCCACTGCTTGAATACTGCTCTCCAGTGTGGGATCCGTACCAGATAGGGTTGATAACGAGATGGAGAAGATCCAACGGAGAGCAGCGCGCTTCGTTACTGTAGTAACCAAAACCAACCGCGGAACGCCTTGGGCTGCGGATCAGAGCCGCCAGGCGGGGAAGCCGCCGGCGGTGGAGCACGCACCACCGGGCAAACACAAGGACGAGTCGGACGACAGACCAACGACGACCGACTATGACCGACACAACAAGGAAGAGATAAACAACAGAGGCTTGTAGAAACCAGAACACCAAACACCAACAGTAAATCCACTCGGAACCAGAGCCAGGCAAATGTCAACAACGACCAACGACCAGAACGCAGTACCGCCGAGATAGAGACGCAATCCAGAGCGAGTACCAGACTCACTGAACTAGGGCAGAGCGGGTCTCTATATACGAAACCGGAGGGAGCGGCTATTGGCCGCGGTCTGCACGTGGTGTGGCGGTGGCGAGAGCCGCAGCGCGGAAAAACCGCCGCGGACGCGGAGCCCTCTATGGGCTGGCCGCCTCCATTTGTTCTGGCGCGTGTTCGACTTCCGCGGCGGGAGGTACTAGAGTTACAGGACCATTTAGTACTGGCAAAAGCGTTACGGAGATGATAAACTCCAGTGGAAGACTCTGCAAGAGAGACGCTCAGTAGCTCTGTACGGGCTTTTGTTGAAGTTTCGAGAACATACCTTCACCGAGGAGTCAAGCAGTATATTGCTCCCTCCTACGTATATCTCGCAAAGAGACCATGAGGATAAAATCAGAGAGATTAGAGCCCACACAGAGGCATACCGACAATTCTCCTTTGCACGAACAATACGAGACTGGAACAGAAGGGAGAACCAATAGAGGTACTCTAGGTACCCTCCGCCACACACCGTGAGGTGACTTGCGGAGTATGGATGTAGATGTAGATGTAGATGCAGATGCAATTGCTGGCCCTCTGATATCCTGCTCTCGTTTACGCAGTGCCACTCTGTTTTTGGAAACAGCTGTGGAGAAGCGAGGCGGCAGCAGCAAGCAGTTGTACTTGAGAATCAGAAGCAACCTCCTTATTGCCCAGGCCCACAGAACTTTGAATTTTTCCTGTGGTGTAACTTATACCAGGCTGCTCGAAAGTCCAACCGAGGCTGAAATCCAATCTTAAATCTCTGATCATGGTGTCATTGCATCCATCATGTAATGAAGAAGATAGATTACTCCTTAATGCCCACTCACACTCTCTTTCTCACCTTTGATAGAATGTTGCGTCCGTCAAAGATCGAAGCAGGCTATGAAATTACTACAGTCCAGCCACACTGGAAAGTCTCGTCGGCACCCAGCCAAGTGTGTGAATCTCTGCTAAAAGTTGTACAAGGGCGATTGTCCGCCTCCTGCTCCCCACTGTATCAACTACAATGACGGCCATGACGCCTCCTCTCGGGGATTGTCGCATGTATCTTGATGAGCAGGCTGTCAAAGAGATATGGATCAAGGAAAAAGTGCCTTATGCAATAGCTCACAAATTACTGGATAGTCGCAAACCCTGTGTTCTCCCGTCTGGCACCTACAGTTCTGTTCTTGTTACCCCTCGCTCCATCAAGGATATGGCCACGCAGACACGCGACCTCAAGTTCAACACTGAGGTTGCGAAATCGCACAGTGTCCAGGTAGCATCCCCATCTCCTCGTCCCACTCTGCAACCACCAGTCACACACTCGCCTCAAGGGGCGAAGCCACCAGCTGCACAACCAGTAGGCAGGAAAGGACAGAAGGAGTACTCCCATGAAGACTTCCTCCATCCCTCCATCCAAACACCACCTCAGTCTTCCTCTAACCAGGAAGGGTTGAAGAAGTCCACCAAAGGCAGTCAGTCTTCTCCTTCGCCAACTCTAAGATCGTGTTTGACGTTGTTTCCACGTGGTACCTTAGCCCGGCAGTCCTCTGTCTCGCCACTGCACACCACCAACCGTTTTTTTTTTTTTTTCAGCGTTGGGCTCCAAGGACCGACCGCACAACCAAGCCGATACTTCAGGGGACCCCATGGAGCATGATCCTCCTGCTTCTGTGCCCTGTAGTAGCTACTCTACACCAGTTGTCACTCGACAGCCGCCGAGTTTACACCCCTACATCTTTTCTTCCGCATGGCTATCCTCCCATGGAACATTCGCAGCCTTCGATCCCACAGAGAGGATTTCCAGCTGCTCTTAACATCCAAGAACAAGATGTCCACAGTAATGATGACCAGGTGGACTATCTCACAGACGTTATCCTTACTCCTGCAGAATGTTCCATACCTCACGCTTACTCTGTATCACATCATTTCTCAGTCTCTTGGTGGACTGACGCATCCTGCGATGCAATTCGCGCGCGCGGAGACGTGCTCTCTGCATTTTTAACAGCCACCCTACACTGGCAAACTGCATTCATTACGAACACATGCGGGCAAAGAGTCGTCACATTCTTCGGGATAGCAAAAGAGCTAGCTGGATTTCATTCACTAGTTCTTTTAACAGTTCCACTACTTCCTCTGTCGTGTTGGCCAACCTCCAACAGCTCTCTGGAACCAAAATCCATTCCCCAATTTCCGGCCTGCCAGTTACTCACGATGTCATTGTGGACCCTATTGCTGTCTCCAACACCTTGAGTGGCCATTTTGCGGAAGTTATCACCCTGCCTTCCTCCATAGAAAACAAGCGGAGGTAATGTGGGCGATACCCTTCTCTCTCCTCTGAATCGTGAGTGCTACAATGACGCCTTTAATATGAGGGAGTTAGATCATGCTCTCAGTTCATCCCAATCCTTCGCCTCAGGACCAGACGCCATCCGCATTCAAATGTTGCAGCACTTTTCTCTTGTGGGCAAGCACTTTCTGCTTAACGGCATATGGGCTGAGGGCACATTTTCTGGACACTGATGTGAAACCACCATCATACCCATAACTAAGCCCAATAAGGACAAAAACCTTCTTTCTAGCTACCGCCCCAACCCTCTTACCAGCTGTGTTTGCAAGGTGATAGAACGTATGTTTCATGCCCGGCTGGTGTGGTGGCTAGAGTCTCGCCATTTACTACCGAATGCTCAGTGTGGATTTCTAGGGCGGCGTTCTGCAATTGACAATTTCGTTACTATGTCCACCTATGTCATGAATAGTTTTCTGTTTCAATCCCAGGCTCTGGCCACGTTTTTCGATTTGGAGAAGGCCTAAGACATCTGCTGGAGAACCGGTATCCTGCATACTCTTTACACTTCTGGCGTCCGTGGATGCCTAACCTGTTTTCTTTGTGCATATTTCCAAGACAGAGTTTTCAGGGTTCATTTGAGTTCTACTTTGTTGGACACCCTTATACATGAAAATGGTGTAACTCATGGTTCCATCCTAAGCGTCGTCCTCTTTGCTATTGCCGTTAACCAAATCTCCCACTGGGCTCCTCCGGCTCTCTCTTTGTTGACAGTTTTGCCATCTATTGCAGTTCTCCTTGGACCTGTCTGTTGTTTTACACCAGCCCAGTTGAGAGTCTGTATGCCGAAGCTGCTGAACTACCACTGTCCTACTGCCATGACTTTCTCCTCAGCAGGTATGCATGCCATTTCTGTGCCATGCATGCCCACCCCTCGTATGCCTCCTTTGATGATTCCTTTGATCATGTGCATGGGGCTCGTCCCTCTTCTCAGTTACCTCCTAGAGTTCACTTTCGGCACTTGCTCCGGTGGGTTAACTTCACACTACCTGCAACTTTCCCAGTGGGTGTGAACCCTTCACCACGTTGACTACGTGAAGCGGCCCTTGTTAATCTTGGCCTTCATTCGCTTCCCAATTAGACTACTCCAGCCTTGACTCCAGCCTTGGTCTATCACCTCCAGTTTCATGACCTTCACATGGAACTTCACGATAATACCTTTGTGTACACTAATGGCTCTCTGACTGACTATGGCGTCAGGTGTGCCTTCATCATTGGTACCCGTGCTTTTCGATATCGGCTTCTGGCACACTCCTCAGTATTTATAGCCAAGCTCTTCACCTTTTAACAGGCCATGGAGTACATCCAGCGACACAGCCTTTTCAGTTGTGTCCTCCGCTCACTCACTCAGTGCCCTTCAAAGTCTATGTGCGCTGTACAATGCTCATCCCTTAGTTTCCAGTAAAACTGTCACTTACTCTTGGTGGAGCCAGTGTCATGTTTCCACAGGTCCCTGGTCAATACTGTCTGCCAGGAAACGAAGCTGCTGAGGCTGCTGCCAAAGCTGCAGTCCTTGTACCTCAGCCTGCGAGTACCTCTATTTCCTCAAGTGATCTATGCATTGCTGTCTGTCAGGCGGTAGTGTGCCTTTGGCATCGCCAGTGGTCCTCCTTTCATGGAAGTAAGTTTTGGCTTAGTAAGCCTCTCCCAGCGCCTTTGATGACCTCCTCTCCCTCCAGCCGGGAGCAGACTGCGTTTTGGGCACTGCCATTTTAGTCATTGTCATTTGCTAGGTGATGCTACCCCACTACTTTGTACACATTGCGCCAAAATTTCAACGGTCCATTACTTCCTGGTGAACTGCCCCTTTTTTAACCATTTACATTCCAGCTTTGGTGTGCGATATGACTTATCAGCTGTTTTAGTGAATGACACGTGGGCTGTCGACTGCGTTTTACTTTTTATCTGCTGAAGCAATATGGTGAAGGCCATTTCATTTTTCACATTGGACCTCCGTTTCTGTATGGTGTCTTTTTTAGCCCTTTGTCCACATGTCTGTTCTAAGCTGTCTCCTATTATGTCAATTGGGACTCACGTATAGTCGTTTTTTAACTCCTCTCTTTGTTCGTGTTCTATACTTTTGACTTGGTGCAAGCCAAGCTTGTTTGTTTATTTTTTGTGCTTTAGGGCACAAACAACAACTGGGGTCATACGCGCCCAATAAACGTAAAGCAAATCAACCTCCAATACACAATAGTCAAAACAGAAGCTGCTTGTCCATGACGTGGTTCTGTGTGAAACCTCTACTACAGATCAAAACGAAATCAGAACTTAATGCTGATTTTAAGCAATCCTCCAACACAACCCATTACATTGCAGGAAATATGTTAGCACCCATTATTCGTATTAATGTAAGATAGAGAAACATTCAATTATTTTGGGTCCTTTGGTATCCTCAGACTGACAGAACTCTAGTCCAGTGAAACGCTGAAAGTAGCTAAATTGTATCTTCAAGCCTGGTAAGAGCCCATATTAATTTCTTCAGAAGTTAGCTGAAGCAACTCATTAAACTACTGTATTCATTGGCATTCAAGTTGCCATGCTGACTTATTCGCTGTCCGAATATGAAATCTATTGTGCACAGACAACTCTTTGACTTTGGCCAGAGCATCAGTCTGCTGTTCAGACCGTATTAAATTTGATAAACATTTAAATTTGAACAAATGAGTAGCAGTACCGCCACATTCAAAAAAGTCAAAATTGTATGTTATGGCTGTCAATAAATTTCTCACCACTTGGCTGCAGCTCGGTGTAGACTCTAAACCGCTGGTGGTGTTCATGTCTGAAAACACCCAACATGCACAGCTCTCAGTATCATCCTACTCTGATTCCATCTATTAAAATTTCTTCACAACAATTTACATAGAGACACCACAAATATATATTCAACAGCCATGCCTCCATGTTTGCGGTAGACAGACACTGATACTGCTTCCGTTTGCTTTGTTCAATGTGCTATATTAGAACAGGACCCAGTCATTGAGAAAGCTTGCGATCTTGGACATCAGCTACAGTGTATTGGTACTGCACAATTTCCCAAGCAAGCTTTTCACCTTTTGCTCAAATATGATTGGATATGGTAATTCACATGTAATTGTTCACATTGATGAGAAGACAGTAAATAGTAATGACTGCCTCTGTAATATGAAACGCCAATTTGAAGTGAAACACAGGTAAGTGATTTAAATTAAATTAGGAAAGAGACAAACAAATATTGAAATCTTTGTAATTAAAAACTTAGACATTAATGATGTGTGGCTCGAACAACAGTGTGCAAAGTTTGTTAGTGGATGATGGTGTTCTATGGTGAATTTGATATCTGATGTTGAAGTTCATCTTAAAATGTTCTAAAGTCAAGTAGATGTTAGCATATGTATCAGTGTTTCTAACTAAATCCAGCATTAATTGCTCCTGTGCCCTTTCAATAGTACTGCATAGTTTGTTCTTGTTTATTTGCCCCCGCCCAATTAGTATGACGTATGAATAATCATTACATCATCTACCAGTGAGGAAGGTTGAAATATCAGTTTTGAGTTCCACCCAAGAAACGAACCACTAAGTTCTTCAGAGAAACACATGGTTTCTAATGTGTAAAAAAGGTATGTGTTGTTCTTCGGTGTAACGTGTAATAAGTGCACAGGAATTATTTTTCAGGGAGGTGGTGTTATCTGTGAAACACTGAACTGGCGAGAGGTGAAAAAATTCCCATTTATTGAGCAGGCATGGCTGAATGAGAAACATACATGAAGCGACATCTGAGTGGATAGTACCATATGCCGGCCGGAGTGGTCGAGCGGTTAAAGGCGCTACAGTCTGGAACCGCACGACCGCTACGGTCGCAGGTTCGAATCCTGCCTCGGGCATGGATGTGTGTGATGTCATTAGGTTAGTTAGGTTTAAGTAGTTCTAAGTTCTAGGGGACTTATGACCACAGCAGTTGAGTCCCATAGTGCTCAGAGCCATTTGAACCAATTTTTTTTATAGTACCATCAAATCCTCAAAACAAGTGTTTGTCTGGATTATCCACTAGTAACAACGCTCCATCAGTTAAAGGAAAATGACTGATCCACTCTTCGATCTGAAAGCTCACAAACAGCCTTCGACAAAACCTGTTTTGCTCCCAATGTGTGTGTGAAGTCATGCTGAGATGGGCACTGATAAGTTTGCAAGGTGGTTTAAAGATGATCTTTCTGGCTTCAGAAAATGCAGTATTGTTTTTGATAATGCATCATGCATGCTCGTAGAAAAGAAAAAGTTCCTAATGGTAAGTCCACTAAGCAAGATGTATCAGAACGGAGAAATCGTAAAAATGCCACTTTTGAAGACTCTTTTTTTTCAACAAACTAGATATAATTAAAAATGAAATGACTAAGAATTCAGGGAAAACTGTTCCTCAGAATCGTCCATAGCACTGAAAATTAAATGCCGCAGTTTGGGCTGGTGTCAAAGGCGATGCTGAAGCAAAACCAGACAATACAAAACTAAAAGTTAAAGCTCTACTATAATTAGCAGTAAAAACAAGGACTTCAGAAGAGTGGAACAAATGTTATCCCCTCCATGTGATGGAAAAAGCTGAAACTAAAACGAGGAAATTAGACTGCAATGCAGAGGAGAGAGATCATTTTCTTGTAAATGCATATGAAAGATTGATAGAATGAACTTAGTTTGTCGTTCTTTAACATTATTATAGCTGGTATTGTTGAAATTGCTTCTTTGAATCTGCTACGCCATGTGCCGGTTCTTCAGGTTTAATTTCACTACTTTGTAGCCAGAGTTCACAATATAGGGTTTTTGCACGAGCAACACATGCTCCGCTGTGATGTCAGCGCGACAAGCTGCACAGCAGGGGCAAAGTATGTACACTCTCCAGGTGTCGTGTAAACACGATATGCTTTCAGTGGAACAACTAGTGGTCAATCACATGGATTTGTTTTGTCCCAGCTGTCAGTGGGTAGGCTATAGAACAAACTCTTCGACCCTAAACTAAATTTCTATAGGGTAAATTGCATTTTCTCTTATTCATCAGTCATATTTATAACAGCATAATATTTCTAATTGCTTGTTGATTTCATAGATACTATAGGATCCTTTTGAAATTGTGCTCCAGGATTCCTGTGAGATATACGTATATTGAATGTTTTAACCAGTTCAGTTGATCATCCCATATTTTCCTGCCACGAATTGAACTTCAACTACGAAAGACCATAATAGGATAATACGCTTCATGGCAGACCTACCAATTTGACGAACTCCAGAATTCTGCCACACAGCAACAAGGGAAGCTGTTGTGCAGTATTAAAATTCCTGGTCACCATGGCCAACTGCATCCTCATACACAGATACTTTTCATTTGGGGGTTATCTTCTTGGCACCCTCCTTGTCAAGCCACTTTTATGGACTGCCTAGAGGAGTTCTTTTTAGCCATTCAGAATACCAAACCCTTAACTTTGTTCACATTCACGGACGACATCTGCAAGATCTGAACAGATGGTGAGCACATTCTATCCACATTCCAACAGAAACTCAACACCTTCTCCCCTTCAGCTTCACCTGGTCCATCTCGGCCCAACAGGCCACTTTCCTCACTGTCAAACTCCACCACACAGATGGCGGATTGCTCTGTCAGTATCCTGATCCGTACTGAATCTACTGATAACCGTCAGTAGCCCTATTTGACACTTAGTACAGAACAGGTGCCGATAAGTCATTTCTATATGGCTGAGCGACCCGCTTGGAGTGATGAAGGGCCCCTCTCTAGATGTGATAGCCTCACAGAGACCTTCTGCTGAAATTGCCCTCCCATATCTCATCTGGAAACACATCTCCCTACCATCTTCACATGCCCAATATCCAGCCACAGAGTACCAGCCCCCTCCCTCTCTAAACTCATTACCATCTGAGAGGGGATCATTTCGATCGTGTACTCTGCCAAGCTCACAATTAGCTCTTGTTCTGCCGTGAAATGGATATTGCTCACTGCTTCTGACAGTGGTACTCCACTGTGGACCCGACCTATCTGACATGTGTCCTTCCCTATCCTGCATCAGTCCTGTCATGAGCACCTATATCCTCATCTGACGGATGACCACCTGTGAATGTGGCCATGCAGTCTACCAGCTCAGCTGCAACCACTGTGCCCTGTGCCACATTCTACGCAGGCATGACCACAGATGTGCTTTGCATCACCACAGACAGCAACTGGGCCGCCTGCTACCTCTCAGTTGCAGTTTGGCAAGAGTTGAGTTTGCCAGCAGATGAGGTGTCCTAGATTTAAGCGACGGCTTCACGATGTGTGCCATTGTGATTTGTCCTCCTGACAGCAGCTTTTCTGAATTGGGAAGGTGAAACTCTTCTTGCAACACATCCTTCATTTCTTCGTCCTCCCAGCCTACTGTCCCCCCTACATTTGGGCCTTAGTACCCCCCCCCCCCCTCTCTCTCTCTCTCTCTCTCTCTCTCTCTCTCTCTCTCTCTCTCTCTCTCTCTCTCTCTCTGTGTGTGTGTGTGTGTGTGTGTGTGTGTGTGTGTGTGTGTGTGTGTGTGTGTGTGTGTGATTCGTTTTTGTATCTTCGATGCTAGCAGTTTAGTTCATGCGTAGTTAAGAGTTAACCTGAAGGGAACAAAAACATAAGCGTTAAGTTATTTTAAACTGTATGCTCGGAACAAGAGAATGAGCCATGTATTCTTTGTGTCTCCTGTGGCTGTGATCAATAATGCTACTCTTAATATTGTTCGAAGCTGTTCTTGTGTATTGTGGTTCCATCGACGAAGTGCAAGCGGGCTGTCACGATGACAGTCTGCCCAGCCTGTGCCGATGACAGCATCTGGCACCTTCTCATCAAATTCTACTTCGAAATAGGTATTGGTCGAATTTTCCTGCATACATTCAATAGACGTCATGGGCACTGCATGCTGCTGCACCTACATTAAATGTGTATCTGCTACTTTTTATAGTCAGAAGTTCTTTATATGTGACAACTGTTCGACTCCACTGTAGACACGGAGTAGACAGTACTTTGTGGCTTCTAGAGACAGTGGTATAGTTATGTTTACCAGGCAGAAGTTTTGCTGCAAAACATAAGCAAAAAAGCAGTGGGACTTCGTATTGGCAGAAGGTTTCGGGTAAGCACTCTTAACACATAAAACACACACACACACACACACACACGAGCGCGCGCAAGTTGACCAAACTGCTCTGATGTTAATTTAATTGCGACAGTCGAAAATTTATTGAGGATACTTTGTGAGTCATAGTATGTGATGCATTCTACATGCCCCTAGAGCCAAACTTTTTTGTCAGTTGGCTACAAAAAGTACCATAGTGAAAGAATGAAACAGTTTTTTAAATTCCTCATTAGAGTGACGTGCAAATAGAGACAGCTTTGTTGGCTGGCAGCTCATCGTAGCTGTTGGAAGTTCAGGTGACTTACCACATGTGAAGGATCTGTTTCCACATAATTAAAGCATATCTACATCACAGAGGCATTTCGAGTTAATGCTGCCCTTTTATAAGCTGTCTTCTGGAAGGCTATTTGAGCTCCGGTATTACGAGAAGCTGCAAATGACTGTTTTCTCTGACCAACAAATCAGTGTATTTCTGGGTGTTTGGCCAATACATTTAGAGTGTGATATTTTGACGACCCACCCTCTCATTATCTTACAGCAAAGACACATGATGACTAAATCCATTGCGTGGGAAGGAGAAATGTTGTGCACGAAACACACTACTTGGATAATGTTTCACGAGTACACCGTTGATCGATTGCATTGAGGAAACCTGAGAAATATACGCAGGTTCACAAATTACTTTTCTGCTCTAACTTTGGAATGATCGAATTGTTTATGGTTTATGTCTTAACATTCAGATACAGGGGAACTTTATTTGCAGAAGTAGGGCTCACTAGTATGAGTAAGTTGCAAAAATCTGCATAACATCGAGTAAATTTGTAGTGTTCATTCAGAAACTATGCAGCAGGCTCACAGCTTTCAAGTCCGTAACTTCTTGTAGTGACGCAATTCTTAGTTGAGAGTTTTTTTTTGTGGTTTTAGGGCGCACAACTTCAATGGTCATTAGCGCCCAGACTACGTTAAGAATGCACCGCGAGGCACAAGTTTAAAACAACAACTAAAAGGGAAAACACGATGAAAGACAGACTGACAGGCATAGGATTAAAAAAACAGCATAATCAAATGTCCTTACAGAGGTTTGTCAAATTGATAAAACGAAGAACGCGAGCAGCTGCTCGTGGGTCATCCGCTAAAATGGCATCTACAGTACATGGCAGGCCAAGATCAAGACGCAGTGTGTTAAAATCCGGACAGGACGTTAAAATGTGGCGGACCGTCAGCAATTGCCCACATGGGCAGAACGGCGCCGGCGCAGCCGTCAGCAGATGGCGATGGCTGAACCGGCAGTGTCCAATGCGTAACCGGGCCAAAACGACCTCCTCCTCCCGCCGAGAAGGGCGGGAGGAGGACGTCCAAGCAGCGGGAAGAGGTTTCAAGGCCCGAAGCTTGTTGTCCGTAAGTGCAGCCCAATCGGCATGCCACAGCAATAAAATGCGCCGACAAATTACCCTGCTACAATCCGACGAAGGGACAGAACAAGAAGCTGTCCGAGGCTGGAGGACCGCAGCCTTGGCCGCGGCATCTGCAGCTTCGTTCCTAGGGATACCGACATGGCCAGGAACCCACATAAAGCTAACCGGAGAACCGACGTCCACCAGCTACTGAAGAGGGCGTTGGATCCGGTGCACGAAAGGGTGAACCGGATACGGATCACTGAGGCTCTGGATGGCGCTCAGGGAATCGGAGCAGATGACATAAGCAGAATGTCGGTGGCGGCAGATGTAAAGAACAGCCTGATAGAGGGCAAAGAGCTAAGCTGTGTAGACCGAAAAATGGCCATGGAGCCGGTATTTGAAACTTTGTGCCCCGACAATAAAAGAACACCCGACCCCGTCATTGGTCTTTGAGCCATCTGTATGAATGAAGGTCATATTAATGAACTTCGAACGAAGTTCGACAAAACGGGAGTGGTAGACCGAACCGGGGGTAACCTCTTTTGGGAGCGAGCTGAGGTCAAGGTGAACGCGAACCTGAGCCTGGAGCCAAGGTGGCGTGTGGCTCTCGCCCACTCGAAAGGTTGCAGGGAGTGAAAAATTAAGGTGTTGAAGGAGGCGACGAAAGCGAACTCCAGGGGGTAGCAGGGCAGAGACATACAACCCGTATTGACGGTCGAGAGAGTCGTCCAAAAAGGAACGATAAGACGGGTGGTCGGGCATTGACAGTAGCCGACAGGAATACCGACAAAGCAGTATATCGCGCCGGAAGGTGAGTGGCAATTCGCCAGCGTCAGCATGAAGACTCTCGACGGGACTGGTATAAAATGCTCCGATCGCAAGTCGTAAACCCCGATGTTGTATGGAGTTGAGGCGGCGTAAGATGGATGGCCGTGCAGAGGAGTATACGAAGCTCCCATAATCCAGCTTGGAGCGCACGATCGACCGATATAGGCGAAGTAGGACGGTTCGATCCGCTCCCCACGACATACCACTGAGAACACGGAGGACATTTAAAGAACGGGTACAACGGGCAGCCAAATATGACACATGTGGAGACCAGCTAAGTTTCCTGTCAAATGTAAGACCTAAAAATTTTGTTGTCTCCACGAATGGGAGAGCAACGGGACCGAGTCGTAAGGACGGTGGGAGAAACTCTTTGTAGCGCCAGAAGTTAATACAGACCGTCTTCTCCGCAGAAAAACGGAAGCCATTGGCGACACTCCAGGAGTAAAGACGGTCAAGAGAACGCTGAAGACAGCGCTCCTGGACACGTGTACGCTGCGCGCTGCAATAGATGGTAAAATCTTCCACGAAAAGGGAGCCTGATACATCAGCTGGGAGGCAATCCATTATTGGATTTATCGCTATGGCGAAGAGAGCGACGCTCAAAACTGAGCCCTGTGGCACCCCATTCTCCTGGTGAAAGGTGTCTGACAGGACAGAACCCACACGTACCCTGAACTGTCGATCCATTAAAAAGGAACGAATAAAAAGAGGGAGGCGACCGCGAAGACCCCATGTATGTATGGTGCGGAGAATGCCCGCCCTCCAACAGGTGTCGTAAGCCTTCTCCAAATCAAAGAACACAGCCGCGGTCGGGCGCTTCCGCAAGAAGTTATTCATAATGAAGGTCGACAAGGTAACCAGATGGTCAACAGCAGAGCGGCGCCTACGAAATCCACATTGTACATTGGTAAGTAGGCGTCGAGACTCGAGTAGCCAAACCAAACGAGAGTTAACCATTGGCTCCATCACTTTACAGACAAAGCTGGTAAGCGAGATGGGTCGGTAACTGGAAGGCAAGTGCTTGTCCTTCCCCGGTTTAGGAATCGGGACAACAATAGACTCGCGCCAGCATGCGAGAACATGCCGATTAATCCAGATGCGATTGTAAGTACGAACAAGGAAACCTTTACCCGCAGGAGAAAGGTTCTTCAGCATCTGAATATGAATAGAATCAGGCCCTGGAGCGGAGGACCGTGACCGGGCAAGTGCGTTTTCGAGTTCCCGCATGGTGAATGGGGCATTCTAACTTTCACGATTCGAGGAGCGGAAGTTAGGTGGCCTAGCCTCCTCTGCCTGTTTGCGGGGGAGGAAGGCAGGGTGGTAATGAGCGGAGCTCGAAACCTCTGCGAAAAAGCAGCCGAAGGCATTTGAGACATCCTCCAGGGCCACAAGGACGTCATTCGCGACCATCAAGCCAGAAACTGGTGAGTGGACCTTAGTGCCAGATAGCCGGCGCAGGCTACCCCAGACAACAGGAGAAGGAGTAAAACTGTTGAAGGTGCTTGTGAAAGCAGCCCAGCTGGCTTTCTTGCTTTCTTTAATAATACGACGACACTGTGCACGTAATCGTTTGTAAGTGATACAATTCGCCATTGTAGGGTGGCGTTTAAAGGTGCGTAAAGCACGTCGACGAGCACGTAAAGCGTCTCTACATGCTGCTGTCCACCAGGGGACCGGTACGCGACGTGGAAAAGAAGTAGGGTGAGGGATGGAATATTCAGCAGAAGTGAGAATGACTTCCGTGAGGTGTGCGACCTGACGATCGCAGCTTGTGAAGGTTTGATCCTGAAAGGTCGCCCTGGAAGAGAAGAGCCCCCAATCTGCTTTGGAGATGTTCCAACTAGATGAGCACGGGGAGGGGTATGCTGCAGGAGATGGATAACACACGGGAAGTGGTCCCTCGAATATGTATCAGAAAGTGCATACCACTCAAACCGGCGTGCAAGTTGGGTAGTACATATAGAGAGGTCTAAATGGGAATAGGTGTGAGGTGTGTCCGAAAGAAAAGTAGGGGCGCCAGTATTGAGGCAGACAAGATTGAGCTGGTTGAAAAGGTCTGCTAACAGGGAGCCCCTCGGGCAGGATGCTGGAGAGCCCCAAAGGGGATGGTGGGCATTGAAGTCTCCAGTTAAGAAAAATGGGGCAGGTAGCTGAGCAATAAGTTGCATCATGTCTGCCCTGGTAACGGCAGATGACGATGGAGTGTAAACGGTACAAATGGAAAATGTAAAAGTGGGGAGAGTAATGCGGATGGCAACTGCCTGCAGGCCGGTGTGCAATGTGATGGGATCGTAGTAAATATCATCCCGGACCAGCAACATAACCCCTCCATGAGCCGGAACACCTACCACAGGGGGTAGGTCAAAACGCACAGAGGTGTAGTGTGCCAAGGCAATTTGATCGCATGGGCGTAGCTTCGTTTCCTGGAGGGCTACGACGAGCGGACGGTGCAAGCGGAGCAGCAACTTCAAGTCCTCTCGGTTGGAGCGAATGCTGCGAATATTCCAGTGAATAAGTGCCATCGTAAGAAGAAAAAGATGAAAGAAGGAGTCACCTCGATGGCCGCTGAGGGCCTGGCTTCGAGCGAGCACTGCCGCCGCTATCAGTAGGCGGACAGTCATCGTCCGTTGGGTCTATAGGTTCATCGGCCATCTTGGTAAGATGGCCGGGAGGGGGAGCTTCCTCCGCCGGTGAACGGCCAGATGTTCGGCTACCAGCGGTGCGGCCAGGCGAAACGGATGACGGCCTGGGGTGGCAACCACTGGGTGGCGCAGGAGAAGAAATGCGCCGTGGCGGAGAAGGAGAACTATGCTTCCTATGAGCCTTCTTGGAAGGTCGTTTGGTGGAAGTATCGGTCGAAGGCTGGGAGGTCGAGGTACGTAGGACGTCTGCACGGGACGGTTCCTTCTTGAAGGCCCGTGCATCTGACTTCTGGGTCTTCGTCTTAGCAGAAGCTGATGAAGGGGCTGGTGTCTGTGGGGTGATGTGAGGAATAGGAGACGTCGACTGGGCGATCTTAGCACTGGCCGAACGGACGACCGTGGTGCTGAAGGTCAGATCGCATGTCTGGGTTGCCACCTCCCTGGTAGTCCGAGGAGAGGCGAGGACAGTACTGTATTTCCCCGCTGGGAGCAGCGTGGGCTTCCTACTAGCCAATAGCTTGCGAGCAGCCGAGGTGGACACTTTCTCTTTGACCCGAATTTCTTGGATACAGCGTTCTTTCTTATAAACAGGACAGTAGCGGGAGGATGCTGCATGGTCACCCTGACAGTTCACACAACGAGGAGACGGAGGTGGACAGTCACCCTCATGGGCATCCCTGCCACAAGTGACGCATTTAGTCGCATTGGAACAAGACTGTCGAGTGTGATTGAAACGCTGACACTGGTAGCAGCGCGTAGGTGTCGGGACATAGGGGCGAACAGAAATAGCCTCGTAGCCCGCCTTGATGCGCGATGGCAGCTTAACACTATCAAAGGTCAAGAAAAGTGTCCGGGTCGGTACAAGGTCATTGTTGACCTTTTGCATGACCCTATGGACAGCCGTCACACCCTGCTCGGCGAGGAAAGATTGAATCTCCTCGTCAGTCAATCTGTCGAGGGATCTAGTATAGACCACACCACGAGACGAATTCAAAGTTCGGTGAGCCTCCACCCGGACAGGGAACGTGTACAGGAGTGTGGCCTGAAGCAGTTTTTGTGCCTGAAAGGCGCTCTCAGTTTCTAGTAATAAGGTACCGTTACGCAACCTGGTACAAGATTTGACAGATCCGGCTATGGCATCTACGCCCTTCTGGTTAACAAAAGGGTTGACAAAGGAAAAATCCTTTCCGTCCTCAAATCGAGAAACGACGAGGAACCGTGGGGCAGGCGGTAGTACTTTTGTCACTGGTGGCTGGTCAAGTTTCCGTTTTTGGGCAGAAGTTCAGAGAGATGGAGTGAAATCCATTGCGGAGGAATCCCCCACGATTGCCAGCGTCTCCGATGGCGCGCTCCTTCCTTGTGTGGACCCTCTCAGAGGGCACTCCCGCCTTAGGTGAATGTTTACACCTCAGGCAATCACCCCTCCCTGGGCCTGGCCTTTACCAGGGGGTACGTGCGTGCCTTACATGTCTACCCAAGGCGGGGAATTACGCGTTACCCCGTCACTGACTACGCGTGCGAACGCGTGGGTCAGCCTTCAGGCGCGCACAGGGAGGAAGGAAGAAGAGGAAAAAGAAGAGAGAGAGGGA
Source organism: Schistocerca piceifrons (assembly GCF_021461385.2). NCBI lineage: Eukaryota > Metazoa > Arthropoda > Insecta > Orthoptera > Acrididae > Schistocerca > Schistocerca piceifrons. The sequence goes on from NC_060139.1 coordinate 1,032,424,287, forward strand.
GAGAGAGGACAGACTGTCTCAAACGCCGAGGCGGAGACCAGAGAAGGCAAGGAGAAGAAGGCAATGAGAAGAAGGCAATGAGAAGGCAAGGAGAAGAAGGCAATGAGAAGGGAAGGAGAAGAACACAAGGGAAAGAGTAAGGAAGACAGTGAGGTGGAGAAGAGCAAAGAAAGGAACCAACCAAAGGAAGGGAAGAAACGAGTAGTGAAAAAGCAAAATGACCGCAAATAGAGGTCGTGGAACCGTCCATCTCCGGACGCAGGCGCTAACTACCCCCTTGAGGGGGAGGGCCTCCTTTTAGTCGCCTCTTACGACAGGCAGGAATACCTCGGGCCTATTCTAATCCCCGGACCCGCAGGGGGGTTAGTTGAGAGTTTCGACCCGTATCCATATTCCCTTTCTGTTGGGTTCGCCATTTGTGTGCGATTCAGACCCAAATGCTTTGTACATCGAGATGTCTATCTTACCTCATGAGCTTGTCCTGTGGTGTGTGGTGATACATCTATAAAGTCTGCTAATTCAGTAAAAGAATCGTCTTCTGTACATCTATCATCAATTACCAGATTTTAACTTGCCACCTCTGTGTCATATATACCTTTCCACATGTGGTGAAAAACTGGTACTGGGCACTACAAACACTAATTCCATTGGTAACAGATTATATTTTTGGTAAGTGCACCCATTTTATGTCACCATCTCCTTTGTCTGTACACTTTGTAAAACTGTTTCCCTATGTACACAGCCTAGATCTCACTCTTTACCAGCTCCAGTGCTTGTAGTTAGCACGGTTATTACTCATCTGTCCACTGTTCAAACTATTTCTACAAAGATAAGGTGTTGGTCTCCCGTAACACAAACTGGAAAACTATTAAGTTTAAACTTTTCCTGTCTGTGATAATTTTCAAAAGAAACGACAACAACAATGTGTAACAGCTGTTCATTTAATTTTGAATTCAGTTGATTTACATTAATTCAGTTGTTTATTTTTTTTATACAGGAAGAGAAGTACCACAATCATCGTTAAGACGACTTACCATGGGAAAGTAGTTTACATCGTTCATTTGCTTCACTTCTACTGTTTTTCTGACCTAGGCATGTTCTTTGCCAAATGTTGCTGTGATACAGATGTATATTTTTCAAAATTATGAACTTTCCTTTAGTTTATAATAGTTAATTTTCATATGAAATTAAAAGAAAACTAATACAGTGTAAGAAATCTAAATTTAATAATAAAAACGTGGATACATGAATAGTTTGCAGGTGAAGTCATTTACAGTCGCACTCAAAGTGCATATTGTATAAAGCGGTTTTTGGAGGAGAAGTAAAATGGAACAGTAACATTAAGTATATCACTGCTGCTTCAACCCCTTGCAATTACCCTACCACAAGAGAGTGTGTTAAATGTCTTGGCAAGTGAATACTACAAGTTGTGGAAAAGTATATGCCACACAAAGGAATTATAAAAAAATTGTTACTTGTTTAACTGAATCAACAACTGAAATAGTAAATAACGCTTCTTGGTCGACACAAAATATACAAGTGAATGTGCAGCCCAGTTTCAGCATTGACTCTAACGAGCTCCTTTTAGCACTCATGTGGTTCGTCTCACACTTTTCGTTATTTAAACTTCGGTTACAAGATGAATCAGTCTAATCTAAAAGTCGTAAATTGAACTAACTACCTAGGAATTACAATTAAGAACAACTTAAACTGGAAGAAACACAGAAAATGTTGTGGGTAAGGCTAAACAAAGACTGCATCCTATTGGTTGGACACTTAGAAAACGTAACGGATCTAGTAAGGAGACTGCCTACACTACTTTTATCCGTCCTCTTTTAGAATACTGCTGCGCGGTGTGGGATCCTTACCAGATAGGACTGACGGAGTACATCGAGAAAGTTCAAAGAAAGGCAGCACGTTTTGTATTATCGCGAAACATGGGAGAGAGTGTCACAGAAATGATACAAGATTTGGACTGGGTATCATTAAAAGAAAGGCGTTTTTCATTGCGACGGAATCTTCTCACGAAATTCCAATCACCAACTTCCTCCTCCGAATGCGAAAATATTTTGTTGACACCGACCTGCATGGGAAGAAACGATCACTATGATAAAATAAGGGAAATCAGAGCTCGTACGGAAATATCTTTCCACGCGCTATACGAGATAGGAATAATAAAGAATTGTGAAGGTGGTTCAATGAACTCTCTGCCAGGCAGTTAAATGTGATTTGCAGAGTATTCATGTAGATGTAGATATTGGTGAAAAGGAATCGAAACTCAATAACAGGGCAGAATATTGATCCTTCCAGTCCAGGGACGTAATATGTGATATGGTTTACCTACAACATCGTCCAATGTTATGCACGGGTTTCGTCTCTTATTAACAGTGACATGCCAGCATAGGGCTCGGAACGAGGAACTGGCTGAAATAGGATCTAGTTGTTAGGGCACCGAGCAAGATCTCCCGATAGGAGAAACAGAAGCTCTGCCAGTCAACCACGCAAGCTGGGATAATTTTAATTCCCCTCTTGTTTTGCCATCTGCCTCCCGAAAGTCGTTTTTTCACATTTTACTAATTACCATTATCATACGTGAGTAAAATTTGCATATTCATGTAAGAGAAGGATTGACCATCATACACTCCTGGAAATTGAAATAAGAACACCGTGAATTCATTGTCCCAGGAAGGGGAAACTTTATTGACACATTCCTGGGGTCAGATACATCACATGATCACACTGACAGAACCACAGGCACATAGACACAGGCAACAGAGCATGCACAATGTCGGCACTAGTACAGTGTATATCCACCTTTCGCAGCAATGCAGGCTGCTATTCTCCCATGGAGACGATCGTAGAGGTGCTGGATGTAGTCCTGTGGAACGGCTTGCCATGCCATTTCCACCTGGCGCCTCAGTTGGACCAGCGTTCGTGCTGGACGTGCAGACCGCGTGAGACGACGCTTCATCCAGTCCCAAACATGCTCAATGGGGGACAGATCCGGAAATCTTGCTGGCCAGGGTAGTTGACTTACACCTTCTAGAGCACGTTGGGTGGCACGGGATACATGCGGACGTGCATTGTCCTGTTGGAACAGCAAGTTCCCTTGCCGGTCTAGGAATGGTAGAACGATGGGTTCGATGACGGTTTGGATGTACCGTGCACTATTCAGTGTCCCCTCGACGATCACCAGTGGTGTACGGCCAGTGTAGGAGATCGCTCCCCACACCATGATGCCGGGTGTTGGCCCTGTGTGCCTCGGTCGTATGCAGTCCTGATTGTGGCGCTCACCTGCACGGCGCCAAACACGCATACGACCATCATTGGCACCAAGGCAGAAGCGACTCTCATCGCTGAAGACGACACGTCTCCATTCGTCCCTCCATTCACGCCTGTCGCGACACCACTGGAGGCGGGCTGCACGATGTTGGGGCGTGAGCGGAAGACGGCCTAACGGTGTGCGGGACCGTAGCCCAGCTTCATGGAGACGGTTGCGAATGGTCCTCGCCGATACCCCAGGAGCAACAGTGTCCCTAATTTGCTGGGAAGTGGCGGTACGGTCCCCTACGGCACTGCGTAGGATCCTACGGTCTTGGCGTGCATCCGTGCGTCGCTGTGGTCCGGTCCCAGGTCGACGGGCACGTGCACCTTCCGCCGACCACTGGCGACAACATCGGTGTACTGTGGAGACCTCACGCCCCACGTGTTGAGCAATTCGGCGGTACGTCCACCCGGCCTCCCGCATGCCCACTATACGCCCTCGCTCAAAGTCCGTCAACTGCACATACGGTTCACGTCCACGCTGTCGCGGCATGCTACCAGTGTTAAAGACTGCGATGGAGCTCCGTATGCCACGGCAAACTGGCTGACACTGACGGCGGCGGTGCACAAATGCTGCGCAGCTAGCGCCATTCGACGGCCAACACCGCGGTTCCTGGTGTGTCCGCTGTGCCGTGCGTGTGATCATTGCTTGTACAGCCCTCTCGCAGTGTCCGGAGCAAGTATGGTGGGTCTGACACACCGGTGTCAATGTGTTCTTTTTTCCATTTCCAGGAGTGTATATAAAGAATATAACACGACATCTAATTTTGTGCTTAGTTTTAAGTATGTAACTTATTTTCAAATTTTGAGTATTCATTGTTAGTATCTTTTGTTATAGGGTGAAATCAGTAATTGTTTTGTAACTTCAATCTGCTGTTGACTTACAAACAAATATAAATTCTGTAATATTTATAAACATTTGGAGGAACAACTAATTGTATTCTTAAAGTATCTATTTGGCTCTATTCGAAATCATGTTGGCACAGCCACCCCTTAATTAATTTCGAAGTAATTAACAGCTTTTTCAGAAGTATTGTTTGCGTAACTATATTGGTTAATTTCATAATTTAAAGCAATAATTCGCCCTAACTCTTGAAGTGGAAGATACTGTTAAAAACAACCAAGCTTTCAATGTATTTAGTTTATTCATTAAATTAAGTTTAAATTGTAACTTCTGTAAATTTAACTTCGAACAATGTGTAGTTTCAGTATCTAAGGCTCGATTGTTGGTCACGGGACAATAAGTCCACGGCCGAGTTTTAGACAAGGAGCCGTTGTTGTTGTTGTTGTTCTAAACAACAACGCGTCAACTTGCTGTCTAATTGTGTAACACTTAGTGTATGTTCCATACGTACAACTGTCAAATGTCACTGTTTTAACACGTTCCTAGTCTTCATGAACTGTGAACTTTAACATGTAAGAGTAGTAAAAACGTAACCATAAACAGTAAACCATTGTAGCAGTATGTAGAGGTTCGCCTGGAAACTATTAATGAGGCTTATCGAAAGTTAAACAATAGTGCACTGGCCATATGACTGTGCATTGCTGGGGGGTTGTGAACAGTGAAATTAAAGTACTGTGAAACGCAACTGGGCACCTGTCAGCTACATTATTTGCAATGTGAGTGTCGGAATCCACAACCCATTTTTCAGCCAGTGTAGCAACGCAGTACATCAACACCGAGAACACCAAACGAAGGAGTTAAGGAGGCGGAACCGCAATCAGGTGGTTATCATCGAGCTCGACTCTGTTATTCTAACGCTGACCAGTGGTGATGAAAGGAAGTGGGAAGTGAACGTGCAAAATTTTCACTACGATGCACTTATTACTGTCAACGCCCTTGTAAGAGCGGAAATTCGTGAATGAGGAAAAAAACTGGTCTTTTCTGGTATTGTGCCACTGTTTAATTACTAAATGGTGATTTTTTGCATCACTCAATAATGATTCTGAGTGAGATGGACGTACAGGGGCAGTGACTGAAAATCTCAACACCAGAGCGGATTCGTCTGCTCAATCTGCTGCTTCTGATACTGCAAATCCTATTGTTGCGTCTCTCTCTGCCAAATATTTTACATATAATATTATAGTAAGTGTTAATGACCGTACGGTTTTCTTTAGTGCCTTTTGCACCAACAGCATTGCAGAAGCTGCATCGCAGTGATGTACTGTATCACGATTTCATTCCATACACTTGACAGCAGCGAGGCAAGAGCTCTCTTGTGACACGGTGCAGCATCAGGAAAACTGTCATCTTGCCGCACATCGACGAAGTTTTACGTAAATTTCCAATTTTAAGCACAGTAGAGGACATGACCTGTTGACGGATTTTTGTCACCTTGAGCATCTGCTGGGTGAAATCCAAAACCCCGAGTTAAGAATTTGAACAAATGTACAGATTTCTCAAAACAAGACATGCGTAGTCAATGCACACCATTGCTGTCTGCCACATGTGGACTACTGGACAGCTGGTACGTAACAATTCAACGAACAATGCAACCTGAGGGACCACGCTGATGAGTTGGGTGGTCACACAAATTAACCCCACTCTCCCAACGATCGCCAGTGCTCACTCAGCAACCTGACGACTCCACCCAGTTCCTATCTTACGAGGGTGCAACTACTTTTCCCCGCAGATCTACGGCTATTTTGGATATGAACTGGCTCGTTATGTAACTGCGCAGAATACGAACTTAAGGATACGCTAGTCTGGACATAAAGTCTGTCTTCAGGGTGTAAAGGACACATACTAATTAGTATGTTTCCTTAAAGCGTAACACAGTTTCGTAGAGGCACCTTTGTCACAAACCGCTTCGACCCTCTGTACTCCCACTTGTTATGTAGCTAGCAATATTATTTTGATCCCTAAATTTATATATAGTGGATAACGATGTGCATTTTAATTTCATTTCATGTATTTTTCAAGGCAGGAGCTTGTACAATACCTTACCGCTAGAGTATGTAATTCCACAGAACCGTGGAGAAGAATGCACAGAGTACACTGAATCGGTACATGATAAAAGAGCCTTTGTCCTTGCAGATTCCAACTAGTTTTCTTAAAACTGGTAAAAACACCAAAACGTAAATCATTCTCTCTCTTCTGAAAAAATATTACCAGTAATACACAGTATTGGTGTGAATATTTTGTACTATATCAGACTGCGAAGAAATAAAAATTGTGCATATGACGTTTAAGCTTTACTACAGGAAATCCAATGTTACAAGCACCTCCTTCATCAGTTACTGGTTTTTCTCTTAAAAGCGTTCGATATTATTAATAATAATAATAATAATAATAATAATAATAATAATAATAAAGCCAATGATGATGGTTCACTGGCGCTGTATATAGAACACACCATATGACTGATAAGGAAATTTATTCTCTTATCTCTACGAAACCTTCTCTATCAAGTTTCAACTGAACAAGTAGTCTTGTAAAACCACGGTCACAAAGTCTTGAAACCCAGTATACCTAATCCATCAATTTCTGTCACAATGAATTTTTTGTCTTCCCTGGAGTTTATTATGAGCTTTATTAGCTCGTGGATCGCACAGGACCTGTCTTGCTTTCTTGGTCCTCTTTTCATTCCTTAACAGGGAAATGTGTTCTATTTTCTCAAACCGGTCCCCGCCAGTCTATTCCGAAAACATTCTCAATACAACATTACATTCCGACAGCTGTGGAGGACAGAACAAAAACCGAGCGGGGTGGCGCAGTGGTTAGACACTGGACTCGCATTCGGGAGGACGACGGTTCAATCCCGCGTCCGGCCATCCTGATTTAGGTTTTCCGTGATTTCCCTAAATCACTCCAGGCAAATGCCGGGATGGTTCCTCTGAAAGGGCACGGCCGACTTCCTTCCCAATCCTTCCCCAATCCGATGAGACCGATGACCACGCTGTCTGGTCTCCTTCCCCAAACCAACCACCCCAACAGAACAAAAGTAAGTGTAATTCAATGACTGGTGGAGGAACGCTCTGCGGGAACTTACAGAGGAAAGTGCATATTTTGGTAGCCTTTGCCTTCATGATGTTCATTTGTTACTTGATGTCATGCTTACAAAATGTATTAGCTATCAACTGTAGCAAATAAAAGCTCTCCAAAATAAACGTAAAGTACATTACAGCCCGTCTGACCTTTTAGCTTCTTCTGTACTCTTGGTGCAAAATTTTTCTCTCTTTCTCTTGTGAGCTATTAGCTTTCCTGTGGCACATCAAATGGTTCAAATGGTTCTGAGCACTATGGGACTTAACAGCTGTGGTCATCAGTCCCCTAGAACGTAGAACTACTTAAACCTAACTAACCTAAGATCATCACACACATCCATGCCCGAGGTAGGATTCGAACCTGCGACCGTAGCAGTCGCGCGGTTCCGGACTGCGCGCCTAGAACTGAGAGACCACCGGGGCCGGCTGTGGCACATCGGTTTGCAACATAATTAACGTGAACGTTAAGGCTTCCCATTTTCATATTTAGCTCTTGAGATGGGCACCAGTTATCTAATTGAAAAATTGAAAATATTCCTTGAAATTGGTTGGTTAGTTGGGTAGAGAAGGGACCTAACTACCGGGTCATCAGTCCCATCTTAGATTAACTAAAACTGATAAAATCCCACATTAGAAGAGGGAACTACAATATCCATAAAATGATGAACTAGTGACACGGGAGGAAGAAACAGGACGTAAGAAGAGGTGAGGAAAAGTAAGTCACTAATGACAGGGGCGTGAAGGAAGAAGCACAGGAGACAAGAGAGATGCTCAAGACATAACGGACCCCATAAGGAAAGGAGTGGAAAGGCAGAAGGCCGGGGTGAACCACCAAGCCCAGTCGAAGACAATCCAGTCAGGGCGAAGGGGGGACCAAGAGGGCCTGCCCTCCCATCCACTCACCGATAAGGTGGAAGGTCCCTCCCTTAAACAAAGCGATAAAAACCCCCATCACGAATGTAAAACTAGATCCGCCGTTGAGGCATTGTCAGCCAACACCAGAGGTAGCGAGTCTGCAAAACTAAAAGTCCATCACAGTGTGGCTAAATTGGGGAAGTCCAATAAGATGTGAGCCACAGTCAACATCGATCCTCAACGACAGAGAGGGTGTCCTCACGACGGAAGAGATCACAGTGAGTCAAATAAGTATGGCCGATGCGGAGCCGGCATAGGACGACAGAGGCCTTACGTGAGGCCCAGGAGAAGGACTGCCACGGAGTTTTAGAATCCTTAATCGCCATGAGCTTGTTCGCCGAAGAAAGAGTGTGCCATTCTGCATCCGAAAGGCCCAAAATCTGACGACATAATGCCGAGCGGATGTCTACTTCCGGAATGCCAAAAGCAAGAGATGGCCTGGTAGTAGCTAACTTAGCCAGTCGATCGGCAAGTTCATTGCCAGGAATCCCAACATGGCCTGGGGTCCAAATGAAATAACGATGACCAACGGGTGGCGAGGGAAGCACTGGCCGATAGAGTGTAAACCGCTCAATGAGTCACTGCAGATTTCTTGAGCATTTGAATTCCATCAAATTTACTATGGAAATAGAAAATACGGCGAACGGCAACATTCAAAGAGGGGAGGCAGCCGTCAAAGTTGATGGCACATTAGGGCATGCCGTATATCGGAAACCGACAGACACAAATCTATATCTTCATGCCAGTAGCTGCCAGCACCCTTCACACACCACAGGTGTCCTTAATACCTTACTGCATAGGGCGCACTGTATATACGATAAAGACAATTTGCAAGAAGAGCTCACATAGCTCAAGAGCATTTTTAAATCGAATGGATTTTCTCCCAAACAAATTTGTAGAGCATTCAATGCAGAACCTAGAATTCAGGTATGTAATGGGGAAGCAGATAGGAATTCCTTCAGATCTAGTGCGTTTTTGCCCTATGAGGGTGCTCTTTCCTCGAAGATAGGCCGTATTCTTGAGAAACACTGTGTTAAGGTGATCTTCCGCCGCCGCTGCCGCCGCCGCCGCCGCCGCCTCCCCCACCAATGAAGATTGTAGCTTTACTCGGCTCTGTGAAGGACGATTTACAGCTTTGTTAAGCGGGTGTGTATCAGATTCCTTGCAGAAATTGTGAGAAGTCGTGCATGGGTCAAACACCACGCATCGTTCATGAGAGATGTGTGGAGCATCGAAGATACAATGTTCAGCCACAGCTGACATGTCTGGCTGTAATTATCATGTGTATTGATAGAAGGCATTCCATGAATTAGTGATGTGAAGATTTTAACATCCGCCTCTTCCTTTTGGGAATCTGTCTTCAAAGAAGCTATGGAGATTAGATGAGCTAATAATTTAAAACGGTTATCTCTATTTATTAATTTATACAAAACATGTAATCCGGCTCTTGGAGTAATTAAACTGCAGAGAAGTCGTCATGACGTTACCGCCGCCGATCATACATCGATAAGCGAATCGAATGTCTGTACGCCTTCGCCGCAGGCGGTGCGTGTGTAAGCGTATTTCTTTGCCGCCGAGCAGTCTTCTTCCACCTCATCAGTTCTAGATTAGTGAAATATGGTACCTTTTCCGTTAGCCTCCACACACTATATCTTCTTAGCTTGATACTCTACATGTTAATGGCTGAATACCACTTTCAGGTTGCGAGGCCAACCTTCAGTTCATACGCTAACAACCTTTCGCCTGTTTTAAGTTTCCAAGAGAATATTTGTGTTAAATTATTAACTGTTGGTTGGAGAAGCTCCTTTGTCACCGGCGACTACGTTGCGTAATATTGAACTGGCTGTCGACCCTTGGAACCTTGGGATAATCTGCATGGATGCACCATCTCTCTCCAAAGCATCATATGTCCAACAGCTGGTGCGGGGTCTCTAGGAAGCAGCAAAGATCTGGTATTTCCAGAATAGGAAGCGAACGTATCTGGAGAGAAGCTTGTACGTTACCGCAGTTCGTTGTCAGTGAGGAAATGAAACGTTGAAACGTGTGTGATTTCCTAATGGACCAAAAGTTACACACTACTTGAACTAGCGTATGTTAAGAAAAACACACACACACACACACACACACACACACACACACACACACACACACACACACACACACACACACACACACACACACGTCCAAGGGAGGACTCGCACCTCCGGCGGGAGGGGCCGCACAATTCGTGACGCGGCGCCTCAAACCATGCTGCCACTCCTCGCGCTGTCATTGAGGAATCTGCTCGAACATACATTTCTTTTCTCCGAACCCATTTTCCACGCTGGCACTAACATATCCAGCTTAGCTACTATCTTGGTTTAATAAGCCTCTTTGAAGTTTTCCTGGACCTTCAGCTTAGCACAAGAGGCCTGGAAGAACTGACATTACTTTATTGCTTCAACATGGGGAAAATGGTAGGCACGACTCAAGTTGTAGTGAGAAAATCTGTGGACTTATTTGATGGATGATGTGTGGTCCATGATGAGGCGGCAAATGGGATGAGAGAGGTTAGGTAACAGACGCTGCAGGTTTGTGCGATTGCTGGTTCAAGAACCCTACCAAAATGGTGTGCATAAAGTCACCCTTCACCGCGAGAGCGAACAAAACTGGCTCAATGTTTGTAACTCGGGCCATTTTTTTATTTTTTTAGCGTGCAGCATTCTCCCAGTTCGAGATTGATATTTTCTCTTCCTAAATATAACTGAGGCAGTGGTATGTTACAAATTTATACCTTTGTCTTTCACAAATGAAGTATACAACAGAACATCGTCACATCCCCTTTCATTTACATAACAAAAACTGAAATCTCTGACAGGTGTCTAAGACTAAGTGGAGACAACCATTCATCCGTTTTCTTAGGACGTTTTCGTTGGACTTAGAGAGCTTCAATAACGTGTGCGCCCTTCGTGAACGTTTATCACCGCCTGACGCCTACGTACAGCGCCCTTCGTATGTCTACAGAGATGAACCTGTGGTATCAGCTCCCAGTCTTCAATGAGAGGGGGTTAGGGCACTGTTGAGCCGCACGGGATTAGCCGTGCGGTCTCAGGCGCAGCAGTCATGGACTGTGCGGCTGGCCCCGGCGGAGGTTCGAGTCCTCCCTCGGGCATGGGTGTGTGTATGTGTGTGTGTGTGTGTTTTAGGTTAAGTAGTGTGTAAGCTTAGGGACTGATGACCTTAGCAGTTAAGTCCCATAAGATTTCACACACATCTGAACATTTTTTGGCACTGTTGACGAGGGGTCGAGGTCTAAGCTTGTAGTGATCAGTTGACAGCACTCCGCCACTGCGGCGCAGACACAACGTGCTGCTGTGTTAACAATTTGCTAGGTGCTCCGGCCTACGTCAACGCGACCTCGAATGGTGGTTAAAAATAGGAGGACAATGGCGTCCCCAAAAATGGAAATTCCCGACATGTATAACGCGACAGGGCTGGAGAAGGAGCGTCATTCTTCCGTTGAGAGTCCCTTGGAGCTGCGTAATTAGAAGTTAAAGCTGGAGAGATCAGTTTAGGTTCCACTGCTGCAGCGATCCCCAGAAAAGTGAACAATAACAGGGAGCCCACAGAGAGTGATTTGGAAAGGGCAGAGTAGCAAATGGACGCGTTTTCTGAAAAGGACAATCCCTGGCGTTCAGCAGCTTACTACACGGAAATACCGCAGGAATATGTTGACTGTGCAGTTTATATAGACGAACGTGGCCTGTGCAAACAGCCACGATGAGGATCTACGGACGAGAGAGGGATGAGAAGGAATGATTTGGCTTCAGCCATCAACTCTCGGCTTTCAACTACCAAGACTGTGAAAATAATGAATATTCGTGGGAATACTTATGCAATAAGCTTAAGGATAATACGCGAATCCAAGAAACGCAGTCCGGCATCCGAAGCACCAATTCTAATCGCATACGTAACTGGACTCTAAAGGCTTACACACTGCGAATAGCAAACAAGGAAGTCTCACAGGGTAAAAATGGTACCGTCTTAAAGATCGTGGTGCTACACCGAAGTTGGCAATGTGCGGCGATACCGCAGACAGTGGCGTTGTCTCGCTGCAGAGATGAATGGGAGGAGGTCCTGCAGACACGCCCCGTATCAGCACAGCAGTGCCGTCGCACAAGGCCGAGCATGAACCCCCTCCTCCACCCCAGTTCGTGTCCTCCGATGAAGCTAGAATATCAATGCCATTCAGGTCTCAGATGCAACTCTACTTCCGTAAATTCTCGTGAAGTAAACGTTCAGCAGAGTTCGTAACTGCAAGCGTCATGTGATGCTTTAGTGTTCAAATATAGTTTTAAATATAAGGGGCGTTCAAAAAGAAACGAGCAGGATGCATAATTACGTAAGTATTGACCCTGGCTGTTGAGACACTTGTCCCATTGAGACATAAGGCGCTGAATGGCTGTCTCATAAAATTCCCGGGGCTGCGATGTTAACCAGTTTCTCACGTATAGCTGGACGTCGTCATCCGAGGTGAATCGAAAAGGTTATATTGACGTTCTTCTTCGGCCAAGATGGCCCCCTTCTGATTCACGTCCTGCGGCACGGGACAACAGTGAATGCCCAGCGTTACTCGCAAACCTTGACTACCCTTCGCCAAGCAATCAAATCAAAACGATCAGGTAATCTCACCCGTGGGATCATTCTACTCCACGACAATGCACAGCGTCACACGGCCAACACAGTCGCGGGACTCGTGCATTGATTCAAATGGGAGGTTCTCAGCCACCCTCCATACACTCCGGACTTCTCTCCCTGCGATTACGCCATTTTTGGTCCCCTTAAAAAGGCTCTGAGGGGCAAACGATACAGCAGGACGTCGTCGTCCGAGATGAAAGTGCGGAACTGGTTAACATCGCAGACCCGGGGATTATATGAGACAGCCATTGATCACCTTGTGTCACAGTGGAACAAGTGTCTAAACAGCCGGGGTCCACTTTTAACACAATGGTTCTTGCAACATCTGAGTGCAACCCACAAGAACTTCCAGTTTACGGTGGAAGTAGAGAAGGCTGGTTGCTTGCCGTTTTTGGACGTCTTGGTTACTAAGAGAGTGTATGGGTCATTAGGGCATTCTGTCTACCGGCCAACACATACGGAGCAAGCGTCGAGTTCTCATCATCTTTCACAAACTACCGGCGTCCTTAGAACGTTGGTGCACCGGGCTCATGTTGTTTCTGATGGATACAGCCTCACAAATGAGCTGGAACATTTAGAGTCTGTGTTCAGAGGTAATGGTTACTCTCCACATCAGATTAGAACGGCGCCAAGAAGGAAGAAACGTGACCACCCACAAAATCAAGAAGGTAAGGAGCTATTCAAGTCCAGGGCGTTCCTTCGATACTCGGCAACCTTTCATCTAAAATAGGCAGGATCCTAAGGAAACATCAAGTTAAAGTAATCAACTGGCCACCGGCGAAGATTATTGCCCTTCTCGGTTCAGTAAAGGACGATCTGGGTCTGCGGAAGGCCGGGATCTTTAAAATTCCTTGCCAGTGTGCCAAAGCTTACATCGGTCAGACGACACGCACAGTACACGAAAGGTGCGTTGAACACGAACGCCACACTCGCCTTTCGCAGCCCAGTAGAGGGGCCGTAGCTGAGCACTGTATTACCACAGGACACGCTATGGATTTGTCTGCCACGAAAATCTTGGCCCCAGCGAAAACTTCCTGGGACTCAGTAATTAAAGAATCTGTGGAGATACGCCTGGCGGAAAATTTTACAAATCGTGATGGCGGTTTTCAACTGGACAAGGCTTGTGACCCGGTGATCTCGCTAATTTCCTCTGAGAGAAGACACTGTTAATAATGACACGTCTGGCGATATCTGATGTCTGTTTTAGTGACACGGGCGCGCATTCCGACAGAGGGCGGACATGTAGTTTTCACCTTTACGCATGCGCCTGCGCCTGCGCTCCACAGATAGTACAGTAGCTCCAAAGGGCGCTGATTTCGAAACAGGACGCTCCTGTGACAGAGGCCAATGCGCATGCGTTTTCGCGCCAATTTTTTGCTATGAAGTTGACTCGCGGATCTCGCAGCCGCCAGTGACGGGCACTCACCTGAAGATGGCTGGACGATTCCCAGCCGAAATATCGTGGCAACAAGTCAACATGATCCGGCTGCAATCCCGAAATCTCATCGAACACACAGGGACTGGTTTCTGTAATTATGCCCCTTATACATGATACACACCTGTGGCAATGCGTTCTATGAAGTTATTATTGTGGTAAAGTGAATTGACAAGCCACATGTGAAGTTCTGATCAGCCGTCTATCGTAGGCATCAACCACATTTATGACCGAACGATTGTGGTTTGATCAGGTCATAACAGTGGGCCTAATAGCGGACAATAGCATTGCACAGTAAACTTAATCAGGAGTAGCAACCTTTATTATAGTACTAGTAAACATGCTGTGATAGTTATTACATGTGTGGAGCACATTCTGGTATGAGGCACCTGATGTCGACAGTTACTATGTACCGATTCACTGGTAAGTGCACGAGATTTATTTAACATATTAACCTTGTCGACAGTATTTATTTGATTGGATGTGCGAAAAACGCACAACCTCGTCTGTGTTAATCACAGATCTATGTTTAAAGGGGTAGTAGTTAGTGTCATATGTGGTATCAAATAGTGTTTGACGTAACATGTGGAAATTAACTGTGGAATCATTCGTGTACGAATGGTGGTCCAATTCCATTTAGATTTGCAGTTGATATTCTTCCCATTACAATTCCAAACAATGCGTCGAAGTGTTGTCAGCAGAGTTTTATGTAGTGGGGAGCTACTCGAGATCAAGAATGAAATTTTCACTCTGCAGTGGAGTGTGCGCTGATATGAAACCTCCTGGCAGATTGAAACTGTTCCGGACAGACTCGAACTCGCGACCTTTGAAAGTTGCGTACTTGGGTAGCTCAGTTGGTAGAGCACTTGCAAGTGAAAGGCAGACTCGAGATCCCATTGGCTGAAGTTTGGTGACGTCGGTGGGCGTGGTGGTGGGAGACGCGCTATTGGTAGCTGCTGAAATGCGTTATGTTATGGCCAGCGCAGAGGGAGGGGTGAGTTTGGTTTTTCTGATAGCAGTGGTTGTTCAGCTACGAGATTCACGTTTTTCGTGACTGGGAGTGCAGCCAAGCGGCAGATTCTGAACATAAAATTGCGACTGTGACACCGGCTGCCGACCATGAAAATACTTCGTTACACGTGGACCAGTTTACGCATCTGGGCAGGCGTCCAGAAGACCTGGTGTGGAAAAACTCAAATTTCTAAGTGCAAGTTAAGTGGAGAATACCGTCACTTATGCTGCTAGTTAAGCTGCAAACTGGGGCATTCTTGGTAGATGAACTCATTTTATGGGATTAAGGACCACCAATCAGTAGCCGTATCTTGCTTATTGTACCCGTGTTTCAGAGAGAAAGGACTGGAAACCTTTTCGAACAATGGTTACAGCCAACAAGCTCTTGCGAAAATGTGGCAAAACATTTACATGATACTGCGATATGACTCTTGATATGAAATATGGCGAGTGCCGTCCGTTATTACTGTGATTTCCCTGATATTTTATATTTGGTAACCTCTAACTCGCATTACGTGGTTGTCCTCAACCATTTGACTACAGGATCACCAGTGTAGTGGACTGAATGGTCACTACCGGATCAAAGTACAGAGCGGAGATTATAAAGCTCCAACCTGATACAACTATAAGCCAAGTTTTTAATGAAGAGACGTATACATTAGCCCAAGGAAAATTAAGTTTCACAATGAGGGTAAAGTTTCATACAACCTTTGCGGTTTGCTATCCAGCCAAGCTGAATATAAAGTAGGTAGAATGAGATGTGGGAGAAACTTTGTAATCCTTCTATTACAGTCTGAAAATGCCTCGTTATCAACAGCGTACAGTCGTAAAAGCTTACAGGGCAAGCTATTTCACACCAGTCACTTTGCAGGCGTCCCAAAGACTCATCTATGTTGTTTTTATACACATACAAACTCTCACGGCAGGAAGGAAGGAACATTAAACCCTTATATCACAATAACGAGTGAGTTATTAGAGATGCAGCAAAAGGACGATCTTGGATTTAGCCAGTTTCCTTTCTTTGTAATAGGAATAATAAGACACGGTCCCAGAATCTACATTACACAATTTAGGGAAACCATTGAAGGTAAATCTGGATGGCTGCCAAGAGATCTGAATCGTGTCCTACCGAATGAGAGTTCATTGACTGAGCGGGGACCACTTCTCAGCACAATACAAAGAACCATAACCTACAAACAGCTGTCACTGGACACCCTCCTCTGGCGTTACTTTTCCTCAACAGTATTTGTCTATACTAGAACAATTTTTGGAATTTTGGACAGTTCAATATCATCTGAGTCGCTTTTCTGAAAACTTCCATGTAATTTTATACACAGAACGTTATAATTCAATCTAAAATTTATGAAAATGATTTACTTTATAAAATGTTTTTGACTTACATTCAGAACTAGTAGTTTCCGATTATAACACAGATTAAACCATTTTTTTTAGAAACGTTTGAAATTACACACTTGAAATTTATATTATTAATTTATGCAATACTGTACTGGTATCTATGTTTATTTCTGGATTCATTTACGAAATAATAATCGAAAGTAAGAATGGAACAGAAACTCTTAACAAATTAATTTTTACTTAACGTTACGAAACATCAGATGAATTCGCAATTGCGAATAATGACTACCACCAGCTATAGAATGGTAGGACGACAGTCATAATTTGTGCCGGAGCGGGACTCGAACCTAATTTGCCGCTTATCGCGAGAGGTCGCCATACACATTGGGTCCGGCCGCGAGTCGTGCACGAATAGCCAGTCTTTCATATGTCGTGAACCATACACAAATGTTCACTGTCGTCAATCCATTCTACAGCTGATGGAGATCATTATTCGCAGGTGCGAATTCAACTGATGCCTTTGGAATACGGTATCTACGAAGCATGTTGAGTCCTAAGCGTGCCTCTGATGTATTTCGGCTTTGTTAATGAGAGAAATCAAAAGACTGTACGACATACTGAAGTGTGGGAAAACAGATTTACGTAAAAACAAAAATTCTGCAACAACAATCGTCGAACTTGTTTAGATCAATGCAACAGCTTCGAGCATCAGACCCCTAGACAGGAAGTGGTGGAGCCAACTCTACAACAGACTTTCTAGTTTACTTTGCTTGTCATGTAATCTTCGCTCCTCTCTAATCTTCATAAATGACTGATGTGGACAACAGATGGAATTAGGAAGGAGGGGGAAGATTCTCAGCTGTGTAAACATTTCATTCAAGAAGTTGCAGCTAGTTAACAATTTTACAAGCTACAAGAAACGCATTATAAAAATATGAACGGCACAGTGACCCTCTTTAGGAATTGGGTTTATGTCTCGTATTATCCTTGCAAACACCTCGTCCTTGCCGCCACTGCGCAGCAGGACTGTGCGCATTGTCACGAAAGTGTGTGTTCCGTGTTTCCCGCAGACACAGTTATGGCCGGCCGAAGTGGCCGTGCGGTTAAAGGCGCTGCAGTCTGGAACCGCAGGACCGCTACGGTCGCAGGTTCGAATCCTGTCTCGGGCATGGATGTTTGTGATGTCCTTACGTTAGTTAGATTTAAGTAGTTCTAAGTTCTAGGGGACTAATGACCTCAGCAGTTGAGTCCCATAGTGCTCAGAGCCATTTGAAACATTTGAACACAGTTATGCTGCGGTACTGTTACCAGGTGCACTGCAGGGCTGGAGTGAAGTGACACCGTAACTGGAAACGTACCCCATAGGTGAAGACCAATGTTCCAATAGCAACCAGATACAACGTGAAATTCTGGCTGTATATGCACTAAATGCAGTGTCACACCCAGCCTTGGTGGAATGGTGACCAATGCCGCAGAAACGTGAGTGATGCCGATCTGGAACTAGTGTCATCAACACCACCACAGACGACAATTTTCAGCCAATCGGTGAACTGATCTGCAGCGATGTCAAGTTGCTTGGCCTCCCATAATGTACAACTTATTATTTGAAGTCCCCTCATAAATGATCTTTTGCGTTCTTTGTGGAGAAACTCTTCTCAGATTGAAATAGTCACAGCTGCAGCTATTCTTACCCAGTGTCCAATTTCGATCTGCGAGGAAAGTTGCAAATGTGAAGCTTTTAGAACTGGTAGAAGTTTCAGTAAGCATATTGATCCAAAATTGCTGCACAGACATGGCGGAAGTTTGGTAGGGCAATGACGAAGATCGCAATGTACAACCTATTCAGGACTTCCAGTTTTCCCATATACCATGTATGTCGGGACAGAGGTATCAAATGCTCACTGTAACCTGAAATTTGCCATTCCTGTAAGACTGGCCTATGATACGACTGCAGTGATGGGTAGCCATTTTTATGCTGAGCGTTGCGGGGACCAGCGGAACCTAGCCTTGTCCATCACAGCGCATCAGCTGAAGACTGTTACAGCTCATGGGGTACTTTGAACAACTGCTGGTGGAAGCTGAGGGTAGACACGGCTCAGAGCGCGGAAAAAGGTTTGTAAAAGAGAAACGTTTTCAGTATGTTTTGTAAATTTAACCTAGCCTTTTGTCAGGCATCATATACCACTGGGTAAGCGATGAAAAATTTTGGTGGCAGCATTGTCCACCGTTTGTTAAGTGGGAGACAACCATAATATCAGAAGAAAAAATGATGTTCGTTACTCCGCATCTTTGTATATACGCTGCACCAAAAAAGGCACACACTTTCTTCCCAAGACTGAGCTACCCACGACGTAACCATCCCAGTTATTAATTCCTCACCACCTTTTATATTTGTGATTGGTGTATAACCTCTGCATGCGCGGAACTGAAATGTTCCCTTCCTGCAATTGAGAGCGACACGATTCACAGACGACCACTCAATAGGAACACTATTTTCCACTTACCTGATTGTACGTACGTGTGATACCAATGCTACTTTCATCAGCAACTACTTCTGCCTGATGTACAGTCGTGGACAAAACGAGCGAGACCCCTCGCCTTTTCGTTATGCTGATCTGCAAAGCTTTAAAGTCTGCTACACAGCATAACATGCAAGGCGGCGAAGTGCTACCAACATACTATGCACAGGCGTGAAATTGAAACACTATCCGAACTTTGTCAAACTGTTGTCAATCATGTGTAATACTGTATTAATGCTTATTAGTGTGTTGAACACAACGCGTAAATGTAAGGTAGAAGTGGAAGAAGAAACGCTAATTAGTATGAACTGTACTAATAAGCTGAAATTCATTTTTATGTTATCAAGTTAACTGTTTAGTTAGACAAAGTACCGCAGATCATTACAAATTAGGAAAATATTATGCGCATTGGGCCGCGAAACGGTCTGGGTCAACGTTCAGACCGTTCAGACCAGTCATACCAAATTACCGTTGCTGACCTACCATGAAAGTGAGCCAATTTAGCAGTGCGTGAAGATTCATAATGAAATTCAGTTAAATGATTCAGTGGCACACTTAAGTCAATTCAATTATTGACAGAAGCGGAAAGAAGTAGGCAATAACAAGTATGAAATTCTACTAGAGTTTCATATTGACATCCACAGGGCGCCGGTACAGAATAAAGGAAGCAATAAAACGTATTGGGGGCGGGCCAGAATTTCTTAAATTTGCTTTACTGATGGTCTATCCGCCTCCATCGAGATTAAAACCGAAAACAAACCATACCTCCCTTGCAATAGCAAACACCTTTCACTACGCTAGCAGACAAACCAGGCAAACAGCCCTCCATTATTACCCCAGACATGAATAAGCCGGCAATTTCGCAATGAAAATGGCAAAATGATCTGCAGTTTCTGTTGCAAGGAGCATTCTGGAGTCAATAACATGAATTTCTACCTTTACGTCACCGCTTATGTGACAGAAATTTGTTATTTAGAGAAGCATCCCGAATGACTGTTATTAGGATAAACACGTTTTGCTTCTTATAAGGCAACCTTCAACAGCTAAAATTCCCTGAGTTAGGCCTGCAGTATATGCAAAACGTTAACATGTCATGTCTTATCCTGATAAATATCACATGAAATGGAAAGAGCGGACCAGTCCATTCTGAGAAAATTGCAGATTCTAAGTTGCTCCACCATGTAATGACACGGGTACGGGCCTGCGATATCTCGTTTATGCCATCGATTTCCGTGTTACACATACTTGGCCATTGCGTTGTGGCTGCAGTCGTGGAGGAGGCAGTCTGTTTCCTACTAGAGATGTTTTCGCAGCAGATGTTAACCGCGACGAATCATTCAGTCAACGCTAAACGGCCCATCTGGCTGAGGCAGACAAGGGCGCTATAATAGCACTCATTGCTATACAGCCATTTTAAAATCCACCTGCAAGAACTATGGGTCATCGCAAGTCGATGGTAGCCAGGTGGATTAGACGAAAGGAAGAGGGTGGTAACCTAATGGAAGGCCCATGGCCGTCGCCGCAAGAAAGCAGCAGCTCAGGTTAGGTAGATACACCGTTTCAGTGAGAACCACCCATTTGAGACACAAAGTCTGCTGCATTTGTCGTGCGCTGACAATGTTACCAGTAAGACCGTCACTCGTAGTGTAAGGGAAGGTGGACTGAGAGCAAGAAGTGCTACTGTTAAAGAGACATTGACTGTTTCTCACAGAGAAGCCGCCTTGCTTTTGCTGCTGAAAATGTCGGCAAACCTCTCCAGTTTTGGAGGCGACTGGTTTTCACGGACGAAAAAGTTTTCTCTACAAAATCAACCGGAAAAGCGCTTGTTTACCGGCCAAAAGGTGCTAGGTATAATCCAAAATATATTTACAGTTGCCGAAGGAGTGGCGGGAGTCTGTAACGGTATGGGCATGGATATCGGCCGAAGGGTGTGGGCTCCTGTGGGAAGTGGAAGGAAGACTCGATGCGCGCAATTCCAGTTCTGGAGAACGTGATGTTGCCTTCTGTGGTGTCACCGCCAGACACCACACTTGCTAGGTGGTAATTTAAATCGGCCGCGGTCCATGTAGTACATGTCGGACCCGCGTGTCGCCACTGTGATCGCAGACCTAGCGCCACCACCAAGGCAGGTCTCGTGATACGAGAGTGGACTCGACCCGAGTTGTACGAGAACCAAGCTACCGCCCAGTTGTACGCGAACCTAGCTATCGCCCAGTGGTACGAAGCCTTTCTCTCTCATTAGCCGAGAGACAGAATAGCCATCAGCTAAGTTAATGGCAACGAACTAGCAAGGAGCCATTTGTATCAGTGCCTATAGCTTACGAGTATTCAAGAGAGATGTATTCCAAGGAAATATTAAAAGTTAAGTAAAAAGCATCTACTTACTTTTCTTCTTATTCATTCATAAGTTTTCATGTTCCAGACTTCACGCCCGTCTGCTCTATGCCGAACGTGCACTATCGGCCACAGCGTTAGTTTAGCATTCTTTTCAGCAATCCACTTCACAGTGTCGGTCCAGCTACCGACACTACACCTTCTGTGACAGAAAGATTTGGCGATGATCAGATCATGTTCCAACAAGATCGCTCGCCTATTCATATGGCACGTGTGGTTAAGAGGAGGTTCGACGACCATAGTAATATTACTGTAGTGGAATGGCCACCTAAAGTAGTTGACATGACTCCCACTGAGAATATTTGGGCAGAAATGGTCAGAGTAATACGGGAAAAGGGACAGTCACCGTCGACTCGCTGACAGCTTTCTGGTGTGATTCATGACGCTTGGAATGAGTTACTCGAATCTCCTAGGTATGCGGCTAGAGTTGTGGGCTCAGTGCCCAACAGACTTACAGCTGTTCTGGAAGCCGAACTAGGCTATACGCGATACAAAGCAGCCTCAGCAGAGGTGTTTTCTTTTCAGCTCTTAACCAGTCAGCTGCAACAGATGTTTCAAGCGTTTGTAACAAAACAAGACGTATATTTTATATAATTTTAAGGAAACGCAGTAAGTAGAATCTGAACAAATGAATTCACAACAAGATATGTAATATTTAATTTGCTAAGAGAAGAAATACTCACGTTATGTATTCATGTAGTCTCTAAAAATACATGGCACAAGTGTATATGCAAGAAGGGTAAAAAGCATTTCAGCACAAATGAAATATATTGAGGAGAAGCTCGCCGATGAAGGCGTAATTGGAGAGAGAAGGTTGGGCTAGTAGGGGAAGTAAGGAGGCCCGAAAAAGAAGAGAAAATTCAAATACCCAGTTGACTTCGAGTCGTCGTCGCAGCAGAGGGCAGTTGGTATATGCGATTCGGAGCAACAGTTGAATACTTTTATTTACTGATTTTTGAGGCTTTATTTTGTGCTGGCTAAACAGTGCTGCTTCATGAGACACACTATTTATCGACATATGGCTAAACATCAGAGGTGTAAAAAATTTTGAGAGGTGCCGAAGTTCTCTGGAACAGTACCGTGTTTTAGACAAGATAATGATTTTTAGTTCATTTCGTTTTAAGCATTCACCGTATGCTTTGAGATTCTAATCTATGATTTCATTTTATTACTACCGTTCACTTTCACTGAAGAAAAGATACGTAATAAGTTTCAAAATATAAAGAATAACTGGAAGTTTTAAATTTGTGGAATAGCTTATTTAACAGTTAATACTTTCAACAGATTTGTAGTCATCGGACATATCAAAGAGCAAGTCAAAAATGACCGTCGTCAGCCTTTAGAGACCTACCTGATCTTTCCACAATGCCAAATAGCAAATACGAAACAATGGGTAACAATTACTGTTGAGGGTGAAGAGCCATAATCGATATGCCACTATTATGTAATTGTGTCGATACTAGGACTGAAACAGTTACGCTGTTTTACATAAAGAATATAACCTTTAAAATTTACGTAGCAGCGCAGAGTATTTATACACAGTATATAGATCAGGAACCTAGTCCCACTGCCTTTAATTTTATTCTCACGGATGACGTTGTGACAGTAAATAACAAGAGGAATTACAAAACTCTCCGAATCAATGTAGAGAATTCAAGTGTCGAGTGGATTCTACAGTTTGTTATAATAGCGAGTAATTGCTTTCACTGACTCCTTCATGCCTACGTTTTCTCAGTCAGACAATATTGGAATGTAGGACTAGCAAGATAAAACATGTTCCCACAAATTATCAAATTGGAAGTCGAGAAAACTGTTATTTATATAACTTGCTCTTCAAGTACACTGAGGCTGTTGTAACTGCGACCGGGACAGTCGCGTGGTTGAAATGACGGAAAGCGCGGCGGGACCCGCGGAGAGGCCTGCGAACAACAACACGACGGTAGAGGACGGACACGACCAACGAAGGACAGAACGAACAACAAGATTGAACAACGGAGTCGCAAAAAAAACCTAACAAACTCGTACATAGAACAAGAAAGTAAGCTGTCTAACGCGAGGCGGTGTGTCCACAGACGTACGCGAGATTAGACTGGCTGACTGAGTTTTTTTTTCCTTTATTGTATTTCGATTCCCCCCAAATGGGGCGGGCTGGCAGCAGCTTCTTACGCTGCTCTGCAGCCTACAGACGTTTTTAAAAGGTAAGAAAGAAGATAAGAAACAATAAAATCAGACGATAAAACGGTGACAAATTGTAAAACGGCGGAAAATTGTGGAAAGTTAAAACATAAAGCAAAGGGGTGGCAAAGCTAATAAGACACAGGAAGCAGACAGGGAACACAGACAATTAAAAAACATGGCGTCAGTCTGGTTTCTGTTCGCAAGAAATAAAAAAATCACACCCAGCGACAGTATGATGTCCGAACTATTCGGAGAAGACAGACAACACTGAACACTCATTGTAAACACTGTACTAAAATGTCGGCCGAAAGATACCACACCATAGCCGCGGGCAGATGTGGGGGGGGGGGGGGGACCTGGGCAGATGGATGGAAAAACAAGGATGGAGGAGAGGAAAAATGAAAGGGGGGAACCAAAGGAGGGAGAGGACTCATATGGGGGGGAGGGGCAGGGGCAGGGCAGCTGCGAGAGGGAATGGGAAAAGGCAGAGGAGGGAAATGCAAAAAGGACTCTGGGGAGAGAAGGGGGCAGAGAGAGAGGGGGAAAAAGGAGGATGGAAGGGGGGGAGAGGGAGCCCAGGAAAAGGATGGAGGAAAGGACGGAGGAAAGGAGGGGGTGGGTGAGGATCAGATAGGAGGGATAAATGGAGGGAGAGAGGGCATCATCCAGGAGGGGGAAGTTGATGGAAGGCACCTTGGGGAGGGAGATGAAGGGTGTAGAGATGGAGGGTATGGGGGGACAACAGTGAAGACGTGACAGGGGGGGGCAGGGATGGGAGGGGAGAGGAGAGGAGCAACCAGGGGGTGAGGGGATAAAGGCGGCGGGAGGTGTAGAGTATGTGGATATGTTTGAGGAACAGGAGCAGATGGGGGAAAGGAATCAGGTCATAGAGGATCCACGTGGGGGCAGTAGTAGTATACGGAAGGCGAGGCGGAGTGCATGACGCTCAAGGATCCAGAGGGCCTCATAGAATTGGGGGACGGCAGATACCCAGGTGGCACTGGTAGCACAGAGGATGGGATGGATTAAGGATTTGTAGGTGTGGAGGATGGTAGAAGGGTGCAACCCCCATGTCCGGCCAGAGATGAGTTTGAGGAGTCGGAGGCGGTTGTGGGCTTTGGATTGGATGGAATGGAGATGAGGGATCCAGGTGAGGTGACGATCAATGGTGAGGCAAAGGTAGGTGAGGGTGGGGATGAGGGTGAGGCGGACCGGACGGGTGCAGATGGTGAGGGAGAAATCCAGGAGCTGGAAGGAGTGAGTGGTACGACCTACGATGATTGGCTGGGTGTTGGAAGGATTGATTTTCAGGAGCCACTGGTTACAACATGCGGCGAAAAGGTCAAGGTGATCCTGGAGAAGGCGTTGGGACCATTGGAGGGTAGGAGCGAGGGTGTCATCAGCATATTGCAAGAGGTGTACTAGCGGGTGGGGGGGGGGGGGCGTATCTGCCGTGTGCAAGAGGTAGAGGAGAGGGGAGAGGACCCAGCCCTGGGGGCTGGCTGAGTGAGAGGTAGGCGCTTAAGTACTCTATTCAGGGCGCCACTATTGGCCACTGGGACCACGTGTTCTACTGTGGTGCCCTCACACTAAAAGTGGGACAGGAGGCGCGCGCCGCCACAGCTTATGGCGCGATGGTCTTTCATGTCCATGACATCTGGCGCGTATTCAAATTCCGTGGCACGCGGTACCAGATCCCTCCCCCCTGAAACCTTTGTGTAGGGGCGGAAACACCCTGGATGGTGCTGAGGTGGGCGGCAGTGGGAAGAGGAACTGGGCGCATCAACTGCAATTGGCGGGGAGGAAGGGATGCCCGAGGTATCCATGACAGCCAATCCAGAGTCCAGGGCGGGGTAGGGAGCCGCCGATCCACCCGGAGGCAGAGAGGGCGGGTGGCAGGCCCGCCGGGATGCGGCAACTGGGGTGAGGGACAGTGAGTCAGGACCACATCCGTACCTGAAGGAGGTAGGGAAAGAAGCGGCAGCGCAAGTCCCATGGCAGCAAGAGGGCGGAGCTGATTATGATAGGCACTACAACCTTTTCGACGTCTGCATCAACGTCACATGCAGCCCATGGGCCGCGACAACTGTGGTGGATGTCCAACCCACCTTGCACACTTACTCGTGGGCCCACATAGTGTAATAGGTGCTCAAAAATAGGGTGAGGGCCAATGTGTTTGGAGATGTGTCGATCGCCTTAGTCAACTGGTGTTTAAAAGTGCTGACATGCCCCTCCGCCGCGCAATTCGACGAAGGGTGGAAAGGGGGCTACAGATACGTTTGATAATGGTCCCCAATTCACGGCGTCCTCGTTCCACGATTTCTGTCAGGCCAATGGTATCAGAGACCAACGTGCGTGGCAGGCCCTCAATGGCGAGAACCTGGGCCAGGGCCATGAGTGTAGCTTTTTTGGTACCATACGGACAACATATGGGTATTTGGAGCAGGCATCAATGATGAACAACCACATGGATCCCAAAAACAGGCCCACAAAATCGAGATGGGTGCGATCCCAGGGCCAGCGAGGTACAAGCCAGGGGCGACTCAGGGACGACTTGCCTGGTGACACGCACAGACAGTGCACCCACTGACCAGGCGCTCAATATCGCCATCAATGCTGGACCAATACACATGGCGGCGAGCCAAAACTTTCATACGGGACATACCCCAGTGTCTGCGGTGTAACAAACTGAGCACCCGAAGCCACAATTCCAGAGGGATGACCACCCGGTGGGCATCCGACTCCGTGGCCAACACGACGACATCATCGACCACAGAGAGTCTGTGGGACAGGTGGCGCCAGGGGCTGAAATCGGACTGCATCCGTCGAGTAACATAGGACAGCCACCCTTGGACCACATAGTTGAGAACTTGTCGCAAGACAGGATCGCGGTGGGCAGCTGCAGCAATTTGAGCAGCCAGAAGAGGCAGACTGTCGAGTGCATCCCGGTGGGTGGAATCAATGTGAAAGCATAGGACATCCTATTGGTCAAAGGCCGGATCGGGACCTGCTGGGAGACATGACAAAGTGTCCGCTTTAGTATGGTGGGCGGTGGGATGCCCAGCGCTGGAGACATTGAGCTGTCCGCTCTGGAAGGTGAGAGTGGGGTCCGAAAGTGTAACCAAGGGTTTATGGTCTGTCTGGAGGGTGAACTTTGGGGCAAAGAGATAGGTGTGAAATTTGTAGATAGCGAACACGATCGCCAGGCCCTCCTTTTAAATCTGGGAGTAGTTCTGTTGTGCAGGGGTCAACGTCTTAGAGGCATAAGTGATGGGCTGTTCGGAGCCATCGGCATCACGGTGAGTGAGGATGGCCCAAATGCCGTGTGTTAACGCATCAGTTGCCACAACCAAGGGGTTGTCTGGAGAGAAGGGAGTAAGGCAAGGGGGTGCACTTCAGCATCGCTTTTAAATGGAGGAAGGCCTGATCACAGGCAGGTGTCCAAACAAAAGGTACCCGTTTGCGATGCAAGTGATTGAGGGGTTGAGCAATGGAGGCAGCCTGGGGCAAGAACTTTAAGTAATAGGTAACCTTGCCTAAAAACACCCGGCATTCAGATAAGTCTTTGGGATGAGGAAGGGCATCAATGGCGGTGACATTACGACCTGAAGGGCGAATGCCATCTTTGCTAAGCCAGTGGCCTAAGTATTCCACTTTGCTGGCCTACAACGTCAGCTGGACATTCAACTGAGACTGCAGAGTGTGAAATAAGGCGCTGAGGTTTTTCAAATGTTCCTGGTGGGAATGCCTGGTGACCAAGATGTCATCCAGATAGTTCACACTGGCAGGGGTAGGCTGTGTGAGCTGCTCCAGGAATTACTAGAAAAGGCCAGCGCCGAGGAGACACCAAAGGGAAGGCGCTTGTACTTATACAGTCCAAAAGGCATGTTGATAACCATGATGGTCTGAGATTCGGCATCCAAGGGCAACTGGTGGAATGCCTCAGCCAGGTCGATCTTGGGAAAAAAACTCTTCCCCGGCAAGCTTGGCAAGAAGGGGAGTGGGAATGGGATAAGTGTCAGCGAGGGACTGAGCATTGACTGTAGCGCTGAAGTCCCCACACAGCCGAAGGCACCCATTGGGTTTCTGTATGACCACCAGTGTTGTCACCCAGGCACTGTAAGTTACAGGCTCCAGCACGCCTGTGGCCTGGAGCCGATCAAGTTCCTGCTTGACCACTGGCAGTAAGGCCACCGGAAGGGGCCGGGCCTGGAAAAAGCAAGGGTGATGTGTGCCTGAAAGCCAGAAGCGCATCTGAGATCCGAATCAAACTACGACGCAAAAGCGGAGCACAGATCGTCCAAATCCTGAAAGGGAACAGCCTTGGAAACGACCTTAACTTCGTCGGAAATTCAAAAGCCGAACAGTTGAAATGCATCAAGGCCAAAAATATTCGAAGCTGACGGATAGTCGACCACAAATAGGGTAGGGAGCTGGGGAACATGCTTGTACGTCGCCTAGACGACGAACTGCGCACGAAGGGGAATGGAACCATCTCCGTAGGCAACCAAACAGCAGAGCATGGACTATATCTTGAGGCTCAGGAGGGGCAGGACTGGAGAGAGTCGAGTGACCACGACAAACCCATCGGACATGGCCCTCCTTGTTACACAGCGTGGATGTTTGTCCCCAGTGCTGGAAATCAGCCCGCAAATGCCCACAGTGTTTTACTGCACAAGATGGAAGTGGGCCGCGAGACTGGCGACAAGGGGTGACCAAAGACGCCGATGCCATAGAGACATCGGACAAGAGGAGTTCCGACGGCGCTGGCCCCTGTCGGCCTGGCCACGTCGACGTCGCGAGAGCAGAACCCGTGGTGTGGCCGCGATCGCTGCCACCTGCAGTCACGCCATAAGACACTCGTTAGCCGCCTGAGCAATTTCAAAGGAGTGGGCAATGCGGAGAATCTCTTCCAAGAAGGGGTTATCGAGTTTCAACACTGCAGTATGGACCTCAGGATCGGGAGCTAACTGAACCACCACATCCCGGATAAGGGAGTCTGCATACAAAGCATTACACTGCTGGTTGGTGCACGTAAAATCGCATCGACCGCTGAGACCCTCCAAGTCCATGACCCAAGAACGATACAATTCACCAGGCTGTTGATGGTACTGGTGGAACTCCAGCCGACAGGCGACCACACAGTAGCGTTGGGAATAATAGTTTGTCAGCAAAAGGCAGATCTCCTGGAAAGAGAGAGCCACGGGATCGGACAATGGTGCCAGCTTGCGGTGAAGAAAGAACATGTCCAGAGAGGCCCCAAGACAACAACAACAACCGCTGCAAGGAGTCGTCCATGACCTGAAAAGCCGTGAAATGTTGTTTCAGCCGATGTAAGGAGGTTTCCCAGTCCTCTTCAGCGTCATTAAGGGGTGGAAACGACGACGGACGTGGGAAAGCATCTGACACCCGAGGACTCTGAAGCTGTTGCAGTAACGCGTCCTGGGCATCAACTTTGTCCGTTAGCATCTGCAGCGGCGTTTGTAAGATGTCTAACTGGAGCTGCTGCTGCTGCATGAGCTGCTGTTGCTCCAGCAGAGACACCAACGTCGCCTCCATACCAACAACGACCACCGTTTACCTCGTAGCCAAAATGATGTAACTGTGACTGGGACGGTCGCGTGGTTGAAATGACGGAAAGCGCGGCGGGACCCGCGGTAGAGGACGGACACGACCAACGAAGGACAGAACGAACAACAACAAGATTGAACAACGGAGTCGCAAGAAAACCTAACAAACTCGTCCACAGAACAAGAAAGTAAGCTGTCTAACGCGAGGCGATGTGTCCACAGACGTATGCGAGATTAGACTGGCTGGCTGAGTTTTTTTTTTTTTTTTGTCCTTTATTGTATTTAGATCCCCCCCAAAGGGGGCAGGCTGGCAGCAGCTTAGTACGCCGCTCTTCAGCATACAGAATTTGTTTTTAAAAAGATGAAGATAATATATAATAAAAGCAGGCGATAAAATCGGTGACTTAAATGGTAAAATGGCGGAAAATCGTGGAACTTGAAACGTAGAACAAAGGGTTGATGATGCTAATAAAATACATATGAAGCAGACAGGTAAAATAATAGGCAGACAGGTAAAATAATAGACAGACAATTAAAAAAACACGGTGTCAGTCTGGTTTCTATTCTCAAGAGATATAAAATTTACACCCAGGGACAACATGGTTTCTGTTTGCAACACTTTGGAAAGCCGAACAACACTGAACACTCACTTGAACACTGTACTAAAAAATGGGCACAAATATGATATACCACAGCCGAAGGCAGATCTGCAGAAACCTGGACAGATGACGAGAAAGGAAAGGGAGGAAGGAGAGGAAAAAACGAAGTTGGGGGGGGGGGGGGAGATGGGGAAATGGGAAAGGGGGAAAGGAGCGAATGGAGAATGAGGACCCTTAAGAGGGGGGCATGTGCTGGGCAGATGCGATAGGGAGTGGGGAAAGGCAAAAGACAGGTATACAAAATGACTCGTGGGGAGAGGGTGGGCAGGGAGGGGTTAGGTTGGGAGAAAAACAGGATGGAAGGGAGGGGGGGGGGAAGAGGGAGCTCGGGGAAAGGACAGAAGAAAGGAGGGAGGTGAGTGTCAGAGTTGATAGGAGGGATAAATGGAGGGACAGAGGGCATCATCCGGGAGGGGGAGTTGACAGAAGTCACCTTGGGAAAGGAGATGAAGGGTGTAGAGATGGAGGGTAGGGGGATGCAACAGTGAAGACGTGGCAGGGGGCAGGGATGGGAGTGAAGAGGAGCAACCAGGGGGTGAGGGGGATCGAGGCAGCAGGAGGTGTAGACGATGCGGATATGTTCCAGGTATAGGAGCAGATAGGGGAAAGGAATCAGTTTTTAGAGGATCCGCGTGGGGGAGCTGGCTGAGCGAGAGGCAGGCGTTATGTACTCTACTGGGGGCGCCGCTATTGGCCGATGGAACCACGTGTTCCACGGTGGCGCCCTCACACCAAAAGCGGGCCAGGAGGCGCGCGCCGCTACATCATGCTTTGTGTGTTACATGCGCAATTTGTAAACTAGCAACTCCACCAACACACAATACCACTAAGCTATGAAACAACCGCAGCAAAATAGAGCATGCTCGTTGTCCATGTGATGGATAAGACAACTAATTCGCAACATAGATGTCAATGTAAACAGCAATTTCTGTTGGAACGTGCTTCCTGGACCAAATAACATACATTACCTACGTCTTCTGTGCGAATCATGAAGAAAATATAATTTAAAGGACATAAAAATATCGAGTGGATTTACTAACATAATTATGAACCACTCAAGAACGTAAATTGATGGTCACATAGTTGTTAAACGTATTCTACGGAGTTTCCTTTATCCATTAGACTAGCAGCATGAAGAAAATGTTCACTCAGCTGATGTGCCGTGCTTCGAAGACGCCACAGCATCGTCTGCCCCCACGTCGTGGGAAACGAAATCCCTCAAGTATAAGACAATGTGTTTTATTCCCATATCTGTGACTATGACTTGGCGCTAAAGTGTATTTATGATATAGACTATCCATAAACAAAGACAAGTGGGAATGAATTAGGCGTCCTTCCTCGTCCTTAACATCAAATAGAATAACTAAAATATATCTTAAATTAACTGTGCAGAAAATCATTCACCAGAAGTGAATAACTTTTTAGCAACATCAGATGATATTTTTACACCACCAATGGACCGTGTACAGTTGGAGGTGCGCTACATTTCCGTTTATTATGTCTACCTGTACCAGAGGAAAATGAGTTTTAAGTATTAGGTAGACAGATAGACGGACAAGAAAGTGAGACTAGTAGGGTTCCATTTTTACAGATTTAGGTGACGAAGTCCTAACAACGAAAATAGCTACGACAGTTACTGAAGATAAGGGCCGCATAACTAATTCCCTCTACTCTTTATTCGAAATGTATCGACTGCAACTAGAACAACAGCATATTTTTCGTAGCTACGCTTTCGATCCAAATCACGTTTACAGGAATGCAAATAAGATCTATTTGCCTATACATGTGGTAATTCAGATCCCAGTGTTAATGGAACCGCGTTTTTAAAGTGCGAGCATTTCCATTGCTAGCTAGCTTAAGGAACACTTCGGCTAATGAACGTTTTCTAGCTGTGGCGAGTCTAATGGAGAATTCGAAGCATTGTATAATAAGTTTGGGAGCTATGTCGCCGTTTATTTCCTGCGATGGTGCAGAATTAATTATCCTACTAAATTTACTTGCTAATGACAATAATTCTGGATGTTCATCAAATGGTTCAAATGGCTCTGAGCACTATGGGACTTAACATCTATGGTCATCAGTCCCCTAGAACTTAGAACTACTTAAACCTAACTAACCTAAGGACATCACACAACACCCAGCCATCACGAGGCAGAGAAAATCCCTGACCCCGCCGGGAATCGAACCCGGGAACCCGGGCGTGGGAAGCGAGAACGCTACCGCACGACCACGAGATGCGGGCGGATGTTCATCGAAATAAAAAAATACTGTCACACAAGCGGTGACATAAATGTAGAAAATTCATGTTATTGACTCCAGAATGCTCCTTGCAACAGAAACTGCAGATCATTTTGCCATTTTCATTGCGAAATTGCCGGCTTATTCATGTCTGGGGTAATAATGGAGGGCTGTTTGCCTGGTTTGTCTGCTAGCGTAGTGAAAGGTGTTTGCTATTGCAAGGGAGGCATGGTTTGTTTTCGGTTTTAATCTCGATGGAGGCGGATAGACCATCAGTAAAGCAATTTTAAGAAATTCTGGCCCGCCCCCAATACGTTTTATTGCTTCCTTTATTCTGTACCGGCGCCCTGTGGATGTCAATATGAAACTCTAGTAGAATTTCATACTTGTTATTGCCTACTTCTTTCCGCTTCTGTCAATAATTGAATTGACTTAAGTGTGCCACTGAATCATTTAACTGAATTTCATTATGAATCTTCACGCACTGCTAAATTGGCTCACTTTCATGGTAGGTCAGCAACGGTAATTTGGTATGACTGGTCTGAACGGTCTGAACGTTGACCCAGACCGTTTCGCGGCCCAATGCGCATAATATTTTCCTAATTTGTAATGATCTGCGGTACTTTGTCTAACTAAACAGTTAACTTGATAACATAAAAATGAATTTCAGCTTATTAGTACAGTTCATACTAATTAGCGTTTCTTCTTCCACTTCTACCTTACATTTACGCGTTGTGTTCAACACACTAATAAGCATTAATACAGTATTACACATGATTGACAACAGTTTGACAAAGTTCGGATAGTGTTTCAATTTCACGCCTGTGCATAGTATGTTGGTAGCACTTCGCCGCCTTGCATGTTATGCTGTGTAGCAGACTTTAAAGCTTTGCAGATCAGCATAACGCAAAGGCGAGGGTTCTCGATCGTTTTGTCCACGACTGTACATCATGCAAGATGTCATGTCCTTGTGATAAACACAGGATCCACTATTAAGCCTGATATCTCGCTAATCAGAAGAATTTCACCTGCTTAAGTTGGTGGAATTATTTTCGCGACGGGGAGGTGTCACGAAGGTGGGCCTTTTGTCTCCAAGAAACAACGCAAGACTTCTTCAATGGCCCATTCAGAGCATTCTTACAAGGAACCTTGACGCGATGGCGACGTCATGCATGATCCACGGTAACAGGTTAATACACCGTGACACAGCTAATTTTAATGACCCAACCCTGCACTTTCATATATTTGTGTCCACTGCAAAGTAACTTTTTCAGGTATTTGCAGCCAAGTTTACAATTGAGAATGTTTCAGCCAGGCGCTTCGTCAACTTGATTTCAGGGACTTGCTACGGAAGGTATTTGGCTTGGTATCTCACCATTAGCTCATAACAGAGCAAATACGAGAAGAGTGTATGAACTGTGATTGGTGAAACCGTATTGGGCCTTCTTATGTGTGGTTATGGTGTGCATGTATAATTTTGTTATACTTGATAACAGTGCATTGTGGTAATGATTTTTGTTTTTTTTTTTTACAAAGATCTGTAGAATCTTACGTAACTCAAAAGGAATTGTGATATGTCCACAGTGGAACATGTCCCCCTGAATGCGAATGTCTACTTATACATAAAATGTTATACCAACATATCTTGTCCGTTCTTTTCGATGTGTCCCAAAGGAAACAGACTAATATATATATATATATATATATATATATATATATATATATATATATATATATATAAAATGGTCAATGTCGTGCGAAGGTGAGAATAATGGGCGCGTGCACTACGTCAGCAGTGTGTGGAGAAGTTGAGAATTTTTGTTTCACAGGATATGTGCGAGAATAGTCCGGTGAGTTGGTGTGACCTCTGCGCCATCAGGACACAGTGGTCATCCCATCTGCCTAGTATGCAGAAGAAGCAGGTTAGAATCACAGTCGGGCACAAATTTTCAACTTCGCTATTGATTTAAATGGATACCCACTCTCATTCAATGCCTTTACTTTGCACTTAAATATTCCGACACAAAGGCGGCAAATGTCCTTCTGGAAATTAACTTTCCTTTGATCCATCAACGGAGGAGTAGAGATGAACTTTATGTTGGGGTTTATCATCGAGCCCTTGTGTTGTGCAGTAGCTGCTGTGGATTCCATTTGTACAACTTTTGCTCCATACAGAAAGATAGTCAATTCCAGTTGTTGTTTTAGTGTGGCCAGTATTTACGGCCAGGTACTCTTTAGTACTTTCAATGTTGCTGTGACATGTAATGAACGCAGTCTCTCCTATCAACACCGACTGGAAACAATAGCGACAAAAATAAGAGAAGAAGAGCGTTAATACTTCTCACCGATTTCCTTGTGTTTTCTGTTGAAGTTTCACCGGCGTGATCCCTCAAGCTAAGAAATGTCGACCCGGATCACTTCCCGCCCGCACCGCCCCGCCTACCCTCCCTCTCCCCCGCGCTAAAGCGACTTCCAGCCCAGGTGCTTGCGCAAGTAAAACATAGCAACAGAATGGCGAAGAAACGAAATCAAACAAGAAATCATCGCAATAGCTGGTGTCTGCTCCATGGAGTACAAGAAGAGGTAAATGTTAAACGACCGTCAATCGCCTCATGGCTGTGAAAATGCTGGACAACAGCCCTTGGCAAGCCAACTACCTGTTTACGAAATCACACTTAAGGTTGCCACCTCGTCCGTACAAAGCCAGCACATTCGCCCAAGTATTTGAAGGAAGTGTGACCCACAGAGGCAGAAGACTGGGAACACGAAACAGTTCGCTTCATTTCTTACACGGGAAGATTACGTCGCCGACGTCGCCGGCCTTTGATTGTTACCTCCTCTGTTCAATCATATCGCCGTATGTCGGCCGTAGACTGCCGGCAGAGGTACACGACGATTATTACAATACGTAAAACAACGCCCAGCTGGGCAAAACAGGAGGTGAATAATTATAATCAGGAAAAAGAAAAGCCGGCTGTGTGGCCGAGCGGTTCTAGGCGCTACAGTCTGGAACCAGGCGACTGCTACGGTCGCAGGTTCGAATCCTGCCTCGGGCATGGATGTGTGTGATGTCCTTAGGTTAGTTAGGTTGAAGTAGTTCTTCGTTCTAGGGGACGGATGACCTGAGATATTAAGTCCCATAGTGCCTGGAGCCATTTGAATCATTTGAAAAAGAAAAATCAAATGAAAACCTTGATCAACAACACGTGTTGTAATAGTGAAGTGGTATCAATGTACGCAAGAATTAAGTTGCAAAATCTTTCGTGCAGTGAACAAGATGTAAAACACAAGGCGGAAAAGTTCTGGATTGAAAGTGGAACTAAGTGAGCCTACTCAGCAAATTATTTGGCCAGGCGCAACGCCCAAGACGGGAGTATATAAAATAAAATGCGGGTCATGTGAATGTTTTTACATGGGACAAGCAGGGCGAGAGTTCAGGATGTTTAGAACATGGGTACGCGATCAATTAAAAGATGAAAGCTGTACGCTGGCTGTATTAGAAATTAGCATGACAATTTAGACGCACAGAGGAAAGGAAACAATATGGACATCCTGGAGGAACTAGAAGTACATAAATTCATTTAAGTGGCTCCAGAACGTATCATCAACGAGCATATCAGTAGAGAATGTTTTTTTAGTGTTTCTGCGCGAATTTCACAGCAAATCGTCAAAGAGATAACTTTCGGTACCACTTTTATGAAGTTGGGTATACAGACAGCCACCTTTCCCTTTACTATTATTTGTGCTCTACAGGGGTTAATGATTACCACGTTAGTTAGGTTTATCAATGGTACTGGAGCAAAATGTCATCCGCTTCCACGTTTGATGTTGAATCATTAAGTGCACTACTATCTTATCTTTTTAACACAAAAAAACTAAATATTGAAATATACGGTCCCTTGCCTATGTACTACTCTGATCACTGAATCAAGACAAATTCTTCTGTGATTTTCGTATGTTGTACTTTTAAGGTAACTAAATATTTTAGCATGTTGAACGATACCATCTCTTTTAACACTTACTTGCAAGCACACTAGCTGTGTTTTTGTTGTGTTTTAATATCGTAGCGTGCAGTGAAAAGTTTAGCATAACGATATCCGCAATAATAAAGGACAGTATGAAACAAATGTCTTAAGACCTTATGTCTGACGAATACTCACGAAGCGTAATTGAAAGGCTAGACAAATAGTTTCGTAGTCTTCGGGAGTCATGCCCTTCCAAAGCAAAATATATCTTCTGTAACTTTTAACGCACTTTCTTCCATTTTGGACTACTGTGATGTGTGGTTTCATGTCCACATGTGCAGGCAGGCACGTAACATTTACATTTAGTTATTGGTCACAGATTAAATTTTTTTGAACATACCGGCATACCTAACACTTCTTGCAAGACAGCAACGGATGGCAGTTTTGCTTTTTAGGACATAGCTGGGACAACATGTGCACAAGCGTCCCATATTATCAGCTCAACTGAATTTTCAGTATAAACCAAGTTTCGCCTTCACACAGTAACGCACAGACTGCTTAGCAATAGCAAATGCTGAGGCTCTTGGCATCCCTGACGATTCTTGCAACATAGTTAACGGTGTTTTTGAGGGGAGTAGTTGTTCGGTTACGGAACTTGCAGTTGTGAATTCGGATGTAGGACCGCGAGGCTATTTCGTTGTTCATGGACCAGCTTACGCATCTGAGAGTGGGGTTAGAGGAACTGGCGTAAACGCACGTAGAAATTTGAACTTACTAAAGTAGAGACTACTGTCACTCGCGCTGCTAGTGAATTTGCAAATGGGACATTCTTACAAGGTGAAGGTATTTTATATCATGAAAGGCCAACATTCAGGAGCCGTATCTTGCCAGCTGAATCAGGTACTCACGTTTCGAAGAGATGGTGGACACGTTTTCTAACACTAGTCGTAGCCAACATGCTCTTGCACAACTGTGGCGAAAGATTTCTATGATACTGTGATATCGATCATGATACGTCATCTGGAGTGTCGCATACATTATTACTATGATTACCCCGATCTTTTATGTTTAAGAAGCTTTAATTATCATTGAAGTGGATTGACTGCTATACGCCCTTGATACGGTAGTGACCAGAAGCTGTACAGCTCAAACACGAAACGTCTGCGTGCCAAGCTTTTAACCAACAGACTCTCACATCAGGCCACGGAAAATTAAGTTGCACAATGAGGGAACATTTTTATGCAAATTTTACAGTTTGTCTGATACTGCCCAGCTTAAATTGAGCTTTGAGGGATTGTGCAGTCCACGGAAGTTCGAAAAACTTCGCAGTTTATCAGTTGATGACGAGGTGTTTCCATACTGTTGGAAGACCGAAACGTAAGAATTACAAACATTACATGGAAAGCTATTTCACATCCACCATTTTACAGGCGTCCCACTGACTGTAACGCAGCGAGTTATTACGAGACGACATTCGTTGCAGTAACACACACAGCCACCCTGCAGTCACCTTACTAAAAGTCTGTTTTTTTTTTTCGCTTTCCTCACACCACAGCTGGCGCTGCCTGCCGTGAGAACTGCATAGCGTAACATTCAGTCGATACGAAGATTCATACCTGCTACGGATGTAAAGAATCCATATTAGTTTTTATCCGATTTCGTTCAAACGTGGTACACAGCCTTTTGTTATTAATGGAGTGATGCTGTCAAAATTTCAGATTTTTATTTATTATAGTTGTGGAGACAAAGAATTACCAAAAACTCCTAAAACTCACGCTTGTTTTTTTTGAAACGAAGTTAGGGACAGTAATAGATTCACTTTTATTATCAGTTAAAGCCACTGCAAAGTTATCAATATATAAAAATCAATTCAAATTGTCTTTTTAAAACTTTAGTCACTGTGCATTATGTAACACAAACATCGGTCAAAATTATTTTCTTATATTTTACCGTGAGAGTGCGTGAAAATGATTGAGAGAGTGTACGTGGGACATACGTTAAAATTAAATATTTAATTTTTCAGAAGACTTTGTAACATAACTTTCCCACGGTTCGTTTGTACAACCACGATTCAGGTGACGTATGTAGGTATGTGCTTGCTTTTGTATAAAAGCAGCCAGAATGCAAGTTACAGGCGGAGTAAGTTTATTTATCAATTTGAAGAATATTTCTCAGTTCAAATTCTTGTATTTTGTTTAGTAAAAAAAAAAAAACACAAAAAAAAACGAAGTTTAGCTGACATTAGTTACTATCAAATCAGTGATTCGATAAGCCAAGATTTGCCGCGAGAATGATGTGGAAGGAATGTTCTGATCGCTCGTTCAGATCCACAGCCAATCAGAATGAAGCTGTTCCCGTGCGAAAAGAGGAGTGGGCATATAGGAGAGTGAATTGAAAAGAGAGGCTCGCTAGCCGGTCTACATCTACGTGATTATTGTGAATAGCAGAGTAAAGTGCCTGGCAGAGGGTTCAATGAACCACCTTCAAGCTGTGTCTCTACCGTTCCATTGTCTAACGGCTCGCGGGAAAAACGAGCACTTAAAATTAGAGAAATTAGGGCTCGCACAGAAAAAAATTTATCGTGATGATCATTTCTCCCTATGTAGGTGGATAGCAACAGAATGTTTTCACAATCGGAAGAGAAAACTGGTGATTGAAATTTCATGAGAATATCTGGTCGCAACTAAATACGCCTTCGTTTTAATTAATGCCACTCCAATTCACATATCATGTCTGTGACACTATAATACAAAACGAGCTGCCCTTCTGTGAACTTTTTCAATGTCATCCGTCAGTCCCACCTGATACGGATCCTACACCGCACAGCAATACTCCAGAATAGGGCGGACAAGTGTAGTGTAAGCAGTCTCTATAGTAGACCTATTGCACCTTCTAACTGTTCTGCCAATGAATAGCAGTCTTTGGTTTGCTCTACCCACAATATTATCTATGTGATCGTTCCAATTTAGGTTATTTGTAATTGTAATCCCCAAGTATTTAGCTGAATTTACAGCCTTCAGATTTGTGTGACTTATCGCGTAATCTAAGTTGAGCTGATTTCTTTTAGTACTCATGTGAATAACTTCACACTTCTCTTTATTCAGGGTCAATTGCCACTTTTCGCACCATACAGATATCTTGTCTACATCATTTTGCAAGTCGTTTTGATCATCTGATGACTTTACAAGACGGTAAGTGACAGCATCATCTGCAAACAATCTAGGACGGCTACTCAGATTATCTACTATGTCGTTAATATAGATGAGGAACAATAGAGGGCCTATAACACTTCCTTGGGGAACGCCTGATATTCTGTTTTACTCAATGACTTTCCGTCTATTACTACGAACTGTGACCTTTCTGGCAGGAAATTACGAATCCAGTCGCACAACTGAGGCGATACTCCATAGACACGCAGTTTGGTTAGAAGACACTTGTGAGAATTGTGTCGAAAGCGTTTTGGAATTCAATTTTACATCCCCTGTCGATAGCACTCATTACTTCATGGGTATAAAGAGCTAGTTGTGTTTCACACTAACGGTATTTTCTGAATCATTGTTGACTGTGTCAGTAAATCGTTTTCTGCAGATAACACAATGTAAGATCGCTCGTTAAATATACTCTGTATGATGAGAAAATAGTGAGCTAATGTCGGTTCGAACACACCGTTACTGAAGCGACTGGAGTTACGTACATTCTAAACCTTGGTGTTTCCAAATTAAATAGTATGAGAGATACGAGCGTCTGAACTTTCTGGTCGTAGTAACAACTACGGGTGGCGTGTTTCGTGCTCTGTACGGAATATTTTGGCGAGCACCTCTTAAGAAGAAGACCACTAAAACCACCGAATGTTTAGTTCGAGAATAGTTGTTGGTCTGTGATTGGTAGAAAATGAAAATTATTCAGAGCGTACGTACTAAAATTCTGGCATATTTTCGAGTGAATATTTGTTATACAGACAGTGAACTTTAATATAGTAAAATGATATTCAAATACGGACATGATAGCCATTTGATGTGTTTCAATATGAACATAAAGTAGAGTTAATATAATTTTAAACGCTTTTCTGCAGGTAGACTGATTTTTTTAATCATGAACTTTCAGCAACCGACTTTCAACTAGAGTTACGCGGTCTCCATGCAGCAGGTATTAGGTGGTGGTTTCATCAACGCTGCTTTACACTGCCTAGCACGTATCTGCAACTACAGAGGGAAGGGACGTCGGCATGAACCCTATCGAGGTAGCGCTAACAGAAACGCAGAAGACCAAACCCGCCCCGCAACATGACGAATCTAAGCCCTTGTTATACACATTACTGTGGGTTTCAAAGAAAGGGTTTAATCCTCCTGCCTTCCTTCCTCCTTTCCTTTGTCCCAGTAACGAGTATGTTGTTAGAGATGCAGCAGGACGACGATTTAGCCAAGAGCAAGAAAGGGCCGTTATTACGGCTGTTGTGGGTACCGATTTCTCAGGATCTATGCACCCAAATTGCGTGAAAATGTAATCACATGTCAGTTCTAGTATAATTTATTTGTCCAATGAATCCCCGTTTAAAATTGCTACACGAAGAAGAAATGCAGATGATAATGGCCAGTAGTGTACTTGCACACAGATCGTCCACGCTGTGTAACGAGTGTGGCAGTGGCACATTGCAGGAAACATGGAACACACTCCGTCCTGACAGACAGTTCCGCAACGGTACGGAGAACAGGTGCAGCGCAGGGTGAGAGTGGAATGGCGCTGTAACTGGATACGTACTCCAGAGGTGAAGACAGCGGGACTACGATTCTTGTGGGCAAATCGTCACAATAGCAAGTAGATTCAAAGCGAAATTCTAGCTATACATAGACTAAATGTAATGTCACATCCGGCCTTAGTGGAACGGTGCCAATATTACGACCAACGCCGCAGCCCCGTTGCTGATGCTTGTCGCCAACTAGTAACAACAGCACGGACTACAGGCCTCAATGTTCAGGCTGGAAGAGCTCACGGGGTACTGCTAACAACTGCTGGTGGGGGATCAGAGCAGGAACTGCCACCAAGCCCTTACGAGCGCGGAATGGAATTTTTCAAGGAGAAACGTATCCGATATGTTTTTAAATTTAACCTATTCTTCAATGAGGCATTGTATACCACTGGTTAAGTGATCAAAATATTTGGTGACAGCACTGTGTATCCTCCTTTGAACGGAGTAATGAACGTAGCTTTTTCTCTTCTGGTCCTTTAATTGTGTGTCTTTATTCCCCATTTGAACTGCACACTTTCAAAGAGATTATACCGTATTTGGTAACTCAAGAAGAATGTCATATGGAATAACGTTCTGGGGTTACTTAGCGCTTCATCTCTCGCCAAGATTTTTCGACGATTCTACGTGCAGACGTGGACAAACTACGTTGTTTTACGAGTTTCGCAGAGTACCTTATCAACACGTACACAAATTACGCCGTTCCCACCCAAGTTATTAATTCCCCACCATCTCTTACATTTATGGTTGGCGTATAACATCTGAGTATGCAGAATCGAAATGTTGCTTTTCTGAAATTGTGACACCATTTTACAGAAGTGGAAAATAATGTTCCTAAAAATATTGAGTGGTTTCTGCGTCATTGTATGTATTTGTGATACAAATATTACTTTCGTCAGCAACTAATTCTGCTTGTTGTACGTTAGGGAATACGTCATGTCGTTGTCAGATATAGAGGAAATTTGCAACAGGTTGGCTGGAAATTTGTGACATTTTAAGAGACAGAGAACCTAAGATCAAGCTTTGTGGAAACCCATCAGTGATACATCGCTAGTTAGAAGTATTTTACCTGGTTATGTTGGTCACCGCTGTGTACGAGAAAGCTCAACATCTCTATAAAACACACATTTGGACTTTCCTTCATTTTTATGTTCAAAGGAAAAAACGTACTTTCAGAAAGATGGTCTAGCCATGGGTTCGGGTCGGTCTGGGTTTTTATCGGAAATATTTATTATGATCTCGAAAGTACATTTTTTGATCCCCATAGGGGGTTGTGTCAAGGAAAAAAAATCGCCGTCTGTTACAGATATGTGCATGTCATTTTCATTATCTTTGCGGGTAATGTTAAAGAAGCGGAACACTTAACCCAGAAGTTTAATTCGCTCCATGGAAATATTAAGTTTAGTACTGAATTTGAAAAGGGAAGGGACCCTTACTTTTTTAGATATATAATT
Source organism: Schistocerca piceifrons (assembly GCF_021461385.2). Taxonomy (NCBI): domain Eukaryota; kingdom Metazoa; phylum Arthropoda; class Insecta; order Orthoptera; family Acrididae; genus Schistocerca; species Schistocerca piceifrons. The sequence goes on from NC_060139.1 coordinate 1,032,466,713, forward strand.
AAGCAGAGAATTCACAGCTTGGTATTTTTCGGAAACCAACTGGATTAGATCTTATCACACCAATAGGTTTTTGCCATCCTGAGAAACCAAAAAGAAGTCTTTTCTTCTACACTCCTGGAAATTGAAATAAGAACACCGTGAATTCATTGTCCCAGGAAGGGGAAACTTTATTGACACATTCCTGGGGTCAGATACATCACATGATCACACTGACAGAACCACAGGCACATAGACACAGGCAACAGAGCATGCACAATGTCGGCACTAGTACAGTGTATATCCACCTTTCGCAGCAATGCAGGCTGCTATTCTCCCATGGAGACGATCGTAGAGATGCTGGATGTAGTCCTGTGGAACGGCTTGCCATGCCATTTCCACCTGGCGCCTCAGTTGGACCAGCGTGAGACGACGCTTCATCCAGTCCCAAACATGCTCAATGGGGGACAGATCCGGAGATCTTGCTGGCCAGGGTAGTTGACTTATACCTTCTAGCGCACGTTGGGTGGCACGAGATACATGCGGACGTGCATTGCCTGTTGGAACAGCAAGTTCCCTTGCCGGTCTAGGAATGGTCGAACGATGGGTTCGATGACGGTTTGGCTGTACCGTGCACTATTCAGTGTCCCCTCGACGATCACCAGTGGTGTACGGCCAGTGTAGGAGATCGCTCCCCACACCATGATGCCGGGTGTTGGCCCTGTGTGCCTCGGTCGTATGCAGTCCTGATTGTGGCGCTCACCTGCACGGCGCCAAACACGCATACGACCATCATTGGCACCAAGGCAGAAGCGACTCTCATCGCTGAAGACGACACGTCTCCATTCGTCCCTCTATTCACGCCTGTCGCGACACCACTGGAGGCGGGCTGCACGACGTTGGGGCGTGCGCGGAAGACGGCCTAACGGTGTGTGGGACCGTAGCCCAGCTTCATGGAGACGGTTGCGAATGGTCCTCGCCGGTACCCCAGGAGCAACGGTGTCCCTAATTTGCTGGGAAGTGGCGGTGCGGTCCCCTACGGCACTGCGTAGGATCCTACGGTCTTGGCGTGCATCCGTGCGTCGCTGCGGTCCGGTCCCAGGTCGACGGGCACGTGCACCTTCCGCCGACCACTGGCGACAACATCGATGTACTGTGGAGACCTCACACCCCACGTGTTGAGCAATTCGGCGGTACGTCCACCCGGCCTCCCGCATGCCCACTATATGCCCTCGCTCAAAGTCCGTCAACTGCACATACGGTTAACGTCCACGCTGTCGCGGCATGCTACCAGTGTTAAAGACTGCGATGGAGCTCCGTATGCCACGGCAAACTGGCTGACACTGACGGCGGCGGTGCACAAATGCTGCGCAGCTAGCGCCATTCGACGGCCAACACCGCGGTTCCTGGTGTGTCCGCTGTGCCGTGCGTGTGATCATTGCTTGCACAGCCCTCTCGCAGTGTCCGGAGCAAGTATGGTGGGTCTGACACACCGGTGTCAATGTGTTCTTTTTTCCATTTCCAGGAGTGTATTTACGTCCCAAGGTTAGCAAAGTTTTAATTGGACAAGGATGCGATAAATAAGGAAATCGGTACTATTGTACAGATTCCTCGCAAATGGAACGATGAAGCTGATATTAGGAGACCAAATGAACACGTTTTTACTATGGTTGCCACAAGCAAAATGGAAGGCAGCGAAGTAAAACACATCGCGTTACCGTTTTCTGAATCATTTACGCAAAAGATTGCAAATTTGTGCATAAGTTTGATGTTCAGGTACGATTCTAAACGGTTGTCAATTTGGGAAATCTGTTCAGGCACATTTCGGAAACCGTGCAGATTAAATTTTGTAAGACGGGAGTATATAAAATAATGTGCAGATCAAGTGAATGTTTTTACGTGGGGGAAACAGGATGAGCCTTCGAAACGAGGTTTAAAGAACATGGGTTGCGAGCAAGACCATCGTATTGCGTTTCAATTTATAAAATGAAAGCCATACGCTGCCGGAATTGAAAAGTAGCATGACAGTTCTTCACACACATTCTATTATCGTGTTCTTTCACTCCCCCATCCGAACACTAGTCTCTTATGGATTCGGGTTCTGAGTCTCCTCTGAAATCAAGATATGTTTGTAGCAGGGCCTGTCAGAATTTGTCACTGGCACTAACGTTGTGTTTTTTTTTTGCTTTCTTGGAAGAATGCTGCTACTATTTTATTGGTATGTAGTGATTCAGCCAAGCTGCGGAGTCCTGTTGTCTTACTAACCTCTGAAGTACAGCAGTGCTACTTTCTGTAAAGTGTGGCTAGTGTGTGAGAATGAACACTGAGTTGCAACACACCTTCAAGCAGCAGGTCAAACATGCTCTTTTATGCAATTCATATTCGTGCTCAATCTAACAAATGGCTCTGAGGTCACCAGTATCCTAGAACTTAGGTTAGTTAGGTTTAAGTGGTTCTAAGGGCATCACACACATACATGCCCGAGGCAGGATTCGAACCTGCGACCGTAGCAGTCTCGCGGTTCCGGACTGAAGCGCCTAGAACCGCTCGGCCGCCACGGCCGGCCACAAGCAAACAGACTGTCTGCTAAATTCCAATGCGAGTTGCATGTCTAGAAGGTGAGCCTAATAAGGCTGAATTTTGTTGCACTGAAGGACGAGATCATCACCTGCTGCTCCAGTGCAAACTATGATGACTTATGTATTCCTAAATGTAAAGTTCTAATGAAGTTATTAAAACAGTAGGATGAAAGAGCTCACGCCAAAGAACTGGATGAATAGTTCATAGTGGCTTTTAATATTATAATACTGCATTGCAGATACACCTAAAATTATGTTGCATGTCCACTCGTTGGCCTCTTCAAGTGTGGATACTGTTACGGTCTACTGCACTTTCATTACTTAACTGAAACACCACATATGAGAACACAGTAACTTTTGTGTTGTGGAATAGCAGTACGTTTATGTCGCATGTGTGAGCATGTATTATTCATACAGACGTTTAGCTTTTTGCCAAATAGTGCCACATTTATGACTCTTCTAAATCTTCTTGTCATAATTATTTGTTACGTGCTATTCTTTCTTCAGTGACTTGTTTCTGTAGTATTTAGGCAGGGCTTTCAAAAATCACTTGTACACAAATTCAGAGTTTACAGCTGAATGATCTTCACAGATGGTAGCACAGACGCCTAGCGGAATTCTGAAATCACGTTTATTCAGGTTTAGACTTTTGAGTTTGGGTACTTGTTGTGTTAATAACGAATGTTCATTGGCAACAGGAAGGCAGTCTGTTTGGGAAGAGCTATGTAAACACTACATAAGGCACAGATAGTGTCTTCCTTCTTTCAGATACGCGACTAGAACAACACACATCTGTTCTTGGGTGTGAAGGCGATATGGGCAGCGTGTCAAGTTAGCCTGTGGTCACCGAATCTAGCATTTTGCACTCGTTTACATGGTTGTGAGAGATTCCGACACCTGTCTCACTCCTCTGACAGCCACACGCTTCCTTTCAATGTTATCAACAGGAAAGTTGACAATACCATTTAGCGGAGATGCTGAGTCGCGGATAGGCGCGACAAAATGACTGTCACAAATAAAGCTTTCGGCCAGTAAGGCCTTTCTCAAAAATAGGCGACACACAAACACACACAAACACAAACACAAACACAAACACAAACACACGTGACAATATTTTTGTTGTGCCTATCTGCGACTCAGCATCTTCGCTGTATGGTGAGATACATGCGAACTCAAATTCAGCAACGCAGTTGTAAAATTCCCCTGTGTCACGGTAGAATTCCTGTCTCCTCCTCCTCCTGCTTCTGTGCAACAAGCCATTATTTTCTTGCCTCATGCAGCGGAATCATCTGCTACACAACCAGCAACCAAGCAAGATCAGAAGGAATACTCCCGTGAAGAGGGATGTAAACAAATATCTGAATCTTCATTTGGCAATCGCAAAGCCTCCAAGAAATCAAACGATCCTCCTCAACTATATCGCTACATGAAAGCCTCACCTGGACGACCGATTCCGCCAGTACACACCACCATTTGTCTGCTCTGGATTCTGCAGACCGACTGAGGGAGAATGCTGACACCCCTGTAAAACTGATGGAGGAGGATTCTCCAGCATCTGCGCCCTGTAGCCATGAGTCTTCGACGGGTGGCACTCAGTAGCCACCGAGGTGATACCCCTTCATTGTTTCCTTAATCTGCTCCTCGTGAGTCCCCACCTGTGGAACGTTTGCGGCCTTAGATCCAATAAGGAGTAATTATGGCTGCAGTTGGAGTCTCAGCATCCACTTGCTCTTTGCCTGCAGGTAACAAAATTGCAACCCCATGGAGTCTCTGACCTCTTGCCTCCCTTTAATGTCTGTTTTGACCTTTTCCCAAGGACAGCAGTCCCCCCTCATGTGGGAGTCATGCACCTCATCCACGATAACATTCATAGTCTGACCATCTCCCTGAACATCCAGCTGCAAGCTGTCGCAGTCTGCATTTCCGTTCCTCACCTCACCTTTTCCCTTTGATGTCATCAGGGCAGTCTTTCTACAGCTCAAATGACAGGGGTTTAACGGTACAATGTGCAACCCCCTTACCCGAGAATGGCAAAGTAGTTGCTGGATACATATCGTGTGCACGGTTAAGAACGATTGGAAGAGGTTTGAAGAGCTACCCAAACAATAGAAGACCAAAGAGGAAGTATGTCAAGGACATCCTCGTTGAAGCAGAAACCGACTTTAGAAGCATTTCTGTAGTCCTGTTTGCTCTAATGCTGAAGTTTTCTGTTAAAGGGTGACAGGCTGGAAACGAATTGGTCGAAGAGAGATTGTAAAAGGTGATGGTGGTTGTTGGGATGTTTAAGGGGGACTAAACAGCGAAGGTTATCAGTCCCCATTCCAAAAACAGGCGAGCCGAGAATTTGCGGAGCAGGTAAAAACCAAAAAGGGGAGGCGACAGGCGGAACCGAGTCCTTGGGTCCCTGTGCCAAGTCCAGACAGACGGACGACCGGGGCAAACACCAGGGAGGCGTAGGTGCATGGACCCGGAAGGAAGGCAGAAGAGGGAATGACCCCAGTTCTGACAGCAGGGACCGGACGCAGACAGCTATGGAAAGCCCAGACCTAGGTCGCCTTTCGGGCAAATGGAGGACCATGGCAGGGAAAAGCAGGCGACGATTGGGATGGCCCAGCGAGCAATGCACGTGGACAGTATAGTCGGCGAGCAGTCGATGCCGGCGAATCCGCAGCGGGGGAACCCCGGCCTCCACCAGTAGACTATCCACGGGGCTCGTACGAAAAACGCCAGTTGCAAGCCGAACTCCACAGTGGTGTATGGGGTCTAACAACATCAACACTGAGGGTGATGCAGACCCATAGGCCAGGCTCCCATAATCAAGCCTGGACTGCACAAGGGCCCTGTATAATCGCAACAGCGTGCAGCGATCCGAACCCCAAGATGTGTGGCTCAGGCAGCGGAGGGCGTCGAGGTGCCGCCAGCACTTTTGCTTCAGCTCAGTAATAAGAGGAAGCCATGTGAGCCGGGCATCAAACACAAGTCCTAAGAAGCGGCAGGTGTCCACCACATCAAGCAGGTGGCCGTCGAGGTAAAGTTCAGGATGAGGGTGGACCGTCCGACGCCTGCAGAAGTGCATAACTCCAGTCTTGGCTGCAGAGAACTGAAAACCACGAGTCAGAGCCCATGATGCTGCCTTGCGAACGGCTACTTGCAGCCTGCGTTCAGCGACTCCCGTAGTCGTGGAGCTAAAGGAGATGCAGAAGTCGTCGGCATACAAAGAAGGAGACACCGACGACCCCACAGCTGCAGCCAGACCATTAATGGCCACTAGAAATAAGGAGACACTCAACACTGAGCCCTGCGGGACCCCATTTTCCTGTGTATAAGATGAACTAAAGGTAGCATCGACTTGCACCCGGAAAGAGCGACGCAATAGAAAGGTTTGAAGAAAAGCCGGGAGCCGACCACGAAGACCCCACTCGTGCAACGTAGCAAGGATGTGATGCCTCCATGTGGTGTCATACGCCTTCCGCAGATCAAAAAATACAGCAACAAGATGCTGACGTCGGGCAAAGGCCGTACGGATAGCAGATTCCAGCCAAACCAAATTGTCCACAGCAGACCGGCCCCAACGGAATCCACCCTGGGATGGAGCGAGGAGACCGCACGACTCAAGGACCCAACACAAACGCCGCCCCACCATACGTTCGAGCAATTTGCACAAAACGTTGGTGAGGGTAATGGGACGATAGCTGTCCACCGCCAGTGGGTCCGCACCGGGCTTCAAGATGGGGACAATAAGACCCTCTCGCCATTGCGATGGGAACACGCCCTCGCTCCAAATGCGGTTAAAGATGGTGAGGATGTGTCTCTGGCAGTCCCTGGAGAGATGCTTCAGCATCTGCGCATGGATGCAGTCTGGTCCTGGTGCTGTATCAGGGCAATTGGCGAGGGCAGTGATGAATTCCCTCTCGCTGAAAGGAGCATTGTATTTTTCAGAACGACGCATGTGGAATGATAATGGCGTCTGCTCGGCTCGCTCCTTTAAAGCGCGAAAGGCGGGGGGATAAGTTGCAGTCGCAGAGCTCTTAGCAAAGTGCGCAGCAAGATGTTCAGCAATGGCGGCAGCGTCCGTGCAGACAGCGCCGTCCAAGGAGATCCCAGGGACACCCATAGGGGTCTGGTATCCATAAATCCGCCGGATCCGGGACCACACGAGCGAGGGGGAGACACGGGAGCCCAAGGAGGAGACATACCTCTCCCAGCACTTCTGCTTACGCCGCGCAATAAGACGACTGGCCAAAGCACGGAGCCTCTTAAAGGCGATGAGAGTCTCGAGAGACGGGTGCCGCCTATGACGCTGGAGAGCCCGCCGACGGTCGCGAATAGCCTCAGCAATCTCCGGCGACCACCAGGGTACAGCCTTCCTCCGAGGGAGTCCAGAAGAGTGGGGGATGGCAGCCTCGGCCGCTGAAATGAGTGACGTGGTTAGGATACGGACCACCTCGTCAATGTCACCCTGTGGGGAAGACTCAATGGTTGCAGCAGAAGTAAAAGCCAGCCAGTCAGCCCTGTGGAGAGCCCAGCGGGGCAGGCGCCCAGAAAAATGACACTGGGGCAGTGAAAAATTGATGGGAAAATGGTCACTACCACACAGGTCAGGATGCACCCGCCAGTGGAGGGATGGGACAAGTCCGGGCCTGCAAAGAGAGATCGATGGCCGAGAACGAGCCATAGGCCACACTGAAATGCGTGGGAGTACCTGTGTTCAAGAGGCTAAGGCCGAGCTGAGCCAACAAATGCTTCACGGCACGACCGTGGTCATCGGAGACAGTCCCACGCCATAGGGGGTTGTTGGCATTGAAATCGCCCAGTAACAAGAAAGGTGGCGGCAATTGGGCTATCAGTGCAGCCAGGCCACATGCAGCGCAACATCACCATCTGGTGGAAGGTAAAGACTGCAGACTGTAATAGCCGGCGGCGTCCACACCCTAACAGCGACAGCTTCTAACTCTATTCACAGCGAATCTGTCCCTCTACACAGCTTTAAAGACATAGATGCAGACGCCACCAGACACCCTTTCATAAGCTGCTCAGTTCTTATAATAACCCCTATAGCCACGGAGGGCGGGGGTTTGCATTGCTGGAAATAAATTTTCCTGCAGAGCAATGCAGAGGAAAGGATGAAGGCTGATAAGTTGGCGGAGCTCAGATAGATGGTGGAAGAAACCGCTGCAGTTCCACTGGAGGATGGTGTTGTCCATGGCCGGGAAAGCCGTGACGGGACTGGGAAAGCAGATTACGCCACTGGGTCACCTGCTGCCTCCGATTGAGCACCTGCGCTAGTGCTTTCCATGGCGTCGGAGGGACCAGCGAGATCGAGGTCCTCAGCGGACGCCAGAATCTCCAACTCATCCTCAGACGCAGAGCTTGTAGGAAGTGGTGGGATGGGTGCCACCACAATGTCGTTAGCCATGGGGACTTTCTTCTTCTTCTGCTTCTCTCACTGTGCCTTTGGTGGTTCAGGCTGGGAGGGCGTCACTGGGTCAGGGACAGACGACGACCGTGTGTCCCTACGACCAGGGACCGGTGGGTGGTTGAGCCACTTGTGGCTGTCGGCTTTGGTACCGGTCGGAACTTGCGAAGGGAGGTCCCCAAGGGACCCCTTCCTGGCGAGAGGAGCCGAAGAAGTCTCACGCTTCTCCGGCTGGGAAGGGGGAACTGATGTCCCCACTGGTTGGAGGGGCGTTGCTCCTGAAGTAGATGGAGCAGGGGCAACAGGGAGTGTAGTGCCCCCCACCATCAAGGGGGCAGGTGTGGTTCTCTGGCTCTGAGAGCTAACGTTGTGTGGCGCAGCTATAGGAACTGTAACAGGAGCGACAGTGGCAGCATAAGTACTGGATGCAGTCGTTCAAACTTACGCTTAGCCTCAGTGTAGGTCAGCCTATCCAGGGTCTTGTATTTCATTATTTTCCGCTCCTTCTGGAGAATCTTACAGTCCGGCGAGCAAGGGGGATGGTGCTCCCCGCAGTTGACACAGATGGGAGGCGGGGCACATGGAGTATCAGGATGGGATGGTCGACCACAATAGCGACATATGAGGCTGGAAGCACAGCGAGAAGACATATGGCCAAACTTCTAACACTTGAAGCACCGCATCGGGGGAGGGATATAGGGCTTGACATCACAACGGAATACCATCACCTTGACCTTCTCAGATAACGTGTCACCCTCGAAGGCCAAGATGAAGGCACCGGTGGCAACTTGACGATCCCTCGGACCCCGGTGGACGCGCCGGACGAAATGGACCCCTCGTCGCTCTAAGTTGGCGTGCAGCTCGTCATCGGACTGTAAAAGGAGATCCCTGTGAAAAATAATGCCCTGAACCATATTTCAGCTTTTATGTGGAGTGATAGTAACAGAAACATCCCCCAGCTTCGTACAAGCGAGCAAGGCTCGTGACTGGGCACAGGATGCTGTTTTTATTAAGACTGACCCTGACCGCATTTTGGACAAGCCCTCCACCTCCCCGAACTTGTCCTCTAAATGTTCGACAAAGAACTGAGGCTTCACAGACACAAACGATTCCCTGTCAGCTCTGGTACAGACGAGACACTGGGGCGAATAACTTTCGCTCTCATTCATAGCCTTTCGTTCCTCCCATGGTGTGGCCAGGGAGGGGAACGATTTGGCGTCATACACATTAGCCTTAAAGTGAGCTTTGGAACGCTTAGAGACTGCTGACGGCTGGCCACCAGCGAGAGATGATGTACCACGCATCATTGCGGGTCATCCGCCCTGATGCCACCTACTTCGACCAAGGGCCCTCCCCACGGGCGCCACCCAGCCACAGCAAAGGCCACCTGGCAGGAGGGCCATTGCCGGGAGTCCCGATGCCCCAGGGAGATGGGCATCTACTCCTTGGCATACGTGGGGAGTTAACGGCGCAGGCATCAGTAGAGCGTTCCCTGTGTTTTCAGGGGGTACAACCAAGAGGGTAAATGGCGGCCCCACCACAACGGACTGGCTACCGTGCTGGATGTTAGGTGACATGTGGTCCATGGGCGTCGTCAGTGCAGAAAATGGCCCTGCACAGTGCTTGGCAGAAAGTGCACGCATGAGCGTATCCATGCCCAAGCGATGGAGAGCGGGCAGGACTGCAATGCAACGACGAATAAGCTGGCGAACGTTCTCAACGCAAGGTGGACACAATGCACCAAGTAAGGCGCCCTTCCCCAATCGGCTCGCTCTTCGGAACAATTCAGAAAGATGGAGGACAAACCCGAGAGGGGACCATCACATAAGGCCGAAACATTTGTGACTCCTTTTAGTCGCCTCTTACGACAGGCAGGAATACCGCGGGCCTATTCTTACCCCCGAACCCGCAGGGGGAGAGATTGTAAAAGCCTTAAAAACGACAAATCGCCAGAAGCTGCGAGGAGTACTATTTCCAACCATGATGAAACCGAAGTACTGTTCTGTTTCCAGTCGCTAACCACAGCTGACTAACACTTGATGTCACTTCATGTGGGTAGGGGGACAAACAAATGAAATAGCTGAAGGAGGGGAGCGCAGGTGGAGACACAATAAGAGCCAAGATGATCCGGAAAGGTGGTGATAATCTTGCAGAACACTAACCGGTGATAATTCCAAGGATCGAAGGAAAAGTACCAACAAAAATGGGAAACGCTGCTAATATATCAAGCCCATAACGATAATACACACATTTGTGTTATCCTCGTTTGAGTGGCCCTGCTTAGTCTAAGATAAATGATCCTGTCCAACTGCCTCCTGTAAAGAACTTAACTCTTGACAAACAGTAATTGGTGAATTCAGGCTTGTCTCTGGCGAGGGCGTTGAACAGCAGAGCAGATCTTCGTTCTCAGACAGTTCACTGAAAAACGAATAACACGGTAAAGAACTACAGATTTTATTGATTGAACACCTGGGAGCGTTTCTCAAAGGGAACTTTTCATATTAAGTAGAGATCAACTCTACGACCCATGCAGGAAACCAGTCCTACAGCTCAGGGTCGCTGCTTTGGTTCAGGTATGTCTCGAGACCGTTCTGGATTCAGCTACACCAAACTTTGGTCCTACCCACTTGCTGAGGTATGTCAAGTATGGAGAAGGGAACTCTTAACTGCCTGCTTTCCACTGGGTGACTGCATGGAAGTGAGTTAAGGATAAACCTATTCGCGTTATTTTTAAGTGGAAAGAGAGTGGTAGAGAGACTGACTATGGAACAGAGAGGCGATAGTGTCAGTGGTAGAGACAGAAACTAGTGGAGACAGTTGCAGAGAATGAGAGAAGCTTCCTCGAGTCATCGTCGCCGATTGTGTGTGTGTGTGTGTGTGGGGGGGGGGGGGGGGGGGGGGGGGGACTTGTCAGCTTTTCCGCATCCGCTGTAGCCACGTTTTTGTTTCCCGTGCTAGGGGAGTACGAATACTTAACTGTAAAGAGATTCGGTGGAAAGATGTAGAATGGTCCACGATTTTGTGCTCTGACAGAGGCATTATTACGTTGTTGGTGGTGTACATCCGCACAGAGGGGATACCCTCCTATATGAATACATACATTTGAAGCGGGAAAATCTGTAGTAAATAGCTGGTGTAATAAAAACATGGAAGAAACGCCGATAGAAGCACAGTGACATTATTAGCTGAAGACTCAAAATCTGAGAGATTTGCAGTATTCTCTGTCTGTATAGTGACCAACACTGCATTCTTGTGATGCAAGTAAGTACTTTAGCTAGAGCGATTATTACAATGGAATACCAGTTACGGGAACGGCTACTGTATCCTCTATGTCGCTGTACGTGACTGTCAGAGTGTGTCACTAATTATCCATCCCAGAGCCTGATACCAGTTTGATGTTGCCGAAGTCACAGCTTGCAAGGACAGCAAAAATATTCTCGTCAGTATCTTGCGTGGTTATTGACCAAATTAAGGAATTTATTATGCCATAATTTCCTCATTAAGGCGTACAGTATAGTACAAGTTCAACGAAATAAGACAAATAATAGTTAGGAACTGGAACAACAGAGTGCTTGTCGATTCAGCGTATATTCCGTGTGTATACCTGGAATTCATCCATCCAGTGTTGGTGAATGAGAGCACTTACTGACTTCCAACAAACTTTATACAACTTCAAACCTTTCGTGAACATTTACACGTTTACATGCTTCTGATCAGTTAACACATTAACCAATTTACAGATCGATCAGTCTGAAGATCTTATGCATGGGGTTCTTTATACAATCAGAGTTTAGTAACAACATCTTTAAGACCTCTATGAGGCACATCATTTTCAGACACATTTACAGTCATGGTAATATCACTGTAATGATACGTTTGCGTTGAAAATAACTTAAGCCCACTAAGTAGTAACTTGTAACAAAGTTCTTTGTTTTTTGACGAGAACTAAAGTATTTTGCAAACCAGTATTTGAATAATACATTACTCCGTTCATAAACATTATTTTAGTGCAAATACTACAATGAAGAAACGAAGTGTTTTGTTCAGTCATTAGCAGTGAAGACATTGGTTTAATTCATTGGAGAACTTTGCTACAAATTTTACAGACTTGAGTAGTATTCCTACAATGAAACCTGAACAGATAATTGTATGGGCATCACAGAATAACAAGGTATTTCTATTACTGCATACCGAGATTCATTAAGGAAGACTGAAGGAATGTCTTAAGTGCAAGCACGTTTTTGCAGTGCCAGATAAGTTTCTCCTCAACAAAGTTTTCACAATATACAACTCTATGTTAAATTTTCAATGAACAACAAACTTCCAAAGAACACAACTAACATTGGGAATACCAGAGGAATTTGATGCTGAATTTGTGAATAATTTTATATCTAATAATTGCACATAATTCTACTTGTTACACAGTAGCAAATGTTTCAAAACTAGATATACAGAACACTGCATAGATAATTGAGCTTCAGTAATACAAACATTTGGCATACATCTGACCATTAAAATACACGGTATTTCACGATTCCTGTTACAGGCAAGCTTAATTGATGAAGTTTTGGTAAGGAGCTTACGTCTAGAATGTAGTCTCCTCTACAACCCGTCAACGCCTGTATTAGGAATCTTGGAACACCCTCCACACATGGGACAACAGCGAGAGCAAACTATAGATTTTGTATCGTCCTTCGGGTGGCGAGGAGTCGAAGGACATTCACATAACCTTCAGTGCATCCAAACACACAACAGTAAGACATCCGTAATGAACAAGTGCAACAGCCAAACTGGCTTTCTCGAAATTTTACACGAGTTGTGCTCAGTATAATTCAGTGTACTTTATGTATGAACACAAAACTACAACTCAGTCTCAATTATTGTATAGCTTGGCAATTTTATACCGAATAGCTTGACTGTAGTGTCACAATAAATGAATGCATTACAATAGATAAGGTTCAAATCCCGCGACAACATTTTTTTGATCACAAAAATTGAGTGGGTAACCGCACTTTACAATGTTTATACAAGTCTTAATTTTCACGTTATAAGGAGAAATTACATAGAAGCTCTACATTCATATCACAATCTTTCACAAATTACTCTATTAAATAAACCTCTTTATTCCACTAGCTTTATCATCTAGTCAATCACTGCCCCCACCCCCCAGAATATAGCAATGGAAAATGTAGTACCAGAATGCGTGTACATGAAAATCAAAGGTGTGCATTGCAAAAAACACATTTTCCTGTAAAAACAACCACACCAATCTAGCTGCAGTGTAGTTAAACAACGTTGAACAGCTCGGTGTGTTTATTTTATTAAAAATTCATCTATATTTAATGTGTTTGTCATCACTGAGAATGAGCTGAACAATAAACCGGTTGAGCGTTTATGACTATTAAATAAATGGCCAATACAGTGCCTTTGTGATTTCTTTCAGAACATTTAATTCGAAAATCATTCATTCTGCCTACCTATTACACGTAAATTATTCATATGTTATATTACAGCTGTCAATTACCCTAACTTATCCAGTACATTCATTTCAACATGCACATTACATTCAACGGAAGTTACTTTACTCGAGATACTCATGCTATAGCCTCGATGTTAGTCGAACACACATTTCGTCACCTGCGGCAGTTGGATCTTCACAGGCTCTCTGCTGCAATATTCTTTCCGAAGAGAGGCAGAGAATAACCATAGAATATTCAGTAATAAACATGCTATATGAGTATTAAATACAATCAATGGGAGAAGAAGCAATGGCACATCCATAAACAGCTTGTGAAGAAGTGGAACTAGACTAGGATTTATTTTTCCCCCTTTAATTCTGCCCTTGCTCGTGTGGCGTTCTTGTCCCCCTCCCGGTCACAGCTGATGTCACTGCAACACATCACACCAGAGGTAACTGTAACTGGTATTACACTGAAGAAAGATCAACAAAAGTGATTGGGACACAACATTTGCTCTCGCGATAACACGTCTCTTCATACTCTGGTAACCTGTATCACTGCACTGAACAACGTCAACAAAAAAGACTATCCAGAATTAAAGTCTCCACAGATCTTTGAAGGCAGGTGGTAATTCCTTGTGCCACGCATCACATTGCACTCTGCTTGTTATCCTGTCTCCCTCAAGAAATATTCGGATGTAAGTCCAGTGTCAGACCGACTTAGGACCGGCTGCCATAGAGCTACCGCTGTTCTTTGAACTTTTTATGGAACGCTCACAGTCCTGTCACATCCCACTGGTTGGCCCATGAAACATCGTGATAGAATGAATACAGTGTGAGACGCCAGCCTTAGTGGAAGTTCCAAGATGTCCGCTTTCACGCCAGGCTAAAGTAATAGTCCACTGGTATTTAAGACTGCATTCAGCTGAAAATTCTTTGAGATACAACGATGTGTTACGAGTGACTGTCTGTGACTGCATGCTTTGGATTCTAACTTGCTTGTACATCAGTCGTCGTCTACTCTTCGTATCTTTGTATCTTCGTTTCTTCCCTCTTATGTTGGACGTTTCAGCAAAGGGTGAATCAAGTACATAACATGAAGAATTTGGCTAGCTGGTTGGCAGGTACAACTTATTTGTCACAGTTTTAACACTTTTGTGAAACGATGTTGGCCTATGGGCAGCTTATGTACCGATCCCAAATGGAAGACCGCAGGTGAATATATTTCGGGCCTTTTGTCACGCTGAGTAGACATATTACGGTCTTTCTGTCACCAAAGGTGCTGAACCATCTTCTTCAGTAAGAGTCATTTCTTCTAGTAGTGGTCACCACAATACAAATGAAGACGTCTGTGTTGTCTGGGGGTGACTGTACTTCGCCCCAAAGCACTCTCGGTACACAGCCTTAGAAGATGCAGTGTTTCGGAGTTGTCACTGGTGCCTCAATTTCAGCAACGGTCCCCCACAATGTTTCTTCAATTTCACTTCAGTCTTCTCTTCACATCTGGCATTAACAGCATTACTTTCGTTCTGTCCCTCAGGAACATCCAACCCAGTAAGTAACGCCACAGTGATTTTGGAACACCAACCTCCTCTGTCTCAGTTCTTCACTCATCTCGCTGCAGTGTTGAAGTGTTGTCCTTCTCTCTAGGATTGTCCCTGTAGTAATGGCTCCAATATGGGGTTACCAGTTTCCACTGTTCTCAGTTACTTCTTTTGGTGATGATACTTCCGAGAGCAACAACAATTACCATTTTATGTGGCTTACGTATCTCACCCACTTCACTTTCGATGCAGAGAGACGTCCCCAACTTCAGATCACATTTTTTCCAAATGAGAGGAGTTTGAACCAACACTGCTGTCTACAAATCCATTATGGCCTATTCTGATCTCACCATCTCTTCGTCAGCCTTTATGTCCAGGGCTTGTCCTCAAGCTTGTGAGGAACAGGATTCTTGCACGTATAGATTACCAGCCTTGTCAAGTAACCCTCAGTTAAGAGGACCACATCTTATCTTGTGGGTTTGCACCACTGGGAGGGCTGACTTCGCTTTGTCTATGGAGGCCATCCTGCCCATGGTATTTAAGGTTAGAGGAAGGAAATGAATGACTCCCTCGGGCCTCGCAACCTAATACCGTCGGGGTCGAAAAAATCAAGAGTTGGCCAAGGGAGGCCGACAGAAAAGAAAAAAGAGGTCTGCAAGTAAGGGGAAGCAGTTTCAGAGCAGCCAGACATGAGATTATCTTTTGGAAGATCGTCAATGACTATTTGACACAAAGAGAAGAAAGATTCTTATATTAAGCGTTAGATTACAAATATTACTTACAGCTTGCTTACATGGGTTGTTGAGTGAACTAAACGCGTTTTTTCTGTCTGTGCATAAAAAGGTTTAACAGTAACAGAACTGTTATTCAATAAATGTAATTTCTACAACATGCAGACACTTTACAGAGACTTGTTACATGTAACATTCGATTAGACACTGAAAGCTGTGTATGTTTACCTGCTACACACAGGTTACTCCTTAGCTAGAAATTATATTTACTAGACATGACAGTACTTTCCTAATTTTAATAATAGTTGAAGTAACTACCCATGATGTTTGAACTCGTCATAATACAAAAGATAATATTCTATATAACAAACTTAAAATAGTTGCAATGAGATCTTACAATCGTTCTCTAAAATACCAAGACATTCAATGTGTGTCTCTACAAAAGCATCGTTGAGCAACAACACACGGCATGTTTAGCACAAAGCACACACATTTTAGAGTGATGTGACTCCATCAGTTGAAATATTATAATGCGAAATTTATTGTCATGGTGGTAACCAAATTCATGTTTGGGTTCGACTACGTTCAAATGGCTCTGAGCACTACTGGACTCTACATCTTATGTCATCAGTCCCCTAGACTTAGAACTACTTAAACCTAACTAACGTAAGGACATCACACACATCCATGCCCAAGGCAGGATTCGAACCTGCGTGTCTTGGTTGAAGTCATTATTTAGAGAAGCCATCACATCCTCTGTATGTAATATGGAAGCACATAGGTACTTTCTAAAAACATTGTGTAGCCTGTTCTGTAACCGATGTAATCAAAAATACAAAGTTTTAAAAATGACATTTAAAAGCTCATTAACACATTCTCCACACATGTGGGCTAACAATTTATCTACTGCATATCAAGTTAGATTATCACTTGTTCTATGTGAGTCCACAGCCTTCAAATATTCCAAAAACGTACACATTGTTATAGGCTGTATGTTAATCATTTATTTGATGTGCTACTGGCCAGTTTAGACTACCATGCTATTATGAAGCACCTATGGAAAGAGCTTACCAACACAAAGTAATATTTTTTATTTCTGTAAACAGTATAAAAGTTACATATTATGACAGTCCAATTTCAGTTTGCATTGTCAGCCATTATTTAAAGGTGCGGCACACAAAATTATCAATGCACATATGAAGCCATACATGCATAATAGAATCCTTTGTATCAAATTAAATTAAAGAGAATTGAAGTATGTGAATATCTGTGGACAATGTAAGTTTACGATCAAGATTCTGTCTTTTCACTTCAGAACCACATTAATTGTGGTTTGTACATGATACAATCTATTAGTAACATCAACATACAGAGTCAAGTTCTAGTTAGCTGTTCTCATTTCTGCCACAGACACAATGAAGACAATATAGAAGTCAGTCTATAATGTAAGCACATATAACTGAACGTTTAACATACATCTTTAAAGCTAACATAGGATGTTTTACAAATAGCTGGGTAAAAGTTCGAGACAACTGAGGAATAATATTTTAAGTATTTTCAAATTATGGAACATGTACCACAAATGTTAGCTATAACTTACACGAAGGTCAACAAACATTTTCTATATCAATGGTTTACAATATTGTGCAGTGCATAAATCTGCAAATATCGTTATGTCTATATGGGGTGTACAGAATAAGACATTTAGTCTTATAACTGAAATTCATGACGTTCTGATTGGCACAAACATTTGTAACAGTCGTTTTACAATGCTTGCAGGAAACAATAATGTAAGAGCTTCAATAATGGCATTTTGTGAAGTGCTTATGTCTCCTTTCAAAGAGAGCAAATTCAAATGACATTGTACAAATATAAATTACAGTAGATTTGTGGAATACAAATATTTTGAAGAGCGTTTCTGGATAAGGAAAC
Organism: Schistocerca piceifrons; assembly: GCF_021461385.2. Taxonomy (NCBI): domain Eukaryota; kingdom Metazoa; phylum Arthropoda; class Insecta; order Orthoptera; family Acrididae; genus Schistocerca; species Schistocerca piceifrons. The sequence goes on from NC_060139.1 coordinate 1,032,484,349, forward strand.
CAGCTCTAAGCATAGAAATTCCAATTTCATTAATTACTTTTAAGTACTAGTATACACTTGCAGTTCTCAATATGTCAGAGAGTCAATTAACATGAAAAAGTATTGAATTTTACGCTAACTGTTGAATACGTATCATGAGTCTGTAACAATGTGAAAGGAAATCATATCAAGACAGTTAAATTTTTCAGTTGACATTATTACTAAGAAAACTATGGCTTCTTAAACTAATAATTCCTTCCTGACAAGCGAGAATGACCAAAACCAGCTGCATTACAAAAGTAACATCCCACTAAACTATGGCAGGTAACATACTGAAGAACATACAAACAATGAACACGAATACATTATATGTAGTATTAGGTAAAATCAATTACATGCTAAATTCGTACAAATGAATGACAAAAATATTTTGTTGACTACAGCTGTGTTACTATTTTTTTTTTAATCATCAGAATGACAAATATCTGTACAGGGCATATGTATTCTTACTGTAAAGGTGCCATCAAGCGTAATAGAAAAGGCAATGTACAAACCTTAATTTATGTTAAAGGCACGAAACTCCCTTGTCAAAGGCACCTGAATCACTAAAGATACTCAAGTCTAATACAACTGAATCATATCAAGCAACATATGATGTATTATAGTGCCATCTCTTCATAATGTTATACTTCATAAATGAGACAATGTGTTTATCAAATAATCATATCAAATAGCTATCCCTACATAAGCTTATGCACAATCACATTAAATTGCCAGACAACACATCAACAAAACAAGTGTTTTGTAATGAAACCATGAATCAATTGTATCAGTAGCACATGAGACAAGGGGGTGGAATGTGAACATTAACAGGCAACCAGTATTACCAATCATACTGAGAGTGCTTCTGACATTTTTATATGCACAATTATTCACTGCAAAGTGAACTATCCGCAACTGAATCACAGACGTTCGCACATAAATATATTTACATGAAAATATATTATACAAATATCACGAATTTGTGATACAAGCACTCTCACAGAGAGGCTCAAACGCCCAGTGTAGCTACACATAATGTTCAGGTAACAATGTAGACATTACAGTTAGTAATAGGAAACCAAGCTCAAACTACCATGTCATGTACGTAACTATAACCTATTAAGTAATACGATAGTAACAAGTGTCGGAACATATTAAGCTTATTTCTATGGTCAAGTTTCAAAAGCGCGGATAAAAACTATGGTAATGGAAAGGCTAAAGGACACAAAGCGGGTATATAACACATTTGTTGATTTAAGCCTTGTTTATCTCAAATGCATATCATGGAATTCAAAGAAAAGGAAGTGTGTTAAAATTTCACACTGATAAAATAGTTTTCATAGGACAAGATTCATTAGAGCTTAAGCAAACTTTGAAAATGTATTTGGCCTTCTCCAGTAACAAATTAGGAGAAAAAACCTTCGCTACTGGGTTTTTAATTGCTGTTATTGTTTATTGATTAAGCTGCCAATTATTTGAAGCTGTTTTATACACTGCAGTTTCTTTAAACTTCTGATACTGTGCTAAATCCTTAACGACAGACATTTAAAACATTGCCAAGTTATAGAACAGTGGACGAATATAGTCTTTCTTGTGCGTCCTGATCCACTTTGCACACAATTTATGACAAATAGGTTTTTTCTTATGTTTAACCTTTGATTCAAGATTGTACCTCTTAATGAGCAAATGGTGACAATAATTATATGTAATACTGGAAATAAAAAAGCTGACTGCATCAAAAAAAATTACGTTTCTGTTGACCCAAGAAGCTGCCTGATAGGCAAAACGAAACTGGTACTGCATGTCACCTATCTGGTTATTCTTTTAGTAGTATCTGTGGAATTGGGTTTAGCGGAAAAATGCCCTCTGTCCTGTGTCCATCCTCGCCTGTTTTATATTTAACATCTGCCTGCAGTAGTGAGTGGTGTAGAGTGCGATTTACCATGTTTGCACATGACACTAGCATGGCAGCAGAATATCTGTTAGGACGATGAGTGGAACATTTGCGAATTATAGCCTCCTTGACCCGTAATGGTGGCACCACAGGAATCGGAGGAGAGCAGCGAGGAGTCATGTGGTGGAGACCAGTGTGACAAGGTAATGTTGACTGCAGTATGTCCTTACTTGCATGGTAAAAGTCCTTGAATTGTCGGTTTGGGATGAGATTACTGATGATTATTGGACTTCCCTATGGATTAATATGGTGTTACTTGTGGCTAGCAAATGATTTATTCTATACATCAGCTTGCACATCCCTATACATTTCTATACCTCCATTTTGCTTAAAGCTGTCTTGCATTTTCGTGGCTCTAAGAGGCAGATTTTTTTCTTGTGTGAACTTACTTCCGATGGTCGTCGCAGTATCAGGATATTCACAGTTTGAGATACTTACGACTTTTCTCATCTCGCAATACCCTTCTGATCATATTCCCCATCTTGTTGGCCAGATATGGCATATGGCCTTGTGTGTGAGAAGTGTCAGCAGTCAAAGCCTTTTATTACTTCAGTAACACATGGACAGAGAACATTAGTGAGTACATTAAACATATATTCTCACTAGTTATATTGAATGGAAGGTCAAACACTCATTGCTTCTAACCTCTGATGGGTTTGATGTAACCCTGTATAGAGATGTGGGTTTACTTAAAGACTGTAGCAGAATGTGATTAACTGATGTATATAGTTGTGTGATTAATAAGAGGAATGAATTTGAAAGTGAGAATATCCTCATTAATGCTCTCACTGTAGTTATCATGTGACTAGTTCTTGGAAACTAACATTCTTGAAATCGATAGCCACCACAGAACAATTACGGTTGTTTCGATCGTGTGTGAAGAAATGAGTGTGACAGATGTTGCGCTTGGATGGGCATTCCATTCCCAGTAAATGTCTGCGTCTGTAATGACTTGACATCAGTTGCCACCGACTGGTGGTTAACAGCTGTTAGGTATAGTGGGAGCCACAGTGGATGGGTCAACTTCGGTTGGCCAAGGCCTGGTCAAAGGAAACTACGTTGCATTCTGCTAACCTCGTTTTCGCCTGTGTTTCAGATCTTCGTTATTGCATTTGATGTATCATATGTTTCAGTTTTACCTTGGGTCTAAGGTGTGTGAACTGTGGTGTCACCGCCAGACACCACACTTGCTAGGTGGTAGCCTTTTAAATCGGCCGCGGTCCGCTAGTATACGACGGACCCGCATGTCGGCACTGTCAGTAATTGCAGACCGAGCGCCACCACACGGCAGGTCTAGAGAGACGTACTGGCACTCGCCCCAGTTGTACGGACGACTTAGCTAGCGATGCAACACTGACGAAGCCTCGCTTATTTGCAGAGAAGATAGATAGAATAGCCTTCAGTTAAGTCAATGGCTACGACCTAGCAAGGCGCCATTTATCCTTTGCTATGTATCTAATGAAGCATGTACAGTAACAAGACCAATGTTCACCAAATGTGGATTAAAGTTAAGTATTCCAGAAGCTACGTACTTTTCTTTATAGCATTCATTACGTATCCTGTTTCAGACCTCACGCCAGCCTGCGTGAGTTTAAACGCGTGACTTTCGGTTACCCGTCACTTGTGGACTGGCTGTCTTGTCAGTCCACAACATGAACTGTGTAAAGATTTTAATTTATCTCCCACTGTTTACTGACCTGCATGTCTGTCTCACTCATTGACTTTGCTTACACGATTATTTTGCGACTTAAAAAGCAGGTTTTGTCTCAGTGTTCTAATAAATTGTGCAATTGAAGGACTGTTATTACTTGAATGTATGATTCTTGTGGATTCCCTTAATTCGTCTCTTTTGACGTAAAAATCTTGCCACGTATTTAACGTTTTGTTTTAATAAGCGTTTTGAAGTGTTACCCTTTTGAGACCCTGTCCTTGCTCCAGATACCACTTGGTATGACTTGCTGTTGACTTCTTTTTCGCCCCATCTACGCAAGCTAAGTTGATCTAAACTGCATAATATACACAGAAAGCTAGATTAATACAATGACAGGCAGCAGGTGAGTGAGTTGGTAGCACCACGTTCCTGGGCATTTGCACCAACTGCGACATACACTGGGAACATCATACTCATCGAAAAAATGAGCTCAGCAGCTTTTGCATCAAGGCTGCTTTCTCACATCGGAGATGAAACCGCCACGAAAGCATCTTAGTTTGTTTCTGAGCACTCTGTGACACCATACAGAATTATGTTCTGGACCATCTATTCTCTTCCCCATACTATCTCCACTGATTAGTAATGTGAGTAGACTCATGTGTAAAATAGGTGGAAGAATATCCTGTTTCGAGTGTTCTCAGCGGGCTAAACGATTTGACAGTGCTTCTCAATAACTTATTTCTCTAATTTCTTTTGCTATCAAAGACTCCATTGTCTTTTTGCACACAACTCACCATATCACACCTGTAACATCGAGAGATTGTCCGCAATTTGTATCTGCACAGCAAGTGGACTAATGTGTGCAAACTTAGCTTACCACTTAGTTCAGATGTTTTGTCTACTTCTGCGCTGTCTTCAAGCCCAGGGTGTCATTCTATATAAATATGAATCTGGCCCTGTGAATCAGCTAATATCATGTGCGAATGGTAGCAAAAATCATTGGAAATGCTGTTGTCACTTAACTCGACTGCATGAATTCAGGTGAAAGTATGGAGTATATTCTACGAAGACGAAACAGCTATTCCCTTATTTGTTCTCCATACAACTTAACTGTGCTTTCAAGGGTGAAGTGATGCACAAAAATCATGATCAGTTACTTTCGACACTTAATAACAAAATATTTAACTTTTGACATTGAGCCGTGGTGCGCCTTTTCTGGCACACCAGCTATGTGGCACGACTACGACCTTTGCCCCTGTTGTGATCTGCCGGTGGGTACTGGCGGTAGGTGAGTTGGTCGTCGGAGTCCCTACGAGGCGCTAGGAGGCACTTGAGAGGACGACGCAGCAAACACATGGGCTCAGCCAGCGGTTTGTGGTGGACCTGTCTGATGTCAACTTCAGGTGCTGCTCGTCGCATTGCTTTGGGGCCTGTTTTCTCGTAGAGACCCAACCCATGAGACCATCCCTAACAACGCTCTCCTTCGTATGTGTAAGTGGTTTTGGTGCCTTCGTTTCGTCAAACGATTTGCGTTGCAGCGAGTGTATTTTTTGGTCGGTTGTAAGTTGTCGATATAAAAGCAGCCAGCAGAGTCTGTGTGACTGTATGCAAACCAGGAATTACTATTTGCTTTAAAATCCGCTGGTTAGATGACTAAGTGCAGATTGCCACTTAGGGTTATTACCATCAAGTGACGTCCCTGGTACATTGCTGTATAACGAAAGTTTGCAACCAGTTGTTCTGTTATTAGTAAAACTTGTAAAGCTAGTCATTTTATGTACTTCCTTATATACGTGCACTTACTGAATGCACTTACTGGACAGTAATTGGTTTGTGTTTTCTATTGTTTAACGCATACTGACTGATGTTTGGTTGGTGCTTGCTGTGTCTTCTGTGGTCTGTGTTCCAGTTCCTGCGAGTTGGGATGCCTGGGTGCGCCGCCACATTCCGCTTCAGTGCACAGAAGCTGTGACGTGTCATCCAGTGGGAAGTGACTCCCTGTTGGGCACCGGCGTTTAGGTGATGTTTTGGACGGCTGGTCTGCTGCTCCCAGTATTTTAATTTACGTCACCTTTTGCCTAGGGGAGCCGGACGTAACTGCCCATTTGATGAAAACCTACTACCTTATGTTTTTTCAAAAAAAAAAAAAAATTTGCTTGCCAATGAATTATATTAAGTATAACGTATTGTACTGGTTGTGTTTTTGCTCAAAAAAAATTTACTTCAGATTTATTGTTCATTAACTAATTCTAAAGATGGGTCAGATAATTTCATTTGCTGCTTGCTTGAAAAGGAAACTATTGGTCATTCTGGACTGTAAGACAGCCACATGTTGACTGTATGTAAGCTGTTTTATAAATGTAGCCTTGAATAAATTATTTATTTATTGACCTACTAGTGCTTGTTGTTTAAGGAGTGACATTATAGGGGCCTTGTCGTTCCACGCTAATCCCGACTTCCTAAGTTACATATTGAATTTGTAGGTGTTTCTAGGAAGTGTCCTATATATGACCCTGTGTGGTGCTAGGAAACCAACAACTGTCTGCTAGACAATAGCTGCATGTCTCAATGTATGCGAAGACATTATAGAACAGAGAAAGAATGACATATCAGAAGCTCCTTTTACAGTGGCACATACCTAGGAAAATGGGAGCAGTTGGTTGGTTGAGGCTTAAGGGACCAAACAGCAAGGTCATCAGTCCCTTGTTTCAAATATGCGCCATTCCGCTAATGGGACAACTCAGTAAAGTCAGAACAATAAAACGGAAAAAGGGGAAAAACGTAAAAAGGCAGTCATGTTGTCACTGGTAAAAAACAAAATGAGGGAAGTCGGCAACAGAACGAACCCAGCACTATGCTGAAGCAGCATAGGCAAGACCACCTGTGACTTAAAAGGTACAACTGCTATAATGTAGAAAGGACGTATGGGAATAGAAAGACTAACCAAGCCTTAAAAAAAGGGTAAAAACAGAGTAAAAGGGGAAGAAAAGAGGAATTCGGTCAGGGAGGTGAATCAGGAATCTCCGAACACTGCTTACAGTGGGAGACACCCAAACACTCACGGCCCCACCCCAACACCAGAGAGAGATTAAAAACCTTAAAACTGAGAATAAAAACCACTTTCCCGGAGGAAACAGAGAACCAGAGAGACCATCTGGGAATCGTCAGCCAACATCAAAGGTAAAGTGTGGGGGAGTCTGAACTTAGCACGCAGAGCCAAAAGAAGGGGGCATTCAACCAAAATGTGGGCTACTGACTGGAAGGCTCCACAACCACAAAGTGGGGGTGGCTCATCCTGCAAAAGAAAACCATGGGTCAGCCTGGTATGGCCAATACGGAGACGACACAGTTTGGTCGAGTCCTTTCGGGAGATGCGAAAGGAACGCCACGGGCCTGGTGTCACCTTAATTGCATGAAGTTTATTAGACAGGGGAGTAGCCTCCCAAGAATTGGCCCATGACTGTGCGAAGTGGGATTTGATGTGAAGCCGTAAATCCGCTGCAGGAAGGGCTACAGAAGACGGGGGGTAAGTAACTGCTCCCCCAGCCAAACGATCAGCGAGCTCATTACCCGGGATACCCACATGGCCAGGGACCCAAAGGAAGTCAATAGAACAAGCAGCACGGTGAATATCGGCGAGATGGTCATGGATGGCAGAGACCAAGGGATGGCGCGAAACACACCGGTCAATAGCAAGAAGGCCACTCATCGAGTCCGTACATAACAAAACGTGGTTGTGTTGGGATTGTTTAATAAAGGTAAGGGCCTGGGAAATTGCCATCAATTCCGCAGTAAACACCCCACATGTAGGTGGCAGTGTTGTGTCTAGGCAAGACAGCCTAGACACAGTGAGAGGAAGCCGAAAGGCACACGCTTAAACTCACGCTGGCTGGCGTTAGGTCTGAAACAGGATACGTAATGAATGCTATAAAGAAAAGTACGTAGCTGCTGGAATACTTTACTTTAATCCACAATTGGTGAACATTGGTCTTGTTGATACAGTATTATCTCAATATAACTTGGTGATGGTGCCTTGCTAGGTCGTAGCAATTGACTTAGCTGAAGGCTATGCTAACTATCGTCTCGGCAAATGAGAGCGTATTTGTCAGTGTGGCGTCGCTTGCAAAGTCGGCTGTACAACTGGGGCGCGTGCTAGTAAGTCTCTCTAGACCTGCCGTGTGGTGGCGCTCGGTCTGCTATCACTGACAGTGGCGACATGCGGGTCCGACGTATACTTACGGACCGCGGCCGATTTAAAAGCTACCACCTAGCAAGTGTGGTGTCTGGCGGTGACACCACAGGCAGCAGATGACTTTCCGTTCCAACAGAGGACGTGAAGACATACCAAGCACGATCAGCAGATTTAGAGCCATCAGTGTAAAAAACAACAGCATCCAGAAACTCCCACAAAATTTGGCGGAAAAAGGAACGGAACACCACCGGGGGGATGGAATCTTTCTGTTATATCCCAGCCAGTAATGCCACCCGAGCCCGCTGCCAAAAGGTTGGCAGCATCAAAGTCCGGACGCCGTCCGCATAAGCAGCGCCAGTGAGACAGGAAATCGCCGCAAGTCTGCGTGCGCCACCGCTGGCTTCTGCTTCTTAAGCGCTGGAGTCGCGAGTGCTAGGACAGTTCTGTATCCGCCGCTCAGTTGTATACTCGCCACCGAATTGTGTACTTGCTACTCAGTTGTGTGTTCATCGCAGCAGTTGTTTGTCGTCAGCCGACGCTGACCTAGCCGCTCCGACTCGAACTAGACAGATTTCTGTACACACGGAGTTCACTACTGAGTTGCTGTATCTTCGTTAATAAAGATAAGTACCGACTTTTATTTAATCAGAGTGTTTGGGTTTTCATCTTTCTGTTCACTGTTCCAGCGGACCGGTCGGCCCGCTATTAAAAGTGTGGCGGTGACTTCGTAAGCCGTTTCTACAGCGAATTGTTTGTCGCTACGAAAGCCGCCACAAAACTTTCGGACCGCGGCGGAGAGCCATCCGAAGTCGAGGCCGAGGAACTAACCAAGGAGGAGTGCAGGGGTGGGAGCGAGGAAGACAGGACAAAGAAGGAAGCTGAAAATCATGGTAAAGAGACGCAAGGCGCAGCCCAACCAGTAAACCCGCCCGAAGGCGGGAGTCGGGTGGGCGACGTCCATGGTCTGGGAACAGGATAGAATAGGAAGAATGAGTGGGAGAGGAACGGATAGTGAGTGCATAAGACACCAGAAGCTGGGACCGCAGAACAGAAAGGGGGGGAGGATCCCAGCTTCAACCAGGAGACTATCAACGGGGCTAGTAGGGAAGGCACTGGTGGCCAAACGGATACCACGATGGTGGACTGGATCCAGCACGTGCAGTGTGGAAGGAGCAGCTGAACCATTAACTTGACAACCATAGTCCAAGCCAGACAGAACTAGAGCACGATAAAGACGGAGGAGGAAGGAACAGTCCGCACCCCAAGAGGAGTGGGCAAGGAAGCGAAGGACATTGAGTTTACGGAAACATCCTACCTTCAGCCATGTGAGCTTGTTGTCGAAAAGAAGACCCAGGAAACGGAACTGTGGGACCACAGGCAATCGTTGTGCAGCGAGATAGAGCTGTGGATCAGGGTGGATCGTAGTATGGCGACAGAAGTGGACCACTCGCGATTTTAAAGGAGAGAATTGAAACCCTTGTGAGAGGGTCCATTCAGAGGCACGCCGTATAGCTACCTGGAGCTGCCGCTCTGCAGATGCCATCGAGGAGGAACTAACCCAAATGCAGAAATCATCCACATACAGGGCAGAGGCGACCATGGGACCAACAGAGGCCACAAGTCCATCGATAGCAAGGAGGAAAAGAAGGACACTCAAGACAGAACCCTGTGGGATGGCCGTCTCCTTGGTCTGTGGAGAACTAAAAGCAGTACCAACTCGAACTCTGAATGACCGATGGATCAGGAACTGGCGGATAAAAATCGGCAGTGGGCCCCTAAGACCCCACTGATGAAGGGTTAGTAAGATGTGATGGCGCCAGGCCGTGTCATAGGCCTTGCGAAGGTCAAAAAACACTGCAACCAAATGGCGGCGCTGGGAAAAAACTGGCCGAACTGCGGATTCCAAGCGAAGTAAATGATCGATTGAAGACCATCCCTCTCGAAAGCCACACTGGTAAGGCGACAATAGATCCCGAGATTCGAGGACCCAATTGAGCCAACGGGCTACCATCCGTTCAAGTAACTTACAAACAACATTGGTCAAACTAATTGGCCGATAGCTGTTAACAGATAGGGGGTTCTTACCAGGCTAAAGGACAGGAACCACAATGCTATCCCTCCACTGAGAAGGGAAGTCACCCTGGAGCCAGATACGGTTAAACACCCGAAGAAGATGTTGCCGTTGTGGAGCACTGAGATGTTGAAGCAGTTGGTTATGAATGGAATCTGGGCCAAGGGCCGTATCATGAGAAGAAGATAGAGCAGAAAGAAATTCCCATTCAGTAAAAGGTTCGTTGTAAGATTCTGACTCACAAGGGGTGAAACGTAAGGTGGAAGCTTCAGCCAGCTGTTTTTGATGAAGGAAAGCAGCTGGATAGGAGGCTGACGCTGACGCCACTGCAAAATGGGTCGCAAGATGTTCTGCAAGAACTAATGGGTCCGTACAAATGCCATGTGGGAGGTGAAGGCCTGGGAGGGTGGACTGCCGATGGCAAACTTGGAGAGAGCGAAGTGTAGCCCATACCCGTGACAGAGGGACAGTAGAACCAAGGGAAGAAACGAATCGTTCCCAACATACCCGCTTACCCTGTTTGATTAAATAACGGGCTTTAGCACGGAGGCGTTTAAAGGTAGTAAGGCTGGCTACGGATGAGTGCCTCTTAAAGTGTTGCAAAGCTCGACAGCGATCACGGATGGCAATGGCAATGGCCGTACTCCACCACGGGACTTGCCGGCGACGAAATGGTCCAGATGAGCGAGGGAAAGCAAGGCTAGCAGCGCGAACAATCGCGTCAGACACGTCACGGAGGACGTCATCAATACAACCCGACAAAGAGGGAGAAAACTCGACCTGTGCAGTGTATAGAGGCCAATCGGCGCGGTGGAAAGACCAACGAGGTAACCTGTCCATCGGGGAGCGGAAAGGGAGCATGATAATCAACGGGAAATGGTGACTATCACAAAGGTCGTCGTTTGGCGACCAGTGTAATGAAGGGAGGAGAGAGGGAGAAGAAACAGAAAGATCAATGGCAGAAAAGGTACCATGACCGGCATTGAAATGAGGAGGGGAGCCATCATTAAGAAGGCACAGGTCGTGGTCTGAAATAAATTGGTCTATAAGAAGACCTCGTCTAGACGGAAAGGCACTGCCCCACAAAGGATGATGAGCATTACAATCCCCAAGGAGGAGGAAGGAAGTTGCTGAAGAAGGGTGGTTAATGCAGCAGGTGTAAGAGTCCTGTCAGGAGGGAGATGAAGATTGCAAACTGTGACTGCAGAGTCTAAGTGGACCCTAACAGCAACCGCTTCGAATGTAGTTTGGAGAGGAGTCCACGTGCTAGCAATGTCTGTACGGACCAACGTACAAACGCCACCAGAAGCCCGCAAGGGTCCGACCCGATTTCGACAGAAAACACGGAACCCACGGAGGGTCGGTGAGTGAGCATCAGTAAAATGAGATTCCTGGAGAACCACACAAGCTGCAGAGCAGGACGAAAGAAGGGATTTCAATTCCGGAAGGTGACGATAGTATCCATTACAGTTCCATTGGAGAACCACAGAACGATGGTTTATATGAGGGCTGAACACGCTAAATCCAGTCATACCGCCGGGTCCCCACCCGTCACCGACAAGGAGGGGGGCGACATCCATGAACGACAGGTCAGAATCCGGTTGTGAAGTCGGGGAAGGGACCTCCGGTGACACCAGAGGCTCTTTGTCCAGGGACTTAGCCCTCCTCGATCTCAGCCTGAAAAAAAGAAGAAACATGTGTGGCATAAAGGAGCCAGCTGCAGCAAGATCAGGAACAGAAAGAGACCGGGCGACCTGGGGGCCGACAGACCGCGGCTCTCGCGGTCGCCGTGCGGCAGCAGACCTTTGACCTGGAAGGTGCCGGGAAGGGGCATTCCGGGAGAGGCGCCCTTGACCGGCAGACGCCGAAGGAGTGGGACACTTCTCCGGCTGGGGAGGGGGAGCAGCGCCCATAGGAGAAGGTGTGGGAGCCGCAGGGGAGGGGGGGGAGGAGAGGGGTCCGGGATGGGGTTAAGGAAGGGGGAGGAAGGGGGTGAAGATATAACCAAGGCGTAACTAGATGTCATGGACACAGGGTGCAGTAGTGCATATTTCTTACGGGCCTCTGTGTAGGTTAAACGATCGAGGGACTTATACTCTTGTATCTCTTTTTCTTTCTTATATACTGGGCAATCTGGTGAATGTGGAGAATGACTACCATGACAATTTACACATACAGGAGGGGGAACACAGGGACTCCCCTCATGGAGTGGACATCCACAGTCACCGCAGAGAGGGGCCTGGGAACAGCGAGAAGACATGTGGCCAAAACGCAAGCATTTAAAACACCTCATAGGAGGTGGGATGTACGGCTTCACATCACAGCGATAGACCATAATCTTAACTTTCTCAGGAAGGGTATCCCCTTCAAAGGCCAGGATAAAGGCACCAGTATCGATACGATTATCTTTAGGACCCTTCTGAACACGCCGAACAAAGTGAACACCCCACCGTCCGAGATTGTCCCGAAGTTCCTCATCAGTTTGAAGGATGAGGTCCCTGTGAAAGCTTCCATGATTCAAGATGGTCGCGAACGACCCTAGTTTTGGCACCCTAAAATCAAAACAAGGACAGCAAACCATGTCAGAACCGCAACAACACAAAGACGAAAAATGAGTTGAACCGACTACACGTTAAGCCCTATGGACGAAAGGATAGATAGCTGAAAACAGTTAGGTGGTGAAAGGTCTACAAAATTCGCCACACAGAAACGGAGGTCCTGAAGTAAAAATTAAATGGTAGAACGCGGTCGATAGTGTGGTATCGATAGCAACGATGCTACTGCATAGTTTCATAAGTTGGCACTATGAGACACCGACGACAGCGCAATCTGGAGCGGAACTCGTGTTCTCCCGCTCTGGCTAGATTCTGCCCATTTGTTCAAGGGCAGACGGCCAGGACACTTCGCTTCAGCATCGCACCTCATTGCATGTTATGTATTCTTTTTGCTAGAGTAAAGGTGATTTAAATTCATACTGCAGTACCGACGTGTATTACTTTTTCCTGCTCCTACCCATGCGCCTCCTTCCAGGCAGGATACAAACGATAGCCTGCTCCTCGTACGTAAAACGGCTGAAGACTCAAATGGCAAACGTAAATGAGAACGTAAGTGGTTAAAAGAAGGGCATTGCGTCAGGAAATGGCGAACTGTCAGAGATTGAGAGCAAGGAGTGCGAAGTGGTGGGGGCGGTAGCTAAAAAGGCAGGGCCCAAAACGCAACTTAGCTAAGATGATCTCGCAGCCAGAGGGCCGAGACGAAGTCAGGCGAGTCACTAGGAGAGCGTGTTCCCATGAAGGGAACACGACGTGTTAACAGACAGGAACACAGAGATCGGAGGGAATGGAAGAAGTAGCGGGCCGAGATAAAAAGACTGCAGTCTTGGCAGCAGAATCAGCAGCCTCGTTTCCTGTGAGACTGACGTGACCAGTAACCCACATAAACATCACAATGGCTCCATCAGGAGTGAGCAAGTGACAGCTATCCTGGAGCAGCTGAACTACGGGTAGGACGGCGTGCAGCACACACAGGTTTCGAAGGGCGCTGAAAATGTCTGAGCAGATGACGTACATGCCGGATGTACTGTGTGGCCTCATACAGGGCACAGAGCTCTGCTGTAAATACTGAGCCGTGACCTGGAAGCCGATACTGGAATACGTTGGCGCCGTTGACGAAGGCACACGCTAGAACACAGACATTCCGAGCGCCATCAGTGTAAATGAAAGTACTATTGCGAAATTCCATGACAAGGTCGTGAAACTGAAGGTGACAGAACGAGGCTGGAGTAATGTCCTCAGGAAGCCAATGAAGGCCAAGGTGAACACAGGACGCCGCATGAAGCGAAGGTGGTGAAAGGTTCACACCCACCAGGAAAGTTGCAGCTAGCATAGAGTTAAGCTGCAGAGCGATAGCCGAAAGTGAACCACAGGAGGTATCAGAAAGGGACGCGCCCCATTCTGGCGATCAAAGAAGTCTTCGAAGTAGGAAGCGTTGGATGGGTGGCCACATGTGGGAGACGAACAGCATGCATGTCTGCTGAGATGAAACTCACAGCGATAGGACAGCGGTAGTTCGGCAGCTTCAGCATACAGACTCTGGACCAGGCCAGTGTAAAAGGCGCCACTGGCTGAATGGATCCTACTATAGCGTATGGTATTGAGACAGCGGAACAGGGACAAACTTGTAGATGCTTAGGCAAAGCACCCCTAGTCTAGTTTCGAACAGACAAGGGACCGGTACAAACCGAGGAGGGTGGTTGTATCCGCTTTCCATGAAATACCGCTGAAGACACGTAGGACATTGCGGAACCACGTACAGTGGGCGACCAGGTGTGACACTGCGGAAATTTTTCAATTGATCTTGAGCCTCAATAATATCAAGCCTCAGTAGTTTCAACGAATGTAAGGGCAACAGGCCCACGATGTGAAGACTGTGGAAGAAACAAAATGTGCCGCCAGAAATTCATACCAAGTGTTTTGTCAGTGGAAAAGGACATACTGTTGTTGACGGTCCACGAATAAAGACGATCGAGTCAACGTTGAAGACGTTCCTGAAGGAGGTAAGTCCATGGATAACTGCAATAGATAGCAAAATCGTTATTGGTGGGCGTCTACTGCTTCCATTTCGAACACAGGCCATGATAGGGTTAATGGTGAGAGTGAAGAGCACACCGCTTAGGACGGAACCCTGATCCACATCGTCTTCCTGGATGAAGGTGTCCGACAAGGTAGAACCCCCTTGTACCTCCAAAACTAGGTCTTTTACAAATTACTGAAAGAAACGGGGCATGCAGCCATGGAAGTCCTACATGCAGAGGATACCACTCCTCCAGCAGGCGTCGTGGGCTTTCTCGAAATAGAAAACAACGGCCACAGTCTGGCATTTTCACAGAAAATCCTTCGTAGTATAGGCGGACAAAGTGACGAGATGGTCAACTGCAGAATGGCGCGCTCGAAACCCACACTGTGCAGTGGTTAGTGAATTTCCATACCAGCCACGCATGTTCCATATGTTCCATCACCTTACAAACATGGATGGTGAGAGAAATGTGGTAGCTAGAACGGAAAGTTCTTGTTCTTACTGGGGTTATGGATGGGTATGACAGTAGCTTCAGCCCAGCGTCTGGGGAATCTGCTCTCCACCCAGAGGAGATTGGATGTATGAAGCCGAAAGCAGTTAACATTTAGATGGTGCAAAATCTCTCTTGCAGACATTTTCTGGCCCTGGGGCGGAAGATCTACTACTGACAAGCGCGAAAATTTGACACACACTTACACACTAGCCAGCTACTACAGATCGCCAAATGAAAGTTTCATCCGTCACGTGGAGCAGTGGATCACACTGTACGAGTCTGCCCTGAACTCTTGTTGCCAGGGAGATCTGCCAGCTGCTGCCACCTGTGATGGTCCACACCCACGTGCAGCCCCTGCTGGTGCTGCCACCACCACTACTGGCGCAGCTACCCACAGAGCTGGTGCAGCTGCAGCAGGTGCCACTTGTCGGACAGCTGGAGCTCCACTTGCAGCTGCATGGGCATCGCTACTGCTTCTCTGCCCACTTCTCCATCATGTTGTGGCGGGTTCATCCATGCATTCAGGGAGCACCGACAGATGTGGCATAAGAATCAGGAGGTGGAGTCCCATAATGGCAACATGCTGTACAGTCTTAGATATAAAAACTGACTGCCGGCGGGTTGTCACAGAGACTAAGACTGTATGTCAAGTGCCCGGTAAATATCTGCCCCGCTAAGGCATTAGTCGAAACAGGTCCACAAAGAACGACCATGTCGGCAGTGTACGTCAAATGCAGCAATTTACGGAAGCTGGAGAACGTGTGCTGGACTGGTGTTGTCGGTGAACAGTATATAGTGGACTGTGTCCCGAAGGCACAGCTGCAGATTGGAATGGCACTCCTGCCTATGTCCATCGACATCGTGGAAGAGCAGCCAATGGACCTTGCACTTGGCTTAGATATACTGCGTGCGCACCATTGCTGCATCTACTTGCAGCTGGATGTGCTGCGTGTTGCCATAACACGGAGACGCCATTCCTACTGCAGTGGGAGCTGGCAACAGCTCACAACCCTCACAGATCAGGAATTGATTATAGTTTTCATGAATTTGTATTCCAACTGGTGTTGTGTACCATCCACTGTACAACAGCATCACTTTTATGTTGACCTTCGGTATACACACGTATTGCACCAGTCCAATTGGTGTCTCAGATGTAACTTCAATTTCGTAAATGTTGGACTTGAAGCGGCGTTTTGTATGCATAATGTGATGCTTTATTGTTCAAAAATAGTTTTAAATATTCCACACTCTCCTGTGGCAATGGATTATATGAAATAATTTAAGTGTATCATACTTGTGAAACTGAAGTAACCTTTCATACGTTGCAGTTGCTGTCATGCATCTCTAGAGCCATCAAAGAACATCACAGTTATGACGAGACGATTTTAATTTGGTCAGACCATAACGTTACCCCGTATTACATCATCGCACAGTAACCTTTGTCAGGAAAACCAATCCAGAATACATTGTCAAATATGCTGGAACACCAACTACCTACACTGAGTGTGACGTAACAGGAAATACCCCACACGTGTACTAGTTAAATATATGACACACTTGGGATCTAGTTACGAGTCAGCCTTGTTGACAGTATTTGATCGAAAGGGTGAAGGACTCGGAAGTAGGATTTACACGCACAAGGACCTGTGTTTAAAGGAATAGCAGTTACTGTCAGATACGGTATGAATGTTTGATGTAACGCACGTGAATTAAATGAAAAAGGAAATGAAATTGAACGATCACTCCTACAATAATAATTCTATAGTTAGTTTTCATTCCATTTCTACTGCACAGGATCGTCTATGTTGTAGGAAGTGTATAAGGTGCGGGGGAGCTACTTGAGATCCTCCCGCCTAAAGATCAGTGATGTTGATGGACATGGTGGCGGGGGATGGGCTATTGAGAGCTCCTGAAATGCAAGGTGAGAGCTTATGTTGTGGCCAGCAGAGAGGGAGGGCTGATTGGTTTCTCTGATACCAGTAAATGCTCGGTTACACAACTCGTGGTCTTGGCGATCTTAAGTGCCGCCAAGTGACAGATTCTGCCCATCAACGTGCGCGATTTTGACTTCGGTTTTCGAACCGTGAGACAATTTCCTTATACGTGGGTTAGTTTACGCATTTGTGCGTGAGGTCAGAAGAACTGGCTTAAGAACGCATTCAGACATTTGAGACTACCGTTACTCTTGTGCTGCTACTTGAGTTGCAAATGGGTCTTTCATATTAGGTGAGCTCATCTTATGTCATTAAGGCCGACCATTCAGTAGCCGCACTTGCTGGTTAAACGTGCTATTAATGTTCTGCAGAGAAAGGAGTAGAAACGTTTTCTAACAACGGTTACAGCCAACAAGCTCTTGCGCAAATGTGGCATAACGTTTCCACGATGCTCCGTATGTGGTATATAGGGTGGTATCAGTGTAGCATACATTCTTGCTGTGCTTTCACTGGGAATTTACGTTTAGTAACTTTTAATTCGCTGCCATCAAGCATCTGACCGCAGGATCACCAGTGCAATGAACTGAATCGTCATTACATTATCATGGCGCAGAGCAGACACTGTACAGCTCGAACACGATTCATCTACAACGGAGGTTTTTAACGAACACACTCGTACGTTAGCCCAAGGCAAGTTACGTCGCACAATGAGGAAACTGATACTACCTGTAAGTTTGCAATCTAGCCGAGCTGTACTCCGATTCCATGTGCAATCATTCGAGCGGGAAGGAGTGTAAACTTTAAAAGTGATCTTAACCGAGACATAACAGACCTGTGCTCTTATTGAACGGTTTAGTGTTAGGACTACTTAGTGATGGGCAGGCATTTTTATGCTGAGCCCTGCGGGAACCAGTGGATCGTACCTTTGTCTATGTCAGCACGTCAGCTGAACACTGACAGCTCGCATGGTATTAACGAACAAATGCTGATCGAAGGTCTGGTGGTAGAAACGTCCAAACAGCCCTTAGGAGCACGGTATAAGAATTGCAGAAGACGAACTTTTGCATTACTTTTCAAATTTAACCTAGCCGTTCCTCAGGCATTGTATACCAGTGCGTAAGGGAGCGAAGATTTTGCTGTCAGCACTTTACACCCTTATTTTGAAGCGAAGACATGCTTAAAGTGGAGTAATGAATGTGACTTTACCCCGGCATTACAATTGTCTATGTATGTGTTCCTTTTGAATTGAAGAGGATATATATGTTTCCTTCCTGACGTTCAGTTACCGCAAAACGTTATTCCATAGAACAATATACAATGAAAATACGCAAAATGTCAACTCACTCACTGGCCTCTCGCCAGTATTTTTCGATCATTCGACGTGAAAATGTGGCCAAAGTAATTTGTTTTACGAGTTCGAAACTCTGTTTCATCGAGTTTAATAATTTCGACGTTTCCACCCTAGTTATTAATTCGTAACAATTTGTTATATTCATGTAGTAGCTCTACATATGGAGAGTAGAATGTCTTGCCTTTATCCGTGAATGGTGCCACTCTGTTTCAGAATCACTCAATAACACTTTTAACATCATTTTCCACTTCTACTGTATTTATGATTGATACAAATACCGCTGTTGTCAGCAACTAAATCTGCTTGTTGTACGTTAGGCCTGACGTCATGTGCTTACGACAAGTTGAGGATTTAACGTAAGCCTCGAGCAACCTCCCTAAGTGATACTCGCTAGTCAGGCGAACCTCAGCTGCATTGCTCGAATTATTGAACTGCACAGAGAGAAGTCACCGCTGTGAACCTAATGTTTCCAGGAAGCCATACAGCACTCCTCCGTCAATGGCCCGTCCAAACGAGCTTCCCAAGGAACCTTACATAATGACGTTTCGTCAGGTGTGAATCCACTTCAATGGGTCAACACACCATGATATCGCTAACCTCTATGACCCCAGCCCTTCATTTATTTCTTTAGGTTTGTGTCCACTACCGGATACCTTCTGGAAGTATTTGCGACTGTTTTTGACAGTACCAAAGCTTCGGACATTCGCTTCGGCAAGTTAGGTACAGGAAGTTGTTACAGAAGATATTTGTCTTGCTATCTAACCATTGGTTCGTAGCATAGGTACTTTAACAGACGAAATAAGGGAAGGATGTAAATATTTTATTATGGTCCAGTTCAATGGTACATTGCGATGTGGTTTTAAAATAAGCCTATATAATACTATTGAAACTGATGACAGGAGATGACTAATATATGTAACATACAATATCTGTAACACCCCTGACTCAACCATGCATGGTGTAAAAGCTTTTTTACGAATGTTAGCCGAGTTTAACCTCGGCTTACTTTAAATGTGAAATGTCCATAGTGAATCACGTCTGACCTATTACATACACCTACTTCACCAACCTGAAAACTGCCTGAACGGAATATTTTATGTGTATGTGGTGTGCATGTGGAGTGTTCTTTCTGACATATCCGAAAGGAACAACACCATTTTGATCCTGCAGCGAAGACGTACTATGACAAAGGAATTGCAGACATTCGCTGAAAGTAGGCATTGATTTACATCAATGGTTAAAGTTGAAGATTTGTATCGGACCGCTATTGGAACCGGGGTCTCCTGCTTACTAGGCAGATAACCTGACCACTAAGTCATCCAGGCCAACTGATCGTAAGAACTGCGCTGACTACACCAGTAAGCCTGCCGTCAAACCCCAATTCATAATTTATGCACACACTAAGAATATTATATGCGACTGCAGCTGCAAGACGCTGCAGAAATTACGGATCAAGAAGGGGAAACTGCTAAGCAGACTAGCCTCCTTACTTTGGTGTCGGGAAAAGGAAGTGATGTCGCAGTTCGCGAACCTACGGCATCCTGTCAACACTACCAAGACGAAACGCATTTAGGGGCTGGCTAGTGCATCCCTAGCACAGGGAACACATACGGATCACGAGGATGGAGCTGGACAAGAACGCCAAGAGCCTGTTCACTCTAGACCTACGTATGGCTTCCTGTCTTCCAGCACACACTTTGGAATGGACAGAGGGCAATACTTTTGCTAATAGTGAGCTGATCAAGGAGGAGGCCAACGAAAAGCAGTGTAACAAGTTCCTTTGCCTTCCATGTGTACGACAACAATTTAAAACTTGCGCTCACGAGGTGGTCATTAATCTGACGGAAAGAGAAGTGCATTAGCCAACTGTTTCGGTGCTGTCAAAAGGCCTGAATTTCGCCTCGCTCCAAGGACGTTGTCAGAACGCGGAATGATCAGTGAGAGAATTCCTCTTACGGTCTGTTCCACACCAGAGGCTGCAAGTAAGGAGAGACATTTGCGAAGTACTTGAGAAGGCAAAAATGCCTAAGAACAACATTTCGGCTGCAGAGCACAAGGCACTACGGGTACTTCGGGAAGACAAGGATATAGAGGTCCTAACAGCGGACAAAGGGAATGCAACGGTGCTGATGATGTCAAAACATTATTGGCAGAAAATCGACACCCTGCTGCAACATCCTGCTTACAAACAAGTGGGAAACGACGCGACTGCATCAGTGACACGCAAGACCATCGAGATGCTCAGTAACTCAGGACTAGAAAAAAACACTACGAAGAGACTGTACCCGAGGGCACCAGCACCACCACGCCTGTACGACCTACCAGAAATTCACAAGGAGGTGGTTCCATTAGGTCCGATTTTTAACACTATAAACGCGCCGACATACGGCATTGCCAAACATCTGGCAGAGGTGCTGAAACCACTCGTAGGGAACTGTCCCCACGATGTGAAAAACTCGGCGGAATTCGTCAAGGTACTGTAAGAAATGCGCTTGGATGAAGAAGATCTGTTAGTTTCGATGTGACGTCATTTTTCACACGCGTGGCACTGTCAGATTCTCTATCACTGCTCGACCGACACTTCGATGAGGACATAGGCCAACACTTTCGGCATGTACTAACCACCACCTACTTCAAATGTGGTGGGAAATTCTACGAGCAAATAGATGTAGTTGCTGTGGGTTCCCCCTTAGCAGCAAACATGGCTAACTTAAACGTGGAATACTTCTACGAGGTAGCATTGGACACGGCTCAACTGAAACCGAAAGCATTTTACAGATTTGTGGGTGACACCTTTGTGGTATGGCCACATGGTGAAGATGAACTACTCGAGCTCCTGCAGCACCTCAACGGTATACATTAGAAAATCAAGTTTACCATGGAGCTAGAGAAAAACGGAAGCCTACCCTTCCTCGACCTCCCGGTTACTACAAACGTTTGAGGCACCCTGGGACATTCGGTATACAGGAAGGGAACACTTACGGACCAATAACGCTAGGAGCTGTCACCATCCAGCGCAACGCAGCTCTGTACGTAACACCTTGGTACACAGGGCGAGGTCCATTCGCGACAGGAAGAACTTACCGAGTGACTTACAATATCTAAAGGAGACCTTCAGAAGAAACGGCTACAGCGAAAAACTAATAGGGAGAGCTTTGAGGAATAATAAGAAGCGGAGGAGGGAGACCAGAGGACGACGACACAAGAGACTCTGCGTTCCTGCCGTATGTGGGACCAACAACAACGAATATCGCAAGGATGCTTAACAATCACCAAGGGAAGACCCACTAGGATTAATGACACCGAGTGTTTATTGAATTGGATGTGGATGTGGAATGCAGTACATAGAGCACACGCAACGTTACATTACACAGCGTCTTCGACAGCTTGATAAGTCCGCGGTGGCGGAACACAGCATTCCTTCGAGTTTGAAGAAACGAAGTTGTGCAACTCAGGCGGATTTTGGGATTCGGTGATAAAAGAAGCGGTAGAGATTCGTCTGCACGAAAATTTAATTCCTCGAGAGAGTGGATACCATCTCAGTACAGCTTGGGATCCTACAATTAGGAAAATTCGGCACGAACGCTCCAGCCCGAAGGGGTCCGCGGCCGGCGCTGATATGAATAGACACCGGGAATCGACGCCCGCACGCGCGTCCCGCCCCACCACCACCACCACCACCACCACCACCACCACCAGTGGCGCCAAGCGTCCAGTGCGATTCCGCTGGCACGTGATTGGTCTGCGCCCGGAATCTGATAGCGGTCCAGCGGCTACAAAGGCGCGTGACAGACAGGATCAGGCTAAGTCGAAGAGAAAAATCCCAATACCGATTCCCAAATCCTACTCCTACCCAAAATGCTACAACTATCTCGCCAAACCTCAGGCAAGTACCAGACTCACACAGAACAAACATCACATCTCACAGACACCAAAAAAAGTACAGAAATAATCACACACACAAGTACACAGGGGAGTAAAAGCCGAAAGGCTACAAACTCCCCCTCACACTTCCCCAAAGAGGGGAAAGTATTAGATGTAAGCAGCAGCAGCAGGATCAGGCTCATTAACCTCGTCATGGAAATGATGAAGGAATTCAGGGAACCCCAGAAGCAGAACACACAGATCCTCGCTGCCCTTCAGGCAACAGTCCAGCAGTCGCTCCCCTCTGCGACTTCCTCAGTACTATCAAAACCCCATCATGAATAGACGACCAAACATCCAAGGCCTGACGATGTGCGTCTTTAACGCAGCCGGCATTGTTAATCAAGAGGTCGAGTTCAGAGAACTTATGAAGGAGTTCTCCATCGACATATGCATGATGGGGGAAACCCACCTAAAACCGGGAATAAAAGCAACAGTCCCCAACTGTTAGCAATCGCAAAGACAGGCCAACCCAAGGCGGAGGAGCCGCCATATACATAAAAAGAGGGATCCCCACCACCAGGTATTCTTACCAGCTACCAATAAAACCTAAGCAGTGGCGGTGGAAGTAACCACTGTCACTGGACCCCCTAACAATTGTTGCTGTCTACCGACCCCCACATGACCAGATAGATGAGGGAGACACAGCTGCTCTAGGGCAAATTGAAGGCAAACTCATAATAGGGGGAGACTTCAGTGCCAAACACCCTGACTGGAATTCTAGAGTAACCTCCAGAGCAGGCGCCAAACTAGCGCGCACCCACCACTTCGAAACATGGGGTCCAGTCGAGCCCACACATTTTCCGAAAAACGGAAGCAGGCCCGATGCGTTACACATAGCTCTCACTAGGAGGATCGCAGGATTTGTGACCGCAAGGACAGTCAACAGAATGTCCTCCGACCACAACCCAGTGATTCTAGAGGTCGATGTGGGAGAATGGGTAGCACTCCCACGGTACCAGACGTCTTACAATCGTACAGACTGGGAGCGATAACGAGAAACTGTCGCCTGTGATATCGCTCGCGCTCCGCCACCTACTGCCGAAACAGTAGAACAAGCGCTACTAGACTTGACAGGCACCATCTTGCAAGCAGCGGAAGAGGCCACCCCACCACAAAGGGATGGCCCTCCACCGCAAATACAGCTCCCGGAACACTTGCTAGCTCAAATCCGACACAAGAACAGAGTGGCAAGAGAGTGGAAGATCACCAGAAATCAGGCCACCAGGAGGCTGCTCAATCGTCTACAGAGAGAACTGAAGGTAGCGCTCAATGAGCACAGAAAACAGCAATGGCAAAACCGCCTCACAGCTCTCAAAGTAGACGGTCATACACTATGGAAAGCAACCAAACAGTTCACAAAAAAGACGTGCTAGGATGCCGCTACTGCACGGCGAGCGGGGACTGGTCTACAGCCATGCTTGGAAGGCCAACGCCCTCGCCGACTCCTTCGAGAAGCAGTTCCAAGCGGCAGAACCCCAGGATGAAGAGCATGAAGAGCATGAAGAGGTAGCCAGTCGTCAACTGCCTGTCTTCCTCAATGCTGAGGAGGACCCACAGGATGAACCCATACTTTTTGCCCCCGAGGACGTGGCGAGAGTAATCAGGTCCCTCCCTACAAAAAAGGCGCCAGGGCACGATAGTGTCACAAATCAGTTAGTCAAAAAACTCCCACCCACAGCGATCACACACCTCGCGAACGTCCTCAACGAGATTACTCGTTCCCGCGAGTTCCCAGCTTGCTGGAAACATGCGGAAGTGGTCGCGATACACAAACCAGGAAAAGACCCTCTATTCCCGTAGCACTACAGGCTGATTAGCCTCTTGCCAACTCTCAGCAAGATCTATGAGCGCCTCCTGCTAAGACCCATACAAGAACATATTACCAGAGAGCAAATTCTGCCGGATTTCCAATTTGGATTCCGGCAGAACCAGTTTGCCCCACAACTGGTCATGAGAAAGGTTCAGGCAGCCACAGAGGGCTTCAACCACAGAGGCTACTGCGGGATAGTGCTACTAGACGTAGCCAAAGCCTCTGATTCAGTACGGCATAGAGGACTACTCTACAAGTTGTACACACAAGGGTTTCCCGGGAGCATAGTTCAGCTGATCAGGAGCTACCTCACGAATAGGACATTCTCCATCAAAGTAGAAACTACTACCTCCACCAGAAGGCGTATTCGTGCCGGGGTGCCACAGGGATCGGTCCTGGGGCCCGTATTGTACAGTCGGTACACTGTGGACACTGTTACGGCCCCCCTGGTGCACACTGCGCAGTACGCGGACGACACAGCCATCTACACAAGAAATGCGAACAAGGACCTGGTCATTCGTAGGCTACAAAGGGTTTTAGACGACACAGAAACCTGGGCGCGTCGCTGGCGCATCACCATCAATTCTGAGAAGATGCAGGCAATGCTGATTACCCGAAGGCTCGGAAGGCGCGAACCTCCTCAACGTCCCCCCCTCCACCTCAATGGAACCCAACTCCCCTGGCGCAGAACCGCGAAGTACCTTGGCGTAACCTTGGACTCTCGTCTTACAAGGTGGTCTGCGCCAGAATGTCCATCCTACACCCTATCCTGAACACAACCAGCTCCCTTCCCTGCCCAGTAGCAGTAAATGTATACCAGGCCCTGATCCGGCCGGTAATGGAGTATGCGTGCCCTGTCTGGGGATACGCGGCAAAGCAGCACCTGGACAAACTCCAGAGGCTGCAGAACCGCGCCCTCAGAAGGGCACTGCATCTACCTCTTGGATTTCCCACAGACGACCTGCACGCCGCAGCCGAAGTCCCACTCCTGAGAGAGCGTTTCCAGGATCTGGCAAGCGCCTTCTATGAAGGTTCCTCCAGATCCGGAAATGCACTCATCCACTCCCTAGGTCGGTATGACTTGTCCCACAACAAGCACAAGCACCCCATGATGTTCTTCGACGATTAAGTCTAAGAGAAAATCATAATACCCAATCCCTTAATCCTGTTCGTTCCTATATGACATCAATCATCTCGCCTACCTCAGGTGAGTACCAGACACAAACAGAACAGTTATCATATTTCACAGACACCAAAAAACTACAGAAATAATCACACACACGTACACAGGGGAGTAAAAGCCGAAAGGCTACAAACTCCCCCTCACATTTCCCCAAAGAGGGGAAAGTAACAGATTAGAGCAGCAGCTGCATTAGTCCAGTCGGTCGGTGCCAGTTGTACTGATCGGTGATCGCGCGCGGAGCTGCAGGAGCACTTATGAAACCACACTGAGCCATAAGGACCTGCTGGCAGGTTACGTCTCGAGGGTGCGTAATGCTTTAGAACTTACGCATACGAAGGACGCAGGGGCGACCAACTGCGTTTTTATTAATATACAGTTTTGCGCTCAGCGCCCTCTGAGGGCAAAGCAGCCTCAGAAAGCATTTACAACAGTATTGTATTTTTCGCCGCTGCGGGATGTCTTACGCAGGTGATGCCTTGGGGTCGAAGCGGTCTTCCGCTGTCGATAGAAGGCGCGTCTTGTCGCTGCCAGGGGCCGCGTTTCTGGCCGTTTCGAGCGCTCCAGCTGCTGCAGACCCAAACACTGCCCTCCCCCGCCCCCGTCCCCCGCCCACCAAGGTTAGGGCAAATGTGGGCCAGGGCCTGGAAGCCGGCCGCGGAACCGCAGGGAAGGTTTCCGCCGCCGCCGCCGCCGCCGCCGCCGCCGCCGTCGTCGTCCGGACCTCCGCGACCACTAGTTCAATAGGGCCAGCAATGCAGCCGGGCCAACTAACGGGGACTACGAAGGCTCTAACTTGCACCTCCTGGCAGCAGTCCCTTTTTCCGGCCCCGACATGAAATACACCGAATGCAGTAATACACAATACGCCCACAGCAAAATACATCGTCAGTACCTGCGATCCCGCCCCTCCTCCCCTCCGCCTTAGTCCGCTCCTGCTTGCCAACGCCCGAAATTGCCTCGCCGAACACATCTTCGACCTAAGTGGCAAGCAGAAGTCCCGTCAACCGACCAAAATCTTTCCCAAACACGGAACTGCTACCAAACCCCCGACTCTATCTCAGTTCCTCAAATACCCCTCACTCAAAAGCATGTCCACAAAGCAGCAGCGTGCAAAGAAGGACAGGAAAGAGAAACAAAAAGAGCAGGAATCCCACCCCTAAACTTAAATCCCTCCTACACCTGAGGAGCCCACGGTTCCTGAGCCAACGACAGCACCTGTTGTCACCCTCGAAGGGTACCAGGAAACTGCTGCCCTGGAAGGGAACCGCGAAACCAGCGAGGACTGAGGGTTTTGTGCTGGCGAGAAAAACCTATCGCCTGCCGAGACGTCTACCTGCCTGGGAAGTGGATCTCACTGCAAACAGGTTTCAGGCTGTGGCTGATGCATCAGACGAAACACGAGAAAAAACAGCACAGAATCACACCACACACGACCTCCCACCGATCGTCTTGGAGTTTCCCGCTACTATGAGGAACTCCATGACATGATGAAACCACAACTCGGGGCGGACAACTTTACAGCAAAACCAACAGGGTGGGGGGGGGCCAAAAAGATCACTCCACACAACATCGAAAACTACAACACCATCAAAAAGGCCCTCACAGACAAAAATATACCCCTTTACACGTTCCCCACCACCAAGACAAGGAACAAAAACATTGTCATTACAGGACCTCCCAATACGGCTCTCAACCCAGGCAGTCAAGACACCTGACAGCCCAGGGATTTGTAGTCAAAACAGTAGTGCAGATGGGTAAAAATGGGCCAGAAAGCAAGTCGCCACTATTCCAGGTTACTGTGCCAGACACACCGCAGAACAGACGCAAGATAAAAGCTGTTCTGGCAGTCCCTGTCACCACGGAGCCGCTCCTCCACAACGACGAGGTTGTGCAGTGCTTCAGGTGTCTGACTGGATCACATTGTCGCCCACTGCCAGATGCTCGTGCACCGTAGAAAATGCGCCGAACCCCACGACATTGGCACTTTCACAGTAAAACACATGGACCCGCAGGTAAGGTGCGCGCTGTGTGGGAAAAACCACAGAGCAGGGTACCAAGGCTGCAAGGTCCACAAAAAAAAATCACACACAGAAGGCGAAGATTTCGAAGGCCGCTCCCCACACACGAAAACAAGACAGCTGCCCCATCAAACCACACAGAGACAAAACAGAACAGCACACACAGACAAAACTTGTGTAAAACCAAGGCCTGACACTCCAAGGGCAACATATATAGAGCTGGTATCTCCACCGAAGAACCACGAAAACGTCGAGAAATCGGTGCAAGCCCTGTCACAACACCAGAGACACATGCAAGAACACCGGGAAAAACAACAACAACCAGGTCCACCAAGGCAGAGGAAGCTCTAGGGAACCCAATTGGATCAATTGTTAGGCATTATGGTGCAGACCATGAACCTCATCATGGAACTGATTAAGGAATTCAGGGAGGCCCAGAAGCAGAACAATCAGATCCTCGTTGCCCTTCAGGCACCAGACCAGCCGTCGCTCCCTCTGACTTTCTCAGTAGTTACAAAAATTGTTATATTAAGAGGCTAATCCATTTGTGCCAGTAAATAATTGACCAAGATTACAAATCGATAACATTGAAGGTGGACTGGTGGGTATATTTATTTATTTTAAATTTTCTTCAGTGTGGGATCCTGCCAACTCGTGTAACATAGGGTGCCTAGTATGTTATTTTCTCTGATAGCTAGAAAACATAGAATCAGATACTAATGAAGTTTCTTACAGTAAATGCCAATACTTCGCCTTTTATCACAATGAAGTGTCACAAGCAATTGGCGACATGCAAATAATCAACGACCATCGCTATATACAATTTCCATGCTGACAACTAATAAAAGGCAAAGGTCTCATCTAAACAGTTAGGCACTGTGACGTCTCCCCCACTTCCAGCGTCTCAGAGGCTGCAGTAGCGGCGCTAATATTCCCTTCGGATGGAGGCCGCCGCTGCCGTCGTGGTGGTGGTGCGGTCCTAGTCAGCATATCATTGACTGATATCTCACATCCTTCTTTGCAGTTACGTTTCATGCCGACGTTCAAGTGCTTGATGTTACGCTGGAACATCAAGCAGAAGGTTACTCGTATCCACCATACTACGGTGGGTAGAAGGCGGTGGTGTTGTTCTGACGGACGTAAAAAACATTAGTAGGGGATGTCATGTTAATTTTACCGAAGAGAGTGTAATTACATCGATACAGTATGTAATAACAATGAAAGTAAACGAGTGGGGAAAGGACTGTTGCAGCACGTGCATGGCCCCAGCACGCAGCGGACAATTAGTTCGTTGATTGCATATGAAGTCTCTGCGTTGGACGTAGCGAAGGTATTCAGCTACGAAGTTAGTGGGTAACCAAACACGTATTGTCCAGGAAGTCAAGGGAAAAATGGATGGCAGAATGTGGACCAAGTCCAATTTTTCGACGGCTATTAGACTGAGCAGTATAATAGGGACCCTATGACCAAGTATGCAGTTATGTTAAAGGCTATGTAGACTACTAAGGTCTTTCCTCTATGATTTGAAGCAAAGAGAAAAGCTAACGTTGCAATCCACAACGATGGAAAAGGGCGGGGGGGGGGGGGGGGGGGGGGGGGGGAAATACGGTATTGAAGAAGTCCTATCAACTTATATGAGCATCACCATCACCAAATTAATCTGTGTCGGTAACAGGGAGCAGGTTATTAAGAAGGTACTAGAGTCTGACCTGGGGTAAATGCATGCCGTCTTTCAACGTTACGTATATGTTCACTAACATTCCCGTCCATGTGGTCCAAAACGATATTTGCCACAATTTAAGACACCCACAGTTGCTAGCCTGCAGGTGAAATTACAGATGACCTTTTGATTCCAAACTACGTCGTACACGTAAATATCTTTTAGTTTATCGTCATATGTGCTTTCAAACACAAGGTGCGGGTATGGGGTCTCCTTTGGCGAACTGCCTAGCAAATATTTTTATGACCAAGCTCTATCATGACGTCCTAAGTATTACCGATGCATGAAGGTAATATTGTGATGTGTAGCTATCTCGATTAAGCATTATTCTACAGATATTCAAAGAAGAAATGTTGGGATTTCCTTGTTGAGTTGAATAGTTTGCATGCAAACGTCCAGTTCACCATGTAACATAGCGAGGGAGGGAGGTTACCTTATTTGGATATGAATATTTCCCTAAAGGGCTCCGGCGTGGAATTCGATGTTTTCGAAAAAATCTTCCACTACTGATACAATAAATCAGTTAAAGGCCAGGTGCAGGATTTGAGAAGAACCGAAGTCAGAAGATGGAGACGCAATGCAGCCGGAGAGGAGAGTGGGCGGGGATCGTCCAGGAGGCCAAGGCCCCACGCGGGCTGCAGCGGCATGGAGAGTTAGTCAGTTAGCACATAATGAAGTTTCCACAACTGACCTGGTTACCCACCGGCGCTCAAACCATCCTGTTGCGTATATGATGCCGGCTTTCCGATGTATGCTTAGGACCTAATGAGTTTTCGGAGTTACGCAATCGTTCCAATAGCGACGAAGATGCTTGGTACCAGAAAATTGAACTGTTCTGATAATTTTTCGTTTTTATCTTTTCACTGCCGCTTCTGTCGCCGTTTTCTGAGACGGCAACGACGTTTATTAAGCCTATAGCGACGTCGTCGGTGCAGACAACCGGGTCCGTATGTCGTGGGGTCGAACGATAACAGCACTGACGGATCAGCGGGTTAGCAATTTTCTTTTCGGTCAGGTTCCATACACATGAACTAACATAACTTCACTTGTCTGAACAGTGCTTTCAGCTTGGTCACTAACCGGCTACAATAAGTTATGTTCTTAAACCGCGTATTTTTGCTCCCAGATACCGAACGTTTTAATGGAAGCCATACTTACAATACCCACGATTCGAAGCTATTTTACATAACTGGAATCCGTTACCCTGAGAGCGAATAGTTATGCAGTTAACCCTTAACCACTTTGTAAAAAGCAGACTTTACAGAAGACATCTCCTCCTGCTTTCTGTACGAATTTCCGCAGTTCAGGAAACCCAACACTGGTTTAAGGAGACTTGAGGAAATTTTAGCGATGTGCATCTGAACTGTAATAAGGCGGTGATATACATCGAGACGTGGCGGCTTGTTTGGAGTCGATCCATCGCTGTTTGCCTTCATGGCTTCGTTGTCGCGTCGTGTGGCAGAATGGCGCTCCGGGCCCGGGGGTGAACTAAGCGAGGGAGACGGAACTGATGGCAGGAACACCAGTAGAACACTGGTCCTGAATGACCCAGCATCCACATTTTAAACGGAGCAAGAGTTTACACGGCTTTTAGCCTACCATAGGCTCGTCAATATGACCGACACTCCGGGATCACATGGTCTATCAAGCAAACCTCGTCCAGGAATGCTCCTGGTACCGCAGGCATTGAAAACCGTGTTTTGGAACAGTTCACGAATGAAGCTGAAGAATACTTCGCGTACGTCACGAATGCCGTCCTACGGCACGAACACTTCCCTGCGTTTGGGACGTGGCCAGGGACAATATCCAAGAAGCCAGGAAAGACCACTCCTTCCCACAGAAATATCGACCTAGCAGTGATGAACTTTCAACACCTGTCAAACGAGTTAAATACTCAAAAGATTCACCAGGCACTGTATCAGCATGGACACCCTAAAACCGCCAACATTTCGCTTCAGGATTCACGGTACTACTGTCTTCCAACGCAAGAAGTCCACTGTATAGTGTAACACAGACACCTGCACCACCCACAATGATATGACGGCTATGTTTCTGAAAAATGAGAAGGATTATGATCGCTTATAGCACAACGGCCTCATATGCAAACTTTGTTTTCATTTCTGGTAAGTCTCTGAAATAATAGCTATGAATGGAAATGCAGAAGTTCGACGGACTTCTCCTCTCTGCATGCCACTCAAAACCATCATGGATTCATTAAAATTCCAAAAAGCACTTTGATTGGGACACGTCGTGCGATTAATATAGCAACATACAAACATTTGTAGTCTTTAAATGCCAGGCGGACGAAACTTTGCCCTTCGAAGTTTCTGGAGAAATATAATGACGCCCGCAGTGACACAAGGCGATCTTTCGTCGGGCGGTTGGCACGACAGTGTTCCACACCGCACAATTTGTCAAGAGGAGTTGTGTGGAGCGGGGGTGTGGTGGGGGGCAGGGAGGGGAGAGGAGTGGTTTGGCTGTATGTTTCAGCCGCCCACCCGACATCCCCAGAATGAGAGTGAAACTGAAAAATCGGATATGGGATATGGTGATGCAATAGATAAATGTAGTATATTAACAATAAATTTCTTGTTCTTGATCAGGAATGTATTCAGTAACACCAGATCACCTAATTAGGCGGCGTGCTTCTGCAGTGCGTTGATGAGGTCTGTCAGCTGCAAGCTTTCTTCTCTAAAAAGCTGGCCACCTCGGAAAAGAAGGAAGTGCGTACGACCACCAACTTCTGGCGATGTAGGAAGCTGTCTAATACTTGCGTCCTCATGTCGAGGCTCGCGCCTTCACAATATTTACAGACCACAAGCCGCTGACATTCGCCTTCTGGAAAAATGTTAACAGTTCGCAGAAACACCACATTTCGGGATCGCGTCACTAGCGTCTCTCTACACTTTACTATGCAGCACTTGCACAAGCACGGAGGTCAGACCACGAATTGCAACGCCTGTTAGGAGATGTACTGACGTCAGTGCAACTACAGCCCGTTCGCACTCCAGGTTCTGGCGTGCAACTGCATTTCGGTGTGTACAGTCAAGTCATGTCCACATCAGTTTCCGAACTTCCGACATCAAGCTTTCGAATCACCTCCACGGTCTGAGCCACCCATGTACGCGATCTACGCTCCGTGTGGTTCTACATCGCTTCAAGTGGCCGGGAGCAAAGAAGGATAGTGGAGTGGACTAAGTCTTGTCTCCAGTGCCAACGCAGTATAGTCACAGACACAAATATGCCTAGTACGTAATTTCTCGGAAGTCACAGTGAGATTCACAAACCATGTTGACGTCGTCGGACAGCTGCCGCCCTCAAACGGCCAAAGCTACCTGCTGACCATCTTCGACAGATTTACTCATTGGCCCAAAGCAGTACTAATAGATATCTCGGCCGAAACCTTGGCGCATGCCTCTGTGTCGCACTCGATATCGCCGTTTAGCTGCCAGCTCCACGTCACCACCGATAGCGGCAGACAGAGTCTGGATTGTTCGCAAAACTGTCAATATTTGGCGGCATGAACAATTTTCGTATAACCGGCTACCACCTGGCAAGCGTTTTGGTTGCTGCCGTGGATCTCTCTGCGCGAGTCGTCGTGCGACACGGTGATCAACTGGCCGCTGTTAGTTTTGCCTGCTTTATCTTGCTGATTAAACCAGTTATTCAGGGTCTGGACACAAAGGAGTGGGAACAGTGTAAAGTTTACCGTCTTACCTCCTTGCCTAGGGACGCCAGATGAAAGTTGATGTCGTCAAGCCCTGAATCAAAATTGCGCAACGGATAACTGGGGAGAGGAGCTTGAGAGCGCTACCTAGAGAGAGTGTCCTTTCTGTACGATACTAGGCAAGGGGAGGAGGAGGATGATGATATTGATGTTTAACGTCCCGTCGAAAACGAGGTCATTACAAACTGAGCACAAGCTCGGCTGAGGGAAGAATGGGAAAGGAAGTCGGCCGTGCCCTTTCAAAGGAACCATTCCGGCATGTGCCTCGAGTGATCTAGGAAAATCACGGAAAACCTATATCAGGATGGCAGGACGCAGGATTGAACCGTCGTCCTCCCGAATTCGAGTCCAGTGTGCTAACCACTGCGCCACCTCGCTCGGTACTAGGCAAGGGGCTGGAGGTCTCACACGATGTGTAGGTCCCTGCATTCTATATCTTTTATTTTAACTAAATTCCTTTAACTTTACTTCTTTGTGATTTTTAAAGTATGTTAAAGACTGACGACAGTTGATATCCTATTTATTTTAAACATTATCACTCTACTTTTCGGCGATATCAGCGATTGTTTCAGTTTACAGATGTTACAATTTTACAACTTACAGCACGGGTACATTATATACTAATCTGCACGCACATTTCTACGGGTAAGACGGAATTGCGTTGGCCAAATGTATACCACCAACGTCTCCCAATATTTTACATAGGACATTCACTGAGTGAGGAGGATAACGGGCAAACTGGGGACCAGATACTTTTGACCCCCTGTGTTAATTTCCGGAATTGAACGAGCACATTCATTACCTTACACAATCCGAAGCTGGAAATAAAAGAATTTGTACAAATATTCGAATACCTCTCTTCCATGCGTGAACATTGAGACAGACGCACTGAGGGCACGTCTGCTCACCTACCCGTCTTCTGTAACACTCCTGGAATCTGGCGGGTACCCGGAGGTCCTCCCGGGCCCCGGTGGAAGTGATGGTCGAACCACTTGGCCGTGACCAACCTCTCCACCCCAAATCTTGTGACACTGGAAAGTCTGACTTTTACCTACCTGCGCAGTCTCTGATCCCCTACCCAGGAGTAAGGTTGGCACTACTATACTATGAAACTACTTCCCAACATAAATTTGGCCACTCTTTACGGAAAGGTGTGAGGAGGATTAGGAACGTTCATGTGCAGATTCACATTCACGTACAAGAAATGCATAATATACGACACATGTAAATACGTATTATGAAGCCTGACATTTCTTTCCACCCGTCCACATGGGTTCTGTTGCACCCGCGGCCGGCCGCGTCGTGTAATAAAATTCGCTGCGGAGCCGCCTGTTTCTATTTTCCGGTGCGAGCGAGCAGCGAAACCTAATGCTTATAAAGCTGAAACTACAGTACTGTTTCACAGTTTTGGACAATGGTTACAGCCAAGAAGCTATTGCGCAAATGTGGATGATTTCCACGCTACAATGGTATCGATCTTTATAGGAAATATGGATGGTAGCGTACTTATTTTGATTTCCCTGACGTTTTATGTTTAATAACCTTTAATCCGCATTATATGGCTGCCCTCGACCGTTTGACTGCAGTATCGCCTGTGTAGTTTATTGCTGTAAACCCTGATACGATAATGAGCAGTCGAACACTGCACAGCTCCAACCTGACCCATCTAAGAACTTACTCGTACATTAGCCCACAAAAAAAATCAAGTCGCAGCATGAGGAAACAACGTCATACAACGTGATACATCTTCCTACAGTTTACCATCCTGCCAAGCTCAATGCAGGACAGCTACCATCAGTTGCAGGAAACACTGGAAATGCCCGTAATCAAATGCATACTGTGGTGAGACTGACATACGGATTACAGAGCTTGCACGGAAAGCTATTTCACAACTATCACTTTGAGGCGTCCCAATGACGAATCCAACCTCTTGGTACATACCATACGACTGGACTCAAACGGAAGGGAGGAACGGATAAATCCTGATGTCCCAATAACCAAAAGGACTATTTGGCGTAGCTGTCGCCAATACACAGGCCAGCGAAGAGATTGCGAGAAAATTAATAGTAAGCACCGGAGAAAGCGAGCCTATTAGGAGACGGGCCATCGACAGCCTTGCAAACGACGCGCCGCTATCGCCCTCTCGACCGCCAGTATTGAGATCGCCGAAGCGTACCAGAGAGCCCAGACAGTCATTCAGTGACAGTTGCACTGTACGCACCAATCAGCCTCTGTCTCCGGCAGGACATCGCAACTTGACTAGCACTGAGGCTAACGGACTATTATGAAAGATGTTTTACCACAACACCTAGACTATCTTAGGTAACGTCTTATTCTAATGGATAAAGAACCCTTTAATACGTGTGTGCAGTTGTTCGATAGGTGGTATCCTTTTTCTATAAAGCAACATCCTCTCCTTGGTTCCCATGGTACGAGCCCATAGTGACAACGAGATGGAACAAACAATATTGTCCTCTGGAGTGAGAATTCACTCCCTAAGCAGTGGGCTCCTCTCGGTACAACCTGAAGAACAATTTTATTCAAGAAGTTGCAGCTCCGTAACAGTCCAAGAAGCTATACGAAATGCATTATTAAAAGGTAATCGGCACAGGGAAACTTTTGGAACTCTGTTTACATCGTCGTTTTATATTGGCACACACATCGTCCTGTTGAGACCTGTGCAATTTAAGTGGTACATTGCATGGAATGCCATGCCGCACACGCACTCTGTACTGACCTGCAGTTCTGGTGAGATACGGTTACGACTCGGCGCGGTAACTGGAGACATACTGCTCCGCTCTTCATTTTCGGAGTACGATTCTTGTAAGCAAATCGTCGTCGATGGATCAAACGCAACGTCACACTCAGTAGGAGTGGAACGGTGCCAATATTGTGACCAATGCCGCAGATGGCGAATGATGCCGATTGGGAACTAGTACCACCGATATCGGCCACAGACGACAATCGGCCACAGACGACAATCGGCAACCTGATTTGCAGTCACCTCAAGGCTTCCTATGATGAAAACGTCCACACAGCTGTTCTCATATGCCAATGTCACCAAGGAGATGATATCAGGCAGCTAAATGATTGGTAATACCTCACTACCGTTTACGGAGACTGACTACGCGAAATATAGTGTAGTTTACCCGTGTTTTTGTAGTGCAGCAGTCAACAGATGTTTCTTTGCCTGCCATCATAATGCGCAACATATTTGGTATCTCCTCACAATTGAGCTTAATTGCACTTTGTGGAAAAATGCTAGTCCAACTTGCTAAGCATAACTGAAAATGTATGTGTGTGTCAAATTTCGGTATGTGAGAAAAATTGCATAGTGTCCGTTTTATGGAACCGGTACAAATTTTAATAGGGATATAGATCCAGAATTTTAATGTACAACCTATTCAATACACACAATTTTTTGCCGAATACATGCGGTAGTCATCGTCACAGGGCTACTAGTTTTTCCATATACCATGCATGTCAGGGCAGAAAGAGATTCAAGTGTAACGTGAAACTTATAGGAATGGCAAGATTGGTCACTGAATAACAATAGGGTAACCACCTTTGCCAGTAACATACCTTACAGCAGTTCCATTGCAGTTCCCTGTCGTGGCATATGAAAGATTTTCCTGTACTCCGTCATTTTACCAAACAGCAGTCTAAATTACACAGGTGATCTGAAGTGACAAGTATGTTGTCCGTGTGCTTATTTAATGGATTGGTGCTACGACTACATGTTGACAGCTAGGCATTTTTATGCTGAGTCCCGTGGGTACCAGCCGAACATGGCCTTTTACATCACAGCACACCACCTGAAGATCATGAAATCTCACTGCATATGGCAAACAACTCCTGAGGAAGGATGACGGTGGAAACTGCCACCAATCGTTTAGGAGCAGGAATAGGATCAGTCAACGAGAAACTAGTTAGTTTTCAAATTCAACCTAGCTATTTGCCAGGCATTGTATACTACGGAGTAATTGCTGAACTTTGTGGCAACACTAGACCTCCAATTTCCGTGGAAGAGATGTTTAACGAGTGTAACGAACGTCATTTTTTCTTCTGATATTGCAATTACCTACGTCTTTGTTCCTTTTGAACTGCAGTGGACATTCACGCTTTTTTCCTGAGGTAGGAGGGAAGGAAAATTTGGTTTAACGTCCCGTCGACATCGAGGTCATTATAGACCAAGCACAAGCTCCGATTGTCAAGGGCCGGGAAGGGAATCTGCCGTGCCCTCTAAAGAGAACTATCGCGGGATTTGCCTGGGGCGATTTAGGGAAATTACGAAAAACCTAAATTGTATGGTCGGACCCCGAGTTTGAACTGTCGTCCTCTCGAATGCGAGTCCAGTAACCTAACCACGCCTCGCCTCCCTCGGTCTCTCCCGGACGTTTACTTAGCCGAGAACGTATTCCGCATGACATTTATTGCAAATTACGTGAACTTACTGACTGGTGTCTCGTCAAGGTTTTTCGAAGATTCGACGTGCAAATGGGCGCCGAAGTAAGTTGTATACGAGTTCGAAAGTCGGTTCCTTCGAGGTACCTGATCAAAAGGGACACAATTTTCGACTTTTTCAGCCAAGTTACTTCCTCGCCAGTTGTTATACTGATGCAGTACCTCTAGATGTCTTGAATAGAATCTGTTGCTATACCGAAATTGAGAGCGAGACCTTTCAGAGAGAAACACTCAATAATATTTTTAAGAACACTGTTTTCCGTTTCAATTCTGTACCACTTATCAGAAACTCATTTTGCTCGTTGTACGTTAGGCAGAAAGTCATATCCTTATGTGAAATGGAGGACCTAAGATTAAGCTTTATGGAACCTCATCAGTGATATCTCGTTATTCAGGAGGATCTCACCTGCTTACCTCTATCGAATTATTCAACGCCACGAGGAAGTATCACTACTGTGAACTTTATGCCCACCGGAAACAACAGACGACTGTCAACGGTGCGCCGAAACCTTGACGAAATGGCGACGTGTCGTGAGGTTTCACTCCACTTGCCAGGTCAATACACGGTGATATTGCTATCCTGAATGACTCCAACCCTTCATTTATGTAAATGTGTGTGCACTAACAAGTAACTTCGGTAGTGCTTGCAAGCTGTTTACCCTAGATCTAAAAGCAGTGAAACGTCTCTGTGGAGTCGCTTCATAAGACGCTTGTCTCTCTGGATTCTGTGCATCCTGGTCCACTACCTGATTGCGGTTTCATTTTTTAACTCTCCCAGGAAGACTGAGCACTCAAACTAAGGCCTATTAAATGATATGTTTTGGACACAACACAAAACAAATCATAGGAAATCATTATCGGTATTTATTACGTTTTTCCCTTCACGCTACCCTATGTGTGCGTGAATGTGACCGTGTTTTACAAGTGGTTTCGGGTTTCTTTTGTGGGAGACGCTGAGTTGGTTGTCGTCTGCTAGGAGGAGGTGATGTCTCCTCCTCGTTTGGAGGGGAGCACAGGATGACCAACTTAGGATCTCAGTACCTGGACAGAGAGGTTTACCCATTTTAGTGTGAGGTTGGTTTGTCTGTCAGGCTAGTGGCGGAAGCGTACACCTCTGGCAGCTTCCGTTGCACCGGTAGTTAGGCGAAGCTCGGTGGAGAAATGACACAATGCAGCTAGCGGTTGGTGAGTACAGTTCGTAGCTCCTAGAGAAGGTGGCTGCTGATAGGAAGTAGGTCGCATTACAACTTCCTTATGTTAAACCTGTGGTGTCACCGCCAGACACCACACTTGCTAGGTGGTAGCCATTAAATCGGCCGCGGTCCGGTAGTATACGTCGGACCCGCGTGTCGCCACTATCAGTGATTGCAGACCGAGCGCCGCCACACGGCAGGTCTAGAAAGACTTCCTAGCACTCGCCCCAGTTGTACAGCCAACTTTGCTAGCGATGGTTTACTGACAAATTACGCTCTCATTTGCCGAGACGATAGTTAGCATAGCCTTCAGCTACGTCATTTGCTACGACCTAGCAAGGCGCCATTATCATTTGCTATTTATCTCGTGATGCATGTACCGTCAGACCGATGTTTACCAATTATGGATTAAAGTTAAGTATTCCAGAAGCTACGTACTTTTTTTACTAGACAACTCCTTTTACTGTTCCAGACCTCACGCCAGCCTGCGTGAGCTTAAACGCGTGCCTTTCGGCTACCTCATAGTGGCTTGGCTGTCTTGCCAAGTCACAACAAAACCCATGGAATATTTAAGTACTTCAGCTTAACTGAAGCGTGTTTAGTTATGTATTTTCGGAATGTGACAGTTATTTTCTTACGAAAAATCGGCGTTGATGGTGTTTGAAATTAAAAGTGCGGGAATTGCTTTGTTCCTTTCCGAAATCATGGTGTGGAATTTCTGGCAGCGAATATGTTTAGGAAAAGCTAGTCAGTATAACTTCGGGTGAACGTGAGAATAATAGTGTTTACGGGCGAATGTAGTTTTTATTATTATTATTGTTTTCTCTGTTTTCCTGGAAGATACTATTGTCTCATTGTGCTCGTCTTTTACATCCTGTGCGCTAACCCATGATCCTTCTGGTCTACTACTGCACTGCATTAGGTTTTCGTATTACCAGTTTGTTTCGTATAATTTCAGTAAAATATCAATTAGATTTTCGTCCGAGTAGAGGATGTGTTTGTAACTGTTTTCTGAACGGACCACGTGTACGTCGAAACGGTTGGCGGGGGTTTCTGCCTTGCCGAGTTAATTTTATTTCGTGGCAGCAAAATCATTCTGGTATTGCATGATTAAAGTTTCTTACATTTGTGCTTGGCTTAACGTCTAATTTCTGAACAGTTAAGCACGTGGTAAACATGATTACGATTTAAGTTCGGCCGTTCGTAAGCGGCAGGCGCGAATTCCATGTCGTATATCTGCTATACAGACCTTGCGAATAGGATGAACCTCATTCCAAGCTAGTGTATTAGCATAATGGTGATAGGTATCTCTCTGAACTATTTCTGTCGTGGGTGTGTAGATGGAATGATTCAGTTATTGTGTTCCACTTCCCTTTTGTGTCGTTTTCGTTTTCTACTTGCGCTATTCTATTTTTTTGCGAATTATTTAGGTAAATTTTTTATTCGGGCACCAGTCATGTGTATTCATATCAAATTCAGTCATGAAATTAATGTGCTACGTGAAAGATAAATTCAGTGTCCTTTGTCTTTCTCATTGATGCCACTTTTAAAAAAGCAGGGAATAGAATATTAATCTTAAAAGTTGATCTACTTGCTTGTAATGAACGAAAAGGGGAGGAAAAATCAAAGTGAACGGCGTATTGTCTCAAAAGTAAGGACTTCACACACAATTAAACAAGCTGATTGATGTACGACATACAATGCTGTTCATATTGTTACTTTTTTGAAAAAATTGAATTCTTATAATTAAATTCGTAATTAAATTAAACTGATAATTTCCAGTTCGGTCTTTTCTCAATTGTTAGGAAGTGCTTGGGCTGGTGGCGACCTTGTAATTTTTAAATTTATAATTGTCTTTCTGAGGTGGCTTAACCAGCAATTGCGCAAAGGGTTTTATCTCCATTATTCTTGGTACGTAACGGATGTCGAGCCTTGGCTAGGATCCGTTTACTGTTTTACATACATGCGTTACAGCACCGAACAAGGTAATTTCAGAAACTTGCTACAGAAGCTAATTTGCTTGGTATCTGACCATTGGTGTATTCGCTAGGTTGCTTCGCTGACAGACTACATACGGAAGGATATAAAAATTAGTGTTATGGCCTTATTGGACTGTGAGAGTAATTTTATCCTAATTGACAACACTTACAGACTTATCGATTTACGATGTAATGCCTGTAAACCGAATGACCTAACTGTGCATGGTGGAAATGGTTTTAGTTTTTTAAAAAAATTGGCACATAATCGAGAAATGCACCCTACGATACTACGGGTTTCAGTGACTTAGGGAATCCATACATTGCCACAAAGCCTGGAAGTAGTAAACACAGTCCAATATATGGACGCATAGTTGATAGTTTCCCAGTCATGTGAACATACCGCTCTCACAAAGGCATAGCGCGGTAAGTCCATTATCGACAGGAGCATCCAGTTTGTGTTCAGCACTGCAGTGACGTGCCGCATAGCATACTGATACAGCCATGTTAGTGAAAGTGGTGAGTAATATGGGGAGGAAGAACAAAGAACGTGAGATGTTAACGACAGACCTTGCCGTGGTCGTCGACGGATGACAACACCAACGCAGGGTCGTTTCGTCGAACTGTCGGCTCGCAGATACCGAACACCAACGGCCTGGGCAACAGGGATTCGTGTGTCAGGCCAAAGAGTGCGTAGAAGACCACTGGAAAGTCTTGCACTGCACCGACGGAACCGTCGCAATTTAAGGACCTGGGCCTTTGCATGTCAACATCCGATCATAGCGGACCAGAGTAATGTATTTGCTGACGAGATCTGAAATGGTTTGCGACCAGACACTAGCATGGATGTGTTTGGAGAAGCGCTACACGACACAAGGAACGCCGGTACGTCGCGCAAGTCCATCCGTTTGCAAGTTCAAGTGTGATGTTCTGGGCGGCAAAACTGATGAAACGGCGGACCCCTCTAACTCCCACATACGGCCACTTCCCTGGTCCCAGAAATCTCCAAGAGATCGTACGAACGATTGGAACATCTTACAGAAGTGAGGTCGGTGACAACCTCTTGCTAGTCGGCGACAATGCAAGAAAGCACTGTATCAGCGTCTCGGGTTATATTCATGTCTGGGGCTTGTGCTGGTAAATATACTTCATTGATGTTGCATCTGTGAAGATACCAACATCCATGGTGTAGCAGCATATATTCAAGCGCCGGCACGTCGGTCGGGAACGTTGAGGGCTGTGAAGAAGGTGTGAGCCAACTGCACGCGACCCGTCCCCTCTCTAGGACAACGCGACGGCAGCGCCCTCTACGCGAGGAGAACATTAGGCTGCACCCGACTGGCCGCAGCCCAGTTCTGCGAGTTCTACCGAAGCGTTAAGACCAGCGACCTCCATACAAGCGTCCACCGTATTACTTCACTTGTATTATGAGTTTTATATACTCAAGAGATTTCTTATTGCGTCTGTCGCCCTTTGCCTTTGACATCTGTTTATCAGAGATTTGAGTATAGCTTATTTATTTTCTGTAGTAAAAACCTAGTAATACGATTTGCTTTAATTGTTGTCTAGCGATACGAGAAAGCCGGTTTTCTAGGCACCCCATATTTGACGAATAGGCAGTATGCAACACGTGGGACCTGTTTAAGGTGGTCGTTGCACAACATCTACATCTACGTGACAATCTCCAGAGCCTCAGTGAAACTGCCGTTTAGGAGGACATCACACCCGAACATTAACTTCATGGTCTCATCCAGAGCATACCTCGCACAGTTGAACTCATCCATGTGCTCAACACTCAAGACTGGTAATCAACACCACGACTAAGATTTACACTTTTTATTTTTAAGATGTACACTCAGGAGAGCACCTGCTGTGTTTTCTATTCATTTTCTTATAACTAGCCAAAATCTTTCATTCTAAAAATAAGAATTATGTAGATTGTTAGTAAGGAATGGTACAGATGTCAATGGCTGTATTACAAGAAATCATTGTAGTGAACGAAGATACTCCGAACTGATGCTGAGTAG
This sequence comes from Schistocerca piceifrons, assembly GCF_021461385.2. NCBI lineage: Eukaryota > Metazoa > Arthropoda > Insecta > Orthoptera > Acrididae > Schistocerca > Schistocerca piceifrons. The sequence continues at coordinate 1,032,526,636 of NC_060139.1, forward strand.
TGTATATATAATTATGGATGCTACAGTCAATGGTCTCTTTAGTGCAGATGCATACCATGTGAAATTCCGCCAGCAATGGGAGTAATAGACAGGCAACAGTGCATAGGCAAGTTGAGTGAGTGTGACGGGTCGCCTGCTAGGGTGGTCTGTGAAGCTGCCCTGACCACTGTGTCTGGATGAGGGCGTGCGTAGCGCATCTGCCTTGTATGCTGGAGACGCGGGTTCGAATCAGAGTCCGGCCCCAATTTTCAACTTCCTCCACTGATTTGTATCACTGCCCACGTGCACCTATTGTCTAATTTCTTTGTGTCAATATTTCGTGACAAAGCTGGCAAATGTATTTCTGGAACTTTACCTATGATGCGTCTACGGAATAGTAGAGGAATACTGGAATCGGAAGGTCATTATCCACCCCAGGTGCTGCGGAACAGCTGTTATCGATTCCATTTGCGGAACTTTCGCTCGATACCATGTGGAAAAATAGTCAATTCCAGGTGTTTTTTAGTAAGGTCAGTATTTATGGCGAGGTAAATTTTTATGATTGACATATCTTTGACATGTAGTTAGTTACCGCTCAGTCTCTTACTAACACCAACAGGGAACCGTATCTGTAAGTAGTAACAGAAAAATCTAACATTCACCGATTGTTGTGTTTCTTCTGTTTGCTGAAAAGTTTCACTCACGTGATCCGGGAAGCCAATAAATGACGACCTACACCTATTCCTGATCCGTCCGCCACACAGCTATTCCGACCACAGCTGCTCGCCCAGATAAAGCATAAAAACAGGATTGCGAAGAAACGTAATGTAGCAAGCAGGTGTTTGCTCAGTAGAGTAAAAGTAAACCTAACTGTGTCACTGGGCCATTGCCAAATCGCCTCGTGCCTGTGAAATTGAAGGGTAACAACCGCTAGCAAGCCAACTACCAGTTTACGAGAAGACGCTTTACGATGCCACTTCGGCACGCCGAGACATTGTTCAGGGCCCCACAGAAAGCCAACGCACCCTCTGATGTATGGAAGAATAATTCCGAGCAGCAAAAGCAGAGTACTGGGAAGATGAAACAACGGCCAAAGGAAAGATGGCTTCGTTTCTAGCAGAAAGGAAGATTACGTCTCTGACGTGGCTGCCTCGTTGACAGATGGTAAGCTGTCATCTGGTGTTTTACAGATGCCTCAAGAAAGTTTCAGGTCCCGACCACCTCACCAACTAACTTGTTGGACACCTGTCGCAGCTAGCCGCATGAAAATTAGGGTTTCTTCAACGGGGTCACGCGATTACTACAATGAATGACCCAATGGGAATATGCCTGCAAGGTTATTAGAGCAATGTGTAAGAGTTAACAACATATACAGGAGAGATGATTTACTTCCGTTCTCTGTTGCAATTAGAAGAATTATGTATGCATTAATATACTTTGTTACTGTATCACCTGTTTTAATTTATGTCCTCTAATCCTAATTTTGAGCTTTATGCCCTGTCTTCAACGGATACAGTTCTTCCTCCCTTTTAAGGTTCCTGTCCTGCTACTTCTGAAACAGCACCCTCGACAACTCTGCTGCTTCTTCCACGTTAGAGAGTACTTATTGTTCTACTAAACATTGACAGGTTTAAGCTGAGATGATTGTAAAAAGGAGACACAGCACACTGAAGGTTTCGTGTCTCCAGTTACTTCCCCTTCCCTTCAACAGCATAAGCCGAAATTGTTTATGAAATACTGTTTCTCAAATATCTGTGGTGAGATGCAGTATGGAGTGCCTCCAGTTTGGGTGTGCGCCGTAGGTACATTTCTACTTCAGCAATAAAGGAAGAAGCGCAGTCCTTTCTAGTGTATGTTGGCACCTTATTCTCCATGTATGCTCCCAGTATGATTATCAGCATCTTAACAATAGGATCTGAATACGCCCAAGAACTGCGGAACTGGATGCACAAATGTTCAGTAATTCAGCAAAGGCACTTCCTATACAACAGACATTGGCGCTCTCCCGAGTTATTCTTCAGTCACGTTAATTGAACAACAAGCTAGCCAGTATTACAACATCGGAATATTCAATTTACTATGGAAATTTAAAGTGATGGTAAAATTCCATTTCTTAATGATGTAGTTCAAAGGAAGGACGGTGGGACTTCTGGACGGTGTGTATCGGAAACCTACTCATACTGACTGCTATCTTCATGCGATCAGCTGTCATCCAACACACCAATGTACTGCAGTTTTGCGGACTCTGGTGAAAAGACCTTATGCCTTTTCTGGCGAGGAACTGTATCATTTGAAGATTTTTTTAAACAGAATGGATATACGGATTAACAAATATGCCGTGCTCTTCCGTTTGGCCCGTCACGCGAGCCAAGAGAGGATACTTTTGTAGCTGTTGCTTATTTACCCTTTGCGGGACGTATTTCATCCAAAATCTCAATAATTTTAAGAAAATATGATATTAAAAGTGTTTTATGCCGGTGGCCAAGCCTAGAGCCCTTCTTGGCTCAGTTAAAGGTAATTTGGACTTGAGGAAGCCGAGTTTTATGAAATTCCGTGTCACCGTGGAAAGAAGTATATTGGTGAAACTATTCGAAATATTCAGGACCGGTGTGTGGATCATCGGCACACTCGGTTGGTCCAGCCTGAGAAGTCGGCAGCGGCTGAACACTGCCTTAACGAAGGGCACAGGATGATGTATGTCAGGACACAACTGGTCTGTCCTGCTTCTCGCTATTGGGAATATGTACGTAAAGAATCCTTTGAAATTAGAATATCAAGTAATATTACCAGAGATAAAGGTTCTCCTTTAAGTAAGATATGGAATCCGATGTTGTCCGACATTGAACAACGGTCTTCTTTTCTATCACTGGATTCTTCCAACAAGTAATGTTGCGATTTATCGTTTCTGCCGTCTTCTCCCACAGGCGCGCTGCGCGGCTACTTGCTGCCAGGAGGTGCTGCCCATCTCGTGCACGCACGGTGCTCTGTCCGTGGTGTATAATGGTTTCCGTCGTCGTGGCTGGAATTCAGTTCCGGCGAGGGAATGCACGAGCATTAAGTCAACAGAAGATCGCGGCCAGCTGGTCCGCCGAAATTTTGTGTCTGGACTACAACATGATCCGGCTGCAAACCCGTTAAGGGTATCAGTAACACGTCTCAACTGTCAGTCGAACCGATCAACCCGATGCCTTTGTAGTCACCATTTGTTGCAGACACTAAAATGATGAACTATTTCACAAAGCAGACCCCATTTCACAATTCCCACTGTATTTGACGCCTATTTAAGATTTACAGTCTACCTCACAGCTAGACTTCGAATATTGTCTGGTCTACAAATATATTAACTGAACTGACTGGAATCCTAGAGACACCTTGATTAAATCTTGTTTTGCTCTACACAATTTGAGACTAATTCATACGGGCCACCACAAATAGGTAAATTTTCGCATGATATTTGAATGTGTTCCAAATGTAAATAATGTTACGTGTTTTGTAGCTGCTCTGAAGATGGTTGTGAACAAACGTGCGTATGCTTTATTAGCAGCTTTACAATTATCTCTTACTGGCCTAACAAATTACTAACGTTTTAACCTATTTTAAGACAGATCGATCGGTTGTACATGGAAGTACATTAAAAGCTTAGTTAAATGTTTTGCAGTAATCTATTCATTGCATGAGACCGCACCAGTTTTCGTTCTTTGTACTACGATCTGTACCTCATTTACAGTATCGACCAGCCTGAAAGTATCCTCTACGGAGTAGTTTTGCTGTCTGGAACACACATCGATCGTGATAAAAACTATTTCTGCAGGTAACTACTAAATAAATATGGAATGACGTACACGAAAATACCCAACGTTTTCTTCAGTTGTTGGTAGCTTAACTGGACGGGGATGCTATTGTAGAAGTAACTAAATGACGAATAAAACCAACACTCCGAGTTTACCCTTGGTTCGACTACTCCTCTGTCACCGATCCCTGGGTTTATTCCTGTGATCTTGCAACCGTCCCGTAGAATTATAGTTGATAACCAGTCGTGTGGATCGGTTCCGAGTTCGACACTTTTATAACTGGTATTAGCAATCAACTAATTATGTGCTGAAGTCCAACAAAAATAGTGAGCATTATTCACAACCCAGTTTACGCTGTTCAGCTCTAACACCCATTTTCTCTCTTATTAATGATGGTAAGAAACAATTTCCTACAGAGAATTTTAAACCTAGGAAGAGCCTTGAAATTCTGCATATAGAACACCGCAGCTAATAACTTACGAAGAAAGTTCTTAAACTGTGTGTAACAAAAGTGCGTGTTTGACACGACAAATAACTTGTCACTTCAATAATAATTATTTGAAGCCAACCATCTAGTTTTACGGGAGAGGACAGTTTAAATAGGGAACAATCGTTTCCCACTTCTGTAGTACCTGGATTCCAAATGAACGTCCCAAAAGCATTTAGTATCAGAAGGTCACATTATTGACATATTTTATGAGCAATGCTGTATGAAGGTAATAAATCTTATGACGACAGCAGGAAAAGGGGCAAAATTACTCCTCCCTCATGTTTAGTGAAGACTTGAGTTGATCCTAATTTTGTCCTAACATCCGATTTACAAACTGATGCCTGAACGATTCTTCACCGACCTCCACAACGGAACATAATGCAACACGCCCCTCACCAGACACAACATGGCGATTGGTAAATCAAGAACTACGACCCATAAAATGAGTAGGAACCTATCCTTATATGAAGTAAAAAGCGAATGAATTCCTCAACAGAAGTTTGGTACACCAAAGCCGGAAGAAGGCTTATCCAAGCTTGGATCCGATCCATGCTTCATTAACCAAGTTACAAGGACTGCAATGTAGCTAATAAGTTAACTTAACCCAAGAAAGAGGCACGATATTCTAGAACTGTTTGGTCAAATTGAAGATCATAGCACAGAGGGAATTAATTTGTAGACGTGTTAAAAATGTTAGCAGAGAAAGGATCCGAAATGTGATTTAATCAAGAAGAAAAATTCTTGACTATTTTCTCCATCGGATTTCTACGTTTGTGATTACATCTGTTAAATGTGGAATATCAATCACACACACGCGACCTTCTAGAAAGGCGTCACTACCAGGATCAGCGTGATTCAGTGCACGATCTGATCGAACGAAGACCCAACCCTGTGTACGTTCTGGATCAATGGGTTACCAGCAAGCTACACACATTTATCGAAGTGAGTCAGGACTTGATATGCAACTTCAGCAAAGGTGCCGAGAGAACAGCGGGGTGTTGGGCAATGAAAATAAGGTGGAGTCAAGTACGGGGAACAGTTGTCTTAAGACGAACATACGAAGCTTACTGCAAGTACACTTAACCAAGAAAAAGCGATCTAGAGGAAGGCAGCTATCACACTGCTACTTCTTCAAAGAAGCGTGTCAGGGGTTCGTGCCAGTCAACTGAAACAAACTGAAGGACCACTAGTCTTTATGCGACATCAAGTACAACCCAGTTGCTGATCAGTTTTTCCAAAGCCTGGGTTCAACACAAACCGGTACACCCTTACATACGTATCAATGAAGATCTCTTACATATTGTGTGTAGAAACAGCATAATACACCACATTAAGTTTTTGTCGAAGCTATTGTAGCTTAACAGGATATAGAAATGTGTTTTAGGTATTTCCAGTGAAACACATTGACTTCTTTTGGTTCTTCTGTAAAACTGACGCTTTGGAGTTACTCCATTAATACTTTGTGCCGTCAATATTGCTACATTAATAAGTACACTTTTCATACATCTAACGTAATCCCAAAATTACTTGTTATTTGAACTTCGTCTAAGGCATGGACTGAGGTATGCTGGTACTACGAACAGGGCTGTTGGGAAGCTACGGACGATATCTGATGCGTGTCAGGAGGCGCTTTCCTTCAGCAGCCACGCAACTCTGACACTGGCTTCACGTGCAGAGATTCATGCAATTATTTAGAATTAAGCGAAGAGTATTCGTTCAAATTCTGTATAGCGCGCCACAGGTGCTCCTTTCGTGCTGTTGATTACAGCAGTAGTTGCAACAGCTATTGCTTTATGACTAAGTAATAGTTTAAATCGTGCCTATACTCTACCTATTTGATGCGTAAGTGAACAGTAAGAGGCTTTATGAGCAGGCATTCGTCAATGAATCTGGATGGAAATAGTGTTCAAGCAGGGGGTCTGAATGTCCGTATGGATAAGACGAAGGGCAAAGGGTTAATGCATTGTGGCTTGTGCCTTGATAGCAAATGAAAGGGAGAGAGTAGTGAATTTTAATTGACATTTCATTTAGCGACATGGAACACCTGTTTTCCAGAAAAGAATAGGCACATGTCAACAAAAATGGTTGTATGTCCTGTGTATGTCCATTGACAATGTGGAGGGGCAGCCAATGGACCCTGTACTTGGCTTACATACGATGCGTGGAATAATTAATATACAAAAGTTAACGAAAGCAAGGAGTAAATGATCCGCTTCGGTCCAATATACCGAGCGCCTCTGGCGGTGCGCACTGAATACTGACGCGCGGGCGAACACAGACACAGTAAGCGACTGCGATCCTTACAAACTGATCAGTTTACTCTTTTCATAGTGGTAGTACTTCAGAATTTGCTCTACGGAACATGACGAGTAAATAAGTAAAATATTGAAGGTCATGGAACCTATCGGTAGGTGGAATTACAACATACAAGTAACAACAGAAAAATAGTTTATGAACCCAAAGGAAGTCAAATTATAAGCTTAAGTAAACGCAGTCTACAAATATAACAAGACTCAACTTAAATTTTCAAGGTACTCTTCAACAGATTAAAACAAGTGATTCATGAGGGAACTAAGTCGATTTTGCAAGCGTGTGGGTTACTTCTAAGATTTTCGAATTCTTGTGGTCTCTTATTGAAAATGGATGCAACAGTAAACCGCACACCTTTTTGCACTGGAATTTTGAAAGTGCGATCCAAATGCAGATTTCTTCCGAGTATTAACTGAGTGAAAGCTGCTACCTCTTCGGAATAAGCTGATACTGTTAACTGTGATGTCAGGCATACGATCACACTGAGGCCTGAGAGGCAATCCGCCGAATGCGACTCTCGAAAACGGAACACAACGGCTGTGCTACCAAAACTGTCAGTCGCTATTGTAAATCTCCAGGTGAGACTGCCGGTGCACCTGCAGTCTTACCTTAAGATGGAGTTCAGTTCGACCGTCGAATTATGTGGCATGAACAACGAAATACAGCTGCATGTTCGTTAAGAAGAACGTTTATCACGCTGGGAAAACCTACGCACTCAATAACGCGACTCTGGTACATCTCGAGTAGAGCAATGGCTCCAGCAGAAACTGACACTAATGTCTCCGCAGCAAGTCGTTTGGATAACGTGGAAAACATGTTGTGAATCTGCTGTCACTCTTTTAGTGAAGACAGAGCCGATGAAACCTTTTTTCTTTTCTACTTTATGCTTCGCACTCTCAGATTGCTTAACGAACTTTAACTACAAAAATATTTATATTTACAGCAACTATACACAGCTCGGTTGAAATGACCGGGTTAAGTGTTACGGAAACTGCCGAGTATGTGCACTCAGCTTCTGCGTCATCAAAGGAATTATTTTTCTAAAAGCAGATGACTTACTCAGGAACAACCACATGTTGACTGTACGCTCCGAACCAAGAACACACTTGTCGCCTGAAACTCTCGTCTTCGTTCTATTGCATGGTATCCCTCACCATCAACCACCTCTTCTACCATTTCTAGATTTATGTACGTGTACTGTGTAATTATTTTTATGCTTTCGGTGTTAACGACATCTGAAGCCGAGGTCTGCGATGTGCACGATCATTTCCGCCCAATCAATGAAGTAGTGGAGCTCATATTCAGCATACCAAAGTAGTTTTCAAGTAATCCGTGACACTTAACTATTCCGAATTTCTCGTAAGCAACTGTCGAACGAAGGTAGAAAATCCGTAGGTCGAATGGTTGTTAATAATTGGGCGAAATTGGTATCCCCATAAAGGAACTTCGCGACACTTAACGTAACAAGGATGGAGAAGCGGCCTCAGGCTGACGTTGATAGTGCCATGGAATTGTGCAATAAGAAATTAAAGATGGGGAAACCACGCTAGTTTCGACTGCTGCTGCAATCTCCAGAACCGTGCACAGTATCGGACAGTCCTAATGAGCGTTGTCGAAAGGCCACAATAGCGTATGAACGTAACCATCAGTACAATCTGCTTAAAGCCACGGGTTGTCCCGTTTCAGGGATCGCGTCCAACACGGAAATACAGTAGCTACCTGTTCATCGTGCAGTGTGGGAGGAGGACGGCGACTCACTGGTTGTCTTACTCGCCCGACATCCCTATAAGCGAAGTTAGTCAGTCAGTCAGTCAGTCAGTCGGTAGGTAGGTAGGTAGGTAGGTAGGTAGGTAGGTAGGTAGGTCAAAACGCCTGCGCACGTCGAGTTAGTCGGTCCACCGATCGGCAGGTGCGTGTGCAGCGGCCTTAAGAAGGAACGTACTGGAGCAGACGCCCCACTCTAGCCACCACAGAACACCACTGCTGCCGCAACACTTTGTGAGATGGTACCACGCTCACCAGAGTTATGACTATCAAATGTAAGCTACGTAAAAATACAGCGGCCGAAACCTTTGCTTTCATCAGTTATTTAAATAAGTTATCTGGGTATGGTGCCACGTTATATTGTAGTGACAAAGTTTGGACGTTTTACACGTTGCGAGTTAGTATCCGTAATTTATATACAGTTTCAGGGCATGTACGCTGTTGGCTTATTGCACGTTTTAATTTAACCCAGTATTCCGGAAGTACGCTACATTGAAGAGTGTCTCATTAATCCATTTGAACGAAGTGAAGCTATGTGAATATTCTAAGCACTTATCAGTATAATCACCTCGGTAATCATTTACTAGTGCACAGTCTGAAAACATTGTTCTTCCATTTTAATAAATGAACATGGGCAGCTAGTAATTTACCTCGTCGGAGTCCAATCATTCTATGGAAATATGTTTTCTTCGGCTAAACGTTTGCTCATTTTTCCGTCTGTAGCGGAAAGTGTTGAACCCTATCTACTAGCTCATATCCCGAGCAGATCATCTCTAGCAGGTGTAAAGCTTTCTGGCTTTTTGCTTTGAATATTAATTATATTTAGTGTATTTTCCATGTGGTAACTCGTCCAAATTTTTGATTTGCAGCACTTCTCCTACGCTACTTTACTTTTTTTTGCACAAATTACAGCAACGGCGAAGTAAGCCGTGTCTGGTACATACACAACAGTGAAAATAGTATCTGGTTGTGTGTTCGAATCGTGGATGATCCAGTAACTGAGCGTTTATAGGAAATGTTAGTGGCAATATCTCTGATACCGATTCCGGAAGTACTGCTGCCACGGAATTCGAGGTGATCAAGGAACTGTTTCAAAACGTAATATGGCGGCACCTAGCTTCGAACGGTATTTGTCAGCCAACTCCGTGAATGTAAACATTCGCTCGCGAACACATTTTATTTTCATTTTGACGGACGTCAAAGCGATATTTGAAAGCCTTCAATGTTGTGAATACATTGCCAATGTTTAAACTAGAATCGGCGAGATGCCTATTTTCTACAACTGAAAGTGCATTAGCGGAAAACATAATGAAACTGCAGCCAAGGACGGCATATTTGTTTTATCGTGAAACTGATAAATGTGTAGAACATTTTAAGTCGTTATACTCAGTATTTTTCATTACAAACATATCCTCAGAACTACGTCATAGTCTGATTCGCCCTTTTCAAGCAATTTCCATACAGTACTGCTTTCCCGGGTATTACATGATTGAGAAGGTATGATCGAACTCTTGTAGCAGTTTCGTAAATTTTACGTAGAAGACACAAATTGCACCCAGCGTCAGTTACGTACACTGTGAGCCGGCCGAAGTGGCCGTGCTGTTAAAGGCGCTGCAGTCTGGAACCGCAAGACCACTACGGTCGCAGGTTCGAATCCTGCCTCGGGCATGGATGTTTGTGATGTCCTTAGGTTAGTTAGGTTTAACTCGTTCTAAGGGACTCATGAGCTTAGCAGTTGAGTCCCATAGTGCTCAGAGCCAGCCACGTACACTGTGTGTGTGACCGTGTGCACCCAGCCGTAATCAGCATCGAAACACTGACTTTTCCAGAACGTAAGTTTCCCCAATTTCAGTTGCAGTTTTAATTATGACAAACTCCGTCAAATATAGCAAAATGCGTTGACATATGACGCTAACGTAAACCTTAAGGCGCGCTACAGGTCAAGCTCTTACCATTACCTCTATTCGGCCTTCTTTTTCGTTGACTTCAACTCAACCGAAATCAACTTTCACCGTGACCTATAGCTGGAGCTACGCTACACATCGATCTCACCTTTTGGCTAGGGTCTGCACACAGCACGTTCGCTTAATTTCAAAGACAACAGCACTTATTGGAACCATCAATGTGACCTACAGCGCGAACGAAACGCAGCTCTCTGCAGGGAGTCTACAAAAAACAAAAATTTAGATCGTAGGGCTGGCTGCGTACACCCATGTTCTATGGTTCTCGGAAAGCGGCATTGTATCTGGTGTTAGAATTATTACAGCAACGATCAGCCCCTTTATTCACTTCAAAACTAGTAAGCAAACTATCACGACACGAAAAAAAATGCAAGCACAATAGATTTGCATAAGTCTACTGCAATGGCAACTTCGTAAACGGGCTCGTTTGCATCCAACTTCAACAGTTATATTACATTTTGAGCCTGTTCAGTTTTGTACGAATACTGTTCGTTAGCTGCAGTTACAGGATGTCAATCGCACAGTAGTTACAACATCGTTGTCAAATGTGGTTCATCTTTTACGCGGAGCTACGGAGGGAACATTCTATAACGTTGACTGCACAGAGCAATTACAATGTTACCGGCTGCCTCAGTGGGTAATACAGAAGGCACAAATAATCGAGCACATACGCGGAAGTAACATTTGTTTTAAGAAGAATTGTTAAATTGAGCAAGAATCACTACATCAACGTTTCACCTTTTCCCGAATACGCAACTGAACATTCTCTTTGGAAGTAATTAACGACATGCAACGTTCACTACAGAAAGCAAAAATCTGCAGCACGATTGAGCTTACTCGTAGCTTGTCCATGAATTAATTCAGTAATTGTTACATAATCAGTTATGCGAGTGAACCTTAAAATATATCGCTGTAACGTCTCTAGTAGTGTCAAATTTCTCTAACGCAACCGCGCTTTGCAGGACGTAAGCAAAACATTTTAGGTACTTACCAAGGAATGCAGCGTCTGACAGTGAACAGCAATGAGATACAGACCCAGGATACTGTGCTGGCGAAATACGACCAACCGTATCACCAACGAACGTGATGGCGAGGCTGCTGCCGTTAAGATTCGCACGCGGAACGAAAGCCACGCGGCCGAACTGCCGCAGTAAACACGACTGGAGTTAATGGGATACTACGGAGTGCAGCGGTGCGTCACGTAGCGACTCTAGCGCCCTCTACACCTGGCATCCACACGGAGCGCTTTCGATATCGGATCATACTTGCAATGTAAAAATCAACATTCAACTTCCCCAGTCATTCAGAGTTTAATACCAAGAACCTTTCTTTCTGGTAATTTACAGCGCATTAATTTATGGTTGAGATGTTCGGCGTGTAATTCGTTCGGACGTTTGAAATGAGGCAAAATAGCGGCCACCTAATATCACTAGAAGAAACACTGGCATCTCTCTTCTTGTCTTCGCTATTATGTGTTGTTCTTACTCGACGTTCTCTACATCCTAGAAACCTCAATATCGATCTAGGGAACAGAAAGTACATCGAACTTGGGAATCTGATGTACGTTTTAATTTCGTCGCACCCTCCATCTTTCGCCTCCTTTCCCCTCCCGTTGTCTTCCATTTCCTCTCTCTCTCTCCACCTCCTTTATATCCATTTCCTCTCTGTGTGTCTCCCTCTCCCTATCTGTGTGTCCCCCTCTCCCTCTCCCTCTCCCTCTGTCTCACACACACACACACACACACACACACACACACACACACACACACACACACACACACACACACCACTTAGTGTTATTGTTAACAGGACCTGGGTATAGAAGTGAAAATCAGTTGGTAAATCGGTTGGAATCATTAGTACACCGTTTGAGAAAGACCTCTCCAGTAGCTCGATCTGTGAGGATAGTAGTTTTAATGACAGTATTTCGCATGTTTTAATTTACGAAAAGGTAGAATTGTGAAGGTCGTCGATACAACTTTCCTGTGTTATGTTACAAATTACTGCGAGAAGCAGAAACAAAAGAAGAGGCACAGTTTCACAGCACAGCTTAGCATGTTTCTCGTAGCCGGTGTAACAGAATGTGTTTGTTGTGTAATCCTTATTCCACTTGTCTTTCACCGAGAGTTTCATACAAAAATATCATCAATACTTCTGACTTTCCTGGGGGATTTTTCTACCATTTTCTTTCAGAAGAACCTTGTTGACAATTACGAACATTACGATAAGAATCCAGCCAACTTGCTTGAGCCGTTAACGAACTGTTGTTATATGCTAATGACAAGTCTCCTTGTATGTTCAATTTTGAAATAGCCGTTCCCATCACTCAAGAAAGCTCTGAACGCACACTCCTCGCGAACATGCCGAACACACTAGTTCGTTGTTCCACTGTCACACCTTCGGCTGCACTGCTTACCCTGTTTGTGCAGGTTGTCCTGTGTCCTCGTCGGATGCGAAAAATGTTCTTCCATTCACGCCGCGGGATTTCGAAGCCCTTTGGTATCTGTATAGGGTCCATGGCGAAGTTGCCATCAGCAACCTGGAGGGTCAGTCCTAGGGGTGGGTTTCTGTAACTGCTTGTCGCCAACCCGGAACTACCTTCATCGATGGGATAATGCGGTTTACTCATTATTTTGGAAGATTCTTTCGAGAGAGTGGTTATGTGGCTGAGTATTTAACACACTAATATCCAAGTAGCTTTTATGCACCATAGATGTTTGTGATGGTTGTATTGAGCTTACAGTGTTTCTTTGGGAGGGCTGTTGAACTACACCGGAGCACAATATGCAGCGGTAGAGAACACTAAATTGAGCAGTGGTTCGAAGCTCATCTGCTGAAGATCCCTGGTTGTTACCGAATAGTTTTGGATCTGATTGTTTCATGTGATTTTTTTCCTCCCCAAGAAGATTTTTGAGATGCTTCGTCTGCGAAACTGTGCTCCCAAGAATCATTTCAAGTAAATTTGGGTGCCTGATGGCGAAGCTCGGTTTCGTTCGTGTGGACCTGGCGTTTCTAGTCTTCTGCTATGTTGGGTAAGTAAGAGTTAATAAAATGAGAAAAGCTTATTGAACACTGTATAATCATTCTGGTCTACTGTACCACCATACGCTAATTGACTATGATATACGCTGGGCAGAACAGAGGTACTAGAAAGCAGAGTAAAAAGTGGAGAGTGCGATAAAAAATTGTGATCAAAAATTAGAAGTAATGGCACCTACGTTTTGGTTGTTTGTTGTGGGGAAGGAGACCAGACAGCGAGGTCATCGGTCTCATCGGATTAGGGAAGGACGGGGAAGGAAGTCGGCCGTGCCCTTCGAAAGAAACCATCCCGGCATTAGCCTGGAGCGATTTAGGGAAATCACGGAAAACCTAAATCAGGACGGCCGAACGCGGGATTGAACCGTCGTCCCCCCGAATGCGAGTGCAGTGTCTAACCACTGCGCCACCTCGCTCGGTGAATGGCACCTACGTAAATGTATACAAAACGTGGCAAGTCATGGAAAAGCCCGGTTTTAGTCTTCTTTGGATGCCTCTACCAAACAAAGGGTGAGGCTCAAGGAGCCAATATTCCTGCATTTGTGGTAAAAGGTGTTGACAATAGGAAGAATTACAGAAACAAAGAGAGAAGTAGAAAGAAAGTACAAGAAAGATCGAAACATATACATATATTCGTAAGTGTAAAATAGTAAATTTAGAAAGCTTTCGAGGCAGAAGAAATACGTAAGTGATCGTTAACACGACGGACACAATGAAGGCGAAGGCGAAGATGAAAATGAAGCAGTTACAATAAAATAGCTAACAGGGAAATAACAGGTTTGGACAGTTTTACGTGATCCTAATTTAAACTCTGCAAGAATCACACAAACATTTGGATGTGAAGAGATTTAACTTTAAGGTATTTTGTGCTTTACTCCAAATCTAGGCCTAAAATCTCTCTCCCTTGGATGTTGCTTTATATAGATTTTTTTATTTTTAGATATGAAAATAGCATTGTCATGCTTAAATTGAGGCATCTCAAGCCTGCATTAGACACCAGCTTAACAAAAAAAAAAAAAAAAAAAAAAAAAAAAAAAAAAAAAAAAAAAAAACACAAGCGTTGACTTATTTCAGATTTGGAATCTGGGGGGGAAAGTGGAGGTGTGTATCATGTTGCGTGATAGGCAGAGGCACCTATTTCTAGGAAAGCGGGAGATAGCGGAACTTTACCAAATTTTAAGGGGTCTTCTCGGAACGCGAAATTGTATCTTTAAGTAAAATCGTGAAATAGTCGACGAAATCCGGAAATCAAAGACAACAGATTCTACACTATATCGCGATATATATGGTAAATAATTCACCGGCGATCATCAACTGTGTTATAAAATGCAACGGACCAAGTTGACATTTTTTCACTCGTCAGTGTATTCAGTTGCGTGTTTTAAATTGTTGCTGATCACCGATGCATTCATTCCTATTTGTTTTTCGTGCTGCAGTTTATTAATATGGTACTGACACTTCTTGCTCGAAAAATTCGTCAGGATTTACTGTGTGACAAAAGTGGAAAGATACTTTTATACACATACTGCAGTGTGCAAACTGAGTGGCAGATGAAGGACACGCACCTAGAATATGTAAATAACAGCACCTTCTCCTTGTTCTTATGGGAAGAACTAACGACGACAGGTGTCAAGAGAGTAATTCTCACAGACGTCAGTGCAGCGGTAAAATGAGCGATAAAAAAAGTCAACTTCAGCTCTCATCGAGGCTGGGATTCTACTGGAAAATTTGGTCATCCATAGCTGAGAGAGTGGATGACCAAGTATGTAGCAGGCATGTGTAATATTAGATAATTTTGGAGCTGAAGTGCCGTTTCGACTGCGGGCCTTCAGAGCAGCAGTTTTCATACAGTCATCAAAAATTAACATACGTGGTTTTATGTAACCGAATGTAGCAGGAGGACAATTTCTTCTCTACCACCCATCACCCCGCCCAAAAAAATCTTAATTTTATAGCTAGAACGACACAGACTTTTATGAACCAGCAAAATTCTTGGGTTGCAACTGTCATGGAGCAAGAATTTTAAAATGTAGAGGTAGAGTGACATACTCAACCTAACCAAACTTCCACCCGTCAGGATTTTATAGTGTGTACACTATGAACTCGGGATGATGTATTCATGTTGGAAACTGTCAACATGGCGATCGCGCGTCGTCGCGGCCGACTAAGAGCACACGTAAATAGACAGTCCTAAGACCCTCAATCAATTCAATACCCCATGTTTTCGTAATGTCATTTATTACATTTACCCGGGAATTGGAATCAAACTGAACGCGTTTTTCGTACGTTAATTATTATTCTGAAGCTAGGAGTGGCAAAGTATGAACAGTAGTGAGCTGAAATAATTTAGCACAAATGCAATCGTAGGCGCCACACATGCGGCACAAATTACGATCCAAGCTCCGCAGGAGTTTTTGAAATCGATGTACGTACCCCATGGAAAGTAAGTAACTGGTTATGCTCGTTTTCTCATTAGGCTTAGGTAATGGACGCTGGATCACTAATTTATTCCAAAGGCAAGAAGATTCATAATTTAATTCCTTAAATGGTGTCCAATAGTAATCTAATATCAGCGCTACTGACATTTTTAAGATTGGGTTGAGTTGTTTGGGGAAGGAGACCAGACAGCGAGGTCATCGGTCTCAACGGATTAGGGAGCGACGGGGACGAAGTCGGCCGTGCCCTTTCAGAGGAACCACTCCGATATTTGCCTGGAGCGATTTAGGGAAATCACGGAAAACCTAAATCAGGATGGCCGGACGCGGGATTGAACCGTCGTCCTCCCGAATGCGAGTCCCGTGTCTGACCACCATTTTTAAGGTGTAGGACATTTGCCCTCAGCTGGTAGACTGCGGGAAGGTTGTACCTCGAATCATGAAAGAGGAGGAGGAAAGATTAAAAGAAGCTGTGAAAGGTGATCAGTTTCAATTCTTTGTGATGGACCGACAGACAGAAGGGCAATGCCCCTTCATCGTTCTGCGAAAAGTAGTTAGTACGTAAAGTGCTGCATTTCAGGAATTTCTTTGCTTGTGGACATTCTGTTGCATTTACAAAAAGTTTCATTCCGCAACTGAGAGATTCACGAGCTTTAAATTCATTACCGAAATTAGTTTATGGCTTCGTATTCAGCCAGTAATATTGACAATTGTGTAAACGTAATTAGGGGTTCAGTTATGTTGCATGTAGTTGCAAGCCCGATACAGCAGAATGACTTCATGGTGTATGACACAGGAAAGAGGGTCATTTCTTCTACCGTATGATCCAAGAAACGCAGCGTGAGAATTTGCTTAATTAGCTAGAAGTTTTAAAAGACAGTCAACATCCTTTGATTACAAGAACTTTCATCATCAGAATGTATTCAAGCATACACAGTGTTCAGATATTTAGTTGCTAGTTCTTGCAAAGAAGGTAAAGTAGATGATGTGATTGCTGCTGTTCTTTTCCTGAAAAGAGAGTATGGGCTTTTTGCGGAAGCTGCAGTGAAGACTCTCTGGATCCCTGTAAGTGATGCTGATAATGAGAATTCATATTCAACATATTGTAATCTAATGAACGACAGGAGAACAGCTTTGCCTCCCAGTAATGTGGAAGTCATGGTACACCTGTCGTCATCGAATCGATTAGCGGAATACGCCTATACACAAGGCCCTATTTATTAAAGTGGCAGTATGTGTGCTTTCCAGAAATTCATGGTTTTCTGTATTTGTCTCCACCATATGTGTAACTATAGTGCTATTTGTATTTATGTAAAAATATATGTTTCACTGCAAATACGCCATCAATGAATCTTTCTTTACGCTCTATTCCTGGGAAGTGTAAATAAAATTTTGCGAAATTATTAACGAAATGATAAAATAGCGGAAAAGATGCCGAGAAAACTTTTTCGCCTGATTTCCTCATTTTTTAAAAACTTTCCACCACAAACAGGTTCCAGAAGTGATTAGTAAGTGGAGTGTAATTTATTACTTGTCAATCATATTACATGCCACGCTTCTTTGATGTCAAGGAGACGTGGCAGCCTGCAACTCCTGCAAGAAGGAGGTACGCCAACACCTTGCGGATAACGCAGCTCACTGCGCTGGGGAAGTAGAGATAATTCTCTAAACAGCTCAACTACGTCTAGATGTTATGATTTAGACGTCTTTGAAGGTAACTCTGCCCTGGACGGTTTCATATTTTTTAATGCTATGGTAAGAGCGTTCTTTATTCTGCTTAACAATTTGTTCTACTATGATTTTCACATTGGACTGCCATTGTTTGGCACGCGACGTACATTTTCATTGAATTCGGCTACCACTAATTCGCTACAGGCTTTTTATTGCCTTTAGAACCATGTTGCTAATATCGTGGCAACTAATCAAGCTTTCACAAACGATTCCCCTAAGCTAGAAACACAGAAGTGTGGCTCGCATAATAAAATTACAAAATCTTGTTTCTCCCACGTTAAATCCAAACGGAGCAAGTTTCCTTTTACACGGTTAAGACTTCCGTAAACCAAGGTCCGATACACTGATGGACCAAATTTGAACATTCACCCTCGCTCTAATCCGAAATTATTGGAGGGTGACTTTTTGCACGTGAAATCCGAACGATGCGCATACAAATGGTGCTATCAACTGAGCAAAAGAAATTAATCGATTCGCACATTTTTACTTGTCACCAGCTCCCACTCGCCGTTCATACCTTGGTTAATATACTGTAACATTGCCACAGTAAAGCAGATAATCGAACGGCTGTAGAAATCGCCGCTAGTCTGGGATAAACCTGAAACATTTTACCGCATGTTGCAAGCTGAAATAGGAACCTAGCGCGAGAACTGTAGACTGTAGATCGCAGAAATAACATTTCTGCAATCTTGATGAACAGCATATAATGCTTTGTTGAACTTCCTAAACTGTCGAAGATGACTTCTAAATTAAAGTGTCTACGATACAATGATATCTTTCACACAGTAAATTAACTGATACCAGATTCTCTTCTGCTTCAGTTTGAATTTTATAGAATAGCAAGAGAAAAGAATAATTTACACTCTAAAGTCAAATTTTGTTATACTGTTTTCCTGTAATGTAGCAGCGTGTTGCCCATCCTCATTGACAGTCGTATCAGCCGCTGCCAGTAAATCGTTAATGGTTTTCAGTGCCTCGTAACACGCTAAAGAGTCTCTGTAGTGTGTGTTGATCTAGCAGGACTTGACTCGAACATGTGTACACCGAAGAGTAAGAACCCCGATGTAACACTCTCACTACGTCCCCAGTAACTCCAAGTACTCCCTTCGCAGTAAAGTCCACAAGAACCACTTATAACGCGGTACAGGAACGAAAACCGCTCTGAAACTGACAAATAGCCCCCTCGTGAGCCCACCCAGCCGACGTGAGAACTAACGAGACAGGACAAGCCAGCATACCGGCAAATCGCAGAGGAGTGGACGCTAACACATCTTACTGGGCAGTCGCAACCGATACGAGGCAACACTTCAGCAGACGTAAAACCTGCATCCGTTCAATGCAGCTCAGGCCACCCCGAACCCGGCCCAGATCCCACCTGGTCGAGGAAGCTCTAGGGAAACATCGCACTCCGTCACAAATGACGGTCTGCTGGGAGCGGAAGCAGCAGAATGCCACTCAGTGTACGCAAACTCATTACAAATAAAGCAGCAAGGAACAAGTCCCGCTATTACAGCAGCAACAAAGATGGGAGACAGTACTAAAGCACTACTGATTGTCTTTGATAGTAAATACCGTCTTTATCACAATTTATTTATTACGGTGACCGGTTTCGACCACTACTGTGGTTATCTTCAGACCTCCTTCTGGTGGTAAATCTATTAGGAGTGATTTACCACCACCGGTCACAGTAATAAATAAATTGTGATCAAGATTGTTTTTGATATTAAATATTTGTAACACATTGATCACTGTTCACTTTCACAATGTATTCAAAAGTAACTACTGATGGTGTCAGAGCAGCAACTGGGCGACGTCTGCTTAGCGTCACGTAGCGAAGCGGCTCCGAGCGTTAATGGTTACCTGGCCGCTGCTGGCCATCTTATATTGCGGTAGCAGGGGGCGCTTGTTGTACACAGCCGATGGAAGCGTGGTTCAAAAGGCATACTCTAATGGACCTTTTAGATCCCTCACAACATTATCAACATCTGACGGTAACTTGCAATTCCATTGTCAACTATGACGTCTGTGGGGTGGTGTCGATGCCTCATGCCTTAACTCCAATGCTTTCCTCAAATAATCATCTGCCAAGAATGATGTTACGTCGATATATAAGATTGGCAACAAAATGCACGGATCCTGGCCGCTTTGGGAGCGGCAGTCAAAAAATCAGACCTTGTGTCCATGGGCCTATTCTAATTGCATACGGTTGTGTTACTGTGCATCTCGAACGCTGACATAATCACCGATTACACAATGGAAGCTGCGAATTCGTGAGCATGGTGTCTCAAAAGCACCTTACACCGGAGTAAAAGCGATGGTACAAAACTGCAGCATTTGCAGAAGAGACCGCCTAACTGCAGGTGGCAGAGAAGCTGCATGCAGGGTGTTTTGGCGCTGCAGTTGCACACTTTCAGGAAATTTAGACTACACACACAGGATCGAGAATCACACGGAGAAGCATGGTGGGTAACTGACCCGGCGCAGTACTGACGATAAAGAACAAAGTGGAAGGACATGAGCAGTGTGAGGAAACATTTAGAGCAGACACCAAGAACTAGAAACAGAAGACACACTGATCGCTGTCAGTAACGGAATTCTGAATTACGATCCCAGACTGATGTGAGGTATACATCTCCAGTGCATGAACCTCGAATGGCCGACACGAAACATGCAGTCTTATGGAGAACTGGAAATCCAGCCAATATTTAGCACACACCATTCGAGCGCCGAACACTGGGGCTAAGGGGAGTCGGGTTCATTACACCCCCAAAGCCCACATGATTCACCTTACACAGACCCTCTGAATTCACCCCTTAGCAGCCTTGTGATGTCAGGTGGATAATGGAACCGTAATAGCTTCTCCGTGGGAAATCGTAGCTCCGGACTTCAGATGGAAGGAGTCATGAGGGAACAGAGATGGCAAGTAAGAGACAGCAAGGTGCACACTTTCTTTCTAGCGTCTAAAGTTGTTCCGAGCGAACGTTTCTTTTAGGATAGTTTGCTGCATGTAAACATCTAGCGGCCTACCCGGGACACACGTGCACCTGGCACTGCCTGCCATAGGAAAGCTATTCATTCTTACTGAACGCGTACATTCACCACCTATAAGAACCTAAATAAACGATATTAAACATCATTCAATCACTTTCAAAACACTTCCTTTTGTTATTCAGGAGGGGACTGTATTAAAATTTCTCTGATACCGCGCGCCGCGGAATTCGAATCCCCGACAGACGTCATGGACGTCGAAGACTCATGGACGTCGAAGACCCCTAGAGGTCTCTGCGCCATCGCGCCGTAAGCTGTGGCGGCGCGCGCCTCCTGCCCCGCATGCAGCGGGAGGGCGCCACAGTGGAACACGTAGTTCCAGCGGGCAACAGCGGCGTCCCTGATAAAAGTACTTAAGCCCCTGCCTCTCGCTCAGCCAGGGGACATCAGAGGGTTGGATCCCCTCATTCGAAGGCGTCAGATTGCAAAGCCTGGCCTACTCTCAGGTTGGAATCTCCGTCTTCGAAGATTGTGTCCGTCTGTCTGTCTGCTCGTCGCTTACTGCTGTAGCTGTTCGTTCGTCCGTCCGTACGTCCGTCCGTTCGCCTGCCTGCTCGCTGTCCATCACCGCCGCTACCGCTGCTGCCTGTTGTCCGTCCGTCCGTCCGTCCGTTCGTCGCCGCCGCCGCCGCCGCCGCCGCCGCCGTCGTCCGACCCTGGTCTTTGGCCGTCTTCGTCTTCCTCCGTCTTTGTCTTCGTCTGTCCCCTGTTTGTGTCCTTTCCTTTTCGTTCTGTGCGTTATTGTTTCTCCCTGACGTCATGTCCACCCCCACCACCACCACCACCACCACCACCACCACCGCCGCCGCCACCGCCATAGTTTACACTTCCCCTTCTGCCGCCTCCACCACTATAACATGGTGTGCCCAGTCCCACCCCCCCTCCTTCCATCCCACCTCTTCTCACTCTCCCTTCGCCCTCGCTCTTTGTCGCCCCCTCTCCAGCTTCTTCTTCCCGCTCCTCTCGATCTGATCCTTTCCCCCCACTCCCCCAGCCTGTCACTGCAGCTCCGGCTAGGGTGGTGGCCCGTCGGGCCACTGTCCATGCCCAGCTCTCCCCGTCGCCATCACCGTCACCGTCACCGACTGCTGCGTCCACGCCGGGACCTGTCCCTTCCCACAACCTCCATATAGCTCCCGTCCCTCTTGTCACCACCCGCCCTTCTGCCGCCATTAAGCGCCCTAGTGGCACCACCACCTCCTCCGCCCCCAAAAAGGCCCCTCCCCGTCCTCCTTCCCCCTCCCCCCCAGGGTGCCATGGGTGTCTCCCCACCTAGCCCTGCTCCCTCCGCCTCCTCCTCCTCCTCCTCCTCCTCCTCCTCCTCCATCTACCAATACCTCCTCTCCCGTCCCGATCCTTCCCTTCTTGAGGCCCGGAATCTCTCCCTCCTCTTCCGCCAACACTTCCCTGGTGCACCTATCTCTCTCCTCACTCCCAGACGGGATTACGTTCTCATCTCCTCCCCCAGCCCCACCCTCCATACTGACATCCTCTCCCACCTCCCGATCACCCGTTTTGGCCCCAACGCCTCCCTCACCCCTGCTCCTTCCCCATCTCCTACCCGCCAACCCCAACCCCCGCGTCGCCCGCCGACCCTCACCGCCGTGATCACTCGGCTCAGTCCGTCGATCACGGAGGAGGAGGTGTTGGCGGAGCTCAAGGCGCATCCCATGCTGGAGTTGCGGGCGGTCCGCCGCATTTTGAACTCGGCCAGCCCCACCCGCCTTGTGCGGGTATTCTCCGAGGACGCCCCCTCCATTGACCGTCTCCTGAAGGAGGGTGCACTCCTCTTCAACCAGCGTTACAAGGTCGACCCCTCCCGTTCCCCTCCTCAATCCCTGCACTGCCAGAGGTGTCTGCGCTATAACGCGCACCCCACGGCTGAGTGCCGCGAGGCCCCCACCTGCCCGCATTGTAGGCAGGCGCACTTCCTCAGGCAGTGCCCTAACCTCCAATCCCTTCCTTCCTGCAATACCTGCAATCTCCCCCATCCCACCTACTCCCAAAAGTGTAAAGCCCGACCCCCTCCGACCACTCCTGAACTCACCGTCCCTGTCCGTCCTCTGGACGCCCCCACCCCTCCTGGAAATTCCCTTCGTCTCCCCCCCCGCCGCTGAGGACATCATCCGGTTCCTCACCATCGTCCTCCAGAATGTCCATCCCTTTCAGCGCCCCCACACCCTCCAACAGGTATCCCTCGCCACCCGCTCCATTTTCCACCTCAAAATGTACGCCACCTACTCCAACAACCAGGCTCATTTCACCTTCTCCCGCCTTGACACCCTCGTCTAAATCCCTGTCATGGTGCGACAGCAACGCATCCTTTTCAACAACATCCGCTCCCTTCCCGCCAACTAGAACCTCTTCCTGCACACCCTTGCCACCCACCGCGTGGATGCCTTCCTCCTTAATGAAACCTTCCTCCAACCCCACCACTCCATCCACACTTTGCCCTATCTCCTCCACCGCTCCGATAATCCCCTCCCAATTGCGCGTGGCGGAGTAGCCATTGGTCACCACCGCCAGATCCCCATTCGGCTCCAACCTCTCCTTCCCGACCCCACTGAACACCTGATCCTTAGTCTCTTCTTCCCCGGCCTTACCGTTACCTGCGCCACCATCTATGTCCGCCCCAACACCCCTATTCCCTTCGACTTCCTCTCCCACATCAACCATACCTTCACCTCTTACGTGATCGCTGCTGACCTCAACATCCATAATCGTTCCGCCGCCCAGTTACGGCGGTGGCATCGGTTCCTCTCCTCCCTTCAAGGCGACCTAATCCCCATCCCCCAGCACACCCATCCCGAATCCAATTCCATTCCTGATGTTATCCTCTCCTCCCCCAACCTCCTTGGCCGCATAACGGTGGATGTCCTGGAGCCTATTGGTAGCGACCATCTCCCTGTCCTCCTCACCATTTCAGACGGTCGTCGCCCCCGCCCCGACCCTCGTAATGACCCTCCCCCTAAGTATGTCCATGACTATTCCCGTGCCGACTGGAATGCCTACCGGGATACCCTTTCCACCCAGGTTGATAGCCACCCCTTCACCTACCACCACCCTGATGACACCCATGCCGCCTCCTTTCTCCAGCAGACCTTGTCTGAGGCCGTGGAGGCCCACGTCCCTACTGTCGCCATCCACCCCCACCGTCCTACCTTACCCCCACAGGCCGTCCTCCTCCTCCGTGAATCCCGTCGTCTCTACCGTGCCTTCCTCCACACGTGTGACCCGGACACAGTACGACACCACCGGCAACTCCAGCGCCACATTCGGAATTTGCTCGCGGCTAAGAAACGCCAGGACTGGCGACAGACATGCACCCGTTTAAATGCTACCCTACCAATAAACTCGTCCAAGTTCTGGTCGGCCTTCCGTCGCCTTACCGGCACTAAACCCTCCCCCTATTATCCCCTTCTCCATGATGATCACCCTTTCCCTGACACCCTTAGTAAGGCCAATCACTTTGCTTCTTACCTCTCCGATGTATTTTCCATCCTCGATGATCCCCAGTTCGATTACTCCCGCTTCCCGGATATCCGCGATCGAACTGACACCTCTGTCCCTCCCCTCGCTCCTGGTTTCCAGTACTTGGACAACATTGCACACACGGAACTCAATGCCCCTATCACTACACAGGATCTCATTGATACACTCCACATAAAACCCAACACCGCTCCTGGTCACGATCGTGTCACCTACCGTCACCTTTGTGAAGCTCCTGTCTCTTTCCTCTCCACCCTGGCCAGGCTCTACAATGTAGTCCTGTCCACCGGTTACTACCCCGACCTGTGGAAAACCTCCCGTATCCTCATGTTCCTTAAACCTGGCAAACCGCCGTCGGCCGTCTCCTCCTACCGTCCCATCAGCCTTACCTCGGTCTTCAGCGAGGTCCTGGAATCTATCCTCACCCGACGTATCCACCACCATCTCCGCCAGCACCGCCTCCTTCCCGTTACCCAGTGTGGCTTTCGGCCGTCCTCCTCTTCCGACGACCTTCTCCTCCACCTCACTCATCTCCTTTCCGAACAGCTTAATTCCCGTCGCTCCGCAATCTTCCTCTCCCTGGACCTCGAACGCGCATGTGACCGCGTTTGGCATTCTGGTCTCCTCTTCAAACTCCTAACCTTCACCCTTCCCATTAACTATGTCCGTCTGATCGGCTCCTTTCTCTCCCGCCGTCCTTCCTATGTCACCATCCGTAACACCAACTCCTACACCTTTTTCCCCTCTGCCGGTGTGCCCCAAGGCTCCGTCCTCTCCCCCCTTCTGTACCTTCTGTACACGGCGGACATGCCGCCGCCATCAGCCCCCGTCCACCTTCTCCATTTGCCGATGACACCACCTTCCTTGCCCTTGCCCCCACCCTCCAGCGCTCCCAACACCTTCTCCAATCTCATCTTGACCGGTTCACCGCTTGGTGCAACCAGTGGTTGCTCAAGGTCAATCCCTCCAAAACCCAGGCGATCATTGTAGGCAAAACCACCCCTTCCATCCGCCTCCTTGATTTCTATCTCACCATCTATGGCCGTCCTATCGCCCTCACTCACACCCTTAAGTACCTTGGCGTCACCCTCGACCGTCGCCTCTCCTGGACTCCCCACCTCCAGACAATCCAAGCCAAGGTACGCTCCCGACTCAGTCTCCTCAAGCTCCTCTCTGGCTGTACGTGGGGTCTGGACCCCTCCACCATCCTCCACACCTATAAGTCCCTCATCCGCCCTATCCTTTGTTATGCCAATCCGGCTTGGATCTCTGCCCTCCCTACCTTTTATAAATTCCTCCAAATCCTTGAACGTCATGCTCTCTGCCTCGCCTATCGCATCCGTCTCCCCTCCCCCAGGCGGATCCTGTACAATCTCATCCCCTTCCGCCACCTCCTCTTCCTTGAAAGGATACGGATCCTGTACACCTCCCGCAAACTCGATCCTCCTCACCCGCCCATCTCCCTGATCCTCTCCCACCCCCGCCCGCTGCCGCACCTGTATTAGCACGTCCCACCCGGTCTCCATCTCTCCACCCTCCTTACCCTCTCCCAAGGTGGCTTCCGCTAGCTCCCCCTCCCTGATGATGTCCTCCTCCCCTGCATCTACCCCTCCTATCAACTTTGATCCTCCCCCCCCACCTCCTGTGTCCTTTCCTTTAGGCACCCTCCCTCCCTCCCTCCCTCCCTTCCCTTCCCTTCCCTTCTCTTCTCTTTCCTCTCCCCCCTCTCTCCTCCCGTCTCCCCTGGGCTTCCCCTCCCCCTTCCTCCCTCCCCCTCTCACCTTTGCCCATGGCATCTCTGCTCTTCCCTCTCCCATTCCCCTTCCCCTCCCCCCTTCCCCCTCCTCCACCTCCTCTCTTGGCAGGTCCCCGGACTCGTACACGCTCAGTGAACATTCGCGCGCCAGAGATCATCGCCGTCAGTGTTTCGTGTGTGTGCCTTCGTTTGTGCGTAGTGTTGTTCGCCGTAACGCCACCACCGTATCACATGCCATCGCCATCATCCATGTTATGTGCACCATGTCGCCTCGTGATAGTGATGTTTCTCGTCCAGCGTGAACGGCTCCATGTTTTTTTCGATTGTTATTGTCTACATTTTTTGCCCACCGTTTTTACTGTCTACTCTGTGCCACCTTTAAGTACTACTTCTTGTCAAACTCAAGGCTGAAGAGCGGCATATTGTGCTGCTGCCAGCCCACCTTTGTATAAGGTGTTTAAAATCACAATAAAGAAAAAAAAAAGCTCAGCCAGGCACATCTCCGGCGGTACTCCGAAAGGATACCACCCTTCGATTGTGCCATTCCAGCACTCATCGAAGCGCTAGGGTTTCAAGTGCGGTCCAGCCGGCAGCAGCGGTCCAGCCAGCCATCCAGCCCTCCGGCGGCGGCGGCAGCAGCAGCAGCAGCAGCATTCCTGCCAGCCGTCGCCGTCGCCAGCGCCAGCAGCGTGGGACCCTCCCTCCCTCCCTCCCTCCCTCTTTATACGAATACCTCCTCTCCTGTCCCGATCCTACCTTTCTCGAGGCCCGGAATCTCTCCCTCCTCCGTTGCCAACACTTCCCTGGTGCCCCATCTCACTCTTCACTCCCAGACGGGATTCCATTCTCATCTCCTCCTCCCCCTGCCCCACCCTCCATACTGACATCCTCTCCCACCTCCCCATCACCCATTTTGGCCCCAATGCCTCCCTCACCCCTGCTCCTTCTCCATGTCCTACCTGCCAAACCCGTCACCCGCTGACCCTCACCGCCGTGATCACTTGGCTCAGTCCGACGATCACGGAGGAGGAGGTGGTGTTGGCGGAGCTCAAGGCGCATCCCACACTGGAGGTGCAGGCGGTTCGCCGGATTTTCAACTCGGCCGGCCCCACCCGCCTTATGCGGGTTTTCTCCAAGGACGCTCCCTCCAGTTCCCCTCCTCGATCCCTGCGCTGCTAGAGGTGTCTGCGCTATAATGCACACCCAAGTGCCGCTAGGCCCCCCACCTGGCCGCATTGTAGGCAAGCGCACTACTTCTGGCAGTGCCCTTCAATCCCCTCCCACCTGTAATACCTGCAATCTCCCCCATCCCACCTACTCCCAAAAATGTAAAGCCCAACCCCCTCTGACCACTCCTGAACTCATCGTCCCTGTCCACCCTCACCCCTCCTGGCAATTCCCTTTGTCCCCCCCTCCCCCCCGCCGCTGAGGACATCATCAGGTTCCTCACCATTGTTCTACAAAACGTCCACCCTTTCCAGCGCCCTCACACCCTCCAACAGGTCTCCCTCGCCGCCCGTTCCGTTTTCCACCTAAAAATGTATGCCACCTACTCCAACAACCAGGCCCATTTCACCTTCTCCCGCCTAGACACCCTCGTCTAAATCCCTGTCATGGCACGACAGCACCGTATCCTTTTCAACAACATCCGCTCCCTTCCCGCCAACAAGAACCTCTTCACCTCTTCTTGCACACCCTTGCCACCCACTGCATGGATGCCTTCCTCCTCAATGAATCCTTCTTCCAACCACACCACACCACACCACACTGTCCACACGTCGCCCTACCTCCTTCATCGCTCCGATAATCCCCTCCCGATTCCGCATGGCAGCGTAGCCATTGGTCACCACCGCCAGATCCCAGTTCGGCTCCAACCTCTCCTTCCTGGCCCCACCGAACACCTGATCCTTAGTCTCTTCTTCCCCGGCCTTACCGCCACCTGCGCCACCATCTATGTCCGCCCTAACTCCCCTATTCCCTTCGACTTCCTCTCCCACATTTACCGTACCTTCTGCTCCTATGTGATGGCCGCCGACCTCAACATCCATAGTCGTTCCCCGCCCAGTTACGGCGGTGGCATCGGTTCCACTCCTCCCTTCAAGGCGACCTAATCCCCATCCCCAGCACACCTGTCCCGAATCCAACTCCACTCCCGGTGTTATCCTATCCTCCACTAACCTCCTTGGCTGCATAACAGTGGATGTCCTGGAGCGTATTGGTAGCGACCATCTCCCTGTCCTCCTCACACTTTCAGACGGTCGTCGCCCCCACCCCAACCCTCGTAATGACCCTCCCCCAAAGTACGTCCATTATTCCCATGCCAACTGGAATGCCTACCGGGATACCCTCTCCACCCAGGTCGATAGCCACCCCTTCACCTACCACCACCCTGACGATGTTACACATGCCGCCTCCTTTCTCCAGCAGACCTTGTCTGAGGCCGTGGAGGCACACATCCCTACTCTCGCCATCCTCCCCCACCGTCCTACCTTACCCCCACGGGCCGTCCTCCTCCTCCATGAATCCCGCCGTCTCTATCGTGCCTTCCTCCACACGTGTGACCCGGACACACTACAACGCCACCGGCAACTCCAGAAACACATTCGAAATTTGCTCGCAGCTAAGAAACGCCGGGACTGGCGACAGACATGCACCCGTTTATAGGTAGGGTAGCATTTAAACTCGTCCAAGATCTGGTCAGCCTTCTGTCGCCTTATCGGAACTAAACCCTCCCCCTACTATCCTCTTCTCCATGATGATCACCCCTTCCCTGACACCCTTAGTAAGGCCAATCACTTTGCCTCTTACCTCTCCGATGTCTTGTCCATCCCCGATGATCCCCAGTTCGATTACTCCGTCTTCCAGGATGTCCGCGATCGAACTGACACCTCTGGCCCTCCCCTCGCACCTGGTTTCCAGTACTTGGACAACATTGGACACACGGAACTCAGTGCCCCTATCACTACACAGGATCTCATCGCTACACTCCGCACAAAACGCAACACCGCTCCTGGTCACGATCGTGTCACCTACCGCCACCTTTGTGAAGCTCCTGTCTCTTTCATCTCCACCCTGTCGTTCTGTCCACCGGCTACTACCTCGACCTGTGGAAAACCTCCCATACCCTGATGTTCCTTAAACCTGGTAAACCCCCGCCCACCATCTCTTCCTACCATCTCTTCCTACCATCCCATCAGCCTTACCTCGGTCCCTTCAGCAAGGTCCTGGAATCCATCCTCACCCGACGCATCCACCACCATATCCGCGAGCACTGCCTTGGACAGCTTCCTTTTGTGTCCTATCAACTGATGTTAGTGGGGTTCTTTGTCGGCACGTTTCATAATTGTGGCATGAGGTTTGGTCCTCTCTCCATGAAAATAAACTTAGGGCCATCAAACCGATCCCGACAGCTTGGACGACCTCCTCACGCTCTTCCCGGCGAGAGGATGTCATTTTGGCCAGGTTGCTGATTGGGCATTGCCGATTTAGCCACCGCTACCTGTTGTCCGGTGACCCCGCCCCGCAGTGCCCCTGTGGTCATCCATTAACGGTGCGCCATATTTTATTGTTCTGTCCCCGTTTTATTCACTCTCGTGTTGTCCTGTGTCTGCCATCTACCTTACAGGAACTTTTAGCTGATGACGCTCGAGCAGCTGCTCGTATCCTTAGATCTTTTTGGACAATTCCGTCAATGTAATAAAACTCTTATTTTGTTTATCTGCGTTTTTGTAAGTACTTTCTGGTGTTGCCCCCTTGCGTTTTTCTACGCTATTAGTGCAATAACGTTTGTGACTGGGCGCTAATGACCTTAGTAGTTGAGTGCCCTAAACAGTTACTTATTTGGCCCTCATTTTCAATAACTCCCCCTACTCTTTATTCGAAATCAGCATATTAATCGAGGCTACGCTTTCAACCCAAATTACGTTTACAGGAATGCAAATAAAATCCATTTGCCTCTACACGTGGTAATTCAGATCCCAGTATTAATGCCACCGCGTTTTAGAAGTGCGAGCATTCCCATGATAGCTAGCTTAAGAACCACTTCGGCTAATGAACATTTTCTGGCTGTGGTGAGTCTAATGGAGAATTCGAAACATTGTAGAACACGTTCGGCAGCTATGTAGCCGTTTATTTCCTGCTGTGGTGCGGAATTATCCTACTAAATTGGCACTGATTTATTTTTAACCGAAATTCGTTATGAATCCTCACGCACTGCTAAATTTGCATACCTTCATGGTAGGTCAGCAGCGATAATCCAATATGATTGGTTGTTTCGGGGAAGGAGACCAGACAGCGAGGTCATCGGTCTCATCGGATTATGGAAGGACGGGGAAGGAAGTCGGCCGTGCCCTTTGAAAGGAACCATCCCGGCATTTTCCTGGAGCGATTTAGGGAAATCACGGAAAACCTAAATCAGGATGGCCGGACGCGGGATTGAACCGTCGTCCTCCCGAATAATCCAATATGACTAGACAGCGTTGACACGGACGGTTTTGCGGCCGAATGCGCATAATATTTTGCTAATTCGTAACGATCTGGGATACGTTGTTTATCTCGATAAGCTGAAATTCTAGTAAGACAGTTACATTTTTTTAATTAGTACAGTTCATACTAATTAGCGTTTCTACTTTGATTTACCACTTATATTTACGTGTTGTGTTTAACACAACAATCAGGGTTAATATACATTCCTGGAAATGGAAAAAAGAACACATTGACACCGGTGTGTCAGACCCACCATACTTGCTCCGGACACTGCGAGAGGGCTGTACAAGCAATGATCACACGCACGGCACAGCGGACACACCAGGAACCGCGGTGTTGGCCGTCGAATGGCGCTAGCTGCGCAGCATTTGTGCACCGCCGCTGTCAGTGTCAGCCAGTTTGCCGTGGCATACGGAGCTCCATCGCAGTCTTTAACACTGGTAGCATGCCGCGACAGCGTGGACGTGAACCGTATGTGCAGTTGACGGACTTTGAGCGAGGGCGTATAGTGAGCATGCGGGAGGCCGGGTGGACGTACCGCCGAATTGCTCAACACGTGGGGCGTGAGGTCTCCACAGTACATCGATGTTGTCGCCAGTGGTCGGCGGAAGGTGCACGTGCCCGTCGACCTGGGACCGGACCGCAGCGACGCACGGATGCACGCCAAGACCGTAGGATCCTACGCAGTGCCGTAGGGGACCGCACCGCCACTTCCCAGGGACACTGTTGCTCCTGGGGTATCGGCGAGGACCATTCGCAACCGTCTCCATGAAGCTGGGCTACGGTCCCGCACACCGTTAGGCCGTCTTCCGCTCACGCCCCAACATCGTGCAGCCCGCCTCCAGTGGTGTCGCGACAGGCGTGAATGGAGGGACGAATGGAGACGTGTCGTCTTCAGCGATGAGAGTCGCTTCTGCCTTGGTGCCAATGATGGTCGTATGCGTGTTTGGCGCCGTGCAGGTGAGCGCCACAATCAGGACTGCATATGACCGAGGCACACAGAGCCAACACCCGGCATCATGGTGTGGGGAGCGATCTCCTACACTGGCCGTACACCACTGGTGATCGTCGAGGGGACACTGAATAGTGCACGGTACATCCAAACCGTCATCGAACCCATCGTTCTACCATTCCTAGACAGGCAAGGGAACTTGCTGTTCCAACAGGACAATGCACGTCCGCATGTATCCCGTGCCACCCAACGTGCTCTAGAAGGTGTAAGTCAACTACCCTGGCCAGCAAGATCTCCGGATCTGTCCCCCATTGAGCATGTTTGGGACTGGATGAAGCGTCGTCTCACGCGGTCTGCACGTCCAGCACGAACGCTGGTCCAACTGAGGCGCCAGGTGGAAATGGCATGGCAAGCCGTTCCACAGGACTACATCCAGCTTCTCTACGATCGTCTCCATGGGAGAATAGCAGCCTGCATTGCTGCGAAAGGTGGATATACACTGTACTAGTGCCGACATTGTGCTTGCTCTGTTGCCTGTGTCTATGTGCCTGTGGTTCTGTCAGTGTGATCATGTGATGTATCTGACCCCAGGAATGTGTCAATAAAGTTCCCCCTTCCTGGGACAATGAATTCACGGTGTTCTTATTTCAATTTCCAGGAGTGTAGTATTACACATGATTGAAAAACTGTCCGAACTTTGTCGGACTGTTTTAAAATTTCACGCCTGTGCATAGTATGTTGGTAGCACTTCGTCGCCTTGCCTGTTATGCTGTGTAGCAGACTTTAAAGCTGTGCGGATAAGCATAACGAAAAGGCGAGGGGTCTCGCTCTTTTTGTCCACGACTGTACCATTTCACACATTCTGGATTTGTGCGTTCTAAATCCTCATTCTCTCCACCTGTCAGTAACAGGGCGACAAATGGCACTCGCCGAAATTCAGCTTTCTCTCGTAAGGGATATTGTGGAAAAATATGCAGCAGAATGTAAAAAAGCTAGTAGAGGAAGGCGCTGCGGTGACGAGAATCCTCTGTGATTCACAGGGGGACGTTTTTCCGGCTGTTATTTTGAGTGAACATTCGCAGAAAGTACGCTATTGCGCAGATGAATGGTTAGCACGAAACACACAGTGCGCTGGGAATATAGATACCAATGCAAAACTTCCAACGTTCCATTACGTGGTGTACCCTGCTTTGAGACCTATCGTACAAAGAAGCATTACTAATCACTGGGAACTAAATGTGTGAGAATTTATTGACACTTCTGAATGAATTACTAACAGAAGACAAAAAGAGATTTATTTATTTCGTTTGCATTTTTAACTTCGCCAGTGCCGGTGCAACGCCCAGATCGAAATGAAGGGTGGGAAATGTATGAAACAAGTGTATAATTATTCGAACGATGCCCGACAACTTCATATGCAGAAGTTTGCTGGCAAATTAACGTACTCTACCACAGTACCGATATTGCGCCATCTCAATCACAAATGTAATCACACTGAGTACAATGCGCTAGTATAACAAAACCCTTATGTTAATCCACGTATGATACATTTAAATTATGAACACAGGTTTTGTACTAGTAGACCGAATGTGATCTACATTTGTGCTACTAAGGATAAAAGAATGTCACTATGTTCTGTTTTCCAGAACAGATTTCGAACGCCTTTGATCTACGAGAAACAACGTACCAAAGCTAAAACTCTGTTCTCAGTGCGATTTTTCTTGCTACTTTGCCTCTGTTGTTAGCCAATATTGGAAATTAAATACTCTGTTCCGCGGAAGGTGGATTGCTTAAAACTGATTGTTCGAAAGTGACTGGGTTTGAAGCATTAATAGAAAACGGCATTTGTGAAAGAAATATCGAATGTATCCTGCTGTAATCTTTTCATAAAAAATAAGCATCATCTCGGCTACTTTGTAGATTACTGAAAAATAGTAGGGGAATAAAATTTCTTATTGCATGTGTCTGTGCTGTCAGTCTGTTGTACTACATTTCATCATGCGTTCACTCCACTAGACACGCGAATCCGAAGTTTACACCGTTTTTGGGCCTGATAAAATGTGAACGCCGTGTGGCTAGGGCCTCCCGTCGGGTAGACCGTTCGCCTGGTGCAAGTCTTTCGAGTTGACGCCACTTCGGCGACTTGCGCGTCCATGGGAATGAAATAATGATGATTAGGACAACACACAGACCCTGACCTCAGAAAATCTCAGACCCAGCCGGGAATCGAACCCAGGCCCTTAGGACTGACATTCTGTCGTGCTGACCACTAAGCTACCAGGGGCGGACTTTGGAATGAAAGCTGGGCGCGAAAATCAGGCCCAGTTATACGGCTTGGTATATTTTTGCGCTTCATTCATTCAGTACTGGGAAGTACTACGCAAATGAAACTTTGTATTTGAGAAGCTTGTGTCGTCAGGTTACTACATGCCAAGTTTCACGTTCGTCATAGCATTACTCCAGGAGATGCAAGAAGCCAAATTTCCAAAATCTTTCTGGCTCAATATGGCTCGTAAAATTCTTTTCCCCGTTATTCTTAAGAGAACGCATTAAGTTCTACATGATGGCTGAATTAGATTTCTTTACAGAAGCTATTGCCCGAGATATTACAGCCCAAATTCGCCAATAATTCACGCTGTCGCTGCACGACTCGTAAGCAATCCTCAAGTATTCAGCACAGGGCGGGTTGGGCAGCGCGGGCCCATCCGGTCCCGGCGGCGGCTCCGAGCAGCACCCCTGTAAATCTTTCAACACACCAATACCCTAAAGCAGTCAGCAAATTAATGTGTAAAACTTATCTTTTTATGTCGAAGAGCTTTGCATACAGAGTT
Organism: Schistocerca piceifrons; assembly: GCF_021461385.2. Taxonomy (NCBI): domain Eukaryota; kingdom Metazoa; phylum Arthropoda; class Insecta; order Orthoptera; family Acrididae; genus Schistocerca; species Schistocerca piceifrons. Next base: position 1,032,560,694 of record NC_060139.1, read on the forward strand.
ATTTCATACCCAATTGTTAATTAACGGTAAGGAAGATGTTATTACAATTGTTTCATTAAATGGCAATGACATTAACATTGTAATCATCTCAGGACAAATTTTCATGGTTAAACAAATGCACCGAATAAGATGAAGGGAAGTACAAAGGGTTTTACGTGACCAGTTGTGGAGGTGACCTTGGCGAGAGGAGCGCCAAAGGAAAAGAAGGTGGAAAGAAAGGCAGTTGCGTGGCAGCCTTCGCATCGTGTGTATCGGGCTGTGATAGGTCCGCTAAAGTGAGGCTTATATGGTGCTGAAGTTGTGAAAAAAGTGCAACCAAACATTAGGACGGCAGTGGCTTTTATGCCCCGAAGTCGTCTCCAGTATGTATCAATTCGGAAAGCAAGATTATCCGAATAATTTTACGATGGAATTCGGCCGACGCTCCGACGAGTAATGATGGATGCTGCTTGTGACGTGACTATCAATAATGAAGTCCATCACTGGGGACGTGAAGAGCCGACCGAAATTATTGTACCAACAGTACTAGGAGCCTTCCAGCATGCAACTCAAGGCAAGCACTAATAAAAATAGCAGATGTGCAAACTTATCCTCCGAAAATTTCTGCCCCAAGCCATCACCAGTCCTGTTTCCTGGTCATGTTTGTTGTGTAATGACGGTATGAAAGTTTAATTGCTAGTTTGTTTAATAATTTTGGGGGGGAGGGAGGGAGAGAGAGAGAGAGAAAATTGTCACCAGCAGACGTTACAAAAAAAAAAAAAAAAAAAAAAAAAAAAAAAAAAAAAAAAAAAAAAAAAAAAAAAACAACTCGCTCCAAGCACAATGGGACTTGACATCTGAGGTCATCAGTCACCTACAACTTAAAACTACTTAAACCTAACCTAACCTAACCTAACCTAAGGACATCTCACACACCGATGACCAAGGCAGGAGTAGTAGTAGAAGTAGTAGAAGAGGTGTTTGTGGGCGCACGACAGCAAGGTCTTCAGCGCCCGTGCAGCATCATAGTGAGACGGGTGTCAAGAAAAAAGAAAACCTCAGAACACGGACATAAAACGGAACAGAGAACACGGGGAACAATCATTGAAAAAATGTGCTCACCCACACTGAAGCGTGGGATGATGCAGGGCGTCAGCAGTAAAACGTGGACAACACAGGAAGAAAATGGTAGAGGGAGCTAAAACAATGGAGCAGATGGAAGTGGCTGGCTGACCACAAGGAAAAAAGGGAGGAGTCAGCCACTCTGCAACACACTAAAACCTCCAGCCTAAAAGTTTAGGCCAGAGTCCAGACACATCACAAAACTTAAAAACCCTTGCCACACACGTCTCATCGTCAGCTAAAACACAAGGGAGATCCCCAACAACTTGTGTTTCTGCCCTTGCATCACGGTATAAAATACAGTTGGTTAAAATGTGCCGGACAGAGATGTGCACACCACAAGCGGCACAAAACGGAGGATCCTCCCGCCGTAATAAATAGCTATGCGTCATAGGACAGTGCCCAATCCGCAGACGTGTGAGGGCCACCTCTTCCCGCCTGAGCAACCGGCAGGAGGAACGCCATGGCCGAGTGGTTGACTTTACCGACCGCAGTTTATTGGCCGTCACCGCCAGCCATTCATCCTCCCACAACTCCATGCACTTCCTGTGAAGTGCAGCGATGACTGACTGCAAGGGGATAGGACACTGGACCACATCCTGCACTCTGCAGGCCTCCTTGGCAGCCCGATCAGCCTGTTCATTGCCCCATATGCCGACATGACCAGGCACCCAGCAGAAGGATACCTCTTTACCCCGCTGTTGGAGCGAGTACAGTTGGTCATGTATCAACTGGACCATCTCCTCAGTCGGGTATAGGCTCTGCAGCGATTGTAAGGCACTAAGAGAATCGGGGCAGAGAAGAAATCGATCGCCCCGAACACGATGCATCTGCTCGAGTGCCTTCAGGATCGCGTGGAGCTCCGCTGCGAAAACGGTATATTCAGCAGGGAGGCGAATCCGGGTGACACGATCAGGGAACACCACAGAACAGCCTAGGGAAGTCTCCTGTTTCGAGCCATCAGTATAAACGACAGTGAAACCGTGATGCACATCTAAAATGTTAAAAAACAGAGATTGGAACGTAAAATCTGGTGTACCATCTTTCTTAAAACGAGTCAAATCTAAAATAAATTTGGGACGCCGGAGGAGCCAAGGTGGAGATCTGCTCCAACCGCGACGTAAAACACGAAAACCAGCCACAGACATCGCAGCGAGGCAATCCTGTGCGCGAATCCCATAGGGCTGCGTCGCACGTTGCCGGTTATGAAATAACCGTGCCAGAGGAGGCTGAGCAACGGTATGGTATGCAGGTGTGTACGGTGTGGACAAAGTTTGATACGCCTGGCGTACCGTAAGTAGCCGTCGTCGCATATGAAGTGGCGGTTCACCAGCCTCTGCACAGAGGCTTGGTATGGGGCTAGTTCGGAATGCCCCAGTGGCCAACCGCAGCCCTTCATGGTGGACAACGTCCAAAATCTTTAAGTACGAAGGCCTCGCAGACCCATACACCGTGCAACCATAATCGAGCCGAGATCGCACAAACGCCCTGTAAAACTGGAGCAGACAAGTCCTGTCAGCTCCCCATGTACTGTGGCTGAAGCGACCGCCGTTTCAGGTCTTTAAGATGAGGTAACCACGTGAGCCTCGAGTCAAAAATGAGACCCAGAAATCTCACCGTGTCTTTAAAAGAAAGAATAGTGTCCCTCAAGCGCAACTCAGGAAAGGTTAAAATCGAACGAGAACGGTTAAAAAGAACACATACAGACTTCTCGGTGGAAAACTTAAATCCACTCTTCAGCGCCCAGTCATCCAAACGCCTAATCGTAAGTTGCAACTGACGAGTTGTCGTTGCAAGGCTTGAAGAAGAGCAGAACAAAGAGAAATCATCCACAAACGAAGAACACTGGACAGGACTTTTCACCATGGACGTAATGCTATTAATAGCGATGGCAAACAGAGTCACACTTAAAACGCTACCATGAGGGACACCATTCTCCTGCTCAAAGCGATCAGACAGGACGTCACCAATTCGGTATCTAAAATATCGTGGCGAGAGGAAAGACTGAATAAAAAGAGGAAGACAACCACGAAAACCCCATTCGTGAAGCTGCTCCAGGATGAGACGCCGCCAAGTGGTATCGTAGGCCTTCTCGATGTCGAAAAATACACCTATAAGGTGATGACGGCGTAGGAAAGCTTGTTGGATAGCCGCCTCCAGGACGGCAAGGTTATCGAAGGTGGAACGAAACCTCCTGAACCCACACTGAAAGCGACTAAGTAGTTGCCGGGATTCTAACATCCAGACAAGGCGGCGGTTGACCATCCGCTCCAAGGTCTTCCCTATGCAACTAGTGAGGGCAATACTACGGTAGCTACTTGGGCTCGAGCAGTCTTTCCCAGGTTTTAAAAAAGGGATTAAAACTGCCTCACGCCACGCGTCAGGAAAGTGACCCGACGCCCAAATGGCATTAAAAAGTGCGAGGAGGATTTCTTTGTTGCGCATTGTGAGGTGCCATAGCATACTGTAATGGATCCTGTCGTGACCAGGGGAAGTGTCACGAGCTCCAGACAATGCAGAATCCAGCTCCCACATAGAAAAAGGGCAGTTGTAAACTTCATGAGAGGTGGGCTGGAAGTTCAGACTACACCTCTCAGCAACCGCTCTATGGCGCTGGAAACCTGGATCCTGACTGGTTGTGGCAGTAACTGTCGCAAAATAGGCTGCCATAGTCTGGGCAATGGCTCGCGGATCTGTGTGGAGAGTGCCGTTATTCAGTACAGCAGCTATGGGGCACCTCCCTCCTCTGCCAGAAATTCTCCTAATGGTCTCCCACACAATGGAACTTTTGGTGGAACGATTAACGGTGTTCAGGAACTTTTGCCACGACCTCTTCTTGCTCTCACGAATAATGCGGCGACATCTCGCCCTCGCCACCCGAAAGGCTGCAAGATTCTCAGCAGTCGGCCGACACTTGAACCGCCGCAGAGCCGCACGCCTGGTCCTGATTGCAGAGCGGCATTCGTCACTCCACCAAGGCACAGGTGGCCGTTTCTGGTGACCTGTGGACTGTGGAATGGATGCCGCAGCGGCATGGTGGACCGTTTTGGTAATATGATCCACCCACACCTCAACATTCGCACAGTGTTCGAATTGGGCCAACTGGCTATAAAGTGTCCAGTCAGCTCCACTGAGCACCCATCGTGGTGGTCTCCTGTCGGGGCCCACGCCATCTGGCAGGTGAATCCAGATTGGGAAATGATCACTGCCGTGCAAGTCAGCGACCACTTCCCAGTGAGCACTAGCGGCAAGAGCTGGAGAGCAAAGCGAGAGATCAATGGCAGAGAACGACCCAGTCGCCGTGCAGAAATGAGTACTCTGTCCTCCATTGAGCAAGTAGGCACAGGATGACAGGAGAAGCCTCTCAATTGCTCTACCCCTGGGGCAGGTAATTGCAGAGCCCCAAAGCACATTGTGGGCATTAAAATCACCACAAATAATGAATGGCTGGGGGAGCTGTGTAAGAAGGTCGGTGAGGGCCGCTTCATCAAGAGCATCATGTGGGGGCAAGTAAAGTGAACATACAGTCAATGGATGACGCACGTGCACGGACACAGCGACGGCCTGTAGAGTCGTCGTAAGTGAGAGAGGCGAGGATAGGTAGTCCGTCCTGACGAAAATACCTACACCTCCTCTAGCTCTCTCTCCACGCAGGTCGTCCTTTTTGTGGAGTGTATAGCCTCGTATCTCAGCGTAGTATGATGGATGGAAATACGTCTCCTGGAGACAGAGACACAATGGTCGACCCTGAGAAAGTAGACAAAGTTCCTCCACATGCGTCCTGAACCCTTGCAAGTTCCACTGGAGTATGGGAGCCATCTATGTTGGGGGTAGCACCTTCATCCTGTCTCTCCGACGGAGTGGGGAGACCGCAGCAGGTGGAGGGGCAGGCGTGGGACGAGATGGTTGCCCCACACATACATCGTACTCCATCAACTCTGGGGAAGAGTCAGATGAAGCCTCGCGTAAAACAACATCCACATGGTCAGATGGTTTACCACGGGATTTGACCCGCTGTTGCTGCTGCACAGTAGCTTTCTGTGGCTTGGTGGACTTTGGGGGAGCGGATGTGGGAGTGGTAATTGGCGCACTGGGCTTGGGGACAACCTCAGCTGTTGGAGGCGCGAGGGGCTGGACCAAGTCCGCCACTGTACTTTTGTCTGCCGTTCGAGTAGGGGCTACTGGCTCTGGAACACTGGCTGCGTTGCAAGTGCACTGACAGCTACAGGTGTTAGTGCCAACACTTACCACCTCAGTCTGCGATGAGGCATCGACTTTTGGAGTACGCTTCTGTACCAGGGATGCAAAAGATGCAGCAAATGTGGGAGGTTGCATCGACTTATAAATCTTCTTGGCCTCACCATAGGGGATACGCTTGGTTGTTTTTATTTCCTGGACCTTGCGTTCCTCTAAAAATATGCGGCAGTCCCTACTCCAAACAGGGTGGTTCCCAGAGCAATAAATACATTTAGCCGGAGACGAGCAACCAACTCCTTCATGAGCAGCCTGACCACAGTGTCCACAAGTCGCTTCGCCTTTACAGCCTAAGGTGGTATGCCCAAAACGCTGGCATTTGAAACAGCGCATTGGGGCCAGGAAATAAGGCCTCACACTCAGGCGAAGGAAGCCAGCTTTAACATGTTCAGGAAGTGTTGTGCTACTGAATGTCAGCTAGATCCCGGCACGTCACAACACCTTTGCTATAGTTCATGGTGCTGTGCAGTTCGGTGTCTATAGCATACTCTCCAAGGCATTTAGCAGATTGGAGGTTAGTTGCTTGCTGGGAAGTGGAAGTTTCCACGAGCAAGGTCCCATTACGTAAGCGCTTTACCGATTGTAAGGAGCCACAGACTCCCTCCAATCCCTTTTGTATATAGAAGGGCGAAACCTTCTCGGAACTACCCTCTTTCCGTTTCACAATGAGAAACACATTCGGATTACCAGAATGCATTCTGTTACCTAAGACTGGACTTTTCAAAGAAGCGCCGGAGTCAGGGGGACCGACTGCACGGGCCCTCTTAAGAGACTGGGTGTTAGAACCTTCCAGCGGCCCACCCTTTCCGCTGGGAGGAAGAAAAGAGAATTTCGAAGGATCCATCTCGGTCCCACGAGCAGCTAGGGAACTAGAAGTCCACCTAGACAGAGCCCCGCGTGCCTAGGTACGCCTTATACAACTGAGGTGCGGCAGGTTCCCCAGAGGTTGCCCGCTATCGACTGTTCCACCTCAACAGCCATGCATCTCATCAGCGCGCAGCACACCTTGAGATTGAGGGTTTTTTTATAGAGGTTTATTCCATCCTCGCGATCCAGGCGGTCAAGCCAAGATCCCCATTCCCTGAGACACACAACATTCCACCGCCGCGCCGCACGGTGGTCGTTGAAGTATGCTTAGAGGTTACGGTGACAGGGGACTGGCGGCGCCTACCAGTCCCCAGCTCAGGAACCCCGGTGTCGCCAAGCCCGTACCCAGCAAACGAATGCTGAGCCCCTGGGGGCCAAGGCAGGATTCTAACCTGCGACGTAGCGATGGCGCGGTTCCAGACTGAAGCTCCTAGAACCGCACGGCCACTCTGGCTGGCCAAGGGAGAACGACTCACACCCATAGCCGCCTTACAATTCAAAGGCATATTGCTAGGTGCATATGAAAAAGCGGCCTGGTTTTTATGTTCTAATTCGCCAACGTATCGTCAACGATGAAAGACATATTGCGAGGTGCATTTGAAGATGTGGCCGGCAGTCCCGAAATTAAAGAAATTAAAAACCATCCTTGCTGCAGCTGGATTGTTTGTAATTCAGGATCATCGAATATCCGGAAGTAGATACTATGAACAACGCACATCGTGATCAGCATCCAAGCGCGCCGAGCTACTTCACAACCGATGGAGACACTGCAGGCGCACACGAGAACAACTGACGGAATGGAGAAGGTGCCAACTTCCGAAACTAGACGAAAAGGAGTAAATTCCGAAACATCTAAAACACAGTAAGTTATTAGACAACGACGAACAACGAGACACTGGAGTCTGGTTCGTAGCTTTTAAGTACTCAGCAATACAAAAGAGGTGTTTAGAACTACCTAACAAGATCCATGGGAACGACCGTTCTGAGCTCCGTGATAGGGTGTTTAATGGCTGCTCTTAGGCTGATTTATCATCCCGTGTCAACGGGCACTGCCTAAAACTAATGGAACTTAAGGAACCGTTCAATCGCCTACATTGATCCACTTATTAAGAAATTTCGGAATAATACCACTTCAAACCGATGCATGTGTAAGAAACTACTCCCGGATTTTTCCAAGTGCAGTACACCCACTAATTCATAGGCCAGAAACCGACAGGTAAGCTACTCGAAGTGGCTACAGCAGGGCACCCGCGTGACGTAACAGAAAATGTTGAACACCACCATCACGTAGAGCTAGGGCTCAATAGAGCCACAGGTTAGCAATGCTAACCACGCGATCCAGCCACACCACGAACAATGTTCCTCGTCAGCCCACGTTGAGCAAATTCATGAGAAGCCATTTTTTTGTTATGGTTATAGGGCGCAAAACTGCTACGGTCATTAGCGCCCCATCTGTGACTTACGAAAAGTTAAAAAAACGAAACTGAAAACCAGCAGCAATGGCAACAAAACTCAAAAAATTGTAGACACTAAAAACATAAGGAAAGCATTAAGAACCACTATAGAAGGGGGAGGGGGTTTCTTGTCCCAAAAAAGATCTTCCAATTACTAACGTCATCTCACTGGCACTAATCAACTCGAGAACGCGATCGGCTGAGGGCGTGTCATCTGCTAAAATGGACTATATTTCAGGCGACAGCTGTAGACGGAGTAAAATAGGGGCACTTAAGTAAAAGGTGTCTTAGCGTCCACAGCTAAGAGCAGTGGGGACAGAGGGGGGGGGGGGGGGGACGATCGCCGCTTAAAAGATGTCGATGGCTAAAAAGATAGTGCCCTATCCGAAGTCTAGTTAAAATTATCTCCTCCCGACGACACGTTCGGGAGGAACAGGTCCAAGCAGAAGGAAGAGCTTTCACGTCCCGCAATTTATTATGGGGAAGTGTCGACCAATGTGCGTGCCATAAAAGAACAGTACGACGACATAGAACGCTCCGTAGACCGGCGAAGGGAATCGATTGAATAGCTGGCCGAAGAAGAGAGACAGTGGAAATGAGGCGGCCGATATAGCAGCCAAGGCTGCAGATACCAACGTGTCCCGGGAGCCAGAGGAACGCCACCGAGACGCCCCCCCAGGTGGAGCAAGCGCAGACAGTCCTGAATCCGGTAGACCAGAGGGTGGACAGGGTAGAGAGCTTTGAGACTGAAGAGAGAGCTGAGGGAGTCTGAGCTGATAACATACTGTATCCGCTGATGACGGCGGATGTAGTGGACAGCCTGGAGAACAGCGTAAAGCTCCGCAGTATAAACCGAACACTGGTCGGGAAGCCGAAATCGATTTGGGGTGTCGCCAACAATATAGGCACTCCCTACACATAACGATGTTTTCGAGCCATCAGTGTAAATAAATGTGGCTTCCTTCATTTGTGCACGTATAGCAGCAAATGCCCGACGATGAAAAACAGAAGGGGGTACCATCCTTGGGAAACTGACAACTTGGGATACAACACCGCCTTGGCTCCAGCCCCGGACCTGACTGCTCCGTGACCTTTGTCAATCAAGTCTGAGGGAAGTCGAAGTAAACAGAATGTAGTAGCTCACGGAAGCGGACTCCCGGTGGTAGTATGGTGGAAGGGCGGCCTGCATACCGTACATCAAAGGAGGCGTCGAAAAAAATGTCATGGGCAGGATTTGCAAGCGTGGAAGACAGACGGTTAGCATAACGACTCAGAAGGACAGCTCGACGATTGGACAGCGGAGGTTCAGAAGTCTCAGCATAAAGGCTTTACACAGGGCTGGTGTAAAAAGCTCCAGACACTAAACGTAATCCACGGTGGTGGATAGAGTCGAGACGCCGAAGAATAGACGGCCGAGCAGAGGAGTAGACTATGCTTCCATAGTCCAATTTCGAGCGCACTAAGGCGCGATAGAGGCGAAGATGGACCACTCAGTCCGCTCCCCAGGAGGTGCCATTCAGGACACGGAGGGTGTTGAGGGATCGCAAACAGAGGACCGAAAGGTAGGAAACGTGGGAGGACCCAAGAATGTAGCGACGTCCGAAAACGGAAGGTTGACAGGTCGTAGTTGTAAGGAAGGCGGAAGAAACTCCGTACGATGCCAAAAATTAACACAAACTGTCTTACTGGGAGAAAAGTGGAAGCCGGTTTTGATGCTCCAAGAGTGGATGCGATCGAGACATCCTTGAAGACGTCGTTCAAGAAGGCTGGTCCGCTGAGAGCTGTAGTAGATCGCAAAATCGTCCACAAAGAGGGAGCCCAAGACATCAGGAGGGAGACAATCCATAATTGGATTTATGCGAAGGCCAACAGTACAACACTTAGCACGGATCAAAAATTATGGCTACTGTTTGGCGTTTCCTGAGAAAATTGTTCATGATGTAAGTGGAAAGAGCAACAAGATGGTCAACTGCAGAACGATGGGTTCGGAGACCGCATTGGACAGGTGTTAAAACACTGCAGGACTCCAGCCGCCGAGCTAAACGGCAATTCACCATATGCTCCAAAACCTTACGTACCCTACTCGTGAGAGAAATGGGGCGATAGCTAGAGGGGAGATGTTTGTCCTTTCCAGGTTTCGGAACAGGAACGACGATAGCTTCCCGCCATCGTCTGGGGAAAGTACTATCGGTCCAAATTCGACTATAAAGGGGAAGGAGGCAACGCAGACTATGGTTGGATAAATACAGCAACATTTGGATGTGGATACCATCCGGTCCTGGGGCGGATGAGCGAGAAGAAGAGAGGGCATGTTGGAGTTCCCGCATGGAGAAAACAGTATTATAGCTTTCGCGATGAGTTGCACTTCCGCTGCACGTTTCTTCGGGAGAAACGTTGCTGTGATTTCGAGCTCTTCTACTCACCCGCCAAAGTGTTGACCCAATGAGTTAGAAATTGCGACGGGGTCCACTAATGTATCATGCGCGACAGTGAGCCCAGAGACCAGAGAGAAACTAGGCGCGCCTGATAACCGTCGAATCCGACTCCAAACTTCTGAGGTGGGAGTGAAGGTGTTAAATGAGCTAGTAAAGAAGTCCCAGCTTGCCTTCTAGCTATCGCGGATGACGCGACGGCATCCCGCACGGAACTGCTTATAGCGGATACAGTTGGCCAAAGTAGGATGGTGGCGGAAAACGCGAAGAGCACGGCGCCACTCACGTATTGCGTCACGGCACGCCTCGTTCCACCAAGGAACTGCGGGAGGGGGAGGGGGGGGCGGGGCAATTTGGAGGTGCGAGGTATTGAACGTTCTGCAGCTGTAAGAAGAACTTTTGTAAGATGAGTGACCTCATCGACGACGCTAGGAAAGTGACTGTCATCGAATGTCGCTAGAGACGAAAAAGTGTCCAATGGGCTTGGGCAAACTTCCAGCGGCTCGGGCGCATATACGGCAGTTGTGGCTGCAATCTAAGGACAGATGGAAAGTGGTCACTCGAGTGTGTATCAGCAAGAGCGAACCATTCGAAGCGCCAAGCTAGCGGAACAGTACTGACCGAAAGGTCCAAATGAGAGAAATTTGTCGTGGAGGCAGACAAAAACGTGGGGTCCCCAGTGTTGAGGCAAACAAGATCCGCTTGGTGGAAGACTTCTATCAATAGCGAGCCGCATGGACGAGGATGCGGACATCCCCAAAGCGGGTGGTGGCTATTGAAGTCCCCAACCAGCAAATAGAGGGGCGGAAGCTGGCCAAGAAGATGAAGGAGATCAGCTCGTGCCATTGGCATGGACGATGGAATGTATACAATACAAAGAGAGAAGGTGAATCCAGAAAGGGAAAGATGGACAGCGACAGCTTGGAAGGAAGTGTTTAAGGGGATTGGGTGATAATGGAGAGTATCATGGAGTACAATCACGAGTCCTCCAAGTGCTGGAGTGCCTGCAACAGAGGGGAGATCAAATCGGACTGACTGAAAATGGGGGGGGAAAAAAAAAAGCGATCGCGGGGACACAGCTTTGTTTCCTGAACACAGAAGATAACCGGCGAGTAGGATCGTAAGAGGATCGACAATTCATCCCGATTGGCTCGAATGCCGCTGATATTCGAGTGGATAATGGACATAGGGTGGACAGAAAATGGAAGAATGTGACCAAGGTTGCCCTCAACTGAACGACTGCTCAGAGCTTGCGACCGACAGCGTGGAACGGCATTCGGCCGAAGGCAGAAGATCCTGATCCATACTCGGCGACACAGAAGTCGGCCGAGGGCGCTTACCGCAAGGCGGTGCTGTAGATGAGACACGCCGTGGCGGAGGAGAGGAACTGGGTTTCTTATTAGCCTTTTTGGAAACAGAACGTTGAGATGAAGGAGGAACCGACGCCTGTGAAATTGGGGTACGTAAAAAATCTTCACGAGTAGGCTCTTCTTTGGAAGTCCGGGTGTTTGGCTCATCCTTCATCGGGTTCTGCTAAATCTCGAGCCCCATAGAGTGAGCAGGGGAGAGTGGGGAGGTTGAACGGGCGATCTTTGCGCTGGAAGATCTGACGACCGTGGCACTAAAGGGGAGATCACAAGTCTGAGTGGCTGCCTCCTTTGTTGGCCAAGGAGAGGCAAGGACAGTGCTGAATGTACCTGTTTGAGGCACAGTGGGCTATCGACTGGCGAATAACTTTCGAGCAGCAAAGGTAGACACCTCTTCCTTCACTCTGATTTCCTGAATGAGCTTTGCCCCATTTTTAAAGACGAAATCTCGAGAGGAAGCAGCGTGGTCACCCATACAGTTGATGCAACGAGGGGATGGAGGTGGACAAGCACCCTCATGGGCATCCTTGCCACACGTAACGCATTTGGCCGGATTGGAACAGGACTGGCTGGTATGGTTGAACCACTGACACCGATAGCAACGCGTAGGGTTTGGGACGTAAGGGCGAACGGAAATTATCTCATAGCCTGCTTGTTTTCGATGGGAGTTGAACTTTGTTCCAACCCGTACTGTCTTTTTGACATTTCACAATGTTTGTGTCAACCCTTTTCATGATTCGATGAACAGCCGTTATGCTCTGGTCAGACAGGTAGTTTTGAATTTCCTCATCGGACAATCCGTCGAGGGATGGTGTACAGACGACCCCACGTGATGAATTTAAAGTGTGGTACGCTTCCATCCAGACATGGAAGGGGTGTAGCAGTGAAGTACACAGCAATTTTTGTGCCTGGAGGGCACTGACTGTTTGTAACAACAAGGTTCCATTTCGTAATCTGAAACAAGACATTACAGGACCTGCAATTGCGTCGACACCTTTCTGAATAATGAAAGGGTTGACTGTGGAGAAGTCGTGACCTTCCTCAGACCGAGAAACAACAAGGAACTGTGGCAACGAAGGAAGGACTGTCTGTGGCTGAGACTCATTGAACTTACGTTTGTGAGCAGACATAGTAGATGATGAGGAAACCATTGCGAAAGTATCGCCCACGATTACCAGCTTCTCCGATGGCGCGCCGCTTCCTTGTGGGGCCCTCTCTGAGGGCACTCCCGCCTTAGGTGATTGTTCACACCTCAGGTCACACCTCCCAAGAAACGGACAGAGGGACCAATCGACACTTTCGGAAGGTATCAGCTCGGGTAATCACCCCTCCCTGGGCCTGTCTACCTGGGGTGGGCAATTACGCGTTACCCCATCACCGGGTACGACGCATGGGAATGCGTGGGTCAGCCTTCAGACACGCACAGGGAGTAACAAAGAGAAAGGGAAAGACAAAGAAAGGAAAGGAAAGAAGAGATGTCTCAAACACCACAGCAGAGAAAAGGGTAAAGAGAAGAGGTAAGGAAAAGAGGACAAAGACTTGCCAGCTGAGAAAGCGAAGAAGAGAGACTGTTGTACTTTTCGAGCGTCCATCTCCAGACGTAGGCACAAAACATACTCCCAGATGGGGAGAGAGGAAAGACAGAGGGAGGGAAGGAAAGAAAGAGGGAGGGAAGGAAAGAAAGAGGGAGGGAAGGAAAGAGGCGGAGGTGAGGGGGGGGGGCAAGATGTGGGATGAGGAGGGTTGCGGAAAAGGAAAGGATGCAGCCCGGAAAGGAAGGAGGGCCACATTAGCTCGGGGTCCCGTGCTCACTACGCACGTATCCACAAAAGAATTGTGGACCCCCTGGGGGCGAGAAGCCATATGTAAGGTATTTTCTCGAAATAAAAGACCGTGGAAGTAAAGACGTCCAGCACAGCTTAAGCTATCTGAAAAGCAGAACTAGAGAGCCTACTACGCACCACACAATCTAGGTGTGTGAGGGCTAGGATTATCTTTCTAGATAATTTGAGTACACCCCATAGTTGTTTTCGCGCCCTAAAACAAAACAATCAGAAAGTCAACAACATCCACGATGGATTTGCTGGACACAAATTAAGACTAAATTTGGAGAACACTCCAGATGTGGAACCCTATACAACTTTGACTAGACTTCCTTTATAACAAATACATTTAATGTATTTGTAGCTGCTAAGCAGGGCTTTTTCATATGTAAGAAACTGTTGAGCCAGAGGTGTCTGCGACAGAGTGAAAAAACACTAAAATGATGTATAATCCGATGTGATGGAAACCTGTAAATAAGCCAAAAAAGGTAATCTAACTGATTTAAAATCAGAAAAGTGATTTGATCAGCAGCTTTTGGTATATATGTTCAGAACCTTGCACCCTTGTGGCCATAATTTGTGGCTTAAAATTCCTTTGCTATTTTTATAACCCTTTCTGTAGGGAAAAATCAAGGAGAACTGTGTATAAGACATACTAGCGTTTGTGATATTTGTGATCATTTTAAAAATTGTTGGTAAATTCCTATAATGTATTTATAATACACAGTAGTGTTGTAATAGTGTGAACTGGAATCAATTTTTAATAAATATTTACTGATTCCTTTGACTTAACGAAAGACAATATTGCTAAACCGCTTTGGATACTTTCCAGAGTGGTTCCTCCTGACACATACAATGACTACATGTATATTTTTGTATTGAAATGGTACCATAGGTGACTGTTGCATGGCATTAGGTGGTAGCTGTCTGCCACCTGGCCACCCCTCCTACACACTTCCAGCAAAACCAAGCAGATTTATGTCTATTGGTCCCATTCCCCGATCACTTGTGCCCATACCAATAGATTCACTTTTGTTTGGAATGTTGTTTTTCACTGAGTAATATAAAGGAACTTACAGTAGTAAATTCTACAAACTGTTAATTCGTACTGTGCAAATGTTTAGTATGCGTAATTTGTTAAGCTTGGATATGTTCATTCAATGGTGTCATTTTTTGTTAACTGAGACTCAAAATATTGATGTTGAAAGAAACTGAAGACAGAGCCGAGGGACAGGGGTGTGTCCACACCCACCCTTCCCTGTCTGTGACACACACCGAAGTTTGGGTTGATGCCCTCTACACACCATTCCACCCCATGCAAACTTCTGAGTGAAAACCACAACAACAAGAACAACATTTCAGATTTGAGTTACTGAGCGCTGGAATCAGTACCGTCGGCAGGTTTCAAGTATTTCTTCCTGTCAAATCTCACATTCTATTAGTTTCTTCTTTCACTCCACATTCGAACACCTGTCTCTTTTTACGGGTTCACGTACTGACTCTCGTCTGAAATAAATTCTGACAGGCGCTACAAAAATATTGTCACTGGCACTTACAATTTTTTTTTTAAGATTTATGCTACTACTTTATTGGTATGTACTGATTCAGCCAAGCTGAAGCGTCCTGTTATCGTAGTAACCTCCAAAGCAGAGCGGTGCTACTTTTTGTAAAGTGTGACTGGTGTGTGAGAATAAATACTGAGCTGCAACATACCTTTAAGCAGCAGGTCAAACATGCTCTTTTCTGCAATTCATATCCGTGCTCAAGCTAACAAATGGCTCTGAGGTCACCAGCCCCTAGAACTTAGGTTAGTTAGGTTTAATTAGTTCTAAGGACATCACACACATCCATGTCTGAGGCAGGATTCGAACCGGCGACCGTAGCAGTCGCGCGGTTCCGGACTGAAGCGCGTAGAACCGCTCCGCCACCGCGGCCGGCCTCAAGCTAACAGACTGTCCGCTAAATTCCAATGTGAGATGCATGTCTAAAAGGTGAGCCTAATAAGGTTGAATTTGCTTGCAGTGAAGCGTGAGATCACCTGCTGCTCCAGTTTAAACTATGGGGTGGTCTCTGTTGTGTGTTCCTAAACGTAAAGTTCTAATGAAGTTATTAAAACACAGTAGGATAAAAGAGCTCATGCCAAAAAACTGGATAAGTAGTTCACAGTGGCTGTTAATATTAGAATACAGCATTTCAGATACACCTAAAATTATGTTGCATGTCCACACATTGCCCTCATCAAGTGTGGATACTGTTACGGTCTACTTCACTTTCATTACTCAACTGAAACACCACATGCGAGTACACAGAAGCTTTTGTTTTGTGAAATAGCAGAACGTTTATGTCGCATGTGTGAGCATGTATTATTCATACAGATGTTTAGCTTTTTGCCAAATAGTGCCTCATTTATGACGCTTCTGAATCTACTTGTGATAATTATTTGTTATGTGCTATTGTTTCTTCAGTGACTTTCTGTAGTGTTTAATCAGGGCTTTCCAAAATCACTTATACACAGATTCTGAGTTTACAGCTGAATGATCTTGACAGATGTTAGCACAGACGCCTAGCAGCATTCTGATATCTCGTTTATTCAGGTTTAGACTTTAGAGCTTGGGTGCTTCTAGTGTTAGTAACCTTTAACTGATTGGAATTAATGTTCATTGGCAACACGAAGGCAGTCTGTTTGTATCTGCGCATTATGTAGTGTTGACATATCTCTTACCAGTGTCTTTCTTCTTACAGATGTGTGACTAGAAGAACACACATCTGTTCTTGACTGTGAACGCGATATGGGCAGCGTATTGAGTTAGCCTGTGGTCACCGAATCTAGCATTTTGTACTCTTTTACTTGGTTGTGAGAGATTCCGACACCTGTCTCACTCCTCTGTCTCACTCCTCTGTCTCACTCCTCTGTCTCACTCCTCTGTCTACCACAGCTTCCTTTCAATGTTATAATCAGGAAAGTTGCCACTCACCATTTAGCGGAGATGCCGTGTCGCAGATAAGCACATCAAAAAGACTGTCTGTCACCTATTTTTGATGAAGGCCTTACTGGCCGAAAGCTTCATTTGTGACAAACACATATCCACACACACGGGCGCAGATGCAACTCAAACACACACGTGACAGTGTTTTTGTTGAGCCTATCTGCGACCCAGCATCTTCGTTGTATGGTGAGATACATGTAAACTCAAATTAAACAACGCAGTTGTAAAATTCCCCCGTGTCACGGTAACATCCCTGTAACCTCCTCCTCCTGTGCAACAAGCTACTAATTTTTTGGCTCATGCAGCGGTATCACCTGTTACAAAACCAGCAAGCAATCAAGCAAGAACAGAAGGAATACCCCCGTGAGGACTATTTACATCCCTCCAGCCAACAAATATCTGAATCTTCATCTGCCAACCGTGAAGCCTCCATGAAATCAAACGATCCTCCTCAACTATGTCGCTACATGATACCTCACCTGGATGACCGATTTCGCCGGTACACACCACCATTTCTCTGCTCTGGATTCTGCAGATCGACTGAGGGAGAATGCTGACACCCCTGTAAAACTCATGGAGAATTCTCCAGCCTCTGCGCCCTGTAGCTGTGAGTCTTCGAAGGGTGGCACTGAGTAGCCACCGAGGTGATCCCCCTTCATTTTTTCCTTCATCTCCTCCTCGTGAGTCCCCACCAGTGGAACGTTCACGGTCTTAGATCCAACAAGGAGTAATTATGGCTGCTGTTGAAATCGCAGCATCCACTTGCTCTCTGCCTCCAGGAAACAAAATTGCATTCTCACGGCGTCTCTGATCTCTAGCCTTTCTTTAATGTCTGTTTTGACCTTTCCGGAAGCACAGCATTCCCCCCTCATGGGGTAGTCAAGCCGCTCATCCATGATGACATTCACAGTCTGACGTCTCCCTGAACTTCTAGTTGCAAGCTGTTGCAGTCTTGCATTTCCCTTCCTCACTTCACCTTTTCCCTTTGTACCGTTTACATTCCTTCGTCATTCGGTGTCATCAGGGCAGGCTTCCTCCAGCTCAATGTGCAACTCCCTTACCCGAGAATGACGAATTGGTTGCTGGATTCATATCGTGTGCACGGTTAAGCACGATTTGAAGAGGTTTGGTCTTCTCTTGTTTGGGTAGCTCTTCAAAGGGGAAGTATGTCAAGGACATCCACGTTGAATCAGAAACCGACTTTAGAGCAAACAAGACTACAGAGATGCTTCTAGCGGTGAAGTTCTCTGTTAAAGGGTGACAGGCTGGAACGAATTGGTCAAAGAGAGATTACAATAGCCTTAAAAACGACAGTACTCCTTCCAGCTTCTGGCGATTTTATTACCATTTCCAACTCTGATGAAACCGAAGTACTGTTCCGTTTCCAGTCGGTAGCCACAGCTGACCAACACTGTCCCCCCACCCACACGAGGTGACATCAAAACGGAAATGAAATAGCTTAAGGTGGAAAGTGCAGATGGAGACAGTGTAAGTGCTAAGATGATCTGGACAGGTGGTGAGAAACTTGCAGAACACTAACCGGATATAATTATAAGGATCGAAGTAGTAGTACCAACAGAAACGGAAACGCTGCTAATCTATCATGCCCATAAACGAGGGGACAAAGATGTGTGTATTATCGTTGAGTGGCCCTGCTTAGTCTAAGGTAAGTTATCCTGCCCTGCTGCCTCCTATAAATCGTGACATTCAGTAACTGGTGAATTCAGGGAGGTTTCCGGCCAGGGCGTCGAACAGTAGTACAGATATTTGTTCTCTGCAGTTCACTGAAAAACGAGTAACCCAGTAAGGAACTTCAAATTTTGTTGTCGATTTCAAGAAGTTCTATGACTTTGTACACCACGGAAGCCTGTTCAATTGTGAGAGTTCAGTATGATACAGAAACTCATTTATCTGGTAAAATCAGCTCGAGGGAATCACATGGTGACGAAGATGGGAAGCTAAACAACAGGTAACTTTGGAACTCTGACGGCTCTGAGGCAAGAAAACTGTTTTTCTATTACACTGTTCAGTTTTCCCCTTCAGAAGATCATGCACGATAATTTTAAAGAGAACTTCGATGAGATCACAGTGGAAGGGTAGAATGTGGCATATCTAGCGTGACGAGGTATCTGGTTATTCCGCAGCTCTGAAGAGGAATTTTCAAATGACCAGGCCAAGGAGAACCCTCCAACCAAATTTTCGCGGCTCATAAACGAAGCCAAGACAGATTAGCTCGTTAACACTAGTCGACATGGTCAAGACACTGGTGAAGTGTTTGCTGCATGTAGAACACCGGTCCTGCAACAGGGTCTCCGAATCTGAACACCTGGGAGCGTTTCTCAGTGGGAACCTTTCATATTACGTGGAGATCAACCCCACGACCCATGCAGGAAACCAATCCTCCTACAGCACAACGTCACTGCTTTGGTTCAGGTATATCTCGAGACCGTTCAGGGTTCAGCTATACCAAACTTTCGTCCTACCCACTTGCTGATATATGTCAAGTATGGAGAGGGGAACGTTTAGCTGCATGCAGTCCATTGTGTGACTGCATGGAAGTGTGTTAAGGAAAAACACATTGGCTTTTTTTTTTTGCATTGAAAGAGAGTATCCGAGAGGGTGACTATGGAACAGAAAGGAGATAGTGGCAGCGGTAGAGACAGGAACAAATGGAGACAGTTGCAGCGAATGAGAGGAGCCTATGTGTCCTCCAGTCACCGTCACAGTGTGTGTGTGTGTGTGGGGGGGGGGGGGGTTCGGGGAACACTGGTCAGTTTTTCTACATCCACTCTAGCCACGTTTTTTCCCCCATTCTAGAGGAGTATGAATACTTGACAATAAAGAGATTCGGTAGGATGTATCATGTTCCACGATTTTGTGCTTTGACAGGGCATTATTACATTGCTGGTGGTGTGGATCTGCACAGAGGGGATACCTTCTTATATGAATACATACATATGAAGGGGGGAAATCTGTTGTCAATAGCAGGTGTAATAAAAACAAGGGAGAAACGCAGATAAAAGCGCAGTGGCATAATTAGCTCAAAACGCAAAATGTTATAGTCACTATACAGTCAGAGAATGCTGCAAATCTAACACTGCATTCTTGTTATGCAATCAAGTAGTTTAGCTACAGCGACTATTACAATGGAATACCAGTTATGCGAACAGCTATTGTATATTCTATGTCCCTGTACGTGACTGGGATGGATAATTAGTGTCACTCTTAGACAGAGCCTGATACCAGTTTGATGTTGCCTAAGTCACAGCTTCCCAGGACAGCAAAAATTTTCTTATCAGTATCTCGCGTGGTTATTGACAAAATAAGGAATGTATTATGCCATAATCGACTCTTTAAGGCGTACAGTATAGTAAAAGTTCAACTAAACAAAACAAATAACAGTGTTACGAACTGGAGCAACTGAGCGCTTGTCGATTCAGCGTACATTCCGTGCGTTTACCTCGAATTCATCCATCCAGAGTTTGCGAATGAGAGCACATGCCGACTTCCAACAAACTTGGTGCTCAACCTCAAATCTCTCCCGAACGTTTTCTCGTTTACATGCTTCAAGACAACTAGCACATTAACCAATTTACAGAGCGATCAGTCTGCCTATCTTATGCATGGGATGCTTTATACAATCAGGGTTTACTGGTACATCGTTAAGACCTCTATGAGGCGCATTTTCAGATACATCATACAGACATGGTAGTATCGCTGCAGTGATACGTCTGTTACAAGTTACTACTAAGTGGGCTTAGTTATTTTCAACGCAATGTTCTTTGTTCTTTATACGTGCACGAAAGTATTTTCCAAGCCAGTATATGAAGAAAACAAATGAAGTAACCAAGTGTTTTGTTCACAGTCATAAGCATTAAAGTCATTGGTTTAATTCATATGGAGAACTTTGCTACAAATTTTGCAGACTTGGATAGTATTTCGACAATGAAACCTGAACATCACAGAATAACAAGGTATTTCTATTACTGCATACTGATGTTCGTTAAGGAAGACTGAATGAAAGCTTGTGAAATGCAAGCACATTTTTGCAGTGCCAAATAACGTTCTCCTCAACGAAGTCTTTACAATCTACAACTCTCCAAACTTGTTTCGTTATGTTATTGTATGTTAAGTTTTCTATGAACAACGAATTTTCAAACAACAACAAACTTCCAAAGAACCCAATTAACATTGGGAATACCAGAGGAATTAAATGCTAACTTTCTGAGTTATTTTACACGTAATAATTGCACATAATTCTTGCCACATAGTAGCAGATGTTTCAAAACTAGATATACAAGACACTGTATTACTGAAGCTCAATAATCTATGCAAACATTTGGCATAAATCTGACCATTAGTAAACAAAGGGTATTTCACGATTCCCGTTACAGGCAAGCTTAATCGATGAAGTTTTGGTAAGGAGCTCATGTCCAGAAATGTACTGTCTCCTTTACAACCCGTCAACGCCTGTATTAGGAATCATGCAACACCCTCCACATATGGGACAACAGCGACAGCAAACTGTGCATTTTGTATCTTCCTTCGGATGGCGAGGAGTCGAAGGTCATTCACATCACCTTCAGTGCATCCAAACTCACAACAGTAAGACATCTCTAATGAACATGTGCAACAGCCAAACTGGCTTTCTCGAAATTTTACACAAGTTGTTCTCAGTATACTTCAGCGTACTTTACTTATGAACACAAAACTACAACTCGTTTTCCAATTCTTGTATAGCTTGGCAGTTTTACAGCGAATCGCTTGACTGTAGTGTCACAACGACTGAGTGCAGTACAACAGGTAAGGTTCAAATCGCGCGATAACATTTTTTTGATCACAAAAATTGAGGGGATAACTGTACTTTACAATGCTTATACAAGTCATGCTCTATCTTCTGTTTAGTCAATCACTGACCCCCCCACGGATATGACAATGGAAATCTTAGTACCAGAATGCGTGTACATGAAAAATAAATTTGTGCAGCACAGATTTGAATAAAACACATTTTCCTGTAAAAACAACCACACCGATCTAGCTGCAGAGTAACTGAACAACATGTGACGTAGCATGTGAAAGTTGCTGAATTGGACGGGTTACTCCTGTAACTTAAATATCAGATCTGAAGACGGTTCTGAATGAACCGAAACCGGTCATATGAATAATAAAAAAAAATTTGCAATCAAGACGGATTTTAAGTAACATTATAAAATCACTGATTGCGGTTATCCCATAAGACATTATGTCTGTTTTTGCAAATGTTCAGTGACATCGTGGAAGGGCAGCCGATGGACCTTGTACGTGGCCCAGATATGCTGCGTGCAGACAACTGCTATTTCGATTCGCAAACACTGCCCATCCGACAGAACAAGAAAAACCTACAGCTATACCGCCGGTTTGCCTGTTTTGTGAACAGTAAGAGGAATGGTTCAAGTGGCTACAACAGTTTGAAGCCCACAGAACTGCTCACAATGTACCAGGTACTGTGAAAAGCCTTTGCTTTCTCTCCACAGTGGACAATGCAGTGTTCCGCCTTACAAACAACCTATTCCCTAACGCCAGTGAGTGTAATATCATATGAACAGGTAGTAGATTCGCTAACTATATTTCCTGCAAGTGAATGTGGAAGCAGATAGGTCTCAATTCCTTAATTGTAAAAAACGGTCAGAACAAACGTATCCCGAGTGGGTAGAAGATTTGCTGGATATGACGAAGACATACATTTCCAATCACATTCAATATTTTTCGTAAAAGAAACGTATACTGACCAAATCGTGCCTGCTTCCTCTTTTCATCCAGTCTCAAAAAATGGCCTTTTTTCACTCTGCCGTCCACCGAGCCACCTCTATACCACTTTCAACAGAAACGTTTAATGAGGAGATTAAGTAATTTAGAACCATAGCAGTCAATAACAAATATACGCCTAACATAGTGGACGATATCCTCAAACAGAAAACTGCTACAACTACTACGCTCAACACCTCACGCGCTGAAGTTACCAAAAAAAAAAAAAAAAAACTTTTTTCTATTCCTCTCGTAGGACCCGTTTCCTATCAGATTCGGGGCATGCTTCGCAATAAATACAACTGCAATGTTGCCTTCTCTACTAATAACAATCTGAAGAGAAACTTCATAATTTGAAATCCATTCGCTTCCCTACCTCCGCCAGGACCAGCCTGAAAGTTCATAACTGTTCCCATTGCATCATGGAACAAAGTCGCTGCTGAACTTCAAGAATTGCAAGATAACGGAGCTATGGCGCCCTACAAAATAGTCAGTGGGCAGGCCAACACGTTTTGCTCCCCAAAACTTCAGGTCGCTTTCGCCTCTCTGTTGACCATACGTCTACAGCCAACCCACGAACTGTGACTGACACTTATCCACTGCCACACCCAGAGGATCTCATGGACACATTAGGCGCTTGTCGCTACTTTTCAGATGTTATTTGCGCGATGCGTGTCTTCAAATACCGCTCCATGAAGAACCTCAAAACGTATGTGCAGTAAGTACTCGTTTGGGCTTGTTTGAATATTTCGTTTGTCTTTTAGCAGTGCTTCCGCACCCGCCATTTTCCAATGCTATTTGGAACAGCTGACTGAACAGTTTGGTACTTCAGCAAACTATTTGGACATATTGAAAGGTATGTGCTGAGATTCGATCAGGATAGAGCCAGTGAAAAATGTCGATAGATTCGAACCGCAAGGTTGGACGAGTAGTACATCTTCGAGTAGTAAGATCTTTGACAGCTAACAGAGCTAGGTGCACGCGGTAAAAGTTTGAGTAGTGGTGAGGAGATGCGCAGAGACAGCAGACGTGTTTCGAGTCGGAGCTAGATGCCTGCAGGAGGCAGCCGGGTCGTGATAGCATCAAAGTAAGAATTGGCGCTACGCACATAATAACAATATTTGAACAACAAATATTTTTTAGATAAAATTAGAGTTTCATCTCACACCTTATGTCGTTCTCCGCATCCTGTGCTTGCATT
The DNA here is from genome assembly GCF_021461385.2 of Schistocerca piceifrons. Taxonomy (NCBI): domain Eukaryota; kingdom Metazoa; phylum Arthropoda; class Insecta; order Orthoptera; family Acrididae; genus Schistocerca; species Schistocerca piceifrons. The sequence continues at coordinate 1,032,583,964 of NC_060139.1, forward strand.
GAACCAAAAGGTACATTAAAGTAAAGTTCCCAGGAGTAAAGCTAATAATTTCATTTACCAGAGTAAAATAATCTATATGCCATTGCCCAGTTGGCAAATTATTCAGACCAGGACAGAATTTTTATTAAGTAACGAACAGGGCCTAAATGAGTAAAGTTATCTAGAATGACAATTTTATGCCATTGCGCTACGGCCATGTTTTAATATCGGCTAAACTGGAAGGAGTGCACGAGCTAAGTCCACAGACGCAGTCAGATGCAAGTAGGTGACTCATTTATGTTTACCACTAAACTTTCATGCAGTCAGATGTGTATTTTGAGTATTAATTTTCCAACAATATTTTCAAGCAGTCACTTAAAGTTCAGTTCAGTTAAATACGCAGTCAGATGCAAGTTTTATTAAAGACTAAAGCAGTAACATGCAGTTCAGTCTAGTTTAAATAGAGAAGTTCTATTAACACTTTCAATATTGTCGTCGCAGGTCGCACACCTGCAGAACATACTGCAAATTTACATGATTTGTTTCGTGTGTTATCTGATGCAGAACGGAAGTGTTGACTGGAAAAGTGATTTTTTAAAACGTGATTTGCAGTATCTTGGTCATGACCAACAGTCAAGGTGTACATCCTCTTCAGTCGCAATTGTTAACCTTACGAGATTTGCCAGTTCCTCACAATGTCACAAAATTGCAGTCAGTCTTAGGGAAAATGAGCTATTATATTCGGTTCATACCGAATGCTTAGCAAATCGTAGCTCCATCGCATCGCTTGTGTCGCAAGAATGTCTTCCTTGTTTGGACCGATTAATGCGAAGTAGCCTTTCCAAAACTTCAAAATCCACTGCTCAGTGACAGACACTTCGCTCACTTTGATCCCGAGAAACCGACTGTATTGCAAGTTGATGCCTCCTCTTACGGCATCGGTAGAGGCCTTTCGCACAGAATTGGTGATAAACGCAGGCCTATTGCTTTCGCATCAGAAGTGATGTCTAAGGCTGAGTGTCACTATTCACAAATTGAGAACGAGGCTTTGGCAAATTCCACCGCTATTTTTAGGGCTCGAAGTTCTACTTAGTAACGCATCACAGGCCTTTTCAGTCCTAATTTTATACGACGGAACAGGTTCCTGTACGAACTGACCAAGAATTGCGTAGATGGGCTTTTTGTCTCAATACCAGTACGAGACTGTATCGTCTGACAGCTCAACATGGTAATGCGGACGCACTTTCATGTCTTCCGATTCGCCCTGATACGGACGCTTCTGCTGAATCCTTTTGTCACATTGAAGCAATTCAGAATCCTGAGCGTCGATCTTTGCCGATGAACTACAGGAAAATTGAATCAGCGTTCGTAGCATGCGCAGATTTTAACATTTTGCTAAAACACACTCGCACAGCTTGGCCTCGTTCCTTGCATACCATAAGGAACACTGCAGTGTGCCGATGTTTCTCATGTCAGCATAGCCTAGCTGTACAGAAAGGAAAACTGTACTTGGCAGGGTATGGGCGCGCGTGTAGAACAGATGACTTATGTGTGAAAGACCAGTCCAGTCCGCCACAAAAATTCTGTCCTTGGGCGAAGTCGCAATCACCATAGCAACGTGAGCACATAGACTTTGCGGGACCTTTGTGTAACTATCGTTGATTGATTGTGGTGGACTCTCATAGCAATTTTCCTTCTGCTGTACCAATGAACTCGACAACGACATGCAGCTCATTTCAGGCGTTATCCTCTATTTTTTGCCTAGATTTGCCTGAAGTCATAGTGTCTGTGAACGGCCCTGATTTCATCCAATGAATATGAAACATACTGTGAACGCAGTGGCGTTCAGCGTCCAGTTAGTGCATCACTGCAACTACAGTCAACTTGCGAAGCTGAACGTTCAGTCAGAAACTTCAAGCAGAAGATGGGAAAACTTGGCACACATAAGGGATCAAGCATTGCAACTGTTTCTCGCCTGCTATCGTTCGCACCCACGAGATGGACCATCGCCGCCATCGGGCACTGCTCCCGGCTTGACGCTCCCCAGCATCCGGCGACAAACACAGGCCTCAAGTATCCCTTCGCGCCGCATGATGCTGTCTTTTGCAGGGTTTTCAGCGGCAGCAGACGGTGAGCGCCAGGCGAGATCGTCCGTCGACTTTGCGCTTGCATGTATCTTACTTCAGGTCCAGATGGCTTGCAGCGCCGCCACCACAGTCGAATTTGCGACTGTCCTTAGGAAGACCATCGTGCAGTCTCTTCCCCCACATTCATCAATCCCGAGAACAACGCGGCCACAGCAGCCGCGAGAGGGTGTCATCACGACACCACGGGACGACCCCATGGAAACGGAGCCTTCGCCTTGTCTCGTCCTACCGAAGGAGCTGAACCCGCCCACACAGCAGCAGGCGACACCTTCCGCATCTGGTTACTGGCCTCCGGAGGTGGACTCGTACCCTTCTCGTCGTTTTCCAGGGAACATTTCCGCCAGACCGAAGGCTGGAGGCTGGATAGCAGGGTACGACATGAAGCTTGACGTCAGCAGGCACAGCTTCTGGTCCAGCGCAGCGCCCACCCTCTCGTCTCCCCCGCCGTTGACACACTCCCTCCACGGCGACGGTCCGTCCCTTTGGGAGGGAGGAATATTCCGGCGTAACATCCAGTGCCGGCACGTGGGCCGAGAAGGCTGTGAGAAAGTCAGCCAATACTAATGCTTGCAAGGACCCCACCATCACAGGAATTGCACCTATACGGAGGGAATGTAAGCGCCGCTCCAGCTACCCACGGCCGCACTAGAAGACGAGCCGTCATCCCAACTCTTTAGTCGTGACGCGTGATTTATAGCCTAATACTTGCTTGAATGGAAATTTTATGTATCGAGGGACATCGATTATTTCCATGTTGCCAATTGCTTGCCATAGTCATTGTACATCCGCTAACTAAAATTTTGTCAATTTAATTTAGTGTAATGAACACTACTAAAAATTGCTTGAATGTAGTCTGTCAGAGGAAACAGTGTGGAATCTTGCCCACTAGTTTAATATAGGGTGCCTAGGAAGCTAACTCGCATAGAACCATGGCCCGCTAGCTCACAAGCAGAACATCCACTGGGCGAATTACACAATTCGAAATAACGCGTTCGATTGCGAATTTGCGGATGCATCTGATGGTCATTTCTCCATCCCACCCTCCAGTGGAAGAGCGAGCGTGCTTCAACAGTTTCTGGAGGACTCCCGCAACCCACGAAACATTTACTCTGGAGGGTTCGTTCCGAACACCTACGTCAGCAACATCAAACGCCCAGGAGATTACGACAAGCAATTCGGGCGGATGAGTGGATTATGCACATCACATATGACATTCGTTCTTGTCAACCAGACAGTTCATGCTTTTCATTACCAAACTGCAGTAACTTTCACAACAAAGTTCCAGGACTGGCCTATCACTTAACAGTTACATACAACAGCTCTGTTTCTAGATGATCCTCTGTTTACAGACTCGGTAAGACAAAATACAAAATCTCTTCCTAGATGAGAGTGAGACTGTTGTAGCTGTGTCAACTCCCGGTATTGACAGAAAGGTTAAGAAGAAACGAGCTTTGCTGCTCACGAAAAACGGCTGGTTTACGGAGAAGACAATTACTGACAACTGAACAAGTCATCTAGCTAAGAATAGAAGATGTACTTTCATTTACAGACAAGTAAGGTAATGAACACACCAATAGAATCAAAGGAAATAAACGTTTATTGTCTAATAAGCGAAGTCATTGTGAAAAACTAGTAAGAATGTTACACAATACGAACTTTGTGTAAATAATGCTGGTAGAACGGGGGAAAGAAAGAATACCTGAACACTGCTACCTCTCTTTATTTACGAATTTCGTTCAGTGAAGTCACAATTCAGCATTTTTCACCACCTTGGCGTTTTAGGAGTAGCAGTGAAGTAGGTAGAGCAAAAGTAAAGCAAAAAGTGATTTCTGTGGTGACAGAAACCCTTCAGAAGGGAACTCAAACAATAGTCCCATCCTACGTCTTCGTAATTCTGATATTTATAAAAATCGATTAATGACCATGTGGAAAGTACTATGTAAGTCAAGCGGGCATATCTTTGGCGCTGTCTTACCTGTCTGCCATTCTGGATTTTATACGAATCATAGCCGGTATTATGTAATACATAAGCATTTGCTATTGGTTATGTTATCCTAAATTACGACTATGAATTAGTGAGGTGCCCGATTCAGACAGATGAATGTTATTTTCATACTTTCAGTTTTCGCAGTACCGCGGGACGAAAAACAATAGACTGCCGGTGGCTCCGCCTTGGAGGAATTTACGTGTCGACATGCCCGTGATTCGGACTGGCGTGCGTAGCGAGCCCCCTCATGCATTACTACACCTGCGAAAACAGTTTAATTTTGTCCCTTATTACGGCAGCATGGACAGTTGGCTATCACATTTATCCGTTGAGGGCCCGATGACTCTGCATTGTCACCGAAATCTGTCGCACATAAATGAAAAATCTGAACACACAGAGGAAGGTTTTACCATCTGTCGTATTTAATATGTCGCGCGGCATCCATTTACGGTTGTGAAACTTCGAAGTACTTCAGAGCACGGCCGAGTATGCAACAGACCTATCGATATAAAGCCATCCAGGCGATAGCAGCATCATGCACTTCAAAACAAATTTTATGTGGGATTGGTATGTGCAATGCTGTAATGAAGACCATCCGTTTGTTAATGGATTGATTTGGGAATAAACTGATCTCGTGCATCTAAAGGTGTAACAACGAATTTCACGGTGAAGAAAGTTGTCACATACTGACGACGTAATTAGTTGTACGTTGATGGGTTTAAGGCTGTTGGAAGCCATCGAGGGCACTCCAAGGTAAAAAATCACAGACAATGCAGAGAACAGGCAAAAGTGGTGATGTTTACGTCTCTCAATATGAATGGCAACACCAGAGCATTGCAAATTGCAGCGGCTCTGGGCAGCTGTCCCAGCGAAAAAGTTTCCCTTCAGAGAAGTAGCTGTTAACTCCATCCACCATGCAAACGCGTTTGTAAGACGTCACCGTACAAGATGGCCACGGAAAGGCATGCCTTAGGGAAGGCAGCAAGCTTGATACTTGCACCAGTGAACTGCGGAGTCAATGGCTTGACACAGTAGGAGCAGAGGAGGAATGTGAATGTGGTTGGCGAGACACGCCCTGTATGTGCAGAGCGACTCGCAAGATTGGGCGAAATCTGTGGACTGTGTGGATTAGTGGGTCGACTATAGGAGGGAAGAAATGGTAGGCCGCCGAGATTCTTTAAAAACCTGTGTTTTAGTATGCAGAAGAGGCTCTCAGTCAGATCGCCGGGGCGCAGAGATCGTGTGGCTCATGGCCAGCCTCGGTAGGCTCCGACATGCCTGTCTTCCTCACTTTGAGCGCTGCTCTCAAGTTTGTACTTTACGTGCTGCAGGTGTTCTTCTGTTGCACCCGCCCCCATGCATTTAGGCGCCTGTCTGGTGTGCAACCAGTTGCCTCACTTGTATTGTCACGTTTTTAGAATTAGCCTTCACTGTATTAGCGTTATCGGAAATAAACAGCGTTAATCAGATACCGGAACTCAAGCAATCTCCTGCTGCAAGCATCGCGTCGATTACCAAACTCGGCATACCACGCGGATGCACTTTGAACAATGTTTGCTTCTGACGTAATTCATCTACCTGGCTTCACTGGCAATCTCTTTGCATTTGGTCCCGACCGCTCTGAAAGTGGAGAGTGACCTTAAACGCCCTGATATCCCTCTGTCGTGTCGTGACACAGGAGAAAGATTGATCCAGTCCCTTTATATATCATGAGGTCTTCGATGTTAGTGGAAATGAAAATAGAGTGTGAGGTAATGGGCGAATTTTGGTGCCCTGAAAATATTCGAAGTTCGGAGTTCAAATGGCTCTGTGCACTATGGGACTCCCCTAGAACTGAGAAGTACTTAAACCTGGCAGGATTCGAACCTGCGACCGTTGCGGTGCCGCGGTTCCAGACTGAAGCGCCTAGAACCGCTCGGCCACACGAGCCGGCTAAGTTCGGAGTTGCCATGGTCGCACGGGCCGCTCAGTAGGCCGACCACGTGGTGCCGGACGTTGGCCGAAGCAAGAGCGGTCCAGCCGGATCACGTGACTAGGAATTCCATGGTGACGCTGTGTCAATGAAGAAGACTCGCTGGGAGTGCGAAAGATGGTGGACTTTGAAATGTCTGCCCTTACGGTCTCACAGTTCGTATAGAAATTGATAGTAGCCAGATTAATCAGGATACCACAAAAAAAAAGCATGTACAGTACCATTATTTGCTCGAGGATTCTGATGGTGTTCTCAGGTTTTCAATACATTTATTAGTTTAAAGTTTAATATCCGACGATAAATTATACAAGTAACACCCAGCAACGAATTTTCAAAATCTAAACGGTTCATCCCATTTCATCGATCTACGTGTCTGTAGAAAGCTATTAGCGTAAACCTAAATTGGTATGAATTACAGGCATTTAACGTGAATAGTAAATGAGTTATTGGAGGTCAAAGTGGCCGATTACTATCTATCGCGACAGGCCTCATGCTGCTACCGTTTTTTTTTTCGTGTAACTGTGAAGTACTTGTTTTGTACATATCGAATATACACAAAGACATAGACGAATAAATATATTTACATTCATGAAGAAATTGGTTAAATATTTACTGTGTGTTACAAAGCACAGAGACATTAGGCTCCTGGCCTACCTTTTGCTTCTTTTCTTTTGATATTTGTGTAACTGTTTATGTATTTAATAATGTGTGTTAGAGCGTGTTTATGGTCCACCCGTAGGAGTATTTATTTGATTTCAAGTATTTAAATATAAATCCAGTATTTCGAATATGTTTCAATATGTCTGTGATCGTACACTCGCTTGGAGACATGGAGGGAACACTAGCCGATCACAGCGCTCCTTATTAAGGGAGACGTATCGATGTCGGGGAGGAGCTTCGTTTCAGAACAGGACATGAGGTCGTGCTGAGCAGTCCGGGGAATTCTGGAGAGTACGGCGCAGGAGACGAAGTGCTGGTCGCGACGGCGCGACCGACAGTCGGTGGAAAGACTTTGAAAGTGGAGCAGTTTGCGCGTGGTCGCGAGGGATAGAAATAATTCGGAGTGCCGACCTGTGCTCTAGTGTGGTTTCCGTGGCTTCTGCAGTGAAGACATAGTATGCGTTCGCAAGTGAGCTATGTTGTTGTTCATAACTAATTACGTGAAGTAGGAATCTATTGTTTACCTGTTATTCAACTTATATTGTATTTAACTGCTGGATCATCGACACCAGTAAGTGTTTTGCGGAAATATACCGCGTTCTGAAAAGTACTTCTACTATCGTACTACTCAATGTGAGTCGTTAAGGTAGTACCCGCAGATTTATAAATGAGAGATGGCAATTGCGAATTATGAATGTAGCATATAAAATTGTTTAATTGCAAAGTGATAGAAGCATTCGACCATTCGACTGATGTGTGGACTCTTATGGTATACCGTTGACTCAGCAGTATTTGGCCTGTAATGCGGCAACTACTTTTCCCAGACCCTAGACAACGAAACTAGCCAAAACTCCTAGTATTTCGACACTGGTTCTGTGGGTGCGTACTTGAGGGCCACACCCATCATTTCGTTTCCTTTTTTGAAAGCCCGCACGTTTCTTGATGAACATCTGTGTGGGAATTTGAGTTCTAATTTCCCAACATGGAAATTCAACGGTTCTCTCAAAACCTGCCCATTCTTCGACGAAGAACGACTGGTGTATCAGTTACTGAACACTGATACAAATATTTACCACCTTCAAACCACTTTCACTTCATAATGGATAGTGAAAAATATCTAACCAAGTAGCGAAGCTTACCAGACGTTCTTTCACTACCTCTCAATACAGTGTCTTCACAAATAAGTATGCGCACCCTTAAAAGAATTATTAATTGAGTTTCCAATTCAGTGACAGCTGACAGGTGAAGTCCTCTCTGCACAACTGCGATAGAAACAACCTGCTTACATAACTCACAAGTGAAAACAAATTTGAAGGTAAGTGATTGGTAACTCAACTACCAAGATAAATCGATGCAGTGATGTCGTACGCAAGAATACAGAAAGTAAGCATAGCGACGACCAATCCATTAGCTTCGGGACTGCGTAGTATTTCATCAGCCTCGTTCTTGACTACCCCAATACTATTTCCCCTTTCAGCTATCTTTCAAACAACGAATTTTTTTTAGTTCAGTGATCACAGAAAAGGGTAGGAACTGAATACAGTTGAAGGAGTTTGAAAATTACAAGAAACCTGTACGGTTCAATATGGTTAATGCAGAACACGCTTCACCCTTTCTAGCAGGATTCATCATCATCTGAAATCGAGAGGCACATCTCATACGGAAGCCATCAGTGCCAGAGATGCTCAGTCCCCTCTCAGCACACGGAGCATGGGGCGTGCAGCAACAACAGATTTCTTTCTCTCTTCCACTCTCTCGTGTGGCTGCTCGCCGCCGTGTACATGAAATTTTAATTGACGCCTTTTAGGAAACAAGTGTGTCAGTGGCGATGGAATGAGGACAACATAACGCCCAGTCACTGATCGGAGAAAATCGATGTTCCCGCCGGGAAACAACGTGGCCCTTTCGATTTGCATCCTGCCATGATGACCGCGCAGCTACCGAGGCTGGCAGATTTGCTGCTAACGTCGTGAGCATGTTCCAACAAGGAAACAGCCACGTTTCACTCTCCTAAATTCACTTAGCAACTATTATGGGTAAATTGGAAAAACTCAATATTGGCTTGAGTTACTGACTAGTTTCCATACGAACCATTCACGCATTTTATCAGGAATGAGGATATTTGGTGTAGTATACTTAGTACAACCGTTAACACACGTTAGTATGATCGAGTTATTGGTTCAATCATAAAAGGTCACTATTGCACCCTTAATTGTAAGCACCAGAGAAAATATTTCACATCCAGAGTACTTTTCTGGCAGTGGTACGCACCAAATTCCCTGAAGTTTTCTGCCCGTTGTTCGACTGTACCCACCGGGTTACTCATCTGTCAGATTTGGAAATCCCCATCAGCCACTCACGGTAGCATTTAACGATGAGGAGCACAACCTCATACAAATATTGTGCAGCTTAGACTACACCGTAAGATGTTAAGTGCAAGAACTTGGCCACCGATTATTATGATCCGAAAAGCTTCTAACAGCGCTATGTAACCTAATCCTGACAGAATGGCCTTCTAAATTTTGCTGTATGCAGCTATCCCCCGTGTTTTTACTGTTTTTGGTATGAAAGCTGTGATGCGTTTAGTGTCACTGACCGTAGTATAAGGTTCGTATTGAATGTACTGATGAATTTACTCCAGCAGTGTCTACCACAGTTGCATTGTCATTTGTGTCTGCCGTCTTAGTGACTGGACAAAAGAAGTTACGGAAATTTGGGCTTTCCAGCACAGAGTTAAATTTATTCGACTGGGGAGGGGGGGGGGGATGCACAAACATTGCAGAATGGTAATTGGGGGCTGTGCCATCTGATAGTGAGAAGCAGGACAGTAACATTCACCCCTCCCGGGTTAGTATTTTTGGTGCAAACATTCAGGCAAATTTATCAATTTCGATCTTTCGTTTAAGGTATCGCTTGCCCTGACAACGGTATCATTGTCAAGTGCACACACCAGGCCGCGCTCTCTAGCAAATAGATGACATCTATGTTTTAATGTAATTTACTTCCTCATACTGTAACGTGCATGGAATTACTGAATTGTATTTCGTCGTCTTATCGACAAAATATTGGTAAGAACGATGTGTGTGCGATTTATACCAATGCCAGTAAGTGACACTGCTTCTTCCCTCATTCTGTACGTTCATCTATTTTTAACATGAAAGACGATTTCTCTGGTAACTTGTAATGGTTTAACTCCTTACACAAAGTTCTCGTAGGCCAGGTGCAAATGTGTATCTCATCTAACATCGACATCTCCCTTATTGTGAAGCTTCTGCCATTTCCTGATGCTGACATAATCCCTATGTCACGCTGTTTACCCCAGGACTCGACGGCAATCAGTCGCATTCGCAATCGAGCTACCACGGCAACAGCCGAGGAATTACCAGCAGCAGCCCTATGTGTAAATGCTACATCATTCCGTAATTTGTTGTGATTCATCTTTCGTGAGTCCTGTAAGGCTAGAAACAGCAGAGCTACAGAGAGTACCAAAACGTTTGCAAGATTACATTCTGAAGATAGCCAACCAGGCTGCATTGTTGCGATGTGCACTGCTGTTGTAACAAAATTACAGCACCACACCGCTGATCTATGGACGACGTTGCATACGAAAAGTTTGGTAAAAGTTTACGGGTTCTGAAGCCATACTGTGGGGTCTTAATGAAACTAATAGTAGCACAATGGTATTTAAGACCATCAGTAGTCCTTGTTCCTTAATTCCTAAGGAGTATGCGGCCGGATGTTATCGTCCTGGCGACACCGTATTCCGGGGACCCAGCTGGCTGCCATCCTCATGTGGGTGCTCTTGAGGAGCATAAACATTTATTAGCTTGGAAAATCTACGCAATCACAAACTATATCTTGATTTGCTGCTGCATCCATTACTCTAGTAGAGACCTACCAGCCCCTCATCATCCCGCAACTAGGCGTTTGAACTATTAGTAAACAGAACGTGAACTACACGGGCTGTATATGCCACGGTTGTCTCACCTTTTGTCATTCTGGTAGTGGAGAGAAAGCAGCCGAAAATTTGTTGTTTACAAAATTTATCCATCACTTCCTCAGATTGTCTAAAGAACACTTACTACAAAAATATTTACCCTTCTAGTAATTATAGCTCATTCGACATGGCTGCTTGAGATGTTAAGGAATCCGGAGACACACATCACCTGAAATTTTCGTCTTCGTTCTATTGCAAGGTGCCCCTTACCACCAGCATTTTAGTATACATATCTACATTGACACACATTACCCGTAGAATTATCCTTATGCTTTCAGTGTTCACGATATGTGAAGCCAAAATACACCATGTGCTGATCACTTCCAGTGAGGTAGACCAGTAATGCTAAACTAAGTCGTCATACGCATTGCCGATTTCGCATGAGCAACTGTCGAAAGAAGACACAAAGGTTCGCCAGGCGAAATCGTGGTTGAAATAGAGAGTAAATTGCGTCCCCATGAAAGAACTTCGCGGCATTTGTAGCGTGAAAAGGCTGGAGCCCACAACAATGACTGGGATGAGCTTGGGAGACACGCCCCCCTGTCAGCATCGCACTGCCACCGCACAGAGGACGGTACAGAGCCGAGCATTGTTGCCTGGTTCTTCGGTTGTCATGAACTGGGGTGGAGGGCGTCAGAGTCTTCAATGGCACTTGTGTCCTAGCTAGTCTCAGCAGAGACTGTACTTTTGTAAATGTTTTCTTTTAAAATTGTACTCTTCAAATGTAAGGTAAAGGGTCATTAGATGCATATATTCAAATGGTTCAAATGGCTCTGAGCACTATGAGACTTAACATCTGTGGTAATCAGTCCCCTAGAACTTAGTTAGGTTTAAGTAGTTCTAACCTAAGGACATCACACAGGCCGGCCGCGGTGGTCTAGCGGTTCTAGGCGTGCAGTCCGGAAACGCGCGACTGCTACGGTCGCAGGTTCGAGTCCTGCCTCGGGCATGGATGTGTGTGATGTCCTTAGAACTACTTAAACCTAACTAACCTAAGTTCTAGGGGACTGATGACCACAGAAGTTAAGTCCCATAGTGCTCAGAGCCATTTGAACCATTTTAAAACACACAGGTGCCATTGACGAAGGCACACCCCTCACCACGGTCAGACCAACCGGCATCGGTGTATACAAAGGTACTATCGCGAAGTTCCATGCGAAGGTTGCGAAACTGAAGACGATAGACCGACTTTGGAGTAGTGTCCTTAGGAAGCAAATGAAGGCCAAGGTTAACTTGGGCCGCTTCTCGAAGCCAAGGTGGTCATGGGTTCACACCCATCGGGAAAGTTGCAGGTACCATTATGTTAAGCCGCCATAGCAAATACCGAAACTGGACTCCAGGAGGTAACAGCAGAGGGACGAGCACTTCACACTGGCGATGAAAGGAATCATCGAAGGAGGCATAGGATGGGTGGCCATGCATGGCACCGTAACGGCATGCATACCTACTGAGGAGAAAGTCAAGACAGGAGTAGTTCTGCAGCTTCAGCAGACAGACACTCAACTGAACTGGTGTAAAAGGCGCCTGTGGTCAAACCGATGCCATGATGGTGGATAGTGTTGCGACGGCGTAGGAGGGATGGGCGTGCAGACCCATGAACAAAGCACCCATAGTCGAGTTTCGAACGGACAAGGGACCGGCACAAATAGAGGAGGGTGGTTCGATTGGCACCCCCAAGAAGTACCATGGAGGACACACAGGACATTGAGGAACCGCGTACAGCAGGCTGCCCGGTTAGACATGGCAGGAACAACAGTGTTTCCTATCGAACATGAGCCCCAGCAGTTTCGTAGTTTCAACTAACGGAAGAGCAACAGGCCCGAGATGTAAAGACGGTGGGAGAAACCAATTACATCGCCAGAAATTCATACAGAAGGTTGTGAGTGGAAAAGCGAAAGCTATTGTCGATGCTCCAGGAGTAAATACAAACAAGACATCGCTGAAGAAACCGCTCAGTGACACAGGTCCGTGGAGAACTGCAATAGATGGCAAAATCGTGAACAAAAAGGGAGCCGGAGATTCTCTTGCTGACACAGGCCATTACAGGGTTAATCGTGGTAGCAAAGAGAACGACACTGAGGACGGAACCTTGGGACAGACCGTTTTCCTGTCAGAACCCACGTGCACCTTGAAGACTTGATATTTTATATCTGAAGGAAACAGGGCAGGCTGCCACGAAACACCCACGTGCAAGTAGTACACAGGATATCAGTCCTGCAGCAGGTGTCTTAGGCCTTCTCCAAATAGAAAAACGAAGGCCCAGTCCGGGATTTCCGCAGAAAACCATTCAGGACATGGGTGGACAAAGTAAGGAGATTGTGAACTGCAGAAAGCCATGCTCGTAATCTCGTAATTGCGAGACTCTAGCCACCATACCAGCCGGCCATGAATCGTATGTTCCATTACCTTGTAAATGCAGCTGGTAAGAGAAATTTAACAGTAGCTAGAAGGAAGGATTTTTGTCCTTACTGGTATTAGGTATGGGAATGACGATGGCTTCACACCAACGTCCGGGAAATGTGCCCTCTTCACAGATGCGGTTTTACGTATTCAGCAGAATGTGCTTGCCTGCACCATCTGAATGTGGATGGCATCTGGCCCTGCGGCGGACGATTGGGATCAACTGAGAGCATGATCTAGCTCTCTCATAGGAAAGGCGGCATTGTAGCGCTCACGATTCGAGGAACAGAACGGATCGCCCGACACGCCTCCGCTCGTTTCCCATGATGGAAGGCAGGGTGATAGTCGTAAAAGCTCGAAACCTCCACAAAATGGAGGCCCGAGGTGTCAAATAGGAACAGGGTCCACGATAACATTGTCTGCTGCAGTCAGGCTGCGTAGTGGGGAATGGACGATCATCCTCGAGGATCATCGGAGGTTGGCCCACACGATCGAAAGGAGAGTGGAACTGTGGAAAGATATTGCTATCTCGAAAAACACAAGACGATACAAAAACCGTTTATAATGAATGTGGTTCTCAATACGAGGATGATAGTTAAAAACGCGTGGAGCACGTCTGCGCGGGCGAATTGCGTCGACGACGCCTCAATCCAATTAGGAAACGGGACACGGCAATGTAGAGACGAAGTGCGAGGAATGGAATGTTCTGTGGCGGAGGGGGTGAGATGTGGACAGCAACAATTTGAAGTAGGGTAGTGAGGGAGATTATTTGATTATGCATGTCATCCTGGATGAACAGCCTCGCTCCCCAATAGGAGCAATTGCTGTCCTAAACGGATTGGAAGGGCATGGGCTGCAAACCTTCCATTGGTGGAGAGTCAGGATGGGGAAAACGTAGGTGTCACCACAGCGACTGCCGAGGGCCAGCCTTCAAAGACACTGCTACAGGGCACAGAGGCAGGGGACCCTGCTCCATGAAGTCTACAGAAGTGTCGCGTCGACATTGTCGTTCTGTCGGCTAGCCAAGTCCAGGGTAGAAAAATGGTTGTTGGTGCACACCTACAATACGGAGGTCGGCCGTGCGAGGTTATCATGTGGCGACACCATCGAAGAGATCTCAGTCGGCGAACGAGAAGACCATTTCCCTTTGTTTGAGTACTTTGAGCCTTTCTAGTTGGCACACGAAGACTCAGATGTTGGTTGGGTGGAGGGACGTAGGGTATCATCGCAGGAATATTCCTTCAGTTCTCTCCAGTGTGCCAGTTGTGTAGCAAGTGACTTCGCCCTGTGAGGCAAAAGTCTGGTGGCTTGTTGCGTAACTGGAGGAGGAGACAGCGACGCTACCATTACGCTCGGAAATTTCAAAACATCCGTGTTAAGTTTGAGATCGCATGTCTGTGTGGCCATGTCCTTCGTGTAGGGAGATGTAGCAAGAACAGAACTGTAATAGTCTGCTGGTAGGAGGCGCGGTTTCCGACAAGCCAAGAACTTTCGAGCGACCGGGTAAGGCAGTTTCTTCTTCACCAGAATCTCCTGGACAGCCAACTCAACGAATACACAGGACAATCGTGGCGGAGGCGGCAAGGTAGCCACTGCAGTTGATACATCGGGGACGAGAAAGCGGACAATCGCCCTTGTCAGCATCGCTACCACAGGTAACATTATGCCAGATGTCGACACGACATTCGAGTGTGGTCATAACAATGACCCTGGTAGCAGCGTATCATTAAGTTCGCAATGTATGGTCGTACTGTGGTAACTTCACAGCCTGCTTTGACCTTTGATGGAAAAACCCGTCTATCAAAAGTTAGAAAGAGAGAGTTTGTGTTGGCACTAAGGATGCATATACTTCTTGCATCGCCCGATGGACTGCAGTGACACACTGATCAGAGAGTTAAGTATGGATTTCTCCATCAGTCAGACCATCAAGCAGCCTAGTATAATTAACACCGTGGGAAGAATTCAGCGTTTGATGGGCCTCGAAATGAACGACAGAAATGGAGTAATACAACTGCAAGCAGCTGTTGTGCTTGGGAATCTGAAGTCTCCAAAAGCAAAAAGCCATTTAGTAAACGAGAACAGTGTTTCACTGGGGAAGCAAGTGCTTCAACACCTTTTTCTGAATACTAATCGGATTTACCAACAGGAAACGTGGTGCAGTTGGGAGGGTCTTTGAATCGTTAGCCTCTTTCTCCTTACGTTTGGTAGACGTTGACGGTGAGAAAGATGACTCAATCTGTACGAGACAATCCCCGATGATTGCCATCGTCCTCGATGGCACGCTCCTTCCAACTGAGGAGTCCCTCAGAAGGCAGCACATCTACCTTATGTGACCGTTCACATCTCAGGTCCCCCCGTAACGCCTGACAGAGGGACCATTCCGCAATTTACGCAGGTAGCGGCTCAGGCAGTCACCTCAGCCTGAGTCTGACCTTTACGAAGGGATGTGCGAACCCTATCTGGGTATCTCACGATCCCAAGAAACAGGTTGACAGTAACCTGTTGCATGTCAGACGCTTGGGCTGGCCATCAGGAGCGCACAGGGAGGAAGAAGAAAAAGAGAAACCGCAAACACCGAAGCGGAAGGACAGGGGAAGCGGAACGTAAAAAGAAACAAGTACTGATCATGAACAAATTCATTTATAAGTATCAGATTTATGTAATATATTAGCCTTGTCGACGGTATTTAATTGGAACTGTGATGAACACTTTTCCTGGTCTCTGTGGGTCTCACATAGAGTCAGACACAGTATCAATGTTTCATGTAACATATGTGAAGTAACTGTAGTGTCAGTAGCGTAAGGCATGGTGGCTAAGTTTGGTGACATTGGTGGACGTGGAGGTGGGGAATGTGCCGTTGGGAGCTGTTGAAATGCGAGGGGAGAGCAGATATTACAGCTAGTAGAGAGAGAGAGAGAGAGAGAGAGAGAGAGAGAGAGAGAGAGAGGGAGGGAGAGAGAGAGAGAGTACGGAGTTCGCTTTTATTTGCAGTGAGTGGAAGTTCAGGTACTAGTTTTGTGATTTTCGTCATAGGGAGTGCAACGAAGCGACATATACTTATAACAAACTTGTGGTTACGACTTCGGCTCTCAGACCATGAGACTATTTCGTTATACGTGCGTTACATTACGCATGTGGGTATGGGGTCGGAACTGGTGTGCAAACACACTTGGAAATCAGAGCATATCAACTCGAGACTACCGTCACTATATGCCGCTACTCAAGTTGCACATGGGACATTCTTAGGAGAGTGAATAAGGACCACCATTCAGCAGCTTTATTTTGCCGATTAAACCAGTTATTCAGGTTCTGGAGAGAAAAGAGTGGAAACATTTCCGAACAATGGTTACAGCCAACAAGCTCTTGCGTAAACGTGGCGAAAGATTTCCACGATAAGACGATATCAATCTCGATAGGAAATCTGGACTGTAGGGTACGTTCTTATTGTGATTTCCCCGACATTTTATGTTTAATAACCTTTAATCCGCATTATGTGCCTACCCTCGACCATTTGACTGAAGTATCGTCGGTGTAGTTGACTGACTGCTCACAATTTTATCGGGCCTTGCAGCGGACTGTGTACACCTCCAACCTGGGACATCTACGACTTAATTTTTTCTGGACTAACGTACGAGTAATTTCGATAAATACTTAAGTCGCAGCATGAGGAAAAACGGAAAATAACCTTTTACAGCTTGCCAAGATCAATAGAAGGCAGGTAGCATTAGACATGGTCAACAGTTGTGGGAAAACTGTAAATGCCTCGTCATTAACTGTAATCTTTATGTCACAGTCTCAGCGAAGTACGCAGAGCTTGCAGGGAAGCCATTTTGTAGCCATCATTTTGACGCGTCCGAATGACGAATCCAGCCTCTTGGTACATACATCTGGACTCAAGCGGAAGGGAGGAAGGGATAAACCCTGAAGTCTCAATAACCAAGAGGACTATTCGGCGAAGCTGTCGCCAGCACACAGGCCAGCAAAGAGATTGCAAGAAAATCGATGGTAGGCACTGGAGAAAGCGAGCCTATTAGGAGAGGGGCCAACGACAGCCTTGTAAACGACGCGCCGCTATCACCCTCTCGGCCGCCAGTATTCAGATTGCCGAAGAGGACCGGAGGGCCACGACAGTCATCCAGTGACAGCGATCATTTACCACAACACCGGGACTAGATTAGGTAACTTCTTATTCTAATTGATAAAGAACCCTATTAATACATGCGTGCAGTTGTTCGATGGCTGGTGTCCTCTTTCTATGAAACAACATCCTCCCCTTGCTTCCCATGGTACAAGCCCACAGTGACAACGAGACGGCACAAAAAATATTGTCCTCCGGAATGAGAGTTCACTGCCTAAGCAGAGGCCTCTTCTCGGTACAACGTAAAGAACCATTTCATTCAAGAAGTTGCAGCTCATTAACAGTGCAAGAAGCTATACGAGATGCACAGGAAAACTTTTAGAACTGTTTCAATTATCGTACTATATTGGCACACGTACCGTCCTGTTGAGACCTGTGCTATGTGAATGGCACACTGCATGGAATACTCAACAGACACTGTTCTGACATGTAGTTCTGGTGAGACACGGTTACGAATTGGCGCGGTAACTGGACACGTACTCCGAAAATGAAGGGAGAGCGACAGTATCATTATTAAGAGAAAATCGTCGAAATAGCAACCAGATTCAACGTGAAATTCTCGCCTGGGATGGACCAAACTCAACGTCACACCAAGTAGCAGTGGAACGGTGCCAAAAACGTGGCTGATGCCGATTGGGAACTAGTGTCATTGACTTCGGCCATCGTCATCGGCAAACTGATTTGCAGCCGTCTCTAGGCTTTAAATAATGAAGGCGTTCACACAGCGATTCTCATATGCCTATGTCACCAAGGAGATGTTATCAGCCAACTAAATGATGGTTAATGTTTACGCAGACTGACTATGCAACAGATAGTATTGTTTACACGTGTTTTTTCACGTGTAGTGCAGCCGTCAACAAATGTTACTTGGTCTGCTAACATAATGAATAACTTATTATTTGAAGTTCCTCAGAAATGAACTTGCGTGCACTTCGTGGAAAAATTCTAGTCCGCCTTGCTAAGTATAGCTGCAGATGTGGTTGTGTGTATGCAACTTTCCTCACATACCGAAATCTGACAGAGTGTCCGTTTTATAAAACCGGAAGAAATTTTAATAAGGATACCGAACCAAAGTTATAATGTACGAACTATTCAGTACATATAATACCTACAGAGTCATCGTCACAGCGCTAGTGGTTTTTCCGTGTACCATGTATGTCAGGGCAGAAAGAGATGCAAAATGTAACGTGAAATTTATAGGAAGCAAGATTGGTCTGTGTGACTAACAATTAGTTAACGAATGTTATCCGTAACATGCCAAACAGCAATTCCATTGCCGTTCCCTCTCGTGGCGTATGGAATATTTTTCTGTGCTCCGTCTATGCCATCATTTGACCGGGGAGCTGTCTAAATTATAGAGGCGAACTAAAGTGACAACTTTTAGTCTTAACACTAGTCCTTTAAATAAGCACGCAGACATGTTAGGAGGTAGGCATTTTTATGCAAATTCATGTGTGTACCAGTGGAACATAGATTTTTGCATCACAACTCACCAGCTGATGATCGTGAAACTTCATTGGATATTGCGAGCAACTTCTTAGGAAGGCTCTGACTGTCTGTACTACCACCAATTCCTCAGGAGCATCGAATGGGATCTGACAAGGAGGAACTTTTTTTAGCAAGTTCTGTAACTCAACGTAGCTGTTTGTCAGGCATTGTATACTACGGGGTAGGTCATCAAAAACTTTGTGGCAACACTGCACCTCCATTTTGAGCGGAAGACATGTTTAACGAGGGTTAACCAACGTCATTCTTTTCTGGTAATAAAAGTATCTACGTCACTGTTCCTTTTGAGCTGCAGTGGACTTACACGCTTTGTTTCCTGAGGTAGGAGAGAAGGAATGTTCGGTTTAACGTCCAGTGGACATCGAGGTCATTAGAGACGAAGCGCAAGCTCGGATTGTGTCATGGGCCGCGAAGGAAATCGGCCGAGCCATTTCAAAAGAACTGCCGCAGTATTTATCTGGAGCGATTTCGGGAAATTACGAGAAACCTAAATTGGATGGCCGGACGGGGGTTTCAACTGTCGTCCACCAGACTGCGAGTCCAGTGCACTAAAAGCTGCCCCGCCTCCCTCGGTCTCTCCTGGACGTTTGCTTAGCCAAGAACGTTATTCCGCACGACATTTATGCAAAATACGTGAACTTATGGTGTCTATTTTTCGAAGATTCGACGTGCAAATGGGCGCCGAAGTAATTTATACGAGTTCGAAAATCGGTTCCTTCGAGGTACCTGATCAACAGTGACAAAAATTTCGACTTTTCCAGCCAAGTTACTTCCTCGCCAGCTGTTATCCTGGTGCAGTACCTCTAGATGTGTAGAATAGCATCTGTTGCTATACCGAAATTGAGAGCGAGACCTTTCAGAGAGAAACGCTCAATAATATTTTGAAGAACACTGGCTTCCGTTTCCATTCTGTATCACTGTTATCAGAAACTCATTTTGCTTGCTGTACGTTCGGGAGAACGTCATGTTCTTATGAGAAATGGAGGACCTAAGATTAAGCTTTATGGAACCTGATCAGTGATATCTCGTTATTCATGAGGATCTCACCTGCTTACCTCTATCTAATTATTTAACGCCATGAGGAGGTATGACTACTGTGAACTTTATGCCCACCGGAAAGAACAGACGACTGTCAACGGTGCGCCGAAACCTTGACGAAATGGCGATGTGTCGTGAGGTTTCACTCCACTCGCCAGGTCAATACATGGCGATATCGCTATCCTGAATGACCCCAACGCTTCATATATGTAGATTTGTGTGCACTAACAAGTCACTTCGCTAGTGCTTGCAAGCTGTGTTTACTCTTTATCTAAAGGCACTGAAACGTCTCTGTGGAGTCGTTTGATACGCCGCTTGTCTCGCTGGATTCTGAGCATCCGATTCTGTCCACCGCCTGATTGCGGTTTAATTTTTTAACTCTCCCAGAAAGACTAAGCAATCAAACTAAGGCTCATTAAATGATATCTTGATTTTGTATTCCATAGGAAATCATGACCCGTACTTACTACGGACGGTTTGTTTCTGAATGGACCACGAGTAAGTTGAAACGGTTGCCTCGCCGAGTTGATTTTTCCGCCACGAAATAAAATTATTCTGGTACTGCACCATTAAAATTTCTTACATGTGTACTAGATTTAATGCCTAATTTCTGAACAGTTAACTCGTAATCAAGTTTACCGCGTGCTGAAGTTCGGCCGTTAGTAAGCGGCAGGCGCGGATTCAAAATGTCGTAATCTACTATACAAACCTTGCGAAAGGGATAAACCTCTTTCCAAGCTAGTGCATTAGCATAATGGTGATAGGTATCTCTCTGAACTATTTCTGTTGTGCGTCTATAGATGGAATGAATTATTGTGTCCCACTTCGCTTGTGTGTGTCTTTCCTTTTCTAATTGCGCTATTCTCCAATCTTTTTGGCGAATTATTTAGGTAAATTTTTTATTCAGGCACCAGTCGTGTATTCATAGGATGTGCATCAAATTCTGTCATGAAATTAATGCGCTACGTAACAGGTAAATTCAGCGTCCTTTATCTTTCTCATTGAAGCAACTTAAAAAATCAGGGAATAGAATAGTAATTTGAAAAGTGAATCTACTTGCTTGTAATGAACGAAAATGGGAGCAAAAACCAAAGTGAACGGAGTACTGTCTCAAAATTAAGGAATTCACACGTAATTAAACAAGCTCATTGATGTCTGACATACAATGCGTTTCATCTTGTTGGTTTCTTTGAAAAAACTTGCATTCTTATAGTTAAATTCTTAATTAAACTGATAAGACCGAATTGGAAATTTTCTTAATTGTTCTGAACGGCTTTTGCTGGTGGCGGCCCTGTAATTCTTAAATTTAAAATTGTCCTTGTGAGGTGGCTTAACAAGAAATTGTGCATAAGGGTTACATCTCCATTATTCTTGGTAAGTAATATATCGAGCCTTGGCTAGGATCAGTTTACTGTTCTACATACATACATACACACTTTACAGCACCGTACAATGTAATTTCAGTAACTTGCTACAGAAGCTAATTGGCTTGGTATCTGACCATTGGTTTATTAATTAGGTAGCTTCACGGACAGACTGCATACCGAAGGGTATAAAAACTCGTGTTATGATCTTATTGGACTGTGAGTGTCATCAATTAGAATAAAATTACTCTAACTTATCGATTTACGATATAATGCCTGTAAACCCAATGACCCAACCGAGCATGGTGGAAATGGTTTAAGTTTCTACAAAAGTTTGGCACACAATCGGAAAATGCAGTTTACGATACTAGGGGTTTCACTGACATAGGCAATTCAATTCATATATTATCTACTATGCGTCCATATATTGGACTGTGTTTACTAATTGGTTGCTTTGAGGTTCTTTCCCAATGAAGTAAACATACCGCTGCCACAGAGGCACACCGCGAACAGTCCATTATCGACAGGACCATACAGTTTGTTTTCAGCACTGCACTGACGTGCCACAGAGGTTTACAGCACACTGATAGTCAGGATGGCGGCTGTACTTTCAGCAGGTCACACACGGTAAGATGTTGCCGATCGGTGACTCCTTACTCAAAGTGATGTGTGGGGGATGTACAAAGAGACGTGAAATGTCGTACGACAACGACCACGGCAAGGTCTGTCGTTCGCAACACTAATACAGGGTCGTGTCGTCCAACTGTCAGCTCGCATATACCGAACACCAACGGCCTGGGCAACAGCGGTTCGTATGTTAGGCCAAATAGTGCGTAGACGAGTGCATCAGGGTGGTCTTCATTTCAGAAGACCACTGGAAAGTCTTGCACTGCACCGATGGAGCCTTCGCAATCCAAGGACCTGGGCCTTGGAAAGTCAACAATCGATCATTGCAGACTGCACTAATGTCTTTACTGACGAGATCAGTATTGGTTTGCTAACAGACACTAGCGCTTCTCCAAACACACGCTTAGACAACACAAGGAATGCCGGTACGTAACCGACGAGGTGGGGTGGGTGGGCGGCGGGCGAGCGAGGCGGAATGGGGGGACGAGCGACGTGGGGTGGGGGGGGGGGGCAGCCCGCAAACATAGAGGATGCGGCGGTGTTTGGGGGGCAGCCCGCGAACATAGGGGATGCGGCGGTGTTTGGGGGGCAGCCCGCGAACATAGGGGATGCGGGGTGTTTGGGGGGCAGCCCGCGAACATAGGGGATGCGGGGGTGTTTGGGGGCAGCCCGCGAACATAGGGGATGCGGGGGTGTTTGGGGGGCAGCCCGCGAACATAGAGGGGATGCGGGGGTGTTTGGGGGGCAGCCCGCGAACATAGGGGATGCGGGGGTGTTTGGGGGGGCAGCCCGCGAACATAGGGGATGCGGGGGTGTTTGGGGGGGCAGCCCGCGAACATAGGGGATGGGCGGGGGGGTGTTTGGGGGGGCAGCCCGCGAACATAGGGGATGCGGGGGTGTTTGGGGGGCCAGCCCGCGAACATAGGGGATGCGGGGGTGTTTGGGGGGCAGCCCGCGAACATAGGGGATGCGGGGGTGTTTGGGGGGCCAGCCCGCGAACATAGGGGATTGCGGGGGTGTTTGGGGGGCCAGCCCGCGAACATAGGGGATGCGGGGGTGTTTGGGGGGCCAGCCCGCGAACATAGGGGATGCGGGGGTGTTTGGGGGGCCAGCCGCGAACATAGGGGATGCGGGGGTGTTTGGGGGGCCAGCCCGCGAACATAGGGGATGCGGGGGTGTTTGGGGGCCAGCCCGCGAACATAGGGGATGCGGGGTGTTTGGGGGGCCAGCCCGCGAACATAGGGGATGCGGGGGGTGTTTGGGGGGGCAGCCCGCGAACATAGGGGATGCGGGGGTGTTTGGGGGGGCAGCCCGCGAACATAGGGGATGCGGGGGTGTTTGGGGGGCAAGCCCGCGAACATAGGGGATGCGGGGGTGTTTGGGGGGGGCAGCCGCGAACATAGGGGATGCGGGGGTGTTTGGGGGGCAGCCGCGAACATAGGGGATGCGGGGGTGTTTGGGGGGCAGCCCGCGAACATAGGGGATGCGGGGGTGTTTGGGGGCAGCCGCGAACATAGGGGATGCGGGGGTGTTTGGGGGGCAGCCCCGCGAACATAGGGGATGCGGGGGTGTTTGGGGGGCAGCCCGCGAACATAGGGGATGCGGGGGGTGTTTGGGGGGCAGCCCGCGAACATAGGGGATGCGGGGGTGTTTGGGGGGCAGCCCTGGAACATAGGGGATGCGGGGGTGTTTGGGGGGCAGCCCGCGAACATAGGGGATGCGGGGGTGTTTGGGGGGCAGCCCGCGAACATAGGGGATGCGGGGGTGTTTGGGGGGCAGCCCGCGAACATAGGGGATGCGGGGGTTGTTTGGGGGGCAGCCCGCGAACATAGGGGATGCGGGGGGTGTTTGGGGGGCAGCCCGCGAACATAGGGGATGCGGGGGTGTTTGGGGGGCAGCCCGCGAACATAGGGGATGCGGGGGTGTTTGGGGGGCAGCCCGCGAACATAGGGGATGCGGGGGTGTTTGGGGGGCAGCCCGCGAACATAGGGGATGCGGGGGTGTTTGGGGGGCAGCCCGCGAACATAGGGGATGCGGGGGTGTTTGGGGGGCAGCCCGCCGAACATAGGGGATGCGGGGGTGTTTGGGGGGCAGCCCGCGAACATAGGGGATGCGGGGGTGTTTGGGGGGCAGCCCTGCGAACATAGGGGGATGCGGGGGTGTTTGGGGGGCAGCCCGCGAACATAGGGGATGCGGGGGTGTTTGGGGGGCAGCCCGCGAACATAGGGATGCGAGGGGTGTTTGGGGGGCAGCCCGCGAACATAGGGGATGCGGTGGTGGGGCAGAACGCGAACATATGGGATGCGGTGGTGGGGGCAGAACGCGAACATAGGGGATGCGGTGGTGGGGGCAGCCCGCGAACATAGGGGATGCGGTGGTGGGGGCAGCCCGCGAACTAGGGGATGCGGTGGGGGGGCAGCCCGCGAACATAGGGGATGCGGTGGGGGGGCAGCCCGCGAACATAGGGGATGCGGTGGGGGGGCAGCCCGCGAACATAGGGGATGCGGTGGGGGGGCAGCCCGCGAACATAGGGGATGCGGTGGGGGGAGCAGCTCGCGAACATAGGGGATGCGGTGGGGGGGCAGCCCGCGAACATAGGGGATGCGGTGGGGGGGGCAGCCGCGAACATAGGGGATGCGGTGGGGGGGCAGCCCGCGAACATAGGGGATGCGGTGGGGGGGCAGCCCGCGAACATAGGGGATGCGGTGGGGGGGCAGCCCGCGAACGTCCACGTTACATCTTTTCCTTATACAGGGTGTTTCAAAATGACTGGTATATTTGAAACGGCAATAAAACACGAAACAAGCAGCGATAGAAATACACCGTTTGTTGCAATATGCTTGGGACAACAGTACATTTTCAGGCAGACAAACTTTCGAAATTACATTAGTTACAATTTTGAACAACAAATGGCGCTGCGGTCTGGGAAACTCTATAGTATGATATTTTCCACATATCCACCATGCATAGCAATAATATGGCACAGTCTCTGAATGAAATTACCCGAAACCTTTGACAACGTGTCTGGCGGAATGGCTTCACATGCAGATGAGATGTACTGCTTCAGCTGTTCAATTGTTTCTGGATTCTGGCGGTACACCTGGTCTTTCAAGTGTCCCCACAGAAAGAAGTCATAGGGGTTTATGTCTGGCGAATAGGGAGGCCAATCCACGCCGCCTCCTGTATGTTTTGGATAGCCCAAAGCAATCACACGATCATCGAAATATTCATTCAGGAAATTAAAGACGTCGGCCGTGCGATGTGGCCAGGCACCATCTTGCATAAACCACGAGGTGTTCGCAGTGTCGTCTAAGGCAGTTTGTACCGCCACAAATTCACGAAGAATGTCCAGATAGCGTGATGCAGTAATCGTTTCGGATCTGAAAAATGGGCCAATGATTCCTTTGGAAGAAATGGCGGCCCAGACCAGTACTTTTTGAGGATGCAGGGACGATGGGACTGCAACATGGGGCTTTTCGGTTCCCCATATGCGCCAGTTGTGTTTATTGACGAAGCCGTCCAGGTAAAAATAAGCTTCGTCAGTAAACCAAATGCTGCCCACATGCATATCGCATGCATATCGCCGTCATCAATCCTGTGCACTATATCGTTAGCGAATGTCTCTCGTGCAGCAATGGTAGCGGCGCTGAGAGGTTGCCACGTTTGAACTTTGTATGGATAGACGTGTAAACTCTGGCGCATGAGACGATACGTGGACGTTGGCGTCATTTGGACCGCAGCTGCAACACGGCGAACGGTAACCCGAGGCCGCTGTTGGATCACCTGATGCACTAGCTGCACGTTGCCCTCTGTGGTTGCCGTACGCGGTCGCCACGGCGGCTGGTCACGTAACACACATGGGAACACCAAGAAACTTTCCAATCGAGAATGAGCCCCAGGAATTTCGTAGTTTCAACGAACGGATGAGCAGCATGTCGAAGATGTGATGATCGTGTAAGAAACAAATTGTGCCACTAGAAATTCATACAAACAGTTTTGTCAGTGGAAAAACTACAGCCATCGTGGTTGCTCCGTGAGTAAAGACGTTTGAGACATGGCTGAAAACGCTATGGTATGAGACCATGGAAAACTATAATAGATGGCAAAATCGTCGCAGCAATGGGAGCCAGAGATGAAACTTGGGAAATGGTTCATAATCGTGTTCAAGATGATAGCAAAGAGAACGACGATGTAGATGGGACCCTGAGGTGTATCGTTTTCCTGGAAAAAAGTGTGTCCAATAAGGCAGAACCCACATGTACCTTCAAAACTTGGTCTTTTCAAAATTCCTGAAGGAATAATGGCAGGCGGCCATGCAAATCCCATGTGTAGGGATTACAAATGATACCAGGCTTCCAGCATGTGTCGTTAACTTTCTCCAAATTGAGAAACACCGCCATAGTCTCGGATTTCCGCATAAAACCAAACGTGACATGGGTTGACGAAGTGACGAGATGCAGAATGGCGCGCTCGAAGTCCACACTGAGCAGTGGTTAGTAAATTGCGAGACAAGCGACCATACCAGCTGGGCCCAAATCACATGTTGCATCACCTTGCGAACAGCTGGTGAGAGAAATCGGGTGGTACCTAGAAGGAACGTGTTTTTCCTTCCCAGGCTTAGGTATGGTTATGACTTCCTTCACACCAGCATGTGAGAAACATGCCGTCTGCCCAGATCAGATTGTATGTATAAAGGAGGAAGTGCTTGGCTACAAGAGAAAGGCGCTGCAACATCTTAATGTGAACATCGTGTGGCCCTGGGTAGAGGATGAAGATTGAGCTAGATCACGCTCTCACTCCATCGTAGTAAAGGCAGCATTGCAGCACTCACGATTCTGAGAAGGGTATCGCCCGAGTCGCCTCCAATCTTTCCCGATGGAGGAAGGCATGGTGATTGTGAATGGAGCTCGAAATCTCCACGAAACTGCGGCCCAACATACTGCAGATAGTAACAGGGACCACTGTGACATCTGCTACGATCAGGCCAGAAATTGGGCAGTGGACCTTTGTCCCAGAAAGCCACGTGGGTTGGTACACACGATGGTATAGGGATTGGAACTGATAAAAAAACTAGCAGGATTTCGTTTACTAGTTTTTTCAACTGTCCCACAGAATGCGACGACACTGCAATCTTCCAGCAGCTAATTGGATACGTAGTAAAGATCACGTTGTTAATGATCAACGACCGCAATGCCAAATTAAACAACCTTTCGTGGTAATTTCTAGTAGCGATAGGGAAAGGGGTCCTATATTCCTTGCATGTTACGATATTATCGCTGCCAAGCTACCGATCACTTACCGCGGCAGTGTCCCGCGTGCAGGAGCCCTAGGCCGAGTAGCTGACGCCAGAGGCTAGGTAACGGTAGCGAAGATTGTAATTGACCTTTGAATTGTAAGGTGACCAAGAGTGTGAGTCGTTCTCCCTTGGCCAGCCAGAGTGGCCGAGCGGTTCTAGGCGCTACAGTCTGAAACCGCGCGACCGCTACGGTCGCAGGTTCGAATCCTGCCTTGGGCACGGATGTGTGTGATGTTACATTAGTTAGGTTTAAGTAGTTCTTAGGTTATCAATCCCCTAGAACAAAGTCCCAGAGCCATTTGGTTGTAGTTGATGCCCTCTCTCGCTTTCTGTGGTTGCTACCGACTCGTGGGGTTATGGCTGATATTACCACTCACCAGTTTTCTGTCCTGGCTTGCAGCCTGATCATCTTCGAAATTGCTTGGCGGTTCCTTTCTACTCGTTTGTTCCGAGTACCACCTTCCGTCCTTTAGTTACATGTCCGGCCTGTCCGCCGGGAGGGACGAGATCTTTTCATGAGTAGCTCAAGGTGAATCATCAGTGTTGTGTAAATTTTGGTTACGTAAGCACTGAACTTGATAGTGTGCTTATGTTGGTGACTGATGCTTTTGCAATCAGATCTAGTTATCTTTAAAACCCTGTTTGTTATACTGATTCATGGCCTAATCACAGTTTTTTTAAGTTTGGTGAAGGACAAGTGTCCGAAATCTGAAGACCTGATCTTTGGTAATTTCATTTATATCCGTCTGCCGCCCCCCCCCCCCCACCCCCACCCCTTCAAGAGGACAAAGGTCCGAATTAAATGTTTCTATTGTTTTTCTGATTCTGTTATTCTGTAATAATGAAATTTGTTCTTCAGCTGAAATTAAAACTATGTACCAATCACAAGTTGGTCCATCAGCAAAGATTCCTAGCTTCCTACCTGCTGAGAATAGCTGACGCTAAATTGCACCTATGAGAAGTCTCTGCTGTTACATTTAGAACCATCCGACCCACCTGACATTTCAATGCGGTGTGTTACTCTGTACAGTTAACGAAATAAATCTTACGATCGCCGACCTGATGTCATGTGTGCTGCTGTCGATATATGCAGGCGCATCGTCTCACGATCGTCTATGCACTGAAATGGACAGAGCGCAATGCAGGCAGTCATTTGCAATCCAGTAGAAATAGTGGCGCGATAATACCCAACCACTTTCTACCAACTCTTGTCAACCGTACATCTAAAAGGCAACAATGATGTTGATAACAGACGAAGCACTGTTTTAGGGTGAACTCAATGTAATAGGAAAAAAAAGTTTTGTTGCCTCAGAACCATCACAGTTTCACTGTTCAGTTTTACTCTCGAGATGATCATATACGGTAATTTTGAATAAAACTTCGGTGAGATCACAATATAAGGGAAGAATGTGGCATATCCAGCGTGACAAGGTATCCGATTGTTCAGCAGCTCTAAAGAGGAATTTACACAAACAACCAGGCAACAGATCTCTGCCAGAAAATTTTGGCCGCTCATAAACGAAACCAAGAAGTCGATGAAAGGTAACGAGTTAATACAAGGTTAAGATACTGGTGAAGTAGTTACTGCGTGTGTAAGACCGTTCCTGCTATTTTGTCTCCGTATTTGAACACCTGAGAGGGTTTCTCACTGGGAAACTATTATGTTAAACCCAGATCAACTCCACGATCCATGCAGGAACCAAACCTGCAGGTGTGTCTTGAGACTATTCAGGACTCAGCTATACAGAAACATTGATCCTACCGGAAATACTATATTGCTGACATGTCGAGTATCGGCTGGACGCAAAGGAGAAGGGGACTTCTAGCTGCATTCAGTCCACTGTGTTTGACTGCATGGAAGTGAGCCAAGGAAGAACATAATCGCTTTCTTTTTGCGCTGAAAGGGAGTAGCAGAGGGACTGGCGGTGGAACAGAGAGGCGACAGTGGCAGTGGTAGAGAGAGAAACAAGTGGAGACAGTTGCAGTTAGTGAATGAGTGGAGCCTAGATGTCCTCCAGTCACCGTTGCCACCGTGCGCGTGCGAGGTATGAGAGAGGAAGAACTGTTGTCAGTTTTTGCATATCCTCTTTTTGTTTACAGTTAAGTATGCATACTCCCTAGAACGTTAAAGAGACTGATAAAAAGGATGGAGAATGTTCCATGTTAGAACAGTGTACGTTCATGTGCCAAAATTTTTGATGAACAAAGCTGAATAAGAATTGCGCAGATGTTCCAGTACTACTCCAGCAGTATAAAAATGCCCCTCACAGAGGTCAAAATGGTGACTAGTTCCTCTGTAATAAAATGACAAAGGAATGGGGAACTAGCTGCCCAGAGTTGAACATCCTCTTATATGAATACATTTATCTTGAGGGGGGGGGGGGGAAGCAGTAGCTAATAGCCAGTGTAATAAAAACGTGGAAGAAACGCAGATGCAAACGCAGTAATATTAATAACTAAAGACTCAATGTGTGATAGTGACAATCTTCGACAGTCGTGTACAGGGACATGGAAGATACAGCTGAATATCAGTTACTGGAACAGTTATTACAGTGATAGTCGCAGCAAAAGTACTCACATAGCAACAATACAAAGTTCGATTTACAGTATTCTCTGACTGTATAATGGCTAAGTAATCAGCCAGGAGCCTGACACCAGTTTCAGGTTGCTTAAGTCACAGCTTCCAAGGACAGCAAAAATTTTATCATCATTATTTGACGTAGTTCTTGATGAAATTCAGATACTTCTAATGCCGTAATTTACTCATTTAGATATATAATACAGTTAAAATGAAAAGGGATAAGACGTAGTACAGTTAGGGACTGGACGAACTGAGTGCCTGGCGACTCAGCGTAGATTCCGTGCGTATACCTGGAATTCAATCATCTAGTGTTGATGGATGAGAGCACTTACCGACTTCCAACATACTTTACACTCAGCTTCAAACCTTTCCTAAACATTTCGTCGGTTACATGCATTACGCTACTTCAGACAATTTACAGTGGTATTAGTCTGCAGCTCTTATGCATGGGATTCTTTAGAGAATCAGAGTTTAGTGGTACTTTTTTAATACCTATATAAGGCACAGAATTTTCAGATACTTTACACAAACATTGTAGTATCACTGCAGTAGTAAGTTATCAAGATCAAAGAAGTTTGCTGCAAAAGACTGAAAGTAGCTTGCAAACCAATATTTACATTATACATTACATCGTTCATAAGCATTATCTGAGTGCGAATACTACTATGAAGAAACCAAGTCCTTGTTCACGTTCATAACACCTAAAGCCATTAGTTAGATTTGTAGCAAGTCTGCGTGGCCAACTCCTTTGTTGCTCGAGGAGAATCAAGTACAGTGCTGTATTTTCCTGTCAGAGGCACGGTGGGCTGTCCACTGGCGAATAATTTTCGAGCAGCAAAGGTCGACACCTTTTCCTTCACCCTGATTTCCTGAATGAGCTTTTCGTCTTTAAAAATTGGGCAATCTCGAGAGGAAGCAGCGTGGTCACCCAACCAGTTGATGCAACGAGGGATGGAGGTGGACAAGCACCCTCATGGGCATCCTTGCCACACATAACACATTTGGCCGGATTGGAACAGGACTGGATGGTGTGATTGAACCGCTGACACTGATAGCAACGCGTAGGGTTTGGGACGTAAGAGCGAACGGTAATTATCTCATAGCCTGCTTTGATTTTCGATGGGAGTTGAACTTTGTCAAATGTCAAGAAGACAGTGCGGGTTGGAATGACGTTCATGTCAACCCTTCATGACTACGAACAGCCGTTACGTCCTGGTCAGACACGTAGCGTTGAATTTCTTCGTCAGACAAGCCATCGAGGGAGCGTGTATAAACTACTCCACGGAAGGAATTTGAAGTGCGGTGCACTTCAACCCGGACATGGAAGGTGTGGAGCAGTGAAGTATGCAGCAATTTTTGTGCCTGGAGGGCACTGACTGTTTCTAACAGCAAGGTGCCATTCCGTTATCTGGAACAAGACTTTACAGGACCTGGAATTGCGTCGACACCTTTCTGAATAATGAAAGGGTTGACTGTGGAGAAGTCGTGACCTTTGTCAGACCGAGAAACAACAAGGAACTGTGGCAACGATGGAAGGACTGTGTGTGGCTGAGACTCAGTGAACTTACGCTTGTGAGCAGACATAGTGGAAGGTGAGGAAACCATTGCGGAAGAATCCCACATGATTACCGGCGTCTCCGATGGCGCGCTCCTCGCTTGTGGGGGCCCTCTCTGAGGGCACTCCCGCCTTAGGTGATTGTTCACACCTTTGAGCCTTCCTAGTTGGCACACGAAGACTCAGATGTTGGTTGGGTGGAGGGACGTAGGGTCTCATCGCAGAAATTTTCCTTCAGTTCTTTCCAGTGTGCCAGCTGTGTAGCAAGTGACTTTGCCCTGTGAGGCAAAAGTCTGGTGGCTTGTTGCGTAACTGGACGAGAAGAAAGCGACGCTACCATTACGCTCGGAAATTTCAAAACATCCGTGTTAAGTTTGAGATCGCATGTCTGTGTGGCCATGTCCTTCGTGTAGGGAGATGTAGCAAGAACAGAACTGTAATAGTCTGGTAGTAGATGGCGCGGTTTCCGACTAGCCAAGAACTTTCGAGCGACCGGGTAAGGCAGTTTCTTCTTCACCAGAATCTCCTGGACAGCCAACTCAACGAATACACCGGACAATCGCGGCGGAGGCGGCAAGGTAGCCACTGCAGTTGATACATCGGGGACGAGAAAGCGGACAATCGCCCTTGTCAGCATCGCTACCACAGGTAACATTATGCCAGATGTCGACACGACATTCGAGTGTGGTCATAACAATGACCCTGGTAGCAGCGTATCATTAAGTTCGCAATGTATGGTCGTACTGTGGTAACTTCACAGCCTGCTTTGACCTTTGATGGAAAAACCCGTCTATCAAAAGTTAGAAAGAGAGAGTTTGTGTTGGCACTAAGGATGCATATTCTTGCATCGCCCGATGGACTGCAGTGACACACTGATCAGAGAGTTAAGTATGGATTTCTCCATCAGTCAGACCATCAAGCAGCCTAGTATAATTAACACCGTGGGAAGAATTCAGCGTTTGATGGGCCTCGAAATGAACGACAGAAATGGAGTAATACAACTGCAAGCAGCTGTTGTGCTTGAGAATCGGAAGTCTCCAAAAGCAAAAAGCCATTTAGTAAACGAGAACAGGGTTTCACTGGGGAAGCAAGTGCTTCAACACCTTTTTTGAATAATAATCGGATTTACCGTAGCAGAGGACTGACCGTCTTCAGTAAGTGAAACCAACAGGAAACGTGGTGCAGTTGGGAGGGTCTTTGAATCGTTAGCCTCTTTCTCCTTACGTTTGGTAGACGTTGACGGTGAGAAAGATGACTCAATCTGTACGAGACAATCCCTGATGATTGCCATCATCCTCGATGGCACGCTCCTTCCAACTGAGGAGCCCTCAGAAGGCAGCACATCTACCTTATGTGACCGTTCACATCTCAGGTCCCCCCGTAACGCCTGACAGAGGGACCATTCCGCAATTTACGCAGGTAGCGGCTCAGGCAGAAACCGCAAACACCGAAGCGGAAGGACAGGGGAAGCGGAACGTAAAAAGAAACAAGGAACGAAAGCCTGTGAAGAGATTGTTCTGGTACCTCCTACTGAATGTGCAAACCATTTCCAAGAACATTCCAGCGATCTTACAGAAACAAAAGAGGATAGAAATGCAGCATGGAAGAGGGTAGACGCTGCAAAGGCTGGGAGACCCGTGGTAGCCGAGCACGAAATTTCTGAGGAGTTGCGATCCCCTGGAGGCTAGTTTCGTCACGTCTTAAAAGAAATCACATCGGGTAATGACACTGTAAAGTAGCCTCTATCAGGAGTAGCAAGCCAAATTACGTTATTGAATTAGCTGAGATAGTATCTGTCTGCATTACGTGTGTCTTAACGAAGTACTGATCATGTACAAATTCATTTTTAAGCATCAGATTTATTTAACATATTAGCCTTGTCGACGGTATTTAATTGGAACTGTGATGAACACTTTTCCTGGTCTCTGTGGGTCTCACATAGAGTCAGACACAGTATCAATGTTTCATGTAACATATGTGAAGTAACTGTAGTGTCAGTAGCGTAAGGCATGGTGGCTAAGTTTGGTGACATTGGTGGACGTGGAGGTGGGGAATGTGCCGTTGGGAGCTGTTGAAATGCGAGGGGAGAGCAGATATTACAGCTAGTAGAGAGAGAGAGAGAGAGAGAGAGAGAGAGGGAGAGAGAGAGAGAGAGAGAGGGAGAGAGAGAGAGAGGGAGAGGGAGAGAGAGAGAGGGAGAGGGAGAGAGAGAGAGGGAGAGAGAGAGAGGGAGAGGGAGAGAGAGAGAGGGAGAGAGAGAGAGAGTACGGAGTTCGCTTTTATTTGCAGTGAGTGGAAGTTCAGGTACTAGTTTTGTGATTTTCGTCATAGGGAGTGCATCGAAGCGACAGATACTTATCACGAACTTGTGGTTACGACTTCGGCTCTCAGACCATGAGACTATTTCGTTATACGTGCGTTGCATTACGCATGTGGGTATGGTGTCAGAACTGGTGTGCAAACACAGCTGGAAATCAGTATATCAACTGGAGACTACCGTCTCTATATGCCGCTATTCAAGCTGCACATGGGGCATTCTTACGAGAGTAAATAAGTTTACTTCATGAAGGACCACCATTCAGCAGCTTTATTTTCCCGATTAAACCAGTTATTCAGATTCTGGAGAGGAAAGTAGAAACATTTTCGAACAATGGTTACAGCCAACAAGCTCTTGCGTAAATGTGGTGGAAGCTTTCCACGATAAGACGATATCAATCTCGATAGGAAATCTGGACTGTAGGGTACGTTCTTATTGTGATTTCCCCGACATTTTATGTTTAATAATCTTTAATCCGCATTATGTGCCTACCCTCGACCATTTGACTGCAGTATCGCCGGTGTAGTTGACTGACTGCTCACTATTTTATCGGGCCTTGCAGCGGACTGTGTACACCTCCAATCTGGGACATCTACGAGCTAAGTATTTAACGAAATTACTCGTACGTTAGTCCAGAAAAAATTAAGTCGCAGCATGAGGAAAAACGGAATAAAATCTTTTACAGCTTGCCAGCCTGCCAAAATCAATAGATGGCAGGTAGCATTAGACATGGTCAACAGTTGTGGGAAAACTGAAAATGCCTCGTCATCAACTGTAATCTTTATGTCACAGTCTCAGCGAAGTACGCAGAGCTTGCAGGGACGCCATTTTGTAGCCATCATTTTGACGCGTCCGAATGACGAATCCAGCCTCTTGGTACATACATCTGGACTCAAGCGAAAGGGAGGAAGGGATAAACCCTGAAGTCTCAATAACCAAGAGGACTATTCGGCGAAGCTGTCGCCAGCACACAGGCCAGCAAAGAGGTTGCAAGAAAATCGATGGTAGGCACTGGAGAAAGCGAGCCTATTAGGAGAGGGGCCAACGACAGCCTTGTAAACGACGCGCCGCTATCACCCTCTCGGCCGCCAGTATTCAGATTGCCGAAGAGGACCGGAGGGCCACGACAGTCATCCAGTGACAGCGATCATTTACCACAACACCGGGACTAGATTAGGTAACTTCTTATTCTAATTGATAAAGAACCCTATTAATACATGCGTGCAGTTGTTCGATGGCTGGTGTCCTCTTTCTATGAAACAACATCCTCCCCTTGCTTCCCATGGTACAAGCCCACAGTGACAACGAGACGGCACAAAAAATATTGTCCTCCGGAATGAGAGTTCACTGCCTAAGCAGAGGCCTCTTCTCGGTACAACGTAAAGAACCATTTCATTCAAGAAGTTGCAGCTCATTAACAGTGCAAGAAGCTATACGAGATGCACAGGAAAACTTTTAGAACCGTTTCAATTATCGTACTATATTGGCACACGTACCGTCCTGTTGAGACCTGTGCAATGTGAGTGCCACTCTGCATGGAATACTCAACAAACACTGTTCTGACATGTAGTTCTGGTGAGACACGGTTACGAATTGGCGCGGTAACTGGAGACGTACTCCGAAAATGAAGGGAGAGCGACAGTATCATTATTAAGAGAAAATCGTCGAAATAGCAACCAGATTCAACGTGAAATTCTCGCCGTGGATGGACCAAACTCAACGTCACAGCCAGTAGGAGTGGAACGGTGCCAATTTTGTGACCAGTACCGCAGGAACGTGGCTGATGCCGATTGGGAAGTAGTGTCATTGACTTCGGCCATCGTCATCGGCAAACTGATTTGCAGCCGTCTCTAGGCTTCAAATGATGAAGGCGTTCACACAGCGATTCTCATATGCCTATGTCACCAAGGAAATGTTATCAGCCAACTAAATGATGATTAATGTTTACGCAGACTGACTATGCAACAGATAGTGTTGTTTACACGTGTTTTTTCACGTGTAGTGCAGCCGTCAACAAATGTTACTTGGCCTGCTAACATAATGAATAGCTTATTATTTGAAGTCTCCTCAAAAATGAACTTGCGTGCACTTCGTGGAAAAATTCTAGTCCGACTTGCTAAGTATAGCTGCAGATGTGGTTGTGTGTATGTCAAATTTCGGTATGTGGTTCGGTATCCTTATTAAAATTTGTTCCGGTTTTATAAAACGGACACTCCGCAACTTTCCTCAAAGTTATAATCTACGAACTATTCAGAACATATAATACGTACAGTCATCGTCACAGCGCTAGTGGTTTTTCCGTATACCATGTATGTCAGGGCAGAAACAGATGCAAAATGTAACGTGAAATTTATAGGAAGCAAGATTGGTCTATGTGACTAACAATTAGTTAACGAATGTTATCCGTAACATGCCAAACAGCAATTCCACCAGAATGCGAGTCCAGTACACTAAAAGCTGCCCCGCCTCCCTCGGTCTCTCCCGTACGTTTGCTTAGCCAAGAACGTTATTCCGCACGACATTTATGCAAAATACGTGAACTTACTCACTGGTGTCTCGCCGAGATTTTTCGAAGATTCGACGTGCAAATGGGCGCCGAAGTAATTTATACGAGTTCGAAAATCGGTTCCTTCGAGGTACCTGATCAACAGGGACAAAAATTTCGACTTTTCCAGCCAAGTTACTTCCTCGCCAGTTGTTATACTGATGCAGTACCTCTAGATGTGTTGAATAGAATCTGTTGCTATACCGAAATTGAGAGCGAGACCTTTGAGAGAGAAACACTCAATATTTTTAAGAACACTGTTTTCCGTTTCCATTCTGTACCACTCATCAGAAACTCAGTTTGCTTGTTGTACGTTAGACAAAACGTCATGTTCTTATGAGAAATGGAGGACCTAAGATTAAGCTTTGTGGAACCTGATCAGTGATCTCTCATTATTCGTGAGGATCTCACCTGCTTACCTCTATCTAATTATTTAACGCCAAGAGAAGGTATGACTACTGTGAACTTCATGCCCACCGGAAACAACAGACGACTGTCAACGGTGCGCCGAAACCTTGACGAAATGCCGACGTGTTGTGAAGTTTGACTCTACTTGCCAGGTCAATACATGGTGATATCGCTATCCTGAATGACCCCAACGCTTACATATATGTAGATATGTGTGCACTAACAAGTGACTTCGCTAGTGCTTGCAAGCTGTGTTTACTCTTTATCTAAAAGCACTGAAACGTCTCTGTGGAGTCGTTTGATACGACGCTCGTCTCGGTGGATTCTGAGCATCCGATTGTGTCCACCGCCTGATTGCGGTTTAATTTTTTAACTCCCAGAAAGACTGAGCAATCAAACTACGGCTCAGTAAATATTTTGATTTTGTATTCCATAGGAAATCATGACCTGTACTTCGGACGGTTTGTTTCTGAATGGACCACGAGTAAGTTGAAACGGTTGCCTCGCCGAGTTGATTTTTCCGCCACGAAATAAAATTATTCTGGTACTGCACCATTAAAATTTCTTACATGTGTACTAGATTTAATGCCTAATTTCTGAACAGTTAACTCGTAATCAAGTTTACCGCGTGCTGAAGTTCGGCCGTTCGTAAGCGGCAGGCGCGGATTCCATGTAGTATATCTACTATACAAACCTTGCGAAAGGGATAAACCTCTTTCCAAGCTAGTGCATTAGCATAATGGTGATAGGTATCTCTCTGAACTATTTCTGTTGTGCGTCTATAGATGGAATGAATTATTGTGTTCCACTTCGCTTGTGTGTGTCTTTCCTTTTCTAATTGCGCTATTCTCCAATCTTTTTGGCGAATTATTTAGGTAAATTTTTTATTCAGGCACCAGTCGTGTATTCATAGGATGTGCATCAAATTCTGTCATGAAATTAATGCGCTACGTAACAGGTAAATTCAGCGTCCTTTATCTTTCTCATTGAAGCAACTTAAAAAATCAGGGAATAGAATAGTAATTTGAAAAGTGAATCTACTTGCTTGTAATGAACGAAAATGGGAGCAAAAACCAAAGTGAACGGAGTACTGTCTCAAAATTAAGGAATTCACACGTAATTAAACAAGCTCATTGATGTCTGACATACAATGCGTTTCATCTTGTTGGTTTCTTTGAAAAAACTTGCATTCTTATAATTAAATTCTTAATTAAATTAAACTGATAAGACCGAATTGGAAATTTTCTAAATTGTTATGAACGGCTTCTGCTGGTGGCGGCCCTGTAATTTTTAAATTTAAAATTGTCCTTGTGAGGTGGCTTAACCAGAAATTGTGCATAAGGGCTACATCTCCATTATTCTTGGTACGAAATATATCGAGCCTTGGCTGGGATCCGGTTACTGTTCTACATACACACTTTACAGCACCGGACAAGGTAATTTCAGTAACTTGCTACAGAAGCTAATTGGCTTGGTATCTGACCATTGGTTTATTAATTAGGTAGCTTCACGGACAGACTACATGAGGAAAAGTATAAAAACTCGTGTTATGGTCTTATTGTACTGTGAGAGTAATTTTATTCTAATTGATGACACTTCTTGGGTTTACCGAAATTATATCCCACACGGTAAGATGTTGCCGATCGGTGACTCCTCACTCAAAGTGGTGAGTGATGTGTGGAGAATGTACAAAGAGACGTGAAATGTCATACGACAACGACCACGGCAAGGTCTGTCGTTCACAACACTAATGCAGGGTCGTTTCATCCAACTGTCAGCTCGCATATACCGAACAATAACGGCCTGGGCAACAGCGATTCGTATTTCAGGCCAAACAGTGCGTAGACGACTGCATCAGGGTGGTCTTAATTCTAGAAGACCACTGGAAAGTCTTGCACTGCACCGACGCAACCTTCGCAATCCAAGGACCTGGGCCTTTGCAAGTCAACATTCGATCACTGCAGACTGCACTTACGTTTTTGCTGACGAGATCAGAATTGGTTTGCTACCAGACACTACGCGTGTGTTTGGAGAAACTCAGGCGACACAAGGAACGCCGGTACGTAACCCAGGTCCATCCGTTTGCAAGTACATGTGTAATGTCCTGGGCGGCAAAACTGATGAAACGGCGGACCCCACATACGGCCATTTCACTGGTCCCGGAAATCTCCAGGAGATCGTACAAACGATTGGAACACCTTACAGAAGAGAAGTCGGTGACAGCTTCTTGCTAGTCGGCGACAGCGCAAGACCGCACTATATCAATCTCCACGTAAAATCCAAATGAAGCTAGTTTATTTATTTTTTTTACGCGGTTCAAACTCCTCCCGCTAAGTAAACACAATGGTCACCACATTCGTTCCCTTCCATTGCAGCCATATCCCGAAGAGGCCCCGATTATGGGCCTTATATTGGAGCTCCGAACTACGATTAATTCATTTGCGAATGCTCTGACCTAGTAGGTTGAGAGGCTCTCTCTAGCAACCAGTGTGTTACTACATCTGTCACAGGAATTCGTCAGCCGTAAATAGCTCCCGAAACCTGTTCGTCAGGCAGATTGAGTATCCCTCTGATTCAGCCCACCTGAGGATCGCAAAGTTTTTAAACATAGCTGCTTGGTTCAATAACCGTTTCTAAATTAAAATTAAACATGGTTATATAAAATACAGTATGGGCTGAACGACACAGCTTGTAGAAAGCGAAGCAACAATGCAATACAATCAATATATCATTTAATAAAGGAAAAATTAAGAGTTAGCTTCGAAGGAAAAAGAAATCGGTAAACTGTACAAGGAGACCCGAAATCAAATGTCAAGTAACGGCCTTACACCCATTACGAGTATATAGAGGGTGTAGTGTCGGCAGACTTGCCAACACTACGCACACTAATTGAAACAGGTGGCCAAGATGCACGCGCTAACTCACGAAGGATGGCGTGAGGTCTGAAACAGGGTAAGTAATGAATGCTATAAAGAAAAGTACGTAGCTTTTGGAATACTTAACTTTAATCCATCCTTGTTGTATACATCGTTCTTGATGAGACATGCTTTATACGATAAGTATCAATTGCTATGTAAGGCTAATGGCGCCTTGCTATGTCGTAGCCATGGACTTAGCTAGCGACTACACGGACGAAGCCTCGCTCGTTGGCCGAGCAGATAGTTAGAATAGCCTTCAGCTAAGTCGTCCGTACAACTGGGGCGAGTGCTAGTACGTCTCTCTAGACCTGCCGTGTGGTGGCGCTCGGTCTGCTATCACTGAAAGTGGCGACATGCGGGTCCGACATGTACTAATGGACCGCGGACTATTTAAAGCTACCACCTAGCAAGTGTGGTGTCTGGCGGTGACACCACAGAGGGTCTACACAAGGGCGATGTACTTGAGGACAATATTATGGAAATGGAAGAGGATGTAGATGAAGATGAAGATGAAATGGGAGATATACACTCCTGGAAAATGAAATAAGAACACCGTGAATTCATTGTCCCAGGAAGGGGAAACTTTATTGACACATTCCTGGGGTCAGATACATCACATGATCACACTGACA
This sequence comes from Schistocerca piceifrons, assembly GCF_021461385.2. Classification (NCBI taxonomy): domain Eukaryota; kingdom Metazoa; phylum Arthropoda; class Insecta; order Orthoptera; family Acrididae; genus Schistocerca; species Schistocerca piceifrons. The sequence goes on from NC_060139.1 coordinate 1,032,624,031, forward strand.
GAACCACAGGCACATAGACACAGGCAACAGAGCATGCACAATGTCGGCACTAGTACAGTGTATATCCTTCTTTCGCAGCAATGCAGGCTGCTATTCTCCCATGGAGACGATCGTAGAGATGCTGGATGTAGTCCTGTGGAATGGCTTGCCATGCCATTTCCACCTGGCGCCTCAGTTGGACCAGCGTTCGTGCTGGACGTGCAGACCGCGTGAGACGACGCTTCATCCAGTCCCAAACATGCTCAATGGAGGACAGATCCGGAGATCTTGCTGGCCAGGGTAGTTGACTTACACCTTCTAGAGAACGTTGGGTGGCACGGGATACATGCGGACGTTCATTGTCCTGTTGGAACAGCAAGTTCCCTTGCCGGTCTAGGAATAGTAGAACGATGGGTTCGATGACGGTTTGGATGTACCGTGCACTATTCAGTGTCGCCTCGAGGATCACCAGTGGTGTACGGCCAGTGTAGGAGATCGCTCCCCACACCATGATGCCGGGTGTTGGCCCTGTGTGCCTCGGTCGTATGCAGTCCTGATTGTGGCGCTCACCTGCACGGCGCCAAACACGCATACGACCATCATTGGCACCAAGGCAGAAGCGACTCTCATCGCTGAAGACGACACGTCTCCATTCGTCCCTCCATTCACGCCTGTCGCGACGCCACTGGAGGCGGGCTGCACGATGTTGGGGCGTGAGCGGAAGACGGCCTAACGGTGTGCGGGACCGTAGCCCAGCTTCATGGAGACGGTTGCGAATGGTCCTCGCCGATACCCCAGGAGCAACAGTGTCCCTAATTTGCTGGGAAGTGGCGGTGCGGTCTCCTACGGCACTGCGTAGGATCCTACGGTCTTGGCGTGCATCCGTGCGTCGCTGCGGTCCGGTCCCAGGTCGACGGGCACGTGCACCTTCCGCCGACCACTGGCGACAACATCGATGTACTGTGGAGACCTCACGCCCCACGTGTTGAGCAATTCGGCGGTACGTCCACCCGGCCTCCCGCATGCCCACTATACGCCCTCGCTCAAAGTCCGTCAACTGCACATACGGTTCATGTCCACGCTGTCGCGGCATGCTACCAGCGTTAAAGACTGCGATGGAGCTCCGTATGCCACGGCAAACTGGCTGACACTGACGGCGGCGGTGCACAAATGCTGCGCAGCTAGCGCCATTCGACGGCCAACACCGCGGTTCCTGGTGTGTTCGCTGTGCCGTGCGTGTGATCATTGCTTGTACAGCCCTCTCGCAGTGTCCGGAGCAAGTATGGTGGGTCTGACACACCGGTGTCAATGTGTTCCTTTTTCCATTTCCAGGAGTGTAATATTACGTGAAGAGTTACACAGAGCACTGAAAGAGAAGGGAGAGACGCGGCGAGGTGGAAGGGGCGACGGGCGGCGCGGCGAGGGGGGGGGGGGCGGCGAGGGGGGGGGGGCGACGAGCGGCGCGGCGAGGGGGGGGGGGCGGCGAGGGGGGGGGGGCGACGAGCGGCGCGGCGAGGGGGGGGGGGGCGACGAGCGGCGCGGCGAGGGGGGGGGGGGCGACGAGCGGCGCGGCAGGGGGGGGGCGACGAGCGGCGCGGCGAGGGGGGGGGGGGCGGCGACGAGCGGCGCGGCGAGGGGGGGGGGCGGCGACGAGCGGCGCGGCGAGGGGGGGGGGGGGCGGCGACGAGCGGCGCGGCGAGGGGGGGGGGGCGGCGACGAGCGGCGCGGCGAGGGGGGGGGGGGCGGCGACGAGCGGCGCGGCGAGGGGGGGGGGGGCGACGAGCGGCGCGGCGAGGGGGGGGGGGGCGACGAGCGGCGCGGCGAGGGGGGGGGGGGCGACGAGCGGCGCGGCGAGGGGGGGGGGGCGACGAGCGGCGCGGCGAGGGGGGGGGGCGACGAGCGGCGCGGCGAGGGGGGGGGGCGACGAGCGGCGCGGCGAGGGGGGGGGGCGACGAGCGGCGCGGCGAGGGGGGGGGGCGACGAGCGGCGCGGCGAGGGGGGGGGGCGACGAGCGGCGCGGCGAGGGGGGGGCGACGAGCGGCGCGGCGAGGGGTGGGGCGACGAGCGGCGCGGCGAGGGGGGGTGGGGCGACGAGCGGCGCGGCGAGGGGGGGGGGCGACGAGCGGCGCGGCGAGGGGGGGGGGGCGACATGCGGCGCGGCGAGGGGGGGGGGCGACATGCGGCGCGGCGAGGGGGGGGGGGCGACGAGCGGCGCGGCGAGGGGGGGGGGGCGACGAGCGGCGCGGCGAGGGGGGGGGGGGCGACGAGCGGCGCGGCGAGGGGGGGGGGCGACGAGCGACGCGGCGAGGGGGGGGGGCGATGAGCGGCGCGGCGAGGGGGGGGGGCGACGAGCGGCGCGGCGAGGGGGGGGGGCGACGAGCGACGCGGCGAGGGGGGGGGGGGCGACGAGCGACGCGGCGAGGGGGGGGGCGACGAGCGACGCGGCGAGGGGGGGGGGCGATGAGCGACGCGGCGAGGGGGGGGGCGACGAGCGACGCGGCGAGGGGGGGGGCGACGAGCGACGCGGCGAGGGGGGGGGGCGACGAGCGACGCGGCGAGGGGGGGGGCGACGAGCGACGCGGCGAGGGGGGGGGGCGACGAGCGACGCGGCGACGGGGGGGGGCGACGAGCGACGCGGCGAGGGGGGGGGGGGCGACGAGCGACGCGGCGAGGGGGGGGGGGCGACGAGCGACGCGGCGAGGGGGGGGGCGCCGAGCGACGCGGCGAGGGGGGGGGGCGCCGAGCGACGCGGGGGGCGCCGAGCGACGCGGGGGGCGACGAGCGACGCGGCGAGGGGGGGGGGCGACGAGCGACGCGGCGAGGGGGGGGGGGCGACGAGCGACGCGGCGAGGGGGGGGGCGACGAGCGACGCGGCGAGGGGGGGGGGCGACGAGCGACGCGGCGAGGGGGGGGGGGCGACGAGCGACGCGGCGAGGGGGGGGGGGGCGACGAGCGACGCGGCGAGGGGGGGGGCGACGAGCGACGCGGCGAGGGGGGGGGGGCGACGAGCGACGCGGCGAGGGGGGGGCGACGAGCGACGCGGCAAGGGGGGGGGGGCGACGAGCGACGCGGCGAGGGGGGGGGGCGACGAGCGACGCGGCGAGGGGGGGGTGAGGGGGGGGGCGACGAGCGACGCGGCGAGGGGGGGGGGCGACGAGCGACGCGGCGAGGGGGGGGGCGACGAGCGACGCGGCGAGGGGGGGGGGCGACGAGCGACGCGGCGAGGGGGGGGGGCGACGAGCGACGCGGCGAGGGGGGGGGCGACGAGCGACGCGGCGAGGGGGGGGGGGGCGACGAGCGGCGCGGCGAGGGGGGGGGGGGGCGACGAGCGGCGCGGCGAGGGGGGGGGGCGACGAGCGGCGCGGCGAGGGGGGGGGGGCGACGAGCGGCGCGGCGAGGGGGGGGGGCGACGAGCGGCGCGGCGAGGGGGGGGGCGACGAGCGGCGCGGCGAGGGGGGGTGGCGACGAGCGACGAGGGGTGGGGGGAGGGGGGGGGCGGTGGCGGGTCCGTCCCCTCATTTGGACATAATGTTTCCAGTTACACGATGAGGTGAAGTTACGTATGATTCATGTTCTGCTGTGAACCTGTAAAGATTTGTCGAACTTCTACTGACATGTTGTATCTACCGGAGATCAGTTAAGGATCGTTTTAATAAGAGTGTTATACGGAACTTACTAAGTCTAGGGCTTGTAAGTGTTGATCCCACGGAGTGGATTCCAATTATTTCGGCAAATACAGAAGGGGATAGAGTTTTACTGCTAGTTTTAAAAGTTCCTTGTAGTGTTAATTTCATGTATGATAATTAGTGTGCTCTTCGCCCAGTTTTGGTTTGAGACCTCCTTTTAATACGAACAACAGAGCTTTTGTTAAATCCATGTAATTCTAATTGAAACATTTACCGAATAAAAGAACAGTTTGGTTGTCAGTTATGTTACAGGTAGTCAAGTAGTTAGTAAGCCTTTCATGGTCTCGAAGGTGAATCACGAGTTTAATCTGTCTGCCGCGTGAATTATTTACTGTTGCAGAAACGGTCTGGTATGTTGGGGAGATACGGTTTGTCGCTTTGTCGGGCAGGCAGAGATCGTGTGTTCGGCTTGTTTTCTGCCATGGTTTGCAGCCTGATCATCATCGAACTTGCTTGGCGGTTCCTTTCTACTCGTTTGTTCCGAGTACCACCTTCCGTCCTTTAGTTACATGTCCGGCCTGTCCGCCGGGAGGGACGAGATCTTTTCATGAGTAGCTCAAGGTGAATCATCAGTGTTGTGTAAATTTAGATTACGTAAGCACAGAACTTGATAGTGTGCTCATGTTGGTGACTGATGCTTTTGCTATCAGATCGAGTTATCTTTAAAACCCTGTTTGTTATATTAATTCATGGCCTGATCACAGTTTGTCTACGTTTGGTGAAGGACAAGTGTCCGAAATCTGAAGACCTGATCTTTGGGAATTTCATTTATATCCGTCTGCCGCCCCCACCCCCACCCCCACCCCCACCCCCCACCCCCACCCCCACCCCCACCCCTTTAAGTGGACAAAGGTCCGAATTAAATGTTTCTATTGTTTTTCTGATTCTGTTATTCTGTAATAATGAAATTTTTTCTTCAGTTGAAATTGAAACTATGTACCAACCACAAGTTGGTCCATCAGCAAAGATCCCTAGTTTCCTACCTGCTGTGAGTAGCTGAGGTTAAATTGCACTTTAGGTTTCTCTAGCAGTAACACAGCTCACAAATAACACTGTAACAATGAGAAGTCTCTGCTGTTGCATTTAGAACCATCCGACCCACTTTACATTTCAATGTGGTGTGTTACTCTGTACAGTCAACGAAATAAATCTTTCGAGTGCCGACCTGATGTCATGTGTGCTGCTGTCGACATATACAGGCGCATCGTCTCACGATCGTCTATGCACTGAAATGGACAGAGCGCAATGCAGGCAGTCATTAGCAATCCAGTAGAAATAGTAGCGGGTTAATGGCCAACCACTTTCTCCCGTGTCCTGTCAACCGTACTTCTCAAACGGAACAATGATGTTGATAACTGACGAAGCTCTGTTTTAGGGTAAACTCCGTGTAATTGAAGGTTCCGAGGCAACAAAACTTTTTTTCTGAGTTTCACTGTTCAGTTTTACCCTCGAGATGATCATATACGGTAATTTTAAAGAAAACTTCGGTGAGAGCACAATATTAGGGAAGAATGTGGCATATCCAGCGTGACGAGGTATCTGATTGTTCAGCAACTCTGAAGAGGAATTTACACAAACAACCAGGCAACAGATCTCTGCCAGAAAATTTTGGCCGCTCATAAACGAAACCAAGAAGTCGATGAAAGGTAACGAGTTAATACAAGGTTAAGATACTGGTGAAGTAGTTACTGCGTGTGTAAGACCGTTCCTGCTATTTTGTCTCCGTATTTGAACACCTGAGAGGGTTTCTCACTGGGAAACTTTTATGTCAAGTCCAGATCAACACGATCCATGCAGGAAACCAAACCTGCAGGTGTCTTGAGACTATTCAGACATTGATCCTACCGGAAGTACTATATTGCTGACATGTCGAGTATCGACTGGACGCAATGGAGAAGGGGACTTCTAGCTGCATTCAGTCCACTGTGTTTGACTGCATGGAAGTGAGCCAAGGAAGAACATAATCGCTTTCTTTTTGCGCTGAAAGGGAGTAGCAGAGGGACTGGCGGTGGAACAGAGAGGCGACAGTGGCAGTGGTAGAGAGAGAAACAAGTGGAGACAGTTGCAGTTAGTGAATGAGTGGAGCCTAGATGTCCTCCAGTCACCGTTGCCACCGTGCGCGTGCGAGGTATGAGAGAGGAAGAACTGTTGTCAGTTTTTGCATATCCTCTTTTTGTTTACAGTTAAGTATGCATACTCCCTAGAACGTTAAAGAGACTGATAAAAAGGATGGAGAATGTTCCATGTTAGAACAGTGTACGTTCATGTGCCAAAATTTTTGATGAACAAAGCTGAATAAGAATTGCGCAGATGTTCCAGTACTACTCCAGCAGTATAAAAATGCCCCTCACAGAGGTCAAAATGGTGACTAGTTCCACTGTAATAAAATGACAAAGGAATGGGGAACTAGCTGCCCAGAGTTGAACATCCTCTTATATGAATACATATATCTTGAGGGGTAAAAGCAGTAGCTAATAGCCAGTGTAATAAAAACGTGGAAGAAACGCAGATGCAAACGCAGTAATATTAATAACTAAAGACTCAATGTGTGATAGTGACAATCTTCGACAGTCGTGTACAGGGACATGGAAGATACAGCTGAATATCAGTTACTGGAACAGTTATTACAGTAATAGTTGTAGCCAAAGTACTTACATAGCAACAATACAAAGTTCGATTTACAGTATTCTCTGACTGACTGTATAATGGCTAAGTAATCAGCCAGGAGCCTGACACCAGTTTCAGATTTGCTTAAGTCACAGCTTCCAAGGACAGCAAAAATTTTATCATCAATATTTGGCGTAGTTCTTGATTAAATTCAGATACTTCTAATGCCGTAATTTACTCATTTAGATATATAATACAGTTAAAATGAAAAGGGATAAGACGTAGTACAGTTAGGGACTGGACGAACTGAGTGCTTGTCGACTCAGCGTAGATTCCGTGCGTATACCTGGAATTCAACCATCTAGTGTTGATGGATGAGAGCACTTACCGACTTCCAACATACTTTACACTCAACATCAAACCGTTCCTAAACATTTCGTCGGTTACATGCATTAAGCTACGTAAGACAATTTACAGAGGTATCAGTCTGCAGCTCTTATGCATGGGATTCTTTAGAGAATCAGAGTTTACTGGTACATTTTTAATACCTGTATAAGGCACAGAATTTTCAGATACATTACATAAACATGGTAATATCACTGCAGTAGTAAGTTATCAAGATCAAAGAAGTTTGCTGCAATAGACTGAAAGTAGCTTGCAAACCAATATTTACATTATACATTACATCGTTCGTTCATAAGCATTATCTGAGTGCGAATATTACTATGAAGAAACCACGTCTTTTGTTCACATTCATAGCCACTGAAGTCATTAGTTAAATTTGTAGTGAAGTTCCCAATATGAATTATACAGCCTCGGATAATATTTTCACAATGAAACCTGGACAGACAATGGTATCGGCAACACGGAAAAACAAGGTGTTTCTATTACTGCATACTGATGTTCATTAAGGAAGATTGAAGGAGAGCTTGTCAGGTGCAAGCACGTTTGTGCACTGCCAGATGAATTTCTCCCCGACGAAATTTTCATCACCTACAACTCTTCAAACTTGGGTTCTTTCGTAGTTCGTTGTCCCTTGAAAAGGTACATTACATTATTATCTAAGCTACCAACTGACAACAATGGCAGAAACCGAGAAATCCCACTTGCCACATAGTAGCAGATGGCTCAAAATTAGATATACATGACACTGCATTACTGAGGCTCAGTAATCTATCCAAACCATTTGCCATCAGTCTGATCACTAATAAATAAAGGGTATTTCACGATTCCTGCCACAGCCTTGCGGACCAAGTTTAATGCACGATGTTTTGTTAAGGACCTCTTGTCCAGAAATGTACAAAGTATCCTCTACAACCTGCCAAAGCCTGTATTACGAATCGTGGAACATCCTCCACACGTGGAACAACAGCGAGAGCAAACTGTAGATTTAATCATCTTGTTTGGGGTGGCGAGAAGAGAAAGTTCATTGCCATCACCTTCTGTGCATCCAAACAGAGAACAGGAAGACATCCTTAATGAACATGTGCAACTGACAAATTGGCAGTCTCGTTATTTTAAAAAGGTCATTCACCATATACATCGATGTAACTTATGGACATAAAATTACAACTCTTCAATTACTTTATAGCTTGGCAGTGTTATAGAGAGTCGTTTGACTGTGGTGCCACAACTAAAAAAATTGCAAAACATTTTCCTTTAAATTAAAAAATGTATGATCATTGTAAAGTACAGTTATCCACCCCAAGTTCCTCAAATGTCACTTTGTAAGGTGGTATTACGTAGCAGCTCTACATTCGTATGATTATGTTTCACAAACTACTGTACTGAAGAATCGTCTATATTCCACTAGCTCTACTATCTGTTTAGTCGATCTCCGACCCCCCAAATATAACAATGGAAAACACAGTACCAAAATACCAACACATGAAAATAAAAGTTTGCAGCGTAGATCGCATGAAACTTATTTTGGTGTGAAATAACCACACCTAGCCAGCAGCAGAGTAATATAACAACGCGTAACAGCTTGGTGTTCTTTTTTTTTACTACAAAATACATCTATATTTAAGGTATTTGTCGTAACTGAATATGTCCTGGGCAACAAACTGGTTCAGAGTTTCTTACTATATAAATAAATGGCTACTATGGTAACTATGTTATTTCTTTCCATACATTTAATTCGAAAAACATGATACTCTGCCTAACTATTATATGTAAAACATTTATAGGTTTTGTTATATTACAGCTGCCAATTAACGTAACTTATCCAGTACATTCATTTTATTATGCACATTACATACAACAAAAGTTACGTTACTTGAGATGGTAACACTAGTTTAATACACATATCGCCACCTGCGTCAGTTGGCTCTTCCACGGGCTCTCTGCTGGAATATTATTGCTGAAGAGAGGTAGAGAATAATGCTCATATGGAATATTTAGCTACTAAATATCCTATGATTAAATACAATCAATGAAGAAAGAAGGAATAGCAACACTGGAGGGAAGGCAGATACATAAACAGCTCGTGAAGAAGTGGAACGAAACTAAGAGTTATTTTTTCCTCCTTAGTATTTCCCTTGCTCGTGTGACGTTTTCGTCGTCCTCCTGGTCCCAGCTGATGTCATAGTGGTACATCACACCACTGGTAACTGTGCCTGGTATTACAGCAACGACTGATCAACAGAAGTGACTTGGACACAGAGTTCAAAGAAACGTGTTATTGTGAGCAGTAAATTCTGTTAACCCATATCACTAATTCTGGACAGTCTCTTGATAGAACACCCACAGTCCTACCGCCTCTCACTGGTTGGCCCATGAAACATCGGGATGGGACTTCCACTAAGGCTGGCGTCTCGCACTGTATTCATTCTAAGCTGTCTGCTTCCACTCCAGACGGAAGTACTTGTAGCAGTAGTCCACTGGTATTTAAGACTGCATTCAGCTGCATAGTCTTTCAGATTCAACGATCTGTTACTGACTGATGTCGAATCAAGTCAGAATCCAGAGCGTGTGGTCACAGGTAGTCGTCGACTACTCTTCGTATCTTGGCTCTTATGGAGGTAGTTTCAGCGAAAGGTGAATCAAGTACATGACAGAAAAAAGCAGGCTAGGTAGTTGGCCGGAGCAACTTATTTGCCACAGTTTTAACACTTTTGTGGAACGATGTTGGCCTACGGACAGCTTATGTTCCTATCCCAAATGAAAGACTGCAGGTGAAGATATTTCGGGCCTTTTGTCAAGCTGAGTGGACATCTTATCGTCTTTCTGTTACCAAAGGTACAGAACCATCTTCAGTAAGAGGCATATTTGTTCTACTAGTGGTCACCAGAATACAAATGAAGACTATTCGTGCAGACGTCCGCGTTGTCTGGGGGTGACCGACAACTGTGAAACACTGCGTTTTCTGAGGCTGTGTACTGAAGCGTGTCTTGGGATGAAGTACACTGGTGGCTCGTAATTTCAGCAACGGTCCTCCACAATGTTTCGTCACTTCAGTCTTCTCTTCACATGTGGAACCAACAATATTACTTTCTTTCTGTCCCTGAGTAATATGCAACACGGTACATAACGTGACCGTAATTTTGAAACACCAACATAAATCTCATTTGTTCATTTAGTGCAGTGCTAAGTGCTGAGCTTACCTCGAGGATTGTCCCCGTGAGAATGGCTCCAACATGGGGTTATTGATTTCCATTTTCCCAATTACTTCTTTTGGTGATAATACTTCCAAAAGCAGCAACAGGTACCATTTTATGTTGTTTACGTACCTCACCTACTTCACTTCTGATGCAAAGAGACGTCCCCTACTGCAGGTCAGATTGTTCCCAAATGAGAGTAGTTGTCGGTGAATGATCAGAGGAACACTGCTGTCTTCACATCCATTATGGCCACTTCTGTTCTCACCGTATGTCCGCCATCCTTTATGTCCAGGGCTCGTCCTGAAGCTTGTGAGTACTCTTCTTGCACTGCTTACCAGCCTTGTCACATAACCCTGAGTTTGGAGGACCTGATGTTGTCGTGCAGGTTTGCACCCTTGGGAGGGCTGAATCCGCTTCGTGTATGGAGGCCCTCCTGCCCCATTGAATGTAAGGTTAGAGGAAGGAAATGAATGACACCCTCGGGCCTCGCAACCTAATACCATCGGGGTCGAAAAAAATCAAGAGTTGGCCAAGAGAGGCCGATAGGAAAGAAAAACAGAGGTCTGCAAGTAAGAGGAAGCAGTTTCAGAGCAGTCAGAAATGAGACTATTTTTTGGAAGATCGTTTATGACTGACACCAAGAGAAGATGGATTCTTGTTTGTAGTGTAAGACTACAAATATTACCTACAGCTTGCTTACATGGGTTTTTGAGTCTTATAACAGCGTTTTTTCTTCTTTCGGTGCATAAAAAATAAGGTTTAACAGAAACAGCACTTATTCAATAAATGTAATTTCCACAACATGCAGACACTTTAATTGAATGTTAACATTTAAGATGTTTCTGTAGTCATTGGAAGCAGTGTATATTTACCTACTACACATAATATAACTCTTAACTAAAAATTTAAACTACTTGCCAGGAAAGTACTTTCCTAGATTTAGTAATAGTTGAAATATCTACACAGGATGTTTGATCTGGTCGTAATACAAAATATAATATTCCTTATAACCAATTTAAAATGTTTCCAATGAGACAACAGTATTTGTCTAAAATACTAAATTAGACATTTAATATGTATCTCTAGAAAAGAATCATAAAGCACTAACATTCTGCATGTTTAGCACAAAGCTGACATTTTAGAGTGATGTATCTCCATCAGTTCAACTATTTTGAAGCGAAATGTAATGTCATGGTGATAGCCCATGCATGTTCGGTTAACTACTGACCTCAAGCAAGTCAAAATATTTATTTTCCTATACATTGGTTATACAACAGAGTAATCAACATTTTTCGAAAGTTCCCTTGCGTTTCTACATTACTTACAGAGGAAGTGATAGTTTCTCTGAATAAACAAAGGTTAGAAAATCACACTTGCAAGCTCATTAACACATCCTCCACTGTAATTACATTATGTGGGCTAAATTTTTTTATCTATCTGTTATCAGGTTTGTGGACTCACATAACGAATGACAATCAGTACTGAAATAATCCATAAAATATTGTTGTAGGCTTTATCATTTAATCCTAATTTCAGACAGTGTAATTTTTTTTTATATCTACAGTTTGCTCTATTGGCCATTAATTAAAAATATATGAAAGGTATGCACAATGTCGCACGCGTAACTCCATGTATGAAGCCATATATAGTCAATAGAATGCTATGTATCAAATACAAAATTGAAGAGCATTTAAAAAGGTGGAAAACTGTAGACAGTGGTTCTGAAGTGAAACGACAGAATCATTAAATTACACTTCGCATCATGTGCAAACTGCAACTAATCTACTAGTAACATCACATCCAGATTGAAGTTCTAGTTAGCTGTTCTGACTTCTGTCATAGGTACACTGAAGACATTATACAAGTCTGTCTATAATCTAGACACATATAACTGAAGGTATAATATACAACCTTAAAGCTAACAAAGGATGTCTCACACCTAGCTAGGTAAAAATTTCAGACAACTGAGTAATAACATTTTAAATATTTTCACAGTATGAAACATGCTACTTAAATACTAGTTTACGAAGTTGCATGAAGGGTAACAAACATTTTCTGCGTCAATGCTCTACAATTTAGTGTCATGCATGGATCAGCAAATCTAGTTTCGTATTCTATACTTCCAGTATAGCTGTAATAATATGTCATGTAACTGAACTTTGAGCCAATCAGAACATCATTATCATTTGCAACAGTCGTATTATTGTGCTTGCAAGAACCAACACTAGTTTAAGAGCTTCAGTAATTACAATGTGAAATACTTTTGTCTCTATTCAAAGAAAGCAAATTCAAATGACATAGTACAAATGGAAATTACGATAGATTTGTCTAATACGATTATTTCGAGGAGTGTTTCTGGGGAAGGAAACCTTCTCCAAGCACACAAATCTAACTTTCATTGATTACTAGTTTTTAACGTTGTCAGAAAGCCAACTAACATGAAGTATTGAATTTTACATCAACTGTAATACGTAAGAGACTATCAGTGTGTATGGAAATCATATCAAGACAGTTAAAGTTTTCTGTTGACATCATTACTAGCAAAACTATGGCTTCTTAAATTAGTAATTCCTTCCTCAGACAGGTGAGACTGACCAAAACTAGCTGTGTTACAAAAGTAACCTCTCACTAAAGTGTGGAAGGTAACAGATCGAAGATCATACAAACAATGAACATTAATGTGCATAATACAATAATCTTAGGTAAAAACAATTAGATGTTCTATTTCTCATACATTTGTACAGATTTATCTTTGTTGAATACAAACGTGTTACTAATTTTTTTTAGTCACCCGAATAAAAAATATATGTACAGTGTATATGTAATCTTTCTGTAAATTTGCCGTACAACAGTAACAGAAAAGGCAATGTACAAACCATAACCTGTGTAAAAAACACAAAAATCCATTGTCATAAGCAGCTGAATTACTAAACGTACTGAACATAATTGAATCACATCATGGAACATTGGTGTATTACTGTGTCTTATCTATGCAGTATAATACTATGAAGAGATGGCAATGTGTGTATCAAATGATCGTATCAAATGACTATCCTACATACGCTTACACATAATCACATGAAACTGCCAGACAACACATCAAAATAACAAGTTGTTTGTAATGAATCCATGAATCAATTTTATCAGTAGCACATAAGACAAGGGAAGTGATCATTAACAGGCAACGAGTAATACAGATCATACTGAGAGTGCTTGTGACATGTTTATATGCACAACTACTCACTGCAAAGTAAACTATTCGCAACTGAATCACAGAAGTGTGCACAAAAATAAATTTTCTAGAAAACATATTACACAATTATCACAAATATGTGATATAAGCACTCTCACAGAGAGAGGCTCAAAAGTGCAGTGTAACTGCACGTGAGGTTCAGGTAACAATGTAGACATTTCAATTATTAATAGGAAACGAAGCAGAAATTACTTCATCAGGTACTTAAAAAATATTTATGAAATAACACGACAGTAACAAGCGTCATATCAGACAGAAGCTTAGTATGTTGAACTTTCAACAGTATGCAACAAAAACCATGCTAATGAAAAGGCTAAAAGACAGAAACCTGGAACGTAATACATTTGTTGTTTTAAGCCTTGTTTACTTCGAATGCGTATCATGGAATTCAAAGAAACGGAAGTGTACTAAAATCTCACACTGATAATGTAGTTTTCATAGGCCAGGATTTATTAGAGCTTAAGCACATTTTGTATTTCGTCTTCTCCAGTAACAGTTTCAAACTAGGAGAAAAAACCTTTGCTACTGGGTTGACTAAACTTCCAATTATTTGAAGCTCTTTTATACATTGCAGTTTCTTTGAACTTCTGATACTGTGCTAAATTCTTAGCGGCAGACATTTAAAACATTGCCATTTGCAAAGGTTTGAAATTAATGTTCGTTGGAAGCAGCTGAGTGCTCTAGTTATGAAACACTGGATGACTATTGTCTTTTTTGCATCCTGATCAGCACTGCCTGAAGAGAAGCACACAGTGTCAGCCAAATGCTTTTCTTCCTGTGTTGAACCTCTGATGCAAGATCGTACCTCTTACTGAGTAAAGGGTGACAGCAGTTTTGTTTCCAGTATTACATATAATTATTTACTGCATTAAAAAAAAATTACGTTTCTGTTGACCGAAGAAGCTGCCTTATAGGCAACACGAAACTGGTATTGCATGTCATGAATTTGGTTAGCCTTTTAGTAGTATCAGTGGAATAGCGTTTGGGGGAAAAATGCCTTCGGTCCTGTGTCCATCCTGATCTTATTTATATTTGTGCAGCTGTGAATGGTGTGTAGTCAAATTTACTATGTTTGCATACGAAACCAGCCGGGTAACAGAATATGTCAGGACGATGAGTGGCATATCTGCGAATCATAGCCTCCTTGACCCGTACTGGTGGCGCCACGGGAATCTGACGAGAGCAACGAGGAGTCGAGTGGTTGAGACCTGTGTGGCAAGCGATGTCTCCAGTATGTGAGCACTCCTGGAGTGCTGGAAGTAGTCGTCTTGTAAATGGCACCGGCTTGATTCTACTTACATCCCAGAGCTTACCTAGAGTGACGTCCTTACTTGCGTGGTAAGACTTCTTGCCTACGTGGATTTTGGCTGATATTACTGATCATGATTGGACTTCCCTATGAAGCAATATGGTGTCACTTATAGCTGGCGAATGATTTATTCTGCACATCCCTATACATTTCTATACCGCAATTTTGCTTGAAGCTATCTTGCATTTTGGTGGCTCGAGACTGGTGTAGTAGAAGGGGCAGATTATTCTTTACGTGTACTTACTTCCGATGGTCGTGGCAGTATCAGGATATTTAAGGTTTAAATCTGCCTTACTTACGACTTTCTCCATCTCGCAGTACCCCTCCCCAGTTTCACATTACACTCCACATCTTGTTGGTCAGATATGGCATATGAAATTGTAAGTGAGATGTGTTGGTAGTATGAAAGCCTTGTAATATATTATCTCTTGCTACTGTAGCGTTATGTTGAAGCTGCGAGGAAGGAGGACAGGCGCGGAAGCAGAAACGATGCTGAGGGCAGACGAAACTAAGGGAGATATTGTTACTTGAAGTAAACCGTAAGGGGAGAGCCTTGCGAAAATGCGGACGCCACCAGACGCGGTCCCAGGACGTTAGTTACTCTTCAAGGAATTAAGATGTAACTTTAAATGCCGTCCACATGCTGTGGTAGGTTGCCACCGTGTAACTTTGTAACCAACAGGCACGTATGAGCGTATAAATCCAGCTTGATACCAGCCCCACGAACAGAAACATCAGTAGACACACAACCGTTGGAACGAGCGTAAACGCCAAATACGGACTTCATGCAGTTACACTAATATCCCCGCCTTAGGAGCAGTAGAGGGGACCTTACTAAACCGTGATTGGCAGGCACCTGCAAGATACCTACGGGATTGGCTGGGTGACTAATTGGGAAAAACAGTGCCCCCACCCGACTCTAATACCCCTCGATTCCGCATTTTGGCAGAGTTCTCAGTGAGACGATCTGGGCACCGAAGCCGCGTCCGTCGACTCCAGCATCGGTCCAGTTCCGCGTAAGTGCCTCAGTGAACAGTGTCACACTCATAATGTATTGTTTTGCAACTAAGGTGTTGCCTTAAGATGCTGCTAGTGTTTGCTACTGTGGTTAGCATCCACTCCTGGGACTTCTGCACCGTCTTTGTTTTAACAGTGTTATTCATGCTGCTTCTAACCCTGGGACTAGCCTCCAATGTATTGGTTAGTCGTGTCTGGAATAAACAACTATTTCAAAACCCTGTTTTGTACAAGAGTCTCCACAATGAATTCCCTACCAAGTGTCACCAGCTGCATTTCTAGTATTGCCTGTACCAGTGTTGGCTCAGATAGAAGAAAAGAATCAGATGCCTTCACTGTGAATTGTCCTTCTGCCTTCTACTCTGTACCACTTGGAAGCGCAGACTGACCAGTAACCCCTTTTCTCCATCTCCCACGTATGTCAGTAATGTTCTCTGCCCGTGTGTTACTGAAGTAATAAAAGGCTGTCGTTTTCTGAGTACGTTAAACATAGGTTCTCACTAGTTACATTTAAGGGGAAGATCACTATAGTATTGCTGCTAACCTCTGATGGGTTTGATGTGACCCTGTACAGAGATGTAGGTTTACCAGAAGATCGTAGCAAAATGTGATTTACGGATGGAGACTGTCGTGTAATCAACAAGAGGAGTAAATTTGAAATTGAGGATATCCTCATCAATGCTGTCACTGTAGTTATGTGACTATGCTTGCAGTGGCTATCCATTTCATTTCATTTCAAGAATAGTTCTTGGAAAAGAACAATTATGATTATTTTGATCTTGAGTAAAGGAATGTGTGTGACATATGTTGTACTTGGATGGGCATTCAATGTCCAGTAAATGTCGGCGTCTGCAATGATTTGACGTCAGTTGCCACCGACTGGTGGTTAATGGCTGTTAACAATACTGGGAACCACAGTGGATGGGGGCACCTTGTGTTGGCCAATGTTTGTTCAGAGGAAACTACATTCCATTCTGTTAAACCTGTTTCTTTTTTTCCTGTGTTTCACATCTTCGTTATTGCATTTGATGTATCATACTTTTCAGTATTACCTTCGGTGCGAGGTGTGTAACCTGTGTTAAGATTTTATTCCTGACTGTTTACTGGCTTGCATGTCTCTTTCACTCATTGACTTTGCTTACATGATTATCGTGTGATTTAAAACGCGAGACTGAAGTATTGTTATTAGTTGAATGTGTGATTCCTATGAATTCTCTTAATTTCATGCTCTTAATTCTTCTCTTTTGACGTAAAAAATCTTGAAAAGTACTTAATGTTGAGTTTTAATAAGCGTTTTTAAATGTTACTCTCCCTTTTGAAACCCAGTCCTCACTCCAGACAGCACTTGGTTAGCTTTGTTGTTAACTCCTTTTTCGCTCCATCTACGCAAGGGAAGTATCCTGCAGTTTAGATCAAGTCACAGAAAGCCAGATAAATACAATGAGGCAGCAGGTGAGTGACTTGGTAGCACCACGTTCCTGGGCATTTGCAGCAACTGCGACATACACTGGGAACATCATACTCATTAAACTCTGAAAAAATGACCTCATCAAAGTTTGGTTCAAGAATGTTTTCCCACATTGGAGATGAAATGGTTACAATAACAGCTTAGTTTGTTTCTGTGCACTGTGACATCAAACAGTATGGGTAAGACAATAGATGTCCCAGAACATAATTCTATCTCCACTGCTTAGTGAAGTGAGTAGACTAATGTAAAAATTAATGCAATAATCTCCTCTTTCACGTGTTCTCAGCTAACTAAACGATTTGACAGTGCTTCTCAGTACATTTGTTTCTCTAATTTCTTTTGCTACCGAAGACTCCATTGTCTTTAAACAACTCAGCATTTCACACCTGTAACATTGAGAGACTGTCCGCACTTTGTACCTGCACAGCGAGTGTACTGATCTACATCTACATCTATACTCCGCGAGCCACCTTACGGTGTGTGGCGGAGGGTACTTATTGTACCACTATCTGATCCCCCCTTCCCTGTTCCATTCACGAATTGTGCGTGGGAAGAACGACTGCTTGTAAGTCTCCGTATTTGCTCTAATTTCTCGGATCTTTTCGTTGTGATCATTACGCGAGATATATGTGGGCGGTAGTAATATGTTGCCCATCTCTTCCCGGAATGTGCTCTCTCGTAATTTCGATAATAAACCTCTCCGTATTGCGTAATGCCTTTCTTGAAGTGTCCGCCACTGGAGCTTGTTCAGCATCTCCGTAACGCTCTCGCGCTGACTAAATGTCCCCATGACGAATCGCGCTGCTTTTCGCTGGATCATGTGTATCTCTTCTATTAATCCAACCTGGTAAGGGTCCCATACTGATGAGCAATACTCAAGAATCGGACGAACAAGCGTTTTGTAAGCTACTTCTTTCGTCGATGAGTAACATTTTCTTAGAATTCTTCCTATGAATCTCAACCTGGCGCCTGCTTTTCCCACTATTTGTTTTATGTGATCATTCCACTTCAGATCGCTCCGGATAGTAACTCCTAAGTATTTTACGGTCGTTACCGCTTCCAATGATTTACCACCTATGGCATAATCGTACTGGAATGGATTTCTGCCCCTATGTATGCGCATTATATTACATTTATCTACGTTTAGGGAAAGCTGCCAGCTGTCGCACCATGCATTAATCCTCTGCAGGTCCTCCTGGAGTACGTACGAGTCTTCTGATGTTGCTACTTTCTTGTAGACAACCGTGTCATCTGCAAATAGCCTCACGGAGCTACCGATGTTGTCAACTAAGTCATTTATGTATATTGTAAACAATAAAGGTCCTATCACGCTTCCCTGCGGTATTCCCGAAATTACCTCTACATCTGCAGATTTTGAACCGTTGAGAATGACATGTTGTGTTCTTTCTTCTAGGAAATCCTGAATCCAATCACAAACCTGGTCCGATATTCCGTAAGCTCGTATTTTTTTCACTAAACGTAAGTGCGGAACCGTATCAAATGCCTTCCTGAAGTCCAGGAATATGGCATCAATCTGCTCGCCAGTGTCTACGGCACTGTGAATTTCTTGGGCAAATAGGGCGAGCTGAGTTTCACATGATCTCTGTTTGCGGAATCCATGTTGGTTATGATGAAGGAGATTTGTATTATCTAAGAACGTCATAATACGAGAACACAAAACATGTTCCATTATTCTACAACAGATTGACGTAAGCGAAATAGGCCTATAATTATTCGCATCTGATTTATGACCCTTCTTGAAAATGGGAACGACCTGCGCTTTCTTCCAGTCGCTAGGTACTTTACGTTCTTCCAGCGATCTACGATAAATTGCTGATAGAAAGGGGGCAAGTTCTTTAGCATAATCACTGTAGAATCTTAAGGGTATCTCGTCTGGTCCGGATGCTTTACCGCTACTAAGTGATAGCAGTTGTTTTTCAATTCCGATATCGTTTATTTCAATATTTTCCATTTTGGCGTCCGTGCGACGGCTGAAGTCAGGGACCGTGTTACGATTTTCCGCAGTGAAACAGTTTCGGAACACTGAATTCAGTGTTTCTGCCTTTCTTCGGTCGTCCTCTGTTTCCGTGCCATCGTGGTCAACGAGTGACTGAATAGGGGATTTAGATCCGCTTACCGATTTTACATATGACCAAAACTTTTTAGGGTTCTTGTTTAGATTGTTTGCCAATGTTTTATGTTCGAATTCGTTGAATGCTTCTCTCATTGCTCTCTTTACGCTCTTTTTCGCTTCGTTCAGCTTTTCCTTATCAGCTATGATTCGACTACTCTTAAACCTATGATGAAGCTTTCTTTGTTTCCGTAGTACCTTTCGTACATGATTGTTATACCACGGTGGATCTTTCCCCTCGCTTTGGACCTTAGTCGGTACGAACTTATCTAAGGCGTACTGGACGATGTTTCTGAATTTTTTCCATTTTTGTTCCACATCCTCTTCCTCAGAAATGAACGTTTGATGGTGGTCACTCAGATATTCTGCGATTTGTGCCCTATCACTCTTGTTAAGCAAATATATTTTCCTTCCTTTCTTGGCATTTCTTATTACACTTGTAGTCATTGATGCAACCACTGACTTATGATCACTGATACCCTCTTCTACATTCACGGAGTCGAAAAGTTCCGGTCTATTTGTTGCTATGAGGTCTAAAACGTTAGCTTCACGAGTTGGTTCTCTAACTATCTGCTCGAAGTAATTCTCGGACAAGGCAGTCAGGATAATGTCACAAGAGTCTCTGTCCCTGGCTCCAGTTCTGATTGTGTGACTATCCCATTCTATACCTGGTAGATTGAAGTCTCCCCCTATTACAATAGTATGATCACGAAACTTCTTCACGACGTTCTGCAGGTTCTCTCTGAGGCGCTCAACTACTACGGTTGCTGATGCAGGTGGTCTATAGAAGCATCCGACTATCATATCTGACCCACCTTTGATACTTAGCTTAACCCAGATTATTTCACATTCGCATTCGCTAATAACTTCACTGGATATTATTGAATTCTTTACTGCTATAAATACTCCTCCACCATTGGCGTTTATCCTATCCTTGCGGTATATATTCCATTCTGTGTCTAGGATTTCGTTACTGTTCACTTCCGGTTTTAACCAACTTTCCGTTCCTAATACTATATGCGCACTATTTCCTTCAATAAGAGATACTAATTCAGGAACCTTGCCCTGGATACTCCTGCAGTTTACCAATATTACGTTAACTTTTCCTGTTTTTGGTCGTTTCGCCCAAGGGGGGGTCCCTCTAACCTAAAAAACCCCCGTGTGCACGCCACACGTACTCTGCTACCCTAGTAGCTGCTTCCGGTGTGTAGTGCACGCCTGACCTGTCTAGGGGGGCCCTACAGTTCTCCACCCAATAACGGAGGTCGATGAATTTGCAACCATTATAGTCGCAGAGTCGTCTGAGCCTCTGGTTTAGACCCTCCACACGGCTGCAAACCAGAGGACCGCGATCGACTCTGGGCACTATGCTGCAGATATTAAGCTCAGCTTGCACTCCGCGTGCGATGCTGGTTGTCTTCACCAAATCAGCCAGCCGCCGGAAGGAACCAAGGATGGCCTCAGAACCCAAGCGGCAGGCGTCATTCGTTCCGACATGTGCTACTATCTGCAGCCGGTCACACCCAGTGCGTTCAATAGCTGCCGGAAGGGCCTCCTCCACATTACGGACGAGACCCCCCCGGCAAGCACACCGAGTGCACACTGGCATTCTTCCCCGACCTACCCGCTATTTTCCTGAGGGGCTCCATAACCCGCCTAACGTTGGAGCTCCCTATAACTAATAGGCCCGCCCTCTGTGACTGTCGGGACCTTGCCGGAGAATCGGCCACTGGCCCAACAGGCGAGGCATCCTGTGGTGGCTCGGAAACGATGTCATCACCACTAGGAAGCACCCCGTACCTGTTGGAAAGGGGTAAGGCAGCTGCCACGCGGCCAGATCCCACCTTCGCCTTTCGGCCAGGCACGCGCGAGCCCACCACTGTCCGCCATTCACCCTGGAGTGATGGCTGACCGGTAAGATGCTCACTGCCGGAAGACGCAGCGACATCAGGGGTTCCATGTGATTCCAAGGCCACCGAAGTAGGCATAGGTCTCACCACAGTTGCCCCAACGCCACTACGAGCCGACGCCTGCGCCTCGAGCTCGATGAGCCAAACAGACAAAGCCTCCACCTGCCCCCGAAGAGTGGCCAATTCTCCTTGCGTCCGCTCACAACAACCACAGTCCCTACACATGACTATGTTTACCCTACTCTATACGGTGACAAATTCCCAAGATAATCTTCTGATGAGCTACTCTGATAATCAAGAAACACTCACTGAAATACGAGACGCGAAAACTACGCTAGGTTTTCCCAGAAAAACTATTTAAAAGCTAAGCGCAGCAAATAAGTACAAAAACGCTTTATACAAACAGTACTCGCTGCTGCTGGTGCTCTCACTCTGGCTGTCGCAAGACAACCACTTAATGCACAAATAGACGAAACATCTGAACTGTCTTCTCAAGCTCAGGGTGTTCCACTGACATTCTATGTAAATATGAACCTGGCCCTGTACATCAGCTAATATCATGTGCAAATCATACCAAATATCATTAGAAATGCAGCTATCAATTAGAATGCATGAATTAATGGAAGTGAACGTTTGGGGTCTATTCTAGGAGGACAAAACAGCTTTTCCCTTTTTTATTCTACATGTAATTTATCAGCTGTGCTTTCAGGGCTGAATTGATACAAAACAATCATGTTCAATTACTTTTAACACCCAATAACAAAATATTTAACTCTTGGACATATTGAACTGACTATTGTTAAAATCGTTATCTCTACATATGAAGAAAAATTTTTCACAGGGAAGAATGGTTCACAAAGAAAATTTAGCTGGACCTGAAACGCTAATTTTCTGCTCTGACCTTGACTGAATTTACTCAGTCTCAACTCTCTTCTGTTCCATAGAACGTTAATTTTTTCCCTTGTCGAAATAATGGCTGTTGCACACTTGCTAAGAGTTGGAGCAACGTGCACAAGTTCTTTGCCCACAAAAATTCCTGCAGAAATAATTAAGTACCTATTTTTATCTGTTGCCATGATACGTGAAGTTTATCATCCGCGCTTCGCAGAAAGCGAAGTTCCCAATACCCTTGCTATTTTGCACACACTTTTACAGTCTGATGCGAGACGAGAGAGAGATGTAGAAATTTTAGTTCTCAAAATGCCCAGTATGGCTTCAGCCAATTCGTATGGGAGGAGGAGAATTTTACTTTTCTTGCTACGTTGCAGCCTAGCCCTGTTAAAGCCATCCAGCCGCTTACCCTCCCGGCCGTATTTCCATTGCAAAGACAATGGCGAGCTTCAGTGCAGAAAGGGGTAAGGCCAGAACATTACACTATTCCTCTAAGTGGGGTTTTCCGATAACATTAACCAACCGCTCGGTTCGTCTCCAAAATGTGTTTCACTTTACCAATATGGACAGGGGCATGAATGAGTAAGTTAGATATTGTTTTGTTAGTTTTTGGTACATAAGATTAATGAAATTCCATTTTATTGATATATTACTTTCTGATGATCTCCTACTGTGTTGTACTGTCATTATGGATCAAGCTCATTTAAGATCCGTAAAACCTGAAAGCCTTGTAAAATCTGGACGCCTTACAAAATCAAATAAATGAATGAGAGTTACATAACTTGTTACTGCTGCAGGGAAATGTTTAGTATGCTGCTCTAATGTTTTCACCTCCTTCCCACTGAGCTCAAAACCTTACGGAGTATTACTCCAAAAGTCAACAGCACCACTGTCTCTCACCACTCATTCTACTCTGTTGAGCAGTGTGTGAACTGACACACTACATAAAGTGAGATGAAGCTTAGGAGTTTCACAATTAACAGCTGTTTCAGGAGTAGATGTAGCTTCACATCCGTAGGTACGACCCTAAAGTTTCCTACATATGACCCCGTGTTGTGCTAGGAGCCCAACAACTGTCTGCTAGACAATAGCTGCACCTTTCAATGTATGCAAAGACATTATTGAACAGAGAAAGAACGACACACGAGAAGCTCCTTTTACAGGGGCAAATACCTAGGAAAATGGGAGCAGGTTTCTATGTTAAATGGACATTGAGAGTATTAGAGAACATACTGTTCAAAACCAACGATGTCTTGTCCTGCAGGGAAGTTGTACAGATAATTGAGATCAACTAGGCTCAAGAGCAAACTATACTGTGGTACGATATTGTTGGTGCAACTCACATTGTGCCTACCAAGCAGCCAACACGACCAGAATAGAAATGCTTACCTGCTAACCAACACACGATACTATTATGTTACCACAAAAACTGTGGAACTAGTATAAACAATCCCTTTCCTTGTCCGACATGTTCTTCAAACATACTGACGCCCTGCTGTCTTTGTAGGAGCCCCAGCCATCACCACATGCAATAACGTTATGCATGAACTAGCACCAGCCGCGCAGCTTTCGTGGAACAGGCAGTAGGAAACAACATGTTTTGCTTTCAAAGCTGAAGACTGCGGTGCCCTCATTTACGCAGCTTGGATCTACGGAACGACACGAACGTTTTGTCACTGCTGATGCAAACCATCGCTTTGTCACAACAATTCAAAATTGCTCCGGGTTTCTCTCATATTTAATACTGCCTCGCACCAATAGAAATCGCGGGATCTATACCATTGATAATGCTAATCCTTCTGTCAAAATTGGAATTATTTCGTGTAAAACCTTGATAATGCCAGGATTCAATTGCTATACCTGCAGATAACAGCAACAGCTTTGTGAGGGCAGTTACCGTAACAGCAAAGAAGCCTATACTCTGATGGTATCTAAAGATTATATTCCAGGGTGACACACGAGATTTGAGCTTCTTGCCAGGTTACAAGTGTATTCTAGACACTTACAGATACGCTGCAGCAACAGTCTAAAACATCTTTCGCTGAATTTATTAGCAGCCCAGGATATCGTCTGGAGACCGGGCCTACTGTATGGAAGATAATCCCATTTCGAAAGGTTAAAGGTTGTTAAAGGCATGTTTTGCAACAGATGATACAAGGTCGCTATAGTAAATAAAATCAGCAGGTAGGGATTCCCACAAAATGGCTCTCCCCAAGGCGCGATATTAATCTCCCTGCTATTTACGCATTAGATCGTGAATGGGCCAGAAAGCTTGTAAGAAATTTGGTTAAGCTGCTGGTTGGGTCATAGGCACAAGGCACAATATTTCTTGAAATTTGGAAGACTTTCCGATATTAATTTGTCAGCATTGACAATGCTTCTGTATATGGAATCTTACACCTAATCCTACTAACATGCCGCTTTTAACAACTCAGGGAGCACACAACAGATACGCTGCCTATTGTCTCTGTGCAAGCCGAGGAATGGGTGCCTGTCCTAGGAACACTGGAACCCAGGACAAAGGCCATCCAGCCAGGTAGACATAGCTCTAAATGACTGGTGTCTGGGAAGGGCTGTCGTCCAGGGCAGGAGGCCTGGTGACATATCCAGGACAGTGAAAACCAAGATTAGTATCTGGTGGTCTAGATGCTCCAGAAATCTCTCCAGGTTCGTATGAAAGCTTCGTTGTGACCTACCCATCTTTCCTCCTTTGGCCACGCTCCGTGAGGAATCCAAAAAGGGCGGCCTGCGCGAGGAGAGCAAAAAACGAGCTACGCGAGGAAAGCAAAAAACGAGCTACGCGAGGAAAGCAAAAAACGAGCTACGCGAGGAAAGCAAAAAACGAGCTACGCGAGGAAAGCAAAAAACGAGCTACGCGAGGAAAGCAAAAAACGAGCTACGCGAGGAAAGCAAAAAACGAGCTACGCGAGGAAAGCAAAAAACGAGCTACGCGAGGAAAGCAAAAAACGAGCTACGCGAGGAAAGCAAAAAACGAGCTACGCGAGGAAAGCAAAAAACGAGCTACGCGAGGAAAGCAAAAAACGAGCTACGCGAGGAAAGCAAAAAACGAGCTACGCGAGGAAAGCAAAAAACGAGCTACGCGAGGAAAGCAAAAAACGAGCTACGCGAGGAAAGCAAAAAACGAGCTACGCGAGGAAAGCAAAAAACGAGCTACGCGAGGAAAGCAAAAAACGAGCTACGCGAGGAAAGCAAAAAACGAGCTACGCGAGGAAAGCAAAAAACGAGCTACGCGAGGAAAGCAAAAAACGAGCTACGCGAGGAAAGCAAAAAACGAGCTACGCGAGGAAAGCAAAAAACGAGCTACGCGAGGAAAGCAAAAAACGAGCTACGCGAGGAAAGCAAAAAACGAGCTACGCGAGGAAAGCAAAAAACGAGCTATGTGCGGGTAACTCTCCTCTGTTCCTTGTTTGCACGTAGATTGAGAGGCTTCCTTAAGGGGAGCAAGCACACTCTATATCTATTATGTTGTAATTCAATACTGATGTTCCATTTTCTCAGAAACTGACAGAAGTAATAAAACACTCGGTGCAAATATCAGGTCTAATTACCAGCCCAGATTAATAACATATATTATTTAGTTACAAATTTGTTTTGTATTAGCATACTGAAGAACCTAAACGACAAAAGAACAGAGCTAACAGCTGAATAAAGAATTTTATGGCTTATTTTTAGTTTCTGAGATGGTCAAATGTTTTTAAAGAGTCATTTTCAGGAAGTATAGTTCCAAGTTTCACACAGTATCATGGAGACAGGGCAACTGCTAGAAACCACCAGGCCCGTAAGCAGAACTGTTTGTATCCTGGTTACCCTGCTAGACCAGACGCTTCCCTTTCCTGCCTTTACTCATTACGTTAGTAGCACGATGGGCTTTTATGATTCTAACTCAATGCATTCGATGAAAGGCTTTTATTTTGTTGGCTCAGTGATCCGAAGTGGTTCTAGTATACCCTCATTCATCATTAATCGTTGTCACACCATCACAAGTAACTAGCTATAGGGTTTTCTTTCCTCCAAACACTTGGTTGGTTGATTGTGTGGGGTTTAAGGGACCAAACAGCAAGGTCATCAGTCCCTTGGTGCAAATGTGGTCCATTCCACTAGTGTGGCATCTCAGGAAAGTCAGAAAAATAAAAGGGAAAAGGCTAAAAACGTAAAAAGGGTAGCCATGTTGTCAGTGGTATAAACAAAATGAGGGAAGTCAGCAAGAGAACGAACCCAACGCTATGATGAAGCAGCATAGGCAAGACCACCTGTGAATTAAAAGGTACAACCGCTAGATTGTAGAAGTACGTATGGGAAAAGGAGACCAACCAATCCAAAAACAAAGACAAAAAACGTAAAAACAGGAGAGAAGTAGATGAAAAGAGGATCTTGGTCAGAGAGGGGAGTCGGTAATCTCCAAACACAGCTTACAGTGGGAGATACCCACTCACCGCCCTGCCCCAACACCAGAGAGATCTTAAAAACCTTGAAACTGTGAATAAAAACCACTTTCCCAGAGGAAACCGAAAACCAGAGAGACCATCCAGGAATCGTCAGCCAGCATAATAGGTAAAGTGTGGGGGAGTCTGTACTTAGCACGCAGAGCCAAAAGAAGGGGGCATTCAACCAAAATGTGGGCTACTGAATGGAAGGCTCCACAACAACAAAGTGGGGGTGGCTCATCCCGCAAAAGAAAACCATAGGTCAGCCTGGTATGGCCAATGTGGAGACAACACAGTGTGGTCAAGTCCTTTCGGTAGAGGCGAAAGAAAGAACGCCATGGGCCTGGTGTCACCTTAATCACACGAAGTTTATTGGACAGGGGGATTTGATGTGAAGCTGTAAATCCGCTGCAGGAGGGTTACAGAAAACGGGGGGTAAGTGACTGCTCCCCCAGCCAAACGATCAACGAGCTTATTACCTGGGATACCCCCATGATCAGGGACCCAAAGGAAGTCAATGGAACAAGCAGTACGGTGAATATCAGCGAGATGGTCATGGATGGCAGAGACCAAGGGATGGCGCGAAGAACAGCGGTCAATAGCAGAAGGCCACTCATCGAGTCCATACATAACAAAAACGCGGGTGTGTTGGTACTGTTTAATAAAGGTAAGGGCCTGGGAAATTGCCATAAATTCCGCAATAAACACCCCACATGTAGGTGGCAGCAGATGATTTTCCGTTCCAACGGAGGACGTTAATGCATACCCCACATGATCAGAAGATTTAGAGCCATCAGTGTAAAAAACAACAGCATTCCTAAAGTCCCATAAAATTTGGCGGAAAAAGGAACGGAACACCATCGGGGGGATGGAATCTTTCGGACCTCGGCGGAGATCCATCCGAAATTCGAGGCCGAGGAACTAACCAAGGGTGGGTGGAGGGGAGGGAGCGAGGAAGACAGGACGAAGAAGGAAGCTGAAAATCACGGCGAAGAGACTCAAGATGGAGCCCAACCAGTAAACCTGCCCGAGGGCGGGAATCGGGTGGGCGACGTCCATGGTCTGGGAACAGGATAGAATAGGAAGTGGGAGAGCAACGGATAGCGAGTGCATAAGACACCAGAAGCTGAGACCCCCGAACACAAAGGGGGGGATCCCAGCTTACACCAGGAGACTTAACAGGGCTAGTAGGGAAGGCACCGGTGGCCAAACGGATACCACCATGGTGGACTGGATCCAGCACATGCAGTGTGGAAGGAGCAGCTGAACCATAAACTTGACAACCATAATCCAAGCGAGACAGAACTAGAGCACGATAAAGACGGAGGAGGAGGGAGCAGTCCGCACCCCAAGAGGCGTGGGCAAGGAAGCGAAGGACATTGATATGGGGCAGCCAAGTGGGCTTGTTGTCGAAAAGAAGACCCAGGAAACGAAACTGTGGGGCCACAGGCAATCGTTGTGCATCGAGATAGAGCTCTGGATCAAGGTGGATAGTATTACGGCGACAGAAGTGGACCACCCGCGATTTTAGAGGAGAGAATTGAGATCCTTGGGAGAGGGTCCATGCTGAGGCACGCCGTATAGCTCCCTGGAGCTGCCGCACTGCAGATGCCATCGAAGAGGAACTAACCCAAATGCAGAAATCACCCACATACAGGGCAGGGGCGACCAAAGAATCGACAGAGGCCCAGTCTATCGATAGCAATGAGAAAAAGGACACTCAAGACAGAACCCTGTGAGATACCCGTCTCCTGGGTCCGTGGAGACTTAAAACAGTACCAACTCTGAATGACCGATGGAACAGGAACTGGCGGATAAAAATCGGGAATGGGCCCCGAAGACCCCACTGATGAAGGGTAAGTAAGATGTGATGGCGCCAGGCCGTCTCATAAGCCTTGCGAAGTTCAAAAAAAAGTTGCAACCAAATGGCGGCGTTGGGAAAAAGCCTGCTGAACTGCTGATTGCAAGCAAAGTAAATGATCGATTGGAGACCGTCCCTCTCGGAAGCCACACTGGTAAGGGGACAATAGATCCTGAGATTCGAGGACCCAATTGAGCTGACAGGCTACCATCAATTCAAGTAACTTACAAACAACATTGGTCAGACTAATTGGCCGATAGCTGTCAACAGATAGGAGGCTCTTACCAGGCTTAAGGATAGGAACCACGATGCTATCCCTCTACTGAGAAGGGAAGTCACCATGGAGCCAGATACGGTTAAACACCCGAAGATGATGTTGCCATTGTGGAGCACTGAGATGTTGAAGCAGTTGGTTATGAATGGAGTCTGGGCCAGGGGCCGTATCATGAGAAGATGGGAATTTCTTTCTGCTCTATTCTGTAAAAGGTTCGTTGTGAAATTCTGATTCACAAGGGGTAAAACATAAGGTCGATGCTTCGGCCCGCTGTTTCTGGTGAAGGAAAGCAGCCGGATAGGAGGCTGATGTTGATGCCACTGCAAATTGGGTCGCAAGATGTTCTGCAAGAGGTAACGGGTCCATACAAAGACCATCTGGGAGGTGAAGGCCTGGGAGGGTGGACTGCCGATGTCAACCTTGACAGAGCAAAGTGTAGCCCATACCCGTGACAGAGGGACAGTAGAAGCAAGGGAAGAAACAAATCATTCCCAACATATCCGCTAAATAACGGGCTTTAGCGCGAAGGCGTTTACAGTTAGTAAGGCTGGCTATAGATGGGTGATTCTTGAAGTGTTCCAAAGCTCGACGGCGATCATGGATGGCAATGGCAATGGCCGTACTCCACCATGGGACTTGCCGGCGACGAAATGGACCAGATGAGCGCGGGACAGCAAGGCTAGCAGCGCGAACAATCGCGTCAGACACGTCACGTAGGACGTCGGCAATACAACCCAACAAAGAGGGAGAAAACACAACCTGTGCAGTGTCTAGAGGCCAATCGGCGCGTTGGCAAGACCAACGAGGTAACCTGTCCATCGTGGAGCGGAATGGAGGGGGGGGGGGTAGAGAGAGAGAGAGAGAGAGAGAGAGAGAGAGAGAGAGAGAGAGAGAGTCAACAGGAAATGGTCACTATCACAAAGGTCGTCGTGTGGCGACCAGTGTAATGAAGGGAGGAGAGAGGGAGAAGAAAAAGAAAGATCAATGGCAGAAAAGGTACCACGTCCGGCACTGAAATGAGTATAAGAGCCATCATTAAGAAGGCACAAGTCGTGGTCTGCAATAAACTGGTCTATAAGAAGACCTCGTCTAGACAGAAAGGCACTGCCCCACAAGGGATGATGAGCATTAAAATCCCCAAGGAGGAGGAAGGGAGGAGGAAGTTGCTGAAGAAGGGCCGTTAATGCAGCATGTGTAAGAGTCCTGTCAGGAGGGAGATAAAGATTGCAAACCGTGAC
Source organism: Schistocerca piceifrons (assembly GCF_021461385.2). Classification (NCBI taxonomy): domain Eukaryota; kingdom Metazoa; phylum Arthropoda; class Insecta; order Orthoptera; family Acrididae; genus Schistocerca; species Schistocerca piceifrons. The sequence continues at coordinate 1,032,653,702 of NC_060139.1, forward strand.
CTCAGAGTCCAGGTGGACTGACCCGATTGCGACAGGAACCACGGAACCCACGGAGAGTCTGTGAGTGATCATCAGTAAAAAGAGATTACTGTAGAACCACACAAGCTGCAGAGTAAGACGAAATAAGGGATTTCAATTCCGGAAGGTGACGGTAGAATCCATTACAATTCTATTGGATAACCACAGAACGATGATTTAAGAGGGGGCTGAACAGGCTAAAGCCAGTCATACCGCCGGGTCCCCACCTGTCATGGACTAGGTGGGGGGGGCGACATCCATGAACGACAGGTAAGAATCCGGTTATGAAGCCGGGGATTGGACCTCTGTTGACACCAGAGGCTCTTTGTCCCGGGACCTATGTTTCTTTTTCTTTTCAGGTTGAGATCAGGAAGGGCTGTGTGGCATAAAAGAGCCAGCTGCAGCAAGATCGGGAACAGACAGATCAGGCAACCTGGGGAGCGACAGACCGCGGTTCTCGCAGTCGTCACGTGGCAGCAGACCTTTGGCTTGGAAGGTGCTGGGAAGGGGCATCCCGGGAGAGGCGCCCTTGACCGGCAGACGCCTTAGGAGTGGGACACTTCTCCGGCTGGGGAGGGGGAGCGGCGCCCAGAGGAGAAGGTATGAGGTGCAGGGGAGGGGGGGGGGGGGAAGAGAGCGGTCAGGGATGGGGGTAATGAAAGGGGGAGGAAGGGGTGAAGATGTAACCAAGGCGTAACTAGACGTCATGGACACAGGGTGAAGACGTGTATATTTCCTATAGGCCTCTGTGTAAGTTAAACGATCGAGGGACTTATACTCCTTTATCTTATTTTCCTTCTTATATACTGGGCAATCTGGTGAACGTGGAGAATGACTAGCATGACAATTAAGACGCACAGGAGAGGGAACACACGGACTTCCCTCATGGAGTGGATGGCCACAGTCACCACAGAGATAAGCCTGTGAACAGCGGGAAGACGTGTCCAAAACGCAAGCACTTTAAACACCTCATAGGAGGTGGGATGTAGGGCTTCACATCACATCGATAAGATTATGGTATAACTTTCTCAGGGAGGGTATCCCCTTCAAAGGCCAGGATATAGGCACCAGTATCAATGCGATTGTCTTTAGGGCCCTTATGGACACTCCGAACAAAGTGAACACCCTGCCGTCTGAGATTCTCCCAAAGTTCCTCATCAGTTTGAAGGATGAGGTCCCTGTGAAAATCACACCTTGTACCATATTTAGAGACTGGTGGGGGGAAATGGACACAGGAATTGTGCCAAGATGTGTACAGGCACGAAGTGCCACAGATTGGGCAGCTGAAGCAGTTTTGATAGCAACAAACCCGACCGCATCTTGCTCAGGGAGTCCACTTTGCCAAACTTGTCTTCAACGCTTTCCACAAAGAATAAGGGTTTGGTATTGGTGAAAGTATCCCCATCAGTCCTGGTGCAAACCAGATAACGGGGGAAAGGTTTCGCCCCTAGCCGACGGGCCTGACCCTCTTCCCAGGGGGTAGCCATGGAAGGGAAGACCGAAGGGGCAAGAGAAGCAGCACTCGAATAATCAGTTCCACACAGAGTGACGGCCGCAGAAGAACGGCCAGAGTTCTGGACCAATATGCATTTCATTTGCATAGCGTCCGCCCTGGTACCACCCACTCCGATCACAGGCTCTCCTCACGGGCGCCACGCAGCCACAGCAAGGGCCCTCTGGCACAGCGGCCATTGCCGGGAGTTCCCATGCCCCAGGGTGACGAGCAACCACTCCAAGGCTTGCATGAGGAGGTCACAGCTCAGGTATCAGAAGTGTGATCCCTGTGTGTTCATGGGGCTTAACCAAAAGGGTACATAGCGACCCACCACACGGGCTGGCTACCATGCTGGTTATGCACCCTAGCATCAGACAACAACGTGAAAGAAAAGGTGGAATGTACTAGGAGGGCACAAGTCGGAGACACTAGGTAAGGTGCTCTACCCCAAATGGCTCACACTACGGAAGAGAAATTTAGTAATGGATGTCAAACCCCAGAGGGGGAACAGGGAGTGCCAAAAGGAGGAGGTGATTATACAACAAAGCCAAATTGTAAAACCAACAGAACCAGGAGGATAGTGGGGGCCAACATAAGCAAGGACACCAAGAGAGGGAGATGAGAGGAGAGAGCGAGGGGAAAGGGGAAAGGAGGGGGAAGGGTAAGAAAATGCAGCCCTGGAAAGAAAGGAGGCTGCAATAGCTTGGGGCCCCGTGCTCGCCACGCACATATCCACAAAAGAGTTGTGGACCCCCTGGAGGGGTTACATGCTACAGAGCTACTTGAGAAACTACAGGATGAAGGTCGGTGACGTTGGTGAACATGGGGGAGGAAGATGGGCTGTTGGGAGCTGCTGAAATGCAAGGGGTGAACTTATGTTGTGGCCAACAGAGAGGGACGGCTGATAGGTTTCTCTAATACGAGTTGATGTTCGGTTACACAACTCGTAGTCTTCGCGATCTTGAGTGCGGCCAAGTGACAGCCGAAGTCAAAATGACGCAAGTTCATCTGCAGAATCTGTCGGGTCACGGAACTGTATCGCTATATGTGGATTAGTTTACGCATCTGAGCGTGATGTGAGAAGAGCTGGGTTAATAATGCATTTAGGATTTGAGATTACGTTTTTCATGTGTTGCTAGTAATTTGCAACTGGGTTATTCATATTAGGTGAGTTTATTTTATATCATTAAGGAGGACCGATCAGTAGCTTTATGTTTGCAATTAAACCTGTTATTGAAGTTTTGCAGAGAAAGAAGCAGAAATATTTTCGAATAATGATTACAGCCAACAAGCATTTGCGCAAATGTGGCAAAACGTTTCCACGATACTCTATACTTCGTATACAGAATGGTATCAAAGTGTAGCTCACGTCCTTGCTGTGCTTTCCCTGAGAATTTTTGTTTAATAACGTTTAATTCGCTGTCCTCAAGCATTTGACCGCAGAATCACCAGTTAAGTAAACTAAATCGTCATTACAATATCAGGGCGCAGAGCTGACACTGCACAGCTCGAACCCGAGTCACCTACAAGCCATATTTCTAATGAACACACTCGTACGTCAGCCCAGGGCGAATTACGTCGCACAATGAGGAAACTGATACTACCTGTAAGTCTGCAATCCAGCGAAGCTCAATGTACGCTACGTAGCGTCAGATATGGTCAGCACTTGTTTCAGGAAATTAGGAAATGCTTCCTTATTAACTACGTACAGTCCTAATACCTTAATGTCGGGATCACAAAGCTTACAGGGAAAGCTATTTCAGAACTATCACTTGTTTCGCACGTAAAATCTCACGCTGAACGAAGGCAGGAAGGAAGGTTAAACCCTCATGTCGGAATAATGAGTGTGTTATTAGAGACAGAGCAGGGCTATTTGAGCAAGAATCAGGAAGCAAGATGGCTAAATTCATTTCAAATAAACCGTCCAGCCATCTGCATCATGTCACTTATGGGAACAATTAAGAAGAAAAACCTGGATGGCTGCCACGAGACCTGAGTAGTCATAGAGAAAGCGAGTTCCGTGACTGAGGAGGGGCCTCTTCTGGGTAGGATACGAAGAACCATAAGCCGCTAACAACTATTTTGTTGAAGTTGCAGCTCGTTAACAGATCGAACAGCTATACAAAAAGCATTATCAAAATGTGAGCGGCACAGCATAACTTGTTAGGACGTCACTCTATACTCTCGTATTGTACTTCCCCCACATATTGTTCACGCTAAAACCCATAACAACACTGGTGCGTTGTCAGGACAGAGCGTCCGTTCTGCTACGGTACAGTTGACAGGTGCAGTGCAAGGGGCGAGTGTAGTGTAGCGGTAGCTGGTGACCTACTCCGAAACTGAAGGGAGCGGGACAGTACGATTCTTGTAGGCAAATCGTCGGAATAGGACTCAGATTCAACGTGAAAATCTTGCTGAGGATGGGCGAAATGCAATGCCATACCCAGCAGTAGTGGAACGGTGCCACTATTGCGACCAATAGCGCAGAAACGTGGATGATGCCGATCGGGAAATATAGTCATCGACGTCGACGACAGACTACAGTATTCAACCAATCGACCAACTGATTTGCAGCGATCTCAAGTTGCTTGGCTTGCCATAAGGTTTAACTTACTATCTGAAGCGCCCTCAGAAATGAGCTTGTGTGGAAGCAGATCGAAATTGGACACTGAAATAGACAGCTGCAGCCATACTTATGATGTGTGACTGTAATGTTGCGTCTCTGTGTTTTATGAACCGGAACAAAATTTAATAAGCATATTGAACCGAAACTGTGATGTACGCACTACTCAGCACTTCTAATCTTTCGCCGTATAGGTCAAGTTATCTGTCATCGCCCTACCAGTTTTTCTATATGCCACGTACGCTAGGACAGTGTAACCTGAAATTTAATAGCCTACTTTTTCTAAGATTTGTCACTGGCAATGCAATAACCAATATTCCCCCAAACTCGCCGAATACCAATTCCGTTGCACTTCCGTCTCGTGGAATGTGGAAGGTTTTTCTGTACTCCCATTGCATGCGCGATCATTTGAGCGGGAAGGAGTCTAAATTACAAAAGGGATATGAACTGACACATAACAGACCTGTGCTCTTATTTAACGGTTTAGTGTTAGGACTACATACTTATAGGTAGGCATATTTAGGAAGAGCCCTGCAGGAACCAGTAGCTTTGGCTATTAGAGCACGTCAGCTGAAGACTATCAGCATTTCTTCCTAACACCACGTGAGCTGTCAGAGGGTCTGGTGGTAGGAACGGCCACCCACCCCTCAGGAGCACGGTATAAGAATTGCAAAGAGCGAACTTTCTCATTACGTTTTCAAATTTAACCTAGCTGTTCCTCAGGCATTGTATACCAGTGCGGTAAGGGAGCAAAGATTTTGGTGTGTCCACTTTGCACCCATACTTTGAACGGACGACATGCTTAATGTGGAGTAATGAACGTGCCTTTTTCTCCCGGCATTCTAATTGTGCATGTCCTTGTTCCTTTTGAACTGCAGGGGATGCATACGTTTTCTTCCTGACGTAGAGTTACCACAGAACGTTATTCCATAGAACATTATGCAATGAAAATACGCAAAATGTCAACTCACTTACTGGTCTCTCGCCAATATTTTTCGATAATTCGACGTGCAAATGTGGCCAAAGTGATTTGTTTTACTAGTTCGAAAATCTGTTTTATCGAGTTCAAAAATTTCCACGCTTCCAGCCTATTATTAATTCGTCGCAATTTGTTATATTCATGATCGGTGTTGTATGTCTAGATATCAAGAGTGCAATGTGCTGCCTTTCTAAAATTTAGAGTGACCACTCACGGGAAACCACTGAATAATACTTTGAACATTACTTTCCACTTCTCTTAGTGTATGTATGTTTGATACAAATAGTGCTGTTGTCAGCAACTAAATCTGCTTGTAGTACGTTAGGCAGGAAGTCCTGTGGTTACGAGAAGTTGAGGACCTATCGTAAGCCTTGAGAAACCTCCGGAAGTGATTCTCGCTAGTCAGACGAACCTCGCCTGCATTGCTTGAATTATTGAACTGTGCGGAGAGATGTCATTGCTGTGAACCTGATGTTTCCGGGAAGCCATACAGCACTCCTTCGTCAATGGCCCGTCCAAACATTCTTCCCGAGGAACCTTACGTACTGACGACGTTTCGTCAGGTGTGAATCCACTTTAATGGGTCAACACATGATATCGCTAACCTCAATGACCCCAGCCCTTCATTTATTTAGGTTTGTGCCCACTACCGGATACCTTCTGGAAGTATTTGCGACTGTGTTTACCTTGTCGAATCGACCTTACGAAGCTTTGGTACTGTGTAATCACAGGAAGTTGTTACAGAATCTATTTGGCTTGCTATCTTACCTTTGTTCCGTAGCATAAGTAGTTTAACTGAGACGAAATAAGGGAAGGGTGTAACAATTTTGTTATGGTCCAGTTCAATGGTACATTTTGATGTGGTTTTAAAATGTGCCTATATAATATTATTCTAACTGATGACAGGTGATGACTAATATATATAACATGCAATATTTGTAACCCCCTGACTCAACCATGCATGGTTTAAAAGCTTTTTTACGAATGTTAGCCGAGTTTTATCTCGGCTTACTTTAAATGTGAAATGTCCATTATGAAACATGTCTGCCATATTACATACGCCTCCTTAATCAACCTGAAACTTTGTCTGAACGGAATATTGTGTGTGTATGTGGAGTGTTCTTTCTGACATATCCGATAGGAACAACACCATTTTGATCCTGCAGCGAAGACGTACTAAGACAAAGGAATTGCAGACATTCGCTGAAAGTAGGCATTGATTTACATTAATGGCTAAAGTTGAAGATTTGTATCGGACCGCTATTCGAACCGGGGTCTCCTGCTTACTAGGCAGATAACCTGATCACTAAGCCATCCAAGCCTACTGATCATAACTGCACTGTCTACACCAGCAAGCCTAACGTCAAACCCAAATTCGTAATTTATGCACACACACTGGAAGTGATACCGCAGATCGCGAGCCTACGGCATCTTGTCAAAACTAACAAGACGAGACGCATTTTGCGGCGGGTTGGTTCAGCCCCGGCACGAGAACACATCCGGGTCACGAGGCTGGAACTCGCCAATAGCCTGTTCACTCTCCACCTACGTATGGCTTCCTGTCTTCCAGCACACACTTGAGAAAGGATAGACGGCAATACTTTTGCTAATAGTGTGCTAATCAAGAAGAAGACCGCCGATAAGCAGTGAAACAAGTTCCTCCGCCTTCCATATGTGCGACAGCAAGAAGTTAAAACTTGCGCTGACAAGGTGGTCATATATCTGACGGAACGAGAAGTGTATGAGCCAACTGTTTCGGTGCTGTCGAAAGGCCTGAATTTCGGCCGGGTCCAAAGCCGTTGCCAAAACGCGGAATAATCAGTGGTGTGGAACATACCATGATGACGTCCCTTGGATGTTGCAGAAGAAGTAAGGAGAGAGATTTGCAAAGTACTTGAGAAGGCAGAATTACCGAAGAACAACATTTTAGCTTCACAGCACAAGGCAGTACGGGTACTTCGGGAAGACAAGGATATAGAGGTCATAACAGCGGACAAAGGGAATGTGACAGTGCTGATGAAGTCGGAACATTATTGGCAAAAAATCGACACCCTCCTGCAACATCCTGCTTACGAAGAAGTGGGAAGGACGCGACTGCATCACTGACACGCAAGACTATTGAGTTGCTCTATTACTCAGAAATAGACAAGAACACTACCAGGAGACTGTACCCGAGGGCACTAGTACCATCACGCCTCTATGGACTACCAAAGATTCACAAGGAGGACGTTCCATTACGTCCGATTTTTAACGCTATAAACGCGCTCACATACGGCATTGCCAAATATCTGGCAGAGGTGTTGAAACCATTCGTAGAGAAGTGTCACACGATGTGAAGAACTCGGCGGGATTCGTGAAGGTACTGTAAGAAATGCGTTTGGATGAAGAAGATCCATTAGTCATCTTCGATGTGACCATTATTCTCACGGGTGGCACTGGAAGATTCTCTAGCACTGCTCGACCGACACTTCGATGAGGACATAGGCAGACACTTTCGGCATGTACTAACCACCACCTACTTCAAATGTGGTGGGAAATTCTACGAGCAAATAAATGTAGTTGCTATGGGTTCCCCCTTAGCAGCAAACATGGCTAACTTAAACGTGGAATACTTCTACGAGGTAGCATTGGACACGGCTCAACTGAAACCGAAAGCATTTTACAGATATGGGGATGACACCTTTGTGGTATGGCCACATGGTGAAGATGAACTACTCGAGCTCCTGCAGCACCTCAACGGTATACATGAGTACATCAAGTTTACCATGGAGCTAGAGAAAAACGGAAGCCTACCCTTCCTGGACCTCCCGGTTACTATAAACGTAGGACGCACGCTGGGACATTCGGTACACAGGAAGGAAACACTTACGGACCAATAACTCTTGGAGCTGTCACCATCCAGCGCAGCGCAGCTCTGTACGTAACACCTTGGTACACAGGGGCGAGGTCCATTTGCGACAGGAAGAGCTTACCGAGTGAATTACAACATCTAAAGGAGACCTTCAGAAGAAACGGCTACAGCGAAAAACTAATAGAGCTTTGAGGAATGATAAGAAGAGAGGAGGAGAGAGACCACAGGACGACGACTCAACAAATTCTGCGTTCCTGCCGTACGTGGGACCGACAACGAAGATCGCAAGGATGCTTAACCATCACTAAGCGAAGACCGTCTTCCAAGCAACAAAGAAAATCAAAGATATTCTTGGATCGACCGAAGACCCACTAGGATTAATGACATCGGGTGTTTATAGAATTGGATGCGGATGTGGAATGCAGTACATAGGGCACACGCAACGTTGCATTACACAGCGTCTTCGACAGCTTGGTAAGTCCGCGGTGGCGGAACACAGCATTCCTTCGAGTTTGAAGAAACGAAGTTGTGAAACTCAGGCGGATTTTGGGATTCGGTGAAAAAAGAAACGGTAGAGATTCGTCTGCACGAAAATTTAATTCCTCGAGAGAGTGGATACCATCTCAGTACAGCTTGGGATCCTACAATTAGGAAAATACGGCATGAACGCTCCAGTCCGAAGGGGTCCGCAGCCGGCGCTGATACGAACGGACACCGGAAATCGACGCCCGCACGCGCGTCCCGCCCCATCACCACCACCAGTGGCGCCAAGCGCCCGGTGAGATTCTGCTGGCACGTGATTGGTCGGCGCCCAGAATCTGATAGCGATCCAGCCACTACAAAGGCGTGTGACAGACAGGATCAGTCCACCTGGTCATCCGTAGGCTACAAAAGGTTTTAGATGACACAGAAACTTGCGCCCGTCGCTGGCGCATCACCATCAACTCCGAGAAGACGCAGGCAATGCTGATTACCCGCAGCCTCGGAAGGCGCGAACCTCCTCAACGTCCCCCCCTCCACCTTCACCTAAATGGAATCCAACTCCCCTGGCGCAGAACCGCCAAGTACCTTGGCGTAACCTTGGACTCTCGTCTTACGTGGAAACCCCACATAGACAAGGTCCACAGGAAGGTCTGCGCCAGAATGTCCATCCTATACCCTATCCTGAACACAACCAGCTCCCTTCCCTGCCCAGTAGCAGTAAATGTTTACCAGGCCCTGATCCGGCCAGTAATGGAGTATGCGTGCCCTGTCTGGGGATACGCGGCAAAGCAGCACCTGGACAAACTCCAGAGGCTGCAGAACCGCGCCCTCAGAAGGGCACTGCATCTACCTCTTGGATTCCCCACAGACGACCTGCACGCCGCAGCCGAAATCCCACTCCTGAGAGAGCGTTTCCAGGATCTGGCAAGGGCCTTCTATGAGGGTTCTTCCAGATCCGGAAACGCGCTCATCCACTCCCTAGGTCGGTATGACATGTCCCGCGATAAGCATAAGCGCCCTATGACGATCTTCGACGATTAAGTCGAAGAGAAAATCCCAATACCCAATCCCTAACCCAGTTCCTTCCCATATAACACCAATCTTTTCGCCTACCTCAGGCAAGTACCAGATTCACTCACAACAAACATCACAAGTCACAGACACCAAAAAACTGTAGAAAAATCACACACACACGTACACAGGGGAGTAAAAGCCGAAAGGCTACAGACTCCCCCTCACACTTCCCCAAAGAGGGGAAAGTAACAGATGTGAGCAGCAGCAGGCAGGATCAGTCCAGTCGCTCGGTGACAGTCGTACTGTGCAGTGATCGCGTGCGGAGCTGCAGGAGCACATACGATACTACACCGAGCCATAGGGACCTGCTTGCGGGTTACGTCTCGAGGGTGCGTAAAGCTTTGAAACTTACGCATACCAAGGACGCAGGAGTGGCCAACTGAGTTTTTGTTAAAACACAGTTTGGCGCTCAGCATCATCTGAGGGCAAAGCAACCTCAGGAAGTTATTTAAGCAGCATTGTCGTGCTTTTCGCCGCTGCGAAAATGCCTTGTGCAGGTGATGCCTTGGGGTCGAAGCGGTCTTCCGCTGTCGACAAAAGGCGCGTCTTGTTGTTGCCGCGGGCCGCGTCTCCGGCCGTTTCGAGCGCCCCAGCTGCCGCAGAGCCATGCTCTGCCCCCCCCCCCCCAAGGTTGGGGAAAACGTGGGCCACGACCTGGCAGCCGGCCGCGGAACTGCAGAGATGGTTTCCGCCGCCGCCGATCAGACCTCCGCGTCCACTAGAAAAGTAGGGCCAGCAATGCAGCCGGGCCACCTAACGGTGTCAACGATGGCTGTAACTGGCACCCCCTTGGCACCAGCCCCACTTCCCGCTCCGGACATGGCGAGAAACACAGCAAACAATGCAGTCATACACAACACACCGACATCGAAATATATAGTCAGTACTTGCAATCCTGCCCCTCCTAACCTCGTCCTATCTCCGCTCCTGCTTGCCCACGCCACCGGCACACTTCCCGAGTATCTTACGTCCATGAAGAATGGCAAGCAGATGCCCCGTCTGCCGACCAAAATCCTCCCCAAACCCACCCCCTCGTCTCAGTCTTCCACCCGCTCCAAATACCTTAAATCCCCCCCACTCAAGTCCACCACATCCAACCAGCGGCGTGTAAGAAAGGACAGGAAGGAGAAGCACTCCAAGGGGAAGAAGAAATCCACCACCCCCACCTCAACCGCTTCCACACCCTCTGAGGAGCCACCGCCCCCGACAGCACCTGTCGTCGCACTGGGAGGGGACCAGGAAACACCGGTACTGGAAGGGAACCGCGTAACGGGGCAGGATGCGGATGGTTTCGTGCTGGCGAAGAAAACGTTTCGCCAGCCGAAGCTTCCGCCGGCTCGGGGAGTGGAACCCACCCCGAATAGATTTCAGGCGGTTGCTGATGAGCCAGAGACAACAGAAAACACAACACAAGCACAGAACCACGTCGCCCACCACCTCCCCCCGATGGTAGCAGAGTTTGCACAAAGCTATGAAGAGCTCTTCGAGCTGTTGAAGGCAGAAATCGGGGGAGGCAGTTTCCAGGCAAAACCTGCTGGTGGAGACAAGATCAAAATCACACTAAACACACTTGAAAACTACACAACAGTCAAAACGCTTTTTAAAAACAAAAACATACCACACTACACGTTCCCCACAAGTAAAACAAGGAACAGAAACATAGTGATAAGGGACCTCCCAAGACGAGTGTCCCCCCAGGCAATCAAAACAGATTTGACTGCCCAGGGGTACGTCGTCAAGGCGGTCCAACAGATGGGCAACATAAACAGTAAGTGGCCACTATACCAGGCAACACTCCCGGACATCCCCCAGAACAAAAGGGAGATAAGAATGGATTTGTCTGTGCCTGTCACCACTGAACCACTGCGCCGTAAGAACAAGACGGTGCAGTGCTTCAGGTGTCAGGGCCTTAACCACATCGCCGCCTACTGCACCATGCCAGTAAGGTGCAGAAGTGCGCCGAGGCACACGACACAAGAACATGCACACTTCTACACACGGACCCACAAATAAGGTGCGCGCTGTGTGGCAAAAACCACACTGCGGGTTACCAAGGTTGTGAGGTCCACAAACGACACACACAACAGGCAAAGGGCGCAAAGGCTGCCCCCCACACACACACAAACAAAACACCATAAACCCACCAAGACACAAGAAAACAAACCATGGCAACACACATGGACAAGCCCTGGGTAAAACCAAGGCTGGACACACCGAGGGCGACTTATGCGAAGTGGTTTCTCCTCCGAGGAACCATGAAAGCGTAGCCCAATCATCACAACACCAGACACTATCACGAGAACAACTCCGGGAAACACACAGCAACAATGACCAGGTCCACCATGACGGAGGAAGCCCCAGGGAACCCCACACACACACACACTCCCCCCCCCCCCCCATGGATCAGCTGTTAGGCGTAATGGTGCAGACCATGAACCTCGTCATGGAAATGATGAAGGAATTCAGGGAAGCCCAGAAGCAGAAAAAACAGGTCCTCGTCGCCCTTCAGGCAACAGTCCAGCAGTCGCTCCCCTCTGCGACTTCCTCAGTAGTATCAACACCCCATCATGAATAGACGACCAAATATTCAAGCCCTGACAATCTGCGTCTTTAACGCAGACGGCATTGTTAATCGACATATGCATGATGGGGGAAACCCACCTAAAACCGGGAGTAAAAGCGACAGTTCCCAACTACATTAGCTACCGTAAAGACAGGCCAACCCAAGGCGGAGGAGGGGCCATATATGTAAAAAGAGGGATCCCCCACCACCAGGTATTCTTACCAGCTACCAACAAAATCGAAGCAGTGGCGGTGGAAGTAACCACTGCCACTGGACCCCTAACAATTGTTGCAGTCTACCGACCCCCACATGACCAGATAGATGAAAGAGACATAGCTACTCTAGGGCAAATTGAAGGCAAACTCATAATAGGGGGAGACTTCAATGCCAAATATCCTGATTGGAATTCTAGAGTAACCTCCAGAGCAGGCGCTAAACTGCAACAACTAGCGCGCACCCACCTCTTCGAAACATGGGGTCCAGTCGAGCCCACACATTTTCCAAAAAATGGAGGCAGGCCCGACGTGATAGATATAGCTCTCACCAGGAGGATCGCAGGGTTTGTGGCCGCAAGGACAATCAACAGAATGTCCTCCGACCACAACCCGGTGATTCTGGAGGTCGATGTGGGAGAATGGGTTGCACTCCCACGGTACCAGACGTCGTACAAACGTACAGACTGGGAGCGATGCCAAGAAACTGTCGCCTCTGATATCGCTCGCGCTCCGCCACCTACTGCCGAAACAGTAGAACAAGCGCTACAAGACCTAACAGGCAGCATCTTGCAGGCAGCGGAAGATGCCACCCCTCCACAAAGGGATGGCCCACCGCCGCAAATACAGCTCCCGGAACACTTGCTAGCTCAAATTCGACATAAGAACAGAGTAGCAAAAGAGTGGAAGATCACCAGAAATCAGGCCACCAGGAGGCTGCTCAATCGTCTACAGAGAGAACTGAAGGTAGCGCTCAATGAGCACAGAAACCAGCAATGGCAAAACCGCCTCACAGCTCTCAAAGTAGACGATCATACACTATGGCAAGCGACAAAACAGTTTACAAAACGACGCGCTAGGATGCCGCCACTGCATGGCGAGCAAGGACTGGTCTACAGCCATGCTGGAAAGGCCAACGCCCTCGCCGACTCTTTCGAGAAGCAGTTCCAAGCGGCAGAACCCCAGGATGAAGAGTATGAAGAGGTAGTCAGTCGTCAACTGGCCGTCTTCCTCAATGCCGAGGAGGACCCAGAGGACGAACCCATACTTTTTGCCCCCGAGGACGTGGCAAGAGTAATCAGGTCCCTCCCTACAAAAAAGGCGCCAGGGCACGACAGTGTCACATACCAGTTAGTCAAGAAACTCCCACCCACAGCGATCACACACCTCGCGAACGTCCTCAACGAGATTACTCGATCCCTTGTTTTCCCAGCTTGCTGGAAACATGCGGAAGTGGTTGCGATACTCAACCCAGGGAAAGACCCTCTATTCCTGCAGCACTACAGGCCGATTAGCCTCTTGCCAACTCTCAGCAAGATCTATGAGCGCCTCCTGCTAAAACCCATACAGGAACGTATTACCAGACAGCTGCTCATGCCGGATTTCCAATTTGGGTTTCGGCAGAACCACTGCCCCACAACAGGTCATGAGAGTGGTTGAAGCAGCCACAGAAGTCTTCAACCACAGAGGCTACTGCAGGATAGTGCTACTAGATGTAGCCAAAGCCACTGACTCAGTATGGCATAGAGGGCTACTATACAACTTGTACACGCAAGGACTCCCCGTAAGCATAGTTAAGCTGATCAAAAGCTATCTCACGAATAGGACTTTCTCTGTCAAAGTAGAAACTGCCACCTCCACCAAAAGGCGTATTCGTGCCGGGGTGCCACAGGGATCGGCCCTGGGGCTTGTTATGTACAGTCTGTACACTGCAGACACTCGAATTACCCCCTGGTGCACACTGCACAGTATGCAGACGACACAACCTTCTACAAAAGAAATGCGAACAAGGATCTGGTCATCCGTAGGCTACAAAAGGTTTTAGATGACACAGAAATTTGGCCAGTCGCTGGCGCATCACCAATTCTGCGAAGACACAGGCAATGCTGATTACCCTCAGGCTCGGAAGGCGCGAACCTCCTCGACGTCCCCCCCTCCATCTTCACCTAAATGGAACCCTACTCCCTGGCGCAGAACCGCCAAGTACCTTGGCGTAACCTTGGACTCTCATCTCACGTGGAAACCCCACATAGACGAGGTCCATAGGAAGGTCTGCGCCAGAATGTCCATCCTACACCCAATCCTGAACTCAACTAGCTTCCTTCCCTGCCCAGTAGCATTAAACGTGTACCACGCCCTGATCCGGCCGGTCATGGAATATGCGTGCCCTGTCTGGGGATACACGGCTAAGCAGCACCTGGGCAAACTCCAGAGGCTGCAGAACCGCGCCCTCAGGAGGGCATTGCATTTACCTCTCGAATTCCCCATAGATGATCTGCACGCCACAACTGAAATCCCACTTCTGAGAGAGCGTTTCCAAGATGTGGCAAGGGCTTTCTATGAAGGCTCTTCCAGATCAGGAAGCGCCCTCATCCACTCCCTAGGTCGGTATGACATGTCCTGCAAGAAGCACAAGCACCCCATGATGATCTTCGACGATTAAGCCTAAGAGAAAATCCCAATACCCAATCCCTTAATCCTCTTCCTTCCTATATAACACCAATCATCTCCCCTGCCTCAGGCAAGTACCAGGCACAAACAGAATAATCATCACATTTCACAAACACCAAAAAACTACAGAAATAATTACACACACGTACACGGGGGAGTAAGAGCCGGAAGGGTACAAACTCCCCCTCACACTTCCCCAAAGAGGGGAATAACCAATGAGAGCAGTAGCTTGCTCGGTGCCAGTTGTACTGTGCGGTGATCGCGTACGAAGCTGCAGGAGCACTTACGAAACTACACCGAGCCATAGGGACCAGCTTGGGGGTTATGTCTCGAGGGTGCGTAACGCTTTAAAACTAGCGCATATCAAGGGCGCAGGGGCGACCAACTGCGTTTTTATTAAAATACAGTTTGGCGCTCAGCACCCTCCGAGGGCAAAGCAGCCTCAGAAAGAATTTAGAACAGTATTGTGTTTGTCGCCGCTGCAGGATGTCTTATGCAGGTTATGCCTTGGTTTCGAAGCGGTCTTCCGCTGTCGGTAGAAGGCGGGTCTTGTCTTGTTGCCAGGTGCCGCGTTTCCGGCCGTTTCGAGCACTCCAGCTGCTGCAGAGCCAAGTTCTGAACGCCCACCCCCCCTCCCCCCCCCCCCCCCCCAAAGGTTACGGAAAATGTGGGCCAGAGCCTGGAAGCCGGCTGCGGAACCGCAGATGTTTCTGCCACCGCCGCCCGGACCTCCGCGACCACTAATTCAATAGGGCCAGCAATGCAGCTGGGCGGTAATACACAATACGCCCACAACAAAATACATCGTCAGTACTTGCGACGCCACCCCTCCTCCCCTCGTCCCAAGTCCGCTCCTGCTTGCCGACGCAAGAAATTGTCTCGCCGTACACATCTTCGACCTAAATGGCAAGCAGAAGTCCCGTCAACCGACCAAAATCTTTCCCCAACCCGGAACTGCTACCTAATCCCATACTCGATCTCAGTTCCTCACATCCCCCCACTAAAGAGCACGTCCACGAAGCAGCGGCGTGCAAAGGAGGATAGGAAAGAGAAACAAAAAGAGCAGGAATCCCATCCCCAAACTCAAATCTCCTCCATACACCTGAGGAGCCCACGGTTCCTGAGCCAACGACAGCACCTGTCGTCACCCTGGAAGGGAACCAGGAAACTGCTGCCCTGGAAGGGAACTGCGAAACTGGGGAGGACTCAGGGTTTTTGCTGGCGAGAAAAACCTTTCGCCTACCGAGACTACCTGCTCAGGGAGTGGATCCCATCCCAAACAAGTTTCAGGCTGTGGCTGATATGTGTGACGAAACACGAGAAACACCAGCACAGCGTCACACTACACACGACCTCCAACCGATCGTCGTGGAGTTTGCCGCAACTACGAGGAACTCCATGACATGATGAAACCACAACTGAAGGGGGATAAATTTACAGTAAAACCAACAGTGGGAGGGGGGGGGGGAGTGGGCGGCACAAAAAGAATACTCCACACAACATCGAAAACTACAACACCATCAGAAAGGCCCTCAGACAAAAATGTACCCCATTACACATTCCCCACCACCAAGACAAGGAACAAAAACATTGTCATTAGGGACCTCCCCATACGGCTCTCAACCCAGGCAGTCAAAACAAACCTGACAGCCCAGGGATTTGTAGTCAAAGCAGTGGAGCAGATGGGTAAAAATGGGCCAGAAAGGAAGTCGCCACTATTCCAGGTTACTGTGCCAGACACACCGCAGAACAGGCGCAAGATAAAAGCTGTTCTGGCAGGCCCTGTCACCACGGAGCTGCTCCTCCGCAACAACGAGGTTGTGCAGTGCTTCAGGTGTCAGACTGGATCACATTGTCACCCACGACCAGATGCTCGTGCACTGTAGAAAATGCGAAGAACCCCACGACATTAGCACTTGCACAGTAAAACACATGGACCCGCAGGTAAGGTGCGCGCTGTGTGGGGAAAAACCACACAGCAGGGTACCCATGCTGCGAGATCCACAAAAAAACACACACACGAAAACAAGACACACCTGCCCCATCAAGCCACACACACACACACACACACACACACACACACACACACACACACACAACCTGTGTAAAACCAAGGCCTGACAGTCCTAGGGCAACATATGCAGAACTGGTCTCTCCACCAAGCAGGCACGAAAACGTCGACAAATCGGTTCAAGCCCCATCAACACCAGAGAGACACTCATGAACAACACCGGGAAAAACAACAGCAACCAGGTCCACCAAGACAAAGGAAGCTCTAGGGGAACCCCAATCACACTGCACCCCATTGGATCAATTGTTAGGCATTATGGTGCAGACTATAAACCCCATCACAGAACTGATGATGGAATTCAGGGAGGCCCTGAAGCAGAGCAATCGTATCCTCGTTGCCCTTCAGGCACCAGTCCAGCCGTCGCTGCTTCTGAGACTTTCTCAGTAGTTACAAAAATTGCCATATTAAGAGGCTAATCCATTTGGACCAGTAAAAACTGATGTAGATTTTAAATCGACAACATTGGAGGTGGACTGGTGGGTATATTTATTTCTTTTTCAGTTGGCTTCAGTGTGGGATCCTGCCCACTCGTGTAACATAGGGTGTCTAGTAAGATATTTTCTCTGATAACTAGAAAACATAGAACCTGACCATATTAATGAAGTTTGTTACAGTAATTGGCAATACTTAACTTTGCCTTTTTTCACATTGAAGTGTCGCGAACAATTGGCGACAAGCAAATAATCAACGACCATCGCTATATAAAATTTCCATGCTGACAACTAATATAAGGCACAAGTCTCATCTAAACAGTTAGGCACTGACGTCTCCCCCACTTTCACCGTCTCAGAGGCTGCAGTAGCGGCGCTAATATTCCCTTCAGATGGAGGTCGCCGCTGCCGTCGTGGTGGTGGTGCGGTCCTAGTCAGCGTACTATTGACGTCTCACAGCTTTCTTTACAGTTACGTTTCATGCCGACGTTGAAGCACTTGATGTTACGCCGGAACATCAAGCAGAGGGTTACTCGTATCCAGCATACTACGCGGGTAGAAGGCGGCGTTGATGTTGTGACGGACGGAAGAAATATGAGTAGGGGATATCATGTTAATTTTACCGAATAGAGTGTAATTACATCGATACAGTATGTAATGACAGTGAAAGTAAACGAGTGGGGAAAGTACTGTTACAGCACGTTGAAAGGTGGCTACCCTGAGCCACCGCGCCAGAGATTGCGCCAAAGAGTATCATTCAGCCGCCTCCACTGGCAGTTCTTGTCGAGAAGTCGTAGTAGGCAGTTCTTGTCGAGAAGTCGTGGTGGAGAGTGCTTGTTGAGATGTAGCAGTGGTGAGTCGTTGTTGAGAAGTTCCCATGGAGAGTGCTTGTTCAGAACTTGTAGTATTGTTTTGATGGGCTAGACATCAGATGTTGTTGGATTGGGGATGCTGTAATGATCAGTGTGCTTTTCGTCAATATATATGAAGGTAAAAAATTCCTTTTTTGTATTATTTCAATGTCTTAAACAATAATGCCTCTTGGTCACAGGTTCAGTCAACAAAGCATCTGGCTCGTGTTCTTGTATTACACTGTATTTCTGGTTTCTATGTGCAATTATAGTATTTCTGTTTTTTTTAATTACTTCAGTATAAATGGTGTTTAAAATATCTGGTCTTATTGAGGAAGAACCGTGCCAGATGTGTACGTTGAATCACACTTCCACACACAGAACAGCTACACTTGTGTTTTGTTGTTTCCTAGGTTTTATAGTTGCTGGGGACTTAATTAATTAAGTGAGTTAACGGAAGTTTTCTTTCGTTCTTTGTTGTTATTCTATGCAGTCAGATTGCGTACTATACCAGACAGGGCCAACCGGTTACGAGACTTCGTAATCTTACAGTCAGCTACTAAAATTAAAATTGATTAGCATTTTATTTAATTAAGCCCCCATGCAACGTGCATGGCCCCAGCACGCAGCGGACAATTAGTTCGTTGATCGCATATGAAATCTCTGCGTTGGACGGAGCGGAGCTGACTACTGCTGAGCGTGATGAGGTTGCTACTACGGTCAATATGTATTTTGGTGAAACAACATGAATAGGCTTTAGTCGGTGGGAGGAACTCATGGTGGGGTAGACAGTTTTATTGAGGTATTCAGCTACGAAGTTAGTGGATAAGCAGACACGTATTGTCCAGGAAGACAAGGGCAAAATGGATGGCAGTATGTGGACCAAGTCCAATTTTTCGACGACTATTAGACTGAGCAGTATAACAGGGACCCTACAACCAAGCATGCAGTTATGTTAAAGGCTCTGAAGACTAGGAAAGTCTTTCCTCTATGATCTGAAGCAAAGGAAAAAGCTAACATTGCAATCCACAAGTTTGGAAAGGGGGGGGGGGGGGGGAGACGCCAATACGGTATTGATAAAGTCCTATCAATTTATATGAGCATCTCCTTCACCAAATTAATCTGTGTCGGTAACAGGGAGCAGGTTATTAAGAAGGTACAAATGTCTGACCTGGGGTAAATGCAAGCCATCTTTGAACGTTACGTATATGTACACTAACATTCCCATCCATGTGGTCCAGAACGATATTTGCCACAATTTGAGACCCCCACAATTGCTAGCCTGCAGGTGAAATTACCGATATGCTTTTGATTCTGGACTCAGTCTTACACGTAATTATCTTTAAGTTTATCGTCATATGTACTTTCAAACAACGTGTGGGTATGGGGTTTCCTTCGGCGAACTGCCTAGCAAATATTTTTATGACCAAGCTCTATCATGACGCCTTAAGTATTACCGATGCATGAAGGTAATACTGTGATGTGTAGCTATCTCGATTAATCATTACTCTATAGATATTCAAAGAGAAAAATTGTTGGGATTTCCTTGTGGACTTTAATAGTTTGCATGCAAACGTCCAGTTCACCATATAACATAGCGAGGGAGGCAGGTTACCTTATTTGGATATGAATATTTCCCTAAAGGGCTCCGACGTGGAATTCCATGTTTTCGAAAAAATCATGCACTACTGATACAATTAATCAGTTAAAGCCAGGTACAGGACTTGAGAAGAACGGGAGTCAGAAGATGGAGACGCAATGCAGCCGGAGAGGAGAGTGGGCGGGGATCGTCCAGGGGGCCAAGACCCCATGAGGGCTGCAGCGGCATGGAGAGTGCGTGAGTTGTTGTTTTGCGCCCTAAAACCACAAACAAACAAAAAAAAATTTCTATGGTCATCAGCGCCCAGCCCGTGACGTAGGAAACAGGAAAAAAACGAAATTTAAAATCAGCAGCAAGGGGAACTAAGTCATAAAATTTGAGAAACTAAAGGCAGAAGGAATGCTTAAAAATCCACTATAGAAAGGGGTTGGTTGTCCCAAAAAAAAAAAAAAAAAAAAAAAAAAAAAAAAAAAAAAAAAAAAAAAAAAAAAATCAAATGACTGACGTCATTTCACTGTCACTAATAAACTGTAGAACGCGGTCAGCTGAGCGCGTGTCATCTGCTAAAATCAACGATAGATCAGGCGATAGCTGTAGACGTGAGCGTAACGGATTAAAATGTTGTTGTTGTTGTTGTGGTCTTCAGTCCTGAGACTGGTTTGATGCAGCTCTCCATGCTACTCTATCCTGTGCAAGCTTTTTCATCTCCCAGTACCTACTGCAACCTACATCCTTCTGAATTTGCTTAGTGTATTCATCTCTTGGTCTCCCTCTACGATTTTTACCCTCCACGCTGCCCTCCAATACTAAATTGGTGATCCCTTGATGCCTCAGAACATGTCCTACCAACCGATCCCTTCTTCTGGTCAAGTTGTGCCACAAACTTCTCTTCTCCCCAATCCTATTCAATACTTCCTCATTAGTCATGTGATCTACCCATCTAATCTTCAGCATTCTTCTGTAGCACCACATTTCGAAAGCTTCTATTCTCTTCTTGTCCAAACTATTTATCGTCCATGTTTCACTTCCATACATGGCTACACTCCATACGAATACTTTCAGAAATGACTTCCTAACACTTAAATCTATACTGGATGTTAACAAATTTCTCTTCTTCAGAAACGCTTTCCTTGCCATTGCCAGCCTACATTTTATATCCTCTCTACTTCGACCATCATCAGTTATTTTGCTCCCCAAATAGCAAAACTCCTTTACTACTTTAAGTGCCTCATTTCCTAATCTAATTCCCTCAGCATCACCCGACTTAATTAGACTACATTCCATTATCCTTGTTTTGCTTTTGTTGATGTTCATCTAATATCCTCCTTTCAAGACACTGTCCATTCCATTCAACTGCTCTTCCAAGTCCTCTGCTGTCTCTGACAGAATTACAATGTCATCGGCGAACCTCAAAGTTTTTATTTCTTCTCCATGAATTTTAATACCTACTCCGAATTTTTCTTTTGTTTCCTTTACTGCTTGCTCAATATACAGATTGAACAACATCGGGGAGAGGCTACAACCCTGTCTTACTCCCTTCCCAACCACTGCTTCCCTTTCATGTCCCTCGACTCTTATAACTGCCATCTGGTTTCTGTACAAATTGTAAATAGCCTTTCGCTCCCTGTATTTTACCCCTGCCACCTTTAGAATTTGAAAGAGAGTTTTCCTGTCAACATTGTCAAAAGCTTTTTCTAAGTCTACAAATGCTAGAAACATAGGTTTGCCTTTCCTTAATCTTTCTTCTAAGATAAGTCGTAAGGTCAGTATTGCCTCACGTGTTCCAGTGTTTCTACGGAATCCAAACTGATCTTCCCCGAGGTTGGCTTCTACTAGTTTTTCCATTCGTCTGTAAAGAATTCGTGTTAGTATTTTGCAGCTGTGACTTATTAAGCTGATAGTTCGGTAATTTTCACATCTGTCAACACCTGCTTTCTTTGGGATTGGAATTATTATATTCTTCTTGAAGTCTGTGGGTATTTCGCCTGTTTCATACATCTTGCTCACCAGATGGTAGAGTTTTGTCAGGACTGGCTCTCCCACGGCCGTCAGTAGTTCCAATGGAATATTGTCTACTCCGGGGGCCTTGTTTCGACTCAGGGCTTTCAGTGCTCTGTCAAACTCTTCACGCAGTATCATATCTCCCTTTTCATCTTCATCTACATCCTCTTCCATTTCCATAATATTGTCCTCAAGTACATCGCCCTTGTATAGACCCTCTATATACTCCTTCCACCTTTCTGCTTTCCCTTCTTTGCTTAGAAGTGGGTTTCCATCCGAGGTCTCGATATTCATACAAGTCGTTCTCTTATCTCCAAAGGTCTCTTTAATTTTCCTGTAGGCGGTATCTATCTTACCCCTAGTGAGATAGGCCTCTACATCCTTACATTTGTCCTCTAGCCATTTTGCACTTCCTGTCGATCTCATTTTTGAGACGTTTGTATTCCTTTTTGCCTGTTTCATTTACTGCATTTTTATATTTTCTCCTTTCATCAATTAAATTCAATATTTCTTCTGTTACCCAAGGATTTCTACTAGCCCTCGTCTTTTTACCTACTTGATCCTCTGCTGCCTTCACTACTTCATCCCTCAAAGCTACCCATTCTTCTTCTACTGTATTTATTTCCCCCATTCCTGTCAATTGCTCCCTTATGCTCTCCCTGAATCTCTGTACAACCTCTGGTTCTTTTAGTTTATCCAGGTCCCATCTCCTTAAATTCCAACCTTTTTGCAGTTTCTTCAGTTTTAATCTACAGGTCATAACCAATAGATTGTGGTCAGAGTCCACATCTGCCCCTGGAAATGTCTTACAATTTAAAACCTGGTTCCTAAATCTCTGTCTTACCATTATATAATCTATCTGATACCTTTTAGTATCGCCAGGGTTCTTCCATGTATACAACCTTCTTTCATGATTCTTAAACCAAGTGTTAGTTATGATTATGTTGTGCTCTGTGCAAAATTCGACCAGGCGGCTTCCTCTTTCATTTCTGTCCCCCAATCCATATTCACCTACTATGTTTCCTTCTCTCCCTTTTCCTACACTCGAATTCCAGTCACCCATGACTATTAAATTTTCGTCTCCCTTCACAATCTGAATAATTTCTTTTATTTCATCATACATCTCTTCAATTTCTTCATCATCTGCAGAGCTAGTTGGCATATAAACTTGTACTACTGTAGTAGGTGTGAGCTTCGTATCCATCTTGGCCACAATAATGCGTTCACTATGCTGTTTGTAGTAGCTTACCCGCATTCCTATTTTCCTATTCATTATTAAACCTACTCCTGCATTACCCCTATTTGATTTTGTGTTTATAAACCTGTAGTCACCTGACCAGAAGTCTTGTTCCTCCTGCCACCGAACTTCACTAATTCCCACTATAACTTCAACCTATCCATTTCCCTTTTTAAATTTTCTAACCTACCTGCCCGATTAAGGGATCTGACATTCCACGCTCCGATCCGTAGAACGCCAGTTTTCTTTCTCCTGATAACGACATCCTCTTGAGTAGTCCCCGCCCGGAGATCCGAATGGGGGACTATTTTACCTCCGGAATATTTTACCCAAGAGGACGCCATCATCATGTAATCATACAGTAAAGCTGCATGCCCTCGGGAAAAATTACGGCTGTAGTTTCCCCTTGCTTTCAGCCGTTCGCAGTACCAGCACAGCAAGGCCGTTTTGGTTATTGTTACAAGGCCAGATCAGTCAATCATCCAGACTGTTGCCCTTGCAACTACTGAAAAGGCTGCTGCCCCTCTTCAGGAACCACACGTTTGTCTGGCCTCTCAACAGATACCCCTCTGTTGTGGTTGCACCTACGGTACGGCTATCTGTATCGCTGAGGCACGCTAGCCTCCCCACCAACGGCAAGGTCCATGGTTCATGGGGGGGGGACGGATTAAAATAGGGGCATTCAATTAAAAGGTGTCTGACCGTCCACAGCTGAGAGCAGTGGGGACAGAGTGGGGGAGGATCACCGCTTAAAAGATGTCGATGGCTAAAAAGACAGTGCCCTATCCGGAGTCTAGCTAAAATTACCTCCTCCCGACGATGCGTTCGGGAGGAAGAGGTCCAAGCGCAAGGAAGGGCTTTCACTTCCCGCAATTTATTATGGGGAAGTGTTGACCAATGCGCATGCCATAAATGAGCAACTTGGCGACATAAACCGCTCCGTAGATCGGTAAACGGAAGAGACTGAATAGCTGGCCGAGGAAGAGAGACTGCAGCCTTGGCCGCTATATCGGCCGCCTCATTCCCACAGATACCAGCGTGTCCCGGGAGCCAGAGGAACGCCACTGAGACGCCCCCCAGGTGGAGCAAGCGCAGACAGTCCTGAATCCGGTGGACCAGAGGGTGCACAGGGTAAAGAGCTTGGAGACTGAGGAGAGAGCTGAGAGAATCTGAGCAGATTACGTACTGTATCCGCTGATGGCGGCGGATGTAGTGGACAGCCTGGAGAACAGCGTAAAGCTCCGCAGTATAAACCGAACACTGGTCGGGAAGCCGAAAGTGATTTGGGGTGTCGCCAACAATATAGGCACTCCCTACACCTAACGATGTTTTCGAGCTGTCGGTGTAAATAAATGTGGCTTCCGTCATTTGTGCACATAGAGCTGCAAATGCCCGACGGTAAACAAGTGTAGGGGTACCATCCTTGGGAAATTGACATAGGTCTCTGAGCAAGTCGATCCGGGGACGGAGCCAAGGCGGTGCTGTACCCCAAGTTGTCAAGAAGGTTTTAGGAAAGCGGAAGGAGAGAGAATGGAGCAGTTGACGGAAGCGGACTCCCGGGGGTAGTAGGGAGGAGGAGCGGCCTGCATACCCGACATCAAAGGAGGTGTCGAAAAAAAGGTCATGGGCTGGATAAGCAGGCTTGGAAGACAGATGGCTAGCATAACGACTCAGAAGGACTGCCCGCCGATTGGACAGCGGAGGTTCAGCAGTCTCAGCATAAAGGCTTTCCACAGGGCTGGTGTAAAAAGCTCCAGACACTAAACGTAATCCACGGTGGTGGATAGTGTCGAGACGCCGAAGAATAGACGGCCGAGCAGAGGAGTAGACTATGCTTCCATAATCCAATTTCGAGCGCACTACGGCGCGATAGAGGCGGAGAAGGACCACTCGGTCCGCTCCCCAGGAGGTACCATTCAGGACACGGAGGGTGTTAAGGGAACGCAGACAGCGAGCCGAAAGATAGGAAACGTGGGAGGACCAGCACAGTTTTCTGTCAAACATAAGACCCAAGAATTTAGCGACGTCGGAAAACGGAAGGTTGACAGGACCTAGATGTAAGGAGGGCGGAAGAAACTCCTTACGTCGCCAAAAATTAACACAAACGGTCTTACTGGGTGAGAAACGGAAGCCGGTTTCGATGCTCCACGAGTGGAGGCGATCGAAACATCCTTGAAGACGTCTTTCAAGCAGGCTGGTCCGTTGAGAGCTGTAGTAGATCGCAAAATCGTCCACGAAGAGGGAGCCTGAGACATCAGGAAGGAGACAATCCATAATTGGATTTATGGCGATGGCAAACAGTACAACTCTCAGCACGGAGCCCTGGGGTACCCCGTTTTCTTGGGAGAAAGTACGGGAGAGAGTAGTGTTCACCCGCACCCTAAATGTGCGCTCTGCCATAAATTCGCGAAGAAAAAGGGGCAGCCGGCCTCGAAAGCCCCAAGAGAACAGTGTGCGGAGGATGCCTGTCCTCCAACAGGTATCGTATGCTCTCTCCAGATCAAAAAATATTGCTACCGTTTGGCGTTTCCGGAGAAAATTGATGATGATATAAGTGGAGAGAGCAACAAGATGGTCAACGGCAGAACGATGCTTTCGGAATCCGCATTGGGCTGGTGTTAAAAGACTGTGGGATTCCAGGCACCAAGCTAAACGGTAATTCACCATACGCTCCAAAACCTTACAGACACTACTCGTGAGCGAAATGGGGCGATAGCTAGAGGGGAGATGTTTGTCCTTTCCAGGTTTCGGAACGGGAACGACAATAGCTTCCCGCCATCGCCTGGGAAAGGTACTGTCGGTCCAAATTCGATTGTAAAGGCGAAGGAGGTAACGCAGGCTATGGGTTGATAAATGCTGCAACATTTGGACATGGATACCATCCGGTCCTGGGGCGGAGGAGCGAGAAGAAGAGAGGGCATGTTGGAGTTCCCGCATGGAGAAAACAGTATTGTAGCTTTCGCGATTTTGAGAGGAGAAAGCAAGATGTCGCACTTCCACTGCACGTTTCTTCGGGAGAAACGCTGGCGGGTAATTTGAAGAGCTCGAAATCTCAGCAAAGTGCTGACCCAATGAGTTAGAAATTGCGACGGGGTCCATTAAGGTATCATGCGCGACAGTGAGCCCAGAGACCGGGGAGAAACTAGGCGCGCCTGAGAACCGTCGAAGCCGATTCCAAACTTCCGAGGAGGGAGTGAAGGTGTTAAATGAGCTAATAAAGAATTTCCAGCTTGCCTTCTTGCTATAGCGGATGACGCGACGGCATCGCGCACGGAGCTGCTTATATCGGACACAGTTTGCCAAAGTTGGATGGTGACGGAAAATGCGAAGAGCACGTCGCCGCTCATGTATTGCGTCACGGCATGCCTCGTTCCACCAAGGAAATGGGGGGCGCCGGGGCAATTCGGAGGTGCATGGTATTGAACGTTCCGCAGCTGTGAGAATAACGTCGGTAATATGTATGACCTCATCGTCGACGCTGGGAAAGCGACGGTCATCGAATGTCGCTAAAGACGAAAAAAGTGTCCAATCGGCTTGGGCAAACTTCCAGCGTCGCGAGCGCATATATGGCAGTTGAGGCTGCAGTCGAAGAACACATGGAAAGTGGTCACTCGAGTGTGTATCATCAAGGGCGAACCATTCGAAGCGCCGAGCTAGCGGAACAGTACCGACCGCAAGGTCCAAATGAGATAAATTTGTCGTGGAGGCAGACAAAAATGTGGGGACCCCAGTGTTGAGGCAGACTAGATCCGCTTGGTGGAAGACGTCTAGCAATAGTGAGCCACGTGGACAAGGATGTAGAGATCCCCAAAGCGGGTGGTGGGCATTGAAGTCCCCAACCAGCAAATATGGGGGTGGAAGCTGACCAAGAAGATGAAGGAGATCAGCTCGTGCCATTGGAGTGGATGATGGAATGTATACAGTACAAAGAGAGAACGTGTATCCAGAAAGGGAAAGACGGACGGCGACAGCTTGGAAGGAACTGTTTAAGGGGATTTGGTGATAATGGAGAGTATCGTCGAGCAGAATCATGAGTCCTCCATGGGCTGGAGTGCCTTAAACAGAGGGGAGGTCATATCGGACGGACTGAAATTGAGGGAGAACAAAGCGGTCATGGGGACGCAGCTTTGTTTCCTGAAGACAGAAGATGACCGGCGAGTAGGATCGTAAGAGGATCGACAATTCATCCCGATTGGCTCGAATGCCGCAGATATTCCAGTGGATAATGGACATAGGGTGAACAGAAAATGGAGGAACGTGACCAACGGTGCTGTCAACTCAACGACTGCTCAGAGCTTGCGACCGACAGCATGGAATGGCATTCAGTCGAAGGCAGAAGATCCTGATCCATAGGTTGGTCAGGAGCAGCTCCAGCCACCAACGATCGGCCAGTTGACCGGCCACCAGCAGTGCGCCTCGGCGACACAGAAGACGGCCGAGGGCGATTTCCGCCAGGTGGTGCTGTAGATGGGACACGCCTTGGCGGAGAAGGAGAGGAACTGTGTTTCTTCGTAGCCTTCTTGGAAGTATGATGTTTAGATGAAGGACGAACCGATGGTTGTGAAGTTGCGGTACGTAAAACCTCTTCACGAGAATGCTCTTTTTTCGAAGACTTGGCGTCTGACTTTTGGGCTCGAGATTTAGCAGAACCCGACGAAGGGTGAGCCATTGAGTGGGCAGGCGAAAGTGGTGAGGTTGAACGGGCGATCTTTGCGCTGGCCGATCTGACGACCGTGGCACTAAAGGTGAGGTCGCAAGTCTGCGTGGCCGCCTCCTTTGTTGGCTGAGGAGAAGCAAGGACAGTGCTGTATTTTTCTTTCTGAGGCACGGTGGGCTGTCGACTGGCGAATAATTTTCGAGCAGCAAAGGTCGACACCTTTTCCTTTACTCTAATTTCCTGGATGAGCTTTTCGTCCTTAAAAACAGGACAATCTCGAGAGGAAGCAGCGTGGTCACCCATACAGTTGATGCAGCGAGGGGATGGAGGTGGACAAGCACCCTCATGGGCATCCTTGCCACACGTAACACATTTGGCCGGATTGGAACAGGACTGGCTGGTGTGGTTTAACCGTTGACACCGATAGCAATGCGTAGGGTTTGGGACGTAAGGGCGAACGGAAATTATCTCATAGCCTGCTTTGATTTTTGATGGAAGTTGAACTTTGTCAAATGTCAAGAAGACAGTGTGGGTTGGAATGATGTTCGAGTCAACCCTTTTCATAACCCTATGAACAGCTGTGACGCCCTGGTCAGACAGGTAGTGCTGAATTTCTTCGTCAGACAATCCATCGAGGGAGCGTGTATAAACGACTCCACGCGAGGAATTTAAGGTACGGCGCGGTTCCACCCGGACAGGGAAGGTGTGGAGCAGAGAAGTACGCAGCAATTTTTGAGCCTGGAGGGCACTGTGTGTTTCCAACAACAGGGTGCCATTCCGTAATCTGGAACAAGACTTTACAGGACCTGCAGTTGCGTCGACTCCTTTCTCAATAAGGAAAGGGTTGACCGTGGAGAAGTCGTGACCTTCGTCAGACCGAGAAACAACAAGGAACTGTGGCAACGATGGAAGAACCGTCTGTGGCTGAGAGTGAACTTACGTTTGTGAGTAGACATAGTGGAAGGTGAGGGAACCATTGCGGAAGAATCCCCCATGATTACCGGCGTCTCCGATGGCACGCTCCTTCCTTGTGGGGGCCCTCACCGAGGGCACACCCGCCTTAGGTGATTGTTCACACCTCAGGTCACACCTCCCGACAAACGGACGGAGGGACCAATCGGCACTTTCGGAAGGTATCAGCTCGGGTAATCACCCCTCCCTGGGCCTGGCCGTTACCAGGGGGTACGTACGTGTCCTACCTGTCTACCCGGGGCGGGGAATTACGCGTTACCCCGTCACCGGCTACGCATGGAAGTGCGTGGGTCGGCCTTCAGACACGCACAGGAGGAAGAAAGGGAAAGGAAAGAAGAGAGTTCTCTTTACCCTTTTCTCCACTGCGGCGTTTGAGACGAGGTAAAGAGAAGAGGTAAGGAAAAGAGAAGGACGAAGAAAGATGAAGACATACAAGCAAGGAAGGCGAAGAGTGCGGTACATTTACAAGCGTCCGTCTCTGGACGTAGGCACAAACCATACTCCCAGAGGGGGAGAAAGGGAAGGAAAGAGCCAGAGGTGAGGGGGGGGGGGCGAAGATGGGGGATGGGGAAGGATACGGAAAGGGGGGGTATGCAGCCCGGAAAAGAAGGAAGGCCACATTAGCTCGGGGTCCCGTGCTCGTTACACACGTATCCACAAAAGAGTTGTGGATCCCCTGGGGCGGAGTGAGTTGTTAGTTAGTTATATACTTACTGAGTGGACTTCGTAGCAGCGAGGATAGCTCCGCCTACCATCCTAAGGGAGCCATGGGTCTGATGATGGTTATGTAAAAATAACCGAAACCGGTTACCTATCTCATTGAAACATAAATGGTGTGATCAAGACTGAACTTTAGTCAAAATATAATTACTAAGTATCCACAACTGACCTGGTTACCCACCGGCGCTCAAACCATCCTGTTGCGTATACGATGCCGGCTTTCTGATGTATGCCTAGGACCTAATGAGTTTTCAGAGCTACGCAATCGTTCCAATATCGACGAAGATGCATGTGTTGGTACCAGCAAATGGAACTGATCTGATAATTTTGCGTGTTCACACTGCCGCTTCTGTCGCCGTTTTCCGAGACAGCAGCAACGTTTATTAAGCCTATAGCGACGTTGTGGGTGCAGACAACCGGGTCCGCATGTCGTGGGGTCGAACGATAACAGCACTTCCCTGAAAACTGACGGATCAGCGGGATAGCAATTTTCTTTTCGGTCAGGTTCCCTACACATGAACTGACGTAACTTCACTTGTCTGAACAGTGCTTTCAGCTTGGTGACTAACCGGCTACAGTAATTTATGTTCTTAAAACTCGTGTTTTTGGTCCCGGATACCAAACGTTTTAATGGAAGCTCATCGATTAAGTGAAATAACTGGACTCAAACCTTTCAGCTTTATCAGCCATACTTGCAATACCCACGATTCCAGGCTATTGTAGATATCTTGAATTCGTTACCCTGAAAGCGAATAGTTATAGTCAACCCTCAAGCACTTCATAAAAAAGCAGACTTTACAGAAGACATCTCTTTCTGCTTTCTGTACGAATTTCCGCAGTTTAGGAAATCGAACGCTGGTTTAAGGAGACATGAGAAAATTTTAATGATGTGCATCTGAACTGTAATAAGGCGGTGATATACATCGAGACGTCGCGGCTTGTTTGGAGTCGATCCATCGCTGTTTGCCTATCGTGGTTTCGTTGCCGCGTCGTGTGGCAGGATGGTGCTACGGGCCCGGGGGTTAACTAAGCGAGAGACACGAAAATGATGGCAAGAACACCAGTAGAACACTAAAATGTGAATGCTGGGTCTTTCAGGACCCAACGGAGCACGAGTTTAAACGGCTTTTAGCCTATCATAGGCTCGTCGATATGTCCGACACTGGGGGAACACATGGTCTATCAAGCACACCTCGGCCAGGAATGCTTCTGGTAGCGATGGCATTGAAAACCGTGTTTTGAAACATTCTTCAGCTTCATTCGTGAACTACTTCGCATACGTCACAAATGCCGTCCTACGGCACGAACACTTCCCTGCGTTTGTGACGTGGCCAGGGTCAGCATGGACACGCTGTAACCGCCAACATTTCGCTTCAGAATTCTCGGTTCTACTGTCTTCCAGGACAAGAAGTCCACTGTATTGTGGAACACAGCCTTCGTAGCATTGAGGGTGGTGCACGTGTCTGTGTTTCTGAAAAATGGGAAGGATTCCGATCGCTTATAGCACAACGGCCTCAGATGCGATCTTTGTTTTCATTTCGGGAGAGTCTCTGAAATAATAGCTATGAATACAAATGCCGAAGTCCGACGGACTTTTCCTCTGAATGCCACTCAAAACCATTATGGATTCATTAAAATTTCAAAAGGCGCTTTTATTGAATGTGGGACGTGTCGTGCGATTAATATAGCAATATACAAACATTTGTAGTCTTTAAATGCCAGGCGGACCAAACTTGAAGGTCAAAATTTCTGGAGAAATTTAATGCCACATGCCGTGACACAAGGCCATCTTTTGTCAGGTGGTTGGCAGGACAGTGTTACACGCTGCACAATTTGTTGCGAGGAGTTGGGCGGGGCTGGGGTGCAGTGGCGGGGGGGAAGAGAGGAGAGAGGAGGGGTTCGGCCGTCTGTTGCACCTACCGGCCAGACATCCCCAGAATGAGCGTGGAGCTGTGAAAATTCAGATATGGGATATGGTGCTGCAATAAATAAATGTATTTTTAATATACTACATTTCTTGCTCTTTATCAGGAATGGATTCACTAACACCGTATCACCTACTTAGGCGGCGTGCTTCTACAATGCCTTGATGAAGCCTCTCAGCCGCTAGCTTTGTTTTCTAAAAAGCTGACCACCTCGGAAACGAAAGGAGCGCGTACGACTGCCAACTGCTGGCGATGTACGAAGCTGTCCAATACTTTCGTCCTCGCGCAATCACACTATTTACAGACCACAAGCCGCTGACATTCGCCTTCTGGCAGAATAATGTGAACAGTTCGCAGAAGCAACACATTTCGGGATCGATAACATCGTAGCGGACAATCGCGCCGGCAGCGTCTCTACACTGGACTACGCAGCACTCGCAGAAACACGTATGTCAGACCAAGAACTGCAAGGCATTTTAGAAGATGAACGGACGTCAATGCAACTACAACCCGTAGACACTCCAGGTGCCAGCGTGCAACTGCACTTCGATGTGTCCACAGCCATGTCACGTCCACACCGGCCTCCGAACTTCCAACACCAAGCTTTCGAATCCCTCCACGATCTGAGCCACGCAGGTACACGATCTAAGCTCCGTCTGGTTCTACATAGCTTCAAGTGGCCGGGAACAGAGAAGGATAGTACAGTGGACGAAGTGTGGTATCCAGCACCCACGCAGTATAGTCACAGACACTATGTCCCAGTACGTAATTTCCCCGACGTCACAGTGAGATTCACACATCACGTTGACGTCGTCAGACAGCTGTCGCCCTCAAACGGCCATCGCTACCTGCTCAGCATCGTCGACAGATTCACTCTTTGACCCAAAGCAGTACCAATAGATGATATCTCGTCCGAAACCTTGGCGCATGCCGCTGTGTCGCATTGGATATCGCGGTTTAGTTGCCAGCACCACGTCACCTCCGAGAGCGGCAGACAATTAGCGTCTGAATTGTCCGAAAATTGCAAAATAGTGACCGTTTCGGGAACAACAGGCTACCACCTAGCAAGTGTTTTGGTTCCTGCCGTGTGTATCTCCGCGCGAGTGGTCGTGCGAGACGGTGATCAACTTGCTGCTGTGATTTTTGCCTACTTTCTGCAGTTCCACCTCCTCAAAAATGAAAGAAATGGGAAAAGAAGGGCTGCCGGTTTATTTCCTGGCGTCGTCATAGGACGATGAAAATGGTAAAATGAAACTGACGACTACTCGCCCAAAGAAAAGAGAGACACTGTGATGACATAGAAGCTACCTGTTGCTTGATACTGGCGTGGTACTGACTAGTCAGCTACTACAGATGGCCAAATGAAAGTTTGTTCCGACATGTGGAGCAGTCGATAACGCTGTCCGAGTCTGCTCTGGACTCTTGTTGTCTGAGAAACCCGCCAGTTGCTGCCACCTGTGATGGTCCACACCCTCGTGCAGCCCCTGCTCGTGCTGCCACCACCACTGTTGGCGCAGCTGCCCACACTGCTGCTCCGCCGCCTCCTCCAGCATGTCGTGACGGGTTCATCCATGCATTCCGAGAGCACCGACAGATGGGCACAATAATCAGGTGGAATCCCGTACTGTCAACACGCTGTGCGACAAGTGCTGGGTCAATGGCTGCCCTGCCAAGCCTTCATTCGATACAGGTGCTCAGAGGACGACACTGTCGGGGGCGTACGTGGTAGGCAGCTGGCGAATGTGCGTTGGGCTGGTGTCGTCGGTGAACAGCATACAGTCGGCTGTGTGCGCAAGGCACAGCTGCAGATTCGAATGGAAATAATGCCCATGTTCAGTGACATCGCAGAAGGGCAGCCAATGAACCTTGTACTTGGCCCAGATACGCTGCGCGCAGACCACTGCTGTTTCGACTTGCCAACGCAGCGCACCCGACGGAACAAGTACCACCTACAGTAAAACCTACAGCTATACCGCTTGTTTACCTGTTTTGTGAACAGGAGGAGGAATGGCTCAAGGCTGCAACAGTTTGAAGCCCACGTAACTTCTCAGAATGCACCAGGTACTGTAAAAAGCCATTACTATCTCTCCACAGTAGCCAGTGCAGCGATACGCCTTACAAACAACCTATTCCCTAACGCCACTCTGAGTGAAATATCATATGAACAGGTTGTACATTCCCTAACTAACTATATTACCTGCAAGTGAACGTGGAAGCAGCTAGGTATCAATTCTTTAATTGTAAAAAAAAAAACGGTCAGAACGAACGTATCCCGAGTGGGTAACAGATTTGCTGGGTATGACAAGGACATGTAATTTCATACAAAGCACCACAATCACAGTTGGAAATGCATCACGCATAATAACGTTGGAATATAGTGGACCTGATGTCAAACTGAGAACAGATTCTGGAACCGTGTGTTCCGTCATTTCAGCAGGTAGAGAAAGTACTTGATCAGCACAATTTAGGTGTCCTGTCCGCCGATAAATTTGAGCAGCCAGAAATTTGATAGGTTTAGTCCCTTGTTTGCAACTGGCCCTTTCAGCAGGAGCTTAACTCGCCATCCGATTAAGCATCTCGCTCAACAGGCAGTTACACAGGCAAACACAATAAATCTTGCCCTCAGTGTCATTCATGGCAGAAATGCCACGACTGCCCTGGCAACAAGCTCAGTGTGACGCTTGTGGTGGGAAAGGACATCTGCAGTTGGTGCGTTTACAAACGAACAAATATGGGCTTCGTGACTAAATTTTTGAGAGTGAGGTGAATTCGTATGCCATGAAGGCAGTGTATTCCCAGTTTGCAGCTACCAAACACGCAGTTTCGTCACTAATACGCCAGTCCATCTTTTCGTTCTGTTACTCATTCTTGTGGAACGTGAGAAATTTCAGTTGGACACGGGTGCCTCTCTATGTACTGTTAGGTTCCCCTCGCCTGTCTAAAACTAGCAAGCAACTGACAGGTTATAATGGACAAGACATTCCCATTCTCGGAAAATGTACTTTGCCTGTTCACAAATGCGAGCGATACATGACAAGCGGTGACTTTTACAGTGCTACAATCACGTGATTGTACGAACGTATTTGGTCTTGATTCATTTTATTTGGCTTTAACATTCAGGACAATGTGTTGTCAGTGTCTGCATTCAATGCAAGAGACAGTGTACACCTCGCTGAAAGAATTCCCAGAACTCTTCTGAAGGTTTAGGCAAGGCTAACAATATTGTTGTACATATTACTACGACAGACAATGCTCAACCCAAACTCTGCCAGGCCATAACTCTTCCCATTGCCTCATGGGACACAGTCGCCGCTGAACGTCTACAATTGCAAGATACCGAGTTATGGTGCCCATACAAATTAGTCAATTGGGAGGCCCACACATTTTGCTCCCCAAAACTTCAGGTCGCTTACGCCTCTGTGTTGACCACAGCCACAAACTGTGACATACTTACCCCCTGCCACGCTCAGAGATTAGGCACTGGTCGCTACTTTTCGATGAAGAACCTCAAAAGGTGAGTAGTAAATACTCATTTGGGCTCGTTTAAATATCTCGTTTGTCTTTTAGCAGTGCTTCCGCACCCCACCCCAAATTTTCCAACGGTATTTGGAACATCTGACTGCTCCAGTACCAAACTGTTCAAACTATTTGGACATATTGTTGCCGCAGGATGTACACCTGCAAAGCAGATTTCAAATTTACGTGCTTTGTTTCGTGTGTTATCTGATGCAGGCCTAATGTGTAGACTGGAAAAGCGTGACTTATTTAAACCTGTGATATGCAGTATCTTGGTCATTTCGAACAGTCTAGGTGTACATCCTCTTCAGTCGCTATTTGTTAGCCATACGAGATTTGCCAGTTCCTCGGAATTTCACAGAATTGCAGGCAGTCTTAGAGAAAACTAGCTATTATATTCGGTTCATACCGAATGCTTAACAAATCGCAGTTCCATTGCATCGCTTGTGTCGCAAGAATGTCTTTTTGTTTGAACAGTTTAGTGCCAAGTTACTTTTCAAAAACTTAAAAAATGCATTGCTCAATGACTGACACATTGTTCACTTTGTTACTGACGAACAAATTGTACTGCACATTTCACGCCTCATCTTACGGACTCGTCAGCCCTTTCGCACATAATTGGTAATAAACAAAGGCCTATTGCTTTCGCATCAGACGTGTTGTCGAATCCTCGGTGTCACTACTCACAAATTGAAAAGTAGGCTTTGACTGCTGTGTATGGTGTCACCAAATTCCACCGCTGTTTGTAGGGCAGAAAATCCGACTTAGTAACGCAACACAGACCTTTTCAGTCTGTATTTCACCCGACAAAAAAGGTCCCCATACGAACTGTCCAAAAATTGCGAAGATCTACATCTACATCCATACTCCGCAAGCCACCTGACAGTGCGTGGCGGAGGGTACCCTGAGTACCTCTATCGGTTCTCGCTTCTATTCCAGTCTCGTATTGTTCGTGGAAAGAAGGATTGTCGGTATGCTTCCGTGTGGGCTCTAATCTCTCTGATTTCATCCTCATGGTCTCTTCTCGAGATATACGTAGGAGGGAGCAATATACTGCTTGACTCCTCGGTTAAGGTATGTTCTCGAAACTTCAACAGAAGCCCGTACCGAGCTACTGAGCGTCTCTCCTGCAGAGCCCTCCACTGGAGTTTATCTATCATCGCCGTAACGCTTTCGCGATTACTAAATGATCCTGTAACGAAGCGCGCTGCTCTCCGTTGGATCTTCTCTATCTCTTCTATCAACCCAATCTGGTACGGATCCCACACTGCTGAGCAGTATTCAAGCAGTGGGCGAACAAGTGTACTGTAACCTACTTCCTTTGTTTTCGGATTGCATTTACTTAGGATTCTTCCAATGAATCTCAGTCTGGCATCTGCTTTACCGACGATCAACTTTATATGATCATTCCATTTTAAATCACTCCTAATGCCTACTCCCAGATAATTTATGGAAATTAATGCTTCCGGTTGCTGACCTGCTATATTGTAGCTAAATAAGGGATCAATCTTTCTTTGTATTCGCAGCACATTACACTTGTCTACATTGAGATTCAATTGCCATTCCCTGCACCATGCGTCAATTCGCTGCAGATCCTCCTGCATTTCAGTTCAATTTTCCATTGTTACAACCTCTCGATATACCACAGCATCATCTGCAAAAACCCTCAGTTAACTTCCGATCTCATTCACAAGGTAATTTACGTATATTGTGAATAGCAACGGTCCTACCACTCTCTCCTGCGGCACACCTGAAATCACTCAACTTCGGAAGACTTCACTCGATTGAGAATGACATGCTGCGTTATGTTATCTAGGAACTCTTCAATCCAATCACACAATTGGTCTGATAGTCCATATGCTCTTACTTTGTTCATTAAACGACTGTGGGCAACTGTATCGAACGCCTTGCGGATGGGCTTTGTTGTTGTTTCAATACCAGTACGGGACTGTATCACCTGACAGCTCAACATGGTAATGCGGACGCACTTTCACGTCTTCCGACTGGCCCTGATGCAGCGGAGGTGTCAGTATCTTTTTGTCACATCGACGCTCAGGATTCTGAATAGCTTCAATCTTTTCCGCTGAACTATAGAAAAATTGCGCATCCCACGGAAGCGGATTCACATTTGAACATATTGCTAAAACACATTCGCACCTTTTGCCTCATTCCTTGCATACCATAGAGAACTCTGCACAGTGCCGATGTTTTGCATGTCATCATAGCCTATCTGTACAGAAAAGTAGCGATTCTTGTTCGAAGTGACCGTCACGTTTGTTGATCCCTAAAGCTTTGTAAAAGTCAGTGTTACGGTTGGTTCACCAAGAACACTAGGGATTGTTCGTACGGAACAGTTAGTGGAACGAGAATGCACTTGGCAGGGTATGGACGCCTAAGAAGAACAGATGACGCATATGTTTAATATTAGTGCCCTCCGGCACAAAAATTCTTTCTTTGGGGTAAGTCGTAATGACCACAGCAACGTGTGCACAGACTTCGCGGGACCTTTGTGTAACTTTCGTTGATTGATTGTGGTGGACTCTCATAGCAAGTTTCCTTTTGCTGTGCCAATGAAGTCGAAGTCGTCATGCGGCGCAGTTCAGGGGTTCTGCTCTATTTTTTTGCCTCGATTTGCCTGAACTGTTGGTGTCTGACAACGGCCCTGATCACATCAAATGAATTTGAAAAACACTGTGATAGCAATGGCATATAGCATCTAATTAGTGCACCGTTGCAACGACGGTCAACTGGTGAAGCGGAACGTTCTGACAAACTTCAAGCAGTAGATGGCGAAACTTCACTCCTTACACACCAGGGATCGAGCATTGCGACTGTTTCCCGCCTCCTATCGTTCGCACCCACGAGATGGACCATCGCCGCCGGAATTCCTTCAAGGCCGCCGCCACCTGTTTCTGCTAAACCTGCTCGACCCTTCTCAGCATCCGGCGCCTAAGGAAGGCTGCAAGTATCGCTTAGCTCCGCGTGATACTGTCTTTTAGAGGGTTTTAGCGGCAGCAGACGGTGGGCGCCAGGCGAGATCGCCCGTCGACTTTGCGCTTGCATGTATCTTATTTCAGGTCCAGATGGCTTGCAGCGCCGCCATCACAATCTAATTTGCCACTGTACTTTGCACGATTGTCTTTCTGTCTCTCTTCCCCCAGATTCATCGGTCCCGAGAACAACGCGGCCACAGCAGCAGCGAGAGGGTGTCATCACGACACCGAGGCATGACCCCATTGAGACGGAGCCTTCGCCTTGTCTCGTCCTACCAAAGGAGCTGAACCCGCCCACACTGCAGCAGGCGACACCATCCGCATCTGGTTACTGGCCTCCGGAGGTGGACGCGTACCCTTCTCGTCGTTTTCCAGGGAATATTTCCGCCAGACCGAAGGCTGGAGGCTGGATAGCAGGGTACGACATGAAGCTTGACGTCAGCAGGCACAGCTTCCCGTCCAGCGCAACGCCCACCCTCCCGTCTCCCCCCACCGTTGACAACCTCCCACCACCACGACGGTCCGTCGCTTTGGGAGGGAGGAATATTCCGGCGTGACATCAAGCGCCGGCACGTCGGCCTGGAAGGTAACAGCTGAGAAGGCTGTGAGAGGATGTCACCCAATAGTAATGCTGTCTAGAACCGCACCATGACAGGAGCTGCACCTGTACGAAGGGAATGTAAACGCCGCTCCAGCTACCCACGGCCTCACGAGAAGACGAACCGT
The DNA here is from genome assembly GCF_021461385.2 of Schistocerca piceifrons. Taxonomy (NCBI): domain Eukaryota; kingdom Metazoa; phylum Arthropoda; class Insecta; order Orthoptera; family Acrididae; genus Schistocerca; species Schistocerca piceifrons. The sequence continues at coordinate 1,032,692,151 of NC_060139.1, forward strand.
CACCCCAACTCTTCAGTCGTGACTTGCATGGAAGTTGTATGCATCGAAGGATATTGGCGACATGCAACTAATCAATTGCTTGCGACACAATATTACAGTAAATTACGTTGACAAGATTCAAGTTAGCTTATATACAATGAACTCCATTAATAAGAATTGCTAGAATGTTGTCTGTCATTGGAAACAGCTTCCTAGGCAGCCTGCATTAGACGAGTGGGCAAGATTCCACAACTAACTCGCGTAGAACCACTGCCCGCTAACTTACAAGCAGAACATCCACTGGCAAAGTTTAACATCGGTTTGAATTAACGCGGTCGAATTGTGACTTTTCGCATATATCTTATGGTCATTTCTTCCTCTCGTACTCCAGTGGAAGAGCGGGAGTGCTTCAACCGTTTCTGGAGGACTCCCACAGCACATGAAACATTTACTCTGGAGGGTTTGCTCGGAAGATCTAGGTCAGCAACAGCAAACGCTCAGGAGATAACGGCAAGGAATTCGAGTGAGGAGTGGATCATGCACATCACATATGACATTCGTTCTTGTCAACCAGGAAGTTCATGCTCTTCAGTACTACACTGCAGGAACTTTCACACCGAAGTTCCACGACTGGCCCATCACAAACAGTTATGTACCACAGCTCTGTACACAGGAGATCATCTAAAAACAGACTCGGTAGGACAACAGAAGTTCTTTTCCTAGATGAGAGTAAGACTGTTGTAGCTGTGTCAACTCCCGGTGTTGACGGAAAGGTTAAGAACAAATGAACGTTTTTCCGTACTCGAGCCGTTTTTCGTGAGCAGCAGACAGCGAGATGACTTTACCAATTGCCAGTAACTAAGCATAGAAGAGTTACTTTGATTTACCAGCAAGTTAGGTAATGAACATACCGCTATAACAAGAGGCAATGGAAGTTAATTGTCTAATAAGTGAATTTATTTAGAACCATTTCGAAGAAGAATCATGCAGTACGAACTTTGTGTAAATAATGTTGCGAAAACGGGGAAAATAGTGTGTGTGTGTGTGTCTTATCACTACTACTACTACTACTACTACTACTACTGATTCACTTACGTATTACCTCCAATGAAGTCGAAATTCAGCATTTTATACCATCTTCGTGATATCAAACCAAGAATGAAGTAGCTAGAGCAAAGGTTAAGAGAAGTTGATCTTTGTGGTGAGATAAACCCTTCAGTAGAGAACTGCAACCCAATGGTCTCATCCTACCCCCTTTTTGTCATTCTGATATTTATAAAAATCGATTACGGACCATGTGGAAAGTTCCATGTAGGTCCAGCGGACAGATCTTTGGTGCATGATGCAATGAACATTGACCTACAGAGGTTCAAATGGCTCTGAGCACTATGCGACTTAACTTCTGAGGTGATCAGTCGCCTGGAATTTGGAACTAATTAAACCAAACTAACCTAAGATCATCACACACATCCATGCCCGAGGCAGGATTCGAACCTGCGACCGTAGCGGACACTCTCTTCCAGACTGTAGGGTCTAGAACCGCACGGTGACTCCGGCCGGCGACCTATAGAGGACGGTAGGAACGTCTTTTCGCACTGATCAATTCTAAATTTCGTGAGACACCGACCGTCAAAAAATGGAAATCCGATGTTTCACAAAGTGAAGGTTATGTAGTGGCCCCTAAGATGCACCTAACGTGTATCCCCCATAAAAAGACCGAACTAAAACAATTTCCCAGGACTGCGAAGTGAACAATACGAGGAGTATCTGATGCAAGTTCAACCGAATTTCTTTTTCATCTTCACAACGGTGTTTTATTCTTGCTGTGATAGCCCTGTCATGTAACGTGGCCTAGGGTTCCGCGTTGTTTACCGTTTCTTCCGCTACACATTTGCTGTACAACGATAAACACGTTTTATGGTACAGTATTAAGGTTTCAATGAACTATTAAGTCTGGCTCTTCTCCATGGAAGACGCTTGGGGGTCAGGAGGCTCAACGTCGTCTGTCCTGTGTTAGCATACCCTCTTGAGGCTTCTGTTTTCTGATAGGTAAGACAGCGGCCGCCATGTCTGCCATTCTGGATTTTCTACTGATCATAGCCGGTATTATCTAATACAGATGCATTTTCTGTTGGTTTTGTTATCCTACTCACATTTTAAGTTACGACTATGAATTAGTAAGATTCAGATAGATGAATGTTACTTTCATACTTTTTTCGCGGGACGAAAAACGATAGACTGCCAGATGCCTCGGACGAAACTGTGTGTCGACAGCAATGTCATTCCGACTTACGTGCATAGCGAGCCCCCTCATCCATGACTACAACTGCGAAACTAGTTTAATTTTGTCCCCTAATTATGGAAGTATGGGCAGTGTGCTATCGATCGCATTTTTCTGTTGTGGGCCTGATGACTCTGCATTGTCACCGTGGCCGAGTATGCAGCCGACCTACTATTGATATAAACCGAGCCAGGTGATAGCAGCATCATGCACTTCAAAACAAATTTTATGCGGCATTGGTATGTTGAGTGCTGTAATGGAGAAGACCACCCGTTTGTTAGTGGATTGATTTGGGAAGAAACTGATCTCGTGGATCTGAAAGTGTAACAAGGAATTTCACGGTGATAATTACTCATATGCTGGAAACCAAAAAAAAACCCCAAAAAAACCCAAAACAAAAAAAACAAAAAAACCCAAAACAAAAAAAACAAAAAAAACCCAAAACAAAAAAAACAAAAAAAACCCAAAACAAAAAAAAACAAAAAAAACCCAAAACAAAAAAAACAAAAAAAACCCAAAACAAAAAAAACAAAAAAAACCCAAAACAAAAAAAACAAAAAAACCCAAAACAAAAAAACAAAAAAAACCAAAACAAAAAAAACAAAAAAAACCAAAACAAAAAAAACAAAAAAAACCAAAACAAAAAAAACAAAAAAAACCAAAACAAAAAAAACAAAAAAAACCAAAACAAAAAAAAACAAAAAAAACCAAAACAAAAAAAACAAAAAAAACCAAAACAAAAAAAAACAAAAAAAACCAAAACAAAAAAAACAAAAAAAACCAAAACAAAAAAAAACAAAAAAACCAAAACAAAAAAAACAAAAAAACCAAAACAAAAAAAACAAAAAAACCAAAAGAAAAAAAACAAAAAAACCAAAACAAAAAAAAAACCAAAACAAAAAAAAAACCAAAACAAAAAAAAACCAAAACAAAAAAAAACCAAAACAAAAAAAAAACCAAAACAAAAAAAAACCAAAACCAAAAAAAAAAACCAAAACCAAAAAAAAAAACCAAAACCAAAAAAAAAAACCAAAACCAAAAAAAAAACCAAAACAAAAAAAAAACCAAAACAAAAAAAACCAAAACAAAAAAAACCAAAACAAAAAAAACCAAAACAAAAAAAAAACCAAAACAAAAAAAAAACCAAAACAAAAAAAAACCAAAACAAAAAAAAACCAAAACAAAAAAAAACCAAAACAAAAAAAAACCAAAACAAAAAAAAACCAAAACAAAAAAAAACCAAAACAAAGAAAAACCAAAACAAAAAAAAACCAAAACAAAAAAAAAACAAAACAAAAAAAAACCAAAACAAAAAAAACCAAAACAAAGAAAACCAAAACAAAAAAAACCAAAACAAAAAAAACCAAAACAAAAAAAACCAAAACAAAAAAAAACCAAAACAAAAAAAAACCAAAACAAAAAAAAACCAAAACAAAAAAAACCAAAACAAAAAAAACCAAAACAAAAACACCCAAAACAAAAACACCCAAAACAAAAACACCCAAAACAAAAACACCCAAAACAAAAACACCCAAAACAAAAACCAAACACCCAAAAAAAACCAAACACCAAAAACCCCAAACCCCAAAAACCCAAAAAACCCCAAAACCCAAAAAACCCCAAAACCCAAAAAACCCCAAAACCCAAAAAACCCCAAAACCCAAAAAACCCCAAAACCCAAAAAACCCCAAAACCCAAAAAACCCCAAAACCCAAAAAACCCCAAAACCCAAAAAACCCCAAAACCCAAAAAACCCCAAAACCCAAAAAACCCCAAAACCCAAAAAACACAAAACCCAAAAAACACAAAACCCAAAAAACACAAAACCCAAAAAACACAAAACCCAAAAAACACAAAACCAAAAAACCCAAAACCCAAAAAACCCAAAACCCAAAAAACCCAAAACCCAAAAAACCCAAAACCCAAAAAACCCAAAACCCAAAAAACCCAAAACCCCAACCAACCAACCAACCGAAACCAACCAACCCAATCAACCGGATGGTATTGTCCTGACGATTCTGTCTTTTGGGGACCCAACTGGCTGCCATCCTCAAGTGGGATTACAGGTTCAGAATGCTCTTTAAGAGCATGAACAATTATTAGCTGTGAAAATCAACGCAAACTAGATCTTGATGTGCTGCTGCATCCATTACTCTGCTAGAGACATACCGGACCCTTGTCATCCTTCAACTAGGCGTTTGTTCTATTAGTAAACAGAACGTGAACTACACGTCTGTATATGCCATGGTTGTCCCACCTCATGTCATCCATGTAGTTGAGAAAAGCCATCGCAAAAAAATTGTTACTTATAGAATTTATACATCACTTTCTCAGACTGCTTAACGAACACGTACTACAAAAATATTGACGCTTCTAGTAATTATAGCTCGTTTGACATGGTTGCTTTAGATGTTAAGGAATCCGGAGACACACATCACCTGTAATTGTCGTCTTCGTTCTATTGCAAGGTGTCCCTTACCACAAGACTCTTAGTATACCATGTCTACATTTACACAGGTTAACTGTAGAATTACCCATATGCTTTCAGTGTTCACGGTATATGAAGCCGAAATACAAGATGTGCTGATCATTTCACCTAAGCAGTGAGGTAGACCAGAACATCCTACGACTAAAAAAGTAATTCTAAAGTAATTCATCATACTCATTCGCTATTTTACGTGACCAACTGTCGAAAAACGACGGAAACTATCTTTAGGCTGAATGGTGGTTGAAATAGAACGTAAATTGAATCCCCATGAAGGAACTTCGCGGCATCTGTAGTGTGAAAATAGTGGAGCCCGCAACAATGAATGGGAGGAACTTCTGGACACACGCCCCCCCGTCAGCACCGTACTGGCACCGCAGAGAGGACGATACAGGGCCGAGCATGGACTCCCTCCACCGCAATTCATGAGCACCAAAGAACCAGGCAACAAAACCTAGCATACACAAGTGCCATTGGTGTCTCGGCTGAAACTGTAATTTTCTGAACGTTTAGCTTACACTTCAAGACAAGAGAGTGTATGCATCAAGTGATTCTTTTCTTTTCAATTACAAAGACAGTCGTAAATATTCGACACCCCTGCGAGAACGGTTCGCATGAAGTTACCATTAATATGACTCTTGTGGTTATTCACTTTACGTTCCACCTGCTGCTGTTATCAGCTGTCTCCTAGATAATTCAACCGCATTTATCGTTCAACGACTTCTTTCACCATGTTTTGGTTTCGTTTTGTTTTAGGGCGCAAAGAGGGAAAAAAGGATCTTACGTGCCCGTGCCAGAAATGTATTACACGAGCATAAAGAGGAGTTAAAAACGCCTGCACATCAAACCCAATCGACAGAACACAGCTATGAACAGGGACGTGGAGAAAGGTCCATATGCTACGCCACAGAGAAACGGAGGCCTAACATGGAGATTTCATCCGTCGTAGCAATATGGCGAAGAACATGTAAAGTAAAAGACGGCCTACAGCCCGCGAGTCATTTGCTAAAACGGCCGGAAACTCTGACGTTTCCCGCACGGGTATGCCAACGTTGAAAGGTGGGCATTCCGTCAATAGCGGAGAGTTAAAACTTGGTCGCAATGTGCATGAGGTGGTAGGGCAGCGCCACGATGCAAAAGGCGACGGCTAAAAAGGCAGTGCCTTATATGCATCCTAGTTGCGTGAAGGGAGGACCATTGGCGATGCGAGAGGGACACCGCCTCCTGACAGACGGCAACACACCGATCATCACAGGGAATATTGGAACTAGTGGGCTGAGGTACGATTACTGCAGTCTTGGCAGCAGTGTCAACAGCCTCGTCTCCTGAGAAACCGACATGACCAGGGACCCACGGAAACATCACACTGGCTCCACGAATACTGTTTCCCTGCACCCGTTGCACTAAAGAATGGGCGCTGTACAGCGCACATAGACTTTGAAGTGCGCCAGATGCGTCTGAGCAGGGGATACGATCGAGGAGCCTGGGTCCCCAGATGTAGTCCGTGGCCTGATACAGGGCGAAGGGCTCCGCTGTAAATACTGAGCATGGTGCCGGAAGCCGATATCGCTGACGAAGGCACACCCGACCCCACGGCCAGAACGATCGGCATCGGTGTATACGAAGGTACTATCGACAAGTTCCATGTGAAGGTTGTGAAACTGAGAACTATACACATAGGCTTGAGTAGTGTCCTTAAGAACCGAATGAAGCCCAAGGTTACCATGGGCTGCTTCGCGAATCCAAGATTGCGCGACCATCCCTCTTACCCTTCTCAACACTGACGCATACACAAAGCACCCACAGTCGAGTTTCCAACGGACAAGGGACCGGTATAAACGGAGGAGCGTGGTTCAATTGGCACCCCCATGAAGTACCATTGAGGTCACATAGGGCATTGAGGAACTGCGTACAGCGGGCTGCCAGGTTAGACATGGCAGAACCAACTGTGTTTCCAATGGAAAATGAGACCCAGCAATTTCGTAGTTTCAACTAACGGAAGGGCAACAGGCTTAAGATGAAAAGACGTTGGGGGAAACCAATTACATCGCCAGAAATTCATACAGAGGATTGTGAGTGGAAAAGCAAAAGCTATTGTCGATGCTCCAGGAGTAATGACAAACAAGACGTCGCTGAAGACGCCGCTCAGTGACACAGGTCCGTGGAGAACTACAATAGATGGAAAAATCGTCAAGAAAACGGGAGCCGGATATTGCTATCGCCGTTAACCCTATAATGGCCTGTCTCCTGCTGACAAAGACGATGACACTCAGGACAGAACCTTGAGAGAGACCGTTTTCTTCGTGCACCTCGAAAACTTGATCTTTTAAAAATGCCTGAAGGAAACTGGGCAGGTGGCCCACGTGTAAGGAGTCCACAGGATACCATTTCTCTAGCAGGTGTCGTAGGCCTTCTCCAAATCGACAAATAAGGCCCAGTCTGGGATTTCAGCGGAAAACCATTCATGAAATGGGTGGACATAGTAAGGAGATTGTGAACTGCAGGAAGTTATGCTCGTAATCCACACTGCGCGTTCATGAGTAAATTGTGAGACTAGCCACTGTACCAGCTGGGTATGATTTGTATGTTCCATCACCATGCAAATCCAGCTGGTAGGATAAATTGAACGGTAACTAGAAGGAAGGTTTTTGTCCTTACTGGTATTAGGTATGGTTATGACGGTGGCTTCACACCAACGTCCGGGAAATGTGCCCTCTGCGCAGATGCGGTTGTACGTGTTACGCACCAACCGCTTGCCTGCAAGATAAAGCTGCTGCAACATCTGAATATGGATGGCATCTGGCTCTGCGGCGGACGATTGGGATCAACAGAGCATGATCTAGCTCCCACATAGGAAAGGCGGCATTGTAGCACTCACAATTAAGAGAACAGAAGTGATCGCCCGAGACGCTTCCGCACGTTTCCGATGATGGAAGGCAGGGTGATAGTCGCAAAAGCTCGACACCTCCACGAAATGGCGGCCCGAAGTGTCAGATAGGAACAGGGTCCACGGTAACATTGTCTGCTGCAGTCAGGCCGCAAAGTGGGGAATGGACGATCATCCTAGAGGGTCATCAGAAGTTGGCCCACACGATCGAAGGATGAGTGGAACTGTGGAAAGATCTTGCTATCCCGGAGAACACGAGACGATGCAAAAACCGTTTATAATGAATGTGGTTCTCCATACGAGGATGATAGTTAAAAACGCGGGGAGCACGTCTGCGCGGGCGAATTGCGTCACGCTGCCTCAGTCAACCAAGGAACCGGGACAGGGCACTGTAGAAGGGAAGTGCGAGGAATGGATCGTTCTGTGGCGGTGAGGGTAATATGTGGACTGCAACAGCTTGAAGTCGGGTAGTCAGGGAGATTATTTCATTATGCATGTCATACTTTATGAGCAGCATCGCCCCCCAATAGGAGGGATTGTTGTCCTTTGGGACAAGTCTAAACGGACTGGAAACGAATGGGCTGCAAACCTTCCATTGGTGGAGACTCATTATGGTGAAAAACGCAGGGGTCACCCCAGCGACTGCCGAGGGCCAGACTTCAAAGACACTGCTACAGGGCACAGAGGCAGGAGGAACCTGCTCCATGATGTCAGAAGCGTCGAGTCGACGTTGTCGTTCTGTCGGCCAGCCTAGTCCAGGGCACAGACACGGTTGGTGGTGCACACCCGCGAGGCTATCGTGTGGCGACACCATCTGAGCTGGAGTAGACCACTTCCCTTTGTACGACTTCTTCGAGTCTTTCCAGTTGGCTGCAGGGACGTAGGAAATCCTCGCCGGATTATTCCTTCAGTTATTTCCAGTGTGCAAGTTGTGTAGCAAGTGACTTCGCCCTGTGAGGCGAACGTTTGGTGGCTTGTTGTGGAACTAGAGGAGGAGACGGGGATGCTACCGTTATGCTTGGCAATTTCACAACCGCCGTGTTAAATTTGACATCAGATGTCCGCTTGGCCAAGTCCTTTGTGAAGCGAGATGTAGCAAGAACAGAACTGTAGGTGCCAGGAGGTAGAATGCAGGGTTTCCAACTAGCCAAGAACTTTCGAGCGACCGGGTAAGGCACTTTCTCCTTCACCAGAATCTCCTGGACAACCAACTCAACGAATGCACAGGACAATCGCGGGGGAGGCGGCATGGTAGCCACTGCAGTTGATGCAGCTGGGACGAGGAAGAGGACAATTGCCGTTGTGAGCATTGCTACCACAGGTGAAACCTAATGCCAGATGTAGACTGGACATTCTATTGTGGTCATAACAATGACCCTGGTAACACGCATCATTGAGTTTGCAATGTATGGTCGTACTGTGGTAACTTCACAGCCTGCTTTCATCTTTGATGGGAGAACCCGTCTATCAAAAGTGAGAAAGAAAGAGTGTTTGCATTGGCACTAAGGATGAATCTACTTTTTGCATCGCCCAATTGACTGCAGTGACACACTGATGGAGAAATCCAAACGTACCTCTCTGATCAGTCAGGCCATCGAGCAGCCTAGTCTAATATCGTGGGAAGAATTCAGCGTTTGATAGCCCTCGAAATGAACAGGATAGCCATGGAGGAATACAGCTGCAAACAGTTGTTGTGCTTGACAATCTGAAGTCGTCTCCAAAAGGAAAAAGCCATTTAGTAAACGAGAACGTGGTTTCACACAGGAAGCAAATTCATCGACACCTTTCTGAATAATAAAGGGATTTACCATAGCAGAGGACTGACCGTGCTCAGTATGTGAAGCCAACAGGAAGTGTGGTGCAGCTGGGAGGGGGTTTGAATCATTAGCCTCTTCCTATTTACGTTTAGTAGACGTTGTCGGTGAGAAAAGTGATTTATTCAGTGCGAGACAATCCCCACCACAGAAGACGGCGCATCTATCTTATGTGATAGTTCACATCTGCGGTTGCACCGTAACGCCTGACAAAGGGACAATTCGGCAATTTAGACAGGTAGCTGCTCAGGCTATTACCCCTGTCCTGGCCTGACCTTTACGAAGGGATACGTGCGAACCCTGTCTGTGTATCACACGTTTCCAAGTCACAGGTTGACAGTCACCTGTTACGTGTCAGACGCTTCGGCTGGCCTTGAGGAGCGCACAGGGAGGAAGGAGAAAAATAGGAACCGCAAACGCGGAAGCGGAAGGACAGGAGAAGCGGAACGAAAAAAGAAAGAAGGAACGAAAGGCTGTGACGAGACTGCACATTCAGTAGCAGATACCAGAACAAAGCTTTTCCAAGAACTTCCCAGCCATCTTCCCTGAAGGGAAGAGGATAGAAATACACCACAGGAAAGAAAAGATGCTGCAAAGGCTGGGGCCCTGTATAAGCCAAGCACGAAATTGTTGAAGAGTTGCGATCCCCTGGGGGCTAGTTCTTCCAGGTCGTAAGAGACATCACATCAGGTAATGACACTGTACAGTAGCCTATCATGAGTAGCAACGCAAATTACATTACTGAACTTGCTGAGTGAGATAGCTATCGTCTGAATTAATGGCAGAGTGCACCAAACCCGGTCAAAAAGCACGACAACCAAGGTCCTGCGATCATTGTTAAAAGTAAATCGTGTTTAAAATGTTTCTGCAGTGCACCAACGTCAATCGCTGGTCAGTAAGAAAACTGACGGCTGCAGCTCAAAAGAAAAGCAGACAATGTGGTCTCATGTGGAGGCGCAATTTAATCCCGTTACTGTTTACTCCTAAATTAGTAACTTTTCTGGGTTCATGGTTTAAGCATAGGATACCGCACACACTGGCTTTTAGTTTGAAATTTGTAAGTGTTATTGGCGTACGTGATAGGGCTATGTACACTTATGGTTAGAATTGTTTTGTTTGTTTTAAATTTAAAATCCAATGCCGTACTACTGTTAACTAAATATTATGTGACTAACTGAAGCTTTTCTGTTGCAAATTGTGAACATACGTTTCTCACTTAGCCCTGTGCCATATTCTTCATATATGCCTATACCACTTTCTTTTTAATGAACTGATATGTAAACAACAACCATATATAGATCTTAGATTTTTATTTCAGTTATAAGCCTCAGAATGCAAAATGGACTTACGAATGTAAATAATATAAAAATTAATTTATGGTACTACAACATTTATGTATTTTCAGGTGTGTCAAAAAGATCCTGTGACAGGCTGAAAACCTGTTAGGAAAACATGAAAAGAAGACTTCGAAAAGATCTTGCAGAAGAAAAGGTGGAAGCGTATAAAACAGGTGGGGGGGAAGCCTACCCCAAAAACCAAGATCCATGATCGGACAAAACTGTTAGAAATTGTTGGTTCCTCAATGAAACAGTTAACAAATGCATACGATTCCGATGCACAATTTAGTACGATTGTGGATATTGTTAACATGGAGTGCAGTGAGAACGCCACTTGCTTCAGTTGTCGAGTTAGAGTACACACAACCTAGCACTTGCCACACACCTGACCCAATACAAAGTAAAGAGACATCCAAGAATGTGCTGGTGGATGTCACCCAGCTGCAGTCTGTTTCGCAATTTCCTGATCCACCCAAAGAAAACATTTGGGCACCGAAAAATAAGATGGCCGCCGAGTGAGATCACAGGTATTTTCTTCGTCCGCTGGAAGAACTTATTTAAGAGGAAATTGTGTTTTAAATTTTCTTTGTTTTGTATACTTTCTGTTGTGTCCGTTCTTGTCTCACTGCTGAATATTAGCGTCCCAGCAACTTTTATACAATACAATTTGTACTGAGGCATTTAGATAAATACTTTTGCAGAAAAGAGTGCCCATCACAGCAATGTAAGCATAGCGTATGTGGCTTTCCTAGCAATACTATGCACCTGCTAATGTTTATGATGACAACCCATAATTTCTGCCACAATTTTGTTTGTAGTGAGGCATTTTTCAGTGGCACTATGCCATGACTAGGAATTCCCTGCTGCAAAGGTGAGCAATAGATAGGTGAAAAACACTGCATCAGGGAGTAATTTTTCCTCAGTAGTAACTGGAAGTATGACACTTGTTACAGACAACCCACAGCATTATGGTTCAGCTTTCATATCTTCCGACGTAGCACACTCCTTAACTAATTATTGCTCTTGCACTGATCCCCAAGGTATTAGACATTGTTGTCAAAATTCCATTGCCTTTTGTCCGACCTGCTAAGCATAGCTGCAGCTGTGGGTGTGGATGTGTCCAATTTCGGTATGTCAGGAAAGTTGCAGAGTGTCCGTTGTATAGAACCGGAACAAATTTTAATAAGAATATTAATGTACAAACTATTCAATACATATAATCTTTCGCCGAATACATACGGTAGTCATCGTCACAGGGCTACTAGTTTTTCCAGATGGCAGGGCAGAAGGAGATGCAAACTGTAACATCAGATTTATAGCAATGGCAAGATAGGTCTATGGGAGTAACAGTGAGTTAACGAATGTTATCCCTAACATGCCAAACAGCAATACCATTGCAGATCCGTCTCGTGGCGTATTCAAGTTTTTTCTGTACTCCATGTATGCCAACATTTGACTGGGGAGTAGCCTAAATTATAGAGGTGAACTTAAGTACCAAGTAACTTGTCTGTGTGCTTACTTAATGGACTAATGTTACGACTACATGTTGGCAGGTAGGCATTTTTATGCCTAGTCCTGTGGGTACCATTCCAACACAGCCTTTTAGATCTCAGCACACCAACTGAAGATTGTTAAACCTCTCTGGATATTGCGAGCAGCTGCTGAGGAAGGCTCTGATGGTGGAAATGGCCCCCAATCGCTCAGGACCATGGAATAGGATCTGTCAGGGAAACATCTTATAGTATGTTTTCGAATTCAACATACCCGTTTCTCAGAAATTGTATACCCCGTGGTTTGTCATCAAACATTTTGGTTGCAACACTGTGCACCTTCACTTTGAATGTAAGACATGTTTAATGTCAAATAACGAGCGTCTTTTTCTTTGGTATTGCAATTATCTACGTCTTTGTTCCTTTTGAACTGCAATGGACATACACATTTTCTTCCTGAGGTAGGTGGGAAGGAATATTTGGTTTACCCTCCCGTCGACATCGAGGTCATTAGAGACGAAGCACAAGCTCGCATTGTGTCAAGAATGAGGAAGGACATCGCCTCTGTCCTTCCAAACGAAGTACCGCGGCATTTGCCTGGAGCGATTTAGGGAAATTACGAAAACCTACATTGGATGGCCGGAGGCGCGGTTTAACTGTCTTCCTCTCCAATGCGAGTCCAGTACGCTAAAACTGCGCCCCCCCCCCCCTAACTCTCTCTCCTGGACGTTTATTTACATAAGAACGTTAGTCAATGATATTTATTGGAAGCATACAAAATACCTGAACTTATTGATTGGTGCCTCGCCAAGATTTTTCGATGATCCGACGTGCAAATATGCCCGAAGAACGTCATATCCTTATGAGAAATGGAGGACCTAGGATTAAGCGTTATGGAACCTGATCGGTAATATCTCGTTAGTCAGGAATAACTCACCTGCTTACCTCCATCGAATTATTTAACGCCATGAGGAAGTATCACTACTGTGAATTTTATGCCCACCGGAAACAACAGACGACTGTCAACGGTGCGCCGGCACTGAGTAACAAATGACATCCTGAGACCCGAGCAATTCGGCTTCAGGTGTCACCACTCCACAACACTACTCTTACGAGTCGTTGAACATATAACACATGGTTTCAACACAAACAAAGCAACAGGGGGCTGTGTCCCTGGACATCGAAAAGGCTTTCGACCGTCTATGGCACAACGGCCTCAATCGCAAACTCAGCGACGCGGGATTCCCCGACGGGCTGGTGCGTCTCATACACTCATACCTTGCAGAAAGGAGATTCAACACTGACGTGCAGGGAAAACAATCAACATGACACGGTATACACGCGGGAGTACCCCAGGAGAGCATCCTAGGGCCGCTACTGTTTAACCTCTACATAAACCCTCTCCAGCCACACACAACACAACGATGGCAATCTACGCGGTTGACACAGCCATCCTCTCGCAAGAATGGAAACCACCAAACATTACGTCACGCTTACAGACCGCACTCAGGGTGGCTCTGCCTTGGTTGGAGAAATGGCGTGTTAAACATCGACAAGTGCGAAGCCGTTCTGTTCAGTAGAAGACCGAAGCAACTGCACAAACACCGATACTGCAGACCTATAACTCGACATGCACGCCCAATACATTTCCGCGACAAATTCAAATACCTCGGCGTCTGGCTGGACCGGAAAGTACTCTGGGGGGACCAAATACAACACATGACCAATCGAGCAAGCGCGAGGCTCAAACAGCTCTACCCTACGCTCGACAGGCGTAGCACACTGAACAGAAGGGTGTCGAGATCCATGTACATGACACTTATTCCACCCTTGATGACGTACGCAGCTCCTGTCTGGGGTGGGTTACAGTAGATTTATGTTCGTAACGGATTTCATGGTGAAATACTGTTGATGAAGGTGGATTTGATAGTAATTTGATTTATTTATCTGATACTGGCTGTAAGCTGCGCCTACACGCCTGCGCCGTTTGCATATCGTGGAAAACAAAGTACTCAAAATCATAAGCAATGCTCCACGATACACACGCATCGCGGACCTTCAGTGGGAATACCGACGTGACACTCAACAAACTCACCACAAGACTATACAGAAACCACACATACACAGAACCGATTTATTCTGTATCTGGGGAACTACGACCAAAACCATAGATGGCCATAGATGTTGGGTCCTTACAAGTATGTCTTTTGGTCTTCTATGTTTCCAAGTACACGCAAACAACGGTACAGGTGAGCCCCTGTTAATCAGACACCATTACTGGATGTCTAGCTGGAACACACATGCCGAGTAACTGCCACCATGCAGGGAAGCCGTACCGTACACTACATGCAGAATAACTCCACACACCCCCCACACAGTGAAATGATCTATGGCCGATCTCCCACTACTATGTAACTATCTATATTGTTCCAGGAATGCAGCGGCTGCAGCAACCTTTGATACATCGTCATCGCTTGCCACGGTAATGATGCATGATACCCATACTAACAAACCCAACGCTGCATGAACTATCGCAGCTAGTAAGCCACTACTGCTCTCACTGCCTATCCCACTATTGCAGAGGTTTTTTTTCCCACGGCACAAGCCTTGGCACTTTTTTCCCTCTGCTCTTCAAATCGCTACCCTCACTCGCGTTTGGTCCACTATCGATCACCTGGTGGACCGTGTTAATGCATAGTCTCACCCAGACGCACGGGTAACATCACAGCCCAGCATCCTGTGATCCACCTATTAGATAACTAACATGTTGACGGAGGTGACAGTAGAACTCTTGATCTGGTCACCACGTTGGTGTTGGTGTGGAGGGGGCCCAATCTCTCTTTTTACTCTAGATCTAAAAGCAGCGATCAGTAACGTTACAGAAGGTAGTTGGTTTGGTATCTGACCATTGGTTTATACCATATGTAGCTTCACTGACGGACTACATACGGTAGGGTATAAAAACTCGTGTTATGGTCAAATTGGATAGTGAGTAATTTTATTCTAACTAACCACATTTACTGACTTATCAATTTACGGTATGCCCGTAAACCCTATGACCCAACCGTACAAGGTAAAAATTGTTGTAGTTTTCACAGGAGTTTGGCACAGTCTACATACATTACCCACTATGAGCCCATATATATGACGTTTTCTTAATACTTGCATGCTTTCTGGCCGTTTCCCAGTGATGTAAACATCGCAAGTTATGAAATGTTCCCCTTGGCAGCGGTATGGTTCAGGTCATGGAATCTAGGTAGAGCGCAGTTGCCTTCCAAGTCTCAGATGCAGTTTTACTTCTGTAAATAGTTAACGTTCACTTCACGAGAAGAGTACGTATCAGGCGATGGTCTACTGCTCGAAGCACGCTCCTGTGGCAATGCGTTTTATACATTTACGCTAATCTCTTATTCTTTTCAGAAAGTAAACTGACGCGCCACATGTAGTTCTCATCAGCCACCTCCCAGAGGCATCAACCTCATTTATCACCCGACGATCGTAGTTTCTTGATGTTACACGAGAAGACATGAAAGTTGATAATGGCCCTTGTCAGGAGTAGCAACCAAAATTACTTCAGTATAATTATTATAAAAATGTTGTTAAAGAAATTGTCCATATTGGCAACGTCATAACTTCCAAATGAATTGGTATATGGATGGGGTACTTCCTGTTAACAAATTTATTTATAATATTAACCTTATCGATGGTATTTGATTGGAACTGCGATAAACGCACTCCCTTGTCTGTGTAAAACATGCATCTGTGTTCAAGGATATCAATATTTCATGTAACGAATGTGAATTAACTGTAGAACTGTTAATGTAGGAATGGTGGTGCAGTTCCATTACTCTGATTTCTTGTTGATTTTCATTCCATTTCAATAGCACTAGATGTGTCAATGTGTCCCATGAAATGGGATATGTGCAGGGGAGCTACTTCAGATCCCAGTGGCTGAAGCTTTGTGACACCGGTCGACGCGGTGGTGGGAGATGAGCTGCTGAAAAGCTTCTGGAGATGTTATATTATATGGCCAGTGGAGAGGGAGGCCAGGTTGGCTTCCCTGCCGGGAGTCGGTTACGGGACTTGTGGTTCTCGCGATTGGAGTGCGGCCAGGCGATAGATTCTGAACGTGAACTAGCGATTGTGACTTCGACTGTCGGACCATCAGACTATTTCGTCATACGTGGACTCATTTACGCATCTGAGTGTGGTGTCAGAAGAGCTGATGTAGAAACGCACTTAGAAATTTGAGCATACTATGGGACGACTACCGCCACTCTTGTGCTGCTAGCGAAGTTGCAAGTGGGATATTGTTACAAGATGGACTGATCTGACGTCATTAAGAACCACCATTCAGTAGCCGTACCTTACTGATGAAACCACTTGTTCAGGTTCTGGAGGGGAAATGAGTGGAAACGTTTTCGAACAATGGTTGCGGCAAACAAGCTCTTGCGAAAATGTGGTCAAAGATTTCCATGATACCGTGATATCGATCTTCACAAAAATCTGTAGTGTAGCGTACGTTATTACTGTGCTTTTCCCCATATTTCATGTTTACTTATCTTCAATTTGCATTACGTGGTCCCCTCAACGACTTGACAGCAAGGTCCCCACTGTAATGAACTCACTCGTCACTCCATAATCAGGGCATAAAGCAGACTCCCTACGGCTCCAACCTCAGACATCTACGAGTTAATTTTTCCTTGGGCTAACGTAAGAGATGGTCCGTTAAAAACCTAAGTCGCACAATGAGGGAACAGTTTGATACCAACTTTTACAGTTTTCAATACAGCCAAGCTACATACAAGCTACGTTGCATCAAACGAGGCCAATAAATTTAGGCAAAACTTTGGAAATTTTAGTAACTATCTAATAATGGATGAAACATGCATTTTGGCGCTGTGGAACATCACACCATTTGTAACGTAGCGAACAGGCTCTCCTTACAGCTTAAAGACTCACGTGACTGTATTCTTATTCGTTACAATCTCAAATGTGGCGGAAGAAAATCTGAAAGCCTATGCAGTTACAACCGCACAAATGTTACCAAAAATGATTCCGGAGAGCTGCAACGTGATTTGTTGTTCACTGAAAAATACGTCTTCGTACAGTGAGAAAAGATGTGCACGTAACCGTTACTAATTTGTTTACGAATACAACATAACGTCTCCCTTTCAACTCAAGAAGCATTCCAAATTCGAAGACAGTCTACCTATTTTAGTGGCCCCATCACTTAAAATACAACAAATGTAACATATTTTTGTATTTCTTATACAACTATAATATTATGCCACACTTTGCTCTTAATAATAGAGGGCTTGGATACAGAATACAATTATTTAACACACACCAAGGAATCAACTGTCATGACTTAACTGTTGCTCATTAAATGCCGATATTTCTGTTTAAGTTCATTTCCGGGAAGCATCGGAAATAAAACCGAGTATCAGAAATACGGAAGGTCGACGGATTTATTCCCACCATATGCCACACGAAACACTTGCGGATTCATTAAAAATTGAGGAAGTGCTTCATTTCTTGGAACTAAATTGCTATACTCTTCGCACCAGGTGTCCCCGAAACAATGCCATCTTTTAATTTCCCCAGGAACTCTGTTCAGATTTCGTTCTCTTCGCACACTTTTTGTGTGTATTAGAACAGCATCCAGTACCACGCGCAGCATTAAAAGAAAGAAATTTTGGCGGTTGGATGGCACGACAGACGTACAATTTGTGTGTGTGTGTGTGTGTGTGTGTGTGTGTGTGTGTGTGTTTTTGGGGGGGGGGGGGGGAGGGGGGCGACTGTCGGGTTGTCTTGCTCGCCAAACATCCCGGTCAGCGAAGTTCGTCAGTCGGTCGGTCGGTCAAAATGCCTGCGCACGTGGAATTAGTCGGCCCACCGACAGGATGGTGCGGGTGCAGCGCCCTTGGCAGGGAATGTACTGGAGCAGACGCCCCATCCCAGCCACCACAGGACACCACTGCTGCCTCTAGCGACCAATAAGACATTTGTAATTGTGAGATGTTATCACGCTCCACGCTCAGGAGAGTTATAACTATAAAATGTAAGATATGTAAAAGTACAGCGGCAGAAACCTTTCATCACAGTTATTCACAATGTAACGTGGCACCATACCGAGAGAACTAATTTAGTGAAAAATTTTGGACGTTTTACATATTGAGAGTTGTCACCGAGTTACAGAAGTATCCGCTATTTATATACAATTTCTGGGTATGTTCGCTGTTGGTGTTGGTTTTGGTTTATTGCATGTTTTCATTTAACCCAGTATTCCTGCAGTATGCTACATTGAAGAGAGTATCTTTAATGCAACTTGAACGAAGTAAGGTCTCTAACCAATAGAGCTTTGTGAATATATTCTCGGTAATCGTTTACTCAAATGGAAGAGCAATGTTTTCAAGCTTTGCACTAGTAAATGAACATGGGAAGCATGTAATTTACCTCGTTGGAGTCCAATCATTCTCCTATGGAAATATGTTTTCTTCGGCCCAACTTTTGCCCGTTTTTCCATGTCTAGCGGAAAGTGTTCAACCCACCTACTAGTCCGTATGCCGAACAGATCATCTCTAGCAGGTGTAAATATTCAAAGCAAAAAGCCAGAAAGATTAATTATATTTAGTGTGTTTTCTATGTGGTAACACGTCAAAATTTTTGACTTGCAGCACTTCGCCGTTGCTGTAATTTGTGCCAAAAAGTATTGTAGCGTAGGCGAAGTATGCTGTGTCTGGTATATACACAACTGTGAAAATAATATCGAGTTATGTGTTCGAATCGTGGAAGATCCAGTACATGTGCGCTTATAGAACATGTTAGTGGTAATACATCGGAAACATTTCGTGACCGCAATAATTTCGGAATCTAAGTTGATCAAAGAACCGTCTTAAAATGTAATATGGCGGCACCTAGCTTCGAACGAGATTTCTGTCAGCCAACTCCGTGAATGTGAACATTCGCTCGCGAACACATTTTATTCTCATTTTGACGGACGTCCAAGCGATATTTGAAAGCCTTGAATGTTGCGAATACATTGCCAATGTTTAAACTAGAATCAGCGAGCTGCCTATTTTCTGCAACTGAAAGTAAATCAACGGAAAATATTACAGACCTGTAGTAAGGACGGCATATTTGTTTTTTCGGGAAACTGATAAAACTGTAGAAAATTCTAAGCTATTATTCTCAGTATCTCTCATTACTAAGATTTTATCAGAACTACGATTCGCTCTTTTCAAGCCATTTCCGTATATTACTGCTTTCCTGGATATTACATGATTGAGAAGCTACGATCGAACTCTTGTAGCAGTTCCGCAAATTTTACGTTGAAGATGCAAATTGGACCTGGCTTCGTTTATGTACACTGTGTGCGTGAGCGCCCAGCCGTAATATGCATCGACACACAGGTTATGGAAACTGCGTTAAATATCACAAAATGCGTTGACATATGGCGCTAACGTAAACATTAGGCCAAGCTACAGGTCAGGCTGTTACCATTACTTCTAATCGGCCTTTGATTTCGGCCCAGTTGAAGTCAACGAAAATACCTTTCAACGTAACCTAGACCTGGAGCTACGCTACAGATCTATCTGACGCCACAACCAATCCCACGGTTTTGGCAGGGTCTGCACACAGCACGTTCTCTCACCTTCAAATGAAACAGCAGTTATTGAAACCATCACTGTGACCTATAGCGCGAACGAAAAGCAGCTCTCTGCAGAGAGTCGACAAGAAAAAAAGATTCAGACCGTAGCTCTGGCTTCGTACACCCATGTTCTGTGGTTCTGTATCTGGTATTGGAATTATTACACTATCAGTCCCTTCACTCACTCCAAAACTAGGAAGCGAACTGTGGCACCACGAAAAAGAATGTAAGCACAATAGATTTGCATCGGTCTACTGCACTGTAAACTTCGTAAACGGGCTCGTTTGTATCCAACTACAACCGTTATCTTACGCGAACACAGTTCAACAGCCCCCCCCACCCCCACTACCACTCTTCCACGTTCAGTTCTCCACATAGCATCTATTCGTACAAAATGGAACTGGCTCAACATGTATACTGTTCATTAGTTGCTATTACAGGATGCCAATCACACACCAGTTACAACATCGTCGTCAAATGTGATTCATCATCTACGTCGAGCCACGGAGGAAACATTCTGCAGTGTTGACTACGCAGAGCAATTACGGTGTTACCGGCTGCCCCAGCGGGTAATACGAAAGGCACCAATAATCGAACACATACGCGCTGAAGTAACTTTTGTTTTAAGAAGAATTGTTAAATTTAACAACAATCTCTACATCAACGCAACAAACGTTTCATCTTTTCCCGAATATGCAAGTGAATAATCTATTTGGAAGTAATTAAAGACATCCAACGTTCACTACAGAAAGCAAAAATCGGCAGCACGATTGAGCTTACTCGTAGCTTGCCCATGAAGTAAGTCAATAATTGTTACGTCATCAGCTACGGGAGCGAACCTTAACACATATCGCTGTAACGTCTTAAGTACAGAGTCAAATTTCTCTAACGCAACCGCGCTTTGCGGGACATAAGCAAAACATTTTCCGTACTAACGAAGGAATGCAGCGACTGACAGTAAACAGCAATGAGATACAGACCCAGGACACTGTGGTGGCGGAATACGACAAACCGTATCACCAACGAACGCAATGGCGCGGGTGCTGGAGCTAAGATTCCCACGCGAAACGTAAGCCACGCGCCTGAACTGCTGCAGTAAACACGACTGGAGCTAATGGGATACTACGGAGTGCAGCGGTGCGTCACGTAGCGACTCTAGCGCCCTCTGCACCTGGCATCGACACGGACCGCTTCGCGATATCAGACACTGCTTGCAATCTAAAACTCGGAGTGACTGCCGAAGTTTAATGCGCTATAGACTACCAGAAAGAAAGGTTCTCGGTATTAACAAACAATTTTTGGTTGAGGTGTCTGACGTGTATTAATTCGTTGGGCCGTGTGAAATAAGGCAAAATATTGTTTGTTCTACAAATCTTAGGTGGCCGCCGACGTCTCTTCACATCACTATTATATGTTGTCCTTCCTCCACGATCCCTGCTTCCTAGAAATCTCACTATAGATGTAGGGAACAAAAAGTAGATCCAACAAGCGAACTGAGGAATTGGATATACGTTTTAATTCCTTCTTCTCCTTCATCCCCTTCCCCTTATCTGTTTCCATTGTGCCCTCACTTCCTGTACATCTCTTATCCCACACCATCAGTCTCCTCCTCCTCCTCCTCCTCCTCCTCCTCCTCCTCCTCCCCCTCCTCTATATCCATCTCCTCCCCCCACTCTCTGTGACATTTAATGTTATGGTAAACAGAATCTGGGAATGGAAGTCAAAATCAGTGGGTAAATCTGTTGGAATCAGTAATACACGTTTTGAGGAAGACCTCTCCAGTATAGCTGGATCTATGAGGATAGTAGCTTTTATTACAGTATTTCGCATATTTTAATCTACGGAAAGGTTGGATTGTGAAGGTCGTCGTAACAAAGCACTGCGAGAAGGAGAAGAAAAAACGCACTGTTTCACAGTATAGCTTAGCACGTTTCTCGCAACTGGTTTAACAGAACGTTTTTATTGCGTAATCCTTATTCCACTTTTCTTCGAACGCTGTCCACACTCAGTCCGAGTGATTCCATCATACCATAGGCATGCACTGCAAGTACGCCGACCGATATTTCATAGTTTCAGTGGTGGCATTTTTTCCAAAAGAAATAAACCACGAACTGTTCAACTGAGTGCTTGGAACACACAAAATTACCGCGTACTGAAATGAATTCCTGCAACCCACCAAAGGTATGATTATATCGCTTTCAATGATGATGTTCTTCGTAAAAATATCAACACCCGATGCACAATTTGTTATTAGGAATACATGCTACAGCATAACTTTCAAATTGATGGTCACATTTCGTTCACCGAGATTTTCATACAAGAATACATTTCCAGCTTATTTTTCAACCATTTTCTTTCACACGAGCATTGTTGACAATTACGAATACTGCGATAACGCGTCACCCGACACGCTCGAACCGTTCCAGACCTATTATTTTTTCATGCTTGTGGCTAATGGTTTTTACTCATATTGATATTATAAAAAACAGTAAACTTCAGAATGTACTTAATTAACGTATAACACTACACATGAAATATAATCCCACGGACAAGACAGGAATACATAAATAAAAAAACACACTGGTCATTAGCATATAACAACAGTGTGTTTGCTCAGTCTCCTTGTATGGTCAAGCTACGAAAATGTGGTTTGAAGTCTGAGCGTACTTGAGTGATGCACACTCCTCGCGAATATGCCGAACACACTAGTTCGTTGCTCCACTGTTACACCTTTGGCTGCACTGCTAACCCTGTTTGTGGAGGTTGTCCTGTGTCCCCGTCGGATGCGAATTACGTCTTCTATTCACGCCGCGGGGTTTCGAAGCCCTTCGGTATCTGTATAGGGTCGATGGCGAATTTGCTATCAGCAACCGGGAGAGTCAGTCCTAGGGGTGCATTTCTGTAACTGTTTGTCGGCAACCCAGGACTATCTTCATCGATGGGAACTTGAGGTTTACACATTATTTTGGAACTTTCTTTCGTGAGGACTTACTGTCTCCGTAACAGAGTGGCTATGTGGCTCAGTGTTGGATATTAGTGTATTAAAGTAGCTTTTATGCACCAGAGATGTTTGTGATGCTTGTATTGAGCTCACAAGTGTCGTTCTTCGGGAGGGCCGTTCAACTACACCAGGACACAATATGCAGCCGCAGGGAACACTTACCTGAGCACAGAGGTTCGAAGCTTATCTGCTGACGATCGCTAGTTGTTACCGAATAGTTTCTGGATCTGATTCTTCCATTGGTTTTTTCCCCAAGACGATTTTTGATATGCTTCTTGAACGATACTGTCCTCCCCAGAATCATTCGTAGTTAATTTGGGTGACAGATGGCGAAGCTCTTTCGTTCATGTTGACGTGCAGTTCCTAGTCTGCTGCTTTGTTGAGTAAGGAGGAGTTAAGCTTTTTTCATTTTCTTATGGCTTGGCAGATATATCTACAAAAATATATGCGCATATAGTACCGCAAAATTCTAACACTGTACGACAGCGGGAAGACCAGAATGCTTATACGTAAGCTAGTTTGAAGATGAAAATCTGGGCTGAAGAGAAATACTAGAACGCAGAGTAAAAAGTGGCGAGTGCGATAAAAAATAGTGATCAAAAATTAGAACTAATGAGGCCTACCTAAATATATAGAAAACGTCTGAAGTTGTGGAATATCCAGGTTTTAGTCTTCCTTGGATGCCTCTACCAAACAGAGGGTGAAGCTCAAAGAGCCAATATTCCAGCATTTGTGGTAAAAGGTGTTGACAATAGGAACAATTACAGATCCAAGGAAAGGATTAGAAAGGAACTACAAGAAAAATCGGAACAGAGACAAATCTTTTTATGTGTAAAATAGTAAAGTTAGAAAGCTTATGAGGCGGAAGAAATACGTCAGTAATCATTAACATGATGGCCACAATGAAGGCGAAGGCGAAAATGAAACTGAAGCAGCTACAATGAAATCGTAAACAGGGAACGAACAGGAATGGGCAGTTTTACGTGATCCTAATTGGATTCCACAATCACAGAACAATTTGCATTTTTTTTTTTTGTTTTGGTTTTAGGGAGCAAAACTGCTATGGTCATTAGCGCCCGGTCTGTGACTTAGGAAAAGGTAAAATACGAAAATGGAAACCAGCGTCAATGGGAACGAAACTCAAAAAATTGGAGAAACTAAAAGCAGAAAGAAAGCTTAAAAAACCACCACGGAAAGCGGTTGGTTGTCCACAAAAAGATCGTCAAATGACTGACGTAATCTCACTGGCGCTAATAAACTCGATAACGCGATCGGCTGAGCGCGTGTCATCTGCTAAAATGGACGATATATCAGGCGACAGCTGTACACGGGCGCGTAACAGAGTAAATTAGGGGCACTCAAGTAAAAGGTGTCTTACCGTCCACAGCTGAGAGCAGTGGGAACAGAGTGAGGGAGGATCGCCGCTTAAAAGATGTCGATGGCTAAAAAGACAGTGCCCTATCCGAAGTCGAGTTAAAATTACCTCCTCCCGACGACGTGTTCGGGAGGAAGAGGTCCAAGCACAGGGAAGAGCTTTCACTTCCCGCAATTTATTATGGGGACGTGTCGACCAATCTGCATGCCATTAAAGAACACGATGACATAAAACACTCCGTAGATCGGCGAAGGGAATCGTGCGAATAGCTGGCCGAAGAAGAGAGACTGCAGCTTTGGCCGCTATATCGGCCGCCTCATTTCCACAGATACCATCGTGTCCCGGGATCGAGAGGAACGCCACCGAGACGCCACCCAAGTGGAGCAAGCGTAGGCAGTCCTGAATCCGGTGGACCAGAGGGTGGACAGGGTAGAGAGCTGAGAGAATCTGAACGGATAACATACTGTATCCGCTGATGGCGACGGGTGAATTGGACAGCCTGGAGAACATCGTAAAGCTCCGCAGTATAAACCGAACACTTGTCGGGAAGCCGAAATAGATCTGGGGCGTTGCCAACAATATAGGCACTCCCTACACCTAACGATGTTTTCGAGCCATCAGTGTAAATAAACGTGGCTTCCTTCATTTGTGCACATAGAGCAGCAAATGCCCGACGATAAACAAGTGAAGGGGTACCATCCTTGGGAAATTGACAAAGGTCACGGAGCAGGCAGGACCGGGGACAGAGCCAAGGCAGTGCTGTACCCGAGGTTGTCAAGATGGTTTTGGAAAGCGGGAGGAAAGAGAATATAGCAGTTGACGGAAGCGGACTCCCGGTGGTAGTAGGGAGGAAGGGCGGCCTGCATACCCTAAATCCAGGGAGGCGTCGAAAAAAATGTCATGGGCCGGATTAGCAGACATGGAAGACAGATGGCTAGCATAACGACTCGGACAGGTCGCCGATTGGACAGCGGAGGTTCAGCAGTCTCAGCATAAAGGCTATCCACAGGGCTGGTGTAAAAAGCTCCAGACACTAAACGTAATCCACGGTGGTGGAGAGAGTCGAGACGCCCAAGAATAGACGGCCGAGCAGAGGAGTAGACTATGCTTCCATAATCCAATTTCGAGCGCACTACGGCGCGATAGAGGCGGAGAAGGACCACTCGGTCCGCTCCCCAGGAGGTACCATTCAGGACACGGAGGGTGTTAAGGGAACGCAGACAGCGAGCCGAAAGATAGGAAACGTGGGAGGACCAGCACAGTTTTCTGTCAAACATAAGACCCAAGAATTTAGCGACGTCGGAAAACGGAAGGTTGACAGGTCCCACATGTAAGGAAGGTGGAATGAACTATGCACGAGGCCAAAAATTAACACAAACGGTCTTACTGGGAGAAAAGCGGAAGCCGGTTTCGATGCTCCGAGAGTGCAGGCGATCGAAACATCCTTGAAGACGCCGTTCAAGAAGGCTGTTCCGTTGAGAGCTGTAGTAGATCGCAAAATCGTCCACAAAGAGGGAGCCCGAGACATCAGGAAGGAGACAAGCCATAATTGGATTGATGGCAATGGCAAACAGTATAACACTCAGCACGGAGCCCTGGGGTACCCCGTTTTCTTGGGAGAAAGTACGGGAGAGAGTAGCGTTCACCTGCACCCTAAATGTGCGCTCTGCCATAAATTCGTGAAGAAAAAGGGGCAGCCGACCTCGAAAGCCCCAAGAGAACAGTGTGTGGAGGATGCCGGTCCTCCAACAGGTATCGTATGCTCTCTCCAGATCAAAAAATATTGCTACTGTTTGGCGTTTCCGGAGTAAATTGTTCATGATATAAGTGGAGAGAGAAACAAGATGGTCAACTGCAGAACGATGCTTCCGGAAACCGCATTGGGCAGGTGTTAAAAGACTGCGAGACTACAACCACCAAGCTGCACGGCAATTCACCATACGCTCCAAAACCTTACAGACACTACTCGTGAGAGATATGGGGAGATGTTTGTCCTTTCCAGGTTTCGGAACAGGAACGACGATAGCTTCCCGCCATCGTCTGGGAAAAGTACTGTCGGTCCAAATTCGATTATAAAGGCGAAGGAGGTAACGCAGACTATGGGTTGATAAATGCAGCAACATTTGGACGTGGATACCATCCGGTCCTGGGGCGGAGGAGCGAGAAGAAGAGAGTGCATGTTGGAGTTCCTGCATGGAGGAAACAGTATTGCAGCTTTCGCGATTTTGAGAGGAGAAAGCAAGAGGTTGCACTTCCGCTGCACGTTTCTCAGGAGAAACGCTGGCGGGTAATTTGAAGAGCTCGAAATCTCGGCAAAGTATTGACCCAATGAGGTAGAAATTGTGACGGGGTCCGCTAACGTATCATGAGCGACAGTGAGCCCAGAGACCGGGGAGAAACTAGGCGCGCCAGATAACCGTCGAATCCGACTCCAAACTTCCGAGGAGGGAGTGAAGGTGTTAAATGAGCTAGTATAGAATTTCCAGCTTGCCTTCTTGCTATAGCGGATGACGCGACGGCATCGCGCAAGGAACTGCTTATAGCGGATACAGTTGGCCAAAGTAGAATGGTGGCGGAAAACGCGAAGAGCACGTCGCCGCTCACGTATTGCATCACGGCATGCCCCGTTCCACCAAGGAACTGGGGGGGCGCCGGGGCAATTCGGAGGCACGTGGTATTTAACGTTCCGCGGCTGTAAGAATAACGTCTGTAGTATGTGTGACCTCTTCGTCGACGCTAGGAAAGTGACGGTGATCGAATGTCGCTAGAGACCAAAAAAGTGTCCAATCGGCTTGGGCAGACTTTCAGCGTCACGGGCGCATTTATATTGGCAGTTGAGGCTGCAGTCTAAGGACACATGTAAAGTGGTCACTTGAGTGTGTATCATCAAGGGCGAACCATTCGAAGCACCGAGCTAGCGGAACAGTACCGCCCGAAAGGTCCAAATGAGAGAAATTTGTCGTGGAGGCAGACAAAAATGTAGGGACCCCAGTGTTGAGGCAAACTAGATCCGCTTGGTGGAAGACGTCTAGCAATAGTGAGCCACGTGGACAAGGATGTGGTAATCCCCGAAGCGGGTGGTGGGCATTGAAGTCCCCAACCAGCAAATAGGGGGGTGGAAGCTGACCAAGAAGATGAAGGAGATCAGCTCGTGCCATTGGTGTGGACGATGGAAAGTATACAGTACAAAGAGAAAAGGTATATCCAGAAAGGGAAAGACAGACAGCGACAGCTTGGAAGGAAGTGTTTAAATGGATTGGGTGATAATGGAGAGTATCATGGAGAAGAATCGTGAGTCCTCCATATGCTGGAGTCCCTTCAACAGAGGGGAGATCAAATCAGACAGACTGAAAATGGGGGAGAACAAAGCGGTCATGGGGACGCAGCTTTGTTTCCTGAAGACAGAAGATGACCGGCGAGTAGGATCTTAGGAGGATCGACAATTCATCCCGATTGGCTCGAATGTCGCGGATATTCCAGTGGATAATGGACACAGGGTGAACAGAAAATGGAGGAATGTGACCAAGGTCGCTGTCAACTGAACGACTGCTCAGAGCTTGCGACCGACAGCAGGGAATGGCATTCAGCCGAAGGCAGAAGATGCTGATCCATAGGTTGTTCAGGAGCAGCTCCTGCCACCTGCGATCGACTGGTTGATCGACCATCAGCAGTGCGCCTCAGCGACACAGAAGACGGGCAAGGGCGATTACCGCCACGTGGTGCTGTGGATGGGACACACCTTGGCGGAGGAGGAGATGATCGGGGTTTGTTACTAGCCTTCTTTGAAACATGATGTTTAGATGAAGGAGGAACCGATGGTTGTGAAGTTGCGGTACGTAAAAACTCTTCACGCGTATGGTTTTTTTCGAAGTCTTGGTGTCTGACTTTTTGGGCTCGAGATTTAGCAGAACCCAATGAAGGGTGAGCCATAGAGTGGGCAGGCGAAAGTGGGGAGGTTGAACGGGCGATCTTTGCGCTGCAAGATCTGACGACCGTGGTACCAAAGGTAAGATCACAAGTCTGCGTGGCCGCCTCCTTTGTTGGCCGAGGAGAGGCAAGGACAGTGCAGTATTTTCCTGTCTGAGGCACGGTGGGCTGTCGACTGGCGAATAATTTTCGAGCGGCAACGGTCGACACCTTATCCTTCACTGTGATTTCCTGAATGAGCTTTTCGTCTTTAAAAATGGGGCAATCTCGAGAGGAAGCAGCGTGGTCACCCATATAGTTGGTGCAACGAGGGGACGGAGGTGGACAAGCACCCTCATGGGCATCCTTGCCACACGTAACACATTTGGCCGGATTGGAACAGGACTGGCTGGTTTGATTGAACCGCAGCAACGCGTAGGGTTTGGGATGTAAGGGCGAACGGAAATTATCTCATAGCCTGCTTTGATTTTCGATGGGAGTTGAACTTTGTCAAATGTCAAGAAGACAGTGCGGGTTGGAATGATGTTCGTGTCAACCCTTTTCATAACCCTATGAACAGCCGTTACGCCCTGGTCAGACAGGTAGTGCTGAATTTGCTCATTGGACAATCCGTCGAGGGAGCGAGTACAAACGACCCCACGTGATGAATTTAAAGTACGGTGCGGTTCCACCCGGACAGGGAAGGTGTGTAGCAGTGAAGTACGCAGCAATTTTTGTGCCTGGAGGGCACTGACTGCTTCTAACAACAAGGTGCCATTTCGTAATCTGGAACAAGACTTCTCAGGACCTGCAATTGCGTAGACACCTTTCTGAATAATGAAAGGGTTGACCGTGGAGAAGTTGTGGCCTTCTACACAGCGAGAAACCACAAGGAACTGTGGCAACGATGGAAGGACTGTGGGGCTGAGACTCATTGAACTTACGTTTGTGAGCAGACAGTCGAAGATGAGGAAACCATTGCAGAAGAATCCCCCATGATTACCGGCGTCTCCGATGGCTCGCTCCTTCCTTGTGGGGGCCCTCTCTGAAGGCACTCCCACCTTAGGTGATTGTTCACACCTCGGGTCACACCTCCCGACAAACGGACAGAGGGAACAATCGACACTTTCGGAAGGTATCAGCTCGGGTAATCACCCCTCCCTGGGCCTGGCCGTTACCAGGGGGTACGTGCGTGTCCTACCTGTCTATCCGGGGCAGGGACTTACGCATTACCCCGTCACCGGCTACGCATGGAAATGCGTGGATCGGCCTTCAGACACACACAGGGAGGAAAGAAGAGAAAGGGGAAAAAACAAAGGGAAAGGAAGGTCGAGAGGTCTCAAACGCCGCAGTGGAGAAAAGGGCAAAGAGAAGAGGTAAGGAAAAGAGAAGGGCAGAGGAAGGACTAAGACTTGCAAGCGGAGAAAGCTAAGAATTTGTTACAGAGGGGGAGAAAGGGAAGGGAAGAGGCGGAGGTGAGGGGGAGGGGCGAAGATGGGGGATGGGGAAGGTTGCGGAAAGGGGAGGTATGCAGCCCGGAAAGGAAGGAAGGCTACATTAGCTCAGGGTCCCATGCTCGCTACGCACATATCCACAAAAGAGTTGTGGACCCCCTGAGGGTTTGAAGTGGTGAGTAATGTGTGGAGAATCAAAGACACTGGAAATGTCATACGACAACGACGACAGCAAGGTCTATCGCTCACAATACCAATGCAGGATCGATTCGTCCAACTGTCGCCTCCCAGATGCCTAACATCAACGGCCTGGGCAACAGGGATTCGCATGTCACGCCAAAGAGTGTGTAGAAGATTGCATCAGGGTGGTCTTCATTCCAGAAGACCACTGCAAAGTCTTGCACTGCACCGACGGAACCGTCGCAGTCTAAGGACCTGGGCCTTTGCCTGTCAACATTCGATCATTGCTGACTGCAATAATGTCGTATTTGCTGACGGTATCAAGACTGGTTTGCGACTGGACACTAGGCCTGTTAGGATTTGGAGAAGCGCTAGGTGACAAGGAATGCCGGTACGTCCCCCTAGTCCATCCGTTTGCAAGTGAAAGTGTAATGTTCTGGGCGGCAATAATAATAACGGCTGACACTCAAATTCCCACTATGACAATTTGACTCGTCCCCGACATCTCAAGGGGTCGTACAAACGATTGGAACACCAAACAGAAGTCGGTGGAAATCTCTTGCTAGTCGGCGACATTGCAAGACCGCACTATCAGTGTCTCCACGTAAAATCCAAAAGAAGCTAGTTTTTTATTTTCATTTTTTTTTACGTGGTTCAGATTCCTCCCGCTATGTAAACACAATGGGCACCAGATTCATTTCCTTCCGTATCAGCCATATCCCTAAGAGGCCCTATTAAGGGCCTTATATCGGAGCTCACTACTACAATTCATTTGCGAATGCTCTGACCTAGTAGGTTGAGAGGCTTTCTCTAGCAACCAGTGTGTTACTCCATCTGTCACAGGAATTCGTCAGCCATAAATGGCACCCAAAACCGGTTCGTCAGGCCGATTGATTCGGCCCCCTTGAAGATTGCAAAGTTTTAGAGGGAGACACGAACATGGCTGCTTGGTTCAGTCAGCATTTCTAAATTCAAATTGAAACAGATGAGCCCTCGGTCACTGTTACTACTTGGTTTACTGACCAGGTTTCAACACTGAGTGCCTTCATCAGAATTAATACAATTCATATCTCCTATAACGTAGTTACAAATTTATGGGAAACGAGATTCTTATATATAAAAAGTGTAAGTACTGACTAAATTATTTTGTATGTGACATGTAAGTAATGCTTCTGTCTTTTATTGTTGAAGGCCAGAACGGCTTTAGTCACAAGTCAAACTGTACAAGGAGACACGAAATAAAATGTCAAGTAAAGGCTTTATACCCTTCCAGACATTTTTATTCCGTTATTGCAGCTGTTCATTGAGAAAGGAATTTTTAAAAATCGTTTCTCGAAATGTTTGATATTGTGGAAGAATTTGAGACTAATTTACGTCCTTTCTACTCGGTGTGCAAAATGCTGATATTGCAGCCGCGCGGGATTAGCCGAGCGGTGTAGGGCGCTGCCGTTATGGTCTGTGCGGCTGGTCCCGGCGGAGGTTCGAGTCCTCCCTCGTCATGGGTGTTTCTGTTGGTCCATAGGATAATTTAGGTCATGTAGTGTGTAAGCTTAGGGACTGATGACCTTCACAGTTAAGTCCCATAAGATTTCTCACACATTTGAACATTTTTTGATATCACCAACACCTTTAGGCGCGTGACCTGTAATCAGAAGATGGTCGGCAAAAGACATTTTCGGGATTAGTGCCACTTTTTCTTTTTTTAAGGTGTTCCTTATATCTGGTTGTAAAGGCACGACCTGTTTGCGATAACTGCTATTCTTACTACATAGGACAATCATATAGACGCCAGAACTTTGTAATAAGGAAAACAATAAGGAACAAATCAATTTTAAATTATGAACGAATTTTTTTCCAATTATTATTGGTAGAAAATGAAACGTTACTATTTTATTTATTACGAAGAAGGTGCTGCATCTGATAGGAGTTCGGCCCCACAAAAGGAACAGAGAAGTATATTTTTGGGCTAGATTCAATGATAGAGGTGTGCCCCTTGAAAATCGTTTACTGCCTGCCACTCCTTGAGGCGACCTTCCACTCGACCACAGGGTCAACTTCACTAGTGGGATCAGTAGTGGACCTAATGGACCAGATGTGTGGCATGTGCTGAATGTTCCCAAATGAGACGTCTGGCGTCCCACACATACCCATTGCTTCAGTCTCTCAGCTTCTGGCTCTTGCCAAGACCACCACCTGTAGCTGTGCATGAGTACTCTCCAACTGATCTGGCATCTCAATACAGCAGTCGCAGTCCCTTTTATACTACAGATGGCATACCGGTACACTACACATTATTAGAAAGATGGACTGAGGTTGGTAAGTGAACAAACCATTAAGAAACTAAGAAAATAAAGTAGAGTGCCCAAATAAAGAGTAGTCATATAGTGGGGGGGGGGGGGGGCAGCGTGCTAGGGTAGGGGAACGGATTGGGGGGGAGGGGCAGCCTGCGAGCGTAGGGGAACGGACTGTATTCGTACACTATTTGCTTTGCCCAGAAGGGAGTGCTACAATAGCAGTGACGTGTGGTACATATGAATTGCTTGCATGAACAGTGCACATAGGAAACGACTCTCCATTGCATGTTGCCCATCACTTTAACCACTTGTATCCTCAAGTTAGGTATTGTCATTCTACTTGTTTGCAACAAGAACAGTTAACGTGACTTTGCTTGAATTATTGTGTGGCATTCTGAGAACACAGCATCCCTTAGGCACCCTACATGGGAGGAGTGGGCAGGACCCCACAAAAAGGGCATTTGGTCTGGAAACGGTGGAACATCACAGGTTGATGACAATGAGCACCAAGTGGTGAGTGAATACCACTTGAATGAGGACAGCTAACACAACAGCGTTCAGTATGCAATCTAGCTAAATTGATCTTCTTGTGGCGAGAGGGCTGAGCAACTGGTGTGATTTTCTGCCGACTGTCCCATCGATGGAGGACCAATGGTAATGCCAAAGTAATGCCAACTGCTGACACAGCAATGGAGATCATCAGGAGGAGTGGAAGAAATACTGGGCAGGGATATGAAGACTCCATGCTTGGCAGCAGCATCAGCAGCCTCATTTCCCATCGCAACTACATAACCAGGGACTCTCAAACATCACAGTGGCTCCCTCTTGGACCCCTTGGACTAAGGGGTTTTACTGCCCTTCAGAGCCTCAGTACACTGCAAGTCACAGGCATTTAAATTGTCATTTGCTGTGTCACTGGATGTACTGCATGGCCTGATGATGTGCCAAGAGCTCCAACTGCTGATAACGAAAATCACTGGTGCAAATGACGAAGGCACACCTGACACCACAGTCAGCTCGACAGCCATCAGTGTACATGAAGGCAGTATCACAACGGTCAATGCACTAAATAGGTAAAACCTAGAGCAGTTTCTTTTAGGAAACAACTGAAGTCCAAGGTTAACACATGCCACCACACGAAGCCAAGGTGATGAAGGATTCACACCAACAAGGACAGTTGCAGGTAGCGTGAAGTTAAGCAGCCAGTACAGTACCAAAAAGTGAACCCAGGAGGTCACCCAGAGGCGGCACTGGCCCCATACTGGCCATCAAAGGAGTAATTGAAGGAGGCGTAGAATGGGTGGCAAGCATGGCACATGAACATTATTCGTAACTAATGAGGAGAAAATAACAGCAGTATTATCACGGTAGTTTGGCAGCTTGTGCATGAATACTCTGAACAGGACTGGTTTAAAGGCCGCCAGGGGCCAAACGGATGCCCCGATGGGTAGGCTGCTCACATGCAGTACACTGAAGGACGGCCCACAGTGGCTGATCAGATAGGACACATGGGAACACCAAGAAACTTTCCAATCGAGAATGAGCCCCAGGAATTGGGTAGTTTCAACAAACTGAAGAGCAACATGTCGAAGATGTGAAGATGGTGTAAGAAACGAATTGCGCCACCAGAAATTCGTACAAACGGTTTTGTCAGTGGAAAAAGTACAGCCATTGTGGTTGCGCCTTGAGTAAAAACGTTTGAGACACGGCTGAAGATGCTGTGGACCGAGACCATGGAGAACTATGATAGATAGCAAAATCGTCGAAGCAATGGGAGCCAGAGATGGAAGGTGGTAGATGGGCAATAATAGCGCTAATGGTGATTCTTGTGTCTAGGCAAGACAGCCTAGACACAATGGGAGGTAGCCGAAAGGCACGCTCTTGAACTCACGCAGGCTGGCGTGAGGTCTGAAACAGGATACGTAATGAATGCTATAAAGGAAAGTACGTAGCTTCTGGAATACTTAACTTTAATCCATAATCGGTGTACATCGCTCTTGTACAGATATAATCTCCATTTTATTAATTACCAATTGAATACGGCGCCTTGCTACGTCGTAGCCAATGTAGCTGAAGACTATGCTAACTATCGTCTCGGCAAATGAGAGCGTAATTGTCAGTGAACCATTGCTATGAACGTCGGCTGTACAACTGGGGCGAGTGCTAGTACGTCTCTCTAGACCTGCCGTGTGGTGGCGTTCGGTCTGAGATCACTGACAGTGGCGACACGCGGGTCCGACGTATACTAATGGGCCGCAGCCGATTTAAAGGCTACCACCTAGCAAGTGTGGTGTCTGGCGGTGACACCACAGTCATAGAAAGGACCAAACCTGAGGTGCACCATTTACCTGGAAAAAAGCGTGTCCAACAAGGCAGAACGCACATGTACCTTCACAACCGGTCTTTTAAAAATTTCTTAAGAAAATGGGGCACTCCCCACGTGTAGGGAGTACAAATGATACCAGTCCGCCAGCATGTGTCGTTGACTTTCTCCAAATCGAGGAACACCGCCATAGTCTCGGATTTCCGCATAAAACCAGACATGACATG
Source organism: Schistocerca piceifrons (assembly GCF_021461385.2). NCBI lineage: Eukaryota > Metazoa > Arthropoda > Insecta > Orthoptera > Acrididae > Schistocerca > Schistocerca piceifrons. Next base: position 1,032,726,838 of record NC_060139.1, read on the forward strand.
GGTTGACGAAGTGACGAGATGCAGAATGCCGCGCTCGAAATCCACACTGAGCAGTGGTTAGTAAATTGCGAGACAAGCGACCATACCAGCCGGGCCCGAATCACATGTTGCATCACCTTGTGAACAGCTGGTTAGAGGAATCGGGTGGTAGCTAGAAGGAACGTGTTTCTCCTTCCCAGGCTTAGGTATGGTTATGACAGTTCCTTCACGCCAGCATCTGAGAAACATGCCGTCTGCCTAGATCAGATTGTGTGTATAAAGGAGAAACAGCTTGGCTGCAAGAGAATGGCGCTGCAACATCTTAATGTGAACATCGTCTGGGCCTGGGTAGAGGAATACGATGGAGTGAGAGCGTGATTTAGCTCAATCGTAGTAAAGGCAACATTGTAGACCTCACGATTCTGAGGAGAGAAGGGTATTGCCTGAGTCCACCTTTTCCCGATGGAGGAAGGCATGGTGATTGTGGATGGAGCTCGAAATCTCCACGAAACTGCGGCCCAACATACTGCAGATAGCAACAGGGTACACTGCGACATATCTGCTACGATCAGCCCAGAAATTGGGCAATGGACCTTAGTCCCAGAAAGTCATGTGGGTTGGCCCCAAACGATTGTATATGGATTAGAACCGTTAAAAAGCTAGCAGGATTTCATTTACCAGTTTTTTTCAACTGTCCAAAAGAATGCGACGACACTGCAATCTTCCAGCAGCTAATTTGCTACGTAGTAAAGATCTCCGTAGTTAATGATCAAATTAAACAATCTTTCGTGATAATTTCTAGCGGCGATACAGAAAGGGGTCCTATATTCCTTGCGTGTTACGATGTCTTCGTTGCCAATTACCGATCCCTTACCGCGGCAGTGTCCCGCGTCCAGGGGCCCTAGGCCGAATAGCTGACGCCAGAGGCCAGGTAACGGTAGCAAAGATCGTAATTGACTTTTGAATTGTAAGGTGATTAAGGGTGCGATTCGTTTTCCCTTGGCCACCAGAGTGGACAAGCAGTTCTAGGCGCTACAGTCTGAAATCGCGCGACCGCTACGGTCGCAGGTTCGAATCCTGCCTTGGGCATGGATGTGTGTGATGTCCTTACGTTAGTTAGGTTTAAGTAGTTCTTAGGTTATCAGTGCCCTAGAACCAAGATGTGAAGTCCCATAGTGCTCAGAGCCATTTGGTTGTAGTTGATACCTTCTCTCGCTTTCTGTGGTTGCTACCGACTCGTGGGGTTATGGCTGATATTACCACTCACCAGTTGGCTATAGTAGTTTCACTGTTTGGGCCACCTAAATCAATGATGGGTGACAATGCTCCGGCCTTCTCACGGAGTATCTTTAAGGACTTTAACCACGGAATCAAACTTATTACCACTACTACATGTTATCCGACGTCATCTTTTGTGGAGAGGATCAACCTGAATTTGAAGGCGGCCTTGACTGTATACCATTCCAAGTCACTGAGTAGATGGGTTTTTAGTCTTCTGTGGCTTAATCAGGCAAGTAATTCCGCGACACATGAGCCCACTGTTAATTCTCCCCTGTCGAACTAGTGGAGTATCAGTGATTTGTTGCTGGCATCTATCAGTCCAGAAGGTTTGAGTGAAAACTGGCAGCGGCTCGGAATAATATACACACTAATGCTCATAAATGAAGGATAATTGCAGAATGTGGTGCCACACAACGTGGCACTACACAAAACTGGCGCTAATAGCACAGGCACATAGGGAAAACACTGAACACAGTCCACCGGTTGGTGATCAGTTGAGGAAACCGTCCCGAAACACATGAGCTACAACACGCCACTGTTTCCTGCGCAAGTACCCCGACATGAATATGGGAAATTATCACAATGCACACGTACAGAGTCCACACAACGGGTTGGCATACTCTGGATCAGGTGGCCGTGCACCTGCTGGGGTATAGCGTCTCATTCTTGCACCAGTGCCGGTCGGAGATCCTGATGTGTCCTAGGGGTCTCAAGATGTGTAGCAATACGTCGACCGAAAGCATTTCAGACGTGCTCGTTTCGGTTTAGTTCTGGAGAACAGGCAGGCCACTCCATTCGCCTGATATCTTCTGTTTCAAGGTACTCCTCCACGATGGCAGCTCAGTAGGGTCGTGCGTTATTATTCATCAGGAGGAAGGTGGGACCCACTGCACCCCTGGAAAGGCGGACATTCTGGTGCAAAATAATATCCCGATACACCTGACCTGTTACAGTTCCTCTATCGATAACATGCAGGGGTGTACGTGCAGCTATCATAATCCCAACCCACTTCATCAAACCACAACCTCCATACAGGTCCTTTTCAAGGACATTAAGGGATTGGTATCTGGTTCTTCGTTTACGCCAGATGAAAACCTGGCGACACATGCATGATGGGGGAAAATCACCTAAAACAGGGAACAAAAGCGACAGTTCCCAACTACGTTAGCTACCGTAAAGACAGGCCAACCCAAGGCGGAGAAGTGGCCATATACATAAGAGATCCCACCACCAGGTGTTCTTACCAGCTACCAAAGAAATCGAAGCAGTGGCAGTGGAAGTAACCACTGCCACCGGACCCCCACTACTGACCCCCACATGTCCAGATAGATGAGTGATACATAGCTGCTCTAGGGCAAATTGGCTTTGAAGTCTCCCCCTATTTTGAGTTTGCCTTCAAACACCCTGTGATTGGAATTCTAGAGTAACCTCCAGAGCAGGCGCGAAACTGCACAACTAGCGCGCACCCACCACTTCGAAACACAGGGTCCAGTCGAGCCCACACATTTTCCAAAATACGGAAGCAGGCCCGATGTGTTAGACATAGCACTCACTAGGAGGATCGCAGGGTTTGTGGCCGCAAGGACTATCCACATAATGTCCTCTGACCACAACCCAGTGATTCTAGAGGTCGATGTGGGAGAATGGGTAGCACTCCCACGGTACCAGACGTCTTACAAACGTGAAGACTGGGAGCGATAACGAGACACTGTCGCCTCTGATATCGCTCGCGCTCTGCCACCTACTGCCGAAACAGTGGAACAAGCTATACAAGACTTAGCAGGCACTATCTTGCAGGCAGCGGAAAAGGCCACCCCTCCACAAATGGATGGCCCTCCACCGCAAACACAGCTCAATATCGACATAAGAACAGAGTGGCAAAAAGAGTGGAAGATCACCAGAAATCAGGCCACCAGGGGGCTGCTCAGTCGTCTACAGAGAGAACTGAAGGTAGCGCTCAATGAGCACAGAAACCAGCAATGGCAAAACCGCCGCACAGCTCTCAAAGTAGACGATCATACACTATGGCAAGCAAGCGAACAGTTCACAAAAAAGACGCGCTAGGATGCCGCCACTGCACGGAAAGTTAAAAGGTGTGAAAGAGAGAGAGAGAGAGAGAGAGAGAGAGAGAGAGAGAGAGAGAGAGCGCATCCCGACAGACAGCAAACCGTCGAGCAGATGGGCAAATATGGGACAGAGAATTAGTGACCATTATTCCGAGTGACTCTGCAGGACATACTGCAGAACAGGCGCGTGATCAGAGCTTTTCTGCCAGTCCCTGTCACCACAGAGCTTTTCAGATTAAAGAACAAGGTAGTGCAATGCTTCAGGTGTCAGGGATTGTGCGACATAGCCGCCCACTGCCAGATGCCCGTGCGCCGTAGAAAATGCGCCGGACACCAGGACTTGCTCCATAAAACACATGGACCCGGAGATAAAGTGTGTGCTGTGTGGGAAAAACCACATCGCAGGGTAACAAGGCCGCGAGGTCCACAAAAAAAACACACACACACACACACACACACACACACAAACAAACACAGTGTCTTGTTTTCGTGTGTTGAGGAGCGGCCTTCGCACCCTTTGTCTTCTGTCACCTCATCAACCCACACAGAGAGACGAAACAAGCCAACACACACAAAACCAAGGCCTGACATTCGAAGGGCAACATGTGCAGAAGTGGTCTCTCCACCAAAGAGCCACGAAAACGTGGAACAATCGACGCAAGCCCTGTCACCACTACGAGACACACACACACACCCAAGACCACCACCAGGAAAAACACAAGGAGCAGATCCACCACAAAAGAAGAAGCTCTAGGGAACCCCTCACTTATTCCACCCTCTCGGATCTATTATTAGGCATTATGGTGCAGACCATGAACCTCGTCATGGAAATGAAAGTTCAGTGAGGCCCAGAACGATCAGATCCTCGTTGTCCAGCAGTCCAGCAGTCCAGCAGTCCAGCAGTCCAGCAGTCCAGCAGTCCAGCAGTCCAGCAGTCCAGCAGTCCAGCAGTCCAGCAGTCCAGCAGTCCAGCAGTCCAGCAGTCCAGCAGTCCAGCAGTCCAGCAGTCCAGCAGTCCAGCAGTTGCTCCCCTCTGCGACTTTCTCAGTAGTTACAAGAAATGCCATGTTAAGAGGCTAACCCATTTGGACCAGTAAAAAATTGACCAAGATCATAAATCGACAACATTGGAGGTGGACTGGTGGGTATATTTACTTTTTAAGTTGTCTTCAGTGTGGGATCCTGCCAACTCTTAACATAGGGTGCCTGGGACGTTATTTTCTCAGATGGCTAGAAAACATATAACCACATCATATTAATGAAGTTTATTACAGTAATTATCAATACTTTGCCCTTTTCAGAATGAAGTGTCGCAAGCAATTGGCGACATGCAAATAATCAATATCAATCGCTATATACAATCTCCATACTGACAACTAATATAACGCGCAAGTCTCACCTAAACAGTTAGCCACTGTGACGTCTCCCCCACTTACAGCGCCTCACAGGCTGCAGTAGTTGCGCTTATATTCTTTTCGGACAGAGGCCGCCGCTGCCGTCGTGGTGCGGTCCTAGCCAGCATAATATTGATTGATGTCTCACAGCCTTCTTTGCAGTTACGTTTCATGCCGACATGCAAGCGCTTGATGTTACGCCGGAACATCAAGCATAGGGTTTCTCGTGTCTACCATACTACGGCGGGTAGAAGGCGTCGATGTTGTGACGGACGAAAGAAACATGAGTAGGGAATGTCAATTTTACCGAAGAGAGTTTAATTACACCGATACAGTATGTAATGACAATGAAAGTAAACGAGTGGGAAAAGGACTGTTGTAGCACGTGCATGGCCCCAGCACGGAGCGGACAATTAGTTCGTTGTTCGCATATGAAATCTCTGTGTTGGACGGAGCGAAGCTGACTACTGCTGAGCGTGATGAGGTTGCTACTGCGGTCAGTATGTATTTTGGTGTAACAACATGAATAGGCTTTAGTCGGTGGGAGGAACTCATGGTGGGGTAGATGGCGTTTTATTGATGGTTAGTGGATAACCAGACACGTATTGTCCAGGAGGGCCAGGGCAGAATGGATGGCAGTATGTGGACCAAGTCCAATTTTTAGACGACTAATAGACTGAGCAGTAAAATAGGGACCCTACAACCAAGTATGCAGTTATGTTAAAGGCACTGAAGACTACTAAGGTCTTTCCTATATGATTTAAAGCAAAGAAAAAAGCTAACATTGCAATCCACAAGGATAGAAAAAGGGGGGGGGGGAGGGGTTACCGTATTGATGAAGTCCTATCAACTTATGTGAGCATTACCTTCACCACATTAATCTGTGTCGGTAACAGGGAACAGGTGATTAAGAAGGTATGCAATGTCTGACCTGGGGTAAATGCATGCCGTCTTCCAACGTTACAGATACGTACACTAACATTCCCGTTCATGTGAGCCAGAATGAATATCTCCCACAATTTAAGATACCACAGTTGCTAGCCTGGAGGTGAAATTACAGATATACTTTTGATTCTGGACTCGGTCGTACGCATAATTATCTTCCAGTTCAACATCATATGTGCTTTCAAACACAAGGTGTGTGTATGGGGGTCCCTTCGGCGAACTGCCTAGCAAATACTGTTACGACCAAGCTCGAGCATGACGTCTTAAGTATTACCGATGCATGAAGGTAATATTGTGATGTTTAGCTATCTCGGATAAGTATTATTCTATGAATATTCAAAGAAAAATTTTGAGATTTTCATGTAGAGTTGAATAGTTTGCATGCAAATGTCCAGTTCACTATGTAACGTAGCGAGGGAGGAAGGTTACCGTATTTGGACATGAATGTTTCCCTCCAGGGGTCCGGCGTGAAATTCGATGTTTCCGGAAAATCAGCCATTACTGATATAATTAGTCAAAGACCAAGTTTTAGGAGTATAGAAGAATGGGATTCAGATGGAGAGCCAAGGAATCCAGCAGAGAAGAGTGGGCGGAGATTGTCCAGGAGGCCAAAGCCCTAGGCGATCTGTAGTTCCAGGGAGTGAATAAGTTACCAGTATTGATCTGGTTATCAACTGGCGCTCAAACCAACCTCTTGCGTATACGATACCGGCTTTCGGATGATGTCCGGGGATTCCTTTCATGGAATTGCTCAGGTTTTTCTTGGTAATGGCCATGTTACCAATGTTAAGTAGTTCGCGTAGTATCCATTAACAAGTGTGGTATGTGGCGGGGGTCTGGTGTTGATGGTATTACTTTACACAGGATAGAGAAAAGCTGAACGGAGTTACCATCAAGTTCCATACTGTGGTAGGTGGTCTACAATGGGAAAACTGCCTAGGATAAAAATGTAACACCTGCGTTTTCCATCCCTGTGGACTTGAGGGAAACCGTTAAGTGAAGAGGTTGTCATCAAGAAACACTGCACTACGGGTGTGTACTGTATCCGTTGTGATGACGCCCCTATATTGTATGTAAGACAGACTGGCCATGGTTTCGATGTTAGGACCTACAACTGGTGAAATTGAAATGTTCTTCAAAACTTACTGAGCAGGAACTGCCCTCCTAAACAAATTATGCACAGGGAGGAAAAGGCACAGACCCTCCATGTTTTAGATGAGGTGGAAATTATGTGCGGAAGTGGACTATACGTCCAGCACACACTTTACAGGGAGACTGCAGTAAGACATCTCGGTATTTTCTGTCATTCTGAGTGTCTTGCATGGGCTTTACTTCATTAATCCAGTGGTCCACGTATCTTTTTGTTCTCTACCCACAGCACAACGTGAACAACCGTCTTGCAGTATTACTTCAGTCCTCTGTGGTCATTCCGTAATGTGTGTATGGTAGGAAGAAGTGACGGAGATGACAGAAGTAGCAGGACCTAAGAGTCATGAGGCTCAAATAGTCTTCACGTTCAGCGCGAAACGGAAGTATATGGTTTTGCAACCAACCCAGAAACAGATGGAACGATCTTCATCGCCACTAACGTGAAAGCGTTAGCAGCTGGAAGGAATTAAAAACGCACAGAAACAATGTGATGGCTGTTACCGAGTGAAATATTTGAACCAGCAGTAAGTACTAGCAATCAGTATTTCTTAGGCCCAACTGAGTTTTCATAGCTGAGCAATCGTTTGAATAGCAACAAAGGTACTTGTGTTGGTACCACAAAATTGAACTGCTCTGGCACTATGCAAAATTATATTCACATTGTTGCTGTTTCAGGAAATGGAACTGAAAGCACAAACCTTTATCCAGCCAACACACACATATCTATAGCGGTCTCCTCTTCCGTCGACTGGGATAGACAGGGACATGCAGAAACGTCTGTATGATACGCCACAGAGAAACGGAGGCTTGAGATGGAGACTGCATGTTCTTTGCCATATTGCTACTAAGGATGAAAGTAAAACGCGGTCCATAGCCGACGCGTCATTGGCTAAAACGGCCGGAAACTCAGACCGCAAACCCAAGCGGCAACGTAAACTGTTAAAACATTGGACATTCTTTCAGAAGGTGGCGGACAGCTAAAACCTTCGCACAATGTGTACGAAGTGGTGGGGGAGCTTGGCTGAAATGGCGACGGCTGAAAGGCAGTGGCCTATGCGCAACCTTGTTAAAATGACCTCCCCGAGGGACGGTCGAGACTTCGTCCAAGCCGCTGGCAGGTGCTAAGTAAGCTGAAGCTTATTCCCGTGAAGGGAGGACCACTGGCGAGGCCAGAGGGACACCACGTCCTGACAGACAGCAACACAGAGATCATCAGAGGGAATACAGGAACTAGTGGGCAGAGGTACGATTACTGCAGCCGTGGCAGCAGTGTCTGCAGCCTAGTTCCCTCAAAAACCGACACCACCAGGGACCCACGGAAACATCACATTGGCTCCACCAGTAGTGAGCAAGTGACCGTTTCCCTGGACCCGCTGCACTAAGGGATGGGCGCTGTACAGTTCACATAGACTTTGATGGGAGCCGAGTGAGTCAGCAGAGAATACGATCGAGAAGCGTTGGTCGTCGGACGTACTCCGTGGCTTGATACAGGGCGAAGAGCTCGGCTGTAAACACGAGGTAGGGTACCAGAAGCCGATATCGAAACACATGGGTGCCAATGACGAAGGCACACCCCTCCCCACGGTCAGACCGAAGGGCATCAGTGTATACGAAGCTACTATCGCGAAGTTCCATGCGACGGTTGCGAAACGGAAGACTATAGACCAGGGCTGGAGTAGTGTCCTTAGGAAGCAAGTGAAGGACAAGGTCACCTTCGCTTCGCGAAGCAGTCCAAGTTAATGTTAAGCCGCCTTAGCAAATACGGAAACTGGACTCTAGGAGGTAACAGCAGAGGGACGAGCACTCCACACTGGCGATGAAAGGAATCATCGAAGAAGGCATAGGATGGGTGGCCATTCATGGCACCCTAATGGCATGCATACCTACTGAGGAGAAAGTCAAGAGAGGAGTAGTTCTGCAGCTTCAGCGGACAGACAACTGAGCTGGTGTAAAAGAAGCCTGTGGTCAAACCGATGCCATGATGGTGGATAGTGTTGCGACAGCGTAAGAGGGATGGGCGTGCAGACCCATGAATAAAGCACCCGTAGTCGAGTTTCGCACGGACAAGGGACCGGTACAAACGGAGGAGGGTGGTTCGATTGGCACCCCCAAGAAGTAACATTGAGGACACACAGGACATTGAGGAACCGCGTACAGCAGGCTGCCCGGTTAGACATGGCAGGACCAACAGTGTTTCCTATCGAACATGAGCCCCAGCAATTTCGTAGTTTCAACTAAAGGAAGGGCAACAGGCCCGAGATGTGAAGACGGTGGGAGAAACCAATTACATCGCCAGAAATTCATACAGGAGGTTGTAAGTGGAAAAGCGAAAGCTATTGTCGATGCTCCAGGAGTAAAGACAAACAAGACATCGCTGACGGCACCGCTCAGTGACACAGGTCCGTGGAGAACTGCAATAGATGGCAAAATCGTGAACAAAAAGGGAGCCGGAGATCGTCAGCAAGAGAGAGGCCATTACAGGGTTAATCGTGGTAACGAAGACGACGACACTGAGGACGGAACCTTGGGACAGACCGTTTTCCTGTCAGAACCCACGTGCACCTCGAAAACTCGATATTTTTTATCTGAAGGGAACAGGGCAGGCTGCCACGGAACACCCACGTGTAAGTAGTACACAGGATATCAGTCCTGCTGCAGGTGTCTTAGGCCTTCTCCGAATAGAAAAACAAGGCCCAGTCTGGGATTTCCGCAGAAAAACATTCATGACATGGGTGGACAAAGTAAGGAGATTGTGAACTGCAGAAAGCCATGCTCGTAATCTCGTAATTGGGAGACTCTAGCCAGCATACGAGCTGGCCATGAATCGTATGTTCCATTACCTTGTAAATGCAGCTGGTAAGAGAAATTTAACAGTAGCTAGAAGGAAGGATTTTTGTCCTTACTGGAATTAGGTATGGGAATGACGATGGCTCACACCAACGTCCGGGAAATGTGCCCTCTTCACAGATGCGGTTTTACGTATTCAGCAGAACGTGCTTGCCTGCAACATCTGAATGTTGATGGCATCTGGCCCTGCGGCGGACGATTGGGATCAACTGAGAGCATGATCTAGCTCTCTCATAGGAAAGGCGGCATTGTAGCGCTCACGATTCGAAGAACAGAAGGGATCGCCCGACACGCCTCCGCTCGTTTCCCATGATGGAAGGCAGGGTGGTAGTCGTAAAAGCTCGAAACCTCCACAAAATGGAGGCCCGAGGTGTCAAATAGGAACAGTGTCCACGATAACATTGTCTGCTGCAGTCAGGCTGCATAGTGGGGAATGGACGATCATCCTCGAGGATGATCAGAGGTTGGCCCACACGATCGAAAGGAGAGTGGAACTGTGGAAAGATCTTGCTATCCCAAAGAACACGAGACGATGCAAAAACCGTTTATAATGAATGTAGTTCTCCATAGGAGGATGATAGTAAAAAACGCGGGGAGCACGTCTGCGCGGGTGAATTGCGTCACGACGCCTCAATCCAATGAAAAACCGGGACACGGCATTGTAGAGACGAAGTGCGAGGAATGGAAAGTTCTGTAGCGGAGAGGGTAATATGTGGGCAGCAACAGTACAAGTCGGGTAGTGGGGGAGATTAGGGAGATTATATCATTATGCATGTCATCCTGGATGAGCAGCATCGCTCCCCAATAGGAGCAATTGCTGTTTCTTGGGACAAGTCTAAAGGGATTGGAAAGGAATGGGCAGCTAACCTTCCATTGGTGGAGAGTCATGATGGGGAAAAACGTAGGTGTCACCTCTGCGACTGCCGAGGGCCAGCCTTCAAAGACACTACTACAGGGAACAGAGGCAGGAGGATCCTGTTCCATGAAGTCTACAGAAGCGTCGCGTCGACATTGTCGTTCTGTCGGCTAGCGAAGTCCAGGGTAGAAAAATGGTTGGTGGTGCACACCCGCAACACGGAGGTCGGCCGGGCGAGATTATGTGGCGACACCTTCGGAGAGATCTCAGTCGGCGAAGGAGAAGACCATTTCCCTTTGTTTGAGTACTTTGGGCCTTTCTAGTTGGCACACGAAGACTCAGATGTTGGTTGGGTGGAGGGACGTAGGGTATCATCGGAGAAATACTCCTTCAGGTCTTTCCAGTGTGCCAGTTGTGTAGCAAGTGACTTCGCCCTGTGAGGCAAAAGTCTGGTGGCTTGTTGCGTAACTGGAGGAGAAGACAGCGACGCTACCATTACGATCGGAAATTTCAAAACATCCGTGTTAATTTTGACATCGCATGTCTGTGTGGCCATGTCCTTCGTGTAGGGAGATGTAGCAGGAACAGAACTGTAATAGTCTGGTGGTAGAAGGCGCGGTTTCCGACTAGCCAAGAACTTTCGAGCGACAGGGTAAGGCAGTTTCTTCTTCACCAGAATCTCCTGGACAGCCAACTCAACGAATACACCGGACAATCGCGGCGGAGGCGGCAAGATAGCCACTGCAGTTGATACAGCGGGGATGAGAAAGCGGACAATCGCCCTTGTCAGCATTGCTACCACAGATAACATTATGACAGATGTCGACACGACATTCGAGTGTAGTCATAACAATGACCCTGGTAGCAGTGCATCATCAAGTTCGCTATGTATGGTCGTACTGTAGTAACTTCACAGCCTGCTTTGACCTTTGATGGAAGAACTCGTCTACCAAAAGTTAGAAAGAGAGAGTTTGTGTTGGCACTAAGGATGCATATACTTCTTGCATCGCCCGATGGACTGCAGTGACACACTGATCAGAGAGTTAAGTATGGATTTCTCCATCAGTCAGACCATCAAGCAGCCTAGTATAATTAACACCGTGGGAAGAATTCAGCGTTTGATGGGCCTCGAAATGAACGACAGAAATGGAGTAATACAACTGCAAGCAGCTGTTGTGCTTGAGAATCGGAAGTCTCCAAAAGCAAAAAGCCATTTAGTAAAAGAGAACAGGGTAAGCAATTGCATCAACACCTTTCTTTGAGTAATAATCGGGTTTACCGTAGCAGAGGACTGACCATGTTCAGTAAGTGAAACCGACAGGAAACGTGGTGCAGTTGGGAGGGTCTTTGAATCGTTAGCCTCTTTCTCCTTACGTTTGGTAGACGTTGACGGTGAGAAAGATGACTCAATCGGTGCGAGACAATCGCCGATGATTGCCATCGCCCCCAATGGCACGCTCCTTACAACTGAGGCGTCCCTCAGAAGGCCGCACATCTACCTTATGTGACCGTTCACATCTCAGGTCACCCCGTAACGCCTGCCAGAGGGACCATTCCGCAATTTAGGAAGGTAGCGGCTCAGAAAATCACCCCTGCCCGGGTCTGACCTTTACGAAGGGATGTGCGAACCCTATCTGGTATCACACGATCCCAAGTCACAGGTTGACAGTAACCTGTTGCATGTCAGACGCTTGGGCTGGCCTTCACGAGCGCACAGGGAGGAAGAAGAAAAAGAGAAACCGTAAACACCGAAGCGGAAGGACACGAGAAGCGGAATGAAAATAAAGTACAAGGAACGTAAGTCTGAAGAAACTGTTCTAGTATCTTACACTGAATGTGCGAAACATTTCCAACAACATCCCAGCCATCTTCCCGACGGGAAGAGGATAGAAATGCAGCATGGAAGAGAAGAGACGCTGCGAAGGCTGTGGCCCCGTGGTAGCAAAGCACGAAATTTCTGAAGAGTTGCGATCCCCTGGAGGCTAGTTTCATCACATCTTAAAAGAAATCACATCGGGTAATGAAACTGTACAGTAGCCTCTATCAGGTGGTGGTGGTTGTTGTTGGGATGTTTAAGGGGGACTTAACAGCTAAGGTCATCAGTCCCCCATTCCAAAATCAGACGAGACATTAAGGTGCGGAGCAGATAAAACTGCAAGGGGAAGGAGACTCCCCCCCCAGGCACTAAAGAACACAAATTAGGCAACAAACACTACAGAAAAGAAGAGTACAGACGAACACCAGACAGAAAGAAACAGAAGAAAAGAAGATGGCCGGGGACTGGTTGACTGACCACATAAACAAAAAAAGGGAAAGAGTCAACCATCCGACAACACACCATAACAGCAACAAATATGGAGAGATGAGAGGACAAAAGACACAGAAAGGGAAAGGTGCAGGACCCCCCTAAATGGATCCATAAAAAGAGCTAGCACAGATAAAATGTAAAACATTGTCAGCCATGGAGGCATCGTCGCATAAAATCAAAGGCAAAGTGCCCGGGAGATGAAAGGACTGCCGGAGGGGGCGCAGTCGGGGACACTCCAATAAAATGTGGGCGACAGTCAGCCAGGACCCACACCGACACGGGGGGATCCTCCTGACGCAAAAGATGGCCATGCGTCAGGTATGTATGGCCGATGCGAAGCCGACACAGGATAACAGAGTCCCTGCGAGAAGACTGCAGGGAGGAGCGCCACACATCGGTCGTCTCCTTGACAGCCCACAGTTTATTAGGCGCTGTCATGCCTCGCCACTCAGCAGACCACATCCCAAGCACCTTACGGCGCAACATCAGCTGTTGATCGCGAGCCGTGAGGCCGCTCTCCAAAGCTGGGGCGTCGATCGCCCCTTTGGCCAGCCTGTCAACACGTTCGTTCCCCGGGATGCCAACATGACCTGGCGTCCAAACCAAGAGCACCGAACGACCAGAACGGGCGATGGCGGAAACAGACTCCTGAAGAGAGGACAGCAGAAGAGAAGAAGGATAGCAGCGGTCAATGGCCTGAAGGCTGCTCAGGGAGTCACTGCAGATGGCGAAGGACCTACCTGAGCAGAAACGCATATGCTCGAGAGCGCGTAATATTGCCACCAGCTCTGCAGTAAAAATACTGCAGCCAGCCGGCAAGGAGCGCTGCTCAACATGGGCAGCGTGAGCAAAAGCGTAGGCAGTGCGACCATCAACGTGGGAACCATCAGTGTAGACAGTCTCACAGTCCGAAAATGAGGCGAGGAGCGCAAGAAAACGGCGACGGAGGGCCACAGGCGGAACCGAGTCCTTGGGTCCCTGTGCCAAGTCCAGACGGACGGACGGACGGCCGGGACAAACACCAGGGAGGTGTAGGTGCACGGACCCGGAAGGGAGCCAGAAGAGGGAATGACCCCAGTTCTGACAGCAGGGACCGGATGCGGACCGCTACGGAAAGCCCAGACCTAGGTCGCCGTTCGGGCAGATGGAGGACCATGGCAGGGAAAAGCAGGCGACGATTGGGATGGCCTGGCGAGCAATGCACGCAGACAGCATAGTCGGCGAGCAGTCGATGGCGGCGAATCCGCAGCGGGGGAACCCCGGCCTCCATCAGTAGACACGGGGCTGGTACGAAAAGCTCCAGTTGCAAGCCGAACCCCACAGTGGTGTATGGGGTCTAACAACTTCAACACCGAGGGTGACGCAGACCCATAGGCCAGGCTCCTAAAACCAAGCTGGGACTGCACAAGGGCTCTGTACAATCGCAGCAGTGTGCAGCGATCTGCACCCCAAGACGTGTGGCTAAGGCAGCGGAGGGCGTTGAGGTGCCGCCAGCATTTTTGATTCAGCTGAGTAACATGAGGAACCCATGTAAGCCGGGCATCCAACACGAGTCCCAAGAAACGGCAAGTGTCCACCACTTCAAGCAGGTGGCCGTCGAGGTAAAGTTCAGGATGAGGGTGGACCGTCCGACGCCTGCAGAAGTGCATAACTCGAGTCTTGGCAGCAGAGAACTGAAAACCATGAGTCAGAGCCCATGATGCTGCCTTGCGAACGGCGACTTGCAGCCTGCGTTCGGCGACTCCCATAGTCGTGGAGCTAAATGAGATGCAGAAGTCGTCGGCATACAAGGAAGGAGACCTACGACCCCACTGCTGCAGCCAGACCATTAATGGCCACTAGAAATAAGGAGACGCTCAATACCGAGCCCTGCGGGACCCCATTTTCCTGTATACAAGATGAACTAGAGGTGGCACCGACTTGCACCCGGAAAGAGCGGCGCAATAAAAAGCTTTGAAGAAAAGCCGGGAGCCGACCACGAAGACCCCACTCATGCAACGTGGCGAGGATGTGATGCCTCCATGTGGTGTCATACGCCTTCCGCAGATCGAAAAATACAGCAATGAGATGCTGAGGTCCGGCAAAGGCCGTACGGACAGCAGATTCCAGCCGCACCAAATTGTCCGCTGCAGACCGGCCCCGGCGGAAGCCACCCTGGGATGGAGCGAGGAGACCGTGCGACTCAAGGATCCAACACAAACGCCGCCCCACCATACGTTCGAGGAATTTGCTCAAAACGTTGGTGAGGGTAATGGGACGATAGCTGTCCACCGCCAGTGGGTCCGCACCAGGCTTCAAGATGGGGACAATAAGACCCTCTCGCCATTGCGACGGGAACACGCCCTCGCTCCAGATGCGGTTGAAGATGGTGACGATGTGTCTCTGGCAGTCCCTGGAGAGATGCTTCATCATCTGTGCGTGGATGCAGTCCGGGGCTGGTGCTGTATCAGGGCAATCGGCGAGGGCAGCGAGGAATTCCCTCTCGCTGAAAGGAGCATCGTATTTTTCAGAACGACGCGTGTGGAACGATAACGGCGTCTGCTCGGCACGCTCCTTGAGAGAGCGAAAGGCGGGGGGATAAGTTGCAGTCGCAGAGCTCTTAGGGAAGTGCGCAGCAAGGTGTTCAGCAATGGCGGCAGCGTCCGTGCAGACAGCGCCGTCCAAGGAGAGCCCAGGGACACCCATAGGGGTCTGGTATCCGTAAATCCGCCGGATCCGGGACCACACGAGCGAGGGGGAGACACGGGAGCCCAAGGATGAGACATACCTCTCCCAGCACTCCTGCTTACGCTGGGCGATAAGGCGACGGGCCAAGGCACGGAGCCTCTTAAAGGTGATGAGGGTCTCGAGAGACGGGTGCCGCCTATGACGCTGGAGAGCCCGCCGACGGTCGCGAATAGCCTCAGCAATCTCCGGCGACCACCAGAGTACAGCCTTCCTCTGAGGGAGTCCAAAAGAGCGGGGGATGGCAGCCTCGGCCGCCGAAATGATTGACGAGGTGGTCCGTGTGTTAACCACGTCAATGTCACCCTGTGGGGGAGACTCAATGGTTGCCGCGGAAGTAAAACCCGGCCAGTCAGCCCTGTGGAGAGCCCAGCGGGGCAGGCGCCCAGAAGAATGACACTGGGGCAGTGACGAATAGATGGGAAAATGGTCACTACCACACAGGTCAGGATGCACTCTCCAGTGGAGGGATGGGACAAGTCCGGGGCTGCAAAGAGAGAGATCGATGGCCGAGAACGAGCCATGGGCTACACTGAAATGCGTGGGAGCACCGGTGTTCAAGAGGCTAAGGTCGAGCTGAGCCAACAAATGCTCCACGGCACGACCGCGGTCATCGGAGACAGTCCCACCCCATAGAGGGTTGTGGGCATTGAAATCGCCCAGCAACAAGAAAGGTGGCGGCAGTTGGGCGATCAGAGCAGCCAATACATGCTGTGCGACAGCACCATCCGGTGGAAGGTAAATACTGCAGACGGTAATAGCCTGTGGCGTCCACACCCGAACAGCGACAGCCTCTAAAGCCGTTTGTAGAGGTACAAACTCGCTGTGAAAAGAGTTAAGGACATATATGCAGACGCCACCAGACACCCTTTCATAAGCTGCCCGGTTCTTAAAATAACCCCGATAGCCACGGAGGGCGGGCGTTCGCATTGCTGGAAATCAAGTTTCCTGCAGAGCAATGCAAAGGAAAGGATGCTGATAAGTTGGCGGAGCTCAGCGAGATGGTGGAAGAAACCGCAGCAGTTCCACTGGAGGATGGTGTTGTCCATGGCTGGGAAAGACGTGACGGGACAGGGAAGGCAGATTACGCCACTGGGTCACCTGCTGCCTCCGATTGAGCACCTGTGCTAGTGCTATTCATGGCGTCTGAGGGACTGGCGAGATCGAGGTCCTCAGCGGACGCCAGAATCTCCACTTCGTCCTCAGACGCAGAGCTGGAAGGTGGCGGCGGGGTGGCTGCCACCGCGAGTTCCTTAGGCTTAGTGCTCTTCTTCTTTGATTTCTCACGCTGCTCCTTGTGTTTAACTGGCGGGGAGGGCTTCACCGATTCAGTCTCCGGGACTGAGGAGGATCGTGAAGCCCGTCAACCAGCTGATTGTGGGCACTTACGCCACTGTCGGTCGTCAGCCTTCCCACTGGTGGAAACCTGGGAAGGGAGGAACCCAAGGGACCCCTTGCGAGCGTGAGAAGCCGAAGAAGTTGGACACTTCTCCGACTTAGAAGCAGGGAGGGACGTCCTGATAGGGTGGTGTTGCCCCTGAGGTAGGTGGCGCAGGAGCAACCTGGTGGGTAGAGCCCCACACTGGCAAGGGGGCAGTAGGAGTTGTACCATTCATCGATCCCGCCGGAAGTCGCGAAACTGATGGGGCGAGCACAGGTGTTGTAGCAGCGGCGTAGGAAGATGTCATTCTCACAGGATGTAATCGGTCGTATTTCCTTTCGGCCTCAGTACAAGTCAGTCGGTCCAGGGTCTTATATTCCCTGATTTTGCGCTCTTTCTGGAATATTCTGCAGTCTGGCGAGCAAGGTGAATAGTGCTCCCCACATTTGACACAGATGGGAGGCGGGGCACATGGAGTATCGAGATGAGATGGGCGTCCGCAGTCTCGACATGTGAGGCTGGAAGTGCAGCGGGAAGACATACGGCCGAACTTCCAGCACTTGCAGCACCGCATCGGGGGAGGAATATAGGGCCTGACGTCACATCGGTAGACGATCACCTTGACCTTTTCCGGTAACATATCACCCTCGAAGGCCAAGATGAAGGCACCGGTAGCAACCTGATTGTCCCTCGGACCCCGATGGACGCGCCAGACGAAATAAACACCTCTACGTTCTAAGTTCGCGCGCAGCTCGTCGTCAGACTGCAAAAGGAGGTCCCTATGGAAAATAACACCCTGGACCATGTTTAAACTCTTACGTGGTGTAATAGTAACGTTAACATCCCCCAACTTGTCACAAGCAAGTAACCTGCGTGACTGGGCGGAGGATGCCGTTTGTATCAGCACTGACCCAGAGCGCATTTTAGACAAGCCCTCCACCTCCCCAAATCTGTCCTCTAAATGCTCGACGAAGAACTGAGGCTTTGTGGAGAGAAAAGACTCCCCATCAGCTCTCGTGCAAACTAAGAATCGGGGCGAATAACTGACCTCCATCCTGAGATTTACGCTCCTCCCACGGCGTGGCCAGGGAGGGGAACGTTTTCGGATCGTACTTCTGAGCATTAAATTGAGCCCAAGAACGCTTAGAGACTGCTGGCGGCTGGCCGCCAGCGAGAGATGATGTACCACGCTTCATTGCGGGTCATCCGCCCTGATGCCACCTACTCCGACCAAGGGCCCTCCCCACGGGCGCCACCCAGCCACAGCAAAGGCCACCTGGCAGGATGATCGATGTCGGGAGTCCCGATACCCCAGTAGGATAGGCATCTACTCCTTGGCATACGTGGGGAGTTAACGGCGCAGGCATCAGTAGAGCGATCCCTGTGTTGTCAGGGGGCTACAACCAAGAGGGTACACGGCGGCCCCACCACAACGGACTGGGTACCGTGCTGGATCTTAGGTGCAAAAGTGTCTAAGGTCGTCGTCGTCGCAGTTAAAAGAAACACTGCAAAGTGCAGTGTGGTAATCGCACCCAGGGACGCATCCTCGCCCAAGAGATCGAAAACGAGCGGGACGCCATTGCAACGACGAGAAAGCTGGCGAAAGGTCTAATTGCACGACTGATACAGTGCACCATGTAAGGCGCCCTTCCCCAATTGGCTCGCTCTTCGGAATGATTTAGAAAGATGGAGGTCAAACCCGAAAGGGGACCATCACATAAGGCCGAAACATGTGAGACTCCTTTTAGTCGCCTCTTACGACAGGCAGGAATACCGTGGGCCTATTCTATGTTTGGTGTAATGTCTCGTGGACATTGAGGTCATTAGAGACGAAGCGCAAGCTCGGATTGTGTCAAGGGCCGCGAAGGAAATCGGCCAAGCCATTTCAAAAGAACTACCGCAGCATTTGTCTGGAGCGATTTCGAGAAATTACGAGAAACCTAAATTGGATGGCCGGACGGGGGTTTCAACTGTCGTCCACCAGAATGCGAGTCCAGTACACTAAAAGCTGCCCTGCCTCCCTCGGTCTCTCCTGGACGTTTGCTTAGCCAAGAACGTTATTCCGCACGACATTTGTGCAAAATACGTGAACTTACTGGTGTCTCGCCAAGATTTTTCGAAGATTCGACGTGCAAGTGGGCGCCGAAGTAATTTATACGAGTTCGAAAGTCGGTTCCTTCGAGGTACCTGATCAACAGGGACCAAAATTTCGACTTTTCCAGGTAAGTTACTTCCTCGCCAGTTGTTTTACTGGTGCAGTACCTCTAGATGTGTAGAATAGAATCTGTTGCTATACCGAAATTGAGAGCGAGACCTTTCAGAGAAACACTCAATAATATTTTGGAGAACACTGGCTTCCGTTTCCATTCTGAACCACTGTTATCAGAAACTCATTTTGCTTGCTGTACGTTCGGGAGAACGTCATGTTCTTATGAGAAATGGAGGACCTAAGATTAAGCTTTATGGAACCTGATCAGTGATATCTCGTTATTCATGAGGACCTCACCTGCTTACCTCTATCTAATTATTTAACGCCAAGAGGAGGTATGACTACTGTGACTTTCATGCCCACCGGAAACAACAGACGGCTGTCAACGGTGCGCCGAAACCTTGACGACATGGCGATGTGTCCTGAGGTTTCACTCCACTCGCCAGGTCAATACATGGCGATATCGCTATCCTGAATGACCCCAACGCTTACATATATGTAGATTTGTGTGCACTAACAAGTGACTTCGCTAGTGCTTGCAAGCTGTGTTTACTCTTTATCTAAAGGCACTGAAACGTCTCTGTGGAGTCGTTTGATACGCCGCTTGTCTCGCTGGATTCTGAGCATCCGATTCTGTCCACCGCCTGATTGCGGTTTAATTTTTTAACTCTCCCAGAAAGACTAAGCAATCAAACTAAGGCTCATTAAATGATATTTTGATTTTGTATTCCATAGGAAATCATGACCTGTACTTAATACGGACGGTTTCTTTCTGAATGGACCACGAGTAAGTTGAAACGGTTGCCTTGCCGAGTTGATTTTGCCGCCACGAAATAAAATTATTCTGGTACTGCACCATTAAAATTTCTTACATGTGTGCTAGATTTAATGCCTAATTTCCGAACAGTTAACTCGTAATCAAGTTTACTGCGTGCTGAAGTTCGGCCGTTCGTAAGCGGCTGGCGCGGATTCCATGTCGTAATCTACTATACAAACCTTGCGAAAGGGATAAACCTCTTTCCAAGCTAGTGCATTAGCATAATGGTGATAGGTATCTCTCTGAACTATTTCTGTCGTTTGTCTATGGATGAAATGATTCAACTGTGTTCCACTTCGGTTGTGTGTGTTTTTCCTTTTCTAATTGCGCTATTCTCCAATCTTTTTGGCGAATTATTTAGGTGAATTTTTTATTCAGGCACCAGTCGTGTATTCATAGGATGTGCATCAAATTCTGTCATGAAATTAATGCGCTACGTAAAAGATAAATTCAGTGTCTTGTCTTTCTCATTGATGCCACTTTCAAATCTGAGAAGTTATCTACTTGCTTGTAATGAACGAAAAGGGGAGCAAAAAGCAAAGTGAACGGCGTACTGTCTCAAAATTAAGGAATTCACACGTAATTAAACAAGCTCATTGATGTCTGACATACAATGCGTTTCATCTTGTTGGTTTCTTTGAAAAAACTTGCATTCTTATAGTTAAATTCTTAATTAAATTAAACCGATAAGACCGAATTGGAAATTTTCTTAATTGTTATGAACGGCTTCTGCTCGTGGCGGCCCTGTAATTTTTAAATTTAAAATTGTCCTTGTGAAGTGGCTTAACCAGAAATTGTGCATAAGGGTTACATCTCCGTTATTCTTGGTACGTAATATATCGAGCCTTGGCTAGGATCCGTTTACTGTTCTACATACACACTTTACAGCACCGGACAAGGTAATTTCAGTAACTTGCTACAGAAGCTAATTGGCTTGGCATCTGACCATTGATTTATACCACAGGTAGCTTCACTGACAGACTACATGAGGAAGAGTATAAAAACTCGTGTTATGGTCTTATTGTACTGTGAGAGTAATTTTATTCTAATTGATGACACTTCTTGGGTTTACCGGCATTATATCGTAAATCGACAAGCCAGTGACCCAACCGAGCATGGTGGAAATGGTTTTAGTTTTCATAAAAGTTTGGCACACAATCGGAAAATGCAGTTTACGATACTAGGGGTTTCACTGACGTAGGCAATTCATACATTATCGACTATGCGTCCATATATTGGACTGTGTTTACTACTTGGTTGCTTTGAGGTTCTTTCCCAATGAAGTAAACATACCGCTGCCACAGAGGCACACCGCGAACAGTCCATTATCGACAGGACCATACAGTTTGTGTTCAGCACTACAGTGTCGTGCCACATAGAGGCTTTCAGCACAGTGATACAGTGAGAATGGCGGCTGTACTTTCAGCAGGTCACCCACAGTAATATGTTGCCGATCGGTTACATGTTACTGAAAGTGGTGAGTAATATGGAGAGGAAGAACACAGAACGTGAAATGTTAACGACAGACCTTGCCTGTAATCGTAGACGGATGGCAACAACCATGCAGGGTCGTTTCGTCGAACCGTCAGCTCGCATATACCGAACACCAACGGCCTGGGCAACAGCGATTCGTATGTCAGGCCAAACAGTGCGTAGACGACTGCATCCGGGTGGTCTTAATTCCAGAAGACCACTGCAAAGTCTTGCACTGCACCGACGGAACCATCGCAATCCAAGGACCTGGGCCTTTGCAAGTCAACATTCGAGCACTGCAGACTGCACTAATGTATTTGGTGACGAGATCAGAATTGGTTTGCTACCAGACACTACGCGTGTGTTTGGAGAAGCGCTAGACGACACAAGGAACGCCGGTACGTAACCCAGGTCCATCCGTTTCCAAGTTCGAGTGTAATGTTCGAGTGTAATGTTCGAGTGTAATGTTCTGGGCGGCAAAACTGATGAAACGGCGGACCCCTCTAATTCTCACATACGGCCATTTCACTGGTCCCGCAAATCTCCAGGAGATCGTACAAACGATTGGAACACCTTACAGAAGAGAAGTCGGTGACAGCTTTTTGCTTAGTCAGCTACAATGCAATACCGCACTATATCCATCTCCACGTAAAATTCAAATGAAGCTGGTTTATTTTTCCTATTTTTTTTTACGCGGTTTAAACTCCTCCCGCTAAGTAAACACAATGTTCACCACATTCGTTCCCTTCCATTGCAGCCATATCCCGAAGAGGCCCGATTATGGGCCTTATATTGGAGCTCCGAACTACGATTAATTCATTTGCGAATGCTCTGACCTAGTAGGTTGAGAGGCTCTCTCTAGCAACCAGTGTGTTACTACATCTGTCACAGGAAATAGCTCCCGAAACCTGTTCGTCAGGCAGATTGAGTATCCCTCTGATTCAGCCCACCTGAGGATCGCAAAGTTTTAAACATGGCTGCTTGGTTCAATAACCGTTTCTAAATTAAAATTAAACGTGGTTATATAAAATACAGTAAGGGCTGAACGACACAGCTTGAACAAAGCGAACCAACAATGAAATACAACCAATATCTCATTTAATAAAGGAAAAAATACGAGTTAACGTCGAAGGAAAAAGAAATCGGTAAACTGTACAAGGAGACCCGAAATCAAATGTCAAGTAACGGCCTTACACCCTTTAAGAGTACATATACTCCTGGAAATTGAAATAAGAACACCGTGCATTCATTGTCCCAGGAAGGGGAAACTATTGACACATTCCTGGGGTCAGATACATCACATGATCACACTGACAGAACCACAGGCACATAGACACAGGCAACAGAGCATGCACAATGTCGGCACTAGTACAGTGTATATCCACCTTTCGCAGCAATGCAGGCTGCTATTCTCCCATGGAGACGATCGTAGAGATGCTGGATGTAGTCCTGTGGAACGGCTTGCCATGCCATTTCCACCTGGCGCCTCAGTTGGACCAGCGTTCGTGCTGGACGTGCAGACCGCGTGAGACGACGCTTCATCCAGTACCAAACATGCTCAATGGGGGACAGATCCCGAGATCTTGCTGGCCAGGGTAGTTGACTTACACCTTCTAGAGCACGTTGGGTGGCACGGGATACATGCGGACGTGCGTTGTCCTGTTGGAACAGCAAGTTCCCTTGCCGGTCTAGGAATGGTAGAACGATGGGTTCGATGACGGTTTGGATGTACCGTGCACTATTCAGTGTCCCCTCGACGATCACCAGTGGTGTACGGCCAGTGTAGGAGATCGCTCCCCACACCATGATGCCGGGTGTTGGCCCTGTGTGCCTCGGTCGTATGCAGTCCTGATTGTGGCGCTCACCTGCACGGCGCCAAACACGCATACGACCATCATTGGCACCAAGGCAGAAGCGACTCTCATCGCTGAAGACGACACGTCTCCATTCGTCCCTCCATTCACGCCTCTCACGACACCACTGGAGGCGGGCTGCACGATGTTGGGGCGTGAGCGGAAGACGGCCTAACGGTGTGCGGGACCGTAGTCCAGCTTCATGGAGACTGTTGCTCCTGGGGTATCGGCGAGGACCATTCGCAACCGTGTCCCTAATTTGCTGGGAAGTGGCGGTGCGGTCCTCTACGGCACTGCGTAGGACCCTACGGTCTTGGCCTGCATCCGTGCGTCGCTGCGGTCCGGTCCCAGGTCGACGGGCACGGGCACCTTCCGCCGACTACTGGCGACAACATCGATGTACTGTGGAGACCTCACGCCCCACGTGTTGAGCAATTCGGCGGTACGCCCACCCGGCCTCCCACATGCCCACTATACGCCCTCGCTCAAAGTCCGTCAGCTGCACATACGGTTCACGTCCACGCTGTCGCGGCATGCTACCAGTGTTAAAGACTGCGATGGAGCTCCGTATGCCATGGCGAACTGGCTGACACTGACGGCGGCGGTGCACAAATGCTGCGCAGCTAGCGCAATTCGATGGCCAACACCGCGGTTCCTGGTGTGTCCGCTGTGCCGTGCGTGTTATCATTGCCCGTACAGCCCTCTCGCAGTGTCCGCAGTAAGTATGGTGGGTTTGACACACCGGTGTCAATGTGTTCTTTTTTCCATTTCCAGGAGTGTAGATGGGTCTAGACAAGGGCGATGTACTTGAGGACACTATTATGGAAATGGGAGATATAATATTGCGTGAAGAGTTTCACAGAGCACTGAAAGAGCGAGTGAGAGGGCGACGTGCCGAGGGGGGGGAGGGGGGGGAGGGGGGGGGAGGGCGCGACGAGCGACGTGGGGAGGGGGGGGGGGAGGGGAGGGCGCGACGAGCGACGTGGGGAGGGGGGGAGGGGGGGGGGGAGGGCGCGACGAGCGACGTGGGGAGGGGGGGGGAGGGGGGGGGAGGGCGCGACGAGCGACGTGGGGAGGGGGGGAGGGGGGGAGGGGGGGGCGCGACGAGCGACGTGGGGAGGGGGGGGGAGGGGGGGGAGGGCGCGACGAGCGACGTGGGGAGGGGGGGGAGGGGGGGGAGGGCGCGACGAGCGACGTGGGGAGGGGGGGAGGGGGGGGAGGGCGCGACGAGCGACGTGGGGAGGGGGGGGAGGGGGGGGAGGGGGGGGAGGGCGCGACGAGCGACGTGGGGAGGGGGGGAGGGGGGGGGGAGGGCGCGACGAGCGACGTGGGGAGGGGGGGGAGGGGGGGGGAGGGGGGGGGGGAGGGCGCGACGAGCGACGTGGGGAGGGGGGGAGGGGGGGGAGGGGGGGGAGGGGGGGGAGGGCGCGACGAGCGACGTGGGGAGGGGGGGAGGGGGGGGGAGGGCGCGACGAGCGACGTGGGGAGGGGGGGAGGGCGCGACGAGCGACGTGGGGAGGGGGGGGAGGGCGCGACGAGCGACGTGGGGAGGGGGGGGGAGGGCGCGACGAGCGACGTGGGGAGGGGGGGAGGGGGGGGGAGGGCGCGACGAGCGACGTGGGGAGGGGGGGAGGGGGGGGGGGAGGGCGCGACGAGCGACGTGGGGAGGGGGGGGAGGGCGCGACGAGCGACGTGGGGAGGGGGGGGAGGGGGGGGAGGGCGCGACGAGCGACGTGGGGAGGGGGGGAGGGGGGGGGGGGAGGGCGCGACGAGCGACGTGGGGAGGGGGGGGAGGGGGGGGAGGGGGGGAGGGCGCGACGAGCGACGTGGGGAGGGGGGGGGAGGGGGGGGGAGGGCGCGGCGAGCGACGTGGGGAGGGGGGGGAGGTGGGGGAGGGGGGGGAGGGCGCGACGAGCGACGTGGGGAGGGGGGGGGAGGGGGGGGAGGGCGCGACGAGCGACGTGGGGAGGGGGGGAGGGGGGTGAGGGCGCGACGAGCGACGTGGGGAGGGGGGGAGGGCGCGACGAGCGACGTGGGGAGGGGGGGAGGGGGGGAGGGCGCGACGAGCGACGTGGGGAGGGGGGGAGGGGGGGGAGGGCGCGACGAGCGACGTGGGGAGGGGGGGAGGGGGGGGGGAGGGCGCGACGAGCGACGTGGGGAGGGGGGGAGGGGGGGGAGGGCGCGACGAGCGACGTGGGGAGGGGGGGAGGGGGGGGAGGGCGCGACGAGCGACGTGGGGAGGGGGGGAGGGGGGGGAGGGCGCGACGAGCGACGTGGGGAGGGGGGGAGGGGGGGGGAGGGCGCGACGAGCGACGTGGGGAGGGGGGGGGAGGGCGCGACGAGCGACGTGGGGAGGGGGGGGGGAGGGCGCGACGAGCGACGTGGGGAGGGGGGGGGGAGGGCGCGACGAGCGACGTGGGGAGGGGGGGGGGAGGGCGCGACGAGCGACGTGGGGAGGGGGGGGGGGGGAGGGCGCGACGAGCGACGTGGGGAGGGGGGGGGGGAGGGCGCGACGAGCGACGTGGGGAGGGGGGGGGGGGAGGGCGCGACGAGCGACGTGGGGAGGGGGGGGGGGAGGGCGCGACGAGCGACGTGGGGAGGGGGGGTGAGGGCGCGACGAGCGACGTGGGGAGGGTGGGTGAGGGCGCGACGAGCGACGTGGGGAGGGTGGGTGAGGGCGCGACGAGCGACGTGGGGAGGGTGGGTGAGGGCGCGACGAGCGACGTGGGGAGGGTGGGTGACGGCGCGACGAGCGACGTGGGGAGGGTGGGTGAGGGCGCGACGAGCGACGTGGGGAGGGTGGGTGAGGGCGCGACGAGCGACGTGGGGAGGGTGGGTGAGGGCGCGACGAGCGACGTGGGGAGGGGGGGTGAGGGCGCGACGAGCGACGTGGGGAGGGGGGTGAGGGCGCGACGAGCGACGTGGGGGGAGGGGGTGAGGGCGCGACGAGCGACGTGGGGGGAGGGGTGAGGGCGCGACGAGCGACGTGGGGGGAGGGGTGAGGGCGCGACGAGCGACGTGGGGGGAGGGGTGAGGGCGCGACGAGCGACGTGGGGGGAGGGGTGAGGGCGCGACGAGCGACGTGGGGGGAGGGGTGAGGGCGCGACGAGCGACGTGGGGGGAGGGGTGAGGGCGCGACGAGCGACGTGGGGGGAGGGGTGAGGGCGCGACGAGCGACGTGGGGGGAGGGGTGAGGGCGCGACGAGCGACGTGGGGGGAGGGGTGAGGGCGCGACGAGCGACGTGGGGGGAGGGGTGAGGGCGCGACGAGCGACGTGGGGGGAGGGGTGAGGGCGCGACGAGCGACGTGGGGGGAGGGGTGAGGGCGCGACGAGCGACGTGGGGGGACGGGGTGAGGGCGCGACGAGCGACGTGGGGGGACGGGGTGAGGGCGCGACGAGCGACGTGGGGGGACGGGGTGAGGGCGCGACGAGCGACGTGGGGGGACGGGGTGAGGGCGCGACGAGCGACGTGGGGGGACGGGGTGAGGGCGCGACGAGCGACGTGGGGGGACGGGGTGAGGGCGCGACGAGCGACGTGGGGGGACGGGGTGAGGGCGCGACGAGCGACGTGGGGGGACGGGGTGAGGGCGCGACGAGCGACGTGGGGGGACGGGGTGAGGGCGCGACGAGCGACGTGGGGGGACGGGGGGAGGGCGCGACGAGCGACGTGGGGGGACGGGGGAGGGCGCGACGAGCGACGTGGGGGGACGGGGGAGGGCGCGACGAGCGACGTGGGGGGACGGGGGAGGGCGCGACGAGCGACGTGGGGGGACGGGGGAGGGCGCGACGAGCGACGTGGGGGGACGGGGGAGGGCGCGACGAGCGACGTGGGGGGACGGGGGAGGGCGCGACGAGCGACGTGGGGGGACGGGGGAGGGCGCGACGAGCGACGTGGGGGGACGGGGGAGGGCGCGACGAGCGACGTGGGGGGACGGGGGAGGGCGCGACGAGCGACGTGGGGGGACGGGGGAGGGCGCGACGAGCGACGTGGGGGGACGGGGGAGGGCGCGACGAGCGACGTGGGGGGACGGGGGAGGGCGCGACGAGCGACGTGGGGGGACGGGGGAGGGCGCGACGAGCGACGTGGGGGGACGGGGGAGGGCGCGACGAGCGACGTGGGGGGACGGGGGAGGGCGCGACGAGCGACGTGGGGGGACGGGGGAGGGCGCGACGAGCGACGTGGGGGGACGGGGGAGGGCGCGACGAGCGACGTGGGGGGACGGGGGAGGGCGCGACGAGCGACGTGGGGGGACGGGGGAGGGCGCGACGAGCGACGTGGGGGGACGGGGGAGGGCGCGACGAGCGACGTGGGGGGACGGGGGAGGGCGCGACGAGCGACGTGGGGGGACGGGGGAGGGCGCGACGAGCGACGTGGGGGGACGGGGGAGGGCGCGACGAGCGACGTGGGGGGACGGGGGAGGGCGCGACGAGCGACGTGGGGGGACGGGGGAGGGCGCGACGAGCGACGTGGGGGGACGGGGGAGGGCGCGACGAGCGACGTGGGGGGACGGGGGGAGGGCGCGGACGAGCGACGTGGGGGGACGGGGGAGGGCGCGACGAGCGACGTGGGGGGACGGGGGAGGGCGCGACGAGCGACGTGGGGGGGACGGGGGAGGGCGCGACGAGCGACGTGGGGGGACGGGGGAGGCGCGACGAGCGACGTGGGGGGACGGGGGAGGGCGCGACGAGCGACGTGGGGGGACGGGGGAGGGCGCGACGAGCGACGTGGGGGGACGGGGGAGGGCGCGACGAGCGACGTGGGGGGACGGGGAGGGCGCGACGAGCGACGTGGGGGGACGGGGGAGGGCGCGACGAGCGACGTGGGGGGACGGGGAGGGCGGCGACGAGCGACGTGGGGGGGACGGGGGAGGGCGCGACGAGCGACGTGGGGGGAGGGAGGGCGCGACGAGCGACGTGGGGGGGACGGGGAGAGGGCGCGACGAGCGACGTGGGGGGGACGGGGGTAGGGTCGCGACGAGCGACGTGGGGGGACGGGGGGATGGGCGCGACGAGCGACGTGGGGGGACGGGGGAGGGGCGCGACGAGCGACGTGGGGGACGGGGGAGGGCGCGACGAGCGACGTGGGGGGACGGGGGAGGGCGCGACGAGCGACGTGGGGGGACGGGGGAGGGCGCGACGAGCGACGTGGGGGGACGGGGGAGGGCGCGACGAGCGACGTGGGGGGACGGGGGAGGGCGCGACGAGCGACGTGGGGGGACGGGGGAGGGCGCGACGAGCGAGCGTGGGGGGACGGGGGAGGGCGCGACGAGCGACGTGGGGGGACGGAGGGAGGCGCGACGAGCGACGTGGGGGGGACGGGGGAGGGCGCGACGAGCGACGTGGGGGGACGGGGGGAGGGCCGCGACGAGCGACGGGTGGGGGACGGGGGAGGGGCGCGACGAGCGACGTGGGGGGACGGGGGAGGGGCGCGACGAGCGACGTGGGGGGACGGGGGAGGGCCGCGACGAGCGACGTGGGGGGACGGGGGAGGGCCGCGACGAGCGACGTGGGGGGACGGGGGGAGGGCGCGACGAGCGACGTGGGGGACGGGGGAGGGCGCGACGAGCGACGTGGGGGGGACGGGGGGAGGGCGCGACGAGCGACGTGGGGGGGTGGGGGGGACGGGGGAGGGCGCGACGAGCGACGTGGGGGGACGGGGGAGGGCGCGACGAGCGACGTGGGGGGACGGGGGAGGGCGCGACGAGCGACGTGGGGGGGACGGGGGGAGCGCGACGCGGACGGGGGACGAGCGAGCGACGGGGGGACGGGGGAGGGCGCGACGAGCGACGTGGGGGGACGGGGGAGGGCGCGACGAGCGACGTGGGGGGACGGGGGAGGGCGCGACGAGCGACGTGGGGGACGGGGGAGGGCGCGACGAGCGACGTGGGGGGACGGGGGAGGGCGCGACGAGCGACGTGGGGGGACGGGGGAGGGCGCGGACGAGCGACGTGGGGGGGACGGGGGAGGGGCGCGACGAGCGACGTGGGGGGACGGGGGAGGGCGCGACGAGCGACGTGGGGGGACGGGGAGGGCGCGACGAGCGACGTGGGGGGACGGGGGAGGGCGCGACGAGCGACGTGGGGGACCGGGGGAGGGCGCGACGAGCGACGTGGGGACGGGGGAGGGGCGAGGCAGGTGGTGGCGGGTCCGTCCCCTCGTGTTGGACATAATGTTTCCAGTTACACGATGAGGTGAAGTTACGTATGATTTATGTTCTGCTGTTAACCTGTGAAGATGTGTCCAACTTCTACTGGCATGTTGTATCTACCGGAGATCAGTTAAGGATGGTTTTAATAAGAGGGTGTTATACGGAACTTACGAAGTCTAGGACTTGTAAGTGTTGATCCCACGGAGTGGATTCCAATTATTTCGGCAAATACAGAAGGGGATAGAGTTTTACTGCTAGTTTTAAAAGTTCCTTGTAGTGTTAATTTCATGTATGATAATTAGTGTGCTCTTCGCCCAGTTTTGGTTTGAGACCTCCTTTTAATATGAACAACAGAGCTTTTGTTAAATCCATGTAATTCTAATTGTTCTTTTATTCGGTAAATGTTTGTTTGGTTGTCAGTTATGTTATCTGGTAGTCAAGTAGTTCGTAAGCCTTTCATGGTCTCGAAGGTGAATCACGAGTTTAATCTGTCTGCCGCGTGAATTATTTGCTGCTGCAGAAACTGTCTGGTATGTGGGGGCATCGGGTTTGTCTCGTTGGCGGACAGGCTGAGATCGTGCTTGCGACATGTTTTCTGCCCTGGTTTGCAGCCTGATCATCTTCGAAATTGCTTGGAGGTTCCTTTCTACTCGTTTGTTCAGAGTACCACCGTATATAAGGCGCGCTTCCATCCTTTAGTTGCATATCCGGCCTGTCCGCCGGGAGGGACGAGATCTTTTCATGAGTAGCTTAAGGTGAATCATTAATGTTGTGTATATTTTGGTTACGTAAGCGATGAATTTGATAGTGTGCTTATGTTGGTGACTGACGCTTTTGCAATCTGATCTAGTTATCTTTAAAAACCCTGTTTGTTATATTAATTCATGGCCTGATCACAGTTTGTCTACGTTTGGTGAAGGACAAGTGTCCGAAATCTGAAGACCTGATCTTTGGGAATTTCATTTATATCCGTCTGCCGTCTGCCGCCCCACCCCACCCCCACCCCACCCCACCCCCACCCCCCACCCCTTCAAGTGGACAAAGGTCCGAATTAAATGTTTCTATTGTTTTTCTGATTCTGTTATCCTGTAATAATGAAATTTTTTCTTCAGTTGAAATTGAAACTATGTACCAACCACAAGTTGGTCCATCAGCAAAGATCCCTAGTTTCCTACCTGCTGAGAGTAGCAGAGGTTAAATTGCACTTTAGGTTTCTCTAGCACGTAACTTGAGCAGTAACACAGCTCACAAATAACACTGTAACAATGAGAAGTCTCTGCTGTTGCATTTAGAACCATCTGACCCACTTTACATTTCAATGCGGTGTGTTACTCTGTACAGTCAACGAAATAAATCTTTCGAGTGCCGACCTGATGTCATGCGTGCTGCTGCCGATATATGCAGGCGCATCGTCTCACGACCGTCTATGCACTGAAATGGACAGAGCGCAATGCAGGCAGTCATTTGCAATCCAGTAGAAATAGTAGCGCGTTAATGCCCAACCACTTTCTCCCGTGTCCTGTCAACCGTACTTCTCAAACGGAACAATGATGTTGATAACTGACGAAGCTCTGTTTTAGGGTAAACTCCGTGTAATTGAAGGTTCCGAGGCAACAAAACTTTTTTTCTGAGTTTCACTGTTCAGTTTTACCCTCGAGATGATCATATACGGTAATTTTAAAGAAAACTTCGGTGAGAGCACAATATTAGGGAAGAATGAGGCATATCCAGCGTGACGAGGTATCTGTGTAAATTCCTCTTCAGAGTTGCTGAACAATCAAACAACCAGGCAACAGATCTCTGCCAGAAAATTTTGGCCGCTCATAAACGAAACCAAGAAGTCGATGAAAGGTAACGAGTTAATACAAGGTTAAGATACTGGTGAAGTAGTTACTGCGTGTGTAAGACCGTTCCTGCTATTTTGTCTCCGTATTTGAACACCTGAGAGGGTTTCTCACTGGGAAACTTTTATGTCAAGTCCAGATCAACACGATCCATGCAGGAAACCAAACCTGCAGGTGTCTTGAGACTATTCAGACATTGATCCTACCGGAAGTACTATATTGCTGACATGTCGAGTATCGACTGGACGCAATGGAGAAGGGGACTTCTAGCTGCATTCAGTCCACTGTGTTTGACTGCATGGAAGTGAGCCAAGGAAGAACATAATCGCTTTCTTTTTGCGCTGAAAGGGAGTAGCAGAGGGACTGGCGGTGGAACAGAGAGGCGACAGTGGCAGTGGTAGAGAGAGAAACAAGTGGAGACAGTTGCAGTTAGTGAATGAGTGGAGCCTAGATGTCCTCCAGTCACCGTTGCCACCGTGCGCGTGCGAGGTATGAGAGAGGAAGAACTGTTGTCAGTTTTTGCATATCCTCTTTTTGTTTACAGTTAAGTATGCATACTCCCTAGAACGTTAAAGAGACTGATAAAAAGGATGGAGAATGTTCCATGTTAGAACAGTGTACGTTCATGTGCCAAAATTTTTGATGAACAAAGCTGAATAAGAATTGCGCAGATGTTCCAGTACTACTCCAGCAGTATAAAAATGCCCCTCACAGAGGTCAAAATGGTGACTAGTTCCACTGTAATAAAATGACAAAGGAATGGGGAACTAGCTGCCCAGAGTTGAACATCCTCTTATATGAATACATATATCTTGAGGGGTAAAAGCAGTAGCTAATAGCCAGTGTAATAAAAACGTGGAAGAAACGCAGATGCAAACGCAGTAATATTAATAACTAAAGACTCAATGTGTGATAGTGACAATCTTCGACAGTCGTGTACAGGGACATGGAAGATACAGCTGAATATCAGTTACTGGAACAGTTATTACAGTAATAGTTGTAGCCAAAGTACTTACATAGCAACAATACAAAGTTCGATTTACAGTATTCTCTGACTGACTGTATAATGGCTAAGTAATCAGCCAGGAGCCTGACACCAGTTTCAGATTTGCTTAAGTCACAGCTTCCAAGGACAGCAAAAATTTTATCATCAATATTTGGCGTAGTTCTTGATTAAATTCAGATACTTCTAATGCCGTAATTTACTCATTTAGATATATAATACAGTTAAAATGAAAAGGGATAAGACGTAGTACAGTTAGGGACTGGACGAACTGAGTGCTTGTCGACTCAGCGTAGATTCCGTGCGTATACCTGGAATTCAACCATCTAGTGTTGATGGATGAGAGCACTTACCGACTTCCAACATACTTTACACTCAACATCAAACCGTTCCTAAACATTTCGTCGGTTACATGCATTAAGCTACGTAAGACAATTTACAGAGGTATCAGTCTGCAGCTCTTATGCATGGGATTCTTTAGAGAATCAGAGTTTACTGGTACATTTTTAATACCTGTATAAGGCACAGAATTTTCAGATACATTACATAAACATGGTAATATCACTGCAGTAGTAAGTTATCAAGATCAAAGAAGTTTGCTGCAATAGACTGAAAGTAGCTTGCAAACCAATATTTACATTATACATTACATCGTTCGTTCATAAGCATTATCTGAGTGCGAATATTACTATGAAGAAACCACGTCTTTTGTTCACATTCATAGCCACTGAAGTCATTAGTTAAATTTGTAGTGAAGTTCCCAATATGAATTATACAGCCTCGGATAATATTTTCACAATGAAACCTGGACAGACAATGGTATCGGCAACACGGAAAAACAAGGTGTTTCTATTACTGCATACTGATGTTCATTAAGGAAGATTGAAGGAGAGCTTGTCAGGTGCAAGCACGTTTGTGCACTGCCAGATGAATTTCTCCCCGACGAAATTTTCATCACCTACAACTCTTCAAACTTGGGTTCTTTCGTAGTTCGTTGTCCCTTGAAAAGGTACATTACATTATTATCTAAGCTACCAACTGACAACAATGGCAGAAACCGAGAAATCCCACTTGCCACATAGTAGCAGATGGCTCAAAATTAGATATACATGACACTGCATTACTGAGGCTCAGTAATCTATCCAAACCATTTGCCATCAGTCTGATCACTAATAAATAAAGGGTATTTCACGATTCCTGCCACAGCCTTGCGGACCAAGTTTAATGCACGATGTTTTGTTAAGGACCTCTTGTCCAGAAATGTACAAAGTATCCTCTACAACCTGCCAAAGCCTGTATTACGAATCGTGGAACATCCTCCACACGTGGAACAACAGCGAGAGCAAACTGTAGATTTAATCATCTTGTTTGGGGTGGCGAGAAGAGAAAGTTCATTGCCATCACCTTCTGTGCATCCAAACAGAGAACAGGAAGACATCCTTAATGAACATGTGCAACTGACAAATTGGCAGTCTCGTTATTTTAAAAAGGTCATTCACCATATACATCGATGTAACTTATGGACATAAAATTACAACTCTTCAATTACTTTATAGCTTGGCAGTGTTATAGAGAGTCGTTTGACTGTGGTGCCACAACTAAAAAAATTGCAAAACATTTTCCTTTAAATTAAAAAATGTATGATCATTGTAAAGTACAGTTATCCACCCCAAGTTCCTCAAATGTCACTTTGTAAGGTGGTATTACGTAGCAGCTCTACATTCGTATGATTATGTTTCACAAACTACTGTACTGAAGAATCGTCTATATTCCACTAGCTCTACTATCTGTTTAGTCGATCTCCGACCCCCCAAATATAACAATGGAAAACACAGTACCAAAATACCAACACATGAAAATAAAAGTTTGCAGCGTAGATCGCATGAAACTTATTTTGGTGTGAAATAACCACACCTAGCCAGCAGCAGAGTAATATAACAACGCGTAACAGCTTGGTGTTCTTTTTTTTTACTACAAAATACATCTATATTTAAGGTATTTGTCGTAACTGAATATGTCCTGGGCAACAAACTGGTTCAGAGTTTCTTACTATATAAATAAATGGCTACTATGGTAACTATGTTATTTCTTTCCATACATTTAATTCGAAAAACATGATACTCTGCCTAACTATTATATGTAAAACATTTATAGGTTTTGTTATATTACAGCTGCCAATTAACGTAACTTATCCAGTACATTCGTTTTAATATGCATATTACATACAACAAAAGTTACGTTACTTGAGATGGTAACACACTAGTGTAACACACATATCGCCACCTGCGTCAGTTGGCTCTTCCACGGGCTCTCTGCTGGAATATTATTGCTGAAGAGAGGTAGAGAATAATGCTCATATGGAATATTTAGCTACTAAATATCCTATAATTAAATACAATCAATGAAGAAAGAAGGAATAGCAACACTGGAGGGAAGGCAGATACGTAAATAGCTCGTGAAGAAGTGGAACGAAACTAAGAGTTATTTTTTCCTCCTTAGTATTTCCCTTGCTCCTGTGACGTTTTCGTCCTCCTCCCGGTCCCAGCTGATGTCATAGTGGTACATCACACCACTGGTAACTGTGCCTGGCATTACAGCGACGACTGGTAAACAGAAGTGGCTTGCATACAGAATTCACTCTACACAGTAACACGTTTCTTTGAACTCTGTTAACCCGTATCACTAATTCTGTATATTGTTTTGTTAATTCAGTTCAGTGCAAAGTCTTCACAGATCTTGGAAGGTGGGTGGTAGCTTCTTGTACCTCGCAACACATTGCACTCTACTGGTTATCATGTCTCCCGCAAGAAATATTCGGTTATAAATCTGGTGTCAGGAATGGCTGCTCCTCGAGCTACCACTGTTCTTTGAACTGTTTATGGAACACCCACAGTCCTACCGCCTCTCACTGGTTGGCCCATGAAACATCGGGATGGGACTTCCACTAAGGCTGGCGTCTCGCACTGTATTCATTCTAAGCTGTCTGCTTCCACTCCAGACGGAAGTACTTGTAGTAGTAGTCCACTGGTATTTAAGACTGCATTCAGCTGCATAGTCTTTCAGATTCAACGATCTGTTACTGACTGATGTCGAATCAAGTCAGAATCCAGAGCGTGTGGTCACAGGTAGTCGTCGACTACTCTTCGTATCTTGGCTCTTATGGAGGTAGTTTCAGCGAAAGGTGAATCAAATACATGACAGGAAGAAGCAGGCTAGCTAGTTGGCCGGTGCAACTCATTTGTCACAGTTTTAACACTTTTGTGGAACGAAGTTAGCCTACGGGCAGCTTATGTTCCCATCCCAAATGGAAGACTGTAGGTGAAGATATTTCGGGCCTTTTGTCAAGCTGAGTGGACATCTTATCGTCTTTCTGTTACCAAAGGTACAGAACCATCTTCAGTAAGAGGCATATTTGTTCTACTAGTGGTCACCAGAATACAAATGAAGACTATTCGTGCAGACGTCCGCGTTGTCTGGGGGTGACCGACAACTGTGAAACACTGCGTTTTCTGAGGCTGTGTACTGAAGCGTGTCTTGGGATGAAGTACACTGGTGGCTCGTAATTTCAGCAACGGTCCTCCACAATGTTTCGTCACTTCAGTCTTCTCTTCACATGTGGAACCAACAACATTACTTTCTTTCGGTCCCTGAGTAATATGCAACACGGTACATAACGTCACCGTAATTTTGGAACACCAACATCCATCTCATTTGTTCACTTAGTGCAGTACTAAGTGCTGAGCTTACCTCGAGGATTGTCCCCGTAAGAATGGCTCCAACATGGGGTTACTGATTTCCATTTTCCCAATTACTTCTTTTCGTGATAATACTTCCAAAAGCAGCAACCGTTACCATTTTATGTTGTTTACGTACCTGACCTACTTCACTTCTGATGCAAAGAGACGTCCCCTACTGCAGGTCAGATTGTTCCCAAATGAGAGTAGTTGTCGGTGAATGATCAGAGGAACACTGCTGTCTTCACATCCATTATGGCCACTTCTGTTCTCACCGTATGTCTGCCAGCCTTTATGTCCAGGGCTCGTCCTGAAGCTTGTGAGTACTCTTCTTGCACTGCTTACCAGCCTTGTCACATAACCCTGAGTTTGGAGGACCTGATGTTGTCGTGCAGGTTTGCACCCTTGGGAGGGCTGAATCCGCTTCGTGTATGGAGGCCCTCCTGCCCCATTGAATGTAAGGTTAGAGGAAGGAAATGAATGACACCCTCGGGCCTCGCAACCTAATACCATCGGGGTCGAAAAAAATCAAGAGTTGGCCAAGAGAGGCCGATAGGAAAGAAAAACAGAGGTCTGCAAGTAAGAGGAAGCAGTTTCAGAGCAGTCAGACATGAGACTATTTTTTGGAAGATCGTTTATGACTGACACCAAGAGAAGATGGATTCTTGTTTGTAGTGTAAGACTACAAATATTACCTACAGCTTGCTTACATGGGTTTTTGAGTCTTATAACAGCGTTTTTTCTTCTTTCGGTGCATAAAAAATAAGGTTTAACAGAAACAGCACTTATTCAATAAATGTAATTTCCACAACATGCAGACACTTTAATTGAATGTTAACATTTAAGATGTTTCTGTAGTCATTGGAAGCAGTGTATATTTACCTACTACACATAATATAACTCTTAACTAAAAATTTAAACTACTTGCCAGGAAAGTACTTTCCTAGATTTAGTAATAGTTGAAATATCTACACAGGATGTTTGATCTGGTCGTAATACAAAATATAATATTCCTTATAACCAATTTAAAATGTTTCCAATGAGACAACAGTATTTGTCTAAAATACTAAATTAGACATTTAATATGTATCTCTAGAAAAGAATCATAAAGCACTAACATTCTGCATGTTTAGCACAAAGCTGACATTTTAGAGTGATGTATCTCCATCAGTTCAACTATTCTGAAGCGAAATGTAATGTCATGGTGATAGCCCATGCATGTTCGGTTAACTACTGACCTCAAGCAAGTCAAAATATTTATTTTCCTATACATTGGTTATACAACAGAGTAATCAACATTTTTCGAAAGTTCCCTTGTGTTTCTACATTACTTACAGAGGAAGTGATGGTTTCTCTGAATAAACAAAGGTTAGAAAATCACACTTGCAAGCTCATTAACACATCCTCCACTGTAATTACATTATGTGGGCTAAATTTTTTTATCTATCTGTTATCAGGTTTGTGGACTGACATAACGAATGACAATCAGTACTGAAATAATGCATAAAATATTGTTGTAGGCTTTATCATTTAATTAGTGTGCTATTAGCCAATTGAGACTACCATGCCACCATCAAGCACGTATAGGAAGAGCATACTAACACCGAGTAGTATTTAACTTTAACAATCCTAATTTCAGACAGTGTAAAAATTTTTATATCTACAGTTTGCTCTATTGGCCATTAATTAAAAATATATGAAAGGTATGCACAATGTCGCACGCGTAACTCCATGTATGAAGCCATATATAGTCAATAGAATGCTATGTATCAAATACAAAATTGAAGAGCATTTAAAAAGGTGGAAAACTGTAGACAGTGGTTCTGAAGTGAAACGACAGAATCATTAAATTACACTTCGCATCATGTGCAAACTGCAACTAATCTACTAGTAACATCACATCCAGATTGAAGTTCTAGTTAGCTGTTCTGACTTCTGTCATAGGTACACTGAAGACATTATACAAGTCTGTCTATAATGTAGACACATATAACTGAAGGTATAATATACATCCTTAAAGCTAACAAAGGATGTCTCACACCTAGCTAGGTAAAAATTTCAGACAACTGAGTAATAACATTTTAAATATTTTCACAGTATGAAACATGCTACTTAAATACTAGTTTACGAAGTTGCATGAAGGGTAACAAACATTTTCTGCGTCAATGCTCTACAATTTAGTGTCATGTATGGATCTGCAAATATCATTACAGCTATACTGGAAGTACAAAATACGAAACTAGGACATGTAACTGACCTTTGAGCCAATCAGAACATCATAATCATTTGCAACAGTCGTCTTATTGTGCTTGCAAGAACCAACACTAGTTTAAGAGCTTCAGTAATTACAATGTGAAACACTTTTGTCTCTATTCAAAGAGAGCAAATTCAAATGACATAGTACAAATGGAAATTACGTTAGATTTGTGTGCTTGGAGAGTGTTTCCTTACCCAGAAACACTCCTCGAAATATTTGTATT
Source organism: Schistocerca piceifrons (assembly GCF_021461385.2). Taxonomy (NCBI): domain Eukaryota; kingdom Metazoa; phylum Arthropoda; class Insecta; order Orthoptera; family Acrididae; genus Schistocerca; species Schistocerca piceifrons. The sequence goes on from NC_060139.1 coordinate 1,032,765,330, forward strand.
CCACAAATCTAACTTTCATTGATTACTAGTTCTAAACGTTGTCAGAAAGCCAACTAACATGAGGAAGTATTGAATCTTAGTCTCATATGTATTACTGTTAGTGTAACTGTATTGATATGATTTCCATACACACTGTTAAAGTTTTCTGTTGACATCATTACTAGCAAAACTATGGCTTCTTAAACTAGTAATTCCTTCCTCAGACAGGTGAGACTGACCAAAACTAGCTGTGTTACAAAAGTAACCTCTCACTAAAGTGTGGAAGGTAACAGATCGAAGATCATACAAACAATGAACATTATTGTATTATGCACATTAATCTTAGGTAAAAACAATTAGATGTTATATTTGTCATACATTTGTACAGATTTATCTTTGTTGAATACAGCCATGTTACTAATTTTTTTAGTCACCCGAATAAAAAATATATGTACAGTGTGTATGTAATCTTTCTGTACATTTGCCGTACAACAGTAACAGAGAAGGCAATGTACAAACCATAACCTGTGTAAAAGACACAAAAATCCATTGTCATAAGCAGCTGGATCACTAAACGTACTGAACTGTGACGTAATAGTAATACATCAATGTTCCTTGATGTGATTCAGTGTCTTAGTTATGCAGTTTTATACTATGAAGAGATGGCAATGTGTGTATCAAATGATCGTATCAAATGACTATCCTACATACGCTTACACATAATCACATGAAACTGCCAGACAACACATCAAAATAACAAGTTGTTTGTAATGAATCCATGAATCAATTTTATCAGTAGCACATAAGACAAGGGAAGTGATCATTAACAGGCAACGAGTAATACAGATCATACTGAGAGTGCTTGTGACATGTTTATATGCACAACTACTCACTGCAAAGTAAACTATTCGCAACTGAATCACAGAAGTGTACACAAAAATAAATTTTCAAGAAAACGTATTACAGAATTATCACAAATATGTGATATAAGCACTCTCACAGAGAGAGGCTCAAAAGTGCAGTGTAGCTGCACGTGAGGTTCAGGTAACAATGTAGACATTTCAATTATTAATAGGAAACGAAGTCGAAATTACTTTATCAGGTACTTAAATAATATTTATGAAATCACACGACAGTAACAAGCGTCATATCAGACAGAAGCTTCGTATGTTGAACTTTCAACAGTATGCAATAAAAACCATGCTAATGAAAAGGCTAAAAGACAGAAACCTGGAACGTAATACATTTGTTGTTTTAAACCTTGTTTACTTCAAATGCGTATCATGGAATTCAAAGAAAAGAAAGTCTACTAAAATCTCACTGATAATGTAGTTTTCATAGGCCAGGATTTATTGGAGTTTAAGCACATTTTGTATTTCGTCTTCTCCAGTAACAGTTTCAAACTAGGAGAAAAAACCTTTGCTACTGGGTTGACTAAACTTCCAATTATTTGAAGCTCTTTTATACATTGCAGTTTCTTTGAACTTCTGATACTGTGCTAAATTCTTAGCGGCAGACATTTAAAACATTGCCATTTGCAAAGGTTTGAAATTAATGTTCGTTGGAAGCAGCTGAGTGCTCTAGTTATTAAACACTGGATGACTATTGTCTTTTTTGCATCCTGATCAGCACTGCCTGAAGAGAAGCACACAGTTTCAGCCAAATGCTTTTCTTCCTGTGTTGAACCTCTGATGCAAGATCGTACCTCTTACTGAGTAAAGGGTGACAGCAGTTTTATTTCCAGTATTACATACACTCCTGGAAATGGAAAAAAGAACACATTGACGCCGGTGTGTCAGACCCACCATACTTGCTCCGGACACTGCGAGAGGGCTGTACAAGCAACGATCACACGCACGGCACAGCGGACACACCAGGAACCGCGGTGTTGGCCGTCGAATGGCGCTAGCTGCGCAGCATTTGTGCACCGCCGCCGTCAGTGTCAGCCAGTTTGCCGTGGCATACGGAGCTCCATCGCAGTCTTTAACACTGGTAGCATGCCGCGACAGCGTGGACGTGAACCGTATGTGCAGTTGACGGACTTTGAGCGAGGGCGTATAGTGGGCATGCGGGAGGCCGGGTGGACGTACCGCCGAATTGCTCAACACGTGGGGCGTGAGGTCTCCACAGTACATCGATGTTGTCGCCAGTGGTCGGCGGAAGGTGCACGTGCCCGTCGACCTGGGACCGGACCGCAGCGACGCACGGATGCACGCCAAGACCGTAGGAGCCTACGCAGTGCCGTAGGGGACCGCACCGCCACTTCCCAGCAAATTAGGGACACTGTTGCTCCTGGGGTATCGGCGAGGACCATTCGCAACCGTCTCCATGAAGCTGGGCTACGGTCCCGCACACCGTTAGGCCGTCTTCCGCTCACGCCCCAACATCGTGCAGCCCGCCTCCAGTGGCGTCGCGACAGGCGTGAATGGAGGGACGAATGGAGACGTGTCGTCTTCAGCGATGAGAGTCGCTTCTGCCTTGGTGCCAATGATGGTCGTATGCGTGTTTGGCGCCGTGCAGGTGAGCGCCACAATCAGGACTGCATACGACCGAGGCACACAGGGCCAACACCCGGCATCCTGGTGTGGGGAGCGATCTCCTACACTGGCCGTACACCACTGGTGATCCTCGAGGCGACACTGAATAGTGCACGGTACATCCAAACCGTCATCGAACCCATCGTTCTACCATTCCTAGACCGGCAAGGGAACTTGCTGTTCCAACAGGACAATGAACGTCCGCATGTATCCCGTGCCACCCAACGTTCTCTAGAAGGTGTAAGTCAACTACCCTGGCCAGCAAGATCTCCGGATCTGTCCTCCATTGAGCATGTTTGGGACTGGATGAAGCGCCGTCTCACGCCGTCTGCACGTCCAGCACGAACGCTGGTCCAACTGAGGCGCCAGGTGGAAATGGCATGGCAAGCCGTTCCACAGGACTACATCCAGCATCTCTACGATCGTCTCCATGGGAGAATAGCAGCCTGCATTGCTGCGAAAGGTGGATATACTGTACTAGTGCCGACATTGTGCATGCTCTGTTGCCTGTGTCTATGTGCCTGTGATTCTGTCAGTGTGATCATGTGATGTATCTGACCCCAGGAATGTGTCAATAGTTTCCCCTTCCTGGGACAATGAATGCACGGTGTTCTTATTTCAATTTCCAGGAGTGTATAATTATTGACTGCATTTAAAAAAAAATTACGTTTCCGTTGACCGAAGAAGCTGCCTTATAGGCAACACGAAACTGGTATTGCATGTCATGAATTAGGTTAGCCTTTTAGTAGTATCAGTGGAATAGCGATTGGGGGAAAAATGCCTTCTGTCCTGTGTCCATCCCGATCTTATTTATATTTATGTTCTGCCGGCAGCTGTGAATGGTGTGTAGAGTCAAATTTACCATGTTTGCATACGAAACCAGCCGGGTAACAGAATATGTCAGGACGATGAGTGGCACATCTGCGAATCATAGCCTCCTTGACCCGTACTGGCGGTGCCACGGGAATCTGACGAGAGCAACGAGGAGTCGAGTGGTTGAGACCAGTGTGGCAAGCGATGTCTCCAGTATGTGAGCACTCCTGGAGTGCTGGAAGTAGTCGTCTTGTAAATGGCACCGGCTTGATTCTACTTACATCCCAGAGCTTACCTAGAGTGACGTCCTTACTTGCATGGTAAGACTTCTTGCCTATGTGGATTTTGGCTGATATTACTTATCATGATTGGACTTCCCTATGAAGCAATATGGTGTCACTTATAGCTGGCGAATGATTTATTCTGCACATCCCTACACATTTCTATACCGCAATTTTGCTTGAAGCTATCTTGCATTTTGGTGGCTCGAGACTGGTGTAGTAGAAGGGGCAGATTATTCTTTACGTGTACTTACTTCCGATGGTCGTGGCAGTATCAGGATATTTAAGGTTTAAATCTGCCTTACTTACGACTTTCTCCATCTCCCAGTACCCCTCCCCAGTTTCACATTACACTCCACATCTTGTTGGTCAGATATGGCATATGAAATTGTAAGTGAGATGTGTTGGTAGTATGAAAGCCTTGTAATATATTATCTCTTGCTACTGTAGCGTTATGTTGAAGCTGCGAGAAAGGAGGACAGGCGCGGAAGCAGAAACGATGCTGAGGGCAGACGAAACTAAGGGAGATATTGTTACTTGAAGTAAACCGTAAGGGGAGAGCCTTGCGAAAATGCGGACGCCCCCAGACGCGGTCCCAGGACGTTAGTTACTCTTCAAGGAATTAAGATGTAACTTTAAATGCCGTCCACATGCTGTGGTAGGTTGCCACCGTGTAACTTTGTAACCAACAGGCACGTATGAGCGTATAAATCCAGCTTGATACCAGCCCCACGAACAGAAACATCAGTAGACACACAACCGTTGGAACGAGCGTAAACGCCAAATACGGACTTCATGCAGTTACACTAATATCCCCGCCTTAGGAGCAGTAGAGGGGACCTTACTAAACCGTGATTGGCAGGCACCTCCAAGATACCTACGGGATTGGCTGGGTGAGTAATTGGGAAAAACAGTGCCCCCACCCGACTCTAATACCCCTCGATTCCGCATTTTGGCAGAGTTCTCAGTGAGACGATCTGGGCACCGAAGCCGCGTCCGTCGACTCCAGCATCGGTCCAGTTCCGCGTAAGTGCCTCAGTGAACAGTGTCACATTCATTATGTATTGTTTTGCAACTAAGGTGTTGCCTTAAGATGCTGCTAGTGTTTGCTACTGTGGTTAGCATCCACTCCTGGGACTTCTGCACTGTCTTTGTTTTAACAGTGTTATTCATGCTGCTTCTAACTCTGGGACTAGCCTCCAATGTATTGGTTAGTCGTGTCTGGAATAAACAACTATTTCAAAACCCTGTTTTGTACAAGAGTCTCCACAATGAATTCCCTACCAAGTGTCACCAGCTGCATTTCTAGTAATGCCTGTACCAGTGTTGGCTCAGATAGAAGAAAAGAATCAGATGCCTTCACTGTGAATTGTCCTTCTGCCTTCTACTCTGTACCACTTGGAAGCGCAGACTGACCAGTAACCCCTTTTCTCCATCTCCCACGTATGTCAGTAATGTTCTCTGCCCGTGTGTTACTGAAGTAATAAAAGGCTGTCGTTTTCTGAGTACGTTAAACATAGGTTCTCACTAGTTACATTTAAGGGGAAGATCACTATAGCATTGCTGCTAACCTCTGATGGGTTTGATGTGACCCTGTACAGAGATGGAGGTTTACCTGAAGATCGTAGCAAAATGTGATTAACGGATGGAGACTGTCGTGTAATCAACAAGAAGAGTAAATTTGAAATTGAGGATATCCTCATCAATGCTGTCACTGTAGTTATCATGTGACTATGCTTGCAGTGGCTATCCATTTCATTTCAAGAGTAGTTCTTGGAAAAGAGCAATTATGATTGTTTTGATCTTGAGTAAAGGAATGTGTGTGACATATGTTGTACTTGGATGGGCATTCAATGTCCAGTAAATGTCGGCGTCTGTAATGATTTGACGTCAGTTGCCACCGACTGGTTGTTAATGGCTGTTAACAATACTGGGAACCACAGTGGATGGGGGCACCTTGTGTTGGCCTATGTTTGGTCAGAGGAAACGACATTCCATTCTGTTAAATCTGTTTCTTTTTTCCTGTGTTTCACATCTTCGTTATTGCATTTGATGTATCATACGTTTCAGTATTACCTTCGGTGCGAGGTGTGTAAACTGTGTTAAGATTTTATTACTGACTACTGGCTTGCATGTCTCTTTCACTCATTGACTTTGCTTACATGATTCTCGTGTGATTTAAAACGCGAGACTGAAGTATTGTTATTAGTTGAATTTATGATTCTTATGAGTTCTTAATTTCATGCTCTTAATTCTCTTTTGACGTAAAAATCTTGAAAAGTACTTTAGTTTTAATTAGCGTTTTTAAATGTTACTCTCCGTTTTGAAACCCAGTCCTCACTCCAGACAGCACTTGGTATGCTTTGTTGTTAAATCCTTTTTCGCTCTATCTACGCAAGGCAAGTATCCTGCAGTTTAGATCAAGTCACAGAAAGCCATACATACAATGACAGGCAGAATGTGAGTGACTTGGTAGCACCACGTTCCTGGGCATTTGCACCAACTGCGACATACACTGGGAACATCATACTCATTAAACTCTCAAAAAATGACCTCAGCAAATTTTGCTTCAAGAATGCTTCCCCACATTGGAGATGAAATGGTTACAAAAACAGCTTAGTTTGTTTCTGTGCACTCTGTGACATCATACAGAATTATATTCTGGGCCATCTATTGTCTTCCACATACTATCTCCACTGCTTAGTGAAGTGAGTAGACTAATGTTCAAAGTAAATGCAATGATCTCCTCTTTCATGTGTTCTCAGCTAACTGAACGATTTGACAGTGCTTCTCAGTACATTTATTTCTCTAATGACAATGGAGTCTTTGGTAGCAAAGGAAATTAAACAACTCAGCATTTCACACCTGTAACATTGAGAGATTGTCCGCACTTTGTACCCACACAACGAGTGTACTGATGTGTGCGAACTTGGCTGAACCACTTAATCCACAAATGGACGAAACATCTGAACTGTCTACTCAAGCTCAGGGTGTTCCACTGACATTCTATGTAAATATGAACCTGGCCCTGTACATCAGCTAATATCATGTGCAAATCATACCAAATATCATTAGAAATGCAGCTATCAATTAGAATGCATGAATTAATGGAAGTGAACGTTTGGGGTCTATTCTAGGAGGACAAAACAGCTTTTCCCTTTTTTATTTTACATGTAATTTATCAGCTGTGCTTTCAGGGCTGAATTGATACAAAACAATCATGTTCAATTACTTTTAACACCCAATAACAAAATATTTAACTCTTGGACATATTGAACTGACAATTGTTAAAATCGTTATCTCTACATATGAAGAAAAATTTTTCACAGGGAAGAATGGTTCACAAAGAAAATTTAGGTGGATCTGAAACGCTAATTTTCTACTCTGACCTTGACTGAATTCACTCAGTCTCAACTCTCCTCTCTTCCATAGAACGTTAATTTTTCCCTAGTAGAAATAATGGCTGTTGCACACTTGCTAAGAGTTGGAGCAACGTGCACAATTTCTTTGCCCACAAAAATTCCTGCAGAAATAATAAAGTACCTATTTGCTATCTGTCGCCATGATACGTGAAGCGTATCGTCCACACTTCGCAGACAGCAAAGCTCTCAACACCCTCGCTATTTTCCACACACTTGTGCAGTCTGCTGCGAGACGAGAGAGATATCTAGAAATTTTAGTTCTCAAAATGCTTTTATATAATGGGGATCTCCCACCATGTTGCGTCTGCGTCGCCCAATATGGCTTCAACCAATTCGTATCGTTGGAGGAGAATTTTACTTATCTCGCCGCGTTGGAGCCTAGCCCTTTTAAAGACATCCAGCTGCTTACCCTCCCGGCCGCATTTCAATTGCAAAGAGAATCGCGATCTTCAGCGCAGAAAGGGGTAAGGCCAGAACAACACACTATTCCTGTAAGTGGGGTTTTCCGATAGCATTAACCATCTGCTCGGATCGTGTCCAAAATGTATTTCAGTTTACCAATATGAACAGGGGCATAAATAAATATTGTTTTGTTTTTGGTAAATGAGATTACTGCAATTGCCTTTTTTTATATTTTCCGACGATCTCACACTGTATCGTACTGTCATTATGGATCATGCTCATGTAAGGTCAGTAAAATATAGACACCTTACATCATCAAATAAATGAATGAGTTACATAACTTGTCACTGCAATGGGGAGATGTTAACCATGCTGCTCTAACTTTCTAAACCCCTTACCACTGAAGTAAAAAGCTTATGGAATACTGCTCCAAAAGTACTTTACATCCGTAGGTACGATCATAAAGTTTCCTACGTATGACCCCGCGTTGTGCTAGGAGCCCAACAACTGTCTGCTAGACAATAGCTGCACTTCTCAATGTATGGAAAGACATTATTGAACGGAGAAAGAACGACACATGAGAAGCTCCTTTAACAGGGGCAAATAACTAGGAAAATGGGAACAGGTTTCTATGTCAAATGAACATTGAGAGTATTAGAGAACATACTGTTCAAAAGCAACGATGTCTTGTCCTGCAGGGAAGCTGTACAGATAATTGAGATCAACTAGGCTCAAGAGCAAACTATACTGCGGTACGATATTGTTGGTGCAACTCACATTGTGCCTACCAAGCAGCCAACACGACCAGAATAGAAATGCTTACCTGCTAACCAACACACGATACTATTATGTTACCACAAAAACTGTGGAACTAGTATAAACAATCCCTTTCCTTGGCCGACATGTTCTTCAAACATACTGACGCCCTGTTGTCGTTGTAGGACTCCCAGCCATCACCACATGCAATGACGTTATCCATGAACTGGTACCAGCTGTGCAGCTTTGGTGGAGTAGGCAGTAGGAAACAACATCCATTTTGTTTTCAAAGCTGAAGACTGCGGTGCCCTCATTTACGCAGCTTGGATCTACAGAACGACACGAACTTACGTTTTATCACTTCTGATTGAAACCATCACTTTGTCACAATTCAAAATTTCTCCGGGTTTCCCTCATATTTAATACTGCCTCGCACCAGTATAAATCGCGGGATCTATACCATTGATAATGTTAATCCTTCTGTCAGAATTGAAATTATTTCGTGTGAAACCTTGACAATGCTACGATTCAATTGCTCTACCTGCAGATAACAGCAACAGCTTTGTGAGTGCAGTTACCGTAACAGCAAAGCAGCCTTTACCCTGATGGTTTCTAAAGATTATGTTCCAGGGTGAGACACGAGATTTGAACTTCTTGGCAGGTTACAAGTCTGTGCTAGATACATTAGAACTCAACACCTTTGCGTTTGGAGTTCTATTTCTCTACGAACTGTTGTAGATACGCCGCAGCAACAGTCCCAAACATCTTTCGCTTTTATTAATTTATTAGCAGCCTAGGATATCGTCTGGAGACCGGGCCTACTGTATGAAATGATGATGATGATCCCATTTCAAAAGGTTAAAGGTTGTTGAAAGTATGTTTTGCAACAGATGATACAAGGTCGCTATAGTAAATTAAACCAGTAGCTAAAGATTCCTCCAAAATGGCTCCCCCCAAGGCGCGATATTAATCCCCCTGCCATTTACACATTAGATCATGAATGGGCCAGAAAGCTTGTAAGAAATTTGGTTAAACTGCTAATTGGGTCATACGAACAAGACAATTTTTCTTGAAATATGGAAGACTTCCTGACATCTAATTTGTTTGTACTGACAGTACTTGTGAAAATGGAGGCTTACACCTATCCTAACACGCCGCTTCTGACAACGCAGGGAGCACACAACAGATACGCTGCCTGTCGTCTCCGTGCAAGCCGAGGAGAGGGTGCGTGTCTAGGAACACTGGGAATCTGCCCTACCCAGATGCGCCAGTCAGTCAGGGCTATGTCTACTTGGCTTGCTGGCGTTTGTTCTGTCGTCCAGGACAAACAGATATCCAGGCCAGTGATATTCAAGGTTATCAGCTGGTGGTTTAGATGCCTCAGAAATCTCTCCAGACACGTATCAAACTTTCGGTGCGACCTACAGGTCTTTCCTCCTTTGGCCACGCCTTGCGAGGAAAGCAAAAACGAGCTACCTGCGGAAACTCCACTCAGTTCCTGGTTTGCACCTGAGTGATGTCTCCTTCTGAACAACGAAGCGTATGTTGTTTGGTGATGATACACAAATTTGGTATGGGTAATTACTCTGTCATAATGGGAGGAAGCACACCCTATACCTATTACGTTGCAATTCAATACTGGTGTTCCATTTTCTCAGAAGTTGACGGAGCTGAAATTTAACCGAGTATTTTATTGCTTCTAATTACCAGCCCAGATTAATAACGTACATTAGTTACGAATTTGTTTTGTGTTAGTTTCTTTTATGATTCAGGTTGTTCAGTATGCTGAGAGGTAACAGCTGAATAAAGATTTTTTATGGCTTATTTTTGGTTTCTGAGATGGTCAAATGTTTTTAAAGAGTCATTTTCAGGAAATAAAGTTCAAAGTTTCACATGGTATCATGGAGACAGGGCAGCTGCTAGAAACCACCAGGCCTGTAAGCAGTACTGTCTGCATCCTGGTTACCCTGCAAGACCAGGCGCTTCCCTTTCCTGCATCTTGCTGCTTTACTCATTACTTTAATACCACGATGGGCTTTCATGATTCTAACTCCAGTCATTCGCCAGAAGGCTTCCATTTTGTTGGCTCAGTGATCCGAAGTGGTTCTAGTCTACCCTCATTCACCCCTTGTTACCATCATTAATCGTTGTCACACCATCACAAACTACTAGCTATAGGGATTTCATTCCTCCGAACACTTGGTATATGGGTTCGAATGACAGTAATGAAAGATTCATTTGAGTTGCGTGTCCAACTGTGGAGACATTTGGAGAAGAGATCACGATGAGCTAACACTACACACTGATTTAATAGCTTCCATGATTCAAAATGGTTCGCTGTTCTTTTAGGGCGCCAAAACTAGCGTCATATACGCACATGTCAGAACCGCCCAACACAGCCGAAAACGGAGTTTAAACGACTACACGTTATGCCCTATGGACGGAAGGAAAGATTTCTGAAAACTGGCGTGTTTTGTAGACTTTCACCACGTCACTGAGACACGGAGACACGGAGGTTCTGAAGTAAAAATTAAATGGTAAAACGCGGTCGACAGCCAGCGCGTCCTGTGCAAAAACGGGTGATAACTGATTTGGCAAACGAAAATGAGAACGGAAGTGGTTAAAAGACGGGAATTTTGTCGGGAAATAACAGCCAGGGATTGAGGGCAAGGAGTGCAAGTTGGTGTGGGCGACAGCTAAAAAGACAGTGCCCAAAACGCAACCTAGTTAACATGATCTCACGGCCAGAGGGCCGAGACGAAGTCGGCCAAGCCACTAGGAGAGGTTTACTTCCACAGAGCTTGTTCCCATGAAGGGGAGACCACCTGTTAACAGACAGGAACACAAAGTCCATCGGAGGGAATGGAACTAGTAGCTGGCCGAGGTAAAAGGACTGCAGTCTTGGCAGCAGTGTCAGCAGCCTCGTTTCCCGTCAGACTTACGTGACCAGGAACCCACACAAACATCACAATGGCTCCATCAACAGTGAACAAGTGACAGCTATCCTGGAACAGCTGCACTACGGGTTGGATGGTGTGCAGCACCCAGGTTTCGAAGGGCGCTGAGAGTGTGTGTGCACATGACGTACAAGCCGGATTTACTGTGTGACCTGATACAGGGCGCAGAGCTCTGCTGTAAATACTGAGCAGTGTTCCGAGCAGATACTCGAAAACTTGTGCGCCAGTGACGAAGGCACACCCTACACCACGGTCAGTCTGAGCCCGTTCAGTGTACACTAAGGTACTATCGCGTAATTCCATGCAAACGTCGTGAAGCTGAATGCGATACAACGAGGCTGGAGTAGTGTCCTTAGGAAGCGAATGAACGGGACGCCGCATGAAGTGAAGGGGGTGAAGGATCCACACCCACCACGAAATTTGCAGGTAGCATGAAGCTGCCACAGCAATAGCCGAAAGTGAACCCCACGAGTTAGCAGAAAGGGACGCCCCACAAACTGGCAGTCAAGGAAGTCATCGAAGAAGGAGGCGTAGGATGGGCGGCCACGCCTGGCAGGAAAACGGCATCCGTATCTGCTGAGATGAAACTCACGGCGATAGGACAGCGGTAGTTCGACAGCTTCGGCATACAGACTGGACCAGGCCAGTGTAAAAGGCGCCAGGGGCCAAATGGATGCTGCGATTGTGTGTAATATAGAGACGCCGGAAGAGGGACAAACGTGCAGATCCATAAACAAATCACCCATAGTCTGATTGGTACCGGTCCCCTGTCGGTACGAAACTAAAGAGGGTGGCCCAATCCGCTACCCGTGAAATACCACTGAAGACACCTAAGACACTGAGGGACCGCATACAGTGGGCGACCACGTGAGACGTGTGTGAGGATGAAGGAAGTTTCCAATTGGGCGTGGGCCCCAAGAATTTTGTAGTATGGAAGGGCAACAGGCCCACGATGTGAAGACTGTGGAAGAATCAAACTGTGCCGCCAGAAATACATACCAAGTGTTTTGTCAGTGAAAAAGTAATTGTTGTTGTTGATGGTCCACAAGGAAAGACGATCGACACAACGCTGAAGATGCCACTGAAGTAGAGAAGTGTATGGAGAACTGCAATAGATTTCAGAATAATCAACGACATGGGAGCCCGCCTAACACAGGCCATAATAGCCCGCATCTCGTGGTCGTGCGGTAGCGTTCTCGCTTCCCATGCCCGGGTTCCCGGGTTCGATTCCCGGCGGGGTCAGGGATTTTCTCTGCCTCGTGATGACTGGGTGTTGTGTGATGTCCTTAGGTTAGTTAGGTTTAAGTAGTTCTAAGTTCTAGGGGACTGATGACCATAGATGTTAAGTCCCATAGTGCTCAGAGGCATTTGAACCATTTTGAACACGCCATAATAGGGTTAATGGTGAGAGTGAACAGCACACGGCTTGGGACGGAATCCTCATCCACATGGTGTTCCTGGATGAAGATGTCCGACAAGGGATAACCCACATGTACCTTCAGAACTTTGTCTTTTAGAAATTCCTGAACAAAACGGGGCATGCAGCCATCGAAGCCCTATGTGTATTGTGCACAGGATACCAGTCCTCCAGCAGGTGTCGTGGGCTTTCTCCAAATAGACAACTAAGGCTACAGACGCTGGACTGAAGCCACTGTCAAACAGGCATAAGCCCAGAAAGAACAAGAACTTTTTTTTCTAGCTACCACCACATTTGTCTCACCATCCATGTTTGTAAGGTGATGGAACATATGATTTATGCGTGGCTGGTATGGAAATTCACTGACAACTGCACAGTGTGGGTTTCGGGGGCGCCATTCTGCAGTTGACCATCTCGTCACTTTGTCTGCCTATACCATGAAGGTTAAGAAACACATTTCTTCGAAGGTTTCGTTCCCTCACTTAATTCTTCACATCACATTAAGTTACATGACGTGGAAGCTGATTGATGCACGCGCACGACGTTGATGGTTCACGGATGGTAACGACGCCGCACCCCCCCCCTCCCTCCCTCCCTCCCTCCCCCCCCCCCCCCCCCCCCCCCCGCACCGTTAAGTACGTTTTTCCTCCTACTGTGTTGAGGATTTGGTTAGCCAAGAAGAACATTTGTATTTTCTTATTGCTGCGAGCTTTTTATGAGGTATTTTATTTATCTTCGTTGGCTTCTACGTAATTGTAAGATCATGGAGCCAAAGTATGTTATAAATCTTTAAAATCTTCCGATTACGGCCTGGTCGGCCGCTTAGTATTACGGCAATGTAGCGACTATGGTTGTTTATGCTGCAGATGTTATTTGTGCGGTTTTATTCGTTAACATTAACGTCCTTAGCATAGCTATCTTTTTAGTTTAGTTGTAATTTATACCTAATTCTAGGGCCTCTATATTAGCTTGTGGCTGTTTCACCAACCGTGCACAAAGCTTCTCGTGCGTTGCTATTAAATATGTCTTAATTGCCGCATCACCGCTTTTATCATTTGCTCAATTTGCTATTTGTGCGACAACTTTTTGCAATCAGTTAGGACCCCATCCGTGTTAACTTTGTAATCCCGATCCCGTGCATAAGAAGAGCGTTTCCTGGCCGCGCGCATGCGCAGTGATTTCGATAGCCGCGCATGTGAGCCGCCTGCGGTGCCTCAGATCGGTGGAAAGCCTGTGACCATTTTACGTTGGTTGGGGGGCGAGGCAGCACACACAGGGCTGAGATAAGTAATATTATCGACTTGGTACATATGTACCGCGTATTTGTAAAACAATTTATCGGGTCTTGGCGCTGTAGGTGTTGATTTTACCCTTTGACTATGCCTATTTAGGCAAGCTGTTTTATATTTGTTCTAAAGAAGGCGTGGTTACCCACGCTGAAACCTAGGTAAACACCAGGTAATTTGTGCAATAGAGGCAGATTTTTCATAATTATTGCGAGACTCACGATTGCTGACGCGCTGTAATGCTGAAAGTTCTTAGTTCGATTCCAGTCTGCAGCCCACCGACAACACCAGTCCAGCGCAGGTTCGCCAGCAGCTGTAAATTGCCCGACATAGTCGACACAGGTGCACAGAGGACGACCATGTCGGCGGTGTACGTCAAATACAGCAAGTTACGGCTGCTGGAGGACGTGCGCTGGACTGGTGGTGTCGGTGAACAGCATGTAGTGGGCTGTGTCCCAAAGGCACAGCTGCAGATTGGAATGGAACTCCCGCCGATGTCCATCGACATTGTGAAAAAGCAGCCAATGGACCTTGCACTTGCCTCAGATATGCTGCGTGCGCACCGTTGCTGCATCTACTTGCAGCTGCATGTGCTGCGCGTTGCCGTGTCAAGAATGGAGACGCCCATTCGTGCTGCAGTGGGAGCTGCCAGATATTAAACAACCATCAGGGATTAATTATAGTTTTCATGAAGTTGTATTCCAGCTGGTGTTGTGTACCATCAACTCTACAACAGAGCCACTTTTACATTGACCATTGGTATACAGGCATAGCACACCAGTCCAATTTGTGTCTGCGATGGAACTTCAGTTTCGTAAATGTTGAACTTCAAGAGGAGTGTGTGTAATTGTATGCATGATCTTATGCTTTTGTGTTCACAAATAGTTGTGAATATTTCATACAATCCATTTCAACAGGAGTGTGTGGAATAACATGAGTGTATCATATTTCTGAAACTGAAGTAAAGTTTCTACGTTGTAGTTGCTATTATCCATCTCTAGAGCTATCAAAGAACCTCACACGTACGACCAGACGATTTTAATTTCGTCAGGCCATTACAGCAGACGTAATACCGAATATCATCGCGCAGTAGCCGTTGTCAGGAAAAGCAATACAGAACGCATTATTATGAAATATGCTTGAACACCAACTATCTACATTGAGTGTGACGTAACGAAGTACCCCACAAGTGTACTAACAACTACAGCCCAACTGTGTCAGATATTTTTAACGTGTTAGCCTTGTCCACAGTATTTGATCGAAAGTGCGAGTGACCCACGCATTTGTGCGTGTAAATCCTACTTCTGTGTTTAAAGGAATAGCAGTTACTGTCAGATACGGTACGTATGTTTCATGTAAAGTACGTAAATTAACTGCGGAATTATTATTGTTGGAATGTCCGTTCAATTTTATTTACCTTTTCATTTCCTTTTGGTTTCCATTCCATTTCTACTGCACAGGATTGTCTGTGTTGTAGGAAGTGTGTTACGTGCTGGGGAGCTACATAAGATCGTACCGGCTCAAGGTCGGTGATATTGGGGGACATGGCGGTGCGGGATGGGCTATTGTGAGCTGCTGAAATGCAAGGAGAGCACTAATGTTGTGGCCAGCAGAGAGGGAGGGCTCTGATAGGAGTAGATGTTCGGTTAAGCGACGTGTGGTTTTCGCGATCGGGACTGCAACCAAGGGACAGATTCTGCACATGGACTGGCGCGATTTTGACTTCGGCTGTCGGACCTTGAGACTGTTTAGTTATACGTGGACTAGTTCGCGTATGTGAGCGTGAGGTCAGAAGAACAGGTTTAGGAACGTATTTAGAAATTTGAGACTACCGTTACTCTTGTGCTGCTATTTAAGTTGCAAATGCGACATTCGTATCAGGTGAGCTCACTTTATGTCATAAGGACAACCGCACACTAGCCCTATGTTGCTAATTTAATAACAGGTTTAAGTACTGGAGAGAAAGTAGTACAAACATTTTCGAATAATGGTTACAGCCAACAAGCTCTTGCGCAAATGTGGCAAAACGTTTCCACGATACCCAATATTTCGCATATAGAATGGTGTCAGAGTGTAGCATACGTTCTTGCTGTGCTTTCCCTGAGAATTTATGTTTAATAGCTTAATTCGCAGCGCTCAAGCTGCATCGCACGATCACCTATGAAGTGAACTGAATTGTCACTACACTACCAGGGCGCAGAGCTGACACTGTACAGCTCGAATCCGAGTCACCTACAAGCCAGGTTTTTAACGAACACACTCTTACCTTACCCCAAGGGAAAGTACGTTGCACAACGAGGAAACTGATGCTACCTGTAATATTGCAATCCAGCCGAGCTATATACGCTACGTAGCTTCAAGGACGGTCAACGCTTGTTATCGGTAATTTGGAAATGTCTCCTTATGAACTGCGTACAGTCCTAATACCTTAATGTAAGTTGTCACAAAGCTTTCCCTGTAAGCTATTTCACAACTATCACTTTGTCCTACTGACGAATTAACCTCTTGTTTCGCACGTAAAATCTCACGCTGATCGAAGGCAGGAAGCAAGGTTAAACCCTCACGTCGGAATAATGAGTATGTTATTAGAGACAGAACAGGGATAATCGGGTGGTGGTGGTGGTTGTTGGGATGTTTAGTCCCCCTTAAACAGCGAAGGTCATCAGTCCCCCATTCCAAAAACAGGCGAGACAATAATGCACGAAGCAGGTAAAACCCCAAGGGGAAGGATACTCCCCCTCAGGCCCTAAAAGAACACAAGTGCGGTAACGAATACGACAGACACGAAGAGTACAGATGAACACCAGACAAAAAGAAACAGAACAAAAGAAGATGACCGCAGACTGGGTGACTGACCACGACAACAAAAAATGGAAAGAGTCAACCAACCGACTACACGCTAAAATCTGCAACCAAATATGAGAGACTCGAGGACAAGAGACACACACAAAGGGAAAGGTGCAGGACCACTCTAAATGGAACCATAAAAAGGACGACCACGCATAAAATTTAAAACGTCGTCAACCACAGAGGCATCGTCACATAAAACCAAAGGCAAAGTGCCCGGAAGATTAAAAGACTGCCGGAGGGGGCGCAGTCTGGGACACACTAACAAGATGTGGGCGACCGTCAGCCGGGACCCACACCGACACAGGGGGGGATTCTCCTGACGCAAAAGATGGCCGTGCGTCAGGTATGTATGGCCGATGCGGAGCCGACACAGGATAACAGAGTCCCTGCGAGAAGACCGCAGGGAGGAGCGCCACACATCGGTCGTCTCCTTGACAGCCCGCAGTTTATTAGGCGCTGTCATGCCTCGCCACTCAGCAGACCACATCCCAAGCACCTTACGGCGCAACACCAGATGCTGATCACGAGCTGTGAGGCCGATCTCCAAAGCTGGGGCGTCGATCGCCCCTTTGGCCAGCCTGTCAACACGTTCGTTCCCCGGGATGCCAACATGACCTGGCGTCCAAACCAAGAGCACCGAACGACCAGAACGGGTAATGGCGGAAACAGACTCCTGAATAGAGGACAGCAGAGGAGAAGAGGGATAGCAGCGGTTGATGGCCTGAAGGCTGCTCAGGGAGTCACTGCAGATGACGATGGACCTACCTGAGCAGAAAGGCATATGCTCAAGAGCGCGCAATATGGCCACCTGCTCGGCAGTAAAAATACTGCAGCCAGCCGGCAAGGAGCGCTGCTCAACAGGGGCAGCGTGAGCAAAAGCGTAGGCAGTGCGACCATCAACCAGGGAACAATCAGTGTAGACAGTCTCACAGTCCGAAAATGAGGCGAGGAGCGCAAGAAAACTGCGGCGGAGGGCCACATGCGGAACCGAGTCCTTGGGTCCCTGTGCCAAATCCAGACGGAGGACGGCCGGGACAAACACCAGGGAGGCGTAGGTGCACGGACCCGGAAGGGAGGCAGAAGAGGGAATGACCCCAGTTCCGACAGCAGTGACTGGACACGGACAGCTACGGAAAGCCCAGACCTAGGTCGCCGTTTGGGCAGATGGAGGACCATGGCAGGGAAAAGCAGGCGACGATTGGGATGGCCCAGCGAGCAATGCACGTGGACAGCATAGTCGGCGAGCAGTCGATGCCGGCGAACCCGCAGCGGGGGAACCCCGGCCTCCACCAGTAGACTATCCACGGGGCTGGTACGAAAAGCGCCAGTTGCAAGCCGAACCCCACAGTGATGTATGGGGTCTAACAACTTCAACACTGAGGGTAATGCAGACCCATAGGCCAGGCTCCCATAATCAAGCCGAGACTGCACAAGGGCTCTGTACAATCGCAGCAGCGTTCAGCGATCTGCACCCCAAGACGTGTGGCTAAGGCAGCGGAGGGCGTTGAGGTGCCGCCAGCATTTTTGCTTCAGCTGAGTAACGTGAGGAACCCATGTGAGCCGGGCATCCAACACGAGTCCCAAGAAGCGGCAAGTGTCCACCACATCAAGCAGGTGGCCGTTGAGGTAAAGTTCAGGAGGAGGGTGGACCGTCCGATGCCTGCAGAAGTGGATAACTCGAGTCTTTGCTGCAGAGAACTGAAACCCAGGAGTCAGAGCCCATGATGCTGCCTTGCGAACGGCTACTTGCAGCCTGCGTTCGGCGACTCCCGTAGTCGTGGAGCTAAAGGAGATGCAGAAGTCGTCGGCATACAAAGAAGGAGACACCGACGACCCCACAGCTGCAGCCAGACCATTAATGGCCACTAGAAATAAGGAGACACTCAACACCGAGCCCTGCCGGACCCCATTTTCCTGTGTGTAAGATGAACTAAAGGCGGCATCGACTTGCACCGGGAAAGAGCGGCGCAATAGAAAGGTTTGAAGAAACGTCGGGAGCCGACCACGAAGACCCCACCCATGCAACGTGGCGAGGATGTGATGCCTCCATGTGGTGTCATACGCCTTCCGCAGATCGAAAAATACAGCAAGGAGATGCTGACGTCGGGCAAAGGCTGTACGGACAGCAGATTCCAGCCGCACCAAATTGTCCGCTGCAGACCGGCCCCGGCGGAAGCCACCCTGGGATGGAGCGAGGAGACCGTGCGTCTCAAGGACCCAACGCAAACGCCGCCCCACCATACGTTCGAGCAATTTGCACAAAACGTTGGTGAGGGTAACGGGACGATAGCTGTCCATCGCCAGTGGGTTCTCACCGGGATTCAAGATGGGGACAATAACACCCTCTCGCCACTGCGACGGGAACACGCCCTCGCTCCGATGGAGCATTGTATTTTTCAGATCGACGCGTGTGGAACGATAACAGCGTCTGCTCGGCACGCTCCTCGAGAGAGCGAAAGGTGGGAGGATAAGTTGCAGTCGCAGAGCTCTTAGCGAAGTGCGCAGCAAGGTGTTCAGCAATGGCGGCAGCGTCCGTGCAGACAGCGCCGTCCAAAGAGATCCCAGGGACACCCGTAGGGGTCTGGTGTCCATAAATCCGCCGTATCCGGGACCACACGAGCGAGGGGGAGACACGGGAGCCCAAGGAGAAGACATACCGCTCCCAGCACTCCTGCTTACGCCGTGCAATAAGACGACGGGCGAAGGCACGGAGCCTCTTAAGGGCGATGAGGGTCTCGAGAGACGGGTGCCGCCTATGACGCTGCAGGGCCCGCCTACGGTCGCGAATAGCCGCAGCAACCTCCGGCGACCACCAGGATACAGCCTTCCTCCGAGGGAGTCCAGAAGAGCGGGGGATAGCAGCCTCGGCCGCCGAAATGATTGACGAGGTGGTCCATGTGTTAACCACGTCAATGTCACCCTGTGGGGGAGACTCAATGGTTGCCGCGGAAGTAAAACCTGGCCAGTCAGCCCTGTGGAGAGCCCAGCGGGGCAGGCGCCCAGAAGAATGACACTGGGGCAGTGACAAATAGTGACCATTTTCCCATCTACCACACAGGTCAGGATGCACTCTCCAGTGGAGGGATGGGACAAGTCCGGGGCTGCAAAGAGAGAGATCAATGGCCGAGAACGAACCATGGGCTACACTGAAATGCGTGGGAGCACTGGTGTTCAAGAGGCTAAGGTCGAGCTGAGCCAACAAATGCTCCACAGCACGACTGCGGTCATCGGAGACAGTCCCACCCCATAGAGGGTTGTGGGCATTGAAATCGCACAGCAACAAGAAAGGTGGCGGCAGTTGGGCTATCAGAGCAGCCAGGACATGCTGCATGACAGCACCATCCGGTGGAAGGTAAAGACTGCAGACGGTAATAGCCTGTGGCGTCCACACCCAAACAGCGACAGCCTCTAAAGCTGTTTGTAGAGGTACAAACTCGCTGTGAAGGGAGTTAAGGACATATATGCAGACGCCACCAGACACTCTTTCATAAGCTGCTCGGTTCTTATAATAACCCCGATAGCCACGGAGGGCAGGGGTTCGCATTGCTGGAAACCAAGTTTCCTGGAGAGCAATGCAGAAGAAAGGGTGAAGGCTGATAAGTTGGCGGAGCTCAGCTAGATGGTGGAAGAAACCGCTGCAGTTCCACTGGAGGATGGTATTGTCCATGGATGGGAAAGGCGTGAAGGGACTGGGGAGGCAGATTACGCCTCCGGGGCCCCTGCTGCTACTGAGTCACCACCTGGACAACAGCCATCTATTGCGTCCGAGGGACTGGCGAGATCCAGGTCCTCAGCGGACGCCAGAATCTCCACCTCATCTTCGGACGCAGTGGGAGAAGGTTGCAGTGGGACAGGTGCCACCGCAATTTCAGGATGCTTGGAAGCCCTTTTCTTCGACTGCTTTGCGCGCTGTGCCTTAGGTGGGTCTGGCTGGGAGGGCCTCACTGGGTCAGTCTCAGGGACTGAAGACGACCGTGACGCCCTACGACCAGCGACCGGTGGTTGTTTGACAAACTTGCGGGTGTCCGATTTGGCACTGGGCAAAGCCTGGGATGGGAGGGCCCCAAGGGACCCCTTCCAGGCGAGAGGAGCCGAAGAAGGCTCACGCTTCTCCGGCTGTGAAGGGGGAACATATGTCCCCGGTGGTTGGGGTGGTGTTGCTCCTGAAGTAGATGGAGCAGGAGCAACAGGGAGTGAAGAGCCCCCCCGCAACCAAGGGGGCCGGTGAATTCTGGCAGAGGTGAGAGCGAACTCGTGTTGCAGCCGCGGCATATGAGCGGCTACATCCAGTGCCCATGACGTCTACCTATTTCCGCCTTGCCTCGGTGTAGGTCAGGCGGTCCAGGGTCTTATATTCCATTATCTTCCTTTCCTTCTGGAAGATCCGACAGTCCGGTGAGCAGGGGGAATGGTGTTCTCCACAGTTAACACAGATGGGAGGCGGAGCACATGGAGCATCAGGATGCGAAGGACGTCCGCAATCCCGACACGTGATGCTGGAAGTACAGCGAGATGACATGTGCCCGAACTTCCAGCATTTAAAACACCGCATCGGAGGGGGGATATATGGTTTCACATCACAACGGTAAACCATCACCTTAACCTTTTCGGGTAAGACATCACCCTCAAAGGCCAAGATGAAGGCACCGGTGGCTACCTGATTATCCCTCGGAACCCGATGGACGTGCCTGACGAAGTGAACACCTCGTCGTTCGAGGTTGGCGCGTAATTCATTGTCGGACTGCAGAAGAAGATCCCTGTGGAATATAATACCCTGGACCATGTTGAGACTTATGCGGCGTGATGCTAACGGAAACATCCCCCAACTTGTCACAATGGAGCAACCTCCGTGACTGGGCAGAGGATGCCGTTTTGATGAGCACAGAACCAGAGCGCATCTTGGACAAGCCCTCCACCTCCCCGAACTTGTCTTCTAAATGCTCCACAAAAAACTGGGGCTTGGTCGACATGAACGATTCTCCATCAACCCACGTACACACGAGGTACAGGGGTGAATATTCTCCACTGCCTTCTTTAGCAAGACGTTCCTCCCATGGAGTAGCTAGGGAGGGAAATGATCGTGGTTCGTATTTCCTGCCGTTGAGGTTAGACCTCGATCGCTTAGAGACCGCTGGTGGAGGCCCACCAGCGATAGATGATGTACCACGCTTCATTGCGGGTCATCCGCCCTGATGCCACCTACTCCGACCAAGGGCCCTCCCCACGGGCGCCACCCAGCCACGGACCTGGCACGATGGCCATTGCTGGGAGTCCTGATGCCCCAGGGAGATGGGCATCTACTCCTTGGCATACGTGGGGAGTGAACGGGGCAGGCATCAGTAGAGCGATCCCTGTGTTGTCAGGGGGCTACAACCAAGAGGGTACATGGCGGCCCCACCACAACGGACTGGCTACCGTGCTGGATGTTAGGTGACATGTGGTCCATGGGCGTCGTCAGTGCAGAAAATGGCCCTGCACAGTGCTTGGCAGAAAGTGCACGCATGAGCGTATCCATGCCCAAGCGATGGAGAGCGGGCAGGACTGCAATGCAACGACGAATAAGCTGGCGAAAGTTCTCAACGCAAGATGGACACAATGCACCAAGTAAGGCGCCCTTCCCCAATCGGCTCGCTCTTCGGAACAATTCAGAAAGATGGACAAACCTGAGAGGGGACCATCACACAAGGCCGAAACGTTTGATGGTTGGTTCGGGGAAGGAGACCAGACAGCGTGGTCATCGGTCTCATCGGATTAGGGAAGGATGGGGAAGGATGGGGAAGGAAGGGGAAGGAAGTCGGCCGTGCCCTTTCAGAGGAACCATCCCGGCATTTGCCTGGAGTGATTTAGGGAAATCACCCGAAACGTTTGAGACTCCTTTTAGTCGCCTCTTACGACAGGCAGGAATACCGCGGGCCTATTCTAACCCCCGAACCCGCAGGGGGGGTGGGGGGGGGGGATAATCGAAGAAGAATAAGGAAGCAACATGGCTAAATCCTTTTCAAATAAACCGTCGCACCATGTGCATTACGCAATTTACGGGGACCATTAAACGATAAACCTGGATGGCTGCCACGAGACCTGAATAGTGTCCTAGAGAAAGCGAGTTCCGTGACTGAGGGGCTCTTCTCGATACAACACGAAGAACCATAAGCCACCAACAGCTAACAACTATCTTACTGAAGAAGTTGCACCTCGTCAACAGTTCAAACAACTATACGAAATGTGTTATTAAAATGTGACCGGCACAATAAAGTTTGTTAGGAAGTCACTGTATATTCTCATATTGTACTTCCACACACATCGTCCACGCTGAAACCCACAACGAGACCGGATCATCGTCAGGACACAGCATTTGTTCTGCTACGGTACGGTGAACAGGTGCAGCCCACGGTCCGAGTGTAGTGTAGCCGTAACTTGAGATCTACTGCAAAAAATGGAGCGGGACAGTACGATTCTTGTAGAATCAGATTCAACGTGAAAATCTGGCTGAAGATGGGCGAAATCCAGTGTAACACCCAGCAATAGTGGAACGCTGCCATTATTGCGACCAACAGCGCAGAAACGTGGATGATGCCGATCGGGGAAATAATGTCATCGACATCGACCACAGACGATAATACTCAACCAATCGGCCAACTGATTTGCAGCGATTTCAAGTTGCTTGACTTCGGATAGTAAGTTAAACATTATGGCGAGCCAACTTAGAAATGAGCTTGTGCGGAAATAGACCGTAACTGGACACTGAAATACGAACAGCTGCAGCCATGCTTATGATGTGTGACTGATGTTGCGTCTGTATGTTTCATGAGCCTGAACAAAATTTAATAAGCATATTGATCAAAAACTGATGTACGCACTACTCGGGTAACTTCGACTATACGACGAAAGATTAGAAGTACAGTCATCGCCCTGTCAGTTTTTCTATATGCCATGTATGCTACGACATATTAAATATACAGTTTAACCTGAAATTTAATGGCCTACGCTTTCAAAGATTTGTCACTGGCAATGCAGTAAGCAATATTGCCCGTAACTCACTGAATACCAATTCCGCTGCACTTCCGTCTCGTGGAGTGTGCGTGTGCAATCTTACAGAAAAACCTTTCAATCATTTGCGCGGGAAGGAGTGTAAATTGTGACGAATTAATAACTAGGCTGGAAGCGTGGAAATTTTTGAACTCGATAAAACAGAATTTCGAACTAGTAAAACAAATCACCTTGGCCACATTTGCACGTCGATCTGAACCGAGAAATAACAGACCTGTGCTTATTTAACGGTTTAGTGTTAGGACTACATACTGATGGGCAGGCACTTTTATGCAGAGCCTTGCGGGAAGCAGTGGATCGTACCTTTGTCTATTACAGCACGTCAGCTGAAGACCGTGGTAGAAACGGCCACCCAGCCCTCAGGAACACGGTATAAGAATTGCAAAGGACGAACTTTCTCATTACGTTTTCAAATTTAACCTTGCTGTTCCTTTGGCATTGTATACCAGTGCGGTAATGGCGCGAAGATTTTGGTGTCTCCACCTTGCACCCCTGTTTTAAAGGGAAGACATGCTTGAAGTGGAGTAATGAATGTGCCTTTTTCTCCCGGCATTATAATTGTCCATGTCTTTGTTCCTTTTGAACTGCAGTGGATACGTAAGTTTTCTTCCTGACGTAGAGTTACTGCAGAAGGTTATCCCACAGAACATTATACAATGAAAATACGCAAAATGTCAACTCACGTACTGGTCTCTCGCCAATACTTATCGATAATTCGACGTGCAAATGTGGCCAAGGTGATTTGTTTTACTAGTTCGAAAATCTGTTTTATCGAGTTCAAATATTTCCACGCTTCCAGCCTAGTTATTAATTCGTCACGATTTGTTATACTCATGATGGGTGTGGTATGTCTAGATATTAAGAGTGCAATGTGTTGGCTTTCTAAAATTGAGAGTGACCATTCATTCACGGAAAACGACTCAATAATACTTTTAACATTACTTTCCACTTCTCTTAGTGTATGTATGTTTGATACAAATACTGCTGTTGTCAGCAACTAAATCTGCTTGTTGTACGTTAGGCAGGAATTCATGTGGTTTCGAGAAGTTTAGGACCTATCGTAAGCCTTGAGCAACCAGGCGAACCTCAGCTGCATTGCTCGAATTACTGAACTGCACGGAGAGATGTCACCGCTGTGAACCTAATGTTTCGAGGAAGCCATGCAGCACTCCTCCGTCTATGGCCCGTCCAAACATTCTTCCCAAGGAACCTTACATAATGACGTCGTTTCGTCAGGTGCGAATCCACTTCAATGGGTCAACACACCATGATATCGCTAACCTCTATGACCCCAGCCCTTCATTTATTTCTTTAGGTTTGTGTCCACTACCGGATACCTTCTGGAAGTATTTGCGACTCTGTTTACACAGTACCGAAGCTTCGGAAAGTCGCTTCGGCAAGGTAATTTCAGGAAGTTGTTACAGAACCTATTTGGCTTGCTATATTACCACTGGTTCGTAGCATCGGTAGTTTAACTGAGACGAAATAAGGGAAGGGTGTAACAACTTTGTTATGGTCCACTTCAATGGTGCACTGAGACATGGTTTCAAAATGTGCCAATGTAATATTATTCTAATTGACGACAGGTGATGACTAATATATGGGACATAGTATCTGTAACCCCCCGACTCAACCATGCATGGTGCAGAACTTTTTTTTACGAATGTTAGCCGAGTTTAATCTTGGCTTACTTTAAATGTGAAATGTCCATAGTGAAACATGTCTGACCTATTACATACACCTACTTAACCAACCTAAAACTGCCTGAACAGAATATTTTATGCGTATGTGGTGCGTATGTGGTGTGGTGTGTTGTGGTGTGTTGTGTTCTTTCTGACATGTCCGAAAGGACCGACACCATTTTGATTCGGCAGTGAACACGTACAAAAACAAAGGAATAGCAGACACTCGCTGAAAGTAGGCATTGATTCACATCAATGGCTAAAGTTGAAGATTTGTATCGGACCGCTATTGGAACCGGCGCCTCCTGCTTACTAGGCAGATAACCAGACCACTAAGCCATCCAGGCCAACTGATCGTAAGAATTGCACTGACTACACCAGCAAGCCTGCCGTCAAACCCCAATTCATAATTTATGCACACACGAAGAATATTATATGCGACTGCAGCTGCAAGACGCTGCAGAAATTACGGATCAAGAAGGGGAAACTGCTTAGCACACTATCTTTCTCACTTTGGTGTCGGGATGATGAAGTGATGCCGCAGTTCGCGAACCTACGGCATCCTGTCAACACTACCAAGACGAGACGCATTTTGCGGCGGGCTGGTTCAGCCCAAGCACGAGAACACAGCCGGGTCACGAGGCTGGAACTGGACAAGAACGCCAAGAGCCTGTTCACTCCCCACCTACGTATGGCTTCCTGTCTTCCAGCACACACTTGGGAATGGGTAGACGGCAATACTTTTGCTAATAGTGAGCTGATCAACGAGGAGGCCACCGAAAAGCAGTGTAACATGTTATTTCGCCTTCCATGTGTACGACAACATGTTAAAACTTGGTGGTCATTAATCTGACGGATGAGCAAATTGTTTCGGTGCTGTCAAAAGGCCTGGATTTCGCCACGGTTCCCAAGACGTTGCCAAAACGCGGAACCACCAGTGGTGTGGAACAAACCATAAGAGGACGCCCCTCAGAGGTTGCAGAAGAAGTGAGACATTTGCGAAGTACTTGAGAAGGCAAGAATGCCTAAGAACTCTCCCGCGTGACAGGCGGGGATACTGACAGAAGAGCAAGTATGGCACCAAGCTTTGGACCTCTAACAGCCTTACTTTGTTACCTAAGATCAGAGGGATTATATAGGCTAAAATGGGAGGCTGCTTGTGTAAGATCAATGGGACACATGCCTTACATAAAGGACTCGGTTCAAGTGCTGAAAGGAAAATCTGCCCATGAATGCTCTTCAGTTATAACTCCTTTAGCAGATACTCTTCTTATGGTATGAAGTCGTAATGCTCATAGGATATTCTTTCCCATCTTACGTTTTACTGCAGCTTGCAAGGTTGATGTCACTGAAGCAGATCCTATATGGAGGCCAACCATCGAACTCTTGAAACTTGTAAACGTTTCAAGAGATGGCGCTTTTGCTGTGTACAAAAGAATGTGCTCCCTTGGACCATTTACTATGCATGGAGACATGACTGATTCCCAGGCTAATCAGATTCTCTCTCATAGCATGTTTGAAACATTTAAAGAAGATCTGAACCTACTAAAAGAGATAACGAACTTTGGATCATGGAGTACAAGATCGCAGCTAGTGAGCTGTCTTAGCGGAATGGGAAAATCAGATTAAGAGGTCCAATTCCAACACATAACCCAGAGATACTACTCAAAATTGGCTTCAGCAAACGTTTCCGGTCTTTTAAGTGTATCATACACACAACTGTCGTACCAAGGTGTGTTTAGTGGAAAGAGAACCCAAACATTTAGTCAGGAGTTCTATGATGCAATTGGAAAGGGAATGGGGACTTCAGTGGGGATATGGTCTCTCGACGACTTACAAAGTGTGTCTAGAAAAGTGTTAAAAGAAGTGATGAAAAGAATCAGTGCAACGTCCAACGTCCTCAACATGGGTACTGTAGAATGGAGAACAATGTAGAAGCTGACTGATGGAGAAGGGAGAGCCAAAAGCTCTCCGCGTTCCTACTTCACATCTATATTTCCTTGAGCCTTCAGAAGATGAAGAAAATTGTTGTTGATGTATTTAATCGTTGTGTTATAATTCATATTCTTCTGTATTCCTGTGGCTGCAGAGCACAATGCACTACGAGTACTTCGGGAAGACAATGATGTAGTGGTCCTAACAGCGACAAAGAGAATGCGACGGTGCTTGTGGCGTCAGAACATTACTGGCAGAAAATCGACACCCTCCCGCAACATCCTGCGTACAAGCAAGTGGGAAACGACGCGACTACATCAGTGACACACAAGACCATCGAGTTGCCCAAAAACTGAGGACTATGAAAGAACACTGTCAGAAGACTGTACCCGAGGGCATCGGCACCACCATGCCTGTACAGCCTACCAGAAATTCACAAGGAGGTGGTTCCATTACGTCCGATTCTTAACACTATAAATGCGACGACATACGGCATTGCTAAACATATGGCAGATGTGTTGAAACCACTCGTAGGGAACTGTCCCCACGATGAGAAAATCTCGGCGGAATTCGTAAATGCACTTGGATGAAGAAGATCCATTGGTCACCTTCGATGTGACGTAATTTTTCACAGGGGTGGCACTGGAAGATTCTCTAGCACTGGTCGACCGACACTTCGATGAGGACATAGGCAAACACTTTCGGCATGTTCTAACCACCACCTACTTCAAATGTGGTGGGGAATTCTACAAGCAAATAGATGTAGTTGCTGTGGGTTCCCCTTAGCATCAAACATGGCTAACTTATACGTGGAATACTTCAACGAGGTAGCATTGTACGCGGCTCCACTGAAACCCAGAACATTTTACAGATATGGGAATGACACCTTTGTGGTATGGAAACATGATGAAGATGAACTACTCGAGTTCCTGCAGCACCTCAACAGTATACATGAGAACATTAAGTTTAACATGGAGATAGAGAAAAACGGAAGCCTACCCTACCTGGACCTCCCGGTTACTATAAACGTTGGAGGCACGCTGGGACATTCGGTATACAGGAAGGAAACAGACCAATAACCCTAGGAGCTGTCACCATCCAGCGCAACGCAGCTCTGTAACACCTTGGTACACAGGGCGAGGTCCATTTGCGACAGGAAGAGCTTACCGAGTGAATTACAATATCTAAAGGAGACCTTCAGAAGAAACTCCTACAGCGAGAAACTCCTACAGCGAGAAACTAATAGAGCTTTGAGGAATAAGAAGAGGCGAGAGACCAGAGGAGGACGACACAGGAGATTCTGCGTTCCTGCCTGCTGTGGGACAAACAACAACGAAGACCCCAAGGATGCTTATCACCAAGGGAAGACTGTCTTCCAAGCAACAACAAAAATCAAAGATATTCTTGGATCGACCAAAGACCCACTAGGATTATTGACACCGGGTGTTTATAGAATTGGATGCGGAATGCAGTACATAGGGCACACGCAATGTTGCATTACACAGCGTTGTACGGAAGATATCAGAAACATGCGACTTCGACAGCTTGATAAGTCCGCGATGGCGGAACACAGCACCAACGAAAAGCATACCTTCCAATCTGAAGAAACGAAGTTGTGCAACTAAGGCGGATTTTGGGATTCGGTGATAAAAGAAGCGGTGGAGATTCGTCTGCATGAAAATTCAATTCATTGAGAGAGTGGATACCATCTCAGTACAACTTGGGATCCTACAATTAGGAAAATTCGGCAAGAACGCTCCAGTCCGAAGGGGTCCGCGGCCGGCGCTGATATGAACAGACACCGGAAATCGACGCCCCCCTCCCCACCACCGGTGGCGCCAAGCGCCCGGTGCGATTCCGCTGGCACGTGATTGGTCGGCGCCCGGTATCGGGTAGCAGTCCAGCGGCTAGAAAGCCGCGTGACAGACAGCATCAGACCACTCGCTGAGTAGCAGTCGAGGGTTGAGCATCGCTCCTCTCACTCGCGTACTGTCAGCCATAGGCCCCCGCTTGTACGGGAGTACCAACAGAAGTGTTCACCGGCTCTGTTTTTATTAAAACATTGACGGGCACTTGCGCCTAGGTCTTAGCACGGACGGCACTTGGAGAAAATTTTGCATGGCGTCGCCTGGCAGAGTTGTCGTGTCTCCTCGCCGTTGTGGAATGTCGAGCTTGGGTGGCGCCTTGGGGTCGCGGCGGTCTCTTTCCGCCGACGACACGAGGCGCGCTTTCTTGTTGCCGCGGGCCGCGCGGCCGGCCGTCTCGAGCACCTCAGCTGCCGCAGAGTCAGTCTCTGCCCCCCCCAAGAATAGGGAAACAGTAGGCCAGGACCTGGAAGCGGGCCGCGGAACCACAGAGAGGTTTTCCGCCGCCCCCGTCCAGAATTCCGCGTCTACTATCGTGTTACTAGGGTCAGCACTGCAACCGGAAAACCTAACGGTGCCAACGAAAGTTGCAACTGACAACAACCTGGCAGCAAGCCCCCTTTCCGCAACCGACATGGCAAAACCACACAAAACACAAACAAACAAATACGTAGTCAGTATTTGCGATCCCGCCCCTCCCTCCCCTCTCCTCAGCCCTCTCCTGCTTGCCAGCAGCTGTGGCCTCCTTGCTGATCATATCCGCAACCTAAATGGCAAGCAGAAGCCCAGTCAACCGACAAAAATCCTTCCCAAACCCGCAACTGCCACCCAACCCCCTACCCGATCCCAGTTCCTTAAATCCCCCCCACTCAAGTCCACCACTTCCAAGCAGCGGCGTGTCAGGAAGGACAAAAAGGAGAAGCACTCCAAGGGGAAAAAGCGCTCCACCACCCCAACCACTTCCACACCCTCTGAGGAGCCCGCGCCCCCGACAGCACCTGTCGTCGTCCTAGGAGGGGACCAGGAAACGCTGGCACTGGAAGGGAACCGCGTAACCGGGCAGGATTCGGATGGATTCGTGCTGGCGAGGAAAACCTTCCGCCAGCCGAAGCTCCCGCCGGCCCGGGGAGTGGAACCCACCCCGAACAGGTTCCAGGCGGTGGCCGATGAGCCTGAGACACCACAAGACACAACAACACAAACACAAAACCAGGTCACCCACCACCTCCCTCCGATCGTCGCAGAGTTCACTCGGAATTACGAGGAACTCTTCGAGATGCTAAAAACAGCAATCGGGGGAGGCAATTTCAAAGCAAAACCTGCTGGTGGTGACAATATAAAAATAACATTATTCACACTCGAGCACTACACCACAATAAAAACACTTCTCAACAGCAAAAACATACCCCACTACACTTTCCCCACAACGAAAACACGCAATAGAAACATTGTCATCAGGGACCTGCCGAGACGAGTGGCCCCCCAGGCGATCAAAACAGACCTGACTGCCCAGGGGTACATCGTCAAGGCGGTCCAACAGATGGGACACATAGGCAGCAAATGGCCCCTGTATCAGGTCACACTGCCAGACGTCCCACAGAACAAAAGGGACATTAAGACGATTCTGGCGGTCCCTGTGACCACTGAACCACTGCGCCGCAAAAACAGGACGGTGCAGTGCTTCAGATGTCAGGGCCTCAACCATATTGCGGCACACTGCTCAATGGCAGTGAGGTGCAGAAAATGCGCCGAGGCCCATGACACACGAACGTGCAACATTAAACACACGGACCCGCAAATAAGGTGCGCGCTGTGTGGCAAAAACCACACAGCGGGTTACCAAGGCTGCGAGGTCCATAAAAGACACACACAGCAGGCAAAGGGCGCAAAGGCCGCCCCCCACACACGAAAAGAAAACTCCATGAACCCACCCAGACACACAAGAAACCAAAACATGACAACACACACAGACAAGGCCTGGGTAAAACCAAGGCCAGATACACCAAGGGCAACATATGCGGAAGTGGTTTCTCCCCCGAGGAACCACGAAAGCATTGCCCAACCACCACAACATCAGACACCAACACAAGAACAACACCGGGTAATACACAGCAACAACGACCAGGTCCAACTTGATGGAGAAGGCCCTAGGAAACCCCAGACACACTTCCCCCCCATGGATCAGTTGTTAGGCGTAATGGTGCAGACCATGAACCTCGTCATGGAAATGATGAAGGAATTCAGGGAGGCCCAAAAGCAGAACACACAGGTCCTCGCTGCCCTTCAGGCAACAGTCCAGCAGTCGCTACCCTCTGCGACTTCCTCAGTAATATCAACACCCCATCATGGATAGACGACCAAACATCCAAGGCCTGACAATGTGCGTCTTTAACGCAGACGGCATTGTTAATCAAGAGGTCGAGTTCCGAGAACTCATGAAGGAGTTCTCCATCGACATATGCATGATGGGGGAAACCCACCTAAAACCGGGAGTAAGAGCGACAGTTCCCAATTACGTTAGCTACCGTAAAGACAGGCCAACCCAAGGCGGAGGAGTGGCCATATATGTAAAAAGAGGGATCCCCCACCACCAGGTATTCTTACCAGCTACCAACAAAATCGAAGCAGTGGCGGTGGAAGTAACCACAGCCACTGGACCCCTAACAATTGTTGCAGTCTACCGACCCCCACATGACCAGATAGATGAGGGAGACATAGCTGCTCTAGGGCAAATTGAAGGCAAACTCGTAATAGGGGGAGACTTCAATGCCAAACACCCTGACTGGAATTCTAGAGTAACCTCCAGAGCAGGCGCCAAACTGCAACAACTAGCGCGCACCCACCACTTCGAAACATGGGGTCCAGTCGAGCCCACACATTTTCCGAAAAACGGAAGCAGGCCCGATGTGTTAGACATAGCTCTCACCAGGAGGATCGCAGGATTTGTGACCGCAAGGACAATCAACAGAATGTCCTCCGACCACAACCCAGTGATCCTAGAAGTCGATGTGGGAGAATGGGTAGCTCTCCCACGGTACCAGACATCGTACAAACGTACAGACTGGGAGCGATACCAAGAAACTGTCGCCTCTGATATCGCTCGCGCTCCGCCACCTACTGCCGAAACAGTAGAACAAGCGCTACAAGACCTAACAGGTACCATCTTGCAGGCAGCGGAAGAAGCCACCCCTCCACAAAGGGATGGCCCACCGCCACAAATACAGCTCCCGGAACACTTGTTAGCTCAAATTCGACACAAGAACAGGGTGGCAAAAGAGTGGAAGATCACCAGAAATCAGGCCACCAGGAGGCTGCTCAATCGTCTACAGAGAGAACTGAAGGTAGCGCTCAATGAGCACAGAAACCAGCAATGGCAAAACCGCCTCACAGCTCTCAAAGTAGATGATCATACACTTTGGCAAGCAACCAAACAATTCACAAAAAGACGCGCTAGGATGCCGCCACTGCACGGCGAGCGGGGACTGGTCTACAGCAATGCTGAGAAGGCCAACGCCCTCGCCGACTCCTTCGAGAAGCAGTTTCAAACGGCAGAACCCGAGGATGAAGAGCATGAAGAGGTAGTCAGTCGTCAACTGGCCGTCTTCCTCAATGCTGAGGAGGACCCAGAGGACGAACCCATACTTTTTGCCCCCGAGGACGTGGCAAGAGTAATCAGGTCCCTCCCTACAAAAAAGGCGCCAGGGCACGACAGTGTCACAAACCAGTTAGTCAAAAAACTCCCACCCACAGCGATCACACACCTCGCGAACGTCCTCAACGAGATTACTCGTTCCCGCGAGTTCCCAGCTTGCTGGAAACATGCGGAAGTGGTCGCGATACACAAACCAGGAAAAGACCCTCTATTCCCGCAGCACTACAGGCCGATTAGCCTCTTGCCAACACTCAGCAAGATCTATGAGCGCCTCCTGCTAAAACCCATACAAGAACATATTACCAGAGAGCAAATTCTGCCGGATTTCCAATTTGGATTCCGGCAGAACCACTCTGCCCCACAACAGGTCATGAGAATGGTTGAAGCAGCCACAGAGGGCTTCAACCACAGAGGCTACTGCGGGATAGTGCTACTAGACGTAGCCAAAGCCTTTGATTCAGTATGGCATAGAGGGCTACTCTACAAGTTGTACTCACAAGGGTTTCCAGGGAGCATAGTTCAACTAATCAAGAGCTACCTCGCGAATAGGACCTTCTCCGTCAAAGTAGAAACTGCCACCTCCACCAGAAGGCGTATTCGTGCGGGGGTGCCACAGGGATCGGTCCTGGGGCCCGTATTGTACAGCTTGTACACTGCGGACACTCCGACGGCCCCCCTGGTGCACACCGCGCAGTACGCAGACGACACAGCCTTCTACACGAGAAATGCGAACAAGGACCTGGTCATTCGTAGGCTACAAAGGGTTTTAGACGACACAGAAACCTGGGCCCGTCGCTGGCGCATCACCATCAATTCGGAGAAGACGCAGGCAATGCTGATTACCCGCAGGCTCGGAAGGCGCGAACCTCCTCAACGTCCCCCCCTCCACCTCCACCTAAATGGAACCCAACTCCCCTGGCGCAGAACCGCCAAGTACCTTGGCGTAACCTTGGACTCTCGTCTTACGTGGAAACCCCACATAGACGAGGTCCACAGGAAAGCCTGCGCCAGAATGTCCATCCTATATCCTATCCTGAACACAACCAGCTCCCTTCCCTACCCAGTAGCAGTAAATGTCTACCAGGCCCTGATCCGGCCAGTAATGGAGTATGCGTGCCCTGTCTGGGGATACGCGGCAAAGCAGCACCTGGACAAACTCCAGAGGCTGCAGAACCGCGCCCTCAGAAGGGCACTACACTTACCTCTTGGGTTCCCTACAGACGACTTGCACGCCGCAGCCGAAATCCCACTCCTGAGAGAGCGTTTCCAGGATCTGGCAAGGGCCTTCTACGAGGGTTCTTCCAGATCCGGAAACGCACTCATCCACTCCCTAGGTCGGTATGACATGTCCCGCGATAAACACAAGCGCCCTATGACGATCTTCGACGACTAAGTCGAAGAGAAAATCCCAACACCCAATCCATCATCCTGTTCCATCCCATATAATACCAAACTCTCGCCTACCTCAGGCAAGTACCAGACACACTCACAACAATCATCACAAATCACAGACACCAAAAACTATAGAAAAATCACACACACACGTTCACAGGGGAGTAAAAGCCGAAAGGCTACAGACTCCCCCTCACACTTCCCCAAAGAGGGGAAAGCAAAAGATGAGTGCAGGCAGGCAGCATCAGACCACTCGCTGAGTAGCAGTCAAGGTTTGAGCTTGCTCCTCTTACTCGCGCACTATCACTCATAGGCCCCCGCTTGTACGGGTGACACACTAGGGGTATCTACGGCTTTGCCCTTATTAAAGCATCGGCGGGAACCCAGTCAAGGTCTGCAGCAAGGACTTACGGCGGGCAGGACATTTTTTGGCGACGCCCGACAGCAGAATTGTCGTGTTTTCCTCTTCCAACTGCGGGATGTCGAGCTCCAGTGGTGCTTCGGGGTCGAAGCGGTCAACCGCTGTCGACAAAAAGCGCGTCTTGTTGCTGCCGCGGGCCGCGTCGTCGGCCGTCTCGAGCGCCCCAGCTGCCGTAGAGCCAGGCTCTGCCCCCCCCCCCTTCCCCAAGGTTAGGGAAAATGTGGGCCAGGACCTGGGAGCCGGCCGCGGAACCGCAGAGAAGGTTTCTGCCGCCGCCGATCAGACCTCCTCGTCCACCAGGAAAATAGGGCCAGCAATGCAGCCGGGCAACCTAACGGTGTCAACGATGGCTGTAACTGGCACTCCCCTGGCAGCGCCCCCCTCTCCGCTCCGGACGTGGCAAATAACACAGCAAGTAATGCCACCCTACACAGAACACCAACATCCTCATCCTCATCAGTACTTGCAATCCCACCCCTCCTAACGTCGTCCTAACTCCGCTCCTGCTTGCTAGCGCCACTGGCACATTACCTGAATACATTGAATCCATGAAAAATGGCAAGCAGACGATCCGTCTACCGACCAAAATCCTCCCCAAACCCACCCCCTCGTCTCAGTTCTCCACCCATTCAAAATACCTTAAACCCCCCCCCCACACAAGTCCACCACATCAAAGCAGCGGCGTGTAGAGAAGGACAGGAAGGAGAAGCACTCCAAGGGGAAGAAGCAATCCACCACCCCCACCCTAACCACGTCCACACCCTCCGAGGAGCCTGCGCCCCCGACAGCACGTGTCGTCGCTCTGGGAGGGGACCAGGAAACACCGGCACTGGAGGGAACAGCGTAACCGGGCAGGATTCGGATGTTTCGTGCTGGCGAAGAAAACATTTCGCCAGCCGAGGCTTCCACCAGCCCGGGGAGTGGATCCCACCCCAAACAGATTCCAGGCGGTTGCTGAGGAGCAACACACAAAAAAAAACACACACACACACACACACACACACACACACACACACACACCATAAACCCCATAAACCCACCCAGACATACAAGTAAACAAAACATGACAACACACACGGACAAGGCCTGGGTAAAACCAACGGACAAGGCCTGGGTAAAAGCAAGGCCGGACACACCGAGGGTGACTTATGCGGAAGTGGTTTCTCCTCCGAGGAACCATGAAAGCGTGGCCCAATCATCGCAACACCAGACACTATCACGAGAACAACACCGGGAAACAGACCATAACAACGACCAGGTCCACCATGACAGAGGAAGATCTAGGGTAACCCATACACAGTGCGCCGCCCCGCCCCCCCCCCCCCCGCCCCCCGGATGAGTTGTTAGGCGTTATGGTGCAGACCACGAACATCGTCGTGGAAATGAAGGAATTCAGGGAAGCCCAGAAGCAGAAAACATAGATCCTCACTGCCCTTCAGGCAACAATCCAGCAGTCGCTCCCCTGTGACTTCCTCAGTAGTATCAAAACCCCATCATGAATAGGCGACCGAATATCCAAGGCCTGACAATGCGCGTCTTTAACGCAGACGGTATTGTTTATCAAGAGGTCGAGGTCGAGTTCAGAGAACTCATGAAAGAGTTCTCCATCGACATATGCATGATGGGGGAATCCCACCTAAAACCGGGAATAAAAGCGACAGTTCCCAAATATGTTAGCTACCGTGAAGAAAGGACAACCCAAAGCGGAGGAGCCGCCATATACATAAAAAGAGGGATCCCACCACCAGGTATTTTAACCAGCTACCAATAAAATCGAAGCAGTGGCGGTGGAAGTAACCACTGCCACCGGATCCCCTAATAATTGTTGCAGTCTACCGACCCCCACATGACCAGATAGATGAGGGAGATATAGCTGCTCTAGGGCAAATAGAAGGCAGACTCATAATAGGGGGCGACTTCAGTGCCAAACACCCTGATTGGAATTCTAGAGTAACCTCCAGACCAGGCGCCAAACTGCAACAACTAGCGTGCACACAACCCTTCGAAACATGGGGTCCAGTCGAGCCCACACATTTTCCAAGACATGGAGGCAGGCCCGCCGTGTTAGACATAGCTCTCACTAGGAGGATCGCAGGGATTGTGGCCGCAAGGACAATCAACAGAATGTCCTCCGACCACAACCCAGTGATTCTGGAGGTCTATGTAGGAGAATGGGTAGCACTCCCACGGTACCAGACGTCTCACAAACGTACAGACTGGGAGCGATACCAAGAAACTGTCGCCTCTGATATCGCTCGCGCTCCGCCACCTACTGCCGAAACAGTAGAACAAGCGCTACTAGACCTAACAGGCACCATCTTGCAGGCAGCGGAAGAGGCCACCCCTCCACAAAGGGACGGCCCACTGCCGCAAGTACAACTCCCAGAACATTTCCCAGGCCAAATCCATCAGAAGTACAGAGTGGCAAGGGAGTGGAAGATTAACAGAATTCAGGCCACCAGGAGGCTGCTCAGTCGTCTACGGGGGAACTGAAGGTAGCGCTCAATGAGCGTAGACACCAGCCATGGCGAAACCGCCTCACAGCTCTCAAAGTAGCGATCATACACTATGGCAAGCGACAAAACAGTTTACAAAACGACGCGCTAGGATGCCGCCACTGCATGGCGAGTGGGGACTGGTCTACAGCCATGCTGGGAAGGCCAACGCCCTCGCCGACTCCTTCGTGCTCTTCATGCTGGGGTTCTACCGCTTGAAACTGCTTCTCAAAGAGGTAGTCAGTCGTCAACTGGCTGTCTTCCTCAATGCTTCCAGTTAGTCAAAATCTCCCACCCACAGCGATCATACACCTCGCGAACGTCCTCAACGAGATTATTCGTTCCCACGAGATCCCAGCTTGCTGGAAACATGTCGAAATGGTCGCGATACACACACCAGGGAAAGACCCTCTATTCCCGCAGCACTACAGGCCGATTAGCCTCTTGCCAACTCTCAGCAAGATCTATGAGCGCCTCCTGCTAAGACCCATACAGGAACATATTCCCAGAGAGCAACTTCTGCCGGATTTCCAATTTGGGTTCCGGCAGAACCACTCTGCCCCACTACAGGTCATGAGAATGGTTGAAGCAGCCACACAGGGCTTCAACCACAGAGGCTACTGCGGGATAGTGCTATTAGATGTAGCCAAAGCCTTTGATTCAGTATGGCATAGAGGGCTACTTAACAAGTTGTACACACAAGGGTTCCGCAGGAGTGTAGTTAGTGAGATAGAGAAAGTTCTGTTAGGCTAATCAAAAGCTGTCACAGTAGACACTTTTTTTTGTGGTTTTAGGGCGCAAAACTTCTATGGTCATTAGCGCCCAGCCCGTGACGTAGAAAACAGGAAAAAAACGAAGTTTAAAATCAGCAGCAATGGGAACAATGTCATAAAATTTGAGAAACTAAAGACAGAAGGAATGCTTAAAAATCCACTATAGAAAGGGGTTGGTTGTCCCCCAAAAAAAGCTTCAAATGACTGACGTCATTTCACTGTCACTAATAAACTGTAGAACGCGGTCAGCTGAGCGCATGTCATCTGCTAAAATCGACGATAGATGAGGCGATAGCTGTAGACGGGAGCGTAACGGATTAAAATAGGGGCATTCAATTAAAAGGTGTCTGACCGTCCACAGCTGAGAGCAGTGGGGACAGAGTGGGGGAGGATCGCTGCTTAAAAGATGTCGATGGCTAAAAAGACAGTGCCCTATCCGGAGTCTAGCTAAAATTACCTCCTCCCGACGACGCGTTCGGGAGGAAGAGGTCCAAGCGCAAGGAAGGGCTTGCACTTCCCGCAATTTATTATGGGGAAGTGTTGACCAATGCGCATGCCATAAATGAGCAACTTGGCGACATAAACCGCTCCGTAGATCGGTAAACGGAAGAGACTGAATAGCTGGCCGAGGAAGAGAGACTGCAGCCTTGGCCGCTATATCGGCCGCCTCATTCCCACAGATACCAGCGTGTCCCGGGAGCCAGAGGAACGCCACTGAGACGCCCCCCAGGTGGAGCAAGCGCAGACAGTCCTGAATCCGGTGGACCAGAGGGTGCACAGGGTAAAGAGCTTGGAGACTGAGGAGAGAGCTGAGAGAATCTGAGCAGATTACGTACTGTATCCGCTGATGGCGGCGGATGTAGTGGACAGCCTGGAGAACAGCGTAAAGCTCCGCAGTATAAACCGAACACTGGTCGGGAAGCCGAAAGTGATTTGGGGTGTCGCCAACAATATAGGCACTCCCTACACCTAACGATGTTTTCGAGCCGTCGGTGTAAATAAATGTGGCTTCCGTCATTTGTGCACATAGAGCTGCAAATGCCCGACGGTAAACAAGTGTAGGGGTACCATCCTTGGGAAATTGACATAGGTCTCTGAGCAAGTCGATCCGGGGACGGAGCCAAGGCGGTGCTGTACCCCAAATTGTCAAGAAGGTTTTAGGAAAGCGGAAGGAGAGAGAATGGAGCAGTTGACGGAAGCGGACTCCCGGGGGTAGTAGGGAGGAGGAGCGGCCTGCATACCCGACATCAAAGGAGGCGTCGAAAAAAAGGTCATGGGCTGGATTAGCAGGCATGGAAGACAGATGGCTAGCATAACGACTCAGAAGGACTGCCCGCCGATTGGACAGCGGAGGTTCAGCAGTCTCAGCATAAAGGCTTTCCACAGGGCTGGTGTAAAAAGCTCCAGACACTAAACGTAATCCACGGTGGTGGATAGAGTCGAGACGCCGAAGAATAGACGGCCGAGCAGAGGAGTAGACTATGCTTCCATAATCCAATTTCGAGCGCACTAAGGCGCGATAGAGGCGGAGAAGGACCACTCGGTCCGCTCCCCAAGAGGTACCATTCAGGACACGGAGGGTGTTAAGGGAACGCAGACAGCGAGCCGAAAGATAGGAAACGTGGGAGGACCAGCACAGTTTTCTGTCAAACATAAGACCCAAGAATTTAGCGACGTCGGAAAACGGAAGGTTGACAGGACCTAGATGTAAGGAGGGCGGAAGAAACTCCTTACGTCGCCAAAAATTAACACAAACGGTCTTACTGGGTGAGAAACGGAAGCCGGTTTCGATGCTCCACGAGTGGAGGCGATCGAGACATCCTTGAAGACGTCTTTCAAGACGGCTGGTCCGTTGAGAGCTGTAGTAGATCGCAAAATCGTCCACAAAGAGGGAGCCCGAGACATCAGGAAGGAGACAATCCATAATTGGATTTATAGCGATGGCAAACAGTACAACACTCAGCACGGAGCCCTGGGGTACCCCGTTTTCTTGGGAGAAAGTATGGGAGAGAGTAGTGTTCACCCGCACCCTAAATGTGCGCTCTGCCATAAATTCGCGAAGAAAAAGGGGCAGCCGGCCTCGAAAGCCCCAAGAGAACGGTGTGCGGAGGATGCCTGTCCTCCAACAGGTATCGTATGCTCTCTCCAGATCAAAAAATATTGCTACCGTTTGGCGTTTCCGGAGGAAATTGTTCATGATAAGTGGAGAGAGCAACAAGATGGTCAACGGCAGAACGATGCTGTCGGAATCCGCATTGGGCTGGTGTTAAAAGACTGCGGGATTCCAGCCACCAAGCTAAACGGTAATTCACCATACGCTCCAAAACCTTACAGACACTACTCTTGAGAGAAATGGGGCGATAGCTAGAGGGGAGATGGTTCCGAAACCTGGAAAGGACAAACGACTCCAAACTTCCGAGGAGGGAGTGAAGGTGTTAAATGAGCTAATAAAGAATTTCCAGCTTGCCTTCTTGCTATCGCGGATGACACGACGGCATCGCGCTCGGAACTGCTTATAGGGGATACAGTTGGCCAAAGTAGGATGGTGGCGGAAAACGCGGAGAGCACCTCGCCGCTCACGTATTGCGTCACGGCATGCCTCGTTCCACGAAGGAAGGGGAAGGCGCCGGGGCAATTTGGAGGTGCGTGGTATTGAATGTTCCGCAGCTGTAAGAATAACGTCGGTAATATGTGTGACCTCATCGTCGACGCTGGGAAAGTTTTTTCGTCTCTAGCTACATTCGATGACCGTCAGTGTCCAATCGGCTTGGGTAAACTTCCGGCGTCGCGGGCGCATTTAGGGCAGTTGAGGCTGCAGTCTAAGGACACATGGAAAGTGGTCACTCGAGTGCGTATCAACAAGGGCGAACCACTAAGCACCGAGCTAGCGGAACAGTACCGAGCGCAAAGTCCAAATGAGATAAATTTGTCGTGGAGGCAGACAAAAATGTAGGGACCCCAGTGTTGAGGCAAACTAGATATGCTTGGTGGAAGACGTCTAGCAATAGTGAGCCACGTGGACGAGGATGTGGAGATCCCCAAAGCGGGTGGTGGGCATTGAAGTCCCCAACCAGCAAATATGGGGGTGGAAGCTGACCAAGAAGATGAAGGAGATCAGCTCGTGCCATTGTAGTGGACGATGGAAAGTATACCGTACATAGAGAGAACGTGTATCCAGAAAGGGAAAGACGGACGGCGACAGCTTGGAAGGAACTGTTTAAGGGGATTGGGTGATAATGGAGAGTATCATGGAGCAGAATCATGAGTCCTCCATGGGCTGGAGTGCCTTCAACAGAGGGGAGGTCATATCGGACGGACTGAAAATGAGGGAGAACAAAGCGGTCATGGGGACGCAGCTTTGTTTCCTGAAGACAGAAGATGACCGGCGAGTAGGATCGTAAGAGGATCGACAATTCATCCCGATTGGCTCGAATGCCGCGGATATTCCAGTGGATAATGGACATAGGGTGAACAGAAAATGGAGGAATGTGACCAAGGTTGACCAAGGTTGCTGTCAAATCATCGACTGCTCAGAGCTTGCGACCGACAGCATGGAATGGCATTCAGCCGAAGGCAGAAGATCCTGATCCATAGGCTGTTCTGGAGCAGCACCTGCCACCAGCGATCGGCCGGTGATTGGCCGCCAGCAGTGCGCCTCGGCGACACAGAAGACGGCCGAGGGAGATTTCCGCCAGGTGGTGCTGTAGATGGGACACGCCTTGGCGGAGAAGGAGATGAACTGGGTTTCTTTGTATCCTTCTTGGAAGTATGATGTTTAGAGGAAGGAGGGACCAATGGTTGGGAAGTTGCCGTACATAAAAACTCGGCACGAGTATGTTTTTTTTTCGAAGTCTTGGTGTCTGACTTTTGGGCTCGAGATTTAGCAGAACTCGATGAAGGGTGAGCCAGAGAGTGGGGAGGCGAAAGTGGTGAGGTTGAACGGGCGATCTTTGCGCTGGCCGATCTGACGACTGTGGCACTAAAGGTGAGGTCGCAAGTCTGCGTGGCCGCCTCCTTTGTTGGCTGAGGAGAAGCAAGGACAGTGCTGTATTTTTCTTTCTGAGGCACGGTGGGCTGTCGACTGGCGAATAATTTTCGAGCAGCAAAGGTCGACACCTTTTCCTTTACTCTAATTTCCTGGATGAGCTTTTCGTCCTTAAAAGCAGGACAATCTCGAGAGGAAGCAGCGTGGTCACCCATACAGTTGATGCAGCGAGGGAATGGAGGTGGACAAGCACCCTCATGGGCATCCTTGCCACACCTAACACATTTGGCCGGATTGGAACAGGACTGGCTGGTGTGGTTTAACCGCTGACACCGATAGCAATGCGTAGGGTTTGGGACGTAAGGGCGAACGGAAATTATCTCATAGCCTGCTTTGATTTTTGATGGAAGTTGAACTTTGTCAAATGTCAAGAAGACAGTGCGGGTTGGAATGATGTTCGAGTCAACCCTTTTCATAACCCGATGAACAGCCGTTACGCCCTGGTCAGACAGGTAGTGCTGAATTTCTTCGTCAGACAATCCATCGAGGGAGCGTGTATAAACGACTCCACGTGAGGAATTTAAGGTACGGTGTGGTTCCACCCGGACAGGGAAGGTGTGGAGCAGAGAAGTACGCAGCAATTTTTGAGCCTGGAGGGCACTGTGTGTTTCCAACAACAGGGTGCCATTCCGTAATCTGGAACAATACTTTACAGGACCCGCAATTGCGTCGACACCTTTCTGAATAATGAAAGGGTTGACCGTGGAGAAGTTGTGACCTTCGTCAGACCGAGAAACAACAAGGAACTGTGGCAACGATGGAAGAACTGACTGTGGCTGGGACTCGGTGAACTTACACTTGTGAGCAGACATAGAGGAAGGTGAGGAAACCATTGCGGAAGAATCCCCCCCATGATTACCGGCGTCTACGATGGCGCGCTCCTCCCTTGTGGGGGCCCTCTCTGAGGGCACTCCCACCTTAGGTGATTGTCAGGAGGTGTGGGCAGACGGACGGAGGGACCAATCGGCACTTTCGGAAGGTATCAGCTCGGGTAATCACCCCTCCCTGGTCCTGGCCGTTACCAGGGGGTACGTACGTGTCCTACCTGTCTACCCGGGGCGGGAAATTACGCGTTACCCCGTCACCAGCTACGCATGGAAATGCGTGGGTCGGCCTTCAGACATGCACAGGGAGGAAAAAAGAGAAAGGGAAAGGAAAGGAAAGAAGAGGGGGTCTCAAACGCCGTAGCGGAGAAAAGGGTAAAGAGAAGAGGTGAGGAAAAGAGAAGGACAAAGGAAGGATGAAGACATACAAGCAAGGAAGGCGAAGAATGCGGTACATTTACAAGCGTCCGTCTCTGGACGTAAGCACAAACCATACTCCCAGAGGGGGAGAAAGGGAAGGAAAGAGCCAGTGGTGAGGGGGGGGGGTGAAGATGGGGGATGGGGAAGGATGCGGAAAGGGAAGGGAAGGTATGCCTCCCGGAAAGGAAGGAAGGCCACAACATTAGCTCGGGGTCCCGTGCTCGCTACGGACGTATCCACCAAAGAGTTGTGGATCCCCTGGGGGGGGGGGGGGGGGGGCGTCTTGTCTCTGCCAGGGGCCGCGTTTCCGGCCGTTTGGAGCACTCCAGCTGCTGCAGAGCCAGGCTCTGCCGGCCGCCGCAACGACGATGAACTCCACGACATGAAACCACAACTCAAGGGAGGGGGGGGGGGGGGGCAACTTTACAGCAAAACCAACAGGGGGGGTGGACAAAATGAATATCACTCTACCGAACATCGAAAACTTCAACACCATCAGAAAGGCCCTCACAAACAAAAATATACCCCATTACGCGATCCCCACCACCAATACAAGGAACAGGAACATTGTCATTAGGGACTTCCCCATCAACTCTCGACCCAGGCAATTGAGACAGACCTGACAGCCCAGGGATTTGTAGTCAAAACAGTAGAGCAAATGGGTAGAAATGGGCCAGAGAGCTAGTCGCCACTATTCCAGGTTAGTGTGCCAGACACACCGCAGATCAGGCGCAAGGTAAGAGCTGTTCTGGCAGTCCCTGTCACCACGGAGCTACTCCTCCGCAGCAACGAGGTTGTGCATTGCTTCAGGTGTCAGGGACTGGAGCACATTGTA
Source organism: Schistocerca piceifrons (assembly GCF_021461385.2). Taxonomy (NCBI): domain Eukaryota; kingdom Metazoa; phylum Arthropoda; class Insecta; order Orthoptera; family Acrididae; genus Schistocerca; species Schistocerca piceifrons. The sequence continues at coordinate 1,032,809,416 of NC_060139.1, forward strand.
GCCCACTGCCAGATGCTCGTGCACTGTTGAAAATGCGGCGAATCCGACGACATTAGCACTTGCACAGTGAAACACATGGACCCGCACGTAAGGTGCGCGCTGTGTGGGGGGAAAAACTACACAGCAGGGTACCAAGGCTGGGAGATCGACAAAAAACACACAGAAGGCAAAGGGTGTGAAGGCAGGCCGCCCCTCTGTTTTCCTCTGCAGTGTTTCAGACCCCATACAATGAAATTCCACAGGAGGCCATCCCATAACTCAATGAACTCTACCCGCAGCATAACGTAAACAATTGGAGTGCGGTATTACTGCAGTCCTCTGTGGCTGTTCCGTGATATGCTTACCATGTCTGCGACTGGGCAGCCAGGACTCCTTGACAGCCTGCGAACAATCAAAAACAGGGGAGTAGGACAGTCGTTCCACGTCCCTGCTCGCTTTCCCACTGACGACGCACTTGCGGCCGCTGATATACCCACTGAACGGAAGACTTCGAGACTAGGGCATCAGTTTAGGAACGTCTAGAAACAAATTAAGTCGCTTAGGAAATAACGCCCACATCCAGAAATGGACGTAAAACCCAAAATACTATTACTGAAGTACATTACAGGTCGTTATCGACGTGCAAATATTAGGAGCCTTCTAAATACTGGCAATATACATTCATGCGTCTATGGATGAACCAAGTAACCCATTTCTCAGGTGGGAATGTCGAAAGCCAATAATGTCATTCCAAAACATCTACGCAGCAGACGGGCACATTTGGCCGAACCGTAGCGGATTCTTATTAATAACAGATAGCTGGAAACGCAGAGTAAACCTGTAGAGCATCCGCAGTGATTATTGACTTACTCAGCGACTGCATGTAGTTTATTTTGTACATTATTTCTTCATTTCATGTTCATCAAACCAGTGTATGGAAGGAAGAAGTGACGCAGATGACGGAAGTAGCAGGACCTAAGGTCATCAGGCTGAAATGTACTTCTGTTTCACGCTGAACGTGACGACTATGGTTTTGCAACCAACGCAGAAACAGATGGAACGATCTTCAGCGCCATTAACCTTGAAAGCGTTAGCAGCTGGAAGGAAGTAAAAACGCACAGAAACAGTGCGATGGCTGTTACCGAGTGAAATATTTGAACTAGCAGTAAGTACTAGCTATCAGTATTTCTTAGGCTAAACTGAGTTTTCAGAGCTAAGCAATCGGTTGAATAGCAACGAAGATACTTGTGTTGGTACCAGAAAACTGAACTGCTCTGGCACTATGCAAAATTATCTTCACATTGTTGCAGTCTCAGGAAATGGAACTGAAGGGCTAACTTTTATCCAGCCAACACAGACTTTGTGGGTGCGGAGAACCGGATCAGCATGTCGTGGGGGTCGAATCATAGTACCACTCGCCTCCAAACTCACGTATCAGCGGGTTAGCCATTTTCTTATCTGTCGAGTACGCTACACATGAGTTAACTTTCCTTGTCTGGACATTTGGTTTCAGCTTGGCGTGTGTGAGGATCTAATGGAACTGACGTGCGTGGCTAAGTGGCTATGTCAAGCTATATTCTTAAAACTCGTACTTTTGCTCCCCGAAGCCTAACGCTTTATTGGAAGCTGACTCAGCTGAAATCCAACGAAGTGAAATAACCGGACACGGTAATCTTTCAGTTTTATCAGCCATACTTTCAATACCCACGATTCTAAGTTATTGCAGATAAGGAATACGTTACCTTGTAAGCGCATAGTTATGCAGTCAACCCCCCAACCACTTTGTAAAAAAGCAGACTTTACAGAAGATCTCTTCGTCCTTTCTTTACGAATTTCCGCACTTTAGGAAACCGATCACTGGCTCAAGGAGACGTGAGGAAACTTTCACAGTATTGTAGTGATATGTATCTGCACCGTAATAGCGCGGTGGTATACCTCCCGACATGGCGGCTTGTTTACAGTCTAACCATCGCTGTTTCCTATCATGGCTTCGTTGCCTCGTCGTGTCGCAGGGTGGCGCTCCGGGTCCGGGAGTGGAACTAAGCGAGGGAGTGGTGAGTGCACCCAGCCTAGCTAGACCCAGTATTAGTTAAACATTGATAGCTGACATGATATACTCCATAGCCTATACATAGTATTCTTACAAATTGTCTAACTATTTATAGTTTTGTGCAAGTGTTTCAAATGGAGGTAACAAGAAACAATTCTTCACGCGCCAATTAATCAACAGTTCATCGTTGTTTAAGTAACACTAGCTAGACCTTTTACAAGGAAGTGTGCATTCCGGAGCGTGCTTCACGCCACTGGTAGCTCCGCAGGCTGGCACGCATTCTGCAGTGGTCACTATCCTGGTGGACGTGCCGTATTTTGATGCAAGCTGAGCGTCGGGCATAAGGGATTTTTCGTGCCTTCCTTTTGTCCATAATTGCCATATTTGCTGGGAAGACGCCGGTCTTCGGGAAGATCCTAACTCTGGATCGACGCACTGTAGAGTAGAGTGGGTAAGAATGTGCGGCGGGTAAGACTGCGCAAGGCTTGTTTCTCAGTTTTAGTAATGCAGCAGTTGGCTACTCTGCAGGGCACGAAATAGCCTCTGTGGCTGATCCTCCATTTCCGTACTTTGAATGTTGTCCTGGTGTTAACAGCTGAGCAATGCGGTAAGAACTGTTTTATATTGTTTTCATATAACATTTCATGTTCCGGCAATGAGCTGTAACTCGGGCAATAATGGGATTATCAATTTTAACTTTATTCCATTGTGTACTACGATGCATTTTCAGTCTTGTGGTATATTAACACATCTATATTCCTACAAAGCGTTCCCATGTGCAGTCAAAAGCTGCAGTGTCGCAGTGCGGGACAAGTTTACGCGTTTCAGGTGGGGCAAAACTACGTATCCGTTGTAATTATCAGCTTTTTCATAGACCCAGAAATATTTATGAACGTTGAGGTGGATATTATACATTGACTGTTGTCCTCTAAGAACCCTTTTTTATATTTTAGCGTCTACAAAAGGAAAACCGAACGGAAACCATGCACTCCAGAAATGCTGCAAGCTGCAAAAGAGTGCTTAAAAATGAAAAGTGTAAACGTCAGATAGCGGGGGAGTTTGGAATAAGTGAAGCTACCCTAAGAAATCGCCTTAAAGAGGTACGAGGCCCTTGCAAGTACACTTTTATCTCTACATTTTTTATTTCGGAAACTTTTTCCCACGCAGGGATAAGTTTAAAATTAATACTCCGAACCCCACTTTTTTCAGTGTTTCGGGGTAAACAAACTGGGAAGATTCGGAAGAACTTTTGATGATGAACAGGAACTCGCCAAACACTGCAGATCTTTGGACAAATGTTATGGTACGACTGAAAGATTTAAGAAGATTAGTTCATGACTACTCAGAGGAATAACAAAAAAACAAAATTTGACAAAAAACACTAAGATGACAAAAAAACACTAAGATGACAAAAAAACACTAAGATGACAAAAAAACACTAAGATGACAAAAAAACACTAAGATGACAAAAAAACACTAAGATGACAAAAAAACACTAAGATGACAAAAAAACACTAAGATGACAAAAAAACACTAAGATGACAAAAAAACACTAAGATGACAAAAAAACACTAAGATGACAAAAAAACACTAAGATGACAAAAAAACACTAAGATGACAAAAAAACACTAAGATGACAAAAAAACACTAAGATGACAAAAAAACACTAAGATGACAAAAAAACACTAAGATGACAAAAAAACACTAAGATGACAAAAAACACTAAGATGACAAAAAACACTAAGATGACAAAAAACACTAAGATGACAAAAAACACTAAGATGACAAAAAACACTAAGATGACAAAAAACACTAAGATGACAAAAAACACTAAGATGACAAAAAACACTAAGATGACAAAAAACACTAAGATGACAAAAAACACTAAGATGACAAAAAACACTAAGATGACCGGAAAGGACTGGGCTTATGATTTCCTGCAGAGACGAAATCTTAGCTTTCGGATGCCACAGAAAACTACTCTCGGACTTGTGATGCGGTTCAACAAACAGCAAAAGAGCATCTTCTTTGGTAATCTTTCGTCGCTGACGGAGAGATGAATTTGATCCTCATCGCATATATAACATGGATTAGTCAGGAATTACAACTGTTCCTAACGAAATTCCGAAAGTGACTGCAACATGCGGCAAGAAGAACATAGACAAAATAGCATCTGCAGAAAGAGGTCAGCTGATAATGGTTGTATGATGTATGGGAGCTGGAGGGAGTTACATCCCTCCGGGAATAATGTTTCCTCGGAGAAGGATCAAGTAGTGTTTGAAGAACGGTGCCCCTCCTGGGTCACTAATGATGTGTTCGGACACTGGATACATCAACCCAGATTTGTATCTCGCATGGCTACAACATTTTGAAAAACACACACATCCAACAGAAGATAATCCAGTATTGTTAATTTTGGACAATAACTCTTCACATTTGAGTCTGAACGCCGTTCTACACTGTAGGGACCATAACATTCACGTGCTTACCATTCTTCCACATAGCAGCCACAAAGTACAGCCACTGGATCGCTGCTTTCTCAAGCCACTGAAGGACTTTTATTCACAGGAATGCGACCAGTGGCTCATTAACCGCCCAGGATATGTAATTACGCAAGAATGTATCGATGAATTTGTAAGTAGGCTGTTTAGGTTTTTTTATTGGTAACGCCACCTCTGTATGAAAATCACTGGCTGTGCTGTGTGCAGTCTGTGGCTGCTTTGCATTGTTGTAATACTCGCCATTGTAGTGTCAGGCAGCTGGCTGTGAACAGCGCGTAACGTTGCGCAGTTGGAGGTGAGCCGCCAGCAGTGGTGGATGTAGGGAGAGAGATGGCGGAGTTTTGATATTTGTCATGAACTGCTATATTTATATATGATGATATCAAGGTAAATACATTGTTTGTTCTCTATTAATATCTTTGATTTGCTAACTATCCCTATCAGTATTTAGTGCCTTCCATAGTTTGAATATTTTATTTAGCTGGCAGTAGTGGCGCTCGCTGTATTGCAGTAGCTTGAGCAGCGAAGATTTTTGTGAGGTAAGTGATTTGTGAAAGGTATAGTTTAATGTTAGTCAGGGCCATTCTTTTGTAGGGAATTTTAAAAGTCAGATTGCGTTGCGCTAACAAAATATTGTGTGTCAGTTTAAGCACAGTCATGTATAATTGTTCAAAGGGGACGTTACAAATTATTTCGAAACGCTTATCAAAGGACGACCACAATGACGAAAGCAACAAAGGAGCTATTTGGCCTTTATCCAATCGACCATCACATATTCACCGAGTGTGATTTCCTGCCTTCGACTGTTACGGACGAAAGTGACAAATTTAATGATGCATCCACAGTTGAAACGGGATCTCTCCATAGCCAAAGTTCAGAGACGTCTAGAAATGAACCACAACCAGGACGAAGCATCTACGTTTCCCCAGAAGAAATAATTCCTTTGCCAAGAAGGAAAGACTGGCAAAAACACAGAAGGAAGGAAAGAAAGGAAACAAGTTAAAAATAGTATCTGGAACCCCATTCAAAAAGCAATCGACACAACAAGAAATAAAGAAACCAAAGAGGAAACTGATTCTGATCAAGCAAACAAAAAGAAAGCAAAGCAAAACTTAAATTCGTCTAGGGAAAATTCACAAACGTTTCACTGTCCCGGCTGTACTGAAAAACTGGATTCAACGTCTCAAGCGCGAGGAGTGGTGGCATGCATCTCGCTCTTGTTATGAAGGTTCTGGACACTTCATTTGTGATCTCTGTTGGAAAGATTTTCGTTCGACAGGAATGTTTTTGATGAGAGGCCCAGATTTGTTCATTGGTCAAATATTGTATTAACAGTAACTGTTATATGCTGAGAAACAAGGTACATTACGTTTATGTGCGCTATAAATTAAATAATAATGCGCACTCACTTAGTTCTTCGTCTTTTATCAAATGAGAAAAACATGAAATTTACCCCACTAGAAACGCATTCTTACCCCCCCCCCCCCGGTCGGTTAAGACTGCGCATTTGCATTACTTTTTTTTAGTAAGTGCGAATTACAGTTTAAATTTTTTCTATGACTTTCGGACTGTCACGTAACAGGCAAAATACAGCTGAAATGCCAGTTAAAAATGGTTCAAAGGGCTCTGAACACTATGGGACTAAACTTCTGAGGTCATGAGTCCCCTAGAACTTAGAGCTACTTAAACCTAACTAACCTAAGAACATCACACATATCCATGCCCGAGGCAGGATTCGAACCTGCGACCGTAACGGTCGCGCGGTTCCAGATTGAAGCGCCTAGAACCACTCGGTCACATCGGCCGGCCGCCATTTAAAATGTAATTTGTGACGTTTCCTTCAGTGTATCGCTATTTAAACCTTAAGTGCGCAATCTTGCCCCACTTTAATTGCATTTTTAGCGACAGCGTGGCTTATATCAGGCATTAGATTCCATTTTAAATGACTGCATTATTTAGGTTTGCGTGGGAGCAATTTGTTGTAAATGCGTGCATTTATGCGTATGTAAAAATTATGGAAAATTCTGTGTTACAGTATTGCCCACGAAAACTGCTATATTTGAACTAGGTTCACGTCACCGGACGGTTGTTGCACTAGGTATCTATGATCTGTTATTTTCTCGTAGGCTCACTGCTCGCATTGTGGATAACTATGAGGTATTCGAGTTAAACTGGCTTGTTTTAATTTTATATGTAGCATTCCGAACAGGACTGCAGGTCTTTGTGATTTGAATTTGTATCCTAGCTTATTTAAAATTAAATATTTAATATTTCTGTAAATTTCTTGTGCTGTTTAGTCAACAAATTAATTGCGTTTTATCGGGTTTGTTGGCTTGTTCATGTTAGTGAAGCTTCGAGGTTGTAAGGCTCAAGTACTTCGGGAGTTTGCGCTTGGAACTGACAAATTTAAGCAGTGGCCTGACGCAGAGTTTTGCTAAATAAAATTTTATATTCTTACTGTAGTTCAAATTTGGGTTACCGCTCTGTCCTGGGTGGTGGTGGTGGCGGGGGGGGGGGGGGGGGGAGGGGGGGGGGGAGTGCCTTGCTTACGGTAATCGCTGACAGGGTCGGTCAATGGACAACTTTACACGCTGGAATTAAGGAGCAGATGAATGAATTTAACCTCCAGTAAACACGGGAAAGAAGTCATCTAACTACGTGTAATGACCAATACCTGTCTCACGGATTACGTTTATTTGCTTATCACTGTTCACTAAAATACAAAAAATTGTTACGTCAAATGTGACCAATTGCCGTGAAGAATTGCAGAATTAATAGAAAATCTTATTTCAGTTGAAACTGGGCGAAGTATCATCATACCAAGATCTTACTGACGTCCAAAACAATCAAAATGAAGGGGAACTGATCACCCAACATCAATTTCATAGCGATCTACAGCGTTTCTAATATACACTGTTTCAATTTATCGCCATCTAAAGCCTATCAGGGACCTACAAAGAAATAATTCACATCCAGGAAGCCTCATGGCTCCACCACCACAAAGAAATTTACTGCCATGTTCATTACAAAATAGTAAATCCATGGTCAGTGAGCAGTTTCCTTTGGCAATTGCTTAAGGTTAACAAAGCACACAAGAAACCCGTATCACATAGCGCGAAGTGCTATGTCCCAAAACTGCCGGGAAACAAATCACAAAAAGCACAAATTACAGCGAATACACGAAATGTCACAAAAATTACTTTCACCAAGTCTATACTCCCTATAACAAGTATTCAGAAATGATAAATCCGCTAATCATCACGAATTTATGAAGGTTAAATGTCACAATTCTAGTGATCTGTTATTTATCACTGTATCACAAAGGAATACAACAGAATTCATAAAATGATCTAGTAAATACATCCTTGTGCTCGGTATCAGGACAGAGAAATCACATTACAAAAAAAAAAAGTGTGTGTGTGAAATGTTATGGGACTTAACTGCTAAGGTCGTCAGTCCCTAACATTACACACTACTTAACCTAAATTATTCTAAGGACAAACACACACACATCCATGCCCGAGGGAGGACTAACTTCCGCAGGGACCAGCCGCACAGTCCATGACTGCAGCGCCTTGGACCGCTCGGCTAATCCCGCGCGGCAAATCACATTACCACCCACGAAAACAGTAAATTCATAACATCGTCCGTTTCTCAAATGAGAAAATTTCAGCTACGTATATTCCCAAACAGAAACGTTCAGCTGATGGCCAAGCTGTTACGGTTGTTACCACATTTAGTACAATCAAATCGACTCAACTACGAAGGTCACCGCTTCTAACATCTCCGTATCTATGCTGACTTTAAGCAATATATTTCGACCAGGATCTGCGATAGTAGAACTCATTTTATACCAGTTTGTCTCACCGTACCGACCAACCTCTCCCCGAGGCGTCCTCTCTGGAAGTCTTCCTACCACACAGCGGCTCACCTTACCGAAACATTCATACTTTACCCCTGAATGGGCGTGTGAGTGAATGAAGAGGGGATGCAGGAAGTGTGAAAAGATTAGTACAGAGGTAAGCGTTGTTATATGCAATGGTATGTAGAAATATTCTCCGTGCATTCGGAAGGACGACGGTTCAATCCCGTGTCCGGCCATCCTGATGTAGGTTTTCCGTGATTTCCCTAAATCGCTCCAGGAAAATGCCGGGATGGTTCCTTTGAAAGGACACGGCCGACTTCCTTTCCCATTCTTCCCTAATTCTGTGAGACCGATAACCTCGCTGTTTGGTTGGTTGGTTGGTTGTTTGAAGGGAAGAGACCAACCAACTTTCCTGTGAGCCGCACATAACTCCGATGATCAACACAGTTCTCCTCTCATAACATTAGCCACCAAGGCTTAAATGTAACGTACGGAACTACCGCTTCAACGTCACCGAGCAGCAACCTACACACACCCTCTCCAATGGGCGGGAGGACCAGTCTATTCAGCTGAAGTGAAGGCGGAACTGATGGCCAGAACGCCAGTTGCGGTTGTCATCCCTTATCTGGTTCCGTTAGACCCAGCATTCACATTTCAAACGGAGCTGGAGTTTACACCACGGCTCTTCGACGATCCTATGCTAGGCTGAACGACCGACACTCGGGGACTCATGGGCGATGAGTCGACCCCAGCCACAAATCTTCCTGGTACGTATGGCTTTCAAAACCGTACTTTGAAATAGTTTACGGATGAAGCTAAAAAAACACTTGCCATACGTACCAATGCCATCCTACGGCACACGCACTTCCCTGTGTTTTGAAAGGCTGCCATGGCCGATGTCCAGGTATCCAGGAAGGACCACTCCTTCCAAACAAATATTGACCCAGCAGTGATTAGCTCATTCAGCAGGTGCTGACAAATTACCACTCTAACGACTCACTAGGAACTGCATCAGCACGGACACCATGAAACCGCAAAAATTCCGCTTCAGGATTCACCATTACACTGTCCTCGGCACACTACAACAGAGACAGCTGCACCACCCACAAAGATACTACGGCTCTGTTTCTGAAGAATGAGAAAGCTTTAGATCGCCTGTGGCACAACGGCCTCATCCGCAAATTTCGCGAGGCTTCTTTCCACGAGGGAGAAGTACGCATCGGACGTCGCTAACAACTGTTTCATCTCTGCCGTTTACTCTTTTGCCTTCAGCGTCAGTTTCAAAGCCGGATAACCAAAAGCAATGATCAAAGGGGCCTTCTTGCTTAACCCGCACATTGAGTATAATCCAACTACACGAAACGCAGTGGTTGTCATTCACATAAGACACAGCCATCCTAGAGCAAAGTTTGGAATTATCGAACATTAATACCTGTCAGGCGACGAAACACAGCCGCAGGTATAGTTACGGAAGCGTCCCAAGTGAGCGCCACCCGTATCGCTGCCTGTCTTCTGCAACCATTGGTGGCGTTTTGATTTAAACGTGTTGAATCCTGGCGCTTGTAGCGCGTGCGACAGCGGCAGCCATATTCAAAATCTTACAGGGTTTTTTGAGCCAGCAGACATGTTGACGGATTGCGCCGAAATTTTAGTATCAGAAGGTAGTAAGAGCGCTGTTTATGGGATGTAAGACAGGAGAAACTACGACAATAGATTGTTATGTGACCAAGAATGGGCGGCTGCGGTCAATGCAGTGGGCTCAGCAAGTAATATGGTTTTATTTTGTACCTTTGTATGAGCGAATATTCCGTTTTTTGTCATTACGATACTGAAAGAAATTTCGTTTTATTGTTTACGATCGTGTATCAGGAGTTCGACTCATTGGAGTTCACACTGATCGCTCAGCTGCCTATTTGGATTCATTTCCTGCTAGCGTCGTTCCAATGTTCCAGCAAGACAACAGCCTCGTTTCACGGCCTCCTACGTTCACGAAGTAACTATGACGTGTAAATCAGAAAAAATCGCCTAATACTGAGTTATTCCCTAGTTCTGATGTGTACCATTCCAGCATTTAACCAGGAATGGAGTAATGTGGTGTGGCATACTTAGCAAAATCGTTAACATACGTTAGTATGACCTGCGAGTTACCGGTTTAATTTTACAGTGTCACTATTGCTCCCGTAACTGTAAGCACCACAGAAAATATTTCACATCCATGATGCTTTGCTGGCACCAAGCTCTCATAAGGATGCTGTCCGTTGTCCCATTATAAGACAGCTAGCCCAGATTTTAATTTCCTGCAGTGTCTTGCTGCCATCACAAAATTCAAGTGTCCCATGTTTCATCTATGTTTAGTAACCACAACGTATCTCTTAGTGGTAACGCACCTGTCCTATTTCGATAGCCGAACGAGCCACCCACATTCGCGCCTAAAAAAAAAAAAAAAAAAACACGGGCGCAATGTATGAAATACTGTGAAACTTAGACTACACGGTAAGACTCAACCCCGCCAACATCTAGCAAGCAGTTATTACGCTGGGAAAGCCTGGAACACCATGATTACGACTATCGTAAGAAAAGGGCGTTCTGAATAATGTTTTATGCAGCGGTCACATGTCACATTAGTGTCTGCTGTTATGGTGGCGAAACCTGACGCGTTTAGTATGGTTGACACTAGTAGGGGCTTCGCCCTGGGCCCATTGGTACGTTTATTGCACAAGCGTCTACCACAGTTACTAAGACGTAAGACCAAAAATGAATTGGTGAGTGGGTTTCTCCAGCAGGAGTTTTATACAATATGAAGCGGTACCATACCCAAAAAACTTTTATGCCGATTAAATTCCTTTTCCTGCTTTGTCATTACAGACCAGTATTGCTATGTGTTGCTCTTCTACACAGCATGTGGAGTCTTCTTTCCGTAATGTCCGAAAGAAGTGACGCCATTTTGATTCTGTAGCGACTACGTACTGAAACAATGAAATTACAGATATTCAATGTAAGTGGGCATTGATTTAAACCAATGGATCATGTCGAAAATTTATGGAGGACCGGTACTCGAACCGGGGCCTTTTGTTTACTGAGCAGCTGTTCTGATCACTAAGGCATCCGGACGAACTGGACATCCGTGTGACGGCAGACTTGATATGGTAGTCCGCGTTGTTCCGAAGTTTGTAATTTATCCACACACTAAGAATATTACTGTCCCACTCAACCATCGTCAAATCGCCTCGTCACTGTGAAAACGCACGGCAGAAGCCCCTGACAAGCCGTCTACTAGTTTACTGTAAGAATGGTACAGATGCCACCTCTGTACGGCGAGACGTTATATGTCAGGGTTCCATACAAAGCTAATGCGCTCGCCGACGTACCAGGCAAACTATCCTGACCTGCAGGGGCAGAGTACTGGGAACAAGAAGCAATGGCCGACGGAAATTAGCTTCAATTCTCGCCCAAGGTAACATCGCTGACGTAGCTGCCCCGAACTGAGGAGGTAACTGAAACCATCAAATCCACGCCTACAAAGAAACCTGCAGTCAACGAACAGCCTGGAAACTATCGCAGCTAGCTACAGAGAAACTAATGAAACTTCAACAAGGTCACGTGATTACAAAAATTTCCCAACCAACGGAAAATTTCAGATGAACGCCGTGTCCCTTATGCAAGATGTGTTACCGCAACTGAGGGTGCCAGGAACCCTGAGTTGTTCGAAGTATGCCTTCACAGCCTCTTTAGGCAACCTGTTACTACAGACTGAGAATTTGAATAAAATAGCCGCGAAGAGAGGGCATATATTGTGGGCTTGGTGAGGCATGTTTGAAGAAGGGGGTTATACCTCACTACGTCAGACATTTGTTTGGGTCTGAGGTGACCTGACCTGCTTATTGCAGAAGTGGTGCTGTATTTTTCTGCATCAACACGGAGATACGGCAGCTACACACCAGAAATGGTAATATTAAGAGGACAATACATTTGTACCACTAAAAATGGACCAAGATTATAAATCGACAACATTGGAGGTGGACTGGTGGGTATATTTATTTCTGTTGACGTGGTCTTCAGTGTGGGATTATGCCCACTCGGGTAATACAGGGTGCCTAAGAAGCTGTTTTCTCATATACCAAGTAAACATACAAGCAGACCGTATCAATGCAGTTTATTACACCAACTGACAATACTTAACTTTGCCTTTTCACAATGAAATGTCGCAAGCAATCGGCGACATGCAAATAATCAGTGTCCTTCGCTATACACAATTTCCATGCAGTCAATAAATACAAGGCACGGGCCTCATCTAAATAGTTAGGCACAGCCACTGCCCTCACCGCCAGTGCCTCCGAGGCTGGCAGGAGCGGCAGATTTATTCTCTTCAGGTAGAGAGGCGGCTCCCGTCGTGGTGTGGTCCTATTCAGCATACTATTGGTTGATGTTGTCTCCCACCCTTCTTTGTAGCGATGTTCCATGCCGAAGTGCCAGCACTTTATATGTTATGCCAGAACATTAAGCATAGGGTTACTCGTATCCATTATACTACGTTGGGTAGAAGGTGGGCGTTAATGTTTGATGGACGTAAGAAACTTGAGTAGGGGATGTCATGTTAATTTTACTCAAGAGTGCAATTGCGTTGATACAGTATATAATGATAGTGAAAGTAAACGAGAGGGAAATGGATTGTTGCAGGATGTGCGAAGCCCCAACATGCAGCAGAGTGTTAGTGCGTTGATAGCACGTGAAGGCTCTGTGTTGGATGGAGCGTAATGAGGTTGCTATTGCTGTCAATATGTATTTTCGTATAACAATGTGGATAGGCTTGAGCATGTCAGTAGCACATGACGTGGTAGATGGAGTTTTATTGAGGTATTCAAGTACGAAGTTAGTGGATAATAAAACAAAAATTGTCCAGGAGGACAAGGGCAAAATGGATGTGGGTTTATGTGAGTGGCAGTCTGTGGACAAAGGGGAATTCTTCAACGACTGTTTGAGCAGTGTAATAGGGACCCTACAACCAAGCATGCGGTTGTGTTGAAGGCACTGAAGGCTACTAAAGTCTTTCCTGTACCATTTCAACAACAAAAAAAAGCTATTGTTGCGATCCACAAGGATCGAAAAAAAGGGAGGGGGGGTACCGTATCGCTAAGGCCCTAGCAACTTAAATGAGCATTACCTTCACCAAATGGAACTGTTCTGATACATAACTTTGCTTATCTTCACACTGCTGCAGTCTCAGAAAACGGCATCAAAAGCGGCAATGTTTATTAAGCCTATAGCGACGTTGTGGTTGCAGACAACCGGGTCCGCATGTCGTGCGGTCCAATGATGACAGCACTCCCCTCAAAACTGACGCATCAGCGGGTTAGCAATTTTCTTATCGGTCAAGTTCGCCAGACATGAGTAGTAGTAGTAGTAGTAGTAGAGGGGTTTTTTGGGCGCACGACAGCAAGGTCTTCAGCGCCCGTTCAGTAACAGTGAGACGGGTGTCAAGAAAAAAACTCATAACATTTATATAAAACGGAACATAAAACACGAGGAACAATCATTGAAAAATGTGCTCACCCACACCGAAGCGTGGGATGAAGCAGGGCGTCAGCAGTAAAACATGGACAACACAGGAAGAAAATGGTAGAGGGAGCTAAAACAATGTAGCAGATGAAAGTGGCTGGCTGACCGCAAGGAAAAAAGGGAGGAGTCAGCCACTCTGCAATACACTAAAACCTACCTTTAGCCTAAAAGTTTAGGCCAGAGTCCAGACACATCACAAAACTTAAAAACCTTAGACACACACGTCTCATCGTTAGCTAAAACACAAGGCAGATCCCATCAACTTGTGATTCTGCCCTTGCATCACGGTATAAATTGCAGTCTGTTAAAATGTGCGGGACAGAGATGTGCACACCACAAGCATCACAAAACGGAGGATCCTCCCGCCGTAATAAAAAGCTATGTGTGAGAGGACAGTGCCCGATCCGAAGACGTGTGAGGGCCACCTCTTCCCGCCTGAGTAACCGGCAGGAGAAACGCCACGGCCGAGTTGTTGACTTCACCGACCGCAGTTTATTGGCCGTCACCGCCAGCCATTCGTCCTCCCACAACTCCATGCACTTCCTGTGGAGTGCAGCGATGACTGACTGACTGCAAGGGGATAAGACACTGGACCACATCCTGCTCTCTGTAGGCATCCTTGGCAGCCCGATCAGCCTGTTCATTGCCCCATATACCGACATGACCAGGCACCCAGCAGAAGGATACCTCTTTGCCCCGCCGTTGGAGCAAGTACAGTTGGTCATGTTATCAGCTGGACCATCTCCTCCGTCGGGTATAGGTTCTGCAGTGATTGTAAGGCACTAAGAGAATCGGAGCAGAGAAGAAATCTATCGCCCCGAACACGATGCATCTGCTCCAGTGTCTTCAGGATCGCGTGGAGCTCCGCTGCGAAAACGGTATATTCAGCAGGGAGGCGAATCCGGGTAACATGATCAGGGAACACCACAGAACAGCCAAAAAAGTCTGTTTGGAGCCATCAGTGTAAACGACAGTGAAACCGTGATGCACACCTAAAATGTTAAAAAACAGAGATTGGAATGTAAAATCTGCTGTGCCATCTTTCTTAAAATTAGTCAAATCTAAAATAAGTTTGGGTCCCCGGAGGAGCCAAGGTGGAGATCTGCTCCAACCGCGACGTAAAACACGAAGACCAGCCATAGATATCGCAGCGAGGCAATCCTGTGCGCGAATCCGGTAGGGCTGCGTCGTACGTTGCCGGTTATGAAATAATCGTGCCAGAGGAGGCTGAGCAACAGTATGGTAGGCAGGTGTGTATGGTGTGGACAAAGTTCTATACGCCTGGCGCACTGTAAGTAGACGTCGTCGCATATGAAGTGGCGGTTCACCAGCCTCTGCACAGAGGCTTGGTATGGGGCTAGTTCGGAATGCCCCAGTGGCCAACCGAAGCCCTTCATGGTGCACAACGTCCAACATCTTTAAGTAAGAAGGCCTCTCAGACCCATACACCGTGCACCCATAATCGAGTCGAGATCTCTTCTCCAGTTTTACAGGGCGTTTGTGCGAAGTCCTGTCAGCTCCCCAAGTACTGTGGCTAAGACATTTTATAATACTTAAAGCCTTAAGTGACCGCCGTTTCAGGTCTTTAAGATGAGGTAACCACGTGAGCTTCGAGTCAAAAATGAGCCCTAGAAATCTCACCTTGTCTTTAAAAGTAAAAATAGTGTCCCTCAACTCAGGAAAGGTTAAAATCGAACGAGTAGGTTAAAAAGAACACATACAGACTTCTCGGTAGAAAACTTAAAACCACTCTTCTGCGCCCAGTCATCCAAACGCCTAATCGTAAGTTGCAACTGACGAGTTGTCGTTGCAAGGCTTGAAGAAGAGCAAAACAAAGAGAAATCATCCACAAACAAAGAACACTGGACAAGACTTTTCACTATGGACGTAATGCTATTAATAGCAATGGCAAAGAGAGTCACACTTGAAACGCTACCCTGAGGGACACCGTTCTCCTGCGCAAAGCGATCGGACAGGACATCACCAATTCGGTATCTAAAATATCGTGGAGAGAGGAAAGACTGAATAAAAAGAGGAAGACAACCACGAAAACCCCATTCGTGAAGCTGCTCCAGGATGAGACGCCTCCAAGTGGTATCGTAGGCCTTCTCGATGTCGAAAAATACACCGAGAAGGTGATGACGGCGGAGGAAAGCTTGTTGTATAGCCACCTCCAGGAGAGCAAGGTTATCGAAAGTGGAACGAAATCTGCTGAACCCACACTGAAAGCGACTAAGGAGTTGCCGGGATTCTAACATCCAGACAAGGCGGCGGTTGACCATCCGCTCCAAGGTCATCCCTATGCAACTAGTGAGGGCAATACTACGGTAGCTACTTGCGCTCGTGCGGTCTTTCCCAGGTTTTAAAAAAGGGATTAAAACTGCCTCACGCCACGCGTCAGGAAAGTGACCCGACGCCCAAATGGCATTAAAAAGTGCGAGGAGGATTTCTCTGTTGCGCATTGTGAGGTGCCATAGCATACTGTAATGGATCCTGTCGTGACCAGCGGATGTGTCACGAGCTCCAGACAATGCAGAATCCAGCTCCCACATAGAAAATGGGCAGTTGTAAACTTCATGAGAAGTGGACTGGAAGTCCAGACTACAACATGGCGGCGAGTAAGTGACGTGCGTTAGCTTGGCTCGCAAGTTTACGTGAAATCTGGAGGTGTTTTAAGCAGTTAGACTAGTTCGATACAGGCGTTCGATACAGTTCCGCACTGTCGCCTGATAAAGTAAGAGCCTACGGAATATCAGACCCTGTGTGGCTGGATTGAAGAGTTTTTAGCAAACAGAACACAGCATGTTGTTATCAATGGAGAGACCTCTACAGACGTTTAAGTAACCTCTGGCGTGCCACAGGGGAGTGTTATGGGACCATTGCTTTTCACAATATATATAAATGACTTAGTAGATAGTGTCGGAAGTTCCATGCGGCTTTTCGCGGATGATGCTGTAGTATACAGAGAAGTTGCAGAATTAGAAAATTGTAGCGAAATGCAGGAAGATCTGCAGCGGATAGGCACTTGGTGCAGTGAGTGGCAACTGACCCTTAACATAGACAAATGTAATGTATTGCGAATACATAAAAAGAAGGATCCTTTATTGTATGATTATATGATAGCGGAACAAACACTGGTAGCAGTTACTTCTGTAAATATCTGGGAGTATGCGTGCGGAACGATTTGAAGTGGAATGATCATATAAAATTAATTGTTGGTAAGGCGGGTACCAGGTTGAGATTCATTGGGAGAGTGCTTAGAAAATGTAGTCCATCAACAAAGGAGGTGGCTTACAAAACACTCGTTCGACCTATACTTGAGTATTGCTCATCAGTGTGGGATCCGTACCAGATCGGGTTGACGGAGGAGATAGAGAAGATCCAAAGAAGAGCGGCGCGTTTCGTCACAGGGTTATTTGGTAACCGTGATAGCGTTACGGAGATGTTTAATAAACTCAAGTGGCAGACTCTGCAAGAGAGGCGCTCTGCATCGCGGTGTAGCTTGCTCGCCAGGTTTCGAGAGGGTGCGTTTCTGGATGAGGTATCCAATATATTGCTTCCCCTACTTATACCTCCCGAGGAGATCACGAATGTAAAATTAGAGAGATTAGAGCGCGCACGGAGGCTTTCAGACAGTCGTTCTTCCCGCGAACCATACGCGACTGGAACAGGAAAGGGAGGTAATGACAGTGGCACGTAAAGTGCCCTCCGCCACACACCGTTGGGTGGCTTGCGGAGTATCAATGTAGATGTAGATGTACTAAAGCCGTATATCTACTGCCGAGTGTCGTATTTTACATCACACACTGAGCACCAATTACACGGAATAGCACTAAAAATGGAAAATCGCCGAACAACGCGCAGTGCAGCCAACGGCCAGGCCGGCGACAGCGCAGGCGTGGAGTCTACACCGGGAGCTGCGGCCGCTCCGCCCGGCATCGCTGACATCGTCGCACTCGTGAAGGCTGAGGTGAGTGCCGCGCTGCAGGCCAAGGAGACGCTCGGGCTCGTTGTTCAAACCATCACTGATGCTGTCGCTGCAGCAGTGACGGACAAAATACGGAAAACTCTGGAGGCGAATGCGAGCGAGATCCGTGCACTGGACACATCGTTAAAAGCGAGTGAGGAGAAAGCACAACTGCTCGAACAGAAATTGATCGAGAAGACGGACGAGCTCGAACAATATCAGAGACGCAATAATCTCAGACTGTTCAGCCTTCCAGAGAGCAGCAGAGAGAACACAGATGAACTTGTGATAAACCTTGTCCAAGAAAAGCTAGGCGTGCAGGTGACTGAGTGACATTGACAGAAGTCATAGAGTGGGTCGTAAGTCGCCAGGTTCTACAAAACCAAGACCTATAATAGTGAAATTTATGTCTTATAGGAAAAGATCTGAAATCTTCAGAGCAAAGAAGAATCTCGCGAAGTCGGGTCAGACGGTACGCGAGGATCTGACCTCTGCAAGACTAAACATTTTGAATAGCGCGATTTCGAAATTTGGGTTACAGAACCTATGGACAAATGACGGCAGGATAATGGTTAAGACCGAAAACGGAAAGAAAACAATTTGCAGTGTTAATGAACTCAAAAGCCTGTGCTTTAGAAGCTAAATCATGTCTAATCTTGCTGCCACTAACCTGTATGTTTATATTGTTTACACTGTCAACCGTATCGTAACTAATGTATTATTAAATTGTTCGTTTCTCAACATAACTTTTTTTACCTCTAATTATTTTTTCTCGTGTAATATTTGTTATTTGTATTATCAACTTTTCGTTTCTCCACAACTATTTTCATTTTTAATTGTTTTTCTCATGTAATTTTGTTAATTATCACATAAGGTAGTCTCACTTTCATCCTTAATTAGTAACCCACCATCATACTTTAGTTGTTATCCTCATAAGTGAAATTAATATCACACTCTGTAGTAACGTGCAGATTACTCCCGTTGTGTTTAGCGAAATTCCTTCCCCTGCCAGCCCACGGCTACTTCCAGAACCGTTGCAGACCTCGCTGACCTTGGCCGCAGATCCCGTTGTCTCCCCGGGAACCTACCCCCTCCCCCTCCCGGCCGCTTTCACTGCACAGAACCGGGAGGACACTCCCTCACCCCCCTCTCCTTCACACGCCTTCCGCATTCCTCATGCCAGACCCTCTTTTCACCGCCAACCACGACCCGCAAACACCGGTCGGCAGCCTCCTCGGGCAATCAACACCCGAACGCACCAAGCTGCATATTGCACATGCAAATGTCCAGTCTCTGCCAGCTCACTTGGACGAGTTCAAATATATATTTCAAACTGCTGATATACACGTAATACTTTTGTCAGAGACTTGGCTCAAACCAAGTACTCCTACAACTTGCGTAAATCTATATGGCTATATCTTTCTCAGGCACGACAGATGCAACAGACGAGGGGGCGGAGTAGGGGCTTACATACGCTCTGATTGGTCACCTACAGTACTACACACATCCGACAACAATGTAGATAAGCAAGTGGAATATGTGTTCATAGGGATCAAATCACTTAACAGAAAGTGCTTAATATGTGTCCTTTACAAATCTCCTGAAGTAGGTGGGTTCGCCTGCTTCGGAACTGCCCTCTCTAGTCTCGAATCGTCATATGAACATGCAATTATAGCAGGTGACACCAATAATTTTCTGTGCAATAGTCCTTCCACTGGGAAATTTAAGAGGATGCTTTCTTCCTCAAATATGACGCTACTTCAACTGGCACCTACTCATCACACGACTACCAGTCACACTTTCATAGATATATTCGCAACGAAATCTCCGAACAGAATAATCCACACCTCTCAAATATCTGCGCCTGGCGTGTCTGCCCATGACATTTCCGTGACGTATTCACTAGAATGCCCTAGAAAGAAACAAAAACTGTCTACATACCGAGACCTCAAAAGCATAAATTTGCCTGAACTCGAAACTGAGGCACAAGAAACTGGGGGATGACCTCTACTCCCCTCATGGACATAAACGAGACTCTCCAGGATTTCACTAACAAAATTACTGAACTATATGACAAATATGTTCCAATAAAGACCAGAAAAGTAAAAAGGCAACCTGCACCTTGGCTGACTGATGAACTAAAACAGCTCATGAATCTCAGAGATGTTGCACATCGAACATACAAGATACACCCTACACCTGAAAATCATGCTGTATACAAGCAGAAACGAAACAAAGTCAGTCAAGCGGTGAGAAACGCTAAGCTCAGACATGCCTGTACATTAGCTGACAATAGATGTAGACCAGCTATCCTGTGCAAAAATCTCCGTAGTCTCGGTTTAGGCAAAATAAAAGCTGCAGAAAATCCCATGGTCGCAGCTGAAGAACTAAACCGATTATTCATATTACCTACAACCAAAATCGATCCGAAAAAAAAAAAAAAAACCAGAATCATTGATTACTTCATGGGGATGAACTACTGTAGCAAAAAAATTCTGTCTACAGCACGTCACTTGCAGTACTGTCAAGAAAGCCATAATGCGGATTAGATCAGCATCTACTGGACATGATGGTAAGACTATCCAGATGGTAAAACTTATGGACCAACTACTGCCCTCTATAACAGACGTTTTCAACGATTCATTAATCACAAGTGTTTTCCCTGAGGCCTGGAAACGGGGACAAATTAAGCCACTGCCTAAAAAGGACATCGCCACAGCACCCTCTGACTACCGCCCCATCTGCCTTCTTCCTGCACTATCAAAGGCCTTAGAATATATAGTTCATGACCAGCTAACGAACTACCTAACTACTAACAACCTACTAGACGAATACCAATCACGTTCCCGTAAACATCGAAGCACAACATCCGCTCTGATAAAGGTGACAGATGACCTGAAACTTGCCATGGACAGACAAGAATCGACTATCATTTGCTTCTTAGATTTCAGCAAAGCATTTAATACTGTCGACTTCGACATCTTACTAGCCAAAATTAGCGGTCTAAATTTCTCACCAAGCACAGTGCAATGGTTTCGCTCATACATAACGTCTTGTCAGCAACGCGTCCTGCCTGGGAATATAAAATCACAATGGCGGCAGGTAGTGTCAGGCGTTCCCCAAAGCTCAGTATTAGGTCCTATACTCTTCTCGCTGCCAGCCGAAGTGGCCACGCGGTTCTGGCGGTGCAGTCTGGAACCGCGAGACCGCTACGGTCGCAGGTTCGAATCCTGCCTCGGGCATGGATGTTTGTGATGTCCTTAGGTTAGTTAGGTTTAACTAGTTTAAGTTCTAGGGGACTAATGACCTCAGCAGTTGAGTCCCATAGTGCTCAGAGCCATTTGAACCATTTGAACTCTTCTCTCTGCATGTCAATGGTGGCTGAAAAATGGCTCTGAGCACTATGGGACTCAACTGCTGAGGTCATTAGTCCCCTAGATCTTAGAACTAGTTAAACCTAACTAATCTAAGGACATCACACACATCCATGCCCGAAGCAGGATTCGAACCTGCGACCGTAGCGGTCGCGCGGTTCCGGACTGAGCGCCTAGAACCGCTAGACCACCGCGGCCGGCTTATGTCAATGATTTGTCATCGGTCCTGACCTATTGCAAATACCATATGTATGCTGATGACCTTCAGTTGTATCTAAGTGCGAAACCAAGCAAAGAAAGCTATTGAAAATTTCAATACTGACCTCGATGCACTGTCAAAATGGGCACAGGACTTAGAGTGAGCAGCAAGTACCGCTTGGGTTTTAGATGGGTTTAGTTTTAGACCTAAGCTCATTAGCCAAAAACATCGGGAATCTGTACCACCTCTTATCCTAAATGGAACAAACATTAACTTCTCTCCCTCAGCAAAGAGTTTGGGAGTAATAATAGATGAAAACCTAAATTGGACAGAACACGTAACTGCAGTGTGCAAAAAAGCATCAGCATCCCTTCATGTCCTACAAAAATATAAAAAACTCTTCCCTTTCGATCTGAAAAAGAAATTAGCACAAACGCTTATACTCCCAATCATTGACTACAGCGATATTATCCTACAAGGCCTCTCAGGAAAATTCCCGACGTCTAGAACTGGTCACGAATGCCTGCGTCCGATATATCTGTGACGTTCGACTTTTTGATCACATTTCACCAGCATATGCAAAATCGGAAATCTCTGTACATTTATAAGGCAGTAGATGAGACATAGTGCGTTTGTCTGCACGCAGCCAGGACATACACTGTCCCTCATATCTCTCCTTGTCCCTAACGCTCATGTCGGAACAACATGACAAACACACGTTCCCATTATAATAAAATCCTCTCCGTTCCACTCCATCGCTCAGTCACCTTCTCAAAGTCCTTTACAGTAGCGGGAACCCGACTCTGGAATAACCTCCCCCGTTATGTTAGAGAACTTAAAAACATGACCAGCTTCAAAAAACAGTTAACGACGTATCTACTTAAGCAACAGTAATGCCTTCCTCTGTACATGAGTGCACTTCACCTCATTACTTCCCTCTGTCCCCCTCCTTAAATCTCCCTTACCCAAAACTCGCTATACTAGTAAACATCTACATTACACACCAAGATATTAATGTACATCTGCACAAACCTTCATTACTATTTCCAATCTTTCTCATGTTTGTCATTATTGTTTGATTTTTTTACTGTTATTATTATTGCTTTCACCATAATCTGTATGTATAGCACCTGATGTAAAAATACTGCCAGCATTTACTTTATTAGGTCTTAGTCACTACTCTTTATTCATATTGTCACCAGAGTAAGCTAATTTTCTCATTTGAACTATGTTCATGATGTAACTCTGATGTGTGAAATGCTGCATGTGTGGAACACTGGTCCGATGTAAGAGAGGGCCTGATGGCCCTAATCTGATCAGGTTAAATAAATAAATAAAATACATCTCTCAGCAACGGCTCTATGGCGCTGGAAACCTGGACCCTGACTGGTTGTCGCAGTAACTGTGGCAAAATACGCTGCCATAGTCTGGGCAATGTCTCGCGGATCCGTGTGGAGAGTGCCGTTATTCATTACAGCAGCTATGGGGCACCTCCCTCCTCTGCCAGAAATTCTCCTGATGGTCTCCCACACAATGGAACTGTTGGTGAAACGATGAATGGTGTTCAGGAAGTGTTCCCATTACCTCTTCTTGCTCTCACGAATAATGCGGCGACATCTTGCCCTCGCCAGCCGAAAGGCAGCAAGATTCTAAGCAGTCGGCCGACACTTGAACCGACGCAGAGCCGCACTTCTGGTCCTGAGTGGAGAGCGGCATTCGGCACTCCACCAAGGCATAGGTGGCCTCTTCCGGTGGCCTGTGGACTGTGGAATGGATGCTGCAGCGGCGTGGTGGACCGTTCTGGTAATATGATCCACCCACACCTCAACATTCGCACAGTGTTCGAAATGGGCCAACTGGCTATAAAGTGTCCAGTCAGCTCCACTGAGCACCCATCGTGGTGGTCTCCTTTCGGGGCCCAGGCCATCTGGCAGGTGAATCCAGATTGGGAAATGATCACTGCCGCGCAAGTCAGCGACCACTTCCCAGTGAGCACTGGGGGCAAGAGCTGGAGAGCAAAGCGAGAGATCAATGACAAAACGACCCAGTCGCTGTGCAGAAATGAGTACTCTGTCCTCCAT
The DNA here is from genome assembly GCF_021461385.2 of Schistocerca piceifrons. Classification (NCBI taxonomy): domain Eukaryota; kingdom Metazoa; phylum Arthropoda; class Insecta; order Orthoptera; family Acrididae; genus Schistocerca; species Schistocerca piceifrons. The sequence continues at coordinate 1,032,832,988 of NC_060139.1, forward strand.
TGAGCAAGTAGGCACAGGATGACAGGAGAAGCCTCTCAATTGCTCTACCCCTGGGGCAGGTAATTGCAGAGCCCCAAAGCACATTGTGGGCATTAAAATAACCACAAATAATGAATGGCTGGGGGAGCTGTGTAAGGTCAGTGAGGGCCGCTTCATCAAGTGGGGGTAATTAAAGCGAACATACAGTCAATGGATGACCCATGTGCACGGACACAGCGACGGCCTGTAAAGTCGTCTTAAGTGAGAGAGGCGAGAAGTGGTAGTCCGTCCTGACGAAAATACCTACGCCTCCTCTAGGTCTCTCTCCACGCAGGTCGTCCTTTATGTGGGGTGTATAGCCTCGTATCTCAGGGGAGTATGATGGATGGAAATACGTCTCCTGGAGACGTAGACACAGTGGTCTACCATGAGAGAGTAGACGAAGTTCCTCCACATGCGTCCTGAACCCTTGCAAGTTCCACTTAAGTATGGGAGCCATCTATGATGGGGGTAGCACCTTCATCCTGTCCCTCCGACGGGGCGGGGAGACCGCAGCAGGTGGAGGGGCAGGCGTGGGGCGAGATGATTGCCCCACACATACATCGTATTCCATGAACTCTGGGGAGGAGTCAGATAAAGCCTCACGTAAAAAATCCGCATGGTCAGATGGTTTACCACGGGATTTGACCCGCTGTTGCTGCTGTACAAGAGCTTTTTGTGGTTTGGTGGGCTTTGGGGAAGCTGATGTGGGAATGGCAATTGGCGCACTGGGCTTGGGACCAGCCTCGGCTGTTGGAGGTGCCAGGGGCTGGCCCAAGTTCGTCACTGTACCTTTGTCTGCCATTCGAGTAGGGGCTACTGGCTCTGAAACACTGGCTGCGTTGCAAGTGCACTGACAGCTGCAGGTGTTAGTGCCAACACTCACCACCTTAGTCTGCGTTGAGGCATCGACATTTGGAGTAGGCTTCTGAACCAGGGATGCAAAAGACGTAGCAAATGTGGGAGGTTGCATCGACTTCTAGATCTTCTTGGCCTCACCATATGGGATATGCTGGAATGTTTTTATTTCCTGGACTTTGCGTTCCTCTAAAAATATTCGGCAGTCCCTACTCCAAACAGGGTGGTTTCCAGAGCAATTGATGCATCTAGCTGGAGACGAACAATCAACTCCTTCATGAGCAGCCTTACCACAGTTGCCACAAGTCGCTTCTTCTTTACACCCTAAGGTGGTATGGCCAAAACGCTGGCATTTAAAACAGCGCATTGGGGTCGGGAAATAAGGCCTCACACTAAGGTGAAGGAAGCCAGCTTTAATATGTCCTGGAAGTTTCGTGCTACTTAAGGTCAGAATAAAAGAGTCAGACTTCACAAGATTGCCATCAACCCTCTTCATGATATGTTTAACATCAACGATACCTTCCAGAGCCCACTCACGTTGCAGTTCATCTTTGGGAATGTCTACTAGATCCCAGCATGTCACAACACCTTTGAACTGCACAGCACGTTGAATTATATCAGTGTCTATGGCATACTCCCCAAGGCATACTCCCAAGGCATTTAGCAGCCTGCAGGTTAGTGGCTTGCTGGGAAGTGGAAGTTTCCACGGGCAAGGTCCCATTACACAAACGCTTCACTGATTTTAAGGAGCCACAGATGCCCTCCAGACCCTTTTGTATATATAAGGGCGAAACCTTCTCAAAACTACCCTCCTTCCGTTTTACATTGAGAAACACATTCTGATTACCAGAATGCATTCCGTTACTGAAGACTTGACCTGTCAAAGATGTGCTGCAGTCAGGGGGACTGGCAGCACGAGCCCTCTTCAGAGACTGGGTGTTAGAACTTTCCAGCGGCCCACCCTTTCCGCTGGGAGGAGGAAAAGAGGATTTCGAAGGATCCATCTCGGTCCCACGAGCAGCTAGGGAACTAGAAGTCCACCTAGACAGAGCCCTGCGTGCCTAGGTAAGCCTTATACAACTGGGGTGCGGCAGGTGCCCAGAGGTTGCCCGCTTGCGGCTGTTCCACCCCAACAGCCATGCATCTTATAGGCGCGCAGCACACCGTAAGATTGAGGGGTTTTTATAGAGGTTTACCTTCCTCGCAATCCAGGCGGTCAAGCCAAGATTACCATTCCCGCAGCACACAACATTCCACCGCTGCACCATACATACGGTGGTCGCTGAAGGATGTCCAGGGGTTACGGTGACAGGAGACTGGCGGCGCTGACCAGTCCCCAGCTCAGGACCCCGGGGTCGCCAAGCCCGTACTCAGCAAATGAATGCTGAGCGCCTGGGGGCACCAGACAAGAGGTAACTTCACTTGTCTGAACAGTGCTTTCAGCTTGGTCTGTGTGAGGATCTAACGAAAGTGAAGTGGGCTTTTTTTTTTTTGGTAGGGTTTAAGGGCGCTCAACTGCTGAGGTCATTAGCGCCCAGTCACTGGTGTTAGAGCACAAGGAACCTGCTAAAACTCAAGGGGATGGGGGGACATCAAAAGGACCTGACAAAGATGCAGATGAAATAAGTAAAAAGGTTAAATGTCTTTGGTCAAGCCAGTTAAAGTTATAAAACGCAGAAGACGAGCAGCTGCTCGAGCGTCATCAGCTAAAACATCCGTTAAGGTAGATGGCAGGGACAGGATAACACGAAATTGACTAAAACGGGGACACGACAATAAAACATGGCGCACCGTTAATGCCTGACCACAAGGGCACTGCGGGGCTGGGTCACCAGAGAGCAGGTAGCGGTGGCTAAACCGGCAATGCCCAATCCGCAACCTGGTCAGAAGGACCTCCTCGCGCCGAGATGGTCGGGAGGAAGTTGTCCAAGCAGTTGGGAGCGGTTTTACTGCCTGGAGCTTGTTTCCTTGGAGGGATGACCAAGCATCCCACCACAAGGACACAAGCCTCTTACATACATCCCCACGAACGTCAGATGACGGGACACAATGGGAGGCTAACCGAGGCAGGAGGACTGCAGCCGAAAGTGAAGTGGGCAACTGACATGCGTGACTAACCGGCTATATTAAGTTATGTTCTTAAAACCCTTATTTTTGCTCCCTGAGGTCAAACGTTTTACTGGAAGCTGATCGAGCTGAAGTGCGCCGAAGTGAAAAAACTGGACTCAGCTTTATCAGCCGTACTTGCAATATCCACGATTCGAAGCTATTGCAGATAAATGGAATTCGTTCCCTCAGAGCGAATAGTTATGCAGCCAACCCACAATCACTTTGTAAAAAACAGACTTTACCGAAGAGATCTTTCTTCTTTCTGTACGAATCTCCGCACTTTAGGAAACCGAACACTGGCTTAAGGAGACATGAAGAAATTATTGTGATTTGTATCTGCACTGTAATAAGGCGGTGATGGACATCGAGACGTGGTGGCTTCTTTGGAGTCGATCATCCGCTGTTTGCCTATCGTGGCTTCGTTGCCTCGTCGTGTGGCAGGGTGGCGCTCCTGGCCCGGGCGGGGAGGAGGGGGGGGGGGGGAACTAAGCTAGAGACACGAAACTGATGGCAAGAACACCAGTAGACCACTGGTCCTGAAAGACCCAGCATTCACGTTTTAAACGGAGGAGAAGTTTACACGGCTTTTAGCCTATCATAGGCTCGTCGATATGACCGACACTCGAGGATCACATGGTCTATCAACCACACCTCGGCCAGGAATGCTCCTGGTAAGGATGGCATGCAAAACCGTGTTTTTGAAATAGTTCACGGATGGAGCTGAAGAATACTTGGCATGCGTCACGTATGCCATCCTACGGCTCAAACAGTACCCTGCGTTGGGGGGGGAGCTAAGGTCAATGTCCAGGAAGCCAGGAAAGACCACTCCTTCCAACAGAAACATCGACCCTGCAGTGATTAGCTCGTTCAACAAGTGTTGAAAAAGTTATACTCTAACGACTCACTAGGCACTGATTCAGCATGGACACCCTGAAACAGCAAAAATTTCGCTTCAGGATTCACCATTCTACTGTCCTCCAACAGAAGAAGTCCTCAGTACAGTGGAACACAGGCATCTGCACCACCCACAATTCTACGACGGCTGTGTTTCTGAAAAATGAGAAGGCTTTCGATCGCTTATATGACAATGGCCTCATCCGCAAACTTTTCATTTCCGGTAAGTAATAATAATACCTAAGAAAACAAATACAGAAAGGCGACGGTTTTGAGTGGCATTTAGAGAGGATAAGTCCATTATGGATTCATTAAAAAATGAAAAAGCCCATTTACGGAATCATTTCTGTATTCGTCGCACGAAATGTCCCACAGACATCTGTATTCTTTAAATGCCAGGCGGGCGTAACTTTGCCCTTCAAAGTTTCTGGAGAAATTAAATGCCGCATGCAGTGACAAGACGATCTTTTGTCGGGCGGTTGGCACGACCGTGTTACACGCTGCACCATTTGCTGCGACGAGTTGGGTGGGGCGGGGGCGTGATGGGGAGAGGGATGGGAGCGGAGAGTAGGGGTTCGGCTGTCTGTTGCACCCACCCGACATCCCCATAATGGGAGTGAAACTGAAAATTCGATTATGGCGTATGATGTTACAATAAATGATTGCACTTTTAATATACTACATTTCTTTATCAGGAATGTATTCAGTACCACCGGATCATCTATTTAGGCGTCTGCCCCCTAATAGCTGAGTGGTCAGCGCGACAGAATGTCAATCCTAAGGGCCCGCGTTTGACACCGGGCTGGGTTGGAGATTTTCTGTACTCACTCAGGGACTGGGTGTTGTCCTAATCATCATCATTTCATCCCCATCGACACGCAAGTCGCCGAAGTGGCGTCAAATCGAAATACTTGCACCAAGCGAACGGCCTACCCAACGGGAGAAGCTTGTCACACGACATTATTTAGGCGGTGTGTTTCTACAATGCGTTGATGAAGCCTGTCAGCCGCTATCTTTCTTCTCTAACAAGATGACCACCTCGGAAACGAAACTAGCGCGTACGACCGCGAACTGCTGGCGATGTACGAGGCTGTCAAATACTTTCGTCCTCATGTCGAGGCTCGCGCCTTCACAATATTTACAGACCACAAACCGCTGACATTTGCCTTCTGGAAAAATGTTAACAGTTCGCAGAAACATTTCGGGATCGCGTCACTAGCGTCTCTCTACACTTGGCTATGTAGCACTTGCACAAGCACGGAGGTCAGACCACGAGTTGCAACGCCTGTTAGGAGACGCAAACTGCATTTCGGTGTGTCCACCGTCAAGTCACGTCCACATCAGTTTCCGAACTTCCGACACCAAGCTTTCGAATCCCTCCACGGTCTGAGCCACCCAGGTACGCGATCTACGGTCCGTGTGGTTTTACATTGCTCCCAGCCACTTTAAGCGAAGAAAGATTGTACAGTGGACGTAGTGTCTCCTGTGTCGAGGCAGTATAGTCACAGACACAAATATGCCCTACTACGTAATTTCCCCAACGTCACAGTGAGATTCACAAACCATTTTGACGTCGTCGGACAGCTGCTGCCTTCCAACAACCAAAACTACCTGCTTACCATCGTCGACAGATTTACTCATTGGCCCAAAGCATAACCAATGGATAATATCTCGGCCGAAACCTTGGTGTATGCCGCTGTCGGTGACGTGGAGCTCGCAGCAAAACCGCGATATCCAATGCGATACAGAGGCAGACTGTTACTGGCGCAAAATATTGACAGTTTTGCGAACAATTCAGACTCTTAACTATTTTCGGACAACCGGTTATCACCTGACAAGCGTTTTCGTTACTGCCGTGGATCTTTCTGCGCGAGTCGTCGTGCGAGACGGTGATCAGAAAGCAGGCAAAAGTGACAGCGGCAAGTTGCCGTTTCATCTCCTTAAAATTAAGCACGAGCCCTTATTTTCCCCATTTTCCCCTTCTTCAAATTTTATCATTTTCATCGTCCTATGACGATGCCAGAAAATAATTTGACGATTCCTCGTCGAGTCTCCAAGAAAGAAGAGAATCTGCCACATGTCTGGTGCTGGCCTGGCACTGTGTCATCACATACTGTCACTAGCAAGTTACTACAGATGGCCAAATGAAAGTTTGATCCGTCATGTGGAGCAGTCTATCACGCTGTACGAGTCTGCCCTGGACTCTTGTTGTCTGAGAAATCCGCTAGTTGCTGCCACCTGTGATGGTCCACACCCTCGTGCAGCCCCTGTTCGTGCTGCCACAACCACTGTTGGCGCAGCTGGCCACAGCTGGTGCAGCTGCAGCAGGTGCCACTTGCCTCACAGCTGGAGCTCCACTTGCAGCTGCATGGGCATCGCTACTGCTGCTCCGCCTCCTCCTCCAGCATGTCGGGGCAAGTTCATCCATGCATTCGGAGAGCACCGCCAGTTGTAGCACAAGAATCGGGATCTGGAATCCCATACTGTCGACATGCTGTACGTCAAGTGCTGGGTCAATGGCTGCCCTGCCAAGCCTTCAGTCGATACAGGTGCTTAGAGGACGACACTGTCGGGGGCGTACGTGTACTGCAGCAATTTACGGCGGCTGCCGAACGTGCGTTGGGCTGCTGTTGTCGGTGATTAGCATAGTCAGCTGCGTCCGCAAGCCACAGCGACAGATTGGAATGGAACTCCTTCCTATGTCCAGCGACATCGTGAAGGGGCAGCCAATGGACCTTTTACTTGGCCCAGATATACTGCGTGCATACCACTGCTGTTTCGATTTGCCAGCACTGCGCATCCGACGGAACAACCACCACCTACAGTAAAACCTACAGCTATAGCGCCTGGTTACCTGTTTTGTGGACAGTGATAGAAATGGGACGAGTGGGTAGAACAGTTTGAAGCCATGTAACTGCTCACAATGTACTGGGTACTATGAAAAGCGATTACTTTCTCTTCACAGTGGACAGTGCAATGTTCCGGCTTACAAACAACCTATTCCTTAACACCACTACGAGTGAACTATCGTATGAACAGGTCTTAGATTTTTTAATTTTTAGCATATTGCAGCCCCGTCAGCAACTGTGACGGACTATTAAAGACCAGAAAATTCGCGCACGTGATGCGGATTCTTCAATATAACGTTCTATCACAGTTGCTGACGGGGCTGCAATATGCTAAAAATTCTTATGTTTCTACCTGCCAAGGTGTCAAACGCAGCCGACAAGTATCTAGATACCATGCTTACAATTTCAAAAACTAGTATGATAATTTCATTTATTAACCAGTGTAAACGGTCGAAGCTGACCCCTATCTTTTTTAACGGGCATCTAGGTAAATTATGCCATAAATCCCCATCCTCAAAAACAGGTTCAACGCACAGATACTGAGCAATAGAATTGCTGACCTACACGAGGCAGGTTAGTTTAAATAAAACAGCGTGAACGCTGTATTTTGAAATTTCGAAATGGTACTCTGAATACTGTAACTTTCAAATAGATAATTTTTTAGCACAGGCCAAGGAGTGGATCTGTAAGCGAAAGGAAGAAATCGCGGCTAGACATGCTAAGAAATTATCCAGCTTATCTAATAGGGCTATAAAGTGCGACGAGCAACGGAACCTTAGTGAAACAGTAGTCAAACCCACCTTGATATGACCGAGTAATGAATTACACATATTAATTTCACACCATTTGAAAGTAAGGTACTCTCAGAGGGGCTAAAATTTAACATGAAAGCCGACGTTACGAAGACACACGTTATAGATAAATTAATAGTGGACCTTGTACTAGTCTTAGAATGTGCGAAAACAAAAAACGTTCAAACGCGGATAACGTATGAGTCGTGTAAAATTTTAGAAAATGAGATGACATATGCACTAACAGATGCTAGTATGTACAAAACCATAAATAATATCGAACGTATATTGAGAAATACTGATGCCATAATCACTGAAGCCGACAAAGGTAATTCCGTTATCATTACCTCTGAAGCAGAGTACACAGGAAAGAAAAACTCCTTGCAGAAAATATTAAAAGATCGCACCCTAGCCTTACAAAAAGAAATACGAGCAGGCCTCCACAAAACCAAAAAAATTGATAGTGTTTCGGAAAAAAAGGCTCATAAATATGAACCCCAAACCACCCAGCCTGAAGAGTCAATTTAAAGTCGACAAGAACCATCACCCGATTCGACCGATCGTGGACAGCACTGATAGTGCATACAACAAAATAGCCAGATACCTGCACTAAAAGATGAAAGATAATTTTGTGTTCGCAGAAAACTACTCAGTTAAAAATTCAGTAGAATCAGCAAATAAAGTGAAAGCATGAACCTGCTCGCAAACGTCAAAGCTTGCGTCACTTAATATTACAAGTCTATACCATCGTGCCTGTACACCAAACTTTGAGCGTTTTGGAACGTAACCTGCGCCTCCACAAGAAATTGTCAGATAGTGAGATTGATGAACAGTCTTCAGGCAAGATTACATCCCATTCACGAATCTTTCGGGCTTCCCAATGCTAACCCGAAAGGCTGCGAACATATTTTTTCATTAAAGGAGAAGTAATTATTTTTTTGTAAGTAACACACAGATATCTAGTAAAACCACATTATACGCAAGATACATGGATGATAAATTTCTCATCGTTGATGAGGCCCAGGAATATATAGACCAGGTACTTTTTAACATTCAATGAACTCCACGAGAAGATCGAATTCACTATTGCAATGGAATCTTCCAAAAGAACGCTGAATTATCTGGACCTCATTGTCACTATAGTACACAATCGTTTAGAATTGAAGTTTGTTAGAAAATGTACCTTCTCTGACAATATCATAAAAGCTGACTGGGCACTCGCAGTGTCATAAAATGTCCTCTTTTTATTCCTGTTTACAAAGACCGCTCGCTATTCCCCTTTCTGCTAAGGCACTGGAGAACGAATTTGTAACACTCGCAGTGATTGCCGAAAATAATGGGTATAAACTAGAAATTTTAAGACAACTCTATAAGAAGAGAGTAAATAACAAGAGAAGCACGACCTCATTATATTAGGTACCACGTCTGATGATAACCATGCGAACGTTATCTTCATTCCTTTTACAGGTAAAGCATCACATAGAACACGGCGAATTCTACAGAACCATGGTTATAAGGCAACATTCTACCAGTATCAGCCTTAAGAAAAATTTAATCCACTCTTTAAAAACAGTTAAGGACAATCTGTCTGTCCGGGCTATATAAAATCACATGCGGTGGGTGCCCTAGCTTTTACATCGGCCAAAACAGGGAGAGCTTTGTGAGCAAGATTTAAAGCGCATTTGCCAACGAGAAGTGGGTACGGCATACGGGGTTCGACTTTCGCCGAGCATCTCGTTCAATTAATACTGAGCTGTTGCTCTGACAGTTAAAAAGGAACAACGCTAGGTATTCTAGAGGAGCCGCAAATTTTTAAACACTTGCTATCCGATAAAGAAACCCTTCTCAGCAATCAGCTGCTTCTGATAAATAAAATTTTTTTCGAAAGTTTCCCATCTTTGTTACGTTTGGTTTAATTTATCCCTGTTACATTGACCACAATATTTCTCTCCTGGTTGCCACATACCATGTTCAGACATCAAGCCTCGCGCTTCCCTTTACATTTAAGTTTATCCCACTACTCTTTCACGAGAATTTGGACGCTAAAATAGTCACATTTAACAATTATGCAGCACAGTAAGTAAAACTTTAGTGCTTTAAATACTTCCCCTTTCAATAATAACGATAACGTTATGCGCATATCGCATTTCTTACAGTGTTACCTGGGGAAGAATACTCCCATCAAAGGTACATTTTAGATTTTATATTAGTAAACTTGACCTATGTCGGTCAATACTAGTTAAGTGTGATGACAGGGTGTACCTGGGCGTGCGAACACCCCTAATTAAATTACAGATGATTAAGGTTTGAAATAAGTGAGACAAGTAAGGTGCTCGCCATTAGGTATGTTTGGTAGTGATACTTTACACCATGACCATACGTGCTTTAAGTCGTAAAGGTTATTCCTATGCTTTATACATCCAAGCAAGTAAATTTTCCTACAATTTACTAGAATTTGCGTATAGTTAATATACATAAGGACTTCGGAACTGACAACCGTAACTGTAAGCAAACTAAGCATTATGTAGACGAACACGTGATATACAGACAGTCGATATACAGCCTTGACTCTCCGTATGCGCACGCGCAAGAGATGCTATGTGCTCAGTGCAGTTCTGCGTGCAACCGTCATTGCCAACGTAGCTGCCGCTACCAACCAACCAACCGCGTGGTGAAGCATAAAATTACTGTAACATTCCAGAGTAAGGCTAGATTAATTTAGCCACAACCTGGTAGAGCGAAAATTCGCCCAACTGAGGCGGATTCTTCAATATAAGGTTGTAGGTTCGCTAACTATTATGACCTGCAAGTGAACGTGGTAGCAGCTAATTATAAATTCTTTATTTGTAAAAAACGGTCAGAAAAATCGTATCCCGAGTGGATAATAGATTTGTTGTATGACGAGGACATGCATTCTCATCTGTGATTGTGGTGCTTTATATTCCGACGTTATTATGCGTGATGTGATTGCATAAAGTGTACCTGATGAACTCTCAAAACAGATTTTGAACAGTGTGTTCCATCATTTCAGCAGGTAGTGCAAGTACTAGATCAGCACGATTCAGTGCCCTGTCTGCTGATAAATTTGAGCAGCCAGCAATTTGTTCGATTTAGTCCCTTGTTTGCAACTAGCCCACTCAGCAGCAGCTTGCATTCGCCATGCCGCTTAAGCAGCTCACTCAACAGGCCACTACACTGGCGAACACAATTAAGTCTTGCCCTCAGTGTCCTTCACGGCACAAACGCCCCGACTGCCCGTGTCAGCAAGGTCAGGGTTACGTTTGTGGTGGGAAACGACATGTGCAATCTGTATGTTTGCAATGGAACGAACTTAAGAATTCACCAATCTCCCAAAAAATGTAGTCACGAAGTACTTTTGATGAAGGCAGTGTATTCCAAATCTGGAACTAGGAAGCATGCTGTTTCTTCAGTAATACGCCAGTCTCACTTTTCGTTCACTTACTCATTAGTGAGAAACGTGGGAAATTTCAGTTGGATAAGGGTGCCTCTGACACATTGCTGAATCGTCACACATATGAGCTGTTGGGCGTGGGGACCCTGTCTCAAATTACCAAGAAGTTGACAGGTTATAATGGACAAAACATTCCAATTCTCGGAAAATGTACTTGGCATATGCGAGCGATACATGACAGGCAAACACTTTTACAGTGCACGAATCACGTGATTGTGTGAATATATTTCGTCTTGATTGAATTTATTTGTTTGGCTATAACATTCAGGACATTGTACTCTTTTGCATGGAATGCATACACTGACAACACATCTTGCTGAAAGAATTCCCAGAACTCTTCTGAAGGTTTATGCAACTGATAGCTAGTTTCCTTTTGCTGTGCCAATCAATGAACTCGACAACGGCATGCAGCACAGTTGAGGTGTAGACCTCAATTTTTTGCCTCGATTTGCCTGAAGGCATTGTGTCTGACAACGGCCCTGATCACATCAAATGAATTTGAAACATACTGTGAACGCAGTGGCATACAGTAATTCGTGCACCGTTACAACCACGGTTAACTGGCGAATCGCAACGTTTTGTCAGATCCTTCCAGCAGCAGATGGCGGAACTTCGCTCCTCACACACCAGGGATCGAGCATTGCAACAGTTTCTCGCCTCCTATCGTTCGCACCCACGAGATGGACCGTCGCCGGCGCAATTACTTCACGGCCGCCGCCATCGGGCACTGCCCTATCTGCTCCACCCTCCTCACCATCCACTGCAGAAGGAAAGCCTTTTACAGGGTTTTTAGCGGCAGCAGACGGTGGGCGCCAAGCGAGATCGTCCGTCGACTTTGCGCTTGCACGTTTATCTTATTTCAAGTCCAGATGGCTTGCAGCGCGGCAATCACAATCAAATTCGCCACTGTCCTTTGCACGATGATCTTTGTCTCATCGATCCCGAGGACAACGCGGCCATAGCAGCCGCGAGAGGGTGCCATCACGACACCGAGGGATGACCCCATTGAGACGGAGCCTTCGCCTTGTCTCGTCCTACCGAAAGGAGCTGAACCCGCCCACACTGCAGCAGGCGACACCTTCCGCATCTGGTTACTGGCCTCCGGAGGTGGATCCGTACCCTTCTCGTCGTTTTCCAGGGAACATTTCCGCCAGACCGAAGGCTGGATAGCAGGGTACGACATGAAGCTGGAAGTCAGCAGTCACAGCTTCCGGTCCAGCGCAGCGCCCACCCTCTTCTCCCCCGCCGTTGGCGCTCTCCCACCACGGCGACGGTCCGTCCCTTTGGGAGGGCGGGAGGGAGGGAGGAATATTCAGGCGTGACATCAAGCGTCGGCACGTCGGCCTGGAAGGTAACAGCCGAGAAGGCTGTGAGACGATGTCAGCCAATAGTAACGCTGTCTAGAACCGCATCACGACAGGAGCTCCACCTATACGAAGGGAATGTAAGCGCCGCTCATCTACCTACGGCCGCACGAAAAGAAGAGCGGTCAGACCAATTCTTCAGTCCTGACTTGCAAATAATCAATATCCTTCGATGTATACAATTTGCATGCATGTCGCCAAATGCTTGCGACACACCATTTTACATCCGCTAACTTGAATATTGTCAATTTACTGTAATGAACTCCATTAATAAGAATTGCTAGAATGTTGTCGGTCAGGGGAAACAGCTTCCTGGGCAGCCTGCATTAGACGAGTGGGCAGGATACCACATTAACTCGCGTAGAACCGCGGCCCGCTAACCTACAAGCAGAACATCCACTGGCAAAGTTTAACATCGGTTTGAATTAACGCGGTCGAATTGTGACTTTTCGCATATATCTTATGGTCATTTCTTCCTCTCGTACTCCAGTGGAAGAGCGAGCGTGCTTCAACCGTTTCTGGAGGACTCCCACAGCACATAAAACATTTACCCTGGAGGGTTTGCTTCGAAGATCTAGGTCAGCAACATCAAACGCTCAGGAGATAACGGCAAGGAATTGGAGTGAGGAGTGGATCATGCACATCACATACGACATTCGTTCTTGTCAACCAGGAAGTTCATGCTCTTCAATACTACACTGCAGGAACTTTAACACCGAAGTTCCACGACTAGCCGATCACAAACAGTTATGTACCACAGCTCTGTAAACAGAAAACCATCTAGAAACAGACTCGGTAGGACAACAGAAGATCTCTTCCTAGATGAGAGTAAGACTGTTGTAGCTGTGTCAACTCCCGGTGTTGACGGAAAGGTTATGAACAAATGAACGTTTTTCCGTACTCCAGCCGTTTTTCGTGAGCAGCAGACAGCGAGATGACTTGACCAATTGCCAGTAACTAAGCATAGAAGAGTTACTTTGATTTACCAGCAAGTTAGGTAATGAACATACCGCTATAACAAGAGGTAATGGAAGTTAATTGTCTAATAAGTGAATTCATTTCGAAGAAGAATCACGCAGTACGAACTTTGTGTAAATAATGCTGCGAGAACGGGGAAAATAGTGTGTGTCTTATCACTACTACTTGTGATTCACTCCCGTATTACCTCCAATGAAGTCGAAATTCAGCATTTTACACCATCTTCGTGATATCAAACCAAGAATGAAGTAGCTAGAACAAAGGTTAAGTAAAGTTGATCTTTGTGGTGAGATAAACCCCTCAGTAGGGAAGTGCAAATCAATGGTCTCATCCAACCCCCTTTTTGTCATTCTGATATTTATAAAAATCGAAAGTTTCATGTAGGTCCAGCGGGCAGATCTTTGTAGGTCAATGTTCATTGCATCATGCACCAGAGGACGGCAGGAACGTCTTTTCGCACTGATCACTCCTATAATTTGTGAGACACCGACCGTCGATAATGGAAATCCGATGTTTCACAAAGTGAACGAAGTGAAGGTTATGTAGTGGCCCCTAAGATCCACCTACGTGTATCCCCCATAAAAAGACCGAACTAAAACCATTTCCCAGGAAACTAATCAGATACTCCTCGTATTGTTCACTTCACAGTGGACATAACGAACTTTAAAGTTTAACCTTTTCATCTTCACAACGGTGTTGTATTCTTGCTGTGATAGCCCTGTCATGACAGGTGGCCTAGGGTTCCGCGTTGTTTACCGTTTCTTCCGCTACACGTCTGCTATACAATGATAATAGTTCATTGAAACCTTAATACTGTACCATAAAACATGTTTAATTCTGACGTTTCTCCATGGAAGACGCTTGGGGGTCGGGAAGCTCAACGTCGTCTGTCCTGTCTTATCAGAAAACAGAAGCCTCAAGATGGTGTGCTATGGCGGCCGCTGTCTTACCTGTCTGCCATTCTGGATTTTCTACTAATCATAGCCGGTATTATGTAATACATATGCATTTGCTGTTGGTTTTGTTATCCTACTCACATTTTAAGTTACGACTATGAATTAGTAAGGTGCCTGATTCAGATAGATGAATGTTACTTTCATAGTTTTTTTCGCGGGCCGAAAAACGATAGACTGCCGGACGCCTCGGACGAATCTGTGTGTCGACAGCAATGTCAATCCAACTTACGTGCGTAGCGAGCCCCCTCATCCATGAGTACATCTGCGAAACTAGTTTAATTTCGTCCCCTAATTATGGAAGTATGGGCAGTGTGCTATCGATCGCATTTTTCCGTTGTGGGCCTGATGACTCTGCATTGTCACCAAAACCTGTAGCACCTGAATGAAAAATCCGAACACACAGAGGAAGGTTTTACCATCTATCGAATTTTGTATGTCGCGCGGTATCCATTTACGTCTGTGAAACTTTGAAGGACTTCAGAGCGTGGCCGAGTATGCAGCCGACCTACTGTCGATATAAACCGAGGCAGGTGATAGCAGCATCATGCACTTCAAAACAAATTTTATGCGGTATTTGTATGTTGAGTGCTGTAATGAAGAAGACCATCCGTTTGTTAATGGATTGATTTGGGAAGAAACTGATGTCGTGGATCTGAAAGTGTAACAAGGAATTTCACGGTGAAGTAAGTTGTCAGATATTGACGTAATTACTCGTACGTTGATGCGATTAAGGCTGTTGGAGCCATCAAGGGCACTCCAAGGTAAAACAAAAAAAAACAAAAAAAACACGCAGCACAGGCAATGCAGTGAACAGGCAACACCGGAGCACTGAAAATTGCAAGCGCTCTGGGCAGCTGTTCCAGGGAAGACGTATCACTTGAGACAATTAACTGTAAACTCCATCCACCGCTCAGACGCTGTTTCAAGACGTCAGCGTAGAAGATGGCCACGAAAAGGCAGCAAGCTTGATACTTGCACCAGTGAACTGCGATGTCAATGGGTTGACACAGGTTAGGGCGTTACTACAGCAGTCCCCAGCCACTAAAGAACGCAGGGCGTGGCCAAGTGACGCAAAACACTGCCGTTGCTGGCCATAAAAGGAATGGGGGTGATGTTCAGCTTTCAGCTGACCGCTGTTGGTAGCGAAGTTAAGTTTTTTAATGTAAAATGCAAAGGCATCCCTCCCTACCAGGTAGGAGCAGAGGAGGAATATATATGTGGCTGGCCAGAGGCGCCCTGGATGTGCAGAGCGACTCGCCAGATTGACCGCAACTTATTTACTGGCGGTGGATTGGTGGGTCGACTATAGAAGGGAAGTAATGTTGGGCCGCCCAGATTCCTTAAAAACCTGTGTTTTTGTACTCAGAACAGGCTCTCAGTCAGATCGCTGGAGCGTCGAGACCGCGTGGCTCGTGCCCAGCCTCGGTAGGCTCCGACACGGCTGTCTTTCTCACTTGGAGCGCTGCTCTCAAGTTTGTACTAAACGTGCATCTAGTGTTCTCATTCTGTTACCACCCGCTCCCATGCATTTAGGCGCGTATCTATTGTGCAACCAGTTGCCTCACTTATATTTTCAAATATTGTCTAATATTGTCCTCTATCGGCTGATACATGAACTACGTGCGCGTCCAGTCTCGCGTCACTATCTGTCACTATCCAGCTCAGAGACATCTCCCACTTAACCGCCCCCAAGGCAGGGTCGTTATACGGCGCTACGCCTCACACTGGCCGGTAGCGAGCAAACCGCTCAATGAGTCACTACAGATTTCTTGAGCATTTGAATTCCATCCATGCTAGCATCAAATTTACTACGGAAATAGAAAAAGACGGCTGCCTCCCCTTTTTGGATGTTGTCGTTCGCCGTAAGGTTGATGGCACATTAGGATATGCCGTACATCGCAAACCGACAGACAAATCTGTCTCTTCATGTCAGTAGCTGCCATCACCCTTCACAGACTATAGGTGTCCGTAAGACCTTATTGCATAGGGCGCACTGTATATCCGATAAAGACGATTTGCAAGAAGAGCTCACATAGCTAAAGAGCATTTTTAAATCAAATGGATTTTCTCCCAAACAAATTCGTAGAAGTAGATAGGGCAAAAACGCACTAGATCTGAAGGAATTCCTATGTGGGTGCTCTTTCCTCGAAGATAGACCGTATTCTTGCGAAAACTTAAGGTTATCCTACGCCGCCGCCGCCGCCGCCGCCCCCCCCCCCCCTCCTCTCTCTCTCTCTCTCTCTCTCTCTCTCTCTCTCTCTCTCTCTCTCTCTCTCTCCCCCCCCCATGATGAAGGTTGTAGCTTTACTCGGCTCTGTGAAGACGATTTACAGCTTCGTAAAGCGGATGTGTATCAGATTCCTCGCGGAAATTGTGAGAAGTCGTACACGGATCGAACAACACGCATCGTTCATGGGAAGTGCGGAGCATCGAAGATACGCTTATTACAGCCAGACATGTCAGCTGTGGCCGAACATTGTATCGATATAGGCCATTCCATGAATTAGTGATGTGAAGATTTGAACATCCAGCTCTTCCTTTTGGAAATCTGTCTTCAAAGAAGCTATGGAGATAAGTAATTAGTTATCTGAATAAATAGAAACAACCGTTTTAATTTATACAAAACATGGAATCCGGCTCTTGGGGTAATTAAACTGCAGAGAAGTCATGGTGTCACCGCCGCCGGTCATACATCGATAAGCGAATCTAACGTCTGTACGCCTTCGCCACAGGCGGCACATGTGTAAACTCATTTCTTTGCCGCCGAGCAGCATCTGTGATTCGCCTGCGCAGTACCGCAACGGTGGAGCATATAAAGCCGCGCTTGGCATCTTGTCGCCAGTGTTTTGACACACACTGATGATGGCCGGACGATACGCGGCCGAAATAACTGGAGGAAATTCTATTTGCGCGGCTGGATGCCCGAAATTTAATGTACTATTTACTACGTCGCGAGAAGTTGATACTTCGTATGTCCTTTATGTTCATTTTTAGTCATTCCTGGCGTCCGTGTAAACGAGTCAGAAGATTGATGACTCAAAAACAGACATGCTAACGCTGCGGTACAGCATTTTTCCCAGATTTTCGGAATGCTAACTCGATGCGGCTGTAGTAGTTGATTGCCGTAGGTCATCTGGCCAATCCAAAGAGCGTTCATCGCTTTTCCTCGTCTCGGTATGCCTACTGCAGTCTTCTTCCACATCGTAAGTCCTAGATTAGTGAAATACGGTACCCTTTTCGTTGTACTCCACACACTATATCTTCTTAGCTTGATACTCTACATGTTAATGGCTGAACACAACTTTCAGGTTGCGAGGCCAACCTTCAGTTCATACGCTAACAACCTTTCGCCTGTTTTAACACAAATATTCTCTTGCGAACTTAAATTATTACAATATGCAGACCGTGCATGCCTAAACTTAACTGTTGGTTGTAGAGAAGCTCCTTTCTCACTGGTGACTACGTTGCGTAATACTGAACTGGCTATCGACCCTTGGAGCCTTGGGATAATCTGCCTGGATGCACCATCTCTCTCCAAAGCACCGTATGTCCAACAGCTGGAGCTGAGTCTCTAGGAAGCAGCAAACAGAAGGAAATGAAACGTTGAAACGTGTGTGATTTCGTAACTGCTGAGGTCATCGATCCCTAGAGTTACACACTACTTGAACTAACGTATGTTAAGAACAACACACCACACACACGGCCGAGGGAGGACTCCAACCTCCGGCGGGAGTGGCCGAGCAATTCGTGACGTGGCGCCTCAAACCACACGGCCACTCCTCGCGCTGTCACTGAGGAATCTGCTCGAACATACATTTCTTTTTCTCCGAACCCATTTTCCATGCTGGCACTAACAAATCCAGCTTAACTACTATCTTGGTTTTATAAGCCTCACTGAAGTTTTCCTGGACCTTCAGCTTAGCACAAGAGGCCTGGAAGAACTCACAGTACTTCATTGCTCCAACACGGGGACAATGGTAGAGATTCTGTGGACTTATTTGATGGATGATGTGTAGTCCATGATGTGAGGCTGCAAATGGGATGAGAGAGGTTACAGAACAAATGCTGGAGGTTTGTGCCATTGCTAGTTCAAGAACGCTATTAAAATGCTGTACATATAGTCACCCTTCACCGCGAGAGCGAACAAAACTGGCTCCATGTCTGTAATTCCGGCCGTTTTTATGCAGTGTTCTCCCAGTTCGTGATAGTTATATTTAGGAACAGAAAATATCAGAGGCCGTGGTATGTTACCAAGTTATACCTTTGTCTTTCACAAATGAAGTATACAACAGAACATCGTCACATCCTCAATTTACGTAACAGAAACTGAAATGTCCGACAGGTGTCTAAGACCAAGTGGGGGACAACCATTCATCCGTTTTCTTAGGTCGTTTTCGTTGGACTTCAAGAGCTTCAATAACGTGTGCGCCCTTCGTGAACGTTTATCACCGCCTGACTACGTAGAGCGCCCTTTGTCTACACAGATGAAGGTGTGGCATCAGCTTCCATTCTTCAATGTGAGCCCTTGGTAGTGCATTCAGAATCTATGATGGAACAGCACGACCACGAATATGTCAATGATTCACACACACAAACTCTATGGTGTTAGGCCGAGACTTAAGGCTGACCATTACATTACTTCGTTGTTCATACTTTGCAAGAAGTTCCTGGTGACATCTGCCACATAGGTCCTCGCCCTACCAGGCATGACAAGGAATTCACAGCCACCGGCTTATGCAACAGCCACAACACGGCCCAAAAGTTCTGTTTGATGTACTGCCTGCCAGTAAGGCTACCATAAACAACGACAACAGTCTTTAAGCTACCAACAATGCCACCTCCCAACATCAACTTAACGAATCTGTCCGTTTCCAAAACGTTTGAGGTACAGTTCACCACGGCGTCTTCGCACACGAACACGGCCATCAACTTGCGTCTGACAATCTGGACACGTCTGACACGTTTCGCCGATGACAAAATTCCCAGTTGACACCGGAATGGCAGAACTGATGGCGAGCTACATAATGATGTGTCAAGCGATGTACTCCAGCAGAACGTCTGGGTCCTAAGATTCTCTCTCTTAATCTGGTGCTTCCATTCTGATCTGACACAGCTACTCCAGAGGCTACTCTGCGATCGTCTTGCAGTGCACTGCCAGATGTCGGTCTTCATGTAGGATTGTAATGCGTCTGGGACCTTAACCACCGCCCCCCCCCCCTCCTTGCGTACTGACCAGTCTCCCTTTTGGGACTGAACAACCTACACATGACAGCGAGAGAAAATAGCATCTTCAGCAAGATGACGGAAAATCCATCCTTGGACAGACTGGCCTTTCAACTCGCGCTGCATAAAGATGTCGCACTGCATGCGCTTGGTTCAATACGATGTCCAAAATTGAGAACTGCCGTCTTCGTTCTTCATTAGAGAATATACGGACGGCGATGCTGCCTTCATTCTGTGTGATCACGTGATACTTCAAAGCGTAACAGCCGATACATGGCGAAGGTCTCAAGCTATGCCTGAAGACAATACGCACTGCCTTTACCAGAACAGATTTGACATACTGAACGCTGATACTGAGGCTGAATTTCCTCTCTGCATAAAGAGGTAATTCCCGATGTAAGGTGGAAGTGGTGAGAACATCTTTGGCACAGATCGTACAAAATAACGTGAACCTGTGCAGAAACCATCCGTTGTTCGAAAGGGGAGGCAACCATAGTTTAGAGTCGCCTGCCGATCTGCATATTTTGGAGGTTCTCAACGCCTCAGTAGGTAGCGCAGAACTGCAATCTTCGCACACAGTAGGCTCAGGGGTGGTGGATGTTTATAAGTGGCGCTTAAGTGTATGCGGTGCTATTACAATTGTTGCCCGAAGGGGAAAGACAGAATAGAAAATCTCAATTGAAATTGTGCTTTAGAAGGGTTGTAGAAACCGCTGCTGCTCCACCTCCCCAAGAAAGAGGATATAGATGAGGAGGAACACACTACCAAGACTTCACGACTTTTGACGCAAGTGGGAGGACACGTAAGTCTCCTTTTTATGCAATATTGCGGAATAGGTTTTCTGGAGGCTGACAGTTTCCACGTGACCCCTGCTCCATATTTTTTTTTTTAGTAGCTTAAGTGGCTTTATCCGCTGCACCATATTTTCACCCTTTCTCTTTTGAAGATGTATCTTTCTGGCAGTGCATTTTCATACTTTTGGCGTTGGTTGGTCGTTTGCTGTAGTGAGGAAACAATTACTGAACGACTGTACTTGTAAAATTGCGACTCCTAGTGACAACCTGTTAATATAATCCTTTGCAGACTCGTTAGGTGCAGCTTGTAGGTAACACTGGACACATGGTTAAGCATCGGCTATTAAGTGTGAAACTGCCCGTACTGTCATTGTTCCCTCTAACTACGTCTACCTATGTATGGGATTTTTTTCGCAATAACTTTTATGCTGTTTTGAGACTCCTACCGCCAGTGTCGTTTCGTCTTCTGTAGTCTGACCATCTCTTTGCGAGTGATACTAGTGGAGCTCCTTTGGGAACACTGAGCCCCGCTTTTAAGTGCTACCAGCTGGCTGTGGAGGCTGCGTTGTTGAATTCCCGAGTCCAGCATCCGAAACATAGCAGTCTTGTCCATTCTGATGCTCGAATTGGGAAATCCTTAGATTAACTTATCTCGTAAGATCATTGCCTTAATCGGATTCTACATTTGTGAGGAAGGCTGCATTCGCGAACCACTCACGTAGGATACTGGACTCAAGGACTGACCGAGTACGAAATGTTGGCCATTACTTTTGCCGCATTCAATTAAGGAAGCTGATTACGACGAAACTCTGTTAAGTACAACATTTGGTATACATACTTTAGCTACTGCGTCGTTTTCTGTTGTGTCCACGACGGATGGACTTATTTACGCGAGGATGTATGTGGGCTCTGGACACAGCATTCCTTAAACGACAGTTTGGTCATGGCTTAAAAATCCAGTGTCAATACACACGTTTGACTGTTCACTGACGTTCTTTGCCAACCATTTGCCTGCTACAAGGACATTAGATTGTGGCTCAGCTGTCGTTTCTGTCAACGTTTTGTTCCCAGAAACATAGCCATCATACTGAATGATTATGCTGGTGTAAGGCAGTAAAATTCGACACGGTGGCAACCACGGATGATTTCAGTTCTGTTTCAGTTCATTCTTACCAACACTAATGATGTCGATTGCATGTCCCGTGAAAGAGAACTTGGTGCTGTCAAGCTTTCTCCAAATGGTCATGGTTTCCGCGGAACGAAGCGAACTTCCGGTACTTTAAACTGACGGCGTGTGTTGCTGACTGCACACACCCGCGCTTTCTCAGGACCCTCACCCCACACTGAACCAGACGCGACGGTCGCCACCGCACTGCTGAGTACCTTCCCTCACTCCTCTCTCACCTCAGAGGTCCGCTATTTCCCACTGCATTTCTTTGCAACAAGCCCATTCTAGAGATTTCCTCACTTGTCTTCATGGGTTTGGCCAACCATGGGGTCGCCTTTGGCAGCGTATGTGCGTGACTGTTGAAAGCACTAGTTCACTGTGAAGCTGGTCCGTTTCGCCTACTTCCACTAAAATTTTTGTAGCAGGTCATACTGATGACTTGCGGCGCGCCCAGACGTTATATTGGGTCAATATTTTTCACCCCTTCAGATGTCCCTCCCAAACTGTGCTTGCCCAGCGGTGAGAGAGTGCGCAGGAGTAATTTCTCAATACATTTTAAACACTTCAGTATGAACAACTGAAATTCCTATCGAACCCAAAATTTCTGTCCCGAACTTTAAGATGAATTGGATATTTGTTCCACACACGGTATGGGTCAGATAAATGTTTATCGCACAGCGGAAGCCCCTCGTGATAAGTTTTCCGTAGAGAGGCGCTCCGTCAACGGCCACCCGAGAAACAGACATGAAAATGAGGACGGGAAATAGTTGCCTGAATTTTGACGAAATAATTTCATCAGCAGCCATGTCTGCAGCTCGTGGTCTAGTGGCTGTTTATCATGGGGTCCCGGAATCAATTACCAACCCGACCAGGAATAGTCTGTGCCTGGGTATTGGGTGTTTATCATCATCATCATCATCATCATCATCCACCTGTTTGCTAGAGTAACGGAAAAGGATTTACTTCCCTTAGCTATGTGTGTAGATCAGCACAGATTTACTGGGGTGCTTCCTGTTCCTGTAAGGTGAATTGGTGGCTGATTGATGCATCCGGTATGTAGGTGAGGCTGCAGGATCGCTTCTTTCCGAGTACTTTTATTGGAAGTCTGCGAAAGCTTCGTGCATTGGAAAGATATCTGAAAGTCAACAAATTTAAGATCAAGGAGGCCATTAATAGATGGCAATTTTGTACTCATTTGTGATCCATCCCTGCACGTACCTCTGTATCCGACATCGTTTTGTCGTGATTAATTTTGTCAGTAGATCAGATCTCTTCGTATCCTCTCTTTCGTAGGAAGCACAGTACTGGGCTCAACGCAGTGATGAATGGGAGGAGGTCCTGTAGACACGCCCCCTAACAACACAGCAGCGCCGTCGCACCAAGGTCGATATAGAGCAGAGCATGGACCTCCGACACCCCAGTTCGCGACCTCCGATGAAGCTAGAACATCAGTGCCATTCAGGTCTCAGTTGGAACTGTACTTCCGCAAATGCTGAACTTTTACTTCACGGGAAGAGTTCGTAATTCCATGCGTCATGTGAAGCTTCAGTTTTCAAATGTAGTTTCAGATATAAGGAACGTTCAAAACGAAACGAGCCCGAGGCATGATTACAGAAACCAGTCCCTGTATGTTACAAGTACTGACCCTGGCTGTTGAGACCCTTGTCCCACTGTGACACAGGGTGGTGAATGGCTGGCTCAACAAATTACTGGGGCTGCAATGTTAACCAGTTCCGCAAGTACAGCTGGACGTTGTCGTCCACACTAGCGCAGGGAAGGATATGACGACGTTCTTCTTTGACCAATATGGTCCCCTTCCGATTCACTTCCTGCAGCACAGGACAACAGTGAATGCCCAGCGTTAGTCGCAAACCTTGACCACCCTTCGCCAAGCAATCAAATCAAAACGACCAGGCAATCTCACCCGTGGGGTCATTCTACTCCACGATAATGCACAGCGTCACACGGCCAACACAGTCGCGGCACTCCCGCGCAGATTCAAAATGGAGGTTCTCAGCCAGCCTCCATACACTCCGGACTTCTCTCCCTGCGATTACGCTATTTTTGGTCCCCTTAACCAGTTCAGCACGTACAGCTGGACGTCGTCGTCAGAGGTGAATCGTTTGTGTCTGTCTTTTTAACATCGCAGCCCCGGGAATTTTATGAGACAGCCATTCATCACCTTGTGTCACAGTGGGCCAAGTGTCTAAACAGCCGGGGTCAACTTTTAACACAATGGTTCTTGCAACATCTGAATGCAATCCACAAGAACATCCAGTTTACGATGGAAGTAGAGAAGGCTGGTTGCTTGCCGTTTTTGGACGTGTTGGTTACTAAGAGAGTCATTAGGGCATTCTGTCTACCGTAAGCCAACACATACGGACCTTTACCTGCAAGTCATCATCCTTCACAAACTACCGGCGTCCTTAGAACGTTGTTGTACCGGGCACATGCTGCTGATGGATACGCCTTACAAAGGAGCTGGAACATTTACAGTCGGTGTTCAGAGGTAATGGTTACTCTCCACATCAGATTAGAACAGCGCTAAGAAGGAAGAAACGTGACCACCCAGAAAATCAACAAGTTAAAGAGCTATTCAAGTCGAGGGCGATCCTTCCATACAACCTTTCATCTAAAATAGACATGACCCTAAGGAAACATCAAGTTAAAGTAATCTTCCGGTCACCGGCGAGTGCCCTTCTCGGTTACGATCTGGGTCTGCGGAAGGCCGGGATCTATAAAATTCCTTGCCAGTGTGGCAAAGCTTACATCGGTCAGACGACACGCACAGTACATGAAAGGTGCGATGGACACCAACGCCACACTCGCCTTTCGCAGCCCAGTAAGTCAGCCGTAGCTGAGCACTGTATTACCATAGGACACGCTATGGATTGGTCTGCCACGAAAATCTTGGCCCCAGCGAAAACTTTGTGGGATTCAGTAATTAAAGAATCTGTGGAGACACGCCTGGCGCAAAATCTTACAAATCGTGATGGCGGTTTTCAACTGGACAAGGCTTGGGACCCGGTGATATCTCTGATTTCCTCTGAGAGAAGACAGTTTATTCATAATGACACGTCTGGCGACATCTGATGTCTGTCGGAAAGCGCGCCCGCGTCGCTAAAAACGGAGGGCAGACATCATTTCACCTTTACGCATGCGCCTGCGCTCCACAGATAGAACAGTAGCTCCAGAGGGCGCGGATTCCGATAGAGGACGCTCCTGTGACGGAGTCCAATGCGCATGATTTTTCGCGGCACTTTTTACTATAAAGTTGACGCCGGGATCTTGCAGCCGCCAGTGACTGACACTCACGATATTTCGGCTGGCAATCGTCCAGCCATTTTCAGGTGACAAGAAATCAACATGATCCGGCTGCAATCCCGACATCTTATCGAACACACAGGGATTGGTTTCTGTAATTATGCCCCTTATATATGATACACTCCTGCGGCAATGCGTTCTATGAAGGCACCTTCCCTTAGACGGCGAGTGACGGTCTTCCTGCTGAGACAACGCACGACAAATACAGCAGACTGACAAATGGTTGGTTCTCACTGAAACGGCGTACCTGTTTATCCTGAGCTGCTGTTTTGCGGCGACGGCCATGAGGCCTCCCATTCAGGTTACCACCCTCTTCCTTTCGTCTGATCCACCTGGCTACCGTCGACTTGTGAAGACCCATAGTTCTTGCTGTATAGCCATTTGAAAATCCTCTACATGGAGTGCTATTATAGCGCGCTGGTATGCCTCAGCCAGATAGGCCATTTAGCGTTGACTGAATGTTTCCTACTAGAGATGTTTTCGCAGCAGATATTAACAGTGACGAATCAGACTGCCTCCTCCACGACTGCAGCCACAACGCAATGGCCAGGTATGTGAACCACGGAAATCAATGGGATAAACGAGATATCGCAGGCCCGTACCCGTGTCTTTACATAGTGGAGCAACGCACAGTCTGTAATTTTTCCCAGAATGGACTGGTCCGCTTTTGTCATGCCTTATCCTGATAAATATCACATGAAATCTAATGTTAACGTTTTGCATATACGGCAGGCCTAACATAAGAAACATTTATGAAATTTCTGAGGCAACCTGAAGAACACTGAATTTTGGCTGTAGAAGGTTGCCTTATAAGAAGTAAAACGTGTCTATTGAAATACTGTTATTAGGATAAACATCCCGAATGACTGTCACAAAAACATCAATTTTCTACGTTTATGTCACCGCTTGTGAGTCCAAAATGCTCTATGCAACAGAAACTGCTGATCATTTTGCCATTTTCTTTGCGAAATTGCCGGCCTATTCATGTCTGGGGTAATAGAGAGTTGTTTGCTTGGATTGTCTGCTACCATAATGAACGGTGTTTAAAACCGGAAACAAACCAGTCCTCCTTTGCAGTAGCAATCTCTATGGAGGTGGATAGACCATCAGTAAATAAATTAAGAAATTCTCGCTCCCCACTACTGTTGTAGAATGGCTTACTTGTTACTGCCTACTTTTTTTCCGCTTCTGTCAATAATTGAATTGACTTGCGTGAGGCACTGAATGATTTTTAACTGAATTTTGTTATGAATCCTCACGCATTGCTAAATTTGCACACTTTCATGGTAGGTCAGCAACGGCAATCCAGTGTTACTGGTCTGAACGTTGACCCAGAATGTTTCGCGGCCGAATGCGCAGAATATTTTGCTAATTCGTAAAGACCTGGGGTAGTTTCTCTTACTAAAGCAGTTATGTTATTTCGATAAGCTGAAATTCATTTTTATTAGTAAAGTTCATACTAATTAGCGTTTCTTCTTTCATTTATATCTTATATTTACATGTTTTTAACGCAATAATCTGGATTAATTTAGTCTTACACATGATTGAAAACAGTGTACACAGGCGTGAAATTGACGAACTATCCGAACTTTGTCATAGTATGTTGGTAGCACTTCGTCGCCTTCGCTGTTATGTTGCGTAGCAGACTTTAAAGCTATGCTGATAAGCATAACGAAAAGGCAGGGGTCTCGCTTGTTTTGTCCACGACTGTACATCATGCAGGACGTCATGTCCTTGTGAGAAGCACAGAATCCAATATTAAGCCTGATATCTCGCTAGTCAATTTGACCAACCTACGCAGGTGAAATTCTTCTAACGCCACGGGGAGGTGTCACGAATGTGGGCCTTTTATCTCTCAGAAACAACGCAAGACTCCGTCAATGGCCCATTCAGAGCATTCTTACCGAGTAACCTTGACGCGATGGCGACGTCAAGCATGATCCACGCTTCAGGTTAATACACTGATCAAGTTTAACGACCCATACATGCACTTTTTTATATTTGTGTCCACTGCACAGTAACTTTTTCAGGTATTTGCAGCTATGTTTACAATAGAAAATGTTTCAGCCAGGCGCTTCGTCAGCTTGATTTCAGGGACTTGCTGGAGCTGCTGTTTGGCTTGGTGTCTCACTATTAGCTCATACCATAGGTCGTTGCATTTGCTGAGACCAAATACGGGAAGAGTATGAACTCGTGATTGGTCTAACCGTATTGGGCCTTCTTATGTGTGGCTATGATGTGCATGTATAACTTTGTACTACTTGATAAAAGTGCATTGTGGTAATGATTTTAGTTTTTTTTTTTTTTTTTTTTACAAAGGTCTGTAGTTTTATCTTACGTAACTAAAAACGAACTATGAAATGTCCACAGTCGAACATGTTCGCCTAGTTGCGAATGTGTTCTTAAGCAATGTAAGGATTTTGTTATTTCAAGATAATATTTTATGTATATCGTGTCCGTTCTTTCCGATGTGTCCCAAAGGAAACTGACTCTCTATATAATGTCGTGCGTACGTGAGGAGAATGGGCGGGTGCATACGTCAGCAGTGTGTGGAGAAGTTGAGAATTTGTGTTTCACAGGATGTGTGCGAGGATAGTCCGGTGAGTTGGGATGACCATCTACCTAGTAAGAAGGAGAAGCAGGTTCGAATCACAGTCAGGCACAAATTTTCTACTTCGCTATTGATTTAAATCAATAGCCACTCACAATGCCTGTACTTTCTTTGTGTCGAAATATTTAAGTGCAAAGGCGGCAAATGTCTTTCTGGAACTTACTTTCCTTTGATCCATCAACGGAGGAGTAGGGAGGAACTTTCTTATGTTGTTTATCGAACCTATGATCTGCGCAGTAGCTGCTGTGCGTTCCATTTTTACAACTTTTGCTCCATACGGAAAGATAGTCAATTCCAGGTGTTTTTTTAGTGTGGCCAGTATTTATGGCCAGGTACACTCGAGTGCTTTTAATGCTGCTGTCAGATGTAATCAACGCTGTGTCTCCCATCAACACCGACTGGGAACAATAGCGACAAAAATAAGATTGTTAATACTTCTCACCAATTTTCTTGTGTTTTCTGTTGGAGTTGACGTTTCACCGACGTGATCCCTCAAGCTAAGAAATGGCGACCTGGGTCACTTCCTGCCCGCACCGCCCCGCCTACCCTCCCTCTCCCCCGCGCTAAAGCGACTTCCAGCCCAGGTGCTTGTGCAAGTAAAGCATAGCAACAGAATGGCGAAGAAATGAAATCAAACAAGAAATCATCACAATAGCTGGTGTCTGCTCCATGGAGTACAAGAAGAGGTAAATGTTAAACGACCGTCAATCCCCTCATGGCTGTGAAAATGCAGGACAACAGTCCCTGGCAAGCCAACTACCTGTTTACGAAAACGCTCTTAAGGTTGCCACCTCTACAGGGCGAGAGTTCGTCCGTACAAAGTCAACGCATTCGCCTGAGTATTTGAAGAAATTGTGACCCACAGAGGCAGAATACTGGGAACATGAAAAAGCTGCCGATGGCAGTTCGCTTCATTTCTCACACGGGAAGATTACGTCGCCGACGTCACCGCCTTTTGAACAGAGGAGGTAACAAACAATCATATCGCCGTATGTCGGCCGGAGACTGCCGGCAGAGGTACAGGACCATT
This sequence comes from Schistocerca piceifrons, assembly GCF_021461385.2. Classification (NCBI taxonomy): domain Eukaryota; kingdom Metazoa; phylum Arthropoda; class Insecta; order Orthoptera; family Acrididae; genus Schistocerca; species Schistocerca piceifrons. The sequence goes on from NC_060139.1 coordinate 1,032,861,427, forward strand.
ATTACAAGACGTAGAACATAAGGTGGAAAAGTTGTTGATTGAAAGTGGAACTAAGTGAGCCTACACAGCAAATTATTTGGCCAGGCTCAACGCCCATGACGGGAGTATATAAAATAAAACGCGGGTTATGTGAATGCTTTTACATGGGACAAGCAGGGCGAGAGTCCAGAACGAGGTTTAGAACATGGGTAGGGTACGCGATCAACACTAGCGCATTGGGTTTTGAATTAAAAGATGAAAGTTGTACGCTGGCTGTATTAGAAATTGGATGTAGATGTGTCCGCAAGTGTCGTGCTAAACTCCGCAAGCCATCTGACGGTGTGTGGCGGAGGGTACCTTTAGTACCTCTATCGGTTGTCCCTTCTATTCCAGTCTCTTATTGTTCGTGGAAAGAAAGATTGTCGGTATGCCTCTGTGTGGTCTCTAATCTCTCTGATTTTATCCCCATGGTGTCTTCGCGAGATATACGTAGGAGGGAGCAATATACTGCTTGACTCTTCGGTGAAGGTACGTTCTCGGAACTTCAACAAAAGCCCGTACCGAGCTATTGAGCGTCTCTCCTGCAGAGTCTTCCACTGGAGTTTATCATCTCCGTAACGCTTTCGCTATTACTAAATGATCCTGTAACGAAGCGCACTGCTCTCCATTGGATCTTCTCTATCTCTTCTATTAGCCGTATCTGGTACGGATCCTACCCTGGAGAACAATATTCAAGCCGTGGGCGAACAGGTGTACTGTAACCCACCTCCTTTGTTTTCGGATTGCATTTTCTTAGGATTCTTCCAATGAATCTTTCTGGCATCTGCTTTATCGACGATCAACTTTATATGATCACTATTTTCAATCATTCCTAATTCCTACTCACGGAGAATTTATGGAATTAACTGCTTCCAGCTGCTGACCTATATTGTAGCTAAATGATATTGGATCTTTTTTATATGTATTCGCAGCACATTACACTTTTCTACATTGAGATTTAACTGCCATTCCCTGGCGTCAACTCGTTGCAGATCCCCCTACATTTCAGTACAATTTTCCATTATTACAACCTCTAGATATACTACAGCATCATCTGCAAAAAGCCTTAGTTAACTTCCGATGTTATCCACAAGGTCATTTATATATATATATATTGCGAATAGCGACGGTCCTACGACACTCCCCTACGGCACACCTGAAATCACTCTTACTTCATAAGATATCTCTCCATTGAGAATGACATGCTGCGTTCTGTTATCTAGGAACTCTTCAATCCAATCACACAATTGGTCTGATAGTCCATATGCTCTTATGTTGTTCATCAAACGACTGTGGGGAACTGTATCGAACGCCTTGCTCAAGTCAAGAAACACGGCATCTACCTGGGAATCCGTGTCTATGGCCCTCAGTCTCGCGGACGAATAGCGCGAGCTGGGTTTCACACGATCGTCATTTCGAAACCCATGCTCATTTCTAGTCTCCAGAATAGTCATACTCTAACATAATACGTGTTCCAAAATTTTACAACTGACACACTGAGGAAGGGAAACAATATAGACATCTGAGAGGAATTAGAAGTACGCACATTCAATGAAGTAGCTCCAGAACTGATCATCAACGTGCATATCAGTAGAGAATGGTTTCTTAGTGTTTTTGCGTGAATTTCACAACAAAAGATACCGAAAGTGATCACTTTTCGGAAGCTGGGCATATAGACCGCAACCTTTCCCTTTGCTATTACTTGTGCCTACAGTGGTTAATAAACATCGCGTTAGTCAGGTTTTTATCAATGGTACTGGAGGAAAAAGTCTTCAGTTTCCGTGTTTGACGTTGAATCAGGAAGTGCACTTCCTATGTTAAAAGGATAACATACCAGAATCACAGAAGAATTTGTCTTGATTCAGTAAGCAGAGTAGTACATAGGTAAGACAGTAAGTTTCAACGTTTAAATTTTTTTGTGTTATCTTTTTAAGATAACTGTTTTACGCTTACGTGAAATCGCACTCCCTGTGTTTCTCTGTTTTAATGTCTTGACGTGCAGTGAAAAGTTTAGCATATTCATATCCGCAATAATAAACGACAGGATGAAACAAATTTCTTTAGCCCTTATGTTTGACGAATGATCAAGGAGCGTGGCTGAAAGGCTAAACCAACAGTTTCGAGTCTTCTGCACTCACGTCCTTCCAAAACAAAATATATTTTCTATAATTTTTAACGCACTTCCTTGTATTTTGGACTACTGTAATGTGTCGTTTAATGTCCACATGTGCAGGCACGCAGCATGTACATTTCGTTATTGGTCGCAGTCTAAATTTTTTTGAACAGACCGTAATACCTAACACTTCTAACAAGACAGCAACGGATGACAGTTTTGCTTTTGAGGACATAGCTGGGACAAAATGTACCCAAGCATCCCATATTACATATTATCAGCTCAACTGAATTTTCAGCATAAACCAAGTTTCGCCTTCTCACAGCAACGCACAGACTGCATTCAATTAGTATTAGCAAATGCTGAGGCTCCTGGAATCCCTGACGATTCTTGCAACGTAGTTAACGGTGTTTTTGAGGGGAGTAGTTGTTCGGTTACGGAACTTGCAGTTGTGAATTCGGATGTAGGACCGCGAGGCTATTTCGTTGTTCATGGACCAGCTTACGCATCTGAGAGTGGGGTTAGAGGAACTGGCGTAAACGCACGTAGAAATTTGAACGTACTAAAGTGGAGACTACTGTCACTCGTGCTGCTAGTTAAGCTGAAAATGGGACATTCTTACAAGGTGAATTTATATCATGAAGGACCAACATTAAGGAGCCGTATCTTGCCAGTTGAATCAGGTACTCACGTTTCGAAGAGATGATGGACACGTTTTCTAACACTAGTCGTAGCCAACATGCTCTTGCACAACTGTGGCGAAAGATTTCTATGATACTGTGATATCGATCATGATACGTCATCTGGAGTGTCGCATACATTATTACTATGATTACCCCGATCTTTTATGTTTAAGAAGCTTTAATTATCATTACGGGGCTGCCCTCAACCATTTCACAGCAGAATCACCATTGAAGTGGATTGACTGCTATACGCCCTTGATACGGTAGTGACCAGAAGCTGTACAGCTCAAACACGAAACGTCTGCGTGCCAAGCTTTTAACCAACAGACTCTCACATCAGGCCACGGAAAATTAAGTTGCACAATGAGGGAACATTTGTATGCAAATTTTACGGTTTCTCTGATACTACCCAGCTTCAATTGAGCTTTGCTGGCTTGTGCAGTCCACGAAAGTTCGAAAAACTTCGCAGTTCATCAGTTGATGACGAGGTGTTTCCACATTGTCGTAAGACCGAAATGGAAGAATTATAAACATTACATGGAAAGCTATTTCACATCCACCAGTTTGCAGGCGTCCCATTGACTAACGCAGCAAGTTATTACGAGACGACATTCGTTTGCAGTAACCCACACAGCCACCCTGTAGTCACCATACTGGAAGTGTTTTTTCCGATTTGTTCACAGCACAGCTGACGCTTTTTTATATATATTTTTTTTGTTTTGGGGCGCAAAACTGCTATGGTCATTAGCGCCCGGTCTGTAACTTCGGAAAAGGTAAAAAACGAAAATGGAAACTAGCAGCAATGGGAACGAAACTGAAAAAATTGCAGAAACAAAGCAGAAGGAAAGCTTATAAAACCACTACAGAAAGGGGGTTGGTTGTCCCCAAAAAGAGCTTCAAATTACTGAAGTCATCTCACTGGCACCAATGAACTTGAGATTGCGATCGGCTGATCGCATGTCGTTTGCTAAAATAGAAGATATTTCAGGCGACAGCTGTAGACGGGCGCGTAACGGATTAAAATAGGGGCACTCAATCAAAAGGTGTCTTACCGTCCACAGCTGAGAGCAGTGGGGACATAGTGGGGGAGGATCGCAGCTTAAAAGATGTAGATGGCTAAAAAGGCAGTGCCCTATCCGGAGTCTAGTTAAAGTTACCTCCTCCCGATGACGCGTTCGGGAGCAAGAGGTCCAAGCACAGGGAAGACCTTTCACGTCCCGCAATTTAATATTGGGAAGTGTCGACCAATGTGCGTGCCACAGAAGTGCAACATGACATAAAACACTCCGTAGATCGGCGAGGGGAATCATGCGAATAGCAGACTGAAGAAGAGAGACTGCAGCCTTGGCCACTATATCGGCCGCCTCATTGCCACAGATACCAACATGTCCTGGGATCCAGAGGAACGCCACAGACACGCCCCCAAGTGGAGCAACTGCAGGCAGTCCTGTATACGGTGGACCAGAGGGTGGACAGGGTAGAGAGGGTAGAGAGCTTGGAGACTAATCTGCTCAGATTCTCTAAGCTCTCTCCTCATACTGTATCCGCTGATGGTGATGGATGTATTGGACAGCCTGGAGAACAGCGCAAAGCTCCGCAGTATAAACCGAACACTGGTCGGGAAGCCGAAATAGATTTGGGGTGTCGCCAACAATACAGGCACTCCCTACACCTAACGATGTTTTCGATCCATCAGTGTAAATAAATGTGGCTTCCTTCATTTGTGCACAGAGCAGAAAATGCCCGACGATAAACAAGTGAAGAGGTACCATCCTTGGGAAACTGACAAGGATCACGGAGCAAGCAGGTCCGGGGCCGGAGCCAAGGCGGTGCCGTACCCCAAGTTGTCCATGAAGTCTTAGGAAAGTGGAAGTAAAGAGAAAGCAGTAGCTGACGGAAGCGGACTCCCGGTGGTAGTAGGGTGGAAAAGCGGCCTGCATAACCTAAATCCAAGGAGCGCCGGATTAGCAAGCATGGAAGATAGATGGCTAGCATAACGACTCAGAAGGACTGCTCGCCGATTGGACAGCGGAGGTTCAGCAGTCTCAGCATGAAGGCTTTCCACAGAGCTGGTGTAAAAAGCTCCAGACACTAAACGTAATCCACAGTGGTGGATAGAGTCGAGACGCCGAAGAATAGACGGCCGAGCAGAGGAGTAGACTATGCTTCCATAGTCCAATTTCGAGCGCACTAAGGCGCGATAGAGGCGGAGAAGGACCACTTGCAGCGAGCCGAAAGACTGACAAAAAACTGTGCTGGTCCTCCTATGTTTACAAACATAAGACCCAAGAATTTAGCGACGTCCGAAAACAGAAGGTTGACAGGTCCTAGATGTAAGGAAGGTGGAAGAAACTCTGTACGACGCCAAAAATTAACACAAACTTTCTTACTGGGAGAAAGCGGAAGCCTGATTCGATGCTCCAAGAGCGGAGGCGATCGAGACATCCTTGAAGACGTCGTTCAACAAGGCTGGTCCGCTGAGAGCTGTAGTAGATCGCAAAATCATCCACTAAGAGGGGGCCGGAGACATAAGGAAGGAGACAATCCATAATCGGATTTATGGCAATGGCAAACAGTACAACACTCAGCACGGAGCCCTGGGGTACCCCGTTTTCTTGGGAGAAAGTACGGCAGGGATTAGTGTTCACCCACACTCGGAATGTGCGCTCTGCCATAAATTCGCGAAGAAAAAGGGGCAGCCAGCCTCGAAAGCTCCATAGAACAGTGTGCAGAGGATGCCTGTCCTCCAACAGGTATCGTATGCTCTCTCCAGATCAAAAAATATTGCTACTGTTTGGCGTTTCCGGAGAAAACTGTTCATGATATAACTGGAGAGAGCAACAGGATGGTCAACTGCAGAACGATGCTTTCGGAACCACATTGGGCGGGTGTTAAAAGACTGCGGGACTCCAGCCACCAAGCTAAACGGTAATTCACCATACGCTCCAAAACCTTACAGACTACTCGTGAGAGAAATGGGGCGATAGCTAGAGGGGAGATGTTTGTCCTTTTCAGGTTTCGGAACAGGAACGACGATAGCTTCCCGCCATCGTCTGGGAAAAGTACTGTCAGTCCAAAATCGGTTATAAAGGCCAAGGAGGTAACGCTGACTGGGTTGGTAAATGCAGCAACATTTGGACGTGGATACCATCCGGTCCTGCGGCGGAGGAGCGAGAAGAAGAGACCGCATGTTAGAGTTCCCACATGGAGAAAACAGTATTGTAGCTTACGCGATTTTGAGAGGAGAAAGCAAGAAGTTGCACTTCCGCTGCACGTTTCTTCGGGAGAAACGCTGGCGGGTAATTTGAAGAGCTAGAAATCTCAGCAAAGTGTTGACCCAGTTAGAAATTGCGACAAGGTCCACTAACGTATCATGCCCAACAGTGAGCCCAGAGACCGGGGAAAAACTAGGCCCGCCAGATAATCCTCGAATCCGACTCCGAACTTCCGAGGATGGAGTGAGGGTGTTAAATGAGCTAATAAACAATTTCCAGCTTGCCTTCTTGCTATCGCGGATGACACGACGGCATCGCGCTCGGAACTGCTTATAGCGGATACAGTTGGCCGAAGTAGGATGGTGGCGGAAAACGCGGAGAGCACGTCGCCGCTCACGTATTGCAATACGGCATGCCCCGTTCCACCAAGGAACTGGGGGGCGCCGGGGCAATTCGGAGGTGCGTGGTATTGAACGTTCCGCAGCTGTAAGAATAACGTCGGTAGTATGTGTGACCTCATCGTCGACGCTACGAAAGTGACGGTCATCGAATGTCGCTAGAGACGAAAAAAAGTGTCCAATCAGTTTGGGCAAACTTCCAGCGTCATCAAGGGCGAACCATTCGAAGCGGTGAGCTAGCGGAACAGTACCGACCGCAAGGTCCAAATGAGATAAATTTGTTGTGGAGGCAGACAAAAATGTGGGGACCCCAGTGTTGAGACAAACTAGATCCGCTTGGTGGAAGACGTCTAGCAATAGGGAGCCACGTGGACGAGGATGTGGAGATCCCCAAAGCGGGTGGTGGGCATTGAAGTCCCCAACCAGCAAATAGGGGGGTGGAAGCTGACCAACAAGATGAAGGAGATCAGCTCGTGCCATTGGTGTGGACGATGGAATGTATACAGTACAAAGAGAGAACGTGTACCCTGAAAGGGAAAGACGGATGGTGACAGCTTGGAAGGAAGTGTTTAAATGGATTGGGTGATAATGGAGAGTTTCATGGAGAAGAATCAGGAGTCCATGTGCTGGAGTGCCTTCAACAGAGGGGAGATCATATCGGACGGACTGAAAATAAGGGAGAACAAAGTGGTCATGGGGATGCAGCTTTGTTTCCTGAAGACAGAAGATGACTGGTGAGTAGGATCGTTAGAGGATCGACAATTCATCCCGATTGGCTCGAATGCCACAGATATTCCAATGGATAATTGACATAAGCTCTGAGCAGTCGTTGAGTTTTCTGTCCACCCTGTGACCGACAGCACGGAACGGCATTCCGCCAAAGGCAGAAGATCCTGATCCATAGGTTGTTCAGGAGCAGCTCCTGCCACCAGCGATCGGCTGGTTGATCAGCCGCCAACAATGCGCCTCGCGACACAGACGACGGCCGAGGGAGGGTACAGCCAGGTGGTGCTGTTGGTGGGACATGCCGTAGCGGGGAAGTAAAGGAACTGAGTCTCTTATTAGCCTTCTTGGAAACAGGATGTTTGGATGGAGGAGGAACTGATGGTTGTGAAGTTGGGGTACGTAAAAAATCTTCGTGAGTAGGCTCTTTTTTGGAAGTCCGGGTGACTGACTTTTGGGCTCTAGATTTAGCAGAACCCAATGAAGGGTGAGCCATAAGGTGAGCAGGTGAAAGTGGGGAGGTTGAATGGGCGATCTTTGCACTGGCCAATCTGACGCCCGCGGCACTGAAGGTGAGACCACAGGTCTGCATAGCTGCCTCCTTTGTTGGCCGAGGAGAGGCAAGGACACCGCTGTATTTACCTGTGTAGGACACAGTGGGCTTTCGACTGACGAATAACTTTCGAGCAGCTAAGGTTGACACCCTTCCTCCACTCTGATTTCCTGAATGAACCATTCGTTTTTAAAAATGGGGCAAGCTCTGGAAGAAGCAGCGTGGTCACCCATACAGTTGATATAATGAAGGGATGGAGGTGGACAAGCACCCTCATGGGCATCCTTGCCACACGTAACACATTTGGCCAGATTGGAACAGGACTGGCTGGTGTGATTGAGCTGCTGACACCGATAGCAATGCGTAGGGTTTGGGATGTAAGGGCGAACGCAAATTATCTCATAGCCCGCTTTTATGTTTGATGGGAGTTGAACTCTGTCAAATGTCAAGAAGACAGTGCGGGTTTGAACGATGTTCGTGTGAATCCCTTTCATGACTATGAACAGCCGTTACGCCCTGGTCAGACGGGTACTGTTGAATTTCCTCGTCGGACAATCTGTCGAGGGAGCGTGTATAAACGACTCCATGTGAGGAATTTGAAGTGCAGTGCGCTTCCACCCGGACAGGGAAGGTGTGGAGCAGTGAAGTACGCGGTAGTTTTTGTGCCTGGAGGGCACTGTTTCTAACAACAAGGTGCCATTCCGTAATCTGGAACAATTACAGGACCTGCAATTGCGTCGACACCTTTCTGAATAATGAAAGGGTTGACCGTGGAGAAGTCGTGACCTTCGTCAGACCGAGAAACAACAAGGAACTGTGGCAACGATGGGAGGACTGTCTGTGGCTGAGACTCATTGAACTTACGCTTGTGGGCAGACATAGTAGATGATGAGGAAACCATTGCTGAAGTATCCCCCATGATTACCGGCGTCTCCGATGGCGTGCTCCTCCCATGTGGGGGCCCTCTCTGAGGGTGACTGTCGGGAGGTCTGACCTGAGGTGTGAACAAACGGACGGCGGGACCAATCGGCACTTTCGGAAGGTATCAGCTCGGGTAATCACCCCTCCCTGGGCCTGGTATTACCAGGGGGTACGTACGTGTCCTACCTGTCTACCTGGGGCGGGGAATTACGCGTTACCCCGTCACCCCGTCACCAGCTACGCACGAAAATGCGTGGGTCGGCCTTCGGACACGCATAGGGAGGAAAAAGAGAAAGGGGGAAAACAAAGAAAGGGAAGGGAAAGGAGAGAGGTCTCAAACGCCGCAGCAGAGAAAAGGGTAAAGAGAAGAGGTCAGGAAAAGAGGACAAAGGACGGATGAAGACTTGCCAGCAGAGAAAGCGAAGAATAGACACTGTTTTACAGTTTCGAGCGTCCGTCTCTGGGCGTAGGCACAAAACATACTCCCAGAGGGGAAGAAATGGAAGGAAAGAAGCGGTGGTGACGGGGGGGGGGGGGGGGGGGGGAAGGAGGGCGAAGATGGGGGGGGGGGGGGGGGAAGAATGCAGAAAAGGAAGGTATGCAGCCCGGAAAGGAAGGAACGCCACATTTGCTCGGGGTCCCGCGCTTGCTACGCACATATCCACTGAAGAGTTGTGGACCCCTGGGGTGGTTATTTTATTGTGATGATCAATTCTCCCTATGTGGTAACAGTCTGTTGACATCCACCTAAAATCAGAAGAGCAATTTAAATTTCATGAGAAGACCCGGTCGCAATGAAAAACGCCTTTGTTTTAATGATTCCCACTCCAAATCACCTATCATGTCTGTGAGATTATCTTCCCTATTTCGTGGTAATACAAAACGAGCTGCCCTTTGTACTTTTTCGATGTGATCCGTCAGTCATCTGATGCGGATCCCAACACCGCACAGGAATACTCCAGAATAGGGCGGACAACCGTGGTGTAAGAATGTGCAACAGGTCTACTAAAGGGACTGCTGAGTGTTCTGCCAACGAATCGCAGTCTTTGGTTTGCTCTACCCACAATATTATGTGATTGTTCCAATTCAGGGTATTTGTAATTGTAATCCATAAGTATTTAGCTGAATTTACAGCCTTCAGATTTGTGCAAATTATCGCGTAATCTAAATTCAGCAGATTGTTTAGTACTCATTTGAGTAACTTGACACTTTTCTTTATTGAGGGTCAATTGCCACTTTTAGCACCATTCCAATGTTTATTCTAAATCATTTTGCAAGTCGTTTTGATCATCAGATGACGGTAAGTGACAGCATCATCTGCAAACCATCTAAGACGGCTAATCAGATTATCTACTATGTCGTTAATATACAGGGTGTTACAAAAAGGTACGGCCAAACTTTCAGGAAACATTCCTCACACACAAAGATAATATGTGATGTGGACAGGTGTCCGGAAACGCTTGATTTCGAAGTTAGAGCTCATTTTAGTTTCTTCCACCTACGCTCAATGGAGCACGTTATGATTTCATACGGGATGCTCTACCTGTGCTGCTAGAACATGTGCCTTTGCAAGTACGACAACATGTGGTTCATGCACAATGGAGCTGCTGCACATTTCAGTCCAACTGTTCGTACGCTTCTTAACAATAGATTCGGTGACCGATGGATTGGTAGAGGCGGACCAATTCCATGGCCTTCACGCTCTCCTGACCTCAACCCTCTTGACTTTCATTTATGGGGGCGTTTGAAAGCTCTTGTCTACGCAACCCCGGTACCAAATGTAGAGACTCTTCGTGCTCGTATTGTGGACGGCTGAGATACAATACGCCATTCTCCAGGGGTGCATCAGCACATCAGGGATTCCACGCGACAGAGGGTGGATGTATGTATCCTCGCTAACGGAGGACATTTTGAACATTTCGTGTAACAAAGTGTTTGAAGTCACGCTGGTGCGTTCTGTTGCTGTGTTGCCATTCCATGATTAATGTGATTTGAAGAGAAGTAATAAAATGAGCTCTAACACGGAAAGTAAGCGTTTCCGGACACATGTCCACATAACATTTTCTTTCTTTGTGTATGAGGAATGTTTCCTGAAAGTTTGGCCGCACCTTTTTGTAACACCCTGTAGATCAGGAACAACAGGGCTATAGCACTTCCTTGGGGGAACTCCTGCTATTACTTCTGTTTACTCGATGTCTTTCCGTCTATTACTACGAACTGTGGTCTTTCTGGCAGGAAATCAGGAATCCAGTCGCACAACTGAGGCGATATTCCGTAGTTTGGTTAGAAGACGTTTGTGAGGAATTGTGTCGAAAGCGTTCTGGATATCTAAAAATGTGGAATCAATTTGACATCCCTGTAGGTAACAGTCATTACTTCACGAGTATAAAGAGCTAGTTGTGTTTCACACGAGAGGTACGATACGAGAGGTACGATACGAGAGGTACGATACGAGAGGTACGATACGAGAGGTACGATACGAGAGGTACGATACGAGAGGTACGATACGAGAGGTACGATACGAGAGGTACGATACGAGAGGTACGATACGAGAGGTACGATACGAGAGGTACGATACGAGAGGTACGATACGAGAGGTACGATACGAGAGGTACGATACGAGAGGTACGATACGAGAGGTACGATACGAGAGGTACGATACGAGAGGTACGATACGAGAGGTACGATACGAGAGGTACGATACGAGAGGTACGATACGAGAGGTACGATACGAGAGGTACGATACGAGAGGTACGATACGAGAGGTACGATACGAGAGGTACGATACGAGAGGTACGATACGAGAGATACGATACGAGAGATACGATACGAGAGATACGATACGAGAGATACGATACGAGAGATACGATACGAGAGATACGATACGAGAGATACGATACGAGAGATACGATACGAGAGATACGATACGAGAGATACGATACGAGAGATACGATACGAGAGATACGATACGAGAGATACGATACGAGAGATACGATACGAGAGATACGATACGAGAGATACGATACGAGAGATACGATACGAGAGATACGATACGAGAGATACGATACGAGAGATACGATACGAGAGATACGATACGAGAGATACGATACGAGAGATACGATACGAGAGATACGATACGAGAGATACGATACGAGAGATACGATACGAGAGATACGATACGAGAGATACGATACGAGAGATACGATACGAGAGATACGATACGAGAGATACGATACGAGAGATACGATACGAGAGATACGATACGAGAGATACGATACGAGAGATACGATACGAGAGATACGATACGAGAGATACGATACGAGAGATACGATACGAGAGATACGATACGAGAGATACGATACGAGAGATACGATACGAGAGATACGATACGAGAGATACGATACGAGAGATACGATACGAGAGATACGATACGAGAGATACGATACGAGAGATACGATACGAGAGATACGATACGAGAGATACGATACGAGAGATACGATACGAGAGATACGATACGAGAGATACGATACGAGAGATACGATACGAGAGATACGATACGAGAGATACGATACGAGAGATACGATACGAGAGATACGATACGAGAGATACGATACGAGAGATACGATACGAGAGATACGATACGAGAGATACGATACGAGAGATACGATACGAGAGATACGATACGAGAGATACGATACGAGAGATACGATACGAGAGATACGATACGAGAGATACGATACGAGAGATACGATACGAGAGATACGATACGAGAGATACGATACGAGAGATACGATACGAGAGATACGATACGAGAGATACGATACGAGAGATACGATACGAGAGATACGATACGAGAGATACGATACGAGAGATACGATACGAGAGATACGATACGAGAGATACGATACGAGAGATACGATACGAGAGATACGATACGAGAGATACGATACGAGAGATACGATACGAGAGATACGATACGAGAGATACGATACGAGAGATACGATACGAGAGATACGATACGAGAGATACGATACGAGAGATACGATACGAGAGATACGATACGAGAGATACGATACGAGAGATACGATACGAGAGATACGATACGAGAGATACGATACGAGAGATACGATACGAGAGATACGATACGAGAGATACGATACGAGAGATACGATACGAGAGATACGATACGAGAGATACGATACGAGAGATACGATACGAGAGATACGATACGAGAGATACGATACGAGAGATACGATACGAGAGATACGATACGAGAGATACGATACGAGAGATACGATACGAGAGATACGATACGAGAGATACGATACGAGAGATACGATACGAGAGATACGATACGAGAGATACGATACGAGAGATACGATACGAGAGATACGATACGAGAGATACGATACGAGAGATACGATACGAGAGATACGATACGAGAGATACGATACGAGAGATACGATACGAGAGATACGATACGAGAGATACGATACGAGAGATACGATACGAGAGATACGATACGAGAGATACGATACGAGAGATACGATACGAGAGATACGATACGAGAGATACGATACGAGAGATACGATACGAGAGATACGATACGAGAGATACGATACGAGAGATACGATACGAGAGATACGATACGAGAGATACGATACGAGAGATACGATACGAGAGATACGATACGAGAGATACGATACGAGAGATACGATACGAGAGATACGATACGAGAGATACGATACGAGAGATACGATACGAGAGATACGATACGAGAGATACGATACGAGAGATACGATACGAGAGATACGATACGAGAGATACGATACGAGAGATACGATACGAGAGATACGATACGAGAGATACGATACGAGAGATACGATACGAGAGATACGATACGAGAGATACGATACGAGAGATACGATACGAGAGATACGATACGAGAGATACGATACGAGAGATACGATACGAGAGATACGATACGAGAGATACGATACGAGAGATACGATACGAGAGATACGATACGAGAGATACGATACGAGAGATACGATACGAGAGATACGATACGAGAGATACGATACGAGAGATACGATACGAGAGATACGATACGAGAGATACGATACGAGAGATACGATACGAGAGATACGATACGAGAGATACGATACGAGAGATACGATACGAGAGATACGATACGAGAGATACGATACGAGAGATACGATACGAGAGATACGATACGAGAGATACGATACGAGAGATACGATACGAGAGATACGATACGAGAGATACGATACGAGAGATACGATACGAGAGATACGATACGAGAGATACGATACGAGAGATACGATACGAGAGATACGATACGAGAGATACGATACGAGAGATACGATACGAGAGATACGATACGAGAGATACGATACGAGAGATACGATACGAGAGATACGATACGAGAGATACGATACGAGAGATACGATACGAGAGATACGATACGAGAGATACGATACGAGAGATACGATACGAGAGATACGATACGAGAGATACGATACGAGAGATACGATACGAGAGATACGATACGAGAGATACGATACGAGAGATACGATACGAGAGATACGATACGAGAGATACGATACGAGAGATACGATACGAGAGATACGATACGAGAGATACGATACGAGAGATACGATACGAGAGATACGATACGAGAGATACGATACGAGAGATACGATACGAGAGATACGATACGAGAGATACGATACGAGAGATACGATACGAGAGATACGATACGAGAGATACGATACGAGAGATACGATACGAGAGATACGATACGAGAGATACGATACGAGAGATACGATACGAGAGATACGATACGAGAGATACGATACGAGAGATACGATACGAGAGATACGATACGAGAGATACGATACGAGAGATACGATACGAGAGATACGATACGAGAGATACGATACGAGAGATACGATACGAGAGATACGATACGAGAGATACGATACGAGAGATACGATACGAGAGATACGATACGAGAGATACGATACGAGAGATACGATACGAGAGATACGATACGAGAGATACGATACGAGAGATACGATACGAGAGATACGATACGAGAGATACGATACGAGAGATACGATACGAGAGATACGATACGAGAGATACGATACGAGAGATACGATACGAGAGATACGATACGAGAGATACGATACGAGAGATACGATACGAGAGATACGATACGAGAGATACGATACGAGAGATACGATACGAGAGATACGATACGAGAGATACGATACGAGAGATACGATACGAGAGATACGATACGAGAGATACGATACGAGAGATACGATACGAGAGATACGATACGAGAGATACGATACGAGAGATACGATACGAGAGATACGATACGAGAGATACGATACGAGAGATACGATACGAGAGATACGATACGAGAGATACGATACGAGAGATACGATACGAGAGATACGATACGAGAGATACGATACGAGAGATACGATACGAGAGATACGATACGAGAGATACGATACGAGAGATACGATACGAGAGATACGATACGAGAGATACGATACGAGAGATACGATACGAGAGATACGATACGAGAGATACGATACGAGAGATACGATACGAGAGATACGATACGAGAGATACGATACGAGAGATACGATACGAGAGATACGATACGAGAGATACGATACGAGAGATACGATACGAGAGATACGATACGAGAGATACGATACGAGAGATACGATACGAGAGATACGATACGAGAGATACGATACGAGAGATACGATACGAGAGATACGATACGAGAGATACGATACGAGAGATACGATACGAGAGATACGATACGAGAGATACGATACGAGAGATACGATACGAGAGATACGATACGAGAGATACGATACGAGAGATACGATACGAGAGATACGATACGAGAGATACGATACGAGAGATACGATACGAGAGATACGATACGAGAGATACGATACGAGAGATACGATACGAGAGATACGATACGAGAGATACGATACGAGAGATACGATACGAGAGATACGATACGAGAGATACGATACGAGAGATACGATACGAGAGATACGATACGAGAGATACGATACGAGAGATACGATACGAGAGATACGATACGAGAGATACGATACGAGAGATACGATACGAGAGATACGATACGAGAGATACGATACGAGAGATACGATACGAGAGATACGATACGAGAGATACGATACGAGAGATACGATACGAGAGATACGATACGAGAGATACGATACGAGAGATACGATACGAGAGATACGATACGAGAGATACGATACGAGAGATACGATACGAGAGATACGATACGAGAGATACGATACGAGAGATACGATACGAGAGATACGATACGAGAGATACGATACGAGAGATACGATACGAGAGATACGATACGAGAGATACGATACGAGAGATACGATACGAGAGATACGATACGAGAGATACGATACGAGAGATACGATACGAGAGATACGATACGAGAGATACGATACGAGAGATACGATACGAGAGATACGATACGAGAGATACGATACGAGAGATACGATACGAGAGATACGATACGAGAGATACGATACGAGAGATACGATACGAGAGATACGATACGAGAGATACGATACGAGAGATACGATACGAGAGATACGATACGAGAGATACGATACGAGAGATACGATACGAGAGATACGATACGAGAGATACGATACGAGAGATACGATACGAGAGATACGATACGAGAGATACGATACGAGAGATACGATACGAGAGATACGATACGAGAGATACGATACGAGAGATACGATACGAGAGATACGATACGAGAGATACGATACGAGAGATACGATACGAGAGATACGATACGAGAGATACGATACGAGAGATACGATACGAGAGATACGATACGAGAGATACGATACGAGAGATACGATACGAGAGATACGATACGAGAGATACGATACGAGAGATACGATACGAGAGATACGATACGAGAGATACGATACGAGAGATACGATACGAGAGATACGATACGAGAGATACGATACGAGAGATACGATACGAGAGATACGATACGAGAGATACGATACGAGAGATACGATACGAGAGATACGATACGAGAGATACGATACGAGAGATACGATACGAGAGATACGATACGAGAGATACGATACGAGAGATACGATACGAGAGATACGATACGAGAGATACGATACGAGAGATACGATACGAGAGATACGATACGAGAGATACGATACGAGAGATACGATACGAGAGATACGATACGAGAGATACGATACGAGAGATACGATACGAGAGATACGATACGAGAGATACGATACGAGAGATACGATACGAGAGATACGATACGAGAGATACGATACGAGAGATACGATACGAGAGATACGATACGAGAGATACGATACGAGAGATACGATACGAGAGATACGATACGAGAGATACGATACGAGAGATACGATACGAGAGATACGATACGAGAGATACGATACGAGAGATACGATACGAGAGATACGATACGAGAGATACGATACGAGAGATACGATACGAGAGATACGATACGAGAGATACGATACGAGAGATACGATACGAGAGATACGATACGAGAGATACGATACGAGAGATACGATACGAGAGATACGATACGAGAGATACGATACGAGAGATACGATACGAGAGATACGATACGAGAGATACGATACGAGAGATACGATACGAGAGATACGATACGAGAGATACGATACGAGAGATACGATACGAGAGATACGATACGAGAGATACGATACGAGAGATACGATACGAGAGATACGATACGAGAGATACGATACGAGAGATACGATACGAGAGATACGATACGAGAGATACGATACGAGAGATACGATACGAGAGATACGATACGAGAGATACGATACGAGAGATACGATACGAGAGATACGATACGAGAGATACGATACGAGAGATACGATACGAGAGATACGATACGAGAGATACGATACGAGAGATACGATACGAGAGATACGATACGAGAGATACGATACGAGAGATACGATACGAGAGATACGATACGAGAGATACGATACGAGAGATACGATACGAGAGATACGATACGAGAGATACGATACGAGAGATACGATACGAGAGATACGATACGAGAGATACGATACGAGAGATACGATACGAGAGATACGATACGAGAGATACGATACGAGAGATACGATACGAGAGATACGATACGAGAGATACGATACGAGAGATACGATACGAGAGATACGATACGAGAGATACGATACGAGAGATACGATACGAGAGATACGATACGAGAGATACGATACGAGAGATACGATACGAGAGATACGATACGAGAGATACGATACGAGAGATACGATACGAGAGATACGATACGAGAGATACGATACGAGAGATACGATACGAGAGATACGATACGAGAGATACGATACGAGAGATACGATACGAGAGATACGATACGAGAGATACGATACGAGAGATACGATACGAGAGATACGATACGAGAGATACGATACGAGAGATACGATACGAGAGATACGATACGAGAGATACGATACGAGAGATACGATACGAGAGATACGATACGAGAGATACGATACGAGAGATACGATACGAGAGATACGATACGAGAGATACGATACGAGAGATACGATACGAGAGATACGATACGAGAGATACGATACGAGAGATACGATACGAGAGATACGATACGAGAGATACGATACGAGAGATACGATACGAGAGATACGATACGAGAGATACGATACGAGAGATACGATACGAGAGATACGATACGAGAGATACGATACGAGAGATACGATACGAGAGATACGATACGAGAGATACGATACGAGAGATACGATACGAGAGATACGATACGAGAGATACGATACGAGAGATACGATACGAGAGATACGATACGAGAGATACGATACGAGAGATACGATACGAGAGATACGATACGAGAGATACGATACGAGAGATACGATACGAGAGATACGATACGAGAGATACGATACGAGAGATACGATACGAGAGATACGATACGAGAGATACGATACGAGAGATACGATACGAGAGATACGATACGAGAGATACGATACGAGAGATACGATACGAGAGATACGATACGAGAGATACGATACGAGAGATACGATACGAGAGATACGATACGAGAGATACGATACGAGAGATACGATACGAGAGATACGATACGAGAGATACGATACGAGAGATACGATACGAGAGATACGATACGAGAGATACGATACGAGAGATACGATACGAGAGATACGATACGAGAGATACGATACGAGAGATACGATACGAGAGATACGATACGAGAGATACGATACGAGAGATACGATACGAGAGATACGATACGAGAGATACGATACGAGAGATACGATACGAGAGATACGATACGAGAGATACGATACGAGAGATACGATACGAGAGATACGATACGAGAGATACGATACGAGAGATACGATACGAGAGATACGATACGAGAGATACGATACGAGAGATACGATACGAGAGATACGATACGAGAGATACGATACGAGAGATACGATACGAGAGATACGATACGAGAGATACGATACGAGAGATACGATACGAGAGATACGATACGAGAGATACGATACGAGAGATACGATACGAGAGATACGATACGAGAGATACGATACGAGAGATACGATACGAGAGATACGATACGAGAGATACGATACGAGAGATACGATACGAGAGATACGATACGAGAGATACGATACGAGAGATACGATACGAGAGATACGATACGAGAGATACGATACGAGAGATACGATACGAGAGATACGATACGAGAGATACGATACGAGAGATACGATACGAGAGATACGATACGAGAGATACGATACGAGAGATACGATACGAGAGATACGATACGAGAGATACGATACGAGAGATACGATACGAGAGATACGATACGAGAGATACGATACGAGAGATACGATACGAGAGATACGATACGAGAGATACGATACGAGAGATACGATACGAGAGATACGATACGAGAGATACGATACGAGAGATACGATACGAGAGATACGATACGAGAGATACGATACGAGAGATACGATACGAGAGATACGATACGAGAGATACGATACGAGAGATACGATACGAGAGATACGATACGAGAGATACGATACGAGAGATACGATACGAGAGATACGATACGAGAGATACGATACGAGAGATACGATACGAGAGATACGATACGAGAGATACGATACGAGAGATACGATACGAGAGATACGATACGAGAGATACGATACGAGAGATACGATACGAGAGATACGATACGAGAGATACGATACGAGAGATACGATACGAGAGATACGATACGAGAGATACGATACGAGAGATACGATACGAGAGATACGATACGAGAGATACGATACGAGAGATACGATACGAGAGATACGATACGAGAGATACGATACGAGAGATACGATACGAGAGATACGATACGAGAGATACGATACGAGAGATACGATACGAGAGATACGATACGAGAGATACGATACGAGAGATACGATACGAGAGATACGATACGAGAGATACGATACGAGAGATACGATACGAGAGATACGATACGAGAGATACGATACGAGAGATACGATACGAGAGATACGATACGAGAGATACGATACGAGAGATACGATACGAGAGATACGATACGAGAGATACGATACGAGAGATACGATACGAGAGATACGATACGAGAGATACGATACGAGAGATACGATACGAGAGATACGATACGAGAGATACGATACGAGAGATACGATACGAGAGATACGATACGAGAGATACGATACGAGAGATACGATACGAGAGATACGATACGAGAGATACGATACGAGAGATACGATACGAGAGATACGATACGAGAGATACGATACGAGAGATACGATACGAGAGATACGATACGAGAGATACGATACGAGAGATACGATACGAGAGATACGATACGAGAGATACGATACGAGAGATACGATACGAGAGATACGATACGAGAGATACGATACGAGAGATACGATACGAGAGATACGATACGAGAGATACGATACGAGAGATACGATACGAGAGATACGATACGAGAGATACGATACGAGAGATACGATACGAGAGATACGATACGAGAGATACGATACGAGAGATACGATACGAGAGATACGATACGAGAGATACGATACGAGAGATACGATACGAGAGATACGATACGAGAGATACGATACGAGAGATACGATACGAGAGATACGATACGAGAGATACGATACGAGAGATACGATACGAGAGATACGATACGAGAGATACGATACGAGAGATACGATACGAGAGATACGATACGAGAGATACGATACGAGAGATACGATACGAGAGATACGATACGAGAGATACGATACGAGAGATACGATACGAGAGATACGATACGAGAGATACGATACGAGAGATACGATACGAGAGATACGATACGAGAGATACGATACGAGAGATACGATACGAGAGATACGATACGAGAGATACGATACGAGAGATACGATACGAGAGATACGATACGAGAGATACGATACGAGAGATACGATACGAGAGATACGATACGAGAGATACGATACGAGAGATACGATACGAGAGATACGATACGAGAGATACGATACGAGAGATACGATACGAGAGATACGATACGAGAGATACGATACGAGAGATACGATACGAGAGATACGATACGAGAGATACGATACGAGAGATACGATACGAGAGATACGATACGAGAGATACGATACGAGAGATACGATACGAGAGATACGATACGAGAGATACGATACGAGAGATACGATACGAGAGATACGATACGAGAGATACGATACGAGAGATACGATACGAGAGATACGATACGAGAGATACGATACGAGAGATACGATACGAGAGATACGATACGAGAGATACGATACGAGAGATACGATACGAGAGATACGATACGAGAGATACGATACGAGAGATACGATACGAGAGATACGATACGAGAGATACGATACGAGAGATACGATACGAGAGATACGATACGAGAGATACGATACGAGAGATACGATACGAGAGATACGATACGAGAGATACGATACGAGAGATACGATACGAGAGATACGATACGAGAGATACGATACGAGAGATACGATACGAGAGATACGATACGAGAGATACGATACGAGAGATACGATACGAGAGATACGATACGAGAGATACGATACGAGAGATACGATACGAGAGATACGATACGAGAGATACGATACGAGAGATACGATACGAGAGATACGATACGAGAGATACGATACGAGAGATACGATACGAGAGATACGATACGAGAGATACGATACGAGAGATACGATACGAGAGATACGATACGAGAGATACGATACGAGAGATACGATACGAGAGATACGATACGAGAGATACGATACGAGAGATACGATACGAGAGATACGATACGAGAGATACGATACGAGAGATACGATACGAGAGATACGATACGAGAGATACGATACGAGAGATACGATACGAGAGATACGATACG
This sequence comes from Schistocerca piceifrons, assembly GCF_021461385.2. Taxonomy (NCBI): domain Eukaryota; kingdom Metazoa; phylum Arthropoda; class Insecta; order Orthoptera; family Acrididae; genus Schistocerca; species Schistocerca piceifrons. The sequence continues at coordinate 1,032,883,774 of NC_060139.1, forward strand.
AGAGATACGATACGAGAGATACGATACGAGAGATACGATACGAGAGATACGATACGAGAGATACGATACGAGAGATACGATACGAGAGATACGATACGAGAGATACGATACGAGAGATACGATACGAGAGATACGATACGAGAGATACGATACGAGAGATACGATACGAGAGATACGATACGAGAGATACGATACGAGAGATACGATACGAGAGATACGATACGAGAGATACGATACGAGAGATACGATACGAGAGATACGATACGAGAGATACGATACGAGAGATACGATACGAGAGATACGATACGAGAGATACGATACGAGAGATACGATACGAGAGATACGATACGAGAGATACGATACGAGAGATACGATACGAGAGATACGATACGAGAGATACGATACGAGAGATACGATACGAGAGATACGATACGAGAGATACGATACGAGAGATACGATACGAGAGATACGATACGAGAGATACGATACGAGAGATACGATACGAGAGATACGATACGAGAGATACGATACGAGAGATACGATACGAGAGATACGATACGAGAGATACGATACGAGAGATACGATACGAGAGATACGATACGAGAGATACGATACGAGAGATACGATACGAGAGATACGATACGAGAGATACGATACGAGAGATACGATACGAGAGATACGATACGAGAGATACGATACGAGAGATACGATACGAGAGATACGATACGAGAGATACGATACGAGAGATACGATACGAGAGATACGATACGAGAGATACGATACGAGAGATACGATACGAGAGATACGATACGAGAGATACGATACGAGAGATACGATACGAGAGATACGATACGAGAGATACGATACGAGAGATACGATACGAGAGATACGATACGAGAGATACGATACGAGAGATACGATACGAGAGATACGATACGAGAGATACGATACGAGAGATACGATACGAGAGATACGATACGAGAGATACGATACGAGAGATACGATACGAGAGATACGATACGAGAGATACGATACGAGAGATACGATACGAGAGATACGATACGAGAGATACGATACGAGAGATACGATACGAGAGATACGATACGAGAGATACGATACGAGAGATACGATACGAGAGATACGATACGAGAGATACGATACGAGAGATACGATACGAGAGATACGATACGAGAGATACGATACGAGAGATACGATACGAGAGATACGATACGAGAGATACGATACGAGAGATACGATACGAGAGATACGATACGAGAGATACGATACGAGAGATACGATACGAGAGATACGATACGAGAGATACGATACGAGAGATACGATACGAGAGATACGATACGAGAGATACGATACGAGAGATACGATACGAGAGATACGATACGAGAGATACGATACGAGAGATACGATACGAGAGATACGATACGAGAGATACGATACGAGAGATACGATACGAGAGATACGATACGAGAGATACGATACGAGAGATACGATACGAGAGATACGATACGAGAGATACGATACGAGAGATACGATACGAGAGATACGATACGAGAGATACGATACGAGAGATACGATACGAGAGATACGATACGAGAGATACGATACGAGAGATACGATACGAGAGATACGATACGAGAGATACGATACGAGAGATACGATACGAGAGATACGATACGAGAGATACGATACGAGAGATACGATACGAGAGATACGATACGAGAGATACGATACGAGAGATACGATACGAGAGATACGATACGAGAGATACGATACGAGAGATACGATACGAGAGATACGATACGAGAGATACGATACGAGAGATACGATACGAGAGATACGATACGAGAGATACGATACGAGAGATACGATACGAGAGATACGATACGAGAGATACGATACGAGAGATACGATACGAGAGATACGATACGAGAGATACGATACGAGAGATACGATACGAGAGATACGATACGAGAGATACGATACGAGAGATACGATACGAGAGATACGATACGAGAGATACGATACGAGAGATACGATACGAGAGATACGATACGAGAGATACGATACGAGAGATACGATACGAGAGATACGATACGAGAGATACGATACGAGAGATACGATACGAGAGATACGATACGAGAGATACGATACGAGAGATACGATACGAGAGATACGATACGAGAGATACGATACGAGAGATACGATACGAGAGATACGATACGAGAGATACGATACGAGAGATACGATACGAGAGATACGATACGAGAGATACGATACGAGAGATACGATACGAGAGATACGATACGAGAGATACGATACGAGAGATACGATACGAGAGATACGATACGAGAGATACGATACGAGAGATACGATACGAGAGATACGATACGAGAGATACGATACGAGAGATACGATACGAGAGATACGATACGAGAGATACGATACGAGAGATACGATACGAGAGATACGATACGAGAGATACGATACGAGAGATACGATACGAGAGATACGATACGAGAGATACGATACGAGAGATACGATACGAGAGATACGATACGAGAGATACGATACGAGAGATACGATACGAGAGATACGATACGAGAGATACGATACGAGAGATACGATACGAGAGATACGATACGAGAGATACGATACGAGAGATACGATACGAGAGATACGATACGAGAGATACGATACGAGAGATACGATACGAGAGATACGATACGAGAGATACGATACGAGAGATACGATACGAGAGATACGATACGAGAGATACGATACGAGAGATACGATACGAGAGATACGATACGAGAGATACGATACGAGAGATACGATACGAGAGATACGATACGAGAGATACGATACGAGAGATACGATACGAGAGATACGATACGAGAGATACGATACGAGAGATACGATACGAGAGATACGATACGAGAGATACGATACGAGAGATACGATACGAGAGATACGATACGAGAGATACGATACGAGAGATACGATACGAGAGATACGATACGAGAGATACGATACGAGAGATACGATACGAGAGATACGATACGAGAGATACGATACGAGAGATACGATACGAGAGATACGATACGAGAGATACGATACGAGAGATACGATACGAGAGATACGATACGAGAGATACGATACGAGAGATACGATACGAGAGATACGATACGAGAGATACGATACGAGAGATACGATACGAGAGATACGATACGAGAGATACGATACGAGAGATACGATACGAGAGATACGATACGAGAGATACGATACGAGAGATACGATACGAGAGATACGATACGAGAGATACGATACGAGAGATACGATACGAGAGATACGATACGAGAGATACGATACGAGAGATACGATACGAGAGATACGATACGAGAGATACGATACGAGAGATACGATACGAGAGATACGATACGAGAGATACGATACGAGAGATACGATACGAGAGATACGATACGAGAGATACGATACGAGAGATACGATACGAGAGATACGATACGAGAGATACGATACGAGAGATACGATACGAGAGATACGATACGAGAGATACGATACGAGAGATACGATACGAGAGATACGATACGAGAGATACGATACGAGAGATACGATACGAGAGATACGATACGAGAGATACGATACGAGAGATACGATACGAGAGATACGATACGAGAGATACGATACGAGAGATACGATACGAGAGATACGATACGAGAGATACGATACGAGAGATACGATACGAGAGATACGATACGAGAGATACGATACGAGAGATACGATACGAGAGATACGATACGAGAGATACGATACGAGAGATACGATACGAGAGATACGATACGAGAGATACGATACGAGAGATACGATACGAGAGATACGATACGAGAGATACGATACGAGAGATACGATACGAGAGATACGATACGAGAGATACGATACGAGAGATACGATACGAGAGATACGATACGAGAGATACGATACGAGAGATACGATACGAGAGATACGATACGAGAGATACGATACGAGAGATACGATACGAGAGATACGATACGAGAGATACGATACGAGAGATACGATACGAGAGATACGATACGAGAGATACGATACGAGAGATACGATACGAGAGATACGATACGAGAGATACGATACGAGAGATACGATACGAGAGATACGATACGAGAGATACGATACGAGAGATACGATACGAGAGATACGATACGAGAGATACGATACGAGAGATACGATACGAGAGATACGATACGAGAGATACGATACGAGAGATACGATACGAGAGATACGATACGAGAGATACGATACGAGAGATACGATACGAGAGATACGATACGAGAGATACGATACGAGAGATACGATACGAGAGATACGATACGAGAGATACGATACGAGAGATACGATACGAGAGATACGATACGAGAGATACGATACGAGAGATACGATACGAGAGATACGATACGAGAGATACGATACGAGAGATACGATACGAGAGATACGATACGAGAGATACGATACGAGAGATACGATACGAGAGATACGATACGAGAGATACGATACGAGAGATACGATACGAGAGATACGATACGAGAGATACGATACGAGAGATACGATACGAGAGATACGATACGAGAGATACGATACGAGAGATACGATACGAGAGATACGATACGAGAGATACGATACGAGAGATACGATACGAGAGATACGATACGAGAGATACGATACGAGAGATACGATACGAGAGATACGATACGAGAGATACGATACGAGAGATACGATACGAGAGATACGATACGAGAGATACGATACGAGAGATACGATACGAGAGATACGATACGAGAGATACGATACGAGAGATACGATACGAGAGATACGATACGAGAGATACGATACGAGAGATACGATACGAGAGATACGATACGAGAGATACGATACGAGAGATACGATACGAGAGATACGATACGAGAGATACGATACGAGAGATACGATACGAGAGATACGATACGAGAGATACGATACGAGAGATACGATACGAGAGATACGATACGAGAGATACGATACGAGAGATACGATACGAGAGATACGATACGAGAGATACGATACGAGAGATACGATACGAGAGATACGATACGAGAGATACGATACGAGAGATACGATACGAGAGATACGATACGAGAGATACGATACGAGAGATACGATACGAGAGATACGATACGAGAGATACGATACGAGAGATACGATACGAGAGATACGATACGAGAGATACGATACGAGAGATACGATACGAGAGATACGATACGAGAGATACGATACGAGAGATACGATACGAGAGATACGATACGAGAGATACGATACGAGAGATACGATACGAGAGATACGATACGAGAGATACGATACGAGAGATACGATACGAGAGATACGATACGAGAGATACGATACGAGAGATACGATACGAGAGATACGATACGAGAGATACGATACGAGAGATACGATACGAGAGATACGATACGAGAGATACGATACGAGAGATACGATACGAGAGATACGATACGAGAGATACGATACGAGAGATACGATACGAGAGATACGATACGAGAGATACGATACGAGAGATACGATACGAGAGATACGATACGAGAGATACGATACGAGAGATACGATACGAGAGATACGATACGAGAGATACGATACGAGAGATACGATACGAGAGATACGATACGAGAGATACGATACGAGAGATACGATACGAGAGATACGATACGAGAGATACGATACGAGAGATACGATACGAGAGATACGATACGAGAGATACGATACGAGAGATACGATACGAGAGATACGATACGAGAGATACGATACGAGAGATACGATACGAGAGATACGATACGAGAGATACGATACGAGAGATACGATACGAGAGATACGATACGAGAGATACGATACGAGAGATACGATACGAGAGATACGATACGAGAGATACGATACGAGAGATACGATACGAGAGATACGATACGAGAGATACGATACGAGAGATACGATACGAGAGATACGATACGAGAGATACGATACGAGAGATACGATACGAGAGATACGATACGAGAGATACGATACGAGAGATACGATACGAGAGATACGATACGAGAGATACGATACGAGAGATACGATACGAGAGATACGATACGAGAGATACGATACGAGAGATACGATACGAGAGATACGATACGAGAGATACGATACGAGAGATACGATACGAGAGATACGATACGAGAGATACGATACGAGAGATACGATACGAGAGATACGATACGAGAGATACGATACGAGAGATACGATACGAGAGATACGATACGAGAGATACGATACGAGAGATACGATACGAGAGATACGATACGAGAGATACGATACGAGAGATACGATACGAGAGATACGATACGAGAGATACGATACGAGAGATACGATACGAGAGATACGATACGAGAGATACGATACGAGAGATACGATACGAGAGATACGATACGAGAGATACGATACGAGAGATACGATACGAGAGATACGATACGAGAGATACGATACGAGAGATACGATACGAGAGATACGATACGAGAGATACGATACGAGAGATACGATACGAGAGATACGATACGAGAGATACGATACGAGAGATACGATACGAGAGATACGATACGAGAGATACGATACGAGAGATACGATACGAGAGATACGATACGAGAGATACGATACGAGAGATACGATACGAGAGATACGATACGAGAGATACGATACGAGAGATACGATACGAGAGATACGATACGAGAGATACGATACGAGAGATACGATACGAGAGATACGATACGAGAGATACGATACGAGAGATACGATACGAGAGATACGATACGAGAGATACGATACGAGAGATACGATACGAGAGATACGATACGAGAGATACGATACGAGAGATACGATACGAGAGATACGATACGAGAGATACGATACGAGAGATACGATACGAGAGATACGATACGAGAGATACGATACGAGAGATACGATACGAGAGATACGATACGAGAGATACGATACGAGAGATACGATACGAGAGATACGATACGAGAGATACGATACGAGAGATACGATACGAGAGATACGATACGAGAGATACGATACGAGAGATACGATACGAGAGATACGATACGAGAGATACGATACGAGAGATACGATACGAGAGATACGATACGAGAGATACGATACGAGAGATACGATACGAGAGATACGATACGAGAGATACGATACGAGAGATACGATACGAGAGATACGATACGAGAGATACGATACGAGAGATACGATACGAGAGATACGATACGAGAGATACGATACGAGAGATACGATACGAGAGATACGATACGAGAGATACGATACGAGAGATACGATACGAGAGATACGATACGAGAGATACGATACGAGAGATACGATACGAGAGATACGATACGAGAGATACGATACGAGAGATACGATACGAGAGATACGATACGAGAGATACGATACGAGAGATACGATACGAGAGATACGATACGAGAGATACGATACGAGAGATACGATACGAGAGATACGATACGAGAGATACGATACGAGAGATACGATACGAGAGATACGATACGAGAGATACGATACGAGAGATACGATACGAGAGATACGATACGAGAGATACGATACGAGAGATACGATACGAGAGATACGATACGAGAGATACGATACGAGAGATACGATACGAGAGATACGATACGAGAGATACGATACGAGAGATACGATACGAGAGATACGATACGAGAGATACGATACGAGAGATACGATACGAGAGATACGATACGAGAGATACGATACGAGAGATACGATACGAGAGATACGATACGAGAGATACGATACGAGAGATACGATACGAGAGATACGATACGAGAGATACGATACGAGAGATACGATACGAGAGATACGATACGAGAGATACGATACGAGAGATACGATACGAGAGATACGATACGAGAGATACGATACGAGAGATACGATACGAGAGATACGATACGAGAGATACGATACGAGAGATACGATACGAGAGATACGATACGAGAGATACGATACGAGAGATACGATACGAGAGATACGATACGAGAGATACGATACGAGAGATACGATACGAGAGATACGATACGAGAGATACGATACGAGAGATACGATACGAGAGATACGATACGAGAGATACGATACGAGAGATACGATACGAGAGATACGATACGAGAGATACGATACGAGAGATACGATACGAGAGATACGATACGAGAGATACGATACGAGAGATACGATACGAGAGATACGATACGAGAGATACGATACGAGAGATACGATACGAGAGATACGATACGAGAGATACGATACGAGAGATACGATACGAGAGATACGATACGAGAGATACGATACGAGAGATACGATACGAGAGATACGATACGAGAGATACGATACGAGAGATACGATACGAGAGATACGATACGAGAGATACGAGAGATACGATACGAGAGATACGATACGAGAGATACGATACGAGAGATACGATACGAGAGATACGATACGAGAGATACGATACGAGAGATACGATACGAGAGATACGATACGAGAGATACGATACGAGAGATACGATACGAGAGATACGATACGAGAGATACGATACGAGAGATACGATACGAGAGATACGATACGAGAGATACGATACGAGAGATACGATACGAGAGATACGATACGAGAGATACGATACGAGAGATACGATACGAGAGATACGATACGAGAGATACGATACGAGAGATACGATACGAGAGATACGATACGAGAGATACGATACGAGAGATACGATACGAGAGATACGATACGAGAGATACGATACGAGAGATACGATACGAGAGATACGATACGAGAGATACGATACGAGAGATACGATACGAGAGATACGATACGAGAGATACGATACGAGAGATACGATACGAGAGATACGATACGAGAGATACGATACGAGAGATACGATACGAGAGATACGATACGAGAGATACGATACGAGAGATACGATACGAGAGATACGATACGAGAGATACGATACGAGAGATACGATACGAGAGATACGATACGAGAGATACGATACGAGAGATACGATACGAGAGATACGATACGAGAGATACGATACGAGAGATACGATACGAGAGATACGATACGAGAGATACGATACGAGAGATACGATACGAGAGATACGATACGAGAGATACGATACGAGAGATACGATACGAGAGATACGATACGAGAGATACGATACGAGAGATACGATACGAGAGATACGATACGAGAGATACGATACGAGAGATACGATACGAGAGATACGATACGAGAGATACGATACGAGAGATACGATACGAGAGATACGATACGAGAGATACGATACGAGAGATACGATACGAGAGATACGATACGAGAGATACGATACGAGAGATACGATACGAGAGATACGATACGAGAGATACGATACGAGAGATACGATACGAGAGATACGATACGAGAGATACGATACGAGAGATACGATACGAGAGATACGATACGAGAGATACGATACGAGAGATACGATACGAGAGATACGATACGAGAGATACGATACGAGAGATACGATACGAGAGATACGATACGAGAGATACGATACGAGAGATACGATACGAGAGATACGATACGAGAGATACGATACGAGAGATACGATACGAGAGATACGATACGAGAGATACGATACGAGAGATACGATACGAGAGATACGATACGAGAGATACGATACGAGAGATACGATACGAGAGATACGATACGAGAGATACGATACGAGAGATACGATACGAGAGATACGATACGAGAGATACGATACGAGAGATACGATACGAGAGATACGATACGAGAGATACGATACGAGAGATACGATACGAGAGATACGATACGAGAGATACGATACGAGAGATACGATACGAGAGATACGATACGAGAGATACGATACGAGAGATACGATACGAGAGATACGATACGAGAGATACGATACGAGAGATACGATACGAGAGATACGATACGAGAGATACGATACGAGAGATACGATACGAGAGATACGATACGAGAGATACGATACGAGAGATACGATACGAGAGATACGATACGAGAGATACGATACGAGAGATACGATACGAGAGATACGATACGAGAGATACGATACGAGAGATACGATACGAGAGATACGATACGAGAGATACGATACGAGAGATACGATACGAGAGATACGATACGAGAGATACGATACGAGAGATACGATACGAGAGATACGATACGAGAGATACGATACGAGAGATACGATACGAGAGATACGATACGAGAGATACGATACGAGAGATACGATACGAGAGATACGATACGAGAGATACGATACGAGAGATACGATACGAGAGATACGATACGAGAGATACGATACGAGAGATACGATACGAGAGATACGATACGAGAGATACGATACGAGAGATACGATACGAGAGATACGATACGAGAGATACGATACGAGAGATACGATACGAGAGATACGATACGAGAGATACGATACGAGAGATACGATACGAGAGATACGATACGAGAGATACGATACGAGAGATACGATACGAGAGATACGATACGAGAGATACGATACGAGAGATACGATACGAGAGATACGATACGAGAGATACGATACGAGAGATACGATACGAGAGATACGATACGAGAGATACGATACGAGAGATACGATACGAGAGATACGATACGAGAGATACGATACGAGAGATACGATACGAGAGATACGATACGAGAGATACGATACGAGAGATACGATACGAGAGATACGATACGAGAGATACGATACGAGAGATACGATACGAGAGATACGATACGAGAGATACGATACGAGAGATACGATACGAGAGATACGATACGAGAGATACGATACGAGAGATACGATACGAGAGATACGATACGAGAGATACGATACGAGAGATACGATACGAGAGATACGATACGAGAGATACGATACGAGAGATACGATACGAGAGATACGATACGAGAGATACGATACGAGAGATACGATACGAGAGATACGATACGAGAGATACGATACGAGAGATACGATACGAGAGATACGATACGAGAGATACGATACGAGAGATACGATACGAGAGATACGATACGAGAGATACGATACGAGAGATACGATACGAGAGATACGATACGAGAGATACGATACGAGAGATACGATACGAGAGATACGATACGAGAGATACGATACGAGAGATACGATACGAGAGATACGATACGAGAGATACGATACGAGAGATACGATACGAGAGATACGATACGAGAGATACGATACGAGAGATACGATACGAGAGATACGATACGAGAGATACGATACGAGAGATACGATACGAGAGATACGATACGAGAGATACGATACGAGAGATACGATACGAGAGATACGATACGAGAGATACGATACGAGAGATACGATACGAGAGATACGATACGAGAGATACGATACGAGAGATACGATACGAGAGATACGATACGAGAGATACGATACGAGAGATACGATACGAGAGATACGATACGAGAGATACGATACGAGAGATACGATACGAGAGATACGATACGAGAGATACGATACGAGAGATACGATACGAGAGATACGATACGAGAGATACGATACGAGAGATACGATACGAGAGATACGATACGAGAGATACGATACGAGAGATACGATACGAGAGATACGATACGAGAGATACGATACGAGAGATACGATACGAGAGATACGATACGAGAGATACGATACGAGAGATACGATACGAGAGATACGATACGAGAGATACGATACGAGAGATACGATACGAGAGATACGATACGAGAGATACGATACGAGAGATACGATACGAGAGATACGATACGAGAGATACGATACGAGAGATACGATACGAGAGATACGATACGAGAGATACGATACGAGAGATACGATACGAGAGATACGATACGAGAGATACGATACGAGAGATACGATACGAGAGATACGATACGAGAGATACGATACGAGAGATACGATACGAGAGATACGATACGAGAGATACGATACGAGAGATACGATACGAGAGATACGATACGAGAGATACGATACGAGAGATACGATACGAGAGATACGATACGAGAGATACGATACGAGAGATACGATACGAGAGATACGATACGAGAGATACGATACGAGAGATACGATACGAGAGATACGATACGAGAGATACGATACGAGAGATACGATACGAGAGATACGATACGAGAGATACGATACGAGAGATACGATACGAGAGATACGATACGAGAGATACGATACGAGAGATACGATACGAGAGATACGATACGAGAGATACGATACGAGAGATACGATACGAGAGATACGATACGAGAGATACGATACGAGAGATACGATACGAGAGATACGATACGAGAGATACGATACGAGAGATACGATACGAGAGATACGATACGAGAGATACGATACGAGAGATACGATACGAGAGATACGATACGAGAGATACGATACGAGAGATACGATACGAGAGATACGATACGAGAGATACGATACGAGAGATACGATACGAGAGATACGATACGAGAGATACGATACGAGAGATACGATACGAGAGATACGATACGAGAGATACGATACGAGAGATACGATACGAGAGATACGATACGAGAGATACGATACGAGAGATACGATACGAGAGATACGATACGAGAGATACGATACGAGAGATACGATACGAGAGATACGATACGAGAGATACGATACGAGAGATACGATACGAGAGATACGATACGAGAGATACGATACGAGAGATACGATACGAGAGATACGATACGAGAGATACGATACGAGAGATACGATACGAGAGATACGATACGAGAGATACGATACGAGAGATACGATACGAGAGATACGATACGAGAGATACGATACGAGAGATACGATACGAGAGATACGATACGAGAGATACGATACGAGAGATACGATACGAGAGATACGATACGAGAGATACGATACGAGAGATACGATACGAGAGATACGATACGAGAGATACGATACGAGAGATACGATACGAGAGATACGATACGAGAGATACGATACGAGAGATACGATACGAGAGATACGATACGAGAGATACGATACGAGAGATACGATACGAGAGATACGATACGAGAGATACGATACGAGAGATACGATACGAGAGATACGATACGAGAGATACGATACGAGAGATACGATACGAGAGATACGATACGAGAGATACGATACGAGAGATACGATACGAGAGATACGATACGAGAGATACGATACGAGAGATACGATACGAGAGATACGATACGAGAGATACGATACGAGAGATACGATACGAGAGATACGATACGAGAGATACGATACGAGAGATACGATACGAGAGATACGATACGAGAGATACGATACGAGAGATACGATACGAGAGATACGATACGAGAGATACGATACGAGAGATACGATACGAGAGATACGATACGAGAGATACGATACGAGAGATACGATACGAGAGATACGATACGAGAGATACGATACGAGAGATACGATACGAGAGATACGATACGAGAGATACGATACGAGAGATACGATACGAGAGATACGATACGAGAGATACGATACGAGAGATACGATACGAGAGATACGATACGAGAGATACGATACGAGAGATACGATACGAGAGATACGATACGAGAGATACGATACGAGAGATACGATACGAGAGATACGATACGAGAGATACGATACGAGAGATACGATACGAGAGATACGATACGAGAGATACGATACGAGAGATACGATACGAGAGATACGATACGAGAGATACGATACGAGAGATACGATACGAGAGATACGATACGAGAGATACGATACGAGAGATACGATACGAGAGATACGATACGAGAGATACGATACGAGAGATACGATACGAGAGATACGATACGAGAGATACGATACGAGAGATACGATACGAGAGATACGATACGAGAGATACGATACGAGAGATACGATACGAGAGATACGATACGAGAGATACGATACGAGAGATACGATACGAGAGATACGATACGAGAGATACGATACGAGAGATACGATACGAGAGATACGATACGAGAGATACGATACGAGAGATACGATACGAGAGATACGATACGAGAGATACGATACGAGAGATACGATACGAGAGATACGATACGAGAGATACGATACGAGAGATACGATACGAGAGATACGATACGAGAGATACGATACGAGAGATACGATACGAGAGATACGATACGAGAGATACGATACGAGAGATACGATACGAGAGATACGATACGAGAGATACGATACGAGAGATACGATACGAGAGATACGATACGAGAGATACGATACGAGAGATACGATACGAGAGATACGATACGAGAGATACGATACGAGAGATACGATACGAGAGATACGATACGAGAGATACGATACGAGAGATACGATACGAGAGATACGATACGAGAGATACGATACGAGAGATACGATACGAGAGATACGATACGAGAGATACGATACGAGAGATACGATACGAGAGATACGATACGAGAGATACGATACGAGAGATACGATACGAGAGATACGATACGAGAGATACGATACGAGAGATACGATACGAGAGATACGATACGAGAGATACGATACGAGAGATACGATACGAGAGATACGATACGAGAGATACGATACGAGAGATACGATACGAGAGATACGATACGAGAGATACGATACGAGAGATACGATACGAGAGATACGATACGAGAGATACGATACGAGAGATACGATACGAGAGATACGATACGAGAGATACGATACGAGAGATACGATACGAGAGATACGATACGAGAGATACGATACGAGAGATACGATACGAGAGATACGATACGAGAGATACGATACGAGAGATACGATACGAGAGATACGATACGAGAGATACGATACGAGAGATACGATACGAGAGATACGATACGAGAGATACGATACGAGAGATACGATACGAGAGATACGATACGAGAGATACGATACGAGAGATACGATACGAGAGATACGATACGAGAGATACGATACGAGAGATACGATACGAGAGATACGATACGAGAGATACGATACGAGAGATACGATACGAGAGATACGATACGAGAGATACGATACGAGAGATACGATACGAGAGATACGATACGAGAGATACGATACGAGAGATACGATACGAGAGATACGATACGAGAGATACGATACGAGAGATACGATACGAGAGATACGATACGAGAGATACGATACGAGAGATACGATACGAGAGATACGATACGAGAGATACGATACGAGAGATACGATACGAGAGATACGATACGAGAGATACGATACGAGAGATACGATACGAGAGATACGATACGAGAGATACGATACGAGAGATACGATACGAGAGATACGATACGAGAGATACGATACGAGAGATACGATACGAGAGATACGATACGAGAGATACGATACGAGAGATACGATACGAGAGATACGATACGAGAGATACGATACGAGAGATACGATACGAGAGATACGATACGAGAGATACGATACGAGAGATACGATACGAGAGATACGATACGAGAGATACGATACGAGAGATACGATACGAGAGATACGATACGAGAGATACGATACGAGAGATACGATACGAGAGATACGATACGAGAGATACGATACGAGAGATACGATACGAGAGATACGATACGAGAGATACGATACGAGAGATACGATACGAGAGATACGATACGAGAGATACGATACGAGAGATACGATACGAGAGATACGATACGAGAGATACGATACGAGAGATACGATACGAGAGATACGATACGAGAGATACGATACGAGAGATACGATACGAGAGATACGATACGAGAGATACGATACGAGAGATACGATACGAGAGATACGATACGAGAGATACGATACGAGAGATACGATACGAGAGATACGATACGAGAGATACGATACGAGAGATACGATACGAGAGATACGATACGAGAGATACGATACGAGAGATACGATACGAGAGATACGATACGAGAGATACGATACGAGAGATACGATACGAGAGATACGATACGAGAGATACGATACGAGAGATACGATACGAGAGATACGATACGAGAGATACGATACGAGAGATACGATACGAGAGATACGATACGAGAGATACGATACGAGAGATACGATACGAGAGATACGATACGAGAGATACGATACGAGAGATACGATACGAGAGATACGATACGAGAGATACGATACGAGAGATACGATACGAGAGATACGATACGAGAGATACGATACGAGAGATACGATACGAGAGATACGATACGAGAGATACGATACGAGAGATACGATACGAGAGATACGATACGAGAGATACGATACGAGAGATACGATACGAGAGATACGATACGAGAGATACGATACGAGAGATACGATACGAGAGATACGATACGAGAGATACGATACGAGAGATACGATACGAGAGATACGATACGAGAGATACGATACGAGAGATACGATACGAGAGATACGATACGAGAGATACGATACGAGAGATACGATACGAGAGATACGATACGAGAGATACGATACGAGAGATACGATACGAGAGATACGATACGAGAGATACGATACGAGAGATACGATACGAGAGATACGATACGAGAGATACGATACGAGAGATACGATACGAGAGATACGATACGAGAGATACGATACGAGAGATACGATACGAGAGATACGATACGAGAGATACGATACGAGAGATACGATACGAGAGATACGATACGAGAGATACGATACGAGAGATACGATACGAGAGATACGATACGAGAGATACGATACGAGAGATACGATACGAGAGATACGATACGAGAGATACGATACGAGAGATACGATACGAGAGATACGATACGAGAGATACGATACGAGAGATACGATACGAGAGATACGATACGAGAGATACGATACGAGAGATACGATACGAGAGATACGATACGAGAGATACGATACGAGAGATACGATACGAGAGATACGATACGAGAGATACGATACGAGAGATACGATACGAGAGATACGATACGAGAGATACGATACGAGAGATACGATACGAGAGATACGATACGAGAGATACGATACGAGAGATACGATACGAGAGATACGATACGAGAGATACGATACGAGAGATACGATACGAGAGATACGATACGAGAGATACGATACGAGAGATACGATACGAGAGATACGATACGAGAGATACGATACGAGAGATACGATACGAGAGATACGATACGAGAGATACGATACGAGAGATACGATACGAGAGATACGATACGAGAGATACGATACGAGAGATACGATACGAGAGATACGATACGAGAGATACGATACGAGAGATACGATACGAGAGATACGATACGAGAGATACGATACGAGAGATACGATACGAGAGATACGATACGAGAGATACGATACGAGAGATACGATACGAGAGATACGATACGAGAGATACGATACGAGAGATACGATACGAGAGATACGATACGAGAGATACGATACGAGAGATACGATACGAGAGATACGATACGAGAGATACGATACGAGAGATACGATACGAGAGATACGATACGAGAGATACGATACGAGAGATACGATACGAGAGATACGATACGAGAGATACGATACGAGAGATACGATACGAGAGATACGATACGAGAGATACGATACGAGAGATACGATACGAGAGATACGATACGAGAGATACGATACGAGAGATACGATACGAGAGATACGATACGAGAGATACGATACGAGAGATACGATACGAGAGATACGATACGAGAGATACGATACGAGAGATACGATACGAGAGATACGATACGAGAGATACGATACGAGAGATACGATACGAGAGATACGATACGAGAGATACGATACGAGAGATACGATACGAGAGATACGATACGAGAGATACGATACGAGAGATACGATACGAGAGATACGATACGAGAGATACGATACGAGAGATACGATACGAGAGATACGATACGAGAGATACGATACGAGAGATACGATACGAGAGATACGATACGAGAGATACGATACGAGAGATACGATACGAGAGATACGATACGAGAGATACGATACGAGAGATACGATACGAGAGATACGATACGAGAGATACGATACGAGAGATACGATACGAGAGATACGATACGAGAGATACGATACGAGAGATACGATACGAGAGATACGATACGAGAGATACGATACGAGAGATACGATACGAGAGATACGATACGAGAGATACGATACGAGAGATACGATACGAGAGATACGATACGAGAGATACGATACGAGAGATACGATACGAGAGATACGATACGAGAGATACGATACGAGAGATACGATACGAGAGATACGATACGAGAGATACGATACGAGAGATACGATACGAGAGATACGATACGAGAGATACGATACGAGAGATACGATACGAGAGATACGATACGAGAGATACGATACGAGAGATACGATACGAGAGATACGATACGAGAGATACGATACGAGAGATACGATACGAGAGATACGATACGAGAGATACGATACGAGAGATACGATACGAGAGATACGATACGAGAGATACGATACGAGAGATACGATACGAGAGATACGATACGAGAGATACGATACGAGAGATACGATACGAGAGATACGATACGAGAGATACGATACGAGAGATACGATACGAGAGATACGATACGAGAGATACGATACGAGAGATACGATACGAGAGATACGATACGAGAGATACGATACGAGAGATACGATACGAGAGATACGATACGAGAGATACGATACGAGAGATACGATACGAGAGATACGATACGAGAGATACGATACGAGAGATACGATACGAGAGATACGATACGAGAGATACGATACGAGAGATACGATACGAGAGATACGATACGAGAGATACGATACGAGAGATACGATACGAGAGATACGATACGAGAGATACGATACGAGAGATACGATACGAGAGATACGATACGAGAGATACGATACGAGAGATACGATACGAGAGATACGATACGAGAGATACGATACGAGAGATACGATACGAGAGATACGATACGAGAGATACGATACGAGAGATACGATACGAGAGATACGATACGAGAGATACGATACGAGAGATACGATACGAGAGATACGATACGAGAGATACGATACGAGAGATACGATACGAGAGATACGATACGAGAGATACGATACGAGAGATACGATACGAGAGATACGATACGAGAGATACGATACGAGAGATACGATACGAGAGATACGATACGAGAGATACGATACGAGAGATACGATACGAGAGATACGATACGAGAGATACGATACGAGAGATACGATACGAGAGATACGATACGAGAGATACGATACGAGAGATACGATACGAGAGATACGATACGAGAGATACGATACGAGAGATACGATACGAGAGATACGATACGAGAGATACGATACGAGAGATACGATACGAGAGATACGATACGAGAGATACGATACGAGAGATACGATACGAGAGATACGATACGAGAGATACGATACGAGAGATACGATACGAGAGATACGATACGAGAGATACGATACGAGAGATACGATACGAGAGATACGATACGAGAGATACGATACGAGAGATACGATACGAGAGATACGATACGAGAGATACGATACGAGAGATACGATACGAGAGATACGATACGAGAGATACGATACGAGAGATACGATACGAGAGATACGATACGAGAGATACGATACGAGAGATACGATACGAGAGATACGATACGAGAGATACGATACGAGAGATACGATACGAGAGATACGATACGAGAGATACGATACGAGAGATACGATACGAGAGATACGATACGAGAGATACGATACGAGAGATACGATACGAGAGATACGATACGAGAGATACGATACGAGAGATACGATACGAGAGATACGATACGAGAGATACGATACGAGAGATACGATACGAGAGATACGATACGAGAGATACGATACGAGAGATACGATACGAGAGATACGATACGAGAGATACGATACGAGAGATACGATACGAGAGATACGATACGAGAGATACGATACGAGAGATACGATACGAGAGATACGATACGAGAGATACGATACGAGAGATACGATACGAGAGATACGATACGAGAGATACGATACGAGAGATACGATACGAGAGATACGATACGAGAGATACGATACGAGAGATACGATACGAGAGATACGATACGAGAGATACGATACGAGAGATACGATACGAGAGATACGATACGAGAGATACGATACGAGAGATACGATACGAGAGATACGATACGAGAGATACGATACGAGAGATACGATACGAGAGATACGATACGAGAGATACGATACGAGAGATACGATACGAGAGATACGATACGAGAGATACGATACGAGAGATACGATACGAGAGATACGATACGAGAGATACGATACGAGAGATACGATACGAGAGATACGATACGAGAGATACGATACGAGAGATACGATACGAGAGATACGATACGAGAGATACGATACGAGAGATACGATACGAGAGATACGATACGAGAGATACGATACGAGAGATACGATACGAGAGATACGATACGAGAGATACGATACGAGAGATACGATACGAGAGATACGATACGAGAGATACGATACGAGAGATACGATACGAGAGATACGATACGAGAGATACGATACGAGAGATACGATACGAGAGATACGATACGAGAGATACGATACGAGAGATACGATACGAGAGATACGATACGAGAGATACGATACGAGAGATACGATACGAGAGATACGATACGAGAGATACGATACGAGAGATACGATACGAGAGATACGATACGAGAGATACGATACGAGAGATACGATACGAGAGATACGATACGAGAGATACGATACGAGAGATACGATACGAGAGATACGATACGAGAGATACGATACGAGAGATACGATACGAGAGATACGATACGAGAGATACGATACGAGAGATACGATACGAGAGATACGATACGAGAGATACGATACGAGAGATACGATACGAGAGATACGATACGAGAGATACGATACGAGAGATACGATACGAGAGATACGATACGAGAGATACGATACGAGAGATACGATACGAGAGATACGATACGAGAGATACGATACGAGAGATACGATACGAGAGATACGATACGAGAGATACGATACGAGAGATACGATACGAGAGATACGATACGAGAGATACGATACGAGAGATACGATACGAGAGATACGATACGAGAGATACGATACGAGAGATACGATACGAGAGATACGATACGAGAGATACGATACGAGAGATACGATACGAGAGATACGATACGAGAGATACGATACGAGAGATACGATACGAGAGATACGATACGAGAGATACGATACGAGAGATACGATACGAGAGATACGATACGAGAGATACGATACGAGAGATACGATACGATACGATACGATACGAGAGATACGATACGAGAGATACGATACGAGAGATACGATACGAGAGATACGATACGAGAGATACGATACGATACGAGAGATACGATACGATACGAGAGATACGATACGATACGAGAGAACGATACGATACGAGAGATACGATACGATACGAGAGATACGATACGATACGAGAGATACGATACGATACGAGAGATACGATACGATACGAGAGATACGATACGATACGAGAGATACGATACGATACGAGAGATACGATACGATACGAGAGATACGATACGATACGAGAGATACGATACGATACGAGAGATACGATACGATACGAGAGATACGATACGATACGAGAGATACGATACGATACGAGAGATACGATACGATACGAGAGATAGATACGATACGAGAGATACGATACGATACGAGAGATACGATACGATACGAGAGATACGATACGATACGAGAGATACGATACGATACGAGAGATACGATACGATACGAGAGATACGATACGATACGAGAGATACGATACGATACGAGAGATACGATACGATACGAGAGATACGATACGATACGAGAGATACGATACGATACGAGAGATACGATACGATACGAGAGATACGATACGATACGAGAGATACGATACGATACGAGAGATACGATACGATACGAGAGATACGATACGATACGAGAGATACGATACGATACGAGAGATACGATACGATACGAGAGATACGATACGATACGAGAGATACGATACGATACGAGAGATACGATACGATACGAGAGATACGATACGATACGAGAGATACGATACGATACGAGAGATACGATACGATACGAGAGATACGATACGATACGAGAGACGATACGATACGAGAGATACGATACGATACGAGAGATACGATACGATACGAGAGATACGATACGATACGAGAGATACGATACGATACGAGAGATACGATACGATACGAGAGATACGATACGATACGAGAGATACGATACGATACGAGAGATACGATACGATACGAGAGATACGATACGATACGAGACGATACGAGATACGATACGAGAGATACGATACGATACGAGAGATACGATACGATACGAGAGATACGATACGATACGAGAGATACGATACGATACGAGAGATACGATACGATACGAGAGATACGATACGATACGAGAGATACGATACGATACGAGAGATACGATACGATACGAGAGATACGATACGATACGAGAGATACGATACGATACGAGAGATACGATACGATACGAGAGATACGATACGATACGAGAGATACGATACGATACGAGAGATACGATACGATACGAGAGATACGATACGATACGAGAGATACGATACGATACGAGAGATACGATACGATACGAGAGATACGATACGATACGAGAGATACGATACGATACGAGAGATACGATACGATACGAGAGATACGATACGATACGAGAGATACGATACGATACGAGAGATACGATACGATACGAGAGATACGATACGATACGAGAGATACGATACGATACGAGACGATACGATACGATACGAGAGATACGATACGATACGAGAGATACGATACGATACGAGAGATACGATACGATACGAGAGATACGATACGATACGAGAGATACGATACGATACGAGAGATACGATACGATACGAGAGATACGATACGATACGAGAGATACGATACGATACGAGAGATACGATACGATACGAGAGATACGATACGATACGAGAGATACGATACGATACGAGAGATACGATACGATACGAGAGATACGATACGATACGAGAGATACGATACGATACGAGAGATACGATACGATACGAGAGATACGATACGATACGAGAGATACGATACGATACGAGAGATACGATACGATACGAGAGATACGATACGATACGAGAGATACGATACGATACGAGAGATACGATACGATACGAGACGATACGATACGATACGAGAGATACGATACGATACGAGAGATACGATACGATACGAGACGATACGATACGATACGAGAGATACGATACGATACGAGAGATACGATACGATACGAGAGATACGATACGATACGAGAGATACGATACGATACGAGAGATACGATACGATACGAGACGATACGATTACGATACGAGAGATACGATACGATACGAGAGATACGATACGATACGAGAGATACGATACGATACGAGAGATACGATACGATACGAGAGATACGATACGATACGAGAGATAGATACGATACGAGAGATACGATACGAGATACGAGACGATACGATACGATACGAGAGATACGATACGATACGAGAGATACGATACGATACGAGAGATACGATACGATACGAGACGATACGATACGATACGAGAGATACGATACGATACGAGACGATACAGATACGATACGAGAGATACGATACGATACGAGAGATACGATACGATACGAGAGATACGATACGATACGAGAGATACGATACGATACGAGAGATAGATACGATACGAGAGATACGATACGATACGAGAGATACGATACGATACGAGAGATACGATACGATACGAGAGATACGATACGATACGAGAGATACGATACGAATACGAGAGATACGATACGATACGAGAGATACGATACGATACGAGAGATACGATACGATACGAGAGATACGATACGATACGAGAGATACGATACGATACGAGAGATACGATACGATACGAGAGATACGATACGATACGAGAGATACGATACGATACGAGAGATACGATACGATACGAGACGATACGATACGATACGAGAGATACGATACGATACGAGAGATACGATACGATACGAGAGATACGATACGATACGAGAGATACGATACGATACGAGAGATACGATACGATACGAGAGATACGATACGATACGAGAGATACGATACGATACGAGAGATACGATACGATACGAGAGATACGATACGATACGAGAGATACGATACGATACGAGAGATACGATACGATACGAGAGATACGATACGATACGAGAGATACGATACGATACGAGAGATACGATACGATACGAGAGATACGATACGATACGAGAGATACGATACGATACGAGAGATACGATACGATACGAGAGATACGATACGATACGAGAGATACGATACGATACGAGAGATACGATACGATACGAGAGATACGATACGATACGAGAGATACGATACGATACGAGAGATACGATACGATACGAGAGATACGATACGATACGAGAGATACGATACGATACGAGAGATACGATACGATACGAGAGATACGATACGATACGAGAGATACGATACGATACGAGAGATACGATACGATACGAGAGATACGATACGATACGAGAGATACGATACGATACGAGAGATACGATACGATACGAGAGATACGATACGATACGAGAGATACGATACGATACGAGAGATACGATACGATACGAGAGATACGATACGATACGAGAGATACGATACGATACGAGAGATACGATACGATACGAGAGATACGATACGATACGAGAGATACGATACGATACGAGAGATACGATACGATACGAGAGATACGATACGATACGAGAGATACGATACGATACGAGAGATACGATACGATACGAGAGATACGATACGATACGAGAGATACGATACGATACGAGAGATACGATACGATACGAGAGATACGATACGATACGAGAGATACGATACGATACGAGAGATACGATACGATACGAGAGATACGATACGATACGAGAGATACGATACGATACGAGAGATACGATACGATACGAGAGATACGATACGATACGAGAGATACGATACGATACGAGAGATACGATACGATACGAGAGATACGATACGATACGAGAGATACGATACGATACGAGAGATACGATACGATACGAGATACGATACGATACGAGAGATACGATACGATACGAGAGATACGATACGATACGAGAGATACGATACGATACGAGAGATACGATACGATACGAGAGATACGATACGATACGAGAGATACGATACGATACGAGAGATACGATACGATACGAGAGATACGATACGATACGAGAGATACGATACGATACGAGAGATACGATACGATACGAGAGATACGATACGATACGAGAGATACGATACGATACGAGAGATACGATACGATACGAGAGATACGATACGATACGAGACGATACGATACGATACGAGAGATACGATACGATACGAGAGATACGATACGATACGAGAGATACGATACGATACGAGAGATACGATACGATACGAGAGATACGATACGATACGAGAGATACGATACGATACGAGAGATACGATACGATACGAGAGATACGATACGATACGAGAGAGACGATACGATACGAGAGATACGATACGATACGAGAGATACGATACGAGAGATACGATACGAGATACGATACGAGAGATACGATACGATACGAGAGATACGATACGATACGAGAGATACGATACGATACGAGAGATACGATACGATACGAGAGATACGATACGAGATACGAGAGATACGATACGATACGAGAGATACGATACGAATTACGAGAGATACGATACGATACGAGAGATACGATACGATACGAGAGATACGATACGATACGAGAGATACGATACGATACGAAGATACGATACGATAACGAGAGATACGATACGATACGAGAGATACGATAGCGATACGAGAGATACGATACGATACGAGAGATTACGATACGATACGAGAGATACGATACGATACGAGAGATACGATACGATACGAGAGATACGATACGATACGAGAGATACGAGAGTACGATACGAGAGATACGATACGATACGAGAGATACGATACGATACGAGAGATACGATACGAGTACGAGACGATACGATACGATACGAGAGATACGATACGATACGAGAGATACGATACGATACGAGAGATACGATACGATACGAGAGATACGATACGATACGAGAGATACGATACGATACGAGAGATACGATACGATACGAGAGATACGATACGATACGAGAGATACGATACGATACGAGAGATACGATACGATACGAGAGATACGATACGATACGAGAGATACGATACGATACGAGAGATACGATACGATACGAGAGATACGATACGATACGAGAGATACGATACGAGAGATACGATACGAGAGATACGATACGAGAGATACGACGATACGAGAGATACATACGAGACGATAGATACGAGAGATACGATACGAGAGATACGATACGATACGAGGAGATACGATACGATACGAGAGATACGATACGATACGAGAGATACGATACGATACGAGAGATACGATACGATACGAGAGATACGATACGATACGAGAGATACGATACGATACGAGAGATACGATACGATACGAGAGATACGATACGATACGAGAGATACGATACGATACGAGAGATACGATACGATACGAGAGATACGATACGATACGAGAGATACG
This sequence comes from Schistocerca piceifrons, assembly GCF_021461385.2. NCBI lineage: Eukaryota > Metazoa > Arthropoda > Insecta > Orthoptera > Acrididae > Schistocerca > Schistocerca piceifrons. The sequence goes on from NC_060139.1 coordinate 1,032,911,132, forward strand.
ATACGATACGAGAGATACGATACGATACGAGAGATACGATACGATACGAGAGATACGATACGATACGAGAGATACGATACGATACGAGAGATACGATACGATACGAGAGATACGATACGATACGAGAGATACGATACGATACGAGAGATACGATACGATACGAGAGATACGATACGATACGAGAGATACGATACGATACGAGAGATACGATACGATACGAGAGATACGATACGATACGAGAGATACGATACGATACGAGAGATACGATACGATACGAGAGATACGATACGATACGAGAGATACGATACGATACGAGAGATACGATACGATACGAGAGATACGATACGATACGAGAGATACGATACGATACGAGAGATACGATACGATACGAGAGATACGATACGATACGAGAGATACGATACGATACGAGAGATACGATACGATACGAGAGATACGATACGATACGAGAGATACGATACGATACGATACGAGAGATACGATACGATACGATACGAGAGATACGATACGATACGATACGAGAGATACGATACGATACGAGACGATACGATACGATACGATACGAGAGATACGATACGATACGATACGAGAGATACGATACGATACGATACGAGAGATACGATACGATACGATACGAGAGATACGATACGATACGATACGAGAGATACGATACGATACGATACGAGAGATACGATACGATACGATACGAGAGATACGATACGATACGATACGAGAGATACGATACGATACGATACGAGAGATACGATACGATACGATACGAGAGATACGATACGATACGATACGAGAGATACGATACGATACGATACGAGAGATACGATACGATACGATACGAGAGATACGATACGATACGAGAGATACGATACGATACGAGAGATACGATACGATACGAGAGATACGATACGATACGAGAGATACGATACGATACGAGAGATACGATACGATACGAGAGATACGATACGATACGAGAGATACGATACGATACGAGAGATACGATACGATACGAGAGATACGATACGATACGAGAGATACGATACGATACGAGAGATACGATACGATACGAGAGATACGATACGATACGAGAGATACGATACGATACGAGAGATACGATACGATACGAGAGATACGATACGATACGAGAGATACGATACGATACGAGAGATACGATACGATACGAGAGATACGATACGATACGAGAGATACGATACGATACGAGAGATACGATACGATACGAGAGATACGATACGATACGAGAGATACGATACGATACGAGAGATACGATACGATACGAGAGATACGATACGATACGAGAGATACGATACGATACGAGAGATACGATACGATACGAGAGATACGATACGATACGAGAGATACGATACGATACGAGAGATACGATACGATACGAGAGATACGATACGATACGAGAGATACGATACGATACGAGAGATACGATACGATACGAGAGATACGATACGATACGAGAGATACGATACGATACGAGAGATACGATACGATACGAGAGATACGATACGATACGAGAGATACGATACGATACGAGAGATACGATACGATACGAGAGATACGATACGATACGAGAGATACGATACGATACGAGAGATACGATACGATACGAGAGATACGATACGATACGAGAGATACGATACGATACGAGAGATACGATACGATACGAGAGATACGATACGATACGAGAGATACGATACGATACGAGAGATACGATACGATACGAGAGATACGATACGATACGAGAGATACGATACGATACGAGAGATACGATACGATACGAGAGATACGATACGATACGAGAGATACGATACGATACGAGAGATACGATACGATACGAGAGATACGATACGATACGAGAGATACGATACGATACGAGAGATACGATACGATACGAGAGATACGATACGATACGAGAGATACGATACGATACGAGAGATACGATACGATACGAGAGATACGATACGATACGAGAGATACGATACGATACGAGAGATACGATACGATACGAGAGATACGATACGATACGAGAGATACGATACGATACGAGAGATACGATACGATACGAGAGATACGATACGATACGAGAGATACGATACGATACGAGAGATACGATACGATACGAGAGATACGATACGATACGAGAGATACGATACGATACGAGAGATACGATACGATACGAGAGATACGACATTCACTTGCTCTCTGTCTCCAGGAAACAAAATTGCTCCCTCACGGCGTCTTTGACCTTTCTTTAAGGACAGCACTCCCCCTCATGCGGGAGTCATGTAGCTCATCCACGATGGCATCCATGGTCTAACCATCTCCCTGAACATCCAGCTGCAAGCTGTTGCAGTCTTTTATTTCCCTTCCTCACTTCCCCTTTTCCCTTTGTACCGTTTACATCCCTCCGTCATTCGGTGTAATCAGGGCAGTCTTCCTCCAGCTAATTGTGCAATTTCCTGACCAGAGATTGACGAAGTGGTTGCTGAATACATATCGTGTGCACGGTTAAGCAAGATTTGAAGAACTACCCAAACAAGAGAAGACCAAAGATGAACTATGCTCTGAAGTCTGTTTCTGCTCCAATGAGGATGTCCTTGACAAACAAGTCTACAGAAATGCTTTTAACTGAAGTATTCTGTTAAAGGGTGACAGGCTGGAAACGAATTGGTCAAGGAGATTATAAAAGCCAGAAGACGAAAGCAATACTTTTATTTCCAACAATGATGACAACAAAGTATTGTTCTGTTTCCAGTCGCTAACCACAGCTTAACAACACTCATTTGCATACTCTGCATACTCGGATGTTATACGCCAACCATAAATGTAACAGATGGTGGGGAATTAATAACTTCGTGTGGATGGGGGGACATAGCTTGAGGAAAGCGCAGGTGGAGAGAGTAAGGGCCAAGATGATCGGGACAGGTGGTGAGAAACTTGCAAAACACTAACCGCTGATAATTCAAGTATCGAAGAAGAAGTACCAACAGAAACGCTGCTAATCCATCAAGCCCATGAACGAGGGTGACTTACGCGTGTATTATCGTTGAGTGGCCCTGTTTAGTCTAAGGTAATTGATCCTACCCAGCAGCCTCCTATAAAGAATTCAACTCTTGACAATCAGTAACTGGTGAATTCAGGGAGGTCTCCGGCCAGGGCGTTGAACAGTAGAACAGATCTTCGTTATCTGTAGTTCCTTACTGTGTTGCTCGTTTTTCAGTGAACTGCAGGAAGTTCTATCATTGTCACCACGGAAGCCTGTTCACTTGTGTGAAAGTTCAGTATGCCACAGAACCTCATCAACCTGGTAAAAATCAGCTGCAGGGAACCGCACAGTGACGGGAAGAGAAACACAGGTTAGTCTGTAACTCTGCCAGCTCTGAGGCAAGAAAACGGTTTTCCTATTACACTGTTCAGTTTTGCCCTTGAGAAGATTATATATGATCATTTTAGAGAAAACTTCGATGAGAACACAGTAGAAGGGAAGTATGTGGCATATCTAGCGTGACGATGTATCTGGTTATTCCGCAGCTCTGAAGAGGAATGTAAGCAAATGACCAGGCCAAGGAGAACTCTGCTAGCAGATTTTTGCTGCTGATATACGAAGCCAAGACAGTAGATTGTGTTACCACTAGTCGACAAGGTCAAGACACTGGTGAAGTATTTACTGCAGGTTGAAGACCGGTCCTGCAACTGGGTCTCCGAATTTGAACACCTGGTAGCGTTTCTCAATGGGAACGTTTCATATTAAGAAGGTATCAGCTCCACGACCCATAAACGAAACCAATACTAGAGCCCAACGTCATTGCTTGGGTTCAGGTGTGCCTCGAGACCTTTCAGGGTTCAGCTATACCAAACGTTGATCCTACCCACGGTACTGCATTGCTGAGACATGTCGAGTACGGAGAGGAGAACTTTTAGCTGCATGCAGTCCATTGTGTGACTGCATGGAAGTGAGTTAAGGAAAAACATATTCGCGTTTTCTTTTTTTGCGTTGAAATGGTAGCCGAGAGGCTGACTATGGAGCTGAAAGAGGATAGTGGCAGTGGTAGAGACGAACTAATGGAGATTGTTGCAGCGAATGAGAGGAGCCTATATGACCTCTCGTCACCGTCACCGTGTTGTTCTGTGTGTGTGTGTGTGTGTGGGGGGGGGGGGGGGGGCGGCGGCAGCTTTTCTCAGTTTTTCCACATCCGCTGTAGCCACGTTTGTGTTTCCCTTTCTAGGGGAGTATGAATACTTAACTGTAAAGAAATTCGGTAGAAGGATGTGGAATGTTCCACGATTTTGTGCTCTGGCAGGGGCATTATTACATTGCTGGTGGTGTACATCTGCACAGAGGGGATACCCTCTTATATGAATACATACATATGAAGGGGGAAAATCTGTAGTCAATAGCTGGTTTAATGAAAGCATGGAAGAAACGTAGATAAAAGCGCAGTGACATCATTAGCTAAGTCTCACAATGTGATACATTTGCAGCATTCTCTGAATCACTGTATAGTGACTAACACTGCACTCTTGTTATGCAAGTATTTTAGCTACAGCGATTATTACAATGGAATACCAGTTACGGGAACAGCTATTATATCTTCTATGTCCTTGTACGTGACTGTCTAAGAGTGTGTCACTACTTATCCATCCCAGAGCCTGATACCAGTTTGAGTTTGCCTAAGTCACAGCTTCCAAGGACAGCATTGACCTGAGTCAGTTGTTGCATTAAAGTTCAACGAAATAAGACAAATAATACAGTTCGGAACTAGAGCAACTGAGTGCTTGTCGATTCAGCGTTTATTCCGTGTGTATGCCTGGAATTCATACAACCAGTGTTGGCGATGTTTTTTTTTTTTTTTTTTTGTGGTTGTAGGGCGCACAACTTCAACGGTCATTAGCGCCCAGAATACGTGAGGAATGTACCACGAGTCACAAGTTTAAAACAGCAACGAAACGGAAAACACGATGAAAGACAAACTGACAGGCATAGGATTAAAAAAGGAAAACAGCAGGATCAAATCTCCTTTGAGAGGGTTGTCAAATTGATAAAATGAAGAATGTGAGCAGCTGCTCGTGGGTCATCCGCTAAAATGGCTTCTACAGTACATGGCAGGCCAAGATCAAGACGCAGTGTGTTAAAATCCGGACAGACCGTTAAAATATGGCAGACCATCAGCAATTGCCCACAGGGGCAGAACAGCGCCGGCGCAGCCGTCAGCAGATGGCGATGGCTGAACCGGCAGTGTCCAATTCGTAACCGGGCCAAGACGACCTCCTCCCCCGCCGAGAAGGGCGTGAGGAGGACGTCCAAGCCACGGGAAGAGGTTTCAGGGCCCGAAGTTTGTTGTCTGTAAGTGCAGCCCAATCGGCATGCCACTGCGATAAAATGCGCCGACAAATTACCCTGCTACAATCTGACGAAGGGACACAACAAGATGCTGTCCGAGGCTGGAGGACCGCAGCCTTGGCCGCGGCATCTGCAGCTTCGTTCCCAGGGATACCGACATGGCCAGGAACCCACATAAAGCTAACCGGAGAACCGACGTCCAACAGCTGCTGAAGAGAGCGTTGGATCCGGTGCACGAAAGGGTGAACCGGGTACGGATCACTGAGGCTCTGGATAGCGCTCAGGGAATCGGAGCAGATGACATATGCAGAAGGTCGGTGGCGGCAGATGTAAAGGACAGCCTGGTAGAGGGCAAAGAGCTCAGCTGTGAAGACCGAACAAAGGCTATGGAGCCGGTATTTGAAACTTTGTGCCCCGACAAAGGAACATCCAACCCCGTCATTGGTCTTAGAGCCATCTGTATAAATGAAGGTCATATTAATGAACTTCGAACGTAGTTCGATAAAACGGGAGTGGTAGACTGAACCGGGGGTAACCTCCTTCGGGAGCGAGCAGAGGTCAAGGTGGACGCGAACCTGAGCCTGGAGCCAAGGTGGCGTGTGGCTCTCGCCCACTCGAAAGGTTGCAGGGAGTGAAAAATTAAGGTGTTGAAGGAGGCGACGAAGGCGAACTCCAGGGGGTAGCAGGACAGAGACATACAACCCGTATTGACCGTCGAGAGAGTCATCGAAAAAGGAACGAGAAGACGGGTGGTCGGGCATTGCCAGTAGCCGACAGGCATACCGAGAAAGCAGTATATCGCGCCGGTAGGTGAGTGGCAACTCACCAGCGTCAGCATGAAGACTCGACGGGACTAGTATAAAACGCTCCGATCGCAAGTCGTAAACCCCGATGTTGTATGGAGTTGAGGCGGCGTAAGATGGATGGCCGTGCAGAGGAGTATACGAAGCTCCCATAATCCAGCTTGGAGCGGACGATCGACCGATATATACGAAGCAGGACGGTTCGATCCGCTCCCCACGACATACCACTGAGAACACGGAGGTCATTTAGAGAACGGGTACAACGTGCAGCCAAATATGACACATGTGGAGACCAACTAAGTTTCCTGTCAAAATGTGAGACCTAAAAATTTTGTTGTCTCCACGAATGGGAGAGCAACGGGACCGAGTCGTAAGGACGGTGGGAGAAACTCTTTGTAGCGCCAGAAGTTAATACAGACCGTCTTCTCGGCAGAGAAACGGAAGCCATTGGCGACACTCCAGGAGTAAAGACGGTCAAGAGAACGCTGAAGACAGCGCTCCAGGAACACGTACGCTGCGCGCTGCAATAGATGGTAAAATCGTCTACGAAAAGGGAGCCTGATACATCAGCTGGGAGGCAATCCATTATTGGATTGATCGCTATGGCGAAGAGAGCGACGCTCAAAACTGAGCCCTGTGGCACCCCATTCTCCTGGTGAAAGGTGTGACAGGACAGAACCCACACGTACCCTGAACTGTCGATCCATTAAAAAGGAAAGAATATAAAGAGGGAGGCGACGGTGAAGGCCCCATGTATGCATGGTGCGGAGAATGCCCGCCCTCCAACAGGTGTCGTAAGCCTTCTCCAAATCAAAGAACACAGCCGCGGTCGGGCGCTTCCGCAAGAAGTTATTCATAATGAAGGTCGACAAGGTAACCAGATGGTCAACAGCAGAGCGGCGCCTACGAAATCCACATTGTACATTGGTAAGTAGGCGTCGAGACTCGAGCAGCCAAACCAATCGAGAGTTAACCATTCGCTCCATCACTTTACAGACACAGCTGGTAAGCGAGATGGGTCGATAACTGGAAGGCAAGTGCTTGTCCTTCCCCGGCTTAGGAATCGGGACAATAGACTCGCGCCAGCATGCGGGAACAGGTCCCTCAATCCAGATGCGATTGGAAGTACGAAGAAGAAAACCTTTACCCGCAGGAGAAAGGTTCGTCAGCACCTGAATATGAATAGAATCAGGCCCTGGAGCGGAGGACCGTGATCGGCCAAGTGCGTTGTCGAGTTCCCGCATGGTGAATGGGGCATTATAACTTTCACGATTCGAGGAGCGGAAGTTAGGTGGCCTAGCCTCCTCTGCCTGTTTGCGGGGGAGGAAGGCAGGGTGGTAATGAGCGGAGCTCGAAACCTCGGCGAAAAAGCGGCCGAAGGCATTGGAGACAGCCTCAGGGGCCACAAGGACGTCATTCGCGAGCGTGAAGCCAGAAACTGGTGAGTGGACCTTAGTGCCAGATGGCCGGCGCAGGCTACCCCAGACAACAGAAGGAGTAGTAAAACTGCTGAAGGTGCTTGTGAAAGCAGCCCAGCGGGCTTTCTTGCTTTCTTTAATACTACGACGACACTGTGCACGTAATCGTTTATAATTGATACAATTCGCCACTGTAAGGTGGCGTTTAAATGTGCGTAAAGCACGTCGACGAGCACGTAAAGCGTCTCTACATGCTGCGGTCCACCAGTGGACCGGTACGCGACGTGGAGAAGAAGTAGGGTGAGGGATTGAATATTCAGCAGCAGTGAGAATTACTTCCGTGAGGTGTGCGACCTGACTATCGCAGCTTGTGAAGGTTTGATCCTGAAAGGTCGCCCTTGAAGAGAAGAGCCCCAGTCTGCTTTGGAGACGTTCCAACTAGATGTGCACGGGAGGGGGTATGCTGCAGGAGATCGGTAACACACGGGAAGTGGTCGCTCAAATATGTATCAGAAAGTGCATACCACTCGAACTGGCGTGCAAGTTGGAGAGTACATATAGAGGTCTAAATAGGAATAGGTGACAGATGTGTCCGAAAGGAAAGTAGGGACGCCAGTATTGAGGCAGACAAGATACAGCTGGTTGAAAAGGTCTGCTAACAGGGAGCCCCTCGGGCAGGATGATGGAGAGCCCCAAAGGGGATGGTGGGCGTTGAAGTCTCCAGTTAACAAAAATTGTGCAGGTAGCTGAGCAATAATTTGCATCATGTCTGCCCTGGCAACGACAGATGACGATGGAGTGTAAACGGTACAAATGGAAAATGTAAAAGCGGGGAGAGTAATGCGGATGGCTACTGCCTGCAGGCCGGTGTGCAACGTGATGGGATCTTGGTAAATATCATCCCGGACCAGCAACATAACCCCTCCATGGGCCGGAATACCTACCACAGGGGGTAGGTCAAAACGCACAGAGGTGTAGTGTGCCAAGGCAATTTGATCGCATGGGCGTAGCTTCGTTTCCTGGAGGGCTACGACGAGCGGACAGTGCAAGCGGAGCAGCAACTTCAATTCCTCTCGGTTGGAGCGAATGCTGCGAATATTCCAGTGAATAAGTGCCATCGTAAGACGAAAAGGAAGATGAAAGAAGGGGTCACCTCGAAGGCCGCTGAGGGCCTGGCTTCGAGCGAGCACTGCCGCCGCTATCAGAAGGCGGACAGTCATCGTCCATTGGGTCTATAGGTTCATCGGCCATCTTGTTAAGATGGCCGGGAGAGGGAGCTTCCTCTGCAGGTGAACGGCCCGATGTTCGGCTACCAGCGGTGCGGCCAGGCGAAACGGATGACGGCCTGGGCGGCAACCGCTGGGTGGCGCAGGACAAGAAATGCGCCGTGGCGGAGGAGGGGAACTGCGCTTCCTATGAGCCTTCTTGGAAGGACGTTTAGTGGAAGTACTGGTCGACGGCTGGGAGTTCGATTTACGTAGGAAGTCTGCACGGGACGGTTCCTTCTTGAAGGCCCGACATCAGACTTCTGGGTCTTCGTCTTAGCAGAAGCTGATGAAGGGGCTGGTGTCTGTGGGGTGATGGGAGGAAGAGGAGACGTCGACCGCGCGATCTTAGCACTGGCCGAACGGACGACTGTGGTGCTGAAGGTCAGATCGCATGTATGGGTTGCCACTTCCCTGGTAGTCCGAGGAGAGGCGAGGACGGTACTGTATTTCCCCGCTAGGAGCAGCGTGGGCCTCCTACTAGCAAACAGCTTGCGAGCAGCCGTGGTGGACACACAGTCTTTGACCCGAATTTCTTGGATACATCGTTCTTCCTTGTAGATGGGACGGTCGCGGGAGGACGCTGCATTGTCACCCTGACAGTTCACACAACGAGTAGACGGAGGTGGACAATCACCCTCATGGGCATCCCTGCCCCAAGTGACACATTTAGCCGCATTGGAACAAGACTGGCGCGTGTGATTAAAACGCTGACACTGGTAGCAGCACGTATGTGTCGGGACATAGGGGCGAACAGAAATAACCTCGTAGCCCGCTTTGATGCACGATGGCAGCTGAACACTATCGAAGGTCAAGAAAAGTGTCCTGGTCGGTACAAGGTCATTGTTGACCTTTTTCATGACCCTATGGACAGCCGTCACACCCTGCTCAGCGAGGAAAGACTAGATCACTGGACGGATTGACTGACAAGGAGATTCAGTGTGTACCACACCACGAGACGAATTCAAAGTGCGGTGAGAGTCCACCTGGACAGGGAACGTGTACAGGAGTGTGGCGCGAAGCAGTTTTTGTGCCTGAAAGGCGCTCTCAGTTTCTAGTAATAAGGTACCCTTACGCAACCTGGTACAAGATATGACAGATCCGGCTATCGCATCTACGCCCTTCTGGATAACGGAAGGGTTGACAGAGGAAAAATCCTTTCAGTCCTCAGATCGAGAAACTACGAGGAACTGTGGGGCAGGCGGTAGTACTTTTGTCACTGTTGGCTGGTCAAGTTTCCGTTTTTGGGCAGAAGTCGAGACAGATGGAGTGAAATCCATTGCGGAGGAATCCCCCATGATTGCCAGCGTCTCCGATGGCGCGCTCCTTCCTTGTGGGGACCCTCTCAGAGGGCACTCCCGCCCTAGGTGAATGTTTACACCTCAGGTCACACCTCCCGAGAAACAGACGGAGGGACCAATCGGCATAGTCGGAAGGTGTCAGCTCAGGCAATCACCCGTCCCTGGGCCTGGCCGTTACCAGGGGGTATGTGCATGTCGTACCTGTCTACCCAGGGCGGGGAATTACGCCTTACCCCGTCACCGGCTACGTGTGCAAACGCGTGGGTCGGCCTTCAGGCGCGCACAGGCAAGGAGGCAAGGAGGCAAGGAGGCAAGGAGGCAAGGAGGCAAGGAGGCAAGGAGGCAAGGAGGCAAGGAGGCAAGGAGGCAAGGAAGGCAGTGAGATGGAGAAGAACAAAGAAAGGAACCAACCAAAGGAAGGAAGAAACGAGAAGAAGTGAAAAACCAAAATGACCGCAAATATAGGTCATGGAACCGTCTGTCTCTGGACGCAGGCGCTAACTACCCCCTTGAGGAGGAGGGACTCCTTTTAGTCGCCTCTTACGACAGGCAGGAATACCTCAGGCCTATTCTAACCCCCGGACCCGCAGGGGGGGGGGGGGGTACTTGGCCTAGATATACTGTGTGCACATCATTGCTGCATCTACTTGCAGCTCGATGTGCTGTGCGTTGCTGTGTCAAGCACAGAGACGCCATTCCTACTGCAAGGGGAGCTGCCAGACAGCACACAGCCCTCAGAGATCAGGAATTATAGTTTTCATGAATTTGTATTCCAGCTGACGTTGTGTACCATCCACTGTACAACAGCATGACTTATGTTGACCTTTGGTATACACACATTGCACCAGTCCAATTGGTGTCTCAGATGGAACTTCAATTTCGTAAATGTTGGACTTGAAGCGGTGTTTTGTATGCGTAATGTGATGCTTTATTGTTCAAAAATAGTTTTAAATATTCCACACTCTCCTGTGGCAATGGATTATATGAAATAATTTAAGTGTATCATACTTGTGAAACTGAAGTAACCTTTCATACGTTGCAGTTGCTGTCATGAATCTCTAGAGCCATCAAAGAACATCACAGTTATGACCAGACGATATTAATTTGGTCAGACCATAACGGCAGACGTTACCCCGTATTACATCATCGCACAATAACCTTTGTCAGGAAAACCAATCCAGAATACATTGTCAAATATGCTGCAACACCAACTACCTACATTGGGTGTGACTTAACAGGAAATACCCCACACGTGTACTACTAACTAGATCCCAAGTGTGTTATATATTTAACGAGTCAGCCTTGTTGACAGTATTTGATCGGAAGTGTGAAGGACTCAGGTCCTTGTGCGTGTAAATCCTACTTCTGTGTTTAAAGGAATAGGAGTTACTTTCAGATACGGTATGAATCTTTCATGTAACGCACGTAAATTAACTATAGAATTATTATTGTAGGAATGATCGTTCAATTGCATTTATTTTTTCACGTCCATTTAGTTTCCATTCCGTTTCTACTGCACGGGATCGTCTGTGTTGTTGGAAGTGTATAAAGTGCGGGGGGAGCTACTTGAGATCCTCCCGCCTAAATATCGGTGATGTTGATGGACATGATGGCGGGTGATGGGCTCTTGGGAGCTCCTCAAATGCAAGGTGACAGCTTATGTTGTGGCCAGCAGAGAGGGAGGGCTGATTACACGACCCGTGGTCTTGGCGATCTTAAGTGCCGCCAAGTGACAGATTCTGCCCATCAATGTGCGCGATTTTGACTTCGGTTTTCGAACCATGAGACAATTTCTTTATACGTGGATTAGTTTACGCATTTGAGCGTGAGGTCAGAAGAACTGGCTGAAGAACGCATTCAGACATTTGAGACTACCGTTACTCTTGTGCTGCTACTTGAATTGCAAATGGGTCATTCATATTAGGTGAGCTCATTTTATGTCATTAAGGCCGACCATTCAGTAGCCGCATCTTGCTGGTTGAACGTGCTATTACCGTTCTGCAGAGAAAGGAGTAGAAACGTTTTCTAACAACGGTTACAGCCAACAAGCTCTTGCGCAAATGTGGCATAACGTTTCCACGATACTCCGTATGTGGTATATAGGGTGGTATCAGTGTAGCATACACTCTTGCTGTGCTTTCACTGGGAATTTACGTTTAGTAACTTTTAATTCGCTGTCCTCAAGCATCTGACCGCAGGATCACCAGTGAAATGAACTGAATCGTCATTACATTATCATGGCGCAGAGCAGACACTGTACAGCTCGAACGCGATTCATCTACAGCGGAGGTTTTTAACGAACACACTCGTACGTTAGCCCAAGGCAAGTTACGTCGCACAATGAGGAAACTGATACTACCTGTAAGTTTGCAATCTAGCCGGGCTGTACTCCGATTCCATGTGCAATCATTCGAGCGGGAAGGAGTGTAAAGTTTAAAAGTGATCTTAACGGAGACATAACAGACCTGTGCTCTTATTGAACGGTTTAGTGTTAGGACTGCATACTGATGGGCAGGCATTTTTATACATACTGATGGGCAGGCGTTTTTACGCAGAGCCCTGCGGGAACCAGTGGATCGTACCTTTGTCTATTAGAGCACGTCAGCTGAAGACCGTGACAGCTCACGTGGTATTACGAACAAATGCTGGTGGAGGCTATGGTGGTAGAAACGGCCACCCAGCCCTCAGGGACACAGTATAAGAATTGCAAAGGACGAACTTTCTCATTACATTTTCAAATTTAACCTAGCTGTTCCTCAGGCATTGTATACGAGTGCGTAAGGGAGCGAAGATTTTGCTGTCAGCACTTTACACCCCTATTTTGAAGCGAAGACATGCTTAAAGTGGAGTAATGAATGACTTTCTTCCGGCATTGTAATTGTCTATGTGTCTGTTCCTTTTGAACTGGAAATGATATACGATTTCTTCCTGACGTTCAGTTACCGCAGAACGTTATTCCATAGAACAATATACAATGAAAATACGCAAAATATTAACTCACTGGTCTCTCGCCAGTATTTTTCGATAATTCGACTTGAAAATGTGGCCAAAGTAATTTGTTTTACGAGTTCGAAACTGTTTCACAGATTTTAAAAATTTCGATCTTTCCACCCTAGTTATCAATTCGTAACAATTTGTTATATTCGTGTAGTAGCTCTAGATATGGAGAGCACAATGTGTTGCCTTTCTAAAAAGGAGAGTGACACCTTTCACGGAAAATCACTCAATAACACTTAACATAATTTTCCAATTCTCTTTATGTATGTTTGCTACAAATACTGCCGTCGTCAGCAACTAATTCTGCTTGGTGTTCGTTAGGCATGAGTCATGTGCTTACGAGAAGCTGAGTACCTAACGTAAGTCTTGAGCAACCTCCCTAAGTGATTCTCGCAAGTCAGACGAACCTCAGCTGCATTGCTCGAATTATTGAACTGCACGGAGAGAAGTCACCGCTGTGAACCTTATGTTTCCAGGAAGCCATACACCACTCCTCCGTCAATGACCCATCGAAACATTTTTGCCGAGAAACCTTACGTGATGACTACGTTTCGTCAGGTGTCAATCCACTTGAATGGGTCAACAACATGATATCGCTAACCTCAATGACTCCAGCCCTTCATTTATATAGGTTTGTGTCCACTACCGGATACCTTCCGGAAGTAATTGCGACTGTGTTTACACAGTACCGAAGCTTCGGAAAGTCGCTTCGGCAAGGTAATTTCAGGAAGTTGTTACAGAACCTATTTGGCTTGCTATCTTACCACTGGTTCGTAGCATCGGTAGTTTAACTGAGACGAAATAAGGGAAGGGTGTAACAACTTTGTTATGGTCCAATTCAATGGTGCATTGAGACGGTTTCAAAATGTGCCAATGTAGTATTATTCTAATTGATGACAGGCGACGACTAATATGTGTAACGTGTAGTATCTGTAACCCCCTGACTCAACCATGCATGGTGCAGAACTTTTTTTACGAATGTTAGCCGAGTTTAATCTCGGCTTACTTTGAAAGTGAAATGTCCATAGTGAAACACGTCTGACCTATTACATACACCTACTTAACCAACATAAAACTGCCTGAACAGAATATTTTATGCGTATCTGGTGTGTTCTTTGACATGTCCGAAAGGACCGACACCATTTTGATTCGGCAGCGAACACGTACAAAAACAAAGGAATAGCAGACACTCGCTGAAAGTAGGCATTGATTCACATCAATGGCTAAAGTTGAAGATTTGTATCGGACCGCTATTGGAACCGGCGCCTCCTGCTTACTAGGCAGATAACCAGACCACTAAGCCATCCATGCCAACCGATTGTAAGAACTGCACTGACTACACCAGGAAGCCTGCCGTCAAACCCCAATTCATAATTTATGCACACACTAAGAATATTATATGCGACTGCAGCTGCAAGACGCTGCAGAAATTACGGATCAAGAAGGGGAAACTGCTTAGCACACTAGCTTTCTCACTTTGGTGTCGGGATGATGAAGTGATGCCGCAGTTCGCGAACCTACGGCATCCTGTCAACACTACCAAGACGAGACGCATTTTGCGGCGGGCTGGTTCAGCCCAAGCACGAGAACACAGCCGGGCCACGAGGCTGGAACTGGACAAGAACGCCAAGAGCCTGTTCACTCCCCACCTACGTATGGCTTCCTATCTTCCAGCACACACTTGGGAATGGGTAGACGGCAATACTTTTGCTAATAGTGAGCTGATCAACGAGGAGGCCACCGAAAAGCAGTGTAACATGTTATTTCGCCTTCCATGTGTACGACAACATGTTAAAACTTTGTGGTCATTAATCTGACGGATGAGCAAATTGTTTCGGTGCTGTCCAAAAAAAACTGGATTGCGCCACGGTTCCCAAGACGTTGCCAAAACGCGGAACCACCAGTGGTGTGGAACAAACCATAAGAGGACTCCCCTCAGAGGTTGCAGAAGAAGTGAGAGACAGACATTTGCGAAGTACTTGAGAAGGCAAGAATGCCTAAGAACTCTCCCGCGTGACAGGCGGGGATACTGACAGAAGAGCAAGTATGGCACCAAGCTTGGGACCACGAACAGCCTTACTTTGTTACCTAAGATCAGAGGGATTATATAGGCTAAAATGGGAGGCTGCATGTGTAAGATCAATGGGACACATGCCTTACATAAAAGACTTGGTTCAAGTGCTGAAAGGAAAATCTGCCCACAAATGCTCTTCAGTTACAACTCCTTTAGCAGATGCTCTTCTTATGGTAGGAAGTCGTAATGCTCATAGGATATTTTTTCCAAACTTTTTTTTACTGCAGCTTTCAAGGTTGATGTCACTGAAGCA
Organism: Schistocerca piceifrons; assembly: GCF_021461385.2. Lineage (NCBI taxonomy): Eukaryota > Metazoa > Arthropoda > Insecta > Orthoptera > Acrididae > Schistocerca > Schistocerca piceifrons. Next base: position 1,032,926,644 of record NC_060139.1, read on the forward strand.
GATCCTATAGGGAGGCCAACCATCGAACTCTTGAAACTTGTCAACTTTTCAAGAGATGGAGCTTTTGCTGTGTACAAAAGAATGTGCTCCCTTGGACCATTTACTATGCATGGAGACATGACTGATTCCCAGGCTAAGCAGATTCTCTCTCATAGCATGTTTGGAACATTTAAGGAGATCTTAACCTACTGAAAGAGATAACGAACTTTGGATCATGGAGTACAAGATCACAGCTAGGGAACTGTTTTAGGGGAATCAGATAAAGAGGTCCAATTCCAACCCATAACCGAGAGATACTACTCAAAATTGGCTTCAGCAAACGTTTCCGGTCTTTTAAGTGCATCATACACACAACTTTCTTATCAAGGTGTGTTTAGTGGGAAGAGAACCCAAACATTTAATGAAGAGTTCTATGATGCAATTGGAAAGGTAATGGGGACTTCAGTGGGGGTATGGTCTCTCGGTGACTTACAAAGTGTGTCTAGGAAAGTGTTAAAAGAAGTGATGAAAAGAATCAGTGCAACGTCCAACGTCCTCAACATGGGTACTGTAGAATGGAGAACAATGGAGAAGCTGACTTTGATAGCTTTAGGCTCTCCCTTCTCCATCAATGTTCCTACTTCACATAGACATTTCCTTGGGCCTTCAGAAGAAGAAAATTGATGTTTTTGATGTATTTAATCGTTGTGTTATAATTCATATTTTTTTGTATTCCTCTGGCTGCAGAGCACAAGGCACTACGAGTACTTCGGGAAGACAATGATGTAGTGGTCCTAACAGCGACAAAGGGAATGCGACGGTGTTTATGGCGTCAGAACATTACTGGCAGAAAATCGACACCCTCCTGCAACATCCTGCTCACAAGCAAGTGGGAAACGACGCGACTACGTCAGTGACACACAAGACCATCGCGTTGCCCAAAAACTGAGGACTATAAAAAACACTGTCAGAAGACTGTACCCGAGGGCATCGGCACCACCATGCCTGTACAGCCTACCAGAAATTCACAAGGCGGTGGTTCCATTACGTCCGATTCTTAACACTATAAATGCGACGACATACGGCATTCCTAAACATCTGGCAGAGGTGTTGAAACCACTCGCAGGGAACTGTCCCCACGATGTGAAAAACTCGGCGGAATTCGTCAATGTTCTGTAAGAAATGCGCTTGGATGTAGAAGATACGTTAGTCAGCTTCGATGTGACGTCATTATTCACACGGGTGGCACTGCAAGATTCTCTAGCACTGCTCAAGGAACATTTCGATGAGGACATAGTCCAGCCGAAAGTTTGCCTAGCCACCACCTACTTTAAATGTCGTGAGGAATTCTACGAGCCAAGTAAATGGAGTTGCCATGGGTTCCCCTTAGCGCCAAACATGGCTAACATGGTTTACTTCGACGAGGTAGCATTGGACACGGTTCCATTGAAACCGAAAGCATTTTACAGGTATGTGGATGACAACCTTTACCATGTGTCCATACCACAAAGGTAACTACTCGAGTTCCTGCAGCACCTCAACGGTATACGTGAGAACATCAAGTTTCCCATGGAGCTAGAGGAAAAACGGAAGCCTACCCTTCCTGGACCTCCTGGTTACTATAAACGCTGGGACATTCGGTATATAGGAAGGGAATGAATACGGATGTTTATCTCAACGCTAGGATCCGTCACCATCCAGCACAACACAGCTCTGTACTCAACACCTTGGTACACAAGGTGGGGTCCATTTGCAACAAGAGCAGCTTACCGAGAATTACAACATATAAAGGAGACCTTACAAGAAATGGCTACAGCGAGAAATTAATAGGGAGAGATTTGATGAACAAATAGAGGAGAGACCAGAAGAGATCGATACAAGAGGTTGTGCGTTTCTGCCGCATGTGGGACCAACAGAGGAGATCGCAAGGATGCTTAATAATCACCACGGGAAAACCATCTTCCAAGCAACAAAGAAAATTAAAGATATTCTTGGATCGACCAAAGACCCACTAGGATTAATGAAACCGCGTTTTTATAGAATTGGATGCGGATGTGGAATGTAGTATATATGGCACACGCAACGTTGCATTACACAGCGCTGCACGGAACCTAAGAGACATGCGTCTTCGACAGCTTGATAAGTCCGTGGTGGCGGAATTAGGAAAATTCGGCAAGAACGCTCCAGTTCGAAGGGGACCGCGGCCGGCGCTGATATGAACAGACACCGGAAATCGACGCTCGCACGCGCGTCCCACCACCACCACCACGGCCGGTGAGGCCCTGAAGCAGAGCAATCTGATCCTCGGTGCCCTTCAGGCACCAGTCCAGCCGTCGCTCCCTCTGAGACTCTCTCATATTAAGAGGCTAATCCATTTGGACCAGTAAAAAATTGACGTAGATTTTAAATCGATGACATTGGAGGTGGACTGGCGGTTATATTTTTTTCTTTGTAAGTTGTATTGAGTGTGGGATCATGCCAACTCATGTAACATAGGGTGCCTAGTAAGTTATTTTCTCTGATAGCTGGAGAACATAGAATCGGATCATATTAATTAAGTTTCTTACAGTAATTGGCAATACTTAACTTTTATTATTTGCATGCCGTCAGTTGCTTGCGACACTTCATTCTGAAAAAAGTCAATGTCCATCGCTATATACAATTTCCATACTGACAACTAATATAAGGCACAAGTCTCATCTGAACAGTTCGGCACTGTGACGTCTTCCCCACTTCCAGCGTCTCAGAGGTTGCAGTAGCGGCGCTAATGTTCCCTTCTGATGGAGGCGGCTGCTGCAGTTGTGGTTGTGGTGCGGTCCTAGTCAGCGTTCTATTGACGTCTCACAGCCTTCTTTACAGTTACGTTTCATGCCGACGTTCAACCGCTTGATATTACGCCGGAACATCAAGCAGAAGGTTACTCGTATCCACCACACTACGGTCGGTCGAAGGCGGCGTTGATGATGTGAAGAAACATTAGTAGGGGATGTCATGTTAATCCAGCTTGGAGCGGACGATCGACTCACATAGGCGAAGTAGGACGGTTCGATCCGCTCCCCACGACATACCACTGAGAACACGGAGGACATTAAGAGAACGGGTACAACGGGCAGCCAAATATGACATGTGGAGACCAACTAAGTTTCCTGTCAAATGTAAGACCTAAACAATTTGTTGTCTCCACGAATGGGAGAGCAACGGGACCGAGTCGTAAGGACGGTGGGAGAAACTCTTTGTAGCGCCAGAAGTTAATACAGACCGTCTTCTCGGCAGAAAAACGGAAGCCGTTGGCGACACTCCAGGAGTAAAGACGGTCAAGAGAACGCTGAAGACAGCGCTTCAGGAACACGTACGCTGCGCGCTGCAATAGATGGTAAAATCGTCTACGAAAAGGGAGCCTGATACATCAGCTGGGAGGCAATCCATTATTGGATTGATCGCTATGGCGAAGAGAGCGACGCTCAAAACTGAGCCCTGTGGCACCCCATTCTCCTGGCGAAAGGTGTCCGACAGGACAGAACCCACACGTACCCTGAACTGCCGATCCATTAAAAAGGAAAGAATAAAAAGAGGGAGGCGACGGTGAAGGCCCCATGTATGCATGGTGCGGAGAATGCCCGCCCTCCAACAGGTGTCGTAAGCCTTCTCCAAATCAAAGAACACAGCCGCGGTCGGGCGCTTCCGCAAGAAGTTATTCATAATGAAGGTCGACAAGGTAACCAGATGGTCAACAGCAGAGCGGCGCCTACGAAATCCACATTGTACATTGGTAAGTAGGCGTCGAAACTCGAGCAGCCAAACCAATCGAGAGTTAACCATTCGCTCCATCACTTTACAGACACAGCTGGTAAGCGAGATAGGTCGATAACTGGAAGGCAAGTGCCTGTCCTTCCCCGGCTTAGGAATCGGGACAACAATACACTCGCGCCAGCATGCGGGAACATGTCCCTCAATCCAGATGCGATTGTATGTACGAAGAAGAAAACCTTTACCCGCAGGAGAAAGGTTCTTCAGCATCTGAATATGAATATAATCTGGCCCTGGAGCAGAGGACCGTGATCGGCCAAGTGCGTTTTCGAGTTCCCGCATGGTGAATGGGGCATTATAAGTTTCACAATTCGAGGAGCGGAAGTTAGGTGGCCCAGCCTCCTCTGCCTGTTTGCGGGGGAGGAAGGCAGGGGGGTAATGAGCGGAGCTCGAAACCTCTGCGAAAAAGCGGCCGAAGGCATTGGAGACAGCCTCAGGGTCCACAAGGACGTCATTCGCGACCTTCAAGCCAGAAACTGGTGAGTGGACCTTAGTGCCAGATAGCCGGCGCAGGCTACCCCAGACAACAGAAGGAGTAAAACTGTTGAAGGTGCTTGTGAAAGCAGCCCAGCTGGCTTTCTTGCTTTCTTTGATAATACGACGACACTGAGCACGTAATCGTTTATAATTGATACAATTCGCCACTGTAGGGTGGCGTTTAAATGTGCGTAAAGCACGTCGACGAGCACGTAAATCGTCTCTACATGCTGCGGTCCACCAGGGGACCGGTACGCGACGTGGAGAAGGAGGGTGGGGGATTGAATATTCAGCAGCAGCGAGAATGACTTCCGTGAGGTGTGCGACCTGACGATCGCAGCTTGTAAAGGTTTGATCCTGAAAGGTCGCCCTGGAAGAGAAGAGCCCCCAGTCTGCCTTGGAGATGGTCCAATTAGAGAAGCACGGAGAGGGGGTATGCTGCAGGAGATGGATAACACACGGGAAGTGGTCGCTCGAATATGTATCAGAAAGTGCATACCACTCAAACCGGCGTGCAAGTTGGGGAGTACATATAGAGAGGTCTAAATGGGAATAGGTGTGAGATGTGTCCGAAAAAAAGAAAGTAGGGGCGCCAGTATTGAGGCAGACAAGATCGAGCTGGTTGAAAAGGTCTGCTAACAAGGAGCCCCTCGGGCAGGATGCTGGAGAGCCCCAAAGGGGATGGTGGGCATTGAAGTCTCCAGTTAACAAAAATGGTGCAGGTAGCTGAGCAATAAGTTGCATCACGTCTGCCCTGGTAACGGCAGATGACGATGGAGTGTAAACGGTACAAAAAGAAAACGTAAAAGTGGGGAGAGTAATGCGGATGGCAACTGCCTGCAGGCCGGTGTGCAACGTGATGGGATCGTAGTAAAGATCATCCCGGACCAGCAACATAACCCCTCCATGAGCTGGGATACCTACCACAGGGGGTACGTCAAAACACACAGAGGTGTAGTGTGCCAAGGCAATTTGATCGCATGGGCGTAGCTTCGTTTCCTGGAGGGCTACGACAAGCGGACGGTGCAAGCGGAGCAGCAACTTCAAGCCCTCTCGGTTGGAGCGAATGCTGCGAATATTCCAGTGAATAAGTGCCATCGTAAGAAAAGGAAGATGAGAGAAGTGGTCACCTCGAAGGCCGCTTAGGGCCTGGCTTCGAGCGAGCACTGCCACCGCTATCAGTAGGCGGACAGTCATCGTCCATTGGGTCTATAGGGTCATCGGCCATCTCGGGAGGATGGCCGGGAGGGGGAGCTTCCTCCGCCAGTGAACGGCCAGATGTACGGCGACCAGCGGTGCGGCCAGGCGAAACCGACGGCCTGGGGCGGCAACCGCTGGGTGGCGCAAGAGAAGAAATGCGCCGTGGCGGGGAAGGAGAACTGTGCTTCCTATGCGCCTTTTTGGAAGGACGTGTAGTGGAAGTACCGGTCGAAGGCTGGGAGGTCGAGGTACGGAGGAAGTCTGCACGGGATGGTTCCTTCTTGAAGGCCCGTGCATCTGACTTCTGGGTCTTCGTCTTAGCAGAAGCTGAGGAAGGTGCTCGTGTCTGTGGGGTGATGGGAGGAAGAGGAGACGTCGACCGCGCGATCTTAGCACTGGCCGAACAGACGACCGTGGTGCTGACGGTCAGATCGCATGTCTGGGTTGCTACCTCCCGGGTAGTCCGAGGAGAGGCGAGGACAGTACTGTATTTCCCCGCTGGGAGCAGCGTGGGCTTCCTACTAGCCAATAGCTTGCGAGCAGCCGAGGTGGACACTTTCTCCTTGACCCGAATTTCCTGGATACAGCGTTCTTCCTTATAGACAGGACAGTCGCGGGAGGATGCGGCATGGTCACCCTGACAGTTCACACAACGAGGAGACGGAGGTGGACAGTCACCCTCATGGGCATCCCTGCCACAAGTGACACATTTAGCCGCATTGGAACAAGACTGTCGAGTGTGATTGAAACGCTGACACTGGTAGCAGCGCGTAGGTGTCGGGACATAGGGGCGAACAGAAATAACCTCGTAGCCCGCCTTGATGCGCGATGGCAGCTTAACACTATCGAAGGTCAAGAAAATTGTCCGGGTCGGTACAAGGTCATTGTTGACCTGTTTCATGACCCTATGGACAGCCGTCACGCCCTGCTCAGCGAGGAATGATTGAAGCTCCTCGTCAACCATCCGTCGAGGGAGCTAGTATAGACTACACCACGAGACGAATTCAAAGTTCGGTGGGCCTCCACCCGGACAGGGAACGTGTACAGGAGGGTGGCCCGAAGCAGTTTTTGTGCCTGAAAGGCACTCTCAGTTTCTAGTAATAAGGTACCCTTACGCAACCTGGTACAAGATGACAGATCCGGCTATCGCATCTACGCCCTTCTGGATAACGGAAGGGTTGACAGAGGAAAAATCCTTTCCGTCCTCAGATCGAGAAACTACGAGGAACTGTGGGGCAGGCGGTAGTACTTTTGTCACTGTTGGCTGGTCACGTTTCCGTTTTTGGGTCGAAGTCGAAAGAGATGGAGTAGAATCCATTGCGGAGGAATCCCCCATGGATGCCAGCGTCTCCGATGGCGCGCTCCTTCCTTGTGGGGACCCTCTCAGAGGGCACTCCCGCCTTAGGTGAATGTTTACACCTCAGGTCACACCTCCCGAGAAACAGACGGAGGGACCAATCGGCATGTTCAGAAGGTATCAGCTCAGGCAATCACCCCTCCCCGGGCCTGGCCTTTACCAGGGGGTACGCGCGTGCCTTACATGTCTACCCAAGGCGGGGAATTACGCGTTACCCCGTCACCGGCTACGCGTGCGAACGCGTGGGTCGGCCTTCAGGCACGCACAGGGAGGAAGGAAGGAGAGGAAAAAGAAGAGAGAGAGGGAGGAAGAGGACAGACTGTCTCAAACGCCGAGGCGGAGACGAGAGAAGGCAAGGAGAAGAAGGCAATGAGAAGGCAAGGAGAAGAAGGCAATGAGAAGGCAAGGAGAAGAAGGCAATGAGAAGGCAAGGAGAAGAAGGCAATGAGAAGGCAAGGAGAAGAAGGCAATGAGAAGGCAAGGAGAAGAGGGCAATGAGAAGGCAAGGAGAAGAGGGCAATGAGAAGGCAAGGAGAAGAGGGCAATGAGAAGGCAAGGAGAAGAGGGCAATGAGAAGGCAAGGAGAAGAGGGCAATGAGAAGGCAAGGAGAAGAGGGCAATGAGAAGGCAAGGAGAAGAGGGCAATGAGAAGGCAAGGAGAAGAGGGCAATGAGAAGGCAAGGAGAAGAGGGCAATGAGAAGGCAAGGAGAAGAGGGCAATGAGAAGGCAAGGAGAAGAGGGCAATGAGAAGGCAAGGAGAAGTCAAGGGAAAGAGTAAGGAAGACAGTGAGGTGGAGAAGAGCAAAGAAAGGAACCAACAAAAGGAAGGAAGAAACGAGAAATGAAAAACCAAAATGACCACGATGATAGGTCGTGGAACCGTCCGTCTCCGGACGCAGGCGCTAACTACCCCCGTGAGGGGGATGGACTCCTTGTAGTCGCCTCTTACGACAGGCAGGAATACCGCGGGCCTATTCTAATCCCCGGACCCGCAGGGGGGATTTTACAGAGTAAAAACCATTAAGGGTCACACGCGCCCGTCTCAGGTATGTAGAACAGGAAGACACTGAGGAGTTAAAAACGACTACACACCAAACGAATCGACGGAAGAGAAGACTGCTATAAACAGCGATGTGGAGAAATGTCTATCGTACGCCACAGGGCAACGTAGGCCTGAGCTGGAAATTACGTGTTCTTCGCCATATTGCTAAGACGGATAAAAACTGAAAGGCACTCGACAGTCCGCACCTATTTGCTAAAACTGCCGATAGCTCAGACGGCATACCCAAGCGGGAACGTAAACGGTTAAAAAATGGGCATTACGTCAGTAAATTGGAACTTAAGTGGTGACAGCTAGTAAGTCAGTGCCCTATACGCAACCTAGTTGAAGTGACCTCCCAGCGACAGGGCCTGAGGTCGGCCAAGGCGCTGGGAGTGGTTTAATAACCTGGAGCTTATTCCCGTGAACGGATGCCAAAGATACCAGGAACTGACAGACGGCAACACTGGGATCATCGGAGGGAATATAGGAACAAGCGGCCTGAGGTACCGAGGACTGCTGTCTTGGCAGCAGCGCCAACGACCCCTCTTCCTGGCAGACCTACATGACCAGGAACCCACAGAAACATCACAGTGGCTCCACTAATGGTGAACAAGTGACAGTTTTCCAGGACCCACTGCACTAGGGGATGGGCGCTGTATAGCGCACGTAGATTTTCAAAGGCGCTGAGAGTCTGAGCAGAGGACACAACCGAAGAAGCTGTGTCGGCGGATGTACTCCGTGGCCTGATACAGGTCGAAGAGCTCGGCTGTATATACTGAGCAATTTCCTGGAATCCTATATCGAAAGACACGGGTGCTAATGACGAAGGTACACCCAATCCCACAGTCAGTCCAACAACCATCAGTGTATACAAAGGTACTATCGTGACGTTACATGCGACGGTTGTGAAACTGAAGGCGATAGAGTGAGGCTGGAGTAGCGTCCTTCGGAAACGAGTGGAGGTCAAGGTTAACATGAGCCTCTTCACCAAACCAAGGTGGTGCAGCGTTCACACCCTCCTGGAAAGTTGCAGGTAGTGTGAAGTTAAGCCGCCCTAGCAAGTGCCGAAAGCGGGCTCCAGGAGGTAACAGAACAGGGACGCACCACATACTGGCGACCAAAGGGATCATCGAAGGAGGCGGCGTAGGACGAGTGGCTATACATAGCTTTACAAATCTAACATATTGCAGAATATGGGTGGTGTTGAGACTGCGTAAGAGGTATGGGCGTGTGGACGCATAAAAATAGAACCCATGGTCTAGTTTCGAACGGGCAAGGGATCTGTACAAACTGAGGAGGGTGGTTCCATTGGCACCCTAAGACGTACCATAGAGGACGTGGACGTTGATTGACCGCATACAGTGGGCTGCCAGGTAAGACATGGCAGGATCAAGAGTTTCCTCTCGAGCATGAGCCCAGAAATTTCGTAGTTTCAATGAACGGAAGGGCAACAGGCCACAGATGTAAAGACGATCAGAGAAATAAATTCCATCGCTAGAAATTCATGGACGTTTTGTCAGTGGAAAAGCGAAAGCCACTGTCGATGCGCCAGGAGAGAAGATGAAGACATCGCTAAATACGCCGCTCAGTGGGACAGGTCCATGGAGAACTACTATAGATGGCAAAATCGTCAACATAAAGGGAGCCGGGGATGGTCGGCAGGTGATAGGCCACTGTAGAATTAATGGCGATAGCAAAGAACGACACTCAGGACGGAACCTTGCGTCACACTGTTTTACTGGATAAAGGTGTCCGACAAGGCAAAACCCGAATGCACTTTAGAAACTCCGTCTTGTAAAAATCCCCGAAGGAAACATGGCAGGCGGCCACAGAATCCCCACATGTAAGGAGTACGGAGGATACCGGTTCTCCAGCACCTGTCATACGCCTTCTCCAAATCGAAAAATACGGCCACAGTGAGGTATTCCCTCAGGAAACTGTTCACGACATGGGTGGACAAGTTTACGAGATGGTGAACTGCAGAATGCCTCGCTGGAAATCCGCACTGTGCGTTCTTCAGTAAATTGCGAGATTCGAGCCACCACACCAGCTGGGCATGTGTCATACGATACATTACCTTGCAAATGAAGCTGGTGAGATGGGGCAGTAGCTGGAAGGAAGATTTTTGCCCCTACCGTGCTTACGTATGGGTTTGACGGTGGCTTCACGCCAACATCCCGGAAATGTTTCCTCTGCCCAGATTGACCTGTGCTCTCCTTACGTTCACCAGAGGGGGTCACGCTGCTCAGTGTGCGATCGCTGGCGGCTTTTTGAGAGAGAGAGAGAGAGAGAGAGAGAGAGAGAGAGAGAGAGAGAGAGAGAGAGAGAGTGAGAGAGAGGAGGTACCAGCGTACGGGCAGTTGCTGGCAGGTGGTCCACGTGGACGGTCGCGTTTTGCGTGTGGAATTGTATCGTGCGTTGAGCTGTTTTGAGGTGAGAAGCCACGCCTCGTCGCGGTTTCGGTTACGACTCGTCCAGAAGGGCGGTGAGGCGATGTCCCTGGAGGCATGATGTTCTGCCGTTTGTATCATCGAGTTCCCGGCTTCTTGTGGTAAGATTGCTCTTTCCTTATGTGTTGTAACCCTCCCCTCGCCCCCCCCCCCCCCCACCTGCTGTGACACACTGATCAGAGATACGTTTGGATTTCTCCCTCAGTCAGACCATCGAGCTGCAGAGTGTAAGTAACACCATGGGAAGAATTCAGCGTTCCATGGGCCTCGACATGAAGAGGATAGCCATGGACGAATACAGCTGTAGACAGTTTTTGTGCTTGAGAAGCGGAAGTTGTCTCCAAAAGCAAAAAGCCATTTCGTAAACGAGAGCAGTATTTCTCAGGGGAAGGAATTACACTGACCTTTCTGAATAATGAACGGATTTACTGTCGCAGCAGACTGCCTGTCTTCAGTACGTGAAACCAAGAGAAAGCGTAGTATAGCTGCGAGGATCTTTGAATCGTTAGTCTCATTCTGTTTACCTTTGACGGTGAGAAAAGTGATTGATTCAGTGCGAGACAATCCGCGATGATTGTCACCGTCCCCGATGACACGCTTCTTCCAACTGAGGGCTCCCTCAAAGCGGCGCATCTACCTAATGTGATCGTTCACATTTCAGGTCACACCTCCAGAAATCTTCACCGAGGGATCATTCGGCAATTTAGGAAAGTAACGGCTCAGACAATCACCTCTGCCTGGGCGTGATCTTTACCGGGGGTACCTCCGAACCCTACCTGTCAGCCCGTGACTTGGAATTGTTTGTTACCCAGTCACCTGCTACGCGTCAGACGCGTGGGCTGGCTTTCAGGAGCGCAGGAGGAAGAAAACGAGGAACCTCAAACGGCGAAGCAACAGGAGGATAGAGGTAGTGGAACGAAAGAAAGAAAGAACGAAAGTCTGAAGAGACTGTACTGGTATCTGCTACTGAATATGCGAAACACTTCCAAGAAGATCCCAGCCATCGTCCCGAACAGGACAGACACGCAGCATGGACGGGAAAAGACTCTGCAAAGACTGGCGCCCCGTGGTGGTCAAGCGCGAAGTGGACGAACTCTTGCGAGTCACCTGGGGCTGGTTTCGTCAGGTCGTAACAGTCACCGCATCGGATAATGACACTGTACAATAGCCTCTGTCAGGAGTAGGCACCCACATTATTGAATTTCCTGAGGTAACTGTCTGCGTCAAATGTGCCTTAGGAAAATACTGAGTATGTTCCAATTCATTTCCAAGTATCACATTTATTGAACACAACCTTGACGGTATTTGATTGGAACTGAGAAACGCTTTCCCTTCGTGCTGTAGATCCTACTGTTACTTCTGAAAGTAGTATTGGTGTTTCATGTAACATACGTAAATTAACTGTAGTATCAGTAGGGCAGGCATGGCGGCTGGAGTTTGGTGACATGGGTGAGCGTGGTGGTGGTTAGCTTGCCGCTTGGGGCTCGTGAAATGCTAGGGGAGGGCACAAATTATGGCCAGCGGAGAGAGGACTGACTTGGGTTTTATTTGATGCGAGTGCATGTTGGGCTGCGAGATTTGTGATTTTCGCCATCGGAAGTGCACCCAAGCGTCAGATTCTGAACAAGGTTGCGGTTATGAATTCAGTGTCAGACCGTGAGACACGTTATACATGGATTACTTTACTGATCTGGGTGTGGGGTCAGGACAGCTGGTGTCCAAACGCACTTGGAAATCTGAGTATATCAACTGGAGACTACCGTCACTATGCTGCTATCTGAGTTGCACGTGTGACATTCTTGCAAGCATGAATAATTTTACTTCATGAAGGACCACCATTCAGTAGCTTTATCTTGCTGATTAAACCAGTTCAGGTTCTGGAGAGAAAAGAGTGGAAACAGTTTCGAACAATGGTTACAGCCAACAAGCTCTTGCGCAAATGTGGTGGAAGATTTCCACGATACGATGATATCAATCACGATATAAAATATGGCCTGTAGCGTATGTTCTTATTGTGATTTCCCTGACTTGTGATTAACAACCTTTAATTCGCAGTATGCGGCTACCCTCGACCATATGACTGCAGTATCGCCAGTCCAGTTGATGACTTATCAGAGCGTACAGCAGACACTGTACAGCTCCAACCTGAGACATCTACGAGCCAAGTTTAACAAAATTACATTAATCCAGAAAAAATGATGTCGCAGCATGAGGAAACAACAGAATATAACCTTTTATAGTTTTGCATTGAGCTTGGCAGGATTGCAGACAGACATAGTCAACAGTTATGGGAAATCTGGAAATGCCTCAATCAACTGTGTACTGTGCTGAGACTGTGAATTAAGGATTACAAATCTTGCAGGGACAGCTACTTCGCAACTATCACTGAGGCGTCCCCCTGACGAATCCAACCTCTTGGTACATACATCTGGACTCAAGCGGGAGGAAGGGAGGAAGGGAGGAAGAGAGAAACCCTGATGTCCCAATAACCACAAAGACTATACGGCGAAGCTGTCGCCAACACACTGGCCAGCTAAGAGGTTGCGAGTAAATCGATAGCAGGCAACCGAGAAGGCGACCCTATCATGAGAGGTCAACGACAGCCTTGCAAACGACGCGCCGCTATCGCCCTCTCGACCGCCGGTATTCAGATCGCCGAAGAGGACCATAGGGCCCTGACAGTCATCCTGTGACGGCTGCGCTGAGCTGCCTGAGACTGAGTGGTGTGCACAGTGCGACTTTTACTTGACCAGCACTGAGGCTAACGTGGACTATTGTAGAAGATCTTGTACCACAACACTTCCACTATCTTAGTTAACGTCTTGTTATGAATAAAGAAAGCATTTAACACACGCATGCAGTTGTGTTATAGAAAGAGGATACCGGCCACCGAAAGACATCCTCTCCTTGCTTCCCATGGTACAAGCCGAGTGTGACAACGAGACGGCACAAAAGTTATTGTCCTCTGCAGTGAGAGTTCACTGCCTATGCAGGGGCCTCATCTCGGTAAAACGTGAAGAACCATTTCTTCAAGAAGTCTCAACTCTTCAATGGTCCAAAAAGCTACACGAAATCCATTATTAAAAGGTGATCGGCACAGGGAAACTTATGCAACTGTGTTTGTATTATCGTATTATATTGGCACACACATCGTCCAGTTTGAGACCTGCACAATGTGAGTTGCCCATTGAATTACCGAACACACAATCTGTTCTGACATACAGTTCCGGTGCGATACGGTAAAAAGTTGATGTACTCCGAAAATGAAGGGAGGTGAACAGTTCGCTATTTCGACGATTTGCTCACAAGAATCGACCAGATTGGAAGTGAAATTCTGACCGTGGATGGACCAAACGCAACGTCACACCTAGCAGCAGTGGAACGGTGCAATATTGTGACCAATGCCGCAGGAAAGTGGATGATGCCAGCTGGGAACTAATATCCTCAGAATTGAGCTTAGGTTCACTTTGCGAGAAAATTTTAGTCCGACTTGCTAAGCTTCGCTGCAGCTATAGTCATGTGTGTACAATTTCCGTGTGTGAGGGAAGTTGCGGATTGTTCGTTTTATACAAACTGAACAAATTTTAACGAAGATCTCTAACCAAAATTTTAATGTAGAAACTATTCAGTACATATAATCTTTTGCCGAATGCGTGCGGCAGTCATCGTCATCGTGCTACTGGTTTTTCCCTATACCATGTAGGTCAGGGCAGAAAGTGATGCAAAGTGTAACGTGAACTTTGTAGGAATAGCAAGACTGCCAAAAGATAGGATCTAAATTATAGAGGTGATCTGACGTGATAAGTAACTTGTGTGTGCGCTTATTTAATGGATTGGTGTTAGAACTACATGTTGACAGGTATGAATTTTTATGGTGAGTCCTGTGTGTACCAGCGGGGTATAGCCTTCTACATCACAGCACACCAGCTGAAGATTGTGAAACCTCACTGTATTCTACGAACAACTGCTGAGGAGGGCTGGCTGTGGAAACGGCCACCAATCGCTCAGGAGCATGGAATAGGATGTCTAGGAGGAACCTTTTTAATAAGTTTTCAGATTTAACCTAGTTCTCGTCAGTCATTGTATACTACGGAGTAAGTCATCAAAAATGTTCGTGGCAACACTATACACGTCCATTTAGTGTGGAAGACATGTTTAATGTGGGGTAACGAACGTCTTTTTCTTCTGGTATTGCAATCGTCTACGTCTTTGTTCCTTTGGAACTGCAGTGAACAAACCCGCTTTCTTCCTGAGGAAGGAGGGAATTTAGGTTTGGTTTAACGTCGCGTCCACATCGAGGTCATTAGAGACGAAGCACAAGCTCGGATTGTGTCAATCATGGGGAATGAAGTCGGCCACGTCCTTTCGAAGGTACTACCGCGGCATTTGCCTGGTGCGATTTAGGGAAATTACGAAAAACCTAAATTGAATGACCGGAGGCGGATTTGAATTGCCGTCCTCCCGAATGCGAGTCCAGTACGATAAAAACTGCCCCGTCTCCCTCTATCTCTCCCAGACGTTTATTTACCCAAGAACGTTATTCCATATGACAATTACTGTTAGTATGGAAAATACGTCAACTTACTGACTGGTGCCTCGTCAAGATTTTTCGGTGATTCGTCGTGCAAATGTGCCCAAAGGAAGTTATACGAGCTCGAAAATCCGTTCCTTAGTGTTAACTTATCTACAGGGACTAATTTCCTTGCCAATTGTTCTATTGATTGGTAACGTACCTCTAGATCTACTGAATAGAATCTGTTGCTATTCGGAAACAGAATGAGACCCTCAGAAAAAAACACTCAATAATACTTTTAAGAACACTGTTTTCCATTTCTATTACCGTACGTATGTTTGATACCAATACTACTGTTATCAGTAACTGTTTTTGCTCGTTTTACGTTAGGCAGAACGTCATATCGTTATGAGAAATGGAGGACATAAAATTAAGCTTTATGGAACCTGATCGGTCATCTCGTTGTTCAGGAGGATCTCACCACGAGGTGGTCTCACTACTGTGAACTTTCGACAAACCATTGACAGTCGTGGGTTGGCATAAACCTTGACGAAATGGCGACGTTTCGTGAAGTTCGACTATTTGCCAGGTCAATACACTGTGATACCGCTAACCGGAATGATCAACCCTTAATTTATTTATGTTTGTGTGCACTAACTAGTAACTTCGCTAGTGATTGCAAGCTGTGTTTATGCTAGAACTAAAAGCACCAGGCAGAGAATTTCAGGAACTTCCTACAGAAGCTTGGTATCTGACCATTGGTTCGTACCATAGGTAGCTTCACTGACAGTCCAATTTGACCATAACGAGTTTTTATACCCTTCCGTATGCAGTCGGTCAGTGCAGTTGTGCTCAAATTGACGACACGATTTAAGATATAACTGTGAACTCTATTATCCAACCGTGCATGATTGAAATGGTTTTCCTTTTCACAAAGGTTTGGCCTACAGCCGTAAGATGCAGTCTACGATACCAGGGTCTCACTGCCGTAGGCACCTCGTGCATTATCCACTGTGAGCCCATATATTGGACGGTGTTTACTAGTTGCATACCTTGTGGCCGATTCCCAGTCATGTTAACATACCACTGCCAAGGCCACACCGCAAGAAGTCCATTATCAACAGGTTCATCCAGTCTGTCAACACTGCAATAACGTGCTACAGAGGCTTACAGCACACTGGTACAGTCAGGATGGCGGCTGTACTTTCAGCACGCCACCCACAGTAAGATGTTTGGGATCGGTTACGTGTCACTCGAAGTGGTGAGTAATGTGTGGAGGAAGTAGACGGACTTGAAATGTGAAAGAGACCTTGCCGTGGTCGTTGTATTATGACAACACCAATGCAGGATCGTTTCGTCCAACTGTCGCCTGCCAGATGCGGAACACCAACGGCCTGGGCAACAGAGATTCGTATGTCAGGCCTAACAGTGCGTAGGAGATTGCATCAGGGTGGTCGTTTCAGAACACCACTGTAAAGTCTTCCACTGCACCGACGGAACCGTCGCAATCGAAGGACCTGGGCCTTTGCACGTCAACATTCGATCATTGCAGACCGGAGTAACGTATTTGCTGACGAGATCGGTAATGGTTTGCGACCAGACACTAGGCGTGTAAGTGTTTGGAGAAGCGAGACATACTGGCGTTCCTTGTGTCGTCTAGCTCAAGTCCATCCATCCGTTTGCCAGTTGAATTGTCTTGTTCTGGGCGGCAATAATGATGAAACGACGGACCCTTTAATTCCACCTATGGCAATTTCAGTGGTCCTGGAGGTCTCCAAGAGATCGTGCAAACGATTGGAACACCTTACAAAAGTAAAGACGGTGACAACCTCTTGGTATCTGGCGAAAGTGCAAGACTGCACTATATCAGTGTGTCGGTATCTTCACAGATGCATCATTAATGGAGTGCATTGGCCAGCACAGCCCCAAGACATGAATATGACTCAACATCCATGGTGTAGCAGCGTAACTTCAAGCGCCGGCACTTCGGTCGGGAACGTGGAGGGCTGTGAAGGTGTGAGCCAACTGCACGCGGCCCGTCCCCTCTAGCACAACGCGACGGCAGCGCCCTCTACGGGAGGAGAACATTAGGCTGCAGCCGACTGGCCGCGGCCTGGTTCTGCGAGTTCTATCGAAGCGTTAAGACCAGGGACCTCGATACTTCACTTGTATTACGACTTTTATATACTGAAGAGTTGTATTTTGTCTGTCGCCATTTCCCTGTCACATCTATTTCAGAGATTTAAGTAGAGTTTTTTCTGTAGTAAAAATTTAGTAATACGATTTGCTTTAATTGTTGTCTAGCGATACGAGAAAGCAAGTTTCTTAGGCACCCTGTATTTGGCGAGTAGGCAGGATGCAACAGATAGGACCTGTTTAAGGTCGTCATTGTAGAACATCTACATGACAATTCGCAGGACCTCAATCAAACTGCCGTCGAGGAGGTCATCACACCCGAACATGAACTTCATGGTCTCATCCAGAGCATACCTCACAGAGTTGAACTCATCCATGTGCTCACCACTGAAGACTGTAAATCTTAGTCGTGGTGTTGATTACCACTGTTTTTATTTTTAAGATGTATACTCAGGAGAGCACCTGCTGTGTTTTCTATTTATTTTCTTGTAACTAGCCAAAATATTTCATTCTAAAAATAAGTATTATGTAGATTGTTAGTAAGGAATGGTACAGATGTCGATGGCTGTATTACAAGGAATCATTTTAGTGAACGCAGATATTCCGAACTGATGCTGAGGAGTGTATATATAATTAGGGATGCTACAGTCAATGGTCTCTTCAGTGCTGATGCACTCCATGTGAAATTCCGCCAGTAATCGGAGTAATGGACAGGTGCACCAGGCCAACAGCGCGTAGGCAAGTTGAGACTGGGTATGACGGGACACCTGCTAGGGTGGTCTGTGCAGCTGCCCTGACCACTGTGTGTGGATGAGGACGTGGGCAGCACATCTGTCTTGTATGCTGGAGACGCAGCTTCGAATCAGAGTCCGGCACCAATTTTCAACTTCCTCCATTGATTTGTATCACTGTCCACGTGCTTCTATTGTCTAATTTCTTTGTCACGAAATATTGACAGAAAGCTGGCAAATGTATTTCTGGAACTTTACCTTTGATGCGTCTACGGAATAGTAGACTTGAGTTTTGGAATCTTAAGGTAATTATCCACCCCATGTGCTGCGGAATAGCTGTTGTCGATTCCATTTGCGGAACTTTCGCTCGATACCATGTGGAAAAATAGGCAATTCCAGGTGTTCTTTTAATAAGGTCAGTATTTATGGCGAGGTAAACTTATATGATTGAGCGTTAACTACATGTCACAGATTACAGTCTCGGAGTAACACCAACAGGGAACCGTATCTAGAAGTTGTGTCACCGCCAGACACCACACTTGCTAGGTGGTAGCCTTTAAATCGGCCGCGGTCCATTAATATACGTCGGATCCGCGTGTCGCCACTGTCAGTGATTGCAGACCGAGCGCCACCACACGGCAGGTCTAGAGAGACCTACCAGCACTCGCCCCAGTTGTACAGCCGACTTTGCCCGAGATGGATCACCGACAACTACGCTCTCATTTGCCGAGACGATAGTTAGCATAGCCTTCAGCTAAGTCATTTGCTACGACCTAGCAAGGCGCCATTACCAGTTTATATTTAGATTGTTTTATGTATCATCAAGAGCGATGTACACCAATTATGGATTTAAGTATTCCAAGATTTTCGTACTTTATTTGCAATTCGCAAGACATTGTCCTGTTCCAGACCTCACGCCAGTCTGCGTGAGCTAAACGCGTGCCTGTCTGCTACCTCCGAGTGGCTTGGCTGTCTTGCCAAGTCACTACAGAAGTAGTAACAGAAAAAAAATCATGATCTTTCACCGATTGTTCTGTTTCTTCTGTTTGCTGAGAAGTTTCACCCACGTGTTCGGGGAAGCCAATAAATGACGACCTAAACTTATTCCTGATCCGTCCGCCACACAGCTATTCCGACCACAGCTGCTCACCCAGATAAAGCATAAAAACAGGATTGCGAAAAAACGTAATGCAGGAAGCAGGTGTTTGCTCAGTAGAGTACAAGTAAACCTAACTGTCACTGGGTCATTGCCAAATCGCCTCGTGCGTGTGAAAATGAAGGAAAACAATCGCTAGCAAGCCACCTACCCGTTTACGAGAAGACTTCACGATGCCACCTCAGCATGGCGAGACATTTTTCAGGGCCCCACAGTCTCACTCCGATGTACCAAAAGACAATTCCGAGCAGCACAAGCAAAGTACGGGGAAGATGAAACAACGGCCAAAGAAATATGGCTTCGTTTCTACCAGAAAAGAAGATTACGTCTCTGACGTGGCTGCCTCGTTTACATATGGTAGGCGGTCATTTGGTGTTCACAGATGCCTCAAGGAAGCTTCAGGTCACGACCATCTCACCACCGAACTTATTGGACAGCTGTCCCAGCTAGCTGCATAAAAATTAAGGTATCTCCAACGCGGTCACGCGATTACAACAATGAACGACACAATGGGAATATGCCTGCAAGGTTATTAGAACTGTGTGTGTGTTTTTCCACATCCGCTGTAGCCACGTTTTTGTTTCCCATTCTAGAGGAGTATGAATACGTAACTGTAAAGAGAATCGGTAGAAGCATGTGGAATGTTCCACGATTTTGTACTCTGGCAGGGGCATTATTACATTGCTGGTGGTGTACATCTGCACAGGGGGTGTACATCTGCACAGGGGGTATACCCTCTTATCGGAGTACATACGTTTGAAGGGGGAAAATCTAAATAGCTGGTGTAGTAAGAACATACAGGAAACGCAGATAAAAGCACAGTCACTTTATTAGCCAAAGACTGAAAATGTGATAGATTTGCAGTATTCTCGGCCTGACTGCATTCTTGTTATGCAATCAAGTATTTTAGCTACAGCGATTATTACAATGGAGTACCAGCTACGGGAACAGCTTTATATCTTCTATGTCGCTGTACGTGATTGTCTAGGAGTGTGTCACTAATTATCCATCCTAGAGCCTGATACCAGTTTGATGTTGCCTAAATCACAGCTTCCACGGACAGCAACAATATTCTCGTCAGTATCTTGCGTGGTTATTGACCAAATTAAGAAATTTATTATGCCATAATTTACTCATTAAGGCGTACAGTATAGTACAAGTTCAACGAAATAAGACAAATAATAGTTCGGAACTGGAACAACAGAGTGCTTGTCGATTCAGCGTATATTCCGTGTGTACACCTGGAATCCATCCATCCAGTGTTGGTGAGCACTTACTGACTTCCAACAAACGTTACACAACTTCAAACCTTTCCTGAACATTTTCTCGGTTACAAGCTTCAGATCAGTAAACAAATTAACCAATTTACAGATCGATCAGTCTGCAGATCTGATGCATGGGATTCTCTATACAATCATGGTTTATTGGTACATCGTTAAGACCTATGAGGCACATCATTTTCAGATACATTATACAGACATGTTATTTTCAACGCAAACGTATCACTGCAGTGATGTTACCATAAGCCCACTTAGTAGTAACTTTTAACAAACTTCTTTGTTCTTCATACGAGAACGAAATTATTTTGCAAATCAGTATTTGAATAAAACGTCACTTCGTTCATGAACATTGTTTGTTTATAGTAATATTCGCACTCAGATAAAGTGTTTGGTTCACAGTCATAAGCGGTCAAGTCATAGGTTTATTTCATATGGAGAACTTTGCTACAAATTTTACAGACTTGGGTAGTATTTCTACAATGAAACCTGAACAGACAATTGTATGGGCATCACAGAATAACAAGGTATTTCTGTTACTGCATACTGAGATTCATTAAGGAAAACTGAGGGAAAGCTTGTTACGTGCACGCACGTTTTTGCAGTGCCAAATGTGTTTCTCCTCAACAAAGTTTTCACAATATACAACTCTCCAAACTTGTTTCGTAATGTTATTGTCTATGTTAAATTTTCTATGAACAACAAACTTCCAAAGAACACAACTATCATTGGGAATACCAGAGGAATTTGATGCTAAATTTGTGAGTAGTTTTATATCTAATAATTGCACATAATTCTACTTGCTACACAGTAGCAAATGTTTCAAAACTAGATATACAGAACACTCCATAGATAATTGAGCTTCAGTAATACAAACATTTGGCATACATCTGACCATTAAACTACAGGATATTTCACGATTCCTGCCTGTTACAGGCAAGCTTAATTGATTACATTCTGGACATGAGCTTCTTACCAAAACTTCGTCGCGTCTACAACCCGTCAACGCCTGTATTAGGAATCGTGGAACACCCTCCACACATGGGACAACAGCGAGAGCAAAAACTATAGATTTTGTATCGACCTTTGGGTGGCGAGGAGTCGGACATCCACATCACCTTCAGTGAATCCAAACACACAGCAGTAAGGCATCCGTAATAAACATGTGCAACAGCCAAATTGGCTTTCTCGAAACTTTACACAATATGTTCTCAGTGTACTTCAATGTACTTTATGTATGAACACAAAACTACAACTCAGTTTCAATTATTGTATAGCTTGGCAGTTTTATAACGAGTCGCCTGACTGCAGTGTCACAATAAATGAATGCATTACAATAATGTTGAAATCCCGCGACAACATTTTTTTGATCACAAAAATTGAGTGGGTAACTGCACTTTCCAATGTTTATAGAAGTCTATTTTCACGTTGTAAGGAGGAGTTACATAGAAGCTCTACATCCATATCACAATCTTTCACAAATTACTCTATTAAATAAAACTCTTTATTCTAGTCAATTATTGCCGCCCCCCCAGAATATAGCAATGGAAAACTTAGTACCAGAATGCGTGTACATGAAAATCAAAGGCGTGCATTGCAAAATAACATTTTCCTGTAAAAACAACCACACCAATCTAGCTGCAGAGTAGTTAAACACACCGAGCTGTTCAACGTTATTTATTTTATTAAAAATACATCTATATTTAATGTGTGTGTTATCACTGAGAATGAGCTGAACAATAAACCGGTTGAGCGTTTATGACTATTAAATAAATGGCCAATACAGTGCCTTTGTGATTTCTTTCATTTGTTACACAACATTTAATTCTTACACAACATTTAATTCGAAAATCATTCATTCTGCCTACCTATTATATGTAAATTATTCATATGTTATATTACAGCTGTCAATTGACCTAACTTATCCAGTACATTCATTTCAACATGCGCATTACATTCAACGGAAGTTACGTTACTCGAGATAGTCATGCTATTGCCTCGATGTTAGTCGAACACACATTTCGTCACCTGCGGCAGTTGGGTCTTCCACAGGCGCTCAGCTGCAATATTCTCGCTGAAGAGAGGCAGAGAATAATGCTCTCACAGAATATTTACTTACTGAGTATTCTATGGTTAAATACAATCAATGGGAAAAGATGGAATAGCAAAGCTGCAGGAATGGCACATCCATAAATAGCTTGTGAAGAAGTGGAACTGAACTCCGAGTTATTTTTTTCCCCTTTAATTCTGCCCTTGCTGGTGTGACGTTTTTGTCCTCCTGGTCACAGCTGATGTCACTGCAATACATCACAGCAGAGGTAACTGTAACTGATATTACACTGAAGGCAGATCAACAAAAGTGACTGGGACACAAAATTTACTCTTGCGGTAACACGTCTCTTCGTACTCTGTTAACCCGTATCACTGCACTGAACAACGTCTAGAAAAGACTTTTATTCTGGATAGTATTCACAGATCTTGGAAGGCAGGTGGTTGTTCCTTGTGCCACGCATCACATTGCACTCTGCTGGTTATCCTGTCTCCCTCAAGAAATATTCGGATACGAGTCCGGTGTCAGACGGAGTTAGGAACGGCTACCCATAGAGCTACCAGTGTTCTTTTAACTTTTTATGGAACACCCAGTCTTACCACACCTCACAGGTTGGCCCAAGAAACATCGGGACGGAACTTCCGCCTAGGTTGGCATCTCGCACTGTATTCATTATAAGCTGTCCGCTTCCACTCCACACGGAAGTACTTGTAGTAGTAGTAGTCCACTGGTATTTAAGACTGCATTCAGCTGCATGGTCTTTGAGATACAACGATCTGTTACTGACTGATGTCGAATCAAGTCAGAATCCAGAGCGTGTGGTCACAGGTTGTCGTCGACTACTCTTTGTATCTTGGCTCTTATGCTGGCTGTTTCAGCAGAAGGTGAATCAGGTACATGACAGGAAGAAGCAGGCTAAGTGGTTGGCCGGTGCAACTTATTTGTCACAGTTTTCACTCTTTTGTGGAACGATGTTGGCCTATAGGCAGCTTATGTTCCTATCCCAAATGAAAGACTGCAGGTGAAGATATTTCGGGCCTTTTGTCAAGCTGAGTGGGCTTGTCTTTCTGTTACCAAAGGTGCTGAACCACCTTCTCCAGTAAGAGTCATTTCTTCTAGTAGTGGTCACCAAAATACAAATGAAGACTATTAGTGCAGACGTCCGCGTTGTCTGGGGGTGACTGCATCTTCTGAGACTGTGTACTGAAGCCAGTGTTTCACAGTTGTATGTCTTGGGATGAAGTACACTGGTGGCTCTTAATTTCAGCAACGGTCCTCCACAATGTTTCGTCACTTCAGTCTTCTATTCACATGTGGAACCAACAATATTACTTTCTTTCTGTCCCTGAGTAATATGCAGCATGGTACATAACGTCACCGGAATTTTGTAACACCAACATCCATCTCATTTGTTCACTTAGTGCAGTGCTAAGCGCTGAGCTCACCTCGAGGATTGTCCCCGTGAGAATGGCTCCAACATGGGGTTACTGATTTCCATTTTCCCAATTACTTCTTTTGGTGATAATACTTCCAAAAGCAGCAACAGGTACCATTTTATGTTGTTTACATACCTCACCTACTTCACTTCTGATGCAAAGAGACGTCCCCTACTGCAGCTCAGATTGTTCCCAAATGAGAGTAGTTGTCGGTGAATGATCAGAGGAACACTGCTGTCTGCACATCCATTATGGCCACTTCTGTTCTCACCGTATGTCCGCCAGCCTTTATGTCCAGGGCTCGTCCTGAACCAACCATCTCTTTCTCAGTTCTTCAGCACTGCAACACTGCAGCGAGATGAGTGAAGTGTTGTGCTTCTCTCTACGATTGTCCATGTAGTAATGGCCCTAATATGGCTTTACCAGTTTCCACTGTTCCCAATTACTACTTTTGGTGATGATACTTCCAGGAGCAGCAAAGGTTACCATTTTATAGGGTTTATGTTTCTCCCCCACTTCACCTTTCATGCACAGAGTCTACATCTATGGAGGCCATCCTGCCCATGTTATGTAAGGTTGGAAGAAGAAATGAATGACACCCTAGGGCCTCGCAACCTAATACCGTCGGGGTCGAAAAATCAAGAGTTGGCCAAGAGAGGCCGACAGGAAAGAAAAACAGAGGTCTGCAAGTAAGCGGAAGCAGTGTCAAATATTCATAGACGATCTTTCAAAAGATCGTCTCACTTCTGACTGCTCTGAAACTAAGAGAAGAAAGAGTCTTGCATTAGACTACAAGTATTACTTACAGCTTGCTTATATGGGTTGTTGACTGTAATAACAGTTTTTTTTTCTGTCTGTGGATGAAGAGTAAAGTTCAACAGTAACAGCACTGTTATTCAATAAATACAATGTCCACAACATGCAGACACTTTACAGAGACTTTTAACATGTAACATTCAATTAGACATTGCAAGCTGCCTGTGTTCACCTGCTACACACAGGTTACTCCTTAGCTAAAAATCATATCTACTAGACATGGAAGCAATTTCCTAATTTTAATAACAGTTGAAATAACTATGCATTATGTATGAATTTGTCGTAATACAAAGGATAATATTCTTTATAACCAATTAGACAATGATGGTACTTCGAAATGGTTGCAATGAGATGTTACAGAGACATTCGATGTGTATCTCTACAAAAGCATCGTTGAGCAGTAAAACACTGCACGTTTAGCACAAATTCGACACATTTTAAAGTGATGTGTCTCCAGCAGTTGAAATATTTGAATGTGAAATGTTTTGCCATGGTGGTAACATAGTACATGTTTGGGTTCAAATACGTTCAAATGTCTCTAAGCACTATGGGACTCAACATCTGAGGTCAACAGTCCCCTAGACTTAGAACTACTTAAACCTATTTCAGTATATTGATAATTTTTTTATTATCAATATACCGTAATTTTACACACAGAGGAAGAAAGGACTACAGAAGTTGAAGATGTCCTTAGGATACTTAGGTTTAAGTAGACATCACACACATCCATGCCCGAGGCAGGATTCGAACCTGCGATCGTAGCAGCAGCGTGGTTCCAGACTGAAGAGCCTAAAACCGCTCGGCCACAGCAGCCAGCATGTTTGGGTAACGACTGACTTCAACCAAGACAGAAAGGAACTATTCTATTACATAGGTTACAGAACAGAGTAAACAATATTTTTCGAAAGTTCATATGTGCTTCTATATTACAGTGAATGTGATGGTTTCTCTAAATAAAGTTTATAAATGACATTTACAAGCTCATTGACACATTCTCCACATATGTGGGCTAACAATCGAACTTGATATGCAGTAGACAAAAAATTATCACTTGTTATGAAAGTGTACAGCTTTCAAATATTCCAAAAACGTAAAAATTCTTATAGCTCTATGTTTATCATTTACTTAATGTGCTATTGGCCAGTTTAGACTATCATGCTACTATCAAGCACCTATGGAAAGAGCTTACCACTGCAGAGTGATATGTAGCTTTTATATTGTCTACAGAAATCAAAAATGTTATCACAATTTAATTTCAGTTTGCATTGTCAGTCGTTATTTAAAAATGTATTACCCATCTGCACAATGTTGCAGAAAATGTAGCACACAAAAAATTATCAATGCACAGATGAAGCCATACACGCATAATAGAATCCTTTGTATCAAATACAAACCGAAGAGAATTTAAGTATGTGAATATCTGTAGACAATATGCGTTTATGATCAA
This sequence comes from Schistocerca piceifrons, assembly GCF_021461385.2. Lineage (NCBI taxonomy): Eukaryota > Metazoa > Arthropoda > Insecta > Orthoptera > Acrididae > Schistocerca > Schistocerca piceifrons. The sequence continues at coordinate 1,032,952,519 of NC_060139.1, forward strand.
TATTCTGTATTTTCACTGCAGAACCACATTGTATCATGTGCAAACCAGAATGTACTGGTAACTTCAACATACAGAGTCAAGTTCTAGTTAGCTGTTATTTCTGCCAAAGATACACTTAAAACAACACATAAGTCCATCAATACCGTAAGCACATATACGTGTACGTTTAGTATACCTCTTTAAAGCTAACAAAGGATGTTTTACATCTAGCTGGGTAACAATTTCAGGTAACTGAGGAATAACATTTTAAGTATTTTCAAATTATGGATCATGCAATGCAAATGTTAGCTGTAACTTATGTGAAGGTTAACGAACAATTTCTACATCAATGGCCTACAATATCGTGTAGTGCGTATATCTGCAGATATCGTTACATCTGTATCTGCATACAAATTAAGACAGTGAGTAATGTAAGTGAACTTCATGACGTTCTGATTGGCACAAACATTTGGAGCAGTCGTTTTACAATGCTCACAGGAACGAACACTAATGTAAGAGCTTCAGTAATGGCATTTTATGAAGTACTTATATCTTTTGAATTTCCTCTTTGAAAAGAGACATAACACAAATGTAAATTACGATAAATTTGTGGAGCAAATATTTTTAAGAGCGTTTCTGGATACGGAAACCAGCTCTACACATAGAAATTCCAATTTCATTAATTACTTTGAAATCTGCAAGTTTATACTAGTAATTCAATTTGTCAGAAAGTCAACTAACATGAAAAGGTATTCAATTTTACACTAACTGTTGAATACATATGAGACTAACAGTGTGTGTGGAAATCACATCAATACAGTAATGATGTCAAAAACTATGGCTTCTTAAACTAATAATTCCTTCCTGACAAGCGAAAACCACCAAAACCAGTTGTTACAAACGTAACCTCTCACTAGAGTGTGGCAGGTAACATACTGAAGATCATACAAACAATGAGCACGAATGTGCATTATACATAGTATTAGACAAAAACAATTACATGCGAAATTCGTACAAATGAATGACAAAAATATTTTTGTTGAATACAGCTGTGTTACTGATTTTTTAAAAAATCATCAGAATGACCGATGTGTCCAGAGCGTATGTATTCTTGCTGTAAAGGTGCCATCAAGCGTAATAGAAAAGGCAATGTACAAACCTTAACTTATGTAAAAGGCACGAAACTCCCTTGTCAAAGGCAGCTGAATCATTAAACATACTGAAGTCCGATATAACTGAATGATGTATTACAGTGTCTTATTTATGAAGTATATCATTATGAAGAGATGGCAATATGTTTATCAAATAATATTTAGTAACCATCTCTAGATAAGCTTATGTACAATCACACTGAATTTCCAGACAACACATCAAACAAATCAGCAAGTGCCTTGTAATGAAACCATGAATCAATTGTATCAGTAGCACGTGAGACAAGGGGTGGAACGTGAACGTTAACAGGCAGCCAGTATTACGGATCATACTGAGTGTTCTTCTGACTTTTTATATGCACCATTATTCACTGCGAAGAAAACTATCCGCAACTGAATCGCAGAAGTTTCCACAAAAATATATTTACAAGACAATATACAAAATCACGAAATTGTGGTACAAGCACTCTCACAGAGAGGCTCAAAACAGCAGTGTAGCTGCATGTAAGGTACAGGTAACAATGTAGACATTACAGTTATAAATAGGAAACCAAGCTGAAACTACCATGTCATGTACGTAACTATAACCTATTAAATAACACGATAGTAACAAGTGTCAAAACATTAAGCCAATTTCTATGTTCAAGTTGCAACAGCATGCAATAAACACCGTGGTAATGAAAAGGCTACAAAGCAGGTATGAAATACATTTGTTGTTTTCAGCCTTGTTTATTTCAAATGCATATCATGGAATTCAAAGAAAAGGAAGTGCGTTAAAATTTCACACTGATAATATAGTTTTCATAGGATAAGATTCATAGGAGCTTAAGCAAACTTTGAAAATGTTATCGGAGAAGAGCAAATACGAACTAGGAGAAAAAACCTTTGCTACCAGGTTTCTAATTGCTGTTGTTTCTGTTGACTAAGCTTCCAACTATTTGAAGCTGTTTTATACATTGCAGTTTCTTTAACTTCTGGTACTTTGCTAAATGCGAATGCCAATGTTTTAAATGTCTGTCATTAAGCAAAGGTTTGAAATTACTGTTTGTTGGAAGCAGCTCAATGCTCTAGTTATAGAACAGTGGATGAGTATAGCCTTTTTTGTGCATCCTGATCCGATTTGCACACAATTTATGACAACTATGTCCTCGCATGTTTAACCGGTGATGCAAGATCGTACCTCGTACTGAGTAACTCGTGACAGCTATTTTATTTCCAGTATTACATATAATTATTGACCGCATTTTAAAAAATGCACGTTTCTCTTGACCCAAGAAGCTGCCTGATAGGCAAGACGAAACTGGTATTGCCTGTCACCTATTTGGTTGGTCTTTTAGTAGTAATGGTGGAATTGCGTTTGGGGGAAAAATGCCTTCTGTAACGTGTCCATCCTTGTCTTTTTTATTCAACATCTGCCTGCAGTAGTGAATGGTGTAGAGTGCAAATTAACCATGGGCGGCACATCTGGGAATTTATGGCCTTCTTGACCCGTAATGGTGGCGCCACTTGAAACTAAGGAGAGCAATGTGGTGGATACCAGTGACAAGGCAATGATGACTGCAGTATGTCCGTACTTGCACGGTAAGACTTCTTGAAACTGTGGATTTGGGCTGAGATCACTGATGACTATTGGACTTTCCTATGGATTAATATGGTATTACTTGTGGCTAGCAAATGATGTATTCTCTACTTCAGCTTGCATAACCCTACAAATTTCTATACCTCCATTTTGCTTAAAGCTGTCTTGCATTTTTGTGGCTCGAGCCCTACAAATTTCTATACCTCCATTTTGCTTAAAGCTGTCTTGCATTTTTGTGGCTGAGACTGGTGTAGTAGAAGGGGCAGATTATCCCTCGTGTCAACTTACTTCCGATGGTCGTGGCAGTATCAGGATATTGACAATTTAAGTTTGACTTTCCTCATCTCTCAACACCCTTTTGATCACATTCCCCACCTTGTTTGTCAGATATTGCATTGTGTGAGTAGTGTCAGTAGTCTGAAAGCCTTTTATTACTTCAATGGACAGAACATTACTGAGGACGTTGAACATATGTTCTCACTAGTTATCTTGAATGGAAGGTCAAAGAAGCATTGCTTCTAACCTCTGATGAGTTTGATGTAACCCTGTAGAGAGATGTTGGTTTACCCAAAAATTGTAGTAAAATGTGATTAACTGGTGTATACAGTTGTGTGATTAAGAGAAATCAATTTGAAAGTGAGGATATCCCCATTAATGCTCTCACTGTAGTTATGTGACTAGTTCTTGGCAACTAAAATTCTTGAAATCAATGGCCACCGCCAGAACAATTATGGTTGTTTCGATCTTGTGTGAAGAAATGTGTGACAGATGTTGGGCATTCAATTTCCAGTAAATGTCTGCATCTGTAATGACTTGAGATCAGTAGCCACCGACTGGTTCCCAGTATAGCTAACAGCTGTTAACCACCACAGTGGGTGGGCCAACTTGTTTTGGCCAAGGTTAAACATCGTTTTCGCCTTTGTTTCACATCTTCGTTATATGATACATCAAATGCAATGTTTCAGTTTTACCTTGAGTGCAAGGTGTGTAAACTGCGTATAGATTTTAATTTATTCCCCACTGTTTACTGACCTGCATGTCTGTTCCACTCATTGACTTTGCTTGCACGATTACCTTGTGATTTAAAAAGCAGGTTTTGTTTTAGTGTTAAGAATTTGCGTAAGTGAAGGACTGTTAGTTGAATGTATGATTCTTGTGAATTCTCTTTATTGGCCAAGATTTTTACGTCAAAAGAGACCAATTAAGTTTAGTCTTGATAAGCGTCTTTAAGTGTTATTCTACCTTTTGAGACCCTGTCCTCGCTCCAGATACCACTTGCTGCGAACTCCTTTTTGGCCCCACCTACGGAAGCTAAGTTGATCTACACTGCATAATGTGATTCTTGAGTTTCTCCCGGCGTATTTGATAATCAAAATATCCACGGGTATGCTGCCGGTCTATAGTGTCCGACGGGCACAATATTTTGGCGATCAAACATGTCGCCATCATCAGGTGAACTGACGGACTGAGCTCCTGTGAACGTGCCGGCACGGAGATCCGTACGCTATGGCTGCTCAGAGGGAACTGGGTTCGGTCGCGGCGGCGGCCGATTTAAATACCCTCCGCCCGCGGCGCGCTCCCTCCGCCGTCCGCGCCCAGCGCCACGGTCGCGCGGTGGAACAGATTGCGACGGCGTCTGAGATGACGTCGGTGTGATGGCTCTGTCCGCCGTGGTCGTCACAACTATACGTCTGCTCGATTTACTCTTGATTAACCCGATCGCTGGTTCCCAAGCCTTGCTAAGATTATAGCCACAGTCACGGTTCATGAGGTCGTCATTGGTGCGAATTTCGATGGCCTCTCTAACAACGCTGTCCCAGTATCTCGACGTCTGTACCAGAATCCTCGTGCGGTCATACTCCATGGCGTGATTTTCCAACAAACAATGTTCAGCGACCGCCGACTTGCTCGGATACATCAGTCGAGTGTGCCTCTGGTGTTCACGGCATCGATCCTCGACGGTACGCATCGTCTGACCAATATACGACTTGCCACATTGACACGGAATCTGGTACACGCCGGCCTTCCTCAAACCGAGGTCATCTTTGGCGCTCCCCACCAGTGCACGAGTTTTATTTGGAGGACAAAACACAGTTCCGACCCGGTGTTTCTTCAGAATGCGGGCGATTTTTCCCGAGAGTGCGCCTGTGTATGGAATAAATGCAGTGCCTACCTCCTCCCTCGTAACTTCATCCATCTCAACAGGTTGTGCTGCAGTGGTTGGGCGGAGAGCACGTTGAATCTGCCACTCTGAGTACCCATTTTTTCGAAATACAGTTCTCAGATGTTCCAATTCCTGGGGTAGACTCTCTGCGTCAGAGATAGTGCGCGCCCTATGTACTAGAGTTTTAAGTACCCCATTCCTCTGTGAAGGGTGGTGGCAGCTGTCTGCATGCAAATACAGATCAGTGTGCGTAGCCTTCCGATACACCCCATGACCTAGGGTGCCGTCAGCCCTTCTCGTGACCAAGACGTCAAGGAAAGGTAATTTACCCTCCGTTTCAGTCTCCATAGTGAATTTGATGTTGGGGTGTATGGAGTTTAGATGTGTAAGGAAGTCAAGGAGTTTATCCATACCATGTGGCCAGATGACGAACGTGTCGTCAACGTAACGGAAAAAGGAAGTAGGTTTCCATACAGATGACGACAGGGCTTCCTCCTCGAAGTTCTCCATGTACAAATTCGCTACCACCGGTGAGAGTGGGCTACCCATGGCGACTCCCTCCGTTTGTTCGTAGTATTCTCCATTAAAAAGAAAATACGTGGAAGTCAAGACATGCCTAAAAAGTTCAGTGGTCTTCTCGTCAAACTTGTTTCCTTGTTTACGAGGGTACCCCTGCGAGAGTCACTAGAATTGATTAGTCAGAAGTTTGACGAGAAGACCACTGAACTTTTTAGGCATGTCTTGACTTCCACGTATTTTCTTTTTAATGGAGAATACTACGAACAAACGGAGGGAGTCGCCAAGGGTAGCCCACTCTCACCGGTGGTAGCGAATTTGTACATGGAGAACTTCGAGGAGGAAGCCCTGTCGTCATCCGTATGGAAACCTACTTGCTTTCTCCGTTACGTTGACGACACGTTCGTCATCTGGCCACATGGTATGGATAAACTCCTTGACTTCCTTACACATCTAAACTCCATACACCCCAACATCAAATTCACTATGGAGACTGAAATTACCTTTCCTTGACGTCTTGGTCAAGAGAAGGGCTGACGGCACCCTAGGTCATGGGGTGTATCGGAAGGCTACGCACACTGATCTGTATTTGCATGCAGACAGCTGCCACCACCCTTCACAGAGGAATGGGGTACTTAAAACTCTAGTACATAGGGCGCGCACTATCTCTGACGCAGAGAGTCTACCCCAGGAATTGGAACATCTGAGAACTGTATTTCGAAAAAATGGGTACTCAGAGTGGCAGATTCAACGTGCTCTCCGCCCAACCACTGCAGCACAACCTGTTGAGATGGATGAAGTTACGAGGGAGGAGGTAGGCACTGCATTTATTCCATACACAGGCGCACTCTCGGGAAAAATCGCCCGCATTCTGAAGAAACACCGGGTCGGAACTGTGTTTTGTCCTCCAAATAAAACTCGTGCACTGGTGGGGAGCGCCAAAGATGACCTCGGTTTGAGGAAGGCCGGCGTGTACCAGATTCCGTGTCAATGTGGCAAGTCGTATATTGGTCAGACGATGCGTACCGTCGAGGATCGATGCCGTGAACACCAGAGGCACACTCGACTGATGTATCCGAGCAAGTCGGCGGTAGCTGAACATTGTTTGTTGGAAAATCACGCCATGGAGTATGACCGCACGAGGATTCTGGTACAGACGTCGAGATACTGGGACAGCGTTGTTAGAGAGGCCATCGAAATTCGCACCAATGACGACCTCATGAACCGTGGCTGTGGCTATAATCTTAGCAAGGCTTGGGAACCAGCGATCGGGTTAATCAAGAGTAAATCGAGCAGACGTATAGTTGTGACGACCACGGCGGACAGAGCCATCACACCGACGTCATCTCAGACGCCGTCGCAATCTGTTCCACCGCGCGACCGTGGCGCTGGGCGCGGACGGCGGAGGGAGCGCGCCGCGGGCGGAGGGTATTTAAATCGGCCGCCGCCGCGACCGAACCCAGTTCCCTCTGAGCAGCCATAGCGTACGGATCTCCGTGCCGGCACGTTCACAGGAGCTCAGTCCGTCAGTTCACCTGATGATGGCGACATGTTTGATCGCCGAAATATTGTGCCCGTTGGACACTATAGACCGGCAGCATACCCGTGGATATTTTGATTACACTGCATAATAGTGACAGAAAGCTAGATTAATACAATGACAGGCAGCAGGTGAGTGAGGTGGTTGCACCACGTTCCTGGGCATTTGCACAAACTGTGACATACACTGGGAACATCATACTCATCGAAGAAATGAGCTCAGCAGCTTTTGCATCAAGAATGCTTTCTCACATTGGAGATGAAACGGTCATGAAAGCAGCCTAGTTTGTTTCTGTGCCCTCTGTGAAGTCATACAGAATGGACCACCTATTCTCTTCCCGATACTACCTCCACTGATTAATAACGTGAATAGACTCATGTGTAATGTAAGTACAACAATATCCTGTTTCAAGTGTTCTCAGCTGGCTAAGCGATTTGACAGAGCTTCTCAATACATTTATTTCTCAAATTTCTTTTGGTATAAAAGACTCCATTGTCTCTGAACACAACTCAGCATTTCACACTTGTAACCTTGAGAGATTGTCTGCACTTTGTATCTGCACAGCATGTGGACTAATGTGTGCAAACATAGTTCAGATGTTTCTTCCATTTGCACATTAAGTGGTAAGCTGTCTTCTCAAGCCCAGGGTGTTAGAAATTCTATATAAATATGAACCTGGCCCTGTAGATCAGCTGATATGTCCGAATGGTAACAAAAATTATTGGAAATGCTGTTGTCACTTAACTGGACTGCATGAATTAAAGTAAGATTATGGGGTTTATTCTATTCCCTTTTTTGTTCTACATACAACCTAACTTGTGCATCACTTCACCCTTGAAAGCACAGTCATATTCAGTTACTTTTAACAGCCAAGAACAAAATATTTGGCTTAGGACATTGGGCCATGGTGCGCCTTTTCTGGCACACCAGTTATGTGGCACGACTATCGATTACCCGGCTGTACTACGATCTTTGCCCGTGTTGTGATCTCCGGTCGGTATTGGCGGTACGAGAGTTTGTCGTCCCCTGAAGCACCTCCTAGCGTCTCGTAGGTACTCAAACGACCGAGCGAACACATGGGCTTGGCCAGCTGTGGCGCAGCCCGTCTACCTTGCAAGACGGTCGCGAGTTTGTCGTGGACCTGTGATGTAAACTTAAGGTGCTGCTCGCCGTATTGCTTTGGGGCCTGTATTCTCAGAGAGACCCATCCCTCGAGACCATCTTTAACTACGCTCTCCTTCGTATATGTAAGTGGTTTTCGTGCCTTCGTTTCGTCAAACTATTTGCCTTGCAGCGAGTGTATTTGTTGGTCGGTTGTGAGTTGTCGAAATAAGAGCAGCCAGCAGAGTGTGAGACTGTATGCAAACCAGCAGTTACTATTTGCTTTAAAATCCGCTGGTTAGATGACAGTGCAGATTGCCACGAAGGCGTGCGTATGATTTAGGGTTATTACCATGAAGTGACGTCCCGGGTACATTGCTGTATAAAGAAAGTTTGCAACCAGTTATTGTGTTTTTCGTAAAACTTGTAAAGCTAGTCATTTATATGTACTTATATACGTGCACTTACTGTTCAGTAAGTCCATTCAGTAATTGGTTTTTGTATTCTATTGCTTATCAGTTTAACGCATACTGATTGATGTTTGGTTGGCGTTCGCCGTGTCTTCTGCGGTCTGTTTGTGTTCCAGTTTTCTTCGAGTTGGGATGCGTGGGTGTGGCGCCACATTCCGCTTCGGTGCACAGAAGCTGTGACGTGTCATCCAATGGGAAGTAACTCCCTGTTGGGCACCGGCGTTTAGGTGATTTTTTTGGACTGCTGGTCTGCTGCTTCCAGTATTTTAATTTACGTTACCTTTTGCCTAGGGGAGCCCGGCGTCACTGCCCATTTGATGAACACCTAATATATCATGTTTTTAAAAATTAAATTTGCTCGCCAATGAATTATATCAAGTGTAACGTATTGCACTGGTTGTATTATTGTGCAAAAAAATAATCTGAGCTATCTTTAGAATTACTTAATGAACAATAAATCTGAAGTAATTTTATTTGCTGCTTGCATGAAAAGGAAACTATTGGTCATTCCTGACTGTAAGACAGCGACATATTGATTGCATGTAAGCCGTTTTATAAATGTAGTCTTGAATAAATTATTTATTTATTCATTTATTTATTGACCTACTAGTGGTTGTTGTTTAAGGAGTGACATAGGGGCCTTGTCGCTCCATGCCAATCCCGACGTCCTAATTTAAAGACATATTGAATTGATTATTGAAAGTGTTATCCGTAACTGTAAAAAATTTATCACAGGAAAGAATGGTTCAAAAAGTTCATGTACTCTCCACCAACTCAGTGCATTGACCAGCTACGACATCATAGATGTCATTCAGCTAATGAAGATTTTAATCGATGAGAACCGTTCTTGTAAGGGTAGGTTAGTATCGTAGTTTTTGATACTCAGTGGCCAAAGCGCACTCAAGCTGGAGTGAGCAAAATTTCGACTCAACATTTACTGTGGCCTAGTAAGTGATGGTACTTTACCAAGTAGCATCTGCAATGGCGTTGTCTTGTGCTGGATCCGAAACTAATTCTCTGGCCTTGACTGAATTCGCAAGTCTCAACTCTCGTGCGGTGCACAGAACGTTAATTTTTCCCCAGTCGAAATAATGACTGTTTCACACTTGCTAAGGGTTGGAGCAACTTGCACAGCTTCTTTGCCCACAAGAAATTCCTGCAGGAATAATTAACTACCTATTTTCTACCCGCTGCCACGAAACTTTAAGCGGTATCGTCCACACTTCGCAGGAAGCAAAGCTCTCAACACCCTCGCTATTTTCCTCACACTTGTGCGGTCCACCGCGAGACGAGAGAAAGATTTAGGAATTTTGGTTCTGAAAATGCTTTTATATAATGGGGATCTCCCCACTGAGGCGTCTGTGTCGCCCAGTATGGCTTCAACCAATTGCCGTCTCACTAGATGGGAATTTTATTTTTCTTGCCGGCTCGCAGCCTAGCCCTGTTAAAGCTGTCCAGCCATTTACTCTTGGTCCCGGCCATATTCACATTCGAAAGAGAACGGCGAGCTTCAGTGCAGAAAGGTATAAGGACAGAATACATTATTCCTTCGAAGTGAGATTTTCCAGTGACATTAACCACCTCCTCGGTTCATCTCCAACATGCGTTTCACTTTACCAATATGGATAGGGGCATGATTAAATAATTTGGATATTGTTTTGTTAGTTTGGTACATGAAATTACTGAAACTCCCTTTTGTTGATATACTTATTTTCTGACCATCTCATACTGTATTTTACTGTCATTATGAATCAAACTCATGTAAGATCCGTAAAACCTGAACGCATTGTAAAATCTGGACGCCTTACAAATTCAAATAAAGGAATGAGACTTACGTAACTTGATACTGCTGCGGGCAGATGGTACGTATGCTGCTATAATGTTTTTATCTCCTTCCCGCTGAGCTGAAAAGCTTACGGAATATTACTCCGAAAGTCAACAGCACCAGTGTCTCCCACCAATCATTCTACTCTACATAAAGTAAGATGAAGCTTAGGAGTTCCACAATTGACAGCTGTTTCAGGGGTCGATGTAGCTTCCGATCTGTAGCTGTTACCAGGAAGTGTCCTACAGATGACACTGTGTCGTGCTAGGAAACCAACAACTGTCTGCTGGACAATAGCTGCACGGCTCAATGTATGCGAACACATTGTCGTACAGAGAAAGAATGCCATTTCAGAAGCTCCTTTTACAGGGGTACATACCTAGGAAAATGGGAGTTGTTTCTGTGAAATTAACATCGACAGCATTAGAGAAATTCTACAAAACATACTGTTCACAAGCAACGATGTCTTGTCCTACAGGGAAGTCATACAGATAACTGAGATCAACTACTTTCTAGAGGAGAGAAAGCTGTGATACGATATTGTTGGTGCGAGTTACACTGTGCCTACCGAGTAGCCACGACCAGAATAGGAATGTTTACCTGCTAACCAACTCACGAGACTACTAAGTTACCACCAAAACTGGGAACTAGTACCTACACAATCTTTTTCATTTGTCGACATGTTCTTTAAACATACTGACACACACTGCTGTCTTCATAAGACTCCCAGCCATCACCACATGTAATGACGTTATCCACGAACTGGTATCAGCTGTGCATGTTTCGTGGAGTAGGCAGTAGGAAACATCGATTTTGTTTTCAATGCTGAAGACTGGTGCCCTCATTTATGCAGCTTGAATCTAGGGAACGAAACTTGCGTTTTGTCACTGCTGAATAAAACCATGGCTTTGCCACGACAGTTCAAAATTGTTATCTGCAGGTAGAGGAATTGAATCCAGGCATGCATCAAAGTTTTATACGGAATCATTCCAATCAGCTGTTTGTAGGTTGCATTTGGACAGAAGAATTAACATTATGAATGGGATAATTCCCACGATTTCTACTGGAGCGAGGCAATGTTAAATATGAGGGAAATCTGAAGCAGCTTCGTGAGTGTAGTTACCATGACAGCAAAAGCATAAAACTTGAGGCTACCGAAAGAATAAATTGTTGAGTTCCTGACATCTCGTCTCAGCATGGAATATGAACTTTCTGCTAGATTAGAAGTGTGTGCTAGACAATAGAACTCTACACCTTTGCCTGTAGTGTTCAATTTCTCTACCGACTGTTACAGATATGCTGCAACAACAGTCTCAAACATCTTTCGCTTTCATTAATTTGCAGCCTAGGATATCGTCTGCAGACGAGGCCTACTGTATGAGATGAAGATAATCACATTTGAAAAGGTAAAGGCTTGTTGAAAACCTGTTTTGTAACCAACGATACGAGGTAGCTATAGTAAATAAAATAAGTAGCTAGGGATTCCTCCACAATGCCCCCCCCCCCCCCCCCCCCAAAGCGGGGGGATGCGACAGAAACAGCTTGTAAGAAATGTGGTTGAACTGCTGGTTGGGTCATACAAACAAGGCACAATTTTTCTTGGAATATGGAAAACTTCCTTACATCTAATTTGTCTGTATTGACAATGCTTTTGAAAATGGAGACTTACACGTAATCCCTACTAACACGTCGCTTCTGACTACACAGGGAGCAGCACAACAGATACGCCGTCTGTCGCCTCCGCGCAAGCCGAGGAGTGGGTGCCTGGCCTAGGAACTCCAGGACTCTAGACAAAGGTCATCAAGCCAGGTAGACATAACTGACTGGCGCATCTGGGTGGGGCTGTCGTCCAGAGCAGGTAGCATGGTGACCGATATCCAGGCCAGTGAAAACCATCGTTATCAGCTGGTGGTCTAGATGCTTCAGAAATCTCTCCAGACTGATATGAAAGCTTCGGTGTGGCCTACAGATCTTTCCTGCTTTGGCCACGCCATGTGAGGAAAGCTAAAACGAGCTATGTGCGTGAACTCTCCTTAGACTTAGAGTGAGAGGCTTCTTTTGAACAACTACACATATGTTTGGTGATGACACAGGAATTTGGTTTGGGTAATTATTCTGTCATAAGGGGAGCAAGCATAGCCTATACCTATTACGTGGTAATTCAATACTTATGTCCAATTTTCTCAGAAACTGACAGACCTAAAATTTTACCGAGTATTTTGCTACTAATTGTTACAGCCAACAAGCTCTTGCGCAAATGTGGCAAAACCTTTCCACGATACCCAATATTTCGTATACAGAATGGTGTCAGAGTGTAGCATACGTTCTTGCTGTGCTTTCCTTGAGAATTTGTGTTTAATAGCTTAATTCGCAGCGCTCAAGCTGCATCGCACGATCACCTATGAAGTGAACTGAATCGTCACTACACTACCAGGGCGCAGAGCTGACACTACAGCTCGAACCCGAGTCACCTACAAGCCAGGTTGTTAACGAACACACTCTTACGTTAGCCCAAGGGAAATTACGTTGCAAAATGAGGAAACTGATGCTACCTTTAAGACTGCTATCCAGCCACGCTCAATGTACGCTACGTAGCTTGAGGTATGGTCAATGCTTGTTCTCGGTAATTTGGAAATGCGTACAGTCCTAATACCTGAATATAAGTTATCACAAAGCTTTCCCTGTAAGCTATTTCACAACTATCACTTTGTCCTACTGACGAATTAACCTCTTGTTTCGCACGTAAAATCTCACGCTGAACGAAGGCAGGAACCAAGGTTAAACCCTCACGTCGGAATAATATGTTATTAGAGACAGAACAGGGATAATCGGGAAAGAATAACGAAGCAACATGGCTAAATCCTTTTCAAATAAACCGTCGCACCATGTGCATTGCGCCATTTACGGGGACCATTGAAAGACCAACCTGGATGGCTGCCACGAGACCTGAATAGTGTCTTACAGAAAGCGAGTTCCGTGACTGACGAGTCGGTTCTTCTCGATACAACACGAAGAACCATAAGCCACTAACAGCTAACAACTATCTTACTGAAGAAGTTGCAGCTCGTCAACAGTTCGAACAACTATACGAAATGCATGATTAAAATGTGACCGGCACAATAAAGTTTGTTAGGTAGTCACTGTATATTCTCGTATTGTACTTCCACACGTATCGTCCACGCTGAAACCCACGAGACCGGTTCATCGTCAGGGCAGAGCGTCTGTTCTGCTGCGGTACGGCGAACAGGTGCAGCCCATGGTCCGAGTGTAGTGTAGCCTTAACTTGAGATCTACTGCAAAAAAATGAAGGGAGCGGGACAGAACCATTCTTTTAGGCAAATCGTCAAAATAGCGACCAGATTCAACGTGAAATTCTGGTTGTTGATCGACGAAACGTAATGTCACACCCAGCAGTAGTGGAACGCTCCCATTATTGCGACCAACAGCACAGAAACGTGGATGATGCCGATCGGGGAAATAATGTCATCGACATCGACCACAGACGATAATACTCAACCAATCTGCCAACTGATTTGCAGCGATTTTAAGTTGCTTGACTTCAGATAGTAAGTTAAACATTATGGCAAGCCAACTTAGAAATAAGCTTGTGCGGAAATAGACCGTACGTAATTGGACACTGAAATACAAACAGCTACAGCCATGCTAATGATGTGTGACTGGCGTTGCGTCTGTATGTTTCATGAGCCGGAACAAAATTTAATAAGCATATTGATCCACAACTGATGTACGCACTACTCGGGTAACTTCACCTATACGACGAAAGATTAGACGTACAGTCATCGCCCTACCAGTTGTTCTGTATGCCATGTATGCTAGGACATATATCAAATATACAGTTTAACCTGAAATATAATGGCCTACTTTTCAAAGGCTTGTCACTGGCAATGGAATAACCAATAATGCCCCCTAACTCACCGAATACCCATTCCGTTGCACTTCCGTCTCGTGGAGTGTGAAAGTTTTCTGTACTCCGATTCGATGTGCAATCATTCGAGCGGGAAGGAGTGTAAATTTTAAAAGTGATCTTAACCGAGGAATAACAGACCTGTGCTCTTATTTAACGGTTTAGTGTTAGAACTGCATACTGATGGGCAGGCATTTTTATACATAGTGATGGGCAGGCATTTTTACGCAGAGCCCTGCGGGAACCAGTGGATCGTACCTTTGTCTATTAGAGCACGTCAGCTGAAGACCGTGACAGCTCACGTGGTATTACGAACAAATGCTGATGGAGGCTATGGTGGTAGAAACGGCCACCCAGCCCTCAGGGACACAGTATAAGAATTGCGAAGGACGAACTTCCTCATTACGTTTTCAAATTTAACCTAGCTGTTCCTTCAGCATTGTATACCAGTGCGGTAAGGGAGCGAAGATTTTGGAGTCTCCACTTTGCACCCCTATTTTGAAGGCAAGACATGCTTGAAGTGGAGTAATGAATGTGCCTTTTTCTCCCGGCATTATAACTGTCCTTGTCTGTTCCTTTTGAACTGCAGTGGATACATAAGTTTTCTTCCTGACGTAGAGTTACTGCAGAAGGTTATCCCACAGAACATTATACAATGAAAATACGCAAAATGTCAACTAACGTACTGGTCTCTCGCCAATACTTATCGATAATTCGACGTGCAAATGTGGCCAAGGTGATTTGTTTTACTAGTTCGAAAATCTGTTTTATCGAGTTCAAATATTTCCACGTTTCCAGCCTAGTTATTAATTCGTCACAATTTGTTATATTCATGATCGGTGTGGTATCTCTAGAAATTGAGAGTGCAAATGTGTTGCCTTTCTGAAACAAAGCGACCATTCACGGAAAACCACTCAATAATACTTTTAACATTACTTTCCACTTCTCGTAGTGTATGTATGTTTGATACAAATACTGGTGTCAGCAACTAAATCTACTTGTACGTTAAGCAGGAAGTCATGTGGTTACGAGAACTTGAGGACCTAACGTGAGCCTTGAGGAACCTCCGGCAGTGATTCTCGCTAATCAGACGAACCGCGCCTGCTTTGTTCGTATTATTGCACTGGACGGAGAGATGTCATCGCTGTGAACCTGGTTTCCCGGAAGCCATACAGCACTCCTCCGTCAATGGCCCATCGAAACATTTTTGCCGAGAAACCTTACGTGATGACTACGTTTCGTCAGGTGTCAATCCACTTGAATGGGTCAACAACATGATATCGCTAACCTCAATGACTCCAGCCCTTCATTTATATAGGTTTGTGTCCACTACCGGATACCTTCCGGAAGTAATTGCGACTGTGTTTACACAGTACCGAAGCTTCGGAAAGTCGCTTCGGCAAGGTAATTTCAGGAAGTTGTTACAGAACCTATTTGGCTTGCTATCTTACCACTGGTTCGTAGCATCGGTAGTTTAACTGAGACGAAATAAGGGAAGAGTGTAACAACTTTGTTATGGTCCAATTCAATGGTGCACTGAGACATGGTTTCAAAATGTGCCAATGTAATATTATTCTAATTGATGACAGGCGATGACTAATATATGTAACATCTGTAACCTCCTGACTCAACCATGCATGGTGCAGAACTTTTTTACGAATGTTAGCCGAGTTTAATCTCGGCTTACTTTGAAAGTGAAATGTCCATAGTGAAACATGTCTGACCTATTACATACACCTACTTAACCAACCTAAAACTGCCTGGACAGAATATTTTATGCGTATGTGGTGTGGTGTGTTCTTTCTGACATGTCCGAAAGGACCGACACCATTTTGATTCGGCAGTGAACACGTACAAAAACAAAGGAATAGCAGACACTCGCTGAAAGTAGGCATTGATTCACATCAATGGCTAAAGTTGAAGATTTGTATCGGACCGCTATTGGAACCGGCGCCTCCTGCTTACTAGGCAGATAACCAGACCACTAAGCCATCCATGCCAACCGATTGTAAGAACTGCACTGACTACACCAGGAAGCCTGCCGTCAAACCCCAATTCATAATTTATGCACACACTAAGAATATTATATGCGACTGCAGCTGCAAGACGCTGCAGAAATTACGGATCAAGAAGGGGAAACTGCTTAGCACACTAGCTTTCTCACTTTGGTGTCGGGATGATGAAGTGATGCCGCAGTTCGCGAACCTACGGCATCCTGTCAACACTACCAAGACGAGACGCATTTTGCGGCGGGCTGGTTCAGCCCAAGCACGAGAACACAACCGGGCCACGAGGCTGGAACTGGACAAGAACGCCAAGAACCTGTTCACTCCCCACTTACGTATGGCTTCCTATCTTCCAGCACACACTTGGGAATGGGTAGACGGCAATACTTTTGCTAATAGTGAGCTGATCAACGAGGAGGCCACCGAAAAGCAGTGTAACATGTTATTTCGCCTTCCATGTGTACGACAACATGTTAAAACTTCGTCATTAATCTGACGGATGAGCAAATTGTTTCGGTGCTGTCAAAAGGCCTGGATTTCGCCACGGTTCCCAAGACGTTGCCAAAACGCGGAATCGTCAGTGGTGTGGAACAAACCGTAAGACGACTCCCCTCAGGAGGTTGCAGAAGAAGTAAGACAGACATTTGCAAAGTACTTGATAAGGCAAAAATGCCGAAGAACTCTCCAGCGTGACAGGCGGGGATACTGACAGAAGAGCAAGTATGGCACCAAGCTTGGGACCACTAACAGCCTTACTTTGTTACCTAAGGTCAGAGGGATTATATAGGCTAAAATGGGAGGCTGCTTGTGTAAGATCAATGGGACACATGCCTTACATAAAAGACTTGGTTCAAGTGCTGAAAGGAAAATCTGCCCACGAATGCTCTTCAGTTACAACTCCTTTAGCAGATACTCTTCTTATGGTATGAAGTCGTAATGCTCATAGGATATTCTTTCCGATCTTGCTTTTTACTGCAGCTTTCAAGGTTGATGTCACTAAAGCAGATCCTATAGGAAGGTCAACCATCGAACTCTTGAAACTTCGAAACTTTTCAGGAGATGGAGCTTTTGCTGTGTACAAAAGAATGTGCTCCCTTGGACCATTTACTATGCATGGAGACATGACTGATTCCCAGGCTAAGCAGATTCTCTCTCATAGCATGTTTGGAACATTCAAAGAAGATCTGAACCTACTAAAAGAGATAACGAACTTTGGATCATGGTGTACAAGATCGCAGCTAGGGAACTGTCTTAGCGGAATGGGAAAATGAGATAAAGAGGTCCAATTCCAACCCATAACCGAGAGATACTACTAAAAATTGGCTTCAGCAAACGTTTCCGGTCTTTTAAGTGCATCATACACACTACTTTCTTATCAAGGTGTGTTCTGTGGAAAAAGAAGACAAATATTTAGTCAAGAGTTCTATGATGCAATTGGAAAGGGGACTTCAGTGGGGATAAGGTCTCTCGATGACTTACAAAGTGTGTCTAGAAAAGTGTTAAAAGAAGTGCTGAAAAGAATCAGTGCAACGTGCAACCTTCTCAACATGGGTACTGTACAATGGAGAACAATGGAGAAGCTGACTTTGATGGAGAAGGGAGAGCCAAAAGCTATTAATGTTCCTACTTCACATAGATATTTCCTTGGGCCTTCAGAAGAAGAAGAAAATTAAAATTTTTGATGTATTTAATCGTTGTGTTATAATTCATGTTCTTCTGTATTCCTGTGGCTGCAGAGCACAAGGCACTACGAGTACTTCGGGAAGACAATGATGTAGTGGTCCTAACAGCGACAAAGGGAATGCGACGGTGTTTATGGCGTCAGAACATTACTGGCAGAAAATCGACACCCTCCTGCAACATCCTGCTCACAAGCAAGTGGGAAACGACGCGACTACATCAGTGACACACAAGACCATCGAGTTGCCCAAAAACTGAGGACTATAAACGAACACTGTCAGAAGACTGTACCCGAGGGCATCGGCACCACCATGCCTGTACAGCCTACCAGAAATTCACAAGGATGTGGTTCCATTACGTCCGATTCTTAACACTATAAATGCGACGACATACGGCATTGCTAAACATCTGGCAGAGGTGTTGAAACCACTCGTAGGGAACTGTCCCCACGATGTGAAAATCTCGGTGGAATTCGTAAATGCACTTGGATGAAGAAGATCCATTAGTCACCTTCGATGTGACGTAATTTTTCACAGGGGTGGCAGTGGAAGATTCTCTAGCACTGGTCGACCGACACTTCGATGAGGACATAGGCAAACACTTTCGGCATGTTCTAACCACCACCTACTTCAAATGTGGTGGGGAATTCTACAAGCAAATAGATGTAGTAGCTATGGGTTCCCCTTAGCAGCAAACATGGCTAACTTATACGTGGAATACTTCAACGAGGTAGCATTGTACGCGGCTCCACTGAAACCCAGAACATTTTACAGATATGGGAATGACACCTTTGTGGTATGGAAACATGATGAAGATGAACTACTCGAGTTCCTGCAGCACCTCAACAGTATACATGAGAACATTAAGTTTACCATGGAGATAGAGAAAAACGGAAGCCTACCCTTCCTGGACCTCCTGGTTACTATAAACGTAGGAGGCACGCTGGGACATTCGGTATACAGGAAGGAAACACTTTCGGACCAATCCAGCGCAACGCAGCTCTGTACATAACACCTTCGTGCACAGGGCGAGGTCCATTTGCGACAGGAAGAGCTTACCGAGTGAATTACAATATCTAAAGGAGACCTTCAGAAGAAACTGCTACAGCGAGAAACTAATAGAGCTTTGAGGAATAAGAAGAGGAGGCGAGAGACCACAGGAGGACGACACAGGAGATTCTGCATTCCTGCCGGCTGTGGGACAAACAACGAAGACTCCAAGGATGCTTAACAATCACCAAGGGAAGACCGTCTTCCAAGCAACAACGAAAATCAAAGATATTCTTGGATCGACCAAAGACCCACTAGGATTAATGACACCGGGTGTTTATAGAATTGGATGCGGAATGCAGTACATAGGGCACACGCAATGTTGCATTACACAGCGTTGTACGGAACATATCAGAAACATGCGTCTTCGACAGCTTGGTAAGTCCGCGATGGCGGAACACAGCACCAACGAAAAGCATACCTTCGAATCTGAAGAAACGAAGTTGTGCAACTCAGGCGGATTTTGGGATTCGGTGATAAAAAGCGGTGGAGACTCGTCTGCACGAAAATTTAATTCATCGAGAGAGTGGGTATCATCTCAGTACAGCTTGGGATCCTACAATTAGGAAGATTCGGCAAGAACGCTCCAGTCCGAAGGGGTCCGCGGCCGGCGCTGATATGAACAGACACCGGAAATCGACGCCCCCTCCCCACCACCGGTGCCGCCAAGCGCCCGGTGCGATTCCGCTGACACGTGATTGGTCGGCGCCCGGAATCTGATAGCAGTCCAGCGGCTAGAAAGGCGCGTTACAGACCCATTCCCGCTCACGCCGCGGAGAGTACACGTCAGCTGTTGCTATTGTTGCTACTGTTGCCACTGGAGATGTCGGGACGCGGAAGGGGACGCAAAGCTGCTGCCTTGGCGGAGTTGCTGCTCACGTTAGCAGGACCAGCCGGGAAGAAGAAGAGGACGACTACAGCGCAGTGCTTTCGCTGCCAAAAGCTTGGCCACGTCGCTAAGCAGTGCAGCGGAGCAGTCACGTGCTTGAAGTGTGCGCAAGCACACGACACACGCGACTGCAAGAAGCAGAAGGACGCCCCATGTACCTGCGCCAACTGCGGCGGCGCACACGCGGCCAACGCCCGCTCCTGCGCCTATAGAAGGAACTGGCGCGGACCGGAGAAGAAGACCCAGAAGCAAGTGACCACCACACACGAAGAGGTGGTCACTTGCACAGAAGACGACGTGACCAGGCGCCTTAACGGCGCCGTGGAGGAAGCCATGTCCGCCTTTAAATCCGCCATGGCGGAAGAGAGGGCGGCCATGCTGGCGGAACTGGGCGAGGCTCGGCGTCAGATTGCTGAGCTGACGCAGGAGCTTCGCTCAGCTAAAGCAGCTTCCGCCACAGCGGTCGATACCGCCAGCCAGACGACTCCTCCACGAGAGAAGAAGTTTGCGACGGTGGCCACGCAGACCGACGTGCCTGCCGAAGGGGAGGCAACACAGACGGACACAGAAGCGCAAGAAGAAGGGTGGGAAGAAGTCCCATTCCTCCCGCTTCCCGACATGTACAGCGCAAGCGCTGTGACGCAGAAGCTAGCTGCATCGCTTCGCGATGGCACATATCCCCACCACGACAACCCTTATCCTTTCGTTCCTCCTAACCTTTCTAAACCTTCACCCCCACACCAACCAGTTGCGTACCCAGAAGGGCTTGTTGGTCTTTCTAGGGAGGATTACGAACTGATTAATTCCTTCCCTGTATTCACTGAGTGGCAAATGTGCTAAGTCATCTTCGCTCTGGTCCACGGAGAGTACGAGAGAGCAGGATACACCATATCCACTATCCCAACCGAGGGAGAGCCCTCAAGTAAGAAGAAGAAGAAAAGCCGTCATATCGACAAAGTCAAGAAATAGGACATCGGCACTCCTTGCCAGTTGAGAAAAACCTATTAGTAAAGAAAGAAGATTCAAGAGTCCCAGGGGAGTAAAGGTTAACAGGCCACAAACTTCCACCTGAACCTCCTCACAGTGAGGAAGTCAGAAAAGGAGCAGCAGGCAGGCAGCATCAGACCCACTCGCTGAGTAGCAGTCGAGGGTTGAGCATCGCTCCTCTCACTCGCGTACTGTCAGCCATAGGCCCCCCGCTAGCACGGGAGTACAAACAGAAGTGTTCTCCGGCTCTTTTTATTAAAACATTGATGGGCACTTGCGCCTAGGTCGTAGCACGGACGGCACTGGGAAAAACATTTGCATGGCGTCGCCTGGCAAAGTTGTCGTGTCTTCTCGTCGTTGTGGTATGCCGAGTTTGGGTGGCGCCTTGGGGTCGCGGCGGTCTCTTTCCGCTGACGACACGAGGCGCGTTTTCTTGTTGCCGCGGGCCGCGCGGCCGGCCGTCTCCAGCACTTCGGCTGCCGCAGAGTCAGTCTCTGCCCCCCCCCCCCCCCCCAAGAACAGGGAAAATGTAGGCCAGGACGTGGAAGCGGGCCGCGGAACCACAGAAATGTTCTCCGCCGCCCCCGTTCAGAATTCCGCGTCTACCATCGTGATAGTAGGGTCAGCAATGCCACCGGAAAACCTAACGGTGACAACAGAAGTGGCAACTGACAATAACCTGGCAGCAAGCCCCTTTCCCGCTACGACATGGCAAACCTACACAAAACACAGACAGACAAATACATCGTCAGGACTTGCGATCCCGCCCCTCCCTCCCCTCTCCTCAGCCCTCTCCTGCTAGCCAACGGCTGTGGCCTCCTTGCTGAACATATCCGCAGCCTAAATAGCAAGCAGAAGCCCAGTCAACCGACTAAAATCCTCCCCAAACCCGCGACTGCCACCCAACCCCCTACCCGATCCCAATTCCTCAAATCCCCCCCACTCAAGTCCACCACATCCAAACAAAGGCGTGTAAGGAAGGACAAGCAGGAGAAGCACTCCAAGGGGAAAAAGCAATCCACCACCCCCATCCCAACCACTTCCACACCCTCTGAGGAGCCCGCGCCCCCGACAGCACCTGTCGTCGTCCTAGGAGGGGACCAGGAAACACCGCAACTGGAAGGGAACCGCATAAACGGGCAGGATTCGGATGGTTTCGTGCTGGCGAGGAAAACCTTTCGCCAGCCGAGGCTCCCGCCGGCCCGGGGAGTGGAGTGGAGTGGAACCCACCCCGAACAGGTTCCAGGCGGTGGCCGATGAGCCAGAGGCACCACAAGACAACACAAACACAAAATCATGTCACCCACCACCTCCCTCCGATCGTCGCAGAGTTCACTCAGAACTACGAGGAACTCTACGAAATGTTAAAAACAGCAATCGGGGGAGGCAATTTCAAGGCGAAACCTGCTGGTGGTGACAAAATCAAAACAACAGTACACACACTCGAGCACTACACCAAAATCAAAACACTTAACAAAAACATACCCCACTACACATTCCCCACAACAAAGACACCAAACGAAAACATTATCAGAGACCTACTGAAACGAGTGGCCCCCCAGGCGATCATAACAGACCTGTCTGCCCAGGATACGTCGTCAAGGCGGTCCAACAGATGGGCCACATAGGGAGCAAATGGCCCCTGTATCAGGTCACACTGCCAGATGTCCCACAAAACAAAAGGGAAATTAAGATGATCCTGGCTGTCCCTGTGACCACTGAACCACTGCGCCGCAAAAACTAGACGGTGCAGTGCTTCAGATGTCAGGGCCTCAACCACATTGTGGTACACTGCTCCATGGCAGTGAGGTGCAGAAAATGCGCCGAGGCCCATGACACAAGAACTTGCAACATAAAACACACGGACCCGCAAATAAGGTGCGCGCTGTGTGGCAAAAACCACACAGCGGGTTACCAAGGTTGCGAGGTCCATAAGAAACACACACAGCAGGCAAAGGGCGCAAAGGCCGCCCCCCCCACACACGAAAAGGAAACACCACGAACCCATCCAGACACACAAGACACCAAAACATGACACACACAGACAAGGCCTGGGTAAAACCAAGGCTGGACACACCGAGGACGACTTACACGGAAGTGGTTTCTCCTCCGAGGAACCATGAAAGCGTGGCCCAATCATCGCAACACCAGACACTATCACGACATTAACACCGGGAAACACAGCAACAACGACCAGGTCCTCCATGACGGAGGAAGCTCTAGGGAACCCCACACCCCCCCCCCCCCCATGGATCAGTTGTTAGGCGTAATGGTGCAGAATATGAACCTCGTCATGGAAATGATGAAGGAATTCAGGGAACCCCAGAGGCAAAACACACAGATCCTCGTCGCCCTTCAGGCAACAGTCCAGCAGTCGCTCCCCTCTGCGACTTCCTCAGTAGTATCAACACCCCATCATGAATAGACGACCGAATATTCAAGGCCTGACAATGTGCGTCTTTAACGCAGACGGCATTGTTAATCAAGAGGTCGAGTTCAGAGAACTCATGAAGGAGTTCTCCATCGACATATGTATGATGGGGGAAACCCACCTAAAACCGGGAATAAAAGCGACAGCCCCCAACTATGTTACCTACCGCAAAGACAGGCCAACCCAAGGCGGAGGAGTGGCCATATACATAAAAAGAGGGATCCCCACCACCAGGTATTCTTACCAGCTACCAATAAAATCGAAGCAGTGGCGGTGGAAGTAACCACTGCCACCAGACCCCTAACAATTGTTGCAGTCTACCGACCCCCACATGACCAGATAGATGAGGGAGACATAGCAGCTCTAGGGCAAATTGAAGGCAAACTCGTAATAGGGGGAGACTTCAATGCCAAACACCCTGACTGGAATTCTAGAGTAACCTCCAGAGCAGGCGCCAAATTGCAACAACTAGCGCGTACCCACCACTTCGAAACATGGGGTCCAGTCGAGCCCACACATTTTCCGAAAAACGGAAGCAGGCCCGATGTGTTAGACATAGCTCTCACTAGGAGGATCGCAGGATTTGTGACCGCAAGGACAATCAACAGAATGTCCTCCGACCACAACCCAGTGATTCTAGAAGTCGATGTGGGAGAATGGGTAGCACTCCCACGGTACCAGACGTCTCACAAACGCACAGACTGGGAGCGATATCAAGAAACTGTCGCCTCTGATATCGCTCGCGCTCCGCCACCTACTGCCGAAACAGTTGAACAAGCGCTACTAGACTTGACAGGCACCATCTTGCAGGCAGCGGAAGAGGCCACCCCACCACAAAGGGATGGCCCTCCACCGCAAATACAGCTCCCGGAACACTTGCTAGCTCAAATCCGTCACAAGAACAGAGTGGCAAAAGAGTGGAAGATCACCAGAAATCAGGCCACCGGGAGGCTGCTCAATCGTCTACAGAGAGAACTGAAGGTGGCGCTCAATGAGCACAGAAACCAGCAATGGCAAAACCGCCTCACAGCTCTCAAAGTAGACGATCATACACTTTGGCAAGCAACCAAACAATTCACGAAAAGACGTGCTAGGATGCCGCCACTGCACGGCGAGCGGGGACTGGTCTATAGCCATGATGAGAAGGCCAACGCCCTCGCCGACTCCTTCGAGAAGCAGTTTCAAACGGCAGAACCCCAGGATGAGGAGCATGAAGAGGTAGTCAGTCGTCAACTGGCCGTCTTCCTCAATGCTGAGGAGGACCCAGAGGACGAACCCATACTTTTTGCCCCCGAGGACGTGGCAAGAGTTATCAGGTCCGTCCCTACAAAAAAAGGCGCCAGGGCACGACAGTGTCACAAACCAGTTAGTCAAAAAACTCCCACCAACAGCGATCACACACCTCGCGAACGTCCTCAACGAGATTACTCGTTCCCGCAAGTTCCCAGCTTGCTGGAAACATGCGGAAGTGGTCGCGATACACAAACCAGGGAAAGACCCTCTATTCCCGCAGCACTACAGGCCGATTAGCCTCTTGCCAACACTCAGCAAGATCTATGAGCGCCTCCTGCTAAAACCCATACAAGAACATATTACCAGAGAGCAAATTCTGCCGGATTTCCAATTTGGATTCCGGCAGAACCACTCTGCCCCACAACAGGTCATGAGAATGGTTGAAGCAGCCACAGAGGGCTTCAACCACAGAGGCTACTGCGGGATAGTGCTACTAGACGTAGCCAAAGCCTTTGATTCAGTATGGCATAGAGGGCTACTCTACAAGTTGTACTCACAAGGGTTTCCAGGGAGCATAGTTCATCTAATCAAGAGCTACCTCACGAATAGGACTTTCTCCGTCAAAGTAGAAACTACCACCTCCACCAGAAGGCGTATTCGTGCCGGGGTGCCACAGGGATCGGTCCTGGGGCCCGTATTGTACAGCTTGTACACTGCGGACACTCCAATGGCCCCCCTGGTGCACACCGCGCAGTACGCAGACGACACAGCCTTCTACACGAGAAATGCTAACAAGGACCTGGTCATTCGTAGGCTACAAAGGGTTTTAGACGACACAGAAACCTGGGCCCGTCGCTGGCGCATCACCATCAATTCGGAGAAGACTCAGGCAATGCTGATTACCCGCAGGCTCGGAAGGCGCGAACCTCCTCAACGTCACCCCCTCCACCTTCATCTAAATGGAATCCAACTCCCCTGGCGCAGAACCGCGAAGTACCTTGGTGTAACCTTCGACTCTCGTCTTACGTGGAAACCCCACATAGACGAGGTCCACAGGAAGGTCTGCGCCAGAATGTCCATCCTATACCCTATCCTGAACACAACCAGCTCCCTTCCTTGCCCAGTAGCAGTAAATGTATACCAGGCCCTGATCCGGCCGGTAGTGGAGTATGCGTGCCCTGTCTGGGGATACGCGGCGAAGCAGCACCTGGACAAACTCCAGAGGCTGCAAAACCGCGCCCTCAGAAGGGCACTGCATCTACCACTCTGGTTCCCCATAGACGACCTGCACGCCGCAGCCGAAATCCCACTCCTGAGAGAGCGTTTCCAGGATCTGGCAAGGGCCTTCTATGAAGGTACTTCCAGATCCGGAAATGAACTCATCCACTCCCTACGTCGGTATGACATGTCCCGCGATAAACACAAGCGCCCTATGACGATCTTCGACTATTAAATCTAAGAGAAAATCCAAATACCCAATCCCTAATCCAGTTCCTCCCCATATATCACAAATCATCTCGCCTACCTCAGGCAAGTCCCAGACACACAACAATTCATCACAAATCACAGACACCAAAAATATATAGAAAAATCACACACACATGTACACAGGGGAGTAAAAGCCAAACGGCTACAAACTCCCCCCCCCCCCCACACTTACCCAAAGAGGGGAAAGTATTAGATGAAAGCAGCAGGCAGCATCAGACCGACTCGCTGAGTGGCAGTCAAGGGTTGAGCTTGCTCCTCTTACTCGCGCACTGTCAGTCATAGGCCCCCACTTGTACGGGTGACACACTAGGGGAATCTACGGCTTTGCTTTTATTAAAGCATCGGCGGGAACCCAGTCAAGGTCTGCAGTAAGGACTTACGGCGGGCAGGATATTTTTTGGCGACGCCCGACAGCAGAATTGTCGTGTTTCCTCTGCCAACTGCGGGATGTCGAGCTCCAGTGGTGCTTTGGGGTCGAAGCGGTCAACCGCTGTCGACAAAAAGCGCGTCTTCTTGTTGCCGCGGGCCGCGTCGTCGGCCGTCTCGAGCGCCTCGGCTGCCGCAGAGCCAGGCTCTGCCCCCCCCCCCCCCCCCCCAAGGTTAGGGTAATGTGGGCCAGGACCTGGGAGCCGGCCGCGGAACCGGAGAGAAGGTTTCCGCCGCCGCCGATCAGACCTCCGCGTCCACTAGTAAAGTAGGGCCAGCAACACAGCCGGGCAAGCTAACGGTGTCAACGATGGCTGCAACTGGCACCCCCCCCTGGCAGCGCCCCCCCTCACCGCTCCGGACGTGGCAAATAACACAGCAAGTAATGGCACCCTACACAAAACACCAACATCCTCATACGTTGTCAGTACTTGCAATCACGCCCCTCCTAACCTCGTCCTAACTCCGCTCCTGCTTGCCAGCGCCACTGGCACACTACCTGAATACATTAAATCCCCCCCACACAAGTCCACCACATCAAAGAAGTGGTGTGTAAACAAAGATAGGAAGGAGAAGCACTCCAAGTGGAAGAAGCAATCCACCACCTCCACCCTAACCACGCCCACACCCTCCGAGGAGCCTGCGCCCCCGACAGCACCTGTCGTCGTTCTGGGAGGGGACCAGGAAACACCGGAACTGGAAGGGAACCACGTAACCAGGCAGGATTCGGATGGTTTCGTGCTGGCGAAGAAAACGTTTCGCCAGCCGAGGCTTCCGCCAGCCCTGGGAGTGGAACCCACCCCAAACAGATTCCAGGTGACTGCTGATGACCCAGCGTTAACAGAAAACACAACACAAACACAGAACCAAGTCGCCCACCACCTCCCCCCGAATGTCGCAGAATTTCCTCAAAACTACGGGGAGCTCTTCGAGTTGCTCAAGACAGAAATCGGGGGAGGCAGTTTCCAGGCAAAACCCGCCGGTGGAGACAAAATAAAAGTCACAGTACACACACACACTAACACTACAACACAGTCAAAACGCTATTCAACACAAGAAGCATACCTCACTACACGTTCCCAACAACAAAGACACGAAACAGAAACATAGTTATCAGAGACCTACGAAGACGGGTGTCCCCCAGGCAATCAAAACAGACTTGACTGCCTGGGGGTATGTCGTCAAGGTAGTACAGCAAATGGGCAGCATAAACAGTAAGTGGCCGCTGTACCAGGTAACACTCCCTGACATACCCCAAAGATGGTCCTGGCAGTGCCTGTCACCACGGAGCCGCTGTGCCGTAAACACAAGACGGTGCAGTGCATCACGTGTCAGGGCCCGAACCACATCGCTGCGCACTGCAACATGCCAGTGAGATGCAGGAAGTGCGCCGAGGCCCACGACACCAGGACATGCACACTCCAGCACACGGACCCACAAATAAGGTGCGCTCTGTGTGGCAAAAACCACACAGCAGGTTACCAAGGTTGTGAGGTCCACAAAAGAGACAGACAACAGGCAAAGGGCGCAAAGGCCGCCCCCCACACACGCAAACAAAACACGACAAACCCAACCAGTCACACAAGAAAACAAAAAACAACAACACACACAGACAGACAAGGCCTGGGTAAAACCAAGGCCGGACACACCGAGGGCGACATATGCGGAAGTCGTTTCTCCCCGAGGAACCATGAAAGCGTGGCCCAATCATCACAACACCAGACACTATCAAGAGAACAACACCGGGAAATACACAGCATCAACGACCAGGTCCACCACGACGGAGGAAGCTCTAGGGAACCCCACACACACTCCCCACCCCCATGGATCAGTTGTTAGGTGTAATGGTGCAGACCATGAACCTCGTCATGGAAATGATGAAGGAATTCAGGGAAGCCCAGAAGCAGAACACACAGATCCTCGTTGCCCTTCAGGCAACAGTCCAGCAGTCGCTCCCCTCTGCGACTTCCTCAGTACTATCAACACATCATGAATAGACGACCGAATATTCACAGCCTGACAATGTGCGTCTTTAACGCAGACGGCATTGTTAATCAAGAGGTCGAGTTCCGAGAACTCATGAAGGAGCTCTCCATCGACATATGCATGATGGGGGAAACCCACCTAAAACCGGGAGTAAAAGCCACAGTTCCCAACTACATTAGCTACCGTAAAGACAGGCCAACCCAAGGCGGAGGAGTGGCCATATATGTAAAACGAGGGATCTCCACCACCAGGTATTCTTACCAGCTACCAACAAAATCTAAGCAGTGGCTGTGGAAGTAACCACTGCCACTGGACCCCTAACAATTGTTGCAGTCTACCGACCCCCACATGACCAGATAGATGAAGGAGACATAGCTGCTCTAGGGCAAATTGAAGGCAAACTCATAATAGGGGGAGACTTCAATGCCAAACATCCTGACTGGAATTCTAGAGTAACCTCCAGAGCAGGCGCTAAACTGCAACAACTAGCGCGCACCCACCTCTTCGAAACATGGGGTCCAGTCGAGCCCACACATTTTCCAAAAAATGGAGGCAGGCCCGACGTGTTGGACATAGCTCTCACTAGGAGGATCGCAGGATTTGTGGCCTCAAGGACAATCAACAGAATGTCCTCCAACCACAACCCAGTGATTCTAGAGGTCGATGTGGGAGAATGGGTAGCACTCCCACAGTACCAGACGTCTTACAATCGTACAGACTGGGAGCGATAACGAGAAACTGTCGCCTCTGATATCGCTCGCGCTCCACCACCTACTGCCGAAACAGTAGAACAAGCGCTACTAGACTTGACAGGCACCATCTTGCAAGCAGCGGAAGAGGCCACCCCACCACAAAGGGATGGCCCTCCACCGCAAATACAGCTCCCGGAACACTTGCTAGCTCAAATCCGACACCAGAGTGGCAAAAGAGTGGAAGATCACCAGAAATCAGGCCACCAGGAGGCTGCTCAATCGTCTACAGGGAGAGCTGAAGGTAGCACTCAATGAGCACAGAAACCTGCAATGGCAAAACCGCCTCAACTCTCAAAGTAGACGATCATACACTATGGCAAGCGACCAAACACTTTACAAAACGACGCGCTAGAATGCCGCCACTGCATGGCTAGCGGGGACTGGTCTACAGCCATGCTGGAAAGGGCAACGCCCTCGCCGACTCCTTCGAGAAGCAGTTCCAAGCGGCAGAACCCCAGGATGAAGAGCATGAAGAGGTAGTCAGTCGTCAACTGGCCGTCTTCCTCAATGCCGAGGAGGACCCAGAGGACGAACCCATACTTTTTGCCCCTGAGGACGTGGCAAGAGTAATCAGGTCCCTCCCTACAAAAAAGGCGCCAGGGCACGACAGTGTCACAAACCAGTCAGTCAAAAAACTCCCACCCACTGCGATCACACACCTCGCGAACGTCCTCAACGAGATTACTCGATCCCGTGTTTTCCCAGCTTGCTGGAAACATGCGGAAGTGGTCGCGATACACAACCCAGGGAAAGACCCTCTATTCCCCAGCACTACAGGCCGATTAGCCTCTTGCCAACTCTCAGCAAGATCGATGAGCGCCTCCTGCTAACACCCATACAAGAACATATTACCAGAGAGCAAATTCTGCCGGATTTCCAATTTGGGTTCCGGCAGAACCACTCTGCCCCACAACAGGTCATGAGAATGGTTGAAGCAGCCACAGAGGGCTTCAACCACGGAGGCTACTGCGGGATAGTGCTACTAGACGTAGCCAAAGCCTTTGATTCAGTATGGCATAGAGGGCTACTCTACAAGTTGTACACACAAGGGTTTCCCGGGAGCATAGTTCAGCTCATTAAGAGCTATCTCACGAATAGGACTTTTTCTGTCAAAGTAGAAACTACACCTCCACCAGAAGGCGTATTCGTGCCGGGGTGCCACAGGGATCGGTCCTGGGGCCCGTATTGTACAGTTTGTACACTGCGGACACTCCAACGGCCCCCCTGGTGCACACTGCACAGTACGCTGACGATACAGCCTTCTACACGAGAAATGCGAACAAGGACCTGGTCATACGTAGGCTACAATAGCTTTTAGATGACACAGAAACTTGGGCCCATCGCTGGCGCATCACCAACTCCGAGAAGACGCAGGCAATGCTGATTACCCGCAGGCTCGGAAGGCGCGAACCTCCTCAACGTCACCCCCTCCACCTTCACCTAAATGGAATCCAACTCCCCTGGCGCAGAACCGCCAAGTACCTTGGCGTAACCTTGGACTCTCGTCTTACGTGGAAACCCCACATAGACGAGGTCCACAGGAAGGTCTGCGCCAGAATGTCCATCCTATACCCTATTCTGAACACAACCAGCTCCCTTCCCTGCCCAGTAGCAGCAAATGTTTACCAGGCCCTGATCCGGCCAGTAATGGAGTATGCGTGCCCCGTCTGGGGATACGCGGCAAAGCAGCACCTGGACAAACTCCAGAGGCTGCAGAACCGCGCCCTCAGAAGGGCACTGCACCTACCTCTTGGATTCCCCACAGACGACTTGCACGCCGCAGCCGAAATCCCACTCCTGAGAGAGCGTTTCCAGGATCTGGCAAGGGCCTTCTATGAGGGTTCTTCCAGATCCGAAAACGCGCTCATCCACTCCCTAGTTCGGTACGACATGTCCCGCAATAAGCATAAGCGCCCTATGACGATCTTCGATGATTAAGTCTAAGAGAAAATCTAAATACCCAATCCCTAATCCAGTTCCTTCCCATGTAACACCAATCTTTTCGCCTATCTCAGGCAAGTACTAGACTCACTCACAACAAACATCACAAGTCACAGACGCCAAAAAACTGTAGAAAAATCACACACACACGTTCACAGGGGAGTAAAAGCCGAAAGGCTACAAACTCCCCCACACAAACTTCCCCAAAGAGGGGAAAGTAACAGATGTGAGCAGCAGCAGCATCAGACCACTCGCTGAGTAGCAGTCGAGGGTTGAGCATCGCTCCTCTCACTCGCGTACTGTCAGGCATAGGCCTCCACTTGCACGGGAGTAAGAACAGAAGTGATCTCTGGCTCTGTTTTTATTAAAACATTGACGGGCACTTGCGCCGAGGTCTTGTGCCCGAGGTATTAGCACGGACGGCACTTGGA
This sequence comes from Schistocerca piceifrons, assembly GCF_021461385.2. Lineage (NCBI taxonomy): Eukaryota > Metazoa > Arthropoda > Insecta > Orthoptera > Acrididae > Schistocerca > Schistocerca piceifrons. Next base: position 1,032,984,068 of record NC_060139.1, read on the forward strand.
AAAATTTTGCATGGCGTCGCCTGGCAGAATTGTCATGTCTTCTCGTCGTTGCGGTATGTCGAGCTTGGGTGGCGCCTTGGGGTCGCGGCGGTGTCTTTCCGCCGACGAAACGAGGCGCGATTTCTTGTTGCCGCGGGCCGCGCGGCCGGCCGTCTCGAGCACCTCAGCTGCCGCAGAGTCAGTCTGCCCCCCGCAAGAACAGGGAAAAAGCAGGCCAGGACCTGGAAACGGGCCGCGGAACCACAAATGTTTTCCGCCGCCCCCGTCCAGAATTCCGCGTCTGCCATCGTCATAGTAGGGTTAGCAATGCAACCGGGAAACCCAACGGTGACAACGAAAGTGGCAACTGACAGCAACCTGGCAGCAAGCCCCCTTTCCGCCACCGACATGGCAAAAATACACAATGCGCAAACAAACAAATACATCGTCAGTATTTGCGAGTCCGCCCCTCCCTCCCCTCTCCTCAGCCTTCTCCTGCTCGCCCACGGCTGTAACCGCCTAGCCGACCACATCCTCAACCTGAATGGAAAGCTTAAGTCCAGTCAACCGACTAAAATTGTTCCCAAATCCGCAACTGCCACCCAACCCTCTACCCGATCCCAGTTCCTCAAATCCCCCCACACAAGTCCACCACATCCAAGCAGCGGCGTGTAAGGAAGGACAGGAAGGAGAAACACACCAACTGGAAGAAGCACTCCACCACCCCCACCCCAACCACTTCCACACCCTCTGAGGAGCCCGCGCCCCCGACAGCACCTGTCGTCGTCCTTGGAGGGGACCAGGAAACACCGGCACTGGAAGGGAACCGCGCAACCGGGCATGATTCGGACGGTTTCGTGCTGGCGAGGAAAACCTTTCGCCAGCCGAAGCTCCCGCCGGCCCGGGGAGTGGAACCCACCCCGAACAGGTTTCAGGCGGTGGCCGATGAGCCAGAGACACACGACACAAAATCAGATCACCCACCACCTCCCTCCGATCGTCGCGGAGTTCACTCAGAATTACGAGCAACTCTTCGAAATGTTAAAAGCAGCAATCGGGGAGGCAATTTCCAGGGAAAACCTGCTGGTGGTGACAGAATCAAAACAACAGTACACACACTGGAGCACTACACCAAAATCAAAACACTTAACAAAAACATACCCCACTACACATTCCCCACAACAAAGACACCAAACGAAAACATTGTCATCAGAGACCTACTGAAACGAGTGGCCCCCCAGGCGATCATAACAGACCTGTCTGCCCAGGATACGTCGTCAAGGCGGTCCAACAGATGGGCCACATAGGGAGCAAATGGCCCCTGTATCAGGTCACACTGCCAGATGTCCCACAAAACAAAAGGGAAATTAAGATGATCCTGGCTGTCCCTGTGACCACTGAACCACTGCGCCGCAAAAACTAGACGGTGCAGTGCTTCAGATGTCAGGGCCTCAACCACATTGTGGTACACTGCTCCATGGCAGTGAGGTGCAGAAAATGCGCAGAGGCCCACGACACAAGAACATGCAACATATAACACACAGACCCGCAAATAGGGTGCGCGCTGTGTGGCAAAAACCAAACAGTGGGTTACCAAGGTTGTGAGGTCCACAAAAGACACAGACAGCAGGCAAAGGGCGCAAAAGGCCGCCTCCCACACACTTAAACAAAACACTACACACACACACACACACACACACACACACACACACACACACACACACCCAGGGCAACCTATGCAGAACTGGTTTCTCCTCCGAGAAACCATGAAAGCGTGGTCCTGTCACCACAACACCAGTCACAGTCACAAGAACAACACCGGAAAACACACAACGACCAGGTCCACGAAGACAGAGGAAGCTCTAGGGAACACCATACACAGTGGGCCCCGTCAATCATCTACAGAGAGAACTGAAGGTAGCGCTCAGTGAGCACAGAAACCAGCAATGTCTACTGTGAGAGCTGTGAGGCGGTTTTGCCAATCATACACTATGGCAAGCAACCAAACAGTTCCCAAAAAAAGACGCGCTAGGATTCCGCCACTGCACGGCGGGCGGGGACTTGTCTACAGCCGTGCTGGAAAGGCCAACGCCCTCGCCGACTCCTTCGAGAAGCAGTTTCAAACGGTAGAAGCCGAAGGTGAAGAGCATGAACAGGTAGTCAACTAGCTGTCTTCCTCAATGCTGAGGAGGACCCAGAGGACGAACCCACACTTCTTTCCACCAGGGACATGGCAAGAGTAATTAGGTCCCTCCCTACAAAAAAGGCGCCAGGGCACGACAGTGTCACTAACCAGTTAGTGAAAAACCTTCCACCCACTGCGATCACACACCTCGCGAACGTCCTCAACGAGATTACTCGAACCCTCGAGTTCCCAGCTTGCTGGAAACACGCGGAAGTGGTCGCGATACACAAACCAGGTAAAGACCCTCTATTCCCGCAGCACTACAGGCCGATTAGCCTCTTGCCAACTCAGCACGATCTATGAGCGCCTCCTGCTAAGACCCATACAGGAACATATTCCCAGAGAGCAAATTCTGCCGTATTTCCATTTCGGGTTCTGGCAGAACCACTCTGCGCCACAACAGGTCATGAGAGTTGTTGAAGCAGTCACAGAGGGCTTCAACCACAGAGGCTACTGCGGGCTAGTGCTACTAGATGTAGCCCAAGCCTTTGAGTATGGCCTAGAGGGCTAGTCTACAAATTGTACACACAAGGGTTCCCCGGGAGGATAGTTAAGCTGATCAAAATCTATCTCACCAACAGAATTTTCTGTCGAAGTAGAAACTGCCACCTCCGCCAGAAGGCGTATTCGTGCTGGGGTGACACAGGGATCGGTCCGGGGCCCGTTTTGTACTGTCTGTACACTGCGGACACTCCAACAGCTCCCTGGTGCACACTGCACGGTACGCAGACGACACAGCCTTCTACACGAGAAATGCGACCAAGGGCTTTTAGGGTTTTAGATGACACAGAAACTTGGGCCCGTCGCTGGCGTATCACCATCAACTCTGAAAAGACGCAGGCAATGCTGATTACCCGCAGGCTCGGAAGGTGCGAACCTCCTCAACGCCCCCCCCCCCTCTACCTTCACCTGAATGGAAACCAACTCCCCTGGCTCAGAACCCCCAAGTACCTTGGTGTAACCTTGGATTATCGTCTTACGTGGAAACCCCACATAGACGAGGTTCACAAGAAGGACTGCGCCAGGATGGCCATCCTATAGCCAATCCTGAACTCCACCAGCTCCCTTCCCTGCCCAGGGCCTGGAAGCCGGCCGCGGAACCACAGAGGTTTCCGCCGCCGCTGTCCGGATCTCCGCGACCACTAGTTCAATAGGGCAGCCGTTAGGTGTAACGGTGACAACAAAGGCTGTAACTGACACCTTCTGGCAGCAGCCCCCTTTTCCGCCCCCGAAATGAAATACACCGAATGCAGTAATACACAATACACCCGCAGCAAAATACATCGTCAGTACTTGCGATGCCACCCCTCCCCCCTCGTCCAAAGTCCGCTTCTCCTTGGCAACGGACGGAATTGCCTCGCAGAACACCTCTTCGACCTAACTGGCAAGCAGAAGTCCCGTCAACCGACCAAAATATTTCCAAAACCCGGAACTGCTACCCAACCCCCAACTATCTCAGTCCTAAAATCCCCCCCACTCAAGAGCACATCGAAGAAGCAGCGGCGTGCAAAGAAGGATAGGAAAGAGAAACAAAAAGATCAGGAATCCCATCCCGCAACTCAAATCATCCTCCCTACACCTGAGGAGCCCGCGGTTCCTGCGGCAACGACAGCACCTGTCGTCACCCTGGAAGGGAACCAGGAAACCGGATATTTTGTGCAGCAGCTCAAGTTCAGCCAGTATTTTAGCACTGAGGGCTTGATGACGGCGTAATGGAATGCCGCAACAGGTTGCTTCTGTCCCGTATCGACCAGTCGTCCCTCCTATCAACGCTGGATGAAGTCAACCATATTAAAGTATCCGAAGGCGCCACAGGAATGCAAGTAGAATGCTACTGTGGACTGCGCCATATTGTACTGTCTGGAACAAAGACTGCCGAAAATCTTTATGAACTGGGGTACCTGACGCGAAGTCGTGAATATGGAAGTAGAGCAGAGGATGGAGCAGCCATGGCGCCCCTCAGGAAGAGAGAGAGAGAGAGAGAGAGAGAGAGAGAGAGAGAGAGAGAGAGAGAGAGAGGGAGGCAGCAGAGGACGTGGGCGAGACCGAGGTAGCGTGCAGCAGCAGCAGTCACGGACACTACCCGCACCAACGATTTAGGGTCGAGTGAAACCCGTGCCGCCAACCGTTCCTAAACCAATGCACCTGTCAAAGACACCTTCGAGACTGACTAATGACCCTCTGTGGCACGTTCGTCATAGACGGTGATAAGGGCTTTGTAGAGGATGCCGGAGGAAAGGTTTACAGACACATTTGATGGGTTTGTGACCCTTGTCAACTCCACGTATGTAGTAGTGTGTGCAGCTGATCGAGAGTTTAACAAGTATGTGTTCCAAGGCATGTATATCATGCACTTGTGGGGGAGAATTGCCGCAATTCGGGACCACGATGGTAGAGCAACGCCAGAAGGAAAGAATTTGGTAAGGTACATTCGGTCAAATCAGTAACCAGTTCACTCGGTTATCAATGACTACTTCCGAGGAATTGGGAATTTTGAGGACCCAAATGGTATCTTGCATAAATTTCGTTTGATGAGACTCACGAATCCGACAGTATTCGACCGAGTTTCTGGATTCTTCAGTCATTTAGATGTAAATACAACTTATACGAGGGACTCCCGCACCAGGTGTTGCAGTACACCAGGTCAAAGACATGGAGTACACACTGAACAGACAAGCTCGAGTACGATGGGATTTACCCCCTGAACTACGACCAGAACACGTGGTGCCTCCCCAGCAGCGGCGCCGCCTCCGACGGATGAGAATATGGAAGACTATGGAGAAGTGGGCAACCAGGAAGCGCAACCTCAAGAGGCAGGACAGCAGCAGCCACCACTGGCAGCTCCCCCCTCAGCAAGCAGCTCCTGGACCACCACCACCACCAATTGTCCCACTGTAAACTTAATTGGATGGGCACCGGCTACAGTGCTAACACACGAGCAACAACAGATGCTGGAGAGATTGGGAATACCCGAGGAGTTTCAAATCGACTACCCTAGGTTTGCACTCAACGTCGGGCTATTGGAAGCAATTGCAACAAGAGTTAGAGCCAGTAGTTCGAAGTACAAATTAGGATCGCCATTGCATGAACATGCAAGTGGATCTGTGGCGCAGTGTCCCTTTGTGGAAAAAATTTACAGCAATACCTTTTTCACGACTAAGGTATTACTGTGATGGAGTACGCGGCTCCTCCAGATATCAACTTGACACAAGAATTGCCGTAGCATCAAGAGTAACGAGCTATAGGGTAAGGAAAGAACCTGACCGAGATGGAAGACGCTATTGGGCGTGTTATGATTTCAATCAATACCTAGATGGCCATCGAGCATGGATTGACAATAAAAATTTACTGTTTGAGTTTGGTGAGGTGGAAAAACTCAATAATACAGACAAACACGGCTTACACCGAGAAGGACAGGTTACGGGCTCCCTGGGTTGATGGAGGAGCGATAAAAGATCAGCTATTGTACTAACTGTACGCTTTCGGATTCCTGGTCAAAACGTCGAACTCTTGCGAAGGTATTTGTCCAGCAGAAGCTTCTGCGTTAAGATGGACACCACGAAATTCTCCGAACGCAGGAGCTCGACTTACACAGGGTTCGTGCAGGTCCCTGTGTTATAAGTCTCATACACGAATGACACCGATTCACTATACCTTTCATCAGCCCTCTATTCTGATGACAAAGTGTTCTCAATCAACAAATATTACAAATGAACGCGTTGTCCCTTTTGCAAGATGTGCTACCGCAATTGAACCCAGTGTTGTTTGTAACAGGTAGCCTAAAGAGACTGAGGGCATGCTTCAGACTGTTTAATGTGAATAAAATACCCACTAAGGGAAGGCATATATTGTCTGCTTAACTTTGCCTTTTCCACCATGATGTGTCTGAAGCAACTGCGACATGCGAATAATCTGTGTCTTTCGCTATACACAATTTCCATGCAGACAAATATAAAGCAGTAGTCTCATCTAAACAGTTGGGCACAGCCAGTGCCTCCGAGGCTGGCAGGAGTGGCAGTTATATTCAGAACGGGAGTGGCCTCTATCGGAAGAGGTGTGGTCCTAGCAGGCTGTTCCAACCGAGCTCCAGGGAGCCGGAGCACTCCAGAGCGCTCACTGCTACAGCTAGGAGTCTGCGTGGAGTGGGAAAGCGAACTCACTGCCCCCTGGCCGCATGCAGCTGCAACTGACGCAATAATCCGTGTTTAGTGACAGCTATGAGTAGCCGCGGGAGCCCTGAACCTCTATTGGAGGATACCTTTCTATTCATTGAGAGGGATGGTCGTCCGCAGTGTCTTATGTCATGAAGTATTTAATTCTGCGAAGAGGTACAATATACAATGGCATTATACAAGTCTTCACGCAGCGCACTACAATCAGGTAGAAGGCGTTGCACGCAGAGAACTGGTAGCGAGGCTTAAGAACAACGTAACAGGAAACTCAAGTTTAAAAACGGTTTCGTAATACGGAGGGTATCAAAACATGCAACATAGTTTGTGTTCTGTAATGCGTTTATGATTTTCACATGAATGAGAGCGGAAAAAATACTGAATCTGCAATTCGAGGAAGATACGGGGACGCTCACATCGTTGCGACGAGTGGCAAGCCATTTTCGGTGGGATCACTTGTAAAATCGTGCATGGTAGCAGTTGCAGAACGTTTGTTTCCAAGGGAGGTGCAGGCACCCCAAGGCGTTTGCCTGTCGAAGCAAACAATGTCTCGTCGAATCCTGGACATGGCAGCGGATTTAGAGAGACAGCTCAGGAAAAAGGCGGAGAACTGTAAGCTAGCGAAAATGCAACACAGTCTTGGTGCGTCGTGTCGACATGAAGCTGCAAGTAACTTAAGAACTCTTGGATGTGGTACCACTCGATTACACCGCAACAGGAAGTGACATTTTTGAAGCTGTTTGTGAATCAGTGGACAATATGAATTTGCCGTGGGGGCGTGGGATGAGCTCCATTCAGTAGCGACAGACGGTGCACCACAAATGATCGGTTTTGCTTCTCGTTTGAAAAACGAGCTCAAGGACGAATTCGGGAGAGACATTTTGACTGTTTTATTCGCCAAGAGGCACCATGTGCTGAAACAGTAGAGCTATGTGGCGTAATGAAAGATGTCGTGAAGTGTGTGAATTTTGTGCGGCTTCACGGTATGAATCATTGCCAATTCAAAGGATTCCTGAAAAATATGGAAGCGGAGTATGGGGATATACCGTACCACAGTACAGATCGTTGGCTGAGTCGGGGAAAGTTCTTTATGTTTTCTTTGCCATTCGTGAGGAAATATCCCTTGTTCTCGAAATGGAAGGGGAAGAAATGCGTTGTCTTAAAGATACAAAATGGATATCAGACCTGGCGTTCCTAGCTGACATGACTATGCATCTCAATAATTTAAATCTGTCATTGCAGGGCGAAGGGCAGCTAATCGTTGACATGCACGACCAGATCAAAGCGTTCATGTAAAAGTTACGTTTATTTGAGAGGCAGATGAGTAATGGACATTTAACATTCTTCAATCGTCTTGCTTCTTTAAAACTACCTGAAGGTACTACTTTCGGCGATTACCAAGCAAAGTTAAAGCACCTCACCACGTCGTTTGAAACACGATTCCGAGACCTCACGTGATTGGAAATGGAACTTAAGGTATTCAGCACTCCATTTTCAGTTTCCCCCGATGACTTCATTGTCACTTCAATTGGAGATTGATTTGCAAAATTCAACTTTGTTGAAAGAGTTACTGCAACACGTTGGATTTTTCACGATGGTATCGTTCATTACAGCAAGAAACATTTCCCAAGCTTCTCACCAATGCCGCTCAGATCATGTGCATGTTTGGATCTATTTATTGTTGTGAGCAGCTTTTTCTCAGCACTGCAAAGAGTAAGAAAGTAAGGAACGATCGTTTCTTCAGGATGCAACCATGAAGGCCATCCTCCGCATTAACGCTGCGAACACTGACGCCTGATATTTCCGATCTTGTAATGAAAAGAAAATTTCAAGCTACAGAGGCCCAATGAATTTAGTATGCAATTTCTTGTAAAACAGTTGTTTCTTATTTCCTAAACATGGTATTTCCTGGTGTAGCATGTCACCACGTCTTAGCAGCTAAGAGTGAGAGGTTGTCGATCTTGTAAGACGCAGCTGGCACATCAAAACGCTCGCTTTGCCGCCTGCCTCAGCCAGCCTTGCCACGTGCCGGCCCACTTGACTGGTCACAGCGAGCGACACGGCTCCCTGGAGCAGGGAGCGCTCCGCGACTCAACGGAGCCGACGAGCTGGAACAGCGTCAGTGTACTAATGGCTGACGTCTCGCAACCTTCTCTCCCATTACCTTCCATGCCGACGTGCCGGCGCTTGATGATACGTCGGAATATGAAGGATACGGTTACTCGTGACCATGATACTACGTTGGGTAGAAGGGGGGAGCTTATGTTTTGATGGACGTAAGAAACGTTAGTAGGTCATGTCATGTTAATTACACTCAAGAGAGTGCAATTACATTGATACAGTATATAATGATTGTAAATGTAAACGAGATGGAAACGGACTGCTGAACCATGTGCAAGGCCCCAGCATGCAGCAGAGTATTAGTTCGGTGATCGCATATGATGGCTCTGCATTAAATGGAGCTAATCTGAGTACTGCTGAGCGTAATAAGGTTGCTATTGCGGTCAGTATGTTGTTTGGTATAACAATGTGAATAGGCTTGCGTCTGTCAGAGTAACTCACGACGTGGTACACGGAGTTTTATTGAGGTATTCAAGTACGAAGTTTGTGTCTGATTAACCAGTAATTGTCCAGGAGGACAAGGGCAAACTGGATGTGGCTTTAGTTGAGTGGCAGTCTGGACAAAGTGGAATTTTTCTAAGACTGTTAGACCGAGCAGTGTAATAGGGACCCTACAACCAAGCATGCGGTTATGTTGAAGGCACTGAAGACTAAGGTCCACCGTTTGAAGCATAAAAAGCTAAGGTTGCGATCCACAAGGATCGAAATAGGAGGGGGGGCGGGGAGAGGGGTGCACCGTATTGATAACGCTCTAGCAACTTACATGAACATTACTTCACCAAATCAATCTGTCGGTAATAGGGAATACGTGACGAAGGTATGCAATGTGTGACCTGGGGAAGGCGTCTGAACGTTACGAATATGTACACTGATTTTCCTGTCCATCTGGTCCAGGATGATACTGGCCTCAATTTAAGACCCCACAGTTGCCAGCCTGCAGATGCATTGACAGATGCATTGACAGATATCCTTTTGATTCTGGACTCAGTCTCACACGTACTTATCTTCACGTTTATCCTTATATGCACTTCCGAACACAACGTGTGGTTATGTTATCTCCTTCGGCGAACTGCCTAGAAAATATTGTTACGACCAAGTTCGAGCAAGAGGTATTTACCATTACCGATGAATGATAGAAATATTGTTTAGGTCTCTCGATGAAGCGTTATTGTATAAATATTCGAAGAAAAATAATTGTGATTTCTTTGTGGAGTTAAGTAGTTTGCATGCAAACGTCCAGTTCATCTTAACGAGTTAGGGACGTTGCGATATTTGGATATGAATATTTCACTCCGGGGCTCCAGCGTGGAATTAAAAGTTTTCGGAAGAATCATCCACTACTGATTCAATTAATCGGTGAAAGTAAGTACAGGACATTAGAATAATGGGAGTCATAAGGTGGAGACGCAAGGCAGCCAGAGAGAAGAGTGGCCGCAGATCGTCCAGGAGTCCAAGGCCCCACGTGGGCTGTAGGGGCAAGGAGAGTGAGTTGATAAGTATACAATTAAGTATCCAGAACTGATCTGGTTACCCACCGGCGCTCAAACCATCCTGTTGCGTATACGATGCCGGCTTTCCGATTTATGCTTAGGACCAAATGAGTTTTCAGAGCTACGCAATCGTTCCAATAGCGACGAAGATGCTTGTGTTGGTACCAGTAAAAGGAACTGTTCTGATAAATACGCAAAATTATCTTCAAACTGTTGCTCTCTGAGGAAACGGCGACAGAAGCGGCAACGCTTATTAAGCCTATAGCGACGTTGTGGTTGCAGACAACCTGGTCCGCATGTCGTGCGGTCCAATGGTAACAGCACTCCCCTCAAAACCGACCTATCAGCGGGTTAGCAATTTTCTTATCGGTCAAGTTCTCCAGCTATGAGGTAACGTAGCTTTATTTGTCGGAACAGTGCTTTCAGTTTGGTGACTAACCGGCTACAGTAAGTTACGTTCTTAAAACGCGTTTTTTTTCTCCGGGATACCAAACGTTTTAATGGAAGCTGATTGATTAAGTGAAATAACTGGACTCAAACCTTTCAGCTTTATCAGCCATACTTGCAATACCCACGATTCGAAGCTATTGTAGATATCTTGAATTCGTTACCCTGAGAGCGAATAGTTATAGTCAACCCTCAACCACTTCGTAAAAAGCAGACTTTACAGAAGACATCTCTTTCTGCTTTGCTTTCTGTACGAATTTCCGCAGTTTAGGAAATCGAACGCTGGTTTAAGGAGACACGAGGAAATTTTAGTGATGTGTATCTGAACTGTAACAAGGCGGTGATATACATCGAGATTTGGCGGCTTGTTTGGAGTCGATCCATCGCTGTTTGCCTATCGTGGCTTCGTTGCCCCGTCGTGTGGCAGGGTCGCGCTCCGGGGCCGGGAGGAGAGAGAGAGAGAGAGAGAGAGAGAGAGAGAGAGAGAGAGAGAGAGAGACGGAACTGATGGCAAGAACACCAGTAGAACACTGGTCCTGTTAACCCAGCAGTCGCATGTCAAACAGCTTTCAGCCTGGCATAGGCTCGTCCAAATAACCGACACACTGAGTCACATGGGCTATCAAGTACACCTTGGCCAGGAATGCTCCTGGTACCGATGGCATTCAAAACCGTGATTTGAAACACTTCACGGATGAAGCTGAAGAAGACTTGGTATGTGTAACGAATGCCATCCTACGGCACGAACGCTTCCCTGCGTTGGGGAGGGGGCCAATGTCAATGTCCAGGAAGCCAAGAAAGACCACTCCTTCCCAAAGAAATATCGAGCCAGCAGTGATTAGCCAGTTCAACTAGTGTTGAAAGAGTAGTACTCAAATGACTCACTAGGCACTGCTTCAGCATGGACACCCTGAAACCGCAAAAATTTCGCTATAGGATTTCGTATAGTGGAACACAGACATCTGCAGCACCCGCAATGCTACGACGGCTGTGTTTCTGAAAAAACGAGAAGGCTTTCGAACGCTTATGGCACAACGGCCTCATCCGCAAACATTTAAGGTAAGTCTCGGATATAATACCTAAGAACAGAAATACAGAAGATTGATGGGCTTGTTCTCTCTGCCACTTACAACCATTATGGATTCACTGAAAAAATGAAAAAGCGCATTTCTTGAATCTACTAGTATATTGCTATATTCATCGCACGACGTGTCCCACCAACATTTGTAGTCTTCAAGTGCCAGGCGGATGAAACTGTGTGCGGCATTAAATTTCTCCAGAAACTTTGCCCTTCAATGACAAGACAGTCTTTTGTCGGACGGTGCGCACGACAGTGTTACACGCTGCACAATTTGTTGCGACGAGTTAGGTGGGGTGGGGGAGGGAGGGAGACGAGGGGTTCGGCTATCTGTTGCAACTACCTACTCGACAGCCCCAGAAGGAGAGTGTAACTATGAAACTTGGGATATGGGATATGGTGTTGCAATAAATAAATGTATTTTTAATACACTGCATTTCTTGTTCTTACTCAGCAATGTATTCCGTAACACAGAATCACCTACTTCGGCGGCGTGCTTCTATAATGCGTTGACGAAGCCTGTCAGCCGCTAGCTTTCTTCTCTGAAAAGCTGACCACCTCGGAAAAGAAAGCAGCGCCTACGACCGCAAACTGCTGGCGATGTATGAGGCGGTCAAATACTTTCGTCCTCATGTCGAGGCTCGCACCTTCACACCACAAGCCGCTCACACTCGTCTTCTGGCAAAATAATGTTCGCGGGAGAGACGAACTGCCTTACGTTGCGTAACTCACCACGAGCGTTCAACTAATTTCGGGATTGACAATATCGTAGCGGACTGTCTCGCGTCAGCAGCGTCTCTACACTGCACTATGCAGCACTCGCAGAAGCACGGAGGTCAGACCAAGAGCTGCAACGCCTGTTACAAGGTGCACGGACGTCACTGCAACTACAACCCGTACACACTCCAGGTGCCAGCGTGAACTTTATTCCGATGTGTCCACAGCCGAGTCACGTGCAGAACGGCCTCCGAACTTAACGACGGCAAGCTTTCGAATCCATCCACTGTCTGAGCCACCCAAGGCACGCTATATACGCTCCGTCTGGTTTTACATCGCTTCAAAGTGGTCGGTAGCGAAGGAGGATTATGGAGTGAACGAAGTGTTGTCTCCCGTGCCAACGCAGTGTAGTCACAGACACAAATATGCCCGACGTCACAGTGAGATTCACACATGTTCACGTTGACGTCGGACAGCTGCCGCCATCAAACGGCCAAAGCTACCTGCTCACCATCGTCGACAGATTCACTCGTTGGACCAAAGCAGTACCAATAGATAGTATCTCGCCGAATCCTTGGCGCATGAATTCGTGTCGCATTGGGTAACACGGTTTAGTTGCCAGCTCCACGTCACCACCGACAGCGGCAGACAGTCTGAATTGTTCGCAAAACTGTCGGTATTTTGCGGCATGAACAATTTTCGGACAACCGGCTACCACCTGGCCGTTTCGGTTGCTCCCGTGGACCTGTGCCCGAGTAGTCGTGCGAGACAGTGATCAGAAAGCAGGCAAAAACCACAGCGGCACGTTGAAGTCCCGTCTCCTCGAAAATGAAAGAAAGGGTTAAGAAGGGCTGGCGGTTCTATTCTGGCGACGTCATAGGACTATGAAAATCGTAAAATGAAGCATGACATCTCCTTGAGTCTCCAAGAAAGAGGAGAGACTGGTGACAGTGCCAGGCCAGCACAAGGCAACTGGCAACTGGTCTCTAGCCAGCTACTACAGGTCGCCAAATGGAAGTTTGATCCGACATGTCGAGCAGTCGATCACGCTGTACGAGCCTGCCCTGGACACTTGTCGGAGAAATCCGCCAGTTGCTGCCACTTGTGCTGGTCCACACCCACGTGCTGCCACTACCACTGTTGGCGGAGCTGGCCACACAGCTGGTGCAGCTGCAGCAGCTGCCACTCGCCCCACACCTGAAGCTCCACTTTCAGCTGCCGTGGGCATCGCTATTGCTGCTCCGCCCCCTCCTCCAGCATGTCGTGACAGGTTCATCCATGCATTACGAAAGCACCGACAGATGCGGCACGAGGATCAGGAAGTTGAATCCCGTACTGTCAACATGCTGTACGTCAATTGCTGGGTCAATGGCTGCCACACCAACGAATCGGCGGCGTATGTGGAATGCAGCAATTTACGGTGGCTGGCGAACTTGTGTTGGATTGGTGTTGTCGGTGAACAGCGTATAGTCGTCTGTGTCCACAAGGCACAGCTTTGTTTCGTTTGTGATCTGATGAAGGACGAAAGTGTAGACTGGGAAAGTGTGATTTTTTTTAAAATCAAGTTGCAGTATCTTGGTCATGTCAGACAGTCAGCGTGTACATGTTCAGTCACATTTGCTAGCCATATGCGTTTTTCCGTTTCCTCGTCATGTCACAGAACTGCTGGCAGTCTTAGGGAGAATGAGCTTTGTATTCGGTTCATACCGAATGCGGCACAAATCGCAGCTCCATTGCATCGCTTGTGTCGCAAGTATGTTTTCTTTGTTTGGACAGATGAGTGCAAAGTAAAGTTTCAGAAACATGCATTGATCAGTGACCGACACTTAATTCACTTTGATCCTGACAAACCGGTTGTACTTCAAGCTGACGCCGCCTCTTACGGGATCGGTACAGTCATTTCGCACAGCATTGGTGATAAACACAGGCCTATTGCTTTCGCATCAGAAGTGTTGTCCAAAGCTCTGTGCCACTATTCACAAACTGAAAAGGAGGCTTTGGCTACTGTGTATGGTGTTAGCAAATTCCACCGCTATTTGTATTGCACAACATTCTACTTAGTAAGATATCACAGGTTATTCAGTCCGTATTCCATCCGACGAAAGGTTCCTGTACGAACTGTCCAAACATTGCGAAGATGGGCTTTGTTGTTGTCTCAATACCCGTAGGAGACTGTGTATCCTCCGACAGCTTAACATGGTAATGCGGACGCTCTTTCACGTCTTCCGATCAGCCCTGGTAGTGACGATTCTGCTGCATCTATTTGTCAGATCGACGCTCAGGATTCTGAAATGTTTCCATTTTTTGCGCTTAACTATAGAAAAATTGCGCATGCCATGGAAGGAAGCAGATTCAGATTTGAACGTTATGCAAAAATACGTTAGCACATCTCGGCCTCGTTGCCTGCATACCATAAGGAACTGTGCAGTGTACCCATGTTTTGCATGACATCATAGCCTAGCTGTTCAGAAATTAGTGATTCTTGTTCAAAGTGACAGTGGACAGCCACGTTTGTTGATCTTACGGCTTTGTAAAACTAAGTGTTGCGGTTGGTTCACCAAGGACACTGCCGATTGTTCGCACAGATCAGTTAGTGGATGAACACTGTTCTACTTGGGCGTCCATACCCTGCCAAGTACAGATGACCCATGTGTGGAAGACCAGTCCGCTCCGCCACAAAACGTCTGTCCTTGGGACAAGTCGTAATCACCATGGCAACGTGTGCATTGTGGAACTTTCATTGATTGATTGTGGTGGACTCACATAGCAAGTTTCCTTTTGGTGTGCCAATGAACTCGACAACGGCATACAGCACACTTAAGGCACATCGAGGTACAAAATAGAGGATAACGCCTGAAGTCTTAGTGTCTGACAACGGCCGTGATCATATCATGAATTTGAAACACACTGAACGCAATGGCATACAGCATTTAAGTAGTGCACCGTTGTAACCATGGTCAACTGCCGAAGCGGAACGTTGTGTCAGAACCTTCAAGCAGTAGATGGCGAAACTTCGCTCCTCACACACCAGGGATCGAGCATTGCAACTGTTTCTCACCTCGTATCTTTCGCACCCACGAGATGGACCATCGCCGGCGGAATTCCTTCACGGCCGCCACCATCTGTCACTGCTCCACACTCCTCAGCATCCGGCGCCGAACGAAGGCCTCAAGTATCGCTTCGCGCCGCATGGTACTGTCTCTTACAGGATTTTTAGCGGGAGCAGACTGTGGGCGCCCGGTGAGATCGTCCGTCGACTTTGCGCTTGCATGTATCTTACTTCAGGTCCAGATGGCTTGCAGCACCGGCATCACTATCAAATTTGCCACTGTCCTTAGCGCGATCTTTCTGTCTCTCTTCCCCCAGATTCTTCGATCCCGAGGACAACGCGGCCATAGCAGCCGCGAGAGGGTGCCATCACGACACCGAGGGATGACCCCATTGAGACGGAGCCTTCGCCTTGTCTCGTCCTACCGAAGAAGCTGAACCCGCCCACACTGCAGCAGGTGACACCTTCCGCATCTGGTTACTGGCCTCCGGAGGTGGACGCGTACCCTTCTCGTCGTTTTCCAGGGAACATTTCCGCCAGACCGAAGGCTGGAGGCTTTTTTTTGTTTTGGTTTTAGGGCGCAAAACTGCTATGGTCACTAGCGCGCGGTCCGTTACTTAGGAAACAGTAAAAAACGAGGATGGAAACCAGCAGCAATGGGAACGAAACAAAACATCGGAGAAACAAAGAAGGAAAGCTCAAAAATTCACTACAGAAAGGAGTTGGTTGTCCCCAAAAAAAGCTTCAAATGACTGACGTCATTTCACTGGCACTAAAACTCGAGAACGCGATCGGCCGAGCGCGTGTCATCTAAAATTTACGATGTATCAGGCGACAGCTGTAGACGGGAGCGTAACGGAGTGAAATAGGGGCACTCAAAAGGTGTCTTACCGTCCACAGCTGAGAGCAGTAGGAACAGAGTGGGGGAGGATCGCCGGTTAAAAGATGTCGATGGCTAAAACGACAGTGCCCTATCCGGAGTCTAGTTAAAATTACCTCCTCCCGACGACGCGTTCGGGAGGAAGAGCTCCAAGCACAGGGAAGAGCTTTCACGTCCCGCAATTAATTATGGTGAAGTGTCGTTCTTTTATGGCACGCACATTGGTCGACACGACGACATAAAACGCTCCGTAGATCGGCGAAGGGAATCGATTGAATAGCTGGCCGAAGAAGAGAGACTGCAGCCTTGGCCGCTATATACCAACGTGTCCTGGGAGCCAAAGGAACGCCACCGAGACGCCCCCCAGGTGGAGCAAGCGCAGACAGTCCTGAATCCGGTGGACCAGAGTGTGGACAGGATAAAGAGCTTGGAGACTGAGGAGAGAGCTGAGAGAATCTGAGCAGGTAACATACTGTATCCGCTGATGGCGGCGGATGTAGTGGAAAGCCTGGAGAACCGCGTGAAGCTCCCCAGTATAAACCGAACACTGGTCGGGAAGCCGAAAGTGATTTGGGGTGTCGTCAGCAATATAGGCACTCCCTACAACAAACGATGTTTTTGAGCCGTCTGTGTAAATAAATGTGGCTTCCGTCATTTGTGCACAGATCAGCAAATGCCCGACGATAAACAAGTGAAGGGGTACCATCCTTGGGAAATCGACAAAGGTCACGAAGCAGCCAGATCCGGGGACGGAGCCAAGGCGGTGCTATACCCCAAGTTGTCAAGGTGGTTTTAGGAAAGCGGAAGGAAAGAGAATGGAGCAGTTGACGGAAGCGGACTCCCGGTGGTAGTAGGGAGGAGGGGCGGCCTGCATACCCTACATAAAAGGAGGCATCGAAAAAATGTCATGGGCTGGATTAGCAGGCATGGAAGATGGCTAGCATAACGACTCAGAAGAACTGCTCGCCGACTGGACAGCGGAGGTTCAGCAGTCTCAGCATAAAGGCTTTCCACAGGGCTGGTGTAAAGAGCTCCAGACACTAAACGTAATCCACGGTGGTGGATAGAGTCGAGTGAACTATGCTTCTATAGTCCAATTTCGAGCGCACTAAGGCGCGATAGAGGCGGAGAAGGACCACTCGGTCCGCTCCCCAGGAGGTACCATTCAGGACACAGAGGGCGTTGAGGGATCGCAGACAGCGAGCCGAAAGATAGGAAACGTGGGAGGACCAGCACAGTTTTCTGTCAAACATAAGACCCAAGAATTTAGCGACGTCCGAAAATGAAAGGTTGACAGGTCCTAGATGTAAGGAGGGTGGAAGAAACTCCTTACGTCGCCAAAAATTAACACAAACGGTCTTACTGGGAGAAAAACGGAAGCCGGTTTCGATGCTCCAAGAGTGGAGGTGATCGAGACATCCTTGGAGAATTCGTTCAAGAAAGCTGGTCCGTTGAGAGCTGTAGCAGATCGCAAAATCGTCCACAAAGAGGGAGCCCGAGACATCAGGAAGGAGACAATCCATAACTGGAACTATGGCAATGGCAAACAGTACAACACTCAGCACGGAGCCCTGGGGTACCCCGTTTTCTTGGGAGAAAGTACGGGAGAGAGCAGTGTTCACCCACACTCTAAATGTGCGCTCTGCCATAAATTCGCGAAGAAAAAGGGGCAGCCGGCCTCGAAAGCCCCAAGAGAACAGTGTGCGGAGGATGCCTGTCCCAACAGGAATCTTGTGCTTTCTCCAGATCAAAAAATATTGCTACCATTTGGCGTTTCCGGAGAAAATTGTTCATGATACAAGTGGAGAGAGGAACAAGATGGTCAACAGCATAACAATGCTTTCGGAAACCGCATTGGCCAGGTGTTAGAAGACTGCGGGATTCCAGCCACCAAGCTAAACGGTAATTCACCATACGCTCCAAAACCTTACAGACACTACTCGTGAGAGAAATGGGGCGATAGCTAGAGGGGAGATGTTTGTCCTTTCCAGGTTTCGGAACGGGAACGACAATAGCTTCCCGCCATCGCCTGGGACAGGTACCGTCGGTCCAAATTCGATTGTAAAGGCGAAGGAGGTAACGCGGGCTATGGGTTGATAAATGCAGCAACATTTGGACATGGATACCATCCGGTCCTGGGGCGGAGGAGCGAGAAGAAGAGAGGGCATGTTGGAGTTCCCGCATGGAGAAAACAGTATTGTAGCTTTCGTGATTTTGAGAGGAGAAAGCAAGATGTCGCACTTCCGCTGCACGTTTCTTCGGGAGAAACGCTGGCGGGGAATTGGAAGACCTCGAAATCTCAGCAAAGTGCTGACCCAATGAGTTAGAAATTGCGACGGGGTCCACTAACGTATCACGCGCGACAGTGAGCCCAGAGACCGGGGAGAAACTAGGCGCGCCTGATAACCGTCGAAACCGACTCCCAACTTCCGAGGAGGGAGTGAAGGTGTTAAATGAGCTAATAAAGAATTTCCAGCTTGCCTTCTTGCTATCGCGGATGACGCGAAGGCATCGCGCTCGGAACTGCTTACAGCAGATACAGTTGGCCAAAGCAGGATGGTGGCGGAAAACGCGAAGAGCACGTCGCCGCTCACGTATTGCGTCACGGCATGCCTCGTTCCACCAAGGAACTGGGGGGGCGCCGGGGCAATTCGGAGGTGCGTGGTATTGAACGTTCCGCAGCTGTAAGAATAACGTCGGTAATATGTGTGACCTAATCGTCGACGCTGGGAAAGTGACTGTCATCTAATGTCGCTAGAGACGAAAAAAGTGTCCAATCGGCTTGGGAAAACTTCCAGCGTCGTGGGCGCATATATGGCAGTTGAGGCTGCAGTCTAAGAACACATTGAAAGTCGTCACTCGAGTGTGTATCAAGGGCGAACCATTCGAAGCGCCGAGCTAGCTGAACAGTACCGATCACAAGTTCCAAGTGAGAGAAATTTGTCGTGGAGGCAGACAAAAATGTAGGGACCCCATTGTTGAGGCAAACTAGATCCGCTTGGTGGAAGATGTCTAGCAGTAGTGAGCCACGTGGACAAGGATGTGGAGATCCCCAAAGCGAGTGGTGGGCATTGAAGTCCCCAACCAGCAAATATGGGGGTGGAAGCTGACCAAGAAGATGAAGGAGATCAGCTCGTGCCATTGGTGTGGACGATGGAATGTATACAGTACAAAGAGAAAAGGTATATCCAGAAAGGGAAAGACGGACAGCGACAGCTTGAAATGAAGTGTTTAAAGGGATTGGGTGATAGTGGAGAGTGTCATGGAGAATAATCGTGAGTCCTCCACGAGCTGGAGTGCCTTTAACAGAACGGAGATCAAATGGGACTGACTGAAAATGGGGGAGAACAAAGCGGTCATTGGGACGCAGCTTTGTTTCCTGAAGACAGAAGACGACCGGCGAGTAGTATCATGAGAGGATCGACAATTCATCCCGACTGGCTCGAATGCCGCGGATATTCCAGTGGATAATGGACATATGGTGAACAGAAAATGGAGGAATGTGACCAAGGTTGCTGTCAAGTCATCGACTGCTCAGAGCTTGCGACCGACAGCATGGAATGGCATTCAGCCGAAGGCTGAAGATCCTGATCCATAGGTTGTTCTGGAGCAGCTCCTGCCACCAGCGATCGGCCGGTTGATTGGCCGCCAGCAGTGCGCCTCGGCGACACAGAAGATGGCCGAGGGCGATTTCCGCCAGGTGGTGCTGTAGATGGGACACGCCTTGGCGGAGAAGGAGATGAAGTGGGTTTCTTATTAGCCTTCTTGGAAATATGTTTAGATGGAGGAGGAACCAATGGTTGTGAAGTTTGGGTACATAAAAAATCTTCGCAAGTATCCTCTTTTTTCTAAGTCTTGATGTCTGACTTGTGGGCTCGAGATTTAGCAGAACCCGATGAAGGGTGAGCCATAGAGTGGGCAGGCGAAAGTGGTGAGGTTGAACGGGCGAATTTGGCTCTGGCCGATCTGACGACAGTGGTACTAAAGGTGAGGTCGCAAGTCTGCGTGGCCGCCTCCTTTTTTGGACGAGGAGAAGCAAGGACAGTGCTGGATTTTCCTGTCTGAGGCACGGTGGGCTGTCGACTGGCGAATAATTTTCGAGCAGCGAAGGTCGACACCTTTTCCTTCACTCTGATTACCTGGATGAGCTTTTCGTCTTTAGAAACAGGGCAATCTCGAGAGGAAGCAGCGTGGTCACCCATACAGTTGATGCAGCGAGGGGATGGAGGTGGACAAGCACCCTCATGGGCACCCTTGCCACGCTTAACACATTTGGCCGGATTGGAACAGGACTGGCTGGTGTGATTGAACTGCTGACACCGATAGCTACGCGTAGGGTTTGGGGCGTAAGGGCGAACGGAAATTCTCATAGCCTGCTTTGATTTTTGATGGGAGTTGAACTTTGTCAAATGTCAGGAAGACAGTGCGAGTTGGAATGATGTTCGTGTCAACCCTTTTCATAACCCTATGAACAGCCGTTACGCCCTGGTCAGACAGGTAGTGCTGAATTTCTTCGTCAGACAATCCATCGAGGGAGCGTGTATAAACGACTCCACGCGAGGAATTCAAAGTACGGTGCGGTTCCATCCGGACAGGGAAGATTTGTAGTAGTGAGGTACACAGCAATTTTTGTGCCTGGAGGGCACTGAATGTTCGTAACAACAAGGTGCCATTTCGTAATCTGGAACAAGACTTCACAGGACCTGCAATTGCGTCGACACCTTTCTGAATAAAGAAAGGGTTGACCGTGGAGAAGTCGTGACCTTCGTCAGACTGAGAAACAAGAAGCAACTGTGGCAACGATGGAAGAACTGTCTGTGGCTGAGACTCTGTGAACTTACGCTTGTGAGCAGACATAGTGGAAGGTGAGGAAACCATTGCGGAAGAATCCCCCATGATTACCGGCGTCTCCGATGGCGCGCTCCTCCCTTGTGGGGGCCCTCTCTGAATGCACTCCCGCCTTAGGTGATTGTTCACACCTCAGGTCACACCTCCCGACAAACGGACGGAGGGACCAATCGGCACTTTCGGAAGGTATCAGGTCGGGTAATCACCCCTCCCTGGGCCTGGCCGTTACCATGGGGTACGTACGTGTCCTACCTGTCTACCCGGGGCGCGGAATTACGCGTTACCCCGTCACCAGCTACGCATGGAAATGCGTGGGTCGGCCTTCAGACACGCACAGGGAGGAAAAAAGAGAAGGAAAGGAAAGAAGAGGGGTCTCAAACGCCACAGCGGAGAAAAGGGCAAGGAGAAGAGGGAAGGAAAAGAGAAGGACAGAGGAAGGACGAAGACTTGCAAGTGTAGAAAGCAAGGAATTTGTAACAGATTCGAGCGTCCGTCTCCGGAAGTAGGCACAAACCATACTCCCAGAGGGGGAGAAAGGGAAGGAAAGAGCCAGAGGTGAGGGGGGGGCGAAGATGGGGGACGGGGAAGGATGCGGAAAGGGAAGGTATGCAGCCCGGAAAGGAAGGAGGGCCACATTAGCTCGAGGGTCCCGTGCTCGCTACGCACGTATCCACAAAAGAGTTGTGGACCCCCTGGGGGGAGGCTGGAGACTGGATAGCAGGGTACGACATGAAGCTTGGCGTCAGCAGGAGTAGCTTCCGGTCCAGCGCAGCGCCCACCCTCTCGTCTCCCCCGCCGTTGACGCTCTCCCACGACGACGGTCCGTCGCCTTGGGAGGAATATTCCGGCTTGACATCAAGCGTCGGCACGTCGGCCTGGAAGGTAACAGCCGAGAAGGCTGTGAGACGTCAGCCAATAGTAACGCTGTCTAGAACCGCATCACGACAGGAGCTCCACCGATACGAAGGGAATGTAAGCGCCGCTCATCTCCCTACGGCCGCACGAGAAGACGAGCCGTCACCCCAATTCTTCAGTCGTGACTTGCATGGAAATTGTATACATCGAAGGATATTGGTTATTTGCATGTCGCCAATTGCATGCGACACTCCATTGTACATCCGCTAACTTAGTTACCGTAAATTGACAATATTTAACTCCATTAATAAGAATTGCGTCTGTGGGAGGAAACAGCATCCTATTACTCTGGACGGTTCGTTCTTAAGATTTACGTCAGCAACATCAAACGCTCAGGAGATTACGGCATGCAATTCGAGTGAGGAGTGGATTATGCACATCACATATGACATTCGTTCTTGCCGAGCAGGAAGTTTATGCTCTTCAGTACATAACTGCAGGAACTTTCACACCAAAGTTCCAGGTCTGGCCTATTACAATTAGTTACGTACCACAGCTCTGTAAACAGAAGACCATCTAGAAACAGACTCGGTAGGACAACATACAAGACCTCTTCCTAGATGAGAGACTGTTGCAGTTGTACCAGCTCCCAGTGATGAAAAGGGTAAGAAGTAAGCTTTTTTCCGTAACCCAGCCGTTTTTCGTGAACATCAATTACTGACAGCTGAACAAGCAATCTCGCTAAGATGTACTTTCATTTACCAACAAGTTAAGTAATGAACATACCGCTAGAACAAAAGGAGAAATGGAAGTTAATTATGTAATGAGATTCATTATGAATATCTTCTAATAAGAACGTTACACAGTACGAGCTTTATGTAAATAATGCTGTGAGAACGGGAAAAGAGAGTGTGTCTTATCACTACCTGTGATTCACTTACATATTACCTTCAGTGAAGTAGAAATTCAGCATTTTACACCATCTTGGTGATCTCAAAGCAACAATGTAGTAGCCAGAACAAAGATGAAGTACGAACTGATTTCTGTAATGAGAGAAACCCTTCATTAGGTAACTGCAAAAATAGTCTCATCCTACCCCTTCTTTTGATTCTGGTGTTCATAAAAATCGATTATGGACCACGTAGAAAGTTCAAAGTAGGTCAAGCGGGCCGATCTTCAGTCCATGATGTAATGAAGATTCACCTACAGAGGATGGCAGGAACGTCTTGTCACACTGGTCACTCCTGAAATTCGTGAGTCACCGACCGTCGATAATGGAAATCCGATCTTTCACAAAGTGGACGAAGTGAAGGTTATGTAGTATCTCCTAAGATCCACCTACGAGAATCCCTCATGAACAGACCAAACAAACCATTTTCTGGGGAACCTATGGGATACTGCACGCCTTATATACTTTGCAGTTGACAAAAAGAAGTGAAAAGTTAAACCAAATTTGATGGAAGAACCAGTCAATCAAAAGTGAGGAAAGGTGCGCGTGCGTGCGTGCGAGCGCACTAAGGATCGAAGTACTTTTTGCATCGCCCGATGGACTACAGTGCACACTAGGCTGCTCAATGGTCTGACTGAGGGAGAAATCCAAACGTACTTCTCTGATCAGTTTCAATAACACCGTAGGAAGAATTCAGCGTTTGATGGGCCTCGAGATTAACAGGATATCCATGGAGGAATACAGCTGTAAACAGTTGTGCTTGAGAATCTGGAGTCTCCAAAAGCGAAGAGCCATTCAGTAAACGTGAACAGGTTTTCAGGTTTTCACTGGGGAAGCAATTGCATCAACACCTTTTTGAATAATAAACGAATTTACCGCAGCAGAGGAGTGTCCGTCTTCAGTATGTGAAACCAACAGGAAACGTGGTGCAGCTGGTAGGGTCTTTGAATCGTTAGCCTCTTACTGTTTACGTTTGATAGACGTTGACAGTGAGCAAGATGACTCAATCAGTGCGAGACAATCCTCTGTGATTGCCATCGTCCACGATGGCACGCTCCTTCCAACGCCTGATAGAGGGACCATTCCGCAATTTAGGAAGGTAGCGGCTCAGGCAATCACCCCTGCCCGGGTCTGACCTTCACGAAGGGATACGAGCGAATCCTGTCTGGGTAACACACGATTCCAAGTCACGGGTTCACTGTCACCTGTTTCATGTCCGATGCTTGGGCTAGCCTTCAGGAGCGCACAGGGAGGAAGAAGAGAAACCGCTAACACCGAAGCAGAAGGAGGGCAGGAGAAGGAGAACGAAAAAACTGAAGTCTGCGAAGAGACTGTCCTGGTATCTCCTACTGAATGTGCAAACCATTTCCAAAAACATTCCAACCATCTTACCGAAAGGGAAGAGGGCAAATGCATCATGGAAGAGGATACACGCTGCAAAGGCTGGGGGCCCACGGTAGCCAAGCACCAAATTTCTGAAGAATTGCGATCCCCTGGAGGCTAGTTTCGTCAGGTCATAAGAGACATCGCATCGGTTACTGACTGTACAGTAGGCTCTTAACAGTAGCAACCCATATTACATTACTGAACTTGCTGAGACAGTATCTGCATAAGTGTGCCTTAAATAAATCTGATACAAAAGAATTGGTACATATTCAGTACCTAGTTAACGTATTAACCCTTGTCGACGGTATTTGACTGGAACACTGGTAAACACTTTTCCTTGTCTGTGTAGATCATACAGATACGTTTAAAGGAATTGAAGGAATAATGTTTCGTGGTAGACACGGTATCCATGTTTCAGGTAACATGCGTCAATTGACTGTACTATCAGTAGTGAAGGCATGGTTGAAGTTGGGCGACATTGGTGGACATGGTGGTGGGGTATGTTGTGCCGTTAGCAGCTGTTGGAATGCTAGGGGAGAGCTGATATTACGGCCAGTGTAAGAGAGAGAGAGAGAGAGAGAGAGAGAGAGAGAGAGAGAGAGAGAGAGACACTGAGTGGTGTGGTGTGCACAGTGCTACTTTTACTTGACTGGCACTGAGGTTAACGTGGACTATTAAAGAAGAACTTTTACCACAACACCTCGACTATCTTAGCTAACTTCTTTCTCTTATGAATAAAGAACCCAGTTAACCGTTGCAGTTGTGTTATAGAAAGAAGATACCGGCCACCGAACAACATCCTCCCCTTGCTTCCCATCGTACAAGCCGAGTGTGACAACGAGACGGCGCAGAAGTTATTGTCCTCCGCAGTGAGAGTTCACTGCCTACGCAGGGACCTCTTCTCGGTACGTGAAGAACCATTTCTTCAAGAGGTCTCAACTCTGTTAGTTGCATAAGTTTCCCTGTGCCTATCATTTTAATAATAGATTTCGTGCAGCTTTTTGGACTGTTTGTATTATCGTATCCTATTGGCACACAAATTGTCCGTGTTGAGACCTGCACAATGTGAGTGGCACATTGAATGAATTACCGGACACACAAACTCTGACATACAGTTCCGGTGCGATACGGTTAAAAGTTTACGTACTCCGGAAATGAAGGGAGCTGAACAGTATGCTATTTCGACGATTTGCTTACAAGAATCAACCATATTGGAAGTTAAATTCTGACCGTGGATGGACCGAACGCAACGTCACACCTAGTAGCAGTGGAACGGTGCCAATATTGTCACCAATGTCGCAGGAACTGGGTAATGCCAGTTGGGAACTAATATTATCTTCAGAATTTAGCTTAGGTGCACTTTGCGGGAAAATTCTAGTCCGACTTGCTAAGCTTCGCTGCAGCTATAGTCATGTGTGTACAATTTCCGTATGTGAGGGAAGTTGCGGAGTGTTCGTTTTATAGAAACGGAACAAATTTTAATCAAGATATCGAACCAAAATTTTAATGGTTGGTTGGTTGGTTGTTTGAGATTAAAGGGACCAAACAGCAAGGTCATCAGTCCCTTGTTTCAAATAGACTCCATTCTGCTAACGGGACATCTCAGTATAGTCAGAAAAATAAAACGGATAAAGGGGAAACGTAAAAGGGCAGTCACGTTGTCATTAGTAAAAACAAATGAGGGAAGTTGGCAAGAGAACGAACCCAACACTATGCTGAAACAGCATAGGCAAGACCACCTGTGACTTAAAAGGTACAACTGCTATAATGCAGAAAGTACGTATGGGAATAGAAAAACTAACCAAGCCTTAAAAAGAAGGGGTGAAAACCGAGTAAAAGGGAAAGAAAAGAGGATTCCGGTCAGGGAGGTGAATCGGGAATCTCTGAACACTGCCTACAGTGGGAGACACCCAAACACTCACCGCCCTGCCCCAACACCAGAGGGAGATTAAAAACTTTAAAACTGAGAATAAAAACCACTTTCCCGGAGGAAACCTAGAACCAGAGAGACCATCCGGGAATCGTCAGCCAACATCAAAGGTAAAGTGTGGGGGAGTCTGTACTTAGCACGCAGAGCCAAAAGAAGGGGGCATTCAACCAAAATGTGGGCCACTGACTGGAAGGCTCCACAACCACATAGCGGGGGTGGCTCATCACGCAAAAGGAAACCATGGGTCAGCCTGGTATGGCCAATGCGGAGACGACACAGTGTGGTCGAGTCCTTGCGGGAGAGTCTAAAGGAAGAACGCCATGGGCCTGTATTCACCTTAATGGCACGAAGTTTATTAGACAGTGGAGTAGCCTCCCAAGAATTGGCCCATGACTGTGCAAAGTGGGATTTGATGTGAAGCCGTAAATCCGCTGCAGGAGGGGTTACAGAAAACGGGGGGTAAGTAACTGCTCCCCCAGCCAAACGATCAGCGAGCTCATTACCCGGGATACCCACATGGCCCGGGACCCATAGGAAGTCAATGGAACAAGCAGCACGGTGAAGATCAGCGAGATGGTCATGGATGGCAGAGACCAAGGGATGGCGCGAAAAACACCGGTCAATAGCAAGAAGGCCACTCATCGAGTCCGTACATAACAAAACGCGGTTGTGTTGGGATTGTTTAATAAAGGTAAGGGCCCGGGAAATTGCCATCAATTCTGCAGTAAACACCCCACATGAGGGTGGCAGTAGATTTTCCGTTCCAACAAAGGACGTGAAGGCATACCCAACATGATCAGCAGATTTAGAACCATCAGTGTAAAAAACAACAGCATCCCGAAACTCCCATAAAATTTGGCGGAAAAAGGAACGGAACACCACCGGGGGGATGGAATCTTTCGGACCGCGGCGGAGATCCATCCGAATTCGAGGCCGAGGAACTAACCAAGGAGGGGTGGAGGGGAGGGAGCGAGGAAGACAGGACAAAGAAGGAAGCCGAAAATCACGGGTAAGAGACGCAAGGCGCAGCCCAACCGGTAAACCCGCCCGAGGGCGGGAGTCAGGCGGGCGACGCCCATGGTCTGGGAATAGGATAGAATAGGAAGGATGAGCGGGAGAAGAACGGATAGTAAGGGCATAAGACACCAGAAGCTGGGAGCGCCGAACAGAAAGGGGGGGGATCCCAGCTTCAACCAGGAGACTATCAACAGGGCTAGTAGGGAAGGCACCAGTGGCCAAACGGATACCACGATGGTGGACTGGATCCAGCACGTGCAGCGTGGAAGGAGCAGCTGAACCATAAACTCGACAACCATAGTCCAAACGTGACAGAACTAGAGCACGATAAAGACGGAGGAGGAGGGAACGGTCCGCACCCCAGGAGGAGTGGGCAAGGAAGCGAAGGACATTGAGTTTACGGAAACATCCTACCTTCAGGAGTCTGATATGGGGCAGCCAAGTGAGCTTGTTGTCGAAAAGAAGACCTAGGAAACGAAACTGTGGAACCACAGGCAATCTTTGTGCAGCGAGATAGAGCTCTTGATCAGGGTGGACCGTAGGACGGCGACAGAAGTGGACCACCCGCGATTTTAAAGGAGAGAATTGAAACCCGTGGGAGAGGGTCCATGCAGAGGCACGCCGTATAGCCACCTGGAGCTGCCGTTCTGCAGATGGCATCGAGGAGGAACTAACCCAAATGCAGAAATCATCCACATACAGGGCAGGGGCGACCAAGGGACCGACAGAGGCCACAAGTCCATCGATAGCAATGAGGAAAAGAAGGACACTCAAGACAGAACCCTGTGGGATGCCCGTCTCCTGGGTCCGTGGAGAACTAAAAGCAGTACCAACTCGAACTCTGAATGACCGATGGATCAGGAACTGGCGGATAAAAATCGGGAGTGGGCCCCGAAGACCCCACTGATGAAGGGTTAGTAAGATGTGATGGCGCCAGGCCGTGTCATAGGCCTTGCGAAGGTCAAAAAACACTGCAACCAAATGGCGGCGCTGGGAAAAAGCCTGCCGAACTGCGGATTCCAAGCGAAGCAAATGATCGATTGGAGATCGTCCCTCTCGAAAGCCACACTGGTAAGGGGACAATAGATCCCGAGATTCGAGGACCCAAGTGAGCCGACGGGCTACCAGCCGTTCAAGTAACTTACAACCAACATTGGTCAAACTAATTGGCCGATAGCTGTCAACAGATAGGGGGTTCTGACCAGGCTTAAGGACAGGAACCACAATGCTATCCCTCCACTGAGAAGGGAAGTCACCCTGGAGCCAGATACGGTTAAACACCCGAAGAAGATGGTGCCGTTGTGGAGCACTGATGTTGAAGCAGCTGGTTATGAATGGAATCTGGGCCAGGGGCCGTATCATGAGAAGAAGATAGAGCAGAAAGAAATTCCCATTCAGTGAAAGGTTCGTTGTAAGATTCTGACTCACAAGTGGTGAAACATAAGGTGACAGCTTCAGCCTGCTGTTTTTGATGAAGGAAAGCAGCTGGATAGGAGGCCGACGCTGATGCCACTGCAAAATGGGTCGCAAGATGTTCTGCGAGAACTAATGGGTCCGTACAAATGCCATCTGGGAGGTGAAGGCCTGGGAGGGTGGACTGCCGATGGCAACCTTGGAGAGAGCGAAGTGTAGCCCATACCCCTGACAGAGGGACAGTGGAACCAAGGGAAGAAACGAATCGTTCCCAACATATCCGCTTGCTCTGTTTGATTAAATAACGGGCTTTAGCGCGAAGGCGCTTAAAGGTAGAAAGGCTGGCTACAGATGGGTGCCTCTTAAAGTGTTGCAAAGCTCGACGGCGATCACGGATGGCAATGGCAATGGCCGTACTCCACCACGGGACTTGCCGACGACGAAATTGTCCAGATGAGCGCGGGACAGCAAGGTTAGCAGCGCGAACAATCGCGTCAGACACGTCACGTAGGACGTCATCAATACAACCCGACAAAGAGGGAGAAAACTCGACCTGTGCAGTATATAGAGGCCAATCGGCGCGGTGGCAAGACCAACGAGGTAACCTCTCCATCGGGGAGCGGGAAGGGAGCGTGATAATCAACGGGAAATGGTCACTATCACAAAGGTCGTGTGGCGACCAGTGTAATGAAGGGAGGAGAGAGGGAGAAGAAAGAAATATCAATGGCAGAAAAGGTACCATGACCAGCACTGAAATGAGTAGGGGAGCCATCATTAAGAAGGCACAGGTCGTGGTCTGCAATAAATTGGTCGATAAGAAGACCTCGTCTAGATGGAAAGGCACTGCCCCACAAAGGATGATGAGCATTAAAATCCCCAAGGAGGAGGAAGGGATGAGGAAGTTGCTGAAGAAGGGTGGTTAAGGCAGCAGGTGTAAGAGTCCTGTCAGGAGGGAGATAAAGATTGCCTACTCTGACTGCAGAGTCTAAGTGGACCCTAACAGCAACTGCTTCCAATGTAGTTTGGAGAGGAATCCACGTGCTAGCAATGTCTGTACGGACCAACGTACAAACGCCACCAGAAGCCCGCAAGGGTCCGACCCGATTTCGACAGAAAACACGGAGCCCACGGAGGGTCGGTGAGTGAGCATCAGTAAAATGAGATTCCTGGAGAACCACACAAGCTGCTGAGTAGGACGAAAGAAGGGATTTCAATTCCGGAAGGTGACGATAGTAGCCATTACAATTCCATTGGAGAACCACAGAACGATGGTTTAAATGAGGGCTGAACACGCTAAATCCAGTCATACCGCCGGGTCCCCACCTGTCACCGACAAGGAGGGGGCGACATCCATAAACGACAGGTCAGAATCCGGTTGTGAAGCCGGGGAAGGGACCTCCGGTGACACCAGAGGCTCTTTGTCCCGGGACTTATGTTTCTTCTTTTCAGGCTGAGATCGAGGAGGACTGTGTGGCATAATGGAGCCAGCTGCAGCAAGATCAGGAACAGAAAGAGACCGGGCGACCTGGGGGCCGATAGACCGCGGCTCTCGCGGTCGCCGCGCTGCAGCAGACCTTTGACCTGGAAGGTGCCGGGAAGGGGCATCCCGGGAGAGGCGCCCTTGACCGGCAGACGCCGAAGGAGTGGGACACTTCTCCGGCTGGGGAGGGGGAGCGGCGCCCAGAGGAGAAGGTGTGGGAGCCGCAGGGGAGGGGGGAAGGAGAGTGGTCTGGGACGGGGGTAAGGAAGGGGGAGGAAGGGATGAAGATGTAACCAAGGCGTAACTAGATGTCATGGACACAGGGTGCAATCGTGCATATTTCTTACGGGCCTCTGTGTAGCTTAAACGATCAAGAGACTTATACTCCTGTATCTTTTTTTCTTTCTTATAGACTGGGCAATCTGCTGAACGTGGAGAATGACTACCATGACAATTTACACGTACAGGAGGGGGAACACAGGGACTCCCCTCATGGGTACAGCGAGAAGACATGTGGCCAAAACGCAAGCACTTAAAACACCGCATAGGAGGTGGGATGTACGGCTTCACATCACAGCGATAGACCATAATCTTAACTTTCTCAGGAAGGGTATCCCCCTTCAAAGGCCAGGATAAAGGCACCAGTATCAATACGATTATCTTTAGGACCCTTCTGAACACGCCGAACAAAGTGAACACCCCGCCGTCCGAGATTGTCCCGAAGTTCCTCATCAGTTTGAAGGATGAGGTCTCTGTGAAAAATCACACCTTGTACCATATTTAGAGACTGGTGAGGGGTAATGGACACGGGAATTGTGCCAAGATGGGTACAGGCACGAAGGGCCGCAGATTGGGCAGCCGAAGCAGTTTTTATCAGTAATGAACCCGACCGCATCTTGCTCAGGGAGTCCACTTCGCCGAACTTATCTTCAATGTGTTCCACAAAGAATAAAGGTTTGACACCGGTGAAAGTATCTCCATCAGTCCTGGTGCAAACTAGATAACGGGGGAAAGGTTTTGCCCCTAGACGACGGGCCTGACCCTCCTCCCAGGGGGTAGCCACGGAAGGGAAGGCTGAAGGGGCAAGAGAAGCAGCACTTGAGGAATCAGTACCACGCAGAGAGACGGCCGCAGAAGAGCGGCCAGAGGTTTGGACCCTTATGCGTTTCATCTGCATAGCGTCCGCCCTGATACCACCCACTCCGATCAGGGGCTCTCCTCACGGGCGCCACCCAGCCACAGCAAGGGCCGTCTGGCACGGCGGCCATTGCCGGGAGTTCCGATGCTCCAGGATGACGAGCAACCACTCCAAGGCATGCATGAGGAGGTCACAGCTCAGGTATCAGAAGTGTGATCCCTGTGTGTTCAGGGGGCTCAACCAAAAGGGTACATAGCGACCCCACCACACGGGCTGGCTACCGTGCTGGCTATGCACCCTAGCATCAGACAACGACGTAGAAGAAAAGGTGGAATATACTAGGAGGGCACACGTCGGAGACACTAGGTAAGGTGCTCTTCCCCAAATGGCTCACACTACGGAAAGAGAAATTTTGGAATGGAGGTCAAACCCCAGAGGGGGACCAAGGAATGCCAAAAGGAGGAGATGATTACGCAACAAAGCCAGAGTGTAAAACCAACAGAACCAGGAGGATAGCGGGGGCCAACATAAGCAAGGACACCAATAGAGGGAGAGGAGAGGGCGAGGGGAAAGGGGTATGGGGGGGAAAGGAGGGGAAGGGAAAGGAAATGCATCCCGGGAGAGAAAGAAGGCTGCAATGGCTCGGGGCCCCGTGCTCGCCACGCACGTATCCACGAAAGAGTTGTGGACCCCCTGGGGGAATACGTCAACGTACTGACTGGTGCCTCGTCAAGATTTTTCTATGATTCGTCGTGCAAATGTGCCCAAAGCAATTTATACGAGCTCGAAAATCGGTTCCTTCGAGTTACCTAATCAACAGGGACTCAAATTTCGACATATACAGCGAATTAATTTCCTCGCCCATTATTATATTGACAATTGATAATGTACCTCTATGTGCTGAATAGAATCTGTTGCTATTCGGAAACAGAGTGAGACCCTCAGAAAAACCACTCTAACACTTAACACTTAAGAACACTGCTTTCCATTTCTATTACTGTACGTATGTTTGATACCAATACTACTGTTATCAGCAACTGATTTTGCTTGTTTTACGTTAGGCAGAACGTAATTTCTTTATGAGAAATGGAGGATATAAAATTAAGCTTTATGGAACCTGATCGGTGATACCTCGTTCAGGTGGATCTCACCTGCTCATCTGTATCGAATTATTGAACGCCACGAGGTGGTCTCACTACTGTGAACTTTCGACGCACCATTGACAGTCGTCTGTTTCCGGTGGGCATGAACTTTGACGAAATGGCGACGTTTCGGTAACTGACTACTTGCCAGGTCAATACACGGTGATACTGCTAACCGGAATGATCTCAACCCTTCATTTATTTATGTTTGTGTGCACTAACTAATAACTTTGCTAGTGATTGCAAGCTGTGTTCACGGTAGAACTAAAAGCACCGGGCAGGGAATTTCAGGAACTTCCTACAGAAGCTACCTGGCTTTGTATCTGACCATTGGTTCGTACCATAGGTAGCTTCACTTACAGTCCAATTTGTTTGTAACTCGAGTTTTTATACCCTTCCGTATGCAGTCGGTCAGTGTAGTTCTGTGATTGACGACACTTATTGACAGTGTTACGATATTATGCCTGTGAACCCTATTATCCAACCGTGCGTGATTGAAATGGTTTTACTTTTCACAAAGGTTTGGCTTACAGTCGTAAAATGCAGTCTACGATACCAGGGTCTCACTGCCGTAGGTACCTCGTGCATATCCACTGTGAGCCAATATATTGGGCGGTGTTTACTACTTTCATGCTTTGTGGTCGATTCCCAGTCATGTTAACATACCACTGCCAAGGGGCACACCGCGAGAAGTCCATTATCAACAGGTTCATTCAGTTTGTCTTCAACACTGCAATAACGTGCTACATAGAGGCTTACAGCACACTGATACAGTCAGGATGGCGGCTGTACTTTCAGCATGTCACCCACAGTAAGATGTTTCCGATCGGTTACATGTTACTAAAAGTGGTGAGTAATGTGTGGATTAAGTACACAGAATGTGAAATGTGAACGACAGACCTTGCCGTGGTCGTATTTTAACACCAATGCAGGATTGTTTCGTCCAACTGTTGCCTCCCAGATGCCGAACACCAACGGCCGGGGCAACAGGGATTCGAAAGTCAGGCCATACACTCCGTAGGAGATTGCATCAGGGTGGTCTTCGTTCCAGAAGACCACTGGAAAGTCTTGCATTTCACCGACGGAACTGTCATCTAAGGACCTGGGCCTTTGCATGTCAACATTCGATCATTGCAGACTGCAGTAATGTATTTGCTGACGAGGTCAGTGATGGTTTGCTACCAGACACTAGGCGTGGGTGTGTTTGGAGAAGCGCTGGACGACGCAAGGAACGCCGGTACGTCCCGCAGGTCCATCCGTTTGCAGGTTGAAGTGTAATGTTCTGGGCGGCAATAAAAATGAAACGGCGGGCCCCCTCCCCCTAATTCCTACAAATGGGCATTTCAGTGGTCCCGGAGATCTCCAAGACATTCTACAAACGATTGAAACGTCTTGCAGAATTTAAGTCTGTGACAAACTCTTGCTAGTCGGCGACAATGCAAGACCGCACTATATCAGTGTGTCGGTATCTTCACAGATGCATCATCAATGGAGTGCATTGGCCAGCACAGCCCCCAGACATGAATATGACTCAACATCCATCGTGTAGCAGCGTAACTTCAAGCGCCGGCACGTCGGTCGGGAACGTGGAGGGCTGTGAAGAAGGTGTGAGGCAACTGCACGCGGCCCGTCCCCTCTAGGACAACGCGACGGCAGCGCCCTCTACGGGAGGAGAACATTAGGCTGCACCCGACTCGCCACGGCCTGGTTCTGCGAGTTCTATCGAAGCGTCAAGACCGGGGACCTCGATACGAGCATCCACTGTATTACTTCACTTCTATAACTACTTTTATATACTGATGAGTTTTATTTTGTCTGTCGCCATTTCCCTGTCATCTATTTCAGAGATTTAAGTAGAGGCATTTATTTTCTGTAGTAAAAACTTAGTAATAGGATTTGCTTTAATTGTTGTCTAGCGATACGAGAAAGCAAGTTTCTTAGGCACCCCATATTTGACGAGTAGGCAGGTTGCAACAGATAGGACCTGTAAGGTCGTCATTGTACAACATCCACATCTAACTGGCAATCTGCAGGACAATGAAACTGCCGTTGAGGAGAACATCACACCCGAACATGAACTTCATGGTCTCATCCATAGCACGCCTCGCCGAGTTGAACTCATCAATGTGCTCACCACTCAAGACTGATTACCAACACCACTATTAAGATTTACACTGTATTTAAATATTAAGATGTACGCTCAGGAGAGCACCTGCTTTGTTTTGTATTTTCTTATAACTATCATAATCTTTCATTCTAGAAATAAGAATTCTGTAGATTGTTAGTAAGGAATGGTACAGATAATGGCTGTATTGCAAGAAATCATTGTAGTGAACGAAGATACTCCGAACTGCTGCTGAGTTGCGTATATATAATTAGGGATGCTACAGTCAATGGTCTCTTCAGTGCAGATGCATACCATGTGAAATTCCGCCAGTATTTGGTTGGTTGGGGGAAGAGACCAAACAGCGAGGTCATCGGTCTCATCGGATTAGGGAAGGATGGGGAAGGAATTCAGCCGTGCCCTTTCAGAGGAACCATCCCGGCATTTGCCTACAGCGATTTAGGGAAATCACGGAAAACCTAAATCAGGATGGCCGGACGTGGGATTGAACCGTCGTCCTCCCGAATGCGAGTCCAGTGTGCTAACCACTGCGCCACCTCGCTCGGTGCCCCAGTATTTGGAATAATGGACAGGTGCACCAGGCGAATAGCGCGTAGGCAAGTTGAGACAGTGTGACGGGTCGCCTGCTAGGGTGGTCTGTGCAGCTGCCCTTACCACTGTCTGGATGAGGACGTGGGCAGCGCATCTGCCTTGTATCCTGAGACGCAGGTTCGAATCAGAGTCCGGCCCAATTTTCAACTTTCCCCTCTGATATTGGCTTCCCACGTGCATCTATTGTCTAATTTCTTTGTGTCAATATTTCGTGACAAAGCTGGCAAATGTATTTCTGGAACTTTACCTTTGATGCGTCTACGGAATAGTAGAGGAATTCTGGGATCTTAAGGTCATTGTCCACCCCAGGTGCTGCGGAACAGCTGTTATAGATTACATTTGTGGAACTTTCGCTCGACACCGTGTGAAATATAGTCATTCCAGGTGTTCTTTTAGTAATGTCAGTATTTATGGCGAGGTAAATTTTTATGATTGTAGATAACGCTCAGTCTCTTAGTAACACTAACAGGGAACCATACCTAGAAGTAGTAACAGAAGAAAATCATTAAGATCATTCACCGATTGTTCTGTTTCTTCTATTTGCGGGGAAGTTTGACCCACGTGATTCGGAAAGCCAATAAATAATTACCTAAACTTATTCCTGACCCGTCCGCCACACAGGTATTCCGCCCACAGCTGCTCACCCTGATAAAGCATAAAAACAGGATTGCGAAAATACGTAATCTAGCAAGCAGGTGTTTGCTCAGTAGAGTACAAGTAAACCTAACTGTGTCACTAAGCCATTGCCAAATCGCCTCGTGCCTGTGAAAATGAAGGGTAACAAACGCTAGCAAGCCACCTACCAGTTTATGAGAAGACGCTTTAGGATACCACATCAGCACGGCGAGACATTTTTCAGGCCCCATAGAAAGCCAATGCACTCGCCGATGTACCAAAAAACAATTCTAAGCACCAGAAGCAGAGAAAACTAAACAACGGCCGAAGAAA
This sequence comes from Schistocerca piceifrons, assembly GCF_021461385.2. Lineage (NCBI taxonomy): Eukaryota > Metazoa > Arthropoda > Insecta > Orthoptera > Acrididae > Schistocerca > Schistocerca piceifrons. Next base: position 1,033,020,005 of record NC_060139.1, read on the forward strand.
GATGGCTTTGTTTCTAACTGAAAAGATTACGTCTTTGACGTGGCTGCCTCGTTAACAGATGAGGCATCTGGAAACAAATCGCCTACCAAGAAAGTTTCAGGACACGACCATCTCACCAACGATCTTTACACCTGTCACAGCTAGCTGCATAAAAATTAAGGTATCTCAAATGGGGTCACGCGATTACAACAATCAACGACGCAATAGGAATATGCCTGCAAGGTTATTAGAACCATGTATGTGAGTGAACAACATACACCGGAGAGATTTTTCCGTTTTCTGTTGCTATTAGAAGAAATGTGTATGGATTAATGTACTTTGTTCCTGTATCAGCCGTTTTAACGTATGTCCTCTAATCATAATTTTGAGGTTTATGCCCTTCTCTTCAACTGATGCAGTTCTTCCTCCCTTTTCAGGTTCCTGTCCTGCTACTCCTTAAACATCACCCTCGGCAACTCTGCTGCTTGTTCCATATTAGACAATATGTTTTTTTTCTACTAAAAACTGACAGGTTTAAGCTGAGATCATTGTAAAAGAAGGCCACAATGAAGGTGTCTTGTCTCCAGTTACTTCCCCTTCCCTTCAACACCAAGTCAAAATTGTTAATGAAATACTGTTTCTCAAACGTATGTGGTACGATACAGCAACAGGTGCCCCCAATTTGGCTGTGCGCCGTAGGTACATTTCTACTCCAGCAACAGAGGATTAAGCTTGTTCCTCGCAAGCTTTGGCACCTTGATGTTCATGTATGCCCCAATGGAACTAGCATCGTAGCATCAAAACATCGAAGCTATAGGATCTGTGTACGCCCAAGAGCTGCGGAAGTGGATGCACAGTGTTCAGTAAGTCAGCAGAGGTACTTACCTGTACAACACACACTGGTGCAGTCACGACGTATTCTTTAAATATGTTAATAGAACAGCGAACTAGCCAGTAACACTTAACTGTCAGTCGAAGCGATCGACCTGATGCCTTTATAGTCACCGTTTGTTGAAGACACTAAAATTCAACTATTTCACAAATCTACATCTACATACTCAACAATCCACCATACGGTGCGTGGCGGAGGGTACCTACCACAACCAGCATCATCTCTCCCGGTTCCACTCCCAAACAGAACGAGGGAAAAATGACTGCCCATATGCCTGTGTACGAGCCCTGATCTCTGGTCTTTCCGCGAAATGTAAGTTGACGGCAGTAAAATTTTACTGCCGTCAGCCTCAAATGCTGGTTCTCTAAATTTTCTCAGTGGCGATTCACGAAAAGAACGTCTCCTTTCCTCTAGAGACTCCCACCCGAGTTCCTGAAGCATTTCCGCAACACTCGCGTGATGATCAAACTGACCAGTAACAAATCTAGCAGCTCGCCTGTGAATTGCTTCTATGTCCTCCCTCAATCTGACCTGCTACGAATCCCAAACGCTCGAGCAGTACTCAGGAGTAGGTCGTATTAGTGTTTTATAAGCGGTCTCTTTTACAGATGAACCACATCTTCCCAATATTCCAACAATAAACCGAAAACGACTATCCGCCTTCCCCATAACTGCCATTACATGCTTGTCCCACTTCCTATCGCTCTGCAATGTTACGCCCAAATATTTAATCGACGTGGCTGTGTCAAGCGTTACACTACTAATGGAGTATTCCAATATTACGGGATTCTTTCTCCTATTCATCTGCGTTAATTTACATTTATTTATATTTGGAGTTAGCTGCCATTCTTTACACCAATCACAAATCCTGTCCAAGTCATCTTGTATCATCCTACAGTCACTCAACGACGACACCTTCCCGTACACCATAGCATCATCAGCAAACAGCCGCACATTGCTATCCACCCTATCCAAAAGATCATTTATGTAGACAGAAAACAGCGGACCTACCACACTTCCCAGGGGCACTCCAGATGATACCCGCACCTCCGATGGACACCATCGAGCACAGTGTACTGGGTTCTATTACTTAAGTCTTTTTTAATAAAACTAAAGGCATAACCCACGATATTATTGAGTGCACAACTCACCATGCAGGAGGTTCACAGTAGACTAAGGTATTCAATTCCAGGAAGCATTGTCAGAGAGAAAGTTGGTCAGCTCTCCGACTAACATGCAATGATTTCGTCAAAAAGGTCAGGGGTCACAAGGAACTGGACTGGAAGGACCACGCTCTACTTAAAACAGCAATGGAAAATTCAAAATTCCAGAGCCTAAGGTCAAAAAAGTGAAATTGTATGACCATCCACTCCCAGATGTACTTCAGATGTTATTCAAAAGGCGATATTTCAGGCATAGTGATGATTGGTCCATCAAGGCCTCAAAATTAAGACCCCATTTCGCAAATCCTACTGTATTTGACGCCTGTAAGATTCTTCGTCTACCTCACAGCTACATTTGGAATATTGTCTCGCCTACGAACTGAACTGAGTGGCACCCTTGTGACACCTTGATCAAATCTTATTTTGCTGCACACAATTTGAGACTTAATTCGTATGAGCCACCACAAATATGTACATTTTTCGTACCATATTTTAATGTGTCCCAAACGTAAATAATGTCACGTTTTTTGTAGCTGATTTGTCGATCTACCCTTAGTTGGTAATGAACGAACGTGCGTATGCTTTATTAGCAGCTTTATAGTTTTCTCTTACTGGCCTAACAATACATAACTAACCTTTTAATCAATTTCAAGAGATCGCTCTGTTATACATGTAAGTTTACTAAAAGCTTAGTGAAATGTTCTGCAGTAATCTATTCATTGCATGAGACCGCACCAGTTTTCGTTCTTTGTACTACGATCTGTACCTCACTTACAGTATCGACCAGCCTGAAATTATCCTCAACGGAGCAGATTTGCAGTCTGGAACACACATCGCTCGTGATAAAAACTATTTCTGCAGGTAACTACTAAATAAATATGGAATGACGTACGCGAAAATACCCAACGTTTTCTTCAGTTGTTGGTAGCTTAACTGGACGGGGATGCTATTGTAGAAGTAACTAAATGACGAATAAAACCAACACTCCAAGTTTACCCTTGCTTCGACGAACTATTCCTGGATTTATCCTGTGATATTCCAACTGGCCCGTAGGGTAACAATTGGTAAGCAGTCGCGTGGATCGGTTCCAAAATGGCCACTTTTACAACTGGTATCATTTAAGTTATTGACTAAGTTTGTAACTAATTATGTGCTGAAGTCCAACATCAAAAATAGTGGACATTATTCACAACCCAGTGAACTGTTTAGCCTTGACACCCTTTTTCTCTCTTATTAATGATGATAATTTCGTACAGAGAATTTCTTACAGAGACTTTTAAACCTTGAAGGAGCCTTGAAATTCTGTATATAGAACAATGCAGCTAATGAATTACGAGGAAAGCTCTTAAACTGTGTGAAACCTAAGTGTGTGTGGCACCACAAATGGCTTCTCACATCATATCAATAATTATTTGAAGGCACCCATCTACTTTTGCAGGAGACTGCAGTTTAAAAAAGGAGCAATCGTTTCCCACTTCTGCTGGAGGCTGTAGGACCTGGTTTCCAAATGAACGCCCCAATAAAGGATTTAGTATCAAAAGGCCAGATTACTGACGTACTTTATGAGCAATGCTGTATGAAGGTAATATAAATCTTATGCCGACAGCAGGAAAAGGGGCAAAAATTATTGATCCTCATTTTTAGATAATGATGACTTTAGTTTATCCTAATTTTGTCATAACATCCGATTTACAAACAGATGCCTGAACGATTCTTCACCGACCTCCACAACGGAACATAATGCAACACGCCCCTCACCAGACAACATGGCGATTGTTAAGTAATGAACTACGACCAATGAAAGTAGGAATCTATCCTCATATGAAGTAAAAAGCGAATGAATTCCTCAACAGACGTTTGGTACACCAAAGCCGAAAGAATGCTGTTATCCAAGCTTGATTAATGAACCCTGGATCGGATCCCAACTTATAAGGAATGCAATATAATAAGTTAACCCAAGAAAGAGGCACGATATTTTAGAACTGTTTGGGCAAATTGAAGATCATAGCACAGAGGGAAATCATTTGTAGACGTGTATCAAATGTTAGCAGATAATGGATCCGAAATGTGATTTAATCAAGAAGAAAAATTCCTGACTATTTTCTCCATCGGATTTCTACGTTTGTGATTACAACTGTTAAATGTGGAATATCAATCACACACCACATTCTGGAACTGGGTCACTACCAGGATCAACGTGATTCAGTGCACGATCTGATCGATAGAATAACCAACCCTGTGTACGTTCTGGATCAATGGGTCACCAGGAAGCTACAAACATTTATCGAAGTGAGTCAGGACTTCATATACGACTTCAACAAAGGTGCCGAGGGAACAGCGGGAAATAAGGTGGAATCGAGTACGAGAAAGTTGTCTTAGGACGACCCTACGAAGCTTACTTCGAGTACACTTAACCAGGAAGAAGCGTGTCAGGGGTTCGTGCCAGTCAAGTGAAACTGAAGGACCACTAGTCTTTATGCGACATCAAGTACACCCCAGTTGCTGATCAGTTTTACCAAAGCCTGGGTTCAACACAAACCGGTACACGCTAACATACGTATCGATTAAGATCTCTTACATATTGTGTGTAGAAACAGCATAATACACAAAGTTTTTATCGAAGCTATTGTAGCTTAACAGGGTATAGAATATGTTTTTGGTATTTCCAGTGATGAACATTGACTTTTGGTTCTTCTGTAAAACTGACGCTTTGGAGTTAATATATTAATACTTGGTGCCGTCAATATTGCTACATTAGTAAGTACACTTGTCTTACATCTAAGGTACTCCCAAAATTACTTGTTATTTGTACTTCGTCTAAGGCATGAACAGAGGTATGCTGGTACTACGAACAGAGCTGTTGTGAAGCTACCGGCGATATCAGCACGTGAAGCAACTGTCAGTGTTCGTGTTGCGTGGCTGCCGAAGGAAAGCACCTCCTGACACGCATCAGAGATTCATGCAATTAGTTAGAATTAAGCGAAGAGTATTCGTTCAAATTCAGTATAGCGCGCCACAGATGCTCCTTTCGTGCTGTTGATTACAGCAGTAGTTGCAACAGCTATTGCTTTATGACTAAGTAATAGTTTAAATCGTGCCTATACTCTACCTATTTGATGTGTAAGTGAACAGTAAGAGGCTTTATGAGCAGGCATTCATCAATGTAGCTGGCATGAAAGTGTTCAAGCAGGGGGGTCTGAATGTCCTTATCGATAGACCAAGGGCGAAGGGCTAATGCATTGTGGCTGTTTTGTTAGCAAATGAAACGGAGAGCGTAGTGAATTTTGATTGACATTTCATCTGGCGACATGCAACACCTGGTTTCCACAAAAGAATAGGCACATGTCGAAAATGGTTGTATGTCGTGTTTGTGTCCAATTACAATGTGGAAGGGCAGCCAATGGACCTTGCACTTGGCCTACATCCGCTGCGTGTAATAGTTAACATAAAGTTAATGAAAATAATGAGTAAATGATCCGCTTCCGTCCAATATACCCAGCGCCTCTGGCGGTGCGCACGGAACTACTGACGCACGGGCGCGCGGACAGACAGTAGGCGACTGCGATCCTTACAAACTGATCAGTTTCCTGTTTTCTAGGTCGTAGTACCTCAATAGTTACTTATTTACACGTCTTGATCCGTATAGAAAATTCTTAAGGCCATGGAACGTATCGATACGTGAAATTACAACATACAAGTGACAACAGACAAAAAGCTTATGAACCCAAAGAAAGTCGAATCACCAGCTTAAGTAAACGCAATCTACAATGTAACATAAGACTCAGCTTAATTATTCAAAGTACTCTTAACGGAACTCTTCATTTAGGATTTGCAAGCGTGTGGATTACTGCTAAGATTTTCGAATTCTTGTGGTAGCTTATTGAAAAGTGGATGCAACAGTGAACCGCACCCCTTTATGCACTAGAGTTAAGTGGGATCCCAAAGCAGATTGGATTTATGCTGAGTATTAACTGAGTGAAAGCTAATTCTTGGGAATAAGCTGATACTGTGAACTATGTCATACAACCACAGTGCCGCCTGAGAGATCAATCCGCCGAAAGCGACTCTCGATATACGGAACATAAGAACGGCTGTGGTAGCCAAGGAGTACACAGCCAGTCGCAGTACTTATGCTCGCCCGAGGCGCCGCTAGGGCACTTCATGTGTCGCTGTAGTGCAGTTGTGTCAGTCTACAGTTTGTAGCCGCGCTCAGTGGCCAGCCAGGGCCGAGGGTTAGTCATCGTCTGCAGCTCAGTGATTGTCGCGATGAAGTCTTTCTAGCCCAGTTCCAAGCTGGTCTTCAAATTCCCCGGATTCGACATTTAAGAATACGAGAGATTAATTCGTCACTTCAAGATTTGTGAGTAGCGAATTATTCTACAGACGCTTAGTCTAGTCGCTTCTACAGTTGTCAAACAGATCATGGACTACAACAAGGTAATACAAACTTTCTTCCTGCTAATAAATTGTGTTTTCCTGTTGTAGCTACCAAGCTGTCTTGGCGAAGTAGAACCCACATTCTACCTCCTTGCCTACCTGATGATTGACTTAGTTATGGTGGAAGATCGAGAGCCATCATTAACAGTAACGTGCAGCCAAAAATGTATATATTGATGGGGCAATATCGAAATACCCAGACTAGGTAATAGGGGTAGACAAGAAGTCCGCGAATTTAGACCACTTATTGCCGGAAAGAGCCCGATTCTGAGCCAGAACATTTTTGGGGTAGCACTTACCCTTCTAGAAGGGTACCACCATATGACGTAAGCGAATGGAAATCAACGAAGTAGACTAATTTTCGTGTCGAAAAATCACTTCAGATACCGTTCAAATAGAGAAAATGGCAGCATTAACTCTTTGAATCAGACCCTGAACTTGAGGTTTCAACGACTGTTTAGTACCTATCTGATTACCTAGGAATTTGAACTGCTCATTTTCAGTAATCTCTTGCCCATTATATGAAATTAAATAATAAACTGTAAAAACTGTCTTATCGTGATTTAGCGTTTGTATAAAGGATGAATTAGTACGACTCCAACAACGTGCGACAACACGAGCAAAGTCTAAACTAAAACATCGGCCTGCAGCTGGCAACAGTACATAAATGACGTGCATGCTGAACGTATGAGATAGGATCAGCGATTTAAGAATTCCGAAGTAACAATAGCATCTGAAACTACAGTTATACTGTAGTTATAACAGTAGATTTCTCATATCAGGGGTTTACAAGATACAATGTGGTGATTGTAGAAAAATATACGTTGGCCAAACAGGCCGGAGCTTTACTATACGATACGAAGAACGTAAATCAGGTACCGCTCCATCAAGATCAGTCTTCCGTCATGTAAATAAACATGCCAAAGGGACGGAACAACAATTTTCAAGTCCATTACGCTAATAGAGGCTTATTAAATATTTTGGAGGAGATCGAGATATACGCCCATTAGGGAGATGAACCGTCTGTGCTTCTCAATGAACATTTGGATTCTCGTGGAAAACTTTATTTTGATCTGACGAAATTCTACTAACACGTATGTACTGTCAGAAAATCATAGGACCCAGTTGTATCCACGGCAGATATGTACCTTAGAACAGTAAGTAATTATATCACAAACTAGAAATGTTACGAAATAAGACTCCATTGTTAATAAATTTGTTTCATGACATTTTAAGAAGTGTAATATCCTTGCACTCTGCAGTTGATCATATTCCATTATTACATATATCACAAGTGGCAAATGAAGTTAATACAAGAGACAATCCAGCGTAAGTGTGTACTTGCAGTCGAGTCACAACTCACATCGATATGATGCCGCAATGCTTAAGACCTCCACATCATCGTAGACTTTTAAACTATTGTGGTAATACTACCTTAGCCCGTAGATGGCACTGAGTATACATCGTCTGTACAGTTATTTTAAAGCTTTTGATCTTTTATACAATATTTAAGTAGTTCCATGTTTGTAAAGCGATTTTTTATATGTATATTTTTATGTTATACTTTTTTATGTTTTGACGATTATGTTAACCCGTTTTACACTGATTGGTTGACGTGAGGTAGAGGGAGAAGAGGTAAGCGGAGCATCTTCGTATTTAAGCGTATGCCCGTCAATTCCGCTTGCACCAGTTGACATCACAGCAGCTGGTAAGAGTGCTCCACCTACCATCTTCGAAGGACGCCATGGTTATAACAAGTCTTATTGTATTTTATCCTTTTAAGTATTTTGTCGAACTAGTGAGGTTTACATTACTTTTTAAATTAAAATTACATGTCTGATGAAGGTCATGTGATATGACCGAAACCGGTCACCTATGTTCTTGTAGCATAGGTGGTGCCATCAAGACAATTTTAAAAAGGAAAAATTACAAACATTGATGAGTTCCTTAATGCAAAAATATGTAAAATGAAGTTTTCATTTCTTGAGGTTAAATTTTCATATTAAATTCAGATATAATACTGTAATGGTTCTCCGTAGATCTTGAGGCACTGAATGGATGAGAATCATTTCCTTACGACTATAGTGTAAACTCAGCTTCGCAAAAAGCCGCGTTTCTGATCGATCTTTAGTATCAGATTTCAGTATGAAGCATGCACTCTTGATTCATGGATATTTCCCATTTGAGTGCTATAGGCTACTTCATTCTTAAATGAAGTCGCTTGTGAGCTCTGCAACTTCCATGCATTAATTTTTATTTACATGACAAACCCTATTTTCAGGGCTATATTTTATTTTGGACTAATGGATCTATGCAGATATTTGTAAAAACGATAATGACATCATTCCATATTTATGTAATACTGCCGCCTTCTGAAGAAGATAGATTTAAATCTGTCGAAACCCATGTAAAGATTACTTTATCCATTGCAACTGGTCGGCTGTTTTTAATCTTATTACGTGGAACCGTTGCTGTTGCGCAGCTATGTTTAAAATAAGAAGAATGAAGTAAGAACATACATTCTCACGGATGTAACGCTAAGTTATATCGTTTGAGACAGCATGGACGTTGTCCCTATACGCGAATGTTTGCATTGCCATCTACTGAGTTCATGGAAGTATCAACGCGGCAACATACAGGCTACATTGTCTGTGGAGAAACCAGGGATCTTCGATTCATTTTATTTCATCCCACTCCACGTTTATGTTACTGTATGCTTGAATTATCGATTTTGTTCATTACCTCTTGATGCCTTTTATCTGGCTGGGAAAACGTGAGACCTCTACCATTTTGGTAACTGTCTGGTTTTTGTTTTTGTAGTTGATACTTTTGATAGCTGTTAAGATCACGATGCGGTGAGAAATCGTAACGGAACATCCACTGAACAATGAGTGTAAACCGACAGAAAGAACGTCCGCCATCTTTAGCTTTCGTCAAAGTTTCTCGCCAATGTGAAACACTACCTGACAAACGTCGCGAACAGCACCGTACACGGTCCAACATCTGGCAAGCACAATTCTGATAAAATGTGATTGTTTACAGGGGCCTTAAAGCGTTCCGGCAACAATGAGGCTTTTCTATAGAGACGTTTACAGAATGGCGTATCGATTTGTTGCAGGAAGTGCGCGAATGTGCTGAGCCCGGCCCACTACAACTGTCCAGGATCTCCTTACAGCGACTGGACTATAGATCCTGTTAGAGAGTCACTTGCGGTTCAGAAGAACGGAACGGGAAGTGTTTCGAATCCCACATGGCCAATGACGTCTATGACCGGAGACGAGTTTACACGGTTTGGTGCTTAATAGCGTCCCACATAACGCTGCTAAATTAGTACGGCAGTTCAGGCTGCAGAAAAATACGCTGCAGACGTCTTCATACGCCTTTTAAGACGTCCTCACACAGGTCGTGTTTCTCATGGCGAAGCACGCCAGAGGACGTGTGTTGCCACACGCTCTGAAACCACCTGCTGTCCCTCCCCCCCCCCCCCCCCCCCCCGGAACATCACGTGATCCTCATTGTGACTGCGACCTAGCGCTCTGCAGCGGCTGTCAGCGCCATCTGGCGCGTCAATCTTTATGAGACTGGACGCGCGTGTAATAGCTTCATTAGCTCTTAAGGGTCATCGAAGGAAAGTAGAGGAATTAGCGAGGAGGATTCTGGACTCGTCGATGGGTTCAATAGCGAATAATTCCGTACTGATACAATTATTCGGTAACTACTGAACCATCGAGTTTCCCCTTCTGTATTTAATGGACATGTGCATGCGTAGTCTCCATATTCTCTGTGACTACCATCACTCTGAAGTAATGTTTTACACGTTTCTCATCATTGCGAATGGTATTACCGAGAACGTATGAACATGGGAATGCGAACAACCAAGAGACCGATATATATTTTACAGAACGTTTCGTACTACCAAAACAATTATTGCTGCTGGTGCTGATTTAGCGCCTATGTCTTCTGTAAATGGTCAATTACCGGATCAATTTGAAGTCTAATACACTAATCGCCTGGAGTAGAGAGCTAGAAACGACCAGTTCCCCTTTCAGGAGGGTGCTCGAACGGTTGAGAAATTTGCCTTGCCGTATTACGACTAGTAACAAGTAAAACTTAGTTTACAGCTCGCGCTGTATCTACAAAAAATAGTTGATAATTCTGATGGAAAACATACATTAGAAGAAACTTACAAAATCGGCATTGGGTTAGGAAACTTCGCACTGAATGGTTGGTTGCCGTAAGCACAGTACTGCCGATCTCCATTTAAATGACGGCGACAAACTACAGTACACAATAAGCAGCCGAGCTAAAGTTACCTCGCCTCTAGACGAGAGGGGAGGAGGGAAGTCTTCCAAACCGTCGATGGGTGTTTAATTTCCTGGAGTTTGTTCTCATATAGAGAAGATCAATGCTCATGCCAGAAGGACACTGTTCGTATACGCAGGAACAGGTTAGCTTAAACGTTCAACTGCAGCCTTGGCAGCAGATAAGCGTAACCTTAGCTGAGTCATCAGCGAGCAACTGGAGGCTTTCGTGGATTCGTTTCACTGGGTATAGTGCACGGTGGATCTGTAGGGCTCTAAGCCTGAACATAAACTATTGAGAAGCCAGTGTAAACTTCACTTCCTCACAAACTGGCAGTTATATTATTTCTTACCACTGTGCAAACATTCCTGTCGTGTTCCATTTTGAAACTGAAGTCGCCCATACAGATACAACGTTGAATGGAAGTGTAACAATGGATAACGCTGTAAATGCATTTTTCAGTTAACTCAGGAATAGCAGCAAAGCAGCGTACGACGTGAAAAAATTCAAGAGAAGGTAAAAAATCGTCTCCGAAATTTACAAACTCAAAGCTCCAATAGTCACAAATTTCCTGCCAGCCATTCGCTGGCCACCTGTACAGAAGGGAAGTATCTGTTAGCAATGTGTAATTCCTTAATTGGGAATATTATCAGGCTTATTCTTACCTACGTGAGAAGTGACCGATAATATCGGAAATTAATAGCATTGAAAAGTTTTTTAGAATTATCGTATCTCTCATCAGAATAAAGCCCACAGCGAAGTAGTGCCCCAGGGAAATCGAAGGGGGTTCGACGTGGCTACTTTTGTTTCTAAATTCTACTATAAAAACCATGAGCGGCTGTTAGCTCATGCCTTGTTTTCTGTGCTCTGATTCAAAGTCTACGCAGCTGCGGCGTGCGATATAGCTGGCGTTTCCGTGTCAAGGTAAGAGATGAGGGCACTTTCGTTGACCTGCATTAAAGTTAGTAATTTATACATCAAAGGTAAAGAATTAAGAACATCTGAAGAACTGTGGACCCGACAAAGTAGCGCTCAGTATTAAATTCTATTACATGCCGAATAACCGACAATACGATCTGCAGACTATACGAAGAGTCAAATTGAATGTAAGAACGGAATTGACACTCGGCTTTGTGAAATTAAAACTTACTAAGTTTGAATGACTTCGTAAGTCTAGTAATGGACCATAGTCCTTGCTACAGTATCAGTGATTGACGATAAAAGTAACAGACGCCTTAGTTGCCGTAACTGCTGAGAGTTATTTTAGGATCAACCCTCCTTTTCCTATATACAAAACGCAATCAGTCATGATCATTTAATTATTAAGTAATCTTAAAAGGGAAAAGTGTTTTCAACAACAGCGTGTGTATCAGTAAATAATAACTAACATCAAGAGACGTTAAGTACCTTAACTTTGTTAAAGCAGCAACAAAGTGTGTATCAGTAAATAATAACTAACATCAAAAGACGTTATTAAGTACCTTAACTTTGTTAAAGCAGCAACAAATGAAGGCTGATCGACTGAGCAAAAAGTCAAAATTAATTATCCTTATGGAAACCCAACATTTAGTCGCCACTGCAGTGAAGATGTTAGCTGCTCCATCTCAGGTGTAGATATAATGAAAAGTCGGGTTGTACAGTAGGTAATATCTTACGTCAGAGTAGTCTGCGACACCAGATCGACGGAGGACGACTACAACCGGTAACACTGTTGTCCTTTCGGTTTGAGTGAACTTGCACGACATCCGAAGACACTGCACATTACATTGAAGTATCAATCACACTTGACTGGTGAGGCTCCGTATACGACAGAACCTTCACTATAGCTGAAGAACCGTTTTACAGATTTCAAAATCTACACCTGTTTCGCGCAGAAGATGGTTTCACACACCCATGAACAAATGTAGCAGTCACTAAAACCGCATTTATCCTGTTAAGTGCTAGATAGCTAACAACTGTATAGTTTAACGCTCACGAAATATGATCAGCGAAAACTTCCTTGCGTGGACTACACGCTGCAGCTCTTAGCCTGAGGAACGGAGTTAGTGAATTAAATAGAAGACTTGTTTGACTTCCAGTTCGTTGCAGGGGCCATATTTCTCGTGGGGCCCCAAATTCCACGCTGTGACGTCCAACTCCTCCACATTAGATTCCGTCACTGTTAGACGCAACATTAATCAACCACGAAGAGAATAGAACACTACGTTAACGCAATAAACGGACCTTTTATCTCTTACCTTGTTTTGGAAGGACAGCTTGCAAGGAGCTGGCGTTCAATACTGTAAAATCATTAGCCCAGGAAAATTAACCCTAAGAAAGACGCGCTGGCTAATGAATGGGGACATGCTAAAAATAATTTTAATCGACGCGCCATCCCAAGTAAGAGTTAAATGAGTCTGCAACGGTATCTGCACTTTTGGAGGCTGGAAACCAAGAAAGTTTTGGACTTTCCGACTTTTGTTTACGACTTGGGAATGATGCATGCTACACAATATGTTCGGCGTATCAAAATGAAACAAATTTTCGCTTAGAATGACCAACTTGAAAACTAAAATCTGTGCAGACTTTCAGCCACAATCCAGTCAAAATTCTGCAATTTTTACGAGCTAGGCGGCAAAGCTAATTACGCTCATGTTCCAACGCCTGTAACAAAACTGCTGCTCCAAATGAAATTTTGTTCATGGAAATTTTAGAGGATTAAATAGTGCGTCAAATTAACTGAATTTTAGGATTCACTCGTTTGCAAAGAAAGATATTCGTAGCGCTAAATATCTGTTGCGACTGTCTAGTCAAATTACTTTTCGACGACAGGACACCCGCATTAGTCCAGATCTTCAAATTTCAGGGCAGTCTTGACATACCTATCGACCTACGTACACAGCTGTATTTATTAATTATTCCTGCAGGTTATTTACAGCGTATTGTGTCATGGTTATTGTAATCATGCAATGAGTCTAACGAAAGGACGACACATGGAAGGCATTTAAGTGAAACTAATGAAGTGCAGTTCTAGAGGGATAGAGGGAGGACCGTCCTAGGACCAGAGCTCGCATCCACCACATGCGAGGGGGGTGGAGGGGGGGGGGAGACCAGTGCCAAGCAGCTTGTGTCACTGAGGAAGCTATTAAGTGCTCGGCTATATGCAGCAATTGCTAGGCTGTCTTGACTCCCTAACACGACATCATCTTTGATTAGACACAAACCTACGGTACTGACTTCGTGGAAGAAATTATGTAGATCCTATGCCAGAGGAGGACTAAGAATTGAATGGCGTTTCCTCCTCGTGACCACCATTCCCGAAATGCAGAAAACAATCAAGAAAAATGTAAAGTAAAGCTTCGGTAAGTTTGAAATCTTAAATTTTACAATTCAAATATTTTTCCGTTAATCAAACCTTTCATTTGTTTTTATCTTTAAACACGTTTATTATCGTCTTGGACTGGCATGGTAGTAATGGATAGTACTAACTACCTAGGTAGGCTGATTCCTAACTAAAGTACCCTTAAATTTGTGTATTTACACGAATGTGCAGGATTTGGCTTTCGAAACTAATCTTAATTCACGCTAAAGTCCTAGCAGGAATTTAGCGCTTCTCTAATACTTCCGCGTTCTCATTTGTTTCAGAAGGTGTGTATCAATCTTAATGTGTCTAGACAAGACAGCCTAGACACAATGAGAGGAAGCCGAAAGGCACGCGCTTAAACTCACGCAGGCTGGCGTGAGGTCTGAAACAGGATACGTAATGAATGCTATAAAGAAAAGTACGTAGCTTCTGGAATACTTAACTTTAATCCATAATTGTGTAACATCGCTCTTGTACAGATATAATCTCCATTTCAATATACTTGGTGATGGCGGCTTGCTATGTCGTAGCAAATGACTTAGCTGAAGGCTATGTTAACTATCGTCTCGGCAAATGAGAGCGTGATTGTCAGTGAACCATGGCTAGCAACGTCGGCTGTACAACTGGGACGAGTACTAGGACGTCTCTAGACCTGCCGTGTGGTGGCGCTCGGTCTGCTATCACTGACAGTGGCGACACGCGGGTCCGGCTTCTACTAATGGACCGTGGACGATTTAAAGGCTACCACCTAGCAAGTGTGGTGTCTGGCGGTGACACCACACTTTCTATTCAGGAGCTCTTTATACGAACAATTTGATGTTCTACTACTAAAGTGAACTGCACTTCTCATTTGGAGTGGCCAGGTTTGAGTTACAAGTATGAACTTTAGCATAGCCCACTCTTCCACCAAGTTCGTAAAAATTGCCGTTCTTCGGCGATCGATTGTGGCCGAAAGTGAACCGATTTAAACTTAAGTAGGCCATTCTACGAGAAATTTGTGCCGTTTTCGTGCTTCGGAAACTTTATGCAGGATTCGTCATTTTCTTGGTATCAGCGAAAAGTATAAAAATTTCGTTGTTTTTGGCTCTAAAGTTTAGCACCGAACCATCGCGAACTTATTTAACTTTTTTCGAAATGCCTAACGGCGGTTGTAATTATCTGCAGCATGCACGTATTTAATGGTCAGCCAAAGTAATTTGCCTATAGTATTTATATGTTAGCTTATTAAATTTTACGTATGTATTAATGCATTAACAATTTTAAAATACATTGCGTGTGTACCTGTACTTTTTAATTTTATAGGTTTACGAAGGGCGTCTTCACATTTTAATTTGTACATTTAACATTTATCAATGTTGCAAACGTAGATCACGTTTTCGCCTACAAGAGATTCAAGCTCTCTTTCAGCAAGAAGCTTAACTCGTTACCAGCAGCAGGTACCGTCGTGTTCTGTGTCCTCAACCGAGGGCAGACGTTTGAAGTCCCACAGAACTATGTTGGTCACGTCAAAGTAATCAACCGATTATTCTTCTGCAGAAATTCGTGAAATTGAGCCGTCCCCACCTACAAAGTTTACCTTTCAAGGAATCAGTGTATGTATGGAGACTCATTTGGTTCCCTATCAGACACAGATTTTGTGCAACCTCAGCCCAATCGATTTTAGTTTGAAACACGGAAGTTAATTTGTCACTGTCAAAGCCGATTACATTAAAATTACAGCACTAGGTAAACGTTTGTAAGGTCAATATGCTTCGCCCTCTAATTTTCTCCATTTACAAAATTAAGTTACTGAACTAACTCAGAATTATCTGATTAAGTAAATCAGACTCTCGCAAAGGAAACTAGCTGAACATGTTTCTTGGGACTAACGGGGTATTTCATTGGCGAGGACACTAAGCAGTACCTTCGAGTGGCTGCAATCTGGAGAAATATACTGAAGGAAGTATTTCAAATTTGGTAAACCTTTTTATTACCAAATTTAACAGTAGTTTAAATTCACTGCCGCAGTAAAAGGCAGTGTTTCAAACATGTTTTTGAACCTTTAAATCGTGGAATACGGCCGTCAGCACAGGAAGCTTTACTTCAAAAGAGCAGTTGTATTTTTTGGATATAGCTGATAAATATAATTTAAAAATGACTTATCAGCTAGTTACCGCCATAACGGGAAGGACTCAATTTTGGAGTTCAGTTATACGATCGGTTAACTCCAAGGAAGTAATGACCCAGGACCTGCAGGGATTGTCTAATTAGACTTATTTTCATCGTCTGTGTCATCCACAGCTGTCTATAGCTTCAGTGAATGGAAACAATTCAGGTCACCAAAGTCTCAAATGATTGTTCATCTTTTCTATCTAAAATGGGTCACAGTAATGAAGGAGGCAAATTAATGTCTGCTCTCCAACCAGGACAATATGTTGCATGCATCTATGAAAACGTGTGGTGGATTGGGAATATCTGAGACCTCCACAGAGTAAAGGGATGCATTAATAAACTTTATGCACCCACATGGTCCATCAAATTCATTCTATTTGCCACGAAGAAGTGACTAGTGCTGGGTTCCAGAACACCAAATTATTGCAGTTATTCCAGCTTCATTAGTAAATTCGTCTGGCCAGCAATACACCATTCCTCTTGATATTCATCAGAAAATTAATGTAGCATATCAAAAACTGAAATAGGTTGGAGGAAACAATCTAAGGAACCCAAGAGCGCCTTCTAATTTTACACAGGGCACTTAATTTTACTATCAGGCTTGTGATCCTGTGGTAAAGAAACCCACCTGTGGCTGTTGTTGCTAAGGTATCGGGCGTGGCCCCTACGGCAATGAGAATGCTGGTTTTCTCAAGTGAAATGAAACTAGCAGTGGTTAAGCCACCATGGACCATAGGAACTCATTTATACACTTCTTTTCCATCAGTAAGCTGGTGTTCATTAAACAGGCAACTAATAATTAGGTGGCTAGGCAAATAAATTTTACGATTTACACTCATTGTTAACAGTAAGAGGTGTGGTGTGTGTTTATTTTTATTCTTTTGCTATTCGGACTTAAGCTAGGTACTATTCATCAGGACTTCTTGTTTCACTTATCCCGGACATTAATAAACATGTCTAAGGCAAAATAAAAGATTTCGGGTATAATTTTGGTGCCAGAAAAAATGTGTTCAAACTTCCAGTGCGCCTCTTTGATGATGCTACTTTTTAGGGCCTTATATGCTTGCATTGCAAAACCAAATCCACTTTTCTAGACAGTTTAGAATGTGCCCTTTCTAATGACCATAGTTTAGAAGAGTTTGGAGGAAACACTTTTTTGAAAAATTTGACCAAAAATACCCATTTTTAGCACTTTCTGAAAAATCGTCAACTTCAACCAAGATTTGTGAAATAATGGAAAGCAATAGGAGAATGAAATTTTATATTCTAAGACCTTGTGCTGGTGAGGTATGGTGTGCGAAGTTTCATGTACATCCCACAATTACTTTTGGAGACATAAAAAACAAGTTCGCTATTTTTTAAACAGCTATTTTTTCGCCCAACTTTGCTTCAAATTATCTATATGAAAATTGCTCAGAAATCCTTTTCTTAATATTTTACTTTAAAGAGCACTAAAAGTTGTACAAGATGGCCAAGTTTTGTTTCTTTCATGCCAATACTTACATAGATATCTCAAAGTTGTTGAAAATTCAAGGACGCACTATAGAAGGCTGTGCTATGGTCTTAAACAAGTGACCATCTCCGAAAGTATTGAATTTCTGAAACAAACTTCACCAGTGTTCATTGAGAACATGTGTGAATGTTCATACAAAATTTCATCAAAATCCGTGAGGGTCATGTGGGAGCCTCTAGACCACTTGGCATGGAATGACCCAGTAGCATGCACATGTCTTCATAATACTACAAGCGTTTCGCTTTAACTACATGTGAAGTCCAGAAATACTCCGTTAGCTTATTTAAAAAGCAATGTAAAGCGACTGCTGAATGATTAGGCTTGGTTTTAATCAATTTTATCACGACTAATGGCTAAACATACCAATTATCCATCAGAAAATTGGATATGGTAATGTGTATGGGCGACAAAGATTCTAGTAGTTTGGTTAAGCAATGTTCGCAGTTCACGAAGCTCACCGAAAAATATACTGCCAATCAAAACATAGCCAGGAAAAAAATCAGGGGCGCTTAATCAGAAAAACCAATGGTAATTTATCAACGCCTCTGTGTCTGCCAAATTTGACATTTTTGTTTGAGAACGGAGTTTACATGAACGTTTTATAGACAGTTCTATGTCCTATCGGATATGTCACTGATGGAACCAACGTTTCTGCCAAGATTACAATTGCCTCCTTCACTGGTGTATTTTTGCAGTCGAGGCGTCCGGTCCCTGACAAACCGCGCTTAGCTCGTCAGGTGATGCTCGTATGACACCTACGCTTATGCGACTGCGAAGATGGTCCTTCTCCGTAGGTTACAACCCCAAATCGATCCGGACATCAATGAAACTGAATAGAAGAGCGGAAATAGGCCGGACATCGACAAACTACGGGCACCAGCGCGTTTCACGTATTGCCAGAAGGTCACTGACCGCATTGGTGAGTATTTTTGCCGGATTGGTGTTCAGCCAATCTTCAACAACCCCAAGACCAATGACTTGCTAGGCGCCAACAAGGACGAAGTAGATGCTGTGCGTACTACAACCGTATACAAGATGAAGTGATAGGGACTTCTGCACAATCAACGAAACCATCGAGGTAGTAGGGAAGCGTATGGGAGCACGAGCATTGCACTCTACGTCGGCAGCACAACAAATCTGGATTGGCCAAACAGTGACTGTTATAGGGAAATAAGATTCAGGGAAACCAGCGTACTTTCCAATCAGCCGGAGACGAAACAAAACACTAACATTAATACAGAGGATGAAATTAGGCTTGCATTATCCTGGCCGTCAGAGCCCAATTCGCCATACTAGCACAACACGCGAGCGTTGCCGCCATGCGGCTTTCCTTAGAGTAGGAAGAAAACAAGTCGACAATCCGTTGGCCTATAAACTGTTAAGGCCCCTACACACCAACTTATCGGCCGACCGACTGCACTCAGCCACTACAGCGCCGCTCTGCCGCGATTTGCTCATAATAAGTTCATTGTTTATGAACTACGAGATTCCGCTTTGTCATACACAGAAACAATCTTGGCTGTTTTAGAAGTAACAGGGCCGAAGGAAAGAGAAAGCTGTGGGTAGAGGAATGACTAATGAGGAAATTTACCCGTGTTACTTAAGCAGCTCGGAGCCAATGATTTTCGGAACTTATTGAAGAATGGACCAAACGCATTTCGACGCTGCTGAACCTCTTGAAATCTTTCTGAACGCTGAGGAATAGTCATGAGAAGGGCAGTAAGCTGCAAGGAGAGGCTGTTACCTACGGTATGATTTCTGGTTACTGGCAAAAGTTCCGACGACCTCAAATTCAGTGCTGTTGTATCGCCATAACGACGTAGCAAGAGTCATGAAACCTGCAAAATGATTTTTAGTTGCCTGAAGTAATACATCACGGCGAAGCAAAATAAAATATTCACTTCAAAGTTATTTTTATACGTAGCATAAAGTAATGAACTCATTTCAAATTCCAGGAAGACTGCACACAGCGTGGCGCACATCTAAAATTCAACAGATACATGATAAGTAAGTTAACTGTTACAACTGTAGATAATATCCCGATCTTCGCTCAGAGGGCAGAGGTTCTGATACAGAATGGGATTTTTTAACACTTGCACTAGCGAAGCGAGGGTGGCTATTTAATTTGCATGAAATGTAGATATTCCAACTTAGACTATTTCCGGAAAGTATCGGAAATAAAACGATACAAACGGTGACGTATGTATTCTAACTATACGCCACAAGTAATTGTTATGGAGTTGTTGAAAATGGAAGTGCTTCATTTCTCGCGTCTATATTGTTATACCCCTCGTACGATGTGTTCCAAACACTTCGTAGTCTTTCAATTTCTCCAGAATCTAAGTTTCGCCCGCTTCACGCTCTTATGTATATTAGAATGTCATTGAATCCCTAGTGCCATGATAAAAAAGCCAAACTTTTTCGGGTGGTTAGTACGACAGCGCTACAAATGGCGCAATTTGTTCGGTGGAGTTGTGGCGGCCGGCTGTCAGATGCTCCTATACGCCCGACATCTCGACAACGAATATTTGTCAACTAATCGGTCAAAACGCCAAACACGTCCAATTTGTCGGACCGTCGGATGGTGCGTGTGTAGCGCCCTTTAGACAATGCAGTATAGCAGGCCCCACTACCTCCACCACAAGAAAGCTTTTATAACTGCTTCTATTCCTGCCATTGGCGACCAAAAATGTCTAAATTATGTCGCGCTCAGCAGAGCTGTCATTACGAAATGTGAGCGACTTACAAATGCAGCAGTAGACCTGTAAGACCACTACCGCTGCGGCCGAAACGTTTGTTTCGTCAGTTTACAATTATGATGCGGCACCATACCCGTGAAACTAATGCAGTGACTAAAGTTTCAGGCATTTTACATATTGGGAGTTGTCCATGACGTAGAAAAATATTCCTAGCTTATATACAGTTCGTTATGTTTCCTGTTGGTTTCAGTGTTTTGCAGACTTTAGTGTAACTCAGCACTAAAAAGCGTGCTACATTAGAAAGAGCATGTAGAAGACCGCATTCCAATTAAGTAATTCCACACTCTTGTTTATTAGTGATCCAATAATTAAGGACTAAGTTTTTCCTTCGGAGCAACTCTTGCCACTTCCCCGAAAGTGTTTTAACACACCTAATCGTTTCCCGAGTAATTCTCTAGCACCAGTAAAATGTTCTGGCTGTTTCCTTTGAAATATAAATTTCTGTTTACGACATTTATCGTCAAATTTAAGTCTAGTAAAATATTCTCCAATTTCAGTGGTTCAGTTTTCTACGTGGCAATTCAAAATGTTTCAATGGTATTTCTCTGGAAGCACGCAGTGAGATACGTATGTTACCTCACCTCCGCTTCATTATTTGTGCAAATTACAAAGGCAAATATGACGTGCCTGGTAAATACGCAGCAGTGAAAATAGATCTTTCACCATTCTGAGAAAAGCCGGTATCAATAGCTGCAGCTAATAGGAAATTGTGAAACTAATTACGAAAGTATTACGCTCACGAAATCTAAGTTAAACAAAACTGTCTTTACGTGTAAAATTACACCATTAAATGGACCGAATGATATTTCGGCCACCCAACTCGGTATGAAGTAAACAATCGCACCGAAAATACAGTCATGGAGGGCAATAAGAATAACTTGCTCAATCGGATACTAGCGAAGACATTTTCATTTTGATGCATGAAAAATTAGCTACCGTTCAAGTATAATAAAGCCTTTAATGTTGTGGAGACATTACCACTGTTGAAACTAGAATCGGCGAGATTATGTATTTATTACAACTAAATAACGGAAAACGTAACGCAACTGTACGTCAGGACAGGATACTAGCATTTTCTACCTATCAGTTTCATGAAATACCCTAGTAATGCTGGTCAGAAACCGAAATAACAAACATTTCCCCAAAACAATATAAAAATCTGATTCCGGTCTTTTCAAGGAACTTCCATGCCATACTCGTTTCACATGAATGAGAAGCTCGTTTAGCAGTTCCATAAATTTTACATGGAGAAGACGAATTTCATTTACCGTGGTTGATATGCAATTTTGGTGCATAACATGTACAGGAACACTGACTTTTCCAGGATGATTTTTTCTGAATTTAGCTTGCCTGCGTTAAGTATTGCGAAGTCTGACATATGGCACTAACGTAAACGTTAAGCGACACCAGAGATCAAGGTTGTTACCCCATTACTGTTAGATTCACATTTGTGGGTGTCAACCAAATCACGTCTTAACCTAATTTGGACCTCGAGCTTCGCTGCAGCTCGGACTGTCGCAAGAACAAATGTCACGCTCTAGCCTAGCATTTGCACTTATGTTCGCAGTATTTCAAAAGAAACAGCTGTTACCAAAACCAACGTGACCTACAGTGCGGACAACGCAGCAATCTGCCGCGAGCTTTAAACACTCGTCTTCCAAGGTTTGATGGGCCGTGCGTGACGTAGCGTATCCCGCCTCCTTCATACATTATGTTCTGTACTTCTAGGAAAGCGGAATTGTACCCGGTATTAGAATCATTCCAGTAATCAGTCCCTTCACTTATTTCAAATTTAGAAGAAACGATCTATTTGACGAAGAAAACCTTAACATAAAATATTTTGTGAAGGTCCGACTTAACCGGTATCTTACGCACGCACACCGCCAGCCCCCTCCCCCCCCCCTACACACACACACACACACACACACACACACACACACACACACTAGCACGTCCAGGTCCCTACGCAATACCTATTCGTACAGTTTGTAACTGAACATGTATCTTCATTAGTTAACTGACAATTACGCAATGCATATCACACACGACGTAGAACACCGTTGCCAACTGTGGTTGCTCTTTTAATTGAATCTACGCGTGAAAAATTCTACCACGGTATACGGTTGCCTCAGCGGGTAATGCGAAAACAATACTCAATTTCGGAAGAAACTTATTCTCAGAAAAATTTCTGAACCACGTAACCACCAGTATGTCGACAAGTTACGTTTTACCTTTGTTCCGAATAAGGAAGTAACTTTCTCTTCGGAATTATAGTAATGCAAGGTTCACTACAGAAAGCCACATAAGACAGCACGACTCTAGATTACTCGGAATCTAGCCACGAGTTAAACCAAGAATTATTACATGATCAGTAACATGAGAACCTCACCAGAAGATTAAAGGAAATGGTGAAGTGTAGAGTACAAAAAGATGCACAATATGAATTCGAAGTGACTCGTCCCACATCATGACGATTTATCATGCAAAATGATCCACGGAACATGAAAGTAGCTCACACTTAACCGAGTCAATTTTCTCCAACACAATTGCGCTTTGTAGGACATTAGCAAAAAATGTTTGTACTTACCAAGAAATGCAGCGTCAAACAGTAAACAGCAATGTGAGGCAGACCCAGAATATTCCGCTAGCAGAATACGAATACCCGTGTCACCAACGAAACCAGCGGCTGCTGCTACGATTCCCACGCGAAACGAATGCCACGCGTCCGAACTGCGGAAGTACACAAGACTGAGGTTTGTTACCATACCACAGCGTGGAGCGATGCGTCACGTAGCGACTCCAGCGCTCTCTGCACCTGGCACCGACACGGACCACTCGCAATCTCCAAATAGGAAGCGAACTATGCCAGCAGACGTCCCATTAATGACTGGGGACGTCGAATGTTCATTTTAACACCAACAGCCTTTGTTTCTGGCAATTTACACAGCATTAATTTATGGTTAAGGTGTTCAGCGCGTATTGAAGTCCAATTTTCAGCCGTTCTGCGCATCCCCCTCCACTAGCCACTGGGAGCCAATAATATTCATTCTTTTTTCGCGCGACTAGCTGCGAGTTACAGCTAAACAACGAGAATCACGCTCCTACATGCTGCACTGTTATCGTACTTCTCGACAACCGAATTATTTATTCAAATAAGTTATTTTTGTTTTCTTTTTCTTTCTTGTAGGAGTATAGCAGTGAAGTCGTATCTGCATGTGTTTAAGTGTGGTTAATACTAAGTCAGGTGACGGCAATAAATGTGAAGTGCTTCACAAACACAAACAATGTCCATTCCATTCAACTGCTCTTCCAAGTCCTTCGCTGCCTCTGACAGAATTACAGTGTCATCGGCAAACCTTAAAAGTTTTTATTTCTTCTCCATGGATTTTAATGCCTACTCCGAACTTTTATTTTGTTTCCTTTACTGCTTGCTCAGTATACAGATTGAATAACATCGGGGAGAGACTACAACCCTGTCTCACTCCCTTCCCAACCTCTGCTTCCCTTTCATGTCCCTCAACTTTTATAACTGCCATCTGCTTTCTATACAAATTGTAAATAGCCTTTCGCTCCCTGTATTTTACCCCTGCCACCTTCAACAAACAAAGGGAAACGGCATTTACATTTGCTCCTGTGTCAGTAATAGCTGTCGTCCTAGTTCCTTCTATACATATATATGTTACTGCCTCTACTTGATGGTCGTCCGAGTCTTCTGTTTCAGTAATGACGTTTTCATGCACCAGTTCGTCTCGTATATCCTGTCTGTCATTATACCGTAAAACAAGTACGTTATTAGTAAGTCGGTGGAAGTAATTACCATCTTGTTGTGTGTCAGCATCGTTTAAGGGAGTCGTCAGATGCTGAAACTAGTTTTCCGTCGTCTGCTGGCTATTTGAAGTACTGTTGTTGTTTGTCAAATTCAGGGCTTGTAGTTTTGATTGTTGCTGTTGTTATTCGGTTGATTGAATGGTGGCTAAAAATTATTGTTAGGCTGTGGACTGTAGTTCTGTTGAGAGGTGTTGTAATTTTGGCGACTATTTTTGAAGTTTCTTGGTGCGTTATTATTTTGACTCTGTTGGTAATACATGGGCGATTGTTGTTGACTTGCATTCCACGGCTGCGCTGTTTGTTGATAGCCGCGCTGTCAACTGCGATTATTTGAATTATTGCCATCCGACTGGTACGGAGGCTAATGTCCGTACTGCCTTCGATTAGTGTCATTCATAGGATTATAACGATTCCGATTATTATTCCGGTTTCGCTTGTATGGGTAGTTATAGTCTGTTTTCCATTGAAAATTACCGATATAGCAACTGTTGTTGTCGCTTTTGTAGTACTTGCGTTTTCTGTTGTCCGACTGACAAGAATTACTGTTATTGTAATTCGGGGATTTCCAACTGTTGTTATTTGAACTGTGTTTCTTATTGGCGCTAATCTCCTCATGAATAAGAACTAATGAGTTTAATACAGACAGGAAACCTTCCTATCATCCTCCGATACGTTAACTAATTTCTCTTGTATGGTTGCTGGAAACTTCGACTTCAATATCAAAATGACATCTTTGCTCGAAATTGGGGTATCGCAATACCTAATCTTACCTCGATGCTTCTCAAAGTACTTGCTTAGGCCTCTATTCTTTTCATTAAAGGGTTCAGCCTGATAAACGTCTTTCCTTAGAGTCTTTTGTACTCCCTCGCACCAAAACTTGGCTAAAAATGCCGTTCGATATTCCTATAAGTATGGCATCGATCGAGCATCTCGGTGCCCCATATTACGGATTCGCCGGTAATAATTATGTCCTATGACATATTGGATTCGCTCTGTCCGTCCAGCTATTCGGAAAAATACCACAGAAAGACTGAGAAATACAATAAGGTGAAGATTCCTTTTGTCTACGTTAAAGGACTGGAAGTTTCTGTCCTTAAGAAGACTCTCTTCTTTCATTAGTTGGACCAATGATGCAGATTCATTTATTGTTTCAGGCTATGTCTTTACATTTGTGTTTGCATGATCGGGTCTATTGTCTGTGGGGTATTGGTGGTATTGTGATTCCTCGTCTATGTCGCTTACGGACAGCAAAGAGTGTGGATGGCGCTGAGACTGTTCTCTGTCTTTCGATTGAGCTTGCTGCTTTAGGTTTTGCAATCGTTGCGTTATTTGGTTCTTCCATGTTGGCAGTTCGTTAGTCACTACACGTCTGATCATTCCTAAGTCACTCACAATGGTGTCTCCTGACGATCCAGGTGTATTTAAGACATTCAGTGCGGCTGTTTGGACTGCTTCCGGTATATCGGTTCGTAATTTATTTGCGATATCTTCATCCTTAGATGACAACCAATTTTTGTATTTTTCATCTATACTTTTTACTTTCTCACTGAGATGTTCGGCTATTTTTTTCGGTATGCAATGATAACTGTTTAATTTCATCTGTCAGGTGGTCTACTTGTTCTTTGACAGTACCAACGTCGTTGTTGATTCTGTCTAAGTGCTGATCAATTATTTCAATACTCGAGTTTGTGTCAGTAATATCGCGGTATATTATACTAAAATTATCGGAAGTTCGTTTGCTAATTCTGTACAGGCTGCCTGAAGCAGATTATCTATTTTAGCTTTTGTAACAAGATTAAATAGGTCTGCTTTTGTCACTTGAGATTCAGTTAATTTAGATATATCTGATTTAGTTTCATTTGCCTTTGCATTCAGATCAGTAGCTAATTTAGCCATTATTTCTTTCATTTCTTGTAGCCAAGATTCATTGGGGGCGGTGAGTCGATCCCTGAAGTCGGTATATTCGGCACAGGTGGGCTACTGACTACGGAAATTTGAGCTGCAATCTTTTCAGTCATGTGATTCATTTCCGTGATTCGTCTTGTGTCTATCTCCTCAGTACGTTCAGAACTGTCAGTCCGTGCTGTCTTAAGTCTTGATCTGAGGTGGTAAGGCACGTCGGTAGTATCGTCTGTCAATGGTATGCGATTGTCTGGCGTCGCGTCAGTGTTTGTAAACAGTGATGCGGCGCGGCAAGAATTTTAACGCTGCGCATTCGTCAGTTGTCAACAAAGCGGTAAGGAGGCTATCACGTCATTGTTGCCTACTGGGACAGTCTACGTAACGCATACGTCATACAAACAATTGCCGATACTAGTGGGGAAAACAACATGGATGCGCCAGAAATAAAACAAAAGAATTCCAACGCCGTAAACGAATATGGACGACAACAATTAAACATGAAAATTTTACAAATATTATCGCAATGCAGCTAATGCTTCTACAATGCCAATTTCTACTGAAAGCAGATTTTAGGCTGGAAATTACGTGAAAAAGAATGGGATTTGATGGGATTCACAGATGTTACGGTCGTTATTGGATACTAATGAGGGTCGACTGCAGGAATTGAAAATAGTACTCACCGCTGTAGTTTTCGTACTCGGTCGGCTAACTTAGTTAAAAATTTTCCACGTTTTCGTCCGTCGTGTTTGGTGTCTGCTTTTCTGACTCCGTTCAGTATTGTCATAGGGGTTGATATTGTGCATGAAATAAAAAGACAAAATTATGCCACAGGACTTAGAAATTCTTCACTAGCCACTGTTAGAATAAATTATATATGTGGCGTTTCAGAACAAGTTCGCAAGCAAAAATTTCGGTTGCGTCCCTGTTCGGACGCCAGTATATTATTATAAATATTTTGAATGGGGAGAAATGGAGAGATTATTTTGCTGTTAACTATGGTACCTGATGTTTTAGAAGATGTGGTTTTTTTAGCCTCGTGCGAGTACGCCGGATTTCGACATAAGCGCACCTTGTTCCATGCAATGACGTGTCGGATACTTGAAAGAAGCGATCAATAATGTTGATACACTTTCCTGGGAAACAAAAATGGGGATTGTAATCAAATTTTCACCGCGTAGCTTTTGAGCCTGGATTTCAACAAGATTACCGAAGGGACCTACGTTTGGAAATAAAGTACAGCGAATTACGATTCAGTGACGAATAGTAGTTTGCTGATTACGACAACTTCTTTCAAGTTCCTTCGTCCTGTGGAGCCGTCAATGATTTCTGTGAACACTTGTACTAAAATGACAAACATTTATAAACATAGGGAATGAGAAATTAGCTGGCGATCGCTATTTACACAAGTCACATAACAGCATTCAGATTAGAATTAATTTTTAATAAGCTAAAGAGAAACTTACTTTAAACATTTTTTCACACATTATCGTGGCTGACAATGCCACATATACCAGCTTTTGTGCTAATAATTACAATTCCTCAGAAACAGGCAAATATCCATTGCCTTTTTTTATAGTCATACTTCTTGATATATTTGAGACGTTTCACATCGAAACTACTCACATTACTTATTTTTAAATATAAATTACAATGAACTATAATAACGTGCGTCTACACATACAGACAGACAAAACATAAGCGGTATAGGATTTAGTACACATTTTGTTTTCACATTGTATCTCATATTTTGTTTCACTGCGTTCGGGCTGAAAAAATATCTTTGACCGCTTTTGAGTATATCTAATCGCAATAGCAATCTTTGGCACTCTGCGCCACAACAGGTCACGTCGTATCACGCAACTTTTACAACTTCACTCAGTCTTTCATTCTCTGGAGAACTTATTCAGTTAAATTCGGTCTATGGAAGCACATAATGTTACAACCTGTAGCGTGGGCACAGTCTGTGCGGCATGCTGAAAAGCTTCAGAAAGAATAATTTGACAAGGAAGTGAAGATGGATATAAGCCTTGAACCTATCATCGTAAATTTACAATCAGATTGTTCGGAAACAGATTCGAATAGAAGTGACGGTGGTATTGCAATGTAGACTTAAGAACGAAGCAATAATATTTCTTAGTTTTAAAGACTCGTGGATTTAAAAATTTGTTTGTCAACATATCAGTTGCGTACATAATAACGAGTACTTCTTAGCCTTTTTGATTAGGACTTTGTATCCTTTGAATTATGCAGACTGTAATGTTCAATATTTCGTCGAAGGAGAAGTTAAGCTTCTCCCACCATGCTGTATGCTCTAATAACAGGCTAGAATGCAGCTGGATAAATTCGTGAAAAGTCCGATATTTCCATGCAAACCTCTGTCAGTTTCAAGGTACGAATTGGATAAGGACCTACAATGGCAGTAAATCTTGTCGAGATATCGGTCGTTTTCTGTGTTATCGGTCATCATTCCCTGGAGTTATTCGCATGTGATGGTTAATTGTTCGCTTGTTCAATGGATTATAAATGCGGCCTCTCACACTCATAATGCTCGTTAACCGCGAAAAATATGACAACTTGCTGATCATTTTTACAATAGTCTTTTCATCAGTCTTTTCTACCACTACGTTTTTATGTGCAGTGATTATACTGAACTACAGTCAAACGCATCAACACGCGCCTTATACACATTTTTAAAAACTCTATTGAGTAGAATCAGTTGTCAAGCAGATATAATGATTTCGGTTTGTGCTTGAAGTTAAATTTGTGTGTAAAATTTTTACTTGTAAAACAGTTCAAATCGCAATAAATGATAATTATAGCAAGCAGTTTCAATGATCTTGTCGTTAGGCAATTGTCATGTTGAGGAAAATTGTATTTCACGTCTTCACAAAGCTGTGTCAGCTGTTCTCGCCTCCCGATGTCGCGCAGAGTAAATCTGTGGAGCCGTGGACGCAACGTCGTCAAGACGTGAACTAATATTTCTCTCAAGACGACTGATCGAAATTGCTTTTAATATTTACTATTGCCCTCATAGATTTGAACGTATAATGTGATGTACCGCAGGCAAATGAGCCTCAGTGTTGTGCGCAGCAATGCAGTTCGGCTAGGTGGACTCTCCGCAGTTCTCATTCCTACGCTGCTCCACCCCTATGTGCTGAAACGTCGTCTTACGTGACGCGGGCTATAATTCGTTGGGCCATGTGGAATAGCTTCGGTTAACTCACAAAGGAAATTTAATGAACATGATATTCTGCTAGAGCAAGGAAGAAGGCAAAGAAACGGTTGAAATGGCTCTGAACACTATGGGATTTAACATGTTAAGTCATCAGTTCCCGAGACTTAAAACTACTTAAACCTAACTAACTTAAGGACTTCACACACATCCACACCCGAGGCAGGATTCGAACCTGCGACCGTAGCAGCAGCGCGGTTCCGGACTGGAGCGCCTAGAACCGCTTGGTCACAGTGGCCGGCAGGAAGATGGGCAAAGTAGCGTCATTCTAGGATGCTTGAAAGCAACACTGGCCTATCTCTTATTCTATGACGTATTTTATAACCTATAAATCTCCTCACCATGGATCTAAGGAACAACAATATATGAAGTATAATAAAATTTGCAGTAGCTGTAAGAATTTATTTATTTAACGTATAACACTATACATAAAATACAATAAAAGGAAGATGTAAATAAAAACAATACACTGAACTAACAAACAGTTGTTATATACTAACGACCAGCCTCCTTATTCAGTCCAGCCTTGATGGTATAGTTATGAAAAAGTCGTTGGGATTACCCAGGTAGGCTCTCAAATCACATTCTTCGTTAATGTGCCGGATGGTCTGGTTCACTGCTCCGCTATCACAGCTTGGGCTGGACTGCTTACCGCACTTATTCTGGTTGTCCTGTGTCCTGTTCGTATACGATTTATACTCTGCTGTTCGTGCCAAGGATTTCAAAGCCCTTCTGTGCCTATAGAGGGCCAGTAAGATGCACTTCAGACAGTATTCGTAAACTAGGTTTCATGCCATTTGCTGTCAATGGCGAAGTTGCTATCAGAAACCTGTTGGATCAGTCCTAGGGGTGAATTTCTGGAGCAGAGTCTGTTTATCGTCAACCCATGGATGGAACATGAACCATGAACCATGGACCTTGCCGTTGGTGGGGAGGCTTGCGTTCCTCAACGATACAGATAGCCGTACCGTTGGTGCAACCACAACAGTGAGGTATCTGTTGAGAGGCCAGACAAACGTGTGGTTCCTGAAGAGGGGCAGAAGCCTTTTCAGTAGTTGCAGGGGCAACAGTCTGGATGATTGACTGACCTGGCCTTGTAACACTAACCAAAACGGCCTTGCTGTGCGGGTACTGCGAACGGCTGAAAGTAAGGGGAAACTACAGCTGTAATTTTTCCCGAGGGTATGCAGCTTTACTGTATGATTGAATGATGATGGCGTCCCCTTGGGAAAAATATTCCGGAGGTAAACTAGTCCCCCATTCGGATCTCCGGGCGGGGACTACTCAAGAGGACACCGTTATCAGGAGAAAGAAAACTGGCGTTCTACAGATCGGAGCGTAGAATGTCAGATCCCTTAATCAGGCAGGTCGGTTAGAAAATTTAAAAAGCGAAATGGATAGGTTAAAGTTAGGTATAGTGGGAATTAGTGAAGTTCGGTGGCAGGAGGAACAAGACTTTTGGTCAGGTGAATACAGGGTTATAAATACAAAATCAAATAGGGGTAATGCAGGAGTAGGTTTAATAATGAACAAAAAAATATGAGTGCAGGTAAGCTACTACAAATAGCATAGTGAACGCTTTATTGTGGCCAAGATAGACACGAAGCCCATGCTTACTGCAGTAGTACAAGTTTATATGACAACTAGCTCTGCAGATGGTGAAGAAATTGATGAAATGTATCATGAGATAAAAGAAATTATTCAGGTAGTGAAGGGAGACGAAAATTTAATAGTCATGGGTGACTGGAGTTCGACAGTAGGAAAAGGAAGAGAAGGAAACATAACAGGTGAATATGGATTGGGGCTAAGAAATCCAAGAGGAAGCCGCCTGGTAGAATTCTGCACAGAGCATAACTTAATCATAGCTAACACTTGGTTCAAGACTCATGAAAGTATGTTGTATACACGGAAGAACCCTTGAGATACTAGAAGGTTTCAGACAAATTATATAATGGTAAGACAGGGATTTAGGAATCAGATTTTAAATTGTTAGACATTCCAGGGGCAGATGTGGACTCTGGCCACAATCTATTGGTTATGAACTTTAGATTAAAGCTGAAGAAACTGCAAAAAGGTGGGAATTTAAGGAGATGGGACCTGGATAAACCGAAAGAACCAGAGGTAATACAGAGTTTCTGGGAGAGCATAAGGGAACAATTGATAGGAATGGGGGAAAGAAATACAGTAGAAGGAGAGAGGGTAGCTTTGAGGAATGAAATAGTGAAAGCAGCAGAGGATCAAGTAGGTAAAAAGACGAGGGCTAGTAGGAATCCTTGGGTAACAGAAGAGATACTGAATTTAATTGATGAAAGGAGAAAATACAAAAATGCAGTAAGTGAAGCAGGCAAAAAGGAATACAAACGTCTCAAAAATGAGATCGACAGGAAGTGCAAAATGGCTAAGCAGGGATGGCTAGAGGACAAATGTAAGGATGTAGAGGCTTAACTCACTAGGGGTAAGATAGACACTGCCTACAGGAAAATTAAAGAGACCTTTGGAGAAAAGAGAACCACTATCATGAATATCAAGAGCTTAGATGGAAACCCAGTTCTAAGCAAAGAAGGGAAAGCAGAAAGGTGGAAGGAGTATATAGAGGGTCTATACAGGGGCAGTGTTCTTGAGGACAATATTATGGAAATGTAAGATGAGGTAGATGAAGAGTTTGACAGAGCACTGAAAGACCTAAGTCGAAACAAGGCCCCGGCAGTAGACAACATTCCATTAGAACTACTGACAGTCTTGGGAGAGCCAGTCCTGACAAAACTCTACCATCTGGTGAGCAAGATGTATGAGACAGGCGAAATTCCCTCAGACTTCAAGAATATAATAATTCCAATCCCAAAGAAAGCAGGTGCTGACAGATGTGAAAATTACCGAACTATCAGTTTAATAAGTCACGGCTGCAAAATACTAACACGAATTCTTCACAGACGAATGGAAAAACTAGTAGAAGGTGACCTCGGGGAAGATCAGTTTGGATTCCGTAGAAATATTGAAACACGTGATGCAATACTAACCTTACGACTTATCTTAGAAGAAAGATTAAGGAAAGGCAAACCTACGTTTCTAGCATTTGTTGACTTAGAGAAAGCTGTTGACAATGTTGACTGGAATACTCACTTTCAAATTCTGAAAGTGGCAGGGGTAAAATACAGGGAGCGAATGGCTATTTACAATTTGTACAGAAAGCAGATGGCACTTATATGAGTCGAGTGACATGAAAGGGAAGCAGTGGTTGGGAAGGGAGTGAGACAGGGTCGTAGCCTCTCCCCGTTGCTATTCAATCTGTATATTGAGCAAGCAGTAAAGGAAACAAAAGAAAAGTTCGGAGTAGGTATTAAAGTCCATGGAGAAGAAATAAAAACTTTGAGGTTCACCGATGACATTGTAATTCTGTGCCGGCCGCGGTGGCCGTGCGGTTCTGGCGCTGCAGTCCGGAACCGCGAGGCTGCTACGGTCGCAGGTTCGAATCCTGCCTCGGGCATGGGTGTGTGTGATGTCCTTAGGTTAGTTAGGTTTAAGTAGTTCTAAGTTCTAGGGGACTTATGACCTAAGATGTTGTGTCCCATAGTGCTCAGAGCCATTTGAACCATTTTTTTTTTTTTTTTTTTTTTTTTTTTTTTTTTTTTTTTTTTTTTTTTTGTCAGAGGCAGCAAAGGACTTGGAAGAGCAGTTGAACGGAATGGACAGTGTCTTGAAAGGAGGTTATAAGATGAACATCAACAAAAGCAAAACAAGCATATTGGAATGTAGTCGAATTAAGTCGGATGATGCTGAGGGAATTAGATTAGGAAATGAGTCACTTAAAGTAGTAAAGGAGTTTTGCTATTTGGGGAGCAAAATAACTGATGATGGTCGAAGTAGAAAGGATACAAAATGTAGACTGGCAGTGGCAAGGAAAGCGTTTCTGAAGAAGAGAAATTTGTTAACATCGAGTATAGGTTTGAGTGTCAGGAAGTCGTTTCTGAAAGTATTTGCATGGAGTGTAGCCATGTATGGAAGTGAAACATGTACGGTAAATAGTTTAGACAAGAAGAGAATAGAAGCTTTCGAAATGTGGTGCTACAGAAAAATGCTAAAGATTAGATGGGTAGACCACATAACTAATGAGGAGGTATTGAATAGGATTGGGGAGAAGAGAAGTTTGTGGCACAACTTGACCAGAAGAAGGGATCGGTTGGTAGGACATGTTCTGAGGCATCAAGCGATCACCAATTTAGTACTGGAGGACAGCGTGGAGGGTAAAAATCGTAGAGGGAGACCAAGAGATGAATACACTAAGCAGACTCAGAAGGATGTAGGCTGCAGTAGGTACTGGGAGATGAAGCTTGGACAGGATAGAGTAGCATGGAGAGCTGCTCAAACCAGTCTCAGGACTGAAGACCACAACAACAACAATGGAACATTAATATTAAGGAATACTCTTTCGTCAGGACTTATTGTCTTGAGACACGGCTATGTGGCTGAGTATTAAAAGTCAGTATAGTGAAATAGTTTTTATGCATTATCATGGGAGCACACTCTTTTTTTCGTGAGGGCTATTTAGCTACAGAGAACCCAATACGCAACTGTAGAGAACGCTAAATTGCACGCAGAGGCTGGAAGCCTTATCTGCTGATGATCCCTAGTTATTATCGCAAAGTTTCTAGATAAGACTGTTTCCTGAGTTTATTTCCCAAGCAGGTTTTACGAGGTGCTTCCTGAAAGATAGTGTGGTATCAAGGGTCATTCCAAGTTACTTTGGGTGATAAGCAGCAAAACTGTTTCGTTCATGTGGACCTCCAGTTTATAGTCTGCTGCTCTGATTTTTAGGTAACAGTTAATAAAATGAAAGAAAGCCTGTGGCTCGACAGAAATATCTACAACAATATACACATATGTATTAACACAAAATTAAAACACTATACCAGAATGTTCATACGCATATTTGCTTGAAGATGAACAGAACGGATATGGTAGAAAGAAGAGTATTAGAAAAATAATGGTGGGTGCAACATAAACTACAGATGGTTGTTAAATGAGAATGTCTGAAGTAATGTAAGGGTTAATCTCCTTTTGATACCTTTACCGAATGAAGGAACAACCTAATGGAGCAAATGTTCCTGTATTTCTGTTAAAAGAAATCAACAGTATCAAGGACTGCAAAAATAAGAAAAAGCTAGAAAGAATCCACATCAAAGACTCCTAAACAACAGAGAGAAATCTTCTTAAGGATGAAATATTAAATTTAGAAAGGTTTCAAGGCATAAGTATGAAATTGGTAACAACGTGTACAGAAGGAAGGAGAAGCCGACATAAGAAGATGAAGCAGTGGCTGCAAAATAGGAAAAAACAACGGTAGAACAGTAACCGAAATTGTGACGTGATCCTGTTTGGTCTACACAAGGAATTAAAAGGAAAGTGTCCCACTGTCTACGAGATTTGTAGAAACAGATGGCAAGTTACGATAAGGACAAGGATTCAGCAGGAAACTGGCGGTGTACATTTCTAAGGAATTCTCTTGGTATTGGCGTAACAGAATCAGGGAAACTATAAAAATTCTAAGTCAGAGTAGACGGAGGGGGAGACTAATCCAGCGCGTGAAGGAACAGAGTTGGCTGTCTGACATATGTACTCTCATGTCAGGAATAGAGAACGGAGCAGTTCAAAACGTTGTCATCATTTGTTAATACACAGTCTAAGCTTGCGAATAACACTGTTCCTTTCATTCCTTTTGTAATATAATGTTGTGGCTTCATTAAGGTAAGTATTACAGAGAGGAACAGGGAGAGATAGGAAATTTACAGAGCTGTATAAATCAGAGATATAATGTGACCTACTGAGGAAAACTGTACTCTTTTCATACCCTCTGTAATATGTTATACTTTTGTTGCCTCATCAAAGTAAGCATTACAGAGACAGAGTCTTGGCATCACAGTTCCGTTTGGTAAATATTGCAGTCTTCCTCGAAAATTTTATGTGTGTGTTTGTGTGTGTGTGTGTGTGTGTGTGTGTGTGTGTGTGTGAGAGAGAGAGTGAGAGAGAGAGAGAGAGAGAGAGAGAGAGAGAGAGCGGGAGCGTCGGTGGAAAATCACATTGTGAGACATTTGAGGTTAACCAAGCATATTTTCTATTGCTGATATATTCTGCAGACATTTTAGACGTTGAATTAACATTGTGGCACTTACCAAGCATCGCACAATAATTTAGTTATGAAAAATAATTAATTCGAGGATCTGTTGCACATTAAATCATGTATGGTACAATAATCGATCTACGCATATGGACATCCGTTGGCAAAGGCAAGCAACAGGAACATAAAGCAGAAATTGATTTTATTTCACGTGTTAAAGGTTTTCAGAACAGTCGTTACCGCAAAACTCATCTTTGGCAACTATATACGAGTATTTCGAAAAAGAATGAAAAATGTTGCTATCATAGCACAGAAAGGCGAATATGTCCTGGACAGAGTTAGCGATGTGAAAGAAGGGGACTAGTTTTTCGACTTAGCTGGCAGCTTCAAAGACAAATTAATCAAAACTTCTTGTCATATTCCTTCATTTTTAC
Organism: Schistocerca piceifrons; assembly: GCF_021461385.2. Taxonomy (NCBI): domain Eukaryota; kingdom Metazoa; phylum Arthropoda; class Insecta; order Orthoptera; family Acrididae; genus Schistocerca; species Schistocerca piceifrons. The sequence continues at coordinate 1,033,056,052 of NC_060139.1, forward strand.
TTCTTTGTGTTAGTACCCATGTCATGTACTATAATGCGTCGTGTCTGGTAAAGTAACATGATACACGATGTCATCCTCCCCCTTCCCCAGGAACAAGTCTACCCCCAGAAATTTTATCCCTCCGAAAATTTATTTACGTATTATTTGTATGCTCTTCAGCCATATACACTACTGGCCATTAAAATTGCTACACCAAGAAGAAATGCAGATGATAAACGGGTATTCATTGGACAAATATATTAAACTATAACTGACATGTGATTACATTTACACGCAATTTGGATGCATAGATCCTGAGAAATTAGTACCCAGAACAACCACCTCTGGCCGTACGAACGGCCTTGATACGCCTGGGCATTGAGTCAAACAGAGCTTGGATGGCGTGTACATGTACAGCTGCCCATGCAGCTTCAACACGATACCACAATTATCAAAAGTAGTGACTGGCGTATTGTGACGAGCCAGTTGCTCGGCCACCATTGACCAGACGTTTTCAGTTGGTGAGAGATCTGGAGAATGTGCTGGCCAGGGCAGCAGTCGAACATTTTCTGTATCCACAAAGGCCAGTACAGCACCTGCAACATGCGGTAGTGCATTGTCCTGCTGAAATGTAGGGTTTCGCAGGGATCGAATGAAGGGTAGAGCCACGGGTCGTGGCACATCTGAAATGTAACGTCCACTGTTCAAAGTGCCGTCAATGCGAACAAGAAGTGACCGAGACGTGTAACCAGTGGCACCCCATACCATCACGCCGGGTGATACGCCAGTATGGCGATGACGAATACGCGCTTCCAATGTGCCTTCACCGCGATGTCGCCAAACAGGGATGCGACCACCATCGTAAACAGAACTTGGATTCTTCCGAAAAAATGACGTTTTGCCATTCGTGCACCCAGGTTCGTCGTTGAGTACACCATCGCAGGCGCTCCTGTCTGTGATGCAGCGTCAAAGGTAACCTCAACCCTGGTCTCCGAGCTGTGATAGCCCATGCTGCTGCAAACATGGTCGAACTGTTCGTGCAGATGGTTGTTGTCTTGTAAACGTCCCCATCTGTTGACTCAGGGATCGAGACGTTGCAGCACGATCCGTTACAGCCAAGCTGATAAGATGCCTGTCATCTCGACTACTAGTGATACGAAGTCGTTGGGATCCAGCACGGCGTTCCGTATTACCGTCCTGAACCCACCGATTCCATATTCTGCTAACAGTCACTGGATCTCGACAAACGCGAGCGGCAATGTCGCGATACGATAAACCGCATTCGCTATAGGCTGCAATCCGACCTTTATCAAAGTCGGAAACTTGACGTTACGCATTTCTCATCCTTACACGAGGCATCACAACAACGTTTCACCAGGCAACGCCGATCAGATACTATTTGTGTATGAAAAACCGGTTGGAAACTTTCCTCATGTCAGCACGTTGTAGGTGTCGCCACTGGCGCCAACCTTGTGTGAATGGTCTGAAAAGCTAATCATTTGCGTATCACAGCATCTTCTTCCTGTCGGTTAAATTTCGCGTCTGTAGCACGTAATCTTCGTGTTGTAGCAATTTTACTGGCCAGCAGTGTACATTTTTACTATGGCTGGCGAATCTTCCAGATTTTGGGCTCAGGGTCAGGAACTTTAGCCTGTAAAGTACATGATGCAGGCGTGCCAACACCTTGCATCTAAGAGCGCACACTGTGCTGGGGAAATGGTGTTAACTCGTAAAAAGGGGTCGAACATGTTAAGATGTTTTGGTTTAAATGTCTCTGAAGCTGCTAGATAAGTCGAAACGCTAGTTTCCTTCTTTTACGCTTCCAACATTACGCATGACTTTTCGCCTTTTTTTGTGCTCTAATACGAGAATTTTCCGTTCCGGTTCCCAACTTTTACTCTATCATAATTTTGACATTCGACTGTCATAGCTTGACAACCAATGTAGGTTTTTGTTGACTCTGGCGATGACTGATCCAGTATAGGTTTTTCTATTGTCTTTCGAATCATGTTGCTTATACCGTGATAAAGGAAAAATATCTTTCACAAAACAACAGGATGACCATTAATTACATGTACTTGTCTACCTTCTTACAAAATTTGAAGCTATTCACACGGGTCTGAAGTATAGAAGCGGCGTGCGTAAAAAAACTCACGAAAAGCGTGTTTTTTGCACGTAAAATCCGAATGCAGCTAGATTCTTGAAAGCGAGTTTTCTGTTTTATCGTGCGAATGCGTTTTTTTCTTTGTTTGAGTAATTGTAAACCATTTCCGCGAATTCAGTTCACGTTGGAATGAATTTTACGTGGTACATTTATCTCGACTTTCAGCCACTATACAACGGCAACGGATAAAGATTATTGTATAAAAAATTTCGTTTAGACTTAATCCACTTGTCAACCTTAGTGTAAAGTTTCAACTGATTCGTACAAGTTTAAAGCAAGAAAAGGCGCGCCCCAAAAACCAGCCAGAAAACCGTGTGTTTTTCACGTATTTGCAAGTAAACTTCGAACGGTCGACATACATATTATGCCATTGGGTGAACATTAATTTCAGCCCAACTAACATCTTTTGCAGAAGGAAGTTATCGATTCACACAATATTCCTGGGAGCCAGCTCAGGATCATTCATTCAAACCTTGCATAATATACTGTAACGTATCTACAGTGACGAAAGGTTCGAATGGCTGTAGGAATGGTTAACCGAAAAACTTTATACGCCATGTATCCATCCCCACCCCGTGATTCTGTGCGCGGCCTTCGTACAACGATTACTTAACCACACTTCATAAGTGACCTCTGATTTTTTGTATATTTATTAAGAGTGTGTGTTATTCTCAGTTCATAGTTTCCTAAAACATTTACAGATGTGAGATGAAATTTACTGGCGTGACAGTAGAGAACTTGAATAAGCAATTTATTTAACGAAGTATAAAACCACAGTTGGCAATATTCTTTTTCTGACATGGCGCCATTTGTGTGTGTGTGCACGCGCGCGAGCGCGCGTGTGTGTATGTGTATTTTGCTGACGTTTTAGATATGGAAATACTACACGTTACGCACTTCACATAATGTTTCGAATAAACAATTTTGAAAAGAAAGCACGAAGAATTCAGATATTTTGGATTCTTTTGAGCAAAGCCAAGACACATGCTCCGGAGCTACTTGCTGATTTAATTTTACCGACCACTATTATACTACGGTGTGATCGATTGTTTCGTTTTAATACTCCACTCATATTGGCTGTAGGGGAGAGGGGGATGGGAGATGGAGGGTAAGGGGAGATGTGTAGGATCACTTGACAGGTAAGGAAGTGCGGGTTATCGCTTGATAGGTAGGAGCTGGGGGGGGGGGGGGGCTTGTCATTTGATTCACACGGGGACGTGGTACGACTGCTGCGCCGCTATAGCAGCGCTATCTAGTAACGAAAACTTGAACTGTGAATCGAAGTCAGCGTACGTGTCACAGTATAACATAACAGCGGTGACACTCCATCTCTTCTTTGTTACACAGTGGGACTGGAGGGCGCTTTGCGTCCAGGAACTTTTTTACTGTTTTCAGCTAGATCTTGTGAAAGGGAAAGGGAATCCTGATTGTTTATATTGGTCAGCAGAATAGTTTTCACAAACGGGAGCATCTATAGCGCAATAAATTGCAGCAACAACAAGAAGAAGACACGGCATTTGTCTTTTTCTTCTAGGTTTTCTAACGATCCTAGGAAATGTAAACCGCTACATTACTAAACAGTTTATTTGCGATTTTCTTGTAACCTACAGATATTTGCTGGAGAATGTGATGTTCTTTAAGGGCAAAAAATGTTTTGGTAGACAGCAGAAGGCCTGGCATTTTGCAAAAATCTCTCTCTCCCTCTATCTCTATCTCCTCAAAAACGCGAAGTTTTCTTCGATACACTTCAGTCAAATCAGGGAATGTGGAACATAGGTAGCGTGTACCGAATGCAATACCTACATTATTTAACGTAGCAGATATGCTATGACAACTGTAGCTGAGGGAAAAACCACACAAATGTAATAATAAAAGAACAAAAGTAACAAAAATGTTTCCCAACGCGAAAGAAACCCAATCCACAATTATTGCTGCGTCTGAGCCACAAATGGCAAGAATATGCAACACATTCACTTTTGAAACAGAAGCAATTATGTTTACAAAAATATTTGTGTATTAGAAAGTCGAGTGAAGTGTAACACTGTACGAAATATTACGAGCCCTAGAAAGTTGTTACGTGTCAAGCAAAGTGCCTGTCATGACACACAGAAAGACTACAAAAGAAATATATTTCTCTCATGCATGAAATATGTGTTTGTATTTTCTTATTTTCATTGGAGTAAGCCGCAGTTATACACATAATCGAAAGTATTTCAACACCATTAAGTTGTAGCTAATGTCACTGATTTAAGGACATTCGGCTGTTTTACATGTCTTTCATGATCATTCATTTCTCTTGATAATTTAATAATCCTAGGAACGCAAAAATTTAGTAACTATTTCGTTAAATAACTAGAAATATGATCAAAAACAAAGTTTAATTTTACGGCTGCTTTCTCGACGCTTGAGGTGCTAGTGGTGCACCGACTGTCAGCTGGTAATAATTTTCACAGCAGTGTCGCGACTGTAATTCGTCTGCTGTTAACGTCGACGGTCGATAATAGTCGACTTGAGAACATAGATATCACATGACGAATTGGTAGAATGAAATAAACAGTAACATACAAATATGTCCAAGATCATATTTATTAATCAATAAATACGACACCACTTAGCAATCCATGTTGCACAGCATATTGTATACACACCGAAGAAATAAAATTTTAGGGCAAAGTTCCGGCTACAGTCTATTGCGCTGTTGACAGATAGCACATAATCCATTCGAGAACCGCCTTTCAGAAGCAAACGATGCGGCTATGCAGATTAAATACTTCAAGTGCAGTATTTTGTAGCTTCATATAGGAAGTTTCTATGACGACTTCTAAAGAATCTTGTTTAAGATGGAAGACGATCTTCAGCTCAGTAAAAGTATTGTGATGTTATATTCGTTTCTATTCCAGTTTGTAAATTATTCTTTTCTTGTGCTATTCTATAACGTTCACTCCAGAAATGAAATTTGGTTCCTCTGTTTTCCCGTAATATATCAACATGTTGCCCATCCTCACTGAAAATCATATCAGCAGCTCCAAGAAGGTCCTTGATGGTTTTCGTTGCTTTCTAACGTGATAAAGCATCTTGAAAGTGTGTGTTAATCTAGGATCGAACAACAGTAATGCGCCAATATGTTGATGTACCCAGTTGGTAGTAAGCGCTTTTTGATCCTGTTATGATGTTACACTTCATATTCTCTCCACACTAATTATTGGGTTTACTTTATTATGTACAACGTAATTTCCTATGCAAATTGCACGAGCAGCCACATCCAAAGCCTGCAAAAACCACAACCATCAGCCAGATCTACAATATCTGCCGCTTTCTGCATGGATGGCGCACTAACGTTGGAGTTTTTGATATTATTTATAGCTGGACGCAGCTGTAAAAATTTTCAGTCCTGTCGTTATGTTCCTCAACCACTACGCTACTGTCGTTATGAGTTGTGAGACACGTTTACAGAACGATCGTTAAAATGACGTCGAATTATTGATAATGTTCATTAAGCAGCTTGGTTGTTTGTCAACATCGATGGTCCGTATTTTGTGTTTATCGTCGATATTACGACATTTCAGTAACTTTGGTATATAAATTAATGCACCGATGTTTAGAATCCCAGCATCGACATTTTATAAATTTCCACAAACAAGTTTACGATATGTCAAGCTCAAAGTATCCCTCCTTGTAAATGAATATGCTATTCTAAAACCGGTCATCTCCGTAGCTGAGTGGTTAGCACGTCCGATTTTCATGCAGAGAGCCTGGATTCAATTCCCGTTTCTGCCAGAGATTTACCTTTGTTGGGAGGTGTGGAACAGGGTGCGCCCTCCCTCCGGGGACAATTCAGGAGCTACTTCAACGAGAAGAAGTCTGCAAGTCGACAACGGCTCTGTGAGTGTTGTGCTGATCCCATGTCGCTCCACAACGGATGACTCACCTGACGGTGAACATCGCATCGTCTTCTGGGCCCGATAGTGCATTTTTTTAAATCAGAGAACCAAAGGTCACTGCTAAGAGCAGAATAAATTAGTAGAATGAAAACAGCGACATAACTCACTTCTAAACGTCTCAAATGCTACAGCTGCACTGATGGAAAACTAGCTTCGTTCCCATCCTGCTGATTCATGTTAGCTTGCACAGTTTTTCCTCCACATACACGCCCCAATCCTGTTGTGCACCTACACCTGAGATTGTTATCGGAAGTGGAGGCCTTAATTTCTGAATGACGACCGCACACGTGTAGCCACATCTGTACAGGCAAGCGTGCACAGGTTCACCTGTCACGTTGACCTTTCACGCTTCAGTGGGCACACCTGAGTCAGGTAACATTTCAGCTTCTTGTTACATGACAACCTCTACAGACGACGCTCTAGCGATACTAACAGGGTATGAGTGTTTTAAACTTAGAAAAACGTGTTCATCGTAGTAAAAGCAGGATGAAAGAAGGACTGAGTGCAAAGACGTTTCAGTTTCTTGGAAAAGGCTATTATTAATGTGACTCTTCAGCTTCTCCTGGTCTAAGTCGTTAACGTATCTGATGATGCCAACATGGTCGTTTACCGAAATGTTGTGCTCTCTGGACACTGAACTCCCGCAGTTCACTTGTGAACTTTTCGTCATCATTATTATTTTTCATTTGTCTCTGCTCCAGCTCTGGTATCGTCGTCATCACTTTCGATATCTGAACAGCAGTTCAGAGGAACATTTTCTAAATTCAGAGGTCTGTACAGCTCGAAGTACTGCTTCCTGTACTTCAAGTTATCTTTTTCTTATTGCTTCCTTCAGATTATCATATTATTTCTTATTTTGGAAAGTACAGTCCCTTTATTGGAAATGGTGCTATACTTCTTTCAGTTTGCTATTAGTTTTGTAGCCCCACCTAACCATAGATTTTGTTCGCAGTTTATACTCAAGTTCTACGTTTTATCCGATGTAAGTAGACTAATGTATATGTAATAGTCTATTACGACAAGATCGCTTTGTAACTACATTTTCACATTACCGGCTGCGGTAATTTATAGCCATCTTCAGATGTGATTAATCTACTAACAACATAGTCATAATACATAAGAATTTAAGTCATGCCCATGGAACATCGTGAAGGTTTATAAAATATGTTATTTAATTATACATCATATCTTCACCAAAGAGACCGTCGTTTTTACTATATGAAGACTTGACGTGTAATTCATTAACATATTTTTACTCTTTCATCATGTTCATAGTGCATGACCTGAATTTTTATATATCATGACGAAGCTGTTTATATTAATTTCTATTAAGCACATTTGAAGATGATCACAAATTACCGAGACGGGTGAAATTATAGTTATAAGGCGATCTTAACGTACCTGCACACATTTATGACGTTGCATACCTCCGTTTGGCAAAGTACAAATTCTGAAGCATGTGTTTTAGGGAATCTACGTGGATTTATTCTTCTGTGTCGATGAAACAGTACCTCTTTTCCCCCTCCCCCTCCCCCATCCCTCGACCCCACACGCGCAATTTTTCGATGCCGAGAGAGAGGAGTAGCGAAAACGATCGCCAGTTTCAAATATCCTACAAAAAAACAGAAATCACAATACTTTCAGTTCTTCGAGCCTTGACAGGCAATGACGAGTGAGGCGCTTTGAGCAACGACACTTGTAGAGCGGCGAGCGAATTGTAGAGAGAAATTTGTATTCAGTGAAGATATTAAAACATATTATTTTGTATTCAAGGGAATATGATCAAGCGCAGTGTGCTGATCAGAGGAACACTGAAGCTCTATTTCTTTCAGTACCTCATTCAGGAAACTGGAAGTGAAATATTCTCTAATAGTCAAATATTCACTATTTGGTACTTTCGTTCAGTGGATATCATGATCCACTTGTATTTGGAAATGCTACAAAATTGCTTAAAACCAAATATTAAAACTATTAGCACAGACTCAGTTCACAAATACAACAATTTTCATCAAAGTAATTTACAACGCAATGTTCAGGAGTTCTTAACCTCTAGATTGCGAATTCGCCAGCTGATACGCATAACTGTCTTGGCCGCGAGAGCACCTCCGCAGATCCACCAGTGCACTTTCGCGCTTTCTAGTGTATGTGTGTGTGTGTGTGTGTGTGTGTGTGTGTGTGTGTGTGTGTGTCGATTTTGGAAGATTTTAATCAAATTGTTGGGAAGATGAAACACTGCACTTTTAAAAACACATCAAAACAGAACTACCGCAAGATTCAATGTTACGGAAAAACATATCCACGATTTGTAGTAAATTAAGATGGGAAATATCTGAAGAGTAATTTTAGATAAATTTTAATTTTGGCAATTAAATGTTCTAGTATCTACTTGTAGTTGCGCAATAATTACATTATTATTCCAGCCATTTTTTAGACACATTTTCCTACACGGTGACCTTCGCGAATAGAGCAAAACGTATTTTTCAATAATGCAAAGCGGCGTTCGTAAAGCGTTTTTTTTTACGATGTCGTTTCTTGTTCAATTCTTGTGTATTAAACAGAAAAGAAAGAAGAAAAACGTCACTGATTTTTGTTTCAGTATTTATTATTAGCATCGAGCATGCATACTGTTTAACCATCACAAATTGAAAGGGCGGAAAAATAACATCACGTATCAAAGTAACATTTAAGCTTCATGATATATTCATTTTACGGTATACATTCGTAAATTATCTTCAAAATTAAAATGTTGTGTATATTCAGATAGACTTCTAAAATTGTTGACCGCTAACTACTCGTTTATATTAACCCTAGCAATACCACAATACCTACGCAGTTTTCATAACGAGTAGATACCAAGGGGCATCACAAAAAAATCATGAACTGTGTAACTTTTATTAATCTCTTCATTTACTACGTACTTTTTTAACAAGTAGTTACGTATAAGTAGGCTACAGAACCTAAAGTGTGTTAGCACAATAATCTTAGTAACACCAAGTCATTTTCCGTTACGTTTACAACGAGCGGAGCGGTACTTTATGAACACTACAAAAAGCTTAAAAAATACAAATTTCGTTAACTGTCGTTGGCCATCATTCACAACATACTTCTTAAGGTTATACAGATGTTCGAACATTCTGCGTGGTGTCTGTTTGTTCTAAGTCGTGTCTCCCTACCACGCTCTGAGGATGTTTTTAAGGGAATTGACTAGTTTGAACCTGGGACCTGTTGCTGGTAAGGAGACGCCAGATCACACATGACATGTAGAGTTCAGAAGAATTCAGTGAGACTAGCGATGATATAATCAAATACTTAATGTCTCGAAATTTGGTGGAAAATCCGAAGAAGTTCTGGTCGTATGTAAAGTACACAAGCGGCAAGACGCAGTCAATACCTTCGCTGCGCAGTGCCGATGGTACTGTTACCGACGACTGTGCCGCTAAAGCGGAGTTATTGAACGCAGTTTTCCGAAATTCCTTCACCAGAGAACACGAATGGAATATTCCAGAATTTGAAACACGAACAGCTGTTAGCATGAGTTTCTTAGAAGTAAATACCTTAGGGGTTGCGAAGCAACTCAAATCGCTTGATACGGGCAAGTCTTCAGGTCCAGATTGTATACCGATTAGGTTCCTTTCAGATTACGCTGATACAATAGCTCCCTAGTTAGCAATCATATACAACCGCTCGCTCACCGATAGATCTGTACCTACAGATTGGCAAATTGCGCAGGTCGCACCAGTGTTTAAGAAGGGTAGTAGGAGTAATCCATCGAACTACAGACCTATATCATTGACGTCGGTTTGCAGTAGGGTTTTGGAGCATATACTGTATTCAAACATTATGAATCACTTCGAAGGGAACGATCTATTGACACGTAATCAGCATGGTTTCAGAAAACATCGTTCTTGTGCAACGCAGCTAGTTCTTTATTCGCACGAACTAATGGCCGCTATCGACAGGGGATCTCAGGTTGATTCCGTATTTCTGGATTTCGGGAAAGCTTTTGACACCGTTCCTCACAAGCGACTTCTAATCAAGCTGCTGGCCTATGGGGTATCGTCTCAGTTGTGCGACTGGATTCGTGATTTCCTGTCAGGAAGGTCGCAAATCATCGAGTAAAATTGTAGTGATATCAGGTGTTCCCCAGGAAAGCGTCCTGGGGCCTCTGCTGTTCCTGATCTATATAAATGACCTGGGTGACAATCTGACCAGTTCTCTTAGGTTGTTCGCAGATGATGCTGTAATGTACCGTCTAGTAAGGTCATCCGAAGACCAGTATCAGTTGCAAAGCGATTTAGAAAAGATTGCTGTATGCTGTGGCAGGTGGCAGTTGACGCTAAATAACGAAAAGTGTGAGGTGAACCACATGAGTTCCAAAAGAAATCCGTTGGAATTCGATTACTCGATAAATAGTACAATTCTCAAGGCTGTCAATTCAACTAAGTACCTGGGTGTTAAAATTATGAACAACTTCAGTTGGAAAGACCACATAGATAATATTGTGGAGAAGGCGAGCCAAAGGTTGCGCTTCATTGGCAGGACACTTAGAAGATGCAACAAGTCCACTAAAGAGACAGCTTACACTACACTAGTTCGTCCTCTGTTAGAATATTGCTGCGCGGTGTGGGATCCTTACCAGGTGGGATCGACGGAGGACATCGAAAGGGTGCAAAAAAGGGCAGCTCGTTTTGTATTATCGCGTAATAGGGGAGAGAGTGTGGCAGATATGATACACGAGTTGGGATGGAAGTCATTAAAGCAAAGACGTTTTTCGTCGCGGCGAGATCTATTTACGAAATTTCAGTCACCAACTTTCTCTTCCGAATGCGAAAATATTTTGTTGAGCCCAACCTACATAGGTAGGAATGATCATCAAAATAAAATAAGAGAAATCAGAGCTTGAACAGAAAGGTTTAGGTGTTCGTTTTCTCTGCGCGCTGTTCGGGAGTGGAATGCTAGAGAGACAGTATGATTGTGGTTCGATGAACCCTCTGCCAAGCACTTAAATGTGAATTGCAGAGTAATCATGTAGATGTAGATGTAGATGTAGATGAGACTTCTGCAGTTCTGAGTGAAGCCTTATGTGCTCAAAAATGCGGCATCATGTGCATTCATTACCTTGTCGGTGTTTAGGCAGCGTCAGGGAGCGGCGGGCGGCACAGCTCCACACTCCTCGCCATCTCGGAAGCAACTCTCCCCTAACTTCTCCTTACTACAATTTACCGAAGTTGGTTTTAAAAAATCTATCTGGCTGTGTTTTCAACTCACCAATCAGGGTCTCAATGTTAACCTTAAGCTCACCCTACAAAATTCTGTCTATCCAATGAGAAACGTTATACTTTTCGTGGTGGGGCAATGTTTTTAATGTTTGCAACGTAACAGAAATGCGAAAAAGTCTCACGCTAAAACTTGCAGCTGGTGTGGCCCTTTTAGTGTTATCGTAGGATCTATACTGTTCATCTGGAGGGCTCTATCTTTTAGCATGGGCTGGGGGGTGGTTTTGGTGGTCAGCTGGCGACGTGGGTGTCCGTCTCTTATCGTAGGGCCTCCTAGCCTACACGATTCTGCTCTCGGCTTCTGTTCTCGTTTCTCCTCTCGGAACTGCGTCTGTTTCACGGTGGGGAGGTGTGACATGCATTTAGACGTTCCTGTGTTAGTCTGTGGTATTCCATTTGCTCGCTCGTTGATCGTATTACTTTGGTTAATTTAATGTCAGGACTTATTCGGAGCTATGTGACATACTGCCGGATTTGCTATTCATGTCAGGGTTTTCATGGAAGGTGTTGGATTTGCCTGACACCTTACAATGTTTAACAGGAGTCTTGAACCTGAAAATATGCCTGTAACATTTGTTACGAAAGTCATATTCACTACTGACCCCGAAAGTTTTAAGTTTTACAGAAAAAATTATGTGGCATCGATAGTTAGGCTGCCACGCCGTAGCTGCCAGTTAAGTTGGCGCTACGACAGACAACGATGACAGCGCCCTCTAGCAGGCGCTGTTCAGCTGTACGAGCACCACTGTAGTTTCAACCCACTTGATCAAGAGCAGACTTCGCTTTATCTTGAGAATGTGCTCATCTGTACAAAGTTATGTATCCCTCTGTATTTATTCAGGCTCCAGTAAACCACTTTTACTTACATGCAGTACCGACGTATTTTTCCTGCTCCTACCCACGCGCCGCCTTCCAGGCAGGATACAAAGATTTAAACATTTACGGACTATGACATAAGAAATCATTAAAAACTACAAATATTTTTTTCAGATTTTTGAAATATAAGATACCAGACCTCATTGCTTTATTTCCAAAAGGTGAGCACAAAGACCCCACCCTCCCTTCGCCCTGAAATCGCGAGGGCTACAGCAGGCAATTGTAATTCGTGAATTAACCCCAATGACTACCATTCCTTTTAGATTTCTACTTGCGCTAACAACGTGGCTAAGGCATCATAAACACTCCTGGTGTTATCTCCGCGATCCAGGATAGCGCAGCAACCAAGTCTCTAGAGCTCCTCTAAACATTTGACTCTGCCTCTCTCGTAGCGCTTGAACTGAAATAGGATGTGATTTACATCACCAATTGTTACGTAATCACATTGACAGTAGGGTGTGATTTACATCACCAGCTGTTAGTCATCACATCGACAGTAGGGTTTCACGTCTTCTGTGTAAACGTTGGAGAAAGATCCATGATTCAAACGCATTCTGTTAATGAATGCTGTTATTTTCCTTGAGTGTCTGTAATTTACAAACTTTTGTGGCTTGGAACGAACGGGTGTATACCTGCGTAGCTTTTACACGTTGCTTTTTGGCTTTGGTTCCATTCTTCGCGCCACGAAAGCATCGCTTGTTGTTTTGTTTTCAGAAGTATGGGAGTTCCATGTCCATAAGTCTTTCACTGCTATTTGTAGATCTGCTTTGTCAGTGTACTTGACCCTTTCGACTCGCACAGATTCTCTAATTTGGGCAGTAGATATACAGGGTGAAAAGTATTTAAACCGACAAACTCTGGGAGGTTGTAGGGGATATCAAAACAAATATTTTTCCCTAATGTCATTTTTTCCTATAGGGAGTATTTAAACCGATGGAGGCCGTATTACGCTCTTCAGTTGTTAGAGGCCGTATTACGATCTTCAGTTGTTTGAGGGCGTATTACGCTCTTCAGTTGTAGGCAACTGCTGTCCACCAGTGTAGTAGTGCATTGTTTCTGTTTACTAATAGAGCAATACACCTGGAGTGAGTACACTGATATGGTTGGTGCGTACTACGTAGCGCACCACAACGGACGAGCTGCACAGCGGGTTTATCAATAATATCCTAATCGCCGTATCCCGCATCATACGACCTTTGCTGCTGTGTACCAACGTGTGCATGAGACCGAGTCATTTAGCAGATTACCTGGACAGGGATGCCGTCGCACGGTAAGAATGCTTAAATTTGAGGAAGCTGTCTTGCAGCAGCACTCGTGCAATTTCACGTAACATGGGGACGAATCAGACGAATGTAAGAACAGTCTTTGGAGAGCAATTGTTACGTCCATTTCACTTACACCATGTCCACAACCTGGAACCAGTTGATTATCTATCCAGATCACAGTTTTCGCAGTGGTACCTGAAACAGTGCGAAATGCATCCGACATTTCCATACTCTGTGTTGTTTACCAATGAAGCAACGTTCGAGCGTGATGGAGTCTTGAACTTGTACAATTCGCATGTTTGGAGTGAGGATAACCCACACGCCACAGTTACTAGCGCTCATCAAGTGCGGTTCTTCGTTAATGTGTGGGTCGGTGTTGTTGGGGACTGTTTAATTGGGTCGTATCTGCTACCTAGGCCATTAAATGGCAGGCACTATTGCAATTTTCTCGCCAGAGCATTGTCAGAGTTGCTGGAAGACGTCCCGCTCCCTACAAGACAACGCATGTGGTTTCAACATGACGGGGCGCCGGGACATTTCAGTCGTCGTGTGCGTCAATTCCTGGACCGACGGTTCCCAGAAATGTGGATTGGCAGAGGTAGTACTGTACCAAGGCCTGCTCGATCCCCAAATATGTCCCCGCTGGACTTTTTTGTGCGGGGAGAGATGCGCAACCTTGTTTACGCACCTCCTGTTGCATCAGAAGAGGATCTAGTTGCCCGGATAGCAGTAGCAGCAGGAACAGTTCAGGATACTCCTGGGGTTTTTGCCCATGTCAGACAGAACATGATCCTACGCTGTAACCTTTGTTTACGTGTAAATGAAAGCATTTTTGAAAACGTACTGTAATTGAAATTGGGTTATGTTAATGTGTTGTATCTTGGTTATAAAAAAATGGAAAAATGTTTTTTGGTTTAATTAATTTGCCGCCAGAGAAATCTTCCTCTACCGGTTTAAATACTCCTCATAGGAAAAAAATGACATTAGGGTAAAATATTTGTTTTGATGTCCTCTACAACCTCCCAGAGTTTGTCGGTTTAAGTACTTTTCACCCTGTATTGTAAATGTAAATGGTCATCGAACACTCCTGATTTCCACAAATAAGTTCCCTTTTTATTATGTTCAACGAATTCTTCAGTAGAGACGTGCCTTTTACTGTTTACAATGCTTTTAAATTAACATGCTTACCTGAAAAACAAAGGTCACTAGTGACTGCACTGCAAATCAACAAAATGCAAACAACAGAACTCCTTTTTGAACGCCTCATATACTACACCTTACCTTTCTACACAGCTTCGTTCTCCTGCGACCAACTGTACAATCTTTCTGATTTACACAATTTTGTTGATACACAACACCCAGTTTGTCTGTACAGCTACATCAGGTGTACAGTCATATGGAATCACCACAAGAAATAAATACAGATACTAACCAAGCAGGGGAGGTTGAACTGTTATATTGACCACGAACGCCACCTATGCAATGTTCTCAGTACCGAGTTGTAAGTGCATTATGTCGGAGCTCAGTGCATTCGAACTTAGCAAATACTGTTGGTGCTCGTATGACGGATGCTTTCGTAACGAAGGTACATGAAATGTTTGATGTTCCAAGACGCGTCGTATCGAAAATTTACAACGTGTCAGGCATGCTAATGTGATGTGCTTTTGGTGTTTGCATACTTCGGTATACCCCTGTATGCCTGGCTATGCCGGAACGTGTGTGGGGAAAAGCAGAATAACATCATCTACCAAAATGAGATTTTCACTCTGCAGCGGAGTGTGCGCTGATATTTTCCTGGCAGATTAAAACTGTGTGCCGGACCGAGACTCGAACTTGCAGGAGAGCTTCTGTTAAGTTTGGAAGGTAGGAGACGAGGTATTGGCAGCAGTAAAGCTGTGAGGACGGGCTTGAGTCGTGCTTGGGTAACTCAGTTGGTAGAGCACTTGCCCGTGAAAGGCAAAGGTCCCGGGTTCGAGTCTCGGTCCGGCACACAGTTTTAACCTGCCGGGAAGTTCATCATCTACCAAGTTACAACGCGGACGAAAGCGTGTGCCATGTGATCGTGACAGACGGTCATTGACGAGGATAGTGACGAAAACTAAGCTGCTAAAGGATCTGCGGAACTGAATGTCGCTCTTGCGAACACTGTCAGCGGAAAAGAACCACGAAGGGAGGTCCATATGCAGAGAGTTGCGCGCCGAATTGGAATTCCAAAACTGCACATCAGTGTCGGAATTGCTCTTAACAGGAAAACGTGCTGCAGAAGCTGTAGAACCTGGAAACAATGAAAGAAAGCAATTTGGTCAGATAAGTTTTGTTTCGAACTCCTGGCCGAGTTCGCGTCCCAAGAATGGAATGTGATGGAGATTCGGTAATGATTAGGTAGCCATATCGAGCAATCTAGATTGCTATGTCGGCAAAAAAGAAGGAACTGGTATGAAGTAAATGAACCGGGAATTCTTGTTTACGTAAGGAATCGAGTGCCTCCTTCTCCGCCCTCCCCCCTTCCCTCAGCCTTCCCCCACCTGTCACCACCTTTCACTCTTGTTGCTACTTGTGATAAGTCCCATACAGAAATCTCCCAGCTAAGGTGTCTCTCTTGGCTTCACAAGCGATGGATTGTGTCTTTTGTGCCATAAGCCGGTGCTGCTTATCATCCTCTACCCCACATCCCCCCCTCCCCCCCCCCAGATATTGAGAGCGGGTAGTACCGTAAACCATCGACAGTTTGGAAGATCATACAAAAATCAGAAACGACAACACTTTCAACTGTTTCGAGCTTTAACCGTTTCATTGTCGATGGCATGTGTGCTGCTTTGAACAATGACTTCTAGAGGAGGACGACTTAAGTTACAACAAACTTGTCATCAAAGATCGAGCAGCTCATTCATGACACTCCAAAAAAGAATATTCTACGATATTCGAATATTCTCAATTATGGCACTTCATTCAGCGAATATCCCTCTACAGTCTGGAGCCGTGGTCTAGAGGTTCCTGGAAATCGAGAAATCACGGGATCGGATTCCAGTCGGGCCAGGGGTTTTTCAGTTTGCGCTTTAACCAAGCCTTCATCTCGCCACTATGTGAAGAGATCCGGAAACAATACGTGTTAAACAGAGGCCCCCTTTTTCCATTTGGATTACATTAATAGGTTACGGACACGAAAGTCCCCGGACAGGGACACACGAAATTGATATTACGAGTATTATTACCTCATTACTAGAAACGTGTATTGAGACAAACTATAAAATTGTTGCACACGTCTGAGTGCGATTCACGAATGCAACTTAGCACGTTCAGTCATAATAATTTGCATGGCAATGTTATGGAGCTCTTACCTGCCAGATCGTAAATTTACTAGGTTATCTGAATGAATGTTAACACCAACTGCTGTCTTGGCCTCTCCACAAATCCTGCAGAACACATTACAATTAACTATTTGCAAGAGTCGACATTACGGACAATCATATCGAGCATTTGTAATATACAACAGTGAAAAAGTCTGAAGACCATTATTAGATAAGTTTAAATTTTTGGATAACGTAAAACATAAGAATGGAAAAGAAAGTTGATGATGTGTTAGTGACGATCAGTTTCGCTTTAGGAAAGGTAAAGGCACCAGAGAGGCAATTCTGACGTTGCTAGACTAAAGAAAAAGCAAGACACGTTCATAGGATTTGTCGACCCAGAGAAAACTTCGATAATGTAAAATGGTGCTAAATGTTCGTAATTTTGAGAAAAATAGCAGTAAACTATAGGATATAGGTAGTATATAATATGTACAAACAAGGGAACAACAAGAGTGGACGACCAAGAACAAAGTGCTTGGATTAAAAAGGGTGTAAGATAGGAACTTAGTCTTTCGCCTCTACTGTTCAGTCTGTAGATAGGAGAAGCAATGATGGAAATAAAAGAAAGGGACAGGAGTAGAATTAAAATTCAAGCTGAAACGATATCAACGGTACAATTCGCTGATAACATTGCTATCCTGAGTGAAAACGAAGAAGAACTACAGGAACTGCTGAGCAGAATGAACAGTCTAATGAGTTCTGAATATAGATTGAGAGTGAATCGAAGAACGACGAAAGTAATGAGAAGTAGCAGAAATAAAAACAGCGAGAAACTTAACATCAGGACTGATTTTCACAAAGTGGAATTCTACTACCAAGGCAGTAAAATAATCAGTGGCGGACGGAGCAAGGAGGACATCAAAAGCAGACTAGCACTGGCAAAAAGGGCATTCCTGGCCAGGGGAAGTCTACTAGTATCAAACATAAGCCCTAATTTGAGGAAGAAATTTTTGAGGTTGTACGTTTGGAGTACAGCATTGTAGGGTAGTGAAACAAGTACTGTGGAAAACCGAAAAGAAAGACAATCGAAGCATTTGAGATGTGGAGCTACCCACAAATGTTGAAAATTAGGTGGAATGATAAAGTAATGAATGAGGAGATTATGCGAAGAATCAGAGAGGAGAGGAATATGTGGAAAACACTGACAAGGAGAAGGGACAGGATGATAGAACATTTGTAAAGACATTAGGTAATGACTACCATAGTCCTAGAGGAAGACAGCGATTGGAATACAGCCAGAAAATAATTAAGGATGTAGGTTGCAAGTGCTAGTCTTAGATGAACAGGGTGGCACAGAAGCAGAATTCACGGCAGGCCGCATCAAACCAGTCATAACACTGATGCGTGGAAAAAAAAAAAAAGATTTTTGCCTCCCAGTAGTTGGCAAGAGCCCAGGGCCGCCAAAGTGCCATGGCCGTTCCAGAGGCGGCGACTGTTGCTGGCGAGCCAAGGTACAGGTACAAAGCCAAGGTACAGGTACAAAGCCAAGGTACAGGTACAAAGGCTCGGCCCGAAATGTTTGTCAGATCCTCATATTCTCCACATTTACACAGAAAATTAACACAGTATCACTACTTCATAGTTTCTCATACTCGTCTTTTTATTTAATTAACAATTTCCTATTGTGCAAGTATATTAAATGTTGATTGCAAGTGCTATTAAAAAAGTGTACTAATTTTATAGTGGTCAACCGCATGTTTTAGCTGACACCACCATTGAAAAGAGAACCAAAAGATGCTTCTGTCAAGCAGGCATAAGTAATTCTTTAAACTATATGTAATGATAGTTCGATATCATTCAATGTGAGGGCGCTTTTGTGAGAATACTAGATTATTTATTTATGAAAAACCCGTTATTTTTAATTGTTGTGAATGATCTGAATGTGATCGGATATGTACAACATTCTTTTATTTAAATACTGTTGTAACATGTTAATGTAGAGTGGGAAGTGGTAATTTTGAATCAAATCATGTCTGTAGGGCTTCAGAACGATGTATGTTTGGTGGGGACGCCATCGGCCAATGGGAAAGCAGACAGTAGTGGAACAATTCAGAAGTCAAATGGAGACTGGGCCTTTGAGTGAAGAGCTCAAGGGAGGGATCCTGAACACTTGGATATTCATTCTGGAAGAAGACAGACCTGCCTGTGATAATGTGTGATATTTGGTCGCGTCGGTGATAGACTCTGGGCAAAGAACGGTTGCTTAAATATGTTAACTTTTGAAGGGACTTTATATATCGAGAGGTCTGAATGTGCTCCAGAGTTGGTCTCTAATTGTTTCCACTTGCATTACGGAACTGAGGTTAGGCATATGAGATATTATTTTTTGTATCTTGTGTGTTAATTTTTGAATCATTATGTTGAACTCTGAATTGTTTTGAACGGTTCAAATGGCTCTAAGCACTATGAGACTTAACATCTGAGGTCATCAGTCCCCTAGACTTAGAACTAATTAAACCTAACTAACCTAAGGACAGCACACACATCCATGCCCGAGGCAGGATTCAAACCTGCGACCGTAGCAGCAGCGCGGTTCCGGACTGAAGCGCCTAGAACCGCTCGGCCACAGCGGCCGGCTAACTGTTTTGAGCTAATGAATATTTCGTATATTGTGATCACGAAATAGACGTAGTTGTCGTGTATCTTTGATGACAATTAAGTTTGGGGATTTTGTTACCAGTTTCGTGTTACTCTCAACGTAACTTTGCTGTATTTTAGACGAGTATTTCTGTTTGTATTGTACTTGAATATCATAAGAACACTTGCCCGTTTATCTGAAATGTCTTTCCTTGAATAAACATTATTCAGCATAATTCTCTGTCTTCTACATCAATTATAGATGTTAGAATAGAACCCTTGCTATTAAATTATTCATTTAAGTTTTGTACTTCTGTGTATTTTATTAACTCGCATTTCTAGCCAATGCAGAGAGAGTTTCACTGCGGGATCAGTGATACAGGTTATTAATGCAGCTCGACCCTGTGACTAAATCGAGCTATTCTTTTTAAACAGAGCCCTGCCTGGCCCAGGTACCTAGATTACGAGTAACCATAGGTACAGACGCAACTAGTTTGCTTGTATGGGATGCTATTTGGAAGAGCAGCCACTCAAGCAGTAACCGTTAGGTGCCGTCGCAACTTCCCGCAAAAGTGACGTCATTCTGACGTCACATGCAATATCGACAGCGAGAATCGCTATGGACTTTGTGACATGGAAGAAAATGAACGCTATTGTTCCTCGTTTCACTCGCAGCAATTTGAGCTGTCCACCTAGGTTCCTGCCTAACCACACACTCGGAAACCGCCACACATTCGGAAATGAACAGCCAAATGTTTGTGAGAAGGAAGAATATGAAATGTATTTGTTGCTCATTTCATTCGCAGGAATTTAAGCTGTCCTCTTAGGTTCCTGCCTAACCACACACTCGGAAATAACCAAATATTTATTTTATCTTTCGCTCTCTAATCAGTCTGAAATGGACTTATTTTGAATATTTCAGAACATATTTGTGTTACATTAGTAAGAAAGTTCCAGAAATAACCAAATATTTATTTTATCTTTCGCTCTCTAATCAGTCTGAAATGGACTTACTTCGAATATTTCAGAACATATTTGTATTACATTAGTAAGAAAGTTCCAGATTATGTTAACAACTCTTAAGATGGAAAAAAATATGAACGTGTAACAGGATACGCAGCTACATCCTTCGATGCCGTTAACTACATCACCATCCCCAAAGCTAGCGCTTCGTCATGTGGGCTCCTGTCTCGGTTATTACAGCATCTCTTGAAGACTTATATCGTTGATCCGGTAGTAACTGAGATTTAGTGATAAACGGTGACGCGTTTGCGGTAAATTTCCATTGTTCTCTTGCTCTGAAACTGCACAATGCAAGTTATAAAAGAAAACATCTAAATTCGACAAAATGAATACGGTGCCTGCCGCATCGATTGTCGATATTGCGCGTGACGTCAGAATGTCGTGATGTTTGCGGAATATCTTGTGAGATGGGCACAGAGTACATATATCTCTGAGGTGACGTGAGCATTGAGACGTGCTGAATTGATTTCTCGCTGTCAAAATACAATGCAACCAGGGTCACGTGATCTCGGGACAGCGCAGGTTTGTCGGTAATGCTTCTTATAAATTTTGAATTTCATTGTATCGCTAGTACAGACAAATTTTCTTCGTAGGTGCTGTGGGTTTGTACAGACGTTTTGTAGACACCATAACAATTGCACACTGCCCGTCAAGTCAGTTCGTTTAGCCCAGCATCGAAGTGAGGCTATTTGTCACTATCCGTGTTCAAAAAGTTAGAGCGTAGTATCGGAATTGAGAAACTAACAAGAACAAACTTTATTAATTGCCAAAGCAAACTTCATAAAGTACGTTCTTGTTCAATTCTGTTTGGCAACTTGCTTTTAAGTGAAGGAACATGTCGAAACATCGACTTTATTTGCTAAAAATATATACCCAGAGAAACGGCGAACAATACAAGTAATGTATTCGCAGTTGCGAATATGAACAACCATCAGCTGTATAATGGAATGACGGCAAAGAAAATTTGTGTCTGACCAGGACTCGGACCCCCATTTCCTGCTTGTCAGGAGCGGTCGCCTTACCGTTAGGCTCACGATAAGCGGGAAATGCGGGTTCGAGTCCCGGTCAGACACAAATTTTCTTTGCCGTCATTCCATTATACAGCTGACGGTTGTTCATATTCGCAACTGCGAATACATTTACTGCGTTTCATAACGGGTCTTGTCACCGCAGTGCGGGCATGCATGCCCGCTGGAAATACACACCAACGTTAATAATCGTTTTGTTGCCAGTTCCCCATTGATTTTAAAAATTCCGATTGAATGTATCTATCCCTTCTACTTTCTTTGATTTTAAGTCTTTGAATGCTCTTGTGCTTTCTGCTTTAATACTGGAGCCCCTATCTCTTCTCTATCGAATCCTGTTTCTCCTTCTGTCCCGTCATCAGACAGACTTTTTATTTACTTTAAGTGCATTGCCTATGAAACAGCAAGCGGGAACCTTTCCACTTGCTATGGTTGCACTCCTGTTAATAATTAAGCTTTTTCTATTCAGACGTCCTTGGTCTCACAGACACCCTGAATGTACTATTTCCACCTATCCACTCTCTCATCGGCTTTTAACAATGGAATTCCCAACTCTTGCTTTTAATTTCTCCCAAGGTCGTTTTGACTTTCCTAAATGCTGAGTCAGTCCTTCTGACAATCGCTTCCTTTTCGATTTCTTCAGTTTAAGCCTTAGCTTACCTGCACTTTCTAATTATTTCATTCCTAAGTGACTGAAATTTCTGTATTCCCAAATTACCTTGAACATTTTGTACTTCCTTCTTTCGCTGATCAACTGTAGTACGCATTAACCTGTGATCTAGCAATGTTAAATCAATGAAATATATTACCTAGACAAATGTAGTCCCGAAATTTCATTACTACACATTAACTGTTTTTTGGGGTTGCGATATTTTTTCCGTTAGTGTGTATTAAAGTTCAGTTGAAGGTCCTTAAAAAGGCTATCGCAAGGTGTGCAATTATCTACTTTACACAATACTTGCTTTGCTGAACAAAACTTTTTATTTACTTTAGGTGAATTGCCTATGAAATAGCAAGCGGGATCCTCTCCACTTGCTATGGTTGCACTCCTGTTAATAATTAAGCTTTTTCTATTCATTTTCCACTTCTTGTCCAAGTGTCTATGAGCTACATGTGCAGTTTGTACAGTACTTGAGTCTACCAAAATTTAAATTAGGTTTTGCCTCCATTCGATATATTATTCAGGCTATTCCTTTTTCAGTGTGCTGATTTGATCAGCCGCATTAGCTGGAAACTGTTAATTAAAAGTTATTAACAACTGAAAGCTTTGCTACAATACGAGATAGGGAACTTCGACTGAGATAGTCAGTCAGTATGAACATGTTTGCATCACTCTGTAGAAATACTGGCATCCAGACTTTATAGTAACGTATTTTGGTTTTCCTCAAATTGATTATCTTACTAGATAATTAATTTTAAATATGAGAAGCATCTATATATTTTGCATTGCATATTTGGTCATTGTACTCGTTATCCTCCAGCGTTTAACAATATAACTCTTTGCTGTAATTTTTAATGAACCAAATAATACGCTATACCAATTCATTCAGACATTGATTAAGAATTTGCAAAAGTTTGGATCAGTAATTATAGCTGGCACCTGCACTCATAAATCTGTTATACCCAACGTGGATGTACAAAATAATTCCATGAACTTTACAAAATGTGTAGTAGTTTAGGAAAATGTAAGCAGAGTTTCTGTTTTATCATACAGCTCATCAATATTAGCAAAATCTAAACATCCTAGCAGTTTTTCAAATCACTATGTAGTTTCCGAAATACTGCAACGTTCATACACCAGTCTTTACACACCAACCCCCTCCCTAATCTTTAATCAGGGCTTGGACATGTTAGAGGTAGCATCTACGAGGAAGTTTAAGAATCCATGTCCAGTCATATTAAAGTCTGCGCCCGATCAGTAAATGATTAATATCTCCATGAAAATATGCCGCTTGCATTCCTATGCTTAACACCTTTGTATTACCATGTGCTGTATTGTAACTTCTTTGACCCACTCAGGGGATAACATCTACTCTTAATATGCATTTTGGCCAACTTCATGAGCATCTGTGCGTTAGTACCATGTACTTGGAAATGTGACGTATAATGGAAAACCAACTTTGAGAAGTCATTTGGGAAAATGCACTGTAGATGATCTGCCACTATCGTATTGTTTGATGGACTTCAGAAAGTGACTATCTGTAAGGCCTGGCACTGATCATCATACTGTGTATAGTGACAATAGATGAGATGTTGAGTTCAAAAGGAGGACATGTCTGTAACAGAAGTTTTGAGATATATTGAAAAGACTGTATAATCATTAAAGTATTATTCCAAAGCTTATAATTTCTCCCAGATGTTCATCAGAAAGAATACAATCTTATACCAAAATCTGTAATTATAGAATAAAGGCAAATAATAGAAAATAGTAATAGAAAATGGGCCAATGACCTTGGCACAGTGGTAACACTGGTTCCCATCAGATCACCGAAGTTAAGCGCTGTCGGGCTGGGCTAACACTTGGATGGGTGACAATCCGGACTGCCAAGTGCTGTTGGCAAGCGAGGTGCACTCAGCCCCAGTGAGGCAAACTGAGAAGCTACTTGATTGAGAAGTAGCCGCTCCGGTCTCGTAAGCTGACGTATGGCCTGGGGAATGGTATGGTGACAACATGCCCCTCCACACCCCCACCCACTGACGCCTGTGGGCTGAGGATGACACGGCGGCCGGTGGGTACCGTTGCGCCTTCATGGCCTGTTCGGGTGGAGTTTAGGTTTGTTAATAGAAAATGACCGACATATCCTCTTTTTGATTTAAACAACACTCAGTTTATCATGACTAACATGTAACTAAATAAATAGTAAGATGTTCATTTTAATCATTGCAACATGTTCGTCCACGTTCCTATTACTTGTATAAACATTCGTAACTAACAACACATACGAAAATAGACAATACAGTGGAAGTCAGTATCATTTTTAGTGCCTTGGCTTGTAATTTGGGAGAGTAAAAATGTGAAATCACAACATCTTCAGCCATCCAAATTTCCAGTTTTATTTTCTTTTTGCTACCAGTTTCACAGTTACACTGCGCCATCATCTGCCCCCTGACCTACATCTAGGAAGGCTCTCACCTCTTGTACAATCAAAATAGGGGCCAGCATACTGTCGCTGATATCCGACTTTTAATTTTCTTTCATTTGTTTTCTTTGTTTGCTTTGTTTCCTTTCTTTTGGCAGCTTTCCCAAAACCATTTAACAAAAATTTAACAAGTAATTTTGAAAATTTGAAAAAGAAATACAAATAAATAGTTAACAATGAAGAAGAGTAAAGAAGATAGGAAAAGAAGAAGTTAACAGTCGCGCCACCCTGGGGTACTGATGATGAGCGCCTTGAAATTGGTCGTCAAGCCACTGATCCTCAGGCTCCAGTATCTTTTGATTTAACCCTTAAACTTAGAAGATCTATGCTATACTATAGCTACTACTAAGCTAATCACTAGAGCTATTACTAAAATAATTACACTATTGACAGGTTTAAAGTTCCGTGTTCATGTGTGGCAACTGTGACGGTGTGCTGACACTGTTTACATCTATGTTCATGTATGGGTCTAATTTAGCTTTATCCATTGTGATAGCTATACTTACGTTAAGTCTAGTGTATTTTTGTCAGGTTTTTTATTCTGGCTTAGTTTTCATCCTCCACACTATGGTGTCTGTCTAGGTGCTGCATATAGGTTTGTCATCCGCATGGCCTCTCATGTCTGTATTCTTTCTGGCATTCGTCTGAAATTTTTTCTGTTAGTATTAGAGATGTTACTTCTCAGTCAAATAGCTTCTGAATTGGCCTGACAAAAACTGACTGCACCCTGCTGCTTGCCAACAACGCTTGGCAAACCCAGGCGGTCACATCCAAGTGCTAGCCAAGCCTGACGCCATTTGCTTCGATGATCTGATGGGAATTGGTGTTACCACTGTGGCAAGGCCGTTGGCTTAGACTGGCAACACTTACACTAAAATTAGCTCCTTATTGAACCCTGTACCTACCTCTACTGTTTTTACAATCCATTTGTACTATTCCTTTTATCTACAGCTGGTAATCTAAGACCATACCATCACCAACAGTTGTACCGTCCCCTTAGAAAAATTTCTGAATTACTGTGCTGATAAACCTCTCACATTATTTGATTTTCAAACAGCTGAGCAAAACTGAACGTACTCAAACATTCACTAAAGTGACACACAGTATTTTTAGCGCAACGCAATCTGACTTTCAAAAATCCCTACAAAAGAATGGCCCTTGCTAACATTAACCTATACCTTTCACAAATCATTTACCTCACCAAACATCTTCGTTACTCGAACTACTGCAATACAGCGAGCGTCACTACTGCCAGCTAAATAAAAGATTCAATCTACTGAAGGCACTAACTTCTGATAGGCATAGTTAGCAAATGAAAGATTTTAATAGAGAACAAACAATGTATTTACCTTAACAGTGTTGAAAAATCATAATATACACAGCAGTTCATGACATCCAGTCTTACAAATTTCAAAACTCCGCCATTTCTCTCCCCACATCCGCCACTGCTGGCTGCTCACCTCCAACTGCGCAACGCTACGCGCTGTTCATATCCAGGTGCCCAACACTACAATGGCAGACAACAATGCAAACTAGCCACAGACTGCACACAGCACAGCCAGTGATTTTCATACAGAGCGCTACGTAACGTTGCCAATAAGAAAACGCAAACAGCCTACTTACATAGCCCCCATGCTCCCCACAAAAATTTTACAAATTGTTTTGGGCAGTGGCCAATACAGATTTGAAAAAATTTTTCATAATTACAATAACAAAGAAATCAAATGCACACACTTATTGATACAATGTTGGTCAAAAGCTAAAATTTTCTCACAGTCCATAAAGACAGTCCTGATCATTCATCACAGTAAAATAGCAGTGTTTTTCTCAAAGTCTGAGCAGTAAAAGAACATGCACACAGAAGCAGTGGATTTCCATGCAGTCTTGAAGAAGTAGTGTTGTCCTTCCAACGGAAAGACAGTGCAGACTCTCGACATGCAGACAGGTAATGGGCCACAACAAAGCAAACCCACAGCAGAGTCATTCGAAGTTTTGAAGAATACTGGTAGGTAGGTCATCACAGAGCAGACCCACTGTAGTCCTGGTAGAGATTATGGTATTGGTGGGCCACCAGAAGTGCAGACCCACTGCAGTCCTTGTAGAAATAATGGTATTGGTGGGCCATCAAAGATGCAGATCCACTGTAGTCCATGTAGAGACGGCCAGCAGCCATCTGTTGCGACTGTGCAGGTGCACAATCACCATCGAAGAGTCTTGTACTATATAGCAAGTCCATAAACCACCACTTGTGCACTCACAAAGTTTTTTTTTTAATTGTCCTTAGAACCAGCAATGCTGTTATCCAGTCCCTTGCTGAATTATTAACACACGTGCAAACATTATCAGTCCCTACTTCTCACATATAGTCCATATACGATGACCAATGGAAACGTGTGCAGTGAAATGATAATTTGATGAACTGGTGTCAATTCCAATTTTAGAACATAAGAATACAATTGCAAAGGTACAAAATACATCATTAAAGAACATAACAATACAGAGAACATTTGTAGTACAAGCTTTACAAAAGAATCGAAATAACATATCCATCAGTGATACAGGAATTATGACATGAGTACATACATAAAAGATCAGAATAACTTTCGAAATATCAACTTCACACATGAGCATTAAAACAGAACAGAATAAATAATGTCTAAACATCTTTACAAAGAAAATAATATATTATCAGAAAAATTCTACAACATAACTCTTATTAGCTAAACACATTAAGACAGGAAAAACACAAATTCACATAGTGTAATAACACAAAAATACAGGACAGGGTTTGTTTTCAGTGTGACATTTGGTACTGCAGTCCACCCCAAAACTTCATTCCATATATCTTTCCTCTTATTTCAACATTTGTTTCCACCAAAAAAGTTCTATCCAAGCATGCTTTCTGTATTTATATGTTCACATATTTCTTACCTCATTATTTATTTTCCATTATCTTACCTCATCATTTATTTCCAAGAAATTCCTACCTAAACCTGTTGTCCCTACACCCTACTTTTTTTGTTCATATCCTCTTTCAAAATACTTGTTTGGCCAAACCATTTTCTTATAGATTCTCAATGCATTTCTTCCAATTCATCACAACTTGTTCTCTTATATAGCCTACCCCATCTTAAGGAACTTAACTCTACTGACCTCAGATGCTAAACTAGGTGACGAGGTAATGCAGCAGCACAAAACAATTAACACAAACAGCAATGACAAAAAATGCAAATTTGCAAAGCAAGCAGCATTATAGAAATTAGCAAAGCAATTTCAATATTACAACTAATATAAGGCAATGTGCAGCAAACAAGAAAAATAAATCAGTAGTAAAACTGGCTTAACAGAGTAATACAACGTGAAATTCAGTAGCACTATGCCTGGCAAACAGCAGCAGCAATTGCAATAACTTATATCTAAACATGACATAGCTCAAGCAGAAAGAATATTACAGTAATACCTATGTCACATCTTAACACTAGGGTGATGCATCACAAGAACTTATGCTAGCAGATAAGTTACCAAATAGTAAAAAAATTATTTATACAATTCCTGTGAAAGGAAATGTCTATTTATGTGCCCTCGTTTGGAAGTAGATCATAAATTTATAATTGACTGGATCTGTAGGCATAAAATAACTATATTGGTACATATATTAAATTTTATTTTAACCAATGCTGCAGTGCAGCTAGAAACTAGATATTAAACAAAATGAGTAAATAAATACATAAAGCAAGCCATACGACATTTCTCTCAACTAGCAAGACAATAGCCGTAAAATGTTTCTCATCGTTTTATTAGGCATTTTAGTAAATATCATAAATTAAGAGCTCCACAGTATAATCATATGTTTTCAAGTTTGAGCGTGTCGTATTTGCGATGCTTTCTACAAAGGAATGTCAATAGTGAGGATAATGGCCTCTTTTTTTTTCCTCCACCTGTGCCTCTGAAAGGCACGCACTAATGGCTTTTTTCCAGGCGACTGTCGCGTAGCTGGGTGCCCACGACTCATTACGTGAAGGTGGTCACTTAACTTTCTTACTGAAATATTTATGACACCAGTTTGCATTACAGTGACAGTCTCATATAAAAAATTTCACAGGTCGAGAATTTGCGTTGCAAATGTGTAGAAACAAAATCCTATGAATATAACAGTGTTCAAAAAGTTTTCGTTGGCATTGTGATACATTCACGCATTTACACACATTTCCTAACTCTTTAAGTACGATTCTTGGTTTCCAACATCCTCTTCCACAAATCAGAGTCCCTAAACATTACTCATTATTCATATACGTATTCGTCGACACTTCTTTATTTTTCATCATAATAAATACGTAGCATAATCAAATTCCTCATATACAGTAGCATCATCTTATTGATCATAAACATACCTCAACAGCATAATACACATTGTCGTCGTAAAAATAACATCATAACACCTCAGTCAAATCTCAAAAACGTCGTAGCTTCCTCCAAGAATTTCAAACCCTAAAAAATATTCTCTGCTCATTTCAATAGTGTCATCTAACTCAAACGCACTTTAAAAATCATGATCTCATACCAAATACATCATTCAAAGCTCTCGTAGTATCACAATGATTCCAAAAAAATATGAACAGTTCACACAGTACAGACAAAATACAGTTTCATAAGTGTGAAGTTATCCAACTGTGTAATTGTGTAAACATGTGTCACTGATGTAGTAAAAAAATGTTTGTTTCTCTGTTAAATAATCAGGTAGCTATGTAATTCTGTGTTGGAGGAATATGGTACCGATGTGTAAAGTTGTATAAGCAAATACCATATTAGCTAGGACTTCTTGTGCTTACCAAACACATGGTACACAAAGTAGGCGTGTACCCCCCTGAGGATTAATGTAATTATACCGTCAGGTGTTACAGATCACTGCATTGGAATGAAATGTATCATGGAAAACCTTTGTATCATTGTAATTCAAAAATTTAAAAAAATAAATGTTTTAAGTACAAAATTAATCACTCAAATACGTGTCCTTTAGCGCTAAATGTGCGTGTTGCCGTAAGATAATTCTGTGGAAGTGTCGTAGTTATCGTCCTCTGTAAGCAAAGTTCTGCTGAAATCAATGTACTTACCTTGTAATAAACAAAAGTGAAATACTTTGTGTATAGATATCATAGTTATTACGCTTATTGCCGTGATGAAGAAAGTACTGTGCTGTAATGTATTGTTGTGCTATGGAAAAGGCAGTCTCATTGTAGCTATACCACAAAAGTTACTACTAAAACATGTTTTACTTTCCAGAATAATACAGAAAAACTGTGCAGATATAAAACAGATACAGCGCAAAAGCAACAATGTAAATTGTGTCACACATTAGTAGCGTCATGATATAATCGTGTAGCTGTCAAAGAAACCAAATACCAAGTCATCTTTAATCTCACAAAAACTACTTCAAATAAGGACTGTCTTTTCAAGTAAACCAAAATGTTGCATTAAAATCTCATTAGCAGTACTGGTAAATGTTCTAAGTATGTGAGCCTTATAGTCGTTACGTAATCGTGCAACTAACAAGCAAGAATGTACAAATAACAACATTGTGTCGTCTGTTCACTAATTTCTATTGAAATAAGTTCTCTTGGTTCTTGACTGGATATTTAACTTCAAACATTGTTGCATGGTAACAGTTTCTTAAGTCTGACAAAGCATACTAGAAATGTGAAGTGAAAAATTTTATGGCAAAGGCAAAGTTAAAAAGCAGATTATCTCGCAATAAACGGTTTTACATGTGAAATATGATGCAATCCTTTACTCTTCCTAGCGCGCAGAGTTTCAACTTCAAAGCGATTATCATGTTGTATACGTTGGTAAGGAATGCTAAAATTTTTCTCAAGGTTAGCGTCTGTGTTAATTTTCGCTGAGCCAGCCGGCGCACGTGGCTGCCTGCGGTGCGAGTCATTGTCTGTCTCTTTGTTGGCGCGCGTCGTTATTGGGATTAGGAGACATAACTTCTACAAATCCACCTTGACGAGAAGGCCCTGCCCTGTTTGAAGCTCGCCAATTCTGATGGAATTCAGGTCTGTCGTTTTGTCGGTAGTTTACATATTTTCTTGTTTGTCGGTCATGTGGTAGAGAATTTCTCCCGGAATCGTAACTGCGTGGTGAACCGTTGCATCTGAAGTTATTCTGTCTCCCTTGATAACAATTATTTTCGTTCCCATATTGTCTGTTTCTATGGTTATCTCTGTCATATTCATTACCACGGAAATGCGATCTTTCTCTGTAACTATTACTCTGCCAGTGGTTGTCATATGGATGGTGTCTGTTTTGGTCACGATTTGTGTTTTAGGAATAGCCTTGTCGTGTCCATTTATTATTTCTGTTATCGTGGAATTGTGATGGATGTGACCTGTAATTGTTGTGTTCCTGTTTTCGCGTCCCACGATTGTCAGTGTCAATTTCTAATTCTTGTAAGAGTCCCTGAAAATCTTCAATGTCGTCTTTGCAACGTCCTGCCAAAATAATATGTCTTAAATGTTCAGGTAATTTGATTAAGCAAATGCGGATGAGTTCTGAGGGGATGTATGGGTTTGACAGGTACTGATTCTTGTGCAACGTGTCTTCAAAATATTTCTCAAGACTGGAAAATTCAGATTGTTCGAAATGTTTCATCATTATGACGCTATGTTTTACTCGGTCTTGTGTAGCTTGAGACCAATATGCGGAGAGAAAGGCATGATAAAATTCTCCTTCACTGTGACAATTGTGAATGACCGATCGCATTCTTACAGCTGGTTCATTTCCAAGTAGCCACACATACATTCTAACCTGTGCTCCAATGACCAGTTGGGAGGAAAACAATGAGAGAATTGATGGAGCCACGCTTGTGGATGAATGTCGTTGCCAGAATTCTTAAATGTTTTGAATTTACGTGTAGTAATGAATAGCTTATAGTCAAAGTCATCGTGCCGGCGAGTAGGATATCGGTCATTGTTACGTCGTGTCGGCGGTTCCATCTCAAAATTCGGTGCACCTTGCCAATTTCTTTCATAATTTCCAAAATGCCCTGTGTTATTATTTTGTGGCTTTTCCGTATTTCTAAGTCCCTCTTCCCGTGTTGGACTGCGAGTGTCCTCTGAAATATGTAATTTTTGTATTACTTGTGCCAACTGATCCTGTACTTCCCGGATTTCTCTTTTGTATTGCGTATTAATTTGATTCTGATTTTGTTTTAATTTCTTAAATTGTTCATACTCTTCTGTGTCAGTGATGGCTACAGGTCTTGTGTCATTCAGATCATCATCTACCTTTGCAGATAAGTTAGTGAACTGATCCGAAAGTTCGGCTACTTTATCCGATAGTGAAATTATTTCCTCTGTGTGTTTTTCTGAACCAAGTTTCAGAGTGTCCATTTGTGTTGAAATCGTATCTACTGTGTCCTTTAAGTTTTCCTGAGTTTTTGCAAGTTGCGTAACCGAATCAGTAGATGCAACTGAGTCAATTTTAGCTTGCAAGGTGTCATGATTTTCAGGAACAATAGTTTTCAGTTCTTTTATGGCTGCTTCGTGATTCTGTATGGCATTTTCATGCCGCGAAAAATAGGTTGAAAATGCTCACAAATTTGTGTTTTTACGTCATTACAGACTTTCTGACATTTCGCTTCGATTTTATGTAACTCAGTAGCTAAATCTTCACGTGTTTGTTCAAGCGTGGTGTCTAACTTTCGAAGATTTTCTTCCATTGTGTCTAACTTTTGAAGCTTTTGCTGTGTTTGTCTCTGATTTTGTTCCATAGTGTCTAACTTTTGAAGATTTTGTCCCATTTGTTTCTGATTTTGTTCAAACGTTGTGTCTAACTTTTGTAGCCTTTGTCCAATTTGTTGCATTAACTGTAATAACAATGCACTGGTGTCAGAAACATGATCCTCAGTGCTTTTCGGCAGTGAATTTGCACCGGAAATATTCACATTTTGACAAGCAGAAAATGTGTCTTGACTTATTTGAGAAAACGGTGAGGACGCAAAGCCTGAATCTACAGTATTTGCAAGATTGTGTCCTGTCATTTCGGAATCCTGAGGCGAGCTGTTGCCGACCGATCGATCGATAATGCTTCCTTGTTCACTAATTGTTTTACTGTCTACACCATTATTTGCAGCCCGCTCCATTTCCCTATGCACAATTACCAAATTACTACTTTGAACATTAGTTAATTCATTACTCGGTGGCGCTAACACACTGCTTTCGTCGTCACTGTCATTTCTCAGTTTACTTTGGAGCCTAGTATTATGTTTTTCACACGCCATTATTGTCACGATATTTCACACGATAACACAGAAAATCACAATTTGAAGAGCAAAAATAAGAGAACACATTAACATAGCACTGAAAATAATATCTCGTTAACTGCAAGCGCAGCTGCGAAATACTTGGTGCAAATCTACAAGCATGCCACAAGTGTTTTACTGTATAACAATGAAAAACTACAACTACAAAGGAAATTCTCTCTATGATTACGCGCTAGCAATAAACAATAGCTACACTAATTACACAAACTACAAGAAAAAATCAGAAGATTCCAGTGAGGTATCCTTGGCTAAGGGTCGACATATGTAACGTCCCCTTAGAACAATTATACATGACTGTCCTTAAACTGACACACAATATATTTAGCGCAACGCAATCTGACTTTCAAAAATCCCTACAAAAGAATGGCCCTTACTAACATTAACCTATACCTTTCACAAATCACTTACCTCACCAAACATCTTCGTTACTCGAACTACTGCAATACAGCGAGCGTCACTACTGCCAGCTAAATAAAAGATTCAAACTACTGAAGGCACCAACTTCTGACAGGCATAGTTAGCAAATGAAAGATTTTAATAGAGAACAAACAATGCATTTACCTTAATAGTGTTGAAAAATCATAATATACATAGCAGTTCATGACATCCAGTCTTACAAATTTCAAAACTCCGCCATTTCTCTCCCCACATCCACCACTGCTGGCGGCTCACCTCCAACTGCGCAACGCTACGCGCTGTTAACATCCAGCTGCCCAACACTACAATGGCAGACAACAATGCAAACTAGCCACAGACTGCACACAGCACAGCCAGTGATTTTCATACAGAGCGCTACGTAACGTTGCCAATAAGAAAACGCAAACAGCCTACTTTCACAGTACATCAAGCACAGGAAGGTTACAAGTGAGGACATCAAGACGTAACTAATTTCATTCATCTCTTATCATTATTTTATTTATCTTTGTGGCTCAGTGATGTGCCAGAATACAAATCGACAGGACACAGGTTCGATGCCCAATCAGTCCAAGGTTTTCAGTCTGTCGCTTGTGATTTTTCGTTAATGTGAAAACTGTCGAGTTACACCGTGGTTCAGAGTCCACATTGGACTCTGGCTGGGTAACTTAGATCGAAAGCGGGAGGAAGGCAGTGGCATATTGCAACCAACAGGATCATACTTACTGGTAAAATGTGGAGATGAGCGTCCCGTTCAAGAAGGGTATCCAAACAGATGTACACTACTATAGGTCTATAACGTTGATGTCAGTCTGTCGTAGAATTTTAGGACCGTTTCGAACTCTCGTGTTATGGCCCTTCTACAGACCTAACGTCTCTGTAAAAACAAATTCTACAAAGAAGGATCGTATGAACCCTGCTCGTTCTATTC
Source organism: Schistocerca piceifrons (assembly GCF_021461385.2). Taxonomy (NCBI): domain Eukaryota; kingdom Metazoa; phylum Arthropoda; class Insecta; order Orthoptera; family Acrididae; genus Schistocerca; species Schistocerca piceifrons. The sequence goes on from NC_060139.1 coordinate 1,033,090,333, forward strand.
ATCCACAAGGTCCAGAAGGCATCTGATGCCGACACACAGGTGGATGCCATGATCCTTAGCTTCTAGAAGGCGTTCGATACAGCAGCCCAACCAACAAAATAACAGTGCATGGAGTATCAAATCAGTTTTGTAACTGGAATGGAAAACTTGTAGCAAATAGAGCACAACATAGATGTCAGATTAAACACCTCTCAGCCACCTAGTTTCCAAACTTATTTGGCAAATAAAATAAGTATGGAAACTAGGCATCTGAAAGGTGTTTAATTTGACATCCTATATCGAACAGTCGACTCCTGCACCATCTCTGAAAACAAGGACATACAGAGAAAACAACATGTCTTTCTTATCGGAGACAGATCTTCAGGAAAGAAAATTGTAGTCAGAGTGTGTTATAGGACATTACTCTTTACAGGGCATGAAGGGCGAACACGAAATCCACAGACAAAATTTATAACGTTGATAAGGCATAATTTGCGACTATTTTGGAATGAAGGACCCGTGGTCTTCGATGACTTGTTACAGAGTAATGTAGCTAAGAATTATTTGTTTTGTTAGTGTTCGGACATGTCCGAAAGAATAGATACCATCTTCATATAGATAAGCCTTACCGCCCAATGATCTTCTTCCGTGCGGATGCATTCTCATTGCTCAAACTTTTACGGGAATCAGTAGATTGACTGCCGCGAGTAATGAGTATAGTGGGTACAGGCACTACAAATGTAGTGGACATTAAGTTGGAAGTGTGGGTCTCACGGGGAGCGTGCTAGAGATAAGCACCTGCAGTTGCATTTGTGTCCGCGAAGGCTCAGCCGGATAGAGCGCCTGCCATGTAAGCAGGAGATCCCTCGTTAGAGTCCCCGTTGTTATTTCTCAACGCCTGTAGGCAGCTAATTGTCTGGATTTCATTGTAATTTCATTCTTCGAGAGCTTCAAGATAAAGTTATGAAATGTTAAAATATTTGTTGTTGCATACTCAAGCGTTACTGTGAAAGTCTCGGAAAAAGAGTAAATAAAAAAGATATATAAAACATTGTATTATCATCGTAACTTTTTTGGTTTTTCGTCGTTCCCTAGTTGCTCAGAATTCATGTAGGTACGTTCCGTCTTTACGACTAAACTAAAGGCAGTTTGTCTTTTTGCGGTATGCCTTTCGCTTTTTTGTATCCTGTCTGCATAGGCGGCGCGTGGATCTGCTCCTGTGAACTGCTTCTGCAAAATAGGGCGAGAGTGAAGGACGCGAGTAGGAGCAGGAAAAGGTGAAGTACTTCGGTATTGCGTGTAAATTTAAAGCACCTTTACTATAGGAAGAATATGAATACATAAATTATTACTTAACTTTGGCTGAGATGAGCACGTAGGTGCGAAGCCGTACATGAATCAAAGCTATCAACTATAAGTTACAAAGGCAAAATCTGTAGTGGCTCGCCCACTATGAAACAGAAACAATGTTGCTTTAGTCGTCTACTCGGAATCAAATGGGTAGAATCTGGAGCGTCGCTCGTAGAGCTGCACAGCGCCGGCTAGAGGGCGCTGTCGTTGGTGTCTGTGTCGTAGTGCCAACCTAAGAACTTGTACCTACGCCGTGGCATCGCAGGTATCGATACCATACGCTTCTTTTGTTTATGAAGCATATTCAATGGCTTGTTGTCCATGTTTGTTTTTATATGCATAACACGTGCATTATGTAGTAGTTCCAAGTATGTTAGTGTGTTGTGTTTTTTTTTCAGGTTACAAGCAACTTCTGCAGCACAAGTTTAGGGAGTTTAAATTATCGTTACGATTTTCAATGTTGTTAGTTCATGTGCGCCACGCTGGAGATGCGTTACTCGATCTCTATAAACCAGATAACCGACCTTTGTCATTTTCTCGACTGTATTTATTACGAAATTTCACATGCACTTTGCACCGTGTGTTGGACGTGTTTGTGTTGCCAACTATCGCTGTGTGTTTAGTCTTTTGTTTGTGCTGTGTATTTGTGGTTTGATATTTGTTCATTTGTTCACCCTCTCTCTCTCTCTCTCTCTCACACACACACACACACACTCACACTGAGAATAGCACACTCACCCATAACAAAACTCCTCACCCCCACAGACACAACAAATCAGCAAATGTCAAACTACGCATACACAACATAAACAAAAGATGAAAGTTAAACCCACACCGACAGTCAGCAACACTACGCACTAGAAACACACACATGTTCAACACGCAGTGAAAAGTGCAACTGAAGTGTTATAACTAACAATATTGGAAATCGTAAGTAACACCAAACGATAACATAACCTCACGAAAATTGTGCTGCAAACAAGCCGATAAACAAGAGAGTGAGATGAGATAATGTAGCAGATTAACATACTTGTAATTACTACGCAATGCACGTATTATTCATATAAAAACAAATATGTATTACAAACCACTGAAGATGTTTCATAAATAAAAGAAGCGAAACGCATGTGGCAAAAACCAAATTGCCTTTGATTTAGTTGCAAAGACAGAACATACCTCCTTGAATTTTATTATTACTTGACAGACGATATTAATCCCATTTAACGCGTGTTCAACGATCGTGTCTCAATTCAGCACTCAAAATAATTTTTTATTAAGACGTGCCCCACATTTATTTGGCCCTCCTGAGGCACAGAGATCGTGGACCTTATATTACCACAATTGCCTTTTTTCCGTGAAAGAGCCTTCACAAGAACGAAGAAAAGCCTGCCATATGCAAACACTGAAATGTACAAAACGGAACACAAAGAAATGCAACAATCCTCAGATAGATACAAAAGTACTATGATGTGATTTATTACGGTCTGGGAACATATCAGCATAGGTTTATTCTTCTCTTCCCCTGAATTCAGTGAAACTAGACTGTACACGTGCTGCATATTGATCTACTCTCGAACAATGAACCTACCCATATTAATGTGTATCAATGTTAACGAGCGACCAGTACTGCCGGAAAAACAAACGTTAGACAGAACCAAGAAGCGCTGACAGCAAGTCTGAGGACAAAGAGTAATGCAGGCGTTATTGTCATCAGCAGCAATACCGTGAGTGCATGGAAGCAGTTTGTATCTGCAATGCACTGAACATATCTGCACAGCAATGCAAATGTTCGATATTAACTGCTGTGTGTTTTGTTCGGAAACAAAGATGATGGGTGTTAAGAAATCAGACGACAATGCAATTATCAATAATGAGCCAACAAACCCCAGGGGTCGTTTGTACCAAAATACTTAAAATAACTTCCCAAAACAGCCTCCGCAGTTATGTCTGTGGATTTCGGGTTCGCGATGAATAGCACAGCAAGGACGTCTGATACACTCCAAACTCGGCCGATACGTTTCGGTGCTAATTTGCGTAATACGGTATCGGCCACGGTATGCAAAACTTCATGCATGCACGATGTGCTGCACGCGTATGGTAGAAGGCGCGGCCAGTTTCGGCTTCACTCGGTTCTTCTCGGAACTACTCGTTACTGCGCGATATTTCATTTAGCAGTGCGATGCGACGCTCTTCCGGCATTTGGTGCCTCATGTCGTGGCCGGCACAGCTTTCTTCAGTTCTGCAGTATCGTAGAGTTTATCCTTCGCTATTTGTTTGTGGTATAAAGGAAGTTCATAGGTCCAGTGGTTGTTAGCACAAAGAAAAAATTTTGGAAATTTGTGGTAAGGACTATGGGACCAAACTACTGAGGTCATCGGTCCCTAGGCTTACACACTAATTAAACTGTTGTTGTTGTGGTTTTCAGTCCTGAGACTGTTTTGATGCAGCTCTCTATGCTACTCTCTCCTGTGCAACCTTCTTCATCTCCCAGTACCTACTGCAACCTACATCCTTCTGAATCTGTTTAGTGTATTCATCTCTTGCTCTCCCTCTACGATTTTTACCCTCCACGCTGCCCTCCAATACTAAATTGGTGCTCCCTTGATGCCTCAGAACATGTCCTACCAACCGATCCCTTCTTCTAGTCAAGTTGTGCCACAAACTTCTCTTCTCCCCAATCCTATTTAATACCTCCTCATTAGTTATATGATCTACCCATCTAATCTTCAGCATTCTTCTGTAGCAACTAATTAAACTAACTTAAACTAACTTACGCTAAGGACAACACACACGCCCATGCCCAAGTGAGGGCTCGAACCTCCGACGAGGGGAACCGCGCGAACCGTGATAAGACGCCTTAGACCGCACGGCTACCCCGCGCGGCTTAGCACAAAGAGTCAGACACGCAACCTGTAAGGGACGTTCATAGAGAAACGAGCCGGAGGCATAATTATAGAAACCAGTACCTGCATGTCAGAAGTATTGACCCTGGCTATTGAGACACTTGTCCAACTGTGACACAAGGCGGTGAATGGCTGTCTCATAAAATTCCGGGTCTGCGATGTTAACCAGTTCCGCAAGTACAGCTGGACGTTGTCGTCCACACGAGCGCAGGGAAGATTATGATGACGTTCTTCTTTGACCCATATGGGCCCCTTCTGATTCACTTCCTGCAGCACGGGACAACAGTGAATGCCCAGCGTTAGTCGCAAACCTTGACCTCCCTTCGCCAAGCGATAAATCAAAACGACCAGACCATCTCACCCGTGGGGTCATTCTACTCCACGACAATGCAAAGCCTCATACGGCCAACACAGTCGCCACCCTCCATACAGTCCGGACTCTCTCCCTGTGATTACGCCATTTTTTCTCCGATTAAAAATGTTCTGACGGGCAAACGATTCGCGTCGGACAACGATGTCCTACTGTACGCGTGGAAATGGTTAACATCGCAGCCCGGGGAACTTTATGAGACAGCCATTCACCGTCTTGTGTCACAATGGGATAAGTGTCTCAACAGCCAGGGTCAATACTTCTAAAATACAGCTACTGGTTTCTGTAATTATACCTTTGGCTCGTGTCTTTTAGAACGCCCCTTATATCAACCTACCCTTAAAAAATGATTTCGAATCACAGAAAGGAAAGGTGAGAATTCTCATTATCTATTATATAGTCGCATAATCGACGGGTGCTGAAAATTTGCTATGGAATGGTTTTACTACGCCAAGCAGAAATAACTGAAGGATTTAACTGATGATAAAAGAGCAAAAAATTACAACAATGAACGGACGATTTTTCCAAGATTCATTGTTCTGTACACCAAGAAGCATTTTGTGTTAAATTAGCAGATGTGGGGCACTTGAGGAAGTTGGTGGTACGAATGCTAAATCTCCTAAAGTCATATACGCACATTATTATAATCTATTTAAGAATATACAGCCCTCAGTTGCAGGTTAACTTTATCGTTTACCTAGGTTTCAACGTTAGTAATAACGTCTTCTTCAGAACCTGCAAAAAGTTAATATTATAATGTGCTAGTAAATTATATTAGTTATGGTCGTCCTACAGGATGCAACGTGTAGTACGTACATAAAATACAGTATTATTTAAATGTTTGCCTAAAACAAGCCATGTCCTAAGTCAACCTTATAAAACTTGATGCATAACTATAAGGTTTTGTCACTTCTATTACACAAGCTGTAGCACATTCACTTTAAGCCCATTGTATGGGCCTCGTCGTGTGACTAGAGACTGCGGACCGCGAGGGCTTCGCGGTCTGCCTCACAGAGGGCGGCGCGCATGCGCGAGACGTATAGAGTCAAACTCTTATTACGCACGCGTCAGATAACACTTTTGCTATGAATTAATTTTATACTTTACTATTGTAAGTTAATTACAGTATCCAGCATGACTACGTTTTACATTCTACTACAGAGCCTTATGAACTGACCAACAAATCTCGTATGAACATCTGTAGGAAAGGTTCGATAATTACAGAAACTCTAATGGTCACATGCATTATGAAATATTGTAAATCTAATACAGGATGGAAGCTTTTGAAGTATGCCCAATTTTTAGATACAGTTGATCGTTCAGTAAGTTGCCTCTATCTGTAATTAGGTGTGCATAAATTTGTAGTTCCTCAAGCGTGTCGAGTCTATAGCCCTTAACTTCATGATGTAGTAGCTCTATGTCACGTAAAGGTTTAGGTGTATGAGCCATTTGCCCCAGATGTTCCGCAGAGACTGACCCCCGTGTTCCTACGCCCTTTATTGGAAGATGTTCTTTAAACCTTACTGCTATAGCTCTGCCTGTTTGACCTATGTAATAACATGGGCGATCATCACACATAGTCTTATATACGCCTGATTTCGGTGACTTATTGCAATCTTTCTCAAGGGAATGAACCAACTTTTGCTTTAAACCAGGGGTCTCCAAACTTTTTAGTCCGCGGGCCACATTAACTCCTACACGAAGTAATAAGGGCCAAGATCTACCTAGTGGGATTAAAGCACCCTAGCACTCCAAGATCACCGTAATGTAACGCTAAACGAAAGATGAAATGACAAAAATCTGAGGTTGTGGGAATACCTAGCACTGAAACGAACTACGATTTTTATTTAATTACATAATTTTGATTGGTGGACGTACCTGACCGAAATTCTGGCGTATTTTATTCTGGCGAATTTCACCGACAAAAAAGTATGTCACTGCACATCCTTCACGAAAGCGTCCTGCAAAGTTAACGAAATATCAAAATCATTGTTATCGACACTATTACTGCAAGACGTAACAGAGGTAGAGTATGTCAACGCATTGTTATTTCAAGCGGCGCAACAAGAAGTTTAGTTATGTAGTCTTGTACCGAGTAGCAGAGCCAGAGCATATATTTGAGACTTCCGTTGCGTGATCGTGTCTATGTTGCGAGTGTCTCACGAGTTTTTTAGTGTTTTATGCGCTATGCTAGTAGGTGAGACGACGAAGTGTAGGGCAATTCAAAGTTAGAATTCGAAGAGACAAGGAAAATCTGAAAATCGAAATATATATCGCACGACTTGAGTATTTTTTCACTGTATTTTTTAGTGGAACTACAGTGTAATTGCATTTAATTTAGTAATTAAAGTACCTTAAAAATAAATTCATTGCATTTTCTTTAGGCAGACTACTCCCTAGATTTTTTCTTCTTTCTTCTTCGCGGATGGATCACTTAGGACCATGCGTAATCAACATTTGTTGGCCTTCCTTTTCGCCCAGTATTCCTTCATAAACAATGAATGGGCTAGCTTTCGTTGCGTAGACCATGTATGTCGGTTAGTTTTTCCCTCTTCTTCCTCAAAACCCCGTGTGTTTGTGATTTTTCTGATTTCATTTCTGTTATGTAGATTTGGAGACCCTGATTCTCTCAGGTCTTTTTCCGTCTGTCTGTACCAGTTCGGTCTCGTAGTTTTGTTCTTTAAAAATGTATGGATTTTGTGCGTTAACCTGTTTGAGTCCATTCTTTCTAAGTGCCCCATGAATTGGATTCTTCTCATGCGCATTGTGTCTGTTAGTTTGGAGATATTTTTATATATTTCTGCATTGGGTTTTGGATAATGTACCCCATCTTTAGTTCTTGGTCCTAGGATTTTCCTCATTATCTTACGTTCTTTCACTTCTAATTCCTCTTTTAGTGTTCTGTGTTGAAGGTTTAGTGTCTCAGATGCGTAGAGAGCTTCGGGTCTAATTACTGTTGTGTAGTGTCGTATTTTGCAGTTGCACGAGAGACTCTTTTTGTTGTAAATGTTTTTTGTTAACTGAAACGCCGTCTCCATTTTATGGACTCTTGATCTGACAGATTTATTTTCATTACGATTTTCTGCAATCCATTCAACTAAATATTTAAATTCTTTTACTCGAGAGATGTAGTTATTACCAATTTTGAGATCAGAAGGTGCATCTTTGACGTCAGTCATAAATTTTGTTTTTTCAAATGAAATTTGTAATCCTATTTTAGCTGCCTGTTCTTGTAATAATTCTAACTGTTTCTGTGCATCGGTAATGTCTTGTGCGATCAGTGCCATGTCATCAGCAAATGCTAAACAGTGTAATTCTATGCCCTTATGTCTTGGTCCCAGTCTGTGTGCTGGTGCACCTGCTTTTTTCCATTCTCTAACAACTTTTTCAAGAGCACAATTGAAGATCACTGGCGGCAGTACATCCCCTTGTCGTACTCCTGTGTCTATTTCAAATTCTGTGCTCAATTCTCCCATAAATTTTATTTTGGCTTTGTTCTCCGTGAGTGTTTCTTTTATGATGCTTGTTGTCTTTTGATCTAGTCCAAATTCTGCTAATACTTCAAAAAGGGATTCTCGGTCTATACTGTCATATGCTTTTTTAAAGTCGACAAACGTGATGACATAACTTTTGTTTGAAGTACTATGTAAATATTTCATTGAGTTTTTCAAGTTAAGGATTTGTTCTACGCAAGATCGACCTTTTCTGAACCCACCTTGGTATTCGCCTTGTTTTGAATCCAGCTGAGGTTCTGCGCGGTTTAGTAGGGCTTTAGACAGAATTTTGTATGTTATTGACGATAAAGAGATTCCACGATAGTTGTTGGCGTCTGTTTTACTTCCTTTTTTGTACAGAGGATGTATGATTGCAGTCTTCCAATCTGTGGGGATTTTTTCAGTTTTCCAGATTTCATGTATAATTTCTTTGAGTTTTGCAATAAGATTTTCTCCTGCATTTTTCCATAATTCTGCGATGATTTAGTCTTCTCCTGATGCTTTGTTATTTTTCAGTGACTGAATTATCTCTTTAATCTCTTGTAAACTTGGTGGCTTTGAGTCTGGGTTTCGTTGTGTACGATGGAACTCAAATTTTTCTGCAGTCTTTTCACAATTCAGTGATTTAGAAAAGTATTTTGCAAGAATTTCACAGTTTTCGGTGTTGGTATGAGCAATTTCCCCATGGTCATTTTTGAAGTGGAGTGATGGAGGAGAGTACTTTGTTAATTTTTGTTTCAATACTCTGTAGAAATTTCGGGAATTGTTTTTCTTGAAATCATTTTCTATGTCTTGCAATTTTTTGTCTTCATGTTGTTTACGGACTGTTCGTATTGCTTTTGTGACTGTTTTCCTGGTATCTTTGAGATCTTCCAGGGTCTTTTGATTTTTGTTGCACAACCAATTTTGCCACGCCTGTTGTCTGAGATTTATCAGTTGGTCACACTCATCTGTCCACCATGGGTGTTTACGTGTTCTTGTTTGCGGTGCTACAGTTTCAGCTGCATTTAAAAGTCCTGCTTGCAGTTGTTGCCAATTTTGTGGTTTTAAATTTTGCGTTTCTTTTGTAAATTGTTCATTGCCATTTATCTTTTGTACATCATATTTACGGTGTGGGGATTTCTTAGTGAATTTTCTTTTTTCTGGAATGACATCTAGGGAGAATTTTGTTGGGTAATGGTCGGAATCTAGGTCTAGTCCATTAAGGACTCTAAGTTTCATGATTTCTACTGTATTTACGCGGGAGATCATTACATGATCCAACTGATATTCACCTAGTAATGGATTAGGTGAGATCCAAGTTTTCGTTTTCGAGGCTCTTTTCTTGAAAAATGTTGATTTGAAAAATAGGTCATGGTTTTTGCAGATTTCAATGAGTCGCATGCCATTCCGGTTGGTCTGTGTATGCCCTGACCATTTACCTACCCAATATCGATATTTCTTTTCTTTACCGATTTGTGCATTGAAATCGCCCATAAGGATTTTGACATGGTTATTTGAGATTTTTTGGAGAATATTATCTAATTGGTTCCAGAATTATTCTACTTCTTCTATTTTGTTTTTGTTAGTGATGTTAGTTGGTGCATGTCCGTTGATTAGGGTGTATATCTTATTAGCTGATTTTATTGTCATCGTGGAGAGCCGACCCGAGTAAGATTTGAAAGTTGCGACTGAATCAAGTATTGATGTATCTACTATAAATCCAGTTCCAAATTGTCGACAATTTGCCATGGCTCGTTTTCCAGGTTTTCCTTTGTATATCCTGTATCCTTCCGAATCAAAAGGATTTTCATCTGTATATGGTGATTCTCGAAATGCAATAATATTGATTTTACGTTCTCTGGATTTGTCCAGGATGTTTTTTAGTTTTCCCATTTTTAAGAGAGAATTTACATTAAATGTCATTAGCCAAATTCTAGATTTTGGTTTGATTTTGTTATTACAGGGATTTGAGGTACTCCGATTTACCTCCATGCACACTTCTGTGGTCTCCCCAGAATCCGAATAGACCACTTGCGGTTTTTCGACCGTGGGATTTGACCCACTGGGGTAATTTGTCTTTGAAGGTGCTGTATCCATGTTCATTTAATTGGACTGGGTTTGTGACTGAAATTGAGATTTCAGTCTGGTTAAGCTCAGAGTTCTACTTCTGAGTTTTATAGATCAGCCGCCACTAACATGTGGAACAGACGCTGTAGGGTTACCGCCACTAACCTGTGGAACCGTCGTGCCCTTTGTCCAAATAGCCTTGGACGATAGCTTTTATAGTATACCAAAAAGCAAGGTTGCCTCTTCCGCCAGTTCCACCGTACCGATGATCTTCATCTCCGCCTTCACTGCCGTTGAGGTCTTCACCGTGTCCATGGCAAGGGGCCCTCACGAGGTACCATCACCCGGGCCAGTTGAACCAAGGTTTTTTTATGAGGTGTTACTCCTCCCCCTCCTCCTTTTTCAACCGGGCTTGGGACCGGCTATGGCGGAGTTTAATTTTATTAGTATTAAATAGCACAATTTTATTTTCAGGTTAAAATCTTTCGTGAAGTTCTGTACAAATATGGAAAAGAAATGAAAGGCTGACAGAGAATGTAGAATTTTTAAAGAGCAGTGGGGATGTCAATATTTTGTGGTGGAGTCAAGCAACAAACCAATGTGTATTATTTGGAATGAAGCAATATCAGTCTTCAAACAATACAATATAAAACGTCATTATGAGACTAAGCGCTCTCAGAATTACTCCAAGTTTACAGGATGTGAACGATTAGAAATGTATGAGTCGCTGAAACGCCAGCTAAAAACCCAGCAGTCGCTGTTTAAGAATGTAAATGCTGAACAACATGCAGCAACTTGTGCTAGTTTTCGTGTAGCTCATTTAGTAGCGAAACAGTGTAAGCCACTTACCTAAGGTGAATTAATTAAGAACTGCATTATTGCAACAGCAAAATAAATGTGCCCAGGAAAAGTTAATTTGTTTAAAAACATAAGTTTGTCGGCAAACGCTGTGGCTCGAAGAATAGATGACATTGCACAAAATATATGAGCACAACTGCGTGACAAAAATCAAGACTTAGGACTGGTTCTCTTTGGCCGTGGATGAGTCAACAGATGTATCAGATACTGCTCAAGTACGACTTTTTATTCGAGGGATTGACAGAAATGGAGTGTATAAGAGTTCCTTGACGTTCACAGTATTCACGGGACGACCACTGGCAAAGATATTTTTAAAGGAGTTGAATGGGCAGTTCAGAAAAACAATCTTCAGTGGAAGAAATTAAGATGTATTACAACTGATGGTGGCAAAAACATGTGTGGGAAAAATAAATGTGTTGTTGCTCTCCTTTCTAAGGCTGTAGAAAATGACGGTGGTTCAAAACCATTAGTAGTGCATTGTATTATTCACCAACAGTCTTTGTGTGGAGGACATTTAGATATGTCAGAAGTTTCAAAGCCAGTTATTTCAGTTGTTAATTATATCAGATCCCATGCACTCAGTCGTCGCCAGTTCCGCGAGTTTCTTGAAGATATTGAGGAAATCGACTTGCCATATTATACTGCAGTGCGCTGGCTTAGCTGTGGTAAAGTTCTGACCCGTTTTTTTGAACTCCGAACAGTTATTGCAATTATTTTGAACGAAAGGCATCGCCCTCTGGCTGAGTTACGGAACGGTGAGTGGTTATGGAAGCTAACATTTTATACAGACTTAACTAAACATACGAATGATCTTAATTTAAAATTGCAAGGTGAAAACCAGCTTCTGCCTGATCTATACACGCATGTTAAGTCCCTTCGACAAAAGATTGCTTTGTTTCAATCTCAGTTGAACAAAGTATGCTTCACGCATTTTAATACATGCCAAACATTCAGTCAGCAACGTGAGATTCCGTTTCCTGTAACTTTGCAATTGAAGCTTTGGGTGCTTTAAAAATTAATTTTGAATCACGTTTTTCAGATACCGATGCAAATTCAAACGATATCAAGATATTTCAAAATCACTTTGACGTCGATATAGAAGCGCGACCCGCAGAACTTCAGTTTGAAATTATTGATTTGCAATAATCATTCAAACGTTCAAAGTCAACATTACTGGAATTTTGTAAGTGTTTTCCATCCATACAGTTTCCAAATTTTCATAAATTTCCGTGTGGTTTTTTTTCCGCTTTTGGCACTACTTATCTGTGTGAAAAAACCTTCTCCAAAATGAAACATGCAAAAAGTATTTACAGATCAAAATTAAGTGATGAGCATTTGAAATCGCTGATGATTATCTCTACCAGTAGACTTGATCCACAACTGGAGGAAATTATGAAAGGAAAGTTACAGCTACCTAAAAGTCACTAATTGTCACTAAGATGTTAAAATTCTTTACGTGAATACTCCAACACTGTGAGTTTTCAAGACATAAATTAATTACAGCTATTTTTATACATCAGTTACAACTAAAATATCCAATATCATTATGTACACCAGGTATTGTATTTTCTTTAAATTGCCTTTAAATAATAACATTTTATACGACTTACTTGCTATGTGTATTTTACAATGTAATCAAAAGAAAGTGAAACCTCGTTTAAGAAGCATCTTCGATAATGATTGATTACTAAGGCTAGTCACCGAAGTGGGGTCCATTTGAAAGACTTGGACCACACTCTTGAAGAGAATAAAATGCAAAGAATTTTTTTACTTAAAATCTTTTCGCCAAACTAGTCTGTTAACCGTCCTTTTTTTTTCTCTATCGCACGGAGAATGGTCTGTCTGTTTATTGTGCATAGACACAAGTTTAACCATGACCTTCCGCTTTGTACAGATAGAGCTGCGACAATGTCGTGGTGTATTGGTCACGATAGGTCTCGAAACTCAATTGTTGGCGGGCCGGATACCGGGGATGTCCGGCCAGACGCGGGCCGGTTTGCCGGACCTTGCGGGTCTATCTTTGGATCATAGCCATTATTCTGTGCAATACTCTCGAGATTTTGAAATTATTTTTCGAGGTTGACATCTGACAACAGAATAGAATCGCCCGATGGATACTAGAATGGAAAAACGCCATTTTATGCGCTTGGGGGTGGGTTGAATCGGCCGGGATGATGTCTGAATATGTTGCCTTACGGAATGTGTTGAACTCTATTTTAGCATCTTTAATAGTCAACGTTAAATCAAGATAATTTAGTGATCTATCAGCTGATTCCAATTCTTGTGTGAATTTTATTTTTTCATGTAGACTGTTAAACGTTACGAAAATTTGCTTTATTCCTTCTGGAGAATTATTAACCAGTAGAAGAATGTCAGCCACGTATCTCGCATAAAAGATGATGTTGTTCACTAATTCTGGCTAATTTCGGAAAAAAAAACAATTCCAGAGAATTTATAAAAATTTCAGACGTGATACATGCAAGTGGACTCCCCATAGCTAGGCCACATGGCTGTGAATATAATTTTTTATTGAATGAAAAGTAATTGTATCTAAGAGTCGTTCTAAGAAGTAACATTAGCTCATCAATTTCTATGGTGGATAATTTTTTGTGGTACTTTAAGTTTTGTTCTATAATGTTCAACGTCTGATCCACTGGTACGTTTGTGTACAAGCTAATGATCAAATGACACCAATTTGGTGTTTTCAGAACATGTTGGCTAAGTCCATTGAATTTTTAATCGAAAAATTATTTTGAAACACGAAATATTCTTTAATTTTATAATGTAAGTGTCTCGCTAATTTATGATAAGCACTATTGGTGCCATCCACAATAGGGCGGATCGGATGGGAAATTTTGTGGAGCTTAAACTGACTCCTTAGCGTCGGGGCCTTGGGGTTCATGTTTATCAATGCCTTTTTTCTAAATTCTCGGATCAACTTCTTAGTATTGCTAAGACTCGCTCTAATATCCCTCTGTATGGCGGGCGTTCGGTCTACCTCTAGTGGTACGATGCCATTCTCTTCAAAGAACATTTCCGTTTTCTGAATATATTCTTTTTTGTAGAAACGATAATCGTGTTCCCCATATCGGCCTTAGTTATTAGGGCTTCATTGTTTCTTAGTTTTTCGTTAATGTTTTTAACATTGCGCATATCTTTCGTGAACGTATTACTACCTAGACACTCTTTTTGTATTATTTTACAAGCATCGTAAGCAAGCCTCGTTTGGATACTTTTATCTACTTTACCGCTATCAAGGCCAACCTTATGATCCACTACCAACTTCCGAAGATTTTGAAGGGTTAAACTAGGTTCTACATTATATATGAAGCCTTTACTTAACAATTTATTTTCGTCCTCTGTGAAAATAATATCTGTTTTATTTACAGCGTGTTGATGAAACACAGACTGGGCAGCCTCCCTTTTGCATGCATTTTAGTATACGCCGGAATTAACTCGACTAACTAATTTCTTTAACTTTTTGTCATGTCGTTGAGCAATTTCAATTTTACGATTATCTAACCATAAGTTGACATGCAACCAGAACCCATCTATCTGAAAATTGTATTTATCTCTAAATGTTTTAGACAAAAATAATTGAAGGTCATATGCTTCAGCGTTGAGGTTGTCTTTTTTCGTGTAAAGCTCCGCCGTTCTTTCAACTAATATTTGCTGTATCAATATCCGTTTAAGACTAGGCGACTTATTGCACATTTTACTGTTTATAAAACCTTTAACAAATTCCGGGATTACTTTGCAAAATTTACATTGTTTAATAAAAGTGATGGCCATACCTGTTTTGCAGATCTTATGCATAACATCTACATACTTATTAGCTGCTTTCTGGGCCTCAGCTGGCACGAATTTAATAATTTTTAACATTTTTATGCAGCGACAGCAACTGATATTGTTTATATAAGAACATACAGCCCTCAGTTGCAGTTTAACTGAGGGCTGTATATTCTTATATAAACAATATCAGTTGCTGTCACTGCATAAAAACGTTAAAAACTATTATAATCAGTTGCAACAGTTTTTAATGAAACTGAATAGAGAGTATGGAGACGTTATATGTTACTACAAATAACATTATTTAAGTCAAGGGGCGTACCTGAAACGATTTTATGATGCTGAGTTTCTGTAGGAGAAAGGAAAGCAGGAATGAGAAGTGGAACATCCACAATTGATTGCAGACCTCGTCTTTAGGTGGACTAATTTGACTTGACTGCACGCTCCTAAAGGGCGAGAGCTTGTTTCTGATTTGATGCGGATTCATTTAAAAAGAAAATCGCATTGTAGAAGGTACAATTTCTGACAATAAACTGCCAGTGGCGCCAGAGATAACGCGAGTTTTGTAGAATTCGTCGTGGCGCTGAAAGAATTTCAGCAATAGTAGTCTAAACATTTTGAGGAAACAGCAATTCTCCCATCCTGTTTTTGAACTGTTTTGAGACCATTTGCCGTTCCAGTTGAAAGCACCCCTTTGAATGTGCATACAGAACCAATCTATTTGTGCTGCAATTACCGTTTAAAAGACTTTTTTTGCGACAAAACTGTTCAAGACTTCTACATTTTTTTTGTTGGGAAGAGTTTCCAAGTATCCATAAGGAGGCTGCAAACGTGATAATGTGTCGACCAACGTATGAGCATAAAAGGCTTTTTCCAATTATGAAATCAATTGAGTCTCAAAAATTATGAAAGTAACTGAGTGACAAAAATCTGCAAAGTTGTCTCTATCAGTCTGTAAGCAGACAGTTTATACCAGATACCAATTTTATTGTGTTTACAGTGCGCCAAAAATAGTAACATAATATTGAATTTCTTTGTGATCTAATTTGCTATAAAGTATGAAATGAAACCACATGCAGACGTTCAGTGTCCTTTGTGGGACTGCATTTGCCATCCAAATGTGGTATGTTTGCAGTTTTCCCTCTTTCCACAGAGACAACGTGGCGTTACAGTGGGGAAAATGCACAGCCAGGCGACAAACTTTGCACGCGAGCAAGATCACTGCACGCCTGCAGAATTCTTGGCCACTGATGTGCAGATAACAGCGCAAAACAACATACATGACAAAGATTTGACGACACTGTTGGTGCCACGTCGTACACCCAAATCATGGCAGAGTATTTCCTGGAAATTTTGTCATCATAGCTGTTAAGGCATTTATGAAAGTATGCCACGCGTTTGCAGCAAACCAAAACATATCACAAATATCGTGCTGAAAAGACTTTATTTAAACTATCCTAGAATACAAACGTCAGAGAACCATCTCTCACCGACACCGTAAATGGTCATACTATTGAAATTGATTGTTCTGCGTAACTGACCGGTTAGATGTCGGATCCTGTTGCTCGGATGATGATGTCATGTACCTGTAACATATCACATTGTAGACAGTTAGTTCCTCATTGCTCTACACCTTAGAACTATGACGATTGATAAGCATTTAAGTTATATGATAACAAAACAACCAGCATAATTATATTACAGAATCTTTCCCTCGTGTGTGTTATTTACGACTACACATTACGTACCTGAACCAAGCACTCTAGTATCTCAAGTTTAGAGGAATTTAGGAGGCACATGATTCTGTAAATCTCACTCGCTGCTCGAGACGTCATCTCCAGATTATTGTAAATATGATGATTCAGACTTTGCACATCTCATTTAGTCCTTTACATTCAGCAGCGTAATTTAACCATCTGCTATCTGGTAGCTTATTATCACGAGGAATAAAGAAAAGAATTGACACACAGAAACCTAGTCTGACCGCTATTGGCTCATAAGGCTGTGTTTTGTAAGTGGCCAGTATCATGATACAGGGAAAACATTTATTCTAAATTTTGTGCCGCGCTTTAATCATTTTATGCTATATTTCATTCTACAGATATGTGTCACTGTTATCAACAGTTCAGACTCGGTATCTTTTTTCCTCGATACCCCACACTCTGCAGCTGTGTGAGATGATACGTTTATGCTGTCTGGCGAGAATCTGGTTACTACAGCAGTGTGCAAAAACTGATACAGCCAACTGTAGGTGTCACCTCTGAAATTCTTATATTGATGACTGCCAATTTCAGACTGATCTGGCTCTGAGCACTATGGGACTTAACATCAATGGTCATCAGTCCCCTAGAACTTAGAACTACTTAAACCTAACTAACCTAAGGTCATCACACAACACCCAGTCATCACGAGCCAGAGAAAATCCCTGACCCCGCCGGGAAAAACTGATCTGGGGTATCTTCTATAAATGTACAATGTATTGTAATCCTATCTATACAAGAATTCGAATTTTGTTTTACGTTTCTTTCTGAACGAGTTCTCTGCAGATAATGACATGTATAGTCGGTGACAGAATTAGCGAGACCTCTTTCCTCAACGTTGGCCTGAACTGGGCAACCTTGATGACTGTTAACACAGCATAACATGCAAGGAGAGTGCTACGAACATGTTGTCTATAGACGTGAAATCGAAAAAAAACCTCTCCGAACATTGTTTGACTCTTTTAGACAGTGTGGGTGACTATATTGCTACTGATTCATTTATCTCTGATGTTTTATCTTTTGTGTTGAATATACCAATGAAAACACGCACGGTACTAATGCAAATAAATTACAACTGATCACAATACTGTTACTTAAAACTGGTTTTTCCATATAAGAAAGCATCCCAAATTGTCACGAACTACCAGGACAAAACGCGCTTTCGGCTTCGAAATGGTCTGTCTCTACGTTCAGTCCACAGTCTATGAAGTAGCGTTACATGAGGGACTACCACGAGATTGTATAAATGTAGCAGTACGTATATACACCTAACGAAATCCAGCTAACAAACCATTCAGTGCTGCTGGTAGTGCCTCTTTAACATAAGAGGTAAAAATCTTGGCTCCGGCGAGATTAGAACCGATAACTAATGCACTCTTCCGCTTGAAAGGCGAACACTTTGCCGCTAAACTAACAGACAACTGCATCAATCTTCCTTCTCTTGCTGTCTCAACAACGGCCAAGAGAATTCTCAAGTTAAATGGCAAGGTAAGGTGCACTTTCTGCTATTGTAAATATTACGGCACTTGTTGTCAGATCTGATTCAGTGGACAACGCTAATTGTAATTTCATTTCGAGAATATTGGCAACGCAGAGCCTTTCCAGATAATCATTGTGCACATCAACGTATCTCCTGAGACAATTGTTCATCGGTTCTTGCTTAGCTTAAAAAGTTGAGGGTCACGTTAATAAGGTTAATGCAGAAGAACAAATAGATATGGAGAGTAAACACCTCACTCTTTACATCACCGTCGAATAACTTGAAAAAGTTAAGCTTTGGTGAGGCAACGGATCTAAATGAAATGAGTTTGATGAAATAAGTTAAACATTTCGTGTTTTTGAAACGAAACCTAAATTATGTCATCCGTAAGTATTTCCGTTCTGATACCCTTTCTACACAGCAAAGAAACAGCAAATACGTGTAGCTGAAGAGCTTTTCGAATCGTTTTAAACGCTTTGATTACTCGAGGTCCGCTGCCTGATCCTGCCATCATCCCCGTCCCGGTGCGGTCCCCAACTAGCATCCTAAAATTTCTTCACAAAACTCAGCAATGATATAATTTCAGAAAGAGAAGAAAAAAGTCCAAAAATTGCAGGAAATGAACATATCAGTTTCCATTGAGTCAGTATGATTATTCTTACTTTGTTGTTGTTGTTGTGGTCTTCATTCCTGAGACTGGTTTGATGCAACTCTCCATGCTACTCTATCCTGTGCAAGCTTCTTCATCTCCCAGTACCTACTGCAACCTACATCCTTCTGAATCTGCTTAGTGTATTCATCTCTTGGTCTCCCTCTACGACTTTTACCCTCCACGCTGCCCTCCAATACTAAATTGGTGATCCCTTGATGCCTCAGAACATGTCCTACCAACCGATCTCTTCTTCTAATCAAGTTGTGCCACAAATTTCTCTTCTCCCCAATTCTAGTCAATACCTCCTCATTAGTTACGTGATCTACCCATCTAATATTCAGCATTCTTCTGTAGCACCACATTTCGAAAACTTCTATTCTCTTCTTGTCCAAACTATTTATCGTCCATGTTTCACTTCCATACATGGCTACACTCTATACAAATACTTCCAGAAACGACTTCCTAACACTTAAATCTATACTCGATGTTAACAAATTTCTCTTCTTCAGAAACGCTTTCCTTGCCATTGCCATTCTACATTTTATATCCTCTCTACTTCGACCATCATCAGTTATTTTACTCCCCAAATAGCAAAACTACTTTACTACTTTAAGTGTCTCATTTCCTAATCTAATTCCCTCGTCGTCACCTGATTTAATTCGACTACATTCCATTATCCTCGTTTTGCTTTTGTTGATGTTCATCTTATATCCTCCATTCAAGACACTGTCCATTCCATTCAACTGCTCTTCCAGGTCCTTTGCTGTTTCTGACAGAATTACAATGTCATCTCCGAACCTTTTTATTTCTTCTCCATGGATTTTAATACCTACTCCGAATTTTTCTTTTGTTTCCCTTGCTGCTTGCTGAATATATAGATTGAATAACATCGGGGATAGGCTACAACCCTATCTCACTCCCTTCCCAACCACTGCTTCCCTTTCATGTCCCTCGACTCTTATAACCACCTAACTTTCTTACTTTAAGAAACGTAATTACATCACTGTAGTCCAGAGGGATGGTGGTTAATTTCGACTGTGTATTAGTTTTCCAAGACTGACTTTTGGGGTCTGTAGGGACTCGCCGATCTACATTTCTGGTGGAGAAATATTGCAAGACCTTCATGTTCTATGTGAGGACGTGGAGTTTCCTGACATATCTTACAAGTAGGAGCCACAATAGGTCGCTCTCTGACACAGTCGAAACTTCGCTTGATGAAAGTAGGAGGAAAATAAATGGACACTTATTTTGTGTTAGAGACGTAAGATCAGTAGTTTAGGAGAAAGTGGGAGTCAGAGTTTTAACGCTACTGCATGTTGTTAAAGTAAGCGCGTAGCTAACAGCACAAGTTGGAATTAAATCCAGTCTCAAGATATTATTTTTTTCCTTTTGGTGTCACTAAAGTATGTGAGATCAGTGACGTTAATGCTTTTGCGTCATCGTAAAATATAATGAAATTATTTACAAAATAAGTAAGCATTTTAAATATTGTTAAAATTAGATTTTATCGTCTCATATCTTATACATCCTTACGACTCGCCAGGTTAAGCGAGAGCGCTAATGCGCCGCTTCCTGGACTCGGGTAGGCACTAGGTGAATATCGGGCTGGTCCCCACATCCCGCCTCAGTTACTAGACTCGCAGACATTTGTAACACTTTCGCTCTATTTCATGATCAGTTTTTGCTTTGATTTTTACTTTTGTACTGAAAGAGAACCCGTGTATTCCCTAGGGTGATGTCTATCATAAAAATGTTCAAAGCATAAGAAGTGGAAGTACTACCAGCAGTGTGCGAAGCCACATATGGCGCAGTCACGTTCTTTAATGTAATTAAAATTTAGAAAAGCAACTTCGTTACCGTTGTAAATATCTCGCGATATGGCGATCATTTCGCGGAAAATCAAGCATATCAAAACATTTTCTTGAAAGCTGGAGCCTGCATTTTATTACGGATGCAGCTGTATATTTTATTAATTTCATAGCTTATACTTGTGATTTTCATTTATTGTGCTATGACAATAGGGGTACTTTTATAAAGAACGAATTTAAATTTTAACATGTCAGTAAAAGTATACATAGTAGAGTTAACAGAACAGCGTACACTCTGACGGCATTACTTTGACATTACATTGATAATCCGATTTGATCAACAACCAGCCTGTCTTCTAAGGAGGGATGGCTCTGCGTATCCGACGGTTCAATAATGTACAGAAACGGCTCAATTTTTAGGGATCCGTACCTCAATTGGTAAAAACGGAATCCTAACAGTATCACTTTGTTGTTGGTCAGTTCGTCCCGCCTCTGTCGGACTGTTAACACAAGATAACAAGTTGACATTATTGTGAGGTACTAAGGTCTGTGGCACCTAGGCGATGGAAATTATTTAAGCTTCTAAGCCTCCCTCCTCGATTCAAATTCTCACTGCTGCCTCAGTCTACTTTAAATTACCCTTACGTATGAACAGAATTACCGAGGCTCTCCATGTTGTGGAATAGCACCTCAGCATCGAACTTAAATTGGGGACCTCCCCTGAAACCCAGGAGCAGGTACTTATACAAATGAAATGACCCAGTTTCAGTGACTTTACTGGTCTCGTACAGATACGTCATTTCATCTGTATAAGTACCTGCTCCTGGTTTCAGGGGAGGTCCCCAATTTAAGTTCGATGCTGAGGTGCTACTGTAGAACAAGGAGAGCCTCGATAATTCTGTTCGTGTGTAAAGGGTAATTTAAGGTAGACTGGGGCGGCAGTGAGAATTTGGATTGCGTAGGGAGGCATGCCAGGGTAAGCTGTGTAGTGGTGCGAACTGCTGTGCCAAAGTGGCTTAGTGGCTAACGCACCTGCCTAGTAAACAAGAGACTGGGGTTTCATTCCTAGACATAGTACAAATTTTCACATAAAATTTTATCTTTACAAGACCAGTAAAGACCTGAAACTGTGGCATTTTATTTGCTTGATGTCGGACGACCCACCGTTGGAACACAATACAGCAGCGATTCTGCTTGGCATGGGATCGACAAGTCCTCAGTAGGTTTCCGGAGGTATATGGCACCAGATGTGTACGCACAAGTAACGATGTGCAGTAAATTATGGGCCTGTGGTGAGCTGGTGTACGCTGGCGCCCGCACACCAAGCGACTTAGAGGTTAAGAGAGTATCGATAGAGGTCAAAGACAAGACTCGCTGGAAACGCGCCGCCAACGCCCTCTCAGCTGCCAGTATATAGGATCGCCACCGCGAACCGGAGGGCCAGTTAGCTAGCCAGTTCGTTCGAGTTTAGCCACTTACTCACAGTTAGAGCGTAGCATGTCAGTTGGTTCGCGTCTGTTCAAATGGTTCAAATGGCTCTGAGCACTATGGGCATTAACATCTGAGGTCATCAGTCCCCTAGAACTTAGAACTACTTAAACCTAACCTAAGGACATCACACACATCCATGCCCGAGGCAGGATTCAAACATGCGACCGTAACGGTCGTATGGTTCCAGACTGAAGCGCCTAGAGCCACTCGGCCACCCTGGCCGGCGTTCGCGTCCGTACGCCATGGAGTTCCAGCGTTTCACCGTGACCGAGCTGCAGACTTAGCCTCTAGCACAGAAACAGGCAGCACATAGCAATCTTATAGTGAATATAGAATTGGGGCTACGTGAACTATGCAGAAGAGAGCTTGTACCACAGCACATGGAAACTTAAGTGGCTCTTTGTTTATAAATAAAGAACCCAGTTACTTATTGCGTGCAGTTTGTGTTACAGAACGAGGATACCGGCCACCAACCAACATCCTCTCTTGCTTCCGATGGTACAGCTCTACAGAGACAATGAGACGACATACAAGCGGTTAAAGAAAATACAACAGGTAGTTTGTGATCGTGATGCAGGCCCTCGAGAGCTTCTCTGCCTCTGTTATATATTTCAACTGCATCATGTGTTCGCTCAGCCACAGGCTCTCGACGGACAGCGATCGTAATGTTTCGGCTCACAAGTAAGTATATACCAAGGAAAACAACGGGGGCAGAACAGAACCCTGTGGCACGCTAACTGTGTAGATCACAGTGCACCGATCAGCTATTTAGCCGATTTAGAGCTTATTTTTGGCGTACACCTTGATTTCAGGGTGATGTTGTAAGCATTCAAAATAAGCGCGGTTCGAGTCTAATTTCATTTGATTCGCAATTAACTTTATGTTAGAGACTATGTCAAGTTTCTATCCTTCAAACTGATTGTACAGGAGAGGGACTCACCTGCACGCGAGGGTGCTGTGACAGCATGAAGACGACTGCCTCTGCAATGTCTTCCGGCTCCAGGAAAAGGCCCTCCCAAAAGTCGTCCGGCAGGCCGGTCAGCTGCTTAAAGATCTCCGTCCTCACCACTCCCGGACAGATCTGCTGTTGGATAAATATAGCAGCGTGAATAACTACAAGTAAAGGGAGCAATACATGGAAAACAAGTGGCATGAGCCAAGTTTTGGATGACAGATAACGTTAAGTAACGTGCTTCTGTGCTTCGTTTTGTTAAATTTACGACGATTTTGAAGACAGAAATTTATTTTCCAACTACAGTCTTGCTATAGCGTAATATTTTTACGAAACTGCAACGCAAAGTAGTCGTTGAGTAACTTAAGAAAGTACTGCTTACCAGTTTACACCAAGAAGGCCTTTTTGCTAACTTTTACCTTATCGTACTACGGTGGTTTCAAGGTGAGGACTTCTCCTGAGTTAGTGTTCAGTTATCTTTCAAAATGATCTGTGGAACATCGAATTGCAGGGCGCCCAGAAAGAACCTTTACGTGTGAAACTATTTCATTGTAAGTTTAATAGCATTTATTTCTCCAAAATGTCAGTATGTGCACCACCATTATTCCTGTTCTATGTCATCCTACTCCTTCTCGTTAGCAGCTGCTGTCTCTTTGAACACACTTACCCGCAACGCATAAATATTCCTGTTCCGCTTTTTACTGATAAAATGATTTGATGATCCCCCACAGAACGTTTGGTTGAGTCTTGAGGTCCAGCTTTCGAGGCGCCTAACGTAAGGACTTCGTAGGTCAGACCCGTGTCCTATCCATTGGCCAGAAAACAGTGCAGCGAGCCATTCCTGAACAGCAATTGCAACGTTGCGGATTCCCCTGGTGTCGGTGAATAACCTTGGTGTTGATGCCCAAATTCTATAGCCTTGAAGAAAGCCAGTCACGGAACATCTTCAAGTAAGTATCATAGATCACGGTATCGTCAAACAAGTACGGATCAAAGATTTCAGTCCTCCCTGCCCAAAGTAATACATGCGCTCCGCATGTCTTACTTTGGGCGGGGTGGGTTTTTCTTTGAAGATGTTTCTATCCCGCATACTCCAGTAAATAAAACGTTCATCAGAGAAAAGACTACACGTCCGAGCGGGAATGTTCGGGACAGCCTCCAACCAGATCCTGTACGACAAGTTCCGACATAGTTGTGAATCGAACAGTGATCCAAAAAGTGTAGAATAAATCTTTACTTCCAACTGTGATAACAACATGTTAGGTCCTAAGACTACCGGTTTCGATCGGTAATGACCATCTTCAGATGTGCAGCCACTGGTCGCCAAGAATATACAGCGTCTGCATTAGCTCTGGAACCTTATTAACGCCGCCACCGACGTTTACACGCCATTTCTTATCGCGCTATGTTCTGCTCCACAGCTCGGAAATGCTACGCTGCGGTTTCGTCTCTTGGACTGGTGTACCTGCTGCTCGATGTCGACTTGGCCACACACTGGATTTAGAATCTTGCTGCCACACTGGAACTTGGACTTCTTCACTAGGTTTATTAGTCAAAGGACTTGTGATTTCCGCCGGAATTGCACATTCCACTTGAACCTCCTGGACATTGGTATAACCACCATCGACTTATACTATTTTCATAAAGTGTTCGCCTGCCACTTGGTGCTGCTTGGTGACAGAATTATTTGTATCAGTTTTGTGTTAGTAAACTGTAGAACATTTGTTGTTTTATTCCTGGTTATAACACAATAAAAATCGCGACGAGCCAGCAACCATCTATACTGGAAGCTCTTCTCACGCAACTTATTCAGCAGCTGGTCGAGAACCAGAACCAGAAGCCTCCAATCACTTCCTAAAGGTTTCCTGCAGACGCAAGTAACACAGCAGGTGCCAGCTTTTCCTTCGTTTGATGAGGCATTGGAGGATTGGGAAGCCTATGAATCAAGATTACTGGAGCATTTCCACACATGCTAGATAACTGATACCAGCCTCATGAAATCTTTGTTTTTTGTCTTCGTCAAAACCTGAGATTTATGGGCTACTTATCTAAGCCTTCGGAGTTCACTTTTCAAATAATCGCTCGTTGCTCACTAAGTCTTACCAGCGGCATATCCTTGTTATTTCATCCCGTGTAGTCTTTTACCAATGCAAGAAACAGCCAAACCAGACTCATGGAGAATGAGCAGCGGAGTTGCAAGACTTAGGGCGAAAATGTCCTCTTGTTACGCCTAAAAATAAGGAGCCGTATGGAGAAGAAATGATCAGGGACATGATGATCCGGATACTCCAGACAGGGATTTTCAGGATGAGGCAGTCCAACTCAAGACTCATCATTAGACAAAGATTCGTAGATAGCACAAAGCTTCGAAGTGACCTGAGCGGCAGGCAAGAAACTTCAGTCGTTTATCGACGCAGCAGCCGTTAATGTAAATACATCGGAGCCAGCAGCCAGTAGCGATTTGGACGCAGCAACAGTACAGGCGGGGCGCCGTACCATTAACCAATAACGTCCCGCTCGAGCCGGTCGAAACCGATCTTGGGTACCGAAAATTTCGCCTTCATGTCCGGATTGTTTTCAAACACATAAAAGCGAGTACTTCCGACGGTCAAATAGCTTCTGTGTGTCACAAGTCCCGACAGGCAAGACAACCTCCTGCAAACAGAAGGATGTTAATCTGGTAGCCACTATAGACCATCAACTGACCTCCTGCAAGCTTTTCACAGAAGTACAAATTGCAGAGAAACCCTGAGCATCCTGAATTACGCTACCTGTTTGATACTTGGAGCTACTTCGTTGCAAGAAACAAAGAGACGTCTAATGACGTACGATAATCATACCATTCCAGTACGTAGTCGCACTGCCAGAAACATATTGTAATTTCACTCGCCTTCTTAGTAGTTAACAGTGACTCCATTCGGATTACCTTTTCAGAAATTTGGATTTTCGATAGACGACTCTGTGAATTCAGTTTCCGAAGGCGTTCCGTACTCGGACCTAGAGGCATTTTGCCTGTATTATGAGGACATGTTCACCCCGGAACTCGGCATCGCAAAGGATTTTGAGGCACACATCGCAGTCAGACGCAATGCATGGCCTCGGTACTTCCAAGCCCGCCCCGTTCAAAAAAAAAAAAAAAATGCGTGTGAAATCTTATGGGACTTAACTGCCAAGATCATCAGTCCATAAGCTTACACACTACTTAACCTAAATTACCCTAAAGACAAACACACACACCCACGCCCGAGGGAGGACTCGAACCTCCGCCGGGACCAACCGCACAGTCCATGACTGCAGCACCCTAGACCGCTCGGCTAATCCCGCGCGGCCCTGTTCCATTATCTCTCAGGTACCAAGTACGAGTTGGATCGCCTAACTGCAATTGAAATTATAGAACGTTTTCCTTCTAGTCAACTGACAACACCATTAGTCATAGTGCGAAAGCCACCAGAGAAGGTCCGCCTGTGCGGAGGTTTTAAAGTAGCCGTCAATGCCGAGAAATTGAGACATGCCCTATTCCGAAGCAGGAAAAATCACTGTCCAGATTAAAAGGTGGAAACTTCTTCTCTAAAACAGACCTAGCGGATGCATACTACCATCTTTCCTTTGATGCAACAGTTTCTTGCATTTAACACGCCGCATGGGTTACATCGTTTGAAACGCCTACCATTTGGTATTACAAGTGCTACCGCCATTTTGCAACGGTATTGGGAACGATCAGTACTCAAAGTGGATGGTCACATTAACTATCTAGACGACATCATTGTAATGGAGAACCGCAGAGGAACGCGTTCTCAATCCGAGATCTTTATACAGCGTCTTAAGGGAGGCTGGCCTAAAATGCAGGAAAGACAAATGTTGTTTCTTCCAAACTGGGACTGGGTACCTCGGCCACATCATTTCCAGCTCTGGCATCCGTCCACTGGATAAACATGTCGAAGTCCTAACCAAATTCTCCAGATCAACAACGCTTAAGTAACTCTGGTGCTTCTGGGAAGATGTCGAAAGTACTTACTCGCAGCAGCAACATAATACGCCCCTTTGTCTCTGTTATGCAAAAGAGTGGTGCCTTTCCAGTGTACACCAACTTGAGAGCGCGCCTTCCACTGATTTAAATCCTTATATGGATATGGTGTCCGTTCTTTCGGACATGTCCGAAAGACCAGACACCATATCCATATAAATGCATAGTTCTGGCAATACCTGCCATGACCTTCTTCTTCTGTGCGGATGCACACATATTCCCCGAACTCTTACGGGACTTGGTAAGAATGTCTTCCACGAGTAATGTGCGTGTCGGGTAGGGACACTACGAATTTAGTGTGTGGACATATAAGGTGAGAATGTGCATTTCGCGGGAGGAGTGCGCGAGATAGTCCCTGCAGTCGCGCCATCCTCTGTGCCCTCGGCGGCTCAGGTGGATAGAGCGTCTGCCATGTAAGCAGGAGATCCCGGGTTCGAGTCTTGGTCGGGGCACACATTTTCACCTATCCCCGTTGATATATATCAACACCCATAAGCAGCTGAAGGTATTAATAAAATTCTAATTTTGATTGAAATCCTAGTTGTCGACGGTCCCGTGTCTCGCACGTTTTGATCCAACAAGGCAGATAGTTGTTGTAACAGACGCGTCTGGTTCAAGCTTTGGAGCGGTCCTGGCACACAAGGAGGGGCATGGCTCTGAGCGCCGTGTGGCCTATGCATCGAAAACGTTGACTGACACACAACGCAGGGGCTCCCAAGTAGAACAAGAAGCGCTCGTCACCGTCTTCACGTTATAGAAATTCCTTGGTTTTGTGTACGCCGCAAAGTTTCACCTTGTCTCGGATCGTAAACCTCTCACCTCGCTACTCAGTGCAGCACCAGACAGGACTGCTCACCGCCTGCAGCGCTGCGCTTTACTTTTGGCGTGCGACCAGTACGAGATTCACCTCCGCGACACGACTGAGCATGCCAACGCTGATGCCCTCTCGCGCTTTCCATGGGAACCCGATCTGGAGTTCGATAATGAAGAAATTCTGTTCGTGGAGATATGTTCCCTCTGTGTAAATAACTGAAGGCAATTTCTTTATTGCCATACGCGTTTCGCTTCTTTTATTTGTGAAGCATCTACAGTGGCCTGTGCTACATGTTTCTTTTTGTACATACAATAAGCGTATTATGTGGTAGATACAATGTGTTGCTGTGCTACATTTTTTTCGTGTTTTTCTATTGCCTTTCAGGTTAGAGTCAACTATGTTTTATTTTTTCGTGTTTTACTCTTGCTTTTTAGGTTAGAATCAGGTTTTGTAGTACAAAATTCCGTAATGTGAAATTAGCGTTGGGTGTTGCTTACGATGTACAGCGCTTTTAACTCATGCGTGAGGTCCTGGAGGTGTACTCATTAGTTTCCATGCTCCAGCTGGCCGATTTCTGGCGTTCTTTCACTCATAAATGTGAGTGCCTTCGATTACTTGCAAACACGGAACATACCTCCACGAATTTAAACCAACTAAGGAAAGACGGAAAACAGAAAAAAATGACGAAGAAATTCTGTGTTTTCACATAGACAAAGAAACATAAGCACTCACAGATTTATTTCCCATTACCAGCTCCCTGTAGCAGAGTCAACCGGCAACGACGAGGTACACTAAAAACTGTGGTATCGATAGCTACGATGCCACAACGTAGGTCTGCTCTGCTAGGTTGGCGCTAGGAGAGACACAGACGACAGCGCCCTCTAGCCGGTGCTGTCGAGGTCTACGAGCTCCGCGACTGTTTCAGCCCATTTCATCAGGTGCAGACAACCGGGACACTTCGCTTCAAATTCGCACCACCTTGCAAGTTATGTAATATGTTTGCATATGTTTATCCACTAGTAAAGGTGCTTTAAATGCATTGGCAATACCGACGTAATTTCCGTTTTCCTGTTCCTGCCCACGCGCCGCCTCCCAGGCGGGATACAAGAGAAACTACGCATACTTGATGGATGTCACGAAGGACAACCTGCCAGGACGTCCGTGGCACTCCGTCAGTTCTTTAATGCCTGCCATCAGCTGATGTTGATCGACAGACTAATTCAACTCGTTTCCGACGAGGGACACCCACGAGTATTCACTCTCATTCTCTTCGTCAGAACATCCTGCAACTACTGGACCAAGGTCACTGGGGAATATCCTGAACTTAACTTCTGGCTAGCAGGTTCACTTACTGCCCAGACTTAAACCAGCAGATTCAATGACTCACCCGAATATGTCCATCCTACCAAAGCCAGTAGGCATCCCCACGACATTCATGTTCTTCTTGGCCACCACGTGCCCGTCTTTGGGAATGGGTGCACATTAATGTTGCTGTTCCAGTGTTGAACGCCATGTTGTTCATAGTGGTTGACGTTTACTTCAAATTTCTGCACATGGTCCGATGTAATGCCACGTCAACCACCAACACCATCGCAGCTTTAGCAAAAAATTTTGCGATTGAAGGTCTGCAGGAAGTGCTCGTAACTGACAGTTCCTTAGCGAGGAGTTACGTGTTTCCTGTTGTAACAACAACGACTCTGTAATATTGTACATATAAGTAATTCTTCCCATCTGATTCTGTTCTGATTTAAATTTTTTTTTGTTTCATGCCATTGTGTTAAGCAACTGTAAACAAGTTTCAATGTGAATATTAATGTTTATGTCAAATGCCAAGTAATATTGTAATAGAATTGAAATGTATCATGTTGAGACTGTTGTAAGATTTTTAAAATTGTAACTGTGCGTCTGATCCATACGTAGGCAATGTGTTAGGATATCTAGAATGCAAAACCTCGGGTGAATACCCTGTCTATAAGGGAGCGGTAAAAGGTGGATGGCAGGCGAGCGCGGGAAAATGCGCACGGGCACTGCACGGCACAACGGGCTCAGTAATTGTTGGAGTTTGGCATTGGTTTGAGCAACATCTTCTGGAGCGAGGAGGCTCTCCTGGAAGACATAGCTTCATTGAGCCTCGGGTATGCTGTTCCAACGCCCACACAGCATGGCGAAATTCCATAGGCACTAAATGGAAAAGTATTGCGACGCTAAGAGGAATTAAAGTGCCGATACATCAAGAGCCATAGCTGTGGTTGTATGTGTGCTCTGTGCCTCGCCATCTCGCCGTCCGCCAACCGCCGCATCGACACTAGCAGGTTGAAACTTTTAGTACTGTATTCGTGTTGATCAGAGAGTGAACTGTGTTTGTCTGGTGCAATAATAACCTAAATTTTACCAGAACTTTCCTATCATTTAATTATCCTTACAACTAACATAGACAGGGTCCTTTCCAAATGTTGTGCAATCCGAGTGTCCCGAAATGAAAATTAAAATTTGTGTTAATAATAATTATTTGAGGAACTAGCTATGTTAGAATGGTGTTTAAAGAAATGTTTTGTTAATGAACCAGTAAATGAATAACGAAGGTCTAACGAAGTTGAAAGATAACTTTAGTATTGATATAGTAATGAAGTTAATTATTTCGAGACAGATTTAAAGGCATTTAAATGAGCAGTAAGTAAGATGAAAAGAGTAGTAAATTATATACTGGAAATCTTGAACGCATAATAAAGTCAGTAATCAATTTTTTAAATACAGCGATCATAACAGTTTCAGAGTCCCCCCTCATTCATTTGAATTCTGAAGTGTTCTAAATTGGTTTGACCAGCAAAAGTGAAAATATAAAAGTCAAAATTTGTCAATGTTTTATGTTTATCAAAATTGACATTTTGTGTGTGACACGAAAGTGCAATTTCTAGGGTAACCTATGCCCGATTTTAATCAGATTAATACACAGTATAAAGTTTTGTAGTACACATTGTAGTGTAGTGTTATGTATTCATCCATATCAGTACAGAACGTGAAACTATCAGTTCAATAGCTTTTCTGGTTCTAAAATTCGACTATATTATGCAGTCCAGAATGAGATTTTCACTCTGCAGCGGAGTGTGCGCTGATATGAAACTTCCTGGCAGATTAAAACTATGTGCCCGACCGAGACTCGAACTCGGGACCTTCGCCTTTCGCGGGCAAGTGCTCTACCAACTGAGCTACCGAAGCACAACTCACGCCCGGTACTCACAGCTGTACTTCCGGCAGTACCTCGTCTCCTACCTTCCGAACCTTACAGAAGCTCTCCTGCGAACCTTGCAGAACTAGCACTCCTTTTATATTATGCAGTGTTACAACTCGTTGTTTTGCATGAATATATACTAACTTGTATAGGGAAGAAACTCAGTTAATGCCTAATTAGGCTGGCGACCGTATTATTAGCTCATTGGTAGCATCTTCTGGGTTGCTTTTGATCCATCCTGACGTGTAATTGCATTTCGAACTTACTTGACGGATCATTGTTATTACAGAGTGGATGTAAGTCGGATTTGCCACCATTCAGGTACACGCGGTCGATAACTATACGAAAATCCTTTCTCATAAGGTGAATCCCGCTCACTTACCATAGCACAGGCTTTAACGAGTACTGTGTCAGGGATTACACTGTGCCCAGCATGGCTTTCAGCACGTCAGAACGTCACCCTTCCATCAGCAGGCTAAATGGAGAAACCGAGAGGATTGTCCGCACGTTCAAAACACAGACGAAGAAATACCTGCAGGATCACTCCACTGATGCCTCACTAACTTCTTTTATCAGCTGTTACAGATCCACACCTATCGGAGACGAAAGTCCAGCGGAACTTCTGTACGGACGGCAGCCCCTGGTCCTCCTTGAGCTCAACCGCTGCCCACTTCCAAGTTCCACGCCGGGGCTATAGTGTGGCCGAAAGCATATGGGCGGCAAGCAGCATGGATTCCAGGAACCATTGTCCAGCCGTGGGGCCGGAAAGTCTTCGGGGTGCAGCTTCCGGATTGGGAAGTTTTCCGACAAGCCAGTTGCTCCTCACCAGGCAAAGGGGCAAAGGGGCAAAGGGGCGGGCAAAGGGGCAAAGGGGCGCTCCATTACGTTGGGCCGAGAAACCCATCGTTGGCCGCATTTCTCCATGCGCGGCCACCTGTTAGCATCACAGGCCGCGTTCACGCGCGCGCGCTCCAATCCACAGCTATTCGCCACCCAGACCACACAGCGATTGGCCTCCCAGAATATACAGCGACCCCAGCCACCGGTTTCATTAACTATGGAGCCTTATTTGACGCTGCCACCGAGTCTACAAGCCACTTCTCATCGTGCTATGTTCCACTGCATAGCTCGGAAGTGCTACTCTTGCAGTGTACTGCTTCGTCTCGTGGACTGTTTACCTACTGCTCAATGGCGACTTGGCTGCGCTATGGACTTAGAATCTGTGTGCCATGCTGCACCCTGGACTTCACCGATTACTGCCTTGGTATGTCAACGGACTTGTGGTTTCCACCGGAATTCCACATTTCACTTGCACTTCCTGGAAATTTGTACAACGCCATCCATTTATATCATTTTAGTAAAGCGTTCTACATCTACATCTACATTTATACTCCGCAAGCCACACAACAGTGTGTGGCGGAGGGCACTTTACGTGCCACTGTCATTACCTCCCTTTCCTGTTCCAGTCGCGTATGGTTCGCGGGAAGAACGACTGTCTGAAAGCCTCCGTGCGCGCTCTAATCTCTCTAATTTTACATTCGTGATCTCCTCGGGAGGAATAAGTAGGGGGAAGCAATATATTCGATACCTCATCCAGAAACGCACCCTCTCGAAACCTGGCGAGCAAGCTACACCGCGATGCAGAGCGCCTCTCTTGCAGGGTCTGCTACTTGAGTTTGTTAAACATCTCCGTAACACTATCACGGTTACCAAATAACCCTGTGACGAAACGTGCCGCTCTTCTTTGGATCTTCTCTATCTCCTCCGTCAACCCGATCTGGTACGGATCCCACACTGATGAGCAATTCTCAAGTATAGGTCGAACGAGTGTTTTGTAAGCCACCTCCTTTGTTGATGGACTACATTTTCTCTCTCCCAATGAATCTCAACCTGGTACCCGGCTTACCAACAATTAATTTTGTATGATCATTCCACTTCAAATCGTTCCGCACGAATACTCCCAGATATTTTACAGAAGTAACTGCTACCAGTGTTTGTTCCGCTATCATATAATCATACAATAAAGGATCCTCCTTTCTATGTATTCGCAATACATTACATTTGTCTATGTTAAGGGTCAGTTGCCACTCCCTGCACCAAGTGCCTATCCGCTGCAGATCTTCCTGCATTTCGCTACAATTTTCTAATGCTGCAACTTCTCTGTATACTACAGCATCATCCGCGAAAAGCCGCATGGAACTTCCGACACTATCTACTAGGTCATTTATATATATTGTGAAAAGCAATGGTCCCACAACACTCCCCTGTAGCACGCCAGAGGTTACTTTAACGTCTGTAGACGTCTCTCCATTGATAACAACATGCTGTGTTCTGTTTGCTAAAAACTCTTCAATCCAGCCACACAGCTGGTCTGATATTCCGTAGGCTCTTACGTTGTTTATCAGGCGACAGTGCGGAACTGTATCGAACGCCTTCCGGAAGTCAAGAAAAATAGCATCTACCTGGGAGCCCGTATCTAATATTTTCTGGGTCTCATGAACGAATAAAGCGAGTTGGGTCTCACACGATCGCTGTTTCCGGAATCCATGTTGATTCCTACATAGTAGATTCTGGGTTTCCAAAAACGACATGATACTCGAGCAAAAAACATGTTCTAAAATTCTACAACAGATCGACGTCAGAGATATAGGTCTATAGTTTTGCGCATCTGCTCGACGACCCTTCTTGAAGACTGGGACTACCTGTGCTGTTTTCCAATCATTTGGAACCTTCCGTTCCTCTAGAGACTTGCGGTACACGGCTGTTAGAAGGGGGCAAGTTCTTTCGCGTACTCTGTGTAGAATCGAATTGGTATCCCGTCAGGTCCAGTGGACTTTCCTCTGTTGAGTGATTCCAGTTGCTTTTCTATTCCTTGGACACTTATTTCGATGTCAGCCATTTTTTCGTTTGTGCGAGGATTTAGAGAAGGAACTGCAGTGGGGTCTTGCTCTGTGAAACAGCTTTGGAAAAAGGTGTTTAGTATTTCAGCTTTACGCGTGTCATCCTCTGTTTCAATGCCTTCATCATCCCGGAGAGTCTGGATATGCTGTTTCAAGCCACTTACTGATTTAACGTAAGACCAGAACTTCCTAGGATTTTCTGTCAAGTCGGTACATAGAATTTTACTTTCGAATTCACTGAACGCTTCACGCACAGCCCTCCTTACGCTAACTTTGACATCGTTTAGCTTCTGTTTGTCTGAGAGGTTTTGGCTGCGTTTAAACTTGGAGTGAAGCTCTCTTTGCTTTCGCAGTAGTTTCCTAGCTTTGTTGTTGTACCACGGTGGGTTTTTCTCGTCCCTCACAGTTTTACTCGGCACGTACCTGTCTAAAACACATTTTACGATTGCCTTAAACTTTTTCCATAAACACTCAACATTGTCAGTGTCGGAACAGAAATTTTCGTTTTGATCTTATAGGTAGTCTGAAATCTGCCTTCTATTACTCTTGCTAAACAGATAAACCTTCGTCCCTTTTTTTATATTCCTATTAACTTCCATATTCAGGGATGCTGCAACGGCCTTATGATCACTGATTCCCTGTTCTGCACATACAGAGTCGAAAAGGTCGGGTCTGTTTGTTATCAGTAGGTCCAAGATGTTATCTCCACGAGTCGGCTCTCTGTTTAATTGCTCGAGGTAATTTTCGGATAGTGCACTCAGTATAATGTCACTCGATGCTCTGTCCCTACCACCCGTCCTAAACATCTGAGTGTCCCAGTATATATCTGGTAAATTGAAATCTCCACCTAAGACTATAACATGCTGAGAAAATTTATGTGAAATGTATTCCAAATTTTCTCTCAGTTGTTCT
This sequence comes from Schistocerca piceifrons, assembly GCF_021461385.2. Classification (NCBI taxonomy): domain Eukaryota; kingdom Metazoa; phylum Arthropoda; class Insecta; order Orthoptera; family Acrididae; genus Schistocerca; species Schistocerca piceifrons. The sequence continues at coordinate 1,033,125,147 of NC_060139.1, forward strand.
GCCACTAATGCTGCTGAGTCGGGAGGTCGGTAAATGGAGCCAATTATTAACCTAGCTCGGTTGTTAAGTGTAACCTCCACCCATAATAATTCACAGGAACTATCCACTTCTACTTCACTACAAGATAAATTACTACTAACAGCGACGAACACTCCACCACCGGCTGCATGCAATCTATCCTTTCTAAACACCGTCTGTACCTTTGTAAAAATTTCGGCAGAATTTATCTCTGGCTTCAGCCAGTTTTCCGTACCTATAACGATTTCAGCTTCGGTGCTTTCTATCAGCGCTTGAAGTTCTGGTACTTTACCAACGCAGCTTCGACAGTTTACAATTACAATACAGATTGCTGCTTGGTCCCCGCATGTCCTGACTTTGCCCTGCACCCGTTGAGGCTGTTGCCCTTTCTGTACTTGCCCAAGGCCATCTAACTTAAAAAATCGCCCAGCCCACGCCACACACCCCCTGCTACCCGTGTAGCCGCTTGTTGCGTGTAGTGGATGGTTCAAATGGCTCTGAACACTATGGGACTTAACATCTATGGTCATCAGTCCCCTAGAACTTAGAACTACTTAAACCTAACTAACCTAAGGACAGCACACAACACCCAGCCATCACGAGGCAGAGAAAATCCCTGACCCCGCCGGGAATCGAACCCGGGAACCCGGGCGTGGGAAGCGAGAACGCTACCGCACGACCACGAGATGCGGGCGCGTGTAGTGGACTCCTGACCTATCCAGCGGAACCCAAAACCCCACCACCCTATGGCGCAAGTCGAGAAAGCTGCAGCCCACACGGTCGCAGAACCGTCTCAGCCTCTGATTCAGACCCTCCACTCGGCTCTGTACCAAAGGTCCGCAGTCAGTCCTGTCGACGATGCTGCAGATGGTGAGCTCTGCTTTCATCTCGCTAGCGAGACTGGCATTCACCAAATCAGATAGCCGCCGGAAGCCAGAGAGGATTTCCTCGGATCCATAGCGACACACATCATTGGTGCCGACATGAGCGACCACCTGCAGATGGGTGCACCCTGTACCCTTCATGGCATCCGGAAGGACCCTTTCCACATCTGGAATGACTCCCCCCGCTATGCACACGGAGTGCACATTGGTTTTCTTCCCCTCTCTTGCTGCCATATCCCTAAGGGGCCCCATTACGCGCCTAACGTTGGAGCTCCCAACTACCAGTAAGCCCACCCTCTGCAACTGCCCAGATCTTGCAGACTGAGGGGCAACCTCTGGAACAGGGCAAGCAGCCATGTCAGGCCGAAGAACAGTATCAGCCTGAGACAGAGCCTGAAACCGGTTCGTCAGACAAACTGGAGAGGCCTTCCGTTCAGCCCTCCGGAACGTCTTTCGCCCCCTGCCACACCTTGAGACGACCTCCCACTCTACCACAGGTGAGGGATCAGCCTCAATGCGGGCAGTATCCCGGGCAACCACAGTCGTAGTCCGATCGGGGGATACGTGGGACGAACTGGCCGTCCCCGACAAACCCCCATCCGGACCCCCACAGTGATGCCCATTGGCAACAGCCTCAAGCTGTGTGACCGAAGCCAACACTGCCTGAAGCTGGGAGCGAAGGGATGCCAACTCAGCCTGCATCCGAACACAGGAGTTGCAGTCCCTATCCATGCTAAAAACTGTTGTGCAAAGAACGTCTGAACTAATCTACAGAGAGCGCAAACAAATCGACACAAAATTTAAACGGTCATTAAAATACAAGATTGCCTAGTAAATGCAGTAATGCTGCTACTTGCGCACTGCTGACACACTGCTCGGCGGCGGAAGGAGACTACGCGATTTTACACTATTCAGGTACTAAAACGCGATGCTACAACTCTCAAATACTATAATACGCCCGAAATTTATGAATTAGACAATTCAAGTACCAGAAACACGCAAATAAATTAAGAATTAAACTATGTAACAAATGAGTGAGCTAGGAGTATACGACTTGCTGCTGCAGCTGCTTATCCAACGGCGGCAGGGAGCACACGTTCACCTACCACTGGACGCTTGGTGACAGAATTACTTGTATCAGTGTGGTGTTAATAAACTATAGAACGATGATACATTTGTGGAGTTATTCCTGGTTATAATAATACTGTGTGAATGAACAACATCGTCGGAAAGACGCAAGCTGGTCCTCCACAATTAAATTTGTGCCAGGATTATACAGTTTCGAGTGTATTTCCACCCACGTACCCCGAAGACCTCTTATAAGTGCCAGTTTGTCATTTACTTTTCGTGCTCTTCGATCAGATTTGTCATCGAAACGTAACACACGTCAGTGGTAACGGAACCGTTTCAGCGGCAGTACGATAGGAAAGATGGCTCTTTCTGTTTCTGGACCCCACATCCTCTTTGTTGCTTTACCATATGATTTATACACACCAGGCAGTAATAACAGGACAGTATAGGCTTCAAGTGTAATTTTGTCTAATGCTTGCCAGCTATACCCATAAACTCTTCGACCCTCAATGTTAGCCGTTTCCATCACAATACTTATATTATCGTTCATCATAGATTGAAGAGATGACTTTATATCACTTACTCTGAGGATAGAGTAACTTATTGGACAAAGAGTCCGCTTTATAATGTTTACACTACATGTTCCTCCAGTCTGCAGAAAGGATTGTAAGTTCCACGTGATTTTATTTTTTGTCTTTAGACTGAAACAGCTGAACAGCTTGCACATTGTTATTTGAGGTATTACTTTCTTGAAATGTCTTCTGAATCAGGTGAAGGATGAATGTTGTCATCACTGTTGTGATTTTCTGCTTCAGAAATAGTATCCTCACCTGTCAGAAACATCTACTAATGCTTCCATCGGAAAGAATCGTTTTAAGGGGGGTAGGATGTCAAACGGGCCGACTTGGAGCAGGAGAGGCACCACAGGACATTTTAAGTTCCACTGCCTATACTTTTACAAATAAATTCATAAAACTTTAACAGCATGACCAGGAAGGATTCAGGATTCGTACTCATAGCAGTGGAAGCTCAAAAACGTAACAAAACACATTTTTTTTTACATGTGAGATTTCATTATTTTTCACTTACTACTGGCTGCATTTGTTGCTATAGGTACACTTTTCTTCCTAAGTAAGAGAGATTCTTCGATGACTTTTGCACAGCATAGAAACCTTAGTTACAGGTGTATGAAACTCTAGAAGTTATTTAATTTATGAAAAAATGAATGAATTGTTACATTTTAAACTTCATGTTTAGAAAAAATTCAAGTTTTATAGTTAATTATCTCAATTTTTTTCCACAGTTTTTAAATAGATTTCGAAAATTCTAGAGTTTCATACACCTGTAACTACTGTTTGTATGCAATGAAAAACTCATCGAAGAATCTCTCTTACTTAGGAATAAAATTGTACCTATAGGAACAAATGCAGCCAGTAATAAGTGAAAAATGATGAAATTTCACATGTAAAAAAAAGGTATTTTGCTACGTTTTTGAACTTCCATTGCGATGAGTGTGAGTCCTCAATCTTTCCTGGTCATGGTGACAAAGTTTTATAAATTTATTTGTAAAAGTATAGACAGTAGAAATTAAAATGTCCTGTGGTGACTCTCCTGCTCCAAGTCAGCCCATTTGACATCCTACCCCCCTTAACATGATAACCATACAGAAATTACTGCGATAAACACATGAACTGCGTCTTCACACAACGGTTGATAAAATATAACTGTTAGGAGAGTGTGCTATAATAATTTGAAGTCAATCAGGGACTTGTATTGTTAAGTAACCTTCCACATTTCAACACCAGGGAAGAAGATATTTTCTTGTCATGAAAACCTCTTGTACATATACATCAGGCATGTGGAAATAAAACTTGACTATGATACTTGTATATTCTGTGAATGTGAATGCTTAAGCCACGCGAACCATACTGACGCAAAGAACACAAGCGTAACAAGCAAGGGAGAGAAAAGTAATTTTTTAATTAAGGTATTTAGAATGTTTAGAAAACAAAGTCATCGAGTCTGGAATGATACGATTCAAATATTCAAATGGCTCTGAGCACTATGGGACTCAACTGCTGTGGTCATAAGTCCCCTAGAACTTAGAACTACTTAAACCTAACTAACCTAAGGACATCACACACATCCATGCCCGAGGCGGGATTCGAACCTGCGACCGTAGCGGTCGTGCAGTTCCAGACTGTAGCGCCTTTATCCCCTCGGCCACTCCGGCCGGAAATTCAAATATTAAAAAGCTATGGAAGAACAAATTTCTTTTCGTATCATATTGACCCGAAGATAACAGCAGGGTTACCGACCTGGAGGGGATTCCAAACACTCGGAACAGTACTCAAGAATGGATCGCATTAGCGATCTACACGTGGGCTCCTTATACAAATGAACCACGGTTTTCTAAAATTCTCCCAGTAAATCGAATTCGATCATTCGCCTTCCTTACTACAGTCCTTAACGTGCTCATTATGTTACATATCGCTCTGCAACGTTATTCCTAGATATCTAATGGCCAGGACTGCGTCAAGCGTCATTCTACTAGCGCTGCATTCGAACATTACAGGATTGCTTTGTCGTCATCTGCATTAACTTCCATTTCGCTACATTTATAGCAAACTGCCATTCATGACACCAACTGTAAATGTTGTCTAAGTCATCTTGTATCCTCCAACAGTCACTCAAATTCCACACCTTACCGTACACCACGGTCCTATCATACTTCCCTGTGTTACTCTCTGACGAACACTCTCCGTCGAGGCGACGTATGACAACGATCTTCATCACATTTTATCGTAGAAAATTCTTCGCAACCTGTCACGTCCTCCCCTATGAATTCAAACTTACTGTGAGGATGGAGTAAAGCTTTATTCCAAAAGAGAATTGCTGCGTTTTATTGTTCTGGTCTGCCACGCATATGAAGTGCGCGATATTCGCTTGAATGACGAGCACAGTCCTTTGTACTTAGGTACGCTCGTTGTCTTGTTTGCAGAGTGCCAACGTCGGAAGCTTATTTTTATCTTGCTGCAGCGTAGCTTTTAGAGTGCAATTCATCTGCATCAAGGAGGTGAATTATTGTTTTACAGCTGCTCGCTAGCCCGCTACATACGACAACTTGTCCTAAGCAGCATTTCCTCATAAACAATATAAGTCGCAGTTTAGACAACGCTAATACCACAGAAAAATTAGGCTTTTTATGTTCAAGAGGAAATCTTATTTCGTGAATAAATCCTTTAAATTCGGATATATCACCTCAAATCAATCCAGCCTCTCAAAAACATAGTAGTACCGCACAAATTATTCGTGTTTCAGTTGTGTTATAATACTATAAGTTCGCTAACTTTTATCAGAAACATTTAAATTATTGCTAATTATATATTACTGTGGCGTATGTGTTTAAAATGTTATGGAACCAACAAAATTTAAATGAAACGAATGGGTATAAATTTGTAGTAAAACATCTGAAAATAAAATCTCAAGTTGAAGTGAATCATGCAAAAATGGCTTGGCTCTGAGCGCTATGGAACTTAACATCTGAGGCCATCAGTCCCCTAGAACTTAGAACTACTTAAACCTAACTAACCTAAGGACATCAACACATCCATGCCCGAGGCAGGATTCGAACCTGCGACCGTAGCGGTCACGCGGTTCCAGACTGAAGCGCCTAGAACCGCTCGGCCACTCCGGCCGGCATGAATCATGCAGATACATTAAATTTGCTACATGACATTCTTCTATCGTTCAATCGTTCGCGCGAATTTCTGGTGGGCTATGGGTAGTGTATTTAATTAGTAATCATAATGACTTCGGTTCTCTGTTCGAAACCCATCATCTCTTAAGTTTTGAATAATTATTAACATTGGTGGCCGAAGACTTCCTGCATAAGAAGTCAACCCCTTTCATCCAACGGCCTTGTCAAAGAGGGTGGAGGAGCGGCCACATGTTCAAAGTACTCTATTGCCTTTAGGGAGGGAAAACTGCCTCTAAAGGCGAAAGAATCAGCAATGATCTGCGGCGTGAGGATGCAGAAGGTGTATAATGCGTATCCACAAGATATGTGACTGTTGTGTGCATAGTTCCGCTTAGTCAGAGTGTACACAACTTTCCCACTACAGCGCGCCCCGCTAAGCACAACAGTGCAGGCGCAGCGCTCGTCCGTCTCCGCACTACGAGATGGCGCTGTCTTAGAGACGGACCAAATTCTGCTTCCGCCGATCTGTGTATTAATATGTCACACAGCCAATGAGATTGCTGCTAACATAGAACCTTTTCTCCTCACGGATCACACTCACGCAGTGATACGTGAACGCTTGAGGTATTATAACGAGTGTACAGACCTCTGATTAGTCAGTCCGCATGAGTTTGCATTAGTCTATAGTCAAGTTTCAGTCTGCGCCTAATAAGATTATCATATTCCTGTACATAGCCATGAAGAGAAATGTATAGACACTTTGTCAAGTATCAGAGACATGTGAGAATAAGATTAACGTACCGAGACCAATGGAACTTCAGATTGTCATTTGTAAACAGCATCCAGAATCAAGTTAAGTAAGGTTTATGATTTGTATTATTTTAATAAATGTGCGTGAAAATTAATCAAGTTCTGTTTAAAGTTGGTCACCGTCAATCTGCTACTCTAAGCGTGCAAGTGGCATTTGTATTGTCTGACCTAACGGCAGAAGATAAACACGCCACGATAAGGCCACGAGACATATTACTGACACTCGCCTACTTCACTAGAGCAGCAAGCCAAATAATCTGATGGTGTGTGTACCGAAGGTCTTACAGTACGCACACCACAGTGACCTGTAACTGAAAAAGTGTCATGATGATCTCTACACTGGCTAAATATTCCGGACTAGCTCCCTTTCGGATCTCTGGGAGGGGACTGCCAAGGGTGAGGTGACCACGAGAAAAATATTGAGTAGCAAAAGAAAGGATATAACATTCTACGAGTTGGGGCGTGGAATGTCAGAGGTTTGAACGTGATAAGGAAGCTACAAAATCTGAAGAGAGAAATGCAAAGGCTCAGTTCTGATATAGTGGAGCTCAGTGAAGTGAAATGGAAAGAAGACAAGGATTCTGGTCAGATGAGCATAGATTAGTATCAACAGCAGCAGAGAATGTTATAATGGGAGTGGGGTTCGTTATGAATACGAAGGTGGACACAGAGAGTGCTACTGTGAACAGTTCAGTGATAGGGTTATCATAATCGACAGCTCTCTTAATTAAAGAGCACAACATTTATGATAAACTTAAAGGGTGGACAAGAGTTAATAAATAAATCTTAAACTTTAAAACTGAGCATTTAAATTTGAGAAAAAAATGTGTTGTCGAGCTACTTTAGCAACTCAGATCCAATACAGCTTTCTCTAAAACTAACAATGGCACAATCAGTAAGTTAATATATTTTTCTGTTTTCATTCATCAGTGTGATAATGAATTATATTATGGGCTAATTCACGTTTTTTTAAGGTTTCCATTCTGCAGATGGATGCTGTGAAAATAGTAAATTGTTCTCGCCTATGATCAACTTGCAGACAACTATTTAACAACCATCAGAGTACATATTTCATTTAACAGTATTTGATGTAAGTAATGCATTAGAGTCCAGAAAAGAAAATGTTGTCCATTATTACAGTATGAGAAGAAAAATTACACTTATAAGAGGAAAAATTGCCTTCAGTACTCTTCATTAAAACTGAGAGTGGTAGTAGTACTACCATCATTTTCTGAGCTGAAAGCTTCGATCATTTAGGCAGTGATTCTATGTACATACCATACTGCACAGTTAAATTATGAAGTACACTAAATATTTTTCTATTCCACATAAGGATTTTTGTTTAGAAACTTGTAGCTAATTTAGAGCAAAAATATTACATATTTATAAAACCTCTTCTCATTGTGTGAACTCATCTGTAAATTACAGCATTTAGCCATTTTCAGATACAAAATAAGTTAATGACCTGTATAGTGACTTATTCCAGATCATTCAAGGATGTTGTGAAAGTTAACCATAGATCATAATTGAGAAATAAATTCATTTCATAAATGACTGTTTCTGTATCACAGTAAACTCCTTCTAGTAAGGATATACAGAATTAATAGAAAATATGTTACCGCCTTACTGAATAAGGAGCTAAAAAGAGTAGGAAAATAATCATTCAGATCACAAAGTTTCTAAAATATTCAAAAGTAAAATTAAAAAGCAGTAAAATAGAATAACAAAGCTTGCAAAGAAATTGTACAATGGAAAATAAGGGAAGGTAAGATAAATAGGTAAGAGTTGTCAGGTGTGTCAAAACCAAAGTTTTACTGGTCCAAATTCTTTTCTGGCATATGTTGAACATAGAAGGGAAAAGAAGCATATAAAAATGTGTTACATAAAGATCAATGGGTAGTATTTTACAAAAAGATTATCTGCAGTCTCCAAAGAAGACCTAGAAATATATGAAATAATAGTGCATAATCGTAAATGAGTGTTCTAAATGATTCAGAAGTAGAATGCTTTCAGGAGTCATAAAAGAACTGTTGACATATATATGCCATTTATATTGAAAAAATGGCGCTGATAGCCTTGACGTTGAGCCCCAACACAAACACACACACACAAATATATATATATATATATATATATATATATATATATATATATATATATATATATATATATATATTGCAAAAGTTCGGTTTTACATGCGTGTAAATACATAAATGTATCTCATGACATTGGAAACAAGGTAAAGTAAATTTAATTTTTTACCTGTTTTGGGCACTTAGTACCTTTCGCCAGAAGGTTATTATATACTGTTCAGTTTAAGCATGGTTCCTTTTCTTTCATTTGCAATATTCATACCAGCTTTGTGAGAAAAATAAAGATTGCTCATAGAAATCAAATGTCTCTTAAACAATATGTCAAGCCGTATTGTCCAGTGTAAAGTACACACAAGAGAAAGTGCTTTTAAAATATCATACTGAGTATTACTATCCTTTTCTCATTATTATTAGTCTAAAAACCAGTATACAGAGTTAAACTGTCATTTGAACAACACAATAATACACAACCGATCAATTCGTGAGTTTTGGAATAAGTCTGTTATTTAATATTAGAAAACGATAATTCACTTACAATTTTACTACCAACCAGAGCAAATCAAAATGCCATTTCATTTCTAAAAGCAGAGGACTGCACGTAAAAATTTTAGTGTAATAGGGTGATTTCGTGCCACAAAAATCGACATAAAAAACGTTTGTGAACAAAATTAGGTATCAATAAATTCCATAAATTTCATTCAGTGGTATATTAGTGTACTGATGCTACTGTTGGAGATGTTCTATTTTCTGAAATGGAACGTATTTATAGACAATTCTAGTGGTACCACATTGATGGATGCACTATATTCTGAAATGGAATGGGTTTATAGGGCTTCCTGTCAGTTACCCCATTCCCAAAGCTTTTTGCTAGCCGAGAGCTGTATAATTATTTTAATGTTTCGAAGTACCAAGGAGAACTTTTAGCTTCTTTTTTCTCTATAAACATCATAATTCTGTTTTCACACCAGCTGTAGACATATTTACAAAACGATAAAAAGACCGTTCTTTGAGCACATAGAGAAAGGGAGCATTCCATTATATCTATTAAGAAATTGCAAATCATTAAATGGTGCTAAAGGGCGATAGCGGTTACCTGACGTCGACTTTTTTTCTACTCCTGTTAATTAACTGCTGTGACGGCGAATAGGGCAAAAGACATTAATTCATATACTTCTTTTAAGCTACAGTATTTATAATATGAATCAGTGAAGTGTACTTACTCCAACTCGTATATTGCTCTTCCTAGCAACCAAGTCCTTTCTTAGTCCTTCAAGCAGCGTCTTCACAGCTACCTTGCTGGCATAGTACATGGAGTACTCAGCGTCATGTATTGGCACGTGACCGGCGATACTAGCAAACAGAGAGGCATATACCTTTGTAACAGTCAAAACAAAAAATTCAGACGAATCACGTAACACAACAGGTGTAAAGCCAGGCAAAGTCCTATAGATAGGGATCCTGAATGGCAGGCCTTGCTCTCAAAGGGACAAAGCGTGACGCCTTCAGTCGGTACAGGTAGCAGAATCTTAACGAAAAACTTCTTACAAAGCCCAATAAATTTTTGTCGTATTTAGAGGCTGTCAGTGCCGCCAAAGCTAGTCTCAAGACACTCATGGGTGTCGAAGTAGCCGAAATTGAGGATAGCAAGAAATAAGCAGAAAAGCTGAACGTTTTCACATTTTCATTTACTGAAGACATTCCAAGAACACTAGCCCAGTTTAATTCTTACTCAACTGCGAATATGAGTGAAATGAATATTAGTGTCACTGGCAGTGAGGAGCAACTGATATCAGTAAAACTGAACATTTGACTTCAGGGAGTTTTGGAATGTCTATCAGATTCTACACGTAATATGCAGACGAATTAGCCCCTGTTAACTGTTGTATACTGTAGGTCCCTCAAATGAAAAACTGTGTAGAGTAATTCACAGAAAGCAAATGTCTGACCAGCCTACAGGAAAGGTAAGAGAAGTGGTCCACAAAACTACCGTCCAGAATTCTACACATCCATCTCTTGTAGAGTCTTACTATATTTCATTACATTTGAACACTGAGTCCTGTCTCGTTTTTCTCACATGATATCCTGAAAGCCAAGGGATAAAAGTAGTATTTCTTGACTTCCAGAAAGCATTTTACTCAGTACCACAGAAACACTAACTAACGAAAGTATGAATTTATGGAGTATCAAGTGAAGTATGTGATTGGATTGGTGATTTCTTGGTAGGAAATACTGCTTTCGCTGGAGGAGAGCTATTGACGTGTTGTGATGTTAAGGGCAGTCTGGCTCGCAGGGGAAGTGCCAATGGAGTTCAATCGATAGCTGGCCGAAATATTGCCAGCCAGTCGAGGCAAGCGGGCAGAGACAAGCGTTCGGGTAGCGCTGGTGGCTGAGTGACAGGATATGGGTTGCTATGGGATGCAGGAGCAGGCTAGCTCTCCTGCAAGTGGAGGCAGGTCTATGGTGGATACAGATGGTTGAAATGAGAGTGTCAATATTAGATTTCTACTAAAATTACGTTACGTACTATACAGACGTGCTACAGAAAAACTTAAACATACCATAAAAGTCACGTCATTGAGTCGAGGCCGCTGCAACTTAAAGCATAATTCTAGACCCAACATTTTAAAAGATATAATTATTTTAGGTACAATAGCTTAAAAAATTATAACATATGAGCCATTTGAGCAATGTATTCATATGATATGCCATATGAAAGCCGACATCAGAAATCTTCATAATGAACTACATTTATAATCAGTCATCTGTATGAATAATTATAGATGAGTTACTAAGCTGATATGCAATTTTTGCCATTACTACAAATTCTCAATAGATACATGTACTGTGAAGGCAGCATGAGTGTCCCAGATTGTTACATAATATTCTTATGGCTGAGCAACCACAATCTGTTTTTTCATAATTATTTTGATGTTTTGCAAGTTTTAACACATTATAAGGCCGGATGCGGCCATGCAACTGTGAACTTTATTAATAACTTTTTTTAATACTGAGTCGCTGTTGCAACGAGATGTAAAGTCGTCGTAATAATTTTCTCGCTATATATATATTAGGTAGAAGAGATCGATAAAATTCCATCGGAATTTCTCAAAGCATAGGTGAAGGTGGCAACTAAGCGACTATTCAAGTTGATATGTGGTATCTATGACCTTGGAGGCATTCCAGCCTCCGAAATAATATCATCAACACAATCCCGAAGATAGCAAGAGCAGATAAGTGCGAAAACCGTCACACAATCAGCTTAACGGCTCATGCATCGAAGCTGCTGAACGAATTATGTTCAGAAAAATGGAAAAGTAAACTGATGATCTAATAGATGACGATTAGTGTAGCTTTTGGACAGGTAAAGGCACCAGAGAGTCAGTTCTGACGTTGAAATTGTTCACGGAAGTAAAACTAAAGAAAAATATATCTACATACGAACTGTCGACTTTGAAAGTGGGTACGACAATGTAAAATGGTACAAGATGTTCTAAAATATGGGAAAAATTGGAATAAGGTCCTAAAACATGAGAAAAATAGGAATAAGCTATAATGAAAGCCGGATGGTATCCAACATCTACAAGAGCCAAAAGAGGGAAAATAAGATTGGAAGTTCAAGAATGAAGTGCTCAGATTAGTAAGGGAATAAGACAAGGAGGCAGTCTTTCGCCCCTACTATTGAGTCTATGCATCGAAGAACCAATGACGCATATAAAAGAAACGTTCTAGAGAGGGATTAAAAACTAGGGTTGGAGGATGTCAGTTATAACATTCGATTATGACATTGCTATCCCCAGTCAAAGTGTAGAAGAATTTCAGTATATATACGATGAAATGAATCTTCTAATGAGTGCAGAATATGGACTGAGAGTAATCTGAAGGAAGAGAAAAGTAGGCCTAATGAGGACTATCAGAAGTGAGGTCAGTAAGAACCTTACCATCAAAATTGGAGACCACGGTGTAGAGTCCGGAGGTAGGGAATTCTGCCACCCTGTGGCCACAAAAAACGCATAGAGAACGAAGAAAGGAGCATGGAGGACTCAGACAGGCACAGTCAAAGTAGACATCCCGACCATTTCTGCTAGTATCTAGTATCAAATATAGGCCTCAACATGAAGAAATGTCTGAGACTGCACGTCTGGAGCGCCGTCTTGTATGATAATGAATCATCGACTGTGGGAAAACGGGAAAAGAAGAGAATCGAAGCGTTTGAGTAGCTGGTACAGAAGAAGTATTTTGAAAGTTAGGTAGAATGATAAGGAATGAGCAAGGTCTCCGTAAAATCGACAAGAAGAACGAACGGGATGATAGTACAAATGTTAAAACACCAAGGACACATTAAACATAATTATATGACTGATGACTCAAAAAAAGAAGTAGAGTTATTTTTCGACAGTCGTGTAAACATCGGCGCTCTCTTACCTACAAATGTGCACAATGAAGCCGTCGTCGACACCTCTCTTGAACATGTCCTGCACGGCCTCCCTGGTACAGATGCTTAGCCCCAGCAAGTTCACATCTAGCATCAGTTTCCAGTCCGATGTTGGAGCAGCTGTTGGCAGTGTAATTACTGACATGGAAACCGTGTCAAAAAATTTTGAAAACAACAACATGCTAACTTATTTACAGTTGAGGGTCGCAGAAGCCTCGGTGAAAATTTTCAGGCCCAACGACGGTAACGTGGGATCAGGAGCTAAGCGGATGTTGGTAGCTCTGGTGATGGCGAGACCGAGGGAGTGGGGGAGAGCAGGAATAGTCTTCCGGGAGATGTTGCTGTGTGCGTGAAATCAATTAACACGCATTGCGAGTGATTATCCGATTCATCTCTTGCACAAGCACCTGCGACTTCTCCCTTTACCGGCACGAACGATTCGTGTTCAGTAATTTTGATGATGATGACTTATAAGGGATATGGTATATCCTTCATGCTGGTGTCACTCAACACAAGAAAAAGTCATATTTGAAAGAGACAAACATATAAAAGGACTTAACCGGCCCTTTTAGCTGTTAGTAAGACAGACAATGAGAAGGTGACCTGACCTTAAAAATACTGCTATTATTCTCTTACCGATCCAAGAAATGTTGGAAGGATCTGAACAAGATTCGTTGAATTATTAATTTGATTTACATATAAAAAAGTGAGAAGAAGCAAGCCTTTATTATTTGATTGGTTGACACGGATGTACAATAATACACTACTGGCCATTAAAATTGCTACACCAAGAAGAAATGCAGATGATAAACGGGTATTCATTGGACAAATATATTATACTAGAACTGACATGTGATTACATTTTCACGCAATTTGGGTGCATAGATCCTCTGACATCAGTACCCAGAACAACCACTTCTGGCCGTAATAACGGCCTTCATAAGCCTGGGCATTGAGTCAAACAGAGCTTGGATGGCGTGTACAGGTACAGCTGCCCATGCAGCTTCAACAAGATACCACAGTTCCTCAAGAGGAGTGTCTGGCGTATTGTGATGAGCCAGTTGCTCGGCCACAATTGACCAGACGTTTTCAGTTGGTGAGAGATTTGAGTAATCGATTTTGTGATCTTTGGCATGCACCACTGTCTGAACATAACTAAAACAGAATTTGTTACAATGCGCAACAAAAGAAAGACAAATTTTCTTCTAATTCGAGATATCGGACAACAGATGTTTAAATAATGTACCACATTGCCTGTTGCGATTACTGCTTCTTTCCCCTTTCATCTCGTTTTTTTTTATTTGCCCATATTTATCCTTGTGTATGCAGAACGTGATCTTGTTCCGTCCTTCCTTTTGTAGACTGCTATTCTTATGAATTATCTTGACTGCTTAAACAAAAAATACAATAGTTATATAGATGCTCTTCTTTTCCAGTTACTATTCATTGTAATCATTAGGTTTTTGTATTGACAGTTGTTCGTCCATAAGCTAGTTTAGCATACTATAAAGATCTTAATTTATAATTGTTGGTTGGGTTGTTTTGCGGGAAGAGACCAAACTGCGAGGTCATCGGTCTCATCGGTTTAGGGAAGGACGGGCAACGAAGTCGATCGTGCCCTTTCAAAGGAACCATCACGGCATTTGCCTGGAGCGATGTAGGGAAATCGCGGGAAACCTAAATCAGGATGGCCGGACGCGGGATTGATCTGTGGTCCTCCCGAATGTAAGTCCAGTGTGCTAACCACTGCGCCACCTCGCTTGGTTTTATAATCGTCCTCTTTAACCAAGGAAGCCAAAAACTTGCTTACAATAACTAATCACTGCATCTTACGCTCTCAAACAAAACTATAAGAAAATGTCCCCAACAACGTTATATTTGTGCCCACACCTACACCTGACGTTGAACTCATTTGATACGACACTACAACACTACACTCTCTTCGCACATCGATCCTGATGTATTCTTTTGTGTGGATATTAGTTATCTAACTCAAACTTCATCTCGCACTCTAGACCCTCATTTGGTGAAAACAAAAAAAAACCCTTTAACTAGAATGCAAATCTTTCCATCAGCTAAGGACAATTAAAATAATTTTAAAAATCCAGATATCCATAACTATGTTGTACACAGAGACTTCCTCACGTTGCCACAAGACTCCAATAAAATTGCATCATTCTCCTTTGCTCTTCACTCACATTTATGGTTCTTCACTGCATTCGTGAGATCACTCATTCTTTTTAGTCGTTATGTACTCATTTTATAACATCATGCCTGCATACCCTCTGTTCATCTTACATCTGCATTTATTAATTATCTTCTCACATATATCCACTGATAGCAATTTTAACAAGTCTCGTACTCTGATTTTCATTAAACGATACTCTTATTTATAGGACAGAAATACAGCTGCAACAGACAGTTTAATATCGACAATAATTCAAGATCTCCTACTCTTATCAAGTTTACGATATACAACGAACACATGATAGCTTTAACATAACCTCGTACTGGTAACGTTATATATTTGAAACTAAATAAAACCCCTGCTTTACGAGACAAATCGAAAATTCACATCCTGAAATTTGCTGCTGCTTCCAGTCAAAAATGAAATTTACGTGGTCCCATCGTCATTTTAGTATTATTTATTCGAGGAAAGCCTTTATGATAGTGATGTGCTGAACCATACACAATTTTCCCATCTTGATGCTCTCAACTGTGACTCATACAAATTTCCCCGTATGTTCAATATGGCACATGACTTCAAAGCCTGGGTTATTGTTTAAAATGTTTTCAAACATCTGTTTAAATTTTTTGGGAATACCTCCGGCAATGAGTCGTTCACTAGAACAACTTCATTCATTAACTGAATAGATTCATTCAGCGCCAGATCTTGAGTTTCAAGCTTTTTAATACTTGCAGGTATATGCGAAAATGAGTGGTAATCACAGCAATGTCTTTTTTAATACCGGAATCATTAAAAGCTTCCATGCACTGGAAAACTGCCAAAGCCTGTGCACTATCGAAGTCGTTTACTACCCCTCTAATGGCCTCGAAATGTTCATTGTAAAACAATACAGCTTCGACCCACGTACCCCAAGGTGTTACCACTGGTTTGGCAGGTAAAAGCACATTTGGTAGTTTTTCTTTGTCGGTCTTGATGCGGGCAGGAGCCTTTAGAAACAGTTTCTTTGTGGACGAAATCAATTTATTTACATTCACAAACGTGGAAAGTACTTCTTCAGCAAGGCGATGTATTCCATGAGCAAAGAACATGAACCAAATTGGGATAAAATACTCGGAGGGCTTTTCCTGCTTTGATCATATAGAGAGCACGATCTGAAATAAACTCAAACGCCCTTTCACCTCCAGAACATTCTGGAAATATTTTCTAATACTCTCATTCACGAATCCGGCGATCGTAGAATGATATACTTTTTCAAGTTCTTTGCACGCCGCTAGCTAGGAAGAAGAATTCTCTTCTTTTAAAGCACCAACAATTAAATTTGCGACGTAACGGCTCAAGTGTCTGTCGTTTTGTCAACTGAAATCCAGATAATACTGTCCTTGAGTTCACTGCGTATTTCTTCCAGAACATTTACGTAGATTGTCGATATGTAATTTTTACGCAATGTTAATAAATCTGGTATATTTTAATTCAAGCGATATTTACGCAGGAAGCCTTTGAGGATAGGGTTTGTAAGTTTATGAAGAGGAATATTACTTGCAATGAATGTTTCACATCGATCCATGTTAAACCGACTTTTTGGATACCTTCTGACAAATCCCTGCTACTGCAACTCGCTGTTGTCAGAAGTTGTTGTGGTCCTTTCTTCTGCATTCCTGCGATATGAAGACTTGTGTAGACATGCTGGTCTATTTGCAACATTTTTTCCCACGAAGCGTTTTTCTCGCAAACTCGATAATATAAAACAATTCCGTCATACGCAAATGTTCCAGGGTGGCCAGCTATCCACGAAATGACGTTTTCTTCAGGCGGCATGGCGCACAACACGTTACATTCTACAAGTCGTAAACACTTTCAACTGTGTACAAGTAAATAGAAAGCTGAATTGAAACAATGGACGTGCGACTAAAACCTTACGTATTTTAATTTAATTTTTGCCGACGCGTTCGGTAGGAGGGCGGAGGGGATTGACAGGGGGCGCGAGCCCAGGAACCTTGTCTATCTGCCTGTTCCTGTTTCTCGTCTATGATGATTTCACCAGGCAGCGGTCTCTCGGCTAGCGATTGCACGCAGCTCTAGGTCGCGGTCAATCTGTGAGACATCCGAACTAGATCGGAGTAGAGACAGCTCGTCTAAATTTTTAAAATATTGTAAACATAGCTCGAAAATATGCATCGTCGCTAGATTTTAGTTAAAATATGCAATAACCGGTGAAAAGGAGCCAAATATGCAAATGCATATGCAACATGCAAATGCATGTAATTTGGTCTCTAAACATCAACTTATTCGGTGATGTATTTACTCATTGTCTTGGCATGTTATAGCCTGAAATGTGACAAAATGATACACTGCTCAGCTAGCACTGTAGCATATACAGATGCTTTACCTTCATCAGGTAGGCAGTTGTGCAAACACATAAAATGCTGTGTTTGCTGCATGCATCACCTTAGGCCCCGATCTGGCGCCTATGAGCGGGCACACTGCGTACTTTGCACACACATATAAGGAAAAGCTGTCTGTAAGATACCAAGGTAAGCATGTTTGAGCAGAATCACAGTTTAATCTTAGTTTAGTTAAACAACGGTAAAATTAACTTAGAAGAGTTAAATCACTGTTTAATCAAACAGAATTTATGTTTAATCACACAGCAATAAAAGAATCTTCCATTGCATCACTCTGTCGCCGCACTGTTACCACACAGTAATGACCCACACGGAGCATTAAACAGTGCAGTTTGTAAGGGGTCCGTAGGCCCTTACTATAAGTTTTGCGACAGCGCAGGTCGACAGGACAAACAATCGATAGTGTGCGTCGGGTGGCGAGAGCGAGAGCGAGTGTTGAGATAGTAGTAGTGTGGGACCCAGGCTGCGGGCCAGGCCGTGGGGCGGCCAGTGGCCGTAATGCAAGGCCGTACCGACAAAGGGGGTGGCCATCGCCGCGGTTTAACCCCTTTGTGTTAGAAATATACGGGAAAGTGTAAAAGTATAATTAATAGCGTGATCATTGAGATTTCTGTGCCGATATTTGTAATTACGCGTCTACCGCGCCGGCATCATCTGGATTGCAGTGTTGGATTGCAGTGTTGGATTACAGTGATTGAAATTACGTGTGACGATCATAAATAACGAAGAGGCCTGTGCTGTGATTAGCCATTATTAATTCTGTACGACGAAGGCAGTGGCTGTCTCCTAACGTTGTGTTTTTGGTGATAAATATAGGTTGTTGATTAATGAAGCTGTGTTGCTGTTCTTCTTGGCACCAGACATTCATTATTGCAGCATTCGAGAAGGACAAAATGGAATGTAACAACTCCGTAGCAGTCCAATCCGATTGCCAGCCCCATTAGGTACATGGTCACATTAATTATTATCTATTTGGGCTGCTATCAGATCCTGATCGAGCGGGATAAGTCACTAGATTAAACCGGAGTGTTACAAGTTGCATCAGATCCACCCCAAATACTTATTCCATTACTAATTACCTTGTAGGCAGCTACTTCATTAAGAGGTTGTGCTGTTACCTCACAATCTGGGTTATTTTCTTCTGTGGATTCTAAATTTTGTCTGACCTGGCATGGTGTTTATTTTATATTAGTGCAACTGACTTGGATGAATAAGAACACTGCTTATCACTGCATTAGGCAACGGCCTTGCCGCAGTGAATACACCGGTTCCCGTGAGATCACCGAAGTTAAGCTCTGTTGGGCCTGGCTGGCACTTGGATGGATGACCATCCATCCGCCATGCTCTGTTGCCATTTTTCGGGGTGGACTTAGCCTCGTGATGCCAATTGAGGAGCTACTCGACCGAATAGTAGCGGCTTCGGTCAAGAATACCATCATAACGACCGGGAGAGCGGTGTGCTGACCCCACACCCCTCCTATCCACGTCCTCTACTGAGGATGACACGGCGGTGGGATTGGCCCGGTTGGCCACTCGTGGCCTGAAGGCGGAGTGCTTATCACTGCATTAGCTGAAGCAATTGTGAAGAGACAGAAATTGGCTTCCAATTGTAAAGCAATAATGGAATGATACAACACAAGGTTTTTTTGGTTGGCGCACTTCATACATAAGCGCGCCTGTTCCAGGGTTAACAGTCTGATAATAATGTCATGTTTTTCATAAATTATTCAGAACAAATTCCCTGAGAGCACAGGGCATCCTCAACTAACGTTTCCTGCTGTTTGGCAGAGTATGCTACAATGTCATTATTTTATACTGCAAAAGTACCTTACCGCGCCCTTTTTTTAAATCAGCGTCTCGCTACAGCGATTAGCAGAACTCACATAAGTGGAATAATTTGTTATGGCAAATACTCACACCCTAATCCTCACTACAAAGCACTGAGCTAGAATGTAGAGCATATTGCTCTAAAGCAGTGGGGCTAATTGGTCCTCTCACCAGCAAATGCTGGCAGTCATACAATCGGATCATAAAAGTTAAACTTGGTCAAAGGGCACAGGGATGAGTTTGAGCGCCATAGGCTGAGACATAAGTGCGCCGGGGCCCATAAGCTATTGGTAGACGCAAGGATGATGTCTTATAACACGACTGGCTCTCCTCCCCTGCCCAGCCTCTTCTCTCCCTCCTCCTTCCCCTCCCCAGGAGTGACAGGCGTCACAGGTCGCCAGTGACCTTGAATACTGTTGAAGTGTTCTGTGTTCCGTTTCTCTCCTTGACACTCTACTCTCGGCTAAGAGTGGTACAGTGTCGAGCTGCTTTAGAAAATCTAGGAACACACAGCTGCCTACCTGTTGCCTTCTTTGTTTACAAGATATAGTGCATGCTCCCTTTCAAACGAGTGGTTTTTTATTTATAAATCTCTGCGGAGTCTTACAGAGAAACTTTTAGTCCTCTGGTAGCTTACTATTTTTTTTAGCTTATCATGTGCCGTACGATTCGGCAACAGTCGGAAGTTAGCGATATTTCGTCTATAATTCTGTGCATCCAATCTACTAAACTACTGGACATTGCTACACCACGAAGATGACGTGCTGCAGACGCGAAATTTAACCGACAGGAAGAAGATGCTGTGATATGCAAATGATTAGCTTTTCAGAGCATTCACACAAGGTTGGCGCCGGTGGCGACACCTGCAACTTGCTGACGTGAGGAAAGTTCCCAACCGATTTCTCATACGCAAACAGCAATTGACCGGCGTTGCCTGGTGAAACGTTGTTGTGATGCCTCGTGTAAGCAGGAGAAATGCGTACCATCACGTTTCCGACTTTGATAAAGGTCGGATTGTAGCCTATCGCGATTGCGGTTTATGGTATCGCGACATTGCTGCTCGCGTTGGTCGAGATCCAGTGATTGTTAGCAGAATGTGGAATCGTTGGGTTCAAGGAGGGTAATACGGAACACCGTGCTGGATCCCAACGGCCTCGTATCACTAGCAGTCGACATGACAAGCATCTTATCAGCATGGCTGTGATGGATCGTCCAGCCACGTCTCGATCCCTGAGTCAACAGATGGGGACGTTTGCAAGACAACAACCATCTGCACGAACAGTTTGTTTACAGCAGCATGGACTATCAGCTCGGAGACCATGGCTGCAGTTACCCTTGACGCTGCATCACAGGCAGGAGCGCCTGCGATGGTGTACTCAACGACGAACCTGGGTGCACGAATGGCAAAACGTCATTGTGTTACGACCCGTGGCACTACCCTTCATTCGATCCCTGCGAAACCCTTCATTTCAGCAGGATAATGCACGACCGCATGTTGCAGGTCCTGTACGGGCCTTTCTGGATACAAAAAAGTTCGACTTTTGCCCTGGCCAGCACATTCTCCAGATCTCTCACCAATTGAAAACGTCTGGTCAATTGTGGCCGAGGAACTGGCTCGTCACATTACGGCAGTCAGTACTCTAGATGGACTGTGGTATTGTGTTGAAGCTGCATGGGCCGCTGTACATGTACACGCCATCCAAGCTCTATTTGACTCAATGCCCAGTCGTAACAAGGCCGTTATTACGGCGAGAGGTGGTTGTTCTGGGTACTGATTTCTCAGGATCTATGCACCCAAATTGCGTGAAAATGTTATCACATGTCAGTTCTAGTATAATATATTTGTCCAATGAATACCCATTTATCATGTGCATTTCTTATTGGTGTAGCAATTTTAATGGCCAGTAGTGTACCATTTTTGCGGAAAAGGAGTGAACTGCGCTATTTTCCAGTCAAACGGAACTGTTCACTGCGCGAACGACTGTCCATGAATATGAGCTAGGAAAGGAGTCAATTACGTGGTGTACTCAGTGTAACCTCTAACTGGAATTGCGGCAGAGCCTGGTGCCTTGTTCGCTTTAAGTTTTAGATTCGTGCATAAGTTCATAGCGTTTTTGTTCTGTATATCAGTATTTGGGTTGCTATGGACTTTATCAACCGTTATTTTTTATTCGAGTTTGCATATTATCATTTCATCATCTGAAGATAGTGAGTGGGACTGTGGACGTTAGAAAATGGAGTACCAAGTGGAGCAGTCGGAACATTTCCGACATATTCGTCTGTTTGAGTTCATTAGAGGAATGACTGCAGCGGAGGCAGCCAGAAACGTTGCTCAGTGTGTGGTGATAATGTCATTTGACAAAGCGCCACAAGAGAATGGTTCTCTCGTTGCGAGGAGTATTTTTTTGACATCAGTGGAAGGCTTTGGGGGTTTCGTAAAGAGTGTTTAAACGCATCAATTCACAATGATACCCGTCAGTGTACTCGTGGACTGGCAAATGTTATGAACTGTGACCATTCTACCATCGTGCGATATTTGTATGCAGCGGGCAAGGTTCAGAAATCAGGCGATTCACTCTAAGCCAAAATCACAAAAAAGGCTGATGACCATCGTCATCAATTGGCTCGTCAACAACACCGAGCATTCCTATCCCCTATAATTTCTGGTGACGAGAAATAGTGTCTTTATTCTAAGATGAGGAAAAGAAAGGAATGTTTGAGTTCAAACAAAGCAACTCCCCGCAGAAACACCTGCACGTATCCACCAACGATAATGTTGTGCATGTGGTGGAACAGTGACGGTGTGGTGTAGTACTAATTTCTTCCCCATGATATAACCATCACTGGTGTCATTTACCGTCAACAACTGAGACGTATTGCAGGCAGAGTCCAAGAACAACGACCAGGAAGATTGCGTGAAGTGATGCTACTCCACCATAACGGCCGCCCGCATTCTGCAATTTCATCTGTTTCGATCTCTAACAACCTTCAAGGAACTTCCTTACCGGACGAAAATGCGCTCCGAACATGGTTTGACGAGTTCTTCGCCTCAAAACCACATCATTTTACAGTCGCAAAATCCAAAAGTAGCCCCAGTGTTTGGAAATTGCTGTAAATAGTGAAGGAGAATATATCATTGTCGACTACAGTCTCAGTCATGCATATGTGTTGTAAGTACTTCCAGCATTGCAGCGCGTCAGCAATCGTAAGTATCGAAATAATTATGAAAAATCCGCCTCGATTACACAAACTACCTGGCGTTTACCTAGGTTTCATCGTGGGTAACCACGCCTTCTTCAGAACAAATATAAAACAGCTTGCCTAAATAGGCATAGTCAAATGCTAAAATCAGCACCTACAGCGGAAAGACCCCATAAAAAATTATTACAAATACACGGTACATATGTACCAAGTCAATAATACTACTTATCCCAACCCCGTGTATGCTACCTCGCCCCTGCCAACGTACGATGGTCACATGCTATGACCAAAGTAACCCAGTGTTTGGAAATTGCTGTAAATAGTGAAGGAGAATATATCATTATCGACTAAAGTCACATGCTGTAACCATCGTACGTTGGCTGTGGCGAGGCAGCATACACAGGGTTGGGATAAGTAATATTATTGACTTGGTACATATGTACCGTGTATTCGTAATAATTTTTTATGGGGTCTTGCCCCTGTAGGTGTTGATTTTAGCCTTTGACTATGCCTATTTAGGCAAGCTGTTTTATATTTGTTCTGAAGAAGGCATGGTTACCCATTCTGAAACCTAGGTAAACACCAGGTAGTTTGTACAATCGAGGCGGATTTTTCAT
This sequence comes from Schistocerca piceifrons, assembly GCF_021461385.2. Lineage (NCBI taxonomy): Eukaryota > Metazoa > Arthropoda > Insecta > Orthoptera > Acrididae > Schistocerca > Schistocerca piceifrons. The sequence continues at coordinate 1,033,148,390 of NC_060139.1, forward strand.
AATTATTATATGTGCTGTGTTTATTAAACTTATGGTAAAACGTTACGATGTGTCAACCTAATACTTCCCATTGTTTTACAAAACCGTGGTTCTTAAACCGATATCACTCTTTTATGAGTCTGTGCCACAGTCTAACTTTGGTAAGACACTATCCTTTTGCGTGAGAACGTTTGTAAATACGGAATTTAAATTTTGTGTTTTCTGTCTGCTGTCTTCTGTTTCAAAGAAGACGGATCCACGAGAGACTGTTCATTGACTTCACTTATGACCGGAATTCCCTACGACTTTCTGATAAATCTTCAGATGGAATGGCTGATGGAGGCAGTGGGACTGTTTATAGTTATCTGTAACGCCAGAACGTACAGTTTATGTTGGGATGTCACATACTGCAGATTAGGGGCGTACCAAAGTTTGCATGGAGATAACTCCTTTTGTATCAGTAACATCGAATCTCCCAACTTTCTTCTCCGCTCGCTTCTAATACATTGAAGCGCCAAAGAAACTGGTATTTACGAACAGAGATATGTAAACAGGTAGAATACGGCGCTGCGGTCGGCAACACCTATGCAAGACAAGTGTCTGCCCCAGTTATTAGATCGTTTTATGCCGGTGCAATGGCAGGTTATCAAGATTTAAGAGAGTTTGAACTTCCAGTACGGCCATTTCACGAGTGTACCGTGAATATCAGGAATTCGGTGAAACATCAAATCTGCGACATCGCTGCGGCCGCAAAAAGATCCTGCAAGAACAGGACCAACGACGACTGAAGAGAATCGTTCAACGTGACAGAAATGCAACCCTTCCACAAACTGTTGCGGATTTCAATGCTGGGCCATCAAGAAGTGTCACCATGCGAACCATTCAACGAACATCATTGATATGGGGTTTCCGAGCCGAGGGCACACTTGTTTATTGTTGATGACTGCACAACACAAAGCTTTACGCCTCGCATGGACCCGTCAACACCGATATTAGACTGCTGACGACCGGAAACACGTTTCCTGGTCGGACGAGCCTCGTTTCAAATTATATCGAGCGGATGGACGCGTACGGATATAGAGGAAACCTCTTGAATCTACGGACCCTGCATGTCAGCAGGGGACTGTTCAAGCTGGTGAAGGCTCTGTAATGGCGTGAAGTGTGTGCAGTTAGAGTGGTATGGGGCCTCTGATAGTCTAGATACGACTCTGACAAGTGACGCGTACGTAAGCATCCTGACTGATCACTTGCATCCATTCATGTCCATCGTGCATTCCGATGGACTTGGGGAATTACAGAAGGACAATGCGACATCCCACATGTCCAGAATTGCTACAGAGTAGCTCGAGGAACACTCTTCTGAGTTTAAACACTTCCGCTGGTCGCCAAACTCCCCAGACATGAACCTTATTGAGCATATCTGGGATGCCTAGAAACGTGCTGTTCAGAAGGGATCTCCACCCTCTCCTACTCTTATGGATTGATGGACAGCCCTGCAGGATTCATTGCGTCAATCCCCTCCATCAATCGAGTCCGTGCCACGTCGTGTTGCGTCACTTCTGCGTGCTTGAGGGGGCCCTGCACGATATTGGGTAGGTGTACCAGTTTCTTTGGCTCTTCAGTGTATCTCTTGCAGAGAAAGATGCTTATCATACTGGTAACTCAAGCGAAGATTTCATCAGACTAAAACGTATTGTGAGCTCAGCTATTCCGACTTGCTTGTTGGTTTTAACAATATCTCATTTTTAACAACGTTCCTGTTATTGAGTTCTTACTTCTTATACTCACACATGTTTCAGCATGATATAACCTTAACGTTCTACGATTTCTACATCAATATCAAACAACTTTTTAGTTGCTAAGTTATCCAAAACACAGATTGATTTGTACTCGTGTATCTACTTCGTACACTAACAGAGAATATTCGTCACTCACAGATCAAGCTGCAATTGCGACACAATCCCGCGCAGTTGACGAGAATGTCGACGCCTCCCAAGGTATCAGTAATCCATTTGAACACAGAAAGTATGCTTTCCTCGTCACTGACATCTCCGTATAATGGATGCAACTGCCCGGTGAAATCATTCAGTTGCCATTCCTAGGGAAAGAAAAACATAATTGCTGTTACTATTACAAAATGTTATACTCAATAAAGGGTTCAAAATTGTGAAACTGAGCACATGCAACATTACAACGAAAATACGTTCGTAGACGCAGTTTACATCTCGATTACAGCATGGCAGAGCAGTGGTTAAGACATGCATCCCGGCAGACAGCAGTTCAAATATTCATATGGCCAACTAGATTTAGGTTTTCTGCGGATTTCCTACCAATCTGATGAGGAGCTGTTCGGGGAGGGGGTATTTGTTGAGAAACACGTCTGTCGAGAATCATAGGCATGCTCTATAGTCTATAGGTTTAGGTTCATGGAGCACGCATGCCATTCCTCACGTTCAGTCTTCACTTACCAGTGTGTTCCACATCTTAGCGGTCCTTTGTAGGCAGGCATTGTCTCCACAAATAGAAAACTGAGACCACGCGCACCCATAAACAGACGGACAGAATCCAGAATAACCTCCCTGTAATATCGCTGTGCTGTAACGGTACCTCACCCAAAGACAAGCAGCGGTATTTGGCCATTTGCGCCTAGTGCCTACCCACACCATAACGCCTAGGTAATAGCAGTGGCGTTCATGAACATTCTGTGGTATGAAGCGTACTCCCCACTCTCTCCACGCTAACTGGTGATCAGAATCACTTGTCACAGCGAAGCGCGGTTCGTCGGAAAAACATCACACTTGATCACTTTTGCTGACCCCAACCAGCATGTTCCGTACACCAACGAACTCTTTCTCGCCACCACTGATGACGGTTGCAAGGTCTGCAGTGATATGCCTAGGAGGGGGTGGCCCATCTACGACCGACGGCATGAATTTCGCATAGCATTTCCATCTTCAACGATCTTTTCTAATCGTGAGATGACACTTTTGGACACATTCATTACTGTGGCTGTAGTAGTAACTCACCAGACTACTCGTCCACGATCGCAAACACTCAAATGATGTCTTGCACACGTGTTGCCGCAGCAAACGGAATGTCGCACTAATAGGTTCCACAACAACCTTAGACAAACATCGTACGTCATGAAATGTCGGATACGTACTGGTATTCGCGCACAGGCTTCGCTGCTGTGAACAACTCCAGTCCTCTAGATCTCCTTTTACTATCATAGGTTGGGTGTTCCATAGCACTTGCCAGTTGTTCCCTAGCAGTTGGCAGTTGTTCCATATGCAAGTATTAGTTGTTCCTTAGCAACTGTCAAACAATCTACGTAATTCCCTTTCAAATTTAAATTTTTGTCTTGGTACTCCATAAGCCTTCCACATACTCAGCTCTGCCACGTTCGTATGCCAGTCAGTACCGTCCTCTTTTAGACTGTTGTCATTCCCATAGTGCTTTCCGCCCAAAAAATCCTTCAATTTTGAGGAAAGATGGACAAAGTCAGGATAAACTTTCCACTTAAGTCGCCAAGCAGATTCTTTGCCAATGCGACAGAATGCCGGCTAGTAATGTGTGATGATTCCGGGCGGGAAGGAGCGCCTGGTCCCCGGCACGAATCGGCCCGGCTGATGGTTTTTAGGCGGTTTTCCATCTGTCTCGGTGAATGCGGGCTGTTTCCCCTTATTCCGCCTCTGTTACACTGTGTCGGCGATTGCTGCGCAAACAAGCTCTCCACGTACGCGTACACCACCATTACTCTACCACGCAAACGTAAAGGTTACACTCGTCTGGCCGGCCGGAGTGGCCTTGCGGTTCTAGGCGCTACAGTCTGGAACCGAGCAACAGCTACGGTCGCAGGTTCGAATCCTGCCTCGGGCATGGATGTGTGTGATGTCCTTAGGTTAGTTAGGTTTAATTAGATGTAAGTTCTAGGTGACTGATGACCTCAGAAGTTAAGTCGCATAGTGCTCAGAGCCATTTGAACCATTTTACACTCGTCTGGTGTGAGACGTTCCCTGGGGGGTCCACCAGGGGCCAAACCGCACAATAACCCTGGGTTCGGTGTGGGGCGGCGGAAGGGTGAAGTGGACTGCGGTAGTCGTCGTGTGGTTGTGGAGCACTGCGGCTGCGGCAGGGACGGAGCCTCTCCATCGTTTCTAGGTCCCCGGTTAACATGCAGTACAATACAATATCTGATGAAGTAGAAATTCCCCTAGACAACAATCCACGCCGTGTCTTTCGAACGGCCGTCCGGAGTGGCCGTGCGGTTCTAGGCGCTAGAGTCTGGAACCGAGCGACCGCTACGGTCGCAGGTTCGAATCCTGCCTCGGGCATGGTTGTGTGTGATATCCTTAGGTTAGTTAGGTTTAAGTGGTTCTAAATTATAGGCTACTGATGATCTCAAGCCATTTGAACCATTATTTTCTTTCGAACGGAGCGGCGCAGTCGTTATTCATTGTATCTCTTCCAGGCATAAAGACAATGAGCAGAACGCCCTTTCGATCCCAAAACACTCTGGCCATAACCTGTTTCATGCTCAAAATGTGTTTGGCTTTTTCTTCTTTTGTTGGGGATAGTCAATGGCGCCAGTCGGTTGATTGGCGCACAGTTTCTAAACTTTCATGCGAAACCTAGATCTCGTCAACAATATGACTCAAAACATCCTAGCCATCCTTGTCGTACAGAGTGAGAAAGCCAACTGCAGCTCCAATCCGCTGTTGTGACGTTCGTTTGTCAAAAGGAAACCACTTGTCACAATTCTACAAATTTCATAAAGAACTGGTAGTGAAATTGCAGGAACGCACAAGCTCAATCCATCAGGCAGTGAAACGCCAATGGTGTTGAATTTTTTCATCAGTTCTACTTTTGAGTTCATCACTCGCAACTAAGAGTCAGCCTGATCGTTCCACATCATGAGTAGTCGTTCGTCGTCCATTAAACATGAGACAACATTTTCGAACTGAGGCTTCTTTCATCATGTTTCTATAAACTTCTGTTACCTGCCTAAGCATTTCGATATTGTGGACTTCTTTTTGCATTCAGAAACAGTATTACTCCACGAACCTTACACTATGCCGGATCGTAAATTTGGTAACAAATGTTAGGATCGTACAAATAAACAGCGAACGACCGTTCCTGGCACCTGTTACTGTGATCCTGACGCCACTGCTATACACGAGGGGGGGAGGGGAGGGGGTAGAACGAAATGCGAGGCTTTTCAGGTCAGAACGTCCTTTCCTTTTAGAATGACCCTCTTTGTTTCGGAATTTTCACTTGTCGAAAAATGCTGGGCTTTGGCTCAGAACGTCCTTTCCTTTTAGAATGACCCTCTTTGTTTCGTAATTTTCACTTGTCGAAAAATGCAGGGATTTGGCTCACTCTCAAATTTCGTTAAAGAATATGGGACTTCACACTTGTAAATTTATTTTACCAACACTTCACTGACAAGTGCCACATTTACGAATAGTGAAGAGGACTGTGGACTGCGTATAGAAAATATATGTATTTACAGTCTAGTTTAGTTGCAAAGCAGATTTCGACAGTAACCATCACTGAACGCTATCGTGTATAAAACCTTTCAAAAGACAGAACGCTTCTGTACACTGAAATATCCAGCACATCGCTGCAGACAACCAAGAATGGAAGAGAAATTTTAAAAAAAATGTTTGAGAAAGATATTACTCGGATAAAGCTAGCCCAAGATAAGTGGGATTGTTTACACAAGACATGTTTACACCCAGAGCTTTGGGAGTGTTGGCGCTATTGTTTCATAAGGATGGCCTCCGCAGTTGCCCTCTCGGCTGTTGGCAGGTGCACGTCGAGTCGATATTGTGGACTTCTTTTTGCACCCATCGCGGTTCTGAGTGCAACCAGTGCCGGAAGTATACAATGTGTCCGCAATCATTTGAAAAACTTATAACTTAAAGACTATTAGCGATAGAGTGACGTGGTCTGTTGTAAAACGTTTGTTGTTGTTGTTGTGGTCTTCAGTCCTGAGACTGGTTTGATGCAGCTCTCCACGCTACTCTATCCTGTGCAAGCTTCTTCATCTCCCAGTACCTACTGCAACCTACATCCTTCTGAATCTGCTTAGTGTATTCATCTCTTGGTCTCCCTCTACGATTTTTACCCTCCACGCTGCCCTCCAAAGCTAAATTGGTGATACCTTGACGCCTCAGAACACGTCCTACCAACCGATCCATCCTCTTGTAAAGTTGTGCCACAAACTCCTCTTCTCCCCAATTCTATTCGATACCTCCTCATTAGTTATGTGATCTACCCATTCTTCTGTAGCACCACATTTCGAAAGTTAATGTTAAATGTTCCACATTAGATTTTGTGAAGGAGAAACTTTATTTTGAATACAATTTTCAAACTGAAGAATTCGGTCTTTGCATATTCCCTTATCAGTACCTCATCCTCTTCCATGTCGGGTTTATTTAAATCCAATGAATATTTTTTAAAGAAATCATCTTTCAATCAGAGTAAAAAAAACCAGCTATCGGCTGATATCGTCGCTATTGGCCATCGAATTTGGCGCCTCCACGCATGCGCACTTCCTGCCTAAGACTGGATAAATAGGGGGCCCTAGTCATGCCTTCCCCCCATGAACCATGGATCTTGCCGCTGGTGGGGAGACCTGCGTGCCTCAACGATACAGATAGCCGTACCGTAGGTGCAACCACAACGGAGGGGAATCTGTAGAGAGGCCAGACAAACGTGTGGTTCCTGAAGAGGGGCAGCAGCCTTTTCAGTAGTTGCAGGGGCAACAGTCTGGATGATTGACTGATCTGGCCTTGTAACACTAACCAAAATGGCCTTACTGTGCTGGTACTGCGAACGACTGAAAGCAAGAAGAAACTACAGCTGTAATTTTTCCCGAGGGCATCCAGCTTCACTGTATGGTTAAATGATGATGGCGTCCTCTTGTGAAAAATATTCCGGAGGTAAAATAGTCCCCCATTGCGATCTCCGGGCGGGGGCTACTCAGGAGGACGTCGTTATCAGGAAAAAGAAAACTGACGTTCTCCGATCGGAACGTGGAATGTCAGACCCCTTAATCGGGCAGGTAGGTTAGAAAATTTAAAATGGGAAATTAATAGGTTGAAGTTAGATATAGTGGGAATTAGTGAAGTTCGGTGGCAGGAGGAACAAAACTTCCGGTCAGGTGAATACTGGGCTATAAATACAAAATCAAATAGGGGTAGTGCCGGAGTAGGTTTAATAATGATTACAAAATAGGAGTGCGAGTAAGCTACTACAAACAGCGTAGTGAACGCATTATTGTGGCCGAGACAGATACGAAGCTCACGCATACCACAGTAGTACAAATTTATATGCCAGCTAGCTCCCCAGATGACGAAGAGATTGATGAAATGTATAATAAGGTAAAATAAATTATTCAGCTACTGAAGGGAGACGAAAATTTAATAGTCATGGGTGACTAGAATTCGACAGTAGGAAAAGTAAGAGAAGAAAACTGTAACACCCCAAGAAGCCTGAAAATCCAAATTAGAATGTCATGATAATTTAAAGTAGGGAACAGTGTTATCCTGACAGGTACGACAACTGTGACAATAATATAACACCTTAAAGCTTTGATGAACACCAGTTTCGATAATTACTGAGTATATCATGATATAAAGCTAGAAAGAAAGAAAGGTTATTTTTAATTAGCTATCATACATCTTAGTAATAACTGCGAATCAGTACGACGAAAGTTAAGTCCAAAGTAATATGTTGGTCAGAAATAACATTTATTGTCAAAGAGAGTTGCAAACGCGGCGAAAAGGAAATTCAATGCGTCTACAATGCTCGATCATGGAAAAGTTAGTCGCTTGCTAGCTTGCTTGCTATCAAGTCGAGAGAGAGCACCGTTTGCTATAGTACCACAAACGGAACGCTACGAGATTGTTTCTTTTAGAAAAAAAAAGCAATATTGTGTAATAGAGATGCGCGGACTTTGTTCTCAGTTATTCTGACTTGAGAACTTGAACTGAAGTGATATTCTGATAGTGTACGATGAGTTAATGAACTTTAATTATTAGATATATTATTGTTGCACTCAACCTTCGTCAAAGTGAACAGTTACAACGAAAATGGACATAGTATCAAAGACTGCAAATCCTGATTAGCCTGGAGTACGAAACATTAATACGACCACACGAAGATAATACAAATATGCTGATTGTAAAAGTTGTAATTGTCACGATCACCGAACTGAAAAGAATCGTAATTGATCTGATCCATCTGTGTGCGTGTGGTGTGGTGTGATGATTATAAACTAAGTGCTAAGAAGGAACAATAAAATTGTTCGTCAGTAATGGAAATCTCACGTGTTGGCTCCATCATTAACTGAAGTGGTGTGACAGTTGATGATCAAAATTAATTAACGGTGAACATTTTAACTGAAAGAGTGACTTGATGAACATTGAGCGTTGAAAGGAGTGTTTTGCCGAAATAATATCACTACGCATGAAAGCAAGATAGCATTGTAGATTATCTCTGGATTTACGTCGTGCCGTAGTGAACAGTTCTGCCTAGCAACGTAACAACAACTACTGATACTGAACCGCAAATGAATTTTTCCTCCCTTCAGTGGTGTGAAACGACGCCGGTGATGAATGATTCACTCAATACTGCAATAACTAACTAACCGGGCGTAGCAAATAATCATATAACCATAACAGACAATTAAAATCAGCAGAAGACTGTGCGGACTCGCAAACGGACTTTCATACATTACGCGAGGAACAATTTCCTTTAGATATTTTCAGGTGCTGTTCCACGTTATCCGACGGGGACAACCATCACTGCGCGTTGCGTCTCCATTCCACCGACCGAGCTGTAGCAGTAGCGGCTCAACACCAACAGCGACAACAAAAAGTGGAGAGGGGACGTCACAAAAGTAGTAGGTGAATATGGAATGGGGGTAAGGAATGAAAGAGGAAGCCGCCTGGTAGAATTAATCATAGCTAACACTTGGTTCAAGAATGATGAAAAAAGGTTGTACACATGGCAGAGGCCTGTACATACTGGAAGATTTCAGATAGATTATATAATGGTAACTCAGAGATTTAGGAACCAGGTTGTAAATTGTAAGACATTTCCTGGAACAGATGTGGACTCTGAACACAATCTAATGGTTATGAACTGTAGATTAAAATGGAAGAAACTGCAAAAAGGTGGGAATTTAAGGAGATGGGACCTGGATAAACTGACAGAACCAGAGGTTGTAGAGAGTTTCAGGGAGACCATTAGGGAACGATTGACAAGAGTGGGGGAAATAAATACAGTAGAAGAAGATAGGGTAGCTTTGAGAGATGAAATAGTGAAGGCACCAGAGGATCAAGTAGGTAAAAAGACGAGGACTAGTAGAAATCCTTGAGTAACAGAACAGATACTGAATTTAACAAATGAAAGGAGAACATATAAAAATGCGGTAAATGAAGCAGGCAAAAAGGAATATAAACGTCTCAAAAAATCAGGAAGTGCAAATTGGCTAAGCAGCGATGGCTAAAGGACAAATGTAAGGATGTAGAGGCATATATCACTAGGGGTAAGATAGATACTGCCAACAGGAAAACTAAAGAGACCTTTGGGGAAAAAATAACCACTTGTATGAATATCGAGAGCTCAGATGGAAACCCAGTTCTAAGCAAAGAAGGGAAAGCAGAAAGGTGGAAGGAGTATATAGAGGGTCTATACAAGGGCTATGTATTTGGGGACAATATTATGGAAATGGGAGAGGATGAAGATGTAGATGAAATGGGAGATCTGATACTGTGTGAAGAGTTTGACAGAGCACTGAAATACCGAAGTCGAAAGAGGGCCCCAGGAGTAGACAACATTCCATTAGAACTATTGATAGCCGTGGGAGAGCAAGCCCTGACAAAACTCTACCATCTGGTGAGCAAGATGTATGAGACACGAGAAATACCCTCAGACTTCAAGAAGAATATAATAATTCCAACCACAAAGAAAGCAGGTGTTGACAGATGTGAAAATTACCGAACTATCAGTTTAATAAATCGCGGCTGCAAAATACAAACGCGAATTCCTTATAGACGAATGGAAAAACTGGCAGAAGCCGACCTCGGGGAAGATCAGATCGGATTCCTTAGAAATGACGCAATACTGACCATACGACTTATCTTAGAAGATAGATTAAGGAAAGGTAAACCTACGTTTCTAGCATTTGTATACTTAGAGAAAACTTTTGACAATGTTGACTGCAATACTCTCTTTCAAATTCTGAAGGTGGCAGGGGTAAAATACAGGGAGCTAAAGTCTATTTACAATTTGTGCAGAAGCCAGATGCCAGTTATAAGAGTCGAGGGGCATGAAAGGGAAGCAGTGGTTGGGAAGGAAGTGAGACGAGGTTGTAGACTATCCCCGATGTTATTCAATATGTATATTGATGAAGCAGTAAAGGAAATAAAAGAAAAATTTGGAGTAGGAATTAATATCCATGGAAAAGAAATAAAAACTTTGAGGTTTGCCGATGACATGTACTTCTGTCAGAACAGCAAGGAACTTGGAAGAGCAGTTGAACGGAATGGACAGTGTCTTGAAAGGAGGATATAAGATGAACATCAACGAAAGCAAAACGAGGATAATGGAATGTAGTCGAATTAAGTCGGGTGATGCTGTGGGAATTGGATTAGGAAATGAGACACTTAAAGTAGTAAATCAATTTTGCTATTAGGGGAGCAAAATAGCTGATGATGGTGAAAGCGGAGAGGATATAAAATGTAGACTGGCAATGGCAATGAAAGCGTTTGTGAAGAAGAAAAATTTGTTAACATCGAGTGTAGATTTAAGTGTCAGGAAGACATTTCTGAAAGTATTTGTATGGAGTGTAGCCTTGTATGGAAGTGAAACATGGACGATAAATAGTTTGGACAAGGAGAGAATAGTAGTTTTAGAAATGTGGCGCTACAGAAGAATGCTGAAGATTAGATGGGTAGATTACGTATGTAATGAGGTGGTACTCAATAGCACTGGAGAGAAGAGGACTATGTGGCACAACTTCACTAGAAGAAGGGACCGGTTGATAGGACGTGTTTTGAGGCATCAAGGGATCACCAATTTAGTATTGGAGGGCGGCGTGGAGGCTAAAAATCGTAGAGGGAGAGCAAGAGATGCATACACTAAGCAGATTCAGAAGGATGTAGGTTGCAGTAGGCACTGGGAGATGAAGAAGCTTACACAGCATAGAGTAGCGTAGAGAGCTGCGTCAAACCAGTCTCTGGACTGAAGACCATAACAACAACAACTGTCTAAACTGACTGGAGACAAAAGCCAGAGCGTTATCGCTGACAAGGGCCTAGGAAGAGCCAAACCACGAAAAGATGTTGATTAGGTGATGGATGCCAGCTAACCTGTATCCTGGTAGAGGAAGCCTCTGAATTATCTGCTTATTTAGAAGTGTTCAGATATACCAATAATTTCAGAGTCAACATCTATAAGCAGTTCACTAACTTTATCTCTAATACCTTGTATATTTTGATGAAATATACTAATTCCCTCATTACTCGGATACCTAAGCTTTGTCGAAAGTGGTTCCTTTGTTAGAGAGACTTCCCTTAAACAGGAATACCTATCAGCTGACTTCAATCTAAAAAAGGTGCAGCTCTAACACCGACTACTACCGGAATTTTGAGGTGCAGGCCATGTCTTGTGAAACCCGTCCTGCTGATAGACTCCACCGACACCACTCAAATGTGACCCATGCCTTCATCTTGAGGAGCCCTTCGCGTGGGTGCACAGTTTTACTGGCTATTTGTCATTTGGTGAGTATCCCAATTAAAGTGTCTATTAGCTCCTAAGAGTCCCCAGTAAAGGCAGATCTCGATTTTTAAAATATTGTCTGAATTGTTATATAACTATTCTTTTAAATGAACTTTGTACATTGCTCCTTAATTTTTACTAGGAATGTTAATTTGCAAAGTTATGGGCGGGCCGCTCCCATACTGAAATTTTAAATAGTTCAGTAGAAACGTCTCTGTGAAGTCGTTTCATAAGACGCTTGTCGATTTCGGTACAACCTATTCACTTTACTACCTGATTTTAGCTCAATTCAAGAACTCTTCCAGAAACACTGAACACCCAAATAAGGCCTATCGAATATTATATGTGTGTTTTAATGTTGGGTTTCGGTTTTGTTTTGTGGGAAACGCTGAGTTGGTCATCGTCTGCTGGGAGCAGACATGTTGCTTCTCGTTCGAAGGAGAGCACAGGATGACCAACTTAGGTTTCCAATACCTGAACAGAGAGGTTTACCCATTTTAGTCGAAGGCTGTGTCGAAGGCTGTTTCTGCGTGTGTGGTTGGTGATGGAGGGCTACTCTCTGGTAGCTTCCGCTGCATAGGGAGCCAGGTAATCTCGAAAGAGAAAGCGGCACTCTTCGGTGAATGCTTGGTGAGTACGGATCGTAGCTCTTAAGGGGGCTTTCAGGTGATAGGAAGCAGGTTGAGTTAGGACTTCGTTATGTTTAACTGTTGAAGTACTTAAGAACTTCAGCTTAACTGAAGCGTGTGAAGCGAGTTATTTTTCCGAATGTGCCATAATTATATTGCTTTAAATAGGCGATTTTTGGGTGTTTGAGTTAAAGTGTGGAAGTTACTTTGTTCATTTTGAACAACGATGAAGTAGAATTTCAAACGATAAATCTGATTAGGAAAAGCTGGTTAGCATCACTTCAAAGCATCACTCCAACCGTACGTGAGTGTAATACTGCCTCGAAGCGAGTATGATTTTTAATGATTTTTAATCTTATATTTTGTGGAAGTTGTTTTGGTCTTTGTGTGTCGATTTTGTGCCACGTGTTTGGTAATCAGTTATCCTTCTGGTCCACCACGGCACCGCAATAGGCATTATTTTAACAGTTTGCTTGTTTAATGAGCTATAATTTCTGCAAGGACGTCTGTTCTTTCGTGTGCTTTCTGCAAAGCAGCACAACAGTTTGATTCGGAATGCACCACGTGGTCTATTTCGGCCGTTTGCAAGCAGCAGACGCAGTTTGTATGTTGAATAATTATCTCACAACCTCGTGCATTGGTTAAACCTCTGTCCAGAAAAGTGCATGCGTAGAATCGTAATACGAATCTCAGATATTTTTGTGGTATGAATGCAAAGGAGATTATAGTATCGTTGTCTCCCACCCCAGTTTACTGTGTTTCTTCTTGCTGTACGGTGGCTAGGACAGTTGCAAAGTCGAAGAGAAAGAAGAAGGTTCTGTTGTTAGGTAGTTCTCATGGCAGAGGTGTGGGCCAGCAGTTGCAGGAAGTGTTGGGGAGTGAGTACCAGGTCACCAGGCTCAGGTGAGTTAACATAGGGGGGTTATGTAGGGATTTTACTAAAGAGGATCAGGTAGTGATTGTGGGTGGGGCTGGTAACAGTATTGATATGTATGGGGAGTATGACATTGATGGTGACCTGGAAAAGATAGCCACTCAGACTGGCAACACGAATGTGCATTTCGTGGGACTGTTTCAGCGTCACGATCGGCCTCATCGTAATACAGCCGTCAGGCGTAATAACATGTGACTTGGGGATGCGCTAATTACAGAAGGCATGGGTCACATTTGAGTGGTGTCGGTGGAGTCTATCATCAGGACGGGTTTCACAAGACATGACCTGCACCTCAAAATTCCGGTAGTAGTGGGTGCTAGGGCTGCACCTTTTTTAGACTGAAGTCAGCTGATAGGTATTCCTGCTTAAGGGAAGTCTCCCTAACAAAGGAACCACTTTCGACAAAGCTTAGGTATCCGAGTAATGAGGGAATTAGTATATTTCATCAAAATATACAAGGTATTCGAGATAAAGTTAGTGAACTGCTTATAGATGTTGACTCTGAAATTATTGGTGTATCTGAACACTTCTAAATAAGCAGATAATTCAGAGGCTTCCTCTACCAGGATACAGGTTGGCTGGCAGCTTTTCTAGGAGCTCTTTGCAGTGTGGGGGAGTAGCCATGTATGTGAAAAACGGCATCCCACTTGAGTCAATTGATGTTTCAAAGTACCACACTGAAAAGGTGTTTGAATGTTGTGGAGGTGTGGTTAAATTTAGTGGAGCTAAACTTCTAACTGTTGTTATTTATAGATCCCAGACTCCGATTTCACAACATTTTTGCTAAAGCTAGAGGAGGTTCTTGGTTCACTTTATAGGAAATACAAAAAGTTAGTTATATGTGGTGACTTCAATATTAATTGAATCAGTGATTGTGCAAGGAAAGGGATACTGGTAGACCTCCTTAATTCATATAATCTTATGCAAACCGTATTATTTCCAACGAGAGTGCAAGGGAACAGTAGAACAACCATAGACAACATTTTTGTTCATTCCTCATTGCTAGAAGGGCATTCCGTTAGCAAACGGTTAATGGCCTTTCAGATCATGATGCACAAATTTTAACTCTAAAAGATTTTTGTGCTGCAACACATGTTAAATATAGTTATCAACTGTTTAGGAAAGCTGATCCAGTTGCTGTAGAGACCTTTGTAAACCTTATCAAGGAACAAGAGTGGCAAGATGTTTATAGTGCTGATACAGTAGACGACAAATATAATGCTTTCCTCAAGACTTTTCTCGTGCTCTTTCAAAGTTGCTTTCCGTTAGAACGTTCAAAACAGGGTACTAGCACAAATAGGCAGCCTGGGTGGCTGACTAGAGGGATAAGAATATCCTTTAGAACAAAGTGGCAATTATATCAAAACGTTAGAAACAGTTAAAATCTAAATGGAGCAGCCCATTACAAACAGTATTGTAAGATGCTTAAAAATATTATTAGGAAGGCAAAAAGTATGTGGTATGCAGATAGAATAGCTAAGTCTCGGGATAAAATTAAAACCATATGGTCAGTCGTAAAGGAAGTGGCTGGTCTGCAGACACAGGTCGAGGATATAGAATCAGTGCGTAGTGGGAATGGCCGTGTTACTGATAAGTCGCATATATGTACAGTATTTAATAATCACTTTCTGAATATAGCAGGTGAACTAAATAGAAACCTAGTCCCAACAGGGAATCATATAGCGCTCTTAGAAAAAAGTGTTCCGAGACTATTACCTGAAATGCTCCTCCATGATACTGACAAGAGGGAGATTGGGTTAATAATTAAATCACTAAAGACCTAGAACTCTCATGGATGTGACGGGGTATCTAGCAGAATACTGAAGTATTGTTCTATGTATGTTAGCCCAGTATTTAGCCATATCTGTAACTTTTCCTTTAGGAGTGGTCAGTTTCCTGACGATTAAAGTAATCGGCAGTGAAGCCACTTTATAAAAAGGGAGACAGGGATAATGTTGACAATTTTAGACCTAATGCTACGCCACCGGTGTTTGCTACAGTTATCGGAAAGGTTGTATATATAAGGTTACTGGAGCATTTAAATTCACATAATTTGTTGTCAAATGTACAGTCTGTTTTTAGAAATGGTTCAACAACTGGAAATGCTATATTCTCTTTTCTCTGTGAGGTTTCGGACGGATTAAATAAAAGGTTGCGTACGCTAGGTGTTTTCTTTGATGTAACGAAGGCTTTTGACTGTGTTGACCACAAAATATTACCGCAGAAGTTGGACCATTATGGAGTAAGGGTAGTAGCCTACAATTGGTTCGCCTCTTACTTTAAGAACAGAAAGCAGAAGGTAATTCTCCGCAATATTGAGAGTGGTAGTGGTGTTCAGTCCCAATGCGGCACTGTTAAGTGGGGTGTTCCCCAAGGTTCGGTGCTGGGGCCACTGCTGTTTCCTATTTATATAAATCATATGATTTCTAGTATTACAGGTGATTCAAAAATAAGTTCGTGGCTTGTGGAAAATCATTTGATGCTACATCACAGTAAGACTCAGCTTTTACAGTTTCTAACTCACAATTCAACAAGAACCGATATTTTGATCAGACAGAATGGGCATATTATAAGCGAGTTATAAGCGAGACAGAACAGTTCAAGTTCCTAGGCGTTCGGATGGATAGTAAGCTGTTGTGGAAAGCCCATGTTCAGGATCTTGTTCAGAAACAAAGTGCTGCTTTATTTACCGTTAGAACAGTATCTGAAATAAGTGACAGTTCAACACGAAAAGTAGTCTACTTCGCATATTTTCATACGCTTATGTCGTATGGTATTATTTTTTGGGATAATACTTCTGATTCAAAACGGGTATTTTTGGTTCAAAAACGGGCTGTTCGAGCTATATTTGGTGTAAGTTCGAGAACCTCTTGTCGACCCCTATTCAATAGTCTGGGAATTCTCACATTATCCTCACAGTATATATTTTCTTTAATGTCGTTTGTTGTTAGCAATATTAGCTTATCCCAAAAGGTAGCAGCTTTCACTCAGTTAATACTAGGCAGAAATCAAATCTACATGTGGAATGCACTTCCTTGTCTCTTGTGCAGAAAGGAGTGCAGTATTATGCTGCATCCATTTTCAATAAGCTACCACAAGAACTGAAAAATCTTAGCAGTAGTCCAAACACTTTTAAGTCTAAACTGAAGAGTTTCCTCATGGCTCACTCCTTCAATTTTGTTGAGGAGGTCCTGGAAGAGCTGAAAAATTAAGCACATTCCAGTGTTACATTGTTGATTTTCTTTATTTAAACTTACGACTTGTCGCCTGAATATATTTCTTATAGTTCTTTTTATCTGTTTCTACTATCGTGTTATAATTTCATGTATTGACTCGTTCCATGACCATGGAGACTTCTCCTTAATTTGGTCCCACGGAACAATAAATAAATAAATAAAAGAAATAAATGTAGTTAAATTGTGCTCTGTTACATTCTCACGTAATTCTTACTTAAATATTTCTAGTAAGGTACGAGATATGTGTAGTGTAGGACGTGCAACCAAATACTTAGATACAATAAATAATCTACGTGAAAGATAAATTCTGTGGGGTTGATCTTACCTACTTACTCCGATTTCCAATCCTGAATTAATCAAGTTGTTTCATGCGCGACATGGAGTGCTATTTATCTGGCTACTTAAAGAAATTTGCATACTTGTAATTAAATTATTAAGGTAATTAAACTAATAATTTTCCAGCTCCGTTTCTTTCTAAATGGTTAGGAAGGGCTTGGGCTGGTGGCGACCCTGAATTTCTGAATTTTTATCATTATTTGTGTGAGAGAAGCAGCTAGAATTGCGAGATAACGTATATGGCTCGATGAAATATGTTGTAAAGATAGTAATACGTTACAGAGTTTTCAATTCCCCGTTTAAGTATTAGGGTGTACGTCAATTTTTATCAAATTTGTTTTGGTGTTTGCTGTTTGATAAATGTTGACAGCCTTGTATCGGCAGCGGTTGACGCGTTGCTGTTCTGCTGGTCCGGGGCAACGACGCATTTTCTTTCTGCTTCCTCAGGCTTCTGGTCATCACGAGAGGCATAAGTGTTGGCGGATCACACGCGATTCTGCGGATCGCCCGTTCCAGCCTCAAGTTGAGTAGTTTGTTGTTATTCTTTTGGTATCAGGCCACAGCGGGGGAGTCGCCGGATTAGGAAGTCATTGACACAATGCTCCTGTTACTGTGTGGCCCTTGTGGGCGTGTAATGAAAGTCCTTGGGCAAACTGAGGACTGAGGTTCTTGATTTCTTTAAAAAATTAAGGGTTTGTCATTTTCATTTTAATTGTGCTTTAGTGTATTTAAGTAATTCAGGTAATTAACGTGATTTGTGTGTAACAGGCTTGTGGCCAGTCAGTGGAGTACTACTGTTGCTCGGTTTTACTTGTTGGTTGCCTTTGAGCAACTTGGCCATATGGAGATCAGAATAACCACTGGAGACGTATGCATTTTAAAAGTTTTTTTATTTAATGTTTGTTGAATTTATACTCGTATTTGAGTCCTGTTTTGGGGTTAGCCCCCAGTTGTGATCAATTTGCGGGGACAGAGTGCTGCTGTAGGTTCATTTAATTAAGTAGCTATTTGTAGTCAGGCGACTATTGTATTGCACAGTTGACATTTTGGAGTACTATTTATAGTTTTATATGTAATACAAATGTTCTTATACATTGTGAATTTAATTTAAAAATCTTAACTATTTATAATTATTTCATAAGTGATGTGTCGGCAGCTGGGCCAACACCTTGTAGGTCGAGATGGCTGAAAATGCACGCTAGACTAACGCAGACGGGCGTGAAGTACTGGAACAGGCTACGCAATTAATGCTATGAAGAAAAGTACGTAGTTGGATTAATACTTATCTTTAATCAATCATTGTGGTACATCGCTCTTGACTATACACAGGAGACTTTAATTACAATCACTGTAAGGCTAATGGCGCCTTGCTAGTTCGTAGCCATTAACTTAGCTGAAGGCTATTCTGTCTCTCGGCTAATGAGAGAGAAAGGCTTCGTACATCTAGTCGCTAGCTAGGTCGTCCGTCCAACTGGGGCGAGTGCTTGTTCGTATCACGAGACCTGCCTTGTGGTGGCGCTAGGTCTGCGATTACACAGTGGCGACACGCGGGTCCGACATGTACTAAATGGACCGCGGCCGATTTAATCTACCACCTAGCAAGTGTGGTGTCTGGCGGTGACACCACAATAAGAATCTTGGTAACTATCAGTTTGTTACGTTCTCTGGCAGCATGCATCCAAAATGAAAGTTAAAAGAACATTTCGATTTATAATGCTCACTGTAACAAATAATTTATATGTATGTCTGTTAATAGAATTTCAGAAAGACACTTCATTTTGCGAGGAAACAGATAATTATGAATTCTGCTATTATAAATGAGTAGTGACTGGCGTATTATGAAGAGGCAGTTGCTCGGCCACCATTTACCAGACGTTTTCGATTGGTGAGAGATCTGGGGAATGTGCTGGCCAGGGCAGCAGTCCAACGTTTTCTGTATCCAGAAAGGCCCGTACAGGACCTGCAACATGCGGTCGTGCATTACCCTGCTGAAATGTTGGGTTTCGCAGTGATCGAAGGAAGGGTAGAGCCACGGGTCGTAACATATCTGAAATGTAACGTCCACTGTTCAAAGTGCCGTCAATGCGAACAAGAGGTGACCGAGACGTGAAACCAACGGCACCCCATACCATCACGCCGGGTGATACGCCAGTATGGCGATGACGAATACACGCTTCCAATGTGAGTTTACCGCGATGTCGCCAAACACGGATGCGACCATCATGATGCTGTAAACAGAACCTGAATTCATCTGAAAAAATGACGTTCTCCCATTGGTGCACTCAGGTTCGTCGTTGAGTACACCATCGCAGGCGCTCCTGTCTGTGATGCAGCGTCAAGGGTAACCGCAGCCATGGTATTCGAGTTGATAGTCCATGCTGCTGCAAACGTCGTCGAACTGTTCGGGCAGATGGTTGTCGTCTTGCAAACGTACCCTTTTGTTGACTCAGGGATCGGGACGTGGCTGCACGATCCGTTACAGCCATGCGGATAAGATGCCGGTCATCTCGACTGCTAGTGATACGAGGCCGTTGGGATCCAGCACGGCGTTCCGTATTACCCTCCTGAACCTACCAATTCCATATTCTGCTAACAGTCATTGGATCTCGACCAATGCGAGCAGCAGTGTCGCAATACGATAAACCGCAATCGCGATAGGCTACAATCCGACCTCTATCAAAGTCGCAAACGTGATGGTGCGCATTTCTCCTCCTTAGACGAGGCATCACAACAACGTTTCAGCTGGCAAAGCCGGTCAACTGCTGTTTGCGTATGAGAAATCGGTTGGAGACTTTCCTCATGTCAGCACGTTGTAGGTGTCGCCACCGGCGGCAACCTTGTGTGAATGCTCTGAAAAGCTAATCGTTTGCATATCACAGCATCTTCTTCCTGTCGGTTAAATTTCCGCATCCTTAGCACGTCATCTTCGTGGTGTAGCAATTTTAATGGCCAGTAGTGTATTGCCTGCACTAATGTCATCAACTTCGATCCATGCCAGGTCCTAAGTGTTCAGTTGCTGCACGATCTGGATCTTGCACGGGTACCAGAGTAAAATAGACGGCAAATGTTTCCGTCATGTTGAACATGGGATGGAGAATTCTCGTAGCACCGAACGAGCACTGCCACCACCCGGGGCCCGTGCTGCGTGCTCAGTTACAGCAACAACAACCTCATAATAAGTGCCTCTTCCACGTGCCACACCAAGCTCACCCATGTAATCGATTTGCTTTGTCATATTTTTGAAGCGTTTAATGATATCAGGGCCCTCCTCAGACCTTTCAGTCGGCGATACCTTCTCAGTGCAGCCCTGTAACTGCTGCTTTCACGCAAGGTAGCTAGACATATAAGGTAGGCCATTCCGGCAGTGTCCGCGAACAATTTACCCACAGTACCCTTCGCGCTGTGACGTCACCGGGCAGAGAGCATTGAGTGCGGCAGCAGTGTGTTTATTAGTGGCGCGTGTCGCGAGCAGACCGAATTATGAATAGAAATAAAGGTAATTGTGCAGTTTCAAACAGTAAAAATTATGGAACTAAGACTAGTGGTATAGTGTATCATCGTTTTCCCAAGAATTCCCTACAAAGGGATTGGATATCTCGGTGCAAGCGAGCTGACGAAATTAATGTTATTAATACCCGTATCTGCTCCATTCATTTTCTTCCTGAGGATTACGAGCGGGATTTAAAGAACGAACTCCAGGAGGTGCCGCAAATGCAGGAACTTAAAGCAGATGCAGTTCCGTCTCAACATTTACCCAACTGGCACGGAGATTTTGCGTACAGCTGAAAACAGCACTGAACCTGACAATGAGGTAAGGAAGCTGCTGTGTTATACTGATCAATTAGATTAAGGTGCTAATTCGTTAAGTTTTATCTTCTCAAATGAGTTATTTTTTAGTGAAAAAGTATCATTTTAGTACTAATTATTAATCATAAACTAAAAAATTAACAGGCTTTTCTGTTCCTGTAGGATGTTCGTGAGCGAGCTCTACGTTATCAGAAGAGAGAGATGTGCGCAAGAGAGCGATTGGTACCTTGCGGTCTCTGTCCCCAAGGAAAGGGAAACTGGACCGAGACACAAATACGGTGCCCATTTGTGAACTGTCTGATTTGAAAGTGAAGGACGAAGAAATAGAAGTTATTTATAAGAAAAATGCCGTGCTTGAAAGTAGCCTTAAAAAATGTGAAGCAGCCCTGATGAAAGCCAATACTGTTAGACGCGTCTTATTAAGGAAGACAAAATTAAGTGCTACAGTGAAAGAAAGTTTCGTAAAGAAAAAAGTAGAAAATATCTTATCCAAGTGTCTCACTCCAGGACAAATTCGCTGTTTGTTGCCAGGCAACAGACGTGTTAAATGGAGTGGTCAGGATATTGCCAATGACCCAACTCTAAAAGCTCTCTCTCAAAAAGCTTATACATATCTGAAGAAGCGAAATATTCCTTTGCCATGTCGAGCAACACTCCAAAAGTGGACTACGAATTTTAAGTGTAATCCAGGTATCTCAGAAGAATTTTTGGCAATTTTGAAAGCAAAGAGTCGTACGTTTACTCCCCTACAGAAGACAACTGTGTTGTGTTTCGATGAAATGAACAGTTATGGTAGAATCTGCTATGATGCTTCGGAAGACAGGATTTTAGGACCTCACACAAATGTTCTAGTTGCAATGATTTGTGGTTTGTGTTCATCTTGGAAGCGGCCGATTTATTACAATTTTGATGTGACAATGAACTGTGGCCTGCTGCTAGATATAATATTAAAAATTGAAAATTCGGGACTACATGTTGTGGCTGTAACGTGTGATATGAGTGCAAAAACCTCTAAACTGTGGAACGAACTTTGTGTCAATATCTCAAAAACCTTTTTCAAAAATCTAGCACACAATGAAAGGAAAATCTGGGCTTTTTGCAATGTACCACATTTATTGAAGCTTCTTGGGAACCACTTTTTAGATGAAGGGTTATCTCTTCCTGATGGAACTTTGATAGCCAAGAATGCAATTGAGAATTTGTTAGACAGCCAGAAAGGCAATCTGAATGTAGTACATCACATTTCAGAAGCGCACATCAGTGTTACAGGACGTGCTCGACAAAATGTTGGACGGCAGCCCGCTTATTTTCACGTCGCAAGGCTAAAGCTCTCTTGTATGTTCAGGGAAAAGAACGGGAAAGCCTGTTCTTTGTTTTAGTAAACGATGTTTTCGACGTTTTAACCAGAACTCCCATTGATGATGTCGCGTCTTTACGTTGCGGATTTGGTCTGAATTTTAAAAGTCAAGAGAACACTTTAAAAAGGTTGCCTTGACATGCGCTGTGGAAACAGGAAGGGTTTGTTGCCATTTCAGTTGGGTTCAATAGTCTCAATCACATCCCTTCTAGGGTTACTCGAAGAGGTAAAGAAAGATAACGTGAAGTTTATCTTAAGATCACGTCTAAATCAGGACTGCTTGGAAAATTATTTTTCTACAGTTCGAGGGCATGGTGCGTTCTACAATAATCCCACAGCTGTAGAGGTCAAATACAGAATTGGGCTCCTTCTTTTAACTGGAAATGCAAACGACATACCTTTATCAGGCAGTGCAGCAGCTGCGGAAGAAACAGTCACTGCCGTTTCCGCAGATACTGATACTGAGACACGCCATTGACGACATCTTGAAGCTCATCACAAGTGAACTCTGTATTGAGATAACAGACGAACGACAAGTGAAACGTGCAGGTAGTTGTGACATCTTAGGTATAGTCGAAGAGGAAGAAGAATTTCTGAGAACTGTCCACTAAATAGATCAAAATAGTGCTGATATAGAAGATGCTAGTCCTCACTCTGTTCAATACTTGGCTGGCTATCTCGCATTCAAAAGTCGTTCATCGAAGTTATATTTTCAGGTTTCCATGGACAAACAATTTCGAAATGTAACAACGTAATTAAAAGTTTAACTTCGATTATCAAAACAAAGTTTCCTCATGTACACGAAAACGTAATTAGTTTGTATGTTAGAACGCGAAATTTTATACGTATCAGGCATTTAAATAAAGAAAGACTAGTAGAAGCAAGAAAAAAGAGTGACACAAGGAAGAATCTCATGTGGACGGCATCTAAACCGCGTAAGAAATGAAGAGCCGCTTGTCGTCAGCAACTACAGCCGATCGAAGCACTTGACAATTACGGAATGGTGGTAAGTTTGTTTTACGCATTCTTTATCACCTCCTATGTCGAACTATGTTAGTTACGTATTTTTTTTTAGGTTTAGTTTTCAGTGTATGTTTATGTATACAGAGTGGTCCATAGATCGTGACCGGGCCAAATATCTCACGAAATAAGCGTCAAACGAAAAAACTACAAAGAACGAAACTTGTCTAGCTTGAAGGGGGAAACCAGATGGAGCTATGGTTGGCCCGCTAGATGGCGCTGTCAAACGGATATCAACTGCGTTTTTTTAAATAGGAATCCCTATTTTTTATTACATATTCGTGTAGTACGTAAAGAAATATGAATGTTTGACTTAGATCACTCTTTTCGTTTTGTGATAGTTGGCGCTGTAATAGTCACAAACATATGGCTCACAATTTTAGACAAACAGTTGGTAACAGGTAGGTTTTTTAAATTAAAATACAGATCGTAGGTACCTTTGAACATTTTATTTCGGTTGTTCCAAAGTGATACAAGTACCTTTGAGAACTTATCATTTCTGAGAACGCATCCTGTTACAGCGTGATTACCTGTAAATGCCACATTAATGCAATGAATGCTCAAAATGATGTCCGTCGACCTCAATGCATTTGGCAATACGTGTAACGACATTCCTCTGAACAGAGATTAGTTCACCTTCCGTAATGTTCGCACATGCATTGACAATGCGCTGACTTATGTTGTCAGGCGTTGTCGATGGATCACGATAGAAAAAATCCTTCAACTTTCCCCACAGACAGAAATCACAGGACATCAGATCCGGTGAACGTGCGGGGCCATGGTATGGTTTTTCGACGGCCAATCCACTTGTCATGAAATACGCTATTCAGTACCGCTTCAACCGCACGCGAGTTATGTGCCGGACACCCACCATGTTGGAAGTACATAGCCATTCTGTGTATGCAGTGAAACATCTTGTAGTAACATCGGTAGAACATTACGTAGGAAATCAGCATACATTCCACCATGTAGATTGCCGTCGATAAAATGGGGGCCTATTATCCTTCCTCCCATAACCCCGCACCATACATTAACCCGCCAAGGTCGCTGACGTTCCATTTGTCGCAGCCATCGTGGATTTTCCGTTGTCCAATAGTGCACATTATGTCGGTTTACATTACCACTGTTCGCGAATGACGCTTCGCCGCTAAATAGAACGCGTGCAAAAAATCTGTCATCGTCCCGTAATTTCTCTTGTGCCCAGTGGCAGAACTGCACACGACGTTCAAAGTCGTCGCCATGCAATTCCTGGTGCGTAGAAATATGATACGGGTGCATGTAGCATTCTCAACACCGACGTTTTTGAGATTCCCGATTCTCGAGCAATTTCTCTGCTACTGGTGTGCGGATTAGTCGCGACAGCAGCTAAAACACCTACTTGGGCATCATCATTTGTTGCAGGTCGTGGTTGACGTTTCACACTTGGCTGCACACTTCGTGTTTCCTTAAATTACGTAACTACCCGGCGAACGGTCCGGACACTTGGATGATGTCGTCCAGGATACCGAGCAGCGTACATAGCGCACGACCGTTGGGCATTTTGATTACAATAGCCATACATCAACACGATATCGACCTTTTCTGCAACTGGTAAACGGTCCATTTTAACACGGGTAATGTATTACGAAGCAAATACCGTCCGCACTGGCGGAATGTTACGTGATACCACGTAATTATACGTTTGTGACTATTACAGCGCCATCTACCACAAAGAGAAAAAACTGGTCGAACTAAACCATTCATATTTCTTTACATACTACACGAATATGTAATAAAAAATGGGGGTACTTATTTTAAAAAAACACAGTTGATTCGCGTTTGACCTATGGCAGCGCCATCTAGCGGGCCAACCATAGCGCCATCTGGTTTTCCCCTTCAAGCTAGACAAGTTTCGTTCTTTGTAGTATTTTCGTTTGACGCTTATTTCGTGAGATATTTGGCCAGGTCACTATCAATGGACCACCCTGTATGTGTGTCTAACGTGCCTGAAAAGTTGGTATTTCATTTACAAAACGACGACATTGCTTTTGTAATGCGCTCTGTGTTACGCAGGCGCGGCTTTTCTGCCGGGTGACGTAATGCGAGCGCAGCCAACCGCAATGCGATTGACGGAACAGCCCTCGCTGGCTTTCACGTAAAACAGTTTCACTAGCAGAGCACCGCCTCTCTTCTCGACAGCCATAGTGTTCACTCTCCTTCAGTCATACTGTTGAATCCTCGTTAGCCGCTGTTATATCATCTCGTTGTCTCTGTAGAGCTGTACCATGGGAAGCAAGGAGAGGATGTTGGTTGGTGACCGGTATCCTCGTTCTATAACACAAACTGCACACAGTTATTCACAAACAAAGAGCTACTTAATTTCAGCTTTCATGTGATGTGGTAAAAGCTCTCCTGTATAGCCTCACTGCAGTTGACGTACAGAGTCCTCTATGAACACTGTTCGCTACGTGCTGCTCCTGATTCTAAGCTAGAGGCTGTGACTGCGTTCTCCGTCTCGCTGACACTCTGGAACTCACTCGGCGTAAAGACTGGAGCCAACTCGGCTTAACAGGCTCGAACTAACTGAACAAACTAACTGGCCCACCTGTCTGCGGTGGCGATCCTAAATACTGGAGGCTGAGAGGGCGTTGGTGGCGCGTTTCCAGCGAGTCTTGTCGTTGTCCTCTGTCGATACTCTCGTAACCTCTATGCCGCATGGTGTACTGGCGCCAGCGTACACCAGCACACATACCATCATACAAACATTGCACAGCGCCAGATTTGCACCTGGTAGCTAAATTTGGAACTAATTTTTTTCCAGCGTAAATCGGTTCCACGTTAACGTATTAGCATATCTACCAAGTTTAACTGCTGTACGATAATTACAGCCCACCCAGGACATCCCCTACATCTACATCTACATCTACATGGATACTCTGCGAATCACATTTAAGTGCCTGGCAGAGGGTTCATCGAACCACCTTCACTATTCTCTATGATTCTAATCTCGTACAGCGCGCGGGAAGAATGAACACCTATATCTTTCCGTACAAGCTCTGATTTCCCTTATTTTATCGTGGTGATCGTTCCGCCGTATGTAGGTCGGTGTCAACAAAATATTTTCGCATTCGGAGGAGAAAGTTGGTGATTGGCATTTCGTGAGAAGATTCCGTCGCAACGAAAAACGCCTTTCTTTTAATGATATTCAACCCAAATACTGTATCATTTGGCTGGTCCTGGCGGAGGTTCGAGTCCTCCGTCGGGCATGGGCGTGTGTGTTTGTCCTTAGGGTAATTTAGGTTAAGTAGTGTGTAAGCTTAGGGACTGATTACCTTAGCAGTTAGGTCCCATAAGATTTCACACACATTTTTTTACTGTATCATTT
Organism: Schistocerca piceifrons; assembly: GCF_021461385.2. Classification (NCBI taxonomy): domain Eukaryota; kingdom Metazoa; phylum Arthropoda; class Insecta; order Orthoptera; family Acrididae; genus Schistocerca; species Schistocerca piceifrons. Next base: position 1,033,174,845 of record NC_060139.1, read on the forward strand.
CTGTGACACTCACTCCCATATTTCGTGATATAACAAAACGTGCTGCACTTGTTTGAACTTTTTCGATGTACGCCGTCAGTCCTATGTGGTAAGGATCCCACACCGCGCAGCAGTATTCTAAAAGAGGACGGACAAGCGTAGTGCAGGCAGTCTCCTTAGTAGGTCTGTTACATTTTCTAAGTGTCCTGCCAATAAAACGCAGCCTTTGGTTAGCCTTCCCCACAACATTTTCTGTGTGTTCTTTCCAAATTAAGTCGATCGAAAATGTAATACGTAGGTATTTAGTTGAATTTACGGCTTTTGGATTAGACTGAGCCGGCCGGTGTGGCCGTGCGGTTCTAGGCGCTTCAGTCTGGAACCGCGAGACCGCTACGGTCGCAGGTTCGAATCCTGCCTCGGGCATGGATGTGTGTGATGTCTTTAGGTTAGTTAGGTTTAAGTAGTTCTAAGATCTAGGGGACTGATGACCACTGATGTTAAGTCCCATAGTGCTCAGAGCCATTTGAATTTGATTAGACTGATTTATCGTGTACCCGAGGTTTAACGAGTTCCTTTTAGCACTCATGTGAATGACCTCACACTTTTCGTTGTTGAGGGTCAACTGCCAATTTTCGCACCATTCAGGTATATTTTCTATATCGTTTTGCAGTTTGTTCTGATCTTCTGATTACTTCATTAGTCGATAAACGACAGCGTAATCTGCAAACAACCTAAGACGGCTGACCGGATTTGTCTCCCAAATCGTTTATATAGATAAGGAACAGCAGAGGGCCTATAACACTACCTTGAGGAACGCCTGAGAAATTACTTCCGTTTTACTCCATGACTTTCCGTCAATTACTACGAACTGTGACCTCTCTGACAGGAAACCGTAAATCCAGTCATATAACTGAGACGACATTCCATAAGCACGCAATTTCACTACAAGCCACTTGTGTGGTACAGTGTCCAAAGCCTTCCAGAAATCCAGAAATACGGAATAATCTGAAATGCCTTGTCAGTAGCACTCAGCACTTCATGTGAATAAAGAACTAGTTGTGTTTCACAGGAACGATGTTTTCTAAACCCATGTTGACTGTGTGTCAATAGACCGTTTCCTTCGAGGCAGTTCATAATGTTCGAACACAATATATGTTCTAAAATCCTGCTGCATATCGACGTTAACGATATGGGCCTGTAATTTAGTGGATTACTCCTACTAGCTTTCTTGAGTATTGGTGTGATCTGTGCAACTTTCCAGTCTTTGGGTACGGATCTTTCGTCGAGCGAACGGTTGTATATGATCGTTAAGTATGGAGCCAAAGCATCAGCATACGCCGAAAGGAACCTAATTGGTGTACAGACTGGACCAGAAGACTTGCTTTTATTGAGTGATTTAAGTTGTTTCACTACTCCGAGGATATTTACTACTACGTAACTCATGTTCGCAGCTGTTCTCGATTCGAATTTGGAGTATTTACGTCGTCTTCTTTTGTGAAGGCATTTCGGAAGGCTACATTTTAATTATAACTACCTAGCAGAAGACCATAAAGAGCAACTACCTAGTTTCAGACTACTTGAAAACACTGTTCAGAGTGATTAATCAGCAGTACTCCCGAGTCCGCTGTAGGGGCACCTACCTTCATCCTGTCGGGTCGCAGGTCGACCCCCACGACGGTCACCCCTCGCTGCAGCAGCGCGCGCGCCACGGCGGCCCCTATGCCGGAGCTGGCTCCTGTCACCATGGCAACGCGTCCGACGTACCTTTCCATCCTGGTAAGTACTGAGCTCTGCCGCGTCTGGTATGTCCTTTGCACCGCGAACCTGCCGTACGAGTAAACACGATAACGATAAGAGTTTTTTGCGCTCTCTGTCTTAAGATTGCACTCTGCACGTTGAGCAAACGTGAAAAACCGGTTCCAAACACAAGTCGCACGTTTGTTAATATGCTGCATGAACCACGTATTTAGACACCCTCAATTTCTTGTAAACGGGTATAGATATCAATATGTTTTCGGCAATTACACTACTGGCCATTAAAATTGCTACACCAAGAAGAAATGCAGATCATAAACGAGTATTCATTGGACAAATATATTATACTAGAACTGACATGTGATTACATTTTCACACAATTTGGGTCCATAGATCCTGAGAAATCATTACCCACAACAACCACCTCTAGCCGTAATAACGGCCTTGATACGCCTGGGCATTGAGTCAAACAGAGCTTGGATGGCGTCTACAGGTACAGCTGCCCATGCAGCTTCAACACGATACCACAGTTCATCAAGAGTAGTGACTGGCTTATTCAGACGAGCCTGTTGCTCGGCCACCATTGACCAGACGTCTTCAATTGGTGAGAGATATGGAGAATATGCTGGCCAGGGCAGCAGTCGTACATTTTCTGTATCCAGAAAGACCCGTACAGGACCAGCAACATGCGGTCGTGCATTATCCTGCCGAAATGTAGGGTTTCGCGGGGATTGAATGAAGGGTAGAGCCACGGGTCGTAACATATCTGAAATGTAACGTCCACAGTTCAAAGTGCCGTCAATGTGATCAAGAGGTGACCGAGACATGTAACCAATGACACCCCATACCATCACGCCGGGTGATACGCCAGTATGGCGATAACGAATACACGCTTTCAATGTGCGTTCACCGCGATGTCGCCAAACACGGATGCGACCATCATGATGCAATAAATAGAACCGGCATTCATACGAAAAAATGACGTTTTGCCATTCGTGCACCCAGGTTCGTCGTTGAGTACACCATCGCAGGCACTCCTGTCTGTGATGCAGCGTCAAGGGTAACCGCAGCCATGATCTCCGAGCTGATAGTCCATGCTGCTGCAAACGTCGTCGAACTGTTAGTGCAGATGGTTGTTGATTTGCAAACGTCCCCATCTGTTGACTCAGGGATCGCGACGTGGCTGCACAATCCTTGACAGCCATGCGGATAAGATGCCGGTCATCTCGACTGCTAGTGATACGAGGCCGTTGGGATCCAGCACGGCGTTCCGTATTACCCTCCTGAATCCACCGATTCCATATTCTACTAACAGTCATTGGATCTCGACCAACGCGAGCAGCAATCTCGCGATACGATAAACCGCAATCGTGATAGGATACAATCCGACCTTTATCAAAATCGGAAACGTGATGGTACGCATTTCTTCTCCTTACACGAGGCATCACAACAACGTTTCACCAGGCAACGCCGGTCAACTGCTGTTTGTGTATGAGAAATCGGTTGGAAACGTTCCTCATGTCAGCACGTTGTAGGTGTCGCCACCGGCGCCAACCTTGTGTGAATGCTCTGTAAACCTAATCATTTGCATATCACAGCATCTTCTTCCTGTCAGTTACATTTCGCATCTGTAGCACGTCATCTACGTGGTGTAGCAATTTCTATGGCCAGTTGTGTATTTCCCTCTCTTTTGGCTACAAATCCCTATTTTTCAACACAGTCTCCTTTCAGTGCGACTACCATACGTGACATTACTGCGACGGCTTGTATGCCCGCAAGCTACCACTATGGTGGTCGACGTCTGAACCAACGTCTTGCTACATCAAGAACCTCCCCATCATCCACGTACTGCTTCCCGTGGTGTGCATCCTTCATTGGCCCAAGCAGGTGGAAGTCAGAAGGTGCGAGATCCGGGCTGTCGGGTGCATGAGGGACGACAGATCATGAAGTTTAGCAAGCTCCTCACGGGTGCGCAGACTTTTCTGAGATCTTGCGTTGTCACAGAGAAGTTTGTCTGCAGTTTTGTGGCGACCGACACGCTGAAGTCGTTTATTCAGTTTCTGGTAGTTGCACAATACACTTCGGAGTTGATTGTTGCATCATAATGGAGGACATCAAACAGATTATCCCTTTTAAAGTCGCAGAAGACATTTGCCTTGACTACCGGGTGAGGGTGCTGCTTTGAAATTTTTCTTCGCAGGAGAGGTGATGTGGCGCAACTACATGGATTGCTGTTTGGTTTCCGGAACCCATGTTTCGTTGTCTGTGACGATGTTCGACAAAAAAAAAAAATGTCACGATCAACCTCGTAATGTGCAAGCAGTTCCGCCCAGATAGTCCTTTGTTGCTCTTTATGGTCTTCTGCTAGGCGGTGAGGAATCCAGCGAGGACACACCTTAAAGCGAGTGAAATAGAGGGAAATATATACTCTACTGGCCATTAAAACTGCTACATCACAAAGATGACGTGCTACAGACGCGAAATTTGACCGACAGGAAGAAGATGCCATGATATGCAAATGATTAGCTTTTCAGAGCATTCACACAAGGTTGCCGCCGGTGGCGACACCTACAACGTGCTGGCATGAGGTATGTTTCCAATCAATTTCTCATACACAAACAGCAGTTGACCGGCGTTGCCTGGTGAACGTTGCTGTGATGCCTCGTGTAAGGAGGAGAAATGCGTACCATCACGTTTCCGATTTTGATAAAGGTCGGATTGTAGCCTATCACGATTGCGGTTTATCGTGTCACGACATTGCTGTTCGCGTTGGTCGAGATCCAATGACTATTAGCAAAATATGGAATCGGTGGATTCAGGAGGGTAATACGGAACGCCGTGCTGGATCCCAACGGCCTCGTATCACTAGCAGTCGAGATGACAGGCATCTTATCCGCATGGCTGAAACGGATCGTGCAGCCACGTCCCGATCCCTGAGTCAACAAAAGGGGACGTTTGCAAGACAACAACCATCTACCCGAACAGTTCGACGACGTTTGCAGCAGCATGGACTATCAACTCGAATACCATGACTGCGGTTACCCTTGACGCTGCATCACAGACAGGAGCGCCTGCGATGGTGTACTCAACGACGAACCTGAGTGCACCAATGGGAGAACGTCATTTTTTCAGATGAATTCAGGTTCTGTTTACAGCATCATGATGGTCGCTTCCGTGTTTGGCGACATCGTGATGAACGCACATTGGAAGCGTGTATTCGTCATCGCCATACTGGCGTATCACCCGGCGTGATGGTATGGGGTGTCATTGGTTACATGTCTCGGTCACCTCTTGTTCGCATTGACGGCACTTCAAACAGTGGACGTTAAATTTCAGATGTTTTACGACCCGTTTCTCTACCCTTCATTCGGTCCCTGCGAAACCCTACATTTCAGCAGGATAATGCACGACCGCATGTCGCAGGTCCTGTACGGGCCTTTCTGGGTACAGAAAATGCTCTACTGCTGCCCTGGCCAGCATATTCTCCAGATCTCTCACCAATTGAAAACGTCTGGCCAATGGTGGCCGAGCAACTGGCTCGTCACAATACGCCAGCCACTACTTCTGATGAACTGTGGTATCGCGTTGAAGCTGCATGGGCGGCTGTAGCTGTACATGCCATCCAAGCTCTGTTTGACTCAATATCCAGGCGTATCAAGGCCGGTTGTACGGCCAGAGGTGGTTGTTCTGGGCACTGATTTCTCAGGATCGATGCACCGAACCTGGGTGAAAATGTAATCACATGTCAGTTCTAGTATAATATATTTGTCCAGTGAATACCCGTTTATCATCTGTATTTCTTCTTTGTGTAGCAATTAATGGCCAGTAGTGTAGATAGCGAAAGGCATTTACGTGTGTATGATAAATCCATTCCTTCGAAAATTCCCTCCCTTCTTATCTCCTCTGCGTTACCAACATATGATGTGCCACTGATCTCATTTGTACTAAAACTGCAGTACATGCGAAGAGACTAGTGCTTCCACCACCCTGAGCATTCATAATTTCTTAATCATGTTCACCTACCTGCAGTCTTCTGTAGTTTTTGTCCTTTGAGGAGACACCAGCACGTAGATCGTGAGTCCGTTATCTTGTGGCTGTAGAAAAACAGTTAGCGAGGAGCTGGTATTGTAAAAATAATTAAAGCATGAATTGGTTTCTTTAAACGGGATTCCGCCGCTTTTTATTAGCATAATACGAGAAACTACCCAATCGCAGCCCACTTTATAAATCACTAATAATTTCTATTCTTATCACTTCCACAGAAAATAAACAAAATAAAGAAATGTGTGTTTGCGTGATTACTGTCAAGTTAGTTCTCAATCACGTGGCAAAAAAAAAAAAACAGAGATTGCTAGTTAACTCTTAACTGATACCGACCGCGGCAGATAACATGTTTATACTCCGGGAATGACGAACCAGCTCTGATCTTACAGCCGGACCACTTCGCCTGCCATCCAAGTTACACACGATCCGAAGATCTCCGAAAAGATTCGTCTCCCTTGTCGTTTAGCAATTGTTTATTATTCTGCTGGTAATTAACACTTTTGATATAATGGAATGATAGCCCGCTACTGATACTTTTACATGGAACGCAAATAAATTCACTGTTCAGTTTTTGTAGTGTTAATAAAAGAAGTTTATCATTTTGGCGCGCTACTTCCGAACACAGCTCCCAACAGCGGAGAGGGACCACAATTTAGGCGTTCTTTTTCACGATATATGTATCGAATACACCTTCTTTCACCGGTACCTCACACCACATTTCGTCATCTTCCCACTGCTGCCTTCTTATCTGCTCTAAGAAGAGCTTCTTGTAACTCAATATACTGGCTGTAAAGAACGAAATATTGTACATAACCTTCCGTCTGAGATTTCCAAAAATTGGGATGTTTTAGCAGATGACAGTCAATTTTGAAAACAAGCACATTTTTTGTAAATTTTTCAGTTATCATCTCTCAGGAGCCATACCATTCTACTACGCTTGTGATTCGTTACTATTTTTCAAAACTTGAATTTGCTTTACATTTTTTGATTCTAAAATTATTAAGTAATTTATGTAATCATAGATTTAATTGGCTCAAATGGCTCTGAGCACTATGGGACTCAACTGCTGAGGTCATTAGTCCCCTAGAACTTAGAACTAGTTAAACCTAACTAACCTAAGGACATTACAAACATCCATGCCCGAGGCAGGATTCGAACCTGCGACCGCAGCGGTCTTGCGGTTCCAGACTGCAGCGCCTTTAACCGCACGGCCACTTTGGCCGGCATAGATTTAATTATTTTGTGATTAGAATAACTAATTATTACCTTCAGTAATATCGTGTGTAACTTTATGCCCCAAAATCATTACTCATTAGTTACACTTTCTATACTTATTACGTAATGCTTTTAATAGTAAAGATTTTCAAAGTAGTATTACTATGAACCTCTATGTTGCTGGTAGTCTTTTGTGGTATTCCCAGCACACTCTCGACACTGCGGATATCGGAATATTGAAGTCCCTAAAGAGTTCCGAAATGTCAATTTTAGTGCCTTTCCATTGTAAAAAGTGGACGAGTGTGTATTCCAAGACCGATTTTCACAACCATGACTTCGCATCCACTGTAGACAAAATCAAACGAGAATTTTGTTATTTGCTATCCTTCCTGGTGTTGAAATTTTAATGGACAATAGCTACGGACACATAAATTTACGAATCTGGGATTAATTCGCCGTACAGAATCCGACGAGATGAAATTCAGCGAAACTGCAGCGTAAAAGTGAGGTGCGAAATCCTGCGCCACTTCATTGCTGGACCAAGTTTTAGTAAAGGATGACACAATTTACTCAAAGATAATAGGCAGCTGTTTCTCCAGATATACCCCTAACAATACCTCTTATAATGATGTTTGAGCGTGATGATTATCCAGCACACTGTTTGAGCATCAAAGCAGGTAACGAAAGCTATTGAGAGGGACACGGTGGCGCTGTCTCATTGCTAACACGCTCTCCTCAAACGCTAATGGTCTGCCATGCTGCTGGTGGAGCTTTGAACAGTACAGTGTTACAGAGTGTCCTCGATGAAATGAAGAAAAGCTTTCTGGAACCCTGGGCCCACAAGCGGACAGAAACACTTCCTTCCGTTCTTCGTTCTCTGTCTGCTCGTTTACAGACACTGATGCAAATCATATGGAGTGTCTGATCTGCCAATGAATCGTATGCACTCTTTTAAAAACGTTTTGTATGTTTATGTTGATGTTTCTTTATTCTGTACTTTTGTGGTGCTGCTACTGTGTCATGTACGAGGGGCGCTCAATACGTGATGCAACACTTTTTTTTCTGAAAGTGGTTGGTTTTATTCTGGATTACAATACGCCATATTATTCCCCACTCTTTTGGCTATAAAATGCTATTTTTCAACGCAATCTCCGTTCAATGTGGCGGCCGTAAACGGCTGTTATGGGAGGGCCTGAATGCCCACATGGTACCACTCCACTGCTCGACGTCGCAGTCAGCGTCTTGCTGCATCAATAACCTCCCCATCAACCACGATGAGCCGTGGTAAAAATTGCTGTTTTGAAGAGCGCGCCGCAGCGCGTTGTGTGAAGCGGTCGCCCTCCCTTTTTGGCGGTGGCGCCGCTGTGGCAATCACAGCTTTGGTGTCTCCCTCTGGTGGGAAAGGGGAAAGGTTGCCTGTTCACGTGCATTTAAGGGGCGCTATGAGCTCGCCACTCGGTCAGTCTGGGTCAGTCTCTCGTCCGAATTCGTGAGGCAGCTAGTGTCTGTCTGTCGTCCGGAGTGCTAGTATGTCTTTCGTTTGGCTCAGTCTTTAAAGCCGGATAAATGAGAGTCTTTCCACTCCGCCAGTAAGAGAACTTAGCGAGGGGTCGCCCGGTCGGGGCTTAGTTCCTACATCTGAGTCGGCGCGTTAGGCCACCAGTCTGCTCGAGTTTGCTCAGGCAATGGTCATTGGCGGTGGGATCGATCGGTTGGTCGGTCGCGCACTGAGACACAAGATGACTTGTCCGTCTTGGGCGTCGGCGCATGTGAGATCGCCACGTCAGTCCAGTGGGCCGCGCCGTATAGCGAGGGGTAGTGACTTCGCGGTCGACAAGAGAGCAACAGGAGCCAACGCTCGACATCATTCTGGCCGGTGCGAGCTGGTTCTCCGATCGCTTGTGGGCCCCTTCAGTTACCATATTGTGGAGCTTGGCTCGGTCCTTTGCTGGTGCCAGTGGGCGTGTTTCCCCTGCATGGTTGGGTCCGGGCCAGTATTTCCGCCGTCGTGTGTCTGGAAGTGAGTGGGAGACGCACCAGCAGGGCAGTCGCGACGGAGCAGCGGGCAGTCGGTCGGTTGGTGCGGACCAGGAAAGACGGGAGATCGGCGCGCCTTCCTGCGCCCGTTGAAACGGCTGGCAGCGGGCGGTTCGGGAGAGCGATTTGGGGGTGCTGCGCCAGGTCTTCTCCAGAAATCGCAGTTTATTAGAAATTAAGTGATTGGTGATATGTTGTTTCATTTACTTGTTAAATTCTACTTGTTTTCTTGGTGAGGTCACCAACCGCTTGTTTGGGGTCGTCCCACCATTCTTCTCCGTTTGCCCACCAGCGGGAAGGTGGTTATTTATGAACTGGGTGGTCCGTTTTTCCCGGGTTAGAGCAACCTGCGGTTCGGGTTCTTCGTTAATCTCCCTATCAATCTGCCGTACGTTAGTAGCTGGCTCTGTCATGTTTGTCGGATTCGGAGTGTTAACGAATTTATTGCTTGGAGTGTAACGGCCTAATTCCTGAAATAGGTTTTGATCTTGCCTCTCATCTTCAGAGGCGGTATCTGTATACTGTAGAGCATGTTAATTTGTTTGGCCAACCTTCTATAATTTTATATAATATTGCATTTCATGGGCTTTTATTTAAATGGTCATTTTAGTATACAAAAGTTGCCACCCTACCACCGTAAGACTTTTCTTAGAAGTTAAAATCAAGTTGCACCTTCGGTGGCAAAGTTAATTTTTTTTTAATTTTAGTGTTTTTTACCATTTCCATCCTCCTACGGGGTGGATAGTTTGTCTGCTTCTGTGAATTGTTAAAACTTTTAGTTTAAAGTAATCTCGTGTGTTGCAGATTTGCACCAGTGTAGTCTTTCAGTGGTTGTTGTGAGCGGTCGTGACTACGGACGTGCCAAAAGGGAGCGGCAAGGTTCTCAGCCCAAAAGTTCATACACTCAAAAATTTGTTTCTTTCTGCCTCTGAATAAATTGTAACTTGATTTTTAGAGGGTGCTTTCTGCTTATAATTTTAAATCTGTTTCTTAAAAAAAAAAGAGCTTTTAGGAATAAAATTCCCATTTGTCAAAAGCAATTTGATTTTGTTTTCATCAGTTACTCCCTGGCAACTACTTCCACGCTCACATAGTGTGATTAAATGTGTTAATGTTCTTGATGAATCGCTAGTAAGTAGAATAAATTCTCAAGAAAATTCTTTGAAAATAAATCACGGTTCACATGTACTGCTTCCCGCTTAGTGCATCCATCATTGGGCCAGACAGATGAAAATCTGAAGTTGCGAATCCAGGCTGCTGGTGGATGAGGAGCAACAGTTAAATGTTATGAGCTCCTGTCGGTTGCCCAGACTTCTGTGAGCGTTTGCGTTGTCATGGAGACGAAGTTCGTTTGCACTTTTTTGGCACGATCCAACGTTGCAGGAGTCACAGCAAGCGCGAGTTCGAACAGGTTTGCGCGATGAAGACAGACTTCAACGACTCACCATGCTTTTGTTCACCGTCAGGTCTCCGTAGACATTCTGCAAGCGCTTATGAATATCTGCTATGCTCTGGTTTCCCGCCAAAGGAAATTCAATGACACCTGTCTGCTTGCAACGCGCCTCCGTTGTAGACGCCAGTTTGAGTGCTACATATATAACGCCGCCACATATCGGAACGTCGTGGCACTGTAGGGGCTAAAGAGGGAATATTCCGCGACTTCCCACAACGAAATCCGCATTTTTTCAAGCTAGATTGACCGAGGAACAAAGTGTGTTGCATTACTTATTGGGTGCCGCTCGTACCAGCTGTGTTCTTAAATCAGCAACGGACTGGTATTAACTAGTTCCGAGAGTTTAAAGTCCGCGGTCTCGAAGTAATTTCTGAATGATAAAACCATTTCAGATGTTCACAGTGTCGTGTTCTGACGTAGGTGGGAGAGCGAAAAATGGGTTGCTGGTAGGTCTGCGGTCCCGAGCGGTACAGAGCAGAATGCAGAAGGACAATTCACAGTGAAGGCATTTGATTGTTTTCTTCTATCTGAGCCAACACTGGTACAGGCGTTTACTGGGAATGCAGGTGGTGAGACTCGGTAGGGAACTCGTTGAGAAGACTCTTGGACAAACAGGGTTTTGAAATAGTTGTTTATTCCAGACAGGTCGAACTAATACACTGGAGGCTAGTCTAGGGTTAGAAAAAGCATGAATAACACTGTTACAACAGAAGCCAGTGCAGAAGTCCCAGGAGTAGATACTAACCACAGTAGCAAACACTAGCAGCATCTTAAGGCAACAACTTAGTTGCAAAACAATACATAATGAATGTGACACTGTTAACTGAGGCACTCCAAGTGAGAGAGAGAGCTGGACCGAGGCTGGAGCCGACGGACGCGGATTCGGCGCCCAGATCGTCTGACTAAGAACTATGAAAAAATGCGGTATGTAGGGGTTTTAAAGAGTCGCGTGGGGGCACTGTTTTTCCCACTTAAAGCCACCCAGCGAATCCCGTAAGTCTCTCGCAGTTGTCTGCCAATCATGGTTTACTTAGGTCCCCAGTTCCTAATGCAGTTGCACTAAGTAAGTCCGTATTTGGTACCAACATTGTTCAGCTGAAAGCTAAACGTAACTGCTCTGCCAAATAAGGCTTGCAACATTATTTTCATACGAAATTTAGCCCCGCCCAACGGGCTCCCCGGAGTAGGAACTGCTAGGTCAACAGTTTTTGGCGTTTTCGTTCTCTGTCTAATCCTTGTGAATCTACTGACGTTGCTGTTCTTAGGGCTGGTATCAAGCTGGCTTTATACAGTAGTACGTGCCTGTTGGTTACAAAGTTCTTCGGTGACAACCTACTACAGCGTCTCGACGACATATGAAATAACATGTCAATTCCTTGAAGAGTAACTAATGCCCTGGGACCGCGTCTGGGGGCGTCTGCATTTTCGCAAGGCTCTCCCCTTACTGTCTACTTCATGAAACAATATCTCTCCTAGTTTCGTCTGCCCTCAGCATCGTCTCTGCTTCCGCGCCTTGGAACGCCTGTTCTCATTTCTCACAGCATCAAGATAACACTACAGTAGCAAGGAATAATCAATATATTACAACAGTGGGCTGTCAAACTCTTTATTCAAGATGATCTCTGTTGCATTGCGTATTACGTTACACTACTGGCCAGTCTCGCTTCCTTCCGTCGCACTTTCACTTTCGCAGCTGTGGATCCAGTTGTCGTTCATTAGTTCCAGTCTACAGCTCCAGCCGACGCTGATCAACGGTTGCCGCCTTAATAGCAAGCGACTTATTGCGACTGATCGTAGGACAGCTAAACCCCGAGTGTCTTGTGAAATTCGCATTCAAAGACTGAATTTAATAACCGTCGTAGACAGCAATCTAAACAGGGCTCTATAGATTAGGTAGTTAACTGTCAGTGTGTTACAGGATAGGACTTGACCAGCTGAATAAACCTCTGTTAACTAGGTTGAACATTGTGTACACAAGGGGACTCAGCTGCCCCTACTGCTGGGTTTTACGTAACCTGCAACACCTTCAGGATAATCGTATTCTCTGCCTTGCAATTCCAAACTACACTCATGCTCATAAATTAAGGATTATTGCAGAATGTGGTGCCACACAACGTGGCACTACACAAAACTGGCGCTAATAGCATAGGCACATAGGGAACACACACGACACAGATCTGTAAGTGAACAGTATTGGTGATAAGTTGTGAAAACCGTCCCGAAACACATGTTCTACAAAACGCCACTGTTTCCTGCGCATGTACCCCTACATCAATATGGTATATGATCATCATGCACACGTACACAGGGCGCACAACGGGTTGGCATACTCTGGATCAGGTGGTCGAGCAGCTGCTGGAGTACAGCCTCCCATTCTTGCACCAGTGCCTGTCGAAGCTCCTGAAGTGTCGTAGGAGTTTGGAGGCGTGCAGCGATACGTCGACCGAGAGCATCCCAAACGCGCTCGATGGGGTTTAGGTCTGGAGAACAGGCAGGCCACTCCATTCGCCTGATATCTTCTATTTCAAGATACTCCTCCACGATGGCAGCTCGGTGGAGCAGTGAGTTATCATCCATCAGGAGGAAGGTGGGACCCACTGCACCCCTGAAAAGGCGGACATACTGGTGCAAAATGACGTCCCAATACATCTGACTTGTTACAGTTCCTCTGTCAAAGACATGCAGAGGTGTACGTGCGCCAATCATAATCCCACCCCACACCATCAAACCACGACCTCCATACAGCTCCCTTTCAAGGACATTAAGGGGTTGGTATCTGGTTCCTGATTCACATCAGATAGGATCCCGGCGAGAATCACTGTTCAGACTACACCTGGACTCGTCCGTGAACATAGCCTGGGACCACTGTTCCAATGACCATGTACTGTGTTCTTGGCACCAGGTTTTACGGGCTCTCCTGTGACCAGGGGCGAATAAACGACGTCTGTTCAGTCGTCTGTAGACTGTGTGTCTGCAGACAACTGTTCCAGTGGCTGCAGTAAGGTCCCAAGCAAGGCTACCTGCAGTACTCCGAGGCCGTCTGCGGCCACTGATGGTGAGATATCGCTCTTCTTGTGCTGTTGTACACTGTGGACGTCCCGTACTATAGTGCCTGGACACGTTTCCCGTCTGCTGTAATCGTTGCCATAATCTTGAGATCACACTTCGTGGCACACGGAGGGCCCGTGCTATGACCTGCTGTGTTTGACCAGCCTCCAGTCGCTCTAGTATTGTACCCCTCATAACGTCATCAGTATGTGTTCTTTGAGCCATTTCCAACACACAGTCACCATTAACACGTCTGAAAACGTCATCAGTATGTGTTCTTTGAGCCATTTCCAACACACAGTCACCATTAACACGTCTGAAAACGTCTGCGCACTTACTCGCTGCACAGTACTCTGACATGCACCAACACATCTCTGCGTATGTGGACTGCTGCCAGCGTCACAGTGTGACGACAGCAGGTCAAATGCACCGCATGGTCACACCCCGAGGTAACTTAAACCCGCAAACCACCCACCACAGCGTTGTTTCACCATATGTTAGCATTATCCTTAATTTATGAGCATGAGTGTATTAGTCCTACAGAAAAAATGGACAGGACCCTATCCGTATGAAATTGAATGTAGTTACAACATACGAATATCCAAGTATAAAATTTAAATACACTAAATTTCCTACAGAAAGGTCCTGTTCATTTTTTCTATAAGACTTCAGTTTCCACATAGCAAGTGAGAAAATATGAAAACCTTGCATGTGGTATTTGAAGGCCTCGCGGGCTGCACAAAACCCAGCAGTAGGGGCAGATCAGTCACCCTGCATATACAGGGTCCGTCACAGAAACCACATTATCAGTGGGGCTGGAGTCACAGGGCGCACACTATGGACATACAGCGCAGCATACCTCTTCGAACACAGCTGTTGTATCGCGGACGCGTTATATAAACTTGTGTGCACACGAATGCATCTGGCTGACGTGTTATAGCACTTTTAAAGACGAGATATTCCAGATTATCAGGAGTTTAGGTTGGTAGGTCCATTGTTTTACTAGATTCCAGAGTCCCTGCTGTGGTGAAACTAGCACGTGGTCTGTAAGTAAACTTTTAGTGCGGGTGACGATACCTTCGTAGGGTGTGCTACCCTCAGGCAGCCATAGGCTCCCCCACATGACGACGATATTGCTCACTTCATCAACACTTCAGGCGTGTCACTGAGCGACATTGCTAAGCAGTGAGTGAACGGTATATCAGTACCGGATATCGGGGTAAAACATCGTGAGCAAAAAACACCAACCTTCAACGCAGGCGCAGACAAGTGTTGGAAGAGATACAAAGACTGCAAGAACAAATAATGGAAGATGCTGATAGCGGTTCCGAGGAATCGCCAACATCTAACACTGTGTCTGCGGAAGAACACTGGAACAATGTGGAGAGGGAGGGTGGAGACATGGACTGTCATAAAATCATCGATGAAGCAGACTGAGAGGGGATCCAGCCCATGAAGAGGAAGAAGATTATCAGCCAGGGGAACATTCAGGCTCTATAACAGGAGGAGTACAAGTAAGAGATATGACACATCAGCCGGGCTACTGCGGCCACAGAGTCGACAGCTCAACCATTGACGGTCCCACCAACAATGAAAGTTCTGTGGTCCATGGCTGCTCCATGAGCCGTAGTTATGTCCGGCACTTCGAAAAGCGTGCCAGGCGGAGTGCTTTGGCTTCGCGTCTAGTGTTCGCGGTGGCGCTTTCGGTTTGGCGCGCTGTTTGGATCGCTATTGCCGTCTGGCGGGAGGTGGAGCAAGTGTACGATCGCATGACGATCGAGGAGTACGTACTGGGCGGTGACGGAGAGAGGTGGTGGCGCGAGCGGGGCCCTGTTGTTGGGGGTCGTCAACTGCTCGCCACGTGCTTTGGCCGACCTCTTGGCTGTCAGGGGCTAAGTCTGCCCTACCCGCATGTACGTGGCTTATGAAGCTTAGAAGCCGTGGTGCAAGAGATGAGAGCGTGGGACCGTGTGTCTTCTTATTGGCCGTTGAAACCACTGGCAGCGGTTGGCTCTGACGGGCATGAGGAAGTGCAACGTGTTCCCGGCGCTGTGGTGGAGTGTGAGAAGTTGAGTACTGTTTCTATGTAACAGTTATATACACTCCTGGAAATGGAAAAAAAGAACACATTGACACCGGTGTGTCAGACCCACCATACTTGCTCCGGACACTGCGAGAGGGCTGTACAAGCAATGATCACACGCACGGCACAGCGGACACACCAGGAACCGCGGTGTTGGCCGTCGAATGGCGCTAGCTGCGCAGCATTTGTGCACCGCCGCCGTCAGTGTCAGCCAGTTTGCCGTGGCATACGGAGCTCCATCGCAGTCTTTAACACTGGTAGCATGCCGCGACAGCGTGGACGTGAACCGTATGTGCAGTTGACGGACTTTGAGCGAGGGCGTATAGTGGGCATGCGGGAGGCCGGGTGGACGTACCGCCGAATTGCTCAACACGTGGGGCGTGAGGTCTCCACGTACATTGATGTTGTCGCCAGTGGTCGGCGGAAGGTGCACGTGCCCGTCGACCTGGGACCGGACCGCAGCGACGCACGGATGCACGCCAAGACCGTATAATCCTACACAGTGCCGTAGGGGACCGCACCGTCACTTCCCAGCAAATTAGGGACACTGTTGCTCCTGGGGTATCGGCGAGGACCATTCGCAACCGTCTCCATGAAGCTGGGCTACGGTCCCGCACACCGTTAGGCCGTCTTCCGCTCACGCCCCAACGTCGTGCAGCCCGCCTCCAGTGGTGTCGCGACAGGCGTGAATGAAGGGACGAATGGAGACGTGTCGTCTTCAGCGATGAGAGTCGCTTCTGCCTTGGTGCCAATGATGGTCGTATGCGTGTTTGGCGCCGTGCAGGTGAGCGCCACAATCAGGACTGCATACGACCGAGGCACACAGGGCCAACACCCGGCATCATGGTGTGGGGAGCGATCTCCTACACCGGCCGTACACCACTGGTGATCGTCGAGGGGACACTGAATAGTGCACGGTACATCCAAACCGTCATCGAACCCATCGTTCTACCATTCCTAGACCGGCAAGGGAACTTGCTGTTCCAACAGGACAATGCACGTCCGCATGTATCCCGTGCCACCCAACGTGCTCTAGAAGGTGTAAGTCAACTACCCTGGCCAGCAAGATCTCCGGATCTGTCCCCCATTGAGCATGCTTGGGACTGGATGAAGTGTCGTCTCACGCGGTCTGCAAGTCCAGCACGAACGCTGGCCCAACTGAGGCGCCAGGTGGAAATGGCATGGCAAGCCGTTCCACAGGACTACATCCAGCATCTCTACGATCGTCTCCATGGGAGAATAGCAGCCTGCATTGCTGCGAAAGGTGGATATACACTGTACTAGTGCCGACATTGTGCATGCTCTGTTGCCTGTGTCTATGTGCCTGTGGTTCTGTCAGTGTGATCATGTGATGTATCTGACCCCAGGAATGTGTCAATGAAGTTTCCCCTTCCTGGGACAATGAATTCACGGTGTTCTTATTTCAATTTCCGAAACACACCTATGGCTGTGCAAAATTTTCAAGCTTAGAGAAGAAGGTTGTAAACATGGAAGAACCATGGAGATACTAAAAGGTATCAGATAGATTACATAATGCTAAGACAGAGATTTAGGAACCAGGTTTTAAATTGTAGGACATTTCCAGGTGCAGATGTGGACTCTGACCACAATCTATTGGTTATGAACTGTAGATTAAAACTGAAGAAACTGCAAAAAGGTGGGAATTTAAGGAGATGGTACCTGGATAAACTGACTAAACCAGAGGTTGTACAGAGTTTCAGAGAGAGCATAAAGGAACAATTGACAGGAATGGGGGAAAGAAATACAGTAGAAGAAGAATGGGTTGCTTTGAGGGATGAAGTAGTGAAGGCAGCAGAGGATCAAATAGGTACAAAGACGAGGGCTAGTAGAAAACCTTGGGTAACAGAAGAATATATTGAATTTAATTGATGAAAGGAGAAAGTATAAAAATGCAGTAAATGAAGCAGGCAAAAAGGAATGCAAACGTCTCAAAAGTGAGATCGACAGCAAGAGCAAAATGGCTAAGCAGGCATGGCTAGAGGACAAGTGTAAGGATGTAGAGGCTTATCTCAATAGGGGTAAGATAGATACTGCCTACAGGAAAATAAAAGAGACCTTTGGAGAAAAGAGAACCACTTGCATGAATATCAAGAGCTTTCATGGGAACCCAATTCTAAGCAAAGAAGGGAAAGCAGAAAGGTGGAAGGTGTATATAGAGGGTCTATACAAGGCCGATGTTCTTGAGGACAATATTATGGAAATGGAAGAGGATGTAGATGAAGGTGAAATGGGAGATATGATACTGCGTGAAGAGTTTGACAGAGCACTGAAAGACCTGAGTCGAAACAAGGCGCCCTGAGTAGACAACATTCCATTAGAACCACTGACGGCCTTGGGAGAGCCAGTCCTGACAAAACCCGACCATCTGGTGAGCAACATGTATGAGACAGGCGAAATACCCTCAGACTTCAAGAAGAATATAATAATTCCAATCCCAAAGAAAGCAGGTGTTGACAGATGTGAAAATTACCGAACTATGAGTTTAATAAGTCACAGCTGCAAAATACTAACGCGAATTCTTTACAGACGAATGGAAAAACTGATAGAAGCCGACCTCGGGGAAGATCAGTTTGGATTGCGTAGAATTATAGGAACACGTGAGGCAATACTCACCTTACGACTAATCTTAGAAGCTAGATTAAGGAAAGGCAAACCTACGTTTCTAGCATTTGTAGATTTAGATAAAGCTTTTGACAGTGTTGGTTGGAATACTCTCTTTCAAATTCTGAAGGTGGCAGAAGTAAAATACAGGGAGCGAAAGGCTATTTGCAATTTGTACAGAAAGCAGATGGCAGTTATAGGAGTCGAGGGGTATGAAAGGGAAGCAGTGGTTGGGAAGGGAGTGAGACAGGGTTGTAGCCTATCCCCGATGTTATTCAGTCTGTATATTGAGCAAGCGATAAAGGAAACAAAAGAAAAGTTCGGAGTAGGTATTAAAATCCATGGAGCAGAAATAAAAACTTTGAGGTTCGCCGATGACATTGTAATTCTGTCAGAGACAGCAAAGGACTTGGATGAGCAGTTGAACGGAATGGACAGTGTCTTGAAAAGAGGGTATAAGATGAACACAAACAAAAGCAAAATGAAGATAATGGAATGTAGTCGAATTAAGTCGGGTGATGCTGAGGGAATTAGATTAGGAAATGACACACTTAAAGTAGTAAAGGAGTTTTGCGAATTGGGAAGCAAAATAACTGATGCTGGTCGAAGTGGAGAGGATGTAAAATGTAGACTGGCAATGGCAAGGAAAGCGTTTCTGAAGGAGGGAAATTTGTTAACATCGAGTATAGATTTAAATGTCAGGAAGTCGTTTCTGAAAATATTCGAATGGAGTGTAGCCATGTATGGAAGTGAAACATGGACGATAAATAGGTTGGACAAGAAGAGAATAGAAGCTTTCGAAATGTGGTGCTACAGAAAAATGCTGAAGATTAGATGGGTATATCACATAACTAATGAGGAGGTATTGAATAGAATTGGGGAGACGAGGAGCTTGTGGCACAACTTGACTAGAAGAAGGGAGCGGTTAGTAGGACGTGTTATGAGACATCGAGAGATCATCAATTTAGTATTGGAGGGCAGCGTGGAGGGTAAAAATCGTAGAGGAAGACCAAGAGATGAATACACTAAGCAGCTTCAGAAGGATGTAGGCTGCAGCAGGTACTGGGAGATGAAGAAGCTTGCACAGGATACAGTAGCATGGAGAGCTGCATCAAACCAGTCTCAGGACTGAAGACCACAACAACAACAATAGGAATACGATGGGTTGCCGCCATGACCGACTTCAGGAATGTGCTGGCGCCAGAGTGATCTTCCTTCACCGCAACATCACACATAGCGAAGTAGTTCTACCACATCTATAGGACATGGAAAAGAACGTCACTACAGTTTGGAGTGGCCCGCCCGCTGGGCCATGCCGTCTAACTCACGGCTTTCTGGGCGGGGATGAGGGCCTGGTCCCTGGCACGAATGTGCCCGGCGGATTTGTGTCGAGGTCCGGTGAACCGGCCAGTCTGTGGATGGTTTTTAGGCGGTTTTCCATCTGCTTCGGCGAATGCGGGCTGGTTCCCCTTATTCCGCCTCAGTTACACTATGTCGGTGATTGCTGTGCAAACAAGTTCTTCACGTACGCGTACACCACCATCACTCTACCACACAAACATAGGGATTACACTCGTCTGGTGTGAGACGTTCCCTGGGGGGTCCACCGGGAGCCGAACCGCACAATATCCCTGGGTTTGGTGTGGGGCGGCGGAGGGGTGAAGTGGACTGCGGTAGTCGTGGTGGGGTTGTGGACCACTGCGGATGCGGCGGGGACGGATCCTCTCCGTCGTTTCTAGGTGCCCGATTAACATACAATACAATACAATACAAAACAGTTTGGACTAAACAGGGTGAGGTGGGATTTGTAGAGATTTGTAACGGCATATCTTTGCCCCAACACTCAGCTCTTCATTGCAAGACGTTTATAGGCGGCGACTCGAATGTTAAGCATCCCACTTGACACTCCTCTACCACCAATCTCAAAGGAGTTGAACTACACCGACTGGAACAGGACTTAGACCTCGAAGTCTGGAGGCCCACAAAATCTACTCCCAATCGACATCCCACCAGCCAGCTTCTAGATTCACTGGACACTGTCATCACCCGTGGGCTTGGGGTGAACCCTCGACTGGAAAGCATCAGTGTACTGTCATAGGTAGGTCGTTAGGCAGTTGTCTTCTTTCCTTCCTGAAGCAGTTCTTGGTTACCTTTTGAGGTCCTTACATTTATCTGTTTCGATTTACTTATGACAGCTGGAACTACTACAGACTGGGGACGTGTGATGGACGTGAACGTGCTGGGTCCCCGCACCTGCACCAGGGAGGCGGAACTGGACATGCTGAGCAGTGGCGTCGGCGACGGCTTCTTCATTCGCTTCTGCAGGTGCTTTGCTGCTACAGTGAGTTTAGAAAGTGGAATGGCATGACACCATGACAAAGAAATGTTACTGAGAGCGGCACATGCTTCCATTGCTCAATACAAATATCAGTGTCAGCCCTAAGTTGATCTACATTAGTTTGGCCTGCCGAGCGGCAGATCCCAAACCTCAAACTCAAATGGTTAATGGAAGTTATGCAACGGATCTAATTATGGCAAGTAATGAGAAGAGTGACCGTAGTACTTAATTCCAAGTACCGATATTCCCATAATTAATGTTAACTAATTTCATGAAACGGATTTACTAGTTATGAAATCAAAATATAGGCCCAGGTATAATTCTAATATTTATTACAAATCCTTAGTGTACACATGTTGATGAAGGGAATTACATTTTTAATGAAGCACAAAACAAAAACATAAAAATAAGACATCAAACTAAGTACGAATAGGCAATCAAACGGTTGACAAAGGTATTTTGGGAGGGGAACGAGATTGGTGAAAATCAACTTGCTGACACATTAATACCATACAAGAGGGATGCCAAACAAAACCAGACGGGTCATTCCAGAAAGAGAAAATGAGATTACATGCAACTGATCATGTCTTCCGCACCATGAAAATCCAGCGTTAAATTGCTGCAACTTTAACAAAGATTTAACTCTGTTTAGCCCCAACCAGTCAATGGCGCTATATATTTCCATCATCATGTGCGTGCGTACGAGTACACTGACTGTTGCAGATGGATGAGAAATGTGAGGATATTCTGCCTCTCTCCGTGTAAGCCACGTCCCCGTCTGTTCCGCACGTGAACTCCGTCTGTCTACTAAATCTGCTGTCACAGAAAGATATCAGCTGCTAGTGTGTTGTCAGCTACGAGTGTAAATATAAAAAAAAACATCTGTTGTGCTTGCTTTGCTTAGAGTGTCCTTCAAAAAATATTGTCCGTCAGTCAGCAAAAAGTTCGCTTTGCGCTACCCAGTGGTGTAGCACTGCAAAAAAATGGTTCAAATGGCTCTGAGCACTATGGGACTCAACTTCTCTGGTCATCAGTCCCCTAGAACCTAGAACTACTTAAACCTAACTAACCTAAGGACATCACACACATCCATGCCCGAGGCAGGATTCGAACCTGCGACCGTAGCGGTCTCGCGGTTCCAGGCTGCAGCGCCTAGAACCGCACGGCCACTTCGGCCGGCAATGCACTGCAAAAAAGTCGCTCTCCACTCGTCTATGTTTCCGCATTGTTGCGAATCTCAATCACCGACGAGTGCAAATTAAATGTATTAGGACTTATTCAGAGGGAGCGGCAGCTAGGCGTACACTCTGGTACGGAAGCACTGGGACAGTATTTATCGATGATACGGGCCAGCACCGACGAAACGGCGCCCGGCGACAAATATCGTTACGTGGCAAACTGGACGCTGTAGCCGATTGCATAACAGGGATCAAAGTAGCTTCCTCACATCACATGATGATGGAAATATACCAAGTACGTGGTCAGCCTCTAGGAAGGAAGTATAGCTTTCCATGACGCACGAACGTAGTATAAATAGGGGGTCAGGAGGACCCTATAAGCAGTCGAGATCTGTTGAGAATAACGACGTAAGCTCCGTGTCGTTCTGCGGCAGAAGTGGGAATTTAGTACGATTCGCTAGCCTCGGCCCCGCAACAACCAGGGAGATAGAATCCAGAGTAAGAGATTCAACTGACAGAAAGTAGTGCAAAATAGTGCCAGTAAGGATTCGCAGTTATCAACCTATAAGGGCTCTTATGAATTCTACCCTGCAGCAGTAACCACTCCGCACCGAGTTGTTTAGCCTGCACCTTAGCATTAGCTTGCTCCTTCTAGCTGTCGGACTTGCAGAAGCTGCCCGCGCTACTTCTACTCTTCGAGAATATCGATTGAGGTAAGCCCCCTGAATCCTATTCGTGTCAATCTCACTCCCTTTCGGGACACGACAGCTTGCCCAGTATGAGAATTACAAGGAAGTGGGCCTACAACAGAGCCTCGCTCCTTTAACAACCAATCCATGGGCTCTTCTCGAAAAGATCTGAAAGTGGTCAGTGACATCCACTTCTTACCTGTCGTAGCCTTCATGACTGTGGGACAGAAAAGTATCCCCTCGTCCTACCTGCCTTCCACGAATCGGCTGCTCAACACACAATTCCTTCTGAAGAAAGCACATTGCCGGAAAGGACACACATTAGACGTCCACAACTGCGGGAAGCAAGGCGCCACAGGTTATCTACACTACTGGCCATTAAAATTGCTACACCAAGAAGAAATGCAGATGATAAACGGGTATTTATTGGACAAATATATTATACTAGAACTGACACGTAATTACAAATTCACGCAATTTCGGTGCATAGATCCTGAGAAATCAGTTCCCAGAACTGATACGCCTGGGCATTGAGTCAAACAGAGCTTGGATGGGGTGTACAGGTACAGCTGCCCATGCAGCTTCAACACGATACCACAGTTCATCAAGAGTAGTGACTGGCGTATTGTGACGAGCCAGTTGCTCGGCCACCATTGGCCAGACGTTTTCAATTGGTGAGAGATCTGGAAAATGTCCTGGCCAGGGCAGCAGTCGAACATTTTCTTTATCCAGAAACACCCGTACAGGACCTGCAAAATGCAGTCGTGCATTATCCTGCGGAAATGTAGGATTTCGCAGGGATCGAATTAAGGGTAGAGCCACGGGACGTAACACATCTGAAATGTAACATCCACTCTTCAAAGTGCCGTCAATGCGAACAAGAGGTGACCGAGACGTGTAACCCATGGCACTCCATACCATCACGACGGGTGATAAGATAGTATAACGAATACACGCTTCCAATGTGCGTTAACCGCGATGTCACCACACACGGATGCGAATATCATGATCCTGTAAACAAAACCTGGATTCATCCGAAAAAATTACGTTTTGCCATTCGTGCACCCAGGTTCGTCGTTGAGTACACCATCGCAGGCGATCCTGTCTGTGATGCAGCGTCAAGGGTAACCGCAGCCACGGTCTCCGAGCTGATAGCCCATGCTGCTGCAAACGTCGTCGAACTCTTCGTGCAGATGGTTGTTGTCTTACAAACGTCCACATCTGTTGACTCAGGGATCGAGACGTTGCTGCACGATCCGTTACAGCCATGCGGATAAGATGCCTGTCATCTCGATACGAGGCCGTTGGGATCCAGCACGGCGTTCCGAATTACCCTCCTGAACCCACCGATTCCATATTCTGCTAACAGTCATTGGATCTCGACAAACGCGAGCAGCAATGTCGCGATACGGTAAACCGCATTCGCGATAGGCTACAATCCGACCTTTGTCAAGTCGGAGACGTGATGGTACGCATTTCTCCTCCTTACAAGAGGCATCACAACAACGTTTCACCAAGCAACGCCGGTCAACTGCTGTTTGTGTATGAGAAATCGGTTGGAAACTTTCCTCATGTCACCATGTTGTAGGTGTCGCCACCGGCGCCAACCTTGTGTGAATGATCTGAAAAGATAATAATTTGCATATCACAGCATCTTCTTCCTGTCGGTTAAATTTCGCGTCTATAGCACGTCATCTTCGTGGTGTAGAAGTTTTAATGGCCAGTAGTGTATATTGCATATACGCTGAGCCGACATGATGGAAGAAGACTGCTGTGTTGACCAAGACAGCGCCAGTAGCACAATGTAGTTCCAGGGCACCACGACGGGCGGCCAGGAACGTGCCCTATGAACTCCACTCTCTGTCAGTGAAATTTCCACACAGAAGTGGTCGAGGAAAGGTCGACTAAGCCCTCGAGGCCAACACCGCCACTTGCCGGGCAGGTAGAAGAGACGAGTATCCGCCCCGAAGCACCCTAATCCGTCAGCGTAGACAGGTAGGGTCCGGCAAGCAGTCGCCCGTGTCGAAACACAGCTGGACGGGTCAGCGAGCGTGGCGGGCTGTGAAAGGGCGCATTTACGTGTTGCGCTGATGAAGAAGAATACAGGTGGTCGAACAGGAACTGTAATGTCTTAATTTTTACGGTCGGAATTGATCATAGCGTTTTCAATTTTCTGTCAGATTCATTGATAATAGTCATAATAATTTTCCAGCCAGATTGAGATTTTCGCTGTGCATTGGAGTGTGCGCTGATATGAAACTTCGATGTGGATTAAAACTGTGTGCTGGACCGAGACTCAAACTCGGGATCTTTGCGTTTCGCGGGCAAGTGCTCTACCAACTGAGCTACCCAAGCGCGACTCACGCCCCCTCCTCGCAGCTTTACTTCTGCCAGTACCTCGTCTCTTACCTTCCAAACTTTACAGAAGCTCTCCTGCGAACCTTGCAGAACTAGCACTCCTGAAAGAAAGGATACTGCGGAGACATGGCTTAGCCACAGCCTGGGGGATGTTTCCAGAATGAGATTTTCACTCTGCAGCGGAGTGTGCGCTGACGTGAAACTTCCTGGTAGATTAAAACTGTGTGCTGGTCCGAGACTCGAACTTGCCTTAAGGCAAAGGTCCCAGGTTCGAGTCTCGATCCAGCACACAGTTTTAATCTACCAGAAAGTTTCATTCCAGCCAGATCTTCTGCAAATACAATGTAAAACATTAAAATCTAATTACAAACATGGGTTTTAAAAATCGTATCTGTTCAAAATGAAATAAAATAGAATTTGGTATATACCTGTGGATCAACACGTTATTTCACATTGTTCATAAGATGCGTTGTCATTCTAATGAAAAGGTAATTTTCGATGTATACAGGGTGAACCAGAACTTCACCGACAAAGTTTCGGTCGATGTCGAGGGATATCTTCCGAAAATTTTGGTATAAGTGACCTGTGATATTTCGTGGTTTGTTATCGGGTAATTGATTTCTTACCCAGTGTATAGGCATTGCACTGAAAACATCTGTACAACGGTGATAATGTCAACGATGGGCACCTTGTGTGTCTTGTTTGGGAAATAACATCTTCCATTCACTCCCAGTACTCGCTGATGACAACAGCACGGCCTGCTTTGCCCTCAGTCCCCAAACATGCATTCAGTATTGCTCGGTCCAGTCTCGGATTGGTTTTTCCAGCAGTGTTAGTTGTACCCTTACACTGACACAAAACGGTATCGATAGTTTTACTGAAGCAAGAAAATCGTCCGATATGCATCTCACTGAATGCAGTGGAAAGCAGAACCACGACGATATGTTCAACTGTTCCCGCAGCAACAGCAACCCATAATAGCAGTTTTGCATCTGCACATGGGCGCCCACAAATAATCTGATCCTTTAGTGGTATCACGTCATGGTGATTGCATATTAAGGTCTTTTTCACTTTCGTGAAATTATTATCACAGAAACAAATATAATTCTCGTAACAAAGCCTATTAAGTCGTAACCAGCCACTGGAGGCTATGGGTCTTGTACCAAACTACTCAAACAGTGTCCGCCTCCTTAGCTAAGTGGTGAGCGCGTCTGATTGCGACGCAGCGACCCCGAGTTCGATTCTCGCCGGGTCGGAGGTTTTTCTCCGATCAAGAACTGGGTGCTGTGTTGTCCTCGTAATCATTTCATAATTAACGCCACTTGGTGTTCTAACATTCTGCGTGGTGTCTGTCTGTTCTATATCGTGTGTCCCTACCACTTTCGCACAACGACGCTCTGAGCGTGTTTTTTAGGGAATTGACTAGTTTGAACCTGGGACCTGTTGCTGGTAAGGAGACGCCAGACCACACATTACATGTAGAGTTCAGAAGAGTTCAGTGAGACTAGCGATGATATAACCAAATACTTAATGATTTCAGCGTCAGCTCCACTGCACTCCCTGTAAAAGAATCTTAATACTAACTAAATTTAGTGGAAGGGGTTCAAGGCTTTCCTATTTTTAGTTAGCTGGTAAAATAACGTCGAAAGAGCAGTTAAGTTTACCATTGGAAATTTTATTCTACTCACAAAACATTGTTTATAAATTGCACTATTGATAAAAGGAAATATTTTAATACAGGATGATAAAAACCAACTGCGTTCAGCAAAAATGTGAACGAATATTCCCTGAGTGGGTTTCCAAGTTCTACAATGGATCGAAGGATGACCTATGATATATCACAGCTATAATCTAGAATTAAATTATGTTTCACAAAAGAGAAAACTATGAAAATGGTCTACAGTGACCCTCAATTATCTTTAATTACTTATCTAACTTGTCGTAAATTACAGTGGCTGATGTGGCTTCTCAATAATTATATAACAGGAAAATCATCGCGTTTCAGATTTTATCTTACGTAGCAAATGTGAATACCATCAGCTTCAATTGACGATCGACAGTAGTATTACGCAAAACGGAGATGTAACAGATGAGACTTCTGCAGTTCTGAGTGAAGCCTTATGCGCTCAAAGATTCGGCATCGCGTGCGTTCATTACCTTGTCGTTGGTTATGTAGAGTCAGAGGGCGGCGGGCGACGCAGCTCCATACAGCTCGCCGTCTCGGAAGCAACTCCCCTCTAACATCGCCTTACTGCAATTTACCGAAGTTGGTTTAAAAAAAACTATCTGGCTGTGTTTTCATCTGATCAATCAGGGTCTCAATGTTAACCTTAAGCTCCGCCTACAAAAATTCTGTCTCTCCAATGAGAAACGTTATACTTTTCGTGGTGGGGCAATGTTTTTAACGTTTGCAACGTAACAGAGACGCGAAAAGTCACACGCTAAAACTTGCAGCTGGTGTGGCCCTTTTAGTGTTATCATAACATCTATACCGTTCTTCTGGAGGTCTCGATCTTTTAACATGGGCTGGGGGTTGGTCCTGGTCGTTATCTGGCGACGTGGGTGTCTGTCCCTTATCGTAGGGCCTTCTACCTTAACACGGTTCCGCTCTCGGCTTCTGTTCTCGTTTCTCCCCTCGAAACTGCGTCTGTCTCACGGTGGGAAGGTATGACATGCATTTAGGCATTCTTGTGTTAGTCTGTGGTATTCAAACGGTTCAAATGGCTCTGAGCACTACGTGACTTAACTTCTGAGGTCATCAGTCGCCTAGAACTTAGAACTAATTAAACCTAACTAACCTAAGGACATCACACACATCCATGCCCGAGGCAGTAGCGGTCGCTCGGTTCCAGACTGTAGCGCCTAGAACCGCCCAGCCAACCCGACCGGCAGTCTGTGGTATTCCATTTGCTCACTCTTTACTCGTATTACTTTGGTTAATTTAATGTCACGATTTATTCGGAGCTATGTGACGTACTACTGGATTTGCTTATCATGTCAGGGTTTTCATGGAAGGTGTTGGATTTGCCTGACACCTTACATATCACCGCCCTTCGACCTTAATTTATTGCACTGAAGTTAGGCAATGATTGAATCGTTGTCTAAGTCAGTAAAAAATTATTCTTTTATCTAAATTTTGTTGCCTACTGTTCAGCCATATTATTCTGGTTCTATGCTAGTTTGTATTACTAATTTATATTTTTATATTCTTCCACATTATTCTCAAAAATATGTTTATATTGACAAGAGAAGAATATTTTTATACTATTATTATTATTATTAATTTTTAATTATTTTCTTTCTTTATTTAAGTGTGAAGTTTGTTTTTTAAGAAGTTTGTTATCGGAAGTGAGGAGTCTTTCATATCGATTTTCTTAGAAATACTTTTTTTATAAATGTAGTAATTAAGTAAAACCTATTCCTAACACATTTTCTAAATATCATGCACAAGTAAAACGTTTTTGTTTCTAGACACTCATTTCAACATAGTTACACTAACAAATAAGAATTATTTCCAAGAATTGCTTTGACAAAGAAATATACATACACAAGTATTGAGATATTATCCTAACAAATAGTACAAATGTTAAAAAAAAGGGAAAATATCCAACAAGATAATTTTTTATTCTTTGTTTTTATAAGGAGGAAATAAGTAAAATATAGTTAGTCTTTTATTTTTATGAGGAGAAAATAAGTGGCATATAGTTTTAGTGTTTATTATGCCTTACTTTTTTTCTTTATATACTGTCCATGTCAGAACTAATGAGTTATTTTTATCGATAGTTTATTTGTTACTTAAGTCCATAGTCAGTGACTGTTATTTTGTAATTTATTAGCTGTCTGGTGTGCTTAACTTATTTAGTTTTTCACACGTTTCTTTTTGCACAATTCCTACATCACATAATTTGATTTCACACATTCACACAATCCTATGAATGTTTAAGCATGAGGTTGGTGAATGTTTTTGCACGAAGTTGATGGACTTGAGCGAGATGGATGTGGGCAAGTATTTGATGTACAGCTTCGTTCGTTGTTCCTTGTTGGCTTTGCAAGTGTGTGTTGCTGTTGTGGAGGTCCCATAATGGAATGGAGCTGTGAGTGCAGAATCTCGTGGTTTACTGGCTTTGTATGCGTGAAAGTCATCGTTATGTGTCGCTGAAAGCGGTCGTTTTTCGTTGTAATACTTCGCAGACGACTAGTTTACAATAGGATAGGGATTTGGGAAGGTATGTCGTCTATTCTTCACCCATCTTCTTTCTTGGTCTCAATCTTGCGAATCTTCAACCTCTGTTCTTCCTGCTTTTTCTCTGCTTCTTACTTGCTTCTTGGTTCTTCTCTGGGCAGGATCTGGAAATATTTATTGATAACTAGTCGCTTTGAAGTTCTCCTCTTAGTAACAGTTTGATAAATTGTTTGGGCGTGTCATTTTTACTTTGTGAAAGTTTTCTTCAGTTTCGTGCATCAGCATGCTGTTTAATAGCAGTAGTGTGACTTTTACACATAGTTTTTTGCCAGTGGTGGCTTGCCCAAGTGGTCTTCTCGTCGGGCCGTTTTTTGCTCGCTCCGCTGAGTCGGGGCATTCCAAGACCCTGTTGACTTTCCATGTTCCGCCACTCTGTGGTTCCGTGTTCTGTCCCAGCAGGGTTCTGCCACCCTGTGGTTCAGCAGATTTACTGCCCACTTCGGCTACAAGAGCGCTCTGTTGGTTTCGCTGTCCTTTCCCTTCTCTCGACGCTTCTGCCTTGTAGGAATCGTGTCTTGCTAATTACGTCCTTTTCTTTCTTGATAATTCTCACGTGGCAACTTGTGGGTCGTTGCATATGGTCTTTGCTGGAGTTTTTACAATGGTTCTTACAAAAAGTTTTGCTTATAATCGTCTAACTTATGTCTAGTACCTACATTGTTTTACGCCTTCTTAAAAAGATTTACAAATTTTGGGCCCTTTCCATGTTACAATTCTAAGATATTTTGAGTCTTAACTTCTACAAGAATCCTCAAATTCGTTTTTTATTTTTGTGTAGTGTCGTGGTGTGTATCATTTTAATATTTCATACTGTTAGACTGTCTATGCTTTATCCCTTCACCTTAATCTATGGTACTATTGGTGTTATTTTTGTTTTTGTTTTTATTGAAACTACTTTCTTTTCCCACCTTCCTCTCTCTTCATTCTTCTTTCTCCTGACGATCTTATCTGCAACATAATCTTGAAATATTGTGCTGACTATTTGCTAGTAATAAAATTAATCTTCAAACTTTTTGATATGGCTCACATGATGAAGTCCTAAGGTTTTGCCTGTTTTTAGGTTCATTAGTTCCACAGCATTATCATAAGCAATTCAGCTTATTATGACAGGTCCATTGTATGCAGCGTAAAACTTATGTATTTTGTGTTTCTTTTTGCTGGAGAGATGATGTGTTTTTACAAATACTTACTGGCCTACTGAGAATGTTCTTTTAATTGCTGTTCTATCTCCTCTTTCTTTTCTTTTAATGGCTGCCTTTCTGATGTTGGAGAGTGCTGTTGCTATGACTTGTTTGTGCTGTCTATGTGGTACAATAGGAAATCTAACATTTTCTCTGGTTATGTTTGGGGGTTCAATATTTTTAAGTACAGTAACTGGAGGTAGTAGTGTAGTGCTATGTGGCATTTCATTTATTACTTCTTGAAAATCTTTAAGGTATATATCCCAAGTGTTGTGTCTTTTGCCTGCATATAATCGGCATAAAGTGCCTATGTCCTTCATAGATCGGTCTGCTGGATTTACGCTAGGTTTTTACTTAGATATGTAGATGGGTTTTATTTTGTGTTGTTTTAACGTGTTCTGCCATTGCACTGATTTGTATTGTGGACCATTATCCGAAATTATTCGTTCCACTCGACCTACTTGTCTGAGAAAATCTTGTCTAAATGCTTTACTTATAGTAAGACCTGTTGCCTGTTTTAATCGTGTCAAGGTAACATATTTAGAAGTAAGTTCCAAAACGACAAATATGAAAATATATCCATTTTTTGTGCGTGGGAGGGGCCCCATCAAATCTGTTGCAGCTATTTGTGTAAATTTTTTAGGGATTATTGGAAACATAGGTGGTTTGGTTTGGAAAGTGACGTGTTTAGCCCTCATACATTTTTTGCATTTGACTAATACTGTTCTAATTCGTCTTTCCATATTAGGAAAATGGCTTGTTTGTTTTATTTTTAAAAAGCATTTCTTTGGTCCAAAGTGGCCATTACTTAAATGTGTATACCATATGTACTTATTAATTAGTTCATCTGGGATATAAATTAACCATTCAATCGTTGCAACATTTCGGCTAAAAAATAAAACATTGTTTTTTACGAGATAGCGCTGTCGAACGTCTGGAAAATCCTTACTTTTCCACTTGTGTTTGATTCCTAGTATTTCGGGGTCCTTGTCCTGTTCTTTGCCTATGTTTTTCAATGCCGTCGTAATGTAGTTTTCGAAAGGCCCTTGTTTCATATAGTACATTGTAAACTGGTCTTCTGCTGATTCCAAACCTATGTTATTGGATGCACCCTGTGGACATCGTGATAAAGCATCTGCTAATGCATTTGCTGGTCCTGGTATGTGTGTAATAGTGAAGTCAAATTCTTGTAGTATTAACATCCATCTGGCTAACCCCCCATGAGTTAGTTTGGCGGATAACAGAAATTCTAATGCTTTGTGGTCAGTGTGTACTTTTGTTTTTCTTCCGAATAGGAAGTATCGAAAACTTGGAAGCCCCATACAATGGCCAATGCTTCCAGCTCTGTGACTAGTTTTTCTCGCTTTTTGTGAGTACCCGACTGGCAAACGCAATTGTTCTATATGATCTTAGCCCTGCCTGTTCGTATTCTTGGAATAAAACAACTCCTAAACCTGTTTTCGCGCTATCAGTGGCCATACAAAAATTTTGTGTTAGTTCAGGATGTGCTAAAATCGGTGCTGTTGTTAGTGCGTTTTTCACTTTTAAAAATTCTTCATTGGCTTGTTGTTCCCATACCCATGGCGTGTTTTTTTCCAGTCAATGCACATAGGCGTGGTGTTGCGAGAGAGTCGATCCAAATAAATTTTTTATAGAATCTGGTGAGACCTAGAAATCCTCTGAGAGTTTTCTTATTATATGGAGTACAGAATTCTTTGATTGCCGTTAGTTTTTCTGGGTCGGGCATTACCCCTTTCTCGGAAATTATGTGTCCAAGAAATTTGACCTCTCGCCTTCCAAATTTGGATTTTGTTATATTTACTGTGACCCCATGCTCTTTCATGATCTGTAAAAACTGATTTAATGTGTCGTTGTGATGTTCCCAAGAGGGTTCTGCTATAATCACATCATCAACATAACAAGTAATTTTTTGTAAAATTTCAGGACTGAGTATAGTATTAAATCCCCTAATAAACGCTGCTGATGATTTGTTTAAACCAAATGGCAATCGTTTAAACTGGTAACATCTACCGAATACGATAAATGCTGTAAATTTTCTACATTCTGGGGCCAATTCTATTTGCCCGAAACTACTCCGTAAATCAATTGATGAAAATATCTTAGCACCGTGAAAGTTTTGTATCAATTCCTCTAATTTTTCTGAGGCGATCTGTCTCAGTGATTATGATTGTGTTGATCAGTCTGGAATCAAGCACTAACCTGATGCTCCCATCTCGTTTTTGTACAATATGGAGCGGGCTGTTATATGTGGAGGTAGCTGATTCAATAATATCATCATCTAACATTTTAGATATCTCCTGGAATACTTTATTCCTGTAGCTTAATGGGATTGTATAGGGTGGCACTCTAAATGGTTTGTGCTGTTTTACTTCAAACTTGTACTGAAAGTGTTTAATACTGCCAGTCTTAGGTAAAAATACCTCTGCTTTATTTCGTAAAATACCCTCTAATTCTCTTTTATTGTGTTCCGAAATACCTTGAACTTCTTGCAATTTTTCTTCGATTTCTTTATGGACTTCTAACATGAGTTGAGGCGATTCGCCCTTTTGTACATACCATTCTAATTCTTCATCCTCTTTATCTCACGTCATTCTTAATTGTTTGTTTATAACTGGTATTTTTTCTAATTTTAGCTTTTGCTCAAAGAGAAGTGTGACATTCCCGAATGTTACGCTACTTTTCCCCATATCTATTATCGCTCGTCTCTCATTAAAAAAAATCTGCACCTATAATCAAATCTACAGTTAGTTTAGGTATAATCACGAAGTTGGCTTCGATCTTTTGACCTTGGAACGAAAGAGTTAACCTTGTTTGTCTCGTAACTTCCGCAGCATTGTTTCTAATAGGACCTCTTACCTTAATCTTACGTGTTTTCAGAGCTGGCAATTCTTCATTGGTATTACACTGCATGAATAAATTTTCTGAGATCGCAGTCAGTTCACTTCCGCTATCAATTACAATATTGACTGGGATATGCTTTACCATGGCCTTCACAATTGGTTGAATTTGAAAGGGTTGGTTCTGTTCTTCTTCTTCTTGCATCAACGAATCCTCCACTGAATCATACATGTCTTTTCAGGAATTTCCCTTGTGAATTCGAACTTTCTGTAGGATAACCTTCGACTGCTACTTCTCTCTCTTTTATTTCCTGTTCTCTATTTCTTCCTTCATTTACGCTTTCTTCAACATCCTCTACTTTTTCCTCATCCTCGTCTATCTTCTCCTTCTTCGTCGCTACTTCCACATAATCGCATCTAAATGCTCTAATTAACGTTTCATAACTTCCTTCGTTATATACATTGGGTTGTGTGCCCACTAGTAACTTATTTTCAACTTCTGTCGACTGCGCATTATCCTCATTGAATTCGCTTTCCCTGGTTTCCATCTCAAATAGCTCTGCAATACTCATTCCTTCGTCCTTTCCTCCTACATTCGTTGTGCATGCCTCTGGTGATTCATCTACCTCGTCAGTATTCTCCCAATTAATTTCGTCCCAACATGATATTGTTATTTTCCTGTCTTCGTTTTCATCTGGTCCCTGCGGATTTGTTTCTTCCTTCTTCTCTTGTCGTGATAAGGTATTTACTTCTCTGTACAAGGTGCTGCAATTTTCTTTGGCATGGGCGCTTAGCTGTCAATTCGAACGTTTATCGGGGTTTGGTGGTCTTACCTCCACCTCTTCTATCTATATTCTCTTTTCTCGTTCAGCTTGTTGATAGTGGTTTCTTTGTTGATAATTTGTCGTTCTATTGGTTCTCCAGTACCCGTTCCGGTTGTCGTTATTCCCTCTGTAATAGTTGTTGCCGGAATTATAGTTATTGCCATATTCTCTTCTAAATCCATAACCGGTTCTTTGCTGAAATCTATTGTCGTTAATTGGTGCGAGGTTATCACGTGGTTCGTAACTATTGTTTCTTCGTACTGTGTCTTGTGGAATCGACTGCTTTTTGCTTTCGTTTTCACGTGCGCTTCGTCTTTTTCTTGTGTCATCTTCCGAAAATATGAACTCTAGTTCCCTTGGAATACCTTTAAATGCTTCGACGTCATTGCCTCCACGACCTACTAATGATTGCTGGTATTTCAATGGTAACATCATCGCGCATAATTTAATCAACTCTCCGTCACTGTATGGTACATCTAAGCATTGATTTTTCTTTGCCATTACTTCGAAAAATTTCACGGGACTCTTCTCTCCTGAATTTTCAAAACATGGGTTCTGTAATAATTCGTACTCACTCTGTTCTGTGCTTCGCTGGACCAATATCGTGACAGAAACTTCTCTCTGAAATCTTCGTACGATCGGCATGTCGCTGCAACATTCTGCATGGTTTCTGCGACTGTTCCTGACATATAAAGTATAATTCGTGTGCTAGCGTCCAGTGTTCTGGTAATCCTACTCGGAATTGATCAACAGAAGTTCGTGGATGTAATGAGTTTCCTTCTCGAAAGTGTTGAAATTTTCTGACTGTGAGGAAATGATCGTTGTCGTACTTCGTCATGGTTCCATATGAAATTCGCGATTCTTCGCCACTTTTGTTTCTGATCATTTCTCCCGTCGTTCTTTCCGGTTGTGGTAGATCCATTGGATATTGCCCACTGTAACTTTCGCGTACCCTTGCGTAGTATCGCTGGAGTGGTACGCAATAATTTTCTTCCATCGGTTGTGAACGTGTAGCTGAATGCATTGCACTGTACTCTTCGCGACCTGGCTTTCCATTGTCACGTATTGGTTCGGAATCTTGTCTGGCTAAATTTGCCGCTTCATTGCACGATCCAGACTGTCTTGAAACATACATTTGTTGTTCTGCATGTGTTTGTGGTGCCGTTTGTTCATCAAGAATTTCGAAACGTGTTTGTTGCGGTGCAGGCTGTTTGATTTCACGTATGTTATTTTCCGCCTGTGATTGGAATCGCAAATGCGTAATATCTTCGTCAATTGCTTGTTTTTCCGGTGCTGTTACAAATACGGATGTGTTTGCAGACTCAGTGCTTGTTCGATCCTGTTCACTACGCTCTTCAATAGTTTACAACAACTCTGTTCGCAATTTCTGAAATTGTCGCTCCGTTTGCGCTTCTATTTTGACTATGCGGTTATCATATCTTTTCAGCGCTGCTTTTGTGATACGTTTGTGTAACACACTGTTTTCAACAATTTCACGCGCTGTACCTGCTGCTTGTCTAGTAATTGCGTTTATCTGTTTCTCTAGTTTCTTGACTTCTCCCTGGTGTTGTTCCGTAATGTTTTGATCTCGTCCTGAGTGTCATTACGCAATGATTGTACGTCCGCTTGTACCTTGTCAATGTCTGTTCTCAATTGATTGTGACCTGTTATTAAGTTTCCTATCACTTCTCGAGATTCTTTTGTCTCGTCTTCAATATGACTTAGGCGTAACTGAATTTTTTTGTTTTGTTCTTTAATCTCACGCATTTGTCTCGTGATTTCTGCATTCTGAATTTGAATTTGGTTCGCTATGTCTTTATTTTACCTTGTCATGGTTTCCGTAATTTGTTGTAATAATTCTGCGAGATTGGTGGGTCCTATTGCGTCTTCTTCCGACGTCCTAAGCTCTGCGTTTTCGCCCAAGTGTTGGTTCGCAACCGATTGCATTGAACTGCGCTGTGACACGTTTCCGCTCGCATTCCTTGTACTCTGTGGTGAGGGAGCTCTACTTGTACTATGGGTTCTACGTATTCAAGACGCAAGTTAGAATCCTCATCGGCTGTCTCTCTACTTTCCTGCTCCTCTGTCGTATGTTGACCTAAGTTTTCTGTGCCTTGGCGTACATTATCCTCGTTATGGTGCGTTATCTGTCCTATTTCTCGCGATACTGCATCGTCTGTTGTACTGTCCTCTATTCTCTGTCCATATTCATGTTGGCTCTCTACCTCAATTCGGTCAAGGTCTCGATCTGCCATTGCTAATCTTTCCGAATCCCTTATTGTCTGTTTTAAAAGCAATTCACGCGCCCTACTTCGCGACAACATGCGCCCATACGGTCTGACGCGTTCCATAAACTTTTTGCACACACGACTTGACAATCCGTTCACTTACTTGATGGGTCAGAACCAACTTGTCAACGATGTATCCGCCACTTGTGCACTTGTATTGGAGAGAAAACTTAATTCTAACAATATTAAAATTCATAACTTAATTATGCTATTGTCTCTGTTAGAATGTCTCACGTTCTATTGAATACTTTCTTACTATCTATCGCTGCAGCTACTGTTTTCAACTATTTATGCCTTTCAAAAAAAAAATTTTATTACGGAAATTTTTCAACAGGATATTTTTCCGACCTAGTTAGGCATGTGGTGGCCCTTCAATCATGGTATTTTACCATCCTGGCAGAGTCGCCATTCTCTAACATTCTGCGTGGTGTCTGTGTGTTCTAAGTCGTGTCTCCCTACCACTTTCGCACAACGACGCTCTGAGCGTGTTTTTTAGGGAATTGACTAGTTTGAACCTGGGACCTGTTGCTGGTAAGAAGACGCCAGACCACACATTACATGTAGAGTTCAGAAGAGTTCAGTGAGACTAGCGATGATATAACCAAATGCTTAATGATTTCAGCGTCAGCTCCACTGCACTCCCTGTAAAAGAATCTTAATACTAACTAAATTTAGTGGAAGGGGTTCAAAGCTTTCCTATTTTTAGTTAGCTGGTAAAATAACGTCGAAAGAGCAGTTAAGTTTACCATTGGAAATTTTATTCTACTCACAAAACATTGTTTATAAATTGCACTATTGATAAAAGGAAATATTTTAATACAGGATGATAAAAACCAACTGCGTTCACAAAAATGTGAACGAATATTCCCTGAGTGGGTTTCCAAGTTCTACAATGGATCGAAGGATGACCTATGCCATATCACATCTATAGTCTAGGTTTAAATTAAGTTTCACAAAAGAGAAAACTATGAAAATGGTCTACAGTGATCCTCAATTATCTTTAATTACTTATCTAACTTGTCGTAAATTACAGTGGTTGATGTGGCTTCTCAATAATTATATAAGAGAAAAATCATCGCGTTTCAGATTTTAACTTACGTAGCAAATGTGAATACCATCAGCTTCAATTGACGATCGACAGTAGTATTACGCAAAACGGAGATGTAACAGATGAGACTTCTGCAGTTCTGAGTGAAGCCTTATGCGCTCAAAGATTCGGCATCGCGTGCGTTCATTACCTTGTCGTTGGTTATGTAGAGTCAGAGGGCGGCGGGCGACGCAGCTCCATACAGCTCGCCGTCTCGGAAGCAACTCCCCTCTAACATCGCCTTACTGCAATTTACCGAAGTTGGTTTA
Source organism: Schistocerca piceifrons (assembly GCF_021461385.2). Classification (NCBI taxonomy): domain Eukaryota; kingdom Metazoa; phylum Arthropoda; class Insecta; order Orthoptera; family Acrididae; genus Schistocerca; species Schistocerca piceifrons. The sequence goes on from NC_060139.1 coordinate 1,033,212,394, forward strand.
AAAAAAACTATCTGGCTGTGTTTTCATCTGACCAATCAGGGTCTCAATGTTAACCTTAAGCTCCGCCTACAAAAATTCTGTCTCTCCGATGAGAAAAGTTATACTTTTCGTGGTGGGGCAATGTTTTTAACGTTTGCAACGTAACAGAGACGCGAAAAAGTCTCACGCTAAAACTTGCAGCTGGTGTGGCCCTTTTAGTGTTATTGTAAGATCTATACTGTTCTTCTGGAGGGCTCTATCTTTTAACATGGGCTAGGGCGTGGTCCTGGCGGTTACGTTTCGTGGTGGGGCAATGTTTTTAACGTTTGCAACGTAGCAGAGACGCGAAAAAGTCTCACGCTAAAACTTGCGGCTGGTGTGGCCCTTTTAGTGTTATCGTAAAATCTATACTGTTCTCCTGGAGGGCTCTAGCTTTTAGCATGGGCTGGCGACGTGGGTGTCCGTCCCTTATTCGGAGCTATGTGACATACTGCTGGATTTGCTTATCATGTCAGGGTTTTCATGGAAGGCGTTGGATTTGCCTGACACCTTACAGTGTCAACTGAAAAAACATGGAGCTCGGCAGCCGAACCTGGTGGTGGCCCCTGCCTACGGCCATTGATATCAAGCTATTATTTAATTTCATTTCATTCACGAAAAAATAATGAAATTTTATCAGCAGAGTGCTGGTACACCCCGTATAGGTGACGTGAGTTGTGCGTAGCTTCTCCTCCCACTCTTACCGGTACGAGTGCGCATTCTCTATATTTCACGTGTTGTTGTTGTTGTGGTCTTCAGTCCTGAGACTGGTTTGATGCAGCTCTCCATGCTACTCTATCCTGTGCAAGTTGCTTCATCTCCCAGTACGTACTGCAACCTACATCCTTTTGAATCTGCTTAGTGTATTCATCTCTTGGTCTCCCTCTACGATTTTTACCCTCCACGCTGCCTTCCAATACTAAGTTGATCATCTCTCGATGTCTCATAACACGTCCTACTAACCGATCCCTTCTTCTAGTCAAGTTGTGCCACAAGCTCCTCGTCTCCCCAATTCTATTCAATACCTCCTCATTAGTTATGTGATTTACCCATCTAATCTTCAGCATTCTTCTGTAGCACCACATTTCGAAAGCTTCTATTCTCTTCTTGTCCAACCTATTTATCGTCCATGTTTCACTTCCATACATGGCTACACTCCATACAAATAGTTTCAGAAGCGACTTCCTGACACTTAAATCTATACTCGATGTTAACAAATTTCTCTTCCTCAGAAACGCTTTCCTTGCCATTGCCAGTATACATTTTATATCCTCTCTTCTTCGACCATCATCAGTTATTTTGCTCCCCAAATAGCAAAACACCTTTACTACTTTAAGTGTCTTATTTCCTAATCTAATTCCCTCAGCATCACCCGAATTAATTCGACTTCATTCCATTATCCTTGTTTTGTTTTTGTTGATATTCATCTTATATCCTCCTTTCAAGACACTGTCCATTCCGTTCAACTCTCTTCCAGATCCTTTGCTGTCTCTAACAGAATTACAATATTTTTATTTCTTCTCCTTGGATTTTAATTCCTACTCAAAATTTTCCTTTTCTTTCCTTTACTGCTTGCTCAATATACAGATTGAATAACATTGGGGAGAGGCTACAATCCTGTCTTACACCCTTCCCAGCCACTGCTGCCCTTTCATGTCCCTCTACTCTTATAACTGCCATCTGGTTTCTGTACAAATTGTAAATAGCCTTTCGCCATCTGTATTTTACCCCTGCCACCTTTAGAATTTGAAAGAGAGTATTCCAGTCAACATTGTCTAAAGCTTCCTCTTAGTCTACAAATGCTAGGAACGTAGTTTTGCCTTTCCTTAATTTTTCTTCTAAGATAAGTCGTAGGGTCAGTATTGCCTCACGTGTTCCAATATTTCTACGGAATCCAAACTGATCTTCCCCGAGGTCGGCTTCTATCAGTTTTTCCATTCGTCCGTAAAGAATTCGCGTTAGTATTTTGCAGCTGTGACTTATTAAACTGATAGTTCGGTAATTGTCACATCTGTCAACACCTGCTTTCTATGGGATTGGAATTATTATATTCTTCTTGAAGTCTGTGGGTATTTCGCCTGTCTCATACATCTTGCTCACCAGATGGTAGAGTTTTGTCAGGACTGGCTCTCCCAAGGCTGTCAGTAGTTCCAATGGAATGTTGTCTACTCCCTGGGCCTTGTTGCGACTCAGGAAAAACATGAAAAGAGCGCTGATGACCCTGCCGTTTAACGCCCCCAGACATGAATCACAACAACATGAAAACAATATTCTTTATAACAATAACTCTACATCTACATCCGTACTGTGCGGCATCTGTGAAGTGCACGGCGTAGGGTGCTTCTCATTGTACCAGTTATTAAGTTTCCATATCGTTCCATTCATGTATGGAGCGCGGAAAGAATGACTGCTTGAAAGGCCTCAGTGGGCGCTGTAATTAGTTTAAACTGTCCTCGCTATCGCTACGGAACCGATGCTTGGGGGTTTTAGAATATTCATATATTCATCATTTAAACCTCGATCTTGGGACTTATTAACTAGACCCTCTCCCAATAATTTGTCTCCAAGCATATGCCAGTTCAGTTTCATCAGCATCTCTTTCACACTCTGGCACCGGTCGAACAAACCTGTCACCATTAATATTATCTCTCTCGTTTCCGTTGAATATCCTCTGCTAGTCCTATTTGGTACTGGTCCCACACACTTGAGCAGTATTCTAATATGGGTCGCATGAGTGTTTTGTTTGCCGTCTCTTTGGTATACTGACTGCATTTTCCTAGTATCCTACCAATGAACCGAAATCTGCTCCCTGCTTTACCTACGACTGAGTCTTTGTGATCGCTCCATTCATACCCCTGTGAAGCGTTACACCCAGGCGTGACCTGACCGATTCTATTTGTGACTCATTGATATTGTACTCACAGGACACCGTATCATTTTCGGTTTTTGAAGTGCACAGTTTTACATTTCTGAACATTTAGAGTAAGTTATCACTCTTTTCACCACATTGAACTCTTATCAAGATCAAACTGAATAAGTGTGCATTTTTTTTCAGATAGTACCTCATTACGGAATATCGGCAAGGTCATTACTATACAAAATTAACAACAAGCGTCCCAAATCACTTCCCTGGAGCACATTTGAAGCTACCTCTTCATCTGTTGATGATTCTCTACCCACGAAAACTTGCTGCTTCCTCCCTCTCAAGTTGTTCTCAATCCAGTCACAAATTTCGTACTCTTGCTAGTAAGCATTGATGTGATATGCTTTTCGGAAACGGCGAAATGACTGCCTTCACCCATGGCTTTCAGGACGTCATGTGAAAAAACTGGGAGCTGGCCCATTGTTAGTGCAATCAGCTCGACAACCTACAGACTGGCAAAACATACTGCAGGATTGTTAGCGCCAAAACCGAGATATTGTGAACACCATGTTGTAAATTCGCAGACATTTGTTGAAACACGCAAGTAAATGAAAATAGGCCGAAACGACGTAATGGTTGGTCTGGACATTGTCACTTTATACGGGGATGCCAGTACATGATATGCTGAATCTTTTGACCCAACAGTTTCCATCTGGAATCGACCAGTTGTTCCGTCATTTTCTAAGGACAACGTACTACTTGTACCACGACGAATATTATGAGCTGACTGATGTTCTCACCACTGTCCCCTGCTGTCGCGTTTTTCTTCGTGGAGCACATTGAGGAGCAGGCTCTGAACTCGGCGGCATTAAGTCCGTCTTGCTTCCTAAGGTATGTCGATGATACCTTCCTGATATGGCTTCACGGTGAAAATACACTGCAGCAGTTCATCGATCGCGTGAACAGTGTCCATCCCAACCACCCCAAAATTAAACTTACCATCGAGATGGAAAAGGATGACAAGCTACAGTTGTTGGATGTTTTAGTTGAGCGGAAGGCAGGAGGTCGGTTTGGTCGCTCAGTGTACAGGAAACCGACGCATACTGACCGATTCTTGAGCGCCGATAGTTTTCAACACCCTGCAGGGTAAGGTGGTACAATTGCGATCATTTCGGACAAATATTATTGTAACTGGAAATATATTGAGAAAAGAAATAGTTTTAACTATGGCACTTGTTCTTGGATGTTTAATGAATATGTAACACAAATATTAGACAGTTACAAATGTTGGTACAAACACAAAAAAGGTTACAGAATTGAGAAAGTCAATCGAAAATGTACCACACTAGGTACAATTGTGATCACTTCCTGGTCAATTTTGATCACTGCCACCTTCCACATAAAAAGCAATTTTTCCCTCGGGCACCAACGCATACTTCGTGGTACCAAACATTGCATTTTTGGCAGCGAATTCAGTCATCCTTAGTACTGATTCTGCACTATAATAATTCAATAAACAAAATCCACAATTATTTTCGTTGTTTGCTGGCGATTTGAAGCTTAGTACACCTCTTTCATCATTACTTACAGACATACATTTTTGTTTATTGTTCTTGTTGCATTTGTTCATTGATTTCCTTGTGCCCTTTTGAAAAAGTTTTCTTTTGCTGCGGAGGTTTTCCAGGTTTTCATCTGAAGTGAGTCTAGCTGATGTCTGTGTTTTCGTCTTCCGAGACGATAATTTGTCCTCTGGACTTGGCAAAATGTCCGTGAGAGCATCGTGCTGAGAAATGGTACTGGATCCTGGCGTTACGGATTTGCCGTGTTCTTCAGTTATATCTTTTGAATATAAGGGTTCTTCTCCCATAATGCTGTTAGTGGCTTGGCTGGTGAAGACTGAAGGAGCAGGAGCCTCGAATAACGTTGAACTGGCAAATTTCTCCTCGGGAAAAATGTCTTTGCAAAAGGGCATTATTCCTATACATTGGAACCCTTTGACTGGGCACCCAACAGATGCAGTTTTGCACCAGGCATCACAGAAAATAGTACAGAATCGTTGGTTTGTAATGCTTTCATTGGGATTGCGATGAATCCTGTCAGTTGCATTTCTGTGATACTGAGCCTTTAGGGACTTGAATAAAGTTCTATCTAATGGTTGCAGTGCATGTCTACTGTGCGGACGCAATCCCAAAAGTTCTATCCCATTTTCCCGACAATATTCGACAGCATCTAAGCTGGTATGGCTGACATGGCTGTCAATAGTAAGAAGTGTAATAGGGCTACCCATTGTTTTGTATTTCTTGAAGTGTCGAAGCCAGACCATGAACAATTCTTCATTAATGTATCCTGATTCACTCATCTCCGTAATGGAACCAGGAGGTAAGGCATCTTGAAATTCAGGGCGTTTCCTCACTTCTTTAAAAATTACCATTGGTGGTAAATACGTACCACTTGCATTCATGCATGCAGCAACGGTCACATTTTGTCCTCTTTCCACGTTTGTTAGTGAAACAACTTCTCGCTTTCCTTTACGACTTACTATTTTTGTGGGTCTGTTGTTAAGAGGAATTCCGGATTCATCCATATTATAAATACACTTTGGTTTATCAAACAAATCATATTCCTTTAAGATTTCTTCTAAATTCTGAAAATATTTACTTACTTCTGCTTTAGTTAAGTTTTCAGCTCCGGGTCGCGAAAGACCCTCAGGTTTTCTCAGGCTAAGGTGCGTGTGTCTCTTAACAAATGCTCTACATCAATCGATTCCATGAACCTTGCTTTCTATGTTCCATGGATGTTTCAAATTATTTTTCTCAGCTAGCCGAAATGCACCTTTTCTTAACTGGAGTGGTGACAGACCCAATCCTCGCTGTTCTAGAAATAAAGCTCTCTGGACCAAAGCACCTTCCATTTCAGAACTGAGTACAGTTGGATGACCAATTCAGTTTTCTATAGTACTAGTTCGAGTTAATCCAGCTTGCATTTTCATTTTAATTTGCAGTTTACCATGTAAAGTGCTGAAAGAAATGTCATATAATTCTGAAGAAACTCGAAAATGTCCACTCATTATACTCTTTATTGCCTCATCTAACGCAGCTGGACTCCATGTATTGTAGACTTTCTTTTCTTCTCGTTTTCGTGGCCTCTAGAAAATAAGAGGTGGCTTTAAAAAAATCACGTAGGAAAATGTTTGGATATAGAGAATTTATTTGCAATAATTGTGTATAATATGTTTATGGCAACCAACCGTGATGGACTAAACAAAAAAACTGCATTGGTCGAAATTGTACTAGGGTATCGAAATTGTAACATTTTTCTGATCGAAAATGTGCTATTGGCGTGAGTGAAATCACGAGTAAATAGCAGTGAATTGTGCCAAGACATGGCAGCACATATCACAGAGTCTTTCTCTGTGGGTGCCTCAGAATATGCCCGAACGTAAAACAAGTTTCTAGCCTCACTAATATAGAATTTGCAAACGCGTGGAAACTAGAAAATTTATAAGAGCGCGTTAGACTAAGTAGCTTCACTTACCTACTAACAGGAAAAAAATTCATGTCTCCGTAGCACAAAGTGGTGTATTCTTGGAAAAGACAGGACCGGGCCTGAGTCGTGCTTCGGTAGCTCAGATGGTAGAGCATTTGCCCGCGAAAGGCAAAGGTCCCGAGTTCGAGTCTCGGTCGGGCACACAGTTTTAATCTGCCAGGAAGTTTCATATCAGCACACACTCCGCTGCAGAGTGAAAATCTCATTCTGGAAACATCCCCCAGGCTGTGGCTAAGCCATGTCTCCGCAGTATCCTTTCTTTCAGGAGTGCTAGTTCTGCAAGGTTCACAGGAGAGCTTCTGTAAAGTTTGGAAGGTAGGAGACGAGATACTGGCAGAAATAAGGCTGTGAGGACCGGGCGTGAGTCGTGCTTCGGTAGCTCAGATGGTAGAGCACCTGCCTGCGAAAGGCAAAGGTCCCGAGTTGGAGTCTCGGTCCGGCACACAGTTTTAATCTGCCAGGAGGTTTCATATCAGCGCACACTCCGCTGCAGAGTGAAAATCTCATTCTGGAAACTCTGTCAATCACTGCCAAGTCGAATAACCGCTTGCTTAGAAGCCGGAGGTGGACCAACGCCTTGTTGACTTATTCAATTAGTGAAGCTCTTTCTTTTGAGTAAATCATCCAGTCTTTCTGAAATTTTAATTATTTGTTTTACTGTAAATGTACGTCGTGATGGGTGGTTTTTTACCTTTATTAGAGTGTATGTTCTAAGATTATACAACATATAGATCTCAAAGATACTTGACAGGTTTGTGGTTCACTTCTGATACGTTTTTTTTCTATGCGTCTGACCTGTGCTTTGTTCCAACCACTAGACTGGGTACAGCTTTTTGTTCAGGGATCTATGATAATGATTAAAAATGGGCTAAATCAAACGGAAATTTATATAGAATCTGACAGGAATTTCATCGAATGCCGAAGCTTTGCTAACTTTTAGCTACTTCTCTTTGTAGTCGTGCGAGGAATAAGGATTAATACTCCTGGATAATTCTGCATCATTGTTGTTAATGCTAAGTCGAAGATACATGATCATTATAAAATTGCATACTAAGTAAGATGGCATCGGACTTGCCGCTGTGGTAGCACCGCTTCCCGTCAGATCAGTGGACTTAAGCGCTTTCGGGCTGGGCTATTACTTGGATGGGTGACCACCCGGTCTTCCGCGAGCTGTTTGGCAAGCGGGGTGCACTCAGCCCTTGTGAGGCAAGCTGAGGAGCTACTTGATTGAGGAGTAGCGGCTCCGGTCTCGCTGACTGACATACGGCCAGGAGAGCGGTGCAGCGACCACATGTCCCCAGTGATGTCTGTGGGCTGAGGATGACACGGCGGTCGGTCAGTACCGTTGGGCCTTAGTGGCCTGTTCGGACGGCGTTAAGTTATACTAAGTAAGATACACTAAAAGAGCACAGTATTCGTCAGAACTTACCTAACCAAGGAATAAATTTTTTTAAGGTGATAAAGCATTACGATTTTTCATTTTAAGACACAGTGCGCATGGTAACGTTACCGATGACAGTGTCACTAAAAATTGAGTTACTCTATCCGATTGTCTGAACGATTCTTCATCAAAGAAGAGGAACTAAACAGACCAGAATTCGAATCAAGAACTACTACCAACATGACAAACTTGGAAGCAAATATCCTCAGTGCAGCGAAACAACTCAAAATCACTTAATGAAGGAAAGTTTTCCGGTCCAGATTGTATACCAATTAGATTCCTTTCAGAGTACTGATGAAATAGCTCCATATTTAGCGGCCGGATGCAACCGATCGCTCGCCGAAAGATCCTTGCCAATAAACGGGCAAGTTGCAAGAATCACATCAATACTCAAGAAAGGAAATAGGAATAATCCGCTGAATTGCAGACCGATGTCACAAACGTCGATTTGCGTTAGGATTTTGGAACATAATTATACTGTGTTCGAGCATTATTAAATACCTCAGAAAAACGATCTATTGACACATAGACAGCACGGATTCAGTACAATAATTGTGAAACACAACTAGCTCTTCATTGTTAGTAAGGAATGAGTGGTATAGACAGGGGATGTCAAATTGATTCCAGATTTATAGATTTCTGTAAGGCTTTTGATACGGATCCTCACAAGTCACTTCTAATCAAATTGCGTGTCTGTGGAATTCGTGTCAGCTGTGCGTCTGGAGTTGTGGTTTTCTGTCAGAAACGTCACAGTTTATACTAACTGACGGAGAGTCATCGAGTAAAACAGAAGTAATGTCTCGCGTTCTCCAAGGAAGTGTTAAATTCCCTCTGCTCTTATTAATCTATTTAAATGATTTAGAAGACAGTCTGAAGAGGCCTCTCAGATTGTTTGCAGATGATGCTGTCATTCATGTCTAGTAAACTCAGGGCAGCAGTCGAACATTTTCTTTATCCAGAAACACCCGTACAGGACCTGCAAAATGCAGTCGTGCATTATCCTGCGGAAATGTAGGATTTCGCAGGGATCGAATTAAGGGTAGAGCCACGGGACGTAACACATCTGAAATGTAACATCCACTCTTCAAAGTGCCGTCAATGCGAACAAGAGGTGACCGAGACGTGTAACCCATGGCACTCCATACCATCACGACGGGTGATAAGATAGTATAACGAATACACGCTTCCAATGTGCGTTAACCGCGATGTCACCACACACGGATGCGAATATCATGATCCTGTAAACAAAACCTGGATTCATCCGAAAAAATTACGTTTTGCCATTCGTGCACCCAGGTTCGTCGTTGAGTACACCATCGCAGGCGATCCTGTCTGTGATGCAGCGTCAAGGGTAACCGCAGCCACGGTCTCCGAGCTGATAGCCCATGCTGCTGCAAACGTCGTCGAACTCTTCGTGCAGATGGTTGTTGTCTTACAAACGTCCACATCTGTTGACTCAGGGATCGAGACGTTGCTGCACGATCCGTTACAGCCATGCGGATAAGATGCCTGTCATCTCGATACGAGGCCGTTGGGATCCAGCACGGCGTTCCGAATTACCCTCCTGAACCCACCGATTCCATATTCTGCTAACAGTCATTGGATCTCGACAAACGCGAGCAGCAATGTCGCGATACGGTAAACCGCATTCGCGATAGGCTACAATCCGACCTTTGTCAAGTCGGAGACGTGATGGTACGCATTTCTCCTCCTTACAAGAGGCATCACAACAACGTTTCACCAAGCAACGCCGGTCAACTGCTGTTTGTGTATGAGAAATCGGTTGGAAACTTTCCTCATGTCACCATGTTGTAGGTGTCGCCACCGGCGCCAACCTTGTGTGAATGATCTGAAAAGATAATAATTTGCATATCACAGCATCTTCTTCCTGTCGGTTAAATTTCGCGTCTATAGCACGTCATCTTCGTGGTGTAGAAGTTTTAATGGCCAGTAGTGTATATTGCATATACGCTGAGCCGACATGATGGAAGAAGACTGCTGTGTTGACCAAGACAGCGCCAGTAGCACAATGTAGTTCCAGGGCACCACGACGGGCGGCCAGGAACGTGCCCTATGAACTCCACTCTCTGTCAGTGAAATTTCCACACAGAAGTGGTCGAGGAAAGGTCGACTAAGCCCTCGAGGCCAACACCGCCACTTGCCGGGCAGGTAGAAGAGACGAGTATCCGCCCCGAAGCACCCTAATCCGTCAGCGTAGACAGGTAGGGTCCGGCAAGCAGTCGCCCGTGTCGAAACACAGCTGGACGGGTCAGCGAGCGTGGCGGGCTGTGAAAGGGCGCATTTACGTGTTGCGCTGATGAAGAAGAATACAGGTGGTCGAACAGGAACTGTAATGTCTTAATTTTTACGGTCGGAATTGATCATAGCGTTTTCAATTTTCTGTCAGATTCATTGATAATAGTCATAATAATTTTCCAGCCAGATTGAGATTTTCGCTGTGCATTGGAGTGTGCGCTGATATGAAACTTCGATGTGGATTAAAACTGTGTGCTGGACCGAGACTCAAACTCGGGATCTTTGCGTTTCGCGGGCAAGTGCTCTACCAACTGAGCTACCCAAGCGCGACTCACGCCCCCTCCTCGCAGCTTTACTTCTGCCAGTACCTCGTCTCTTACCTTCCAAACTTTACAGAAGCTCTCCTGCGAACCTTGCAGAACTAGCACTCCTGAAAGAAAGGATACTGCGGAGACATGGCTTAGCCACAGCCTGGGGGATGTTTCCAGAATGAGATTTTCACTCTGCAGCGGAGTGTGCGCTGACGTGAAACTTCCTGGTAGATTAAAACTGTGTGCTGGTCCGAGACTCGAACTTGCCTTAAGGCAAAGGTCCCAGGTTCGAGTCTCGATCCAGCACACAGTTTTAATCTACCAGAAAGTTTCATTCCAGCCAGATCTTCTGCAAATACAATGTAAAACATTAAAATCTAATTACAAACATGGGTTTTAAAAATCGTATCTGTTCAAAATGAAATAAAATAGAATTTGGTATATACCTGTGGATCAACACGTTATTTCACATTGTTCATAAGATGCGTTGTCATTCTAATGAAAAGGTAATTTTCGATGTATACAGGGTGAACCAGAACTTCACCGACAAAGTTTCGGTCGATGTCGAGGGATATCTTCCGAAAATTTTGGTATAAGTGACCTGTGATATTTCGTGGTTTGTTATCGGGTAATTGATTTCTTACCCAGTGTATAGGCATTGCACTGAAAACATCTGTACAACGGTGATAATGTCAACGATGGGCACCTTGTGTGTCTTGTTTGGGAAATAACATCTTCCATTCACTCCCAGTACTCGCTGATGACAACAGCACGGCCTGCTTTGCCCTCAGTCCCCAAACATGCATTCAGTATTGCTCGGTCCAGTCTCGGATTGGTTTTTCCAGCAGTGTTAGTTGTACCCTTACACTGACACAAAACGGTATCGATAGTTTTACTGAAGCAAGAAAATCGTCCGATATGCATCTCACTGAATGCAGTGGAAAGCAGAACCACGACGATATGTTCAACTGTTCCCGCAGCAACAGCAACCCATAATAGCAGTTTTGCATCTGCACATGGGCGCCCACAAATAATCTGATCCTTTAGTGGTATCACGTCATGGTGATTGCATATTAAGGTCTTTTTCACTTTCGTGAAATTATTATCACAGAAACAAATATAATTCTCGTAACAAAGCCTATTAAGTCGTAACCAGCCACTGGAGGCTATGGGTCTTGTACCAAACTACTCAAACAGTGTCCGCCTCCTTAGCTAAGTGGTGAGCGCGTCTGATTGCGACGCAGCGACCCCGAGTTCGATTCTCGCCGGGTCGGAGGTTTTTCTCCGATCAAGAACTGGGTGCTGTGTTGTCCTCGTAATCATTTCATAATTAACGCCACTTGGTGTTCTAACATTCTGCGTGGTGTCTGTCTGTTCTATATCGTGTGTCCCTACCACTTTCGCACAACGACGCTCTGAGCGTGTTTTTTAGGGAATTGACTAGTTTGAACCTGGGACCTGTTGCTGGTAAGGAGACGCCAGACCACACATTACATGTAGAGTTCAGAAGAGTTCAGTGAGACTAGCGATGATATAACCAAATACTTAATGATTTCAGCGTCAGCTCCACTGCACTCCCTGTAAAAGAATCTTAATACTAACTAAATTTAGTGGAAGGGGTTCAAGGCTTTCCTATTTTTAGTTAGCTGGTAAAATAACGTCGAAAGAGCAGTTAAGTTTACCATTGGAAATTTTATTCTACTCACAAAACATTGTTTATAAATTGCACTATTGATAAAAGGAAATATTTTAATACAGGATGATAAAAACCAACTGCGTTCAGCAAAAATGTGAACGAATATTCCCTGAGTGGGTTTCCAAGTTCTACAATGGATCGAAGGATGACCTATGATATATCACAGCTATAATCTAGAATTAAATTATGTTTCACAAAAGAGAAAACTATGAAAATGGTCTACAGTGACCCTCAATTATCTTTAATTACTTATCTAACTTGTCGTAAATTACAGTGGCTGATGTGGCTTCTCAATAATTATATAACAGGAAAATCATCGCGTTTCAGATTTTATCTTACGTAGCAAATGTGAATACCATCAGCTTCAATTGACGATCGACAGTAGTATTACGCAAAACGGAGATGTAACAGATGAGACTTCTGCAGTTCTGAGTGAAGCCTTATGCGCTCAAAGATTCGGCATCGCGTGCGTTCATTACCTTGTCGTTGGTTATGTAGAGTCAGAGGGCGGCGGGCGACGCAGCTCCATACAGCTCGCCGTCTCGGAAGCAACTCCCCTCTAACATCGCCTTACTGCAATTTACCGAAGTTGGTTTAAAAAAAACTATCTGGCTGTGTTTTCATCTGATCAATCAGGGTCTCAATGTTAACCTTAAGCTCCGCCTACAAAAATTCTGTCTCTCCAATGAGAAACGTTATACTTTTCGTGGTGGGGCAATGTTTTTAACGTTTGCAACGTAACAGAGACGCGAAAAGTCACACGCTAAAACTTGCAGCTGGTGTGGCCCTTTTAGTGTTATCATAACATCTATACCGTTCTTCTGGAGGTCTCGATCTTTTAACATGGGCTGGGGGTTGGTCCTGGTCGTTATCTGGCGACGTGGGTGTCTGTCCCTTATCGTAGGGCCTTCTACCTTAACACGGTTCCGCTCTCGGCTTCTGTTCTCGTTTCTCCCCTCGAAACTGCGTCTGTCTCACGGTGGGAAGGTATGACATGCATTTAGGCATTCTTGTGTTAGTCTGTGGTATTCAAACGGTTCAAATGGCTCTGAGCACTACGTGACTTAACTTCTGAGGTCATCAGTCGCCTAGAACTTAGAACTAATTAAACCTAACTAACCTAAGGACATCACACACATCCATGCCCGAGGCAGTAGCGGTCGCTCGGTTCCAGACTGTAGCGCCTAGAACCGCCCAGCCAACCCGACCGGCAGTCTGTGGTATTCCATTTGCTCACTCTTTACTCGTATTACTTTGGTTAATTTAATGTCACGATTTATTCGGAGCTATGTGACGTACTACTGGATTTGCTTATCATGTCAGGGTTTTCATGGAAGGTGTTGGATTTGCCTGACACCTTACATATCACCGCCCTTCGACCTTAATTTATTGCACTGAAGTTAGGCAATGATTGAATCGTTGTCTAAGTCAGTAAAAAATTATTCTTTTATCTAAATTTTGTTGCCTACTGTTCAGCCATATTATTCTGGTTCTATGCTAGTTTGTATTACTAATTTATATTTTTATATTCTTCCACATTATTCTCAAAAATATGTTTATATTGACAAGAGAAGAATATTTTTATACTATTATTATTATTATTAATTTTTAATTATTTTCTTTCTTTATTTAAGTGTGAAGTTTGTTTTTTAAGAAGTTTGTTATCGGAAGTGAGGAGTCTTTCATATCGATTTTCTTAGAAATACTTTTTTTATAAATGTAGTAATTAAGTAAAACCTATTCCTAACACATTTTCTAAATATCATGCACAAGTAAAACGTTTTTGTTTCTAGACACTCATTTCAACATAGTTACACTAACAAATAAGAATTATTTCCAAGAATTGCTTTGACAAAGAAATATACATACACAAGTATTGAGATATTATCCTAACAAATAGTACAAATGTTAAAAAAAAGGGAAAATATCCAACAAGATAATTTTTTATTCTTTGTTTTTATAAGGAGGAAATAAGTAAAATATAGTTAGTCTTTTATTTTTATGAGGAGAAAATAAGTGGCATATAGTTTTAGTGTTTATTATGCCTTACTTTTTTTCTTTATATACTGTCCATGTCAGAACTAATGAGTTATTTTTATCGATAGTTTATTTGTTACTTAAGTCCATAGTCAGTGACTGTTATTTTGTAATTTATTAGCTGTCTGGTGTGCTTAACTTATTTAGTTTTTCACACGTTTCTTTTTGCACAATTCCTACATCACATAATTTGATTTCACACATTCACACAATCCTATGAATGTTTAAGCATGAGGTTGGTGAATGTTTTTGCACGAAGTTGATGGACTTGAGCGAGATGGATGTGGGCAAGTATTTGATGTACAGCTTCGTTCGTTGTTCCTTGTTGGCTTTGCAAGTGTGTGTTGCTGTTGTGGAGGTCCCATAATGGAATGGAGCTGTGAGTGCAGAATCTCGTGGTTTACTGGCTTTGTATGCGTGAAAGTCATCGTTATGTGTCGCTGAAAGCGGTCGTTTTTCGTTGTAATACTTCGCAGACGACTAGTTTACAATAGGATAGGGATTTGGGAAGGTATGTCGTCTATTCTTCACCCATCTTCTTTCTTGGTCTCAATCTTGCGAATCTTCAACCTCTGTTCTTCCTGCTTTTTCTCTGCTTCTTACTTGCTTCTTGGTTCTTCTCTGGGCAGGATCTGGAAATATTTATTGATAACTAGTCGCTTTGAAGTTCTCCTCTTAGTAACAGTTTGATAAATTGTTTGGGCGTGTCATTTTTACTTTGTGAAAGTTTTCTTCAGTTTCGTGCATCAGCATGCTGTTTAATAGCAGTAGTGTGACTTTTACACATAGTTTTTTGCCAGTGGTGGCTTGCCCAAGTGGTCTTCTCGTCGGGCCGTTTTTTGCTCGCTCCGCTGAGTCGGGGCATTCCAAGACCCTGTTGACTTTCCATGTTCCGCCACTCTGTGGTTCCGTGTTCTGTCCCAGCAGGGTTCTGCCACCCTGTGGTTCAGCAGATTTACTGCCCACTTCGGCTACAAGAGCGCTCTGTTGGTTTCGCTGTCCTTTCCCTTCTCTCGACGCTTCTGCCTTGTAGGAATCGTGTCTTGCTAATTACGTCCTTTTCTTTCTTGATAATTCTCACGTGGCAACTTGTGGGTCGTTGCATATGGTCTTTGCTGGAGTTTTTACAATGGTTCTTACAAAAAGTTTTGCTTATAATCGTCTAACTTATGTCTAGTACCTACATTGTTTTACGCCTTCTTAAAAAGATTTACAAATTTTGGGCCCTTTCCATGTTACAATTCTAAGATATTTTGAGTCTTAACTTCTACAAGAATCCTCAAATTCGTTTTTTATTTTTGTGTAGTGTCGTGGTGTGTATCATTTTAATATTTCATACTGTTAGACTGTCTATGCTTTATCCCTTCACCTTAATCTATGGTACTATTGGTGTTATTTTTGTTTTTGTTTTTATTGAAACTACTTTCTTTTCCCACCTTCCTCTCTCTTCATTCTTCTTTCTCCTGACGATCTTATCTGCAACATAATCTTGAAATATTGTGCTGACTATTTGCTAGTAATAAAATTAATCTTCAAACTTTTTGATATGGCTCACATGATGAAGTCCTAAGGTTTTGCCTGTTTTTAGGTTCATTAGTTCCACAGCATTATCATAAGCAATTCAGCTTATTATGACAGGTCCATTGTATGCAGCGTAAAACTTATGTATTTTGTGTTTCTTTTTGCTGGAGAGATGATGTGTTTTTACAAATACTTACTGGCCTACTGAGAATGTTCTTTTAATTGCTGTTCTATCTCCTCTTTCTTTTCTTTTAATGGCTGCCTTTCTGATGTTGGAGAGTGCTGTTGCTATGACTTGTTTGTGCTGTCTATGTGGTACAATAGGAAATCTAACATTTTCTCTGGTTATGTTTGGGGGTTCAATATTTTTAAGTACAGTAACTGGAGGTAGTAGTGTAGTGCTATGTGGCATTTCATTTATTACTTCTTGAAAATCTTTAAGGTATATATCCCAAGTGTTGTGTCTTTTGCCTGCATATAATCGGCATAAAGTGCCTATGTCCTTCATAGATCGGTCTGCTGGATTTACGCTAGGTTTTTACTTAGATATGTAGATGGGTTTTATTTTGTGTTGTTTTAACGTGTTCTGCCATTGCACTGATTTGTATTGTGGACCATTATCCGAAATTATTCGTTCCACTCGACCTACTTGTCTGAGAAAATCTTGTCTAAATGCTTTACTTATAGTAAGACCTGTTGCCTGTTTTAATCGTGTCAAGGTAACATATTTAGAAGTAAGTTCCAAAACGACAAATATGAAAATATATCCATTTTTTGTGCGTGGGAGGGGCCCCATCAAATCTGTTGCAGCTATTTGTGTAAATTTTTTAGGGATTATTGGAAACATAGGTGGTTTGGTTTGGAAAGTGACGTGTTTAGCCCTCATACATTTTTTGCATTTGACTAATACTGTTCTAATTCGTCTTTCCATATTAGGAAAATGGCTTGTTTGTTTTATTTTTAAAAAGCATTTCTTTGGTCCAAAGTGGCCATTACTTAAATGTGTATACCATATGTACTTATTAATTAGTTCATCTGGGATATAAATTAACCATTCAATCGTTGCAACATTTCGGCTAAAAAATAAAACATTGTTTTTTACGAGATAGCGCTGTCGAACGTCTGGAAAATCCTTACTTTTCCACTTGTGTTTGATTCCTAGTATTTCGGGGTCCTTGTCCTGTTCTTTGCCTATGTTTTTCAATGCCGTCGTAATGTAGTTTTCGAAAGGCCCTTGTTTCATATAGTACATTGTAAACTGGTCTTCTGCTGATTCCAAACCTATGTTATTGGATGCACCCTGTGGACATCGTGATAAAGCATCTGCTAATGCATTTGCTGGTCCTGGTATGTGTGTAATAGTGAAGTCAAATTCTTGTAGTATTAACATCCATCTGGCTAACCCCCCATGAGTTAGTTTGGCGGATAACAGAAATTCTAATGCTTTGTGGTCAGTGTGTACTTTTGTTTTTCTTCCGAATAGGAAGTATCGAAAACTTGGAAGCCCCATACAATGGCCAATGCTTCCAGCTCTGTGACTAGTTTTTCTCGCTTTTTGTGAGTACCCGACTGGCAAACGCAATTGTTCTATATGATCTTAGCCCTGCCTGTTCGTATTCTTGGAATAAAACAACTCCTAAACCTGTTTTCGCGCTATCAGTGGCCATACAAAAATTTTGTGTTAGTTCAGGATGTGCTAAAATCGGTGCTGTTGTTAGTGCGTTTTTCACTTTTAAAAATTCTTCATTGGCTTGTTGTTCCCATACCCATGGCGTGTTTTTTTCCAGTCAATGCACATAGGCGTGGTGTTGCGAGAGAGTCGATCCAAATAAATTTTTTATAGAATCTGGTGAGACCTAGAAATCCTCTGAGAGTTTTCTTATTATATGGAGTACAGAATTCTTTGATTGCCGTTAGTTTTTCTGGGTCGGGCATTACCCCTTTCTCGGAAATTATGTGTCCAAGAAATTTGACCTCTCGCCTTCCAAATTTGGATTTTGTTATATTTACTGTGACCCCATGCTCTTTCATGATCTGTAAAAACTGATTTAATGTGTCGTTGTGATGTTCCCAAGAGGGTTCTGCTATAATCACATCATCAACATAACAAGTAATTTTTTGTAAAATTTCAGGACTGAGTATAGTATTAAATCCCCTAATAAACGCTGCTGATGATTTGTTTAAACCAAATGGCAATCGTTTAAACTGGTAACATCTACCGAATACGATAAATGCTGTAAATTTTCTACATTCTGGGGCCAATTCTATTTGCCCGAAACTACTCCGTAAATCAATTGATGAAAATATCTTAGCACCGTGAAAGTTTTGTATCAATTCCTCTAATTTTTCTGAGGCGATCTGTCTCAGTGATTATGATTGTGTTGATCAGTCTGGAATCAAGCACTAACCTGATGCTCCCATCTCGTTTTTGTACAATATGGAGCGGGCTGTTATATGTGGAGGTAGCTGATTCAATAATATCATCATCTAACATTTTAGATATCTCCTGGAATACTTTATTCCTGTAGCTTAATGGGATTGTATAGGGTGGCACTCTAAATGGTTTGTGCTGTTTTACTTCAAACTTGTACTGAAAGTGTTTAATACTGCCAGTCTTAGGTAAAAATACCTCTGCTTTATTTCGTAAAATACCCTCTAATTCTCTTTTATTGTGTTCCGAAATACCTTGAACTTCTTGCAATTTTTCTTCGATTTCTTTATGGACTTCTAACATGAGTTGAGGCGATTCGCCCTTTTGTACATACCATTCTAATTCTTCATCCTCTTTATCTCACGTCATTCTTAATTGTTTGTTTATAACTGGTATTTTTTCTAATTTTAGCTTTTGCTCAAAGAGAAGTGTGACATTCCCGAATGTTACGCTACTTTTCCCCATATCTATTATCGCTCGTCTCTCATTAAAAAAAATCTGCACCTATAATCAAATCTACAGTTAGTTTAGGTATAATCACGAAGTTGGCTTCGATCTTTTGACCTTGGAACGAAAGAGTTAACCTTGTTTGTCTCGTAACTTCCGCAGCATTGTTTCTAATAGGACCTCTTACCTTAATCTTACGTGTTTTCAGAGCTGGCAATTCTTCATTGGTATTACACTGCATGAATAAATTTTCTGAGATCGCAGTCAGTTCACTTCCGCTATCAATTACAATATTGACTGGGATATGCTTTACCATGGCCTTCACAATTGGTTGAATTTGAAAGGGTTGGTTCTGTTCTTCTTCTTCTTGCATCAACGAATCCTCCACTGAATCATACATGTCTTTTCAGGAATTTCCCTTGTGAATTCGAACTTTCTGTAGGATAACCTTCGACTGCTACTTCTCTCTCTTTTATTTCCTGTTCTCTATTTCTTCCTTCATTTACGCTTTCTTCAACATCCTCTACTTTTTCCTCATCCTCGTCTATCTTCTCCTTCTTCGTCGCTACTTCCACATAATCGCATCTAAATGCTCTAATTAACGTTTCATAACTTCCTTCGTTATATACATTGGGTTGTGTGCCCACTAGTAACTTATTTTCAACTTCTGTCGACTGCGCATTATCCTCATTGAATTCGCTTTCCCTGGTTTCCATCTCAAATAGCTCTGCAATACTCATTCCTTCGTCCTTTCCTCCTACATTCGTTGTGCATGCCTCTGGTGATTCATCTACCTCGTCAGTATTCTCCCAATTAATTTCGTCCCAACATGATATTGTTATTTTCCTGTCTTCGTTTTCATCTGGTCCCTGCGGATTTGTTTCTTCCTTCTTCTCTTGTCGTGATAAGGTATTTACTTCTCTGTACAAGGTGCTGCAATTTTCTTTGGCATGGGCGCTTAGCTGTCAATTCGAACGTTTATCGGGGTTTGGTGGTCTTACCTCCACCTCTTCTATCTATATTCTCTTTTCTCGTTCAGCTTGTTGATAGTGGTTTCTTTGTTGATAATTTGTCGTTCTATTGGTTCTCCAGTACCCGTTCCGGTTGTCGTTATTCCCTCTGTAATAGTTGTTGCCGGAATTATAGTTATTGCCATATTCTCTTCTAAATCCATAACCGGTTCTTTGCTGAAATCTATTGTCGTTAATTGGTGCGAGGTTATCACGTGGTTCGTAACTATTGTTTCTTCGTACTGTGTCTTGTGGAATCGACTGCTTTTTGCTTTCGTTTTCACGTGCGCTTCGTCTTTTTCTTGTGTCATCTTCCGAAAATATGAACTCTAGTTCCCTTGGAATACCTTTAAATGCTTCGACGTCATTGCCTCCACGACCTACTAATGATTGCTGGTATTTCAATGGTAACATCATCGCGCATAATTTAATCAACTCTCCGTCACTGTATGGTACATCTAAGCATTGATTTTTCTTTGCCATTACTTCGAAAAATTTCACGGGACTCTTCTCTCCTGAATTTTCAAAACATGGGTTCTGTAATAATTCGTACTCACTCTGTTCTGTGCTTCGCTGGACCAATATCGTGACAGAAACTTCTCTCTGAAATCTTCGTACGATCGGCATGTCGCTGCAACATTCTGCATGGTTTCTGCGACTGTTCCTGACATATAAAGTATAATTCGTGTGCTAGCGTCCAGTGTTCTGGTAATCCTACTCGGAATTGATCAACAGAAGTTCGTGGATGTAATGAGTTTCCTTCTCGAAAGTGTTGAAATTTTCTGACTGTGAGGAAATGATCGTTGTCGTACTTCGTCATGGTTCCATATGAAATTCGCGATTCTTCGCCACTTTTGTTTCTGATCATTTCTCCCGTCGTTCTTTCCGGTTGTGGTAGATCCATTGGATATTGCCCACTGTAACTTTCGCGTACCCTTGCGTAGTATCGCTGGAGTGGTACGCAATAATTTTCTTCCATCGGTTGTGAACGTGTAGCTGAATGCATTGCACTGTACTCTTCGCGACCTGGCTTTCCATTGTCACGTATTGGTTCGGAATCTTGTCTGGCTAAATTTGCCGCTTCATTGCACGATCCAGACTGTCTTGAAACATACATTTGTTGTTCTGCATGTGTTTGTGGTGCCGTTTGTTCATCAAGAATTTCGAAACGTGTTTGTTGCGGTGCAGGCTGTTTGATTTCACGTATGTTATTTTCCGCCTGTGATTGGAATCGCAAATGCGTAATATCTTCGTCAATTGCTTGTTTTTCCGGTGCTGTTACAAATACGGATGTGTTTGCAGACTCAGTGCTTGTTCGATCCTGTTCACTACGCTCTTCAATAGTTTACAACAACTCTGTTCGCAATTTCTGAAATTGTCGCTCCGTTTGCGCTTCTATTTTGACTATGCGGTTATCATATCTTTTCAGCGCTGCTTTTGTGATACGTTTGTGTAACACACTGTTTTCAACAATTTCACGCGCTGTACCTGCTGCTTGTCTAGTAATTGCGTTTATCTGTTTCTCTAGTTTCTTGACTTCTCCCTGGTGTTGTTCCGTAATGTTTTGATCTCGTCCTGAGTGTCATTACGCAATGATTGTACGTCCGCTTGTACCTTGTCAATGTCTGTTCTCAATTGATTGTGACCTGTTATTAAGTTTCCTATCACTTCTCGAGATTCTTTTGTCTCGTCTTCAATATGACTTAGGCGTAACTGAATTTTTTTGTTTTGTTCTTTAATCTCACGCATTTGTCTCGTGATTTCTGCATTCTGAATTTGAATTTGGTTCGCTATGTCTTTATTTTACCTTGTCATGGTTTCCGTAATTTGTTGTAATAATTCTGCGAGATTGGTGGGTCCTATTGCGTCTTCTTCCGACGTCCTAAGCTCTGCGTTTTCGCCCAAGTGTTGGTTCGCAACCGATTGCATTGAACTGCGCTGTGACACGTTTCCGCTCGCATTCCTTGTACTCTGTGGTGAGGGAGCTCTACTTGTACTATGGGTTCTACGTATTCAAGACGCAAGTTAGAATCCTCATCGGCTGTCTCTCTACTTTCCTGCTCCTCTGTCGTATGTTGACCTAAGTTTTCTGTGCCTTGGCGTACATTATCCTCGTTATGGTGCGTTATCTGTCCTATTTCTCGCGATACTGCATCGTCTGTTGTACTGTCCTCTATTCTCTGTCCATATTCATGTTGGCTCTCTACCTCAATTCGGTCAAGGTCTCGATCTGCCATTGCTAATCTTTCCGAATCCCTTATTGTCTGTTTTAAAAGCAATTCACGCGCCCTACTTCGCGACAACATGCGCCCATACGGTCTGACGCGTTCCATAAACTTTTTGCACACACGACTTGACAATCCGTTCACTTACTTGATGGGTCAGAACCAACTTGTCAACGATGTATCCGCCACTTGTGCACTTGTATTGGAGAGAAAACTTAATTCTAACAATATTAAAATTCATAACTTAATTATGCTATTGTCTCTGTTAGAATGTCTCACGTTCTATTGAATACTTTCTTACTATCTATCGCTGCAGCTACTGTTTTCAACTATTTATGCCTTTCAAAAAAAAAATTTTATTACGGAAATTTTTCAACAGGATATTTTTCCGACCTAGTTAGGCATGTGGTGGCCCTTCAATCATGGTATTTTACCATCCTGGCAGAGTCGCCATTCTCTAACATTCTGCGTGGTGTCTGTGTGTTCTAAGTCGTGTCTCCCTACCACTTTCGCACAACGACGCTCTGAGCGTGTTTTTTAGGGAATTGACTAGTTTGAACCTGGGACCTGTTGCTGGTAAGAAGACGCCAGACCACACATTACATGTAGAGTTCAGAAGAGTTCAGTGAGACTAGCGATGATATAACCAAATGCTTAATGATTTCAGCGTCAGCTCCACTGCACTCCCTGTAAAAGAATCTTAATACTAACTAAATTTAGTGGAAGGGGTTCAAAGCTTTCCTATTTTTAGTTAGCTGGTAAAATAACGTCGAAAGAGCAGTTAAGTTTACCATTGGAAATTTTATTCTACTCACAAAACATTGTTTATAAATTGCACTATTGATAAAAGGAAATATTTTAATACAGGATGATAAAAACCAACTGCGTTCACAAAAATGTGAACGAATATTCCCTGAGTGGGTTTCCAAGTTCTACAATGGATCGAAGGATGACCTATGCCATATCACATCTATAGTCTAGGTTTAAATTAAGTTTCACAAAAGAGAAAACTATGAAAATGGTCTACAGTGATCCTCAATTATCTTTAATTACTTATCTAACTTGTCGTAAATTACAGTGGTTGATGTGGCTTCTCAATAATTATATAAGAGAAAAATCATCGCGTTTCAGATTTTAACTTACGTAGCAAATGTGAATACCATCAGCTTCAATTGACGATCGACAGTAGTATTACGCAAAACGGAGATGTAACAGATGAGACTTCTGCAGTTCTGAGTGAAGCCTTATGCGCTCAAAGATTCGGCATCGCGTGCGTTCATTACCTTGTCGTTGGTTATGTAGAGTCAGAGGGCGGCGGGCGACGCAGCTCCATACAGCTCGCCGTCTCGGAAGCAACTCCCCTCTAACATCGCCTTACTGCAATTTACCGAAGTTGGTTTAAAAAAAACTATCTGGCTGTGTTTTCATCTGACCAATCAGGGTCTCAATGTTAACCTTAAGCTCCGCCTACAAAAATTCTGTCTCTCCGATGAGAAAAGTTATACTTTTCGTGGTGGGGCAATGTTTTTAACGTTTGCAACGTAACAGAGACGCGAAAAAGTCTCACGCTAAAACTTGCAGCTGGTGTGGCCCTTTTAGTGTTATTGTAAGATCTATACTGTTCTTCTGGAGGGCTCTATCTTTTAACATGGGCTAGGGCGTGGTCCTGGCGGTTACGTTTCGTGGTGGGGCAATGTTTTTAACGTTTGCAACGTAGCAGAGACGCGAAAAAGTCTCACGCTAAAACTTGCGGCTGGTGTGGCCCTTTTAGTGTTATCGTAAAATCTATACTGTTCTCCTGGAGGGCTCTAGCTTTTAGCATGGGCTGGCGACGTGGGTGTCCGTCCCTTATTCGGAGCTATGTGACATACTGCTGGATTTGCTTATCATGTCAGGGTTTTCATGGAAGGCGTTGGATTTGCCTGACACCTTACAGTGTCAACTGAAAAAACATGGAGCTCGGCAGCCGAACCTGGTGGTGGCCCCTGCCTACGGCCATTGATATCAAGCTATTATTTAATTTCATTTCATTCACGAAAAAATAATGAAATTTTATCAGCAGAGTGCTGGTACACCCCGTATAGGTGACGTGAGTTGTGCGTAGCTTCTCCTCCCACTCTTACCGGTACGAGTGCGCATTCTCTATATTTCACGTGTTGTTGTTGTTGTGGTCTTCAGTCCTGAGACTGGTTTGATGCAGCTCTCCATGCTACTCTATCCTGTGCAAGTTGCTTCATCTCCCAGTACGTACTGCAACCTACATCCTTTTGAATCTGCTTAGTGTATTCATCTCTTGGTCTCCCTCTACGATTTTTACCCTCCACGCTGCCTTCCAATACTAAGTTGATCATCTCTCGATGTCTCATAACACGTCCTACTAACCGATCCCTTCTTCTAGTCAAGTTGTGCCACAAGCTCCTCGTCTCCCCAATTCTATTCAATACCTCCTCATTAGTTATGTGATTTACCCATCTAATCTTCAGCATTCTTCTGTAGCACCACATTTCGAAAGCTTCTATTCTCTTCTTGTCCAACCTATTTATCGTCCATGTTTCACTTCCATACATGGCTACACTCCATACAAATAGTTTCAGAAGCGACTTCCTGACACTTAAATCTATACTCGATGTTAACAAATTTCTCTTCCTCAGAAACGCTTTCCTTGCCATTGCCAGTATACATTTTATATCCTCTCTTCTTCGACCATCATCAGTTATTTTGCTCCCCAAATAGCAAAACACCTTTACTACTTTAAGTGTCTTATTTCCTAATCTAATTCCCTCAGCATCACCCGAATTAATTCGACTTCATTCCATTATCCTTGTTTTGTTTTTGTTGATATTCATCTTATATCCTCCTTTCAAGACACTGTCCATTCCGTTCAACTCTCTTCCAGATCCTTTGCTGTCTCTAACAGAATTACAATATTTTTATTTCTTCTCCTTGGATTTTAATTCCTACTCAAAATTTTCCTTTTCTTTCCTTTACTGCTTGCTCAATATACAGATTGAATAACATTGGGGAGAGGCTACAATCCTGTCTTACACCCTTCCCAGCCACTGCTGCCCTTTCATGTCCCTCTACTCTTATAACTGCCATCTGGTTTCTGTACAAATTGTAAATAGCCTTTCGCCATCTGTATTTTACCCCTGCCACCTTTAGAATTTGAAAGAGAGTATTCCAGTCAACATTGTCTAAAGCTTCCTCTTAGTCTACAAATGCTAGGAACGTAGTTTTGCCTTTCCTTAATTTTTCTTCTAAGATAAGTCGTAGGGTCAGTATTGCCTCACGTGTTCCAATATTTCTACGGAATCCAAACTGATCTTCCCCGAGGTCGGCTTCTATCAGTTTTTCCATTCGTCCGTAAAGAATTCGCGTTAGTATTTTGCAGCTGTGACTTATTAAACTGATAGTTCGGTAATTGTCACATCTGTCAACACCTGCTTTCTATGGGATTGGAATTATTATATTCTTCTTGAAGTCTGTGGGTATTTCGCCTGTCTCATACATCTTGCTCACCAGATGGTAGAGTTTTGTCAGGACTGGCTCTCCCAAGGCTGTCAGTAGTTCCAATGGAATGTTGTCTACTCCCTGGGCCTTGTTGCGACTCAGGAAAAACATGAAAAGAGCGCTGATGACCCTGCCGTTTAACGCCCCCAGACATGAATCACAACAACATGAAAACAATATTCTTTATAACAATAACTCTACATCTACATCCGTACTGTGCGGCATCTGTGAAGTGCACGGCGTAGGGTGCTTCTCATTGTACCAGTTATTAAGTTTCCATATCGTTCCATTCATGTATGGAGCGCGGAAAGAATGACTGCTTGAAAGGCCTCAGTGGGCGCTGTAATTAGTTTAAACTGTCCTCGCTATCGCTACGGAACCGATGCTTGGGGGTTTTAGAATATTCATATATTCATCATTTAAACCTCGATCTTGGGACTTATTAACTAGACCCTCTCCCAATAATTTGTCTCCAAGCATATGCCAGTTCAGTTTCATCAGCATCTCTTTCACACTCTGGCACCGGTCGAACAAACCTGTCACCATTAATATTATCTCTCTCGTTTCCGTTGAATATCCTCTGCTAGTCCTATTTGGTACTGGTCCCACACACTTGAGCAGTATTCTAATATGGGTCGCATGAGTGTTTTGTTTGCCGTCTCTTTGGTATACTGACTGCATTTTCCTAGTATCCTACCAATGAACCGAAATCTGCTCCCTGCTTTACCTACGACTGAGTCTTTGTGATCGCTCCATTCATACCCCTGTGAAGCGTTACACCCAGGCGTGACCTGACCGATTCTATTTGTGACTCATTGATATTGTACTCACAGGACACCGTATCATTTTCGGTTTTTGAAGTGCACAGTTTTACATTTCTGAACATTTAGAGTAAGTTATCACTCTTTTCACCACATTGAACTCTTATCAAGATCAAACTGAATAAGTGTGCATTTTTTTTCAGATAGTACCTCATTACGGAATATCGGCAAGGTCATTACTATACAAAATTAACAACAAGCGTCCCAAATCACTTCCCTGGAGCACATTTGAAGCTACCTCTTCATCTGTTGATGATTCTCTACCCACGAAAACTTGCTGCTTCCTCCCTCTCAAGTTGTTCTCAATCCAGTCACAAATTTCGTACTCTTGCTAGTAAGCATTGATGTGATATGCTTTTCGGAAACGGCGAAATGACTGCCTTCACCCATGGCTTTCAGGACGTCATGTGAAAAAACTGGGAGCTGGCCCATTGTTAGTGCAATCAGCTCGACAACCTACAGACTGGCAAAACATACTGCAGGATTGTTAGCGCCAAAACCGAGATATTGTGAACACCATGTTGTAAATTCGCAGACATTTGTTGAAACACGCAAGTAAATGAAAATAGGCCGAAACGACGTAATGGTTGGTCTGGACATTGTCACTTTATACGGGGATGCCAGTACATGATATGCTGAATCTTTTGACCCAACAGTTTCCATCTGGAATCGACCAGTTGTTCCGTCATTTTCTAAGGACAACGTACTACTTGTACCACGACGAATATTATGAGCTGACTGATGTTCTCACCACTGTCCCCTGCTGTCGCGTTTTTCTTCGTGGAGCACATTGAGGAGCAGGCTCTGAACTCGGCGGCATTAAGTCCGTCTTGCTTCCTAAGGTATGTCGATGATACCTTCCTGATATGGCTTCACGGTGAAAATACACTGCAGCAGTTCATCGATCGCGTGAACAGTGTCCATCCCAACCACCCCAAAATTAAACTTACCATCGAGATGGAAAAGGATGACAAGCTACAGTTGTTGGATGTTTTAGTTGAGCGGAAGGCAGGAGGTCGGTTTGGTCGCTCAGTGTACAGGAAACCGACGCATACTGACCGATTCTTGAGCGCCGATAGTTTTCAACACCCTGCAGGGTAAGGTGGTACAATTGCGATCATTTCGGACAAATATTATTGTAACTGGAAATATATTGAGAAAAGAAATAGTTTTAACTATGGCACTTGTTCTTGGATGTTTAATGAATATGTAACACAAATATTAGACAGTTACAAATGTTGGTACAAACACAAAAAAGGTTACAGAATTGAGAAAGTCAATCGAAAATGTACCACACTAGGTACAATTGTGATCACTTCCTGGTCAATTTTGATCACTGCCACCTTCCACATAAAAAGCAATTTTTCCCTCGGGCACCAACGCATACTTCGTGGTACCAAA
The DNA here is from genome assembly GCF_021461385.2 of Schistocerca piceifrons. NCBI lineage: Eukaryota > Metazoa > Arthropoda > Insecta > Orthoptera > Acrididae > Schistocerca > Schistocerca piceifrons. Next base: position 1,033,239,928 of record NC_060139.1, read on the forward strand.
CATTGCATTTTTGGCAGCGAATTCAGTCATCCTTAGTACTGATTCTGCACTATAATAATTCAATAAACAAAATCCACAATTATTTTCGTTGTTTGCTGGCGATTTGAAGCTTAGTACACCTCTTTCATCATTACTTACAGACATACATTTTTGTTTATTGTTCTTGTTGCATTTGTTCATTGATTTCCTTGTGCCCTTTTGAAAAAGTTTTCTTTTGCTGCGGAGGTTTTCCAGGTTTTCATCTGAAGTGAGTCTAGCTGATGTCTGTGTTTTCGTCTTCCGAGACGATAATTTGTCCTCTGGACTTGGCAAAATGTCCGTGAGAGCATCGTGCTGAGAAATGGTACTGGATCCTGGCGTTACGGATTTGCCGTGTTCTTCAGTTATATCTTTTGAATATAAGGGTTCTTCTCCCATAATGCTGTTAGTGGCTTGGCTGGTGAAGACTGAAGGAGCAGGAGCCTCGAATAACGTTGAACTGGCAAATTTCTCCTCGGGAAAAATGTCTTTGCAAAAGGGCATTATTCCTATACATTGGAACCCTTTGACTGGGCACCCAACAGATGCAGTTTTGCACCAGGCATCACAGAAAATAGTACAGAATCGTTGGTTTGTAATGCTTTCATTGGGATTGCGATGAATCCTGTCAGTTGCATTTCTGTGATACTGAGCCTTTAGGGACTTGAATAAAGTTCTATCTAATGGTTGCAGTGCATGTCTACTGTGCGGACGCAATCCCAAAAGTTCTATCCCATTTTCCCGACAATATTCGACAGCATCTAAGCTGGTATGGCTGACATGGCTGTCAATAGTAAGAAGTGTAATAGGGCTACCCATTGTTTTGTATTTCTTGAAGTGTCGAAGCCAGACCATGAACAATTCTTCATTAATGTATCCTGATTCACTCATCTCCGTAATGGAACCAGGAGGTAAGGCATCTTGAAATTCAGGGCGTTTCCTCACTTCTTTAAAAATTACCATTGGTGGTAAATACGTACCACTTGCATTCATGCATGCAGCAACGGTCACATTTTGTCCTCTTTCCACGTTTGTTAGTGAAACAACTTCTCGCTTTCCTTTACGACTTACTATTTTTGTGGGTCTGTTGTTAAGAGGAATTCCGGATTCATCCATATTATAAATACACTTTGGTTTATCAAACAAATCATATTCCTTTAAGATTTCTTCTAAATTCTGAAAATATTTACTTACTTCTGCTTTAGTTAAGTTTTCAGCTCCGGGTCGCGAAAGACCCTCAGGTTTTCTCAGGCTAAGGTGCGTGTGTCTCTTAACAAATGCTCTACATCAATCGATTCCATGAACCTTGCTTTCTATGTTCCATGGATGTTTCAAATTATTTTTCTCAGCTAGCCGAAATGCACCTTTTCTTAACTGGAGTGGTGACAGACCCAATCCTCGCTGTTCTAGAAATAAAGCTCTCTGGACCAAAGCACCTTCCATTTCAGAACTGAGTACAGTTGGATGACCAATTCAGTTTTCTATAGTACTAGTTCGAGTTAATCCAGCTTGCATTTTCATTTTAATTTGCAGTTTACCATGTAAAGTGCTGAAAGAAATGTCATATAATTCTGAAGAAACTCGAAAATGTCCACTCATTATACTCTTTATTGCCTCATCTAACGCAGCTGGACTCCATGTATTGTAGACTTTCTTTTCTTCTCGTTTTCGTGGCCTCTAGAAAATAAGAGGTGGCTTTAAAAAAATCACGTAGGAAAATGTTTGGATATAGAGAATTTATTTGCAATAATTGTGTATAATATGTTTATGGCAACCAACCGTGATGGACTAAACAAAAAAACTGCATTGGTCGAAATTGTACTAGGGTATCGAAATTGTAACATTTTTCTGATCGAAAATGTGCTATTGGCGTGAGTGAAATCACGAGTAAATAGCAGTGAATTGTGCCAAGACATGGCAGCACATATCACAGAGTCTTTCTCTGTGGGTGCCTCAGAATATGCCCGAACGTAAAACAAGTTTCTAGCCTCACTAATATAGAATTTGCAAACGCGTGGAAACTAGAAAATTTATAAGAGCGCGTTAGACTAAGTAGCTTCACTTACCTACTAACAGGAAAAAAATTCATGTCTCCGTAGCACAAAGTGGTGTATTCTTGGAAAAGACAGGACCGGGCCTGAGTCGTGCTTCGGTAGCTCAGATGGTAGAGCATTTGCCCGCGAAAGGCAAAGGTCCCGAGTTCGAGTCTCGGTCGGGCACACAGTTTTAATCTGCCAGGAAGTTTCATATCAGCACACACTCCGCTGCAGAGTGAAAATCTCATTCTGGAAACATCCCCCAGGCTGTGGCTAAGCCATGTCTCCGCAGTATCCTTTCTTTCAGGAGTGCTAGTTCTGCAAGGTTCACAGGAGAGCTTCTGTAAAGTTTGGAAGGTAGGAGACGAGATACTGGCAGAAATAAGGCTGTGAGGACCGGGCGTGAGTCGTGCTTCGGTAGCTCAGATGGTAGAGCACCTGCCTGCGAAAGGCAAAGGTCCCGAGTTGGAGTCTCGGTCCGGCACACAGTTTTAATCTGCCAGGAGGTTTCATATCAGCGCACACTCCGCTGCAGAGTGAAAATCTCATTCTGGAAACTCTGTCAATCACTGCCAAGTCGAATAACCGCTTGCTTAGAAGCCGGAGGTGGACCAACGCCTTGTTGACTTATTCAATTAGTGAAGCTCTTTCTTTTGAGTAAATCATCCAGTCTTTCTGAAATTTTAATTATTTGTTTTACTGTAAATGTACGTCGTGATGGGTGGTTTTTTACCTTTATTAGAGTGTATGTTCTAAGATTATACAACATATAGATCTCAAAGATACTTGACAGGTTTGTGGTTCACTTCTGATACGTTTTTTTTCTATGCGTCTGACCTGTGCTTTGTTCCAACCACTAGACTGGGTACAGCTTTTTGTTCAGGGATCTATGATAATGATTAAAAATGGGCTAAATCAAACGGAAATTTATATAGAATCTGACAGGAATTTCATCGAATGCCGAAGCTTTGCTAACTTTTAGCTACTTCTCTTTGTAGTCGTGCGAGGAATAAGGATTAATACTCCTGGATAATTCTGCATCATTGTTGTTAATGCTAAGTCGAAGATACATGATCATTATAAAATTGCATACTAAGTAAGATGGCATCGGACTTGCCGCTGTGGTAGCACCGCTTCCCGTCAGATCAGTGGACTTAAGCGCTTTCGGGCTGGGCTATTACTTGGATGGGTGACCACCCGGTCTTCCGCGAGCTGTTTGGCAAGCGGGGTGCACTCAGCCCTTGTGAGGCAAGCTGAGGAGCTACTTGATTGAGGAGTAGCGGCTCCGGTCTCGCTGACTGACATACGGCCAGGAGAGCGGTGCAGCGACCACATGTCCCCAGTGATGTCTGTGGGCTGAGGATGACACGGCGGTCGGTCAGTACCGTTGGGCCTTAGTGGCCTGTTCGGACGGCGTTAAGTTATACTAAGTAAGATACACTAAAAGAGCACAGTATTCGTCAGAACTTACCTAACCAAGGAATAAATTTTTTTAAGGTGATAAAGCATTACGATTTTTCATTTTAAGACACAGTGCGCATGGTAACGTTACCGATGACAGTGTCACTAAAAATTGAGTTACTCTATCCGATTGTCTGAACGATTCTTCATCAAAGAAGAGGAACTAAACAGACCAGAATTCGAATCAAGAACTACTACCAACATGACAAACTTGGAAGCAAATATCCTCAGTGCAGCGAAACAACTCAAAATCACTTAATGAAGGAAAGTTTTCCGGTCCAGATTGTATACCAATTAGATTCCTTTCAGAGTACTGATGAAATAGCTCCATATTTAGCGGCCGGATGCAACCGATCGCTCGCCGAAAGATCCTTGCCAATAAACGGGCAAGTTGCAAGAATCACATCAATACTCAAGAAAGGAAATAGGAATAATCCGCTGAATTGCAGACCGATGTCACAAACGTCGATTTGCGTTAGGATTTTGGAACATAATTATACTGTGTTCGAGCATTATTAAATACCTCAGAAAAACGATCTATTGACACATAGACAGCACGGATTCAGTACAATAATTGTGAAACACAACTAGCTCTTCATTGTTAGTAAGGAATGAGTGGTATAGACAGGGGATGTCAAATTGATTCCAGATTTATAGATTTCTGTAAGGCTTTTGATACGGATCCTCACAAGTCACTTCTAATCAAATTGCGTGTCTGTGGAATTCGTGTCAGCTGTGCGTCTGGAGTTGTGGTTTTCTGTCAGAAACGTCACAGTTTATACTAACTGACGGAGAGTCATCGAGTAAAACAGAAGTAATGTCTCGCGTTCTCCAAGGAAGTGTTAAATTCCCTCTGCTCTTATTAATCTATTTAAATGATTTAGAAGACAGTCTGAAGAGGCCTCTCAGATTGTTTGCAGATGATGCTGTCATTCATGTCTAGTAAACTCATCAGAACATCAAAACCAATGACAGAATGATTTAGATGAAATATCGGTGTGGTGCGAAAAGTACAATTGTGACGCTAGTGAGGGGCATCCACATGAGTAGTAAAATGAATAAATTCAACATATGGAAAGGATGTCAACTCAACTATCTAGGCACTAGAGCCACGAACAGTTCACTTGGAAAGATCACATAAATAATGTTGTCCGAAAGGCAACCCAAGGACTGCCTTTTATTGGGATAAAAAAAGGATATAGATCTATTAAAGAGACTCCCTACACTACGCTTGCACGTCCACTGCTAAGAGTATTGCTATGCGGTATGGGTTCCTTACCAGATAGATACGACAGAGAGAGGACATCGAAGAAGTGCAAAGAAAGGAAGCTCGTTCTGCGAAATAGGGGAGAGAGTTACACGAATATGATACGCGAGTTGGGATGGCAGTTATTAAAACAAAGGCGTTCTTCGTTGCAGCGAGTTCTTTTCACGAAATTTCAATCTCGAACTCCCTCCCCCGATTACGAAAATGTTTCGTTGACGTTCACCTACACAGATTTAGATGTTCGTCTTTCCCGCACGCTGTTCGAGAATGTAATGGAAGAGAAATAGTGCGAAAATGGTTCCATGAACCCTCTGCCAGGCACTTAAGCGTGAATTGTAGAGTAGTTATGCAGATGAGGACGAAGACATGCATTACAAAAGTAGAATATAAACGTCAAAACAACTAGAATCAGCGTTATATGAGTATAAAAGAGGGACTATCGTAGAGTGTTATGCAGACAACTGGTGCCACTCTTGCTCTTCTTCCAGTAGTAGACTATTTTGTCATTTGCATGGCGGCGTCGATGCGGCTCAGTGAGGGCCGCGCATCATCCTATTGCGGCCGGAAGGGGGGAGGGGGGCGATCGAGCGAGGACTCATGGTGCAGGCAGGCTGTGACGTAGTGAGCAGATACTTTCCAGGTAAACTGAGTGCAGATGTATGCAAATTTCACTGGGTGCAATTTTCGTGTACCCGCCAGGAGGGCCTTTACCCTCAGTCTGCGTCCCGCCATTAACATGCTCCCAAGTGTTCCCTGGGGGTAGCAGAATAGTGTGTGTCAGTCAGTGCCCCTCGCTTTATGCTAACGCTGGCTGTTCACGTCCTCGGTTTGCAAACATAAAAGTACAGTCATCCAACAGTTCCCTATTACCAGATAATAAAGACATTAATGAAGATGGATTGACTATACAATCCCTGTTGGTATCCTCGTCATCTTATTAAAAAGTAATGAGTTGATTGGCCTATTCATGACTTCAGTCGGTTTTCGATGTGATTTGCATCTCGTAAAAATGAGAAGTACTAGGCTGGGAATAGCTTGAAGCCTTTCATCACACCCAGACCGTTTTCAAAAATTCGTGCAGTTGCTGTTACGCCAAGAATTGTGGTGTACCACTAACATTCAAATTTTTCACAAGTTTTCTTTGCCAGCCAACAGAAACATAGAAATCTTTCATACACACTTCTGGGAACCACCTGAGCTCAATTGTTCTTTTCTCTGAAGACTTTAATAGAAAGTTGCCTTGCCTTGCTTTACAATGGCAAATATGAACAACTGATTCCATGAATATATGAAACACTGTCACTACAAATTTAAAGTTTACAATGTATGTTCGTAAAAGTCTTCATTCACGCCTTCAAATCTTTACTATAGTTTAAAAATATATTCCTCTATCACTCATCCTTACATTTCGTTGGTGGTTCCCGTGAATTCATTCTATTCATTAATAATTGAACTTGTAAGGTGAAATTTATCCATGTATATAATCGTGAATGGTATCTTGCTCGCAAAGAGCCATTCTTGTCGTTATCTTTGACTGGTTAACTGCACACATCCCTAAAGTAAGACACAATAAAATATGAAATTAACTGTAGCAATTATATGTGTTAAAATCCATCAAACAAAGTATATACATATTCAAATAAGGTAAATTAATGACAAGACTGAACAGAAAAACGGTAAACCACATGTGAAGATTTTTCTCATTAAAATGTTACTGTAGGTCACTTTCATTATTAAAGATAATCATGAAATATTCACTAGTACAAACTTGCCACAAGAATTGTTCAATAGTATGTCGTGGATACGTTTTATTACTGGTATTTGTTCACATACGAGCATAAACGAGTTTCTGTTAAAAGAAAATCATTATTTAAGACTATACGTGCATAATTATGGGGATCATGTTACAAGCTACATTTCAATAAAAGAAAGTAAATTAAGGTGCATGTGTCCTGAAAAGAGTACAACTAACGTGAGTGTGAAACATATTATACGTAAACAAACACCTACACACTGAAAAGTATCTGCTCGATCCCTCTCATTAATTTCTCCTGGCCACTCGCTACCTGTTTGAGACTGTAAGTAGTCTCGAGACCGTGTTTTCATTTGTACTTGTATTTGAAGACAACCAATATTTTCCATGGCCCTATTCTGTATGAGAAGCAGTGTAACTGATCACTTTGAATGAAACGTGCAGGTGATGGAAATTAGCATCTGCTGCACAGGAATACCAAGTTATGAGATACAGAGGATGTCCACAGAGATTACCTGTATCAAGGTTGCTGTTGGTTTGGTCAAGGAAGTACCGCTTGGTTAGCAAGGAGACCACTAATTGTCTTTCGCTCGCCTGCCGCCTCTCCACCTCCCTGGTTGGCGAGGAACAGAACAAGTGGCGTCCGTCATGCTTATCCTTCTTCAACAAACTGGGTAGAAGAATTGTCGGTGCAGATCGCGCTTCTATGCTATGGCGGAGGTAGCCATATTACGTTTCTGAGTTAATATAACAATAAACCTTTCTCTTTCAGTGATACGATGACAGGAATGAGCAATTTCGAGTGCAATTATATGCGTGTGATTGTTTATTAATATTTACGTTTGATGCTTTATTTGAGATTCAGACTCACACGTGGCCCCAGTAGTGCAAAGAAAACATGTCTACATCTACATCTACATCTACATTTATACTCCGCAAGCCACCCAACGGTGTGTGACGGAGGGCACTTTACGTGCCACTGTCATTACCTCCCTTTCCTGTTCCAGTCGCGTGTGGTTCGCGGGAAGAACGACTGTCTGAAAGGCTCCGTGCGCGCTCTAATCTCTCTAATTTTACATTCGTGATCTCCTCGGGAGGTATAAGTAGGGGGAAGCAATATATTCGATACCTCATCCAGAAACGCACCCTCTCGAAACCTGGCGAGCAAGCTACACCGCGATGCAGAGCGCCTCTCTTGCAGAGTCTGCCACTTGAGTTTATTAAACATCTCCGTAACGCTATCACGGTTACCAAATAACCCTGTGACGAAACGCGCCGCTCTTCTTTGGATCCTCTCTATCTCCTCCGTCAGACCGATCTGGTACGGATCCCACACTGATGAGCAATACTCAAGTATAGGTCGAACGAGTGTTTTGTAAGCCACCTCCTTTGTTGATGGACTACATTTTCTAAGCACTCTCCCAATGAATCTCAACCTGGTACCCGCCTTACCAACAATTAATTTTATATGATCATTCCACTTCAAATCGTTCCGCACGCATACTCCCAGATATTTTACAGAAGTAACTGCTACCAGTGTTTGTTCCGCTATCATATAATCATACAATAAAGGATCCTTCTTTCTATGTATTCGCAATACATTACATTTGTCTATGTTAAGGGTCAGTTGCCACTCCCTGCACCAAGTGCCTATCCGCTGCAGATCTTCCTGCATTTCGCTACAATTTTCTAATGCTGCAACTTCTCTGTATACTACAGCATCATCCGCGAAAAGCCGCATGGAACTTCCGACACTATCTACTAGGTCATTTATATATATTGTGAAAAGCAATGGTCCCATAACACTCCCCTGTGGCACGCCAGAGGTTACTTTAACGTCTGTAGACGTCTCTCCATTGATAACAACATGCTGTGTTCCGTTTGCTAAAAACTCTTCAATTCAGCCACACAGCTGGTCTGATATTCCGTAGGCTCTTACTTTGTTTATCAGGCGACAGTGCGGAACTGTATCGAACGCCTTCCGGAAGTCAAGAAAAATAGCATCTACCTGGGAGCCTGTATCTAATATTTTCTGGGTCTCATGAACAAATAAAGCGAGTTGGGTCTCACACGATCGCTGTTTCCGGAATCCATGTTGATTCCTACATAGTAGATTCTGGGTTTACAAAAACGACATGATACTCGAGCAAAAAACATGTTCTAAAATTCTACAACAGATCGACGTCAGAGATATAGGTCTATAGTTTTGCGCATCTGCTCGACGACCCTTCTTGAAGACTGGGACTATCTGTGCTCTTTTCCAATCATTTGGAAATCTCCGTTCCTCTAGAGACTTGCGGTACACGGCTGTTAGGAGGGGGGCAAGTTCTTTCGCGTACTCTGTGTAGAATCGAATTGGTATCCCGTCAGGTCCAGTGGACTTTCCTCTATTGAGTGATTCCAGTTGCTTTTCTATTCCTTGGACACTTATTTCGATGTCAGCCATTTTTTCGTTTGTGCGAGGATTTAGAGAAGGAACTGCAGTGCGGTCTTCCTCTTTCTCGTTGCTAACATTAGTAGATTCACTCTCGGCACTTAGCATTCCCTTCACGAGAGTAAATGCGCTTGATGGTGATAACTGATAATAATTATCGAATCATGCCTTGTCTGAAGCTGATATTCGTAAGAACGCCCGAAGTTAACTAGAACCAAATTACACCCTTGCTCATTTATTTTACTAGTGGTCTCGGTATCAATGTTGAGTATGCCACTGAGGAGAGGTACTGTGCATAAAGCAGAATTAAGATCGATGATACTTTTCGGATGAGGAGCTAGAGTGGTTGGTTCTTTGCATTTGTGTCATGTAAATTGAAATATTGTTGAAGATTAGCATGCTTTAGCGCGTCTGGGTGCTTTGGGTAGATGTTGTAGCGATCTCGTAGTTTCGATTGGTAGTCGAAATGTAGAATTTTATTTCACGGAAGTAGAAATGGATGATTTTTGGTTGCTTCTTAGTACGATTTGTGTCCTAGTCCAGTGTGTTATTCCCAAAAATACTGCTGACTTTTCGAATAAAAGTGTACATCAACTGCCGGCCGCGGTGGTCTCGCGGTTAAGGCGCTCAGTCCGGAACCGCGCGACTGCTACGGTCGCAGGTTCGAATCCTGCCTCGGGCATGGATGTGTGTGACGTCCTTAGGTTAGTTAGGTTTAAATAGTTCTAAGTTCTAGGGGACTGATGACCACAGAAGTTAAATTCCATAGTGCTCAGAGCCATTTGAACCATTTTTTTGTACATCAACCACACCTGTCGGCAGCTGAGGGTTTCAATTAATTATCATTTATTCTAGAGAAGCTGCACAGTCATCAATGGTATCTGTTCTTTTGAGAACAGTTACTGTCTTCATATATACAGTTAAAGGCTACCCAGCCGTTGACCTTCGTCTGTGCGAATGCGCACAGGTTGCCCGAACTCTTACGTTACGTGCGTGAGTAATGAGTGGTTGGGCAAATATCTATTAGGTACAATACGTATGTAGATTGTGGACATTTGGGTATGTGGGTCTCACGAAAAGCGTGCAAGGGATAAGTCCCTGCAGTCGTGCTATTCATCTGTGTCCTCTGAGGCTCAGATGGATAGAGCGTCTGCCTTGTAAGCAGGAAATCCCGGGTTCGAGCCCCAGTCGGGGCACACATTTTCAGCTGTCCCCATCGAGGTATATCAACAACATCTGTCGGCAGCTGAGGTTTTCAGTTAATTATCATTCATTCTAGAGAAGCTGCATGGTCATCAATGGTATCTGTTCTTTCGAGAACAGTTACTATCTTCATACCTCCTGAAGGTGGTGGAACCCAGCCGCCAGAGAGTAGGATGCCGCTTTCCGCGCGAGGCGGCTGGAATGCTGCAGTGGTGGCATTTTCGAGGCAACATCAGGCTGGGCAAGCAGCATGGGGACGTCCGCGTCGTCCAACCGAGGCGGCCCTGAAGAAGGGCTGGGAAGAGGGTCCAGGAGAAGGTTTGGGAGCTGTCCCGGGTCCGGAGTATGTGGCGGCGTGGGACTAGCAGCCGGCGTCTGGTAGCTATCTCTGGGAAGATCATCCACCAACTGAGGAGATGGCATCAACATAGGCCTCAAGGAAGGGACCGGCGATGGGAGAGAGAGAGAGGAGCCAGCTTTTGGGGCTGCAGCAGCTCGAGGAAACGAGGACGCAGTTGGTTGCAGTGACGTGAAACCACCCTGTCATCCAGGCGTACGTCGAACAGTTGTCGACCACGGGGCCAGATAAAGACCCCCGGGAGCCAGCTGGGCCGGGGCCTGAAACCACGAGCCCACACGTTGGAGCCGGATGAATATTGGGAAGTGCCTGCCTGTGTGCGAGGTCCGACCTGCAGCAGGAGGAGATGGAGTAGGGTCTGAGGCTGGCGACTATGGAGCAGTTCGACTGGACTCTTGTCACCCACTGGCGTGGCCCTGTGGGTACTGAGAAATAACGTAAGAGCTTCTTCTGGGTAATTATCCTCTGTGTACTTCTTCATCTGAGTTTTAAAAGTGCGAACAAGGCGTTTCGCCTCTCCATTGGATTGGGGATGGAAAGGAGGGGTAAAGACGTTGTGGATACCATTATTGTGATATAATTTGGCGAACTCTTGACTGCGAAATTGCGGACTACTACCTGATAGCCGCACGGAATTAGCTGAGCGGTCTAAGGCGCTGCAGTCATATAGTGAGCGGCTGTTCTCGGCGAAGGTTTGACTCCTCCCTCGGGCATGGGTGTGTGTGTTTGTCCTTTGGATAATTTAGGTTAAGTAGTGTGTAAGCTTAGGGACTGATGACCTTAGCAGTTAAGTCCCATAAGATTTCACACACATTTGAACATTTGTTGCCTGATACCAAAGTGACAGGAACGCCTTCAATGGAAAATATTTTTGACAGGGCCACGATTGTATTCTCTGTGGTGATAGAGGAGCATCGGATAATGAAAGGGAAGTGGGGGTAGGATCCATGACAAGTAACCAATAAGTGCCGAGGAAGGGTCCTACAAAATCCACATAGATGCCTTCCCATGGGAGGGAAGCGGCCCGCCAGGATTGGAAGGACCAGCGCAGTGCGGGAAGGGCCTGGATACACTGCTGACACCCCCGAACCATGCGCTCCACGTCCGCTGTCATGCCTACCCAGAAGACATGGCGATGTGCGAGGGTTTTCGTCTGGGCAATACCACAGTGACCTTGATGTTAGACGTGGAGAATCCAGGACCACATGCAAGTTGGTACAATGACTCATGGAGTGGTGTCATTTTCTGCATGGAGTAGCACCCCATTGACGGCCACCAGTTGATGGTGAAGAAGAATCGGAGGTCAGCTTGGGTGCGAGGCGGAGGAAGTGTCAGCCAGCCACGGAGAACATAGCAGCTCACCCGTTGGAGGAGTGGATTGGCGGTCGTCACTGCGGCCACTCTGAGCTGTGACTGGGGACGCAGCTAACGCATCCTGTACGTCGTCATCAACCTGAAAAATTAGGAGGTCTGACAAATCGAATGCCAAATCGTGGCCAGAGGGCATCCAAGACAAGGCATTGGCATTGGCATGCTGGGAGGTGGGCCAGAAATGGATGGTGTACCTAAATCGTGAAAGGAATAGGGCCCATCGCTGCAGGTTGTGGGAAGTCTTCGTGGGCAAGTGGTCTGACAGGGAAAATAGGGCCACGAGGGTCTTATGGTCACGGGGGGTGTTGAAGATGGACAAGTGAGTAGAAGGCTTATCTAAAGGTATTTGGATGTAGGCCTCAGCAAGATAGATCTTCGAAAAAAGTTGTCCCCTTGCGAGCTTGGAGAACAGGTCCTCAGGACGCGGGTTGGGATAGTTTTCAATCTGTAGCTGAGAGTTAAACGTAGCCTTGAAGTCGCCACAAACTCGAAGACGCCCATCTGGTCTCTTGAGGACGACCAAGGGTGTCGCCCACGAACTGTAACAGATCGGAGTGACAACTCCCTCCATGGCGAAACGGTCCATTTCTTGTTGAAGAGGCTGGTGGAGGGCATGTGGAACCTGCCGAGCCCGGAAGTACTTTGGGCGGGACACTGGTAAAATTCGACACGGCCAGCCAACATGTGGAACCGACGTCGGTAGTAAGCTGCGAGAATCTCATAAATCTGGGAGAAACTCAAAGAATCCGGAGGTCGAGGCTGGAGTTTCGTCAAGAGAACATCCACTTTGGAATCATTCCAGGACAGAAAGTAGGAACGACGAGCAGCCTCCTGGACAACCTGGTGCATTTGAAAATGCTGCTGGAGCCGCTTCTCGTATGTTTCCCAGTCTTCAGCATCCTCGTTGAAAGTGAGAAATGGCGGGGGCGGCTGAACTGGGTGGTTTTGCAAGAGTTCCGGAAATAAACGTTCCTGTGTATCCTGAGAGTTCTTGTAAAACTGTTGAAAACCTTGTAGTAAGTCATGCACACTTTGGACCAGCTGCTGAAGGACAACTTCCGCTATGAGCAAGACACGCGCAGGCACCAACTCGTCGCCACTTGTGTTGTGACTGACAATTCGCAATTTTTCACAAACACAACTTTTATTGATGTAAGTTCACAAGGTTGATGACTGAACATATAAACGAAAGATAACAATAACGAAAAAAGTCTTCTAATTGAGTCAAAGAAAAGTTCACTTCTAATTTTCCACAAAGGTTTGTGGTAACACACTCACACATTAGTAACAGTCCAGTTCCGAGACGAAGACGTAATCTTCAACGCTCGCAGTACATGAGGTCGACATCCGGCGTGATCCGAACTTTTCACCTGGTTCTAGCCCCTAAATAGCCGTCTCCAGCCAATCAGGTTTTGGCGTAGTGATACTTCCTGTAGGCCGTGGCTCGAGCTCCGCCTGCAGGAAGTAGTGCACGGCATGTCTGTTTCCATTATCTTGTATGTAAATATCCAGTGTTTACCATGGTTATGGATAGTAGGTTTAAGTGTGATATTGACATATTGATGTATAATCAAATAATATTTGGTTTCCACAACTAAGTGCACTTGTGATAGTAAATACTGATTTTAGTTTGAACTGAGCTTTGTACCATGTATCATGTTACGGTTAAAGTGAACTTTTAGTATGACAGGAACTTTTAGAGAAAATATGTGTGAACATCTTTCCATTGCAGAACTGCTTACAGCCGTTCTCTTTCTTCGACAAGGAGAATGATGAAAGGCCTCTGTTCGATCCCTCTCATCGCCGGCCGCTGTGGCCGAGCGGTTCTAGGCGCTTCAGTACCGAGCCGCGCTGCTGCTACGGTCGCAGGTTTGAATCCTGCCTTGGGCATGGATGTGTGTGATGTCCTTGGATTAGTCAGGTTTAAGTAGTTCTAAGTCTAGGGGACTGATGACCCCAGATGTTAAGTCCCATAGTGCTTAGAACCATTTGAACCATTTGATTTGATCCCTCTCATCGATTCTCTTGCTATCATGTTGTCTCTTGGCCAGTGTTACGTGGCAGGTTTTGTCTTAAACCGCCACATAACGTATTTCAGAATTTTATATGCTCATCCTCTTGAACAAATCTCTCATTCTCTTATGCTAATTCATAGTTACAAATCACATTCAGTACCATCAGTGGCTGTCCTCTTTATCGCCGTCTTTTCACTTCTGTTTTTTTAGGATGGTGAAGGAACGGCAGTTCTGAGAGCCTATGAGCTAGCTAGCAAAAGATTAGAGTTTTCCTGAAAGGTATAGTCTATAGCGTAAAAATGTTCATAGTCCAAGACCGGGTCTCACTTTAGGTAACCGACATGGCTTTAGTTCCCAAGCCCCACACTGTTGTCATTCGATGGGCTAGCTATCTCCCGGCGAAAAGCACAGCATTGGTGAAAGAAACCTTTTAGGAAGATAAAGAATTTGGCCTGGTGCCACTTTCCAGAGTCCACTATGACAACTGCCATTTGGTTCTGGGGCCACACTGTGGAATAACGTTGTTTAAATTTCTCAAACGAGCTTTGCTGTTGATTCTTAGTGCTATTTTCTGGAGAGAATGCACTTTTTCATTTGTAGCCATGTGTGAGCCCTTCAATAGGTCCATTTCATAAATGTATCAGTGACTGGGGAAAACCTCTTGGCTTCTCCCACACGTCACAACACTACTGGTGAATAACAACCAAATCTGCAAGAACAGAAGTTTGTTTAACATTATTACTAAAATTTCGCAGGATGGAACTTGCGATGTCTGCAATATTCCTGCTCTGACAGCGAAGTCTCTGAGAATTAAGGGAGAGAAAAGAATTGGGCCGATGACGGAAGAGTAAAAAGGACTGATGACATGAACATTGTTGTCCTTTAGAAGGATGTCTCCACTTGAGCACAGAGTACAGAAATAGAGCTGAATCCAGAATCTCGAGCTGTCACCTTCCTTATTCAGGTGATATGAGTGTGGTAAGAATGAGCCAGGATTAATTTCCGAAATCCTGCGATCCTCTGATTTACACATTTACTTCTTACGTCGACAAAATAAGATTTTGTTGATCCTTAGCCAGTGTCTATGAAGCCTGAAACCTCCAGTTTCGTAGTGAAATTTTCTTGTGACTCACTGAAATTTTAACTGGAGAAATAAGAGCTGAGAAATAAGAGCTAACACTTAATAATAGATGAATATCAAGAATTTGAAAATAGTTGTAAGTCACAAACGCCTTTACTCATTTGCACTTCTTATGATCGTTGATAAGTAAAACTCCATCATTGTTCTTATTTTTCGTCGTTGTAATTTTGAGAGAAATATTTCCATGTGATTGTATTTGATTAGGAGTTTATGGTGTTTTATGACGTGTAGCTTAGTAATTTAGTTATTTGGGGGGAAAGTGCGAAAATTTAGGGCTAGTATGTGCCTAGATTAACCATGCTCATGCACATAGTTTAGAGACCATGGGTGCGGTATATAAGAAAGAAACGAGTCAATTTGTAAATCGCGAGTTTAACATGGAGGTCGAAAAAGGCAGTTTGCACAGTTCCGAGATGAGGGATAGTCAGGAAAGTAATATAGACGAGTCATTGGTGACAGAGAAACAAGCAACGTACAGCACAGTGCAGAATAATCAGAAGTAGAGGTATTAAATGAAAAGAACGTGACAATGTCTGAGGCAACAGAAGATTCCGTAGCCGCTGACTACGAAAACGGGACACATTGTGTTGCCAATCATGCTCCAAATTCTCTTTCACCACCCTCTAACAGTCATTACTATTACAAACATTATCAAAGACAAATAAAAAGGCAGATGACAGGCATGGAAAGTCAGACAAGAGGTCAGAGGAATTTGTCAAATGGAGAGACGAACACTGTAAAAAAAATGGACGAATATTTCAAATAGGCAGATGAGCGCTACGATTAGACGGAGTAAATTAAAAAAAACGACGAAATTTTCAAAAATATGGACGAAAATATCAGAGAAGTTGAAGAAAAGGAAATGAAGAATTCTGAAGAGAGAACGAAACAACTCATTAAGGACCAGACAGCAATTGCGAAACTAAAATTAGGCACGGCACTACAAGAAGTGAGCTGTTAAAACGATGTGACCAACCGTAGGAAAGAACAGGTAACTGATGTTAAAGATATAGAAGAGACTAAAGTAGCCAAGATTGATCTTCCACAATCGGAATTGCTAGTAATGATATCAGATGTAGTGTAAGTAACAGGAAACTAATGTTAATAAAAGGGAACAGACTGAACAGACTGAAGTGGGCGATAGGGTCACAACTGTTAAGGCAGTTGTTATCAAAATTAAAGAGCGCACTGAAATGAAGTAGCATACAGACGTTCAAGAGGAGATTGATTGTTTCTTTACCTGATGAGCACACGGTACATATTATTCAGGAGCCAGGAGATGTAACAAGTAATTAATAATGAATATGATGTAACAAGTGTGGGTGAACTAACAGCGTATCAGGAGACTAGTGATAGAGAAATACACACATCAAAAAAAGTTTTGCATCACCTCGGTTTCGAGAGTTCCGGAACCTTTACAGAAAATAGGAATAGAGTTCAACACAAACATCATTTCCGCCCTTTTTATTGCTCATGAAAACCGCACAGTGCATGTTGTACCACCATATAACGAGACCTTCAGAGGTGGTGGTCCAGATTGCTGTACAAATCGATACTTCTAATACCCAACAGCACGTCGTCTTGCATTGAAGCATGCCTGTATTCGTCGTGGCATACTATCCACAAGTTCATCAAGGCACTGTTGCTCCAGATTGTCCCACTCCTCAACTGCGATTCGGCCTTTTCAACCTGTCCCAGGCATGTTGGATAGGGTTCATGTCTGGAGAACATGCTGGCCACTCTAGTCGAACGATGTCGTTATTCTGAAGGAAGTCATTCACAAGACATGCACGATGGTGGCGCGAATTGTAGTCCATGAAGACGAATGCCTCGAAAATATGCTACCGATGTGGTTGCACTGTCGGTCGGAGGATGGCATTCACGTATAAAAAAATGGTTCAAATGGCTCTGAGCACTATGGGATTTAACATCTGTGGTCATCAGTCCCCTAGAACTTAGAACTACTTAAACCTAACTAACCTAAGGACATCACACACCTCTATGCCCGAGGCAGGATTCGAACCTGCGACCGTAGCAGTCGCGCGGTTCCTGACTGAGCGCCTTAACCGTGAGACCACCGCGGCCGGCGGCATTCACGTATCGCATAGCCGTTACGGCGCCTTCCATGACCACCAGCTGCGTACGTCGGCCCCACAGCAGGGAACCTCCACCTTGCTGCACTCACTGGATAGTATTTCTAAGCCTTTCAGCCTGAACGGGTTGCCTCCAAACACGTCTCCGACGACTGTCTGGTTGAAGGCATATGAGACAGTCAACGGTGAAGAGAACGTGATGCCAATCCTGAGCGGCCCATTCAGCATATTGTTGGGCCCATCTGTACTGCGCTGCATGGTGTCGTGGTTGCAGAGATGGACCTCACCTGTGGCTGCACGGAAAGCATTATTCAACATGGTAGCATTGCTGTCAGGGTTCCTTCGAACGATAATCCGTAGGTAGCGGTCATCCACTGCAGTAGTAGCGCTTCGAACAACATCGCTTTGGTTCACTTCGAGGCACCTGGACACTTCCCTTGTAGAGAGCCCTTCCTGGCACAAAGTAACAATGCGGACGCGCTCGAACCGCGGTATTTACCTTCTAGGCATGGTTGGACTACAGATAACACGAGTTGTGTACCTCCTTCCTGTCGGACCCCCTCCGTCAAATAGGCAATACTCATCCATGGTTGTATACATCTTTGGGTGGGTTTAGTGACATCTCTGAAATGTCAGAGGGACTGTGCCTGTGATGCAATATCCACTGTCAACATCTGTGTTCAGGAGTCCTGGGAACGGGGGCGATGCAAAACTTTTTTTATGTGTGTAGTTCAATGGTTCAAATGGCTCTGAGCACTATGCGACTTAACTTCTGAGGTCATCAGTCGCCTCGAACTTAGAGCTAATTAAACCTAACCTAAGGACATCACACACATGCATGCCCGAGGCAGGATTCGAATCTGCGACCGTAGCGGTCGCTCGGTTCCAGATTGTAGCGCCTAGAACCGCACGGCCACGCCGGCCGGCTGTGTGTAGTTAAGCAAGTAGATGAGATGCTGTCTTTTGTTGGTTTGAATAAAATGACAGTGCTGAGAGAGTATCAGGACAACAGTGATGAAGAGATAGTTAACGAAATGACGAGGTCTTGCCTGCGGTAAATTTGAATCAGTTGGCAGAAAACGAAGCTGGAAATGTAGTGATTAGGCAACAGTTGGAACCACTTTTGGAGGTTAATGCGAATGTTGCAAAGGAATTTATGTTTCACCTATCGAAATTAGAGGTGAAATATCAGATCGTCATAGAGGTGAGAGCAAATTAACTGATAAGGAAAATTCTGAGAGCAGTAGAGTTTCACTGTACAGGAAAGTTGGTGACTTGTTGAGAAGTATTTCTCCATGGGTATTTGTAGTTTCAACTATCGAAACCAGACACTGGGGTTCAGTACACTACAACTGGAAGAAAATTAGATATAAGGATAGTTCTCTCTTCTTTATTTTTTATTTTATTTTATTTATTTTTCTTTTCTTGGGTCATCAGTCTTCTGCCTGGCTTGATGCGGCCCACCACGAATTCCTCTCCTGCGCCATCTCAGAGTAGCACTTACAAGCTATGTGCTCAATTATTTGCTGGGCGTATTCCAATCTCTGTCTTCCCCTACATTTTTCGTCCTCTACTGCTCCTTCTAGTACCATGGAAGTCATTCCCTGATGTCTTAACAGGTGTCCTATCACTCTGTCCCTTCTCCTTTTCAGTCTTTCCCACATATTCCTTTCCTCTCCGATCCTGTGCGGAATCTCCTTATTCCTTACCTTATCAGTCGACGTAATTTTCAACATTCTTCTGTAGCACCCCGTCTCAAATGCTTCGATTCTCTTCTGTTCCGGTTTTCCCACAGTCCATGTTTCACTACCATACAATGCTTGTTCTCCAATTGTACATTCTCAGAAATTTCTTCCTCAAATTAAGGTCTATGTTTGATACTAGTAAACTTCTCTTTTGCAGGAATATCCTTTTGATGTTCGTCCTGGTCCGTCCATCTATAGTTATTTTGCTGCATAAGTAGTAGAGTTTCTTAATTTCATCTACTTCGTGACCATCAATACTGATGTTAAGTTTCTCGGTGTTCTCATTTCTGCTACTTCCCATTAGTTTCGTCTTTCTCATGTGCATTGGCCACATTCCTGTGAAGTCTTTCTGCCGTATCGTAGAAGCAACATCCAGCTTCTCGTAGACCTATCACACGGCCGCGTTCAAACACAGTTAGGTGTTGATAATGGCGTTCTTTGTCACTTTAAAAGCATTATTATACAACATCAACTCGCCACGTACAATCTTGAAGGTAACTAGTGCTCACGACCGTTACAGTGTGTGATTAAAGCAAATCTGATTTGCATCCTCATAGTGGCGCTACTAGTGCCAGTCTTATGGGAATGGCGCGATAGTTGTAGAAACCTGCCTACCAACTTTCTTTAACGTCGCAATACTCCTTGTTGGTGCTGCGATTTTTTCCCTGTCAGAGAACAATGAATATAGTCTGGGTAATTTGCGCGCCAGAGAAATACACAGTGTCTAATTTTAATACTTGACTTGTGTTAAACCGTTAACTTAAAATTATTCTTCTTAGTGAGTACTTCGCAAAACATTTTAGATTCTGAAATTTGCTCAAAAATTGTGTGAAATACGGAAAATCAAATTTTTTCTGTCCCAATAAGCTGTGGCTAGCAATCACGTAGTGGGAAATAGTGGCGTGGTTATCGGGTGACCGTTTTAATTGTTTAATAATATAGATATATGCTACCCGTTTGCAGCAAACAAAAACATATCACACACATGTTGAAATGACTTTATTTGAAGAGCACAAAACCACCTATTACCGACACCGTGAATGGTCATACTACTGGAAGTGATTGTTCTGCGAGGCATCAACTGCTGCAGAAGCTAGGGATGAGATCCTGTTGGTCGGATGATGATGTCATACACCTGTAACATTAAACGTTGTAGGCAGTTAGTTGCTCATTGCTCTGCAACACAAAATCATTACATTTGACAAAATACATTAAAGTTGTACTCTACAGAAAAGGCAGCGCAATTATAGGAGACAATGTATTACACATGCACATTACTTCGTCCTATTCAATATATACGCGAAACAAGCAGTCGAGTGTCTAAAGTTCAGAGGAATTTAGCAAATATAGAGTGTCCATTCGCTGTTGGAGAAATGTCTTCTCCAGACTACTGTAAAATATTCAACCTTCCCATATCCAATTTAGCCCTTTCCATTTCCTATTGTCATTTAACCATGTGCTACCTGGTGGTCGCCCAGGTAGTTTATTTATCTCGAGAAATACAGGAAAGAATTGACTTTCAGTAACATAGTGTGTATTCTAGCGGCTCATAAGGCTGTATTTTACAAGTCGTCATTAGGCGCATAAGCATGAAAGAGCAGTAATGTTTATTCAATATTATGTTTCAATGGTTCAAATGGCTCTGAGCACTAAGGGACTTAACATCTATGGTCACCAGTCCTCTAGAACTCAGAACTACTTCAACCTAACTAACCTAAGGACATCACACAACACCCAGCCATCACGAGGCAGAGAAATATTATGTTTCACTTATTATTTATTTCATGCTGTATTTCATTTTACCAGTATGTTTCATTGTTGTTAATGCTGGATACTAACCACTATCTTCCTCTTTTTTCCTAGGTATCGCACACATTGGAGCCTGTACAACTTTAGAAGGTAGATGAATGAGACGATACGTTTATGCCAACTGGCGAGAATCTGACTACAGCGGTTCGCAACAATTTGTACAGTGAGATGTAGATGTCTCCTACACTGAAGCGCCAAAGAAACTGGTATAGGCATGCGTACTCAAATACAGAGATATGTAAACAGGTAGAATATGGCGCTGCTGTCAGCAACGCGTATATAAGACAACAAGTTGTAAGTAGGCTGTTTAGTTTTTTTTATTGGTAACGCCACGTAGCGCTCTGTAAGAATATCACTGGCTGTGCTGTGTGCAGTCTGTGGCTGGTTTGCATTGTTGTTCGCTATTGTAGTGTTGGGCTGTTAACAGCGCGTAGCGTTGCGCAGTTGGAGGTGAGCCGCAAGCAGTGGTGGATGTAGGGAAGTGAGATGGCGGAGTTTTGAGAGCGGATGATCTGGACGTGTGTCCATCAGAAACAGTACATTTGTAAGAATGGATGTCATGAACTGCTATATACATTATTTTTGAACACTATTAAGGTAAATATATTGTTTGTTCTCTATCAAAATATTTCATTTGCTAACTATGCCTATCAGTAGTTAGTGCCTTCCGTAGTTAGAATCTTTTATTCAGCTGGCAGTAGTGGCGCTCGTTGTATTGCAGTAGCTTGAGTAACGAAGATTTTTGTGAAGTAAGTGATTTGTGAAAGGTATAGGTTAATCATCAGTAAACACTTCCGGGCTAAATTGCCGTGGTCGATCTGTAGATCTTCTCCCTGACGTTTCGTTCTCTACTACGGAGAACATCTTCCGAGTTGAGTCGACGACTGGCTGCTAGGAGCTGGGGCCGCCGCTTATATGGAGATCGTAGAGGGCGCCACCGCACGTCACGTGGCGTCGATGTGTAGCTATCTCTGGCTATCGTCTGTTCTCTCGATTGCAGGCAATCGATTGTCACGTGATTGATGCAACGTCGACCGCCATATCTTGTCCAATTTTAATCCTTCTTCTTTACGATTAAAATTGTATTGATGTTTGTGGATTTCAATTGCCGCTCTATACATACGTAATTTGGTGAGACAAGCGTGCTAGCGAGGACGTCGCATTATTATACACGTATGTCTAGAGAGGCAATTGAAATCCACAAACATCAATACAATTTTAATCGTAAAGAAGAAGGATTAAAATTGGACAAGATATGGCGGTCGACGTTGCATCAATCACGTGACAATCGATTGCCTGCAATCGAGAGAACAGACGATAGCCAGAGATAGCTACACATCGACGCCACGTGACGTGCGGTGGCGCCCTCTACGATCTCCATATAAGCGGCGGCCCCAGCTCCTAGCAGCCAGTCGTCGACTCAACTCGGAAGATGTTCTCTGTAGTTGAGAACGAAACGTCAGGGAGAAGAAGTTCTACAGATCGACCACGGCAATTTAGCCCGGAAGTGTTTACTGATGAAGACGCCGGCCGTGAAAGCCTACATGGGATGGTATAGGTTAATGTCAGTCAGGGCCATTATTTGTAGGGATTATTAAAAGTCAGATTGCGTTGCGCTAAAAATATTGGCTGTCAGTTTAGTGTTGATCAGAATAGGTAAAGAGCGAAATGTCTGAATACGTTCAGTTCTGCTCAGCTGTTTGAAAATCAAATAATGTAAGAGGTTAATCAGCACAGTAATTGATTAAGTTTTCTAAGGGGACGTTTCATATGTCGACCCTTAGCCGAGGATACCTCACTGGAATCTTCTGATTTTTTCTTGTAGTTTGTGTAATTAGTGCAGCCTTTGTTTATTGCTAGCGCGTAATTGTAGAGAGAATTTCCTTTGTGGTTGTAGTTTTTCATTCCTGTACAATAAAACAGTTGTGGCATGCATATAGATTTGCACCAAGTGTTTCACAGCTGCGCTTGCAATTAACGAGATATTATTTTCAATGCTATGTTAATGTGTTTCCTTATTTTGCTCGTCAAATTGTGCTTTTTTGTGTTGTTGTGTGAAATATTGTGACAATAATGGCGTGTGAAAAACGTAATACTAGGTTCCAAAGTAAACTGAGAAATGACAGTGAAGACGAAAGCAGTATGTTAGCGCCGCCTAGTAATTTGGTAATTGTGCATAGGGAAATGGAGCGGGCTGCAAATAATGGTGTAGGCAGTGAAACAATTAGTGAACAGGGAAGCATTATCGATCGATCGGTCGGCAACAGCTCGCCTCAGAAATCCGAAATGACACGACACAATCTTGCAAATACTGTAGATTCAGGTTTTCCGTCCTCACCGTTTCCTCAAATAAGTCAAGACACATTTTCTGCTTGTCAAAATGTGAATGCTGCCGGTGCAAATGCACTGCCGAAAAGCATAGAGGAACAGATTCCAGACACTAATACATTATTATTGCAATTAATGCAACAAATGAAACAAAATCAGAGACAAACACAGCAACAGTTAGACACAATGGAACAAAATCAGAGACAAACACAGCAAAAGCTTCAAAAGTTAGACACAATGGAAGAAAATCTTCGGAAGTTAGACATAATGGAACAAAATCTTCAAAAGCTAGACACCACACTTGAACAAACACGTGAAGATTTAACTACTGAGTTAGATAACATTGAATCGAAATGTCAAAAAGTCTGTAATGACGTAAAAACACACATTTGTGAGTATTTTTAACCTATTTTTTCGCGGCATGAAAATGCATTACAGAATCACGAAGCAGCCATAAAAGAACTGCAAACCATTATTCATGAAAATCATGAGTACTTGTGGCCTAAAATTGACTCAGTTGCATCTACGGATTTGGTTACGCTACTTGCAAAAACTCAGGAAAACTTAAAGGACACAGTAGATACTCTGAAAATCGGTTCAGAAAGACACATGGAGGAAATTAGTTCATTATCAGAGAAAGTAGTCGAACTTTCGGATCAGCTAAATAATTTATCTACGAAGGTAGATGATAATCTGAATGACGCAAGACCGGTAGTCTTTAATGACACAGAAGAGTACAAACAAATTAGGAAATTCAAACAAAATGAGAATCAGATTAATACGCAACACCAAAGAGAATTCCGGGAAGTACAAGATCAGTTGGCACAAGTAATACAAGAATTACATATTTCAGAGGACACTCGCGCTCTAACACGGGATGAGGGACTTAGAAATACGGAAAAGCCACAAAATGATAACACAGGGCATTTCGGAAATTATGAAAAAAATTGGCAAGGTGCACCGAATTTTGAGATGGAACCGCCGAAACTACGTAACAATGACCGATATGCGACTCGCCGACACGATGATTCTGACTATAAGCTGTTCATTACTACACGTAAATTCAAAACATTTAAGAATTCTGGCAATGACATTCATCCATAAGCGTGGCTTCATCAATTCTCTCATTGTTTTCCTCCCAACTGGTCATTGGAGTACAGGTTAGAATTTATGTGTGGCTACTTGGAGAATGAACCAGCTGTAAGAATGCGATCGGTAAATCACGATTGCCACAGTCAAGGAGAATTTTATCATGCCTTCCTCTCAACGTATTGGTCTCAAGCCACACAAGACCGAGTAAAACATAGCATCATAATGATGAAACATTTCGAACAATCTGAATTTTCCAGTCTTGTGAAATATTTTGAAGACATGTTGCACAAGAATCAGTACCTGTCAAACCCTTGCAGCCCCTCAGAACTCATCCGCATTTGCTTAATCAAATTGCCTGAACATTTACGACATACTATTTTGGCAGGACGTTGCAAAGACGACATTTAAGCTTTTCAGGGACTCTTACAAGAACTGGAAATTGACACTGACAATCGCGGAACGCGAAAACAGGAGCACAACAATTACAGGTCACATTCGTCACAATTCCGCGATGCAAGAAATAATAACTGGACACGACAAGGCTATTTTAACAACGCAAATCGTGACGAAAACAGACACCACCCATATGACAACCGTTGGCAGAGTAGTAATAATTACAGGGAAAGATCACCTCTCCGCGGTAATGACTATCACAGAGAGAATCAGAGACACAGACAATATGGGAACCAAAATAATTATTATCAAGGGAGACAGAATAACTTCAGACGCAACGGTCCAGCGCACATTAGGATTCAGGGAGAATTCTCCACCACATGACCGACAAGAAAGAGACTATGGAATCTACCGACATGACGACAGACGATATGATCGTAACGACAGACTTGAATTGCATCGGAACTGGCGGGATTCAAACAGGGCAGGGCCCTCTCGACAAGGTGAATTTGTAGAAGTTAGATCTCCAAATCCCAATAACGCGCGTGCCAACAAAGAGACAGACAATGACTCGCACTGCAGGCAGCCACGTGCGCTGGCTGGCTCAGAGAAAAATTACATAGACGCTAACTTTGAGAAAAATTCCAGTATTCTTTACCGACGTGTACCGCATGATAATTGCATTGAAGTTGAAACTTTGTGTACTAGGAAGAGTAAAGGATTGCACCACATTTCACATGTAAAACCGTTTATTGAAAGATAATCTGCTTTTTAACTTAGTCTTTGCCATAAAATTTTTCACTTCACGCTACTAGTACAATTTGTCACACTGAGAAACTGTTAACATGCAAGAATGTTTCAAAATAAACTATCCAGTCTAGAACCTAGGGAACATATTTAGACAGTAATTACGAATGCATTGTTATAGTGAACAGGTGTCACAGTGTTATTGTGTGTGTACATTCTTGCTTGTTAGTTGCACGATTATGTAAGGACTATAAGGCTTACATACTTAGAACACATACAGGTACTGCTAATGAGATTTTAATGCAACATTTTGGTTTACTTGAAAATACATTCTTTATTTGAAGTACTTTCTGTGGGATTAAAGATAACTTAGCATTTGGTTTCTTTGACAGCTACACGATTATATCACGGCGCTACTAATGTGTGACACAATTTACATTGTTGCTTTTGCAGTGTATCTGTTTTTCTGAATTCTTCTGGAAAGTAAAACATGTTTTAGTAGTAACTTTTGTGATATAGCTACAATGTGACAACCTTTTTCGTAGCACAACAATACGTTACAGCATAGTACTTTCTTGATCACGGTAATGTACATAATAACTACGATATCTATACGCATAGCATTTCACTTTTGTTTATCATGAGGTAAGTACATTGACGTCTGCAGAACTTAGTTTTTGGAGGACGATAACTACGACACTTCCACAGAATTATTTTATAGTAAGACGCACATTTAGCGCTAAAGGACACGCATTTGAGTGATTAATTTTGTACTTAAAACATTTATTTTTAAAGATTTTTGAATTACAATTATACAAGGTTTTCCCTGATACATTTCATTCCATTGCTGTAATCTGTAACACCTGAGGGTGTAATTACATTAATCCTCAGGGGGGTACACGCTTACTTTGTGTATCATGTGTTTGGCAAGCACAAGGAGCCCTAGCTAATATCGTATTTGTTTATACAACTTTACACATCGGTACCATATTTCTCTAACACAGAATTACACAGCTATCTGATTATTTAACAGAGAAACAAACATTTTTTTTACTATGTCAGTGATACATGTTTACGCAATTACACAGTTGGATAACTTCACACTTATGAAATTGTATTTTGTCTGTACTGTGTGAACTGTTCACATTTTTTCGGAACCATTGTGATATCATGAGAGCTTTGAATGATATGTGGTATGGGATCATGATTTTTAAAGTACATTTGAGGTAGATGACACTATTTAAATGAGCAGAGAATTTTTTTTAGGTTTTGACATTATTGCAGAAAGCTACGACATTTTTGAGATTTTACTGAGGTGTTATGATATTATTATTACAACGATGATATGTATTGTGCTGTTCAGGTATGTATATGATCAATAAGCTGATGCTATATGAGGAATTTGATTATACTATGTATTTATTATGATGAAATATTGAAGAAGTGTCGACGAATATGTATATGTGTAATAAGGTAAGGAGTAATGAGTAGTGGTTAGGGACTCTGATTTGTGAAAAAGGTTGTTGGAAACCAAGAATCGTACTTTAAGAGTTATGAAATGTCTGTAAATGTGTGAATGTATTACAATGCTGACGAAAATTTTTTGGACACTGTTATATTAATAGGATTTTGTTTCTACACATTTGTAACTCACATTCTTGACCGGTGAAATTTGTTATATGAGACTGTCACTGTAGTGGAAACTGCTGTCGTAAATATTTCGGTAAGAAAGCCAAGTGACCTTGACGTAATGCGCTGTGGGCGCAAAGCTATGTGACAGGCACCTCAGAAAAAAAAAGAAATTGCCTTTCAGAGGCACAACAAAAAAAAGGAGAGGCCATTAACCTAACCTCACTAGTGACATTCCTTTCTAGAAAGCATCACAAATACGACATGCTCATTCCTTGGAAAAATACTTACATCTGCACACCTGATTATGACAAGCGTCTTTCTACGAGAGTTGAGAGAATTTCTACTAAGTTATGAAATGCCTCGCGACTATTGAATGATATTTTTATGCTTTACTTCGTACATAGTTGCTTATTTCATTTGATATCTGGTTTCCAGCTGTGTTGCAGCATTGGTTTTATAAAATAAAATTAAATGCATCTGCTAATGTGAACACTTTCTGTCAACAGATCTATTAAATAATAATTTTATGATCCACATTCTTCGAAAAAGGAGCACTTGGAAAGGAAAGAACAATAAGAAGGGACTAATAACAGTAACTGCATACATAATTTTCTTTTCAAGTACTTGGTAATTTATTGTAGAATAAGTTTTTGTGGTACACCAATTTAATTACATAGACCTTAAGATGTGGATAGACATTTCCCTTATCTGCATTGTTGTCTTTAGTGTACTTTTTTTCTGCTTTTGGGTTTGTCATGTTTAGGTATAAGTTATTGCATTTGCTGCTGCTGTTTGCCAGGCATCGTGTTACTGAATTTCACTTTGCATTACTCTGTTAAGCCAGTTTTACTACTGATTTATTTTTCTTGTTGCTGCACATTGACTCATATTAGTTGTAATGTTGCATTTGCTCTGTTGGTTTAGATTTACTGATGCTTGCTTTGCCAGTTTGCATTTTTTTTTGTCATTGCTGTTTGTGTAAAATTGTTTTGTGTTGCTGCATCGTCTCGTCCCTTAGTTTAGCATCTGAGCTCAGTAGATTTAAGTCAGCTTAAGATGGGGTAGGCTATATAAGAGAAGGAGTTGTGATGAATTGGAAGAAATGCATTGAGAAGCTATAAGAAAATGGTTTGGCCAAAAAGTATTTTGAAAGAGGATATGAACAAAAAAGTAGGGTTTAGGAACAACAGGTTTAGGTAGGATTTTCTTGGAAATAAATGATGAGGTAAGATAATGGAAAATAAATAATGAGGTAGGAAATATGTGAACATATAAATACAGAAAGCATGCTAGGAAACAAATGTTGAAATAAGGCGAAAGATGTATGGAAGGAAGTTTTGGGTTGGACTGCAGTACCAAATGTTACACTGAAAACAAACCCTGTCCTTTCCTCCTGTGTTATTCTGCTATGTGTTTGTGTACTCTTGTGTATTTGTATTTTTCCTGTCTTTATGTGTTTAGCTAATAAGAGTTATGTTGTAGAATTTTTCTAATAATATGTTATTTACTTTGTAAAGATGTTACACATTATTAATTCTGTTCTGTTTTAATGCTTATGGGTGAAATTAATGTTTCGAAAATTATTCTCATTATTTTATATATTTACTTATGTCATAATTCTTGTAACTCAGATGTATATGTTTATTTCTATTGTTTTGTAAAGCCTGTATTACTACAAATGTTATCTGTATTATTATGTTTTAATGATGTTTTCTATACCTTTATTATTGTGTTCTTATGTTATAAAATTGTAATTGACACCAGTTCATCAAATTAAGCAACTTGTAAGTTACATTTCACTGCACACGTTTCTGTTGGTCATAGTATATGGACAATATGTGAGAAGTAGGGACTGATAGTGTTTGTACGTGTGTTAATAATTCAGCAAGGGACTGGATAACAGCATTGCTGATTCTAAGGACATTTCAAATACATTTTTTTGTGAGTGCACAAGTGCTGGTTCATGGACTTGCTATATTGTCCACAAGACTCTTCTATGGTGATTGTGCACCTGCACAGTCGCAACGGATGGCTGCTAGCCATTTCTACAAGGACTAAGTGGGTCTACACCTTTGATGACTCACCAATACCATTATTTCTACAAGGACTGCAGTGGGTCTGCACCTCTGGTGGCCCACCAATACCATACTCTCCACCAGGACTACAGTGGGTCTGCTCTGTGGTGACCTACCTACCAATACTCTTCAAAACTTCGACTGACTCTGCTGTGGATTTGCTCTGTTGTGGCCCATTACCTGTCTGCATGTCAAGAGTCAGCACTGGCTTTCCGTTGGAAGGACAACACTACTTCTTCAAGACTGCATGGAAATCCACTACTTCCATGTGCATTCTCTTTTACTGCTCAGACTTTGAGAAAAACACTGCTATTTTACTGTGATGAACGATCAGGACTGTCTTTATGGACTGTGAGAAAATTTTAGCTTTTGACCAACATTGTATCAGTAAGTGTGTGCATTTGATATCTTTGTTATTGTAATTATGAAAAATTTCTTCAAATCATTATTGGCCAGTGGCCAAAACAATTTGTAAAATTTTTTGTGGGGAGCATGGGGGCTGTTTAGGGTTTTTTATTGGTAACGCCACGTAGCGCTCTGTATGAAAATCACTGGCTGTGCTGTGTACAGTCTGTGGCTGGTTTGCATTGTTGTTCGCTATTGTAGTGTTGGGCTGTTGGTTGTTAACAGCGCGTAGCGTCGCGCAGTTGGAGGTGAGCCGCCAGCAGTGGTGGATGTGGGGAAGTGAGATGGCGCATTTTTGAGAGCGAATGATCTGGACGTGTGTCCATCAGAAACAGTACATTTGTAAGAATGGATGTCATGAACTACTATATATATTATGACTTTTGAACACTATTAAGGTAAATATATTGTTTGTTCTCTATCAAAATCTTTCATTTGCTGACTATGCCTATCAGTAGTTAGTGCCTTCAGTAGTTTGAATCTTTTATTTAGCTGGCAGTAGTGGCGCTCGCTGTATTGCAGTAGCTTGAGTAACGAAGATTTTTGTGAGGTAAGTGATTTGTGAAAGGTATAGGTTAGTCAGGGCCATTATTTGTAGGGATTATTAAAAGTCAGATTGCGTTGCGCTAAAAATATTGGCTGTCAGTTTAGTGTTGATCAGAATAGGTAAAGAGCGAAATGTCTGAGTACGTTCAGTTCTGCTCAGCTGTTTGAAAATCAAATAATGTAAGAGGTTTATCAGCACAGTAATTCATCAAGTTTTCTACGGGGGCGTTTCAAAGTGTCTGGCGCAGTTGATAGATCGGTTACTGCCGCTACAATGGCAGTTTATCAAGATTTAAGTGAGTTGGAACGTAGTGTTTCAGTCGGCGCACGAGCGATGGGACGCTGCATCTCCCAGATAGCGATGAAGTAGGGATTTTCCTGTACAACCATTTCACTATTGCACCGTGAATATCACGAATCCGGTAAAACGTCAAGTCTACGACATCCCTGCGGCCGGAAAAAGATCCTGCAAGAATGGGAACAACGACGACTGAAGAGAATCGTTCAACGCGACAGAAGTGCAACCCTTCCGCAGATTGCTGCAGATTTCAGTGCTTGGCCATCAACAAGTGGCAGCGTACGAAACATTCAACGAAACATCATCGAAATGGATTTTCGGAGCCGAAGGCCCACTCGTGTACACGAGTGCATGGACCTTGCATGTGGAGGCTCTGTGGAGGCTGGTGGAGGCTCTGTAATGGTGTGGGGCATGCGCAGTTGGCGTGACATGGGACTTCCGATGCGTCTAGATACGACTCTGACAGGTGACCCGTACGTAAACATCCTGTCTGATCACCTGCATCCATTCATGTCCATTGTGCATTCCGACGGGCAAGGTCAATTCCAGCAGGACAATGCGACACCCTACACGTCCAGAATTGCTACAGAGTGGCTTCAGGGTTCATGGTGTCAATTCCCTCCAGCCCCAATTCAATTCAGAAATTAGTCGCATCCATGCCACATGGGGTTGCAGCATTTCTGTGTACTCATGGGGGCCCTAAACGATATTAGGCAGCTCGTGGTCGTGCGGTAGCGTTCTCGCTTCCCACGCCCGGGTTCCCGGGTTCGATTCCCGGCGGGATCAGGGATTTTCTCTGCCTCGTGATGACTGGGTGTTGTGTGATGTCCTTAGGTTAGTTAGGTTTAAGTAGTTCTAAGTTCTAGGGGACTGATGACCATCGATGTTAAGTCCCATAGTGCTCAGAGCCATTTGAACCATTTTTTTAGGCAGGTCTACCAGTTGTTTTGGCTCTTCAGTGTTTGAAATTCTCGTGTAGATGATGGCCAAGCTCCAACTGTAGTGAGCTATTCCATTAAGTTTCGGGTGTGCAGCCGCAAGAATTCTCGTTCTTCTTTTATTATTTCGGCCGTATAACGTTCAGCCATCTTCAGAGCGAGCCGCAAGACAAAGCGAGCACTGGAGCCGCAGTCTTGCGGCTCACTCTGAAGATAGCTGAACGTTATACAGCTGAAATAATAAAAGAGGAAGGAGAATTATTGCGGCTGCACACCCGAAACTTAATTCAACAGTCTTTGCGCCGCCAAAACCTGAATATTCACATGTGTTGATCTATGTTTGGTAGATGTGTGACGTGAAAGGGTCCTATTTTTACCTCCTTCCATATAAATTCCTTTTATTATATTTTGTTTGTTTTGAAATCAGCCTACCAGCTTAATTTTCTGCTATCCTTTGTCACATTTGTGTCCTGTGCGTGGAGAAAGAATTCGCAGTGCCCAGATTGTTTTATTTGTGCCTCATTTCAGCAACTCCTGTCCTACATGAAGAAGCTCTGTAGTGTATGGATGGGTTGGTGATTGAGTGTGTATATGTACTACTTAACCACGATATTATTGCACTTGGCCATTATCGGTAACGTGGTGACACTGCAGTAAAAAAATAAATTGGTGACTAAAAAACGCATCGCAGTGTTCACGCTTTCAGATTACTTGTGGATTTACTATCAGCCCTAAATACGCAAGTTGACTCGCGATAGTCTGACCAAAGTTCTCTCACCCCCAGGTACAATAACACTGTGGTCTACTAATACCGGTACGAATCAGGGTAGTTTCTTTCTTTTCTGAGTACAGCCGTGGAAATTTTCTTTTGAGTCCTCTTCAGACACGCCCTGTAACGGACATCCCGTCTTTCCAAAAGTCTCGCCAGACACCCATCGGCTCTTTTAGCTTTTGTTCGACTGGGCCAGGAGTCTCCATCCATTAAAAAAGGCAGACTCTGAGCAGTTAAAAATTTCTGGATACTTTTCCCGGGAACACCACTGTGAGTGTTCGTGTTCTTCGGAACCCGCTCTGTCATAAGATTCAGGCTGCTTGGAGTTAATTAAATATTCGTTGTCAGTGTAGCTAATGTCGTGCTTTAGTCGAATTAATAATCAAAAGTTGTATGCAGGAGGGACTGCAATTTTATTCTAAAAGTTTTTCAGGATAATGAGGCCTTTATTAGCATTTTGTCGTCTGCCTTATGCTGAAGACGTGCCTTTAGCACGTCTATGGCTACATTCATAACTTGTTTCTGCTTTGATTACTTAACTCATGTACAATTGTATTGACCAGAGTGAATATTGAGTAAATTTTCTTGCTTCCTCGAACCGTTTGTGCGGCCTTCGTACCGACTTGCTGCTGACGTCACAAGCAGAAGGCGAACATACAGAGAAAGGAGTAAGTGGATATTGTACATGTAATTCATGACGTATAGTGATATGAAAATATAATAATCATGGGTGTTTGGAATCGTGCAGTAGCGAAACAAATAGAAGACAGCGTTTCAGAATATGGACTCGATAATAGGAATAACAGAGATGGAAGTTGAGTTCTGCAACAAATCTTAGCTAATGACAGCAAATACACTGTTGAAAAATCCCAAGAGGAGGAGATACGGGAATATTCCAGCCGGGTTACGTCATGGTTGGAGATTCCGAAATCAGATACTGGATAGTAAGGCGTACTCAGGAGCAGACAGAAACACAGATTACAATTTTTTAATGATGTTTAAGAGACTCGTTCGAAAGAATCAGTGTGAGATCCTTTTGCATTTCTCTAAGGCTCAGGTATTGCGATAATGAATAGCTGAGTAGGCAGTAGATGAGGAATGGCCGTCTCTAAACAGGCCAGTCACAGAAACTAATCAGGCAAACGTAGGTACAAGAAAAGCACTTATGAAGGATCCTTAGGTAACAGAAGTGCTTCAATTGGTCGACGAAAGAAGGAAGTATAAAAATATTATGGAAAAGACAGTATTATACTAATACAGATCAGTTAAAAATGAAATAAATCCGAAGTAAAGAGAACTCAAGGTGAAATGGCAGTAGGAAAGCTACAGTCCCGATCTCTCTCCATGCGTTTTACACAGTTTAGGAACCCTGAAGAAAGACATTCGTGGCCGTAGATTTGCTTCGAACGAAGAGATGCACGCCTGGAAGGAATTACGGTTCCGTAGGCAGCAAAAAACAGTTTCCCGTAAGGATATGACGGTCTTGTCTCACTGTCGGATAAATGCATTAACAATTACGGTTATTACTTTTGAAATAATAAACAGTTACTTACTTTTTTCATCTATCTTGTTTTCAGTTGACTGCCACTTGTAAGTGCGAGAACTAACACGCAATCAGGTTAACAGAAGAACTTCTGAGGTAATAAATTATACAGCAGAACGGCAAAGGTAATTAAGGATGTTTTAGATGACGATCAGTTTTTTTAGGGAAGATAAAAAGCACAAAAGAAGTAGTTACGCTATTGTCATTGATAGTGGAAGCAAGACTTTGGAAAAATTAGTATGTTTCATGTTGATAAGAAATGTTGACCTAAAAAAGCTTTCGATAATGAAAAGCTGTGTAAGATTTTCAAAATCCTCAAGAAAATTGGTGTGAGCTATAGGAAATGTACAAGAATCAAGAGGGGGGAAAAATGAGAATGGAAGACCAAGAATGAAGAGTTTCGGAACAGAAGGAGTATAAAACAAGGATTTCGTCTTTCTATCCTACTGTTCCATCTTAATACCGCAGAAGCAATGACGAAAGTAAAAGAAAGTTTCGGGAATGAGAGTAAAATTCAGAGTGAAAAGCTACCACTGATAAGATTCGCTGATGAAATTGGTTTTGTCAGTGAAGACGAGGAAGTACTGCAGTACCTGTTAAATGAGAAGAAGAGTCTAGTGAGCACAAGATTGTCCTTTATTTGAGGAAGAAATTTCTGTGAATCTACGTTTGAAGCATAGCATTGTATGAATATGAGTGATGTAGAGTTTGTTAAAACCGTAAATGAAGACAATCGATGCGTTCGAGGTATGGTACTACAGATGGATGTCGTAAGCTACAGGGACTGACAAGATAAGAAATGTGGAGGTTTCCCGCGGAAACTACATCTACATCATGCTCCACAAGCCACGTGGTGGTGTGTGGCGGAGGGTACTTTTTGTACCACTGACTGAGCCCTCCAGTCATGTTGCACTCGCGAATAGGCCGTGGGAAGAATGATTGTCGGTAAGCAACTGTAATGACTGTAATTTCTCGAATTTTCTCCTCATGGTCAGTACGCGAGATGTATGTGGGGAGAAGTAATTTGTTGTCCGACTCTTCCCCGAAAGTGCTTCCTCGAAATTTCAGTAGTGAATCTCTCCGTGATGCACAACGCCTCTCTTGTAACGTCTGCCAATGGAGTTTGTTGGGCATCTCTGTGACTCTCTCGCGCCGACTAACCGATCCCGTGACGAAACACGCCACTCTTCATTGGATCTTCTCTATCTCTTCTATCAGTGTGTGTGTGTAACTGTGTAATTTCTCATTGTTGGAACATTTCGTATGGTTGAAGTTTACTGTACAAGTATTATAATGCAACATATGGTTTTGTCTTATAACAGAAACAAGTGTCAAGGAACGTAACTGTACACACGAAAATCGTTAAGAAATATTTTGGTAACTTGTCTAGTTGTTAGAACTTTATGAAAGGGTGTATTGCTGTTACGGGTTAATGAAGCATAGTTATACTTGGAGTCTTTGTTCACATTTATCAGTCGTTAAGATTAGTTCCCCACTTTCATTTTCTTTCATGACTGTGTTTGCCTGCTCACATTGCTCATCGCGAGTTGTTTACTGAGAAGCCTTTTGTGAAAGTCGGTAACATACCGTCTTGCGTTGCACATCGCAAGTACAGCAAATGAAATTTGGTTTCGGCCAGTGAGATCAATATTCTTAATAGCAACAGGTTGCAGAACAGACAATGGTTCCGAGCGCACAGGTAGGCCAATAAATTTAATTACCATCAAAATTCATTTCCATTGTATGGCATAGTGATTGTCAGAGTGTTCTTGTGAAAATATCAGTATCAGTTCAGAAGCTTACTACCCATAAAAGATTTCTCTTAAGTGCTATCTTGTGAATTTTCAAGCAGTTTTATCAGATAGACAGATGCGTTAATTTTTATGTTCATTTACTCTACAGTCGCAAAAACAGTTCTGATACAGTGATTGTTTGCAACGCTAAAGATAAAAATTAGCTATATTCAGAACGAACATTTCAGTCTGAGTCGTTTGTTTTGCAGTCAGATGGCATATGTAAACTTTATTGAAAACGGATTGCCTTCTCGCAGGTGAATTGTTTGATGTACCAGCTAGTATGGATTTCGCATGATGTAGAGTGGGCTCTACATATTTCCGTACAAAATATCCGTGAATTGAGATTTGCATATTTCAGTATCAAAATAAGTTTTATTCGTTTCTCAGATACCAACTAGTCATTTACAAACACGCGTTTAAATAAATACGATCCAGTTTCAACCGTTCACATCCATGCCTTAGAGCAGCGTTGCATATATTCCTCATGCGCTCATTTCCACCCTACGGACTTATTTATTTGATGTTACGGCCCGTCTCAAGTTTCTGTTCCTCAAACTCATTGTACAGGACGGGGACTCACCTGCACGCGAGGGTGCTGTGACAGCATGAAGATGACGGCCCGTGCGATGTCGTCTGGTTCCAGGAAGTGGCTGTCCCAAAAGTTGTCCGGTAGGCCAGTCGCCGCGTTATAGATCTCCGTCTTCACGAACCCCGGAGAGATTTGCTGTTGGATAAATGTACGAGCATGAATAACTGTGACTAAAATGGGGAATGCATACAACGCAAGTGGCATGAAACAAGTTTTGAACGACAGTTAACGTCAAGTAAAGCTTCCTCCTTCGTTTAGTTGAATTTAAGATGCCTTCGAAGTTTTCCTGTAACAGAGTCAGTGTTTTGTTTTCAAATTTTAATGTTATCCGACTGTCTGTCCGTCCGTTAAGACTTCCTTTTCTGAGGGAGATTTGAAGTATGAAGTTGAAATTTATGTCAAATACTACAGTCTACGGTCCACTGGCGATATATAAAATTTAACCTTTTAAGTCAATCTAGTCAAAAGATACGGCCATTTATATCACATATTGCCGGCCGCGGTGGTCTAGCGGTTCTAGGCACTCAGTCCGGAACCGCGCGACTGCTACGGTCGCAGGTTCGAATCCTGCCTCGGGCATGGATGTGTGTGATGTCCTTAGGTTAGTTAGGTTTAAGTGGTTCTAAGTTCTAGGGGACTGATGAGCACAGATGTTAAGTCCCGTAGTGTTCAGAGCCATTTGAACCATATTACATATTCCGATACTCGCAAAGTCACTCAGAATCTGTAGGGTACTTCTCGTTGACCTAGAATCGTGCAATTTTGCATGAAGATAGGTTTCACAGTGCAAGTTCTTAATTGTATCACCTCAAAAAATGTCTTCCTTGTCATTTACTATCCGACTATCTGTCTGTCCTGTTAAGACCCCTTCTCTCAGGTAAGGACAGTGCAAGTTCTTAATTTTTAACTGTATCACCTCAAAAAATGTCTTCTTTGTCATTTGCTATCCGTTTATCTGTCTGTCCTGTTAAGACTCCTTTTCTCAGGAAGCGAAAACGCTACCGCGAGACCACGAGCTGCGGACTTTCTTCTAATTATGGCAACAGAATATCCCTGCAATCACTTTGTCCACTGTATCCACTATCAGTAACGATGATTGACTTTCCTGTTTCGGGATCGATATCATATGAATAATGCGTTGTGGACAGGAGTATCACCGAAAAAAGAGGTTTATTACCTTGAAAGCCAAATTTCGAAACGCCGACAGGTTGGCATCTAGAGGAAAAAATTCATGCGGTGTCTCCGTTTTGTTCTTGCGAGGACTAACTGGCAGCTCGTGTACCAGTTGTCAGTGGTGACACATCCGTGTCTACCTTCGATGTTGTTGTCAAGCCTTTTTACAATTTCTGCTGGGCTGTTCGATTCTTGAAACGGCCCATATGGCTGCTTTCCCTGATACGCTTCAGTATTGCAGGTGTAAAAACTATTTGTATCACACATGGCAAATATTTTTGTCCCGTATTTGGCGGATTTGGATGATATACGCTGGATCGAGGAGCAGCGGCCTCTAAATGCAGTCAACATTTCATCGATCGTCACATATTCAGTTGGATTATAGGATCGTTTTAGATTGACTGTAAAGAAAAGTAAAAGCTTTCTGACAGCCGGTGAGCTGTTAAGTTTTATCCTTTCATTTCGAATGCAAACGTCATAGAAAGTCGTACAACGCTTTACAAATAGAAATCTCTTGTAGCTCATTGGGGCCCTCGGGATATATATTCCCGTTCCGTCTGACTCCCAAAGTTGTATTTACATTTACATGTTGACCTTTCTTTATACCTATCGAAAATAAAACGCTAAATAATGACATAATTTCATATCAGTCAGTAAATTTACAATCTCTTGTACGTTCGTAGTTCGTTCTAAGGTTGTCATTATATTTGTTAGTATGGGATAATATATTTATCATGTCAGTTTGTCTATTCCGACCTTTGTATCTGCACAGTGAGTGTACTAATGTGTGCAAACTTAGCTTACCACTTATCACACAGATGGACAGATCATCTGAACTGTCTTCTCAAGCCTGGGGTGTCAAACAGACATTCTATATAGGTATTAACCTGTCCCTGTAAGTCAGCTAATATTAGGAGCGGATCGTAACAAAAATCATTAGAAATGCTGCTGTCACGTAACTACACTCCTGGAAATGGAAAAAAGAACACATTGACACCGGTGTGTCAGACCCACCATACTTGCTCCGGACACTGCGAGAGGGCTGTACAAGCAATGATCACACGCACGGCACAGCGGACACACCAGGAACCGCGGTGTTGGCCGTCGAATGGCGCTAGCTGCGCAGCATTTGTGCACCGCCGCCGTCAGTGTCAGCCAGTTTGCCGTGGCATACGGAGCTCCATCGCAGTCTTTAACACTGGTAGCATGCCGCGACAGCGTGGACGTGAACCGTATGTGCAGTTGACGGACTTTGAGCGAGGGCGTATAGTGGGCATGCGGGAGGCCGGGTGGACGTACCGCCGAATTGCTCAACACGTGGGGCGTGAGGTCTCCACAGTACATCGATGTTGTCGCCAGTGGTCGGCGGAAGGTGCACGTGCCCGTCGACCTGGAACCGGACCGCAGCGACGCACGGATGCACGCCAAGACCGTAGGATCCTACGCAGTGCCGTAGGGGACCGCACCGCCACTTCCCAGCAAATTAGGGACACTGTTGCTCCTGGGGTATCGGCGAGGACCATTCGCAACCGTCTCCATGAAGCTGGGCTACGGTCCCGCACACCGTTAGGCCGTCTTCCGCTCACGCCCCAACTTCGTGCAGCCCGCCTCCAGTGGTGTCGCGACAGGCGTGAATGGAGTGACGAATGGAGACGTGTCGTCTTGAGCGATGAGAGTCGCTTCTGCCTTGGTGCCAATGATGGTCGTATGCGTGTTTGGCGCCGTGCAGGTGAGCGCCACAATCAGGACTGCATACGACCAAGGCACACAGGGCCAACACCCGGCATCATGGTGTGGGGAGCGATCTCCTACACTGGCCGTACACCACTGGTGATCGTCGAGGGGGCACTGAATAGTGCACGGTACATCCAAACCGTCATCGAACCCATCGTTCTACCATTCCTAGACCGGCAAGGGAACTTGCTGTTCCAACAGGACAATGCACGTCCGCATGTATCCCGTGCCACCCAACGTGCTCTAGAAGGTGTAAGTCAACTACCCTGGCCAGCAAGATCTCCGGATCTGTCCCCCATTGAGCATGTTTGGGACTGGATGAAGCGTCGTCTCACGCGGTCTGCACGTCCAGCACGAACGCTGGTCCAACTGAGGCGCCAGGTGGAAATGGCATGGCAAGCCGCTCCACAGGACTACATCCAGCATCTCTACGATCGTCTCCATGGGAGAATAGCAGCCTGCATTGCTGCGAAAGGTGGATATACACTGTACTCGTGCCGACATTGTGCATGCTCTGTTGCCTGTGTCTATGTGCCTGTGGTTCTGTCAGTGTGATCATGTGATGTATCTGACCCCAGGAATGTGTCAATAAAGTTTCCCCTTCCTGGGACATTGAATTCACGGTGTTCTTATTTCAATTTCCAGGAGTGTAGAATGCATGAATTAATAAAAGTGAAAGTCTGGGATCTATTCTAGAAAGACAAAACAGCTATTCTCTTTTTTATTCTGCATATAATTTATCTTCTGTGCTTTCAGGGATCAAGTGATACGCAACCATCATGTTCAATTACTTTTGACACTCAATAACAAAATATTTAACTCTTGGGCATATTGAACTGACGATTATTAAAATCGTTAACTTTACATTTGAAAAATTTTTATCACAGGAAAGAATGATGAAAAATTTTCATCACCTCATTTACATCTACGTTGTCAGAGCTGGTCAATGCACTGAGTTGCTGGAAAATAAATTTACTTTTTGACCCAATGGAAAAAACTCTCATATACTCAATGTCAGGGTAGGTTAGTAGCCAAGCTTTTGATATTCAATGGTCAAAGTGTATGCAAGTTGGAGTGAGCAAATTCTAGACTCAACATTTACTGTGACCTAATGTGCGATAGTACTTTACCAAGCGGTAAAGCCATGGCGTTGTCTCTGTGCTGGATCTGAAACGCTAATTCCCTAGTCTGGCCTTGACTGAAATCACTCAGTCCCAACTTTCCTGCGTTCCGTAGAATGTTAATTTTTCCCTAGTCGAAGTAATGGCTTTTGCACACTCGCTAAGGGTTGGAGAAATGTGCACATTTTCTTTGCCCACAAAAGTTTCCGCAGGAATATATAACTACCACTTTGCTATCTGTCACCACGATACGTGAAGCGTATCGTCCTCACTTTGCAGAAACCAAAGCTCTCAATTCCCTCGCTTATTTCCACACACTTGTGTGGTGCACCGCGAGATGAGAGAGAGATCTAACCATTTTAGTTCTGAGAAAGCTTTTATGTAATGGGAATCTCCCCACTGGGTCGCGTCTGCGTCGCCCAGTATGGCTTCAGCCTGTCATTGTCTCGCTAGATGTGAATTTTATTTTTCTTTCTGGGTGGCAGTCTAGCCCTGTTAATACCGTGCAGCCACTTACCCTTGGTCCCGGCTATATTTACGTTAAAAGGAATAATGTATTATTCTGGCCTTATGCCTTTCTGTGCTGAAGCTCGCCTTTCTCTTGTTAAATGGGGTTTTCCGATGTCATTTTTAACCACCTACTTAGTTTGTCTCCAAAATGCGTTTCACTTTAACAAGTTTACTCATGTCCCTGTCCATAGTACATAAGATTAACTGCAATTGCCTTTGTTGATATAACGTAATATTATTTTCTGAGGATCTCATATCGTATCGTACTGTCATTACGGATCAAGTTTATGTAAGGTCCGTAAAATCCAGACGCCTTAGAAGTTTCGAAAAGCTTAAAAAACGCAACGATATTTGACTAGCTTGTGAGACCGGGTGAAACTTTCACAATAATCTTCGGTTTGTTGTTTTAGTTTTAGAAATCGGTTTCTTTCCTCCATTTTGATAGTTTGTCTTTGTGGTGTCACCGCCAGACACCACACTTGCTAGGTGGTAGCCTTTAAATCGGCCGCGGTCCGCTAGTATACGTCGGACCCGCGTGTCGCCACTGTCAGTGATAGCAGACCGAGCGCCACCACACGGCAGGTCTAGAGAGACTTACTAGCACTCGCCCAGTTGTACAGACGACTTTGCTAGCGATGCTACACTGACGAAGACTCTCTCATTTGCCGAGAAGATAGTTAGCATAGCCTTCAGCTAAGTCAATTGCTACGACCTAGCAAGGCGCCGTATTCAATTGATATTTATTATATGAAGCATGTATCATCAAGAGCGATGCTCTACAATTATGGATTAAAGTTGAGTATTCCAGAAGCTACGTACTTTTCTTTATAGCATTCATTACGTATCCTGTGTCAGACCTCACGCCAGCCTGCGTGAGTTTAAGCGCGTGCCTTTCGGCTTCCTCTCATTGTGTCTAGGCTGTCTTGTCTAGACACAACAGTCTTTTCCTGAAAAAACTCAATTTCTGAACTTCTTTCCTCCTCACTCCCACTTTTGTCTTCCTGTTCAGAGTTAGTTTATGGTCTGGGTCGGTAAGATGAACTTCTTCGTCAGTAAGATCGCCTTCGCTTTCAGCTAACTCAGCAATATTTATTCCAGGACTCGGCATCGTCGATTTCTTGAAGGTATGCGGGTATGTCCTCAAACTTTATAAAATCTTTAGACCTACAAACAAATAGACAGAGAACACAAAGTGTTGGCTAACAGCTCTTACATCGCAAAAAATATACAGAAAAATTACTTGCATCTTTTTCGATTCTTGTAATAAATACTGTCGCGAAAAGGTACTTTTACAGTTCAATCCTTTGCTCAGGTAAAGTGAAAATGGCAGAAACAAGGATAACACTAGCGGGTGCGTAGTATACGGAATGCCCCACAACAGTTTTCCTTGCGAAACAACGCAACACTGACAAGGGAACCTCCCCATCGCACCCCCCTCAGATTTAGTTATAAGTGGGCACAGTGGATAGGCCTTGAAAAACTGAACACAGAGAAAACAGGAAGAAGTTGTGTGGAACTATGAAAAAATAAGCAAAATATACAAACTGAGTAGTCCATGCACACGATAGGCAACAACAAGGATGATGTGACCTGAGGAGCACCGTGGTCTCGTGGTTAGCGTGAGCACCTGTGGAACCAGAGGTCCTTGGTTCAACTCTACCCTCGAGTGAAAAGTTTAATTTTTTGTTTTCAG
Organism: Schistocerca piceifrons; assembly: GCF_021461385.2. Taxonomy (NCBI): domain Eukaryota; kingdom Metazoa; phylum Arthropoda; class Insecta; order Orthoptera; family Acrididae; genus Schistocerca; species Schistocerca piceifrons. Next base: position 1,033,282,017 of record NC_060139.1, read on the forward strand.
ACAATTATCAAAGTTCAGGCACTCACACATCAATTTCGCTCTCCAAAATTCCAGGACATGTTCAGATTTGCCTGGACATATACATGATTTGACGTTCTACACAAGGAAAAATTTGAAAACGTTAAAAACATATGTTTTGACAGAGCACAGGGAAAACTGTACGACTGTGAAACTGTTGCATTCATTTGTTGCAGTTTGTGTGACAAACTCTTATGTTTTCATCACTTTTTTGGGAGTGATTATCACATCCACAAGAAAACCCAAATCGGGCAAGGTAGAAAAATCTTTTTACCCATTCGCCAAGTGTGCAAGTTAGGTGGGTCGACAACATATTCCTGTCATGTGACGCACATGCCGTCACCAGTGTCGTATAGAATATATCAGACGTGTTTTCCTGTGGAGGAATCGGTTGACCTATGACCTTGCGATCAAATGTTTTCGGTTCCTATTGGAGAGGCACGTCCTTTCGTCTACTGATCGCACGGTTTTGCGGTGCGGTCGCAAAACACAGACACTAAACTTATTACAGTGAACAGAAACGTCAATGAACGAACGGACAGATCATAACTTTGCGAAAATAGAGAAATCAAAATTTTCACTCGAGGGAAGACTTGAACCTTGGACCCCTCATTCCGTAGCTGATCACGCTGACCACGGGACCACGGAGTTCCTGACCTGGGCGCATCCTTGATGTTACCTATCTTGCGCATGGACTACTCAGTTTGTATATTTTGCTTTTTTTTATACTTCCACACAACTTCTTCCTGTTTTCTCGATTGATCTGTGTTCAGTTTTTGAAGGCCTATCTACTGTGCCAACTTATAACTAAATCTGATGGGGGTGCGATGGGGAGGTTCCCTTGTGAGAACTCTTGAGTAGAGGCAGGTGGCTAGAGGAAAGAAAGGGGACAGGGAGAGTTAGGTAAACAAATACTGGAGCTTTGGCGTCGCAGCGCAGGGCTCTGCGTCACACTGCAGGACTACGAAATAGTGCGATGGGTACTCAGTACCCCAGCGCACCTGCCCGAAGGTTAAAAACATCCGCGGCCGTGACTGCTCGCTCCCGCCAGAATCTGGAGCCGTTATAATGACCGACAGGACCTAACTCACCTGGAACACTAGCAACGACTACCGGCTTCCGCACACTGATAATATTACGCGACAGAGAGCGAGAGAGAGTGAAAGGCAATTACACCCCGACTAACGGTCGGCGTACCTCAGCTCGCAGAAAATCACATGCCTTGGCTACTCGCAAAACGTAAGACAACGTGCCTGCACAACACTTAAAGTAGTAAAGGAGTTTTGCTATTTAGGGAGTAAAATAACTGATGATGGTCGAAGTAGAGAGGATATAAAATGTAGACTAGCAATGGCAACCTTACGACTTATCTTAGAAGAAAGATTAAGAAAAGGCAAACCTACGTTTCTAGCATTTGTAGACTTAGAGAAAGCTTTTGACAACGTTAACTGGAATACTCTCTTTCAAATTCTGAAGGTGGCAGGGGTAAAATACAGGGAGCGAAAGGCTATTTACAATTTGTACAGAAACCAGATGGCAGTTATAAGAGTCGAGGGGCATGAAAAGGAAGCCGTGGTTGGGAAAGGAGTGAGACAGGGTTGTAGCCTCTCCCCGATGTTATTCAATCTGTATATTGAGCAAGCAGTAAAGGAAACAAAAGAAAAATTCGGAGTAGGTATTAAAATTCATGGAGAAGAAGTAAAAACTTTGAGGTTCGCCGATGACATTGTAATTCTGTCAGAGACAGCAAAGGACTTGGAAGAGCAGTTGAACGGAATGGACAGTGTCTTGAAAGGAGGATATAAGATGAACATCAACAAAAGCAAAACGAGGATAATGGAATGTAGTCAAATTAAATCGGGTGATGCTGAGGGGATTAGATTAGGAAATGAGACACTTAAAGTAGTAAAGCAGTTTTGCTATTTAGGGAGTAAAATAACTGATGATGGTCGAAGTAGAGAGGATATAAAATGTAGACTGGCAATGGCACGGAAAGCGTTTCTGAAGAAGAGAAATTTGTTAACATCGAGTATAGATTTAAGTGTCAGGAAGTCGTTTCTGAAAGTATTTGTATGGATTGTAGCCATGTATGGAAGTGAAACATGGACGATAACCAGTTTGGACAGGAAGAGAATAGAAGCTTTCGAAATGTGGTGCTACAGAAGAATGCTGAAGATAAGGTGGGTAGATCACGTAACTAATGAGGAGGTATTGAATAGGATTGGGGAGAAGAGAAGTTTGTGGCACAACTTGACTAGAAGAAGGGATCGGTTGGTAGGACATGTTTTGAGGCATCAAGGCATCACAAATTTAGCATTGGAGGGCAACGTGGAGGGTAAAAATCGTAGAGGGAGACCAAGAGATGAATACACTAAGCAGATTCAGAAGGATGTAGGTTGCAGTAGGTACTGGGAGATGAAGAAGCTTGCACAGGATAGAGTAGCATGGAGAGTTGCATCAAACCAGTCTCAGGACTGAAGACCACAACAACAACAACAACAACACAATTGATATATGAGTGGGAGAGAGAGAGAGGGAGATAGAGAGAGAGAGCACCTGTAGCATGTGAGAGGCAGTTCTGACTTTCAAGTTCACATAGAAACAAGACTGAAGGAAAATCCAGACACGTTCTGACATTCGTCGACTTGGAACAAACATTAGAAAATGTAAAATAGTCCAAGATTTTCGAAATTCTGAACAAAATAGGGATAACCTATAGGGAGATATCAGTAATATACAATATGTACGACAACGGAGAGGGAACAATAGGTCTCGAAGACCAGGAACGAAGTGCTCGCATTAAAAAAGGTGTAAGACAGGGATACAGTCTTTCACTCCTACTGAGATATACTTGGAAGCACTTTGGTTTAGCTCCAAAGGGGACAAATCAAGTAGTTAGTATCGAAGTCGGCCAAGCCTATCTTTTAACACAATTTTACGACTCGACTATTGGTTTTTGGCAAGTTTTCGTAACTGAAAGCCATTTATTTGACAGTAAAAGAGAGCAGACAAAAAATGTCACAAATGTGGGTATTTTTCTAACAAAATTTTCAATTCTCCGCCTCTCCTGTAAAAAAAGTCGAAAACGGACTTGGCCGTACATGGTACTAGGTTTTTAATTAAACGGCAATGTGGAACGGTGTTAAATGCCGCACTGAATAGAGTGCTGCAACGCTCCATGTTTGACCGGTCACAGCTCGCCTGTTGACGGGGGGACCGAGCCGCTCGTGTCCGGCCCCATACGACTCGGCTCGGTCACGTACTCGCCCCATGTCTGTTGTCCGGATTCCGGACACGCGGATAACCGAGCACGACCGGTCACCGCTGACGTCTCACCTCGCCTCGCCACGGCTCGCTGCTCTGTACTGTACAAATCCAACGCGTCTCTCTCTCTCTCTCTCTCTCTCTCTCTCTCTCTCTCTCTCTCTTTTAATACAAAAGTAACGTTTCCAAGAACGGGTACGTTACACAGCTAAATTCATAGAGCACTTTCTTTTATAATATTTACTCCCGTCTTCCTAACGTCCGGGAATTTTGTTGTAAACAAAACATTGATCACAAGGGACCAATCTGTGTTAATGTAATGAAATGTAAGCGTCAAATAGTGCACCCGATTATGCGAATCAGTCCACATATCAACTGTCGCAGCACATGTTTTATTAATAACTTCCGCAATAACAGAAGGCATTATACTGCTTCGTATTGCATCAGCTTGTTCTTTGACATGTCTGCTTATAGTAGAGGGATGTGGCATGACATCTGCCACGTTAGCTTTTCCATAATGCGCACCTAGATGTATTAATTCTTGGCCTAGTTCTCTGAAACCTTCACCGCAAACAGCATTAAAAGGTCTCATATCTTTAGCACACATTGCAACACACTTTGCTGTAATACTATTTTGTATTACTGCCGGTATTCCTGAAGGAGCTGTATCTTTGTGAGGTTTCTTGCAACTGTGTTTCTTTAAAAGAGTGGTTCACGATTGGAAACACAATGTGGAGCTGTTTATGCACGATACGTACCAAGTAGACGCACTGTTTTCGTCTACAACCACCAAAAATATGCTCCGTACTTGGCTTTTTAGACCTTCCCGTCTCTTCAACGTGCAAACATTGATTTCAATCTTACGTCTTACTGCACTGGTTTCCTCGCACTGCATGATTACAGAGAGAGAGAGAGAGACACCAAAAATGAGAAGCCCGTACTGGCTGCACTCTCACAAGGATAATGACACGTGTAATGTGTTTGAAGTTAGGTGCTACGCATTCGGTCACGGCTTCTATGCTCGGTCACGAGAACTAGTGCGGGCAGCCTATCCACTTAGGGTGTGCTCGCCCCACCTCGTATTTTGTGCTCGCGTACTCGGTCATGCAGGACTCTAGCACTGAAATCAAGGAACACGGCGTCAACCTAAGCACCGTTGTGTCCACTGCGCTGTGGGTCTCATGGAGGAAAAGAGCGAGCTGAGTTTCGCAGGATCTTTGTTTGCCAAATCCATGTTGATTTTTACAGAGATGTTCATTTTCGAAAAACGTCATAATTCTTGAGCGTAAAACATGTTCCATGATTCTACAACAGATTGACATCAGCTATATCGGTCTATAATTGTGTGGCTCTGTCTTACGGCCTTTCTTAAAAACGGGAATGACCTGAGCTTTTTTCCAGTCGTTAGGTACCTTTCATTGCTTAAGCGATCTACCATAAATTACTGCTAAAGGAGGAGCAGAATCTTATAGGAGTCTCATCTGTTCCTGACGCCTTTGCACTGCTAAGCCATTGCAGTTGCTTTTCAATTCCGCGATAGATTATCTCAATATCTGCCGTTCCAACGTTCGTACGACGATTGAAAGGGACAGTGTTACGATCTTCCGCGGTGAAACAACTTCAGAACACCGAATTCAGTACTTCGGCGTTCTCTCTGTTATCTTTCGTTTCGGTGCCAGTGTGGTCGCTGAGAGAATGAATAGGTGATTTTGACCCGCTTCTTGATTTTACAACCGAAAGGTGTATAAGATGACTTGTGAAACACCCTGTATACTGCTTTTAATTCATTTAGAATATTTTAACGTTTGCAGGAACACGATATACAAATGGCGATAGAGCAACAGTCAAGATTTAAATGCCAATTTAAAAACTGTTACATGGCGATAGAGCAACACTCAAGATTTAAATGCCAATTTAAAAACTGTTACATTTAAACCGATCATCCAAAAAGGAAACACAAAAGAGTGAAAATAAACATAGTTCCAACTTCGGAAGTTTTCTGCACAATTCGTGTGATGCGCATGCTTCAATTTATGAAGAAAGCAGATCCAGTCTTGGTTGTATCTGTGAAACAGCAATTGGCAGATCCCTTTCCAACTGCAGTCGAGACCGATATTTCATCTTGATTGATACCATTGTGGAAAATGTTGACTTACAAAAGTTAGTTGATGACACGTCCACTGTCTTCCTTCCTAAATTGGGATATTCATTCCGAGTCTCTACCCAAAAGTTTTCAAGAGACGTTGATTTAAATTAATTTCGAAGTGTTCTGTCTCTTGAAATTTCTGTTAGCTCCTTCTGTTCCACTGCCGACAAAATGGTCTGTTTTAATTGTATCGAACGTATGGTGAATCTAGTCATGTTCAGATGAAAGTTCTGAAAAGTTATCCTCGAATTATTGACGAAGATTTTCGACATGTATTATGCCAGTTGTACTAATTTCTCCTACATGCAACTCATTATCCTTCACGACATCAATCAGACAGCCGATAAATACGATATTGCGGTGCATATGTTATTCCGAGTTACGATGTAAAGGTCCTTCGCCGACACTGGGGAAGCGACTTCCAAGTAAAACCTCTCTTGTGTACGGGACTATATACAGGGTGAGTCACCTAACATTACCGCTGGATATATTTCGTAAACCACATCAAATACTGACGAATCGATTCCACAGACCGAACGTGAGGAGAGGGGCTAGTGTAATTGGTTAATACAAACCATACAAAAATGCACGGAAGTATGTTTTTTAATACAAATCTACGTTTTTTTAAAAATGGAACCCCGTTAGTTTTGTTAGCACATCTGAACATATAAACAAATACGTAATCAGTGCCGTTTGTTGCACTGTAAAATGTTAATTACATCCGGAGATATTGTAACCTAAAGTTGACGCTTGAGTACCACTCCTCCGCTGTTCGATCGTGTGTATCGGAGAGCACCGAATTACGTAGGGATCCAAAGGGAACGGTGATGGACCTTTGGTACAGAAGAGACTGGAACAGCACATTACGCCCACATGCTAACACCTTTTTATTGGTCTTTTTCACGGACGCACATGTACATTACCATGAGGGGAGAGGTACACGTACACACGTGGTTTCCGTTTTCAATTACGGAGTGGAATAGAGTGTGTCCCGACATTTCAGGCCAATAGATGTTCAATGTGGTGGCCATCATTTGCTGCACACAACTGCAATTTCTGGCGTAATGAATGTCGTACACGCCGCAGTACATCTGGTGTAATGTCGCCGCAGGCTGCCACAATACGATGTTTCATATCCTTTGGGGTTGTAGGTACATCACGGTACACATTCTCCTTTAACGTACCCCACAGAAAGAAGTCCAGAGGTGTAAGATCAGGAGAACGGGCTGGCCAATTTATGCGTCCTCCACGTCCTATGAAACGCCCGTCGAACATCCTGTCAAAGGTCAGCCTAGTGTTAATTGCGGAGTGTGCAGGTGCAGCATCATGCTGATACCACATACCTCGACGCGTTTCCGGTGGGACATTTTCGAGCAACGTTGGCAGATCATTCTGTAGAAACGCGATGTATGTTGCAGCTGTTTGGGCCCCTGCAATGAAGTGAGGACCAATGAGGTGGTCGCCAATGATTCCGCACCATACATTTACAGTCCACGGTCGCTGTCGCTCTACCTGTCTGAGCCAGCGAGGATTGTCCACGGACCAGTAATGCATGTTCCGTAGATTCACTGCCCCGTGGTTTGTGAAACCCGCGTCATCGGTAAACCGGTGGAACTGCAACGCATTCTCTGTTAATGACCATTGACAGAATTGCACTCGATGATTAAAGTCATCACCATGTAATTGCTGATGTAGCGACACATGAAACGGGTGAAAGCGGTGATGATGCAGTATGCGCATGACACTGCTCGCCGACCGTGGCCCGTGTTTGTTACAACACGCAACTGAACGTCGGAGGTTTCAAGCGTCAACTTTAGGTTACAATATCTCCGGATGTAATTAACATTTTACAATGCAACAAACGGCACTGACTACGTATTTGTTTGTATGTTCAGATATGCTAACAAAAATAACGTGGTTCCATTTAAAAAAACGTAGGTTTGTGTTAAAAAACATACTTCCGTGCATTTTTGTATGGTTTGTATTAAACAATTACACTAGCCCCTCTCCTCACGTTCGGTCTGTGGAATCGGTTCGTCAGTATTTGATGCGGTTTACGAAATACATCCAGCGGTAACGTTAGGTGACTCACCCTGTATAATGTGTGTGAGAGTGCAAGATTTTAACACGTGGTTGACGACGTATAGGAGTTTGGGCCTGGCAGAGCTCGGGTAGCCAAATGGTAAGGCGACCGCTCGCCGCAAGCGGGAAATATGGGTTCGAGTCCCGGCGCGGCACAAATTTTCATTTGTAGTCATTCCATTCTACAGCTGATGGTAGTCCATATTCACAGCTACGAGTACATTTCATGTGTTTCATGACGGCTCTAGTGAGCCGTAGTGGCTGCTCCTTCGGGTATGCATATATGTCGAAAGGAACTTTAAATAGTAATTCAGAATAACACAAGCACTACAGTATCGTGAGAATAATTAAAACTGAAACAATAACTGGGCTAGTAGGTTCAAGGAGAACGTTTATGGGAATGTCTAATACTGAGCTGTGTAGGAGCTGGTGTACCGGCCGATATTGTGTCGTATTTCTCTTGACTGAGATAGTGGATTCTAATGGAGCTGTCAATGATGAAGCAGTGGCCGGCACACCGAAAGCCTTTTATGAAAAATGGAATCTGTGTTCCATCACAGATTATGTACTTCTCAATGAACATTAACGTCTAGTGCTATAGATTCTTTTCTAAAGTGTGAAACTGTTGATTGGTTACTGACCTGTCTTGGTATTAGCTGCTATGTTTACGAGTATGTGGGTCTCGTAAGTCAGTGTGAGAGAAGCAGTTCCTTAATATCTGCGCAAAGTAAACACCGTTATCGTAGGATAAATTTATGTTTACTTTCTTAAATTGTGGAATTTATTATTGGTCTACTCATTTGATTTGGAGGTTATTCGTTCCATTCTAAGATTTAATTCAGAACCAAAGTATTGCGTTCTTAAATATTTGCTTCTGAAAGTAATTGTTGTTCCAGTGTTTCAATGTTTAATACTGTTATAGTAACTGTGGACCAGTCTAACGAGAAGTTTTTGTGCTGTCATTAGCGAAGGAAATTTCATCCAAATTTGGTCTTTAATAAATACTTTTAAAAATGCAAAATAATCCAGCCTTAATAAATACCTCCGCCATTTCTCACTGTGGGCCAACGACCTGTAAGAATGGGATCTACATCTACATGGATACTCTGTAAATCACATTTTAGTACCTGACTGAGGGTTCATCGAACCACCTTCGCAATTCTCTATTATTCCAATCTCGTACAGCGCGCGGGAAGAATGAACACCTATATCTTTCCGTACGAGCTCTGATTTCCCTTATTTTATCATGGTGATCGTCTCTCCCTATGCTGGTCAGTGTCAATAAAATATTTTCGCATTCGGAGGAGAAAGTTGGTGATTGGAATTTCGTGAGAAGAATCCGCTGTAACGAAAAAAGCCTTTGTTTTAATTATGTCCAGCCCAAACCCTGTATCATGTCAGTGACACTCTCTCCCCTATTTCGCGATAATACAAAAGGTGCTGCTCTTCTTTGAACTTATTCGATGTACTCCGTCAATCCTATCTGGTAAGAAGCCCACATCACGCAGCAGTATTCTAAAAGATGACGGACAACTGTAGTGTAGGCAGTCCCCTCAGTAGATCTGTTACATTTTCTAATTGTCCTGCCAATAAACCGCAGTCTTTGGTTAGCCTTCCCCACAACATTGTCTATGTGTTCCTTCCAATTTAAATTGTTCGTAATTGTAATTCCTAGGTATTTAGTTGAATTAACAGCCTGTAGAGTTGACTATCTATAGTGTAACCGATATTTAACGGATTCCTTTTAGCACTCATGTGGATGACCTCACACTTTTCGTTATTTGGGGTCAATTGCCAGTTTTCGCACCATACAGATATCTTTACTAAATCGTTTCGCAATTTGTTTTGATCTTCTGATGACTTTATTAGTCGATAAACGACAACGTCATCTGCAAACAACCTAAGACGCCTGTTCAGATTGTCTCCCAAATCGCTTATATAGATAAGAAACAGCAAAGGTCCTATAGCACTACCTTGGGGAATGCCAGAAATCACTTCTATTTCACTCGATGACTTTCCGTCAATTACTACAAACTGTGACCTCTCTGACAGGAAATCCCGAATCTAGTCACATTACTGAGACGATAGTCCATAAGCACGCAATTTCACTACAAGCCGCTTGTGTGGGACAGTGTCAAAAGGCATCTGGAAATCCATAAATTCGGAATCAATCTGAAATCCCTTGTCAGTAGCACTCAACACATCATGCGGTGAAGAACTAGTTGTGTTTCACAAGAACCATGGTTTCTAAATCCATGTTGACTTTGTATCAATCTACATCTACATCTACATCTATACTCCGCGAGCCACCTTACGGTGTGTGGCGGAGGGTACTTATTGTACCACTATCTGATCCCCCCTTCCCTGTTCCATTCACGAATTGTGCGTGGGAAGAACGACTGCTTGTAAGTCTCCGTATTTGCTCTAATTTCTCGGATCTTTTCGTTGTGATCATTACGCGAGATATATGTGGGCGGTAGTAATATGTTGCCCATCTCTTCCCGGAATGTGCTCTCTCGTAATTTCGATAATAAACCTCTCCGTATTGCGTAACGCCTTTCTTGAAGTGTCCGCCACTGGAGCTTGTTCAGCATCTCCGTAACGCTCTCGTGCTGACTAAATGTCCCCATGACGAATCGCGCTGCTTTTCGCTGGATCCGTTTTCTTCGAGGTAATTCTTAAGATTTGAACACTATATATGTTCCAAAATCCTGCTGCGTATTGACGTTAAGGATAGTAGTAGTAGTAGTAGTAGGCTTCTAAGGGACTCGAAGCTCCTGTGTCTGTCTTACATGATTCCTCCAGTTGCTCCTGTCTTGTGCTGCCTCTTGCCAGTTATTTATTCCCAACCTTTCTCACATGCAATCAGTTTCATTGCGCCAAGTACTCCTGGGTCTCACCCCTTGGTCTTTTGCCGTATGGCTTCTCCCTGAATATTCTTAACACAGTCAGACGACAAGCCCGTTGCAATCTTCTAGCATTTATTATGTTTACTATCGTTATTGTTATGATGTTGTTGTTGTTGTGGTCTTCAGTCCTGAGACTGGTTTGATGCAGCTTTCCATGCTACTCTATCCTGTGCAAGCTTCTTCATCTCCCAGTACCTACTGCAACCTACATCCTTCTGAATCTGCTTAGTGTATTCATCTCTTGGTCTCCCTCTACGATTTTTACCCTCCACGCTGCCCTCCAATACTAAACTGGTGATCCCTTGATGCCTCAAAACATGTCCTACCAACCGATCCCTTCTTCTGGTCAAGCTGTGCCACAAACTTCTCTTCTCCTTAATCCTATTCAATACTTCCTCATTAGTTATGTGATCTACCCATCTAATCTTCAGCATTCTTCTGTAGCACCACATTTCGAGATTGTTATGATAGCTCGTGGATTTCTATGTTGTGTCTTCTATTCCAGCACTGTGATTCATTGTCATGATATGGACGAAAGATTTTTCGATGAACTTTATTCTCAAATACTTGTAAATGGTGGTGTTCTGTTTTCGTTAGGCTCCATGTTTCTGCCCCATAGATTAGAACGGTTTGATGATTGTATTATATAACTTTATTTTAGTTTTCCTAGTCAGCAGTTTGGACCCTAAGAGATTTTGCATTGCATAATAGGCTCGATTAGAATATTGCAGTCTCGCTTTTATTTCTGTCTATCTCTGATTTTGTTCATCTACCACTGATCCCAGAACTTTGAACTGATCAACATGCTCGAATTTGTGTTCACCAACTATTAGATGTGATTGGTTATCCCATTGATCTCTACATCTTTGAACTATCATGTATTTCGTTTCCTCGTCATTTACTTTCCGGCCAAGTCTTGATGCTTCTGTTGCAAGCTCCACAAACTCTACATAACTGTTTCCAATTAGCACTATGTCATCTGCGCATGTTAACACGTTAATTTGGTTTTCTTGGTGGATCCCAGCAGGTACCAGTTTGAGTTTCTTCACAACTCTTTCTAAGGCTATATTGAAGAGAACTGGGGACAAAGCATCTCCTTGTCTTATACCCAGGTTTATTTTTAAAATGGTCAGACTTTAATCCATTTAGTAAAACCCTGGTTGTATTTTCATCTATGCATACATTGCAGAGATTTATCAATTTAATTGGGAAACCAAATTCAGTCATTACATTCCACAAGCTTTGTCTGTGGATGGAGTCATAAGCTTTCATGAAATCGATGAACAGATAATGTATTTTTTGTTTATATTTCCAAACCTTTTCATTTATTAATTTGATTGCAAAGGGTTGTAAGCGGCATAGCAATAAACAAGATAAGACCTTATAACCTGTATTGACTAATGGTATTTGTCTATAGTTGCTGAGATCTTCCCTGTCTCCTTTTTTATATACAGGGAGTATTAATGATTCTCTCCACCCTGTTGGAATGTTCTCTGTTTTCCAGATTATCTGTATTAGATGAAATAAACATGTGTGGAATGCTTCTTCTCCATATTTTAGCATCTCAGCTGGGATGCTGTCACTGTCAGTTGCTTTACCATTTTTAGGCGTTTGATACGCTCTACAACCTCCTCATATGAGGGTTCTGAAATTTCCTCACAGCTGTGACTGTTGCTGGAACTAGTAATTGGTGCTTCTCGATCAGAACAATTCAGTAGGTTGTCAAAATACTCCTTGCTTGTCATCAAAATTTTTCTTGATTCAATCATCATATTGCCATTTAAATCCTTTATCACCTTGGTTTTTAACTAAAATCTTTTCTATTTTTGTTGATTGTGCCATACATTTTCCGGATGTTGTTATTTTGATGGTATTCATGAACAGATTCAATCTGTTGTTTTAGGAATTGTTTCCTTTTCTTCCGGTTAATTTTGTTTGCCTGCGTTTGAGCCTGCCGATAAGCAAGTTCTACTTCAGGATTCTTATTTGTTTGCAACCATTTTTCCGTAGTTTCATAACCTTGTCTTCAGCTTCTTCACACTCTTCATCGAACCATTTCTTCCTGCCTTTCTTAGCTCTTTGCAGATGATTATTTGCAGCTGTGAGGATGACATCTTGTTCCAGTATTCATCACTGGTCATTTCAAGGCATTTTTCGGTATTACTTAAGGCCTCAAACCGGTTTGAAACCTCAACTTTGTACTTCATTATTCCTTATGTCCCTATCACATTTTGAAAATAAAATCTATTCATGTTTTCTGGTCTAGATTTCACTTTTGGTGCTGCCTTCAGCTTGATTTTCATTGTGCTTATTACTAGATTAAATATAATCTGACCCCATTTCAGTTCCTCGGAAGGGTCGTACATCACTAATTGTTTTTCTGTGTTTGATATCTATAAGAACATGATATGGGCCTGTAATTTAATGGATTACTCCTACTACCTTTCTTGAATATTGTTGTGACCTGTGCAACTTTCCAGTCTTTGGGTACGGATCTTCCGTCGAGCTAACGGTTGTATATGATTGTTCAGTATGGAGCTGTTGCATCAGCATACTCTGAAAAGAACATTCTGGACCTGAAGACTTGCTTTTATTAAGTGATTTAAGTTGTTTCACTACTCTGAGGATATGTACTTCTAAGTTACTCATGTTGGCAGCTGTTCATGATTCGAATTATGGGATATTTACTTCGTCTTCTTTTGTGAAGGCATTTCGGAAGGCCGTGTTTAGTAACTCGGCTTTGGCAGCACTATCTTCGATAGTATCTACATTAATATCGCGCAGAGAAGGCATTGATTGTATCTTGCCGCTAGCATACTTTGCATACGCCCAGAAACTCCTTGGATTTTCTGTCTGGTTTCGCGAGAAAGTTTCAATGTGGAAACTACTATAAGCATCTCGCATTAAAGTCCACGCTAAATTTCAAGCTACTGTAAAAGATCGCCAGTCTTGGGGATTTTGCGCCTCTTTAAATTTGGCATGTTCGTTTCGTTGTTTCTGCAACTGTGTTCTGACCGGTTTTGTGTACCAAAGAGGATCAGCTCCGTCTTTTGTTAATTTATTTGATATAAATCAGTCAAGTGCTGCCGATACTATTTCTTGGAATTCAAGCCAAATCTGGTCTACACTTATATTGTTAATTTGGAAGAAGTGGAGATTACCTCTCAGGAAGGCGTGAAGTGAATTTTTATCTGCTTTTTTGAATAGGTATATTTTTCGGTTATTTTTGGAGGATTTGGGGGTTGCAGTATTGAATCTTGCTACGACAACCCTGTGTTCACTAATTCCTGTATCCGTTTTGAAGCTCGTTTTTAAGTTAGGATTATTTGTTGCTAACAGGTCAAGTGTCTTTTTACAACTGTTTACTATTCGCGTGGGTTCATGAACTAACTGCTCTAAATAATTTCAGAGAATCCGTTTAGCACAATTTCGGATGCTGTTCTATGCGTACCTCCGTTATTAAATATGTATTTTCATCAGCATATCGAGAGTACATTAAAGTCATACCAATTATAATCGTATGAGTCGGATACGTGTTTGAAATCAAACTCAAGTTTTCTTTGAACCTTTCAACAATTGTGTCATCTGAATTATTATTTTATACCGGTTGCCAAGAGTGGCCTCTGCCCACAATAATTCACAGGAACTATCTACTTCAATTTCGCGACAAGTTAAACCACTTCCAACAGCATCAAACACACCACTGTCAACCGTGTTTAGCCTATCCTTTTGGAACACTGTTAGGTTCTTCGCAAAAATTTCGGGTGAGTTTTTCTCCGCCTTTAGCCAGCTTTCAGCGCCTATAACGATTTGAGCATCGGTACTTCCTATTAGCGCTTGGATCTCTGGTACTTCCCCAACACAGATACGACAGTTTGCAACTGTTATACCTCAATTTCCTGTATCTACGTTCTTCCTGTGTTCGGCGTGCACACGCTGTGGCTGAAGCCCTTCCCGTGTTTTCCCAGGACCATCTAACCTAAAAATCCGCACAGTCCACGTCACACAGCCGCTGCTGCCCGTGTAGCCGCCTCCTGCGTATAGTGAACTCCTGACCTATTGAGCGGAACCAGAAACCCAACCACCCTTTGGTCGAACATAAAACGTCTGTTTTGAGGCATAATTTACTGGTGCAGCGTGTCGTGAAAGAGTTGCCATTCATATTGGTTAGTTACCCCATAAAAATTAACGTCACAGACACTATTTGGCCGTTATGCACCAGATTTAGCTGCTGCAAGGTCACTTAACGAGCCGGCTCGTGAACTTAAGTACGGGAATCAGGTTCGCAGGTCAGGAAAGGTTGCCCACGCCCACTCTAGACAGTAATTATGAAACTCGGATTCGAAAAAGATATATCATTGCGGTACCTCGTCCAACTAACAGAATGAGAACTTAGTTCAAAGACCAAATCTGTACATATCACTGAAAATGGCGGAAGGCATCACCACCATCGCTATACAAAATACGAGGGTAGTTCAGAAAGTAAGTACTGTTTGGCAACAAAAAAGGAATCGAATACAGATAAAGAAAGCAGTTTATTTCACAAAAATCTATAACACTTACACTACTTTTCAACATAGTCCCCGTAATTTTCCATGTATCTCTCATAGCATGTTGAATGTTTAAGTATTCCTTCGTCACAGAACGTTGCCGCCTGTATTGTCAACCTCGTGGTAACACGTCCTTTCTTTACCTCTTCATCGCTGTTGACGCTCTTACCACCAAGGAACGACTTCAGTTACCGAAAGAGATGGAAATCGCTAGGACCGAAGTCGGGACTGAGCAGAGAGGATAGCCAAAAATGTCCCAACCAGAGCTCTGAAGGAGTTGTTTCGTCACATTCACAGTGTGTAGGCGGGCGTTGTCGTGAATGAAAACCATATCTTTTGAGAGCACTCCTCTGCACGTGTTCTGTATCGCACGGCGTAATTTCTGAAGTGTCTCTCAGTAAACATCCTTATCGATTGTTTCACCTCGTGGTAAAAAATCCGCTGCTCAGCTGGGTGGTAACGTGCTTGCCTCACGTGCAGCGAGCCCAGATTCTATTCCTGTCCGGGTTGGAGATGTTCTCCGCTCACGGACTGGGTGTCGTGTCGTCCTCATCATCATTTCATCCTCATCACCGGTACGTAAGTCGCGCAATCAGGCGTCGACTGAAATAAGACTTGCACTCGGCGGCCGAACTTCCCCAGATGTGGCTTCCCGGCCAACAATGCCATATGCTCATTTCATTTGTACTAAATCACTGCGCACATGGCTTTTCAGGGCGTCAACAGGTGCTTGTGTTTACAGTTTCCTGGGGACGAAGTGTGCTTCAATTCCATCAATTGCCGTTTCGTTTCAGGGGTGTCATAAGCAACGCAAGTTTCATTTCCTTGTGACTATCTGCGATAAAAATTTCAGGCCATGATCATTGTAACTTGTCAAAAAATCAAGTGTGGCGCCCATCCTCTGCTGCTTGTGTTGTTCACTAAGAAATTTAAGGCACCCAATGTTTATGAGAATCCACTTTTTCAGCAACAATCTCGTAAACTACTGTTCGTGAAATTTATGAAAGCTGACGAGCAATACCTTTAATTACGTACCTGTAGGTGTTTTAATCATTTCATCGACTGCACTAACCAGTTCATCGGAAACCAGAGATGGTCGTCCACTTCGTCATGCACTTCATCACACCCTTCCTTAATTGTCAGACCCATCTTCTCACAAATGAAGCACTCATTGCATTTTCTCCGTAATCCTAACAGATCTGTCGATGAATGTCAGTTGGTTTAACGATCTTAGCGTCTAGAAAACGAATCACGGATCTCAGTTCACACGCGGCGGGATTTTCGATCAATGACGCCATTACAAACAATCACTATGAAAGACACACAACACAGAGCGAGCCGAAATAGTGTCATTTCGTTCTGCTTGACCAGAGATAGTACTGTGCGTGATCAGAACTGCGATAGTAGCAGTGCCGTGGAGAAAAACCGAAACGAAACTTACTTTCCGAACTACACTCGTATGTCTCTATTATGTGTATATACACACTGAAAAGTCTGCCAAAGCAATCTGCATTCTGGAAGCAGCATCCAAACTTAACCTTTCTGAAGCTGGACCTACTCGTACGAAGAGCGGGGTATTTATTATCTGGAAAGTGAAAGAGCTGTATATGACTGAAATTTTTGATTATACATACACTGAACAGTCAGCATTCGTGAACTGTGGATGAAGCCCGACCAACAGGGAATTACATGCACTGAGCGAAAACAATAGTGCATTGAGAATGGCTAGCTTCTGGACGAAATCGAGATCTGCACAATAAAATTTAAAAAGGACGACTGATCGCTGCACTCTATAATTTACAAGTCAATATAACAGTCGCCGAGTGCAACAGCTTTCTGAATGGAAGGTAACCTGATGAAGTCAATAAGGTGTGGGTGTGCCTCTAGTGGGTCTACCTCTAGCAACTATGTGAGCAGCTATTCGGCTTGCCATTCTTTGACAGAGTTGCTGGATGTCCTCCTAAGGGATATTGTGCTAAATTGTGTCCAACTTGCGCGTTAGATCGTCAAAACCCTGGACGCCCCTGCCCATAATGCTAGAAACGTTTCCAAAGGGGGAGAGATCCAGCGACCTTCCTAGCCAAAATAGGATCTTGCAAACACGAAGACAAGCAGTAGACACTCTCGCCGTCGGGCAGGCATGATCTTGCTGAAATGTAAACCCAGGATTACTGTCCATGAAATGGACGAAATGGGGAATACAATGCTCGTATGTCGACGTACTGCTGTGCGGAAAGAATACTGCCGACGACAAAAAAGAGGTCCACGAAAAGAAATGGAATCCCAGACCACTACTTCTTGTTGCCAGGCTGTTCAGTGGGTGACGGACAGGTTAGCATTCCACCACTGTATATGGCATCTCCAGACACGTGTTCAGCCGGGAATCTCGTTGACTGGAGTAAAACTGTCTTCATTGATTCGGCCAGCTTCGAACTGAGTGCTCATGACCAGCTTATACGCGTTGTGATTGCAATGTTTTAAGAATGGATCCGCTACTGCTTACTGGTTTGGCGGGCAGGTACATGGAGGGTGGGGAGTGAGTCATTGCCTTGTCCTTGAACGTCCTCTCACAAGAAACTGCGTTTCCTTTATTCAGTTCGTTGTGGCAGCTGGTTGAGTACGGGTCTGTTAGGGCATGTTGCCGGATCCCTCTGCGTGAAAATGGACGTAAAACAGAGTAACGAGTTTGTGTGAAATTTTGTTTTAAAACCGTGAAATCAGCTTCTGAGACTTACGAACTATTAAAATCAGCTTTTGGAGATAATTGTATGAGCCAGTCAAATGTTTTTGTCTGGTTCAACAGATTTAAAAATAGCCGTGAATCATTTGAAGATGAACCACGGTCCGGCTGTCCTTCCACCTCAAAAACGAATGAAATTGTTGTGAAAGTTCGCGACTTAGTGCGCTCTGATCGTAGACTTACAATTAGGAAGATGGCTAATGAACTTAATTTAAGTTTCAACGCACTTCAGTCAATTTTAACTGACGATCTGAACATGCGACGAGTGTCTGTAAAATTATTTCCAGAAGTGTTGTCAACTGACCAGAGACAATACCGACTTGAAGTGCGCAAGAGCTGGTTAATCGGAGTAAAAGCGACCCAAATTTGTTAAATAGGGTAATTACAGGTGACGAATCGTGGGTATATGGATATGATCCTGAAATCAAAGTGTAGTCTTCGCACTGGAAGACTCCAGGTTCACCACGACCGAAAAAAGCACGGCAAAGTCGGTCGAAGGTGAAGACAATGTTGGTGACTTTTTTTCGATTCTACCGGTATTGTGCATCATGTGCATCATGCATTTACAGCTGTAGGACAAACAATTAACCAGGAACACTACAAATGTGTCCTGAATCGTCTGCGCAAAAAGGTGCAGAAGAAAAGGCCTGTGTTGTGGAAAGACACGAGTTGAGTGCTACACCGTGACAATGCTCCGGCTTATCGTGCCTTCTCCATCGTTGAACCTTTGACCAAATTCAGAATTCTTGTGCATCAACAACCGCCATATTCCTCTGATTTGGCCCCTGCGGACTTCTACCTGTTTCCTAAACTGAAATTTTAACTGAAAGGGAGCCATTTGACTCGACTGCAGACATCCAGGCAAATACGGATAGTGTCCCAAACACACTTCACGAAAAAAATTTCCAGGAATGTTTCCCAAAGTGGAAACACCGTTGGTGTCGGTATGTTCAATCAGAAGGGGACTATTTTGAAGGAGATGCATCACAGTAGCAAGTAAGTACCACCATTGTACAAGCCCATTCTTAAAACTTCCCAATCACAGCCCGTATATGAATAGTTATGATGGCAAACACAAACAGCAGTAATACTGAATTCATATTCCTTATTGACTTCAAACTGACCAGACATCATCTCCTCCATATATAAAAGGCAATGTTCTGAGTGACTGACTCATCAGTGCCCAGCCAAAACCGCTAAGGATAGGAAATTTAAATTTGGATAAGGTGTGGATCTTATATTTTAGGCGTCGTTTAAGAAGGGATTTCCCGAAATTCCGAGCCTAAGGAGGTGAAATAGGGGACGAAGGGTTATTTTGAAAAAATGCCGCTATGAAGTAAATTGTGAAGCTAGATCTACGAAAATTGGTATTCGGTTTCTCAGTCAGAAATAAAGAAGTACACGTTTCAGCATTTTTTGAAAATTAATCATATAGAGGTGGAATAATCGGTGAAAACTGTTTTTGAAAATGTTGTTGTTGTTGTTGTGGTCTTCAGTCCT
This sequence comes from Schistocerca piceifrons, assembly GCF_021461385.2. Classification (NCBI taxonomy): domain Eukaryota; kingdom Metazoa; phylum Arthropoda; class Insecta; order Orthoptera; family Acrididae; genus Schistocerca; species Schistocerca piceifrons. The sequence goes on from NC_060139.1 coordinate 1,033,301,226, forward strand.
GAGACTCGTTTGATGCAGCTCTCCATGCTACTCTATCCTGTGCAAGCTTTTTCATTTCCCAGTACCTACTGCAACCTACATCCTTCTGAATCTGCTTAGTGTATTCATCTCTTGGTCTCCCTCTACGATTTTTACCCTCCACGCTGCCCTCCAATACTAAATTGGTGATCCCTTGATGCCTCAGAACATGTCCTACCAACCGATCCCTTCTTTTGGTCAAGTTGTGCCACAAACTTCTCTTCTCCCCAATCCTATTCAATACTTCCTCATTAGTTATGTGAGCTACCCATCTAATCTTCAGCATTCTTCTGTAGCACCACATTTCGAAAGCTTCTATTCTCTTCTTGTCCAAACTAGTTATCGTCCATGTTTCACTTCCATACATGGCTACACTCCATACAAATACTTTCAGAAATGAATTCCTGGCACTTAAATCAATACTCGATGTTAACAAATTTCTCTTCTTCAGAAACGCTTTCCTTGCCATTGCCACTCTACACTTGATATCCTCTCTACTTCGACCATCATCAGTTATTTTGCTCCCCAAATAGCAAAACTCCTTTACTACTTTAAGTGTCTCATTTCCTAATCTAATTCCCTCAGCATCACCCGACTTAATTAGATTACATTCCATTATCCTTGTTTTGCTTTTGTTGATGTTCATCTTATATCCTCCTTTCAAGACACTGTCCATTCCATTCAACTGCTCTTCCAAGTCCTTTGCTGTCTCTGACAGAATTGCAATGTTATCGGCGAACCTCAACGTTTTTACTTCTTCTCCATGAATTTTAATACCTACTCCAAATTTTTCTTTTGTTTCCTTTACTGCTTGCTCAATATACAGATTGAACAACATTGGGGAGAAGCTACAACCCTGTCTTACTCCCTTCCCAACCACTGCTTCCCTTTCATGTCCCTTGACTCTTATAACTGCCATCTGGTTTCTGTACAAATTGTAAATAGCCTTTCGCACCCTGTATTTTACCCCTGCCACCTTTAGAATTTGAAAGAGAGTATTCCAGTCAACATTGTCAAAAGCTTTCTCTAAGTCTACAAATGCTAGAAACGTAGGTTAGCCTTTCCTTAATCTTTCTTCTAAGATTAGTCGTAAGGTGAGTATTGCCTCACGTGTTCCAGTGTTTCTACGGAATCCAAACTGATCTTCCCCGAGGTCGGCTTCTACTAGTTTTTCCATTCGTCTGTAAAGAATTTGTGTTAGTATTTTGCAGCTGTGACTTATTAAACTGATAGTTCGGTAATTTTCACATCTGTCAACACCTGCTTTCTTTGGGATTGGAATTATTATATTTTTCTTGAAGGCTGAGGGTATTTCGCCTGTTTCATACATCTTGCTCACCAGATGGTAGAGTTTTGTCAGGACTGGCTCTCCCAAGACCGTCAGTAGTTCCAATGGAATGTTGTCTACTCCGGGGGCCTTGTTTCGACTCAGGTCTTTCAGTGCTCTGTCAAACTCTTCACGCAGTATCATATCTCCCATTTCATCTTCATCTACATCCTCTTCTATTTCCATAATATTGTCCTCAAGTACATCGCCCTTGTATAGACCCTCTATATACTCGTTCCACCTTTCTGCTTTCCGTTCTTTGCTTAGAACTGGGTTTCCATCTGAGCTCTTTATATTCATAGAAGTCGTTTTTGAAAATAGATCATTATTAAAGAACTACTAAAGTATTTTTAAAGCTACATTCATGAACATCGGTATTTGACATCTCGGTTACAAATAAAAAAATACATTTGTCAGTGGTTTTGGAGATCGAACCGCAAAGGGGGTGAAATAGGGGATGAGATTTTTTTTATGAACATATTTCATTATGAAAACATTTTTAAAGCTAAAACTACAAAAATTTAAGATTCGCATCTCAGTTAGAAATTAAAAAAACACGCGTTTCACTGTTTTTGGAAATTCAACCCCTATGAGGGATGAAACGGTGGCTCCAAGTTTTTAACGGAAATAATGGAAATATTTTATTGTCCATACATTTTGGAAGCTAAATGTATGAAAATTTGTATTTGGTTTCTCTGTTAAAAATAAAACGTACAGGTGTCACTGTGTTTGGAAATTCAAGTACTAAGGGAGTGACGTGGGGGGTGAAACGTTTTATGAAAATATTTCATTGTGAAAGTGTTTTTAAAGCAAAATCATTTAAAATTGGCGTTTGGGTTCACGGTTAGAGATGAAAAAATACGTGTTTCACTGTTAGAGATAAAAGAATACGTGTTTCACTGTTTTTGTAAATTGAACTCCTCAGGAGGTGAAATAGCGTCAGACTCATTCACTGACTTGTCATCGCCCAGCCCAAACCGCTAAAGACAAAAACTTGAAGTTTGGAGAAGGTGTGCGTCTTACGTCACACGACTGAAATGATCCAAACGTTGTCTAAGAACAACCACGGAGAGATAACTGAAGTGGTCTCACCAAAATCTCCAACATCACGACTGTCGCCTCCAAACTGCTTAGCTTCCATAACACCCAGTGTGAATTCAAATACACATTGGCATGTGGCCAGGTGGATTACACGCATCCGTCATTGCTTAAAGACAGAGCGGCTCACCAGAGGTAAAAACACGCTACAACAAAGCCTCAGACAGAGACCGTAAAGAGTTTGCACGGCCGTCAATAACGATTAGAGAGGACTTTGCTCAGTATTGCAAAGACTATTTCGTGATTTTAAAAAAATCAAAACGCTGGGTAACAAATCAAACTGCAGTTTATCACTCAGCTTTCAAGTTAATAAGTCAGTCTGAAACACTTACTTATTGATGGTAATTTATATTCGAAGAAAATGTGTTTTTGAACTTCTTAAGCGCTTGGAACCAATTTGTTTCTCTCTAAAACTGGCAACGGCACAATCAGTAAGCCTATGTATTTTCCCCATTTTCACGTGATATGGAATTACAATATGCAATACTTCATGTTTCACTTACAAAATTTTGATCCACAGAAGCAATCTGTAAGAATAGTAAGTTGTTCTTGCCTATGATCAAACAGCAGATGACTGTTAAAGGAACAACCAAGTAGGGCAGACGCAGGCTGGTTGCCCCACTGTTTTCTCCTTGATTTTTCCAGCTTGTATTTTAGATATTTCCATTGTTCTTTTTATGTGGAAACATTGGTAAATTCTTTCAACATCTGTATGACTAAGTAATTATGGCATCTCGCTGATTATCTATTTATAAAAAAAAAAGTTTAGTGCACTAATACCACCAAGGACAACCTATGCCACCCACGGCTACAGTGGCCCAGCAGTTTGGAGCAAATTGATCAATATAATTTTATCATTTAATTAATCATGACATTGGTTATTTAACTAAAGATATAGTAGTCGCCGTTTAATAAAATGTAGCTTTACGACAAAAGCAACAATCATTAATTGTGTTATCAGTGTTATAACAGTTTGACGGAAAGGTACGTCCAGAGCTTCCATAAATCTTCATCAGAATACCTAATAGGATCTTCCCAGTTCGAACGTTCTAGAAAAAACGTTCTTTAGCGTCATTTTAACACAAGACGGATGTTCCATCCGCTTACAACTTGTCCACAGTATCCTTTTATCGCCTGAATAGCTGTGAGAAAATTGTTAAGACACCTAAGACAGAGGGCATCCTCATCTTCTTCATCTTGAAGAACCTTTTTAGGAATGCTTACTCCTTACTGCGTTTTATTTGTGGAGTTTATCATGTGGTTTAGCTTGACCATGGGCACTCTTTTTTTGAGAAATATAGGTTCTGCGCAGGGCATCTACATTTTCCCTTAAAATGATTTCTTTTCTTTTGAGACTTGTTGTTCGCGTTGTAACACATCTTTCATACTTGTATCTGCCAGTATTGTTGAAACTCTTTATCGTTACATTTTTGTATTTTTTCCTTGGTTGCCACTTCTCAAATGGCCGGAGTTTTTCAGGCATTCGGTAGCATGTTTATTCAGCTGCAGCAACGTTCTACTTAATAAGCCTTCTTTTGAAAGTATAGGCCTATCATTCTGTTTTTAACCAATTTAAGGGCCAGTTTCAACAATGAAACTATAATCAACAGCGCCATGATCAGATCTATCTGCTACACACGAATGCATCTGTGCAAATCAAAAAATTAAATAGAAATACAAACCAAAATCGCACACATGTTACCGGTTTAAATCAATATAGGTCACAATTTGCTTATGTAAAAATTGGATTGGATATGATTTAGACTTTGATTACGAATGTACTTATTGCATAAGAGTACTTACATAAAGACAGCGGGGTAGGTGGCCACGTGGGGCGACGAGCCCTATTTAAGTGGAACATTTTACCTTGTCGCCATATTGGAATTATTTTAGTTTGTTTACGAGAACATTTTAAACATTTATTCCGTAAAAAGCGTAAAATTATTCCTTAAACTATGGACTTTAATAGTTGTACTTATTTGTTTAGTAAGACAGTTGACTTCGCGTTCATAACAAAATATCTTGAGTAAGCAATATTTACTTTCACTAGCAAGAAAACATAAAGTGGGTGGCCATCCTGGGTGAACAATTTAACTGTATTGTGTTTGTGGGCAAACGACGGTATTGTTGCTACCAACCTCCTTCGTCGGTGGCGTATTCTGACTGCAGTTTAACGAAGTAACAACTGGTCATCATGTCTCTAAGGTCAATTTGCCTCAGTCTTTCCTATGTACACTGAAGCAAAAAATCGCAACACCAAGGAGTTTTATGACATAAGCGGGAGTTGATAGGCGTGTTTCTATGTACGAAAGATGACGTCTATTAAAATTTCGCACTCGCAGCATAAGAGCGTCGCTAGTACGGCCACTACGAGGATGAAAATAAGTTTTGCTTTAAATATACCCTGCTACGGTTCAAAAAATGGTTCAAATGGCGCTAAGCACTATGGAACTTAACATCTGAGGTAATCAGTCCCCTAGACTTAGAACTACTTAAAGCTAACCAAACTAAGGACGTCACACACATCCATGATCCAGGCACGATTGGAACCTGCGACCGTAGCAGCAGCGCGGTTGCGGAGTGAAGCGCCTAGAACCGCTCGGTTACAGCGGCCGGCTTCTACGGTCATGAGCGTTAGCTACCTTTGAGATTGGAAGTGGTGAGCTTATGTCAGTCAAGAATTCCTTTCAGCTGACAAAGACACGACTATCAACACCTCATTGAATTTGAATGAGGACATGCAATAGGGCTACAAGACGCTGTATGTTTCTTCTGCGATATTGCAGAAATACGTGGCCGGAATGTAGCCACTGTACGTAATGGTTGTGAGTGGTCTCCATGACAGTGTAGGTCGCAAGAAGACCGGGGTCCAGACAACCACCCCGCACTACCGAGAGGGAAGACCATCGTCTTCGGTATACAGCTCTGGCACAACGCACTGCGGCATGCTACAACAATTTGAGCAGCAGTTATCACCACAGTTACGCGCGGTCACAAATCGGCTACTTCATGGTCAGGTCCGAGTCAGACGCCCTGTAGAGTGCATTCCAACTGAGCCCAAACTACTGCCATTTGCGACTTCAATGGGGTCAAGCGAGGGACCATTGGAGGGCAGGGTGGAGGGTAATGAAAGCCAGTTCTGTCTCGGTATGTTGGTTAAATTTGTACGTCAGTCTGGTGATTCGTCCGTTGTGATACCAATCATGAGCAGCATTCCAGGGGGTGTTTTCCAACAGGATAACGCTCGCCCATATACTACTGTTGTAGCCCAGCACGCCCTACAGAGTTCGACATGTTGCATTGGCTTGTTCGATCACCAGATCTGTCTCCAGTCGAACTCGTCATTGGACGACAGCTCCGGTATCATCCACAAGCAGCATTAACAGTCCCTCTATAGACTGGCCAAGTGCAACAGGTATGCTTACATTCACCATTCTGGCGGTTACACTGGTTATTAATGTACCAGCATTTCACATTTGCAGTGGCTTATTTTGCGCTTACATCAACTGGTGATCTTGCAATGTTAATCACTTAAATACTGAAACGTCCCCTTAGAAAAATTTATGAATTACTGTGCTGATAAATCTCTACGTTAATTGATTTTCAAACAGCTGAGCAAAACTGAACGTACTCAGACATTACTCTCTTTACTTATTCTGATCAACACTAAACTGACACACTATATTTTTAGCGCAACGCAATCTGACTCAAAAATCCCTACAAAAGAATGGCCCTGACTAACAATAACCTAAACCTTTCATGAATCACTTACCTCACAAAAATCTTCGTTACTCGAACTACTGCAGTACAGCGAGCGCCAATACTGCCAGCTAAATGAAAGATTCTAATTACTGAAGGCAATAATTACTGATAGGCATAGTTAGCAAATGAAAGATTTTGATAGAGAACAAACAATGTCTTTACCTTAACAGTGTTCAAAAGTCGTAATATATGTATCAGTTCATGACATCCAGTCTTACAAATTTACCCTCTCTGATGAACACAGGTCTAGATCGTCCGCTCTCAAAATTCTGCCATCTCTCTCCCCACATCCACCACTGCTGGCGGCTTATCTCCAAATGCGCAACGCTACCCGCTGTTCATATTCAACTGCCCTACACTACAATAGCGACTATTCCAACAAAGCCAACCAGTCACAGACTTCACACAGCCCAGTCAGTGATTTTCATATAGAGCGCTACGTGGCGTTACCAACATAAAAACCTAAACAGGCTTCTTACAATACGTTACCCAGACAAATGTGTTCCCGAAATTTCGTTATCTACAGTAATTATTTTTTAGTGTTGCGATTTTTTTGTCAGTGTATTTCATTTAACAATACGTAATGTAAATAATCCATAAGAAGTCAGAAAGAATAGCGATGTTCAAAATTACAGTACAAGAAGAAGAACGACCTCCATTACTCCAAATTAAAACTGAATGTGGTTACAGCACTACCACCACTTTCTGAGTTGAAATCTCTCATCCAGTGATTCAAAATGCATCACATACTGGACAGCTAAATTACAAAGTTAACTAAAAGAGTTTGTTTCTATGTTGTAGAAGGATTTTTGTTTAGAAACTTGTGGGTAATTTAGAGCAAGTATGTTACACACATATTTTCTTCTATGCAAACTCATCTGTAAGTTGCAGCATTCAGCCATATTCAATACAGAATAACTTAGTAACTTGTATATTTAACCATTCCACATCATTCCAAGATATTGTGTAAGTTAACCATTTAATGATATTAATGAAATAATTTATTTTAGAAATAAAAATTATTTCTGTACTACACTAATGCTCCCTATATTAAAGACATACAGAGTGAAATCAAAATATATTTAGGACCTTGTTGATAAATCAACTTCAAAGAATTGGGAAATGATCATTTAGACCACAAAATTTGTGAAATATCAGCCAAGTTAACATAAAAGGCAATAAAATCGAATAAATAGGACAAAGGAAAACATGGGAAAGAACAGTTCTCAAAATAAAACATTTACTGGTCGCAGGAGTCTTCTGGTGCATGTCGAGTATATAAGGGGAAACAAGACAGAAAAGTGTTACATCAAGGTCAATGGGTATAGTTTTGCAAAAATGGTATCTCCATTCTCTAAAGAAGGACAGTAAATGTATAAAATAACAATGTAAAACTGTAATTAAGTAAAACGAATGATTAAAAAATAGAAAACTTCTAAGAGTCATAATATACATAAGCCCTTGAAGTATATATGCCACTTATATTGCAGGTTCTTTTTGGTAGATTCGTAAATATATGATGGATAGAAAATTTATCTCATCAGAATGCAAGCAAATGAAAACACTGTCCATATTTAAAGCAAGAGGAAGTAGCAAGCACTGAATTAATTGTACTAAACATAATGTTACGACAAGTAAGTATAATAGGTGATCAAAGAGTTTCTGTTCGAAAACCATACAGTCCAGAATCGGCAATCATCCCACCGATGCACCAGGTTGAAGATACTCGTTAGGTAAAACACTGTGTCTTGGTGTGTGATGAAGTCCGCAACTGCCTGCTACACATCCTCGCCCGACAGGAATTGTCCACCCTTCAAGGCCTATTTTGAGGGACCGATGGCGTGATAATTGCATGGGGAGAGATCAGGGCTATAGGGGGGGGGGGAGGGGTGCTCCCACTTCAGGTGGCGAACCTTCTGCGGAGTTTCCAGATCGACCGACGTGTTGTGTCAAACTGCGGCCACCCAGAACTTAGTGCACCATTCCAGTTTTCGACGGACATGATGCCCCATTCACGTTCTTCATTCTCCAATGGATGTCTACCGGCATTTGTCCTTCGGCAGCCCAGAAAAGAATAACGGAACGTTGGTCCTGCTTGGATGTATCTCGTAATAACTTCGCCACAGTTCACATTTCCTCATTTACCAAACGAAAATTGGTTCATCGCCGCTTATACAGTCATGGTGACAAGAATGTTGGTCTCTTATGATTATCTCCACAAGTTTGCCAAACAGTGTGACTATAGGAAAGAAAGGAGTAACATAGGAAATAACAGAGGAACACTATGAATTCAGTAATTTATGAATAAAGCAAGAGTGTGTTCATGTAAAAGCTTTGGATCAAGTTAAGGAAAGATAACTTTCCAACATACTGTAAAACAGTCACATACTTTGGTTCTTACAAAATTCAACAGAAGTAATTATCACTTTTCCTAAATGTCAATACCTAGCAGTACAATAATAAAAAGAAAGTTACAAAGATTGGCTAGTAGTATAATGTAATTTAATATAGTGACAAAGACAATTTACAGTGTGCTGCATCCCGTCCACAAAACACATAATCAAAACTTCAGACTCTCATTTTCTAACTAAAACTGCAAAGTAATGACTTTTCAAGGAAAGAATGAGGCCGCGTTCATTGTCAATACGTCCCAGGGATGGCAGCACTGTACGGCAGATGGAATTTTACCGCCAGCGGCGAAAATGAGAACTGTTTTAAATACTTAAAATGGCGACGTTTTCCTTACTTGAAAAGCGTGCAATCATTCGTTTTATGACTTTGCGTGGTGTGAAACCAATTGAAATTCATCGACAGCTGAAGGGGACATGTGGTGATGGAGTTATGGATGTGTCGAAAGTGCGTTCGTGGGTGCGACAGGTTAATGAAGGCAGAACATTGTGTGACAACAAACCGAAACAACCTCGGACTCGCACAAGCCGGTCTGACGACATGATCGAGAAAGTGGAGAGAATTGTTTTGGGGGATCGCCGAATGACTGTAGAACAGATCGCCTACAGAGTTGGCATTTCTGTGGGTTCTGTGCACACAATCCTGCATGACAACCTGAAAATGCGAAAAGTGTCATCCAGGTGGGTGCCACGAATGCTGACGGACGACCACATGGCAGCCCGTGTGGCATGTTGCCAAGCAATGTTGACACGCAACGACAGCATGAATGGGACTTTCTTTGCGTCGGTTGTGACAGTGGATGAGACGTGGATGCCATTTTTCAATCCAGAAACAAAGCGCCAGTCAGCTCAATGGAAGCACACAGATTCACCGCCACCAAAAAAAATTCGGGTAACCGCCAGTGCTGAAAAAGTGATGGTATCCACGTTCTGGGACAGCGAGGGCGTAATCCTTACCCATTGCGTTCCAAAGGGCACTACGGTAACAGGTGCATCCTACGAAAATGTTTTGAAGAACAAATTCCTTCCTGCACTGCAACAAAAACGTCCGGGAAGGGCTGCACGTGTGCTGTTTCACCAAGACAACGCACCCGCACATCGAGCTAACGTTACGCAACAGTTTCTTCGTGATAACAACTTTGAAGTGATTCCTCATGCTCCCTACTCACCTGACCTGGCTCCTAGTGACTTTTGGCTTTCTCCAACAATGAAAGACACTCTCCGTGGCCGCACATTCACCAGCCGTGTTGCTATTGCCTCAGCGATTTTCCAGTGGCCAAAACAGACTCGTAAGGAAGCCTTCGCCGCTGCCATGAAATCATGGCGTCAGCGTTGTGAAAAATGTGTACGTCTGCAGGGCGATTACGTCGAGAAGTAACGCCAGTTTCATCGATTTCGCGTGAGTTGTTAATTAGAAAAAAATCGGAGGCCTTAGAACTTGATTGCACCTCGTATGTATAAGAAATTTCGTATTTTGCATTGAACATCGATTTCTATATGATTACTGACGCGCTTTGTAAAAGTTACACACAGTTCTCTTCAGTCTTTCTTTGTAGTGTAAACGCTAGATATTTAATACGTGTAAGAGAAATTTAGGGCATTAATAAAATCAAATATTTCTTAACGGAAGTAGCAAAATTAATTTTCTTGGATTTTGTGCAGAATAAGTTACCATTATTATCAGCAAAGAAGAAAGATAGTAGTACCACCGCCAGCAAGACTGATAGATTATTTGACCATCATTATTTTCATCACCAGGGTTATAACTACAATAATGAGTCTTATAACTGTTTCTCGTAAGTACTAGTCTAAAAGTTGAAAACGGAAGTTAAACTGTCATTTGAACAACACAATAACATACCACTGATCAGCGCATGCATTTGGTATTTGACACAGCTAATGCACCTACTTGTTTATCACTAATCCCGACAAATAAAATTAACCCGTTTAATTTCCAAAATCAGATCGCCGCACGAAAAATGTCTGATGTAATATCGTGAATTTACCCCCCAAAACTCGATATGAAAACGAACATAGGTACCATCAAGAGCCTAGCACGTCATACAATGGTATATTAGTGCAGTAGTGCCACTTTTATGCGCTAGAGAGCCAAAGAACTAGCACATCAGCCTAATATGGTGAAAAGCTCCCACCAGCACGCAGAACCGCCGCTACTCGACGTGTCATGGACTCAAATGATGTCTGAAGTAGTGCTGGAGGGAACTGACACCATGAACCTGTAACAGTACGAGGGGGAGGACGTCTCTTCTGAACAGCACGTTGCAAGGCATCCCAGATATGCTCAGTAACGTTCATATCTGGGGAGTCTGGTGACCAGTGGTAGTGTTTAAACTCAGAAAAGTGTTCTTGGAGCGACTGTGTAGCACTTTTGTACGTGTGGGATGTCGCATTGTCCTGCTGTAACAGTACGAGGGGGAGGACGTCTCTTCTGAACAGCACGTTGCAAGGCATCCCAGATATGCTCAGTAACGTTCATATCTGGGGAGTCTGGTGACCAGTGGTAGTGTTTAAACTCAGAAAAGTGTTCTTGGAGCGACTGTGTAGCAATTTTGTACGTGTGGGATGTCGCATTGTCCTGCTGGAATTTCCCAAGCCCGACGGAATGCACAATGAACATGAATGGGTGGAGGTGTTTAGACAGGATGCTTACGTACTTGTCACCTGTCATAGTCGTAGCTAGACTACCAGGGGTCCCGTATCACTCCAACTGCATAAGCCCCACTCCATTACACAGACTCCACCAGCTTGAATAGTCCCCTGTCACATGCAGGGTCCATGGATTCATGAGTTTGTCTGCATACCCGTACACGTCCATGTGATCGATACAATTTGAAACGAGACTCGTCCGGGCAGGCAACAGGTTTCCAGTCATCAACAGTCCAATATCGGTGTTGACGTGCCTAGGCGAGGCGTCAAGCTTTGTGTTGTGCAGTCATCAAGGGTACACGAGTGCGCCTTCGGCTCCAGAAGCCCATATTGATTATGTTTCGTCGAATGGTTGATGGCCCAGCTTTAAAATCTGCAGCAATTTGCGGAAGTGTTGCACTTCTGTCACGTTGAACGATTCAATCGTCTTTGGGCCCCTTCCCACAGGATCTTTTTCTGTCCGCAGCCATGTCGGAGATTTGATGTTTTACCGGATTTCTGACATTCGCGGTACACTCGTGAAATGGTCGTATGGTAAAATTCCTGTTTCATCGCTTCCTCGGAGGTGCTGTGCCCCATCGCTCGTGGGCCGACTGTAGCACCACGTTCAAACTCACTTAAATCTTGATATCCTGCCATTGTAGTTGCAGTAATCGATCTAACAACTGCACCAGACACTTCTTGTCTAACATAGACCTAGGCGTTGCCAACTGCAGGGCCGTATTGCGCCTGTTTACATATGTCTGTATTTGAATACGTACGCTTATATCAGTTTCTTTGGCGCTTCAGTGTAGAGTACTATGTTCAGGAGTAAAACAGATTTCAGGGGGTTCTTGTCATTACTGAGAATGTTATGCACCAGTTATCGAAAGTGTGATACTTTGAACACAACTGGCGTAAAGCTTCCGTGCCATTAAACACCGTCAAAAGTAAAAACCTCTGCTACAAACACGCACTGACGAACCTAAAAATTCCTCCTATAACACCTCACTTTGGCGTGTTGGACTCCCAAGGTAAGTCATAAACTGAGCCTTGACAGTGTGACACGCCAACATGAGATGTTCATATAAGAATAGTTTTTAGGTTTGTCAATGCGTGTTTGCTGCTGGGGCTTTTACCTTTGACGGTGTTTAATAGCGCAGAAGCTTTAAGCACTTGATAATGAGATAACGTAGTCCCGAAACAAGTTGTAGTAAAAATATCGTACGTTGGACAACTACTGGGTAATATTCTCAGTGGTGATTCATGAGCCAGTGGTGCGATGGCTTCACAACAGAGTACTTGTCAATTATCTAGTTGCTACAGTTTTCCTGTGGCCAAAACTTGTATCATTAGTTTAATGTTTTGAAGTACAAAGGAGCTATTTCAGCCTCGGTATTTTTCTTAAATTGATGAAACTGTTTTCGGAATAGCTGTACATGTAATAAATAGCTTCCCTAACGCTAAATAATGAAAGAAACGTTCTGTGAGTACATGGAGAAACGGAGTTTGTTTTATAACTTTTACCAAATTTCACTTAGTTAAAAGTCGCTAAATGGCGCTACCAAGACGTTTAATCTTTTGAGATAAATTGATTTCGTCTTTTTTCTACTGCTGTTAATTAATAACTTAGAAGATATGGGAGAGCAAAGGATCTAATTCACAATCTTCTTTTAAGCTCGAATACTGGTAATGTGGAGGAGTAAACTGTACTTACTCCAACTCGTATATTGCTTTTCCTAGCAATCAAGTCCTTTCTTATTCCTTCGAGCAGCGTCTTCACAGCTACCTTGCTGGCGAAGTACATCGAGTTTCGAGAGTCGCTCATAGGAATGTGACCAGCGAGGCTAATAAACAGAGAAACACGTACCATTTTAATAGCCATAAATAAAAATCCATCGAAAGCGCATGACACAATAGGTTTAAAACAAAGTATAGGACAATACATAGAGATACCCTGAATGACAGGTGTTCGACTTTCATAAGGACAATGCGTGAAGCTTCCAACGAATACCGTAGCAGAATCTGATCGAAGGACCTCTCACAAAGCGCAGTACATTGTGGGTATGTTTAACGGCAGTCAGTGGCACCGAAGCTGTCTCCAGACACTCTTGGATGACGCAGGAGCTGATATTGATGGTAGTAAAGAAGAATTAGAAGAAGAAGAAGAAAAGGTAATTGCTTTCAAATTTTCTTGAAGGAAGGAAATTCCTGGAACACTACCCCATTTTAATTCTTACATCACTGCAAACACGAGTGAAATAGTTATTAATATCCCCAGTGCCGAGAAACAGCTGAAATCGGTAAAGTTGAACAACGCTTCAGGGCCCGTTGGAATCCCTGTCAGATTGTGTACGGAAATTGGAGGTGAAGAACCCCTCTATTGCATCCATAGATCACTCTAATCAAAAACTGTGAGCAGTAGTTAGAAGGAAACCCATGTCTGACTGGTCTACAAGATGGGTAAAAGAAGTGGTCCATAAAATTACCGTCCAAAATTCTTTACATCCATCTGCTGTAAAGTCTCAGTTCAATAAGTCAGGACTGAGAGATATATTTCTCTTTTCTCATATGCCATCCAGAACGCCACGAATCAAGGCAGTATTTCTTCATGTCCGGGAACGCATTTGACACAGTCCCACACGAAACGCCTATTAACGAAAGTATGGCAATATGGAGCATCAAACAAAATATTTGACAGGGTTGATTGGAGACAAGTCATCGTAAAAAGTAACTTTTATCGTGTCCCAGGGTACTGTACTGGGATAGTAGCTGCTGTAATAAAATGAAACCCCTGCAGCGGTCGTTTTTATGTTGTTTTATTATACTGCAACCAGTTCCGGTAAGTCGATACACCATCTTCAAGCTTTAACTGACGCATATGGGGGTGAACTCCTATGGTATACGAGATCCTATCAGTGGCCAGTTCATCGAACTTGGTTACAATATACAGTAATTAAATAATGTCGAAGGGGCGGATGTACTGTTTTACATTATTACGTAAGTGAACGGCCGAAGCCAGCCATATTGGCCGAGCGGTTCTAGGCGCTTCAGTCTGGAACCGCGCGACCGCTACGGTCGCAGGTTCGAATCCTGCCTCGGGCATGGATTTGTGTGATGTCCTTAGGTTCGTTACGTTTAAGTAGTTCTAAGTCCTAGGGGACTGATGACCTCAGATGTTAAGTGCCATAGTGCTCAGAGCCATCTGAACCATTTTGAACGGCCGAAGTACCACAGACCATCCATTACAAGGACGGACATACCACCAAAACTAGCTGTTGTTGACTGGTAATGACTGGCAGACGCTGTTAATAGTAAGCTCTGACTTTTCACAGACGATATCGTTATCTGCAACAAATCACTCTCTGAAACTTTATCGAGATCTGACTGACAAGCCGTAATCATGTAAGGGTTCATTTAATGCTGCACCGTTTCGCCGGTCGGACAGCTGACGGATCAGGTGCAGTTCCTAAAGAGTGCAAGTTTTAGCAGCCATCTCGCACGCTGACAACCACTTCGAGAATCATCTACACCTATAGTCGAGGTGGGCAAGATATTCCGTGTCAGCTCGCAGTGCTGTTGCCAGTTTTCAAGTGCAAAGTGCGAACCGCTGCAGGCGAAAACAGTAGTCATCCACAGAGCTGTGACAACTCTGAAGTGTTGCGGTAGAGTCGCTTACAAAATCACGTTACTTTATTGTTTAAGCTGCCGCGCCGAGCCACTGCAACTGTCAAGAGCAACTTAAAGCGACGACTCAGCTATGGTACATCGCTCTAATCCCCCGATCCTCTGAAGCACGAGATGGTCCACAAAGGGAAAAAATTTTCGACTGTAAAAGAGTCGCCTGCAGTCTACATCCACGAGTGTGTCCTTCAAGCCACATCTACATGTGGTTCCTTTGAAAGGGCATGGCCGATTTCCTTCCCCATCCTTCTCTAACCCGAGCTTGTGCTCCGTTTCTAATGACGTCGTCGTCGGGGAAGTTGAACATTAATCTCCTCCTCCTCCTTTGTGTACCACTGGTACTTTCGCTCTTTTCAGTTTCAGTAGCGTGTTAACGACTATTGTTGATTATGTCTCCGTACAAGACCGAATCTCCAATATTACTTTCATGGTCTTTCTGCCAGATGTATGTAAGTGGAAGAAATATAATGGCTGACTCTCTAGCAAAGCAAACTCATGAAACACACAGTAAACTGCAGCGTGATGCACAAAAACTCTCTTGTAATGTCTGCCACTGGATTTGGATTGGGATTTCCATGACGCTTTCGAACCTTCTAAACGAAGCTGTAACAAAACGCGCTGCTATTCTTTGGATATTTTCTATTCCCTCTAACAATTTCTTGTGGTATGGGTCGCATACAGACGATAGGTGTAGATTGTCTCCTTCTCTGTAAATTTTTCTTAAAAATGAAATTCCTCCAGCTGTACTTAAGATTTTATATTTACATCGCTACTAGTTTCGACGTTGCGTCAACGCCATCTTCAGACCCGTACACTTTGATAAAACCAGTAGTGTGTGACTCAGTCTAGCAGTCCGCGGTGAGACCAACATGTGCTCCACATGTATGGCAGGCAGTAACTAGTTACGTGTTGGTCTCACAGCGGACTGCTAGACTGAGCCACACGCAACTGGTTTTATCAAAGTGTACGGGCCTGAAGATGGCGTTGACGCAACGTCGAAACTTGTAGCGAAGTAAATATAAACTCTTAAGAATAGCTGGAGGAATTTCATTTTTAATAAAAATTATACCAGCTGTGTCCCACCTTCATCCAGTTTAAATGTGGATGTACGAAGATTCTCTGTAAATGTTTGAGTTACCCGCGTTGAACAGTGCCCTTGACAATCTTCTTTACATCTTTTCGGCTGAGGATTTTTGTCAGTGCACAGAAATCCCCTGGGTGGCACTGATGTGGTGCTCAGTCTTCCTGCGGTTAAGTTGTTCCAACGCTGCGAATAGGCGTAGCTTGTGCAGCCTGACCGCCAGTCAGCCGCTCTCAGCACGTTCTGCACATGTGTGAAGTGAACCAACTTATCATCACTGCCTGCGGGTTCGCGCGTACGCAACAATCTACCTGCTTGACTGCATGCACTCTCGTGTTCGCACACGTCTGCCCGCTGTTGCCTAAAGGTGCCTGGTTATGGATGTTCTGATACAAGTAAGTATAAACAATTATTCGATACTTTTCTTTCGATGTCGAGTACGTTAAGAATCGAATAATTACAGTTTTTCTACTGAATCGATTTTACGGATGTTAAATATCCAGAATTATACCAATGGTTAATTGTCAACAGAATTAGTATCCCACCAGCCTCACCAACTGTCAAAGAATGCAAGGACGTTTTATTGAGGCAACTGAAGAAACGTTATTCGTTAAATTAATTAAATGATCATGCAGCAATTGCAGTTTACTGTACCTGGGGTTCTAAAACTTTCATTTTCAAGATACAGAGATCCAGAAGCATGCGCACGAGTTATACAGTAACTTAAAAGTATGGTTTATGAGCAACAAAGTACACTGCTGTCGAAAATTGAAGTAACAAGCAGCTATTTCCACTTTCTGTGTCTAACTCATGATGTAATCAAACTGTCAACAGATGTCCGTACGATAGTGTTCTGCACGGAATGTAGCAATCCGCTCAACGGACAACCACGCCAAAGATGACGTCAGGGCACCTATCGAACGGGTTAGTGTTTGCCGGGCGGTCCTTCATCCATAATATCTTTGTAATAGATCTAAACATTTCGTAAAACACTTATCATAACCAGAATACATTAATGTAGTGGTTCCGCAAGGTAGCATATTAGTACCAATACTATTCCTGATATAGATCAATGACTTTCCCAGTAGTGTTACTCGTGGTGAAAAATCCTCTTCGCTGATGATAGCAATACTATAGTCACTGATAAAACAAGAGAACTCCTCGCAGAGAAAGCAAATGAAAATCTCAAGGAAGATTACAATTGGTCAATAAGCAATAAAGTCACATTGAACATAAAGAAAAGTAATGCCATGAATTTCAGCTTGAAGAGGTAAAATGACAATGTTAAATTAAATATTGATGGCACCTCTATAGACTGGTAACAAATGCAAAATTTCTAGGAATGATTATTGATTCTCAGTTGAAGTGGTGTGAAAACACAAAGATACTTGCAAACAGAATGTCATCAGCATGTTATGCCCTTAGAATCCTATCATCAATGTGTAAAATACAGTGTCTTTTATTAACATACTATTCATATGTACACTCAATTCTTAGCTATGACATTCTGTTTTGGGGAACAAATGCACAAAATATGAACAAAATTTTCAGTCTCCAGAAAAGAGCCATAAGAATAATAACCAAAAACAGTGGCCGCGCTCATTGTAAAGATCTGTTCAAAACTATGGGGATTTTAACTGCACTGTGTGAATACATTTATCAGTCAGTTGTACACATCAAAAATAACATTGGTAATTACTGCACAGACAGCTCTGTCCATGACCATGGAACAAGATCTAGACTAAACTTACATTTACCAAGAAAAAGTAAACATAAAACTCAAAACAGCATTTACTACTAAGGAATAAAACTGTACAATAAATTACCAAAAGTGATAAAAATAATTGCAAAAATACACTTATTTAAAAACGCAGCTAAAAAGTCCGTGTTATGCAAAACATTTTATACATTGAAGGACTGCTTAGATAATACAGAGTAGGGGTTTGGTAAAAAAATGTCATACAAATAAATAATAATAATGATTATAAAACATCCAACATTCCACATAACACCTTCACCCTATGGTTTCTTTCCCTTCTTTTTCCCTTGTCTTTAAATACTTACCCCCAAGCTATGCGTAGCACAACACTAACACCTGTTCCTCTTTCTGAGCTCAGCATCTCACTCATTATAGAGGGATGCTGACTCAGTTATTCAGGATAGCAAATGGGAAGTTGTGGTACGGAAAATGTCCCAGAGCTAACCAGTGTGTGTGTGTGTGTGTGTGTGTGTGTGTGTGTGTGTGTGTGTGTGTGCGTGTGTGTGTGTGCGTGTGTGTGTGTGTAGTGAGTGAAATGTTACGAAACAATGTGTGTATAGTGTTTACAGTGACTGATAATGAGATATGAGTGAACAGTGTAGCATTACATTATTTAATAGGTTATTTGTAAAAAAAAAGTATTGTATACCAGGAGTAAATCTAATGATAGTCTCTAACTAGAAGTCTGTAAATGTATGTGTGTACGAATTAGCTTATTTTAAATTGGTCTAAACTTGTAAATACTTTGACATGTCCTATATCCTTGCAAAAAGAGATCTACAGATAAATAAAGCTGCTGCTGCTACTGCTACTACTGCTGCTGCTACTACTACTACTACGCAGTCACAGACGGTGCAGTATGGCACAGAGAAGAGGCCTACCACGCTCTATATGGTGTAGGGCCATGGGAAGAATGGAAGCAGGAGAGTGCAAACCGATGTGGCCCAATGGCTTAATGTGAATCGTTCTGTTGTTTCTCGGCTGTAGTGACAGTTTACAGAGACCGAATTTGTATCCTGAAGACCAGGGCAGGGCATACCACATGTGACGCCAGAAAGAGAGGAACGTTACTTGGCTTTAAGGGCACAACGGTGCCGCCTTAGTACTGCACGGCAATTGGCATCTGACCGCGCAACATCCGCTGGACGTTGTATCGGGACAAACGGTGTGCAGAAGGCTTCAGCAGAGTGGTGTCTGTTTACCTCTGGCGTGTCTTCACACAAGGGCCGTCAGCATGCCACCTAAATGGTCGAAACAGTGGGCCAATATTCCTTTCACAGACGAGTCGCGATTTGGTCTGGAGAGAGATTATCGACGGATTCGGATCTGGAGCCAACGTGGAACTCGAGTTCTGGACCCAAACACTGTGGAAAGAGATCGAGTAGGATCCCTAACGGTGTGGGCTGGGATTATGTTAACCACACGAACACCTCTCCACGAAATTGTATGGGTGGATCGGCAAGGCGTAGCTGATGCAGGTATCGTGACGAGATCTTGGGACCTCACGTACGGTTGTTGCGAGGTGCTGTGGGCCCAGACTTCATACTGAAGGACGATAATACCCGACCTCACGGGTAGTTAACGCTATCTTGATGACAGAAGTTGCTGCACCCATGGCGTGACCTGCTTTCTCTCCTGATTTGAATCCCATAGAGAATGTCTGGGATGCACAGAGAGAAGGTTTGCATCGCGCTAGCTTCCACCAACCACTCTCCAGGACTGCCAGCAGCTCTGCAGGAGGGACGGGCGTTATTGCCTCAACATGAGATTGATGACGTCATTCATAGCATGCCCTGCCGTTCTCATGACTTTCTTGCTGGCAGAGGTGGTCAAACTCTATATTGAGCACATTAACCAGTTGTTAGAATGTGTGTGAAAATCCGTAAAGTTGAAAAAGAGAAGAACATTGTTGTCTACCGTTATGAATGTTGCAGCTTTATACGTTCTGTATTCTTTACTTTACTATCACCTGTTTACACCGTTTTGTCACAAAATAAACCAACCTTGCAAAATTTCCGTTTGTTGCTTTAATTTTGGACACCATTGCAGTTCATGTGAATCGGAGTAGATGCTGCTTCCTCTACTGTAACCAAATGGGTATAGAACTTCTGGGAAAATCGTAGACAGCCAATGCGCTGTCACAACAAGAAAAAAGGAAGCACACAAAAGTGAAGAAGTATGTCCTTATTTGTCAAACCCTGTAAGACACTGACGGGAAAGAAATTAGTACTCTCTTTATGAGGTTTCCAATTCATTCAAGTTTTATTGTTGTAACAATGCGTATGGAGTATCCTAGGTGATTACGTTGACATATCAGTAGCACAAACGGCTCTGTAGTACGATGTATCAACGCATGCTGAAACGCCCATATTTGTACGTCGTGTAGCCCTCACTGGCGGCAATACTGGCTCTAACTCTGACATTCAGTCGATCTTACAGACTGCAGACACTGTCCTGGGGATACGTTGTGCTACGTTGTTCTGTAATATTTGTTGGTTGACGAGTCACATGAGTCGTTTCTCATCACATCGTATCCAACACACGCGCTATTGAAGATCGTGCTGGCCAAGACTGTAGCTGCACGTTTTGCAGAGCATGAAGGCTTTCATCGCTGAAGACCACGGCGCGCCTTTCCATCTTCCAACTGATCCTCCGACGGCAACAGTTCAGATGTGCAAATCGATGCTGTGGCGTGAGCAGGGCCGCAAACAGGCTAGAGGTGTGCCTGCCTGTAGTCTCACAGTTAATAATCGATTCGCAATAGTTTGTGTTGCTCATGTCTGGGCTAGCAAGCCCTCTTACCTATGATGTCGTAACTGTAGAATTTGGAGCTGCTTGTCTCATAATACGGCGATCCTGGCGGGCGTATGTGCTGCAAGATCTGAGTCTATGTGTCTGAGAATGTCCACTTGACCACGAATATCAGCATCGTTGCGCAAGTGACCAGCACGTCGAACTGATGTGGCGGATCTCCGAAAGGATCACTATTTGATCCGTTTCAATCTCTTTCAGTTGCCTGCTTCCTTCACATGTTTGCAGTGCGCATTCCCTATTAAAGGATAGAAACAGATGGCGCTCTGGTAGCGACGCCACTACCCCATCTCTTGGCAGAAGACTTTGAAACTAGTATCAATACATCTACTAATCTGCGGTATCGATAGTTCCGATGCGACAGCGTAGGTGCCCGCTCGTAGGTTGGCACTACCAGAGCGGACGAACTACACCGACCACAGCGCCCTCTAGCTGGCGCTGTGGAGCTCAACAAGCGCCGCTGTCTTTTCGAAAAATGGTTCAAATGGCTCTGAGCTCTATGGGACTTAACTGCTGAGGTCACCAGTCCCCTAGAGCTTAGAACTACTCAAACCTAACTAACCTAAGGACATCACACACATCCATGACCGAGGCAGGATTCTAACCTGCGACCGCAGCAGTCGCGCGGTTCCAGAATGTAGGGCCTAGAACCGCTCGGTCATCCAGGCCGGCCTTTCTTTTCGGCTCAGTAGATTAAGAGCAGACGGCCTAGCAACTTAGATTCTACTTGTACGGGGGGGGGGGGGGGGGGACTATCCATTATAGACTTTGCCTTTGTAACTTCTAGTAACTGTTAGTTTTGATACATGAAAGGCTTCGCACCTACGTGCTCGTCTGTACCAAAATTTAAGTAATGTGTTTGTATATGTTTATACACCAGTAAAGGTGCTTTAACTTTACATGCAGTACCGAAGTGCTTTACCTCACCTTGTCCTACTCGCTTCCTTCATTCGGCGTAATTTGCAGATCTCAGGAGCAGACCCACGCGCCGCCTTCCAGGCGAGATACAAAACTATCCCCTAGGTGGTACACGCCGTCATTGGATCAAAACTTTCCAGGTGCACTATTTTTTTCCCTCAGTGTATCTTTAAAGAGCAACTCATTTGCAGAAAGGAGGGTATGGAAGTCATTTTTCCGTGTTTGTACCAACAAGCTCAACAGTATCGTATCTTCGTTGCAAAATCTGTGCCTAGTGAATGTTTATTTCCAAAAGGTGTTACAACTACGACCCAGAACTGAAATAAGTTTTCCCCTAAATAACTGCATTAATTGCTCCTTTTCGGAATGGTGACTTTTTGTTTAAGTTTCCTTTAATTTTCGTCTATGGTAACAAACTTTTTATTAACAGATTACCGGTTTCGGTCTTTAATGACGATCATCAGATCTGTTTCATAAAAACAAAGTCCTAGTGTACTGCAGCCATAGTGGCATCGTCAAATGTTAAATGCGGAATCAGCACCAGCATCGTCAAATACATGTAAATAACATCAGATGCACGAGTCATGTTGTCAGTAGTACTACTGTTTAAAACAAGCAGCTCGTGATGTTAGACGAGTATTGACCATGCGAAAAGTAATGCAGTAATGTTTATCACGCAGACAGTACATGTTCAGATCCGACCCGTGCACTTTTTTTTCAGTTTCATCCTACAGAATATGATTACATAGCGTAAAAATGTAACATTACTGTGTGTGTGTGTGTGTGTGTGTGTGTTCCACCTGTCGTCCTAAACGACTGGACTGATTGCAACGAAATACACATACTCCTCTGCGTCAGGCAACAATCGCTGTGAGAGTAAGAACGACTTACCTGTCATAGTTGAGAAGATAAGACGCAATAAACACTGCCGCATAATGCATGACGTTCAGATTTAGTACTTATTTGCTACTAACTCTATTCGCAACACATTTTACAGGTCGCTGAATGTGCCTGCACAAATATATCATTGTACGACACAAAGTTCAAGAGATGTGACGTCATACACAATGTGGTGCGTGAAAAATGCAGCATCATGCATGGAGTTTCAATACATTTGTCCTTTAGTACAAAGACACGCCTACAGTCGAGTCAAGTTAAGGACATCCCCGACACCTGGGTAGTGCTTCTCACAGCTTTCAAATGCGAAGCGCAAACTTGTTGTAGGCGAAAGGAATTGCTGTCTATAGACCCATGAACAGGTGTTGCCGTAAAGACGTTTACAAAATCGCGCTATAGATAGGCGAACCAGCTGCGCCCAGCGTACAGAAAATGTATTTTTCTAATAAGAAATTGGCAAAATCAGTAACCGGGCAATGGCGGGTTTGTCACCCAGCAACATTTTATGGTATATGTCATGCAAAATTATTCACATAATCATTTTCGCCGAAGTAGTTTCGTTAGTAAATCTATCACTACAGCAAACTTTCCTCACATGTGTACTCCGTTTGTCACAGAGTAGATTGCAGAACCGCCTTATTCCATATCACTTATATCGCTTGCTGCGCTAAAATTCCAGATGGTATATATCGTAGAGGCATTCTAAGTCCGACTTAATGCAGCGCCACGCACATGTAATGAAAGGTACAGGTTTGGCGGTACGCGGATGTTTCAAAACCGACAGAGGAAAACACGATTCATTTTAGTACAAAAAGATTATTCTTTCTTCGATCACCTTCGATGCGAATCACGCGTGTTTGGTCATTCCTGTGAAATCATTTGCACAAAATTGTTTCACAATTAAAGAACGTATTTTTATGGAATATTCCCTAGAAGAGATTTCTCTATTACTTTTCTGATAGTTGGAGGCGTTTTTATTTTTTCATCCAAATTTCATCCTGCCTCAAAAAATAAATACCACAAGGTTGGCACAGTGTAGTACATTTCCGTGAGATAATTTCGTGGTGTACATGGTTACTTTTCTTTCCTCTACAGAGACTTGATTGTAAATTGTATGGTCAGTGTGTCCTCCCCACGAATCAAGCGAAAGTTATGCAGGTATGTGGCATTTTAACTAGGAACGCCAACGGAATACACATTGAAATATTAATGCAATTACTACAGCGAAAATGATTCTTTCTGAATAATTTTGCACGACATATACTATTTAACAGTATTCTGTATGATGAAATTCAAAAAAGGGTACACGAACTGGGTCAGCACATGTAGCATCAGCCTGATAGCCGTGAACATTAAATGCTGCGTTACGCTGGTTTCGCCGAAACATGACTAATGTAACAGGGATGCCTGTAGATGTTCCAAATAAAACCTCAGAATCTATCTTCTCGGAAACTAGGGACCGTCGCGTGAAAATCAGCTAGCCAGATACTCACGACAATTTCCTCTACAACATACCTAAGACTCATCGGATTCTCTGATGAACAGTAGTTACGGTCACTCTGAAAGAGGAAACTATACTCGCACAGTGAGATATTGGGAACTATTCAAACGTTTTCAGTAACGTTTCTCGCATTCCAGCACTGAATGAATCAATGGCAGTAACTTAATATTTGTACCACACTGGGACTCGAACCCGCATTTCCCGCTTTGCGTGACAGGTCGCCCTAACCGCCTCAGACATTTGCGTACGCTTCAAATCCGACCCAGTCTATTGCACACTAATAGCGTAGAGTCTTCTATGCACGAACCATCTCTTGCCATTTCGGATACCTGCAAGAGGTCGGGCTTGTTGTGATATTCAGTCCAGAGACTGGTTTGATGCAGCTCTCCATGCTACTCTGTCCTGTGCATACCTCTTCACCTCCGAATAACTATTCCAACCTACATCCTTCTGAATCTGCTGTATTGATCTCCCTCTACGATTTTTACCACCCACACTTCCTTCCAATACTAAACTGCTGATCCGTTGATGTCTCATAATCCGTCATACTAACCGATCCCTACTTCTGATCAGGTTGTGCCACAAATTTCTTTCTACTCAGTGCTGTTCAGCACCCCATGACTAATTACGTGATCTACACATGTAATCTACAGCACTCTTCCATAGCAACACATTTCGAAGGCTTGTATCCTCATTTTGGCTAACCTGTTTATGGTCTGTGTTTCATTTCCATACATGGCTACACTCCATACAGATACTTTCAGAAAAGACTTCCTAACTCTTAAATCTACTCTCATGCTCATAAATTAAGGATAATTGCAGAATGTGGTGCCACACAAAGTGGCGCTACACAAAACTGGCGCTAATAGCATAGGCACATAGGGAACACACACGACACAGAAATGTAATTCCACGGCATTGGTGATAAGTTGAGAAGAACGTCTCAAAACACATGTGCTACAAAACGCCACTGTTTCCTGCGCATGTACCCCGACATCAATATGGGATAAGATCACCATGCACATGTACACAGGCCGCACAACGGGTTGGCATACTCTGGATCATGTGGTCGAGCAGCTGCTGGGGTATAGCCTCCCATTCTTGCACCAGTGCTTGTCGGAGCTCCTGAAGTGTCGTAGGGGTTTGAAGACGTGCAGCGATACGTCGATCGAGAGCATTCCAGACGACCTCGATGGGGTTTAGGTCTGGAGAACAGGCAGGCCACTCCATTCGCCTGATACCTTCTGTTTCAAGATATTCCTCCACGCTGGCGGCTCGCTGGGGCCGTGCGCTATCATCCACCAGTGGGACCCACTGCACCCCTTTCAAGTACATTAAGGGGTTGCTATCTGGTTCCTGGTTCACAACAGATGAAAACCAGCGAGAATCACCGTTCAAACTACACCTGGGCTCGTCCGTGAACATAACCTGGGACCACTGTTCCAATGACCATGTACTATGTTCTTGACACCAGGCTTTACGGTCTCTCTTGTGACCAGGGATCAGTGGAATGCACCTTGCAGATCTCTGGACGAATAAACCATGTGTGTTCAGTCGTCTGTAGACTGTGTTCCAGGAGATAACTGTTCCAGTCGCTGCAGTAAGACCCCGAGCAAGGCTACTGCAGTACTCCGTCGCCGTCTGCGGACACTGATGGTCAGATATCGGTTTTCTTGTGGTGTTGTACACTGTGGACGTCGCGTACTGTAGCGCCTGGACACGTTTCCCACGTTTCCTGTCTGCAGGAATCGTTGCCATAATCGTGAGAGCCGGCCGGAGTGGCCGAGCGGTTCTAGGCGCTACAGTTTGGAACCGTGCGACCGCTACGGTCGCAGGTTCGACTCCTGCCTCGGGCATGGATGTGTGTGATGTCCTTAGGTTAGTTAGGTTTAAGTAGTTCTAAGTTCTAGGGGACTGATGACCTCAAGAGTTAAGTCCCATAGTGCTCAGAGACATTTGAACCATAATCGTGAGATCACACTTTGTGGTACACGGAGGGCACGTGCTACGACCTGCCGTGTTTGACCAGCCTTCAGTCGCCCTAGTATTCTACTCCTCATAACTTCATCAGTATGTGTTCTTTGAGCCATTTTCAACACACAGTCACCATTAGGAAGTGTGAAAACGTCTGCACACTTACTCGCTGCACCGTACTCTGACATGCACCAACACACCTCTGCGTATGTGGACTGCTGCCAGCGCCACCGTGCGACGACCGCAGGTCAATTGCACCGCATGGTCATACCATGAGGTGATTTAAACCCGCAAACCATCCACCAGAGCGTTGTTTCACCATTTATCAGCATAGCCTTAATTTATGAGCATGAGTGCATATCCTTACCTACCTTGCATTTATCATGAATCTCTCGCCCAGCATAAAGTCCCAAGTGAATGAAAAAAGCGCTGGTGACTCCAGTACATAAGAAGGGTGTAAGAACGGACGCGCAAGAGTACAGACCAATATCTTTAACTTCTGTTTATTGCAGAATCCTTGAACATATTCTCATCAGTTCGAATATCATAAACTTTGTTGAGACTGAGAAGCTTGTGTTCACGAATTAGCATGGTTTTGGAAAGCTTCGCTTGTGCGAAACTCAGCTTGCCCTTGTCTCACATGATAGACTGCGAATTATGGGTGAAGGGCAACAACCTGACCCCATATTTCTAGATTTCCGGAAACCATTTGATACAGGGCACCACTGCAGGCTGTTAACGAATGTACGAGCATATGCAATTAGTTCACAGACTTGAGGATGCGTCGAAGACTTCTTAAACAATAGAACCCAGCATATTGTCTTGGAGGGCGGGCGTTCATCAGAGAGAAAGGTTTCGTCAGGATTACCCCAGGGAAGTGTGATAGGACATATACATAAATGATTTGGCGGACAGAGTGGGCAGCAACCTGCAGTTGTTTGCTGATGATGCCGTGGTCTACGGTAAGGTGTCGAAGTTGAGTGACTGTAGGAAAATACAAGACGACTTAGACAAAATTTCCAGTTGGTGTGATGAATGGCAACTAGTCATAAATGTGAAAAAATGTAAGTTGATGCGGATGAGTAGGAAGATCAAACCAGTAATGTTCGGATACAGTATTACTTGTGTCCTGCTTGACACAGTCAAGTCGTTTAAATATTTGGATATAACTCTGCAAAGCGATATGAGGTGGAACAAACATGTGAGAACTATGGTAGGGAAGACGAATGTTCGACTTCGGTTTATTGGGAAAAGTTTAGGAAAGAGTGGTTCATCTATAAAGGAGACCGCATAGAGGATTTCTTGAGTACTGCTCGAGTGTTCAAGATCCGTACCAGGTCGGACTGAAGGAAGACATCGAAGCAGTTCAGGGACGGGCTGCTAGATTTGTTACCGGTAGGTTCGAACAACGCGTAAGCGTTATGGAGATACTTCTGGAACGCAAATGGAAGTCTCTGGAGGCAAGGCGACGATCTTTTCGAGAAACACCATTGAGAAAATTTAGAGAAGCGTCATTTGAAGCTGACTGCGGAACGATTGTACTTCCGCCAACATACATTGCGCGTAAGGACCAGGCAGATGAGATACGAGAAATTAGGGCTCATAAGGAGGCATACAGACAGTCGTTTTCCCCTCGCTATATTTGCGAGTGGAACAGGAAAGGAAATGACAAGTACTGGTACAGGGTACCCTCCGCCACGCACCATACGGTGGTTTCCGGAGTATCTTTGTAGATGTAGATGTGTTTTCGATGTTAACAATTTTCTTCTTTGTAGAAACGCTTTTCTTGCCGTTGCCAACCTAAATTTTATATCCTCCCTACTTCTTCCATCATCAGTGATTTTCCTGCCCAAATAACAAAAATCATCTACTACCTACAGAGCCTCGTTTCCTAATCTAATTCCCTCAGCATCACCTGATTTAATTCTCCTTGTTTTGCTTTTGTTCATGCTCATCTTATACACATTTTTCATTTCACTGTCCAATTCTTTCAAGTGCTTTTCCAAGTCCTCTACTGTCTCCGACACAACTACAGTGTCATGGGCAGTCTCTAACTTTAATTACTAATCCAAATTTTCTTTGGTTTCCTTTGCTCCTTGTTGAATGTACTTAACGAATAACATTAGGGATAGGCTACAACTATGTCTCACTCCCTTCCCAACCACTGATTCTCTTTCACGACCCTCGACTCTTATAATCACCGTCTGGTTTCTGTACAAGTTGTAAACAGTCTTTTGCTCCTTGTCTTTTACCCATGCTGCCTTTAGAATTTGAAAGAGAGTACTGGAGTCGTTTTCTTTCTCTAGATCTACAAATGCTATGAACTTAGGTGTGCCTTTCCTTAACCTATTTTTTAAGATAAGTCGTAGGGTCAGTATTGGCTCATGTGTTCCTATATTTCTCCGGAATCCAAACTGATCGACCCCGATTTTGGTTTCTACTAGTTTTTTTTTCATTCTTCTGTAAAGAATTCGTGTCAGTACTGTGTAACCATGACTTATTAAATTGACAGCTTCGATAATATTCACACCTGTCACCACCTGCTTTCTTTGGAACTGGAATTACCGTATTATCCTTGAAGTCCGACGGTATTCCGACTGTCTCATACATCTTGCAAACCAGATGGGAGTGTTTGTCATGGCTAGCTCCCCCAATGCGATCAGCAGTTCTGACGATTTGTCATCTACACCCAAAACCTTGTTTCGACTTCGGTATTTCACTGTTCTATCAAATTCTTCTTGCAGTATCATGTCTCACACATCATGTTCATCTACGTCCTCTTACAGTTCTATAACACTGCCTTCAGTTCCCTTGTACAAACTCTGTATAAACTCCTTCCACCTTTTAGCTTTCTCTTCCTTGTTTTGGACTGGTATTCATACAGCTGCTTCTCTTTTCTCCAAAGGCCTCTTTAAATTTCCTGTGGGCGGTATCTGTCTATCGCAACTTTTTGATAATTATGTATACTGGCGGAAAAAGTGGTACACCTTGAAAGACGACGTTGAGTTTCATCAGATCATGGCATATATCACCTGGGGGGATAGTAGATGTACTGATAATGGCTTCAGTGCCGTCCGCCAACAGATAGTGATATAGCTAGCAAAATGTCGTCTGTGTTGTCGCGTCCAAGCACAGTTTTGTAGTGTGATCAGGACGTTGACGACAATCTGAGGGTTGTTTGAGTGTCCACCTTTATTGTCGAGATGAGAGGGAGAAAGCTCTCTGAGGTAGAACTGGGTGGTTGTTGGTTACAGTGGTAATCTTTTAGGACTAATAGCAGGCTGGGCATGCTGAAGAATTCAGTATTTATTTAAGTAATAGCTTTATTTTCTTTGATAACTTATAAAAGAGGTGCCAGTTCCTAATCCCTTTCTGTATTACTTGTCAGACTCAATTTACTAATATCAACAGGCCACTCGCCTAAGTCTACAAGAGACAATTACTATTCCGAAAATTGTTCTCGTTAATTACGAAGCTACAAGTGCTAGCTGTTCCTTGAGACAAAGACAGATCGTCTCTGTTCAGAGCTATTGCCCAGACATATCTTGCAGTTGCTGTGTGTGTCTCCAGATCTGATCACCGACTTCTCGCTGCGAACATTACTTCTGCATACTCAGATTGCGGTGGACTGCCGTACTACTACTCTCGGACTCCTCTGTCAGACTTCTCCATCAGAATTCTCCATCAATCTTCTCCATCAGACTGACTCTTCTCATTTTATCTCTTGCTCATATGCCGTCTAAGTTGCAGATGACCCTCGATAATAACCTTTCGGGATATTTCCATTACCTGGTTCCCTTGACACGTAAATACTTTAATGTCGGATTTCTCCTAGAGGTTTCTGCTCGATCTTACCACTTACGGATACTGCAATTATTTCGTTGACGTCAGGGCTTGTATCCCTTGGCGTAGTCTCAAATAGTACCATCACATGTTTAGTCCGTCATCTGATGGGCTACTGGAGGACCCTACTTTACATAACATATGGAACACTTCTATTGTCCAACTGCAGTTAAAACAATGTCTTAATGTGCGTGGTTTGATCGTATACGTCTTATCTCTCTCCCCTTCACAAATATCCTCCACCAGGGTTTCTCAATGCTTAAACTCTGAGGTTTCTAACTTCATGAAGTGACAATTCTTCTCAGTTTATTTCATCTGACAAGTACTGCTTAATAAAATCATTATTATTATTATTATTATTTTGGGACTGGACAATGTATGCTCTCTAATAGGGAATTCTCACGGCCAGAAGACTTCGTGTAGTGTAAAGGTGTGAAGCTAGCAGGCAACCATGCCATGGAGACGCAGTCATGCTTCCTACAACCAACTGAGCGAGTTGGGTTAAGGTGTAGCCTTCCGAGTGGTGGCATGGTCCTTTCGGACTATTGCCACGCTATTTGGACGGGCTGCGTGAGTTATGTAACGATCTTGGCATCAGTGATCAAAGTGAACCTACATCCATATATATGTATCTCTACGTTCACACAGGATAGGCGCCCGCCAGGATCGTCGTATTGTAGGGGTAGCAGTGGTATGTCATACAGCTACCATAGCATAGAACATGAACTATTGCGAACTGGTTACTAGCGGTGGGACTCTAGCCCTCCACTCACACCATAGCATCGATATGCACTGCTCGGCCGATGCCGTAAGAGGATCACTTGGAAGATGGAATGGCGCCGCGTGGTCTTCAGCAACGAAAGCAGATCCTACCTGCACACAAGTGACAGTCCTTCACGCATACGATGTATACCTGGTGAGCGCTGACTTGTAGAGCGTATTCGTCGAAGACACATTGTCTCCACCCCAGGCTTTATGGTCTGGGGTGCGATAAGCTACAACCCTCGTTCACTTTGGTGTGCCTGGTGGGGATGCCAACCAGTTCTCGGTACGTGCAGAATGTTGTTAGACTTGTTCTTTTGCCATTCTTGTAACAGAAAGGTGATGTGTTGTTCCACACACAGCACATGAAACTCAACTCTGCAAGATGTGCAGCAACTTCCCTAGCCACCACGATCTCTGTACTTGTCTCCAATTGAGCACGTGCGGGATGTGACTGGACGAGAATTGACTCGCGTGACTCGTCAGCCAACGGCTGTTACAGAACTTCGAGAACAGGTCGAGCAGGCGTGGAATTACGTATCTCACGACAGTATTCGCCACCTGTACTATCGATTGGATACCAGAGTAGGCCCCTGCATTGCCGCGCATGGAGGCTAGACAAACTTTGGATGTTTTAGCATGGGTCGATACCTTTTACGTCAGATGCTCTTTTGCTATTTATCAGTAAATGTAATCAATTCATGTACTCCATACTCACTGTTGCAACAATAAATCTTGAGTGAATTACAAACCTCTAAAAGCGAGTACTGGCTTTTTATATATAGCGATGAGTGTTGTACAGGCTCGTTGCAAGTGGGTGACATAGACTGCAGCATCAACTAACTCAGTGGCAGCATGGTGGGTGACCACTGGTGACGAACGCGACCGTGGTTAATTATGGCAGGGGCGGGCTCATGAGCGCACAGCGCTGCACGTGTGCAGAAAGTTTCATATCAGCGCACACTCTGCTGCAGAGTGAAAATCTCATTCTGCAAATCATATTTGTTTTAAATACAAGCTGTAACGATCGTGAGCGTTAGTTACAATCGTCGACCGGGGCAGTGGCGACAGCCGGCAGGTTGCGGCAGTGTAGTACCAGGCTAAGCTGCGGACGTTGATGAGAAGCGAACACTACGTAGGGAACGTTGTATTTCAAGAACCGGAAAATGCAGAGTGAATCAAGGAAACGGAGAAGTGGAGATTTGCCATCTTTTAAAAAGGAATGGGAGACTCATTTTTTTTTAAAAAAATTCTTTAAGATAACCATTATAATTAGTACAAGTTAACCCACTTCCTTAGCTCATTAGCGGGTCCTAACAGTTATACATTTTTTATTAAATTGTGCAGCTAGTTTTTTAGTTTTATAGTGAGCTACAGTTGCTAACAACAATGGGCATTTAATATCTACATCTAATGTTTGTACCTAATTCCTATAACTAATTGAATTTATATATATATTCTGCAGCGTCACATGTGCGCCAGTGAGAATATAAACCTACTATAATATACCTTGTTCTTCGAGCTAATCCCGAAGAACATGCCCCTGGCACTGGGCAGGCCTCGACGTTATAATTCGCTGCAGTACCTATTCTAATTTCCTATATCTAAGTCCTACAAACTAACTTATCCTACGTCATGTCCGGTGTGTGTCATAATCGGTGGTTGATCCCTACTCCCCCTAGTCCTGCACATGGCGGATTCCAACACGGATGAAGTCGGCCAGTCCACGCACAGGCGGCATGGGAAAAGGGCTCTTGATCGAAATCGGTGATTATTGTCCTTGATATTTACTGTATCTCTCTTAGATATTCAGTTAGAACTTTTCGTGATACCTCGTTTGCCAAGGTGTTTAGGGTCTGAAAAGTTTCCTCTCGTCTGAGCAGTTGATACGTGTCATGGTTGGGTAGTCTGTCTCGTAGTGTGTTTGCGACATCATTGAAGAGGGGACATTCGTAAACAACATGCTCGGGTGTACCCTCCGGATCGCCACAGTCACACGCTGATGTTGCCCTTTTCCCAAATCGACATAAGTACGTCGGGTAGGGTCCATTTTTTGTTTGTGCAAAAAGGTGACAATTCGAAATGTGTAATGTGGTGTCACCGCCAGACACCACACTTGCTAGGTGGTAGCCTTTACATCGGCCGCGGTCCGGTAGTATACGTCGGACCCGCGTGTCGCCACTGTCAGTGATTGAAGACCGAGCGCCGCCACACGGCAGGTCTAGAGAGACTTACTGGCACTCGCCCCAGTTGTACAGCTGACTTAGCCATAGATGGATCACTGACAACTACGCTCTCATTTGCCGAGACGATAGTTAGCATAGCCTTCAGCTACGTCATTTGCTACGACCTAGCAAGGCGCCATAGCATTTGATATTATTTTATATTGTGGTTATAACATGTACCGTCAAGAGAGATGTTCTACAGTTGTGGATTAAAGTTAAGTATTACATCAACTACGTACTTTATTTGCTACTATTAATTCCTTTAACTGTTCCAGACCTCACGCCAATCTGCGTGAGCTTAACGCGTGCCTTTCAGCTTCCTCTCATTGTGACTTGGCTGTCTTCATAAGGACGTGTACAATTTATTGTCGGATTCTGAGCGGATAGAGAAATTGACTGAGCTTAAGAAGAGCGATCTCACGATATTAGATGAATCTGACGTAAGTTGCCGTTGTGACGAGAGATCTGCGACTTTCTGTCGACATGTCTTTCATCCAACTGATTTAACATTTTATGGAGCACTGCTTTCAATTGTTCAGGACGACAGCAATGATAGCCCAGCGGTACGTGCAAGTTATAAGACTGTGCTTAATATAGCGAGAGCTGGAAAACCATTTGCTGAAGGTGAGTTTATAAAGAGTGCATCAATGACGCTACTGATTTACTTTGCCCACTGAATGCAAATCAGTTTCGAGCTATCACTTTTTCTCGGCGAACTGTGAGTGCTATGACAGGTGACGTTTGCCGTCAATTAAGGAGTGCAGTGCAGGAGTTTATTGCATATTCCATCGCACTTGATGATTCCACATATATTTCAGATACCCCGCAATTATTGATTTATGTTTGCGGCATGGACACTGCTCTGTACATAACAGGATTTTTTTAGATATTATATCTTTAAAAAGCACGACCACCGGCGCCGACATCCTAAAAGCCATTGAAGAAGCTGTCGATTCAGCTGGCTTAAACTGGGAACGTTTTGTGTCTGTGACAACAGACGGAGCACCTGCAAAGACAGGGGAACAAATGGGATTTGTTGGATTACTAAGAAAAAAGCTACAGCGTGCAGAAGAATCATTGTACAGCATCCACTGCATTTTGCACCAAGAAGTACTCTGTGCAAAAGCAGCAAAACTGGGGGACGTCATGCAAGTGGTTATTCGGACAGTTAATTATTTGAGATCCCACGGGCTTACACATAGACAGTTTCATATATATTTAACTGAAATTGCGAAAGAGCACGGTAACATACCATATCACAGTGAAGGCCGCTGGCTTAGCCACGGTAATGTACTCAAAAGATTTTTTGAGCTGAGAATACCAATAAATCAGTTTTTAAAGGACAAAGGAAGGTACGACCCCAAGTTAGAAGATCCAGAGTTGGTTGCCGACCTTGCATTTTTAGTGGACATTACCGGACACATGAATGCATGGAACACAAGTTTACAAGGAGAAAATCAGCTAATTTGTGAAATGGCTGAAAAGGTACAAGCTTTCACTAGCAAGCTTGAGCTGTGGGAACGACAGCTCTCGTCAGGTAACGCAGTGCATTTCCCTACTCTGTCTACTGTGCGAGAACAAAACTGCAAAGATTAGATTACATTAGATTAGTACTTGTTCCACAGATCACGAATACGACACTTCGTAATGATGTGGAACGTGTCAGGTTAATAAAAGGTGTCTATACACGATATTACATTACACAGAATATGTTTTCATACTTAGTGCAATAAAAGAGGAATTTTTCAAGCGATTTGGGAATATATCATATTTATCCCAAGCTTTTGAATGGTTCTCGATACCATTTGCTGTTTCTGTAGATGATATTCATCCCAATTTGCAAATGGAATTAATAGATCTGCAGTTTAATTCTCGTGTGAGAGATAAGTTCCTTTAGGCAAGACGTGTAATATGCTTTTATCACGACTTTACACAGGAAGAGTTTCCTCGTCTCCATCGCGAAGCCGGAAGATAATGTCAGTGTTTGGCTCGACATAGGTTTGTGAGAGATTTTTTTCTGTTATGAAAATTAATAAGTCTTGGTTAAGAGCAAATATCAGTGATGAAAATTTATGCAACTCTTTGCGTTTGTGTGTAGAAATTTAGTTCCATACATTAAAAGTATTGTAAACATCTGTGATAAATAAAACGTATCGTAGGTAATAGGTACTCTTTCAACCCCATGACTTCTTTCAAGCACTCCTATTAACCTTATTCCTTTATTCAATAAAGCAAGCTATGAAACAAAACGCATTGCAAAGAAAGGAGCGGAGAGATGGTACGGTGGGGAGGGGAGAGAAGCGGGTGGCCAGTATGCCCCTGTGTGCACGCAGAACACCTAACTGCACGCGTGCAAGTGCACCGCACACGTGCAGGATTCCTGCCCGCCCCTGAGTTATGGCGTCGGTCGATCTTCTCGCGAGGCGACTCATTTAATAGCAAGGCTGGACACTCCACGCTAGGCTCCAAGGTAACAGAGACTAAATCATGCTGAAGTCTACACTCATGCCCTTAATTTAAGGATAATGCTGATACATGGTGAAACAACGCTCTGGTGGGCGATTTGCGCGTTTAAATCACCTCGCGGTTTGACCACGCGGTGCATTTGACCTGCGGTCGTCGCACGGTGGCGCTGGCAGCAGTCCACATACGCAGACGTGTGTTGGTGCATGTCAGAGTACGGTGCAGCGAGTAAGTGTGCAGACATTTCCAGACGTGCTAATGGTGACTGGGTGTTGAAAATCGCTCAAAGAACACATATTGATGACGTTATGACGGGTAGAATACTAGGGCGACTGGAGGCTGGCTCAAAATGGCTCTGAGCACTGTGGGACTTAACATCTAAGGCCATCAGTCCCCTGGAACTTAAAACTACTTAAACCTAACTAACCTAAGGACGTCATATACATCAATGCCCGAGGCAGGATTCGAACCTGCGACCGTAGCAGTCACGCGGTTCCGGACTGAAGACTGGAGGCTGGTCAAACACAGCAGTTCGTAGCATGGGCCCTCCGTGTGCCACAAAGTGTGATCTCAAGATTATGCCAACGATTCCAGCAGACAGGAAACGTGTCCAGGCGCTACAACACGAGACGTCCACAGTGTACAACATCACAAGAAGACCGATATCTCACCATCAGTGCCCGCAGACGGCCACAGAGTACTGTAGGTAGCCTTGCTCTGGGCCTTACCGCAGCCACTGGAACAGTTGTCTCCAGACTCACAGTCTACAGACGACTGAACAGACATGGTTTATTCTCCCAGAGACCTGCAAGGTGCATTCCACTGTCCCCTGGTCACAGGAGAGCCTGTAAAGCCTGGTTGCAAGAACGCAGAACATGGTCATTGGAACAGTGGTCTCAGGTTACGTTCACAGACGAGTCCAGGTATAGTCTAAACAGTGATTCTCGCGGGATTTTCATCTGGCGTGAACCAGGAACCAGGTACCAACCCCTTAATGTCCTTGAAAGGGACCTGTACGGATGTCGTGTTTTGATGGTGTGGAGTGTGATTATGATTGGTGCACGTACACCCCTGCATGTCTTTGACAGAGGAACTGTAACAGGTCAGGCGTATCGGGACGTCATTTTGCACCAGTATGTCCATCTTTTCAGGGGTGCAGTGGGTCCCACCTTCCTCCTGATGGATGATGACGCACGGCCACACCGAGCTGCCATCGTGGAGGAGTACCTTGAAACAGAAGATATGAGGCGAATGGAGTGGCCTGCCTGTTGTCCAGACCTAAACCCCATCGAGCACGTCTGGGATGCTCTCGGTCGACGTATCACTGCACGTCTTCAAATCCTTACGACACTTCAGGAGCTCCGACAGGCATCGGTGAAAGAATGGGAGGCTATACCCCAGCAGCTGCTCGACCACCTGATCCAGAGTATTCCAACCCGTTGTGCGGCCTGTGTATGGTGTTTTGTAGCACATTTGTTTCGGGACGGTTTTCTCAACTTATCACCAATACCGTGTACTTACTGATCTGTGCCGTGTGTGTTCCCAATGTGCCTATGCTATTAGCGACAGTTTCGTGTAGGGCCACGTTCTGTAATTATTCTGAATTTATGAGCATGGCGGCAAACTGCTGTGCCCATGTTCCTTTAGACAAAGAACGGATGAGCAACCGCAAACCAATGGGAAACGAATGACACCCGACTGAGCAACGAATTAGAGACAGATCTCTGAGGCTGAGTGGTGTCCCTGATCATGCTTCAGTGGCTACACAGCTAGAATCGTAGTCCCGATTTCCAACCCAGCAAGGGGGCTGCACTCATCTATTTTTGTTAAGATTATAATGAGATCCAAGGTCCCTTTTAGCTCTAGAGCTGCCTTCAAGACGTGTCGTCAACGCAGGTAAACGTCTTCTTCCGCAACCGTGTAAGCCGTGAACAAATGTTGAACATAAACAGCTATTTCCTAATGGCCGATATAATGCTACGATTTTCAGTGAAACTGATTTATGAAATTATTCTGACATGACTGTCTTATCCTTCCACAACACTCTAGTATATTCACGATTCCACGCATAATTAATTTACGTTTATGTACTTGCTTAATATACCCTATAATCGACTTGTGATTGCAGTCATTCGATGTATAATTTCATAAACTATTGGAATCTGTGATCTGAATTTATTTGTTATAATTTACACTGTCTGACAAAAGGTGAAGCACCCAGAAAGGAAGGAAGAAAATCGAGTCAAACGGTTCAAATGGCTCTGAGCACTATGGGACTCAACTGCTGTGGTCATAAGTCCCCTAGAACTTAGAACTACTTAAACCTAACTAACCTAAGGACATCACACACATCCATTCCCGAGGCAGGATTCGAACCTGCGACCGTAGCGGTCGTGCAGTTCCAGACTGTAGCGCCTTTAACCGCTCGGCCACTCCGGCCGGCAAAATCGAGTCACATTTACGAAGAAGTTGGCAGTCTGAGTCCATTTATCAGAATGACATTGTACCCCATCTTGCCCGGACACACACCCTCATTGGACTGGGAATGATGTCATTGTTGTGTACGTTTCGTACAAAACGGTAAGGTGAGATGGCTACGTAGTGGTGCGGTAACTATCAACATAGGAAAGCTGGACCAGAGTAGAAATGATTAACTAACAAGTGAACACAAAAAACATCAGATTTACTTGGCTTTTATTTCACCAAACGTACGAAAACTCATTACAAATAATGCAGCAACAAATAAAGTCCTGCTCTCAGTGTCGACAAGGAAGAGGCTCACTGTACTAAGCAAGAACTACTGTGTCGTAGCAAAGAGATTCCGAGTGCAAATGGGTTGAGTGGCTGCCACCGGCTGTCCTATATCACAGCAGCAAAGGGCGTTCCGAGTCCAGAGCCAGTGCAGGCTTGGCTCAGCGGGTCCACAACACTGGGTTCGACAGATACTGTGCAACCACTGTTGCCATCTAAAGGAAACTTGCAATTTTGTTGCCAACTTTGCGACGCCTGTGGGGTGATACTACAGTCATAAATTCGCTATCGTCTCTTGAGGCATGCAAGCCCACAACTCTTGTAACAGGTCCTTGATATCCTGAATGCTGGCAATGGGATGGAGTTGGCATGCTAGCTGCTCCCACACATGTTCTGTGGTGGACAGATCAGGGGATCCTGCTGGCCACAGGAGTACCTCAGAATCGTGCAGTTCACAGAGACATATGCCATCTGTAGACAAGCATAGCCCTGTTTTAAAATTGCAGCATGGTACTGGCATTTCAGAGACAAAACATGATGCTGCAGGATCACCGTGCTGAACCACTATGCTGCCTGACTTCCCACAATCGCTACCAGCCTTGAGCTGAAGTCGTACGAAGTACACCATGACATGAGGAGCTAAGACCGCTGTGCATCTCCAGAACATTTGGAGAATGGGTGCTCTGGCCAGGTCGCCGTCATACTCTCCGACTAAGGTCATCTGTGGTAGTGCAGAAATGCAACTCATCGGTGAACAAAGCGTAATGCCATTCTTTAGCAGTCCTTGGTTCCCAGTCATGGTAACTATTTTTTTTTTGTGGTGCTAATGGCGGCCTAAAGCAATTACCTGGTCCGGCTGCTGCCAGTTTCCGACCAATGGTAGGGGATACCACAGAATGTCGCAAGAAGTGCATCACCTGTCCTCAGACGGCCACTGCAGATATGAAGGGGTTGCAATGTGTTTTGTGTACAGTATGGTGAATGTTGTAATGCTCAGATGTAGTCGACTGGAACCTTGACAGCAAGTGTGACTGCCCTGATCACAAGTATGTCTATCATCAAATTCTCATCCAGTTCAACATTGGGCCACTATCTTACGTGAATTCCCCACAAATATGAATATTATACAATTCGATCAGCCACCGAAATGGTGACATAAAGTGAGGTCACTTTAATTTCTGTGAGGCGCTAAAAACACTGATTGACACCAATGTATCTTCAGAGTGATCAGTTAACATCTGACGCTGTACACATCCCTCATACATACACCCTATAAGTCTCGGTAACGGCACTAAACACGAGCAACACTAAAGCATTCGTGTGGCCGTTCTGTCAGTCACAGAGAATTACAGTTCTGATCATATATATACATCCATGCTCATAAATTAAGGTTAATTGCAGAATGTGGTGCCACACAATGTGGCACTATACAAAACTTGCGATAATAGCATAGGTACATAGAGAACACACAAGACATAGATCTGTAAGTTCACGGTATTGGTGATAAGTTGAGAAAAACGTCCCGAAACACATGTGCGACAAATCGCCACTTTTTCCTGCGCATGTACCCCGACATCAATATGGGATATGATCCCCATTCACACGTACGCAGACCGCACAACGGGTTGGCATACTCTGGATCAGGTGGTCGAGCAGCTGCTGGGGTATAGCGTCCCATTCTTGCACCAGTGCCTGCAGGAACTCCTGAAGTGTTGTAGGGGTTTGAAGATGTGCAGTGATACGTCGACTGAGAACATCCCAGACGTGCTCGATGGGGTTTAGGTCTGGAGAACAGGCAGGCCACTCCATTCGCCTGATGCCTTCTGTTTCAAGGTACTCCTCCATAATGGCAGCTCGGTGGGGCCGTGCGTTATCATCCATTAGGAGGAAGGTGGGATCCACTGCACCCCTGAAAAGGCAGAGGTACAGGTGCAAAATGAGGTCCCGATACACCTGATCTGTTATAGTTCCTCTGTCAAAGACATGCATGAGTGTACGTGAACCAATCATAATCCCACCCCACACCATCAAACCATGACTTCCATACAGGTCCCTTTCAAGGACATTAAGGGGTTGGTATCTGATTCCTGGTTGACGCCAGATGAAAACCCGGCGAGAATCACTGTTCAGACTATAACTGGACTCGTCCGTGAACATAATGTGGGACCACTGTTCCAATGAGCATGTACTGTATTCTTGACACCAGGCTTTAGGGGCTCTCCTGTGACCAGGGGTCAGTGGAATGCACCTTACAGGTCTCCGGATGAATAAACCATGTCTGTTCAGTCGCCTGTAGACTGTGTGTCTGGAGACATCTGTTCTAGTGGCTGCGGTAAGGTCCCGAGCAAGGCTACCTGCAGTATTCCGTGGCAGTCTGCGGGCACTGATGGTGAGATATCGGTCTTCTTATGGTGTTGTACGCTGTGGATGTCCCGTGTTGTAGCGCCTGGACACGTTACCTGTCTGCTGGAATCGTTGCCATATTCCTGAGATCACACTTTGTGGCACACAGAGGGCCCATGCTACAACCTGCTGTGTTTGACCAGCCTCCAGTCGCCCTAGCATTCTACCCCTCATAACGTCATAAATATGTGTTCTTTGAGCCATTTTCGACACACAGTCACCATTAGCACGTCTGGAAACGTCTGCACACTTACTCGCTGCACCATACTCTGACATGCACCAACACCCCTTGCGTATGAGGACTGCTGCCAGCGTCACCATGCGACGACCGCAGGCCAGATGCACCGCATACCCCGAGGTGATTTAAACCCGCAAACCGCTCACCAGAGCGTTGTTTCACCATGTATCAGCATTATTCTTAATTTATGAGCATGAATGTACAAGCCTATGGTGTGTACGTGTATGACCATGTCTTCTGGGTGATTCATTTCTTTTGTGGGGCAGTGTATAACACGCTCTTTCTTTGTGTGTGCCTTCACGAAAAAATCTATGATTTACACACCTGTAGTGACAACTTACTGAGATGTAGAAACAAGCTTTGATACTATCTGTGTGACCCAAGGCTGACAGTTACAATAAATGAATGTCGATACTGGTGACAAGTAGAGCTGCTTTCTGGTAATCATATAAACAACAGCGTTCTCCTACCTGCAGAGGTTGATAATGAAGCCGTCATCGACACCTCTCCTCAGCATGTCCTGCACGGCCTCCCTGGTGCAGATGCTCAGACCCAGCACGTTCACGTCCAGGATCAGTTTCCATTCAGACAATGGAGCAGCTGTTGGCAGAGTAATTACTGACATGGAAACTGTCTCAAAATAATCCTGAGAAAAATAATAAGTGTAAACACATTTACGGTTCGGAGTCGCAGAAACTTTTGTGAAATATGTCAGCACTATAAGGGTTGCGGCGTTATTCTGATTTACGTTTATTTATTTACACATCAACTTCCGTAGGACCAAATTGAGGAGCAAATCTCCAAGGCCATGGAACGTGTCAGTATATGAAATAACAACATAAAAGTAATAACAGGTAAAAATAAAATATTTATGAACCAAAATAAAGTGAAACCATAAGTTAAGGTAAACGCAATCAACAATATAACATAATAATCAGTTTAATTCTACAAGGAACTCCTCAGCAGAAGAGAAGGAGTTACCTGTGAGGAAAATCTTCGGTTTCGATTTGAAAGCGCGTGGCTTACTGCTAACATTTTTGAATTCTTGTGGTAGCTTATTGAAAATGGATGCACCAGAATACCGCACACCTCTCCGTACAAGAATTACGAAAGTCTGATCCAAATGCAGGTTGGATTTCTGCCGAGTATTAACTGAGTGAAAGCTGCTTGTTCTTGGGAATAAGCTGATATTGTTAAAGGAAACGACAGAAAAGAATATATATTTTGAGAAGCCAATGTCGGAATACCAGACTAGTGAACAGGGGTCGACGTGAGATTCGCAAACTTACACCGCTTATTGCCCGAACCGCCCGTTTCTGAGCCAAAAGTATCCTATTAGAATGGGAAGAGTTACCCCAAAATATAATACCATACGACATAAGCGAGTGCAAATAAGCAAAGTAGACTAATTTTCGTATCGAACGATCACATACTTCAGACACCGTTTGAATAGTAAAAATGGCAGCATTAAGTCTTTGAACAAGAGCCTGAACGTGGGCTTTCCACGACAGTTTAGTATCTATCTGAACACACAGAAATTTGAACTGTGCAATTGCACTAATCAATGCCTATTCTGTGAGATTAAAACGTCGAGTTTTGTTGAATTGTGTGTTAGGAACTGTAAAACCTGAGACTTACTGTCAGTTAGTGTTAGTTTATTTTCTACAAGTTGCACTATTTGAAATTGAGCCAATGTCGCACACAACATCCTTTACTACCAAGTTAGTGCCAGCAGGCATATTATTTATATAAATAAGGAGCAGGAATGGCCCCAACACTGATCCCTGGGGCACCCCCCATGTGGCTGTACTCCACTCAGACCCCACATCACAGCCATTCTCAGCCATAGTTAAATTGAAAAATGTGCCTAGCGTTCGAAACCTTTTGTTTAACCCATCTAGTAGCTCACAGAGAAAAGAGGATATAGCATTTTCAGTTGTTAAACGACTTCTAAAGCTGTACTGTCCATTTGATAGCAAATTATGTCATACAAAATGATCAATTATCGTTACAAACACAGCCTTTTCAATAGCTTTAGCAAACACTGATTGCATAGAAATAGGTCTAAAATTGTCTACATTGTCCTTTTCTCCCTTTTTATAAAGCGGCTTTACTACTGAGTACTTCAATCGTTCAGGAAACTGACAGTGGTCATAGGTGACTTCCTGTTTATCGTAACTTGCAGGAGATAATGTATTTTCTTCTTGCTATTCAGCACACTAAAAGATCTTTTCTTTATAAGAGAAAAACAAATAAAAGGACTTTTTGGTATCTTTATCAGCGAGAACATAATTGAAATTTGCCTACCAGAATCGAGTTCACTATAATGAAGTTATCACCTACCTAAGGGTAAAAGGTACCTAGGAATTAAATGGACCAGTACATTAAAGAACGAGCGCTAATTTTAATGGGAAACCTACAAACAGCACACTGCTCTTCTACAGATAGTAGGGAGAACTGGAAGAATGTAATCTGCTATAGCATGTTAGGTAAGCAAAGACGAGACGGGCTCATCGAG
This sequence comes from Schistocerca piceifrons, assembly GCF_021461385.2. Lineage (NCBI taxonomy): Eukaryota > Metazoa > Arthropoda > Insecta > Orthoptera > Acrididae > Schistocerca > Schistocerca piceifrons. Next base: position 1,033,344,313 of record NC_060139.1, read on the forward strand.
AAGGTCTGAGAGCGACCGACTTGCCCATCTGTTAGCAAAGACTTTTGCGGCCTCGTACTAGGCGTGTTCAAGAAGTGAAACAACGCATTTTTTTCTGAAATCAGGTTTGTTTTAGTCAGGATTCCAGTACACCATATTATTCTCCTCGCCTTTGACTACAACACCTTACTTTTCGACATAATTTCATAATTTCCGTTCATGCGACGGCCTTACGTTACCTTACTGAGATGGCCTGTATATCCGCATTGTACCACTCTACTGGCCGATGGCAGACCCAACGTTTTGCTACAGCAATAGCCTTCCCATCATTCACGTACTACTTCCCGCAGAGTGCATCCTTGGTTGGAGCAAACACTTGGAAGTCGGAAGACGCGAGATCGGGGCTCTAGGCAGGATGAAGAAGAAATGTCCAATGAATTTTTTTTTCAGCTTCTCTCAGGTTCGCAGACGTGTGACTTCTTGTGTTCTCATGGAGATTTTTGTGTTGACGAACAAGCTGAAGCCGTTTCTTCAATTTCCCGAGCATAGCACAATACACTTCACAGGTGACAGTTGCACCATGAGGGAGGACACCAAACAGAAACAAAAGAGCTCCACAAGATCGCCGCCTTAACTTTAATGGCTGAGGTTGCGGCTTTGAATTTTCTCTTCGGAGGAGACAGGTGGTGTGGCACCACTCCATGGATTGCCGTTTCGTTTCCGGTTCGAAGTGATCAGCCCTTGTTTCATCACCTTTGAAGATGATCAACAAGAAATTGTCACGATCAGGCTCTTAAAGCGCAAGTAATTCCACACCAATGATCCTTCAGTGTTCTTTACGGACTTCTGCTGGGCGGCAAGAAGCCCAATCGGCATACACCTCTGAGTAACACAACTGGTGGACAAATGCGACCAGTCAGCGTGCACGAGATCGGACAGGTTTCCGCGACGAGGTTGTGATGATGACAGACGCCTCGCCCAACGACTCTCCGTGCTTTTTTTCACTGCTTGATCTCTGTAGACAGTTTACAAGCGTCTATGAATATCTGCAATGGTTTGCTTTTCCGACAGTAGAAACTCAGTGACAGCTATCTGCTTGGAACGCAGCTCCATTACTGACACCGTTTTGAAGGCTGCGTTTAGTGCCTCCACCAATCGGAACTTCATGAAATTGTAGGGGTTGAAGTGGGGAGGTTCCACGAAGTTGTACAGCAAATTTCGAGCTATGGAAATGGAAATGAGCGTTTGGCGTCATTGGCCTGGAGGCCCCTTACGGGGCAGGTCCGGCCGCCGTTTTTCAGGTCTTATTACATTCGACGACGAATTGGGCGACCTGCGTGCCGGATAGGGGTGAAATGATGATGAAGGCAACACCCAGTCACTGAGCAGAGAAAAACCCCGACCCAGTCGGGAATCGAACCCGGGCCCCTTAGGACGGCAGTCCGTCACGGTGACCATTCAGCTATCGGGGCAGACAATCATGTACAGTGGCTACATCACCGCCAAGTCTTGCTACAACATCGCGGAATGAACATTCATCTTCTCGTGTTACACGACCTCTTCAAACTCGGTAAGCTGTTGATAGTGGCGTCTCGTTGTCTTAGAGGCATTCTCGACTGTCATCAGCTCATTACGTCCAATCTCGAAGGTAACTAACGCTCAGGACCATTACAGTGCGTATTCAAAGCAAACCTGATTTGCAGCCTCGTAGTGGTGCTACTGGCACCACCCTTATACAGCTGCCTTGAACAATGAACTTTCGTTTGTCTCGCACAACTCCTTGATGCTGAGATTTTTTTTCTGTCCATGTAGTTTAATACTGAGTGGACGTCTTTTCAATTTCATTCAAAGAATTTAATACCGCAGATGTAGTTAAGTTATTGTATACACATTATTCCAAGAGGATTATTACAATACTCGTAATGCAACATACTAAAGACTTTTATCAGCGCCCGCATCTCGTGGTCGTGCGGTAGCGTTCTTGCTTCCCACGCCCAGGTTCCCGGGTTCGATTCCCGGCGGGGTCAGGGATTTTCTCTGCCTCGTGATGGCTGGGTGTTGTGTGCTGTCCTTAGGTTAGTTAGGTTTAAGTAGTTCTAAGTTCTAGGGGACTGATGACCATAGCTGTTAAGTCCCATAGTGCTCAGAGCCATTTGAACTTTTATCAGCTCAACAATTCGGACTTGTTAGAAAGTTGTAATGAAATCTAATTTTTTTAACAAAGTGAAAAATGGCAAACGGATACCCCTTCCCGCAGCCACAACGATCCGCATTGGTTGGACCTTGCTGCAGGCTGATCACTCCCCATAGAATCACATATAGTAATCAGAACTGTCGCCCAACAGAATAATGTGATGAAAAGATTGGCCATGAGAAATGAGTTCTGTGTGATGGTTCTCTCAAAAATCATTACTCATCTCGACAAAAAGGGGTTTCATGTATCTGAAGAAAAAAATGTCGGTCACATTGACCCCCAATTTAGGAGAAAGTATCTGTCTCAAATGCATAACACGAATTTTCTGAAACAATTACACTGAGAGAAATAACACAGAACAAATAAAACAACTAAGCTTCATGGATAATGAGTAATCTAATGATTGATTCACTGGACAAAGACCATGAGGATTAAGGATAATCGTTAGACATTCGACATCAAGCGATAACGTTCTTTTTTTCCTTAATTCCCTGATGCCTTAACAGGTGTCCTAGCATCCTGTCCCTTAATCTTGTCAGTGTTTTCCATACATTTCTTTCATCTTCGATTCTGCAGAGAACCTCCTCGTTCCTTATATTACCAGTTAATCTAATTTTCGAGATTCTTCTGTAGCACCACATTTCAAATGATTCCAGTCTCTCTATTCTGGTTTCCACAGTCGTTATTTCACTAACATACAATTCTGTGCTTCAGACATACATTCTCAGAAATTTCTTCGTCAAATAACGCCCAAGTTTAATACTATTAGACTTCTCTTATCCAGGAATGCCGTTTTTGCCTGTGCTAGCATGTTTCTTACGTCCTCCTTGCTCAGCCCGTCATGTGTTATCTTGCCTCCTATGCAGCAGCAGCCCTTGGCTTCATCTAATTCGTAATACCCAATTCTAATGTTAAGTTTCTCGCTATTCTCATTTCCGCTACTTCGTATTACTTCCGCCTTTCTTCGATTTACTCTCAATTCATATTATGTACCAATTAGAGTGTTCATTCCATTCAACAGGTGCTGTAATTCTTTTTCACTTTCACTGAGAATAGCAATACCACCAGCGAATCATGCTTATCCTTTCAGACTGAATTTTAATCTTGCACTTGAATCTTTATTTTATTTTTTTTTAATTTTTTTTTCTCTCACTGCTTCTCCGATCTATAGATTGAATAGTGCGAGTGAAAAACTACATCCTTTTCTTACACCCTTTTTAATCCGACCACTTCGTTCTTGATCTCCCAGTCTTACTGTTCCCTTTTGGTTCTTGTACATATTACATATTACCCATCTTTCCCTATAGCTTCTCCAACTTTTCTCAGAATTTCAAACAGCTCGTATCATTTTACATCGTTGAACGATTTTTCCAGGTCGATAAATCCTTCGAATGTGTCGATTTTTATTCAACACTGCCTTCGTTATCAAGCGCAATGTCAGAAATGCTTCTCTGGTGCTCTTACCTTTCCTAAAGCCGAACTGATCGTAATCTAATAGATCCTCAATTGTCTTTTCCAGTCTTCTATATATTATTCTTGTCAGCAGCTTTGATGCAAGAGCTGTTAAGCTGACTGTGCGATAATTATCGCGTCTGTCGGGTCTCGCTATCTTCGGAAGTGTGTGGTTGATGTTTTTCCGGAAGTCTAATGATATATCTGCAGTCTCATACGTTCTACACATCAACGTGAATAGTCGTTTTGTTGCCACCCACCACCCCCAATGATTTTAGAAAGAATGGAATGTTATCTGTCCCTTCTATCTTATTTCATACTAAGTCCTTTAAAGCTCTTTTAAATTTTGACTCTAATAGTGGAACCCCTGTTTCTTCCCTGTCAACTCTGTTTCTTCTTCTATCACGTCATCAGCCGTCTTACCCCTCTACTCTTTCCATCTATCTGCTCGCTCCTCTGCATTTAATAATGGAATTCCTATTGATCTTTTAATGTTACCACCCTGATTTTAATTTCACTGAATATTATTTTGACTTTCCTATACACTGACTCAGTTCTTCTGACAATCACTACTTCATTTTCGATTTCTTCACATGTTTCATGCAGCCGTTTCGCCTTATCTTCTCTGCAATTTCTATTTATTTCATTGCTAAGTGACTTGCATTTTTGTGTTCCTTAATTTCCCTGAATGATTTCGTACTTTCTTCATTCGTCGATCAGCTGAGGTATCCTCGCAATTACCTTACTTTTACCAACATTTTTCTTTCCAGCTTCTGTGATTGCCTTTTTTAGGATTATCCACGCAAACTGAGAAGTCTACTGAGCCTGAGAGAACATCAAGCCCTTCTCTTCATTCCTTAGCATCTCCGTATCCCACTTCTTTGCAGATTGTTTCTTTCTGTCTCGTCTCTTAAACCTCAGCCAACTCCCCATCATTACTAAATTGGCAGCTGAGTCTATCTGCTTCTGGGTACGCGCTACAATCCAATGTCTACTTCACCATTATGTAATCTAACTGAAATTTTCCCGTATCTCGAGGCTTTTTCCAAGAATGCCATTTGCTCTTGTGATTCACTCGCTGTTTATAGCTGAAAGTTACTGCAGTACACTATTAGTCTTCCTGCACTCTCATTCCTAGTGTCAAGCCCATATTCTCCGCTAACCCTTTCCTATCCGCCTTCCCCTACAATCGCATTCCAATCCCCCATTATTGTTAGGTTTTCATCTCCCGTTACGTACTGCATCACCCGTTCAATATCCTCATATACTTTCTCTATCTCTTCATCTTCTGCTTGCGATGTCGGCATGTATACCTGTACTACTGTTGTCTATACTTCTTATTCCTAGCGAATCCTTCCTGTTACACTATTTTCTGCTGCTGTTATTATCCTATACTCATCTGACCGGAAATTCTTTTCTTCTGTCCATTTCACTTCACTGACCCCCACTGTATCTAGACTGAGCATTTGCATTTCCCTTTTCAGATTTTCTAGCTTCCTTATCACGCTCAAACTTCTATCATTCCACGCTCCAAGTCGTAGGACGTTATCTTTTCGTTGGTCATTTGATCTATTTCTCATGGTCACATCCCCAGCACTATATATTCCGATACGCCGCGCGTGAAAACGAAATTCTTCCAAGGTTTATACTTCGGGTTCCAGTCTTAATAGAAAGGTTGCAGATCTTTTGGATAGACCATGGGTAATGGATCATTTGTATACCCAACAGAAGGATCGTATTAGGGTCACTATCGTACAGTACAGGATCGAACTATGAATACTACACATTTCCTCCTGCTTAGGCAAATGGAGCAAACTTGTTGGTGCTTTTTTGCATTTTTGTTGTCTATGGTGGGCCTTAAGGCGCTTATGGAGACACCATCAGTTCATGGACGGTTCCTTAGCAAATTTCCAAAAAATGTTATTTATAACATTTTTTCGAAGAGAAACCGAACCGTGGATTCCAAGTCGGTTACGCACAGCAATTTCAGCTATGTGCTGAAATTTTTACGATATACTCCTAAGATACCGACCTCTAAGAGCCTTGAAAAGTTTCTTGGTAGCCTTAATGGTTTCCGAGATACAGAGGTTCTAAGTGGTCTTACTTCTACATGTAAAATACGATCGTAAACTGCGGTGTGACGCTAAATCGAAATAATAAATAACCGCAGTAACGTACTCAAATTTTAACGTTATATTCTCTTCATCTAGGCATTTATCTAGAAGTGCCATCTTCCCATTTTCAAAAATCTTTACCGAGAAACAACCCAAAAATATGTCTCCGCAATGTCCTTTCTTTCAGGAGTGCTAGTTCTGCAAGTTTCGCAGAAGAGCTTCGGTAAAGTTTGGAAGGTAGAAGGCGAGATACTGGCACAATTAAAGCTGTGAGGACGGGGCGTGAGTCGTGCTTTGGCAGCTCAGTTGGTAGAGCACTTGCCCGCGAAAGGCAAAGGTCCCGAGTTCGAGTCTCAGTCCGGCACACAGTTTTAATCTGCCAGGAAGTTTCAACCCAAAAATATAGTTTTTGTGTACTAAAACCAGCCGCAGATTCCAAAATGGCTATGCACAGTAAATGGGAGTACTTTTACGATTTATTCCCAAGATCCCGATATAGAACAACCTAGGAAATTTTCTTGATATCTTTATCCGTTTCCGAGATAAAGAGATTCCAAGTTACCGTACTTGTATACGTAAAATCCGGAGTGAGGCGAAAACGTAGTTCGTAAGGTGACGTAAAAGTATGCCATAAAGTGTCTCAGTTATCATCAGAGGATTCTGGTAGCCCATGTTGTACTGAGGTGCATGAAAAAATTGTTTGCATCTAAAACGCGGTCTGAAGCGCAAAATTAGTTTTTCGTTATTTCAATTTCACATAAGTAAACTATCAAAATTTTACCGGCCCATAAAGTTCTTTCCACGACTGACATGTCCTGCTGTAGCAGGGAGGAGAAGGGAACCATCAGAAAAATGCTCTTATCGGGTCAAAAAAAGGCGAATATACTCCAGTTTAGCAGACTGGCTGGAAAATGCGGTACCAGCTGTCTCATTCTACCCTTTTCAGCACCTTTAAAATTTTCCCGAAAATTTTGGCATGCGAGCATAATCGCGCTTTCTGATGCTGAGAGAGAACGGACAGTGGCATTGGGGAAGAGACGGAAAACTAATAAATACTGGACGATAGTAGAGTGGAAATTGATTGTGATATAAAAAAGACGAAGGAGAGAATGGCAGTGTAGGAGAAAGACAGGGATATAGTGACAGAGCAGCGCTAGGGAAAGAGTGAAGGAGACGGTGCCAGTGGGAGAGGAATAAAGAGAGGGAGAAAGTAGAAGTGGGTGAGAAACAGTGATAGTTGAGAGGCAGAATCTATGACTTTGACAACGAGGAAGAGAGAGATAGTGACAATGAGAAGAGACGACAACAGTGGAAAGGAATGGATGTGATAGTAGCAGTAAGAGAGAGCAAGTGGAAGACAGTGACATAGAGATCAGAGTAGTAATAGGACTGAACGGAGACTAGCTGTGAGGCAGGAGACAGTGACAATTAAGGAGACGCAAAGAGATAATGACAGTAAGTCGGGCTGAATGACTGAGTGAAAATGGGCAAGTGAGAGTGGATGGATTTTCCAAAATTTTTGGGAAAAACTTTAAAGGGGCTGTGGAAGGTAGAGTGAGGCAGCTGGTAACCCATTTTTTAGTCAGTCTTTTAAACAGGGACATATTCGACTTTTTTGTGCTTTGATAGGAGAGTTTTTCCTCTGATGACTGATTCACTCAACACAAACCACGAGAATTAAGGAAGAGGGTGATACCGTCATCTTCCAAATCAGTGATGAAAAAAGAAGATCATAGTGTCCGCAGAGTGATTACTCCGACGTTACTGCAAGTTATAGAATGTCACACGCGACTACTATAACTAACTGGGACGTTAATGAGCCTTGGAATGCGCAGTCAGAAGTACTGAAATTCCAGAATCTAACTTAGCCAAAACCATGCGCCTACCGACGATTTATACCTCTCATTCCCGGTCGCCTGTGCTGCTGAATGTTAACATGATTTAAGCTTTAGCAAGGAGTAATGTGGACCAGTGCCGACAGATGGCCGCTGGACGCCGTCTCCTCCGTCAGAAGTAGCTCCGTCTTCGTCCAGAGTCATGGAAGGAGCTTGGTAGTAAGTGTGCTGTCGTCATGGTGTAAAAGTCATGTGTCATGCGCTGATATGAAACTTCCCGGCAGATTAAAACTATGTGCCGGACCGAGACTCGAACTCGGGACCTTTGCCTTTGGCGGGCAAGTGCTCTACCAACTGAGCTACCCAAGGAAGAGTCACGCCCCGACCTCACAGCTTCAATTCTGCCAGTATTTCGTCTCCTACCTTCCAAACTTCACAGAAGCTCTACTGCAAATGTCTCATGTGTTTCTGCTCTCCCCATAGTTAATGTCAACTATCTTTCGTCAGTGGCATGACTCCGTTAATTCTAGTCAACTAAACTGATCATAAGAAAACTGCTAACCCCCCCCCCCCCCTCTATGAGGGACTGTTAGTGGCCTGTCTTTCTGTGAGTAGAATTCCTAAATTCCGGCTTTTCACATATGTTCTTTATTTCCGGTAATTCATGTTTCTCTCACGTATGTAATTCTTAGAATGCTGCCTGCTGTCTACCACTACCTCCTATTTTTTTTAGGAGCAGCCAATGCAGCTCCTTCCTTGAACTACTTCTGATCCCACGAAACAGCCAGAGATGTTTATCTGCGAGTCACATGCCAATCTCCTACTTTCAGGGAGGGCATCCGACTGTGGGAAACCAAATTCTATAGACCCGTGCTCTGACCAAATAGCTTTTGCTTGTAAAAATGGGCAGTATTCTGCAGACAGCTAAGATTGTATCACGGCTCATACCAGCGTTTTAAGGTGAAGTCGCTGGACCCTCATGCTGCGCTGCCCACCGTATTCAAGGAATACGTCTACAGTCGGCGGCGGTCCTAAACCTCAGACAAAGATGCTCACGCCTGAACAAAGCGAAGGGCGGCCTACCCGCCCTGCACGAGGCCCAATCGGCCGTCTGACCGTCTGACAGCAACTGAATAAAACACAATTTTAGTGCCATACGCGTTTCGCCTTTATTTTCTGCAAGGCATCATCAGTGGCCTGGAATATGTAGATATGTTAAAAAAATTATCAATATACCGTAATATTACGTGCAACTGAGGAAGACAGGACTACAAAAAGTTGAAAAAAATTGAATGATTTGTTCAAGAGAAAGAGCTTCGTAAACTGAGCAAGTCAACAACGCTTTACAAATATCATGCCGAATTCTGTCCAATTGGTGTGTTAGACCGTCAAAATCCCGAGCTGGTTGAAGAGCTCTGCCAATAATGCTTGAAACGTTCTCAGCTGGAGAGAGATCTGGCGACCTTGCTGGTCAAGGTATGGTTTGGCAAGCACGAAGACAGGCAGTAGATACGCTCCCCGTATGTGGGCGGGCTCCATCTTTCTGAAAATGAAAACCAGGATCCCTTGCCATGAAGGGGTTTAGAATACCGTTGACGTACCGCTGTGTTCTAAGAGTGCCGCAGATGACAACCCATGGGATTCTACTACGAAAAGGAACAGAACCCAACACTCGTGGTTGCCGGGCCGTATGACTGATGACAGTCAAGTTGGCATCCCACCACTGCCCGGAGTGTCTCCAGACATGTCGTTAGGAACTCGTCACTGAAGATCATTCTACTCCAGCCAATGAGATTCCAGTCCGGAGAAGCGTCTGGAGACGCCCAGGGCAGCGGTGTGATACCGCTGTCGCCCGCCGTAGCGCGCGACAGCCAGGGTTGATGGTCTGCGGTGTCATTTCTTTCCATAGCAGGACCCCTTTCGTTGTCATGCGCGGCACCCTTACAGCGATACTTCGACGATATTCTACGTCCCGTTTTGTTGGCCTACGCGACAAGCCATTATAGGCTTATATTTCAGCAAGATAACGCCCGCTCGCACACGGCGAGAGTTTCTACTGCTGGTCTTCGCGCTTGGCAAACCATGCTTTGGCCAGCTAGATCGCCAGATGTCTCCCAAATTGAGAACGCTCGGAGCATTATAGGAGGGTCCTCCAACCAGCAGGCTATTCTGACAGTGTAACGCGCCAGTTGGGCGGAATTTGGCGCGATATCCATCACGAGGACATTCCAGAACGGTTTACGTAAGGGCCAGAGGTGGGCCAACGTGTTACTCACTTTTCAATTTGTGAAGCACTTTCTCTTAAATAAATGGTCCAATTCTTCTGAAGCCGGCCAGTGTGGCCGAGCGGTTCTAGGCGCTTCAGTTTGGAACAGCACGACCACTACGGTCGCAGGTTCGAATCCTGGCTCGGGCAAGGATGTGTGTGATGTCCTTAGGTTAGTTAGGTTTAAGTAGTTCTAAGTTCTATGGGACTGATGATCTCAGATGTTGAGTCCCATAGTGCTCAGAGCCATTTGAACCATTTCAATTCTTCTGAAACTGTAATCATTTGTTTGACTGTACATGCACATCACATATGCCATTTTCCACCCCATTGTCTCAGACGCGAAAATCAACTAAATAAAAATGAGACGAGTCAGATCAGAATGAGTGAGGCATTTCAGAACTTCCTCTTATTTATCATCTCTGAATAACAGACAACTTCTGGCATGTGATATCCTTGACGTTCTACGATTGCCATATCAAATCAATTGTCAGTTGGTAAGTAATTCTGATTTATAAACCAGCTTCATACTCTTATAGAGAATATTCATCACTCACAAATCAAGCCAGAATTGCGAAACAATCCCGCGCTGTTGACGAGAATGTCGACTCCTCCCAGATTGTCAGTAATCCATTTGAATAGAGAAAGTATGCTTTCCTCGTCGCTCACATCTCCATATAATGGGTGCAGTTGGCCAGTGCAGTCTTTCAGTTGCCAACCCTACGGAAAGAAGAAACATATTACTGATACTGTAACAAAACATTAGTTTTAATAAACCTTCTAGGCGCTACAGTCTGGAACCACGCGACCGCTACGGTCGCAGGTTCGAATCCTGCCTCGGGCATGGATGTGTGTGATGTCCTTAGGTTAGTTAGTTTAAGTAGTTCTAAGTTCTATGGGACTGATGATGGTTCAAATGGCTCTGAGCACTATGGGACCTAACATCTGAGGTCATCAGTCCCCTAGAACTTAGAACTACTTTAACCTAACTAACCTAAGGACAGCACACACATCCATGCCCGAGGCAGGATTCGAACCTGCGACCGTAGCGGCCGCGCGGTTCCAGACTGAAGCGCCTAGAACCGATCGGCCACCCCGGTCAGCGGAACTTATGATCTCAGAAGTTAAGCCCCATCGTGCTCAGAGCCATTTGAACCATTTAATAAACTTTCCGAAATTGAGTAACTGAGTGCTTATAACACGAGGGCTGTAATCCATGAAAATATGTTCTTAGACGCAATTTATGTCTAAATTATAGTAACACAGCGAGAGAGATGGAGCACTGACTATCATTCGGTAAGTCACGTGTTCAGATAACCACTTGGCTTTCTTCCGGGTTTATTGGAGTAGTGAATGACGCCATTCAGTGGACTGGCGCTTTCTTGCTGGACTATTAAGACAAAGTGAGGTAACAGTGTTGCTCAAAACCTCCTCGCTGTCATCATAGAGAGCGAGAACAGTTAGTGCAGCTCCTGTTCGTTGCTTTATGCGACATTTTTGCTACAGCCCAAATCTTACTCAATCCTACTTTTTCTTACTCTCCTAGACCCAGAAACTGGAGTCGGTGTTTGGCGTCATCAAGTAGCCTCCTCCACAGCATTCCGTCCCCAGCATCTTCTTACCTTGCTCCAAGTACCTGGAGGTCCTTGGTCAGCTGATCCTCTCATCCTATTTTCAGTTTGCCTAAAGGTCTTCCCCGAAACTTTTCTGACTAGGGATCCCTCCTCTGTTTTATAGACGTGGACAGTCAATCCCATTCTCCTCGCATTGGCTTCCACAACAACATCTGGATCGTTATACAGGGCGATTCAGGTGTCCTACCGATAGGTTTCATGCAGCCTACAATTCAGCCAAATACCATGTCCATATTCTCTTGCTTGCTACACACAAACTATTAGTCCTGCAAAAAAAAAAAAAAAAAAAAAAAAAAAAAAAAAAAAAAAAAAAAAAAAAAAACCTTGATGTTTGTAGGAGATTTAATGCAGTTAAAGTTTGTTGTGGGACAGGGTTTCGCTGGAGGCCACAGTTTTCGAGTTATTCAAGAAAACCGCGTTTCAAGGTCAGTTTTGAACATTTTTCTTGAATAATGCGGAAACTAAGTCTTCTAGCGAAAATGCACCCCACTATGAAATTTAACTTCATTAAATTTCCTAAAGAAGATTTCTGTTCTTTATTTTATTTTATTTTATTTTAGGCCGAGTAGTTTGCATGTAACGAGCGAGAAAATATGAAAATTATATTCGTGGTATTTGAAAGTATTGTGGTTTGCATAAAACCTATGGGTAGGGGCACCCTATGTACCTCTCTGAGCTACCTGTTCTTTCTCCTTCCCCATTCTGCTCCATCAAAGAGAATCCAAATCACAAAAAACAATTTGATAATCAACTGATCATTACTTGGAGGTAAGCACAAGCTCAGTCCATCAGCACTATCTATCACATTGGATTTTTTCCTCAATCCTTGATTTGAGTTCGGTAAATCACTACTGAAGAATGGCCTGATTGCTCTTTATTGTGAATATTCTTTCAGCCAGCAATCTGTCTGTTAATTTCGATAGGGCAAACTTCTTCTTTTTTCTTTCTTTTGCATTCAGTAAACTTATTATAATACGAACCTCACGCTTGGATCGATCGTTAATTTTTCCATAAATGTTAAAATCGCAGTAAATGACCGTTACTGCTCGATGTTAGCATCGTATTGGCGCCAATGATTAGGAAGGTCCATAAGATGGCAGGGATGGTGGGAGAACTGCGCTGCTCGTAAAATCAAAACATTCTTTCCTTTTAGAGTGACCCTCGTATAGGTCTCTATTGGTAAGCAACTGTAAGCATACTATAATAGGGTGCTAAATTATTTATAAAGACAGGTCATTGTTTACGTAAGGAAGGTTGGTCTTTGGTTTACTCTCAGGGTTCCTTACAAAACATTCGATTTCAGCTTGTAAACGTACTTTACTGATATTGAATTGACAGCTGCCGCCTTTACAAACAGTATAGAATATTGTGTGTAACAAATATATGTAATTATAAACTAGCTCAGTTGCGTAGCAGACTTCCACAGTAATAATCATTGTGTATCAACTTACACAGGCCCACGGCGTTGCCGTAGTGGTGAAACCGCTTCCCGTCAGATCACCGAAGTTAAGCGCTGTCGGTCTTGCCTCGCACCTGAATGGCTGACCGTCCGATCTGCCGAACGCTGTTGGCAAGCGAGGTGCACTCACTGAGAAGTAGCAGCTGCGGTCACGAAAACTTACAACGGCCGGGAGAGCGGTGTGCTGGCCACATGCCCCTCCACGTCCACATCCAGTGACCCGTATAGGTGAGGATGACACGGCGGTCGGTCGGTACCATTGGGTCTTCCGAACCATGTTAGGACGGATTCGTTAGAGCGTTTTTCAAATCAATGTACTTAAAATCACTTAGCACACAAAACGCTGCTGTTTATTCTTCATCACATCGATGCAGACCCACAAAAACGAAAATAAAATTAAAAAATTCACTTCAGTAATCTTTTGCGAAGAAATCGGATGAAACTAACGCAGTACAAGCGAAACTGCCTGCTCAATAGGCGTTCACAACAGTACCTTTAGAAGAATTGGTCGTTTTGTTTCGTAAGTGTGACCGCAAAAGATGCCTGTCCACTATTGGCAACTGCAGGTGGAGCCTTAGTATTGATAACATTCCCCATGTAACAGGACATGGCACTTTCGAGTACAGTCAGTGCTTATGTGTATTTCACAGTCAAGCATGCCAGTATGTGAGTGATATCATTAAAAATGTACTGGAGAAGGAGAATGAGGGTTCTAATGACTTGACCTGTTCTCGTAGTGACCACCATTACTGCATGCGTAATATCTACACCTAGCTGCATGTTTACGGAACCAGTGCGGCGCAGATAAACAGCATCTGAGTTACAAACATGTATGAGACTGCAAAAAAACGTACAATGGTTAAGGAAATTTCAGAGCTGTAATACACTACTGACAATTACAGTTACTACACCACGAAGATGACGTGCTACATACGCGAAATTTAACCGACAGGAAGAAGACGCTGTGATATGCAAATGATTAGCTTTTCAGAGCATTCACACGAGGTTGGGGCCTGTGGCGACACCTACAACCTGCTGACATGAGGAAAGTTTCCAACCGATTTCTCATACACAAACAGCAGTTGACCGGCGTTGCCTGGTGAAACGTTGTTATGATGCCTCGTGTAAGGAGGAGAAATGCGTACCATCACGTTTCAGACTTTGATAAGGTAGGATTGTAGCCTATCGCGATTGCGGTTTATCGTATCGCGGCATTGCTGCTCGCGTTGGTCGAGATCCAATGACTGTTAGCAGAATATGGAATCGGTGGGTTCAGGAGGGTAATACCGAACGCCGTGCTGGATTCTAACGGCCTCGTATCACTAGCAGTCGAGATGACAGGCATCTTAACCGTATAGCTGTAGCGGATCGTGGGGCCACGTCTCGATCCCTGAGTCAACAGATGGGGACGTTTGCAAGACAACAACCATCTGCACGAACATTTCGACGACGTTTGCAGCAGCATGGACTATCAGCTCGAAGACCATGGCTGCGGTTACCCTTGTTGCTGTATCACTGACAGGAGCGCCTGCGATGGTGTACTCAACGACGAACATGGGTGCACGAATGGCAAAACGTCGTTTTTTCGGATGAATCCAGGTTTTGTTTACAGCATCATGATGGTCGCATCCGTGTTTGGCGACATCGCGGTGAACGCATATTGGAAGCGTGTATTCGTCATCGGCATATTGGCGTATCACCCGGCGTGATGGGGTGCCGTTGGTTACACGTCTCGGTCACCTCTTGTTCGCATTGACGGCACTTTGAACAGTGGACGTTACATTTCAGATGTGTTATGACGCGTGGCTGTACCCTCCATTCGATCCCTGCGAAACCCTACTTTTCAGCAGGATGATGGACGACCGCATGTTGCAGGTCCTGTACGGGCCTTTCTGGATACAGAAAATGTTCGACTGCTGCCCTGGCCAGCACATTCTCCACATCTCTCACCAATAGAAAACGTCTGGTCAATGGTGGCCGAGCAACTGGCTCGTCACAATACGCCAGTCACTACTCTTGATGAACTGTGGTATCGTGTTGAAGCTGCATGGGCAGCTGTACCTCTACACGCCATCCAAGCTCTGACTCAATGCCCAGGCATATCAAGGCCGTTATTACGGCCAGAGGTGGTTGTCCAGGGTTCTGATTTCCCAGGATCTATGCACCCAAATTGCGTGAAAATGTAATCACATGTCCGTTCTAGTATAAGACCCTGCATTTCTTCTTGGTGTAGCAATTTTAATGGCCAGTAGTGTAAATGTCCAGGGGGATGATACATCAATTTATACGTTCACATGGTTCAAGAGATTAATTGTAAGCAGTGACTAGTTACCCTCTTTGCGGCTTTCCCGACGTAGCAACTTCTTGAAAGTTTCTCGTGGGTAGCGTCAGATCTTATTGTTTAACGGCACAATATTTCCGTAAGACAGCTGGACGTCATCTTAAGGTTCGACTGTGGCCAGTTGTTGCGGTTCGTAGAAAACAGTTTTGATACGGGACACGTCTACATCTTCATGGATACTCTGCAAATCACATTTAAGTGGCTGGCAGAGGGTTCATCGAACCACCACGGCATGAATTAAGGAGCGATGACCCTCTCATCTGCCTGCTTGCGCTGGGACTCTTGTTACTAAAGAAATAGTCGATAATCGAAACAGGTATAGCTAACAACAGACACACATATTTTCAATTCAATAAAGCAAAGGAAGCAGCATTGTTGGCACTAAGGAATCGTCGGCCGCACACAAACGAATTCAGCGAGATAACAATGGTAGAGAATCGAAGTCAGGACAGCTGAGCGAGCACCAGCATCTTGCCCAGTTGCCTACACTGGGATCAGTGGCTTTCGGCTGGGCTTTCCCGCGCCGCGTATACGGGAGTGTGTGGATAATTTCTCCGGCAGGGTGCTCTGGACATCAGCGTCCTTTACGATGATGTAATTGCTGTGACCTGACGAAATTACAATCGTCCGGTCATAAATATAGGTTCTTTGATAGCTCTGGGAGATGACTGATCGGAACTACAGCATATGAAGCGTTCGTTCACTTTATTACTAGGATGACACAAAGATCTACTTTATACAATCGATTGCCACAGGGGTGTGCGAATATTTACAACTGTCTTTGAACAGTAAAGCGTCACTTAGTGGGAGTGGGATGGGGAAGTGGGGGGAGAGATTAGCGTTTAACGTCCCGTCAACAACGCAGTCATTAGATTTTCGGACAACATGGTTGTGGAGATGAAGCAGCGATTAGTATGATTAATCAATTATTCAAAAACAGTCTTAACCGCATTTATTATTATTATTATACCGCCAACCGGTTTCAACCCGACATAGGGGTCATCTTCTGGGTGTTCACACCATTGGCCGACTGCTGGTGGTGTCACTCCTATCTACATAACGGCAGGAAACTATGTTGACAGGAGTGACATCACCAGCAGTCGACCAATGGTGTAAACGCCCAGAAGATGACCCCTACGTCGGGTTGAAACTGGTTTGCGGTATAACAAAAATAAATGCGGTTAAGACTGTTTTTGAATAATTGAGCAGTCATTAGAGACGGAGCACCAGCTCGGATTAGGGAAGGCTGGGGAAGGAAATCGGCCGTGCCCTTTTAAAGGAACCATATTGGCATTTGCCTGAAGCAATTTAGGGCAATCACGGAGAACTTAAATCTGGAAGGCTGGATGCGGGTTTGAACCGTCGTCCTCCCGAATGTGCTTCACTTGATGCACACAAGTATTCTCCTGAAGAACAAGTGCATCATTCGCTTAAGCACATTTCCTTCTTAGACTTGAATAGCACTGGTATCCTAACCAGAAAATGTTGACTACTTCACTGGAGGTCACGAAATGGCGCAAAGCTCGTTCATGCTCAGCTCTATATCTACCTCTGTGAAATGGTGCAGTGGTGCTGAGAGGGGGGGGGGGGGCGGGGGGGGGCACGTCTTCAGGAGCGCCTCCTATTCGTCGTAGCGGTCTGCAGTGAGACATCGCTAACCTGTTGTCTGTGCTATCAAAGTGCATGCCGACTTTGTTGTGGCACCGTGATCTTTGGCCGATGCGATAGTTATAGCCCTACCTTTTGACACCTATGCACTTCTAGCGAAGCAGTGTATACATTGGAGAGCCACAACAGCCAGCTGTATATCCATCCCGAACACCCACTGTGGCTTTCGTGCAACTACTTCAGCAACGACCAAGTTTTCAAGAACTTTTTGAAAAATTTTATACAAAATTTTTTATTTGTCTAGACCACAAACAACATTCAATTCGATAACCAATTTTGGGTGTTCATACAACCAACCTCACATATGAAAGAACAGGCAGAAATAGAAAATTTCTTTAGGTACGTTGATTTAGATGGACTTGAAAAATATACATATTTCGAGGACAACTTACATACACTATCTGGTCACATTAATTTGACCACCTCTCAAAAGCCAGAACAACCAATGTTTGCAGTGCCGACATGCAGGTCGAGAGTCAGTGAGGTTCTGTGAGGAACCGACTGGGATGTGGAGCCATGCTTACTTCATTCCCATGGTCAAAAGCACAAGGTTTTTCGGTTGAGGATTCATGACGCGAAGTACCCGATCGAGGTGGTGCCGAAGATTCTCTATTGTATTTACGTATGATGCTAGAGGAGTACAGCAAACTCATGCTGGTGCTCTTCGAACCACGTTCGTACACTGCGAGCTGTGTGGCATGTTGCATTGTCCTGCTGGTAGATACCATCGTGCCGAGGGAAAATAAACTCCACGCAGGGGTAGACATGTTCGCAAAGATACACTACTGGTCATTAAAATTGCTACACCAAGAAGAAATGCAGATGATAAACGGGTATTCATTGGACGAATATATTATACTAGAACTGACAAGTGATTACATTTTCACGCAATTGGGGTGCATAGATCCAGAGAAACAGTACCCAGAACAACCACCTCTGGCCTTAATAACAGCCTTGATCCGCCTGGGCACTGAGTCAAACAGAGCTTGGATGCCGTGTACAGGTATAGCTGCCCATGCAGCTTCAACACGATATCACAGTTCATCAAGAGTAGTGACTGGCATATTGTGACGAGCCAGTTGCTCGGCCACCATTGACCAGACGTTTTCAATTGCAGAATGTGCTGGCCAGGGCAGCAGACGAACGTTTTCTGTATCCAGAATCGCCCGTATAGAACCTGAAACATGCCGTCGTGCATTATCCTGCTGAAATGTAAGGTTTCGCAGGGATCGAATGAAGGGTACGGCCACGGGTCGTAACACAACGTAAATGTAACGTCCACTGTTCAAACCGCCGTCAATGCGAACAAGAGGTGACCGAGACGTGTAACCAATGGCACCCCATACCATCACGCCGGGTGATACGCCAGTATGGCGATGACGAATACACGCTTCCAATGTGCGTTCATCGCGATGTCGCCAAACACGGATGCGACCATCATGATGCTGTAAACAGAACCTGGATTCATCCGAAAAAATGACGTTTTGCCATTCGTGCACCCAGGTTCGTCGTTGAGTACACCATCGCAGGCGCTCCTGTGTGTGATGCAGCCCCAAGGGTGACCGCAGCCACGGTCTCCGAGCTGATAGTCCATGCTGCTGCAAACGTCGTCGAACTGTTCGTGCAGATGGTTGTTGTCTTGAAAACGTCCCCATGTGTTGACTGAGGGATCGAGACGTGGCTGCACGATCCGTTACAGCCATGTGGATAAGATGCCTGTCATCTCGACTGATACTGATACGAGGCCGTTGGGATCGAGCATGGCGTTCCGTATTACCCTCCTTAACCCACCGATTCCATATTCTGCTAACAGTCATTGGATCTCGACCAACGCGAGCAGCAATGCCGCGATACGATAAACCGCAATCGCGATAGGCTACAATCCGACCTTTATCAAAGTCGGAAACGTGATGGTACGCATTTCTCCTCCTTACACGGTACATCACAACAACGTTTCACCAGGCAACGCCGGTCAACTGCTGTTTGTGTATGAGAAATCGGTTGGAAACTTTCCTCATGTCAGCACGTTGTAGGTGTCGCCACCGGCGCCAACCTTGTGTGAATGCTCTGAAAACCTAATCATTTACATATCACAGCATCGTCTTCCTGTCGGTTAAATTTCGCGTCTGTATCACGTCAGATTCGTGGTGTAGCAATTGTAATGGCCAGTAGTGTAGATGCGTACCTGCGTTGATCCAGCGTGCCTTCCAGAATGACGAGATCAACCAGAGAATGCTACAGAAACACTTCACAGAGAATAACGCCCCCTCGTGGTTGCAAGATCTTTCATTTCAGACGTTTCACACTGCACACACCAACAGCGATCTGTCCGACTGAGTATAAAACGTTCAAATGGTTCAAATGTCTCTAAGCACTGTGGGTCTGAGGTCATCAGTCCCCTAGACTTAGAACTACTTAAGCCTAAGTAACCTAAGGACATCACACACATCCGTGACCGAGGCAGGATCGGAACCTGCGACCGTAGCAGCGCCGCGGTTCCGGACTGAGGCGCCTAGAACCGCTCGGCCACAGTATAAAACTTGATTCATCTGGGAAGGTCAGCCGGTGTTGGCTTTCAAATTCCAGCCCTTGTCGCCAATGAACAGCAGTCAACATGAACACATGAACAAGGGAACCTGCTGCGGAGGCCTCTACAGAGCAATGTTCGCTGAAACGTGGTTGAGGAGACACTGTTGGTAGCCTTCGACTCATCTCGGCGCTCAACAGTTTTACGTCCAGTCGCCTGCAAACATCTCCACAGCTGTAGTTCACCCATGTCATCTATGGCACATGTGCACCACAGTTGCCTCAGGTCCACTTTTGGGTAGCCCAATTTTGTCATTGCGGTGTGTGTACAGTAAGACCTTCGGTACACACACCATCAGATAATTGGACTTGTCGCTCTAACGAAGTAGGCGAGTGTCAGCAATATGTCTCGTGGTCTTATCGTGTCGTGTTCATCTTCTGCCGCTAGGTCAGACGATAGAAATGCCACTTGCACACTTAGAGTAGCAGATGACGGTGACCAACTTTAAACAGAACCTGATTAATTTTCACACTCAATTATTAAAATAGTAACAAGCATAAAAATAACTTAACTTGATTCTGTATGCTATTTACAATTGACAATCTGAGGTTCCTTTGGTCTTGGTATGTTAATCTTATTCTCACATATCTCTGATACTTGACAAAGTGTCTATACATTTCTCTTCATGGCTATGTACAGGAATATGATAATCTTATTAGGCGCAGCCAGAAACTTGACTATAGACTGGTACAGACTAATGCAGACTCGTACAGACTAATGCAGACAAATGCAGACTGACTAATCGGAGGTCTGTACACTCGTTATAATACCTCGCGGATTTAGGTATCACTGTGCGAGTGTGATCTGCGAGGAGAAAAGGTTCTACGCTAGCAGCAATCTCATTGGCTGCATTACATATTAATACGCAGATCGGCGGAAGCAGAATTTGGTCCGTCTCTAAGGCAGCACCATCTCGTAGTGCGGAGACAGACGAGTGCTGCGCCTGCGCTGTTGTGCTTAGCGGGGCGCGCTCTAGTGGGAAAGTTGTGTACGCGTTGACTACGCGGAACTATGTACACAACAGTCATGCACGATGTAATTCTAAACTGATACGGATAAAAGAAACAAACAATTTATTATGTTATGTAGTTCTAAGATTGCAGTCGATGTGGTCTCTACACTCTGACACTGTGTCATTTTTATGAGTGGTATGTCAATAGCTTGTAAACCTGTATCTTGAAATATGTATATTCTTGAAGAGTAAATCAGTTTACCTAAATCAGTTTTGTTTCTGTTTGTTCTTTCAGATTTGAAGATGGTTTTATGAGTAACCGAAGCTAGTTATCAAATTTAGTGTTGTATATTGTTTTTGATCTAGACAAACTTTTTTTTTAATTTTGAAATCACTGAAGATCCCTTTTCTCCATTTCCTGATAGTCCCAGGTATATGCATTGTCAGGCAGTTGGAGATGTGAATAAGTCTTCTCAAATAAGGCAGAGAATTGCAAAAGAACATTCAAAAATTGTTCTCAACAAGGACTGTATAGAACTAAGCCTTATCCCAGAGTAGGATAAGAAAACGGTCTATTGACACACAGTCAACATGGGTTTAGAAAACACGTTCTTGTGAAACACAATTAGCTCTTTACTCACATGAAGTGTTGAGTGCTATTGACAAAGGATTTCAGATCGATTCCGCATTTCTGGATTTCCAGAAGGCTTTTGACACTGTACTACACAAGCGACTTATAGTGAAATTGCGTGCTTATGGAATATCGTCTCAGTTATCTGACTGGGTCTGTGACTTCCTGTCAGAGAGGTCACAGTTCTAGTAATTGACGGAAAGTTATCGAGCAAAACAGAAGTGATTTCTGGCATTCCCCAAGGTAGTGTTATAGGCCCTTTGCTGTTCCTTATCTATATAAACGGTCTGGGAGACAATCTGAGCAACCGTCTTAGGTTGTTTGCAGATGACTCTACTATTTATCGACTACTAAAGTCATCAGAAGATTAAAACAAACTGCAAAAAGAATTAGAAAAGATATCTGAATGGTGCGAAAATTGGCAGTTGACCCTAAAAAACGAAAAGTGTGAGGGAATGCACATGAGTGCTAAAAGGAATCCGTTAAACTTCTGTTACACGATAAATCAGTCAATTATAAATGCCGTAAATTCAACTAAATACCTATGTATTACAATTACGAACAACTTAAATTGGAAGAAACACATAGAAAATGTTGTGGTGAAGGCTAACCAAAGACTGTGTTTTATTGGCAGGACACTTAGAAAATGTAACAGACCTACTAAGGAGACTGCTTACACAACGCTTGTCCGTCCTCTTTTAGAATACTGCTGCGCAGTGTGGGACCCTTACCAGGTAGGACTGACGGGATACATCGTAAGAGTTCAAAGAAGGGCAGCACGTTTTGTATTATCGCGAAATATGGGAGAGAGTGTCACTGAAATGATACAGGATTTGGCCTGGACATCATTAAAATAAAGGCGTTTTTCGTTGCGACGGAATCTTCTCTCAGAATTCTAACCACCAACTTTCTCCTCCGAATGCGAAAATATTTTGTAGACACCGACCTATAGAGGGGAAACGATCGCCACGATAAAATGAGGGAAAACAGAGCTCGTACGGAAAGATGTAGGCGTTCATTCATTCCGCGAGCTATACGAGATTGGAATAATAGAGAATTGTGAACCCTCTGCCAGGCACTTAAATGTGATTTGTAGAGTATCCATGTAAACGTAGGATAGATTGAAGTTTGACAATAATTCGCCCTTAGCACAAGCTGTTAAAGTTGTAACAGAGCTGCCAAAATTGTAGATACATGAATCATACAAAATAAATGACTTATTCACCAGAGAGGCTACGCAGATAGTTCCCCATTTCAATAATATGTTGTCGTGTGCTACAATTAACCGTGTCAAGCAAACCACTAAATGGTGCGTGGGTAGGCTTGTTGAAAATATTCACAAACGGCGTGAGAAGAAGGTTTCTAGTTTGTATAAGTAACATAGAGTAACAAGTGAAAAAGAAACACAGAAGATACACTCAGTCTTTGATGGAACTGTTATTCTAACGGAAGTTGCCTTAACTAATGAAGAACGAGATTATTAGATAAATGTCTGCAATTTTTGTGCTGAGCTAAAACCGAACAAAATCAGTTATTGCTGAAATCAGAGTAGTAATTGAAGTATCGAAAGTGGATGAATTTAACACTACAGACACTGTTCTGAAAACTAAAAGACAGAAAAAAAGTCGACCATCTCGCTGGCCGAATGGTTACCGTTGCTGCCTTCAGTGCAGAAGTACCTGAATTCGATTTCTCTCCAGAATAAATAAAATAATATTTACAGATTATTAAAGATGACTTTCTGTCGAAACGGAAGCTGATAAAGCTATTACACTTATTGCTAACTTTCACTAATTTAGAATTTAATGGGATGATTTATCAGCATAAAAGGAAGGTTCACAAAAGGTAATGGCTTTTCAGGTACCACAGGAGAAATATTTATTAACGATTTGGAGAACAATTTTTTTTCAAAAATATAGAACATTGAAAGAAGAAACGGAATGCTACAAACTTTATGTGGATAACGGTTTGATTGTGTTTAAAGGTAACGTAAGTGATATAAGTAATTATGCCTCCTTGTTAAGTAGTATGCATACAAAAATTAATTTCACATTGAAAGTACAATAGAATTGTTCTATTTGTTACATATGTGTGGTTATTACTAGGAAAAATAATGGCAGGTATTTGGGATTTTTGGCAAACCGCCATGTACTGATGATAATTAATGAGCATTTGTTTAATCAACAAAGTTATAAGAAAGGTTTGGTTTATTCTATTATCCGTTACCTCCTGCGGTCACCCTTATAACAGAATGAGATATACAAAGGGGTTGGTGTCTTGGAACAGGTTGCAGTAGTGATTGGGCACAAAACAGCCGTTCTTACCAATATTTATAAGGAACTTAGAAACGGAGACTTTCATACAATGCTAGTAGCCTTATGTCTAATAATAATAACCAAAAGGTTAAAACTAGATTTGTAGGCAGGACCTACAATGGCCGTGCTCCACATCAGACTGAACTGTGCTTTGGCAAAACTAACTTTAGGTTTGCTTTCCGAACAACTCACACACTAAAAACACCCTTTCGTTACCGAGTTGATCCTAAACGTCATAAATTTAACAAATCAGGAATGCACAAAATTAAATGTACGAGGGTTAAGTCAATTATTGTCCGCAAAGTAGTTATAAAATTTTATTGTAATCACATAGGAAACTTACAAGAACATCATTTTTCGACATAGTCCCCTTGCGTTTCAACGCACTTTGTCGATCGTTGTACAAGTTTCCTGATGCCCACATAAAAGAAGGTTCTCCATTGAGCTGCCAGCCAGGAATGCACCGCTTCTTTCACTGCTTCGTCCGAGGCAAATCGACGGCCCCTTAATGTCTGTTAGAGTGGACCAAATAAGTGATGGTCAGAAGGGGCAACATAGGGACTATATGGAGGATGATCCAGTACTTCAGATTTGAGTTTCTGGAACGTTTCAGCAGTGTGGGCAGCAGTATGCGGACGGGCATTGTCGTGCAACAACGCATCACCTTTTGGCAGCAATCCTCGGCGTTTGCTTCAAATTGCAGGCTTTAGCCTGGCAGTGGGCATCTCACTGTAAGTACACTGTTTAGTGTTATGCCCCTTTCCCCATAATGTTCCAGTACTGGACGTTGTGCGTCCCAAAAAACCGGCTCGTAATGATGGATCCATGTTTTGTTACCAGTAATGATCCTGTCTAAGAAGTTGTCCCCTTCGTTGCCATAGCGATCAAAATGTTTTTGCAGATGTCCAAGCGCGTTTGTTTATGCAACTGTGTGAGTTGTTTTGGGACCCATATTGCTCAAATTTTATGAAACCCAAGTCTGTTGTAGATGATTTCGTAGGCAGAATCGTGACTAATTTGCAGACGGTGTGCCACTTCGTCAATAGATAACCGTCTGTCTAAGAGAATCATTTCACGTGAACGCTCAATCGTTTCTTCATTTGTGGCGGTAAACGGTCGTCCGGCTCCTTCATCGTGCGTAACACTTGAGCGACCATTTCGGAATTTTTCAATTTATTCGTAGACACTCCGTTGTGGCAAAACGCAGTTCGCGTACTGTACCGAAAGTCTTCGACAAATTTCGGCCCCTGATACGCCTTCCGACCACAAAAAAACGGATCACTGAGCGTTACTCTTCTTTGGTGCAAATAGACAGTGGAGCAGCCATGATTAACAGCACGGCAGCGATAACGAAACTAACCCAGCAGCTTGAAAATTGCAAAGTTATAGCAACAAATAAACAATGCATACGTCATCAACCCCCCCCCTACCCCCCCCCCCCCACCCCATGAACCATAGACCTTGCCGTTGGTGGGGAGGCTTGCGTGCCTCAGCGATACAGATGGCCGTACCGTAGGTGCAACCACAACGGAGGGGTATCTGTTGAGAAGCCAGACAAACGTATGGTTCCTGAAGAGGGGCAGCAGCCTTATCAGTAGTTGCAGGGGCAACAGTCTGGATGATTGATTGATCTGGCCTTGTAACACTAACCAAAACGACCTTGCTGTGCTGGTGCTGCGAACGGCTGGAAGCAAGGGGAAACTACGGCCGTAATTTTTCCCGAGGGCATGCAGTTTTACTGTATGGATAAATGGTGATGGCGACCTCTTGGGTAAAATATTCCGGAGGTAAAATAGTCCCCCATTCGGATCTCCTGGCGGGGACTACTCAGGAGGACGTCGTTATCAGGAGAAAGAAAACTGATGATCTACGGATCGGAGCGTGGAATGTCAGATCCCTTAATCGGGCAGGTAGGTTAGAAAATTTAAAAAGGGAAATGGATAGGTTAAAGTTGGATATAGAGGGAATTAGTGAAGTTCGATGGCAGGAGGAACAAGACTTTTGGTCAGGTGAATACAGGGTTATAAATACAAAACCAAATAGGGGTAATGCAGGAGTAGGTTTAATAATGAATAAAACAATAGGAATGCGGGTAAGCTACTACAAACAGCAAAGCTAACGCATTGTTGTGGCCAAGATAGACACGAAGCCCACGCCTACGACGGTAGTACAAGTCTATATGGCAACTAGCTCTGCAGATGACGAAGAAACTGAAGAAATGTATGATGAAATAAAAGAAATTATTCAGATAGTGAAGGAAGACTAAAATTTAATAGTCATGGGTGACTGGAATTCGGTAGTAGGAAAAGGGAGAGAAGGAAACGTAGTAGGTGAATGTGGATTGGGGGTAATAAATGAAATAGGAAGCCGCCTGGTGGAATTTTGCACAGAGCATAACTTAATCATAGCTAACACTTGGTTCAAGAATCATAAAAGAAGGTTGTATACATGGAAGAATCCCGGAGATACTAAAAGGTATCAGATAGATTATATAATGGTAAAACAGAGATTTAGAAACCAGGTTTTAAATTGTAAGACATTTTCAGGGGCAGATGTGGACTCTGACCACAATCCATTGGTTATGAACTGTAGATTAAAACTGAAGAAACTGCAAAAAGGTGGGAATTTAAGGAGATGGGACCTGGATAAACTGACTAAACCAGAGATTGTACAGAGTTTCAGGGAGAGCATAAGGGAACAATTGACAAGAATGGGGGAAAGAAATACAGTAGAAGAAGAATGGGTAGCTTTGAGGGATGAAGTAGTGAAGGCAGCAGAGGATCAAGTAGGTAAAAAGACGAGGGCTAATAGAAATCCTTGGGTGACAGAAGAAATATTGAATTTAATTGATGAAAGGAGAAAATATAAAAATTCAGTAAATGAAGCAGGCAAAAAGGAATACAAACGCATGAAAAATGAGATCAACAGGAAGTGCAAAATGGCTAAGCAGGAATGGCTAGAGGACAAATGTAAGGATGTAGAGGCTTATCTCATTGGAGGTAAGATAGATACTAACTACAGGAAAAGTAAAGAGACCTTTGGAGATAAGAGAACCACTTGTATGAACATCAAGAGCTCAGATGGAAACCAGTTCTAAGCAAAGAAGGGAAAGCAGAAAGGTGGAAGGAGTATATAGAGGGTCTATACAAGGGCGATGTTCTTGAGGACAATATTATGGAAATGGAAGAGGATGTAGATGAAGACGAAATGGGAGATATGGTACTGCGTGAAGAGTTTGACAGTACACTGAAAGACCTGAGTCGAAACAAGGCCCCGGGAGTAGACAACATTCCATTAGAACTACTGACAGCTTTGGGAGAGCCAGTCCTGACAAAACTCTACAATCTGGTGAGCAAAATGTATGAAACCGGCGAAATACTGTCAGACTTCAAGAAGAATATAATAATTCCAATCCCAAAGAAAGCAGGTATTAACAGATGTGAAAATTACCGAACTATCAGTTTAATAAGTCACAGCTGAAAAATACTAACGCGAATTCTTTACAGACGAATGGAAAAACTGATAGAAGCCGACCTCGGGGAAGATCAGTTTGGATTCCGTAGAAATATGGGAACACGTGAGGCAATACTGACCCTACGACTTATTTTAGAAGCTAGATTAAGAAAAGGTTTCTAGCATTTGTAGACTTAGAGAAAGCTTTTGACAATGTTTGGAATACTCTCTTTCAAATTCTGAAGGTGGCAGGAGTAAAACACAGGGAGCGAAAGGCTATTAACAATTTGTACAGAAACCAGATGGCAGTTATAAGAGTCGAGGGACATGAAAGGGAAGCAGTGATTGGGAAGGAAGTGAGACAGGGTTGTAACCTCTCCCCGATGTTGTTCAATCTGTATATTGAGCAAGCAGTAAAGGAAACAAAAGAAAAATTCGGAGTAGGTATTAAAATCCATGGAGAAGAAATAAAAACTTTGAGGTTCGCCGATGACATTGTAATTCTCTCAGAGACGGCAAAGGCCTTGGAAGAGCAGTTGAACGGAATGGACAGTGTTTTAAAAGAAGGATATAAGATGAACATCAACAAAAGCAAAACGAGGATAATGGAATGTTGTCGAATTAAGTCGGGTGATGCTGAGGGAATTAGATTAGGAAATGGGACACTTACAGTAGTAAAGGAGTTTTGCTATTTGGGGAGCAAAATAACTGATGATGGTCGAAGTAGAGAGCATATAAAATGTAGATTGTCAATGGAAAGGAAAGCCTTTCTGAAGAAGAGAAATTTTTTAACATCGGCTATAGATTTAAGTGTCAGGAAATCGTTTCTGAATGTATTTGTATGGAGTGTAGCCATGTATGGAAGTGAAACATGGACGATAACTAGTTGGGGCAAGAAGAGAATAGACGCTTTCGAAATCTGGTGCTACAGAAGAATGCTGAAGATTAGATGGGTAGATCACATAACTAATGAGGAGGCACTGAATAGGATTGGGGAGAAGAGGAGTTTGTGGCACAACTTGACTAGAAGAAGCAATCGGTTGGTAGGACATGAGATGAGGCATCAAGGGATCACAAATTTAGTATTGGAGGGCAGCGTGGAGGGTAAAAATCGTAGATGGAGACCAAGAGCTGAATATATTAAGCAGATTCAGAAGGATGTAGGCTGCAGTACGTACTGGGATATCAAGAAGCTTGCACAGGATAGAGTAGCATGGAGAGCTGCATCAAACCAGTCTCAGGACTGAAGACCACAACAACAACACGTCATCAACGTAAAACGGCAGTACTACCAAAACAAACAAAAATATAGTAATTGGCTTACCCTAGTAATGACTGTTAATGGTACAACATTCGCCAGGTGTGCCGTTCTTTTCAAACTCGTTTTTCGAAATATCGCCCTCTGTTAGCAACTGTTCTGCCGTAAGAGGTCGTGGCTTCATCACTACATTTTTGATGCTAGACTGTCATGCACGTTTGCCATTTTGTTCTTGTTCGTCGTTCTTTCTCTTACACTTTAATTCTATAATAACGTCCCTTTTATGTAATACGTTTTGTAACCGTGCATACCTGCACGCCACGTGCCAGTTTACCTGGCTTTTGTCTATTTGCCTTCGCAAGCACACACAGCTGTTAGTCTGCATAAAGCTTAATAGGCCCCAGACAAATCTGGCTACTTTGCATAGTTGTCTGTAGTATCTTACCGGTTTTCTGTGTAAAAATTCTATACTCAAGTGCAATTTTATTAAACATGGTGTGTTGGTTTCTTTTTTGTTATTATTCACGTTCTTTGCTTGTTATAACTTATAACATTCATCCTGTTTTATTTCATTGTCTGTAATGAAAGGGTTCTTTTATTTTTTTATTCTTTATCTCTTTTGCATATTCTTTGTCTCTTCATCTGAATTCTGCGTTTCCTTCCTTACGTAATAAGAAGATACGCAGGCGATGAGGCCTACCCTTACTGTGAAGTGGATAAAACAAACAATTTATTTTTTATGTAGTTCCTAGGTATGCAGTCGATGTGGTCACTATACATTGACATTACATCTTTCCCTGATTAGTACGTCATTCCATTTTGTACCTTACTTTACCTTGAAATATGTATATTCTTGAAGACAATTGAAGTCAATTTACCCAAAGCAATTTTCTGTTTGTGCTTGTTTCTTCAGATCTGAGGACTATTGTACGAACAACCTGAACTTGTTATCAAATTTAATGCAATCGTTTGCAATCTAGACATTGAAACGGGACCTTATATATCGTTTCATTACTGTCATTTTGATGTACCTAGTGTAACGTTCCCTGGCAAACTCATGTTATTAAAGAACAAGAGTTTATTTGTACCATATACGCCGCTCTGGGCAGGTTGTATATATCGTAATTATTGAACAAAAATATTACTGAATGTGGTGTAAAAGACATTTGTTATTCTCCTTATATTTTTTGTTGTAATATTTCTCTGTATTTAGGATAGGAATTTTTCTGTATTTATTATGTGATTGTAAAATGTGTCAGTATTTGCGGTAGCAGAGATATAAAATGTTGCCAGAAGAGAATAATATCGTCAATTTGAAAAGAAATGTTAATAGTCAGCAATACTATTTAAGCACAATGCATTATGTATTCTTTGGTCTTCTCTGTTCAGCAGTCATTGCGGTAGGACACTGTGAAAGAGTTTTTTTACGAATGTGTAGACTTCTTTTGTCTCGGTCTGGACTTAGCCGCCATTAGACGATGCGTTACGAATTAATGTGAGTTGTACTACTGTTTGATCTAAATATATCAGAATTTATCAAATGTGTGAATTATTTATGTAAATTAGCTTGCCCACGTCATCTATAAAATTTCTTTAAGAATTTTTCAGCATTTTTTAGCGGTGTTGCTGGGCTGTGCCGCGACCAACAATAGCAGCGGCGGCATATTTAAAAAAAATTATCAAACCCGTAAATCGGGAACAGATGCATAAAAATCAACAGTGAATTAAGAAATTGTTCTTCTTTTTCAGAGATCCTGTGGCTGATAAAATTTGAATTAATTATACGTTTGTGCATTCGTAGGCGGATAATTATTGTTAGTTAACATTGAAATTTAAACAGTTTGGTTCTTTCAAAATATCTTAAATGTGTAATGAAGTAGGTTTGATCAGTGATAAATGTCGGCTTGGCAATAATTAAAACATTTTGTGCTAATAGAGGTAATCTTGTGTTCTATGGCTAGTGCCGGGATAAAATTCAGTAAAAATATTTAACAAAAAAAAAACCCACTGCATCTGGAAAGTGTATGCCAAGGCCGAATGATTTAAAGGACTCAATTCTCAACCTAATATTCTTAACCAGTTCATATGAGTTCACGTAAATATTATTTTTTCTTTAAATGTACGTAATTCTTAAGAAAGTAAAAATTTTTATTACCACACGAAAATAAGAGAGTGGTTCTACAACAAAGTTCGCACGAAAGAAAATTAACTTAAAAGCAAAAGATAAAATTTATTATTCTTCTTTAACGAAATTTCAAATCAATTCCATTCATTTCGACGATTTCGTTAAATTGGCGCCCAACGTGGGGCTCGAATATGCAGTGGCCATTAAATACCCGTGAGATAACTAGGGAATTAATATAGTCGAGCTTTGTTGCAGAACATTTAATAATTTTTCTATGTATTGTATGTATTGCATAAACAATATTGTGTGGTAATACCTGTGTATGATTTTTTGCATGAGAACACTATGTACCCAGAGGCAAGCTGAAGAAGAGAGCTCAATATTTCGAAAAATTAATTACCTACCACAATATCAGGGGGCAGCTGCACCCAAGATAGATGACCAAAAGGTAAAGCTACAGTGTAGTTGTCCTGTGGGTAGTACAGTAGCCTCAGTGCAGTGTTCTCGGGCCATTAGTGGTGTGCTTGTTGTTAGTGCTTTGTTTTAAAATAACAGGACATTTAGGTAGTTAGTCATTGTAGTATATAGTAAGTGTGTATTAGTTAATGTCCATTTCTTGTGTGATTATGTCAGTGAAACCTGAGTGTTAGGATATTTAGTTCAGATTTTATTTCTTTTGTTTACTATGGTTAGATTGCGTAGTCAGAAAGATATCAACATGGATAATGAGCAACAGTCAGTAAGTAGTGATGCTGAGTTAGAAAGTGGGACACAAAGTAATGTTAGTGACGTAGTTCAGGAAGTACAATGTGAAAATCTGGGGGCAGAAGGGCAAGAAATGTTGCCATTGCCACCCAGTGATTCAGTTGATAGCGGAAATACTGTGCCATCCGCAAGCACTGGACACGGACCAGAGAGTGGTGAGGTGTCAGAAGTGCAATCATTAAGAGTTATGTTCGAGCGCATGCTCAATTTCCAAGCTGAATTTGTACGTGTGCAAGCAGAGCGTGATAGAGAACGTGATGCTAAACAAGCAGAGCGCGATAAAGAACGTGATGCCAAACAAGCAGAGCGCGATAGAGAACGTGATGCTAAAAAAGCAGAGCGTGACCGACGCCTGCATGAGAGGGACGTGCAGTTGATGTAAACTTTAGAAGTTATGCAAAGTGAGATTGTTAGTTTGAAACAAAAATATGAAACCATACCCAAAACGGTGCAAGAATTAAGCGAAAGAATAGATAGTGTTCAAGTGGCTAACGCCAACTATCGTAGAGGAAATCAGTGTCCTGACTAATAGGGTCGAACAACTAGAAATTGACACAACTCAAGTAATTGAGAACAAAGTGATCGAACAAGTGCACAAAGTAGAAAATGAAGTCATAAAAGAAATAGATCAGAAAGTGCACACCGCAATTGAGGCCAGAGATGTGGGCTCAAGTGCGGATGTGCAGGATCTAAAAAAGATAGTACACAAAGACATTCCGCTGTGGCAGCGGAGTGTGGACCGTCGTCTTGTCGAGATGGAGCTTAGCTTGCGGCATGACGAGGCACGGGCGTATGTCACGCCAGCCAGATCCAACAATGATAGGCATATAAATACTGCAGTAAAAAATTGCAACTGCGAGACAGAACAGGCAACCAATGTAAGCGAAACAAATAAATGTCATTCCAAAGTAGTGATTGAAGAAAGCTTGATTAGGAACCGACAGTTTCAGATCTTTACGACGGAGAAGAAATCTGTTCACCCTGTAGTGTTTATCAAGGGATTTAGAAACATTTTGCCTAGCGTTTGGAGTCATACCCAGAAAATACAGTTCGTTATGTCTTACATACAAGGAGATGCTGCATTATGGGCAACCGAAGCAGCTGATAGTTGCGATACATATGAGCAATTTGAAAAAGCATTATTGGCCAAATATTGGTCAACATGTATCCAGGAGAGATTACGGAAGGAGGTATATAATCCAGAGCCGTATTCTCCACGACTAGGCAATTTGCGAAAATATTTCGAGAAGTACATCAATAAGACCCGTTACTGGGACGAACAGATTTCATCCCGGGATCTGATCAGACTTTTGAAATCACACTTGCCGATACATGTAAAGGAAAAACTTATACACGTGCCCGAAAATGATATGGAACATTTCTTGTCTGTTCT
The DNA here is from genome assembly GCF_021461385.2 of Schistocerca piceifrons. Lineage (NCBI taxonomy): Eukaryota > Metazoa > Arthropoda > Insecta > Orthoptera > Acrididae > Schistocerca > Schistocerca piceifrons. The sequence goes on from NC_060139.1 coordinate 1,033,376,734, forward strand.
GGACTCAATTGACCTGATTCAGGAGGACGTTAAGGCAGCCTCTGAACAGGCTAGAAGTAACGGAAATGGTTATAGAAGTGGTAGAAATAACACGCCTCCACCAAGTAATGGAAACGGCGGAGGTAATAATAGGAGACAAGAGTATGCACAAAACGGAAATAGAGGTAGAGACCGGAACGGCAATAGTCCGCCGGTGAATAATGACCGGAAAAGGAGGTTCGATGACCGGTATGAAACAGGCCCACCAAGCAATAGTAGATCGAAAAATGCCAGGGGGCCGAGCAACACTAATACTTATAATGATGCAAACCGAACTTGGCCGCAGAACCAGAGGCCCAGTCCGGACCGGCAAAACAGTGATAGATATGACAATAACCGACCGCCACCACAAAATGCGCCAATTGCGCAACCGTGGCGGCCGACGCAACACAACGTGCACATAGTGGAGGTCAGTGACACAGAGCAGCCACGCCCATCCACTAGCAATAATTCAACAAACTAGATGCAGCCGAGATACGCTCTCCATCGTCGGCTGAGGTTTGGAGTGAGAGCAGCCCGACACAGAACAAAACACCGAACAAAATCTGTATCCTTAGGTATAATGACGGGGTACAGATGGGAGATGAATTAATAACTGAACCATCCACGTGCATAAAGGAGCACAAAGACAAAGTACAAGCGATAATAGAGATCAAAATTAACAATATTGATGTGCAAGCGGTCGTAGATACAGGTGCTACTGTCAGTGTTATGAGTATGGACTTATTCAAAGTACTGGGGAAGGAAAGGCGTATGCTGACTTTTCCCGTGAATAATTGTAAAGTCACTGGAGCCATAAGTGCACAGCGACAAATAATTAAACTCCAAGTGCGGGTAGAGATGTATTTAGGGGATGAAGCCATAGCGTGCTCATTCCTGGTAGTAAAGGGTTTAAAGGTAGCCTGCATTTTGGGGGTAGATTTTTTAAGAGAAAGGGACGCAATAATCGACCTTTCTCGGGGAAAATTAAGTTTGATGAATGCTGGTAGGAGAATAGAATTGTCCATGCTCAGATCTGAAGAGGTACCTGTACCTAATTGTAATGCTATTAACATAAAGTGTAGGAATCAGTCGATACTACATTTAGACAATCATTGTCTAGGACAGAATCTCTATTATCCTGACGTATAAGGTGATCAATTAAAAGCAAATGTGGACGCACTTGTGAACAAAGTATCACAGTCCGAAAATGTGAACTCTGTGCAACAGCAGGATTTGGTACAGTTATTATCTAATTATGCAGACGTATTTTCAGAACGACCAGGAATTGTTAAGGGATATCAGTACAATATCGAGGTGAAGCCTCACAAAACTTACTGTCGAGCCTCATACTCCATTCCTTGGTCCAAGAAGGAAATAGTAGCTAAAGAAATAAGAAAACTAATCGAGTGGGGAATAATAGAACCGTCTTTGTCCCCTTATAGTAGTCCTTTGGTGGCGGTAGCAAAAGCAGACGGACAGGTACGGTTAGTACTAGATGCGAGAGACATAAATGAAATTATTGTACCCGTTAGGACTCATCCGGAAAATCTTGATGAGCAAATTCAAAAATTTCATGGAGTGCAATATTTGACATCTATTGATATGAGAAGTTCATTCTGTCAAATCCTGCTCACACCCGAGTCGAGGAAATATACTGCATTTATATTTGGGGGAAGGAGCTACCAATTTAGGGTACTACCTTTCGGCTTAAATGTAAGTGCAGGAGTTTTCATAACAGCCCTCGACGCGGTTTTAGGTCCGGATTTGCTGCAAAGGGTAACAGTGTATGTAGACGATCTACTGATTGCCACTGCCACCTGGGAGGAGCACGTAGAACTACTGAGTAAAGTCTTAGAAAGGTTTAAGCAAGCGGGAGTAACAGCGAATCTTGATAAATCCAAATTTGGACGTAATCAGATTAAATTTCTAGGTCACATAATAACACCACAAGGCATCAAGCCTGACAGCAAAAAACTTGATGTAATTCGTGGGTTTCCTAGTCCGAGAACTAAGAAACAGCTCAAAGCATTTATAGGTCTAGCATCTTTTTTTTAGACGGTTTGTTCCCAACCAATTAATGAATAACGAATCTTTATTGAGCCTGTTCCGTAAAAATGCGCACTGGGTGTGGACAGAAGAATGTCAACGCGCATTTGACGCTATCAAAAATGCCTTGGTGAACGCAAACATACTGCGACACCCAGACATGACAAAAGATTTTTGTATAGCGACAGATTCGTGTTCATACGGTCTGGGCGCGTGTTTATTTCAGTGGGACAGGAGCAACGACCCCACAACAATCAATGTAATCGGATTTGCCAGCCGCACACTAAACAGCTGCGAGAGAGCATATTCCGCTACCGAATTAGAGGCTCTTGCAGTGGTTTGGGCGGTAAAGAAATTTAACTATTACATCTATGGTAAAGAAGTCAAAGTATTCAGTGACCACCAGGCTCTGAGCTATTTAATGACTTGCAAATTATACCATACCCGCTTGCTAAGATGGAGGTTAGCATTACAGGAATATAAAATTAAAATCATGTACCTAAAAGGACAAGATAATGTTGTAGCAGACGCCTTGTCGAGGCTTCCACTAGGGCAATCCTCAATGTCAAATATTTTGGAACAATCGGAGGAATATCGAATACTATTAGTACAAGATAAGGTACATAGGAGGGACTTTTTACATATGTGTAAAAATATGTCTATATTGCAGGAAACTGATCCGATCTGGCGAGATATCATTAGTAAAATTAAAGAAGGAACCAATCTTAAAAGTGTTCAGAATTTCAAAATAGTAGATAATATTCTGTATTATAAAACAGGTGTATCAAATGACCATGGAGTCGTGTGTATACCACAACAGGCTATCCCAGCTGTAGTGTGGCACACGCATTTAGCATGGGGTCACGCTGGGATAGGCAAGACAATAAGGATTTTGTCCAAATTCTGTTATTTTAAGGGGATAAGCCAGCAGACTCGCACCATTATCAGGACTTGTCCTCTGTGCCAAAAAGCTAAGTTTCAAAATAAGTCCACAAGGTTTGAACTGCATCCTATAGTGCCTCATCGACCACTTCAGTTAGTATCTATAGACATAGCAGGACCCTACCCACGAGCCAGGGGTGGATTGAAGTACATTTTAGCGGTGTATGACCTTTTCTCTAAATATTTAAAAATATACTGCCTTAAATCAGCCACTGCTCGTGGAATAGTTAAATGGTTAGGGAAGGAATATTTTACACAAGTGGGTAAGCCTGAAGCGATAATATCAGATAATGCTTCCTATTTTACAGGCCATACCTGGAAAAACTATTTATATGAACAAGATATAAAGCATATACTAATTTCCCGTTTTCACCCACAAGCAAGTTTAGTAGAGAGAACATTTGGAGTGTTAAATAAATTTTTCAGGTTATACATTGCATATAAACACACAAGATGGCCAGATCTGATACCTAAGTTTGTAGAAGTTCACAACGCAACCCCGCATGCTTCTACGGGGTATCCACCAAACGAGATTATAATGAATAATAATAGAGTTTTGAATGAGTGGCTGGCACCTTTGCCTAAGGTCCCAGTCATTCCTGAGCCTAAGGAAGAGAAGATAAGAAAAGCAGGGTGCAACCTTACCAGGTGCGCTCAGAAAAGGAAAGAAAAATATAATCGACATGTGACGAATAACAAAAAATTTAGTGTTGGGGACTTGGTACTCTTACGCAATCATCCTAAGTCCTCGGCATCCTTGAAACAGAATAGCAAGTGGCAATTGGTGTACAATGGACCTTTTAGAGTAGTAAGTGTGCCACATGAGTGTAGCTATCTCTTAGCAGATCCCTACTCAGGGAGAGTACGGGGACTGTATCCGCGTAAGGATGTAAAAGCATTCCTACAGTAAAAGACTAATAGTCCTATGTGGACATCATTCTTTTGTAAATAATGAACATTAATGATGTGTGATCTTTAGAGATAATGTACTAGTGTAGAAGTGTTTAGTTATAAGAATATGATTGACTTTCTCATGTGTATGGATATTTGTGTTATGTACTCTTTTAATTTGTGTTATCTAGAACATGCTCTAAATGTTTGCACAGATAATCTGATTAGTGCAATTATTTGTAGTGTTAAGCTGTGACAGAGTTCAATCAAAAAGAACATGTTAGTAATGATTAGTTAGTGTACTACATAATTTTCTATGTGCCCAAATTTGAAATATTTCTTGGCACAATCTTTTCTATTATGTGTATGTATGTATATATGTGTAGTTGTCAGATTGACAGATTCGAACCCAGAATAATATCAATAATATGAGGCCCTGAGAACTTTATTATCTAACCAATGTTATTAGAGAAAATAATGCACCCAGTAGTGACCCGAGGGCACCACGGGAGGCAAACTTGTAGCAAATTTAAGTAGTGCAAAGTTACGCACAAAGAAGCTTCAATTGAAGCATGTGCAGATTCAAACAGTAAAAAAGAGCTAGCCAGATACAGTCCAAGTCAATTTTTGCCTACAGAGACTACACTGTAGTTACGTAGGACGTTGATAGTAAAGTGTGACATGAGTTCAAAGGAGTTATTGAACAATATGCTTGAATCCGGCTGGAATGCACAAATAAAATCTACTCGAACACGAATATAGATGACTTTTGGGCAAACTAATACCAAATTTTGAATATTTGTTACCATGTACGCAATTATCACACCTTGGTAAAGAGTTACGAATGTGCTATTACAAAAAAAAAATTGCACAGCGGACATTGTAAATAAAAATAAAGGAACTTAAACAAAAAGTGCAGTATTGTGCGGCAGAGACAGACAGTGACTGTTAAACCTGCAGCAATACGTCACGGAATAGTTGAGTATAAGTAATAAAAAAACTGTATCATCGCCGTGTGTGCAAGTGGACAAGGAACTAGCACGACACGAACAGTGAACCGATAACGGACGGTGGATCAAGCTAGTGTCAAACTTTAACTCTTTGTGTGTCAAGGGACGCTAGGAGAGCGCATTGACTACAGAGATACATTTTGTCCTAAGGTGAAAACTTGCGTGTGACTAATGACAAGTCATGACATGGTGAAAAATATTGTATGCCCATAAAACGTGTTACTGTGACAACGAAACATTGTGCAAACCAGACTAGTGAAGGCCTACTGAGTAATAACTGCCACTAACTGTGTGCGTTCATTCCCACAGCAGGAAAAATGCCTATAAGGATAGTACACTGTTTCTGAACTTGTTGCATGTTTCCTGGAGCACTGCAAGAAGACGTCGCACGGGCGAGCGGATATCCAACGCGCATCCGGCTACATCAGCTATGCAGCGGCCGCAGCAGCCCGTAGCAGACCAGACAGACAGCCACGCCCCTCCGCGCCGTAGCTGTCAACGCCGGGGGCGGTGACCTACACGGAGTCAGCGCGCCGCGCCGAGCGCCGCTCAACAATCACTCCGCACCGCTCACCAAATACAGCATTATTGATTTTTTTGAAATGTTCACATAAACTGAATAACATGTCAATGACTTCATTTCGATAAACATTGAACATTTACTATGTATGTCCGTAAGAGATATATCCTAGGACAAGTGACCTTGTAGTGTATCACAAGAATAATAGTGTCACACACAAAAACTTTCGTTGAACTGTATGTGACTGTGATATTGTGTAATTGTGTAACCGTTTGTGACGAACTGCTAATTTAATTCAAATGAATAACTGCTAAAGAGACAATATTGACCATGAACCAACTGGGATGGCTGGGCTCCGGCACAGTTTTGCCCAAGTTTCCTGTTTGCCTACGCCCAAATGGGGGAGCCATGAACTTATATAACCCTGGGACTAAATAAAAGAGCCATTCCGTAAAATATACAAGTGTAAAGAACGTTACTGGCACCATTGTGTCAAAGTGTAAAAACTCTTTGCCAAATGCTGCCAGGGGGCAATGTAACGTTCCCTGGCAAACTCATGTTATTAAAGAACAAGAGTTTATTTGTACCATATACGCCGCTCTGGGCAGGTTGTATATATCGTAATTATTGAACAAAAATATTACTGAATGTGGTGTAAAAGACATTTGTTATTCTCCTTATATTTTTTGTTGTAATATTTCTCTGTATTTAGGATAGGAATTTTTCTGTATTTATTATGTGATTGTAAAATGTGTCAGTATTTGCGATAGCAGAGATATAAAATGTTGCCAGAAGAGAATAATATCGTCAATTTGAAAAGAAATGTTAATAGTCAGCAATACTATTTAAGCACAATGCATTATGTATTCTTTGGTCTTCTCTGTTCAGAAGTCATTGCGGTAGGACACTGTGAAAGAGTTTTTTACGAATGTGTAGACCTCTTTTGTATCGGTCTGGACTTAGCCGCCATTAGACGATGCGTTACGAATTAATGTGAGTTGTACTACTGTTTGATCTAAATATAGCAGCGGCGGCATATTTAAAAAAAATTATCAAACCCGTAAATTGGGAACAGATGCATAAAAATCAATAGTGAATTAAGAAATTGTTCTTCTTTTTCAGAGATCCTGTGGCTGATAAAATTTGAATTAATTATACGTTTGTGCATTCGTAGGCGGATAGTTAATGTTAGTTAACATTGAAATTTAAACAGTTTGGTTCTTTCAAAATATCTTAAATGTGTAATGAAGTAGGTTTGATCAGTGATAAATGTCGGCTTGGCAATAATTAAAACATTTTCTGCTAATAGAGGTAATCTTGTGTTCTATGGCTAGTGCCGGGATAAAATTCAGTAAAAATATTTAACAAAAGAAAAACCCACTGCATCTGGAAAGTGTATGCCAAGGCCGAATGATTTAAAGGACTCAATTCTCAACCTAATATTCTTAACCAGTTCATATGAGTTCACGTAAATATTATTTTTTCTTTAAATGTACGTAATTCTTAAGAAAGTAAAAATTTTTATTACCACACGAAAATAAGAGAGTGGTTCTACAACAAAGTTCGCACGAAAGAAAATTAACTTAAAAGCAAAAGATAAAATTTATTATTCTTCTTTAACGAAATTTCAAATCAATTCCATTCATTTCGACGATTTCGTTAAACTAGCATACGAGCAACGTTAACTCTCCTGCTGTGTATTTAACTGGTCAGTGTACCAATGCCCCACGGCAAAGGAATAGGGCAACTTGTTCATTTACTCATCAGTACACATCCTTTCTAATCCTTATGTTTTCTTCTCTTTGCTTCTAATGTGAGTCTACTGGAAGTCTGAATCGTTAAATGGAGCAGTCGCAAATGTAAGAGCAAGACAGAACTATTGCCAACCCAATTTCATGGGCAAGTTTAGCAAAGAGCAAAGACTAGGAGATGAGTCAAAAATACGCAGTGCGATCGAATTTTGACATAGCAACCAGGTCCTTCCCTATTTCAATGGGGAGCCATTTCTTTGGCATCCAGAATGATAGGCATTCGGTATCTGGAGTGGCAAGTGAATTCTGTTGCGCAATCTTTCCTGTGTCGTGGGTTCTGGCATTAGACTGTGTTATTTAGTCATAGAAACATATTCCTTTTCTTTCAGATTATCGATGTTATATAAGTGAGCAATGGTCCTTTAATTTTGATTACATATCTATGGTTCGCAGGAGAGCTTCTGTAAAGTTTGGAAGGTAGGAGACGAGGTACTGGCGGAAGTAAATGTGTGAGGAGGGGGCGTGAGTCGTGCTTGGGAAGCTCAGTTGGTAGAGCACTTGCCCGCGAAAGGCAAAGGTCCCGAGTTCGAGTCTCGGTCCGGTACACAGTTTTAATCTGCCAGGAAGTATCACTCTACATATGTGTTTGGATGGGGTCCAACTTTACGAAAACACAATTTTGTTTTGTATCCCAAAGACGTTTCACTGCAAGTGCAGCGTCATCAGTGGGCTTTTATTTTATGGATTTTTACCGCATGGTGTGGTCTTCCTGAGGGATTAAGTTTTTATAGTGCCTTTTTTCTTTCCAAGTTTATCATGTTTTCTTTTTTCCTCATCTTCTTCACTGTGAAGTTCCGCTTATTGTGCTGTCACTGTCACTATTTCATTGTTTACTGTGAAAAAAATGACAAACTGTGAAAGAAAACAGACACTATAAAAACGTAATGCCTCAGAGAAACGACACCATGTGGTAAAAAGCCATAAAATAAAAGCCCGTTGATGATGCTGCAATTTCAGGTTAACATGTTTGGGATATAAAACAAAATTGTGTTTTGCTAAAGGCTGACCCTCATCCGAAAACAAGCAAAGCAAACATGAAAAAAAGAGCTTCAACCTCAACATGATTATTTTGTTTACTCTGCATGCAAAGTGTAGTTCAATGATGATCTCTCTGTGCTAGTTCGAGGCACCGATATTTGGCTAAGTACGAGGGTTGTCGAGAAAGTAAGTTCCGATCGGTCGCGAAATGGAAACTTCCGGAAAAATCCGGTAAAGCTCTGCACAGATGTGTTGGACAGTGTCTCTAGTATGCCTGTCGATCGTGTCGCGTCGCTATTTTCAGTTTTGAGTCAACAGTGAGCACGTAAAGATGCGCAGGGAATAGCGCCTCCCGCGAAATATGATGGCCGGGTTAGTGATTTCGCCTATGTCACGCAGCCCACATAACACAACTGTCGAGCAGTTCCTCCTTCAGGTCATTTCTCGGCCGCACACTGCAGGGGCAATGAAGACGCTCCTGCAGCGTTTCCGATGAGAAGTGTTTGATGACCCACAATACAGTCCGTAATTGGCTCCCCCTGAGTCTCATCTCTGCTCACAAGAACCGCTGGCTATGAAGACAAAATTTTTCCACAGACAGCGAGCTGCAGACTGTAGACCACCGACTGCAGACTGACCGAAAGCACAGGTGGCTGCTTTCTATGACGAGGATACTGGAAAGCTGATACAACACTTCGACAACACTCGAAGTTGGAGCAGAGAAATATCTACTTATGTAGTTCTGGCGACACCGGACATGACCTTCTTCTTCTGTGCGGATGCACACATATTACCCGAACTCTTACGGGACTTGCTAAGAATATCTTCCACGAGTAATGAGTGTGTTGGGGTGCGACACTACGAATGCAGTGTGTGGACATACAAGGTGAGAATGTGGGTCTCGCGGGAGGCGTGCGCGAGATAGTCCCTGCAGTTACTCTATACTCTGTGTCCTCGGTGGGTCAGATGGATAGAGCGTCTGCCATGTAAGCAGGAAATCCCTGGTTCATGTCCCGGTCGGGGCACACATTTTCACCTGCAGCCGTTGATATATGTCAACGCCTGTTATCAGCTGAAGGTATTAATATAATTCTAATTTCGTTCTAGACGGCTGCAGGTCGTCAATGGTGTCTGTTCTTTCGTACATTTCAGAACGAACAGACAGCATATCCATATCAGTATACGTGATAAGCGAGTCCGTTAGGATGCTGCAGTGGGACCAATATTAAGACAACTGAATGAGAACATCTAAAGTGAATTAGAAGCAGAGAACGAACAATATATGAATAAAATCTTAAATAACATTCGGCATTTAACTGTTGTTAATTTGCCAAGCTAATTATGTTGCTACCTCACTGTACGTGTATTTTCCTTATAGGACGTGCAGTGCGTAGTTTCCAAGTACTACGAAATTTTGAAATCTGAAACATGACAATTCGTCAAATTTTTGGAAATTAGGCGCTGAATTGTTTGTCGTCCATAAACAGCCCTTTTCAACCTATCCCACGCATGTTCGATAGCGTCATGTCTGAAGAACATGCTGGCCACTCTAGTCGAGCGATGCCGTTATCTGAAGGAAGTCATTCACAATATGTGCACGAGGTGGGCGCGAATTGTCGTCCATGAAGACGAATGCCTCGCCGATGTGCTGTCGATATGGTTGCGCCATCGGCCGGACGATGGCATTCACGTATCGTACAACCGTTACGGCGCCTTCCATGACCACCAGCGACGTACGTCGGCCCCACACAATGCCACCCCAAAACATCAGGGAACATCCACCTTGCTGCACTCGCTGGGAACTGTGTCTAGGTCGTTTAGGCTGACCGGGTTGTCTCCAAACACATCTCCGACGAATGTCTGTTGAAGGCATATGCGAGACTCATCGGTGAAGAGAACGTGATGCCAATCCTGAGCGGTCCATTCGGCATGTTGCTGGGCCCATCTGCACCGCGCTGCATAGTGTCGTGTTTGCAAAGATGGAGCTCGCCATGGACGTCGAGAGTGAAGTTAAGCACCGTGCAGCCTATTGCGCACAGTTTGAGTCATAACAGGACGTACTGTGGCAGCACGAAAATCTTTTTTCAAAGTGGTGGCGTTGCTATCAGGCTTCCACCGAGCCATAATCCTTAGGTAGCGGACATCCACTGCAGTAGTAACCCTTGGACGGCCTGAGAGAGGCATGTCATCGACAGATCCTGTCTCTCTGTATCTCCTCATTGTCTGTACAACATTGCTTTGGTTCACTCCGAAACGCCTGAACACTTCCCTCGTTCAGAGACCTTCCCGGCACAAAGTAAGAATGCGGACGCGATCGGACCGCGGTATTGACCGTTTACGCATGGTTGAACTACAGACAACACGAGCCTTGTACCTCCTTCCTGGTGGAATAACTGGAATTGTTCGGCTGTCGGACCCCTTCCGTCTAATAGGCGCTGCTCATACATCGTTGTTTACATCTTTGGGCGGGTTCAGTGACATCTCTGAACAGTCAAACGGACTGTGTCTGTGATACAATATCCACAGTCAACGTCTATCTGAAGAAGTTCTGGGAACCGGGATGATGCAAAACTTTTTTTTGACGTATGTGTTTTCACGATACAGTATATGTCGTTTGCATTTATGAACTTTGAGAATGTTCATATTTTTTTCAGTCCTAATATGCTGGTGGTTGTTCCACTGATTGAAGTAAAAAAGTGTTTTGGATAAAATAAAGTAGAGTACTGCTCCTCGTCGTTGTAGCTACTGAAATTGCTGACGTTCCGATGGACTTTGTGCGGTCGTCTTCAGGCCGTTTTACTGCTGTGTATTGATGAATGTCTTCCATTGTATACTTCATTTTCACTTACCCGTAGACTACCGATGTTATATATCTGAAATGTCTCTGGACAATTTGAAGGGACTGTTATGGAGTGGTGGTTGTACAGTATGCTATTGCATGTGCTACCCTGATGGTTGACTAGAATGCAGCTCAGTAGGTAATTGCAGAAGTTAGCGTATCGGCTGTCTGTTGCCTGTGCCTCTGTGGTAAGTGATTGGTGGGCAACTCCTTTGGTTATTAGAAGGCAATAGCAAATCGACAGCCTGCATGCAGGGGAGGATGCTTTACTGCAGCGAAACGTTAAGGCCACACGGCAGTTCCCTCGCAGTCACCTTTTGTACTGCCGCCGGCCGGATATCCGCTGGGCTCGAATCGTTGGCGGCCAGTCTGCAGGTAACTTGGAGCTGTCCTCCCTATTCATGCTGTTAGAGCGGTTAATTATATCACTAGGCTCTCTTATTTTCGGCAACGGCCTTGCCGCAGTGGATACACCGGTTGCCACCAGATCACCGAAGTTAAGCGCTGTCGGGCGTGGCCGGTACTTTGATGGGTGACCATCTGGGCTACTATGCGCTGTTGCCATTTTTCGGGGTGCATTCAGCCTCTTGATGCCAATTGAGGAGCTACTCGGCCGAATAGTAGCGGCTCCGGTCAAAGGAAACCATTATAACGACTGGGAGAGCGGTGAGCTGGCCACACGCCCCTCCTATCCACATCCTCGGCTGAGGATGACACGGCGGTCGGATGGTCCCGATGGGCGACTTGTGGCCTGTAGACGGAGTGCTTTTTCTCTTATTTTCAGTTGCTGTTTCTACAGTTGCCGCACAAACATCCGAAATTCTTGAAAATTGACAAGACGGCCACATTCTTAGCTGTGTTCTGCTACAGCTGACTTGTTCTGTCGCAGTCGTACGTAAAACGTTCATGCTCCGAAACGCGAGTGCTAATGGGTCTCCGGGTTCCCCCACATAGACTTTGCCGGATTCACGCCTAAGTTCCTACACACCTGCAGTGTGGTCGTTGCATGTGGAATATGTGCGGCAAAGTCGTTATTGTGTCGTCGTCAAATATCGCAGCACCACGCCGAAGTCGGCAAGCGCACATCGATATAGGACTGTTGATGTTTCTAGATATACCGGGAATCCGATATATCTATCTTGAGGAAAGTGTCATTACAGGGTCTCGATAATCCGAAAAATGATATCGATATATGGAAATACAGACGGATTAGATATCGACGTACCTGCCTATAAAAATATCGGTTGCACGTTGTAAGTATACTGACGGTTTTAGAGCTGTATATCTAAGTATTGATTTATTATTAGATATTCTGTACATCAACAAGCTAGCAGCCTTCCCATCCTCCTCGGAAAAAGAATTGAAAGGAAAACGATGCATGGTCACACCTGGCGATAACCACTTTGCTAACAATGGTAGCTGCATGTTAGTGGCACAATAACAGGTATCCTGCTACGGTCGCAGGTTCGAATCCTGCCTCGGGCATGGATGTGTGTGATGTCCTTAGGTTAGTTACGTTTAAGTAGTTCTAAGTTCTAGGGGACTGATGACCACAGTAGTTAAGTCCCATAGTGGTCAGAGCCATTTAACAGGTATCCGATGGATCTGTCGTTCGGTTTCGTCAGAGCTGCTGAAGTATATGGTTACTAAAATGCCACCTAATTTTAAAACTGGTTATACATATGTAGCATGTGGACTGCTAAGCCATACTTCGTTGACTTTGCATCATCTTGTATCTCGAAACGGAAGAAGGTCTGCTGCCATGGAACACGTGATGTTTGCTAATGAACCCAGTTTCTTTAATTTCTTAATGATTTTACCTGTACTGATAATGGAAAGTTATGTTAGTTTCCAATAGCTTTTATATCAAAATGTATTTAAACTGGTTTTTGATAATACGTGGGTTATACGGAAAGTAAATTCCGAACGGCCGCGCAAACGAAACCACAGTGAAAATCACAAATATTTTATTTGCAACAATAAGCTGCACCTTCCACCTACTTCTCTACATAGTCGCCACTCCGACTGAAACATATGTTGCAGCACTGTACCAATTTTCAAATACCCTCGTCATAGAAGGTAGCCACCTGTGCTTTCTGTCAATTCTCTACTCTGGTTTGCTGCTTGTTGTCTGTGTCAAAATATTGTCTTCATAGCCAGCGGTTCATATCAGAAGAGATGAAAATCCGAGGGAGCCAAATCCGGGCTGTATGCTGGGTAATCAAACATTTCCGATGGAAAATGGTGCAGGAGCGTTCTCATTGTCCCTGCTGTGTGCGGCCGAGATTGTCACGAAGAAGGAACTGTATGACAGTTACGTTGTGCGAGTTGCATGAAATCAGGCGAAATCTCTCGGCAGGCACCCATACTTGGCGGGTGACACTATTTTCTAGGCATCTTTACGTGATCACTGTGCACTCAGAACTGAAAAGAGCGACATGACGCGATGACAGGCGTACTAGAGACAATGTCCAACACATCTCTGCAAAGTTCTATCGGATTTTCACTGTTGCTCCATTTCACTGTCGATCGGACGTTACTTTCCGAATAGCCGTCGTACTTATATTTAACTTGATTACATTTACTATAGATGGGCGGTAGAGTAATGATGTAACCGATAGGGGAGACTGGGAGAATTTGCCACAGTGGGTAAAATGATGTACTGTACCTCAATATGTGGTGTCACCGCCAGACACCACACTTGCTAGGTGGTAGCTTAAATTGGCCGCGGTCCATTTAGTACATGTCGGACGGGCGTGTCGCCACTGTGTGATCGCAGACCGAGCGCCACCACAAGGCAGGTCTCGAGATACGGGATAGCACTCGTCCCAGTTGTACGACGACTTTGCTAGCGACTACACTGAAGAAGCCTTTCTCTCATTTGCCGAGAGACAGTTAGAATAGCCTTCAGCTAAGTCCATGGCTACGACCTAGCAAGGCGCCATTAACCGTATCTGAAGATAGTCTTTTTTGTATTATCAAGAGCGATGTACCACAAGGATAGAATAAAGTTAAGTATTCGAGGAGCTGCATACTTTTCTTATTAGCATTCACTATTCATCCTGTTCCAGAATTCACGCCCGTCCGCGTTAGATAGCGTGCATTTAGGCCGCCTCTATCTACAAGGTGTTGGCACATTTGCCAACACTTCACAATATATCTTCAACTGTGAGTGCTAGTCTTCTGTGACCGGTGCTGCCATTTGGTGCCCATCTATACGAATAAGCGTACAGAACGCGGGAACCTCCCAGTCATCGGTGCAAGAAGCATAGTTTGTTTTGTCTTTGTTTCTTCTAGCATTTGATCTCTAGTTTCTAAGTGTTGTGTACATAGTTCCGCGTAGTCAGCGCATACACAGCTTTCCCACTAGAGCGCGCCTCTCTAAGCACAGCAGCGCAGGCGCAGCGCTCGTCCATCTCCGCACTACGAGATGGCGCTGCCTTAGAGACGGACCAAATTCTGCTTCAGCCAATCCGCGTAATAATATGTAACGCAGCCAATGAGATTGCTGCTAATGTAGAACCTTTTCTCCTCACAGATCACACTCGCACAGTGATACCTGAATGCACGAGGTATTATAACGAGTGTACAGACCTCCGATCAGTCAGTCTGCATTAGTCTGTACGAGTCTGCATTTGTCTGCACCAGTCTGTACCAGTCTGCATTTAGTCTGTACCAGTCTATAGTCAAGTTTCAGTCTGCATCTAAGAAGATTTCGTATTCCTGTACATAGCACTTGTCAAGTATCAGAGATATGTGAGAATAAGACTAACGTACCAAGACCAAAGGAACTTCAGATTGTCAATTGTAAATAGCATCCAGAATCAAGTTATGTAAGGTTTATGCTTGTTACTATTTTAATAAATGTGGGTGAAAATTAATCAAGTTCTGTCTAAAGTTGGTCACCATCAATCTGCTACTCTAAGTGTGCAAGTGGCATTTCTATCGTCTGACCTAACGGCAGAAGATAAACACGCCACGATAAGACCACGAGACATATTGCTGACACTCGCCTACTTCGTTAGAGCGACAAGTCAAATAATCTGATGGCGTGTGTACTGAAGGTCTTACAGTGCGCACACCACACTAAGAGAGACGCTATTTCCTATTGTGTTAAAAACAAGTTTTTGTTGTTATGCCGATCTCTGGTCATTAACACTCACGATTATGTAAGTATTATTTCTCTTAAACAAATCGCGAAAGTGGAACTATAATTTTACAAAGGCCATGCTTGTCGGGGCTAATTTGACACACAGACACCGAGAGCGTCTTTTTATCCCACTTCAGTTTCAAACCAATGAAGATAGAAACTAAATTACATACGTTAATCTATGTTTAATGGCGCCCAAAATAACATAATACGTTATTTTTATGGGGATGTGTTTCTCTGTTCCGATGCAGAGGACGTACATCCGTAAAATAGAGAGCTTCTGGGACTGCAGGTGAATTAAGAAATGCCGTTAATGCTGTTCATAAATGGGACTTCTGTAAGGGAGAGCGCCATCCAACACAACGTACCAGAGGCAAAGATCTGTGCGTAGTATGTGGTGGATTCGGCAAAGATAACGAGGAATTGTACTCATGCATTTGTTGTGCTTTTTGGTGTCATTCTCAATTAAGTGGGTGGGACAGTCTCGAAAACTATAACTGTGACTCCTGCCTCAAGAAGCGTTAGTTGTATAGAAAGAGACCGAAGGCGTGTGTGAGATAGTCCCTGCAGTCGCTCTATTCTCTGTGCCCTCGGTGGCACAGATGGATAGAAAATCTGAGATGTAAGCAGGAGATCCCGGGTTCCAGTCGAGGCACACATTTTCACCTGTCCCCGTTGATATATCAACGCCCGTCAGCAACCGAAGGTATTAATATAATTGTAATTACAGAATACGCTTGTACTCAGGTCCTCTTCTGTTGCTATTTTATAAGAAAATTATTATTACTGTTTTCTATCTTTTCCACAGTTAATTAAGCTAATATTTTCGCTATTTTCTTCTTGTAAACTATCTTGTTCATAGTTTTGATTTTACCCCATTTACTGCGTCATTTTAACTGGTATATTGGGTAAACTGACGCATGTAGGGAGTCATAATCATCAGTTTCTTTCTCTGAAACGTAATGCTTTATATTTATGGTTTCAAGATATGTTACAGGAAACATATTTGGCTAATAATATACGAAAATTGACGCCTCTAGCTATTACAGAATAAATATGATAGTCAAAATGCCTTAGGCACGCTAAATTCCCCCACTCTGCCCTAAGCTACTGACCAAATTTCCACGACTGTAACACCTTTAAATTTCAGTAAAATATGCATATCAAAAAAGGTTTTGCATCACCCCTGTTCCCAGAACTCCTGAAGACGTTGCCTGTGGGTATTCTATCACAGACACAGTCTCTTTGACTGTTCAGAGATGTCACTAAACCCGCCCAAAGATGGAAACAACTATGCAAGAGCAGCGCCTATTAGACGGAGGGGGGTCCGACAGCCAATTAGTTCCAGTCATTTCACCAGTAAGGTGGTACGCGGCTTTTGTTTAGTTCAACCATCCCCAGACGGCCAATACCGCGGTTCGGTCGCATCCGCATTGTTACTTTGTGTCAGGAAGGGTTCTCAACAAGGAAAGTGTCCAGGCGCCTCGAGTGAACCAAAGCGATGTTGTTCGGACATGGAGGAGATACAGAGAGACAGGAACTGTTTATGGCATGCCTTGCTCAGGCCTCCCAATGGCTACAACTGCAGAGGACGACCGCTACCTAACGATTATGGCTCGAAGGAACCCTGACAGCAACGTCACCATGTTGAATAATGCTTTTCGTGCAGCCACAGGACGTCGTGGTACGACTCATACTGTGCGCAATAGGCTGCATGATGCGCAACTTCACTGCCGACGTCCATGGCGAGGTCCATCTTTGCAACCACGACACAATGCAGCGCGGTACAGATGGGCCCAACAACTTGCCGAATGGAACGCTCAGGATTGGCATCACGTTCTCTTCACTGAGTGTCACATATGCCTTCAACCAGACAATCGTCGGAGACGTGTCTGGAGACAATCTGTCCAGCGAGTGCACCAAGGTGGAGGTTCCCTGCTGTTTTGGGATGGCATTACGTGGGGCCGACGTACGGCGCTGGTGGTCATGGAAGGCGCCGTAATGGCTGTACGATACGTGAATGCCATCCTCCGACCGATAGTGCAACAATATCGGCAGTATACCGGTGAGGCATTCGCCTTCATGGACAACTCGGGTCCCCATAATGATCGTCTTGTGAATGACTTCCTTCAAGATAACGACATCGCTCGACTAGATTGGCCAGCATGTTCTCCAGACATGAACCCTATCGAACATGTCCGGGATATATTGGAAAGGGCTATTTATGGACGACGTGACCCACCAACCACTCTGAGGAATCTACGCCCAATCGCTGTTAGGAGTGGGACAATCTGGACCAACAGTGCCTTGATGAACTTGTTGGATAGTATGCCACGACGAATACAGACATGCATCAATGCAAGAGGACATGCTACTGGGTGTGTACAGCAATCTCGACCACCACCTCTGAAGGTCTCGCTGTATGGTGGTACAACATGCAATGTGTGGTTTTCACGAGCAATAAAAAGGGTGGAAATGATGTTAATGGTGATCATTATTCTAAGTTTCTGTACAGATTCCAGAAACTCTCGGAACCGAGGTGATGGAAAACTTTTCTTGATGTGTGTATTTGCTTCTACATGTATGACCAAGTCGTATCTTGGAACTTTTTTTATAAGAAAAGACTTACTTTTTTGGAGTAATTTTTGTAATTTTAGACAAATATTGCAGCTCACGTATAATGAATGCTATAATTTACAAATGAAACTATTAAATACATTAAACCTCTGTTAGGCAACTGGCTAGAGGCGAAAGTCTGAAACTCGTTCTATGCTAGAACACTCTCCCCTACTGGGGAAGTGACATCTTGTTTTTCGGTTACAATTAAAAGACCGGCAGCCTACATAGGCTCTGATATGAGATACTGGTGGGACGTGCGCTGAGGAGCCGATGAAGTTAACATAGTGTCTGGCCGCAACCAACCCAAGTGGAGGTGTAAGGCGCTGACAAGGTCAAATAGTTGTCTGTTACAGATGCAACGCACACCAGCATTCTTGTTTAGTTCTTATCGCATAGTGGTCTCGCTGCTCGTGACTTATTGTATCACATCGCAATAACGGAGCACCGATGGAACAAGTGACTGCACAATTTTACGTTTAACACCTTATGGAAATAGGTTGCTAAGCGTCTAGAGGGCATAGAGATATTTGGTGACATTATTTTCTGATAAAGTATGCAGCTTCCAGTGTGTATGGAATACAAGTGAATCAGAAATTATACATTTCTCGACGCGAAAAGTTACGCAACTGATTATCATGAATTAAACGGCCTCTCGGTCAGAGTCGATGCAGGAAAGATACGCGAAGAGGTCCTACTCAGGACACTCAGGTTCGTAAGAAGGATGTTCAATATCAGCTGACCATAGAAGCCATGACCAGAGCAACGAGTGAATATTTATCCAGAACATTGAAAAAATAAATAAGGCGTGCTTTCTCATAATCCCTCGGGACGTGAAGAATCATACAGGTAAAACTGTTCAGCTCGAAAGAATCAATAGTATCTCTAGCACCAGCGACCCCCGCTGAAATAAAGCGCAGCGGCGTGCATGTATATTTGGCCTGGGACGTGAAAAAAAGAAGAAAACAACAGTTAAGTTCCGTACTCCAGTAACATACTCCACAATGTCCATTAATGAAGTCAGTTTCCGAGTTTAGTAATTAAAATAGAGAAAGGTAAGGCATACAGCCATTTAAAATGCTTCAAAATGGATTAACTTTTTGGTTGAATGATGAGCCAGATTGTAAAAGAAAGCTAATTTAGCCAAAACCAACATATTTTACGTAATATCTATGTCTTCAATAGTTCAGCCACAACTTTTAAACATAGTAATTTCACAAAATCTGCCTAAAGAAGAAATGCAAACATTACGAACACACGCCAGCTGCAGAATTTTAACGCCAACCAGAATACGTGAAGGGCGATAACGTCTTATTCACCCACGAATTGACCAAACCATAAAAATTGCCAAAGGGTCGGTTGCCTATTCTGAGATAAACAAGTAAGCGAATATAGAGAGCATTCGTTCCAAGTAAGAATCAGTTTCCCCCAAGTCTCAAAAAAGGTTGAGTACCACACAGCCTGCAAATCAGAGGACACACAAAGTCGCTTTCACGAGCTTCCCTCGTCCCCAAAATATTTCGAGCAAGTATCGAAAACATTATGCGAATACATAACTAGTAAGAGTATGGAACGCAGTATCCGACCAGAACCTCGTGAATCCACAAAATAACTAAAAAATCTACTCTATCCGAACTGGCCTGCGAAGCCCACAGGTACCGACCGACATCCGTGCCATCCTTAGCCGGTAACTGTCATTGGATACGAATACAGAGGGACATGCGGTCAGCACACTGCTCTCACGGCCGTTGTCAGTTTTCGTGACCGGAGCCGCTACTTCCCCATCAAGTAGCCCCTCAATTGGCCTAACAAGGGCTGAGTGCACCCCACTTGCCAACAGCTCTTCTGCAGACCCGTACGGTCACCCATCCAAATGCTAGCCAAGCCCGACAGCGCTTAACTTTGATAATCTGACGGGAACCGGTGTGACCATGGCGGCAAGGCCGGTGATGAATGCACACATGTTATTCTGCTTCCAACGTAGCAGAATTCCTTTACTTCTTCTGCTCTGTGATCCTCAATTTCGATGTTAATTTTATTACTAATCTCGTTTCTGCTACTCCTCATCATTTTCGTTAGTCTTCGGTTTGCTCTCAATGCATAGTCTGTACTCAGTAGACTGTTCATTTCTTTCAGGATGCCCTGTAATTCTATTTTGCTTACACTGAACATAATAACATCATGAGCAAATCTTATCGCTGATAACTCTTCGCCCTGATTTTTAAAACCCACTCCTAAGCCCATCTTTTATTTCTGTCGTTGCTTCTTCTTTACGTAAATTGAACAGTAGGGAAGACAGGTTGCATTCTTCTCTTACACTCTTTTAAGTATTACCCTTATTTCCCTATAACTATATTTCTGTGAATTTAGAATATCTCGCACCATTTTCTAAATCACGAAATCTATTACGTATTGATTTTTCGTAAGTTCTGCTTCCATTATGATTCGCAACAACAGAACTGCTGATCCGATGCCTTTCTCTTTTGCAGAGCCAAACTGATCCTCATCTTAGATATAGTAAACAGCCAATCGGTTTGCAAATTGGAAGGTTTATTAAAACGCCTTTATCATGATTTCAAAGTTTATAAATTAGTTTTCTTCAGAAGAAAATATCACACCAAATTTGCTTAAAAATCAGAGCATATTTAGTTGTGTGCATATATCAACGAAATGTCCATATCTGTAGAGACCTCACCATGCTTTCAGCGTTTATAAAAACGTGTTCTTCGGAATGATATATCATGCGAAACTTACTTAAAAACCACATAGTAATTAGCTATGTACACGTCCCAACGAATAGTCCATATATGTAGAAACCGCCTTTAAGATCTAGACAGTCAAAAAATTTTAAAATTTTGTACATGGCTGGAGCAGCAGCAGTAGAATGAAATCATCTTGTAGAAGCAGTAAACAGCCAATCAGTTGCATATTGGAAGGTTTACTGAAACCACTTTATCGTAGTGTCAACTTTTATAAAAACGTCTTCTTCAGAAGTAAGTAACATGTTCACTAGTTTATAAATCAGATCAGGGTTAGCTGTGTACGTATTCCAACTGACTGGCTGTTTACTGTTTCTACAAGATCACTTCATCCTACACTTGCTGCTCCTGACATGCACAAAATTTTAAAATGTGATCCTCATCTAAGAGATCTTCGATTTTCTTTCCCATTCTTCTGTATATTGTTCTTGTCAGCAACTTTTATGCATAAGTTATTAAGTTGTCGCACTTACCTGCCCTAGTCTTGAGGACTGTATGGATGATATTTTTTCCGAAAATTTGGGATAGTACGTATCCAATCTCATACATTCTAGACACCAACTTCAATAGTCATTTGGTTGCCATTTCCCCTAATAATTTAAAAAATTCCGAAGGACTCTTATCTATGCTTTCCATCTCACTTCATCGCAAGTGTTCTGAAGTTCTATTATACTCTGACTGCACTACTGGATCACTTATGTCATTCATACAGACTCTGAATTCTTCATCTACCACGTCTGTAAGACACACAAGAAATGACTACTTTGACGAAAACCGGGTTATCTTTTATGTATTGGACCCTTTCTGTTACTGGGCTACAATGGAGAGGAATAGGAGACTACTGATTGCGGAATTCAGAACTAATTCTTTTGTACGGGATACTGAAGTCACTCGGGACTTTTTTGAGCCTACCTCAGTACTGAAAACTTGCGTAAGGCCGAAGGTCATCGAAATGAAAATAACATTTATAAAACGACAGCAATGACGAGTGGTCATTCACACAAACAGAGAGACCAATAATGGGGCCAGAATGGACGACCCCTATGGTACTCGTGAGAGAACAGGACGACTTTAGATTGCCACAGACAACACGAAATATTAAACAGGTAAATAAAAGAAAACTTAGTCCGTCCACCGCCTGCTGCTTTTCTCGAAAAATGATAAGCAGTTGAATATTAATTGCAAAACGATTTAGAAAAGATATCTGAATGGTGCGAAAATTGGCAGTTGACCCTAAATAACGAAAAGTGTGAGGTGCTAGAAGGAATTCGTTAAACTTCGGTCACACGATAAATCAGTCTAATCTGAAAGCCGTCAATTCAGCTAACTACCTAGGTATTATAATTACGATCAACTTAAACTGGAAGGAACACATAGAAAAAGTTGTGGGGAAGGCTAACCAAAAACTGCGTATTATTGGCAGGACACTTAGAAAATGTAACACATCTACTAAGGAGACTGCCTACAATACGCTTGTCCGTCCTCTCTGGGATCCTTACCAGGTAGGATTGACAGACTACATCGAAAAAGTTCAAAGAACGGCAGCACATTTTGTATTATCGTGATATATGGGAGTGTCACAGAAATGATACAGGATTTGGGCTGGACATCATTAAAAGGAAGGCGTTTTTCGTTGCGACGGAATCTTCTCACGAAACTCCAATTACCAACTTTCTCCTTCGAATGCGAAAATATTTTGTTGACACCGACCTACATAGGTAGAAACGATCACCACGATAAAATAAGGGAAATCAGAGCTCGCACGGAAAGATATAGGTGTTCGTTCTTTCAGCGCGCTATACGAGATTGGAATAAAAGAGAATTGTGAAGGTGATTCGATGAACCCTCTGCCAGGCACTTAGATGTGATTTGCAGAGTATCCATGTAGATGTAGATGTAGAATACTGCAAAAAAAAGAGAAAAAATCACCAGTATTCTCCTATTGATTCTAATTTTTGAAACTCTGCTCAAAAGTCATGTTGTAATAGGGGATCTTACCAGTGTTCGGGCATTACGAATAGTTACTTCCAAAGGGTGAAAACTGACTATGAAGAATTCTGTAAATCGAGCTAATTTGTCGGTTTTCAAGGGCTGCAAGCGGATAAAGGCATATTATGTAGACACAGGCACCAGATCAGCTACGTTCTATTTTTGTTGTGTAGTATGAATCAAGGTTATTAAGTCTTTAATTAATTAGTGTTACCATAATTTGCTTCCTCTTTTATTATTTCATAAAAATGACAGACAAATCATTAATATTTTCAAGCAAATGAAGCATTGTACTTAGACAATTTGCCGATTATGCTATAATCTACAGGAAAGAAGTATCACACGAAAGTTGTGAACGAATCAATGAGGATTTGTTGAAAATAAAAGCGTGGTGTAATGACTGGTAGTTATCTCTCAATATTAGTAAGTGTAACCCACTGCTTATAACAAGGCGAAAATCCCCACTAATGTAATAGTACAAAATAAATGCCCAGTCTTTGGAAGCGGTAGCAATCATCAAGTACTTGGGTGTGACTATTCGAAATGATCTCAAATGCAATGATCCGATTACACAAGTAACGTGCAAGGCGAAACTCTAGATTGTGGTTTATTGGTAGAATCCTGAAGCGTTGCAGTACTTCAACAAAGGAAATTGCTTACAATACGTTAGTTCGACCAGTCTTTAGAGTATTGTTCGTCTGTATGGGAGCCTTACCAGTTGGGTCTGATTCAAGAGATTGAGAAGGTCCAAAGAAGAGCGGCAAGATCCGTGAGTGGTACATTTAGCCATCGCGAGAGCGTTACCAATCTCATAGAAAGTATGAAGTGGGACACACTTGCAGATAGACGACGCGCTAAACGGAAGGGGCTGCTCACTAAATTCCAAAGTCCGATCTTCACCAAGGATGTAGAGCATATATTATTACCATCAACTTTAAAATCGCGCAATGATCACCATTCAAAGATAAGGGAAATTAGATCTCGTACTGAGGCGTTCAGACAGCTGTTTTTCCCTCGTGCGATCCGCGAGTGGAACAGAGGGGGGGGGGGGGGGGGAAATATGACTTTGGCGCGAATTGTGCCCTCCGCCACACAGCTTGGTGGGTAGCGGAGTATATATGTAGATGTAGATGTAGACTGTTACGTCACTTTGTAAAAATATTCTGGATTAAGGTTGGTGCCATTCTTCAATAGAACGGATGTTCGGCGACGACAGCGAGAAGCTACCGTACAGACTAGATGTTTTTTTTTGGGGGGGGGGGGGCGGCAAGTCTTGCACACAGCACTTCCACGCTTACCTTAACCCACTACACACGGCAAGAGGGACATTTTTCCCTTACAAATACTGTACCAGTTCTTAACTTGTGTACTTGTTCCCCGTTTCTGTCGCCATTGCGTTAAAATAGCACTGATAGATTTTGCCATTTTCGCAATATTTTAAACGAATGCACATTTCACAAATAAAAATTACTCAAACTGGCGTTTATCTTGTAATAAATATACAACCAGTCGCTTTATTTTTAAGATTTATTCAACCGTGAACGTGTTCTCGAGCCACTGCAGGCTCATCTTCAGATGGAGGTGTTACAAGAACATTATGTTGTGGACCAATTGTAGCTATATGCAGTGCTGGTGCTGCTGGCAGAGACGACGGAAATTTAGTAATCGGTGACGAAACGCCAGTTTAAATCACAGTCGCAGTTCGTTATTCACAACGGATATACTGCAAAAAAATTACTCAATTTTTAAAAAAGGTTTATTTAAAAAAGAAAAATTTCAGCACTACTGCTACGGCTAACTGATATTGCTGTTTTTTTACTCGGTTATTAAAAAACGGCACCTGCTATCACCGAGACCAGACAAATGCCGAAAAATACCTTGTACTAAGAACGAAAATACAGGTATCGGTTTTAACCTGTCCCTACTCTACAGGCGCACGCACCTTCATCCTGTCGGGTCGCAGGTCGACCCCCACGACGGTGACCCCGCGCTGCAGCAGCGCGCGCGCCACGGCGGCCCCTATGCCGGAGCTGGCGCCCGTCACCATGGCAACGCGTCCGGCGTACCGCTCCATGCTGACGCCTGCAGACCTCTGCTGCTACTGAGGCGTCCTTCGCGCCGGGAACCTGTCGCACGTGTAAATACGATAACAGCTCTTGTTTTCCCTGTGTCTTAAGATTAGATTCTGCATGTTTTAACAAACATGAAAGCTCCGCTACAACCACACGACGCTCATTTCTTATTACACTGGATGAAGCACGTAATTTCTACACCCTGCATACATTTGTGATATTAAAACGATATTTTCGACAATTTTTTAAAGGAATTTGTTTCTATATATCCCCTTGCGCTGATGATAAACAAAACCTTGTTTCATACCAGTTTCAATGAAAATTACCATCGTCGACAACCTTTGTAGCATCTCATAAAATACGAGGAGAATTCAAAAAGTAAGTTACACGTGTTGCACAACTCTAAGGTGATTCGCGCAAGAGTGGTGCATTCTCAGAAGAGACTTCATGTTCTTTGTTTCCAGCAGCCGCAGTTCTCTTCGGGTACGAGTAACAGGTGTATCACAGCGTGGGAGTGAAATGCTGCGACAACCGGAAACGTACTCCAGAGTACTAGTACGCGGGGTAGAATGATTCTTGTGGGCAAAACGTCTTAATCGCACACGGATTTACCGTGAAATTCTGGCGGTATATGGACCAAATGCAATGTCGTGCCGCCAATTCCTCTCCTGTGTCAAACTCTTCATCTCAGTGTAGCACTTACAGTCTACAACCTCAGTTATTTGCTGGATGTATTCCAATCTGACTTCGTCTACAGTTTTTACGCTCTACAACTCCCTCTAGTACCATGGAAGTTGCTCCCAGATGTCTTAACAGATATCCTACCATCGTGTCCCTTCTGTTTGTCAGTGGTTTCCACATATTCCTTTCACTACCGATTCACCGAAGAATCTCAGCATTTCTTACCTTATCAGTCCACCTAAATTTCAATATTCTTCTCTACACAACATCTCAAATGCTTCGATGCTCTTCTTGCTGGTTTTCCCATAGTCCCTGTTTCACTGCCATACACTGGTGTGCTCCAAAAGTACATTCTTAGAAATTTCTTCCTCGAATTAAGGCCTACTCTTGATACTAATAGATTCTCTTGGCCAGGAATGTCCTTTTTGCCATTTCTAGTTTTTTTTTTTTACGTCCTCCTTGCTCCGACCGTCGTGGTTTATTTTGCTGTCCAGGTAGCAGAATTCCTTAACTTCATCTATTTGGTAATCACCCATCTTACCGTTAAGTTTCTAGCTGTTCGTATTTTTACTACTTCTCATTTCTTTCGTCTTTCTTCGTTTTACTCTCAGTTCATGTTCTATACTCATTAGACTATTCATTCCATTCAGCAGATCCAATCAGTCTTCTTCAATTTCACTGAGGATAGCAATATCATCAACGAATCTCATCTATGATATCCTTTCACCTTGAATTTTAATCCCATTCTTGAATCTTTCTTTTATTTTCGTCATTGCTTCTTCGAGGTGTAAATTGAATACAAGCGATGAAAGACTACATCCCTGTCGTATACCCTTTTTAATCCGAGCACTTTGTTCTTGGTCTTCCATTCTTATCGTTCCGTCTTGGTTCTCGCACATATAGTATACTACCCGTCTTTCCCTGTAGTTTACCCCTATTTTTCTCGGAATTTCGAAAATATTGTGCCATTTTACAGTGTCGAACGTGTGTTCATTTTTATCTAGTCTTGCTTCCAATATCAACAGCAACGTCAAAATTACGTCTTTGGTGCTTTCACCTTTCGTAAAGCCGAATTGATCGTCGTCTGAAACGTCCTCAATTTTCTTTCCGTTCTTCTGTGTATTAATCTTGTCAGTAACTTGGATGCTTGAAGCATTAACCTGAATGTGGGCTAATTCTCGCACTTGTCGGCTCTTGCTCTATTCGCGGAATTGTGTGGGTGACGTTTCTCGAAGAGTCAGATGGTACATTCTACACACCAACGTGAATAATCGTATTGTTGCGACCTCTCCAACGATTTTGGAAATTCTGATGGAATGGTCTCTATTTCTTCTGTCGTATTTGATCTTAAACCTTCCAAAGCTCTTTTAAATTCTGATTCTAATACTGGACTCCGTATCTCGTCGATATCGACTCCTGAAACTTCCTGGCAAATTAAAACCGTGTGCTGGACCGAGACTCGAACTCGGGACCTTTGCCTTTCGCGGGCAAGTGCTCTACAATCTGAGCTACCCGAGCACGACTCACGACCAGTCCTCACAGCTGTACTTCCGCCAGTACCTCGTCTCCTACCTTCCAAACTTCACAGAAGCTCTCCTGCAAGGTTCGCAGGAGAGCTTCTGTGAAGTTTAGAAGGTAGGAGACGAGGTACTGGAGGAATTAAAACTGTGAGGACGGGTCGTGAGTCGTGCTTGGGTAGCTGCTAGAGCACTTGCCCGCGAAAGGCAAAGGTTCCGAGCTCGAGTCTCGGTCCGGCACACAGTTTTTATTTGCCAGGAAGTTTCATATCAGCACACACTCCGCTGCAGAGTGAAAATCTCATTCTGGGAATATCGACTCCTGTTTCTTGTCCTATTATGTCATCAGACAAGTCTTCTCTCTCATATAGGCCCACCCATCCGCTGTCTGTTCTGCATTTAACTGTTAAATTCCCATTGCACTCTTAATGTAACCACCCTTGCTTTTAACTTCACTTCACCGAAGGCTTTTTCAACTCTTCTACATGTTGAGTCAGTCCTTCCGACAATCATTTCTTTTTCGACTTCTTTACACTGTTTCTGCAGCCATTTGGCTTTAGCTTACCTGCACTTTCAAAATCATGTAACACAGCAATCAATCGTCCTTTACTTTTAGGCTTTATTAAAGCAAATCTTGAATGAACTGTGATAGGAGCCCAAACAACAGGGAACTGACGTACTAGGACATGCATTAAAGCTCCGAGATACTGCATTGATAATGGATAATTACTAGCTGAAATCGAGATTTGCTTTAATAGAGACTTTTGGTCACAATCTGTCAGGGTCACTCAACACACTATTTCGTCGGCGTTGTGATCTAGCGAATGATGCTTCTCCGCTTTTCCTGTATGGAGTATAAATTTTCGATGCGCTGCCTCTTGAAGCACGAAACACTTCGGTCGCCTTGCTTATGGCAACACCGATTATACGAGCACCAATAGTTTGCCACCTTCTTCAGAGTGATGTCGACTTCGTGTGATACAAGTCTTCGGCCGCTGTTTCTGATAACTTCTATCCATAATTTAAGCAGTGACTGGATTCGAACCAGGGACCCAGGACATTTTGATTTCGAGTCGAAAATATTATCCCCCTTTTTAACAATAATTACTCTATTAAAAAAAAACCTTTGACATTATAATCGATGAACATCTACAGCTCATGTTTCACATGCATTATATACATAAAGTACAGCACATCAGTAAGTATTAGAACACCGATATACGTTTCATTCATCGCATGACAAACATTGGAGCAAAAACTAAATCACATTTGAACGCAGTAATACAAATTTGAACTACCTTTTTGGTGCTTTACATTCTGAATTCAAAACTGCAGACTAGACTGCTATTCCCTCAACCAAATTTCAGAACGTAACTTTTGGTGCTGCAGATGTACTTAATGTGCTGATCTTGACTCTTCGGTTAACTTTTAATAAATGCCCAAAAAACAAAATCCTATCTTCGGAAGGGGAAAAACCAAAGACACCAATTTTATCCGACTCCACTTTTTTCAAATATAATCGTCTGCATTGGCTTCATTCGCCAAAAAGGTTCTTCCATGTAAACCGGAAGTGTGATGATGTTGTCTTCAACGTTAGTGTTTACAATGTAGTTTACGTAGTTTCCGAGCATCCACATCACAGTACTGGTTTCTGTCTGTGGGTAGAACTATGATTCAAGCCACAATGTTATTCGAAGGGCTTATTTCAATAGTGGTACAAGCCCACTTTTGTTCATTCTGAGATACAGAGTCCTAAAGTTAAATGGGCGCTGAAAAATCTGCAGTTGGGATACCAGAGATATTCGAGCATATGGCTTCTTGCTAGAGATGAACATTTCTTTCTGTTTGTTCGGACCATTATGTCAGAAGCATTATAGAAAGAAAAGTGGAGGCAATGGACTTGTACCACTAATGAAATAAGCCCTTCATATGTCAGTGTTGTAACTGGTTTCCGAGCTTCTGGCGTGAAACTATATTTTCCTCCCGGCCCATTCCCAGTTCATTAAATTTCCGCAACAAATAAAGCTACGTAAGAGCATCTCAACAAGATCAAATTTGAGGCTTTTGTCAAGCAGTACAATCTGATATATTTTTTCATTTGTTGCAACTGTATTGTTTACGACTTATAAAATGCTCAATATACATTTGATGAGTGAACTGATAACCTAATGTTGCCCAAGACAGTCTTCCACGTTGCTTGAGTCCTTCAACTCAATTTGGTTTGGGCTGTCTTTCTTCTTCCATGCATCATCCAAGGCGTTCGTCGTTCAATCGCTCTTTCGTAAAAGGTTTTCGCCTAAGTAACTTGATTCAAGATAAAACGTTGATAAGTTTCGGTTTAAAATTAAAGTTGCCTACATTTATGGGAGCTACATACTTGCAGGCTGTAAAATGCTGAATAGCTTCGAAGTGATGGTGTCTACCTCCTTGTTAATTATCGTGGCGGTCTGTAACACTACGCTACTGTGCACGATACTCTTTAAAGCCTGTACTATGCTAAGTTGACGGGCTTCACCTTATAAGAAAGGATTTTGGTATATATGTTGACCGCGTGTACCTGAATGGAGGCAAAATCAGACTTTCACCCACTCAGTAACAACAATGATATGTCAAGCAAGTCTGAAGTGCAACTACACGTTAGGACAGACAAGAAACAACACAGCAGATGCTACCAAATTGTTAATAATACGGTCGCCAGCCTAATTAGGCATTAACTGAGTTTCTCCCCTGTACAAGTTGATGTACTTTTATACAAAACAACACGTAATAACACTGCATAATATGGTAATTTTTAGAACCAAAAATCTACTGAACTAATAATTTCACTTTCTGTACTAATATGGACAAGCCATAAATACACAACAATAAACTATAATGTTTACTACAAACTTCGTACTGTCTATTGATCTGATTAAAATCGGGCATAGGTTACCCTAGAAATAGCACTCTCGAAACACACATACAATGTCAATTTTGGAAAAAGTAAAACACTAATAAATTTTGATTTTATATTGACTTTAAATTTGCTGGTCAAATCAGTTCAGTACACTTCAGAATCTAACTGAATAGAAAAGAAAAGGGGGGGGGGGGAGGGGACCCTGAAACTGTTATGATCACTGTACTGAAATTTTTTTTTATTATCGAAATCGTTAAGCACTCA
Organism: Schistocerca piceifrons; assembly: GCF_021461385.2. Lineage (NCBI taxonomy): Eukaryota > Metazoa > Arthropoda > Insecta > Orthoptera > Acrididae > Schistocerca > Schistocerca piceifrons. The sequence goes on from NC_060139.1 coordinate 1,033,406,736, forward strand.
AGCTCTTTTTAGCTTATTTCCTGCTCATTTAATTATCATTATTTTTGTCTTGAATAAATTAAACTTCATCTCTAAACCAATTTCAACATTATCTTCCAACTTTATCAGACCTTTGTTCTTTACTTATATATTCATTACCAATAAAGTTCTTTAAACATCATACTAACACTGCTAGGTCTGCAGGTAATTATTATTAACATAAACTTTAAATCTTCATCTCGGGACACTCGGATTGCACAACATTTGGAAAGGACCCTGTCTAGGTTAGTGATGAGGATAAATAAATGATAGGACAGTTCTGGTAAAAGTTAAGTTGTTATTGAACAGTAAGGAACAAAAGTAACACTGGTCCACACGAATACAGTACTAAAAGATTCAACCTGTTCGTATCGATGCGGCGGTTGGCGGGCGGCGAGATGGCGAGGCGCAGAGCACACATACAATCACAGCTATGGCTCTTGATGTATCGGCACTTTACTTCTTCATAGCGTCGCAATATTTTTCGATTTAGTGCCTATGTAATTTTGCCATGCTGTATAGTTGTCGGAAACGGCACATCCGAGGCTCAATGAAACTACGTCTTCCAGGAGAGCCTCCTCGGTCCAGAACATGTTACTCAGACCGATGGCCAACTCCGACTACTACTGCTGAGCCCGTTATGCCGTGCCGCGCCCGTGTGCATTTTCCCGCGCTCGCCTGCCGTCCACCTTTTACCGCTCCCCTACAGACAGGGTATTCGCCAAAGGTTTTGCATTCCACATATCCTAATACATTGCCTACGTATGGACCAGGCGCACAATTACAACTTTAACATCTTACAACACTTTCAACATTTCTTACATTTCCATTTTGTTATAATATTGCTTGCAATTTGACATAAACATTAATATTCACATCGAAAATTGTTTACAGTTTCTTTAACACGATGGCAAGAAAAGAAAAAGAAATGAAATCAGAATATCGATTACATTAATTTACCAAAAATCAGAAGAAAAAATTATTATATGTACAATAATACAGCGTTGTTGTTGTTACAGGTCCTTCTTACGAATAACGCGTTCGCCTTCCTGATAATGTCCCTTATTTCCAAGCATACCGTCCGTCTTGACATTCTGAGCACGGCGTTGTTTAATCTGAAGATATTGTCTTTTCAACATACCTGCTAGACCATCGCATTATCCTTTTGGCATTCAATTTTGCTGTCCGGAATATCTTACAAAAAAGACCTACCCACCGCACCCCTCCTCAGATTTAGTGGTAATATGGCCCAGTGTATAGCCGCTCAAAATCTGAACACAGATAAGGCATGAAAACAGGAAGAAGGTTGTAAGGGGTCCGCAGGCCCTTACTACTAGGTTTGCACTCACACAGGTCGACAGGGCAACTATCGATTAGTGTGTCGGGTCGCGAGAGCGAGAGTTGAGTCAAGTCGGTGCGTGTTGTGGGTTCCCGCGAGGCGGGCAGAGAGCTGAGCAGAAGCCAGCAATTGATAGAAATTACCGACAAAGGGAGTGGCCATCGCCGCGGTTCAACCCCTTTGTGTTAGGAATATTCGGGAAAGTGAAAAAGTATAATTACTAGTGTGATTCAGTGACATTTTTGTGCCGATATTTGTAATTACGCGTCTACCGCGCCGGCATTATTTGGATTGCAGTGTTGGATACAGTGATTAAAATCTGCGTGTGACGATAATGAATAACAAAGAGGCCTGTGCTGAGATTAGCCGTTATTAACAGTGCATTGACGAAGGCAGTGGCTGTCTCCTTACTTTTGTGTTTTGGTGATGAATATAGTTCGTTGATTAATGAAGCTGTGTTGTTCTTCTTGGCACCAGCCATTCATTATTACAGCATTCGAGAAGGACAAAATGGAATGTAACAACTCCGTAGCAGTCCAATCCGATTGCCAGCCCCATTAGGTACACGGTCACATTAATTTAATATCTATTTGGGCTGCTATTCAGGTCCCGAACGAACGGGCTATAACAAAATATAAGGGAGTGTTACACCCTTGGCTTACCGTGAAAGGACAAGTGCAATTTTCGGACGAATCATAAAGAACAATAGGTAATTTTATCTTGCTCAACGTGAGAAAATATTTTTTCAGTGTTGAATCGGGACAGAGCATAAACTTTAATATCGCGGCAAGAAACAGTGCATTGTGAACAATATGAAGTAATAGCACCTTACGATTGTGACTAAACTTTTTTCTTGCCATATTAGATGAAAATAATAGTGTCAACAAACTGTGTTATAATGTGCAAATGCGTAAATCCGCGTGAAAAACTGTGAAAAGTGAACACCAAAGAAAGACACGTGTGAACATTAAAATTGCAAAACGAGCCAAGAATTCGTCACGAAAGATTTAAAGAAGTGTTTAATAGTAATATTGTGACTGAAATTGTTTTTTTGAATAGTGAAAATCGGACAGCTTCGTGTGGACCCATAAACTGCTATGCAGACGACAATGTATTGTGGCGACGCAATTATTGAGTGACGTCACGCAGACCCGTGTAGCAGTTGCACCAAAGAGCTTCGATCCGCGAGGTGATTTCACACGACATCCCACCACGGAGCGGCCGGCTGAGCGACGCGACTTCGAGACACCGAGCGCAGTCCCGGCACCTAGCGGCCAAACTACAAACTACGCCCGCCTGCAACGCCACGGAGCGGCCGACGGAGAACTACGACGACTTGCAACAGCAGCGCAACCTCACGCAGCTCCAGCGGCAGTACAGCGCCACGCCCACCTCAAACGTCAAAACATCGCGACTCGCGGTAACGTCAGTTGGTGAGTGAAGACGACTGGTTGACATAACATTAAATTGCGGTGTGCAGTCTTCGCGATAAATAAACAATTTTTAACTGATATTTACATTAGGACAAGTGCCCAATTGTAGTAATTTCTGAAAAATTTGCGAAGCATACTCTGAAATATAGCATACTTATTTATGCACACTGCACTGTCTAAATGGTAATTATACAGATATGCTCATTGTTTTTGGGGATTTTACATGTATAGATTTTATGAGTGGTATGATTTATCTTATTTAAAACATTTTCTGTGCATGTGAAAATTGATATTTGAAGTGATTAGGTTTTGAGAGTTGTTATGTTCGATGCTCTTGCATATTGTATCAATTTAGGGATTAACTGAAAATACTTCAGGTACGATTAGTTTCATGGTAATTAGGAGTGTTTTGGGTTACTAGAGATTATTTTGTATTACTTGCCTGTGCATTAAAAATAAATCAAACATGTCTACGGAAGATAAGCAGGTTTGTGAGGCAGTAGTTGAAAGAAAAGGGATAGGACAGGAGGACAGAGATGATTCAGGAATCAGTGATTGTGGATTGTCATTAGATAGCCCATTAGCACATTCAACTAGTTATCCCGAGACACCGGGATAAACGACGAGAAATAAGCCAGTTTCAGAGGATGCCGATAGATGGTCGATGTTGGTAGACTTGATAAAGAAGACTAGTGCATCATTAGAGAAAAGTATACAAGAAACTAGAGAAGAGGGAAAAATATCCCGAGAAACATTAGAGAAGCGTTTACAAGAAACTAACGCATCGTTAGAGAAAAGTTTACAAGAAACTATAGCACAAGAGATCAAAACATCGCAAATGAAGATGGAATGTAATCTGAAGAAGGAAATGCAGGAGTTACAAGGACGACTGAAGATGGATATCGACAAGAGAGAGAGGAGGCTACAGAAGAGCATAGACCAAGTCCAGGGAGACGTGGAGAAGGTGGAAGGAAAGTTAACAAGAAAGATAGAAGACGATATTGAAGAAACGAAAGCCGAATTGGGAGAAAGAATCAACGAAGTGGAAACAAATTGCAATCATCGAATCGCCGAGGTGACGCAGATGCAGAGACAATGCAATGATACGGTTAAGGGGATAGGAGATAGGCAAAACCAACTGGCTATCAATCTGAGAAATGCTATAGCCGCGCAACGAGAAGAGGATAACAAGAGAGTGCAGCAATTGGAGAGCAAGGCAGAAGAAATTGATAAACGAATTAGCAATGCCACTTTAACAGTTGGGGAAGGTAGAGTAGTTACCTTGATGAGCAGTGATAATCGGTACGTCCAAAATAATACAGGGCAGAAATTTAGACCGAAAGGAGGGTTGCACCCAATGATATTTATGAAATGGTTAAAAGGAGTTTTCCCAGCACATCTTAAGGACTCAGACAAGATTCAATTTGCAATAGATAGAATGGAAGGTGAGGCCTTCACTTGGGGGGTCAGGAAGAAGGAAGGGACTACTAGTTATGACCAGTTTGAAGAGGAATTCTTGAAGAAATACTGGTCCAAAAGCCATCAATGTGCAGCAATTGAGGACCTACTCCATCGCAAGTCACTTAGTACATGGAGAGGAACGTTGAGAGAGTTTGCCGAACATTTGTGGGAATTGAACGAGACCCTGGAACAACCCCTGAGTGATGACGTAATGATATCTGCGATAAAAAGAAGATTGAATCAGAAAATACAAGAAACTGTATCTGGGAGCCTAATTAAAAATAGGGAGGCTTTGATGGAGATACTGGAACAGTTGGAATCTGTTCGATCACAGGGACACAATCAAGCTAATGATCAAAACCGAGGGGGAGGTAATGACCCAAGGAATCATTTTGGTAATGCGTCTAATTATAGAGGAAGAGGTGGTGGTCATAGGTACAGGAACCATGGTGGTGAACGTCAATGGAGAAATGATTGGAGAAGGAGTGAAGAACCAAGAGATCATGAGAGAAGATGGGATAGACGAATGAATGACACAGTGCATATAGAAGAGGTGGAGAGGCCGGAAAACTGAATGACACTCCAGATGAGGTCCGATCGGGAGTGAGAGCTACGAGGACCAGGGTAAACCTGCTTTCCTACTAAGACACGACAATGGTGGAGACCTAAGAGAAGATCTACTGGAGGAAAGAAGTGGGATTCCCAAAGAACCCATGCTACCCATGATAGGGATCAAGTTATGTGGACTGAATATCGAGGCACTAGTCAATACAGGAAGTGAAGCATGTGCAGTATCCAAAAGGTTATATGAACAGATACTAAAAGCAAATATTAGCTTGCCTAGTTTCCCAGTGAGTGGAGTGAGAATTGTGAACGCGTTGGGTGCAAGGAGTAAACCTATTAAAGAACAAGCGTTGATTACCTTCGAGATAGAGGGAGAAGAATACGAAGCAACATTTTTGGTGGTGGCCGGATTGAACACATCAATTATTTTAGGGATAGATTGGTTGAATGAAGTTGATGCAGTAGTGAGTTTTGATGAAGGTACTATCAAGGTCAAGGGAAGAAAGGGAGAAGAGAAGAGGTTAAAGTTTGCTGAGGGGAGTGCAATCGAAGAAGAAGAAGAATTCAGAAGAGTAAATTTGTGTCATGAAGAGGAACCCACCACGGGATACAGGGAAGAGGAACTAGGAGGAGAAGTGTTGATATACCTTGAAGGATTAGCACAAGAGGATAGGCATAAAGAGGATAAGATCAGGAAAAAGTTGGAGGAGATGACACACCTAGATGAGAGGACTAAGAAGAAATTAGCCACAGTATTATACAGGCGTTGTAAAGTATTTTCTCAACGGCCAGGTATCATGAAAGGGGTGGAGTGTAAGCTAAAGATAAAGAACCATAAACCGTTCAATATAAAACAGTATTCCATTCCACAGGCGAAACGAAGAGCAGTAGATGAAGAAATACAGAGGATGATGGACCTTGGTGTTATAGAAAGGACCAATAGTCAATACAACAACCCCCTATTTGTCGTTGATAAGAAGGATGGAAAGGTGAGGGTAGTTTTGGATGCGCGAACAGTGAACAAAATCATCGAACCGGAGAGGGACAAACCAGAGACTATAGAAGAACTGATTCAAAAATTCCGAGGAGCAAAGGTGCTTAGTAGTATCGACTTGACTGCTGGTTACTGGCAGATACCATTGGCCACAGAGTCTCGCCAGTATACGGCATTTACTTATGGAGGAAGGTGCTATCAATTTAGGGTGTTGCCATTTGGACTTAATGTGTCAGTGTCTGAATTTATAATAGCGATGGATAAGATACTAGGCGAGGGTCACCGTCTACATGGATGACCTCTTGATAGCAAGTGAATCATGGGAAGAACATTTGAATAGACTGGATGCAATCTTGGCAGCTTTTGAAACCGCAGGGGTAACTGTAAACCTGGACAAGTCGGAATTTGGCAAATCAAAGATAAAATTTCTGGGCCATATAATATCCGAGGAGGGTATCTATCCTGATCCTAGTAAAATGGGGGCTATTAGAAATTTTCCGACCCCCCATAGTAAGAAACAGTTGCGAGCATTCTTCGGGGTTTGTGAGTTTTATAGAAAATTTGTCAAAGGATCTGTACTTAATGCCCCGAGTATGAGGGAATTGACTAAGGCGAGGATGCCGTGGCATTGGAGTGCAGAGTGCCAAACTGAGTTTGAGAATATCAAGGAAGCACTATATAGTGCGGATATATTGTATCACCCGGATTTTTCCAAGGATTTTTATTTAGGAGCAGACAGCTCTGACTGTGGACTAGGAATATATTTGTACCAAATAGAGAGGAGCGGAAATGGTGAGAGTATAAGAACAATAGCGTTCAGTAGCAGAAGTTTAAATGCTTGGGAGAGGAAATATTCGATTACTGAAAGGGAGGCATTGGCAATTGTGTGGGGGTTTAAGCGTTTCCGGTACTATTTGGCTGGGAGGCATGTGAAAGTCGTGACTGACCATAAGGCCCTTACATTTCTGACTACAAGCAAGTTGAGGCATAGCAGACTAATGCGATGGGCCCTGGTATTACAGGACTATGACTTCGAGATAATTTATGAACCAGGACCAACACACATAATACCTGATGCTCTGTCAAGATTACCAGCTGACTCAAGAGGAATGTTGGTGGACAGGCCGGAAGGAGAAGGAGTTAGAATTAACCTGATGAGGGGAGTACAGTATGAAGAATGCATAAGGAAGTTCCTAAAGAATGTGCGTAGGGAACAGAACGAGGACGAGAAATTAAAGACAATTAAAAACAAATACAGGTGTGCAGGAGAGGAAAGAATTCGCACATTTTATTATATTCACAATGGGATACTTTATAAAAGGAACAAGGAGAGTGAGGAGAACTGGAAACTCTGTGTGCCTGAGCATGTGGTAGAAAAATTAATTTGGTATACGCACTATAGTAATGCGCATTATGGACCGAAGAAGTGCCTGGAAAAGTTGAAATTAGATTGTGCATTCAACAACATGGGAAGGTGTATACGTAAAATACTGAGTACATGTGACACCTGTCAAAAATCTAAAACGACTACAGTACAGCACAAAGGATATATGCATCCAATTGTACCAACAGCAATTAAGGACATAGTTGCAGTGGATCTCTTTGGGCCACTTCCTGCCTCACGAGGGAATTACACACAAATCTTAGTGGTAGAAGAACTGGTTTCCAAGTACATAACATTTTACCCATTGAAGAAAGCTACTAGTAGAGCCATCATTAACCATTTTGAGAAAGACTATTTTCAAAAGGTGTGTATTCCTAAGCGAATTTTGAGTGATAATGGGTCACAGTTCAGGTCAAAGGAATGGACAGAGATGCTAAGTGAGCACGGAATAGAGCAAATTGCCATTTCTAGGTATAGGCCAGCTTCTAACCCAGTGGAACGAACAATGAAGGAATTGAACCGTTTATGCCGAACCTACTGTCATAGGAAGCATGGTTCATGGAAAGAATATGTGGAAGAATTTGAGCGGGTTAGGGATCACCTCCCACATGATTCTACAGGGTTTGCCCCATATGAAGTATTGCTCAATCAAGAACCCGATAGTATTTTTCATGAGTTGGTAGTCTACCCACCAGGATGTTCATTGACCTGGGAAAGGAAATTGGAGCTGGTGGAATTAAGTATGAAGGAGAAGGCTAGGAAAAGACAGGAAAGACACGACAAGCTAGTGAAACCGATAACTTACCGAGTAGGAGACCTGGTATTAGTAAAGGTTCATGCTAGATCAAAGAAAATAAACTCTGAAATACATAAGTTTAACCACGTTTATAAGGGACCGTACAGGATTATAAAAATTGGTCATCCTAACACTGTGGAGTTGGAATATGCACGGACAAAGAGAGTGCATGGTAAGGAGCATGTGAAAAACATAAAAAGGTACTACTCCCACAAGAGCAGAAATGACCCAGATGAGGAAGAGGAACTCGATTAGGGCCAATGTCTGAACTGAGGGTGTTCAAGCTCCTTGATGTAGTGGGGAAGGACATGGTTAGAACATTTAGCTATGAAATGGACATTTGAAAGAGGGAAAGATTTATTTACATTGTGTTTTGTGATGTATTACAATTAGAATTGCATATTTCATGTCAAAGATTATCTAAGAATGAGTATAAAACCTGTAATAACTAATTTGCAGTATAGTAATTCATATGTCCTGTGTTTAAGTAATAATTTTTGAGTGTATATGTTGTGTGTTTCGTTCAATATTGGACTAGAGAGGACTATTGCTGGTTGATATAAAAATTGTAAATTGGACAATGCCATGTTTATGAGATGTATAACCTTTTGTAAAAATTATTGTGGAGGCAGCCCACTACCGGAGTCGAGGGATTATTTGATGAATTGTAATTTCAATAATTATTTACACTGTGTGTTTGTTCAAATGTAGCAATGTTTCATTTCCCTTGCCGATTCTTTTTCGCCTGCGGGTCTAAAGAAGTTTTCGAGGGCGGGGATGTAAGGGGTCCGCAGGCCCTTACTACTAGGTTTGCACTCACACAGGTCGACAGGGCAACTATCGATTAGTGTGTCGGGTCGCGAGAGCGAGAGTTGAGTCAAGTCGGTGCGTGTTGTGGGTTCCCGCGAGGCGGGGAGAGAGCTGAGCAGAAGCCAGCAATTGATAGAAATTACCGACAAAGGGAGTGGCCATCGCCGCGGTTCAACCCCTTTGTGTTAGGAATATTCGGGAAAGTGAAAAAGTATAATTACTAGTGTGATTCAGTGACATTTTTGTGCCGATATTTGTAATTACGCGTCTACCGCGCCGGCATTATTTGGATTGCAGTGTTGGATACAGTGATTAAAATCTGCGTGTGACGATAATGAATAACAAAGAGGCCTGTGCTGAGATTAGCCGTTATTAACAGTGCATTGACGAAGGCAGTGGCTGTCTCCTTACTTTTGTGTTTTGGTGATGAATATAGTTCGTTGATTAATGAAGCTGTGTTGTTCTTCTTGGCACCAGCCATTCATTATTACAGCATTCGAGAAGGACAAAATGGAATGTAACAACTCCGTAGCAGTCCAATCCGATTGCCAGCCCCATTAGGTACACGGTCACATTAATTTAATATCTATTTGGGCTGCTATTCAGGTCCCGAACGAACGGGCTATAACAAAATATAAGGGAGTGTTACAAGGTGTACTGAACTATGAAAAGAAGCAAAATAGAAACAGTGACCGGTCCGCACTTAAAAAGTGCCGCATTGAGCGAATATCAACAACCACGGGGTCGTGCTTATGTGGTCACGGTTCCGGACTGTGAAGCAGTCGATCTGTATTCAGAACTGTGTTGTGTCATTAATATCTATTTCATTATGCACTGTCCGTCCGCTCATTGAAATGTTTGTTCTCTTTCTGTAGTCTTGCCAGTTGTCATACTATGCATTGGTCATAGAATATGAATAACGTGGTAAGGAAACGTTACCGTCGCAATGAAACGCGATGAATAGCAAGAGCAGGCGAGATACCACATAGAAGTCTCACAGAAATGAAAACAACAAATAAACGGGTGTGAACTATGTTACACGAGGGTGAGTCAAATGAAAACCTTAAATTTGTAATAACAAATCGAAATTTCGCGCCGTTATCCTGTAATTTGATAGGCGTGCTACAAACAGCGTGCAGAATGGCCTGTAGGTGGCAGCGTAGTGCAGATGCACACATACCGTCGCAGTATCAGTATAAAGATGGCCGCCCCAATTGCGACTTGCACCAGGGGGGAACAGCGTTCTGTTATTCGGTTTTTGCGTAGTGAAGGTGTGAAACCTATTGAAATTCATCGACGAATGAAGGTTCAGAACGGTGATTCATGTTTGACACAGCAGCAAGTCTACTATTGGAGTAGGAAGTTCGCAAATGGTATGTGTTCAGTGGATGATGCTCCTCGTCCAGGTCAGGCACAACGAGTTGTGACTCCACAGAACATCGCAGCAGTCGAAGCCATAGTGAAGCAAAACCGCCGAGTGACACTGAATGACAACGCAGCATGTTTACAGATTAGTCATGGTCATCACACTACATTGTGCATGATGTGCTCCAGTCTCAGAAAGTGTCTGCAAGATGGGTGCCACGGCAGCTGACTCCTCAAATGAGAGAACGACTTGTTGATGCTTGTGAAGAACTTCTTCGGCTCTTTGAACGAGAAGGTGATGGCTTCCTTGCAAGAATCGTTACTGGGGACGAAACCTGGGTTCACTTCCACCAACCGGAAACGAAGAGAGCGAGCAAGGAATGGCGCCATTCCTCATCACCAAAACCAAAGAAGTTTCGAACAGAATCATCAGCAGGGAAGATTATGCTGACTCTCTTTTGGGACGAAAAAGGCGTCATTTTGGAGCATTACATGCCTAGACGGACTACTGTTACCAGTGCATCATACACAGATCTCCTAAAAAATCATCTGCGGCTAGCAATCAAATCAAAGTGACGTGGATTGCTGTCAGCAGGTGTCCTTGTGCAACATGAAAGTGCAAGGCCCCACACTGCCCGTACAACAATTGTAACAGTCACAGACATGCATTCTGAGTGTCTTCCTCGTCCACCATACTCACCAGACCTTACCCCAAGTGATTACCATATGTTTGGACCACTCAAAGACGCAATGGGAGGAAAGAAGTTCCGTTCTGATGAAGAGGTACGCCACGTGGTGCATGAGTGGTTGCACGGACTACCAAAAGAATTTTTTTCTAAAGGAATTTATGCACTTTGTAAACGCTGGAGGACTTGCATTGAGCGTGGGGGAGATTATGTTGAAAAGTGATACAGGTTTGTACCGCTTCTGCACAATAAATAATATTTAAAAATTTTTTTTAGGTTTTCATTTGACTCACACTCGTAACAAAGGAATTCAGCCGGCCGCTGTGGGCGAGCGGTCCTAGGCGCTTTAGTCCGGAACCGCGCTGCTGCTACGGTCACAGGTTCGAATCCTGCCTCGCTCGTGGATGTGTGTGATTTCCTTAGGTTAGTTAGGTTTACTTAAGTCTAAGTTTAGGGGAATGATGACCTCATATGTTAAGTCCCATAGTGCTTAGAGCCATTTGAACCAAAGGAATTCAAAAGTCAAAACTTCCAAAACGCGATGTTACTTTAAAAACGTTAAAAAAATGTTTTCAGAGAGCACAGAGAAACTGCGTGCTTGTGAAACTCTTGTGTCCAATTGTTGCAGCCTATGTGAAAGAGTATTATGTTTTCATCATTTCCTTGGGAGTGATCACATTCGCATTCATACGAACATCTAAATCGGGCAAGGAGGCATATCTCACGTATTTAATAGGCGTAGAAATTGGGTGCGCCGGTAAAAGATTCCTATCATATGACACGTACTATCACCAATGCCGTGAATGGTACACCAGATGTGTTCGGTTGACTTGTCGCCTTGGCATCAAACGTTTGTGGTTCCCATTCGAAAGCCAGTTCCTTTCGGCTGTTAATAGAGCAGTTGGGCAGAATCAACTGCTATTATAGGTCCATTTCTTACACCATAACACAGATACAAATTTGAATACAGCGAACAGAGGGAAAAAAGAAATTGGCATGAGTGAGGTTTGAACATGTCTTGACGGTGACCATTTAACGACGACCCTGTTTCAAGCTGCTCTATAATCCACTTCTTGATCTTCACTGTTACTGTTTTGATACTTTCTCACAGTTCAGTCCACCTTCTTCCTGTTTTCATTCTTGATCTGTGTGCAGTTTTTGACTAGCTGTCCACTGTGTACACTTACCACTAAATCTGAGGGGGATGCGATGGGAAGTTTCCCTTGCGAGATATAGAATACATAGGTGTCTAAAATCCTGATTTTTCCGATAAGATTGCTGGTCCGCCAGGAGTTTCCTATTATGGAACCTTGTACGTTTGTCCGTCGTCCGCTTCCAGTTCTTCCTGGCCATTTTCAGTGGAGATTTATTATTCCCACCATCTCCACCCGTGGTGCTTCGCCAGTTTCGAACCCTCTGACGTTTAATAGCTTACTCTTCCCCTCATTTATTTTTGTACCTGAGGCTGCGCCGTGTTTGTCAGATTCAGTTTTCAATGCGCCTTCATTACTTCTGCGTCGTAAGAGAACCTCAGCAACATCGGCGTGAGCTCTTAAAGTGAGAATCGCTGTTGAAATGGCCAGACCAGTTAGTTTTTCATTCATTGCCGAGTGCACCAGCCTCGGTAAAGAAGCAAGACAACCAAGGTTTCCTAATCACGGTTAAAAGTAAACGTAAACAGCGTTTAAAATGTGTCTGCGGTGCACCAACGTTAATCGACTATCGGCAAAGCCTACGTTGCATTTGACATCGGTTAACTCATTGTATTGCAAAGTGAGGCGCCCCGGATATGCCAAGATGTTGAAAGAGATGTGAATTTCCACACGGCCTCCTATATATACCGTCTCTTTTCCGTAATTAATTTTTCTTTCGTCTTTTTCCCTTCACTTCGAATATCTACGCCATTTAAATATAAAACTCATCACGTATGTGCTAATTAATACTTGTAATAGTTACTTGTATGAAAAATGCACGTCTTAATATTTCTAACTATGTACTGCATACTAAAATCCAGTTCTCATTCCAAACATAAGTTCTTAATTACTGATCTCTTATAAAAGATTTTTAATCAAGGTTGTACAGTTATAATGTTACAAATTACATTTTTATAGCTTTCTGTATTTTTACAGCCGGCCGGAGTGGCCGAGCGGTTCTAGGAACCGCGTGACCGCTACGGTCGCAGGTTCGAATCCTGCTTCGGACATGGATGTGTGTGATGTCCTTGGGTTAGTTAGGTTTAAGTAGTTCTAAGTTCTAGGGGACTGATGACCAGAGATGTTAAGTCCCATAGTGCTCAGAGCCATTTGAACCATTTTTTTGTATTTTTACACTTCACGTAAATGCTCATAGAACAGGCGTCTGTATTTAAAATTTTTAACCTATCTGGAATCGAACCCAGCCCGCCCACGCCACGAACAAGCACGCTGCCAAACAGACACACTGCTTGTCGATTAAAAAAAAAATCATAATGTAACATCTTAAGCGAGACAGGGAAATATAGAAGTCGATTTTCTCGAGAATTTTTGAGAGTTGCTTTGAACTGCTTTGGGAGAGAGAGTTTCGTAGTTCACGTGTCGTAAATATAAAGAAGTACAAAAATCTGTTTCTCGTGTGGCCCCCTTGATAGAGAAAAACAGGCGATGTGCTCACATGTGGAGGCACAATTTGATTCTACTGTTGGTAAGTTTGATTCATAAATTAATAAACTCTCTGTGTTCATCTCATGTATACGGTACGGCATATAATGCCTTGAGTCTGTCTCAAAACATCGAAACGCGCCGCCATCTTAATACCTGGTCATTTTGAGAAAACCGGGCGTGAGCCACGGCCGTGTTTAACCGTGGTCAACTCGCTTGTTTAACTTTGATCTAGATTGGTGCGCAAGAATTTTATATTGAACATGTTCAAATGCCGACTCCAATGATGTTAACTTTATATCGAGCTTGGTGCACTCAGCCATCAGTCCCCTGGGAAGTGGATCCAGCAACTGCACAAAAAAGCGACATGGAAAGTGGACTACCTTGTATTTTGATTGCCTTTGTCATCTGTCCATTGTTGGTGATCTTTGCCGTGATTCCTGTTATCGTATCCAGGATCACTTGCAGAGCTCTTTCTTGGAGTCCTGTTTGTTTCAGTAAAAAGTGGTGCAGATAATGGTGATTCACAGGGTCAAAAGCTTTACAAAAGTCAACAAAGAACATAGCACATTTTATATTACTATAGCACTTGACATAATGTCTTGATATCCTGAACTTGGTGTCATGATACGTTATACTGGAAGGTAGGATTGATGTTTCTTTATTAGTTTCTCAAGTACAGGCCTCATTCTACTGTTTACTGCTGTAGTAATAGTTTAGTAAAATAAATTTGCTAAAGTTAGTGGATAGAGGTTATCTATTTTCTTCTGATCTTTTCCTTTTGACACTAGAAAAAATTTTCCTGCATTGAAATCTTTGGCAATCAACACACCTCCACCCCTCTCATTATTTCGTTGAAAATCTCAGTAAAAGTAGATCCGATGATATTCCAGAATCTAAGATAAAAGTCCTTTGGGAGTACATCCGGTCTGGGCGATTTGTGGGATGGCGATACGGTATTTAACTCGAAAACTGCCTCTGCACTCAAATTAGCTAAAAATCCGATATTCTCGTCGTTCATCATCTCTCTGTTAAAAACTTGTACCGCTTCGTCTATCGAAATTGCTTCTGATTCCTCAGCGTAGTAGAACTGTACGTAATGTACCATTTTTCCGACAACTCCGTTTTGGTTTGTGAGTAATCTCTCACTGTCTGTTTCTAAGCCTTCAATGAATGTGTGTATGCAATTTCTCTGGTACCTGAATGAATAATTCTTTGATTTCCATTCGCCATCTGTTAAAGTTCTGGGTTATGATTAGATCTAGAGACCTTCCATTTGTTTCTGTTTAATATTCAATAGTTAAGCCTTTATTCGTTTTATTTACTGAATGTATGTGTCTGTCACACTGAATTTATAATAACCTCTCTCAGTCCTGTGTAGTAAAACTGTAAAGTCCTTTTAATGTCTCTTGCTTTTTGAGATCCATAATAGATTAAACTTTGTCTTAATTGCCATATAGCTAAACTGGTCCACAATTTTGCTTCAGAAGAATATTTATTTGTTGAGCATAGACAGGTATTCGACGTGTCGCTGATGAATTCGATTATTTCTTTGTTTCCCGAGCGCAAAATGTTGAGAATCCACTAGGATCTATATATTTTGGTCAGCTAGTTATACAAATTTACAGTTACTTAAAGGACACAATGGTCAGGAAAACAAACCACTATCACCTCAACTGCAAAGATTCTTTCGCGTGTAGAATCGGATGCATGCATTCAATCTACACGGCTGCACAAAAGTCTAGATGAAGAACGTATATTTCACGAAGGTGGGCTGCTTCAGTTTGTATCTATCAATTTCGTGTTGGTAAACAGGTTATGCAGTTCCCTGCAAAAGTTGAAGTTCGGGAACTGGTCTTTTTTGTTTAATACGCAATTACAGTCACCGACTATTAAAAGGTTTCTAGGGTTTCTTCTCAAGAGAAAAGGAACATCTTCTCTGTTAGAAGGGGATCCCTCTAACTTGATGCTATCGCCGGACGGCGCATAAAGGTTAATTAAGGTGACAATAAATAGGACAACATATTTCTCGATTTGCATATAAAGTTTTGAGACTGTGTACTGGAATGATCTCTCTTAGGAAGGCTGTTTTACCGGTGTTTTCTACGAGTGCTACATTCGGTATTGTTTTAAAACCAGGCACAGATAAACTGAAAAAGGTAACTTCTGTAACATGAGCTTCTGAGTCACAGATAACTGTTGTGGTGATGCAATTTTTAGTTCAGATTTAGTTCTACTAATACTCAGAGCGAGTATTTTATAAGCTTGAATCATACTCACAGAGAAGGTCAGTAATGCCGACTAAAAGATCGTGCTCTCACTCCATCTCCATTTGAGTTTCAGAGTCGGATACTTTTTCTTGGGTCAAAATACTGACGTCTTTGGAATCTTTGTTTTTGTTTCGCTTCTACATCTATTTACATGATTACTCCGCAATTCACAATTAAGTGTCTGGCAAAAGGTTTATCGAACAGCCATTAACCTACATCTCTACCGTTCCACACTCGAACAGCACGCTGGAAAAACGAACTTAAATACACTACTGGCTATTAAAATTGCTACACCAAGAAGACGTGCAGATGATAAACGGGCATTCATTGCATAAATATATTATACTAGAACTGACATGTGATTACATTTTCACGCAATGTGGGTGCATAGATCCTGAGAAATCAATACCCAGAACAACCACCTCTGGCCTTAATAACGGCCTTGATAACCCTGGGCGTTGAGTGAGAGCTTGGATGGCGTGTACAGGTACAGCTGCCCATGCAGCTTCAACACGGTACCACAGTTCGTGAAGAGTAGTGACTGGCGTATTGTGACGAGCCAGTTGCTCGGCCGCCATTGACCAGACGTTTCCAGTTGGAGGACGTGCTAGGCAGGGCAGCAGTCCAACAGTTTCTGTATCCAGAAAGGCCCGTACAGGACCTGCAACATGCGGTCGTGCATTATCCTGCTGAAATGTAGGGTTTCACAAGGCTCGAATGAAGGGTAGAGCAACGAGTCGTAACACATCTGAAATGTAACGTCCACTGTTCAAACTACCGTCAATGTGAACAAGAGGTGACCGAGACTTGTAACCAATGGCACCCCATACCATCACGCCGGGTGATACGCCAGTATGACGATGACGAATACACGCTTCCAATGTGCGTTCACCGCGATGTGGCCAAAGACGGATGCGACCATCATGATGCTGTAAACACGACCTGGATTCATCCGAAAAAATGACGTTTTGCCATTCGTGCACCCAGGTTCGTCGTTGAGTACACCATTGCAGTCGCTCCTGTCTGTGATGCAGCGTCAAGGGTAACCGCAGCCATGGTCTCCGAGCTGATAGTCCATGCTGCTGCAAACGTCGTCCAACTCTTCGTGCAGATGGTTGTTGTCTTGCAAACGTCCCCATCTGTTGACTCAGGGATTAAGACGCGGCTGCACAATCCGTTACAACCAAGACGCCTGTCATCTCGACTGCTAGTGATGCGAGGCCGTTGGATCCAGCACGGCGTTCCGTATTACCCTCCTGAACCCACCGATTCCATATTCTGCTAACAGTCATTGTATCTCGGCCACCGCTAGCAGCAATGTAGCGATACGATAAACCGCAATCGCGGTAGGCTACAATCCGACCTTTATCAAAGTCGGAAACGTGATGGTACGCATTTCTCCTCCTTGCACGGTACATCACAACAACGTTTCACCAGGCAACGCCGGTAAACTGCTGTTTGTGTATGAGAAATCGGTTGGAAGCTTTCCTCCTGTCAGCACGTTGTAGGTGTCACCACCGGCGCCAACCTTGTGAGAATGCTCTGAAAAGCTAATCATTTGCATGTCACAGCATCTTCTTCCTGTTGGTTAAATTTCGCGTCTGTAACACGTCATCTTCGTGGTGTAGCAATTTTAATAGCCAGTAGTGTACTTCCGTGCGATATCTGATTTCTCTTATTTTATTATGGTGATCATATCTCTCTATGTAAGTGGGTGGCATTAAAATATTTTCACGCTGTGAGGAGAAGGTTAATGGTTGAAATTTCACGAGAAGGTCCTGGTGTAGCGAAAAACGTTTTTGTTTTAATGACTACCATCCCAATTCGTGTATCACATCTATGCCACTCTCTCCCATTTTTCGCGAAGATGACAAACGAGCTGCCCTTCTTTGAATTTTTTCGTTGTCCTGCGTCAGACCTATTTGATGCGGATCCCACACCAGAGAGCAGTACTGCAGAAGATGGCGGACTCCTTAGTAAACCTATAAAATTTTCTAAGCATTCTGCCAATAAATAGCAGTTTTTGGTTTGCTCTTTCCAGAACATTAGCTACCTGAGCGTTCCACTTTTAAGTTATTCATAATTCTAATCCCTAAGTACTTAGTTGCGTTTACAGTGTTTAGATTTACGTGAATTACCGTTAACTGAAATTTAGGGGTTTCTTCTTAGTGCTCATATGGATAACTTCACACTTGTCATGATTTAGATTCAGTTTCCACTTTTTGTACCATACAGATATTTTGTCTAACCATTTTGCAATTCGTTTTGATCATCTGACAATACTACATGACGATAAATGGCAGCATCATCAGCAAACATTCTAAGAGGACTGCTCAGATTGTCCGCTAAATCGTTTATATAGTTCACGAACAACTGGCGACCTTTAACACATCCTAGGGGAACGTCAGATATTACTTTTGTTTTGCTCGATGACTTTCCGTCAATTACTACGAACTGTGATCTCTCTGTCACGCAACTGAGACGATACTCCATAGACATGCAGTTTAATTAGAAGTCGCCTCTGAGGAACGGAGTCAAAAGCCTTCTGGAAATCTAAAAATATCGAATCAATCTGACGTCCCCTAACGACAGCACTCACTATTTCTTGGGAATAAAGAGCTATCTGTGTTTCACAAGAACGATATTTCCTGAACCCGTGTTGGCTGTTTGTCAATAAACCGTCTTTTTCGATGTATTCTTAATTTTAGAGCACAGTGTACATTCCAAAATCCTACTGCCAGTCGACGTTAGTGATATGAGTCCGTAAGTCAACGGATTACTCATATCTCCTTTCCTGCGCATTGGTGCAACTTTCCACTCTCTGGGTACTGATCTTTCTGCGAGCGATTGGTTGTATACGATTGCTACGTATGAAGCTATTTTATTATATTTGGATTGACATTCGGCTCGATTTAGTTTTTACACCTTCCGCGCCGGCCGCGGTGGCCGAGCGGTTCTAGGCGCTTCAGTCCGGAACCGCGCGACTGCTACTGTCGCAGGTTCGAATCCTGCCTCGGACACGGATGTGTGTGATGTCCTTAGGTTAATTAGGTTTAAGTAGTTCTAAGTTATAGGGGACTGATGACCTCAGATGTTAAGTCCCATAGTGCTCAGAGCCATTTTAACCATTTTTTTACACCTTCCGCCAGTCATCAACATTTCGGCAGATGCAGGTGTCAGAGGGTGTTGAGTGATGCCGCAAGGTGTGTAGTTCCTTGTGTCTGCATCTCAGACGTGCTTTCATCTACAGGCAACCTGCTGCCATTTTCACTTTCGTTCCCTGCTTGTTTGTTGTCGGTACGTATTTCATCATGATGTTTGTTTTGAGTTTGGCACGTATCTTTCATCATGATGTTTGTTTTGGGTTTGGGACGTACACTTTTCTATTTGTGCACAAGCACTGGTTTCTTTCCGAGAGCTCCTACTTGCTGTTGTGCCGGTTTTATTTTGACGACTCGCTGCTACACTTGTGACGTCAAATTAACCTCTGCGTGTGGTTCGAAGGCCGCTTGCGTTGGTCGGTGAGACGTTCTGCGCTGCTGCCTCGACTGCTTCTGCTGTAGTTTCCAAACGCTCGTTTCAGGTACTGGTTTCGTACCCTCTCTGTGCAGTATCTGTTCTTAATCTGGTTCGTCTCCGTCCGTGCCGCTTCCGTCACACGTTCGACGCCTCTTGTTTTTTAGCGGCTGCACCTCAGGTATAAAGGGTGGCTTTTCCGCTTCGCGTTTTGATGCTAACGCAGGTGGTTTCGTCTCCTGTTGTAATAGCTCTTGATTCTTCCGTGTCCCTCATCTTGTTCTCCGTCACGCTTTTAGCTAGCGCAGTATCTGCTTTGCTCTCACGAGATTTTTACAACGAAAGCTTGTCTTGGGCAATTCGTTTTTTGATGACCACTTTCACTGCAGATAAAACGTGTTTCTATCTGTCCACTGAAAGTAACATACGCCCTGTACCCACAAACAATTGGATGTGAGGGAATATGCTGCCTGGCACGCATTTCAACCGATCTGAAACCGTTAAAACAGTGCAGTTTGTGTTGGCTAGACCAGCGGTCGTTACGGATTTGTTTCACTTCCCTGTACGTGGTTAAAATGTCTTTTAAATAACAATTCTCTACCTCATGGGGCAGATGAAAACACAGGTACTTTCTCGTACTCTATTCTAGCGTTTGAGATTATGACATTACTTACAGAGATGTCACTATGACGGAATTCAGCTTTCCCTCGATATCCATCCCAGCAACACAGGTTTTGAGAGCTTCACGAAAAAACAGCGTTCCGTGTCGTAGCAAGCAATGTGGACCTGATTTGATGTGATTCCGATAACTTCCACGATCCAATCGTGTATTTCTAATGAACTTGCTTGAACATTTCTTGTTGACGTGTCGAATTCGAAACAGAATGTGCATTTCCCGGGACACTGTAACGACACGAGTCAAACCGCAATAGCATTTTATTGCAGTAAGCTACCTTGCAGTACGGGCTCGTAGCTTTGGAGTCGGTGGCGGTGACAGCCGCTTGTATCTCGGCGTGATTCACTCGCACCTGTCGCCAGCACGGCCGTAGGAAGTGCTGCTTGTGTCAGTTCCAGCGACAGAATACTGAAGCCCCTAAGAATCTAAATAAACTATAGTAAATGTAATTTAAGCTTGTTCAAGCTTGAGAGATGACGTTTTGTTATTCAGAAGAACATTGCGTAAAAATTTCAACGTTGTAACGATCATAGTTTCGGAGATAAAGAAAATTACTTATGAAGTCAAAAACCGACAATTAGGGAATTAAATTCAGTTAGGAACTATAATAGTTTATCTTTTGGTATTATTTGAAAACATAACCAGAACTCTCAGTGTGCAGAATTGATTAACTGAGATTTTCATATTTAAAGTTTAATTTTCATTTTCGTAATATAAAATTCAGACAAAATTATTATTTGTGTCTTATGTCGTTGTGGGGACAAATGAGAGTGAGTGAGAGTGTGTATGTAGGACATACATTAAATTTCAAGATTAATTTTATGTAATGCATTATGCAATCATATCGTGGGAAGGATGTTTGTACCCACATTGCTGATGACGTATGTCCAAGCGTACTTGTTTTTGTAAGAAGGCACCCAGAATAGTTAATTGTAGAGAAATGTTTTCCTAAAGTTAGTTCAGGATTAGTTTTCGTTTGGTTTGGTTTGGCGGAATATTTTATTAATGATCTTGAAAGATTGACCTGATTGGCTGTTCATTTGATCAACCAATCAGAGTGAAGTCTTTCCCGCGCTCTATCAAGTAGTATATGCGCTGTGAGCAGCGGAATTGAGGGAGTCGTGGACTAGCTGCCGGACGAGAAGGTCATGTTGGACGTGTCCGAAAAAGTTATTTGTAAAATGAAGAAGACAGTGTTACTTCGCATTCGGTTTATATCGCCGTGAAAGCAGATGCATTTACGGACGGATCGTGAAAATTTGAGCTTTGTGAAGGAATTTGTTGGTGAGATAAACGCGTGTGAACTCTTGGCCTTTGTGCAATGAAATTCCGCGTCGCATGTTCAGTATTCAATTACGGAACAGTTTTTTTTTTTCCTTTATTGAATCTCAATTCCCCCCGAAGGGGGCGGGCTGGCAGCAGCTTAGTATGCTGCTCTTCAGCCTACAGACTTTGTTAGAAAGATGAAGAGAATAAATAATAAAAACAGGCGATAAAATCGGAGACTTAAAGAGTAACATGGCGAAAAGAAATCGTGGAACTTAAAACAAAGAACAGAGGGATGATGACGCTAAGAAAATACATACAAAGCAGACAGTCTAGTTTCTGTTCGCAAAAGACATAAAATTCACACCCAGCGACAGCATGGTTTCTGTTCGCAACACGAGAAAGACGAACAACACTGAACAGTCACTGGAACACTGCACTAAAAAGTTGGCAAATGTGACATACCACAGCCGAGAGCAGGTGGGGGGAAACTGGACAGATGATGGGCAAATAAAAAAGGGGGGGGGGAGCTGGGAAAGGAGCTGATGGAGGATGAGGATCCATAAGAGGGGTGGGGGGCGCTGGGCAGACGCGACAGGGAGTGGGGTAGGCAGAGGAGGGGAATACAAAAGGACGTACGGAACAGTTTTGGCGAGCAATTTCTGTTAAAGAAATCCACTGAAAAGGACCGAGTGTGAAACATGTTATAGCACAGTATTGACTGTAAAATGGCATATAATTCGGATTGGACTTTAGCACATTTCTGGTTGTCTTGCGTGTGAACTAAATGGTGTAGTATAAACTTGAAAACTTAATAAACCACGGAATAATGTAGATGGAGAGGTAAAAACTGACACACATGCTTGGAATGACATGAGGTTTTATTAGAACCAAAAAAAAGTTCACAAAATGTCCGACAGATGGCGCTGGACAGGAAAACGTCAGTGACTGCACATGACAATCGTGTATAAAAGGAGCTGTAATGAGAGAGAGAATCCATTTCCGGCGGTACACCGAAAGGTTGCCGCCCTTCGATAGTGCGATTCCAGCGCTCATCGAAGTGCTAGGTGTTACAGGTGCCAGCCAGCCAGCCAGCCAAGCAGAGCCGCAGCGGTCCAGCAGCAGCAGCAACAGCAGCAGCAGCGGTCCAGCCAGCAGCAGCAGCAGCAGCAGCCCCGGCCCCGTCCGCGGCAGCAGCAGCAGCAGCAGCAGCAGCAGCAGCCCCGGCCCCGTCCGCGGCAGCAGCAGCTGCGGCGTTCCTGCCACCCGCCGTCGCCGTCGCCGTCGCCGTCGCCGTCGCCGTCGCCGTCCGGCCCCGGTCGTCCGACCCTGGTCTTCGTCCGTCTGCATCTTCGTTTGTTCCCAGTTTGTGTCCTTTCCTTTTCGTGCTGTGCATTTTGTCTCCCTGTCGTCATGTCCGCCCCCGCCACCACTACCACCATCGCCATCGTCTATACATCCCCTTCCGCCGCCTCCACCACTATAACTTGGTGTGCCCAGTCACACACCCCTCCTTCCATCCCACCTCTCCTCACTCTCCCTTCGCCCTCGCTCTTTGTCGCCCCCTCTCCCGCTTCTTCCTCTCGCTCCTCTCGTTCTGATCCTTTCCCCCCACTCCCCCAGCCTGTCATTGCAGCTCCGGTTAGGGTGGTGGCCCGTCGGGCCACTGTCCACGCCCAGCTTTCCCCGTCGCCTTCGCCATCACCGCCACCACCGTCATCATCATCGCCGTCGCCGTCGCCGTCGCCTTCGCCTTCACCATCACTGTCACCATCTCCGGCGCCGACTGCTGCGTCCACGCCGGGACCTGTCCCTTCCCACCACCTCCCTATAGCTCCCGTCCCTCATATCACCACCCACCCTTCTGCCACCGTCAAACGCCCTAGTGGCACCCCCACCTCCTCTGCTCCCAAAAAGGCCCCACCCCGACCTCCATCCCCCCCCCAGGGTACCATGGATGTCTCCCCACCTGGCCCTGCTCCCTCCTCCTCCTCCCCCCCCCCTGTTTATACAAGTATCTCCTGTCCCATCCCGATCCTTCCTTTCTCGAGGCCCGGACTCTCCCCCTCCTCCTCCGCCAACACTTCCCTGGTGCCCCCATCTCTCTCCTTACTCCACGGCGGGATTCTGTTCTCATTTCCTCCCCCAGCCCAACCCTCCATACTGACATCCTCTCCCGCCTCCCCATCACCCGTTTTGGCCCCAATGCCTCCCTTACCCCTGCTCCTTCTCCATCTCCTACCCGCCAACCCCAACCCCGCGTCGCCCGCCGACCCTCACCGCCGTGATCACTCGGCTCAGTCCGTCGATCACACAGGAGGAGGTGTTGGCGGAGATCAAGGCCCATCCCACGCTGGAGGTGCGGGCGGTCCGCCGCATTTTCAACTCGGCTGGTCCCACCCGCCTTATGCGGGTTTTATCTGAGGACACCCCCTCCATTGAGCGTCTCCTGAAGGAGGGTGCCCTCCTCCTCCACCAGCGGTACAAGGTCGACCCCTCCCGTTCCCCTCCCCAATCCCTGCGATGCCAGAGGTGTCTGCGCTATAATGCGCACCCAACAGCTGAGTGCCATGAGGCCCCCACCTGCCCGCATTGTCGGCAAGCGCACTTCCTCCGGCAGTGCCCTAACCTTCAATCCCCTCCCTCCTGTAATACCTGCAATCTCCCCCATCCCACCTACTCCCAAAAGTGTAAAGCCCAACCTGCTCCAACCACTCCTGAACTCCTCGTATCTGTCCGTTCTCTGGACGCCCCCACCCCTCCTGGCAATTCCCTTCATCCCCCCCCCCCCACCGCTGAGGACATCATCAGGTTCCTCACCATCGTCCTCCAGAATGTTCATCCCTTTCAGCGCCCCCACACCCTCCAACAGATCTCCCTCGCCGCCCGTTCCATTTTCCACCTTAAAATGTATGCCACCTATTCCAACAACCAGGCCCATTTCACCTTCTCCCGTCTTGACACCCTCGTCTAAATCCCTGTCATGGCGCAACAGCACCGTATCCTTTTCAACAATATCCGCTCCCTTCCCGCCAACAAGAACCTCTTCCTGCACACCCTTGCTACCCACCGTGTGGATGCCTTCCTCCTCAATGAAACCTTCCTTCAACCCCACCACTCCATCCACACCTCCCCCTATCTCCTCCACCGCTCCGATAATCCCCTCCCAATTGCGCGTGGCGGAGTTGCCATTGGTCACCACCGCCAGATCCCCGTTCGGCTCCAACCTCTCTTTCCCGACCCCACCGAACACCTGATCCTTAGTCTCTTCTTCCCTGGCCTTACCATTACCTGCGCCACCATCTATGTCCGCCCCAACGCCCCTCTTCCTTTCGACTTCCTCTCCCACATCGACCGTACCTTCTCCTCCTACGTGATCGCCGCCAACCTCAACATCCATAGTCGCTCCGCTGCCCAGTTACAGCGGTGGCATCGGTTCCTCTCCTCCCTTCAAGGCTACATCATCCCCATCCCCCAGCACACCCGTCCCGAATCCACCTCCACTCCCGATGTTATTCTCTCCTCCCCCAACCTCCTTGGTCGCATTACGGTGGATGTCCTGGAGCCTATTGGTAGCGACCATCTCCCTATCCTCCTCACCGTTTCAGACGATCGTCGCCCCCGTCCCGACCCTCGTAATGACCCTCCCCCTAAGAACATCCATGACTATTCCCGTGCCAACTGGAATGCCTACTGGGATACCCTCTCCACGGAGGTCGATAGCCACCCTCTCACCTACCGCCATCCCGATGATGTCACCCATGCCGCCTCCTTTCTCCAGCAGACCTTGTCTGAGGCCATGGAGGCCCACGTCCCTACTGTTGCCATCCACCCCCACCGTCCTACCTTACCCCCACAGGCCGTCCTCTTCCTCCGTGAATCCCGCCGTCTCTACCGTGCCTTCCTCCGCACGTGTGACCCGGACACCCTACGACGCCACCGGCAACTCCAGCGACACATTCGTAATTTGCTCGCGGCTAAGAAACGCCGGGACTGGCGACAGACATGCACCTGTTTCAATGCTACCCTCCCTATAAACTCGTCCAAGTTCTGGTCCGCCTTCCGTCGCCTTGCCGGAACTAACCCCTCCCCCTACTATCCTCTTCTCCATGATGATCACTTTGCCTCCTACCTGTCCGATGTGTTTTCCATCCCCAATGATCCCCGGTTCGATTACTCCCTCTTCCCGGGTATCCGCGATCGCACTGACACCTCTGTCCGTCCCCTCGCTCCTGGTTTCCAGTACTTGGACAACACTGCACACACGGACCTCAATACTCCTATCACTACACAGGATCTCATTGCTACACTCCGCACAAAACGCAACACCGCTCCTGGTCACGATCGTGTCACCTACCGTCACCTTCGTGAAGCTCCTGTCTCTTTCCTCTCCACCCTGGCCAGGCTCTACAATGTCGTCCTGTCCACCGGTTACTACCCCGACCTGTGGAAAACCTCCCGTATCCTCATGTTCCTTAAACCTGGCAAACCGCCGTCTGCCGTCTCCTCCTACCGTCCCATCAGCCTTACCTCGGTCTTCAGCAAGGTCCTGGAATCTATTCTCACCCGACGCATCCACCAGCATCTCCACCAGCACCACCTCCTTCCAGTTACCCAGTGTGGCTTTCGGCCGTCCTTCTCTTCCGACGACGATCTTCTCCTTCACCTCACTCATCTCCTTTCCGAACAGCTCAATTTCCGTCGCTCCACAATCTTCCTCTCTCTTGACCTCGAACGCACTTATGACCGCGTATGGCATTCCGGTCTCCTCTTCAAGCTCCAAACCTTCGCCCTTCCCATTAACTACGTCCGTCTGATCGGTTCCTTTCTCTCCCGCCGTCCTTCCTGTGTCACCATCCATAACACAGATTCCTACACCTTTTTCCCTTCCGCCAGTGTGCCCCAAGGCTCCGTTCTCTCACCCCTTCTGTACCTGTTGTACACGGCGGACATGCCACCGCCGTCACCCCCCCGTCCACCTTCTCCAGTTTGCCGATGACACTGCCTTCCTTGCCCTTGCCCCCACCCTGCAACGCTCCCAACGCCTTCTCCAATCCCATCTTGACCGGTTCACCACTTGGTGCAACCAGTGGTTGCTCACGGTCAATCCTTCCAAAACCCAGGCGATCATTGTAGGCAAAACCACCCCTTCCTTCCACCTCCTTGATTTCTATCTCACCGTCTATGGCCATCCCATCGCCCTCACTCCCACCCTTAAGTACCTTGGCGTCACCCTCGACCGTCGCCTCTCCTGGACTCCCCATCTCCAGATGATCCAAGCCAAGGCACGTTCCCGACTCCGTCTCCTCAAGCTCCTTTCCGGCCGTACGTGGGGTCTGGACCCCTCCACCATCCTCCACACCTATAAGTCCCTCATCCGCCCTATTCTTTGTTATGCCCATCCAGCTTGGATCTCCGCCCCCCCTACCTTTTATAAATCCCTCCAAATCCTTGAACGCCATGCTCTCCGCCTTGCCTATCACATCCGTCTCCCCTCCCCCAGGCGGATCCTGTATGATCTCATCCCCTTCCCCCACCTCCTCCTTTTCCTTGAAAGGATACGGATCATGTACACCTCCCATAAACTTGATCCTCCTCATCCGCTCGTATCCTCGATCCTCTCCCACCCCCGCCCGCTACCGCGCCTGTATTCCCACGTCCCGCCCGGTTTCCATCTCTCCACCCTCCTTACCCTCTCCCGAGGTGGCTTCCGTCAGCTCCCTCTCCCTGATGATGTCCTCCTCCCCTGCATCTACCCCTCCTATCAACTTTGATCCTCCCCCCACCTCCTGTGTCCTTTCCTTTAGGCACTCTCCCTCCTTCCCTTCCCTTCCCTTCTCTTTCCTTTCCCCCCCTCCCTCCTCCCCTCTCCACCGGGATTCCCCTCCACCTTCCTCCCTCCCCCTCTCTCCTTTGCCCATGGCATCTCTGCTCTCCCCTCTCCCATTCCCCTTCCCCTTCCTCCTCCTCCACCTCCTCTCTTGGCAGGTCCCCGGACTCGTACACGCTCAGTGAACATTCACGCGCCGGAGATCATCGCCATCTGTGTGTCGTGTGTGTGCCTCGCTTTGTGTTTAGTGTTCTGTCACCGTCACGCATCAACTGTTCACGTGTGCCGTCGCCGTCATCCGTGTTCTGTGCGCCGTGTCACCAAGTGTTTCCTGTTTTTTCGAGTCCAGCGTGAACGGCTTCCTGTTTATTGTTTTTTAAATCTCCTTTTTTTGCCCGCCGTTTTTACTGTAATGTCTGTATCACCCATATGTCTTGTTCTTGTTCCACTTAAGGCTGAAGAGCAGCGTACTATGCTGCTGACAGCCCGCCTGTAACAGGTGATGAAAATTACAATAAAGGAAAAAGAGAGAGAATCAGATGCGCCAGCAGTCGCAGTATGTTGACGTTACCTGAAAAGGCGCTTTTAGTGAAGCTGTATAATCAGAATGGGGAATGTGCTAGTTCAGCGTTATGATCCGATCGCCGTAGGAAGGGGATTCGAAAGGGTAAAGGTCCGTTGACAAATGCAGCTGTAGCGAGAATGATTTCGAAATTCGAAGCCACGGGTTGTTTAAACGATATATCCCGTAGTGGCCGACCGAGCACAAGGCGTAATTGTGCTGAGACAGTTCAGGAAGAAATTGAGACTGTAGAAGGTTCGTCTATACACGGGGAAGTCAGCGCTCGTGCAGTCGCACGTCGCATCGGCATTCCATACACTACTGTTTGGTTGGCACTGAGGCGTACCCTCCGATGCTATCCGTACAAAATCCATCGGCATCATGAACTGTTACCTGGAGATTTAATGAAGCGGAGGGCATTTGCGGTTGGGTTGGGCATTTCAAAAGATGGCGGAAGATGACGATTGGTTGAGTAACGTGTTGTGGACCGACGAAGCTCATTTCACGCTCAGAGGGTCTGTCAACGACCACAACTGCAGAATTTGGGCTACCGAAAATCCTAGAACTGTCGTGGAAACTCCATTGCATGACGAGAAAGCCATGGAATGGGTTGGATTTACCACATCTACCGTTATCGCCCCTTTTTTCTAAGAGGAAATGCGTGATTCTGTTTTTGTAACTGCTACCGTGACGGGTGAGAGGTATGTTACAGAATGACATCATCCCCAGCCTGGCTGATAAACGCCTACTGGAATGTACGATGTTTATGCAGGACAGCGTTCTACCCCATATTGCTAGACGCGTGAAAGATCTCTTGCGCGCGTCGTTTGGTGATGATCGTGTGCTCAGCCGCCACTTTCGTCATGCTTGGCCTCCCAGGTCCCCAGACGTCAGTCTGTGCGATTATGGGCTTTGGGGTTACCTGAGGTCGCAAGTATATCGTGATCGACCGACATCTCTAGGGATGCTGAAAGACAACATCTTACGCCAACGCCTCACCATAACTCCGGACATGCTTTACAGTGCTGTTCAGAACATTATTCCTCGAGTACAGCTATTGTTGAGGAATGATGGTGGACATATTGAGCATTTCCTGTAAAGAACATTATCTTTGCTTTGTCTTACTCTGTTATGCTAATTATTGCTATTCTGATCAGATGAAGCGTCACCTGTCGGACATTTTTTGAACTTTTGTATTGTTTTGGTTCTAATAAAACCCCATGTTATTCCAAGCATGTGCGTCAATTCGTACCTGTCTATCTACATTATTCCGTGATTTATTCAGTTTTCAAAATTATACTGACTTTTTTATCACCCGGTATAATGAAATACACTGAAGAGCCCAAGAAACTGGTAGGTAACCTGACAAATGTCGTGAAGAGCCCCAGGGAGCACGCAGAAGTGCCGCAACACGACGTGGTATGGACTCGACTAATGTCTGAAGTAGTGCTGGAGGGAACTGAGACCATGAATACTTCAGGGCTGTCCTTCAATCCGTAAGAGTGCGAGGGGGTGGAGGTCTCTTCTGAGCAGCACGTTGCAAGGCGTCCCAGATATGCTCAATAATGTTAATGTTGGGCAGCTTGGCGACCAGCGGAAGTGTTTAAACTCAGAAGAGTGTTTCTGGAGGCACTCTGTAGCAATTCTGGATGTGTGGGATGTCGCATTGTCCTGCTGGAATTTCTCTAGTCCATCGGAATGCACAATGAACATGAATGGACGCAGGTGAGCAGACAGGATGCTTACGTACGTGCCAGCTGTCAGAGTCGTATCTAGACGTATCAGGGGTCCCATATCACTCCAGCTGCACACGCCCCAAGCCATTACAGAGCCTCCATCAGCTTGAACTTTCCCCTGTTGATATACAGGGACCGTGGATTCATGGTTTGCCTGCATACCCGAACCCGTCTATCATTTAAATACAATTTGAAACAAGACTCGTCCGACCAGGCAACATGCTTCCAGTCATCTACAGTCCAGTGTCGGTGTTGACGGCATGTCGTGCATTCATCAAGGGTACACGAGTGGGCCTTCGGCTCCGAAAGCCCATATCGATGATGTTTCATTAATGGTTCGCACACTGATACTTTCTGATGGCCTAGCATTGAAATCTACAGCAATTTGCGGAAGGGTTGCACTTTTGTCACGTTGAACTATTCTCTTCAGTCGTCATTGGTCCCGTTCTTGCAGGCTTTTTTTCCGGCCGCAGCGATGTCGGAGACTTGACGTTGTACCGGATTCCTGTAATTCACGGTACACTCGTGAAATTATCGTACGGGAAAATCTCCACTTCATCGCTATCTCGGAGATGCTGTGTCCCAGCGCTCGTGCGCCGTCTATAACTGGACGTTCAACCTCATTTAAATCTTGATAACCTGCCATTGTAGCAGCAGTAACCGAGCTAACAAATTCGCCAGACACTTGTATTATATAGCCGTTGCCGACCGCATCGCTGTATTCTGCCTGTTTACATATCTCTGTATTTGAACATCAGTTTCTTTGGCGTTTCAGTGTAATGAGCAACCAGTTGCGTAAAAGAAATTTAATTTCCTTGCCGGTTTCGGGCACTTAGTGCCCTTCTTCAGTATTATGCCTATCGCATCATCTGCGGGTGTCAATAACGAAGTGCATTCAGTACAATTCCATAGTCGTGTAGTCACTAGTTTTATGCAGACACTCTGAACAACGTGACCATGGCATTTTGCTGTACGCACTTTATTACTAACATTCGCAAATAATGCGATAGGCATGACCTGCTGAAGAAGGGCACTAAGTGCCCGACACCGGTAAAGAAATTAAATTTCTGTTACGGAGCTGGTTGCTTGTTATTTCATTATGTACGACTACAGTCGCTGAAGAGAGATAAAATACAAAACTGGCAATATAGTTACCACTCTCTCGCGAGGTACAATCTCTGGGAATATTTCTGTTCGCTGTTTTAGCAGGGTACCAGCGTTGCAAATGGGAGAGATGGGGGGAGAGGGATGGAGGACGTTTAAATACCACATTTTTTGTGTTTTTTTTCCAATAACTGGGAAATTGCTGGTCCCAGCGAAAATATTTCCTAGTATAAAATTAAACTACACTAAATTCCCAGCAAGAAGGTACTGTTCAATTTTTCTCTAGGACTAACTGTATGAAATTCATGTTTATCTTTAAATGAAGCGAGTAAAAAGCAAATACTAAATGTGTGTACGACTCAATGTGCACTAGAGCCTTATTTCGGGTTAAATTGTGCTCCGGGGGCACATCTGTGTTAGTTGGTCTAAGCCAGTCAACGAAGAAAAAAAAATTCGATTGGGAAAAGAATCGTGTAGTCACAAATGTTTGAACAGTGCTAGGAGGGAGGGTCATGAACGACACACTGATCTGTGAAGCATGAGCTTTGGAGCGGCGGCGGTTTGGGGGCCTTCAGATGTCCTTCTCTAAGTTTTTCTCGAATAACGCGAAAGTCGCCGCTCTTAACGAAAATGTTTCCCAGTACATAATTGAACTATATTACATTCCCAACAAAAAAGGTCAGATTCATCTTTTCTTTGTACATAATATTTTCCGCGTTGTAGGAGTTGGAAAATTCGTAGAGTAGTAAAAATATTGTTTCAAAGGTATAAAATTAATATTTATCTTTAAATTAAGTGGTTAGAAAACAACTACTAAAATTGTGTACCACGTCAAAATGCAGTAGAACCATATTAAGAGATAAATTGTGTTTCAGCAGCGGCGCAGGACACAGACATGACGAGGGAACGTTTATTTTCCACAGAATATGTTAACACTACATGTTCTGCAGACAGGAGGTACCAATACCACTAACACAAGATACGCATATGGACAGGACTACGTAATGAATTCTTCTCGGGTTATCAGCCGAGTGGTGGCGTCATCTTGTCGCAACGTCTCAATGAGTCACCAGAAGATGATGGGTACAAAACTCATTGAAACGTTGCAACAAGACGGCGCCACCACTCGGCTGATAACCGGCGAAGAATTCAACAGTGGAATAAGCCGAGAAAGACTGCGATCGCATATAGAACTACGTAAATCTCTGCACACTGTCCTTCACCGCTAGCGAGAAAATTTATTCTTGCCTATCCTATACGGTAAATGTAACGCTCCACAGGGGAAGGCTACTTCCCCATCTACGAGCGCTACTCGATTTTCACATTATACCTCCCCAGTCGCGCGGTTCCGGACTGAAGTGCCTAGAACCGCTCGGCCACCGGGACCGGCTTTCGACAGTATCGATTGCAATGTCTCCACTGTCACTGTGTGGAATACTTTTCCTAGCATGAAGGGTATCAAGTGCATTACCCTAGCCTCAACTCTTTGAAGATCTGAAAACACTCAGGAGGTTTGAACTACATTCTTCTATAGCAGAACTAGGTCACCTAGATGTTATCGAACTTCAGATATTTCAACGTAATTCAAGCAATGCACTGCAGCGGATTACTGTTCTACACTTCAACATCGTCAGTCCCATTCCATCACACATATTCAGACTCATCTTGGAAGATATACTGTGGATGTCTGACAACTGGTTCCATTCAGTGCGACCACAAATTCCTGAATGAAACAGTTTTAGGAAGCCTAGAATAACGCAATTGATAGCGGGAAAAATGCAGTAACTTTCTGGTCATTCATTAATTCACCTCCAGGTGATTCTAACACAGCTACACGACTTTACAATGAGCTGTCAACGATAGACAGCAGAGAGGTATCACATTTACCAATCCAATCCCTTTCCCACCAACACTACATAGGTCACTGACAACATCCTACTTACAAATTGAACCCTTCTGAGACATTGTTTACCTGAACATTGTTGTTGTTGTGGTCTTCAGTCAGAAGACTGGTTTGGTGCAGTTCTCCATGCTACTCTATCCTGTACAAGCCTTTCTTCGAGTAACTATTACAGCCCACATCCTTCTGAGTCTGCTTACCGTGTTCATATTTTGGTCTCCCTCTACGACATTCACTCCCCTCCACCCCACCCAACTTCCCTTCAGTACTAAACTGGTGATCTTTTGATGTCTCAGAATGTGTCTTACCAAGCGATCTCTTCTTCTTGTCAGGTTGTGCCACAAATTTATTTTCTCCCCAATCCTGTTCAGTATCTCCTCATTAGTGATGTAATCTGCCCATCTAATCTTCAGCGATCTTCCGTAGCACCACATGTCAACAGCTTGACTTCTTGTCTAAACTGTTTATCATTCCTGTTTTACTTCCATGCATGGCTACACTCAACATAAATACTTTCAGAATAGACTTCCTGACACTTAAATCTATACTCGATGTTAACAAATTTCTCTTCTTCAGAACAGATTTTCTTGCCATTGCCAGTATACATTTTGTCTCGTCTCTACTTTTCCATTACCAGTTATGTTGCTGCCCAAATAGCAAAACTCGTCTACTGCTTTCAGTGTCTCTTCCCCTCATCTGATTCCCTCAGCATCAACTTATTTAATTCGGCTGCATTCCGTTGTTCTCGTTTTGCTTTTGTTGACATTCATCTTATATCCTCCTTTCAAGACAATACCCATTCCGTTCAACTGCTCTTCCAAACCCTTTGCTGTCTCTGACACAATTACAATGTCATCGGCAAACCTCAAAGTGTTTATTCCTTCTCAATGGACCTTAATTCCTTCTACAAATCTTTCTTTTGTTTCCTTTATTGCCTGCTCAATGTACAGACTGCACAACATTGGGGATAGGCTGCTATGCTGTCTCATTCTCTTCTCAACCACTGCTGCCCTGTCATGCCACACGACTCTTGTAACTGCTGTCTGGTGCCTGTACAAGCTGTAAATAGTCTTTCGCTCCCCGTATTTTACCACTGCTTCCCTCAGGGTTGCAGAGAAAGTATTCCATCAACATCGTCAAAAGCTTACTCTAAGTCTACAAATGCTATAAAGGTATGTTTGCCTTTCCTTAATCTATCTTCTTTGAGAAATTGTAGTCAGCATTGCTTCGCGTGTTCCTACATTTGTAAGGAATCCAAACTGATCGTCCCCGAGTTCGGGTTCTACCAGTTTCCCTGTTCTTCTGTAAGGAATTCGTGTTAGTATATTGCAGCCTTGAATTATTAAAGTGATAGTTCGACAATATTCACCCCTGTCAGCACCTGCTTTGTTTGGAATTGGAATTATGATATTCTTCTTGCAGCCTGAGGCTATTTCGCCTGCTCCATACATCTTGCTCACCAGATTGAACAGTTTTGTCGTGGCTGGCTCTCTAAAGGCTATCAATAATTCTAACGGAATGCCGTCTACTCCGGAACCTTGTTTCGACTCAGGTCTTGCAGTATTCTGTCAAATTCCTCATGCAGTATCTTGTCTCCTCTCTCATTTTCATCTACGTCCTCATACATTTCTATAATATTCCACTTAAGTATCTATGTTCCTTGTACAGGTCCTCTGTGTACTTCTTCCTCCATTTAGCTTTCCTTTCCTCGCTTAGGACTGGTTTTCCATCTGAGCTCTTGATATTCATCCAGGTGGTTCCTCTTTCTCCAAAGGTCTCTGAACGTATTTTGCATAAAAGTTAGTTTAACACCCGCAAAAAGTACCCATTTAGTAAACTCAATATAGCTCTACAACACAAACACACGCTACCTGAAGTTATTTTGTTTACTCGCATAAGAAAACTGAATCAGAAATGATGGGGAAGTAAAACTGGAAATCGAGCAACGGTCGCCGTAGAGGATATTACCTTTTCCGTGATGAACCACACAGCTATCATAGAAGATGACAAGAATCAGTTTCTCCTCTATCACTGTAGAACAGTAGTAACGTTACATGACTGTGCTTAAACTGACACACAATATTTTTTAGCGCAACGCAGTCTGACTTTCAATAATCCCTACAAAAGAATGGCCCTGACTAACATTAACCTATACGTTTCACAAATAACTTACCTCACAAAAATCTTCGTTACTCGAACGACTGCAATACAGCGAGCGCCACTACTGCCAGCTAAATAAAAGATTGAAACTACTGAAGGCACTAACTACTGATAGGCATAGTTAGCAAATGAAAGATTTTGATAGAGAATGTATTTACCTTAATAGTGTTCAAAAGTCATAATATATATATCAGTTCATGACATCCATTCTTACAAATGTACTGTTTCTGGTGGACACACGTCCAGACATCCGCTCTCAAAAATCCGCCATCTCACTTCCTCACATCCACCACTGCTGGCGGCTCACCTCCAACTGAGCAACGCTACGTGCCGTTAACATCCAGCTGCCCAACACTACAATGGCAGACAACAATGCAAACTAGCCACAGACTGCACTCAGCACAGCCAGTGATTTTCATACAGAGCGCTACGTGGCGTTACCAATAAGAAAACCTAAACAGCCTACTTACATTGCCCCCATGTTCCCCACAAAAAATTTTACAAACTGTTTTGGGCACTGGCCAATACATATTTTTTTAAAAATTTTTCACAGTTAAAATAACAAAGAAATCAATTGCACGCACTTTTTGATACAATGTTGGTCAAAAGCTAAAATTTTCTCACAGTCCGTAAAGACAGTCCTGATCATTCATCACAGTAAAATTGCACTGTTTTTTTTCTCCAAGACTGAGCAGTAAAAGGGAATGCACATGGAAATAGTGGATTTCCATGCAGTCTTGAAGAAGTAGTGTTGTCCTTCCAACGGAAAGACAGTGCTGACTCTTGACATGCAGAGGCTAATGGGCCACAACAGAGCAAACCCACAGCAGAGTCAGTCGAAGTTGAATAATATTGGTAGGTAGGTCATCACAGAGCAGACCCACTGTAGTCCTGGTAGAGTGTATGGTATTGGTGGGCCACCAGAGGTGCAGACCCACTGCAGTCCTTGTAGAAATAATGGTACTGGTGGGCCATCAAAGATGCAGACCCACTGTAGAGACGGCCAGCAACCATCTGTTGCGACTGTGCAGGTGCACAATCACCATCGAAGAGTCTTGTGGAGAATATAGCGAGTCCATAAACCACTCACAAAGTTTTTGGAATTGTCCTTAGAACGAGCAGTGCTGTTAATCAGTCCCTTGGTGAATTATTAACACACGTCCAAACGCTAAGAGTCCTCTTTTTTTCGCATATTGTGCATATACTATGACCAACAGAAATATGTGCAGTGAAACGAATGCTTATATGTTATTTAATTTGATGAACTGGTGTCAATTACAATTTTATAACATAAGAATACAATAACAAAGGTACAAAATACATCATTAAAGAATATATCAATACAGATAACATTTGTAGTAATAGGGGATTTACAAAAGAATAGAAATAAACATATACATCAGTGTTACAGGAATTATGACATAAGCAAATACATAAAAGATCAGAATAACTTTTGAAACATCAACTTCACACATGAGCATTAAAACAAAACAGAGTAAATAATGTCTAAACATCTTTACAAAGTAAATAACATCAGAAAAATTCTACAACGTAACTCTCATCAGATAAACACATAAAGACAGGAAGAACACAAATACCCAAGGGTACACAAACACATAGTGGGATAACACAAGAGGAAAGGGCAGGGTTTGTTTTCAGTGTAGCATTTGGTACTGCAGTCCAACCCAAAACTTCATTCCGTAGATCTTTCGCCTTATTTCAACATTTGTTTCCACCAAAACACCCTATCCAAGCATGCTTTCTGTGTTTATATGTTCACATATTTCTTACCTCATTATTTATTTTCCACTATCTTACCTCATCATTTATTTCCAAGAAAATCCTACCTGAACTTGTTGTCTCTAAACCCTACTTTTTTGTTCATATCCTCTTTCAAAATACTTTTTAGCCAAACCATTTTCTTATAGCTTCTCAATGCATTTCTTCCAATTCATCACAACTCGTTCTCTTATATACCTTACCCTTTCTTAAGCTAACTTAAATCTACTGAACTCAGATGCATAAACTAAGGGACAAGGCAATGCAACAGCACAAAACAATTAACACAAACAGCAATGACAAAAAATGCAAATTGGCAAAGCAAGCAGCATTATAGAAATTAGCAAAGCAAATACAACTAATATGAGGCAATGAGCAGCAACAAGAAAAATAAATCAGTAGTAAAACTATCTTAATACAATGTAAAATTCAGTAGAACTATGCCTGGAAAACAGCAGCAGCAAATGCAATAACTTATACCTAAACATGACAAAGTTCAAGCAGAAATACACTCCTGGAAATGGAAAAAAGAACACATTGATACCAGTGTGTCAGACCCACCATACTTGCTCCGGACACTGCGAGAGGGCT
Organism: Schistocerca piceifrons; assembly: GCF_021461385.2. Classification (NCBI taxonomy): domain Eukaryota; kingdom Metazoa; phylum Arthropoda; class Insecta; order Orthoptera; family Acrididae; genus Schistocerca; species Schistocerca piceifrons. The sequence goes on from NC_060139.1 coordinate 1,033,443,612, forward strand.
GTACAAGCAATGGTCACACGCACGGCACAGCGGACACACCAGGAACCGCGGTGTTGGCCGTCAAATGGCACTAGCTGCACAGCATTTGTGCACCGCCGCCGTCAGTGTCAGCCAGTTTGCCGTGGCATACGGAGCTCCATCGCAGTCTTTAACACTGGTAGCATGCCGCGACAGTGTGAACGTGAACCGTATGTGCAGTTGACGGACTTTGAGCGAGGGCGTATAGTGGGCATGCGGGAGGCCGGGTGGACGTACCGCCGAATTGCTCAACACGTGGGGCATGAGGTCTCCACAGTACATCGATGTTGTCGCCAGTGGTCGGCGGAAGGTGCACGTGTCCGTCGACCTGGGACCGGACCGCAGCGATGCACGGATGCACGCCAAGACCGTAGGATCCTACGCAGTGCCGTAGGGGACCGCACCGCCACTTCCCAGCAAATTAGGGACACTGTTGCTCCTGGGGTATCGGCGAGGACCATTCGCAACCGTCTCCATGAAGCTGGGCTACGGTCCCGCACACCGTTAGGCCGTCTTCCGCTCACGCCCCAACATCGTGCAGCCCGCCTCCAGTGGTGTTGCGACAGGCGTGAATGGAGGGACGAATGGAGACGTGTCGTCTTCAGCGATGAGAGTCGCTTCTGCCTTGGTGCCAATGATGGTCGTATGTGTGTTTGGCGCCGTGCAGGTGAGCGCCACAATCAGGACTGCATACGACCGAGGCACACAGGGCCAACACCCGGCATCATGGTGTGGGGAGCGATCTCCTACACTGGCCGTACACCACTGGTGATCGTCGAGGGGACACTGAATAGTGCACGGTACATCCAAACCGTCATCGAACCTAGCGTTCTACCATTCCTAGACTGGCAAGGGAACTTGCTGTTCCAACAGGACAATGCACGTCCGCATGTATCCCGTGCCACCCAACGTGCTCTAGAAGGTGTAAGTCAACTACCCTGGCCAGCAAGATCTCCGGATCTGTCCCCCATTGAGCATGTTTGGGACTGGATGAAGCGTCGTCTCACACGGTCTGCACGTCCAGCACGAACGCTGGTCCAAGTGAGGCGCCAGATGGAAATGGCATGGCAAGCCGTTCCACAGGACTACATCCAGCATCTCTACGATCGTCGCCATGGGAGAATAGCAGCCTGCATTGCTGCGAAAGGTGGATATACACTGTACTAGTGCCGACATTGTGCATGCTCTGTTGCCTGTGTCTATGTGCCTGTGGTTCTGTCAGTGTGATCATGTGATGTATCTGACCCCAGGAATGTGTCAATAAAGTTTCCCCTTCCTGGGACAATGAATTCACAGTGTTCTTATTTCAATTTCCAGGAGTGTAATATTACAGTAAAGATGGCGATGTCTAATACCTATGTCACATCTTAACAATAGAATGATGCATCACCTTAACTTACACCACTAAAAAGTTACCAGTCATTGACAAAAAATATGTATGCAATTCCTGTGAGGGGAAATGTCTTTTTGTGCTCCCTCGTTTTTTTAAGTAGATCATAAAGTTATTATTTACTGGCTCTGTAGGCATAAAATATCTATATTAGTACATCTATTAAATTTTATTGTAACCAATGCTGCAGTGCAGCTAGAAACTAGATATTAAACAAAATAGGCAAATGTATATATAAAGCAACATATGAAACGTCATTCACTAGGCAAATGGCATCTCGCAAGGCAAAAAAATCTCTCAACTAGAAAGACAATAGATGTAAAATGTTTCTCATCATTTCATTAGGCAATTTTAGTAAATATCATAAATTAAGAGATCCACAGTGTAATTATATGTTTTCAAGTTTGAGCGTGTTGTATTTGCGATGCTTTCGACAAGGAAATGTCAATAGCGAGGATAATGGCCTCTTCTTTTTTTTCTCCACCTAATGGCTTTCTTTTGTCAGACGACTCTCTCTCAGCTGGGCGCCCAAAACTCATTACGTCAAGGTCACTTACCTTTCTTACCGAAATATTTACGACAGCAGTTTCCACTACAGTGACAGTCTCATATAAAAAAAATTTCACAGGTCAAGAATTTGTGTTACAAATCTGTAGAAACAAAATCCTATAAATATAACAGTGACCAAAACATTTTCGTCGGCACTGTGAAACATTCACGCATGTACACACATTTCGTAACTCTTAAAGTACGATTCTTGGTTTCCAACATCCGTTTTCACAAATCTGAGTCCTTAACCACTTCTCATTATTCCTTACCTTATTACACATATACATATTCGTCGACACGTCAATCTTGCGTCGACACTTCAATATTTCATCATAATAAATATGTAGCACAATCAGATTCCTCATATAACATCAGCTTATTGATCATAAACATACCTCAACAGCATAATACTCATCGTCGTTGTAATAATAACATCATAACACCTCAGTCAAATCTGAAAAACATCGTAGTGTTCTGCAATAATTTCAAAACCCTAAAAAAAATATCTGCCACTTCAATAGTGTCATCTATCGCAAACGTCCCCCCCATGAGCCATGGACCTTGCCGTTGGTGGGGAAGCTTGCGTGCCTCGGTGATACAGATGGCTGTACCGTAGGTGCAACCACAATGGAGGGGTATCTGTTGAGAGGCCAGACAAACGTGTGGTTCCTGAAGAGGGGCAGCAGCCTTTTCAGTAGTTACAGGGGCAACAGTCTGGATGATTGACTGATCTGGCCTTGTAACATTAACCAAAACGGCCTTGCTGAGCTGGTACTGCGAATGGCTGAAAGCAAGGGGAAACTACAGCCGAAATTTTTCCCAAGGGCATGCAGCTTTACTGCATGGTTAAATAATGATGGCGTCCTCCTGGGTAAAATATTCCAGAGGTAAAATAGTCTCCCATTTGGATCTCTGGGTGGGGACTACTCAGGAGGATGTCATTATCACGAAGAAGAAAACTGGCGTTCTGCGGATCGGAGTGTGAAATGTCAGATCCCTTAATCAGCCAGGTAGGTTAGAAAACTTAAAAAGGGAAATGGATAGGTTAAAGTTAGATATAGTGGGAATTAGTGAAGTTCAGTGGGAGGAGGAACAAGACTTTTGGTCAAGTGAATACAGTGTTATAAATACAAAATCAAATAGGGGTAATGCAGGAGTAGCTTTAATAATGAATAGGAAAATAGGAGTGCGGGTAAGCTACTACAAACAGCATAGTGAACGCATTATTGTGGCCAAAATAGACACGAAGCCCACACCTACTACAATAGTACATGTTTATATGCCAACTAGCTCTGCAGATGATGAAGAAATTGACGAAATGTATGATGAGATAAACGAAATTATTCAGGTAGTGAAGGGAGACGAAAATTTAATAGTCATGGGTGACTGGATTTCGAGAGTAGGAAAAGGGATCGAAGGAAACATAGTAGGTGAATATGGATTGGGGGAAAGAAATGAAAGAGGAAGCCATCTGGTAGAGTTTTGCACAGAGCATAACTTAATCATAGCTAACACATGGTTCAAGAATCACAAAAGAAGGTTGTACACATGGAAGAATCCTGGAAATTCTACAAGGTATCAGATAGATTATATAATGATAAGACAGAGATTTAGGAACCAGGTATTAAATTGTAAGACATTTCCAGGGGCAGATGTGGACTCTGACCACAATCTATTGGTTATGAGCTGTAGATTAAAACTGAAGAAACTGCAAAAAGGTGGAATTTAAGGAGATGGGATCTGGACAAACTGATTAAACCAGAGGTTGTACAGAGTTTCAGGGAGAGAATAAGGGAACAATTGTCACAAATGGGAGAAAGAAATACAGTAGAAGAAGAAAGGGTAGCTCTGAGGGATGAAGTAGTGAAGGCAGCAGAGAATCAAGTAGGTAAAAAGACGAGGGCTAGTAGAAATCCTTGGGTAACAGAAGAAATATTGAATTTAATTGATGAAAGGAGAAAATATAAAAACGCAGTAAATGAAGCAGGCAAAAAGGAATACAAACGTCTCAAAAATGAGATCGACAGGAAGTGCAAAATGGCTAAGCAGGGATGGCTAGAGGACAAATGTAAGGATGTAGAGGCTTATCTCACTAGGGGTAAGACAGATACTGCCTACAGGAAAATTAAAGAGACCTTTGGAGAAAAGAGAACCACTTGTATGAATATCAAGAGCTCAGATGGAAACCCAGTTCTAAGCAACGAAGGGAAAGCAGAAAGGTAGAAGGAGTATATAGAGGGTCTATACAGGGGCGACATACTTGAGAACAATATTATGGAAATGGAAGAGTATGTAGATGAAGACAAAATGGGAGACACAATACTGCGTGAAGAGTTTGACAGAGCACTGACAGACCTGAGTCGAAACAAGGCCCCGGGAGTAGACAACATTCCATTAGAACTACTGACGGCCTTGGGAGAGCCAGTCCTGACAAAACTGCGAGTAAGATGTATGAGACAGGCGAAATACCCTCAGACTTCAAGAAGAATATAATAATTCCAATCCCAAAGAAAGCAGGTGTTGACAGATGTGAAAATTACCGAACTATCAGTTTAATAAGCCACAGCTGCAAAATACTAACGTGAATTCTTTACAGACGAATGGAAAAACTAGTAGAAGCCAACCTTGAGGAAGATCAGTTTGGATTCTGTAGTAATGTTGGAACACGTGAGGCAATACTGACCTTACGACTTATCTTAGAAGAAAGATTAAGGAAGGCAAACCTACGTTTCTAGCATTTGTAGACATAGAGAAAGCTTTTGACAATGTTGACTGGAATACTCTCTTCCAAATTCTAAAAGTGGCAGGGGTAAAATACAGGGAGCGAAAGGCTATTTACAATTTGTACAGAAAGCAGATGGCAGTTAAAAGAGTCGAAGCACATGAAAGGGAAGCAGCGGTTGGGAAGGGAGTGAGACAGGGTTGTAGCCTCTCCCTGATGTTATTCAGTCTGTATATTGAGCAAGCAGTAAAGGAAACAAAAGAAAAATTCGGAGTAGGTATTAAAATCCATGGAGAAAAAATAAAAACTTTGAGGTTTGCCGATGACATTGTAATTCTGTCAGAGACAGCAAAGGAACTGGAAGACCAGCTGAATGGAGTGGACAGTGTCTTGAAAGGAGGATATAAGATGAACATCAACAAAAGTAAAACGAGGGAAATGGAATGTAGTCGAATTAAGTCTGGTGATGCTGAGGGAATTAGATTAGGAAATGAGATGCTTAAAGTGGTAAAGGAGTTTTGCTATTTGGGGAGCAAAACAAGTGATGATGGTCGAAGTAGAGAGGATATAAAATGTAGACCGGCAATGGCAAGGAAAGCGTTTCTGAAGAAGAGAAATTTGGTAACATCGAGTATAGATTTAAGTGTTAGGAATTCGTTTCTGAGAGTATTTGTATGGAGTGTAGCTATGTATGGAACTGAAACATGGTCGATAAATACACTCCTGGAAATTGAAATAAGAACACCGTGAATTCATTGTCCCAGGAAGGGGAAACTTTATTGACACATTCCTGGGGTCAGATACATCACATGATCACACTGACAGAACCACAGGCACATAGACACAGGCAACAGAGCATGCACAATGTCGGCACTAGTACAGTGTATATCCACCTTTCGCAGCAATGCAGGCTGCTATTCTCCCATGGAGACGATCGTAGAGATGCTGGATGTAGTCCTGTGGAACGGCTTGCCATGCCATTTCCACCTGGCGCCTCTGTTGGACCAGCGTTCGTGCTGGACGTGCAGACCGCGTGAGACGACGCTTCATCCAGTCCCAAACATGCTCAATGGGGGACAGATCCGGAGATCTTGCTGGCCAGGGTAGTTGACTTACACCTTGTAGAGCACGTTGGGTGGCACGGGATACATGCGGACGTGCATTGTCCTGTTGGAACAGCAAGTTCCCTTGCCGGTCTAGGAATGGTAGAACGATGGGTTCGATGACGGTTTGGATGTACCGTGCACTATTCAGTGTCCCCTCGACGATCACCAGTGGTGTACGGCCAGTGTAGGAGATCGCTCCCCACACCATGATGCCGGGTGTTGGCCTTGTGTGCCTCGGTCGTATGCAGTCCTGATTGTGGCGCTCACCTGCACGGTGCCAAACACGCATACGACCATCATTGGCACCAAGGCAGAAGCGACTCTCATCGCTGAAGACGACACGTCTCCATTCGTCCCTCCATTCACGTCTGTCGCGACACCACTGGAGGCGGGCTGCACGATGTTGGGGCGTGAGCGGAAGACGGCCTAACGGTGTGCGGGACCGTAGCCCAGCTTCATGGAGACGGTTGCGAATGGTCCTCGCCGATACCTCAGGAGCAACAGTGTCCCTAATTTGCTGGGAAGTGGCGGTGCGGTCCCCTACGGCACTGCGTAGGATCCTACGGTCTTGGCGTGCATCCGTGCGTCGCTGCGGTCCGGTCCCAGGTCGACGGGCACGTGCACCTTCCGCCGACCACTGGCGACAACATCGATGTACTGTGGAGACCTCACGCCCCACGAGTTGAGCAATTCGGCGGTACGTCCACCCGGCCTCCCGCATGCCCACTATACGCCCTCGCTCAAAGTCCGTCAACTGCACATACAGTTCACGTCCACGCTGTCGCGGCATGCTACCAGTGTTAAAGACTGCGATGGAGCTCCGTATGCCACGGCAAACTGGCTGACACTGACGGCAGCGATGCACAAATGCTGCGCGGCTAGCGCCATTCGACGGCCAACACCGCGGTTCCTGGTGTGTCCGCTGTGCCGTGCGTGTGATCATTGCTTGTACAGCCCTCTCGCAGTGTCCGGAGCAAGTATGGTGGGTCTGACACACCGGTGTCAATGTGTTCTTTTTTCCATTTCCAGGAGTGTAGTTTAGACAAGAAGAGAATAGAAGCTTTCGAAATGTGGTGCTACAGATGAATGCTGAAGATTAGATGGGTAGATCACATAACTAATGAGGAGGTACTGAATAGAATTGGGGAGAAGAGGAGTCTGTGGCACAACTTGGCCAGAAGAAGGGATCGGTTGGTAGGACATGTACTGAGACATCAAGGGATTACAAATTTAGCATTGGAGGGCAGTGTGGAGGGTAAAAATCATAGAGGGAGACCAAGAGATATATACACTAAGCCGATTCAGAAGGATGTAGGTTGCAGTAAGTACTGGGAGATGAAGAAGCTTGCACAGGATAGAGTAGCATGGAGAGCTGCATCAAACAAGTCTCAGGACTGAAGACCATAACAACAACAACAAGAACCTCAAACGTACTTTAAAAATCATGATCCCATACCAAATATATCATTCAAAGCTCTCATAGCATCACAACGTACATACAAAATACAATTTCGTAAGTGTGAAGTTATCCAACGGTGAAATTACGTAAACATCTGTCACTGATGTAGTAAAATAAATGTTTGTCTCTCTCAGTTAAATGATCAGATAGCTGTGTAATTTATGTGTTAGAGAAACATGGTACCGATGTGTAGAGTTGTATAAGCAAATACCATATTAGCTAGGGCTCCTTGTGCTTGCCAAACACATGGTACACGAAGTAGGCGAGTACCCCCCTGAGGAATAATGTAATTATACCCTCAGGTGTTACAGATTACAGCAATGGAATGAAATGTATCACGGAAAACCTTTGCAATTAAAAAATCTTTAAAAATAAATGTTTTAAGTACAAAATTAATCACTCAAATACGTGTCCTTTAGCGCTAAATGTGCGTCTTGCTGTAAGATAATTCTGTGGAAGTGTCGTAGTTATCGTCCTCCGAAATCTAAGTTCTGCAGAAGGCAATGTACTTCCTCATCATAAACAAAAGTGAAATGCTTTGCGTATAGATATCTTAGTTATTACGTTTATTGCCGTGATGAAGAAAGTACTGTGCTGTAACGTATTGTTGTGCTACAGAAAAGGCTGGCTCAGTGTAGCTATACCACAAAAGTTACTACTAAAACATGTTTTACTTTCCAGAATAATACATAAAAATTGTGCAGATATAAAACAGATACACCACAAAAGCAACAATGCAAATTGTGTCACACATTAGTAGCGTCGTGATATAATCGTGTAGCTGTCAAAGAAACCAAATACAAAGTCATCTTTAATCTCACAGAAAGTACTTCAAATAAAGCTGTCTTTTCGACTAAACCAAAATCTTGCATTAAAATCTCATTAGTAGTATATGTTCTAAGTGTGTAAGCGTGTTATAGTCGTTACGTAATTGTGCAACTAACAAGCAAGAATGTACACACACAGTAACACTGTGTCGTCTGTTCGCTATGACAATGTATTCGTAATTACTGTCTAAATATGTTCCCTAGGTGCTAGACTGGATATTTAAATTCAAACATGGTTGCATGTTAACAGTTTCTAAGTCTGACAAAGCATACTAGTAACGTGAAGTGAAAAGTTTTATGGAAAAGACTAAGTTAAGAAGCAAATTATCTTTCAAGAAACGATTTTACATGTGAAGTGTGGTGCAATCCTTTACTCTTCATAGTACTCAGAGTTTGAACTTGAATGCAATTATCATGTGGTATACGTCAGTAAAGAATACTGGAATCTTTCTCAAGGTTAGCATCTATGTTATTTTTCTGAGCCAGCCGGCGCACGTGGCTGCCTGCGGTGCGAGTCATTGCTGTCTCTTTGTTGGCGCGCGTCGTTATTGTGATTTGGAGACCTAACTTCTACAAATTCACCTTGTCGAGAGGGCCCTGCCCTGTTTGAATCTCGCCAGTTCTGATGCAATTCAAGTCTGTCTTTACGATTATATCGTCTGTCGTCATGTCGGTAGTTCCTGTAGTTTCTTTCTTGTTGGTTAAGTGGTGGAGAATTTCTCCCTGAATTATCACTGCACGGTGGACCGTTGCGTCTGAAGTTATTCTGTCTTCCGTGATAATAATAGTTCTGGTTGCCATATTGTCTGTTTCTACAATTGTCTCTGTTATATTCATTACTACAGAAATGCGCTCTTTCTCTGTAACTATTACTCTGCCAGTGGTTGTTATATGGGTGGTGTCTGTTTTGTTCACGATTTGCGTTGTAAGAATAGCCTTGTCGTGTCAAGTTATTATTTCTGTCATTGCGGAATTGTGACGGATGTGACCTGTAATTGTTGTGCTCCTGTTTTCGCGTTCCGTGATTGTCAGTGTCAATTTCCAATTCTTGTAACAGTCCCTGAAAAGCTTCAATGTCGTCTTTGCAACGTCCTGCCAAAATAATATGTCGTAAATGTTCAGGCAATTTGATTAAGCAAATGCGGATGAGTTCTGAGGGGCTGTATGGGTTTGACAGGTACTGATTCTTGTGCAACATGTCTTCGAAATATTTCACAAGACTGGAAAATTCAGATTGTTCGAAATGTTTCATCATTATAATGCTATGTTTTACTCGGTCTTGTGTAACTTGAGACCATTGTGCTGAGAGGAAGGCATGATAAAATTCTCCTTCACTGTGACAATCGTGAATGACCGATCGCATTCTTACAGCTGGTTCATTCTCTAAGTAGCCACACATAAATTCTAATCTGTGCTCTAATGACCAGGTGGGAGGAAAACAATGAGAGAACTGATGAAGCCACACTTGTGGATGAATGTCGTTGCCGGAACTCTTAAATGTTTTGAATTTACGTGTAACAATAAACAACTTATAGTCAAAATCATCATGTCGGCGAGTCGCATATCGGTCATTGTTATTTCGTTTCGGCGGTTCCATCTCAAAATTTGGTGTACCTTGCCAATTTCTTTCATAATTTCCGAAGTACCCAGTGTTATTATATTGTGGCTGTTCCGTATTTCTATGTCCCTCTTCCCGTATTGGAGCGCGAGTGTCCTCTAAAATACGTAATTCTTGTATAATGTGTGTCAGCTGATCTTGTACCTCCCGGATTTCTCTTTGGTGTTGCGTATTAATTTGACTCTGATTTTGTTTGAATTTCCGAATTTGTTCGCACTCTACTGTGTCGTTAAAGACTACTGGTTTGGTGTCATTCAGATTATCATCTACCTTTGTAGATAAATTATTTAGCTGATTTGAAAGTTTAACTACTTTCTCTGATAATGAACTAATTTCCTCCATGTGTCTTTCTGAACCAATTTTCAGAGTATCTTCTGTGTCCTTCAAGTTTTCCTGAGTTTTTGCAAGTTGCGTAACCGAATCGGTAGATGCAACTGAGTCAATTTTAGCTTGCAAGGTCTCATGATTTTCATGAACAATAGTTTGCAGTTCTTTTATGGTTGCTTTGTGATTCCGTAATGCATTTTCATGCTGCGAAAAAATAGGTTGAAAATGCTCACAAATTTGTGTTTTTACGTCATTACAGACTTTTTGAGATTTCGATTCAATGTTATGTAACTCAGTACTTAAATCTTCACGTGTTTGTTCAAGTGTGGTGTCTAACTTTTGAAGATTTTGTTCCATTATGTCTAACTTTTGAAGCTTTTGCTGTGTTTGTCTCTGATTTTGTTCCATTGTGTCTAACTGTTGCTGTGTTTGTCAATGATTTTGTTCCATTGTGTCTAACTTTTGTAGCTTTTGCTGTGTTTGTCTCTGAGTTTGTTCCATTTGTTGCATTAATTGCAATAATAATGTATTAGTGTCTGGAATCTGTTTCTCTATGCTTTTTGGCAGTGCATTTTCACCGGCAACATTCACGTTTTGACATGCAGAAAATGTGTCTTGGCTCATTTGAGAAAACGGTGAGGGCCCGAAACCTAAGTCTACAGTATTTGCAATATTGTGTTCTGTCATTTCGGATTCCTGAGGCGAGCTGTTGCCGACCAATCGATCGATAATGCTTCCCTGTGCACTACTTGTTTCACTACACCATTATTTGCCGCCCGCTCCATTTCCCTAAGCACTATTACCAAATTACTACTTTGAATGTCTGTTAATTCATTACACAGTGGTGCTGATAAGCTACGCTCACCGTCACTATTATTTCTCAGTTTACTTTGGAGCCTAGTGTTACGTTTTTCACACGCCATTATTGTCACAATATTTCACACGATAACACAGAAAAGCACAATTTGAAGAGCAAAAATAAGAGAACACATTAACATAGCACTGAAAATAATATCTAGTTAATTGCAAGCGCAGCTGCGAAATACTTGGTGCAAATCTACATGCATGCCACAACAATGCAGTTCTTTTATGGTTGCTTTGTGATTCTGTAATGCATTTTCATGCTGCGAAAAAATAGGTTGAAAATGCTCACAAATTTGTGTTTTTACGTCATTACAGACTTTTTGAGATTTCGATTCAATGTTATGTAACTCAGTACTTAAATCTTCACGTGTTTGTTCAAGTGTGGTGTCTAACTTTTGAAGATTTTGTTCCATTATGTCTAACTTTTGAAGCTTTTGCTGTGTTTGTCAATGATTTTGTTCCATTGTGTCTAACTTTTGTAGCTTTTGCTGTGTTTGTCTCTGAGTTTGTTCCATTTGTTGCATTAATTGCAATAATAATGTATTAGTGTCTGGAATCTGTTTCTCTATGCTTTTTGGCAGTGCATTTTCACCGGCAACATTCACGTTTTGACATGCAGAAAATGTGTCTTGGCTCATTTGAGAAAACGGTGAGGGCCCGAAACCTAAGTCTACAGTATTTGCAATATTGTGTTCTGTCATTTCGGATTCCTGAGGCGAGCTGTTGCCGACCAATCGATCGATAATGCTTCCCTGTGCACTACTTGTTTCACTACACCATTATTTGCCGCCCGCTCCATTTCCCTAAGCACTATTACCAAATTACTACTTTGAATGTCTGTTAATTCATTACACAGTGGTGCTGATAAGCTACGCTCACCGTCACTATTATTTCTCAGTTTACTTTGGAGCCTAGTGTTACGTTTTTCACACGCCATTATTGTCACAATATTTCACACGATAACACAGAAAAGCACAATTTGAAGAGCAAAAATAAGAGAACACATTAACATAGCACTGAAAATAATATCTAGTTAATTGCAAGCGCAGCTGCGAAATACTTGGTGCAAATCTACATGCATGCCACAACAATGCAGTTCTTTTATGGTTGCTTTGTGATTCTGTAATGCATTTTCATGCTGCGAAAAAATAGGTTGAAAATGCTCACAAATTTGTGTTTTTACGTCATTACAGACTTTTTGAGATTTCGATTCAGTGTTATGTAACTCAGTACTTAAATCTTCACGTGTTTGTTCAAGTGTGGTGTCTAACTTTTGAAGATTTTGTTCCATTATGTCTAACTTTTGAAGCTTTTGCTGTGTTTGTCAATGATTTTGTTCCATTGTGTCTAACTTTTGTAGCTTTTGCTGTGTTTGTCTCTGAGTTTGTTCCATTTGTTGCATTAATTGCAATAATAATGTATTAGTGTCTGGAATCTGTTTCTCTATGCTTTTTGGCAGTGCATTTTCACCGGCAACATTCACGTTTTGACATGCAGAAAATGTGTCTTGGCTCATTTGAGAAAACGGTGAGGGCCCAAAACCTAAGTCTACAGTATTTGCAATATTGTGTTCTGTCATTTCGGATTCCTGAGGCGAGCTGTTGCCGACCAATCGATCGATAATGCTTCCCTGTGCACTACTTGTTTCACTACACCATTATTTGCCGCCCGCTCCATTTCCCTAAGCACTATTACCAAATTACTACTTTGAATGTCTGTTAATTCATTACACAGTGGTGCTGATAAGCTACGCTCACCGTCACTATTATTTCTCAGTTTACTTTGGAGCCTAGTGTTACGTTTTTCACACGCCATTATTGTCACAATATTTCACACGATAACACAGAAAAGCACAATTTGAAGAGCAAAAATAAGAGAACACATTAACATAGCACTGAAAATAATATCTAGTTAATTGCAGCTGCGAATTAGTTGGTGCAAATCTACATGCATGCCACAACAATGAAAAGCTACAACTACAAAGGAAATTCTCTCTATGATTACGTGCTAGCAATAAACAATAGCTACACTAATTACACAATCTACAAGAAAAAAACCAGAAGATTCCAGTGAGGTATCTTGGCAGGGTCGCCATATGTAACGTCCCCTTAGAAAAATTGTACATGACTGTGCTTAAACTGACACACAATATGTTTTAGCGCAACGCAATCTGACTTTCAATAATCCCTACAAAAGAATAGCCCTGACTAACATTAACCTATACGTTTCACAAATCACTCACCTCACAAAAATCTTCGTTACTCGAACTACTGCAATACAGCGAGCGCCACTACTGCCAGCTAAATAAAAGATTCAAACTACTGAAGGCACTAACTACTGATAGGCATAGTTAGCAAATGAAAGATTTTGATAGAGAACAAACAATGTATTTACCTTAATAGTGTTCAAAAGTCATAATATATATATAGCAGTTCATGACATCCATTCTTATAAATGTACTGTTTCTGATGCACACATGTCTAGATCATCCGCTCTCAAAAATCCGCCGCCTCACTTCCCCACATCCACCACTGCTGGCGGCTCACCTCCAACTGCGCAATACTACGTGCTGTTAACATCCAGCTGCCCAACACTACAATGGCAGACAACAATGCAAACTAGCCACAGACTGCACACAGCACAGCCAGTGATTTTCATACAGAGCGCTACGTGGCGTTACCAATAAGAAAACCTAAACAGCCTACTTACACAGTATGCAGAGATTTACTTGCATTAGCATTATTAATAAGTCAAGATTTGTATTCCACGTACCTTTAACCTATTTTGAGGAATGTAAATACACCTCCGGTATGTCTGGTCACTGGGTGGCCAGTATTTCAGAAGGCGTGCTGTGGAGGGTAGGTGTAACTTGCGAAACACCCTCTAGATGCTTCTTGTGACGAAATGGGGTGAACAAGTGGGAATCACCTGCTCCATTTTCAGAGCAGAGCTATGGAGGAGGGAAGTGCGTGAGCATAATCAGGCGACCTACCTTTCCTCATGCTTCTACCCCACACAACACTCAGCCCCCCGCCCCATATTACCCTGTTACATCTCTGGAACACAATTTATCCCTTAATACGGCTCCACTGCAGTTAATATTTGTTTTTAACCCACTTAATTTAAAGATAATCAATAAATTCATGTCGTTCAAACAATATTTCTAATAACCTGCAATTTTTCCCTTCCCCCTGACGCGGAGACAGTTCTAGAGAGAAAATGAATAGGTCGTTTCTTTTGTTGAATATTTACTGTAGTTTAATTTTGTACCGCCATATATTTTCGCGGGAAGCCGCGGTTATCGAGTTATTCGAGAGAAACACAAAAACTTTTTATATTTCGTAACGGGGTTGGTACAGCAACCACAATGTATGACTGGAGGAAACAAGCATTTTTAGTTGCAGTGCTAAATTTTTTTATTCCCAATGACGCGTTTAGGCGTCTTCAGATTGCATTTATCAGAGTCCCGCTGAAGTGTGTTTTACTACAGATGCTCACTTGCTTGCCATCGGGCCATAGCAAAGACACTGTTTGTCAGAACTGACAAGTAGCTGTCATGTAATAAACTCGTGCATTGAGGAGGGGGGGGGGGGGGGGGCACGGAGAGGAACATATATTCTCGTTTTATGGAGGATCGGGTATGTACAATGTTTTGAGCAGAATACTACTTGGGACACACAAAATTGGTACTCGGTACTCCCCTATATACTTTTATGCTTTCCCATTACAGCAATGTATTTTTTATGTACCTTTGTTTTCAATATTAATTCGCCCTGATTATTCTGGCTGTTAATGTAAACATTTTATCAGAAATTTTTTCGAGCAGCAGTCGTCAATAATAACTATCATGGTTTGTTTTTATGACAAGATTAGCAATTGAACACTATCATAGTTCACAGCATGCAGGCGCCATCTGCCTAGAGCTGAGTGCACTATTGGTAGGGGTATTGTATGTTTTCATATCCAGTGTGATGTGTGCAACCAGAATATGCACTGAACCTCCGGTATGATTCAGATATAAGGCTCTACCGTAGGCCTGATCCCGTTTGGTTTGTATTGCACTGCGCCACAGCGCCGTAATAAGGTAAATTTCTGCTTCCTTCTAATTTCCAGTATGAGTTGTCAAATTAGGGACAAAGCAGTTTACATATTTCTTACAAATACCTTTCAGTCATCTTCAGCTTTATTCCGTGAGTGTTCAGTGATGTGCGTCCCCTTTTTAAAGTTCTGCGAACAGAAACCAGACTGTCACCATATTTTTTAAATTGTGCCTCTCTATTTCCTAAGTTTTATTAATCAGCATCACTGACCTCTTCGTTTCTTATGTTTTCTTCACAACGTTTTCGCCATGAACCAGTGAAAATCAGGAATCCGGCCGCAAAAAGCTCATGCAAGAATGGGACCAACGACGACTGAAGAGAATCGTTCAACGTGACAGGAGTGCAGCCCTCTCGCAAATTGCTGCAGATTTCAATGCTGGACCATCAACAAGAGTCAGTGTGCGAACCGCTCAACGAAACGTCATTGATATGTACTTTCAGAGTCGAAGGTCCACTCGTGTACCGTTGATGACTGCACAACATAAGAGCTTTACGCCTCACCTGGTCCCGTCAACTCCGACACTTGACTGTTGATGATTGGAAACATGTTGCCTGGCAGGGACGAGTCTCGTTTCAAATTGTATCGAGCGGATGAATGTGCATGGGTATTGTGACAAACTCATAAATCCATGACCCTGCATGTCATCAGGGGACTTTTAAAGCTGTTGGAGGCTCTATAATTATGTGGAGTGTGTGCAGTTGGAGTGATATGGACCCCCGATACGCGTAGATACGACTCTGTCAGGTGACACGTACGTAAGCATCCTGTCTTGATCACCTGCATCCATTTATGGTCACTGTGCATTTCGATGGGCTTTGACAAATCCCGCAGGACAATGTGACTCCCCACACATCCAGAATTGCTGCAGAGTGGCTCCAGGAACACTCTCCTGAGTTTAAACACTTCCGCTGGCCACCAAACTCCCCAGACATGAACATTATTGAACACATCCGGGACGCCTTGCAACGTGCTGTTAAGAAGAGATCTTCACCCCTTGTACTCTTACGGATTTATGGACAGTCCTGCAGAATTCATGGTGTCAGTTCCCTCCAGCATTACTTCAGACATTAGTAGAGTCCATTCCACGTCATGTTGCGGCACTTCTGTGTGCTCACGGGGGCCCTACACGATATTAGGCAGCTGTACCAGTTTCTTTGGCTCTTCAGTGTATTTTATATCACAGAGAGCAGTAGTTTTAAAGGTTTGACGAGGAGCATTTTCCTGCTGGGATATTTTATGCCAGGTGTCTCATTCATTCATCTCTACCAAATATCAGTAAATTGTTTAATGTCTTCCTGGTAATCCAATCTCACTAAATGTCTTCAGGCTAATATAATGAAATTTTTACTTTCAAAGACGCCTAATTAAACATCAAATGCGTCATTGTGAAAAAATAAATAGTTTAGCACTGCAACCAAGACTGCTTGTTTCTTCATACCGAACACATAACAGCTGCTTCCCCCTACATGCACTCCCCACTGGCTAGGATTTGTAGTGTGTTATTCATGACACTTGTAAGGTGACAGAATAAATGGTCACATTCGCACCTTACATGAGACCTTTACAAATCGCAATGAGACGGTGAAGATGACACCTAACGTAAATCGACAGTTATGAGAACGTTTGCCTATCAATATGTAGAGCAAAAAGGGATGACAGTCAATTGACAGTAATTAACACACCATTCCTATACAATGCATGTCTTTGAGCGGAAGGTAGAACAGGGAACGCGAGTTGAGTCACTTTTACTTTTTAAAAGCCAGCTCCACAATGGTGTAGTGAAGCCACGCTGCGGGAGTTACACTGGCAACCGCTTAAAGAGGTGCCAGGAAAGAGGACAGTGACCCCGGGCCAGGTGGTTCAAGCTGGAGGGCCTCCCGTAGCGAGGGCATCGGTACAAGGGCAGAGAAGAAGCTTTAGAAAACTGCGTTTTGAAATTTCAACGGGATACGAACAAAAGCATGTGACGCAGCGAGTGCGACACACGGAAAGGTCAATGAACTTTAGGTGTCTAAAACGGGCACAAAAAGTCCGATTGGCGGAAACTCACTAGGGAGGAAAAAACTAGTGAAGTTTCGACGCTGTTTGATAGAAGGGACATTGCGATTGGTAGAGGAACGCTCCTATTGGTCGAAAAAAGCCGTGACGTGAAAAAGGAACCCAAGTGGAGGGAGGCAGTTCTGCCATGAGTAGGAAGGACTCTTCTCTGAACTGGCGTCAAGTGCAGAATGGAGCACTTAACGCTCCGTATGATGCAGAGAAGAAATTAGCGTGCTTAAGGTAAATACCGCGGGCAGAGGCATAAACTTTGTTGATTCACCAGCTTGTGTCCACTCGAGCGGCCTTGGGTAATCTTGTGCTGAAATTTGTCACTTGACTAACCATCCACCGTAGACTTGATTGTCATCGTCCAATTAAACGTTCGTTTTTTTCAAAATATTTATTTAAAATCCAAAAATTTCAGCAATGCTGTTGTGGCTAATTGATACTTCTCTTCTTTACAAGGTGATTAGTAAAAAACAAGCAACACCTGTTGTAACCGAAGGCAAACAAATGCCGAAAAACACCGGATATTCAGGATTAAAATACCGACCGGTTATAACCAGTCGATTTTCCCATTCGTAGTCATAGTGCAATAGATGACTGTGATGGTGTAATGCGTGATCACGAGGACGGTCGTTTCCAGTAATGTCTCTCTTGCTCGCCACGAAGCGGAGCAACAATCACAGCTCTAACATCTTCGCCTTGCTGGTCCGACATTCGGAACCAGAGTAGATACGACGTATTTTTCTGAGCGGTCTACGGAAAACCTGGATAATATTGTGCAACAATATTGACCATGTGGGGTGGGGCATTTTGGGAAACAATATAAGTCAATGTGATTTCTGGCGTTCTCAGAGGTAATGTTACAGCAGAGGTCCTCTGCTGTTCCTTATCTATACGGGAGGTTTAGGATACAATCTGAGCAACCATATTACGTTGTTTGCAGACGATACTGTCATTTATCATCTAGTAAAGTCATCAGAACCTCAAAACCAGTTGAAAAATGGTTGAACCTAAATAATGAAAAGTGTGAGGTCATCCAGATGTGTGCTAAAAGGTATCTGTTAAACTTCGGTTACACGGTAAATCAATCAAACCTAAAGGGCTAAATTTAACTAAATACCTAGCAATTAAGGTTACCACCTACTTAAATTGCAAAGAATACATAGAAAACGTTGTGAGGAAGGAGACACTAAGACTGGGTTTTATTGTCAGAACGCGCAGAAGATCCAACAGACCTAGTAAAGAGAATGTCTACACTACATTTGTCTGTCCTCTTTTGGATGGATCCTTATCAGAAAGGATTAACCGAGTACGTCGAGAAAGTTCAAAGAAGGGCAGCACGCCTTGTATGATAGAGAAACAGGAGAGAGAGTGTCAAGGACATGATACAGGATTTGAGGTAGAAATCATTGAAGCAAAGACGTTTTTCGTTGCGGCGAGATCTTCTTGCGAAATTTCGGTCATCAATTTTCTCATCTGAAGGCGAAAATATTTTGTTGGCGCCGACCTACATAGGGAAAAACGATCGTCATGGAAGAAACGATCATCGTAATAAAATAAGGGAAATCAGAGCTCGCAGAGAAAGGTATAGCCGTTCGTTTCTTCCGCAAGCCGTTCGAAAGTGGAATGATAGGGAATTAGTGTTGAAGGTTGTTCGATGAACCCTCTGCCAAGCACTTAAGTGTGATTTGCAGAGTAGCCTTGTAGATATAGATGTAGATGAAACGGTGAAAGCGTTATCATTTAGACAATTTCTGACGGCTGTTTAGGAACAAAGATACGTTCAGCGTGGTATACGTCAAGTGAATATTGGGAAGTGGAACGAAGTGAAAGAAACAGGTTTCAGAGTAGACGTGTTTGCGTGCACTCAAGTTTGCAAATGAAGTATTACCCACGTTAAGTCCTATCTATCGCCGTAAGTCCACTATAACGTGACAGGTAATGATGCTACGGGCTAAGGCACTTGACTGCAGGAATGCGGGTTTGCATGCCCGACTCGCCGACCTGCTAACAGCACAGTGTTGAGCTATTATTATTGCCAAGGCTAGTGCGTGAGACGCCAGGAGCTGGGA
This sequence comes from Schistocerca piceifrons, assembly GCF_021461385.2. Taxonomy (NCBI): domain Eukaryota; kingdom Metazoa; phylum Arthropoda; class Insecta; order Orthoptera; family Acrididae; genus Schistocerca; species Schistocerca piceifrons. Next base: position 1,033,462,711 of record NC_060139.1, read on the forward strand.
GGGGAACGGACGAAGGGAGGTGGGGTGGTACCGGTATAAGGAGCTCGGGCGTTGTGTAAGAGCTTGCCGTCAGTCCGCGCCGTACATCGCCGCCATGCAGAGGTACGCGGGTCGAGTTGCCATGGTGACAGGAGCCAGTTCCGGCATCGGCGCTGCCATCACGAGGGCGCTCCTGCGGCACGGTCTCACCGTGGTGGGCGTGGATTTGCAGCCGGACAGGATGGAGGTAAGCCAAGCCACCCTAAACACACGCCCACGCACACATACCTGCCGGTGCGCACACTATAAAGCTACTATGTCAATAGTAACTGTACAATGTTAACTCTATATCCTCAGTGTAACAAAGCAGCTTAAACCACTTAATAAAAGCAAGGCCTCCAATCCACATTGTATACCGCCACTTTCCTTTCAGGGTATGCTGATACTATAGCTCCATATTGAGCAATTATATACAACCGCTCGCTCACAGAAAGATACGTATCTAAAGACTGCAAAATTGCTCAAGTCACACCGATACCCATAAACGGACTTAGGAGTAATCTGCTGAATTACAGGCGCATATCACTAACGTCGATTTGCAGTAGGGTTTTGGAATATACAGGGTGTTACAAAAAGGTACGGCCAAATTTTCAGGAAACATTCCTCACACACAAAGAAAGAAAGTATGTTATGTGGACATGTGTCCGGAAACGCTTACTTTGCATGTTAGAGCTCATTTTATTACTTCTCTTCAAATCACATTAATCATGGAATGGAAACACACAGAAACAGAATGTACCAGTGTGACTTCAAACACATTGAAGGAGAGACAGCATTGGTCGTATATTTTTGTTTATTATCGCAAAATCGATTTTCGGTCACTTAGTGACCATCTTCAGTGCTGTAATATATAACTTAAATTAGTAAGCACTGGTGTCAATAAGCTTATGGCGATCACATAGTCTATGTGATCGCCGTAAGCTTATTGACACCAGTGCTTACTAATTTAAGTTATATATTACAGCACTGAAGATGGTCACTAAGTGACCGAAAATCGATTTTGCGATAATAAACAAAAATATACGACCAATGCTGTCTCTCCTTCCAAGTATACCCATTATCTGGTCGTATTGCACAGGACACTGTGGAGTCGCCAATCAATTCAAACACTTTGTTACAGGAAATGTTCAAAATGTCCTCCGTTAGCGAGGATACATGCATCCACTCTCCGTCACATGGAATGCCTGATGCGCTGATGCAGCCCTGGAGAACGGCGTATTGTATCACAGCCGTCCACAATACGACCACGAAGAGTCTCTACATTTGGTACCGGGGTTGCGTAGACAAGAGCTTTCAAATGCCCCCATAAATTGAAGTCAAGAGGGTTGAGGTCAGGAGAGTGTGGAGGCCATGAAATTGGTCCGCCTCTACCAATCCATCGGTCACCGAATCTGTTGTTGAGAAGCGTACGAACACTTCTACTGAAATGTGCAGGAGCTCCATCGTGCATGAATCACATGTTGAGTCGTACTTGTAAAGGCACATGTTCTAGCAGCACAAGTAGAGTGTCCCATATGAAATCATGATAACGTGCTCCACTGAGCGTAGGTGGAAGAACATGGGGCCCAATCAAGAGGTTCAAATGGCTCTGAGCACTATGGGACTTAACAGCTATGGTCATCAGTCCCCTAGAACTTAGAACTACTTAACCCTAACTAACCTAAGGACATCACACAACACCCAGTCATCACGAGGCAGAGAAAATCCCTGACCCCGCCGGGAATCGAACTCGGGAACCCGGGCGCGGGAAGCGAGAACGCCCAATCAAGACATCACCAACAATGCCTGCCCAAACGTTCACAGAAAATCTGTGTTGATGGCGTGATTGCACAATTGCGTGCGGATTCTCGTCAGCTCACACATGTTGATTGTGAAAATTTACAATTTGATCACGTTGGAATGAAGCCTCATCCGTAAAGAGAACATTAGCACTGAAATGAGGATTGATACATTGTTGGATGAACCATTCGCAGAAGTGTACCCGTGGAGGCCAATGAGCTGCTGACAGTGCCTGCACACGCTGTACATGGTATGGAAACAACTGGTTCTCCCGTAGCACTTTCCATACAGTGACGTGGTCAACGTTACCTTGTATAGCAGCAACTTCTCTGACGCTGACATTAGGGTTATCGTCAACTGCACGAAGAATTGTCTCGTCCATTGCAGGCGTCCTCGTCGTTCTAGGTCTTCTCCAGTCGCCAGTCATAGGCTGGAATGTTCCGTGCTCCCTAAGACGCCGATCAATTGCTTCGAACGTCTTCCTGTAGGGACACCTTCGTTCTGGAAATCTGTCTCGATACAAACGTATCGCGCCACGGCTATTTGCCCGTGCTAATCCATACATCAAATGGGCATCTGCCAACTCCGCATTTGTAAACATTACACTGACTGCAAAACCACGTTCGTGATGAACACTAACCTGTTGAAGCTACGTACTGATGTGCTTGATGCTAGTACTGTAGAGCAATGAGTCGCATGTCAACGCAAGCACCGAAGTCAACATTACCTTCCTTCAATTGGGCCAACTGGCGGTGAATCGAGGAAGTACAGTACATACTGACGACACTAAAATGAGCTCTAACATGGAAACTAAGCGTTTCCGGACACATGTCCACATAACATCTTTTCTTTATTTGTGTGTGCGGAATGTTTCCTGAAAGTTTAGCCGTACCTTTTTGTAACACCCTGTATACTGTGTTCGAAGTACCTCGAAGAGAACGATTTATTGACACATAGTCAGCACGGATTCATAAAATATCGTTCTTGTGAAACACAACTATTTCTTTATACTCATGAAGCGATGCGTGATATCGACAAGGGATGTCAAATTGATTCCATATTTTTAGATAACCGGAAGACTTTCGACACCGTTGCTCATAAGCGTGTTCTAACCAAACTGCGTGCCTATGGAATATCGCATCAGAATATCGCCTCAGCTGTGCTACTGGATTCGTGATTTCCCGTCAGGAACGTCACACTTCGTAGTAATAGACGGAAAGTCATCGAGTAAAACGTAGAACAGAAGCAATATCCGGCGTTCCCCAAGGAAGTGTTATAGGCCCTCTATTGTTCCTGATCTGTATTAACAACATAGTAGCCCTCTGCTGCGTTTATATACTTCGTAAGTCAAGTGATTAACTTGTAGGTAGGAAATAGTGTCATAGAGTGTGAAGGGTCCGCGATCCCTTACCCAAGGATCAGCACTTTTTCCCTCACACAGGTCGATGGTAGGTTAAGCGCCGATAGCGCTAAGTGAATGATGTGTCAGTTTGACGAGTCTCGGGAGGAATTCGAGTTTGGCGTGTGTCGAATACAGGCGGAGTCGTCACCTTCGCGCCGTGTCGTACCAGCTAAGTCTTTCCCTACCGCTGTGGGTTGACTCTCAGCAGCAAAATAACCCATGATGGACGGAGCAAGGAGGACGTAAAAAGCAGACAAGCACTGGCAGAAAGGACATTCCTGGCCAAGAGAAGTTTGTTACTCTCTAACGCATGCCTTAATTTGACGAAGAAATTTCTGAGAACATACGCCTGGAGTACAGCTTGTATGGTAGTGAAATATGGATTGGAATGCGGGAAAACGGAACAGAAGAGAATCGAAGTATCTGTGATGTGGTGCTGCAGACGAATGGTGAAAATTAGGTGAGATAATAAGGTAAGGAATGAGACGGTTCGCACAGTCGGAGAGAAAGGAAGTATATGGAAAACACTGACAACAAGAAGGGCCAAGATGATAGGACATCTGTTAAAACATCAGAGAGTAAGTTCAATTGTACTAGAGGGAGCTGTAGAGGCTAGAAACTGCAGAGGAAGACAGAGATTGGGATGCATTCTGCAAATAATGGAGAACGGTGGCAACCCAACAGCCTGCTACAGCAAGCGGTGTGTGACCTTAGCGTTTCCCCATCACAACTACAAGTGGCGTGCACTTGCAAACGGCATCTTCAAGAGCGAAGTCCTGTGTCTGCTTCTCGCCACAAAAATCGAAACACGAAATAATACTCACCAGTATTCCATTGATAATGCTGCAGTTACATATGGAATCTGCAGCAGGCTTTTGGTAACGAGGTTTTATCAAGGCCACAAGTGTTTCGTTGGCACCTTATGTTTTCTGAAAGAAGAATCAATGTCGAAAGTGAACACCTCAGTGGGCGAGTATCAACACCACGAATAGTTGACAACAAGCCCAGGGTGAGAGAACTTGTATAAGCCGATCGAAGATTAACTGTGAGAACAATTGCAAACAAACTGAACATTCATCGGGAAACTGTCCATCTGATACTGACAGAATCGGAAAAGTTTGTGCCAAAATGAGTCCCAAAAATCTCACACGGCAACAAAAAGATCAACGGCTGTGGCTGCCAGTGTGTTGAAACAAGTAAAACTGAACCCAGAACTACTGGACCGAACTGCCACTGGTGATGAAAGTTACTTTTACTAGTATGATTTCGAGACCTAACGTCAAAGTTCACAATGGAATCGCCAAGACCAAAGAAAGCACGCTTCTTTGATTCTTTGACTCCACAGGTATTGTGCACAAAGAATGATTACCTCCAGACCAAACAGTAAACTCATACTATTACCAAGAAATTCTCGACAGATTTCGAAACCGGGACCATCGTGTATGTTCATATATTGCTAACAACTGGATCCTGCATCACGATAATGCACGATCCCATACTGCATTGAATGCTTGGCATTTTTTGACGCCAAAATCCGCTTCAGTGCTATCACAAACTTCTTATTAATCCGACAGCATTAAAAGACGTGAAGATGAGTTTGAGAGATGCTACCAACAATGGAAACACCGATGGAGTGTGTGAAGGTACAAAGACGTCACATTGAAGTTGATATCAATGTAGTTGATTAAAAATGTAAATAAAGATGCTTTTTGTAACCAATATCATTACTTTGTCACATCTCGTACCCCTGCATATATCTGCACTGTTTTTTTTTCTTGATTCATGTTTCGATCAGGTTACATGCACCAAGTTCATGACTCGACCAAGTACAACTGAAATATACAGAGTGAGAGATTCGATACCAGGGGATCGGCCGCTCTGTTAATTACCTTTCTTTGTAAGCATCAGAACGTGAAAATCATCTGTAGATTGGTACGACACCCTTAGGCTGCATGAACAGAGACTTGGAGAGGGCCATAAGAGCTGTACTACGTAGAGACCACGCTCACAAGCCTCTGCTACATGGTGCTAACTGACATATCAAGGAGCAGCCATGTCTAGCTACTACCTGTTCGAAAAACATCACTCGATATCAGCAGTTCCAAAAACGTTGAATGTCATTGTTTAAACCAGTGCAGAAAATATTCGAAATGCTTTCTGAGTGTTTAAATTCTGTAATCCTCTGTTGGGTAATATATTTTAATATATCTTTTCGGGTGCTTCCGTCTCGGAGAGATTCACTTCGAGCCGCGCCTGGTACAGTCTGATCCACGCATCTCGCAGGCACTGTGTTCGGCGCTGCGCGGGATAACGCGAAACACTTGCAGCCTCCGTCACAAAACCAGTTGGCTCAAGGTCTCACGTGTCAGCTTTGCGATGTTTTCATGTTAAGTACCCGCGAAAGACTTGCAGACTCCGTCACAAAACCAGTTGGCTCAAGGTCGCAGGTGTCAGCACGTGTCAGTTAAGTACCCGCTAGTAAGTTATCACATTTCACTACTTCCGTGTGCGCAGTTTCGCTTTGTTACGCAGACTCGTTCTTCTACACATATACAGTGAAACGCCAAAGAAACTAGGCATGAATATTCAAATACAGAGATATGTAAACAGGCAGAATATGGATGGCAACGCGTATATAAGACAACAAGCGTCTGGTGCACTTGTTAGATCGGTTGCTGCTCCTACAATGACATGCTATCAAGATTTAAGTAAGTTTGAAAGTGGTGCTATAGTTGGTCCACGAGTAATGGGACACAGCATTTCAGAGGCAGTGATGAAGTGGGGATTTTCCCGTACGTCCATTTCACGAATGGAATCCGGTTAAACATCAACCCTGACATCGCAGCGGCCGGAAAAAGATCCTGTAAGAACGGGACCAGCGACGACTGAAGAAAATCGTTCAACATGACAGAAGTGCAAACCTTCCGCAAAATTGCTGCAGATTTCAATGCTGGGCCATCAACAAATGTCAGCCAGTGAACAATTCAACGAAACGCCATCGATATGGACTTTCGGAGCCGATGGCCCTCTCGTGTAGCCTTGATGACTGCGCGACACAAAGCTTTTCGCCTCGCCTGGGCCTTTCAATACCGACAGTGGACTGTTGCTGACTGGAAACATGTTGCCTGGTCGGACGAGCCTCGTTTCAAATTGTGGGCTGCACGCGTCCGGGTATGGAGACAACCTTTCAAATCCATGGATCTTGCATATCAGCAGTGGACTGTTCAAGCTGGTGGAGGCTCTGTAATAGTGAGGGATTTGTCCAGTTGAAGTGATATGGGACCCCTGATTCGTCTAGATACGACTCTGACAGGTGACACGTACGTAAGCGTCCTGTCTGATCACACGCATACATTCATGTCCATTGTGCATTCCGACGGACTTGGGCAATTCCAGCAGGACAATGCGACATCTCCAGAATTGCTACAGTGTGCCTCCAGGAACTATTTTCCAAGTTTAAACAGCTCCGCTGACCACCAAATTCCCTCGAATTGAACTTTACTGAGTATATCTTCGATGCATTACAACATACTGTACAGAAAAGATCTCCATCGCCTTGTACTGTTACGGATTTATGGACAGCCCTGCATTATTCAAGCACTGCTTCAGGCGTTAGTCGAGTCCATGCCACGTCCTGTTGCGGCACTTCTGCGTGCTCGCAGGGCCCTAAGCGACATTAGGCATGTGTAACAGTTGGTTTGGCTCTTCAGTCTAGTTACAGCAATTCTGAAGATCAACGAAGTGCTCCTAACATAGTTGCTAGCTCACATTTTCTTTGCTTATGGCAGTATCGAATGGATATTGAAACACAAATTTAAAGTGTAACATCTATTGTGTTAAGGTTTTTCTACGTACATGTTGATGAGAAGAAGCTAAATCGAACATTAACTTTGCCCGAGCACAAAAACTGACAGTGGAAACATGTGGAGTCTCAGACAAGAGAGTGCTAGGCGTTGACGGAATCGTAACATCTTCAGAAGCTGCGTGTGTAATTAATCTCTTCCATTCGTCACGCAGCGGATGTAAACGGGAAAACAGCTTTACTCGACTAGACGATGTTAATAAAGGTGCGGTCTGAAGGATTAAGTTAGAATACTGCATCAATGTACAGCGAAGTCTGTGCAGAACTACAACAGGGAGCTGAGAACACAGGCGCGCAAACGTCCGTTCTGTACCTTCTAGGTCATCGCTTTTAAGTTCGGAAAAAGAAACAATGGATGCAAATTTTCTAAGGACCGAAAGGAAATTTGCCGCTTTGAGATCTAAATTTTTGCAGACTATGCGTTTATTGCATACATAGGTCCACAGGGATGTGGTTTGTCTGGACGAAATCTAGGTTTCGCAAAACCATAGGAACCAATACATTCGGGACGACTTTAAAGGACACTGCGGCCACCAAGCACCAATAGTCACTTATGCATAGTTTGTATGGGTGGTTTGGGTGGGCAGTGCAGTGATGAAGAGTCTGTAACAGATGTAGACATAATCGGTTCAGGATTTCAGTAGGTATGAAAAATTTGCTGGCCTTTTAAGGCGATATGTTGGAAAAAGATTGCTGGCCCATGCATTTAAGTCCTAGGGCGGTGCGGCACGCGGATTGTCTTGTCACTAAATCTCGGGATCCAACAATTATGTCATCAGCGAATGACTTTACCTTATATGGCAGTCCTAAAGAAACGTAAGGGTTCTTTCCTCACGCAACTGAAGCCAATGTCCCGACTAGAGACGATTCTACACAGGCCAGTGTGCTTATATAGTGTTCGATGTAGATGCAGGTGTCTGTGTGCTGTAAGGTAAAGTTGTTGTTGTTGTGGTCTTCAGTCCAGACACTGGTTTGATGCAGCTCTCCATGCTACTCTATCCTGTGCAAGCTTCTTCATCTCCCAGTACCTACTGCAACCAACATCCTTCTGAATCTGCCCTTCAATACTAAATTCCCTTGATGCTTCAGAATGTGTTCCTTCTCCTAGTCAAGTTGTGCCACAAATTTCTCTTCTCACCAATTCTATTCAATACCTCCTCATTAGTTATGTGATCTACCCATCTAATCTTCACCTTTTTTCTGTAGCGCCACATTTCGAAAGCTTCTATTCTCTTCTTGTCTAAACTATTTATCGTCAACGTTTTACTTCCATACATGGCTACACTCCATACAAATACTTTCAGAAACGACTTCCTGACGCTTAAATCTATACTCGATGTTAACAAATTTCTCTTCTTCAGGAACGCTTTCCTTGCCATTGCCAGTCTACATTTTATATCCTCTCTACTTCGACCATCATCAGTTGTTTTGCTCCCTAAATAGCAAAACTCCTTTACTACTGTAAGTGTCTCATTTCCTAATCTAATTCCCGCGGCATGACCCGATTTAATTCGACTACATTCCATTATCCTCGTTTTGTTTCTGTTGATGTTCCTTTCAAGACACTGTCCACTCCATTCAGCTGCTCTTCCAGTTCCTTTGCCGTCTCTGACAGAATTAGGTCATCGGCGAACCTCAAAGTTTTTATTTCTTCTCCATGGATTTTAATTCCGACTCCGAATTTTTCTTTTGTTTCCTTAACTGCTTGTTCAATATTCAGATTGAATAACATCGGGGATAGGCTACAAGTCTGTCTCCCTTCCCAAAAACTGCTTCGCTTTTATGCCCCTAGACTCTTATAACTGCCATCTGGTTCCTGTACAAATCGTAAATAGCCCTTCGGTGCCTGTATTTTACCTCTGCCACCTTCAGAATTTGAAAGAGAGTATTCCAGTCAACATTGTCAAAAGCTTTCTCTAAGTCTACAAATGCTAGAAACGTAGGTTTGCCTTTCCTTAATCATTTTTCTAAGATAAGTCGTAAGGTCAGTATTTCCCCACGTGTTCCAACATTTCTACGGAATCCAAACTGATCTTCCCCGAGGTCGGCTTCTACCAGTTTTTCCATTCGTCTGTAAAGAATTAGCCTTAGTATTTTGCAGCCATGGCTTATTAAACTGATAGTTCAGTAATTTTCACATCTGTCAACACCTGCTTTCTACGGGATTGGAATTATTATATTCTTCTTGAAGTCTGAGGGTATTTCGCGTGTCTCATACATCTTGCTCACTGGATGGTAGAGTTTTGTTAGGCCTGGCTCTCCCAAGGCTGTAAGTAGTTCTAATGGAATGTTTTCTACTCCGGGGCCTTGTTTCGACTCAGGTCTTTCAGTACTCTGTCAAACTCTTCACGCAGTACCGTAATTCCCATTTCATCTTCATCTACATCCTCTTCCATTTCCATAATACTGCCCTCAAGTACATCACCCTTGTATAGACCCTCTATATACTCCTTCCACCTTTTTGCTTTCCCTTCCTTGGTTGGAACTGAGTTTCCATCTGAGCTCTTGATATTCATGCAAGTGGCTCTCCTTTCTTCAAAGGTCTCTTTAATTTTCCTGTAGGCAGTATCTATCTTATCCCTAGTGATATGCGCCTCTACATCCTTACATTTGTCCTCTAGCCACCCTGCTTAGCCATTTTGCACTTCCTGTCGATCCCATTTTTGAGACGTTTGTATTCCTTTTGCCTGCTTCATTTACTGTATTTTTATATTTTCTCCTTTTATCAATTAAATGCAGTATCTCTTCCGTTACCCAAGGATTTCTACTAGCCCTCGTCTTTTTACCTACTTGATCCTCTGCTGCCTTCACTACTTCACCCCTCAAAGCTACCCATTCTTCTTCTACTGTATTTCTTTCCCCCATTGTTGTCAATCGTTCCCTAATGCTCTCCCTGAAGCTCTCTACAACCTCTGGTACTTTCAGTTTATCCAGGTCCCATCTTCTTAAATTAACACCTTTTTGCAGTTTCTTCAGTTTCAATCTACAGTTCATAACCAATAGATTGTAATCAGAGTCCACATCTGCTCCTGGAAATGCCTTACAATTTAAAACCTGGTTCCTGAATCTCTGTCTTATCATTATATAATCTATCTGAGACCTTCCAGTATCTTCAGGCTTCTTCCATGTATACAGCCTTCATTTATGATTCTTGAAGCAAGTGTTAGATATGATTAAGTGATGCTCTGTGCAAAATTCTACCAGGCGGCTTCCTCTTTCATTCCTTAATCCCATTCCACATTCACCTACTACGTTTCCTTCTCTTCCATTTCCTACTATCGAGTTCCAGTCACCCATGACAATTAAATTTTCGTCTCCTTTCACTATCTGGATAATTTCTTTTATCTCATCATGCATTTCGTCAATCTCTTCGTCATCTGCGGAGCAAGTTCACAAATAAACTTGTACTACTGTGGGAGGCGTGGGCTTCGTATCTATCTTGGCCACAATAATGCTTTCATTATGCTGTTTGTAGTAGCTTATCCGCATTCCTGTTTTCCTATTCATTATTAAACCTACTCCTGCATTACCCCTATTTGATTTTGTGTTTATAACCCTGTAGTCACCTGACCAGAAGTCTTGTTCATCCTGCCACCGAACTTCACTAACACGCACTATATCTAACTTTAACCTAACCATTTCCCTTTTTAAGTTTTCTAACCTACCTGCCCGATTAAGGGATCTGACATTCCTCGCTCCGATCCATAGAACGCCAGTTTTCTTTCTCCTGATAACAATGATTAGTCCCCGACCGGAGATCCGAATGGGGGACTATTTTACCTCCGGAATATTTTACCCAAGAGGACGCCATCATCATTTAACCATACAGTAAAGCTGCATACCCTCGGGAAAAATTACGGCTGTAGTTTCCCTTTGCTTTCAGCCGTTCGCAATACCAGCACAGCAAGGCCGTTTTGGTTAGTGTTACAAGGCCAGATCAGTCAATCATTCAGACTGTTGCCCCTGCAACTAATGAAAAGGCTGGTGCCCCTCTTCGGGAACCACACGTTTGTCCGGCCTCACAACAGATACCTCTCCGCTGTAGTTGTACCTACGGTGTGTGTGTGGGGGGGGGGGGGGGGGGTGTAACGCAAAGATGAATCCAAATTCCCTACTTGCAAGAAGGAGCTGTTATTATGTCGATTCCACCTTTTATTCCCTACGTCAAACACATCAATAGTTTATTACTAGAACAAATGAAGCAGTCATGTAGCGGAACTGGATGAAAAGGTGGGCTTTTAATCCAGAGTGGGCAAAATTTACTAACGCAGGACGTTAATGAAAAAAAAAAAATTGTCTCCTCGTGAATTTAACTCGTAAAATGTATGCAGTAGAGTGAGTTTCCTTTTTTATGTTTCGTGTAAAAGATATTTGTGAAAAGGCCACTTTTAATACCGCGGTTTGGGGGAGGGGGGTCTTGGTGCTCGGTCCCTATTTGAGCATTTGAGCTTAGCCCGGACCAGCTGCCATTTATATACTCATTCGAACATCTGTCTTTAGCTGTGTTACAGTATATTAAATAAGGTTTGTACGGGAGCTGATGTAAGGTCAAATTGTACGAATCTATTAATTCCATTTGCAAAAGATTGTTCCTGGTCTATATTAACGACATAGGGGACAATCTCAGTAGCCGTCTTAGATTGTTTTGCAGATGATGCTGTCATTTACCGTCTTGTAAAGTCATCAGATGACCAGAACGAATTGCAAAGTGATTTAGATAAGATATCTGTATGGTGAGAAAAGCGGCAATTGACCCTGAATAAAGAAATGTGCCTGGTTATTCACGTGAGTACGAAAAGAAAGCCTCTAACTTTCGATTACACTATAAGTCACACAAATCTGAAATCTGTAAATTCAACTGAATACTTAGGGATTGCAATTTCAAATAACCTAAATTGGAACGATCGCATAGATAACGTTGTGGGTGAACCAAACCAAAGAGTCGGATTCATTGGCAGAACACTTAGAAGGTGCAACAGGTCTACTAAAGAGATTGCTTACACCACGCTTGTCCGCCCTATTCTGGAGTGCTGTGCTGTGTGGGATCCGCATCAGGGGGGACTGACGGATGACATCGAAAAAGTTCAAAGAAGGGCAGCTCGTTTTGTATTATAGCGAAATAGGGGTGTTAGTGTCACAGACATGATACGTGCATTGGAGTGGCAATCATTAAAACAAAGGCGTTTTTCGTTGCGACGGGATCTTCACATTAAATTTCAATCAGCAGTTTTTTCCTCCGATTGCGAAAACATGCTGTCGTCACCCACCTACATAGGGAGAAATGATCATCACGATGAAATAAGAGAAATCAGGGCTCGCACAGAAAAATTTAAGTGCTCGTTTTTCCCGCGCGCCATTCGAGAGTGGAACGGTAGAGAGACGGCTTGAAGGAGGTTCATTGAACCTTCTGCCAAGCACTTTATTGTGAATAGCAGCGTAATCACGTAGATGTAGAGCTGAAGTTAATGTTCAGCTAATGGCACCATTTGTATGTGCACCGCTCGGATTTTACGTGCAAAAAAAATCACCATTAAATAACTCTGGGCTAGAGAGAGACTGATGGGTCAAATTTGGGCAACCGGCATTTCAGACCTTAGTCTAAGAAAAGTTTTAACCACTTAAAAAAATCTCGCTTTGTTTGGATTTTACGTGCAAAAAAACATGGTTTTGTGGGAGGTTTTTTAGCGCAGCACATCTATACCTTAAACTTCTACGAATCACTTCAAACTATGCACGAAGGTACATAAATGGATAAAGTCAGAATGGATTTTTTTAAATCCAGTAATCTTTATCCCTCGTCCAGATACGATGGTTTAAAGTCAAACTGAAATTCGTTTTTACGTGAATTGAATGCGCTTACTGTTGAAAGGAATCAGTGAAATAAAAAATGCATTCTTACAATAAAACTGAAAACTCGCTTTCAAAAATCTGCCTATATCCTGATTTTATGAGCAAAAACCGCGTTTTGCAAGGTTTTTAGGCTCGCCACTTCTGTGCTTCCAACTTGAGCGAATCTGTTCAAATTTTTTAAGGAGCTATGCAACTTAATTAATGGTCGCCCTGTTGTTTTGTAAAAAGTTTTATCCGTTCCCACGACACAAGCAACATGGTTCGAAAGACGATACAAAAACGTTTACCGGATCATTCGTCATCCGAGTCAACAAAAATCTACATCGATTGTCGAGCTATGGCGCTCTAATATCAAAATTGTGGTAGAGTAAAAGTTAGGGACCAGAATGAAAAATGCTTCTATCGTAGCACAAAAAAAAGACGAAGACCTCCTCGGCAGAGATAGGAACGTAAAGGAAGGGAACTAGCTTTTCGACTTGTCTGACAGCTCCAAAGAAATTTAGATCAGAACATCTTGACGTATTCGCGTTTATTTACGAGTTAAACCTACTTTCCCAGTGCAGTGAGCTCTCTTAGACCAACCCCCTGTTACAGGTATGGTGAGGGGCTTAAGAAAAAACAGGCACAAATTTATGTGCTTCTAGAGAGTGGACGCATCTACAGCAGGAAGCATACGAGCGTGTAACAGGAAGTATCCCAGAGGGGACGCATTCATCCTAAACATTAACGACACGCTGTCATATTTCACGACATGACAAGTGCTATGTTGGATGACATGGATAGCATGTGTATGCTATACGATATGACATCATGTATCATGTTAATTTAATTGACACAATGTATTACGTTACATGACATCGGTATTAATACTGACAAGTAAAAAAGCGCGAATAGCTCTAGATGTTTTATTTAAATGTCTTTGAATCTATTAGATAAATCGAACAGCTAGTTTTCTTATTTTACATCCCTAACTCTACCAGGAATTTGTCGCACTTTTCGTGCTACTAAAGGAGCATTTTTCATTCTGGTAGCCGTATCATGGATTTGGTTTTGCAACATTGGTAACAGAGTTAAACAACAGTCTAACTTGATGGAGGTTACTTTGTAGGCCACCCGTACTCCACCACCACTCCCCTTGACTCCTTCTCTTCGGACGCATTGCTATATTCTCGAGAGTTCAGAGAGTATTGAGAAAACTAGAAAGTATAAGATGATTTGCAACAGTTAGGCACCTACCTGCGCGTGGTCTGGACTTTCCTTTCCGTAACGAGGTTGCTATCAGCATAGCCATAAAGATTACTTTTGGCTGTAATGACCACTGAGTGGAAAGTCATGCAGTAACTTACCAGAGTTATTAACTCGGACAAAGATACTACATAGATACTGCTATCAACTGCAGACAGCTAAAAATATGACAGACGTAATTCATACATCTTTCCTGTTCCTTAAATGTGACAAGTTCGACACAACGCCGCACATATTATCTGTAACTTCAGCAGGTTTCTTAGGCTTGTATAAGATAAGCATATAACAGTGGTGTTTTCTTGACAAAATAAGAGAGATAGCGATTCTTCAGTCCGTACCGGCATATATCGTGAGCGAAAAGTTCAAAGATAAACGTCTGACACGTGGCACTAAACATGTACCCTCGATGGTCTGATTATTCGTTCTGGATTGTTTTGCTCATGCAGTACGCCGGGAAATTATGATTCGCTTTAGCTATCTCTGTCACCGCAGTAAACAGACAGAACAAAAAATTTGCGACAACAAAGAGACATCAGTCTATTCTGTGTAACACCGCCTTGACAATGGCCTTGATTCGACGACAAAGACAGCCCGCAAATTCGTTCATTTATATCCACCTGAATCCATTAACTGCTTTTTCACTCAGTGGAGCTACCATATTGCAAAGATATTGATTTTATGTTTCACCTGCTGTTCAAAGTAGCCCTAAGCACTTTCTACGTGATTAAGATGGGAATGTCTCACATCCTATTTAGTCCGATCATTTCTGCTCTGGAAGACAAGTGCTCGGGCTCAAAAGGTGGTGTAGTCTTTCACCACTGCTGTTCAGTCTATTCATCGAAGAAGCAACGACGGAAATAAAGGAAGGATTCAAGAGTGGAGGTAAAATTCAGAGCGAAGGAAACAAATCATAAGATTCGCTGATATCATTGCTATCCTCAGTGAAAGTGAAGATTTACAGGGTCAGTTGAATGGAATGAACATTGTATTGAGTACAGTGTATCGACTGAGAGTAAATCGATTAAAGACGAAAGTAATGAGAAGTGCCAGAAATGAGAACAGCGAGAAACTTCAGAACTGGGGATCATGATGTAGACGGAATTAAGGTATCAATTATTCGAAGTGACAGTCATAATCGCATTATTTATTTATTTAGTTACCAACCGTGCACAGGCAGGGTGACGACTCTAACGAGCGACCAAATGGTGTAAATTGCCCTCAAGATGACCCCATCTCGGGTTGAAACCGGTTGGCGGCAAAATAAATAATGGGATTGTCATTTCGAATAATTGGTTATAAGTAAATTAATCGTTGTTTATCTCCATACAACAACTATGTTGTCTAAAAATTTAGAAGTTAAGGAACTCAGCTACCTAGACAGATGGACGGTACACGGAGGACGTACAAAGCAGAGTAGCACTAGGAAAAAGTTCATTCCTCGCCAGGAGAGGTCTACTAACGTCAAACATAGTCCGTAATTATAGGAAGAAATCTCGTACGTTTGGAGCATAGCATTGTATGGTAGTGAAACGTGGACTGTGACAAAACACTAAACAGAAGAGAATCGAAGCCTTTGAGATGTGGTGCTACAGAAGAATATTGAAAATTAGATGGCCTGATAAAGTAAGGAATGAGGAGTTTCTCTAGAGAATCGGCAAGGAAAGAATACGTGGAAAATACTGACGAGAAGAAGGGACAGAGCAACAGGACACCTGGACATCAGGTGGGCTGCTAGATTTGTTACCTTTAGGTTCGAACAACACACAGCTATTAAGGAGAAGCTTCGGTAACTTAAATGGGAATCCCTGGAGGAAAGCCTACGTTCCTTTAGAGGAATACTACTGAGGAAATTTACAGAACCTGCATTTGAAGCTGACTGCGGAACGAATCCACTGCCGTCAACATACATTTCGCGTAATGCCCACGAAGATAAGATACGAGCAACTACGGCCCCTACGGAGGCTTATAAACAATCTTTTTTTCTCGCTCTATTTGCGAGTGGAACAGGAAAACAAATGACTAGTACTGGTTCAGGGTATCCTCCCCCACGCACAGTACAGTGGCTTGCGGAGTATGTATGTTGATGTAGATCAGGGAATAACTTCCGTGGTACTAGAGGGAGTTGTAGAGGGTAAAAACCGTAGAAGAAGACAGAGACTGGAATACACCCGGTAAACAAATGAGGACGTTGGTAGCAGGTGCTACTTTGAAATGAAAAGGTTGGCACAGGAGAAGACTTCTTGGCGCGCTGTGCATCAGATCATACAGAAGACTGATGATTAAAAAAATTCTGGCCAGTCGTGCAACAAGTATTGGTCACGCCAGGAACATATGCGTGTAGCTCTCTGAACACGACCATTGTGAGTCGTGCCGCGTACTCGGCATGAAAATGTAGAATAAATTATAACTTTTGCTCACTCGGAACGTTAAAATAAACATCTTTGTTCAGGTTCAAGATAACCTGAATGAGTGGGCCATGGTCATGATTTGCAAAACGTCCCCAAAACATCTCAGGACTACTTTCGACCCCCCCCCCCCCCCCACACACACACATGCAAACCCACACCTCATCCGATCTTCGGTGTACTTGACACCTTGTAACCTTTGAAAACAGTCCAAATCCTGTCTTCTCTGAATGCATCGGACGCCTTCACCCCAGCTGTTGTCCAAGTTCTGCGGTGTTTGCCTCACTGAGGACGTGCAGCTTCATGTGCCACTGTGAACATTGGCCTTTTTCGAAGTATCCGACTCCAAATGTCCAGCCATTGCTTGCAACTCCCTTCGTAGAGCTCGCTCGCAAAGTGCTTGAGATGAACCTGTATTCATTAATAGAAGCACTTCGTGTGGGATTTGAAACGGATTGTCTATGGCCCAAGTCTGCTAGCACCTTTGTAACACATATTACACTCTAAGGCAATAAAAACATGCACCACAAAGGAATTAACAAAATCGGATGACAATCCGTACACATGACGTACATGTGCAGACAAACACATGATTACAATTTTAGATAAAATGGTTGATGTATTCAGGAGAAAGAGCTTCGCAAATTGAGCAACTCTTTACTGCGTTGGTCCACCTCTGGCCCTTATAAAAGCAGTTATTCGTATTGGCACTGATTGAACAGAGTTTCTGGGTGTCCTCTTGAAGGATACGTGCCAAATTCTGTCCATTTAGCGCGCTAGATAGTCAGAATCCCCACCTGGCTTGAAGGCCCTGCCCACAGTGCTCCAAACGCTCTCAGTCGGGCAGAGATGCTGAGACCTTGCTGGCCAAGGTAGGATTTGCAAAGCACAAAGACAAGCAGCTGAAACTCTAGCCGTTTGTGGGCGCGCATTATCTTGCTGAAATGTAAGCCCAGGGTGGCTTGCCGCTCTGCTGTAAGGATGCTGCTGATGACAACCAAATGGGCCCCGTTACGAAATCGTATGGCGTCATCACCACTGCCGGTTGTCGTGCCATATGGCTGGCGACAGTCAGGTTGGTATCTCACCGTGTCTTCAGACATGTCGCCGCTGGTCGTCGGAGCTCAATTCGAAAATCAATGAGATTCCAGGCAGAAGACGTGTCTGCAGACGCCTCAGACAGCAGTGATTTTTGCCCACCATATGGCTCTACAGCCAAGAGTGATGGTTTACAGAGCCATGTCATTTCAAAGCAGGTCCACTTTGGTTGTTACCTGCAGCACCCTTACAGCACAGTGGCAAGTCATCCTGGGCTTACATTTCAAGAGGATAATGCCCACCCGCACACGGCGAGAGTTTATACTGCTTCCGGAATGAAATTTTCACCGTGCAGCGGAGTCTGCGCTAATATGAAACGTCCTGGCAGATTAAAACTGTGTGTCGGACCGAGACTCGAACTAGAAATATTTGCCTACCGCGGGCAAGTGCTCTACCTTACTGGCCAAGGCCCCGAGTTCGAGTCTCGGTCCGGCACACAGTTTTAGTCTGCCAGGAAGTTTCGTACTGCTTGTCTTCGTGCTTACCTTGGTCAGTAAGGTCTCCCAATTTGAGAACGATTGGAACGTTTTGGGCAGAAACTCCAATCAGCCTGGGATATAGACGATCTAACATGCCAATTGCAATGATTTTCTCGTTATACTCCTCAGGACTACGTCCAACAATTGTAACAATCGTGCCTAGTCGACTAATTGCTCGCATGAGCCCAGAAGTGGACCAACGCGTTATTGACTTCCCCAGTTTGTAAAGAAAGCTCTTTCTCTTGCATAAACCATCCAAATTTCTGAAATTTTTATCATTTGTTTGTCTGTACGTGTGCATCACATTTGTCGATTTTCGTCCTTTTCGGATAACTCCTTCATGGTGTGTTGTTCCCCCTTCCCCCCGATCCCCCCCCCCCTCTTTGAATGTATTTTGTTCGGTGAACTCCAGTAAGCTATCAGTGACGAACCCACCACCGTTGGTGTGGTGTCACCGCCAGACACCACACTCGCTAGGTGGTAGCCTTTAAATCGGCCGCGGTCCATTAGTATACGCCGGACCCGCGTGTCGCCACTGTCAGTGATAGCAGACCGAGCGCCACCACACGGCAGGTCTAGAAAGACGTACTAGCACTCGCCCCAGTTGTACAGCCGACGTTGCTAGCCATGGTTCACTGACAATCACGCTCTCATTTGCCGAGACGATAGTTAGCATAGCCTTCAGCTAAGACATTTGCTACGACCTAGCAAGGCGCCATCACCAAGTATATTGAAATGGAGATTATATCTGTACAAGAGCGATGTTATACAATTAGGGATTAAAGTTAAGTATTCCAGAAGCTACGTACTTTTCTTTATAGCATTCATTACGTATCCTGTTTCAGACCTCACGCCAGCCTGCGTGAGTTTAAGCGCGTGCCTTTCGGCTTTCTCTCACTGTGTCTAGGCTGTCCTGTCTAGACACAACAGATGGCACATGACTTTTCACATATGAAATACGCCGGTGAATACTGAATGATGGCATCGGATGCTTCTAGGGGAAGATATTTTCCACTCGTCTGGGTGCTTTTCCCTCTTGTAAATTAGAAGAATTATAGTTTCAAACAACTTCCGGCTATTCAGCCAGGTAATATTTTGAGAGACTGCCGATATCTCGATGGGAGTACGCCATTTTCAAGGCAAAATGGCGGAGTGTACTCACGCCAAAATATCGGCGGTCGCTGAAAATATTACCTGGTTAAATACCCGTAAGTTGTTTGAAAATTGTATACGCCAGGAGAAATTCAGGTCTCACATAGAAGAATTATAGTTTGACGACCTGATCGACATTGTATGTCACTGTGGGGTGTGACGGTGGTGCTGTAGAAAACCAGTAACAGCACAATGAGAGTTCAGCGGCTTCCAACGTGGACTAGTCATTGAATGTCACCTAACTAACAGATCCAGCAGGCACGTTTCAACTCTTCTAAAGGTGCCCACATTGACTGTTGGTGATGTAACTGTGCAGTGGAAAAGTGGAGGAACAACCACAGATAAAGTAACGCCAGGAGGGCCTCGTCTACTGACAAACAGAGACCGTTAGCAGAAGGCAGCAGTTAAAATTCGCATGAAATCAGCGGGAGGAATCAGTCGTAAGTTTCAAAAGTGCTGCCAGAAGTTCCCCTAGCACAGTGTCTGTGCCTGGCCGTTGAGAAGAATGCAGAAAGAGCAGCTCCTCATGAGCCACATACTAAAAACAAAACAAAAAATGCCTTTTGGGGCTTGACTTAGGATGAAGAACAACGCCACTGGTCAGTGGATGACAGGAAAAGAGTGACTTAGAGCGATGAATCGCGCACTGCCCCGTAGCAACCCAACGAAAGTGTTTGGATTTGGCGAGTGCTTGGAGAACGTTACCTTGGCTCATGTGTAGTGTCAACTGTGGAGGAGGTGGTATTACAGTATTGGGAGAGGGGGGGGGGGGGGGGTGGCGCCGGGAGTGACGTCGAGGGTGTTTACCCCTAATAGCGGAAGAATCAGCAATGATCAACGGCATGAGCAAGCAGAAACCAATGTAAACCACTGCATTAAACACACATAACGTGTATCCACAGGATCTGTGGCCTGTAATTGAAAAGCGTCATGATGATCTCTCCATTGGCAAAAGATTCCGGAATAGTTCCTCATTCAGATCTCCGGGAGGGGACTGCCAAGGGAGCGGTGACCATGAGGAAAAGCATGAATAACCAACGAAATGATGACGTTCTAAGACTCGGGGCGTGGAATGTCAGAAACTTGAACGTGGTAAGAAAGCTAGAAAATCTTAAAAGGGAAATGCAAAGGCTCAATCTAGAAATAGTAGGGGTCAGTGAAGTGAAATGAAAAGAAGACAAGGATTTCTGGTCAGATGAGTGTACGGTAATATCAACAGCAGCAGGAAATGGTATAACGGGAGTAGGATTCGTTATGAGTAAGAAGGTAAGGCAAAGAGTGTGTTACTGTAAACAGTTCAGTAATAGAGTTATCAGAATCGACAGCAAACCAGCACCGACAACGATGGTTCAGGTATACATGCCGACGTCGCGAGCTGAAGATGAAGAGATAGAGAAAGTATGTAAGTATAATGAAAATGGTTCAAATGGCTCTGAGCACTATGGTACTCAACTGCTGTGGTCATCAGTCCCCTAGAACTTAGAACTACTTAAACCTAACTAACCTAAGGACATCACACACACCCATGCCCGAGGCAGGATTCGAACCTGCGACCGTAGCAGCAGCGCGGCTCCGGACTGGAGTGCCTAGAACGCACGGCCACCGCAGTCGGCGAGTATAATGAAAAGGTAATACACTACGTAAAGGCAGAAGAAAACCTAATACTCATCGGGGACAGGAATACATTTTTAGGCGAAGGAGCAGAAGAAATGGTTACAGGAGAATGTGAGCTTCGGACAAGGAAAGTGAGAGGAGAAACACTGAGTTCTGTAATAACTTTCAACTCGTAATAGCGAATACTCTCTTCAATAATCACAAGAGGAGAAGGTATACTTGGAAAAGGCGTGGTGATACCGGAAGACTTCAGTTAGATTCCATCATGGTGAGAAATCAGATATTGGCTTGTAAGGCGTACCCAGGAGCAAATATAGACTCAGATCACAACGTAGTGATGATGAAGAGTAGGCTGAAGTCTAAGAAGTTACTCAGGAAGAATCAATATGCAAAGAAGTTGGATACAGAAGTACTAACGAATCACGAGATACTTTTGAAATTCTCTAAGGCTATAGATACAGCAATAATGACTAGCTCAGTAGGCAGTACAGTTGAAGAGGAATGGACATCTCTAAAAAGGGCCATCACAGAAGTTGGGAAGAAAAACATAGGTACAAAGAAGGTAACTGCGAAGAAACCATGGATAACAGAAGAAATATTTCAGCTAACTGATGAAAGAAGGAAGTTTAAAAATGCTCAAGTATATTCAGGAATATAGAAATATAAGTCACTTAGGAATGAAATGAAAAGTGCAGGGAAGCTAGGGCGAAATGGCTGTATGAAAAATGTGAAGAAATCGAAATGATTGTCGGCAGGACTGACGCAACTTACAGGAAATTCGAAACAACTTTCGGTGAAATTAAAAGCAAGGGTGGTAACATTACGAGTGTAACGGGAGATCCACTGTTAAATACAGAGGAGAGAGCAGATGGATGGAAAGAGGACATTGAAAGCCTCTTGAGAGAGAAAATTTGTCTGATGTGATAAAAGAAGAAGCAGGAGTTGATTTAGAAGAGATAGGGATACAGTATTAGCCTCAAAATTTATAAGAGCCTTGGAGGACTTACGATCAAATAAGGCAGAAGGGACAGATTACAGTCCATCAGAATTTCGAATATCGGTGGGGGCAGTGGCAAAAAACCGACTGTTTACTTTGGTGTGTAGAATGTATGAGTCTAGCGACATACCATATGGCTTTCGGAAAAATATTTGCCACACAATATCCAAGACTACAAGAGCTGACAAGTGCGAGAATTATCGCACAATCAGCTTAACAGCTCATGCATCCAAGTTACTGACGAAAATAACATACAGAAGAATAGAAAAGAAATTTCAGGATGTGTCAGATGACGATCAGTTTGGCTTTAGGAAAGGTAAAGGCACTAAAGAGGCAATGCTGACGTTGCGGGTGGTAATGGAAGCAAGAGTAAAGAAAAATCAAGACACGTTAATAGGATTTATCGACCTGGAGAAAGCGTTTTATGTGACTACGTAGGCTTTCCCGGCGTAATAAGTCTTGAAAGTCTCTTCGGGTTTGCTGCCGGACCCTAAAATCAACTTGACTCGATATTTCGGCGATCCAACTGTTCGCCATCTTCAGGAAAATGCTGCTTATGCTGATGAGTCCCGCTGAGAACTGTCGCCAGGTTGCAAATCGACGTCCTATATAGGTCACCGTTCAGTACACGGCGCATGCGCCGCCCATCACAGTTTCTGCCTTCCAAAACAGGGAGATGGCACCGCCCTTAGTGAAACACTGCTGGCAACGATATATCGCAATCAAGGCCGCACCAAAGAACGTTCAGCTTTGATGCGAGATAATACGGGATTCCACGTCTTGCTAAGAGGAAACCCATTGTCTCTGTTGATTAAATTATCAGTCAATCTAATTTCAATCGCCTCTTTATACACACTGTTCCAAAAACCGGAAATGTTGGCAACCACAACAGTTTCCTCAAATTTCATTTTGTGTCCCTCATTTAGGCAGTGTTCTGCTACCGCCGATTTTTCCGGCTGTTGTAGCCTCGTATGTCGGCGATGTTCCACACACCTGTCTTGCACTGTGCGAATAGAACGGCCAACGTAAGCTTTCCCACATTGACACGGAATTTTGTGCACCCCGGGTTTCCTAAGCCTCAAATCATCCTTTACAGAGCCGAGCAGAGCCCTAATCTTAGAAGGTGGAGCCGGCCGCGGTGGTCTAGCGGTTCTAGGCGCTCAGTCCGGAGTCGCGCGACTGCTACGGTCGCAGGTTCGAATCCTGCCTCGGGCATGGATGTGTGTGATGTCCTTAGGTTAGTTAGGTTTAAGTAGTTCTAAGTTCTAGGGGACTTATGACCTCAGCAGTTGAGTCCCATAGTGCTCAGAGCCAGCCATTTAGAAGGTGGACGGAAAACACTCTTAATGTTAAAATTCCTTAAAATTCGTTGATGAATTTAATCAACAGAGACAATGGGTTTCCTCTTAGCAAGACGTGGAATCCTGTATTATCTCGCATCAAAGCTGAACGTTCTTTGGTGCGGCCTTGATTGCGATATATCGTTGCCAGCAGTGTTTCACTAAGGGTGGTGCCACCTCCCTGTTTTGGAAGGCAGAAACTGTGATGGGCGGCGCATGCGCCGTGTACTGAACGGTGGCCTATATAGGACGTCGATTTGCAACCTGGCGACAGTTCTCAGCGGGACTCATCAGCATAAGCAGCATTTTCCTGAAGATGGCGAACAGTTGGATCGCCGAAATATCGAGTCAAGTTGATTTTAGGATCCGGCAGCAATCCCGAAGAGACTTTCAAAAAAGCGTTTTACACTGTAAAATGGCGCAAGGCGTTCGAAATTATGAGAAAAATAGGGGTAAGCTATAGGGAGAGGCGTGTAATATGCAATATGTAGAAAAGCGATACGGTAAAATAAGAGTGGATGACCAAGAACGAAGTGCTCGATTAAAAAGAGTGTAAGATAGGGACGAAGCCTTTATCCGCTCGTGTTCAGTCTGCACATCGAAGAAGCAATGATGGAAATAAATGAAAGGTTCAGGAGTGGAATTAAAATTCAAGGTGGATGGGTATCCATGATGCAATTCGTTGATGACATTGCTATCCTGAGTGAAAGTGAAAAAGAGTTACTTGATCTGCTGAATGGAATGAGCAGTCTAATGAGTAAATAGTACGGATTGAGAGTAAGTCGAAGAGAGACGAAAGAAACGAGAAGTAACAGAAATTAGAACAACGAGAACCTTAACATCAGGATCGATGGCCACGAAGTAGATGAAATTAAGGAATTTGACTACCTAGTCAGCAAAATAACGGAGTTAGATGTGGCTGATGCACTAGCATAGATTAATTAGCCGAGTTGAGGGCAAAGTAGGAGGTTGTAATAGCTATAATCCCTCATGGACAGAGAGAGACAGAGGGGGGGGGGAGGGTTGCAGTGGCGGAGGGGAGGGAGTCTCCTCATCAATCTGCCGTCTCAGTAGACTTCACTCACATAATATGACTGTCAATGACCACAGTTCCCTCCTGAAATCCTGTTTCTCGTCCCTCTTGGTCTTCTCTCCACCTACGTGTACATAATTACACTGCAGTTCACAGAGTGACTTTCAATCTGTATCTTGACCATTTCATTCTCGAATAATATGTGAGAATATCCGTTACTTTTTCCGTGCGACTCAGATTCATCTTTATTTGATCATGACAAGTATTTCTCCTTACGTGGACAAGAGACAATTAAGTACGTAGGTTGGAACTTAAATAGTGGCACATTGCTGTGGAGACACTACTCCATGGAATTTACTACTGTCGCTGATAGCACACGTTGTTGACATACCTACCTGTCCTCCGAGCAAATGGACTCGCTCGTCCCACGTCACCGGCGTGCGCACAATCGAAGGAAACAGTCACTTGCGAGCGAGCGGTCTAACATAACGGTGTCAGTATGTTTTCGAAACAGGAACAGCGGAGTTGGATCAAGATTGAATGTGTCAGACGTCGTACAGCATCACAGTATCATCAAGGTCTTCAAGAGGCGTGCGGGGAATCGGCATTGCCGTACAGAACAGTGGCACGTACGGTTAAAACCCTTCAACGGAGGTCGGCAAACTGTGGCAGACACGCATCGGGCAGGCCGTCCTAGCGTCTCTGAAGAAGAAGTGCATGCTGTTGCCGCGTTAGTGGACAGTGATCGAGACCATACGATTAGTGAGCACGCCCGCGAAACCGGATTAGCACATACGACTGCGCTTCGCACCCTGAAGGAACGCCTGGGCATGCGGAAAATTGCATCGCGATAGATTCCGCATAACTTGGCGGAAATGCGGAAATGGACGCGTTACGACGCTGCTCAGACGCACTTGGAGCACTATGAGCGCGAAGGAGAGGCTTTCTTACGCCGTATCGTAACATTGGACGAGACATGGCCACATCGTACGAGCCAAAACTGAAACTCCAATCCAACGAATGGTGTCGTTATGGGTCGCCTCGAAAGTCGAAAGTGCGTCAGAGCCCCAGCATGGTGAAAGTTATGGTGATTCTCGTGTACGACTGTGATGGTGTTATCCTAAGGCATTACGTTCCACCATGCCAGACCGTCAGTGCACAGTACTACTATTAGTTTGTGGAGCATCACCTGCGAGCAGCTTTGCGAAAGAAGCGGCGACACTTTCTGCGCAACCCACCCATGATTTTGCACTACAATGCGCGGGCGCAAACAACGCTATCTGTGGCTGCTCTGTTCGGTCGATGGGACTGGGAAGTACTGTACCATCCACCACACTCCCCGGACTTCAGTCCTTGTGACTTTGATTTCATTCCGAAGATGAAGGAATCACTTCGTGGCATTCGCTTCAGAACTGTTCCAGAGATTCGACAGGCAGTAGACAGCTCCATTCGCACCATCAACAGAACAGGGTTTGCTAACGGAAAACTGCGCGTTCCAAATCGCTGCCAAAGGGTTCTACACAACGCTGGTGACTATTTTGAGGGACAGTGACAGGTGCAACCATGTAACTCTTTTGTATCGCTTGTGAATAAACAGTTGCCACTATTTACGTTCCAACCCTCGTATTTTGACATTCAAAAGATGTTGATTGAAATTTCGTGAGAAGTGCAGTTCATCCATCAGTTCACTGTCTACATCTACATCTACATCCATACTCCGCAAGCCACCTGACGATGTGTGGCGAAGGGTACTTTGAGTACCTCTATCCCTTCTCCCTTCTATTTCAGTCTCGTATTGTTCGTGGAAAGAAAGATTGTCGGTATGCCTCTGTGTGGGTTCTAATCTCTCTGATTTTATCCTCATGGTCTCTTCGCGAGATATACGTAGAAGGGAGCAATATACTGCTTGACTACTCGGTGAAGGTATGTTCGCGAAACTTTAACAAAAACCCGTACCGAGCTACTGAGCGTCTCTCCTGCAGAGCCTTCCACTGGAGTTTATCTATCATCTCCGTAACGCCTTCGCGATTACTAAATGATCTTGTAACGAAGCGCGCTGCTCTCCGTTGGATCTTCTCTATCTCCTCTATCAACCCTATCTGGTACGGATCCCACATTGGTGAGCAATATTCAAGCAGTGGGCGAACAAGTGTACTGTAATCTACTGTCTTTGTTTTCAGATTGCAATTCTTTAGGATTCTTCCAATGAATCTCAGTCCGGCATCTGCTTGACTGACGATTAATTTTATATGGTCATTCAATTTTAAATCACTCCTAATGCCTACTCCCAGATAATTTATCGAATTAATTGCTTCCAGTTGCCGACCTGCTATATAGTAGCTAAATGTTAAACGATCTTCCTTTCTATATATTCGCAGCACATTACACTTGTCTACATTGAGATTCAATTGCCATTCCCTGCACCATGCGTCAGTTCGTTGCAGATCCTCCTGCATTTCAGTACAATTTTCCATTGTTACAACCTCTCTATATACTACAGCATCATCCACAAAAAGCCTCAGTGAACTTCCGATGTTATCCACAAGGTCCTTTATGTATATTGTGAATAGCAACGGCCCTACGACACTCCCCTGCGGCACATCTGGAATCACTCTTACTTCCGCTTTTTTTACATGTAATTATTCATGTAGCGTCATCCTACATATTTTATTCATATTTTTGTGTTCCAATAGTACTCCTCGGGTTTATTAACATAGTGAATGGGTAACTGAGATGGTATTTCCACAAGTTGCCTACAGACAAGCCAGGAGCTGAATTAGCTGTTCATTTCGGTTTGTGAGAAGCTGTATTTTTCCGTTTATTCGGCACAGCAACCTAGCAGAGAGAGAGAGAGAGACAGCGGAGGGACACAAGTGTTTGATATTCGCCACAGCCATAAATATGCAGCTCTATGTGGTCTTCAGGCCCGATGGAGCCCAGAGCGTTATGGCCAGGACCCTATAAGCAGCTCAAGATTTTGACGAACTGGCGCGCTAAGCGGACAGAATTTGGCACGATATCCCTCAGGAGGACACCCAACAACTCCCTCAATCAATGCCAAGCCGAATAACTGCTTCTATAAGGGCCAGAGGTGGACCAACGCGTTACTGACTTGCTCGATGTCTGAATCCAACTTTTCGGAAATTGTGATCGTTTGTTTGCCTGTACATGTACATCACATGTATTGATTGCCGAAGAAAAGCATCACTCTTTCTTGAGGCCACAAGTGGCCCATTGGGACCAGCCGACCGCCATGTCATCCTCAGTTGAGGATGCGGATAGTAGGGGCGTGTGGTCAGCACACAGCTCTCCCGGTCGTCATGACTTTTTTTTTTTTTCGGAGACGCTACTATTCGATCGAGTAGCTCCTCAATTGGCATCAGAAGGCTGAGGGCACCCCGGAAAATGGCAACAGCCCATGGTTGCCTGGATGGTCACCCATCCAAGTTCCGGCCACGCCCGACAGCGCTTAACTTCGGTGTCCTCACGGGAACCGGTGTATCCACTGTGGCGAGGCAGTTGCCCTCAATTGTCGACCAGATCGGTTATTTCCTTAGTGATGACTCTTTTTTTTCTTATAGCGTGAGATTATGGAGTCAAGATATGACACTTCCAGCAAAATTTCAGTAAACAGATGTAATGACATTCCCTCTCCGCAATAAATGCAGAAAGTGACCACTTACCTTACATCAGAATAATTGAAATCCACAAAAATTACTATAACTCCGATGAGCGGCACAGCAGACGGGGTGACTGGACCCTCCATGGGGGAAGAAGTCGAGGTATTCCCCTCACGATTCTGGTACCTCGGACCCCACAGCCGCTTTGCCTGCCATGACCACTTTGCCCGGCTATCCCCTAGCCCTGTTCCTCCGCAGCCTTCCACAAAACAAGCTCCAAATCTTGGGTCGAGGTTCAATGCACAAGAGCTTATAAACACCACCACAAGCAAAGGTGTAGCGGCATTAGCTCCGGAGAATATGTTTGCCACAGAATTGGTCCTCCTCTCCCCTATTTATTATTTAGAAGCTGCTGGGTATTGAAACTGGAACAAGGAGCAGCTCCATCGTTCTGAAGAAGTCACATCTATTCTTTGTGTCCGTATTCTGGAAGGCTGCTGACAGATATGAAATACAAATAAATACCAACGTATTGTTATTAAAATATTGTGTTCTATGGCTGTTCTCTTTCTTCACCAGGCATGGGAATTAAATGACGCCAAAGGAAAGTTATATCCCCGTTGCTGTGATGTCAGTAATGAAGAAAGCGTTGTATCTGCATTCAAGTGGACTCTAGACAACCTGGGAGGTGTCGATATTCTCATCAACAGCGCTGGCGTATTCTTTGATGCAAGCCTAACTGGTGAGTAGAAAATACTATCGAAACTACCTTTGAAGAAATTACCATACGATATGATACTGTTAACTGATTCAAAAAGAGAAATGTATTCAACCGTAGTTACGCATACTGATTTCAGATTAAGCGACTATACACAAATACTTTCGCACGCTTTTTATTTTTATTTTTTTTACTTTTACTTGTTGTTTCTTTCAAGTTTTGATGCATCCGATAAGCAATGCACGGATAAAAAGCAGTGTGACACAGTATGAGTCTGGAACGTGTACCATTATCAATCACAGACAGAT
The DNA here is from genome assembly GCF_021461385.2 of Schistocerca piceifrons. Classification (NCBI taxonomy): domain Eukaryota; kingdom Metazoa; phylum Arthropoda; class Insecta; order Orthoptera; family Acrididae; genus Schistocerca; species Schistocerca piceifrons. Next base: position 1,033,491,652 of record NC_060139.1, read on the forward strand.
TTTTGTGGAAGCACATCAAGAGTTGGAAAACACCTAAATGGTATACATGAGGTCAAGCGTGGTAGGTAGTGCATTTCAGCGGCTTACACTGCATCTGGAATTATTTCAATACACATCAAAAAAGTTTTGCATCATCTCGGTTCCGAGAGTTCCAGACCCTGTACATAAAATTGGAACATAGATCAACATAAACATCATTTCCGCCCTTTTTCTTCCTCATGAAAACCACACATTGCATGTTGTACCACCATATAGGGACACCTTCAGAGGTGGTGGTCCAGGTTGCTGTGCACACAGGTACCACTAACACCCAGTAGCACGTCCTCTTGCATTGATCCATCCCTGTATTCGTCGTGGGATACTATTCACAAGTTCATCAAGGCACTGATGGTCCAGATTGTCCCACTCCTCAACGGCGATTCGGCGTAGATCCCTCAGAGTGGTTGGCGGGTCACGTCGTCCATAAACAGCCCTTTTCAATCTCTCCCAGACATGTTAGATAGGGTTCATGTCTGGAGAACATGCTGGCCACTCTAGTCCAGCGATGTCGTTATCCTGAAGGAAGTCATTCACAAGATGCGCACGATGGGGGCGCGAATTGTCATCCATGAAGACGAAAGCCTAGCCAGTATGCTGCTGATATGGTTGCACTATCGGTCGTAGGATGGCATTCACGTATCGTACAGCCGTTACGGCGTCTTACATGTCCACCATCGGCGTACGGTGGCCCCACATAATGCCACTCCAAAACATCGGGGGAACTCCATGTTGTTGCACTCGCTGGACAGTGTGTCTAAGGCGTTGCCTCCAAACACTTCTCCAACGACTGTCTGGTTGAAGGCATATACGACACTCGCCGGTGAAGAGAACATGATGCCAATCCTGAGCAGTACATTCGGCATGCTGTTGGGCCCATGTGTACTGCGCTGCATGGTGTCGTGGTTGCAAAGATGGACCACACTATGGACGTGGGGAGTGAAGTTGCGCATCATGCAGTCTATTGCGCATAGTTTGAGTCGCAGCACGAACGTCTTGTGGCTGCACGAAAAGCATTATTCAACATGGTGGCGTTCCTGTCAGGGTTCCTCCGAGCCATAATCCGTAGTTAGTGGTCATCCACTGCAGTAGTAGTCCTTGGGCGGCCTGAGCGAGGCATGTCATCGACAGTACCAGTCTCTCTGTATCTCCTCCATGTCCGAAGAACACGCCTGGACACTTCCCTTGTTGAGAGCCCTTCCTGGCACAAAGTAACAATGCGGGCGCGATCTAACCGCTGTGTTGACCGTCTGGGCGTGGTTGAACTACAGACAACATGAACCGTGTGCCTCCTTCCTAGTGGAATGATTGGAATTAATCTGCTGTCAGATCCCCTCCGTCTCTGCTCATGCGTAGTTGTTTTCATCTTTGGGTGGGTTTAGTGACATCTCTGAACAGTCAAAGGGACTCTGTGATACAATATCCACAGTCTACGTCTATCTTCAGGAGTTCTGGGGACCGGGTCGATGCAAAACTTTTTTTGATGTGTGTATTTGGAATGGACGAAACAGGAAGAAATATGAAGGAAAAGAAGTTTATAACGTAGAAGACGCATCGCAACGTGTACCTTCCGCCCCCCTCCTGGTGTTCCTCTGCCATTATTTGGTGTATTTTAAAGTATGGAAAGCAGACTACACTGTCCAGTCACATTAATGTGACCACCTGTCAAAAGTCAGAATAACCACGCTTTGGAGCGCGAACTGCTGTGAGAGATGCAGGAAAAGAAGTAGTGAGGTTCTGGATGTTAGCGACAGGGACGTGGAGCTGTGGCAATTCCAGTGCCGTGGGCACTTAAGCTAGGATTCTCGGTTGAGAATCCATAACGCGAACAGACTTATCGATATGGTCCCACAGGTTCTTTGTTGGGTTTAAATCCGGAGAGTTTGGTGGTCAAGAGAGTACGGCAGGCTCCTACTGGTCCTCTTCGAACCACGTAGGTATACTGTAAGCTATGTGACACGTTGCATTGTCCTGATGGTAGATGCCATCGTGCTGAGGGAAAACAAAGTGTATGTGGCGGTGGACATGGTTCCGAGGTATGGACGGATACTTGTGTCCATTCACTGATTGCAGATTGACGAGATCATCCAGGAAATGCCCTCTGCTCTGGACACTCCGGACTATTGTTCTCCGATGGAGAATAAAATGCGATTCATCCGAAAAGGCCATCTGTCATAACTCAGTGGACATCCAGTTGGGGTACTGACGGGGAAATTCCAGCCTCCGTTGCCGATGAGCAGCAGTTAGCTTGGGTGCATGAACCAGCCGCCTGCTGTGGAGCCTCATACGTTTGGTGAATGGTCGTTGAGGAGATACTGTCAGTAGCTCCTTGGTTAAACTGCCTGCCCGTTACATATCCGCAACCATCTTTCAACCCTGTCATATATGGCCCGTGGTGCACAACAGTTGCCTCCGCACCTGTTTTGGATAGCGGCGTTTCACCATTCACGGTGTACGTTAACTGCGGCCACACGCGAACAGTTTACAAACTTGGCTGTTGCGGAAATGCTTCCACCCTTAGCCCGAAAGCTAATGGTTATGCCCTTCTAGACGTTACATAGATCGTTTTGTTTTCGGGCCCCCCTGGCAGGGTTTATATGTTCTCCACTGCCAGTTCCGCCACCAGCCGTCTATGGTTAATTACTGCACGTTTACATCGAACATACACTACTGGCCATTAAAATTGCTACACCACGGAGATGACGTGCTACAGACGCGAAATTTAACCGACAGCAAGAAGATGCGGTGATATGCAAATGATTAGCTTTTCAGAGCATTCACACAAGGTTGGCGCCGGTGGTGACACCTACAACGTGCAGAAATGAGGAAGGTTTACAGCCGATTTCTCACACACAAACAGCACTTGGCCGGCGTTGCCTGGCGAAACGTTGTTGTGATGCCTCGTATAAGGAGGAGAAATGCGTACCATCACGTTTCCGACTTTGATAAAGGTCGCAATGTAGCCTATAGTGATTGCGCTTCATCGTATCCCGACATTGCTGATCGCGATGGTAGAGATCCAATGACTGTTAGCAGAATATGGAATCGGTGGGTTCAGAAGGACATCTTATCTGCATGGCTGTAACGGATCGTCCAGCCACGTCTCGATCCCTGAGTCAACAGGTGGGGACCTTTGCAAGACAACAACCATCTGCACGAACAGTTCGACGACGTTTGCAGCAGCATGGACTATCAGCTCGGAGACCATGGCTGCGATTACCCTTGACGCTGCATCACAGACAGGAGCGCCTGCGATGGTGTACTCAACGACGAACCTGGGTGCACGAATGGCAAAATGTCATTTTTTCGGATGAATCAAGATTCTGTTAACAGCATCATGACGGTCGCATCCGTGTTTGGCGACGTCGCTGTTAACTCGCATTGGAAGCGTGTATTCGTCATCGCCATACTGGCGTATCACCTTACTTGATGGTATGGTGTGCCATTGGTTACACGTCTCGGTCACCTCTTTTTCACATTGACGACACTTTGAACAGTGGACGTTACATTTCAGATGTGTTACGACTCATGGCTCTACCCTTCATTCGATCCCTGCGAAATCCTACATTTCAGCAGGATAATGCTCGACCGCATGTTGCAGGTCCTGGCAGGGCCTTTCTGGATACAGAAAATGTTCGACTGCTGCCCTGGCTAGCACATTCTCCAGATCTATCACCAATTGAAAATGTCTGGCCAATCGTGGCCGAGCAACTGGCTCGTCACAATACGCCAGTCACTACTCTTAATGAACTGTGGTATCGTGTTGAAACTGCATGGGCAGCTGTACCTGTACACGCCATCCAAGCTCTGTTTGACTTAATGCCCAGGCGTATCATGGCCGTTATTACGGCCAGAGCTGGTTGTTATGGGTACTGATTTCGCGGGATCTATGCACCCAAATTGCGTGCAAATGTAATCACATGTCAGTTCTTGTATAATATATTTGTCCAATGAATATCCGTTTATCATCTGCATTTCTTCTTGGTGTAGCAATTTTAATAGCCAGTAGTGCAGATGGTGATCACATAATATGACTGAGCTGTGGAATATACAGACTTTGTACCCTTATGTTTAATCGATTTGGCCATTGTGTGTAATGGTTTTAAGATTCAGAGGGAGTTTGTAGAACGTGTAACTACTCGTATTAACGACAGAGTGCACAGGCTGTTGTCTTACTTGGCAATCCTCCTGGAAAATACTTTCGTACGTACTGCAGTGACCTCCAGGCGTAACGAACATTTGCACTGAAACCAGAGTTTATGCCCTTCAGATAGTAACGCAGAAAAACACTATTTAACAAGTGAAAATGAAAATAAAATCATTTATTGCTTTGTTCGAAAGTTTTTTTACTATACAGGTAGAGAAACTGAAAAAAAGTGATGGTAAACACTGTCTGACGAAAAGAGTGAAGCGCACACAAGTGAAGGAGCAGAGTAAATGGAGGTTCAGTGTATGGGAGGGTATGTGGTGTGGTTGGGTCAAATTTACAAAGAACTTCCCAGAATTAGATCACTTACCAGTAAGAGCTGAACCGTATCTGGCCTGGATGTATGCACTGGTTCAGTTGGTAACACTGTCATAAAGGCACTGTATCCTCCCCTGAGGCAAACTGGCCCCAACTGTTGTAAAAGGTCCTTGATACTCTCGATACTCGCACTGGGACAGAATTTAAACCTGAGGCAGTCCCACGCATGTCCTAACGGCGACACGCATGTCCTAACGGCGACAGGTCTTGGGATCTTGCTGGCCGCAGCACCACACAATTCATAGGGTGTTGTCCCGTGTGTCGACGAGCAGTGTGCCGTTGGAAAATGGCAGCACTATACTGTCTCACAAGATGTAACACATGACAACTTGGATGTCCCTGACGTACCATTATGCAGTCAGAGTTGCTTCAGTCACTGCCAGCCTTGACCTGAAATCACATCCAATTACTCCCCACTTTATGACACAGGAAGCAATACCGCTAAGTCTCCCAAAAACATTGGAAGAGTAGTATTTCTGTCCAGTGGCCACCATACTCACCGATGATGGCCAACCGCATTATGCAGAACAATGGCTCATTGTTGAACACACTGTGATGCCATTCATTAGTAGTCCACGCTTCTCGGTGATGGCATCACTCCAAACACAGAAGATTGTGTTGTGGTGGTAACAGTGGGCATGCTACAGTAATTCCCTTATCCATCTGGTGCTAGTCTCCAACCATTGGTGTGGGATGACACACAGTGTTGCAAGGTTTCCATTACTTGTTCTTGGATGCCAGATGCAGATGTGATGCAGTCGCAATGTGCTTGGTGCACATTTCAGCGATCCTCCCTTGTAATGGTCGCATGTGGATGACTGAAACCTTGATGATGAGTATGCCTGCCCTCATGTTCCCAAAAAGTCCAACATCAGGCCATTGTCACATCTGAATGAACCCAAATCTGTACATTGTATTGTTCGACCAACCAGCGAAGTGGAACCCCACAAAAAGGCCCTTTTATAGCTTTGTCAGGTGCTAATACACTGTCTTACATGAATATGTGGAATCTCCATGTCCTACACAGTGATAACTCAACATATGACCCTGTTCATGCTCCTTATACGAGTATATCCTACCAGGCCTCGTAATAATGTTAAACATGAACAACACTAATGCACCCTAGCGGTTGTTCAAGATGTCGCAGAGAAGTCCCACTGTGCTCATTCACACACACACCAATGGTGTGTAAGTGTATGAAGTTACACTGACAACTCACCAAGTGTTTTGGGTGCTTCAACTCTTTTGTCAGGCAGTCTAGATTGTAAACTGAACACAGAGCTGATGCATATACAGTTACAATCCTATTTACCGGTACACCTCTAAGCACTTGCCCATGAAGGTATTATGATTTTAGGATACAAATTTTTCCCTTTTTTTTCCTTTTTTACTCTCAAATTGGAGAAAGCTGCAGCACTGAAGGTTTTGGGTTTCTTTTCTACACGTTTTGGAGTTGTGCCAATTTGTGGAATAGCTGTTTTCCATTTTTCTCCTTTACGAATTTAAAATGTTACTTGTTACTGTATACTTGAAGTTGTGTATAACTGGAAAATTCTTGTTTCGTATAGAAATGTAGAAAATTTTACGAGAGAAGTCAAGCTTAAAAAATTTATCGAAACGTTGATAAGTGAAATGGTAACTAAGGTGTTTGGAGGGTACTAAGAGATTGAATATGGTGAGTACGTGAATTTAATGTTCTGGCAGCAGTTTTCGATACATCTAAACCTTTTAGAGTGCTTCAGATAGAAGAACAACACCACGAAAAATAAACTTGAGATTATGATGTGCGGTCAGCAGAGTCACGTGATTGTGGAGTGGACTGTTTTCGGAGTGTACAACGCGAACAGTCCCGACGCGTATGTTAGACCCCAAATTTAAAATACAAACATATTACAGTACTCTCGTATCGTGGGCTCACGTCTCACAAAGCGAACTTGAAAAGTATGAAGTGCAGTAGGCTGTTTGCCGAGTAGATTGTTTTCGATGTGTAGAGTGAACTTAATGAATATATAGATTACAATGGCTCCATTATAACGTATTTTGTCTTAAAATATTAAGGTGAAACCTATCAATAAGGACAGCATAGAGGCATTTATACCCATTTGAATGCTTTCTTTGAATAGAGTGCAAACCGTGACAGTGTGGTAAAAGAATTAACTTGGACTAATAGTTCACCAAGTAATAATTAGAACACTATGATGTTGGGACTTTGAAACAACGTGTTTGGTAAGAGAATAACAGCTAAGTAACATGGTGGACTGTGATATATAAAGTGCATCTTGCCATATCTAATGTGAAACTACAAAATAGTTATGAGCACTTTTGGTCTGCATTGCCAACTGCAGGTACTTGGATCAAGAAGGATATTGTAAATGTTACTCTTTCCTACATCATTCTTTACTATTTATTGTCGAGTAGTCACTTGCAAGAGTTTTTGTTTAATTATGTATGAAACACATCATTTTGTGATGAAGTCGTTTCTTAGACTTCTCATTTTTAGTACTTTTTGGACATAACTGGTACCCCACACATTATAAATAATACTCTGAAGGATAACAAAGTCAAAAGTTAAATTCTTTTGTTAAATTACATCTCACACCAAACATTACAATTCTGTGGACGCTTCATCTATTGACACTGCTTTCCTTCAGGCAGCATTTGTGTGTGCTACATATTTATCTGCAGCGATAAAGATTTTTTTTCCTTTTCGTTTTCTTTGTCTTTTTCTTCATATAATTGTGTAACTGCAGTGCTTGTGAGCATTACTCCAGTCTTTTGCCTGGTTATCCAAGTTGTACATCGAATTTTGTACTGCTTAATGTAATGTACTAGAAAAAAACACATCATGCAGTTCTGACGTTAAGCTAACTGGTTACAAGCAATCGGAAAACAGTAGATGAGTTTCCATTGTTGAAGTATTCATACCACATGAAAACTTTTCCTCTGATAGGTGTATGTTGCATGACATTGGTTTATGTATCAGTGTGGTCGTACTATGATATACCAAAGCCATTCTGGGGCGTTGCTTACTTTTTTGATAAATGTTAGTAATTGGTTCAGTTTGAGTCTGTCTAATATTTAGTTAATTCTGAGAAAACGTAAAATATTAGGATTTTATTTGCTACAAAATATATGTACACATTTTATAAGAAATTTATCAAGTTTCCTCCATTTTTATATGCTCTGTGGGTTAAATGCTCTATAATTTATAACATCAGTTATCTTATTACTAAATTTAGTAGTAGGACTAATATTATTGATAGATTAGGGAACTCCTGTTTCATTACAAATGATGCTCTGTCATAAGAGGACAGTACTGTTTCAAACACTGTCTTGTTGAGACCTTGAAATCTTTGAATTCAGAGTTCGAAATTTAGTGAGTAGACTGTCTGGTTCTGGTTTTTCCTGCTTTAATTTGCAATACGATGATTGAAGAGGAAGAACATGTAGTGGGTTCCCAGTGGGTTTCCAAGTGTGGAGAAGTGAACAGATGGGACAAAGAAATAGAATCTGTTATGTAAAATACAGAAAAACGTTTACTTGTTAAATTGGAAACTGGTGTTGGCAAGTAAGAGAGTGCAAATGGTGGAATATAAAAATGGAACAATCACAGAAAGAAGTATGTGGAAAGGTATAAATGTTAGAGAAGAAATTTGAATGGAAGTTTTTAAACAGGAGCAGTAAGGTGGCTTAGATAAGGAAATTGATGAGGTGAAGTTAGGGATAAATAAAGATTTTGGGAAATTCAAAAATTATGTTTCTGAAAGGGTTACAGAGACGCAGTTATAAACATAAGTAGAACAAGGAAAATTTGAGAATGTCATAAGTGTAAAGGTAGGAGGCCTGGACAAAAACATAAAATCCAGGCTGTTGAGTTCAAGCAAGGGAAAGCTGAAGTAAGGAAATATTGAGATCAGCTTTAACAAGAATGTAGTTAGATGAATGAGTAAGAAGTGGAGAAAATTAATGAGACTACTTCTAGGATTGAGAACTGGATTGAAAAGAATGAGGGATCTTGATAGATGGCAAACAAGTGGTTCACTTCATGAAAACAGAAATTCTGTGTGTTATCATGAGACAAAGACAGTGAACTAACAAATGTGAGAGGTAGAGTACCAAGAGGCCAAGTAATTGTAGGGCTGGGAGAGTCCTAAGTGGGAACAGAACTTCCATATTTGAGTCCCATGCTAGGGTGTGTATACTTACAGGACAACAAATGTTTCAAGTTTCCATTATGGAAGAATTTAGTAATTTCTAATAGCACTAATACTACATTTAGTAATCGGACATGTAAAAGTCAGAACGTAATGGCAGAAGATAATGTGTTTGATGGACTCATCGAGTTTATATATAGAAATGTTTCCCCAGCTATAGAATGGAGTCAAAAAATATGAAGGGCAGCAAAGAGATGGGTGGAAGGAAAAGGGTAGTTTGCAAAATGAAAGTGGTAGTAGTAATGAGAAAGATATTAGTGATATTAGTAGTAGTAGTAAAATGGAAGAAGAGAGAAACAAAGAGGTCACAAATCTTTTATATAATGACTTGTAAAAACGAGATGAGGAATGACACTGAACTTTTTCTGAAATTATTGAGGAGATGATCAGGCCTACCAAAAATTGTTTGAAGAGTCCAGTAGATATAGGTGTTGAGAAGAAAGTTAATGTTTTCATCATTGGCTAAAAGGTTAGCAACAGGTAATGACAAAGAAATACATTTATGTGTAATACAAAAGAATTAGAAGGAGATATATATAGAGATAGATAGTAATGACTGAACACAGAGTGATTTTATTAGGAATTGTCACATGAAGTAAGTGAAACTGATGATACTAGGACTGGACAACATCCTATGAAAACTGGCATTTATGATGGAGAAAACAAAGCTCTTTTAGACACTGGTAGTGAAACTGATGCAGTTACTCAAAGGTTTTTCAATTATGAACAGGAATATAATGATGTAATGAATGTGTGATTATCTGGACTAAAAATAGTAAATGCAATACATAAATTAAGCGAAGCTGCTAATCTGCAAATACTTCTGTAATTTGAAATTGTAGGCATATGTTTGATGCATTTTTTTATGTTACCAGGGCAAAGTGTAGCAATCAGTTTAGGTGTGGATTGGTTAACAAACTATAGAGGATAGATTAATTGTGGAGACAGTTTTGTTAATATTGGGTATGAAGGATCAAAAGTGAATGTGAATTTTGATGATGTGACACTAGATAATAATAACTTACTGGAACATCTTGAATTAAAAAGGACTGATTGAGTGAAATTGTAAATGAACCTGGCCCGAGATTGTGATAAGGATAAAAGGGGGTTGCAGAAGAGCTTAAAAACCAAATGTCTGAATTTGAAGGATTAAATAACCAACAGAAAGAGGAATTAGAGACGTTTTATGGGAAACATTTTCTGGCAGACAGCCAGACAGACAGAAGTAAGAGTGAATTCAATCTTCCTTTAATAGTTGTGCATAAAAGAACAGTAGTGTAGAAGTTGTCATAGATGCTTGAATGTGAACACAGTAGTGAGGAGAGAGACAAATCCCCCAGAAAATATGGAAGGGATATTACAGAAGTACAACAAGGTGAACTGTATGGCAGTTCTTGATTTAACTGATGAACTGGCAAGTACCAATTACTTAAAAATATCGAAACTGTACATCATTTTTGTAAATGAGAAGTTATACCAGTATACTGTTGTCCCACTAGAGTTTAATATGCGTGTAAGCATCTATGTGACTGCTAGGCCAAGTCATAAGATCAGAGCTAAGCTCCAAAATAATTGGGTATGTAAATGACCAACTAATTAACATTGAATCTTGGTAAGAATATTGTAAACTCTGGACAAGGTATTTTAAACTTTAAGAAAAGAGAGCATGATCACTAGGTTTAGAAAATGTGAAATTTTAGAAAAAAAAGAAAATTTTTGTGCAATATCTCACCGACAACTGGTATTAAAAGTGATCCAAAAAACATAAAGACAATAAAAGAATGTCCATGTCCTAGAAACCAAAAGCAATGTAAATCATTTTAGGTCTGTGCAATTCTTTTTTAGAAATTTTGTGGTTGGACAACTGTTACCTGGACAAAAAATATCAAGAAGCTTTTGATGAACTTAAGGAGGCTTTGAGGGAGAGGAGGCTCTTACACCACCCTGACCTCAGTCAGCCATTTTGTTTAGAAACTGACTCCAGTGGGCACAGCGCTGAAGTGGAATAGTTCCAGTATTATGGGGACGAGTGGAATGAAGATAATAAAACATTATCCTTTTAAACAGGTCATTCACTAGGTGTGAAGAAAAACGTAGTGTGACTGTGTGAGACGTATTGGTGAAAGGGGATTCCAGGAGTTTAGAGGTTATCTATGGAGAAATAAAACAATTATTTACACTGATCACAGAGCCTTTTCATATGATTTATATTAATACATGGATGATTGATGTGGCGAACACTCGTTTTGCAGCAGTTTCAATTTAAAATCATATATGTTAAAGGTACACAAGACATTGTGCCAGATACCTTCCCCAGACTGGCAGTAGGATGGAGTTATAAAGTCGGAAATAAACAATCGTGAGCAGCATGTAAATCTGTTTTACCTCAATGAAGTTCATGGAGAGAAGAATATTGAATAAAACTGCAAAAATCTTTGAGGTTACATCAGAATCATGATGACGTGTGTAAGACGATAAAAAGGAACTTGGGTACGACTGCCAACATATAACAGGATTTATAATTATTTACTGTTTCAACAAACCAATGAAAATGAGGTAAACTGTGGAGTGTATTGGCCCAGTGAGCACATAACTGAAATAGTCGATTATACCCATTTGAATTTTGAGCATGTAGGTGTTAAAAAGAGTGTACAGAAATTAGCACAATCTGTGATTTTTCTTTATAACATGGCAAAGAGGGCAAATAATCCTATTAAAAATGTGATAAATGCCGAGGAGCCAAAGTTACTGTCCATACATGTAGACTTCCTACGCTGAATGATTTCATGGAACTGTTAGCTGAGGATTTCTATGCTCCTTTGCCAAAAACTGAAAAAGGTTTTGCCTGTATTTATGTAATGCTGGAGGTATTTTCCAAATTTATAAAGCTCTAACCTTCTCAAAAGCCAACTGGCGAAGCAATTTTTTTATCATTCAAACAGCTCACTTTTGTGTAATCAATACTTTCTTTGCCAAAATAGCCCAGGAAATTATTCTATAAGACATTGCTGAGTGGAAATTAGCAAGATATGTTTTGGTGTTGATTGTTTCCAAGACTAGCAGTTGTATGAAGAACAAAAGTAAAGGAAAATGTTGGGGCAGCTTACAAGGAATCCCATAAGTATCCGAACACAAATTCAGTCTTTAGGAAGGCTTGCTTGGAAGTATTGTGTTAACAATTATGACGCGAAAAATATTAGCTGCTAAAAACTCACCTTGTGCATCAGGAGGGCGCCAGAAAATAAGTCTGCGAGAGGTGCAGTATAAAACTCCCATGGGATGTATGTATAACAAGTCGTAAAATAAGACATCGTCGATATTCAAGAAATGTTCACAACAAACCATTAACTTGCACGATGAACACCGAATGAAAAATGATGCGCCACAGTAATCCCAAAGGTACGCATCATCAAGACTGAAGACGAACTCCGTGGGAGCTACAAACCTTGCAGAACGTTCAGCTAAGTATCCACTCTTAAATAATGCACATAGAATCAAATTGGTGTCATGGGGAAATGTGATGGCATGCAACCGAATGTGAAACCGTCTGTCATGGAGCTTATCGTGAAACTGGCTATTCTTTAAGGCATAGCTTTAGATAGTGCGATAATATGCCTTGCTTTTCATTTTGACTAAATGCCATCTTCGGCAGCTGTTGTTGCAGATGCAGTGTAGTGTTTGCTTTGTTTATCGTTGACATACTCGTCTTTGTGTCAACACCACTAGCAGTGTAACACTGTTGTGAGTTATTTATATACTGTACTCGCCATTGCATACCTCCAATTCCGACCCTACTGCCGTTATTGTGGTTGCATGCTAAACAATATGTGGGGCGTCAAATGCCGTAAACATCATTTACCTTTTGCGACCTCGCACTCAGGGGGTTCCTTGTCAACAATATGTTTCTTCAAAGTTACGTATTCATCAATATGTAGACCAAAAAACGGTTACAACCATTTTTTGAAGTGTTACTGGTCATTACGCGACCATTACTGGGTGGGAAGGACCAACAGAGATGAGCTAGAAATAATGAGAAGAAAATGATTCCGTCTTATCTCTTATTACTATTATTATTATTATTATTACTATATCCTCAAAGTTGCAGTGGTACATATCAAACATAAATGGCTGACGGTACAAGAGAGGTGTTGTGTCTCATAGACAAGTTTCGTTAATTCATCTACCTGAAGCAACCATTGTTTATCTTTTGAAGTGCTTACAGTTACCTGTTTCGGCGTGTTGTTTGCAGGTGGAGCCACTAAAGACTGGAGACGTATGTTGGACGTGAACGTGCTGGGTCTGAGTATCTGCACCAGGGAGGCCGTGCAGGGCATGCTCAGCAGGGGCGTCGAAGATGGCTTCATCATCCACATCTGCAGGTGAGTGGCTACCACAGTGTGCTTCGAAAATGGAGAGGCATGACCCCCTGACAAAGAAAAGTTTCTGAGAGTAGCACGTTCTTCCACTGCTCAATTTCAGAGTGGGTCGTTTATTTATAAAATGACGATCATGAAGAGTCACTTGTCAGCACTCTGTTACTGAAAGGAGAAAATGGCATACGAAATCGGATGATTTTTTGATGCAACTTCGATACAAATTGTTGTGATAACTCATATGCTTCATTATCGTGCTGCAATATTGTGATTTTACGAGTATGTGAATGCAGTGAAGCAATACAAATGGACTCCAAATGAACATTAATGGATGTTAAATTAGCTGAGCTACGGACGAGATCAGAAGGTATTCCACATGATGCTCCAAGACGTCACTTTACAACTAGTTAACAGGATTGGTGGGCTCCTGTGGTTTGTGCCAAACATGAATGTAATTACCAGTTTGGACCAAGAGCGTTCGTGGCTCGCGTGATAAAGAGTGCTCGTAGACGAAGTAATTGGTGTTGGACGGGGCCCACACCTGCACAGACGCACGAAACGAGACAACGATGGTGGCTGGATTCCATTGTAAGCGACCAGCACAGTGTAGGTGAGATGTAGTTCAACAGCTGAAGTCTACGCACAAACACATATCTTGCGTAACTTATAAGCGATAGCTGGCGATTCTGCGAAGGATTGTGTTAAGAAGTTATGTCAGTACATTGAACAATTCAACAAATACAGATGTTAGAAGTCTAAGTGCCTCGCAATAACTGTCAAAAAGAAGTAGTCATATACGTAAGTGTAGCAGAAGGGAGCAGGCACGGAGTGGTGAGGTGGTGTCATTTAATTCTTATGTAATCATTCATTGCGATAAAGTTATATTACACACCGTTTCAAAACACAATAAAGAAATTATGAAAACTGATAGGATGAGAGCTGTAAACATTTGTATAAAATATCAAAAACTCTATCCCGAACCACTGACCTGATCAGTCAAGTAATTTTCGTTACAAAGTAAAATTTCTACACTCTAGTCTGAAGTAAGTTAAAGAAATTAATGTGGCCAACCACTGAGTAGAATTTAAGGCCACAGTATGGAAAATTAATAAACCATCAATATCGCGTAATGTTTTTTCAAAAGAGAATGAAATAAATTATTCTGATAGTTGGAAATGAAAACGTTTTGTTAAAAATTCTCTTTTAAGTTGGTTAAAATCCACGGCTAATTGTTACTCAGGACGCTATCGCCAGAAATATCATACGTTTTCCAACGTGAAGACATCTGTCTTACTCACGATGGTTTTTAAAAAAATCTTTTATGTTACGCTATAAACCAGTAAAATAAACTGCTTAATTCTTTCTTTTTCTCTGAGGCTTGCTGCTCCAGTATAGCTGCCTATGTGCAACGGCAGCATATACATTTTAAAAAATTATTATTCACTAAACTGTACCTCTGACCTAAAAAATGAAATGGAAAATATTACAAGACGCCGTTCTGTATTTGTTAAGATTATTAACTTTAATACTTCTTGCAAGAAATGACTATTAAAAGTGTTTTTGTTATTTTATCATTAATGGCGTCGCTACAACAATTAACTTACACAAAATGGTCAGGGAAACATATAATTATTACGTAAATAAATCATGGGTCAGAGAAGGTACTATTTGCTACCAACAAAAAACACATTCTACCATAAATGACTGCAGACGTATTTGACAAAATTGATAATAACGCTACAAATAATTATATTACTCATTTACAGACCATGATCTCTATGCGACCGTCAGATAGGACATCAGAGCCAACGAGACCAGGAAGACAAAGAAGAAGACAAAGAAACAAGCGTCCTTTTCTTATATACTAACTATACAGAGATAGTAATTATTGCATATCTAAGGGCGCAGAAAGCGCTTCCATTGTTGATGAATATCGTTAAGTTAATTTACATTACTTTTTTCCGGAGGCTATGCCATATCAGTACAGCCTGAAATTCAGTATGTTTCTATAAAGCCAATTTTAGTTAACTGTGACTGTAGTTACATAAAATGTGTAGATTTTACAGTTTCTTTTTATGAAAGCATGCACTAGTAATAATACAAGAACGTGTGTTCCACTGTACCAAATTTAAATTTCCACACTTGGCTTAAAACTCAGCAACCTATTCTGAGAGTAGCTCACAATAACTTACACAACCTGTAGCAAATGCCTGCTCCTCGACGCCTAATCTTCATGCTTAAAGATAACAGTAAGACTGCAGCTCGCAGCACACAGGAAATAATTCATGATCAGAATTACGTAATTACAAGTGAAGCAACACGCAAGAGAGTAAATTAAGTTAACAATGAATTACTCAGTTCATGCAGATGGTGTCATATTCAGCTAGTAATAGTACAAGAGTCACAGTCTGTCAAAATGGCCACCGTCATGCGAGTCTGCCACTTCCAATAACTCAGGGTGAATTTGCAAAATTTTGAACAGAGCGAACAAGTATACAACAAATTTTTGTAACATAAGCGGCCAATTGTACGCAAAACACACAAAGTATATCTCTTACAGGGTTAAAGACGAATCTTTATTATTCGATTTCTGTATTCACAACAGTTCAGTTCATACTATAACAACAAATAAAATGACCGACAGCGAGGTTACTTAAGGTTAAGCACTACTTAAAACATTGCACGTGACTTATGTTTCTGAGGTTTCAGACGATAAACACTCTTTGGCCAGAGCACTAAGACCTAGTCTACCAGTATACAGCAATTTCTCACTGGTTTTTGGTGGACTTATATATTGCAGAACACAGTTTGAATATTACAGTTTCCTCTAACTGTAACTATAACAACACTGTGGCGACAGACTGTCAGATCCAAGAAGTACAACCATGATGTCTGCTGGCGCTTGGTTCAATAACGAGTCAACCAAAGCGAAACGAGTCTGACAACTTGCTGCCAGAAGCAAATCTTGTAAAACAAGGAAGGTGTGAAAGAAGTAGTATTCCTTACTACGACGTGAACAGTGTAAGATAAAGAATGTGTGCTAAGTGAAAATTATGTGGCAGTCTCTAAATATAAAATTTACATTCCCATCGTCCACCCCTTTTCTGAAGCAGTGCAGTCTTGGGAAGTACTTGTACCAATGTATCCTCCTCCTCCTTTATTCTCTATATTTAAAGATTGTGTAACCCCCTAAAGTACATCTAATGAGATTTGTGCTCACTAATTTACCTCTCCCAAAGCAAAAGTAGCTGAAATCAATTGTTTGACCAGCTCCATAATATGTTACCTCCAGCTTAAATTTCGTCAGTATGTATAATGACACATACCTGGCCATGAACGACTTTCCCTGGAGCTGTAGTGTGCGAAGGCAGTGCTGGCGTACTGTGCAGACACCAAAGAGAATGCAGGAAGTGCACAGGTCAGCGGCCAACCATCAACTGAGGGGGTTGTAGCGGTGACTTAAAATCATCAGAACGGGCTCTCACTTTCGATTAAGGAAGGACTAGGCCCAAGTTTGCACATATAATAAATTTTATTATAGTGTAGTTCCTCAGCAGATGTTCACACTCCTTGGTGCTCAAAAAATATACTGTACAATTTACATTCATTACACTCTTTATCCTTTTGCAAACAAATTCTTAAATAAATACGATCACTATCAAAATATCTTCAAACCATTTCAGTAACAGCAAAAATTTAAGCAAAGGCTTTCTTCGAAGTGAACTCAGAAAGAAACTCGCCTACCAACCAGGCTGAAGTTTACCTTTCCCTTAAATAAAAAATACTAAAAAACTCAACGTTAAAAAGACACAAGCATAATTGCATTAAAAAAATATTTACCCAATTAATAAAATTATTGAACATTCAACATTATCTTAGCAAACCTTGAACAAAGCAAAATTTCTGCAAGTCTAATTAACACACATTTAAGCATAAGCTACTCACACAACTATAGCTCAATAAGAGTGCTAAATTACAGGAAGAAAATACAATTTAGAATTTTACAGTCCTGCTCTGGACACATGCCCTTCTTCCTCTCCAAACGGACCCACACGACCCCCGTACTCCTCCGGGCCAAGGTACACAAATATTGAAACCAGAACAAGAAAGCCTTCTGGAACACACAGAAATCTGCTATTAGAAACATTTCTACCCATGGCCTTATACACACGTTGCAGTCTTTAACATGCAAATAAAACACAATAAAATAGTTGCCATATAATTAAGAAAACAACCCCGCAACTTAATTACGAGTAAAAAACCTTAACAATTACACATCTCTCTTTAATGAAAAGAACATTCACTGATATACACATACGAAAACCAAAATGCCTCTTTCGCAACCAATTAGCATGTTCCGGCTTAGTCGAATATTAATTAACGACAAGTAGGTAATGAGCAGCATCAGTATCATAATCTGAATATGAACTGAGAAAGTTTTTATACGACGAAAGAACCTGCGCGATTCTTTAATTTTTGGGATAACCACAGTTGTCGTTGGAACGATGCTCACTAGATAGATTATCGGTAAGACAAACTCCAGCAGATGGAAACGGAGCCCCATAACCGACGTCTGAGGCCCGGAGAGCAGATCAAGGTCCGGCGTTAACACCGAGGCAGTCCAGCCGTCACTCCCTCTCTCGCACACTGTGCTCCAGCCCCAGCGCACCACAGTTGCGCCTCCTGGTCGCTCAGTACCGTCAGCCCCCCTGCTTGCTTCGGAAATGCGCAATATACCCAGCCAGCGCTGAGACAAAATCGATAGTGGCTAGCTTACATAGTCTTTGAACCAGAGGAGATAGATTCTATTACCTCGATGTGAAGACATCAGGGGCCTCCCCTTCGGAGCAACAGGATGGACTCTTCCAGCTCTCAGAACGAGAATGCGTTTCTGCACAATAGTGTTCTGTCGTAGAGCTCGAGCTCTATTTCAAACAGCTACGGTAACTGAGAAACAGATGTGCTAACTCGTCTCTATAGGCAGTAGAAGGTTAGACGTTCTGTGCAGCATAGGGGCATCAGCCATCAGGATCCCATGAAAATGTTGGCTTTTGTGATGCCAATTGCACCCATCTGACATGCACCATTACTCACTTTTCAAACTGTTTCGCCACCTAAATGTAAGTAGTCTGGTCTCTCTTCACTAGATGTGAACGTGCAAATGAGACAGCTCTGTGCTTGACGAGTCACTGAATTGTTTGCTCATTTGGTGATCGTCCTTCACTATAAATTTTGTCTCACTATTCGCGAAATAATATTATTTTCTGTCATCGGCATTTCTGGTACTGTGAGAGCTGAGTCTCTCCTGGCGTATGCAATGTTCAAACACTAACGGGAATATCGCCACGTGACGTCATCGGCAACCACCGATATTTCGACAGGTGACTACCCTGTTATTTTCACGGCAGAACTTCAGCAGGTAAGTGCTGTGCAAGTGAATCTGAAAAATACGCTTATAACACCTGAGAAAATCGGCTATTGTATAGCGTCATATTGGCACCGGTCGGGCAATGAAATTTAACAACACGGAAATTCTGGCGTGCACTTCTAGCGATTGGGACAATGTTATTAAGGAAGCAGCTGAGCCGGCCGGAGTGGCCGAGCGGTTCTAAGCGCTACAGTCTGGAACCGCGCGACTGCTACGGTCGCAGGTTCGAATCCTGCCTCGGGCATGGATGTTTGTGATGTCCGTAGGTTAGTTAGGTTTAAGTAGTTCTACGTTCTAGGGGACTGATGACCGCAGCAGTTAAGTCCCATAGTGCTCAGAGCCATTTTAACCATTTGAAGCAGCTGAAAGTAAATTAACAAGTAATCTTGTAAATAGAGATGGCGGTTTTTGCTTCAGTTCTGTGTAGAATCCTGATCTCTCCCTCGCCAAAAACTAGAAGGTCAGAGTTAATGCTATCCCACCTGTTGTTTAGTAATTTTCTCTATAGGTAACTTCCGGCGTCGGCCAACTTTTGTTGTGTGGTGGTGCTAGTGTTTACAGTGTATGTGTGTGTGTGTGTGTGTGTGTGTGTGTGTTTTTTTTTTATCTTTCCGGAACTGGTCTGCAAATCGAGGTTTTAATTTCACTTGCACGGCACTTACTTGCTGCCGCTTTTCCTGAAATTGACAAGTAGGTTGCCTGTTGAAACGTGAGACTATCTACGGTTGTCGACAACATCATCCGGCTGCATTCCCAAAAGTTATTTGAACATTCCTGACAATGTTCGTCAGACTACAACCTGGGGGAAGTATTCGCTTTCTATTTATAACCTATATCTCACTTCGGTACAGCAGTGCTGAGTCAGCAACACCCTTATCACATTTTAAACTAGTTTCTGACTTATTTTGTATGTATTTTCTTTTGTGTGTCTTTATCTTCAAAGACGTTGCAGTCGATACAATTAACATGTTTCACTTATTGTGATATTATTGACGACAATTTTATCTCCAACAGGATTTTCCTCTCTGAAAAGAACTGTTTTTTTATTAAGTCAGTTATTATTATTTTCGATACAAGTAGATCTTCATGTATTGTAATCATCGATGGATAGCCATCTACTTGAAAAAAGTTATTTCAGCACTGAGAAACCAGTCAGTATTAAATACGAGTACATCAGGTCACTTGAACTCAAACGAAAAACTTTCTGAGGTTGTACAAGGATATTTTCTGAGTTGTTTGGTATAAGGGACCCATGTTGTCCTGTGGCTCATTACAGAGTAGTAATGCACTTTATTCGGTTTTTCACGAAAACTACCTTGGTTTCCGTGAAATAGTTGCACAAAGGTGTAAAATCTATAATACGCACTCACCAAAACATATAGTAAAAGAACACAGAGGGAGGTAACAATGCTCAGATAAAGGAAAAATTACTGTGGGGGGGTTTTGTGGCTGCGGGAACAACTACCCTACCGTGGTTGTGCCGCTCTTCCGTTACACTAGGTGATATCGGCCAATACTTCATCATTAAACCCATTCATACAGCTGTGTAACACTGTTAACGGGCAACTAATATGTTTTCGCCTTTCGGCTGATGTTTTCAGTGGAATTAAATAAAACCTAATAACAGGGACTAAAATATCAAAATAAATCCAATTGCTATGTAACGAGCCACCGCCGACAACGAAACCCTCGTATCAACAAACAATAAAGATCCCAGAATAACCTGCGACATTTTGTCGATGGAGTTCTGTATCACTGTCTAAAATCGCATTTGCATAACTTATCGTCAGTATATTGTGTACAGGATGTATATACATGCAGATATTTTATAAGCGGTATCAGAGTGTTGGCTGTTCTTCCTCTGCATTGAACAGAATTCTCACAAACACGTCACAAATGTTGCGATTTAATGTTTTCTACATTGTCGTAACTGCACCAGTAAGTGGACTACAGTTGTCGGTATAGCTAACCTATTTGGGTCCACGTGTGCGCAATTCAATACCTGACCGGCTGGGAAAATCAGCAAACCAGTATTTAATAGTATTAGTTGAAAAAAGTCTTGCTTGCGATTTTAGTTTTTTTTTTATTTATCAACTACGCGTTTCACCTTATTTAGGCATCTTTAGGATGATCTTAATTTGATTTTTCTTAGGACGATCCTTTAGAGATAGTGGCTTAAAGAATCGTCGAGTACATCAGGCCAACAGCGCCTTCGTTAACAGTAAATACTTTCTAAATGGACGTGAGATACTCCAAGACCTGCATAACGCGTACACGTCCACAGGAGCAAATAATACACTACTGGCCATTAAAATTGCTACACCAAGAAGAAATAAAGATGATAAATGGGTATTCATTGGACAAATATATTATACTGGAACTGACATGTGATTACATTTTCACGCATTTTGGGTGCATAGATCCTGAGAAATCAGTACCCAGAACAACCACCTCTGGCCGTAATAACGGCCTTGATACGCCTGGGCATTCAGGCAGAGCTTGGATGGCGCGTGCAGTTACAGCTGCCCATGCAGCGTCAACACGGTACCACAGTTCATCAAGAGTAGTGACTGGCGTATTGTGACGAGCCAGTTGCTCGGCCACCATTGACCAGACGTTTTCAGTTGGTGAGAGATCTGGAGAATGTGCTGGCCAGGGCAGCAGTCGAACATTTTCTGCATCCAGAAAGGCACGTACAGGACCTGCAACATGCGGTCGTACATTATCCTGCTGAAATGTAGGGTTTCGCAGGGATCGAATGAAGGGAAGATCCACGGGTCGTAACACATCGGAAATGTAACGTCCACTGTTCAAAGTCCCGTCAATGCGAACAAGAGGTGACTGAGACGCGTAACCAATGGCACCCCATATCATCACGCCGGGTGATACGCCAGTATGACGATGATGAATACACGCTCCCAATGTGCGTTCACCACGATGTCGCCAAACACGGATGCGACCACCGTGATGGTGTAAAGAGAACCTGGATTCATCCGAAAAAATGACGTTTTGCCATTCGTGCAACCAGGTTCGTCGTTGTGTACACCATCGCAGGCGCTCCTGTCTGTGATGCAGCGTCAAGGGAAACCGTAGCCATGGTCTCCGAGCTGAATGTCCATGCTGCTGCAAACGTCGTCTAACTGTTCGTGCACATGGTTGTTGCCTTTCAAACGTCCCCATCTGTTGACTCAGAGATAGAGACGTGGTTGCACGATCCATTACAGCCATGCGGATAAGATGCCTGTCATCTCGACTGCTACTGATACGAGGCCGTCGGGATCCAGCACGGCGTTCCGTATTACCCTCCTGAACCCACCGATTCCATATTCTGCTAACAGTCATTGGATCTCGACCAACGCGAGCAGCAATGTCGTGATACGATAAACCGCAATCGCGATAGTCTACAATCCGACCTTTATCAAAGTCGGAGATGTGATGGTTCGCATTTATCCCCCTTACACGAGGCATCACAACAACGTTTCACCAGGCAACGCCGGTCAACTGCTGTTTGGGTATGAGAAATCGGATGGAAACTTTCCTCATGTCAGTACGTTGTGGGTGTCGCCACCGGCGCCAACCTTGTGTGAATGCTCTGAAAAGCTAATCATTTGCATATCACAGCATCTTCTTCCCGTGGGTTAAATTCCGCGTTTGTAGCACGTCATCTTCGTGGTGTAGCAATTTTAATGCCCAGTAGTGTAGAATAAGTTGGGGCTTAAGTAGTTAGCATAGTACACCACAGCGTCGTGTGCTAGTACTGACGCCTCTAAAGCATCGTCCTAAGAAATACAAATTTAAGATCAGCCTGAAGATGCCCAAATAAGGTGAAACGCATAGTTGATAAATAAAAATCTAAAATGGCAACCAAGACTGTTTTCAACTAATACCATTAATGAATAGTTTGCTCCTTCCACATATACTTGGAAGTACTAACTAACGCAAAAACATACCACTCCTAAGAGCTATAAATATTGGTCTGCACTTCAAGTAAATACTGGTGTAATGTTTTTTCAATACACTGTCCTCTGTCACCAATAAAAATGTCTGCACTTATACCCATTACACCCTCTGTATTAAATAATTTTGTGATTAAATTACATCTCCTCTCACACCGTTGAAGACTAGTATTTTTTTGTCTGTATGTTTTGTATAAACTTTTGTACTATAATAAACATTTATCGATTAACTGAGATGCTGAGGTTACCTGCTGTGTTTCAGCGTATCACTTCCAAAAATATTGCGATAATACACGACAAACAAAGAGATGTCATTCACCAGTTCTTCAAATGTTACAAAATTTTGATTTATTGTTCACCTAGTACACTTAATGCATGCAGCGTGATTCATCTGCTCCTACCGATGTCGTTTTATGCAGCCCGTAATGTTATATCTGGCCATCAAAAACCATGTACGAGATTTCCACACTCTCTCTCTCGCTACGCGCAAGTTATTAGTCCTACAGAAAAGTCTGCAGCTCGTGGTCGTGCGGTAGCATTCTCGCTTCCCACGCACGGGTTCCCCGGTTCGATTCCCGGCTGGGTCAGGGATTTTCTCTTCCTCGTGATGACTGGGTGTTGTGTGATGTCCTTAGGTTAGTTAGGTTTAAGTAGTTCTAAGTTCTAGGGGACTGATGACCACGGATGTTAAGTCTCATAGTGCTCAGAGCCTACAGAAAAAATAAACGGGACTTTTTTTGTAAGTAATTTAATGCAGCTTGATTTTGTAGTGGGATACGTTTTCGCTGGGCGCTAGGATATTAGTACTACTCAAAAAACCATACAAAAGTGACCTTCAAACGCACCTTCGACTCCACACTCATCCCTCACCAGTGAGGATTCTTAGTACGTTGTTCGTGGCACTCCCTGCTACCACTGTACAAAAATTTCCGACCACGCGAATTACTCGTATATTCGAACTTTTTTTGTCCGCCCCGATAGCTGAGTGGTCAGCGCGGCGGCCTGTCACGCCAAGGGGTCCGGGTTCGATTCCCGGCTGGGTCGGAGATTTTCTCCGCTCAGGGAGTGTGTGTTGTGTTGTCCTCATTATCATTTCATCACCAGAGGAAGGCAACGGGAAACCACCACTGGAATCACTTCCCTAGACCCTCATGCGGTGAACCTCTCTGACGAGGCTTCCCCCATGACAAGACCTGCCGTAAGGCAGAACACGAAGTTAAAAAACAAAAGTTTGACCTTTTTTGGTCTCAACTGATTAGGCTATTGCGCCGCCAGCATATTTGGCAATTTCTTTAACAATATTAATTTAAACGTGCCCCTAAGTGTAATGAAGAGAACAACGACTTTTGTAGAGTTACGCTAAATCGATTTACTGTAGCTATTCGATCCAAACTTAACGCTTACTAGCACAGTATTTTCGAAGTCAGAAGCACTAACAAATACAACGATGAAATAGGTCATTTTCTACTGTTAAATTTCATAAAAATTTTATGCAAAATTTACACAAAAGTCAATTTTACAGTTTGTAAGTGCACGGCTAAGCCTGTGGCGTAACAAGGGCAGTCAGTGAAGACCAAAAATGTTCGAATGTGGGAAATAATTCACGCAGTAGAAAATTTTTGCAAAGCGGTAGGAGGGAGTTCCATGAGCAACAAACTACAAATCCTGACCAGTAGCGGCTGAATGTGGGAGGAGAGGTGCGTATGATGGTCACTTTTGTACATTGTCGCTTCTGGCGAAAGCGTATCCCAGTAGAAAATTTAATCATTACATAAAATTTCCTACAAAGACACCCAGTTCATTTTTCTGCAGACCTAATAGCTTCCGCGTAGTGAGCCAGAGGATACAAAAATCTGACGCGTGGTTCTTGAAGGCGAGATGTAACACTGCGGGTTGCATAGAAACGACATCGGTAGGGGCAGCTGAATCACGCTGTGCAGATAACAATACGTTACAACAACTGTTATATTACGCTCCAATAAACTGGTTTTTTTTCAAAGTTTTGTGTAGCTATGTTCTATAAATTTAAAGTGTTTGTCAGAGTGTCTTTTCGTTTTCTAGCCTCGCCGCTTACATCCCACCACACGACCCCGAATACGCGATGTACTTCGGCAGCAAGACGGCTGTCAGGGTGCTGCTTGATGGACTGAGGAAGGACTTGCTCGCCCGGAACAGCCGCATCCGTGTTGGAGTAAGTCCTCAAACCAGCCTCCAGATCACAAGCTAAAAGGAGAAAGGAGCCCTCTGGCGCTAGTGTCATTTTCGTGGCCACACTTGTTTACCTGCGAGGTTCATTACTCTCTCAGCTACTGTTCTTCCTGCCGCTATGCGTTTATTTCCATTTTCTTTCGAAAAGAGGTATAACAATAGTATTCCTCCATTCACCAGGTACTTTCCTCTGTAATAAACATCCTCTTGTTCAGAAACAAACCACCATGTTTTACGCGGTGAATGAAAGAAAACTGGCCCGGAATTTTTTTTTTTTATAAAGCTGACGTGGAACTGATCAATGTTAACGGATAGGAGAATTTTCCATCACAGAAAATTCTGAAAACCGTGATTTCGATACATCATGTAACACGCCTGCACTTAACGCATCTACCTGTTCGCTCTATCCCGAAAACTTCGCTGTGTCAGTACGTTTAACCTTAGAACACTAAAGGAGGGGAAAAAATGTTAAATTGTTACTAAACCATCGTCAGTTTTACTACTCTATATTTTATTCAAAGTAATTCACAATTTATAGTTTATGCGCTAGTTAATTGCGACTATGACTCTAAGACAAAAAAAACGACACACCACGAACAAATTATCCAAATTGCTCACAAACTGAATACCGATATTCATACAGTTATCAACGAAAAGTGCAAAATTGTAAACTTTGACAGCTGCTGGATGAATATGTGACGTCGCAGCGCAATTTCACAGCGCAGCTGAGAAGAGAGATATCTATACCAGGACGTAAAATCTTCACGAATTTCATTCCATGTATCAGCTGCACAGACGTGTGAACAATACATACAGATGACAGCATTTAAGAGAGGACGTTGCAGTAATCGGCGAAGGGCTCGACATTTGAACAGGAGCGTCGGCATTACTTGACGAATGGATGAATCACGGCCGAACACAGCGTCAAGAAGGTAGCGGTCGACCGGGAGGGACGACAGAACCTGAACTCCGAGCAATCGTCAGAGAGGTACTCAGAGTCCCGGATCCGTCATTGCCATCGATCTGACGTGAAACTTGCGCTTCAGTGGCGGTAAGGGCTCACAGAAAGGAGGCTGAGTTCACGGCGCCCCATGTGCCAGCTGCTTTTATACCGTTTGCAGCGGTGTCTGGGGCCCATTTGACCTGGAGTCTCACTGACTGGAGTACAGTTGTCTTGACTGATGAGTCCCGCTTCGAACGGAGCCCCGACAACCAGCGGGGATGTGACTGGAGACATGCAAACTCGTTCATCTTTGGGAACTAGTTCACTGGTGATCGCTCTTTTTTGGGAACCGTTCATTTTTACTCGTTTACCATTCATTTGTGCTTGGTATACGGTTCTTATGAAAAACTGAAAATTATTAGCCTAGATGACTGAAGATGGAAGGCGCCAAGAGAGGCACTTGTCTCTGCCCTGGAGTACAGAGATTTCATTCATAACAGAATTCTCACACGCTTGTAATTTTCGTGATTCCGCAAAACCTCTCGTTTAGCCAACTATAGCGTTATGTGGCTGATCGCAGTGAAATAATGTTAAGGTGGCGCACGAAAAACCAGTCCCGGGTACAGACTGCTCGCCAATTACGCAGGATTTGTTGACCGCTACGAGCAGAGTAGATAAACATGTAATAATTAGTCAGTGAAGAGATAACAAATAAGGTAATGCAAACAACAACTTCGAAACAATAGATGACGATTGGTAGGCGACAATGAGCGGTCTAGTACTGAAATAATATTGTAGCACTTATAATATTCTCTTTACAAAATGTGACACCAGATAATCGATTATGAAACGCGGACTTCATTCGGTTGCAAGTCGGTCTGCCTTCCATAACAATGAACATGCTCTTTTACTTTGGATCAAAAACAGACGTAAAATAGCCACTCGTGTATGCCGTGCGACTTCCTTTGCATGTGTAATAAGATAAAAAATCTTGCCTTTTTACAAGTATTTCTTCTGCTGTTTATCGAAGTAGTGAAGTGAGCTGATATGCCGTTTTGTTACCTGAAAAAATGTATTACATACCACCTAATTTTATGTAACTTACGTTATTATAAAATACATTATAATTACCGATAATGGCTGTTGAATAGAATACGAAAAGAACCAGAAGTTCAAAGTTCAAAAAAAGGTTTGAAACAGATCTAGTATGGGCACGCGCAGCGAACGAAACGAACGACTCTATACTTAACTAACTATGAGCAGTCGGGATTGGAACTGCGACGAGTGGCCACGCGAAGACGGGTCCGGCCGAGCGAGACGGAGACAGATGGGAACGGGACCGAGGCTGGAACGAGACCGGCCGACGTGTAGTTGCGGGAACGAGACCGACCGTTTCCCGCTCCCGGAAACTATAAGCAGAAAGCCACGAACGAAGTGAACTATGAAAGACCGTTCCTTAGAATTCGTTCATCGCTCGTTCCGTTCATCTTGATGAACAATTCCTTTTGACCCGTTAGTTCACGAACGACCCATATCTACTGGAGACGCCGTGGACAGCGATGGAATACCAGCCTGACTATCGCTCACCATGCGGCCTGACAGCCAGGAGTGTTAGTCTGTGGTGCCATTTCATACCATAGCAGGACCCCTTTGATTGTCATCCGGTGCATCCTTTCAGCACGGGGGTATGACGGCGATATTCTACGCCCCGTTTCGTTGCCATCCATGGCAAGCCATCCTGGGCTTAAATTTCAGCAAGATAACGCCCTGCCGCACACGGGACAGTTTCTGCTGCTTGTCTTCGTGCTTACCAAATTCTGCCTTGGCCAGCAATGTGGCCTGGTCTCTCTCCAATTGAGAACGCTGGGAGCATTATTGGCAGAGCCCGCCAACCAGCTCCGGATTTTGACGATCTAATTCATCTATTGGGCACAATTTGGAACTATATCCCTCAAGAGGATATCCAACGGATCTGTCAATCAACACCAAGCCGAATAGCTGATTTTATATGGACCAGAAGTGGATTAACGCGTTATTGGCTGGCTCAGTTCGTGAAGCTCTTTCTTTTGAATAAATCATCCAATTTTTTTTGGAAACTGTTAACATTTATCTGTCTATATATGTATAACGCATTCGCCGATTTCCGTCCAATTCGGATAGTTCCTTCGTGGTGCGTCGTTTTTTTCCCTTAGGGTGTGAGGTCTCCAATGGTATGTCATGTACAGAATAAGTACAGACTGTGCTATTTTGCACCCTTTACTTGCAATACCAGGTCGGCGGGGACCGCGAATTGGTACCAGCTGCAATTGAAAATTTTAGGAGGGTTTAATAATCTAGGGCCAAGTGGGAGAGATAGGAACAGATGGGTGAATGCAACAGAAAATGGTGCTGACAGCAAAACAGCGCATGCCGATCGTCGAGTGTTATGCGAAGCACAATTCCTGGCAAACGATTGCAGAACTGTTTGTGCAAGAGTTGAAGACTGGAAGTGTTTGCACGGAGCTTCAGCAAAAGTCTATAATTCAGAAGTTAACGAAATAATGGCGAGGACGGACCTTGCAGTGAATAAAAACCGTAACTATCTGTAAAGGGTTCGAACATCAAAAACCATTGCTCCAGACTTTTCTTCGTTCGAACAAAGCCCGGTGAAATCTGAACACCTTCTATCTGCGCAAGTGGGAATTAAAAGATCGTCTCATTGAAACATTATCAAAACGGACCTGCAGTATTGTCCTTACAGAGATGTACTGTTGCGCATGATTTAAATTGTTCAGACGAAACTTTGCATCTCTTTAAAGTCAGTACCGCCATTAGACTATTGTTTACTTACAGTGTTGCATTTACACTTACAAAATTATGGTTTCGGCTTCAGAGTGCCATTATCAAGCGTTTTAAGTGTTATAAATTGCCTAAGATGGCATACTGCCGTATTAAAATACACTATTAGACATAATGTTTAAGAGCCGATATTTCTGGCAGAGACTACTGCTTTGTTTCATTACTGAGTACACCATCTTGACTCAAGTCTATACGTCTAATAGTGTATTTTAATACGACAGTACGCCATCTTAGGCAATTTATAACACTTAAAACACTTGATAATGGCACTTTGAAGCGGAAATCATGATTATGTAAGTGTAAATGTAACACTGTGAATAAACAACAGTCTAATGGCGGTACTGACTTTACAGAAATATATTATGACTGTGGCCACGCATTATGAAAAAAAAATTATGAAACTTTGCATGTTGAGTGCTCCTCAGATGAGGCTCTTTTATGGCTCTTATTTACAGGCATCCAAGGATGGGACATGGATATCCTCTTGGAAACTGCGCTGTCTGTAGTGTGTTAAGGCTGAGAGAGAGATGAAAAAACAAAAAATGTACTTGTTGCTTCGAATTCGTGTTCTCTCTACAATCAAAACCTAATTGGCGAGCCGGGCGGTGTGGCCGTGCGGTTAAAGGCGCTTCAGTCTGGAACCGCGTGACCGCTACGGTCGCAGGTTCGAATCCCGCTTCGGGCATGGATGTGTGTGATGTCCTTAAGTTAGTTAGGTTTAAGTAGTTCTAAGTTCTAGGGGACTGATGACCACAGAAGTTAAGTCCCATAGTGCTCAGAGCCATTTGAACCATTTGAACCTAATTGGCGAACAGCAGCTCAAATGTTCAAATGTGTGTGAATTCCTAAGGGACCAAACTGCTGGCTCATCGGTCGCTAGACTGGCACACTACTTAAATTAACCTATGCTAAGGACAACACACACACCCATGCCCGAGGGAGGAGTCGAACCTCTGACGGGAGAGGCCGTGCAATCCGTGACATGGCGCCCTAAACCGCGCGGCCACTCCGCGCGGCGTACAGCAGCTGTTTTGTGCGGTGTTGCGAATTGAGTTGTGTGAGGTTCGTCTGACTGTTTCTTTCTATTCAGTATATTTCACTGGCAGAAGAAAGGCGAGGGGGAGGACATCCGAGGATGTGAGCTATGCGAGATATGTACGTGGGCAGCGCGTTGCACTGAGAGGACCGGCTTGTGAATATTGCAACAATGTCAGGGAAAACTTCGATCGAGAGAAAGACACTGATGGGCACTTGCTGCCTCTTATTTCAGTTATAGACAGTACCGTGGGCACGTTAAAAATTCATAAAACCACTGTCCTGAAAATGGGGAAGAGAAGCTACGAAGTAGAAAAAAATGAAGCTGGACTGTCACTTCCAAGCACTCCAGGAAAGAAGAAGCAATTCGAGAATTGTGGGTATTATAGCGACGATTTTCAGGGATATCCAGTACGATTTGTGTTTAATTATTATTCGAAAAAGGCTAGTCCAACTCTCGATAAATTAAAGGCTTCTGCAAGCGGCGACTGTTGTGGGAGCAGTTGTGGAAACGGTTCTGTCTCAGGAATCACTCCCCCAGTTCGCTCCGTGCCACTTTCCCCTGGAATGATGGTGCTGACCTGTCGTCACCGGTACGCACAGCGAAATAAGATACAGACTTATTTATTTCCATAATTACGATCAGTGTCTTGACTCGCTGTTGATATCGGCTGTGGATGCCAGTCGATGATTCGGGTCGTAAGCGGCCTTCAGCCCGTTCAAGGCAGTTGATGCCGCGTTTTCCGTTCCTGGCTGGATCCCATTATAGAGCTTCGCCTTCCGCCGGTGTAGCTCCGGCTTTGGCCGTATCGCGATGCCGGGGCAGTGGGTGAAGGTGGCGCGTGTGTGTACTTAATCACAGATTGACTTGGGAGGTGCTCTGTCCCCACTTGCTCGCCGTCTTTCATGTGCTGAACCGCGATGAAGGTTGCCGTGTAGCCACGTACCACGGAGATCTTGGCCTGCCGTTCACATAAGCCATGTTCAGTCAGCCGAAGTATCAGGAAAACTGGAGTCCTGATTGTATCGTCTCTCTCTCTATTCTTTGCTATTAAAGTGTTTTGATTTTGATGTAAGACGTAGTCGCCGGCCGGGGTGGCCGAGCGGTTCTAGGCGCTTCAGTCTGGAACCGCGAGACCGCTACGGTCGCAGGTTCGAATCCTGCCTCGGGCATGGATGTGTGTGATGTCGTTAGGTTAGTTAAGTTTAAGTAATTCTACTACGTTCTAGGGGACTGATGACCTCAGAATTTAAGTCCCATAGTGCTCAGAGCCATTTGAGCCATTTAACACGTGGTCGGAATTGCTGGGAAAAAGGTAAAGGATATTTAACACACTGTTAGCGTCGCGTATATTCTGCTCGCTCGTAAATGCGGCTTACATATACGCCAACGATAATGAAGGTTGCTAAGCAGGCACAAATATTACTAAAATTGGTACAGTTTTGCATGTAATCGTTTAATTACCTTATACAAACTCGGGGTTAGGTCAAAGATAATCAGATGTAGCATGAAACTATTACTGTTGATGACCGTTCAGTTAATTGTTGCGAAGAGAGAGGCGATTTAACCATCTACGTAGCGTAAGAATTTGTACTCACGATAAATAATTTCATTAATATCACAGTGGCTCCATTTTTGATTAATCGTTTCTTTGACATAAGTAAATTTAATTGTAAATTCAAAGATATCGCAAGGCAAACCTAAGCCTTGTTGCCTAATGCAGTTAAATATTTCTAGCCAATTCTTTAACAATTCTGATAAATTGAACTTTCAAATATTCATACTTGAAAATTACTGTCAGTATTCACAGTATTTGTTATGTTAACTTGAAGCTGAAGCCCAGTATTTAATATTTGAATTAAATTCCACGTAATATCCGCCTGTGCGCCATTACGACAAAAGAACGCCAGATGGGCATTCTTCCACACAGCTAATTTTTAATAATTAGTTTCACTTAAATGTTTCGGCAAGGAGAGAGTGGTTTTGTACAAGAACAGGAGAAATTCACTTTTTACCATATGTTGTAACAGAAAATACATACATCAAATACTGCGTCGCAACAGCTAAGCAACTTAATTCGTCAACAGCGGAGACAAAAGTAGTATTTTATCTTTGGTCCATGCCTTCTTTAACCTCAATGAGATAAAATGTGCGTGATTACAAAGTATGTGTTTACATTGTATAGTTACTCTCTGATACTAAAATACATACTTTATTAACAGTTTTAACACAAAAAATATAGTATTAACGAGTTGTAGGTTTTATAGTTATCTGCCCTGTTAGCTACGATTTTGTCGACAGAAATTGTCATTCTCAATGGAGAGAAGTCTTCCAAAGTAAGAGGGATTTCAGGTGTGCCGCGGGGGAGTGTCGTAGGACCGTTGCTATTCACAGTATATATAAATGACCTGTAGATAACATCGGAAGTTCACTGAGGTTTTTTGTGGATGGTGTTGTAGTATATCGAGAGGTTGTAAGAATGGAAAATTGTACTGAAATGCAGGAGGATCTGCAACGAATTGACGCATGGTCCAGGGAATGGCAATTGAATCTCAATGTAAATAACTGTAATGTACTACTAATACATAGAAAGAAAAAAACTTTAACATATACCTATAATATAGTACATCAGCAACTGGAAGCAGTTAATTCCATAAACTATCTGGGAGTAGGCATTAGGAGTGATTTAAAATGGAATGACCATAAAAAATTAGTCGTTGGTAAAGTAGATCCCAGACTGAGATTGTGGCCGAGCGGTTCTAGGCGCTACACTCTGGAACCGCGCGACCTGCCTCGGGCATGGATGTGTGTGATGTCCTTAGGTTAGTTAGGTTTAAGTAGTTCTAAGTTCTAGAGGACTGATGACCTGAGAAGATGAGTCCCATAGTGCTCAGAGCCATTTGAACCAGGCTGAGATTCATTGGAAAAAATCCTAAGGAAATGCAGTCCGAAAACAAAGGAAGTAGGTTACAGTACACTTGTTCGTCCACTGCTTGAATACTGTTCAACGGTGTGGGATCCGTACCAGATAGGTCTAATAGAAGAGATAGAGAAGATCCAACGGACAGCAGCGCGCTTCGTTATAAGATTGTTTAGCAATCGCGAAAGCGTTACGGAGATGATGGATAAACTCCAGTGGAAGACTCTGTAAGAGAGACGCTCAGTAGCTCGGTACGTGCTTTTGTTGAAGTTTCGAGAACATACTTTCGCCGAGGAGTCAAGCAGTATATTGCTCCCTCCTAAGTATATCTCGCGAAGACACTACGAGGAGAAAATCAGAGAGATTAGAGACCACACAGAGGCATACCAACAATCTTTCTTTCCACGAACAATACGAGACGGGAAAAAAGGGAGAACCGATAGAGGTACTCAAGGTACAAAAATGGTTCAAGTGGCTCTGAGCACTATGGGACTTAACTTCTGAGATCATCAGTCCCCTAGAACTTAGAACTACTTAAACCTAACTAACCTAAAGACAACACACACATCCATGCCCGAGGCAGGATTCGAACCTGCAACCGTAGCGGTCGCGCGGTTCCAGTCTGTAGCGCCTAGAACCGCTCGGCCACCCCTACCGGCGTACTCAAAGTACCCTCCACCACACACCGTCAGGTGGCTTGCGGAGTATGGATGTAGAGGTATATGAAATAAACTCAGTTTTGCGCTGTACTTACGCTTCACATTTGGAGCTCTGGTATAGGTTTAGTTTAATTTTTATAAGGAATTCCGGGAGACGTCACATGATCCGGGACGATAGGAAAGACCCATGGGTCCACCCATCTGCGACAGCAGCAGGCTGTGGTACTGCAACTCTGCGACAGGTGATCACGGAGAGATAGCCATCTCACCCAGCAGTGGCTGTCTTTATTCAGCAGCGTGCAGGAAATCTACAACAGACCTATGCCAGACGTCTCTTTACTGTAATCAGGGAACCGAGTGCGAACGTAACGTACGCCATCGTTCAGTCTGACCAATTGTCTTATGACCTAAAATACTGGGGTATTTGTGGAGTGAAGTAGTGCCTATTATTTACCTTGCGTTACTTGTCACGACCGCATAGGTCTCGCTATTACGAAGATAATAGCGATTTTGTTGTAGTATAGGAATGATTCGTAAAAGCCTTTGATGCTTATTGTTGCATTAGCTACAGCGTATTTTTCATCATGTACCGGTGACCTGATCCTTTCCAGCTGTTCTGTTGCACTACGTTTCTCCTGACATCCTCTGTTTGGCCCACCGGGAGTGCCAATGTTGTGTTTTCTTCCGCCCCTTTGCAGTGGTGAAATGTTATTTTTCCCGTCCATCTCGTGTTGACACCGCCGTAATGTAAGCGAAATAGCTACTCTCTGGGACACTGTTTGCAGCCTTATAAAAGGTTGGCATGCAACATTTCCGTAGAAGATGCGGAACTTTTCAGAGACAGCAAACTATCACTGCCACATACTGTGCATGACTTAAGTATGAAACGTCCCCATAGAAAATTTATAAATGACTGTGCTTAAACTGACACACAATATTTTTAGCGCAATGCAGTCTGACTTTCAATATCCCCTACAAAAGAATGGCCCTGACTAACATTAACCTATACCTTTCACAAATCACTTACCTCACAAAAATCTTCGTTACTCAAACTACTGCAATACAGCGAGCGCCACTACTGCCAGCTAAATAAAAGATTCTAACTACTGAAGGCACTAACTACTGATAGGCATAGTCAGCAAATGAAAGATTTTGATAGGGAACAAGCTATGTATTTACCTTAATAGTGTTCAATAGTCATAATATATATAGCAGTTCATGACATCCAGTCTTACAAATGTATTGTATCTTATGGACACAAGTCCAGATCATCCGCTCTTAAAACTCCGCCATTTCTCTCCCCACATCCACCAGTGCTGGCGGCTCACCTCCAACTGCGCAACGCTACGCGCTGTTAACATCCAGCTGCCCAACACTACAATAGCAAACGACAATGCGAACGAGCCACAGACTGCACACAGCACAGCCAGTGATTTTCATACAGAGCGCTACGTGGCGTTACCAATAAGAAAACCTAAGCAGCCTACTTACATAGCCCCCATGCTCCCCACAAAAAATTTTATAAATTGTTTTGGGCACTGACCAATACATATTTGTTAAAATTTTTTTCACAATTACAATAACAAAGAAATCAAATGCACACACTTATTGATACAATCTTGGTCAAAAGCTAAAATTTTCTCACAGCCCATAAAGACAGTCCTGATCGTTCATCACAGTAAAATAGCAGTGTTTTTCTCAAACTCTGAGCAGTAAAAGAAAATGCACACGGAAATAGTGGATTTCCATGCAGTTTTGAAGAAGTAGTGTTGTCCTTCCAACGGAAAGACAGTGCTGACTCTTGACTTGCAGACAGGTAATGGGCCACACCAGAGCAAACCCACAGCAGAGTCAGTCGAAGTTTTGAAGAATATTGGTAGGTAGGTCATCACAGAGTAGACCCACTGTAGTCCTAGTAGAGAGTATGGTATTGGTGGGCCACGAGAGGTGCAGACCCAGTGCAGTCCTTGTAGAAATAATGGTATCGGTGGGCCATCAAAGATGCAGACCCACTGTAGTCCTTGTAGAGACGACCAGCAGCCATCTGTTGCGACTGTGCAGGTGCACAATCACCATCGAAGAGTCTTGCGGAGAATATAGCAAGTCTATAAACCACCACTTGTGCACTCACAAAGTTTTTGGAATTGTCCTTAGAACCAGCAATGCTGTTAATCAGTCCCTTGCTGAATTATTAACACACGTCCAAACACTAACAGTCCTCTTTTTTTTCACATATTGTGCATATACTATGACCAACAGAAATATGTGCTTACAAGTTACTTAATGTGATGAACTGGTGTCAATTAAAATTTTATAACATGAAAATACAATAACAAAGGTACAAAATACATCATTAAAGAACATAACAATACAGATAACATTTGTAGTAATACGGGCTTTACAAAAGAATCGAAATAACATATGCATCAGTGTTACAGGAATTATGACATAAGTACATACACAAAAGATCAGAATAACTTTTGAAACATCAACTTCACACATGAGTAACAAAACAGAACAGATAAATAATGTCTAAACATCTTTTCAAAGCAAATAACACAGTATTATAAAAATTCTGCAACGTAAATCTTATTAGCTAAACACATAAAGACAGGAAAAACACAAATTCACACAGCGTAATAACACAAAAGTACAGGACAGGGTTTGTTTTCAGTGTGACATTTGGTACTACAGTCCAACCCAAAACTTCATTCCGTAGATCTTCGGGTCCTATGTCATTCAGATCATCATCTACCTTTGTAGATACGTTAGTGAACTGATCCAAAAGTTCGGCTACTTTCTCCGATAATGAACTGATTTCCTCAGTGTGTTTTTCTGAACCAAGTTTCAGAGTGTCCATTTGTGTTGAAATCGTATCTACTGTGTCCTTTAAGTAACCTGAGTTTTTGCAAGTTGCGTAACCGTATCAGTAGATGCAACTGAGTCAATTTTAGCTTGCAAGGTGTCATGGCTGCTTCGTGATTCTGTAATGTATTTTCATGACGCGAAAAAATATGTTGAAAATGCTCACAAATTTGTGCTTTTACGTCATTACAGACTTTTTGACATTTAGATTCGATTTTAAGTAACTCAGCAGTTAAATCTTCACGTGTTTGTTCAAGCCTGGTGTCTAACTTTCGAAGATTTTGTTCCATTGTGTCTAATTTTTGAAGATTTTGTTCCATTGTGTGTAACTTATGAAGATTTTGTCCCATTTCTTCCTGATTTTGTTCAACTTTGTAGCCTTTGTCCCATTTGTTGCATTAACTGTAATAACAATGCACTGGTGTCTGAAAAATGTTCCTCAGTGCTATTCGGCAGTGCATTTGAACCGGCAATATTCGCATTTTGAAAAGCAGAAAATGGTCTTGACTTATTTGAGAAAACGGTGAGGACGCAAAACCTGAATCTACAGTATTTGCAAGATAGTGTCCTGTCATTTCGGATTCCTGAGGCGTGTTGTTGCCGACCGATCGATCGATAATGCTTCCCTGTTCACTAATTGTTTTACTGTCTACACCATTATTTGCAGCCCGCTCCATTTCCCTATGCACTATTACCAAATTACTACTTTGAACATTAGTTAATTCATTACTCGGTGGCGCTAACACACTGCTTTCGTCTTCACTGTCATTTCTCAGTTTACTTTGGAGCCTAGTATTACGTTTTTCACACGCCATTATTGTCACAATATTTCACACGGTAACACAGAAAAGCACAATTTGAAGAGCAAAATAAGAAAACACATTAACATAGCACTGAAAATAATATCTAGCTAATTGCAAGCGCAGCTGCGAAATACTTGGTGCAAATCTACATGCATGCCACAACTGTTTTACTGTACAACAATGAAAAACTACAACTACAAAGTAAATTATCTCTATAATTACGCGCTAGCAATAAACAATAGTTACACTAATTACAGAAACTACAAGAAAAAATCAGAAGATTCCAGTGAGGTATCCTCGGCTAAGGGTCGACATATGAAACGTCCCCTTACAAAAATTTATGAATTACTGTGCTGATAAACCTCTTACATTATTTGATTTTCAAACAGCTGAGCAGAACTGAACGTACTCAGACATTTCATTCTTCACCTATTCTGATCAACACTAAACTGACACACGATATTTTTTGCGCAACGCAATCTTGCTTTCAGTAATCCCTACAAAAGAATGGCCCTGACTAACATTAACCTATACCTTTCACAAATCACTTACCTCACAAAAATCTTCGTTACTCAAACTACTGCAATACAGCGAGCGCCAATACTGCCAGCTAAATAAAAGATTCTAACTACTGAAGGCACTAACTACTGATAGGCATAGTCAGCAAATGAAAG
Organism: Schistocerca piceifrons; assembly: GCF_021461385.2. Classification (NCBI taxonomy): domain Eukaryota; kingdom Metazoa; phylum Arthropoda; class Insecta; order Orthoptera; family Acrididae; genus Schistocerca; species Schistocerca piceifrons. Next base: position 1,033,529,130 of record NC_060139.1, read on the forward strand.
ATTTTGATAGAGAACAAACAATGTATTTACCTTAACAGTATTCAATAGTCATAATATATATAGCAGTTCATGACATACAGTCTTACAAATGTACTGTATCTGATGGACACAAGTCCAGATCATCTGCTCTTAGAACTCCGCCATTTCTCTCCCCACATCCACCACTGCTGGCGGCTCACCTCCAACTGCGCAACACTACGCGCTGTTAACATCCAGCTGCCCAACACTACAATAGCAAACAACAATGCAAACCAGCCACAGGTATGGGAAGGGGAGGCTGGCTAAGCTTATAGGTGACAGTGTAGTGGGTGGTGGTGGTGGTGGTGGTGGTGGTGGTGGTAGTGGTGGTAGTGGTATCACTCATGGAAAAATTCCTATAGTAGTTGGTGTTAGAGCTGCACCTTTTTTAGACTGAAGTCAGCTGATAGGTATACCTGCTTAAAGGAAGTGCCTCTAACTAAGGGCTCACCTCCAGAGGATGTAATGTTTCCAAGTAGAGAAGGAATTAGCATATTTCATCAAAATATAAGAGGTGTTAGAGATAAAGTTAGTGAACTGCTAATAGATGCTAACTCTGAAATTATTGGTATATCTGAGCACCACTTAAATAATTTGATAATTCAGAGGCTTCCTTTACCAGGTTACAGATTAGCTAGCTGTTTCTCAAGGAGTTCCTTGCGGGGTGGGGGAGTGGCTCTGTACGTAAAAAACAGTATTTCATTTGAGACCATAGACGTATCACGACACTGCACTGAACAGATATTCGAAAGTTGTGCAGCATTAGTTGAATTTAGTGAAACTAAACTTCAAATTGCTGTTGTTTATAGGTCCCCTATCTCCGACTTCAGAGCATTTTTGCTTAAGCTAGAGAGGGTTCTTTATTCACTTTGTAGGAAGTACCAGAAAGTAGTTCTATGTGGTGACTTCAATATTAATTTTGTACATGATTTTGCTAGAAAAAGGATGTTGGTAGATCTCCTAAATTCATATGATCTGATGCAAACTGTGTTGTTTCCAACTGGGGTGCAGGGGAACAGTAGCACAGTCATAGACAATATTTTTATTCATTCTTCATTACTAGATGGGCATTCTGTGAGTAAAAGGGTGAATGGCCTTTCAGACCATGATGCACAAATTTTAACACTAAAAGGTTTTTGTACTCTAACCAATGTCGTATTTAATTACAAACTACGTAGGAAAGTTAATCCAACAGCAATAGAGAGTTTTTCAAAACTTGTCAAGGAACAAGAGTGGCAAGATGTTTATGGTGCCGATAATATAGATGATAAATACAATGCTTTCCATAACACATTTCTCATGCTGTTTGAGAGTTGCTTGAGTAATGGACAGCCCAGTTGGCTGACTAGTGGGATAAGGATATCATGTAGAACAAAGAGGGAATTATATCAAAATGTTAGAAGTAGTCACAATCAAGCTGCAGGAGCCCATTACAAACAGTATTGTAAGGTGCTTAAAAATGTTATTAGCAAGGCAAAAAGTATGTGGTATGCAAATAGAATAGCTAATTCACAGGATAAAATTAAAGCCATATGGTCAGTTGTGAAGGAAGTGTCTGGTCAGCAGCACAAGGTTGACGATATAAAGTCAGTTTGCAGTAATAATATTTCTGTTACTGATAAATCAGATATATGTACAGTATTTAACAACCATTTTCTGAGCATTGCTGGTGAAATAAATAAAAATTTAGTATCTACAGGAAATCATATAAATTTCTTAGCAAATGCCTTTCCAAGATTGACGTTTGGAATACTCCTCTGTCATACAGACAAGAGGGAGATTGAGACAATAATCAAATAACTGAAGACTAAGGACTCTCATGGTTATGATGGAGTGTCTAGTAGAATATTAAAGTACTGTGCTGCACATGTTAGCCCTGTGTTTAGCCATATTTGTAATTTTTCCTTTAGGAATGGTCAGTTCCCTGAGCGATTAAAGTACTCAGTAGTAAAGCCACTTTATAAAAAGGGAGAAAGGGATAATGTAGATAATTTTAGATCTATTTCTATGCCATCAGTGTTTGCAAAAGTTATCGAAAAGGCTGTGTATGTAAGGTTAATTGATCATTTTGTATCACACGATTTGCTATCAAATGTACAGTTCGGCTTTAGAAGTCGTTTGACAACTGAAAATGCTATATTCTCTTTTCTCTGTGAGGTACTGGATGGGCTAAACAAAAAGTTTCGAACGTATGGCGTATTTTTTGATTTAACAAAGGCATTTGACTGTGTTGATCACACAATATTGCTCCAGAAGTTGGACCATTACGGAATAAGGGAAGTAGCTCACAATTGGTTCACATCTTACTTTAGCAACAGGCAGCAAAAGGTCATTATTCACAATGTTGATAACGGCTGTGATGTGGGATCTGAGTGGGGTACTGTCAAGTGGGGGGTGCCCCAGGGATCAGTGTTGGGGCGGCTCCTGTTCCTTATTTATATAAATGATATGCCCTCTAGTATTATGGGTAACTCTAAAATATTTCTGTTTGCTGATGACACTAGCTTGGTAGTAAAGGATGTTGTGTGCAACATTGACTCGGTTTCAAGTAGAGCAGTACATGACCTCAGTTCATGGCTTGTAGAAAATAAACTAACGTTAAATCACAGTAAGAATCAGTTTTTACAATTCCTAACTCACAATTCAACAAAACCTGACGTTTTAATCTCACAGAATGGGCATATGATTAGTGAAACTGAACAGTTCAAATTCCTAGATGTTCAGACAGATAGTAAGCTGTCGTGGAAAGACCACATTCAGGATCTTGTTCAAGGACTTAATACTGCCATTTTCACTATTCGAACGGTATCGGAAGTGAGTGATATTTCGACAAGTAAATTAGTCTACTTTACTTATTTTCATTCACTTATGTCGTATGGTATTATGTTTTGGGTTAACTCTTCCCATTCTAGAAGGATATTTTTGGCTCAGAAACGGGCGGTTCGGGCAATAAGTGGTGTGAGTTCACGAACCTCTTGTCGACCTCTTTTCACGAGTCTGGGTATCTTGACATTGGCCTCTCAATATGTATATTCCTTATTGTCGTTTCTTGTTACCAATATTAATTTATTTCCAAGAATAAGCAGCTTTCACTCGGTTAATACTCGGCAGAAATCAAACCTCCATTTGGATCGGACTTCCTTAACTCTTGTGCAAAAAGTGTGCAGTATACTGCTGCATCCATTTTCAATAAGCTGCCACTCGAATTCAAAAATCTTAGCAGTAATCCACGCGCTTTCAAATCGAAACTGAAGAGTTTCCTCATGGGTCACTCCTTCTATTCTGTCGAGGAGTTCCTTGAAAAATTAAGATGATTCTCATTGTATTGCTGATAGCGTTTGCTTAAACTTATGGACTGATTTTCTTTCAGTTCATGAAATTTATTTTTATCTGTTACTACTTTTTATTTTGTAAGTTCATGTACTGACACGTTCCATGACCTTGGAGATTTGATCCTCAATTTGGTCCTACGGAACTTGACATTTAAATAAATAAGTAAATAAACTGCACACAGCACAGCTAGTGATTTTCATACAGAGCGCTACGTGGCGTTACCAATAAAAAAACCTAAACAGCCTACTTACATAAGCTTCAAATACAAATGAATTAAGGGAAGAAAGGTCGTATTGGAGACAGATTATATTGTATCGTTGTGGTGTCCGTTTTTGAGGGAAATATGAAATGGAAATTTTAACGATGTTGTATGGCTCAATGAAGCATGGGTAAATGCAAGCCATTCAAGAAGTACATGGTGGATAAATGACTTAGTAACTGGCAACATGTCACAACCCATTAGAAAAGGTGTGACGTTTCACCCGTGGTTTAAGGACTCGCTTTTCAAAAATTTGAGCGAATCTTCAGTAATAGTTATGGACAACGCCTCATATCATTCGACTGTCCTTGATTAGGTATCTAAAGCAACCTCCAGAAAACATGACTCTCTCCTGTGGCTATAACCAAAAAATGTTCCCATACCAGACGAATGTAGAGGCGGTGAATTACTTGATCTCGTAGCTCAGAGCACCTTTACTTGTACGTATTATAGATCATGTGGAAAATATATGGTCATTTGGCCCTCAGACAGCCATCATAACACTCCCGGGTATGTGACAATGAACAATAAATGTACAGAGGCAGAAGTGGAAAGACTGGCAAAGGATACTGTAAAACAAACTGCGTCCTCAGATTGGCATAAGATAAGATACACGAAAAATAAGTTACAATGAAAGCATGTCAGAATGAATGTGTAGTGGAAAATAGCAATGAACGATTTATTATTTCATTAAATTATGACAGCAGCTCTAGTCATCACTCAGATGATAGTGAACGTGATGCAGATATGTGTCATGCATCCGTTAGTGGTATAGTGTGTAACCAAAAATTCATTTGTGTTCACCTTTTGCAATTTTCTCCGCTTGCTTACATAATTTGTCACTTTGCGACATATATGTAACTCAGCGATCATCTTATTGCTGTTATTCGCCTATAGCGTGTTGTTACAGCACCTTACGCATCACCGTTCGCACATCAGCTGTGACCATCACCACTCCCTACCCACTACCTCCAAAGACAGTGTCAACAGTCGCTAATCAAAGCTGATAATCGTCTTGACCTTTATATTTCTTAATTTTATACTCCCTCACGCTTTTCGGCCATACGCCACTCTCATAGGCTCTGCAAAAGAAGTTCATGAAAGAGTGTCAATGGAAAAACATTGATACAGTGACATAAAACATACAGCATAAATATGGAAGAAGCAAGCGCTGAGAAGAAAATAGTGATAAAATACGTGACATGCACTTCATAAAAAACAAAAAACGAGGGGAAGTAAAACCCAACAAAATATCTATGACACATTCTTAGGTAAAAAAAACTGAATTTGTCAGACATAGACACGACGTACGTGGTCTATCTTACTTCACATCCGAGTGCGAATCGGCTTACTGTACTCATTGAGACATTAGGTGAGGAAGAACGTCAGATGACAGTACTGTACTACATTTGTGAAAATTGTATGTTATGAAATGCAAAAATACTGATACAACTGATTGATAAATGTACTTTTAAACGACAAATGATTTTATATCTCTTACATCAACCTGTTTATTATCTAACAAATTCCATATGGTGCAAGGAGTCTGCCGGCCGCGGTGGTCTAGCGGTTCTAGGCGCTCAGTCCGGAACCGCGCGACTGCTATGGTCGCAGGTTCGAATCCTGCCTCGGGCATGGATGTGTGTGATGTCCTTAGGTAAGTTAGGTTTAATTAGTTCTAAGTTCTAGGGGACTGATGACCACAGATGTTAAGTCCCATAGTGCTCAGAGCCATTTGAACCATTTTTTTGCAAGGAGACTGGAGAAAATTATCACTACAAGACGGCGTCGATGTATAAAAATGTAATTAAACTAAGTGAACATCTACCTGTTAAGTAAAATAATAAACTGCAAGAGATGCATAATTTAGTATCCAGAAATGTATAGGTGAAAACGTTAAAATCGATGTGTTGGTATTCACAAAATGACAGGAAATGTTTTTTAGTGTGTAACAGTTTTGCAGAGACAAGCATTAGTGTATAAAATAAAATACAAACTGCAATATACATAAGGACTGGAATACAATAGATGTGTATGTATTCAATACATGATTCAAGATAAATAGTGAAAACTTGCATCTGTCAAATCTTGTGATTATGCACAATGTGCAAACTACTACTCAAAAACTGTGAGCTATACCACACTGTGAACATACCATTAATAATCTAGCGGTCTTGTGTAACGATTTTCCACTTGTGACAGGACCAGAAGTACATAAAAATCCAAGATAACAATATTTAAAAGTAGAATACAGCAGATAAATCACAGTGACAATATGCTGTGACGTATAAGTCTGGGAAGTTGCACAATGGTAGGTGTTAAAAATATTTTTAATTCTTTTTAATATTTCTAGAATTTAGTTAATATCACTTAAATCATCGAAATGATGGAGATAGAATTCACATTTCCCTTAAATTATTTTAAATTCAGTGGAAAAATATTATCATCGATCATGAACCATCAGCTTATCCAATAGAATGGCCGGAATTTTCATGAATAACTTGGAGAATAATTTCATGAGAGAAGATCGTAAAGTCTGGAATAATGTGATTATTTCTAACATATTCGTTGATGACACATTTCTGTTAGTCAAAGGCGATCGCAATCTAGTTGATGATATAACAGAAAAACTTAACATTATGCACCCAAGCATTCTGTTCAGTGTGGGATATGAAGTTAAAAAGTCAGTAAATTTCCTTAATTTAACTGTGTGTAGAGCAGTTAACAGTCTGTCATTTGGTATTTTCAGAAAACCAACTTACTCCAATGTTATCATACATGCAGATTCGTGTCATCTGGGAACATGTAAATGGACCAATTTTCGTTCTGTGGTTAATAGATTAACATAATTCCCCTTAAAATAAAAGGATACAGAAAATATTGAATATATTGCTACATTTAACATCTAACAACAAGGAGATTAGAGTTTTGTTTTTCTTCCAGTTCATTGCATGATGATACAGCAACAGTGATAAATGTCTTGAAGAAATAAACAGTCTTGGCTGCTAAACAAGCTTTGTTATTTTATATTTTGCCAATGATGCGTTTCGTCCTGTTTAAGGCATCATTCTATTGGCTGGTACCACACGTGTTAAACACACAGGCTGGGGTCTATTCGAATGTCTTAGCAGGCAAACACCGTTGTCAATACTGTAAGAACTTGTGTGGCGCCCGTGATATAGTGTCGAGTACACAGGAAACCACATTTAAAATCCATGAAAGACCTAAGTACGTAGTTGTCCTTGTCGAGTTTCAAGAGACAGCGCAGTGGAAGCAAAGATAGGGTTACAAACGAATGGTAACCTTGAGAAACATTTACGTCGTTCAGTAAAAGCAAAACGCGATAAATACGAAAATTCAGGCGTGTGTAGAATAAATTGTAATGGCTGTGAAAGTTTTTTATGTGGGACGATCGGGTATGTCTTTCAAGAAGAGCTTTATGTAACATCGCACAGCAGTAATGAAGGAAGCATTAAAAAGCTCTTCCTACACAATAGCCATACTATTGATGACGGTCATGAAAACTGAAGTATTACATAAGGCAACTAAAGGGCAATTTTCTGATACGTTAGAAGAGTTAGAAATTAATCTTAACAAAAAAAAATTCTTCAGAAATATTAAGTGGACAAACAGATTTCTCTAAAAACTAGTTTTTTTAATGAGTTCTCGAAATATTTATAGCCGTTGCTACAGGAAGTATCTGGAGCCCTATAGATGGCGACTCAATATGGTATTTACTTATTCAGCTTCCACTTACGGTAAATTTGCGTTTCTTTCGGCTAATACACACCGAAAAATGTACTCTTTGTGTAGCTTTCCCTCTTTCTTTTCATTTTATGTGTGTTCAATACAGTTATTGCACAGTTTTATCGATTAATTCCACTCTGTCCTTGTCAGGTTTGCTTTCGTTCTCGGAATATCTACTGTCATTGCTACAAGAAGTTGTTGGAGTCAGAGAAATGGCAACTCAGTACGATATTTCCTTACATAACTTTCATTTTCAGTAATTTTGCGTTTTCGGTTAATTCAAAACAAACAAACGTATTCCTTGTGTAGCTTTTCACCTTCAATATAGGTAGAGCACATTTTTATTGTATGCCACTATGTAATCGTAAGTTTTGCTTTCGTGGAAGATACTTAATGTGTTTCACTGTTCCTGTATATTTCATCTGCCAGGTGAGTGGTTTAACTACCGTATTTTTCATGATTCGCATGTTATTATGCAGCGAGCATGTTTTTGGCATTGTTCCTGTCAGTTAATAAGATGTGCGACACCTACATTTACAAGATTACTTGCCGTAAGACACTAGATTATTTTTTATGTGATGCTGTCAACATTTTTAGAAATATTAGAAATAATTAAAAATGTTTTTAACGCCTGTCTTTGTGCAGTCTCCCAGAGTTAAATGTCACAGCTTATAGTCGCTGTGGTTTATGTGTAGTATCCTACTTTTACATATTGTTGCCTTGGATTTTTGTATACTTCTGGTTATACCATAAGTGGAAAATTGTTACGTAAGACCGCTAGGTTGTTAATTTTATGCTTACATTGTAGTACGAGTATAGCTCAGAATCTTTGACTAGTAGTTTGCCCACTATGCACGATCACAAAATTTGACAGATACTAATTTTTCACAATTTGTTTTGAATCAGATATTAAATACACACACATCTGTTGTATTCCAATCCTTACATGTATGTATTGCATTTTGTATTTTATGTTCTAAACTGATGCTTACCTCTGCAGAACCGTTACATACTAAGAAACACTTCCTGTCATTTAGCAAGTAAAGTTGTGAACTTTGTTTTATCTTATGGTTGGAATACCAGAATACCAACACACCGATTTTAACGTTTTCACATATACATTTCTGTATACTAAATTACACATCTGTTGTAATTTATTGTTTTATCGGACAGCTAGAAGTTCAAATATTTTAATTACATTTTATACATTGACTCCATCTTGTGTCGATAATTTTCTCCATCCTTGCACCAGATGAATTTTTGTCAAATAATAATCATGGTGATGTAATAGATATAATATAATATCATTTGTCATTTGAAACTACATGTAACAGTCAGTTGTAGCAGGACTTCTGTATCTCATAACGTACAAGTTTCACAAGAGATCTATAGTGCTGCCATCTGGCGTTCTTCTTCACCTGGTACCTTGATGTGTCCAGTGAGTCAGTTTGCACTCAAATGTGGAGTAATGTAGACCACATACGTTGTATCCATGTTTGATAAATTCATTTACGTTTTACCAAAGAATAGATATTTTGGTGAGTTCTACGTCTCTTCTTTTTTTTTACGATGTGCGTTTCATGTGTCTTATCAATGTTTTCTCACTGAGTACTAGCTTCTTCCGTTTCTACGCTACAATTTTTATATAAATGTACCAATGTTTTTTTCACTAATGCCATTTCATGTATTTTTCTTGTACAGCGTTTGAGAATGGGCTGAGGCCGAATCGTGAAGGGTAGTATTACAGTGATCGAGATTATTATCAGTTCCTGAGTGCTTTAAAAATGGCCGCATTCTCGCAGAGCATTTATGCGTTTTGCAACAGTCCGTAAACTGACAACTAGCTTCCTTCTTGGTGTGCGCCCAGCTATGGATCGCACGAGCACGTGACACGTTGTGTGCGAGCCGGCGGCTCTGGTCAGCATCATCATCTTCCGTCAGAGTTATTGAACTATATGAAATGAAATCGACATAATTTCTGTACTGTTTGTGCTAGGACGTTCAAACTGTACGGCTGGCCGAGGAGCATGTAGGGAATTAGAATGCGCTGTATTGTTTGGTTTAGCGACGGAGACCACTCTCATCTGGACGAATTCGTCAGTAAGCAAAATTGGCGTATTTGGGGGACTGAAAATTCGCATTTCGCGATCGAGAAGCCCCTAAAAATGGTTCAAATGGCTCTGAGCACTGTGGGACTTAACATCTATGGTCATCAGCCCCCCAGAACTTAGAACTACTTAAACCTAACTAACCTAAGGACATCACACAACACCCAGTCATCACGAGGTAGAGAAAATCTCTGACCCCGCGAGAAGCCATCAACGGGTGGCTGTGTGGTGTGAAATGTCCAATCACGGAATAATCCGTGCGATATTCCGTGATGGCACGTAAACGTTAACTTCGTCCACAGGCCCCGGCGGATCCATCGGTACCGACCGGCCGCCGTGTCATCCCCAACCTACAAGCGTCACAGGATGCGGATATGGAGGGGCATGTGGTCAGCACTCCGCTCTCCCGGCCGTATGTCGTGCTCGTCCTAACAGGCCTTGAAAGACCCAACGGTACCGATAGACCGCCGCGTCATACGGAGGGGCATGTGGTCAGCACACTGCTCTCACGGCCGTTGTCAGTTTTCGTGACCGGAGCCGCTACTTCTCACTCAAGCAGCTCCTCAGTTTGCCTCACAAGGGCTGAGTGCACCCCGCTTGCCAACAGCGCTGGGCAGACCGGATGGTCACCCATCCAAGTGCTAGGCCAGTCTGGCAGCGCTTATCTTCGGTGATCTGACGGGAACCGGTGTTACCACTGCAGCAAGGCCGTTGGCTTCTTGATGGCACAGTGACTACCAAATGGTACGTGACGGTTTAGGAAGATGATTTTTTCCCCATTATCTAAAGTAACCATGAGTTCGACAAAATGTGGTTCACGCAAGACGGAGCTCGACGCCATTGAAGCAGGAGCGTGTTTGATATTCTGGAGGAGTACTTTGGGGACCGCATTCTGGTTCTTGGGTACACAGAGGCCACTGGCATGGGCCTCGATTGGCCGCCATATTCGCCGGATGTGAACACATACGACTGTTTTTTGTGGCGCTGTATCAAAGACAAAGTGTACAGCAATAATTCCAAGACCTTTGCTGAGCTGAAAACAGCCATTCAGGAGGTCATCGACAGCAACGATCTTCCTACACTTCTGCGGGTCATGCAGAATTTCGCTGTTCGTCTGCGCCACATCATCGCCAATGGTGGCAGGCATATCCAACATGTCATAACCTAAATCCGAATATCTGTAGTGACGTTGAATAAAAAGTGTGCACGCCGTAGTTAGTAACCAACTTACGTTTTTTTCGTACAGTTCAATAATTGTCACCCTGTACAAAGTAATTTAAATCGAAGTATAAAGAGTCCGCACTACAAAGCGGCCCATACCACATAAATTCAAAATAAGGAAGTGTCTTAATGGTTGTAACACACGTAATTATTTTGTTTGCCTTCTTAGGCTGAATTTTTCAGAGAACAGCTAATAGGAATTAAGTCAACATTCACCTCTCGAAATCAGCGCTCCCTTGCTTCAAATTCCCAGTGGCGCCCGGTGAAATGCGTGTCACTTCAGTTGGAAAAATTCCGAAGAACTGTAAAAGAATGATTAACAGAATTTTGGCACGTACAAGACATCTTATAACCCATAGCATCAGACATATGCGTTACTGACTCGTCATAGCAAGCTTATGGGACCACCACGACCGCTCTAGTGTGAACTACAAAAATAAAATAAACAATTGCGTTTTTGAAATCGAATGTACCTTTACCAAAAAAGGCGCTTTTCGCTGTATTATCCTGACGAGGCACCTTATTGCGATTACACGTTCCGCGAGAGTGACTACTATACATGGCGATATAAGGAAGGCAGAGAAATCAAGTGAAAGAGTTGAAAACAAATAAATGGCCATGCCCGGATGGATTCCTCCTTACCTACCTTACATTTATCGTGAATCTTTCGCGTAGTGCAAACTACGATGCGACTGAAAAAAAAGCGCAGGTTATATCTGTATAGAGGAAGAACATAATGAACCCGCAAAATCACAGACAATTTCCTTGAGACGGAAAAGCTTCTGTCAACAAATCAGCATGGATTTCGAAAGAACCGCTCTTGCGAAAGTCATCTTGCTCTTTTCTCACCTGATGTCCTCCGGACCGTGGACAAAAGGTAACAGGCAGAGTTCCTGATTCCCGAAAAGCGTGTGACACTGTGCGCTCGGCCGACTATTAACAAAGGCTCGAGCATACGGCTTCCAGATATGTGAGTGGCACAACACTTTTATAGTAATAGAACCCAGTATGTTGTCCTCTACGACGAGTGTTCAACAGAGACAATGGTATCGTCAGGAGTGCCCCACGGAAATGTAATAAGACCGTTCTTATTCTTTATGTATGAGGGGAAGTGAAAACCTAAAGGCAGTTCTGAAATTTCTCGCCGTAGGGCTTGGTAACACTGCTGAAGTATAGGCGGCAACAGTTCTATAGAACGTGTCACTCTTATTCCGGCGATAGTTGTATTGTAGCAGACAGTGAAACGTGTCATCTCCATTGTCGATCTGCACCAAAGAGGAAAAGAGGACAGTAATTCGCTTTTTGTTTGCGGAAGGACTTAAAGCTGTGGAAATTATTCATCGAATGCAAGCGCAATGTGGTGAAAGTCGCTTATCGCGAAGTAAGATTTACGAATTGATAGAGCGCTTCCCAAACACAGAAGAACTTCTCCAAGTGACTAGGAAATATCGGGCAGGCCATCGCTGTTAACAGCTGAGGACAAGTTGAAAGTCATTTGGGGTATGGTGATGGAAAACTGTGAACAGTGAAAACTATTGAGAAGTGTAGCGAACTAAACTGAAATCTGCAATCAGATTCAAATGTCGCTGAAAACTGCGAAAATGTGTCATCCTGTAGCAAGATAACGGTCAGCCACACTCTGCGAAACGGACGGCCGAAACAGTAAAGGAGTTGGATTTTCATATGTTTGGACCACTGAAGGAAGCGCTCAGGGGAAGAAGTTTTGCAACCGATGCTGATGTCATTGATGCGGAGCAAAATTGATTACAGGTGCAACCAAAAACCGGCGAAATCAAAAAACTTGTGAAACGTTGGACAAAGTGCATTGAAGTCCAGAGAGGTTATGTAGAAAATAATGCATGTTTCAGTTTTCTATCATTAGAATAAATATTCCTTTTCTCAGACGACCGTATACTTTTTGAATTCTTCTCGTACATAACTGATCTGACGGACAGGCTGAGCAGCAATCTGCAGCTGTTTTCTGATGACGCTATGGTATACGGAAAGGTGTCGTCATTGAGTGATTGAAGGAGGGTACAAGATGACGTAGATAAAAATTGTAGTTGGTATGATGAGTTTCAGCTGGCTCTAAATGTATGAAAACGCAAGTTAATGCATATGAGCAGGAAAGATGTCGATTAAATATCTAGGCATATCGTTGCTAGGCGATATGAAATGGAAAGAGCAGGTAAACACGGTAGCTGGGAAGACGGATGATCGACACCGGTTTAATGGAAAAATTTTAGGTAAGTCCAATTCATCTACAACAGGGGTCTCGTACACAACACTAGCATTACCCATTTGTGAGTACTGCTCAGTGATTGGGGATCCCCACCAGGTAGGATTAAAGGGACATATCGAAGCAGTTCAGAGGCGATCAACACACAAGGATTACAGAAATGCTGCGTGAACTCAATAGGGAATCCCTGGCGAAAAGATGACATTATTTTCGAGAAAATTCAAAGAACCGGCATTTGATGCTGACTGAAGAACGATTCTACTGCCGCCAATGTGCATTTCGTGTAAAGACCACGAAGATAAATTAGGTCACGTGCAGAGGCATGTGGACAATGCTTTTAGTAGCATTAGTAGCAGTAGTAGTACATATCTTTTATTGGACATTCTTGGCGCTACAATTTAAGAACAACAAAATTAAAGAAAATCACATACACTTTCGTTTACAGACTTATAGATCTAGAATGACGAGGATTGGACATGAAGTCGACTGCTTCTTTATAGCTGGAAATATCTTGGCATTTTCCTGAAGTAATTTAGGAAAACAATGGATAACCTAACTCATGAAGTCTGGATGATGACTGAAGTCTCCGCCCTCCCGAATACAAGTTCACTCTGTTTAAAACAGTGCTCTTTCGTTTTAACCTAGTGCACACTACTGTTTTAGAAGTAAGTTGTTTAATTACGATAAAAGGCTAATGCTACCATATCCATTCATTTCTCACTTCCAGTCACTGCACACACACTACACGTACATTGTTTCATAACACTACACGCACTGTTAGCTCATGTCAGGAGCATTCTGAGCACCGTAACTTCTCATTTATTAGCCTGAAAAACTGGATCAATATCCCTATATAACGAGTGAAATGTCAAGTTCAGAAATATGTGTAAATATTATAAACTGCTTGGCTTTGGGAGTAAGTTTTGTCAGAAAATGAAAAAAGAAGGAAATATTATAGTGTGAATGTGTTATGTAGAGTGTCAGATATTTTATTATCGTTATTATTATTTGTGTTACTTTTTTACCAGACCGCTACTCTGTGTTATCTAGTTAATCCTTCAACATATAGAATGTTTGGGTTAACAGATACTTTTTAACTACCTTTTTAGATGAGTTCGTTTAGCAGTTTCTTTAATCTCCTTTGGTAATTTATTGTACAGTTTTATTCCTTGGTAGAAAATGTTGTTTTGAGTTCTTTTTTATACTTTCTTAGTAAGTATAACTTCAGTCTACACCTTGTTCCTTGACCGTGGACAGAACTGTCAGGGTACTTGTTATCGATGTTATTTCTGATGTGTAAAACTGAATGGTAAATGTATCCAAATGGTGCACTTAAAACCCAAGTGTTTTTAACAGATCTTTCCAATGAAATCGACTACGGTTTTTGGTTATTATTTTTATGACCCTTTCCTGCAATTTGAAAATCGTGTTCACATTTTGTACATTTGGTCCCAGTAAAAAATGCCGTAGCTAAGAGTTGAGTGTACATATGAATAGTATGTAACTAAAAGACACTGGCTGTTATACACTGACAGCACTCGAAGGACGTAACATGCCGATGACATTCTGTCTGCAAGTATCTTCGTATGTTCACATTATTTCAACTGAGAATCAATATTCATTCCTAGACGTTCCGCATTTGTTACACTATCTATAGAGTCGCCATCTACATTTAACTGAATAGTCATTTTCCCTCTTCAAAGTGTAACTCATATCATTTGTTTTCTTTATGTTCGATGTCACTTTATTGCTTATTGACCAATTGTAAACTTACTTGAGGGTTTTATTTGCTTTCTCTGCAAGGAGTTCTCTTATCAATTGTAAACTTCCTTGAGGGTTTTATTTACTTTCTCTGCAAGGAGTTCTCTTGTTTTTTAAGTAACAATAATATTGTTGCCATCAGCAAAGAGAATTTTGTCTCCACGGCTAACACTAGCAGGAAAGTCATCGAGTTATAGCAAAAACAGTATTGGTCCTAAAATGCTCCCTGAGCCACTCCTTTACTAACGTATTTTGGCTCTGATAAGTGTTTTACTAAAACCATAGACGTATTTGAGGTTTTTGTTATCTCTACTCCTTGTACCCTAGCTGCTAGATATGATAGAACCAGTTTTATTCCTAATGCTTCCAGCTTACTCAATAAAATCTCATGCTCAACTGTACCAAAAGCGCTATAAACATCTAAAAATATGCTGTAACTCATTCATCTTTGTCAAAAGCATCAAGTATGGCTTTTGTGAATTCCACTATAGACGATTCCATATTTCTACCACATCAGAAGTCAAACTATGGTTGTAGTTATTCAAGAAACTCATTAATCTGTCTTTCATAATTGATTCTGTTATTTTTAGAATGGTGACAGCAGTGAAATGGGCCGGCAATTTACTATGTCTTCTGCATTATCTTTCTTTAGCAGAGACAGAACTCTTGGCTGTTCTACATCTACAGCTACATGGATATTCAGCAAATCACATTTACGTGCCTGGCAGAGGGTTCATCGAACCTCCTTCACAATTCTTTGTTATTCCAATCTCGTACAGCGCGCGGAAAGAATGAACACCCATATCTTTCGTACGAGCTCTGATTTCGCTTTTTTAGTCGTGGTGACCGTTCCTCCCTAAGTAGGTCGGTGTCAATAAAATATTTTCGCATCCGGAGTATAAAGTTGGTGATTGGAATTTCGTGAGAAGATTCCGTCGCAACGAAAAACGCCTTTCTAGCCCAAATCCTGTATCATTTTTGTGACACTCTCTCCCATATTTCGCGATAATACAAAACCTGCTGCCTTTCTTTGAACTTTCTCGATGTATTCTGTCAGTCCTATCTGGTAACGATACCACACCGCGCAGCAGTGTTCTAAAAGAGGACGGACAAGCGTTCTGTAGGCAGTCTCCTTGGTAGGTCTGTTACATTTTCTAAGTGTCCTGCTAATAAAACGCAGTCTTTGGTTAGCCTTCCCCACAATATTTTCAGTGTGTTCCTTCCAATTTAAGCTGTTCGTAATTGTAATACCTAGGTATTTAGCTGAATTTACAGCTTTTAGATTAGACTGATTTATTGTGTAATCGAAGTTTAACGAGTTCCTTTTAGCACTCATGTGGATGACCTCACACTTTTCATTATTTAGGGTCAACTGCCACTTTTCGCACCATTCAGATATCTTTTCTAAATCGTTTTACAGTTTGTTGTGATCTTCTGATTACTTCATTAGTCGATAAACGACAGCGTCATCTGCAAGCAACCAAAGACGGCTGCTCTGATTGTCTCCCAAATCGTTTATATAGACAAGGAACAGCAACGGGTCCATAACACTACCTTGCGGAAAGCCAGAAATCACTTCTGTTTTACTCGATGACTTACGGTCTACTACTACGAACTGTGACCTCTCTGACAGGAAATCACAAATCCAGTCACATAACCGAGACGATATTCCATAATCACACAATTTCACTTCGAGCCGGTTGTATGGTACCGTGTCAAAAGCCTTCCGGAAATCCAGAAATACGGAATTGCTCTGAAATTCCTCGTCAATAGCACTCAACACTTCATGTGAATAAATAGCTAGTTGTGTTTCACAGGAACGATGTTTTCTAAACCCATGTTGACTGTGTGTCAATAGACCGTTTTCTTCGAGGTAATTCATAATGTTCGAACACAATATATGTTCCAAAATCCTGCCGCATATCGACGTTAACGATATAGGCCTGTAATTTAGTGGATTACTCCTACTACCTTTCTTGAATATTGGTGTGACCTGTGCAACTTTCCAGTCTTTGGGTACGGATCTTTCGTCGAGCGAACGGTTGTATATGATTGTTAAGTATGGAGCTAATGCATCAGCATACTCCGAAAGGAACCTAATTCGTATACAGTCTGGATCAGAAAACTTGCTTTTGTTGAGTGATTTAAGTTGCTTCACTATCCCGAGGATATTTACTTCTACGTTACTCATGTTTGCAGCTGTTTTCGACTCGAATTCTGGAATATTTACTTCGTCTTCTTTTGTGAAGGCATTTCGGAAAGCTGTGTTTAGTAACTCTGCATTCGCAGCACTGTCTTCGATAGTATCTCCATTGCTATCGTGCAGAGAAGGCATTGATTGTTTATTGCCGCTAACATACTACACATACAACCAAAATCTCTTAAGATTTTCTGCCAGGTGTCGAGACAAAGTTTCGTTGTGGAAACTGTTATAAGTATCTCGCATCGAAGTCCTCGCTAAATTTCGAGCTTCTGTAAAAGATCACAAATTTTGGGGATTTTGCGTCTGTTTAAATTTGGCATGTTTATTTCGTTGTTTCTACAACAGTGTTCTAACCCGTTCTGTGTACCAAGGGGCATCAGCTCCGTCGTTTGTTAATTTGTTTAGTATAAATCTCTCAGTTGCTGCCGATACTATTTCTTTAAATCTAAGCCACACCTGGTCTACACTTACATTATTAATTTGGAATGAGTGGAGATTGTCTCTCAGGAAGGCATCAAATGAATTTTTATCTGCTTTTTTTGTATAGGTTTATTTTTCGCTTATTTTTCGAGGATTTTGGGATTACAATATTCAATCTCGCTACGACAACCCTGTGTTCACTAATCCCTGAATCGGTTTTGCCGCTCGTTATTAACTCAGGATTATTTGTTGCTAAGGGGTCAAGTGTGTTTTCACAACCGTTTACTATTCGCGTGGGCTCATGAACAAACTGCCCGAAATAATTTTCAGAGAATGCGTTTAACAAATTTCGGATGATATTTTATGCGTACCTCCGGAATTAAACATGTATTTTCGCCAACATATCGAGGGTAAATTAAAATCGCCAACAACTATTATCGTATGAGTCGGGTACGTGTTTGAAATCAATCTCAAGTTTTCTTTGAACTGTATCATCTGAATTGGGTGGTCGGTAAGCGGATTTAATTAGTATTTTATTCCGGTTGTCAACAATGACCTCTGCTTATACTAACTCACAGGAAGTATCTACTTCAATTTAGCGACAAGATAAACTACTTCTGACAGCAACTAACACGCCACCGCCAACCGTGTTTAGCCTTTCCTTTCGGAATACCGTTAGGTTCTTCGCAAAAATTTCGGCTGAGCTTATACCCGGCTTTAGCTAGCTTTCAATGCCTATAAAGATTTGAGCATCAGCGCTTTCTGTTAGCGCTTGGAGCTCTGATACTTTTCCAACACAGCTACGACAATTTACAACTGTTATACCAATGGTTCCTGTATCTACATTCTTCCTGTGTTCAGCCTGCACCCTTTGTGAGTGAAGCCCTTTCTGTGTTTTCCCGAGACCCTCTAGCCTAAAAAACCGCCCAGTCCACGCCACACAGGCCCTGCTACCCGTGTAGCCACCTCCTGCGTATAGTGGACACCTGACCTATTCAGCGGAACCCGAAACCCAACCACCCTTGACGCAAGTCGAGGAATTTGTAGCCTTCACGGTCACAGAACCGTCTGAGCCTCTGATTCAGACCCTCCACTCGGCTCTTTACCAGAGGTCCGCAATCGGTCCCGTAGACTATGCTGCAAATGGTCAGCTCCGGTTCATCTTGCAAGCAAGACTTGCAGCCTTTGCCACTTCTGTTAGCCACTCGAAACCAGAGAGAATCTCTTCTGATCCAAGTGACGCACTTCACTGGTATCGACGTGAGCAACCACGTGCAGGTGGCTGCACCCTGTGCTCTTCTTGGCATCCGGGAGGACCCTTTCCACATCTGGAATGACTCCACCCGGTATGCACACGGAGTGCACATTGGCTTTCTTACCCTTCATGTCAGCCAAGTACTTAAGGGGCCCCATAACGCGCCTAACGTTGGAGCTCCCAACTCTGGCAACTTCCTGATGTGAAGGGTTCGTTTACTATGTTCGCTGAGAGAGGTTGTACGCTCACTATACACTGTTTCAGTGCACGCAGTGGTACTTCATCGAAGACTATTGATTTTTTGATTTTTTAGTATTTGTCCAGATTTATTGACTTCATACTCTGTGCTCGGTGGCAACGTCATTGTAGTCAGTGTATAATTGTTTACTTATGTTATATGTCTTTGGGAATTTTTGCTGTTGTTTGTCTACAATAGTTGAAAAACGCTCATTCATGTAACTTTCTAGGTGACGTGAATCATTTACTACTTTATTCGCCTTTCTTATCAGTGTGTTATTTTGCATATGTTGCTCTCTCCATTTTTCCTTTTCAATGAAATCAGAAATGGCTTTGCTTTTGTTCTCTGCATTTTATATGATTTTGTCATTAAATGACCTATTTTCAGCAATCAGTACCTTCCTATAAATGTTTTTGTAGATGTGACCGAAATTTAAAAACTCTGGGTTCTTATGACTTTTTTCATGAAACTGAGCGCTTGAGGGTTTGGGGCTTCTTAATACCTACTGTTATTATTTGTTTTTGTGTGACATTGATACTGATGTGGATACTTACAAAGTTCGATTTAAATAATGAGGAGAATTTAGAGAACAACACATTTAAATTGGTTCCTCTATACACTTTAGCTGTACTATGGTTTGATCTTTCTTTTGAAAAATCTTGCGTTTTTGTTTCTGATAAATGTCTTTCGTCAGTTTGCAGTTTAGGGAAATTTTTCGTACCTGATTTTACTCTTATTATTTGGAGTAAATGATCTGATACTGCAGTACCCTTTAAAGCTACATTGTGCTATTTGTGACCACATGGTTTGAGAGGCACCCTCATGCCTTGCTCATACTGTGGCATCAAGCAGTCAGGCCTGCAAGATGAGTGGTCTGCCAAGCGAGTGGACTCATTCTTATTTATCGAGTAACATGAACTCTAGTACTCACAATTAAGTTACAAGTTATTCTCCAGTTTGAATATTACGCAACGGAAACGCACATCTGACTGTTAGTAATTTACACAACTCTGATTGTTCATTACGCACTGGCAATACCACATTTTCTTTTTTATTTAACGGCTTTGATCGACACGTGGCCATCGCACTGAATATGAATGGCACACACATTATAAATTCTGGATATAATGACAACATACAATTCGAAGGAAAAGGCCACCAATCTTTTTCTTTTCACTATCTTATTTATTCAGATAAATTCTATAACCTAAACACACAAATTCTATAACCTACAACAATAACACATGAGAAATTCCGCCCAGAGGGCATGGCTTTGCATTGGTGATTCTCTATCTTATGGTCTCGTAATTATTTAACGTTGCAGTGCACTTTCTGGATAGGATGGTGGATCTTTTGCTATATCTCACACTTCGACTCTCACAACCATCATCACGAAACTTTCCTCCAGACCGAGCGGTACAAAAGGAACATGCATAACCCACTACCTCTGAAACTACCTTGCTACTCTTCCATGCAAACCACACATACTTAAATTACATGACATACACCACACTGAAACATGAAATACAACACAAGCAACAGTCACAACATTATAATCACATCATTTTCAGCTTTCCCACTTCAATTAGTATTCATCCCAGTTTCACACGACACTGCCCCAGTTCGTAACTTTTCTTTCCTACTACGAACTCTGGAGGATATATTCACGTCTTCCTGTGCAATGCAAGCCAAGTGGCGTTGCTGGATAGACGGCTGACTCACCTTGCTCCTCTCTCAGAGTATTATAGTTTGAATCAAGCGTCACACGGAAACATATCACGCAAAGTAATATTAAGAACATATTCATCACACACGCGAGTCCTCAACTGATACCATGGACGAGTACTTCTCTTTATCCTTCGTCTCATACACAGATTGAGACTCACACAGTACTCACCACGTGGAAGTACTCGTCTCTAATTTCAAGTCCTGCACACGCCATTTCTTAAATATTTCCAACTTATAGTACACACGCTAGTAATTCAGCTTAACTTAAGCTCTCGGAAGTACACTCCTGGAAATGGAAAAAAGAACACATTGACACCGGTGTGTCAGACCCACCATACTTGCTCCGGACACTGCGAGAGGACTGTACAAGCAATGATCACACGCACGGCACAGCGGACACACCAGGAACCGCGGTGTTGGCCGTCGAATGGCGCTAGCTGCGCAGCATTTGTGCACCGCCGCCGTCAGTGTCAGCCAGTTTGCCGTGGCATACGGAGCTCCATCGCAGTCTTTAACACTGGTAGCATGCCGCGACAGCGTGGACGTGAACCGTATGTGCAGTTGACGGACTTTGAGCGAAGGCGTATAGTGGGCATGCGGGAGGCCGGGTGGACGTACCGCCCAATTGCTCAACACGTGGGGCGTGAGGTCTCCACAGTACATCGATGTTGTCGCCAGTGGTCGGCGGAAGGTGCACGTGCCCGTCGACCTGGGACCGGACCGCAGCGACGCACGGATGCACGCCAAGACCGTAGGATCCTACGCAGTGCCGTAGGGGACCGCACCGCCACTTCCCAGCAAATTAGGGACACTGTTGCTCCTGGGGTATCGGCGAGGACCATTCGCAACCTTCTCCATGAAGCTGGGCTACGGTCCCGCACACCGTTAGGCCGTCTTCCGCTCACGCCCCAACATCGTGCAGCCCGCCTCCAGTGGTGTCGCGACAGGCGTGAATGGAGAGACGAATGGAGACGTGTCGTCTTCAGCGATGAGAGTCGCTTCTGCCTTGGTGCCAATGATGGTCGTATGCGTGTTTGGCGCCGTGCAGGTGAGCGCCACAATCAGGACTGCATACGACCGAGGCACACAGGGCCAACACCCGGCATCATGGTGTGGGGAGCGATCTCCTACACTGGCCGTACACCACTGGTGATCGTCGAGGGGACACTGAATAGTGCACGGTACATCCAAACCGTCATCGAACCCATCGTTCTACCATTCCTAGACCGGCAAGGGAACTTGCTGTTCCAACAGGACAATGCACGTCCGCATGTATCCCGTGCCACCCAACGTGCTCTAGAAGGTGTAAGTCAACTACCCTGGCCAGCAAGATCTCCGGATCTGTCCCCCATTGAGCATGTTTGGGACTGGATGAAGCGTCGTCTCACGCGGTCTGCATGTCCAGCACGAACGCTGGTCCAACTGAGGCGCCAGGTGGAAATGGCATGGCAAGCCGTTCCACAGGACTACATCCAGCATCTCTACGATGGTCTCCATGGGAGAATAGCAGCCTGCATTGCTGCGAAAGGTGGATATACACTGTACTAGTGCCGACATTGTGCATGCTCTGTTGCCTGTGTCTATGTGCCTGTGGTTCTGTCAGTGTGATCATGTGATGTATCTGACCCCAGGAATGTGTCAATAAAGTTTCCCCTTCCTGGGACAATGAATTCACGGTGTTCTTATTTCAATTTCCAGGAGTGTATTTCAACTTACTGCTACACGTGGTTTCATTGTGACCGTTGGTCACTTCCGAAGATTACTACGATGCCCTTAATATTACCTGCCTGACATTTAATTCTCCCCACAAAAGTTCCTGAAATAGAGAAATTATTATTCCAAACTACTCTTAAGTATTTCACATGCATACCATGTCTCCACTCTTTTGTCTTTACGGAGCACACCTAAGACAGGTCTTACCAACACTAGATCCAGCGGCAGAGTGCTGGAACATGGACGTTCTTCAGGTCAGCTCACACCTCCAACGAGGTGGGGGCACACCATGTTACCGTATTGGTCAGCCACATTTCAGGTGCTCAAAGCTCAGGTAAATTTCATCTCTTTGGTTCCACCAAAGGTGACCAAAGCCCCTTCTCAAAGATGATCATATATTGCACATTCACTATCTGTGGTTAGCAGACGACCATACATTCATTCATTTCGCAGATCTCACCAAATTGGTGTAGGGATTTATTTTGTGGGAGTGCACATGTGATCAATTAAATAAATAAATTGTCATTCTTTCCTACACTGGCATCCGGTTTCTGTGTATTAAATGAAATTGAGTTATTATTACAAAAAATATGTTGTTATGACAAGAATAACGAAGAATGTTGTACCTATTTCAATGTCGGGCGGTACTGTACCCTTTCACCACCGGCTACCCATGTAGAAAAAAATGGCACGGTACTATCCCTGCAATGCGAGGGTAGTTCTGAACATATTTTTTTAAAGAAAACTGTATTCGAACAAACGTAGCAAGTCATCATAATAACTAGGAGGAGACCTTAGCCCCTGGTGACCTCAAATAGACGACCAAATGCTGTTACTTTACCAAATTATTGACACAGTTGTTGCATTATTGTATTCTCCACAATCCGGAGTAACGTACACATACAAATTTACAACAATCCAAATGACAAATAAAACATTACATCATACAAATAAATAATAATGGTGAGATAAAAATTTGCTTAGTTACCGGGATTTCCGTTATTTTTAGGAGTAATCCAAACTTCACTAATTCTATAACAAATAGAAAAAATACTAATTGTACTTATAAAATTTTAAATAGCTCACCGTCCAAACACAGAGCAAGTAATCTGACATTCATAAATTGCGTTGTAATAATCTTTACACGGCAATGTCTAAATACAAAACAAAATCAACAAAAGAAACAATTGCGTACACTAGTTCCATGTATAATGTCAGGCTCCATATCAGTACTCTAAAATATACATCAAACCTACATTGAAATAAAACTGAGAAGAAAAACAATGAAATATACCACAAGTTACATACTGGTTACGTAATATAGTTCATCTAAGACATCATGTCATACCTCATTAACTATCATCACTTAAGCAGTTGCCACCACTACTCGACTGTGAGTTTAACCTTATCCTTGTCCACCAGTACAAATACCTGCTGTTGAGCTAGTCAGTCCATCAACGTTGATCAATACACGCAGTAAATAGTTAGCAATAAGTGCTTGAA
Organism: Schistocerca piceifrons; assembly: GCF_021461385.2. Lineage (NCBI taxonomy): Eukaryota > Metazoa > Arthropoda > Insecta > Orthoptera > Acrididae > Schistocerca > Schistocerca piceifrons. The sequence goes on from NC_060139.1 coordinate 1,033,552,876, forward strand.
TCCACCAGTAGCTCTCGCATCTTACTCTACTGCTCATTTCTCTGTTGTTACACATTTAGACGACAAGAACTTGCAATTCGACTAGCCTTCGTTACACTTTAATGTGGAATATCACCACTGTGATAATGCAAATAAGTGGCTTCAGTCAACACACCAACAAGATCATTACTGTCCATGTCATCAAAATGCATCAGTTAATTCCGATATTTGTTGTGTAATGCAAACTCTTGTCCCCTGTGACAACCTTACTGACTAATGCAACAAGAGCCGCTACTTTAGTATTACGCCACTGGCTAATAATCAAAGCACCATTATACCAAATATTCTGATAAACATGCTACGTGAACTTGATAACCCAGAACAAACAAAAAAAAGCCAACTATTCTAAACACAAATGTTAATGAAATACAATTACACTTGCTGTCCCTTCAGGAATGAAACATATAAAAAAATTACACAATTACAAGTACAAATACATTATTCCCTATCTTGCGAGTCACACGGAATCATTTCATTCTGTGATTTTCTTGGGGTCAAAAAGTTGCTGATAGTTTTCCTAGAAACACTGCCTCGGTGTCAAAGCTCTCCCATGGTTACCCGGACGAAAGTCTTTAAGTCACTCAAATCGGCATTTTGAACACATTAAACACAAATGTCATAGTCACTCTCAGAGTACCATCCACAGGAATCTGGTCGTCCAGAAATGGCCCTACAACTACTATTACCCACGGTTCTGTCCTTTCAATTCGTGGTGTAATGAAAAGTCGTAAGTTCCAACAAACAGCACTTATTCCCGCACCAATTCAAGAAATGTCTCCTACTACAAATGCAAATGACAATGTCCCACTTTAGTTTCTTGCGTTCAGACAATAATTAGTCATCATACGACAACTGTCCTCTTTAAGTATAACAAGCGTCCCACATGCAATTTACAAAGCACACTTAACAAGTCACTGCCAAAAGTTTTTTGGATCCCACCGTTCAGTGGTCAAGACAAAGCAAAACAATCGTCCTGTCTGCTAAAGACAAAATCTTTTCCACCACTCACAACGTGGAAACACCAGTCCTTCACTTTCCACCTTATGGAGACATACGAGCAGTCATCTTGTTTCACAGCTCCACAGTCCAGTACTAGTTAATAGTTGCTTTTAAAAAAATGCCCGCCGAACTCTGCCTCGCGTTGTTCACTCTGCCGTCGCACTGCCGCCGCGCGAGCCATTGTGCAGAAGAAACCATCCGCTGTTGCCTCCGCGGGATACTGTCTCCAGTCGTAAGGGCGGCGGAACTTATGAATGGCCAGTAGTACGTGCGTGTCGCCCCAGGCCGTTGACGTGCTGTAGTGGGCGCGTGGAGCGTACCCCGACTGACAGTGGAGTGGGGAGCGCAGCGGCTTTGTCACCTCTCCCATGGCGACGTCAGCTTGGCCTCCCGCTAGCGGTAGGGGCGCGTTATGCATAGCACCTCAGCGCTACGACACCCAATCAGTCAGACCCTTCCGTGCATCGCGCAACATTACAGACAAAAGGAGATTCTTACAGTATTTAAATACTCATTGATTACATGTATGATCTATTAGATACATTGGTAATAAAAGAATCTTTGTTCTAAAGAACATAAAATCATACACCCTAGTTTTCTACACATACAATATCAACATTTATCCCTTTTCTATATACAGCCCACACTTGTGCTGTTGATTGTATCTGTCGTCCCTCATACAAAACATGAAAGTGTCAAAAAAAAAAAAAAAGGAATAAGAAACAATCTCTACAGCTCATAATTACAATATCAAATAGTAGACTACTCTAACATCCTATCACAGTGAAAATATTAGCAACTGTTGGTTCTAAAAGTACAATATAGAATGATCCTTTGTGCTTGTGGCAGACTGAAATTAATACCCCTTGAAAGTGTTCTAACAAAAAAATAAGACATAATCTACACAGCTCACAATTATGTACCACATGGTGTTAAATAGTAAACTACTTTAACATCCTAACACAATAAACATTTTAGAAACTGATGACTCTACAACATACAATGCACCTTTGTGCTTGTGACAGACTGAAATTAGTATCTCTTTATATACTGTACCTTTTATTATATATAACAACATTTCTAGGACATATATGTGCCATCCACATGATGTCAGATCCTGACCTGCCATTGAGGTTCATCCAAATCAAACAAAAAAGTACAGTAATGTTTTAGTTATGGATCGGTAGCATCCCCTTTACAGGAATGTGCGCATTGATCACACTACTCTACAACTCTCATTCAACTGACACCACATTTTCCTTCTCATTCAATCCATTACTACACCAACAGAATAGGTCTAGAAGTCAGCTAACCTTAACACCACCACACTCACATCAACATACCATACCTTTGCTCCCTTATACTCAACCACATAACACATGGAGTTGTTTCGGAGATAGCATTCCAGACTCCGATTACGTCCTTTCACTCTGGCACCTCTTTCCATTGGCTTACCTCTGCATTCACTTTACCGATTATTCATCCTGCTAAATATCACTTTAGAATTGCGACATTTCATCTAAGAACAAAAAATACACAAATTATTCATCCTGCAAATTAACTGTACACATTCTTGGTACCGTTTTGATTAGTTATACTGGTACCGAGCTTCAACAACAACAACAAAAATTATTTTTTTCATATTGCAAATGTTATGGTAAGAATTAGATATACACTTATATTACATCTTACGTCAGTATTCCACAACGTTCACCATCTGGATCTCATACTCCCTTTATGTCCTTTCACGTTGTGCAGTTGTCCTCATCTCTACATTCGTATTTCGGCTCTCCGGCCGTCCATTACTCCATCATTTCCTGGTCTTCCTTCGCCATTCGCATCAATCTCGATTGCAGCATGCACAGGCCTCTCTGTAACATACATCTCAGACATCTCCACATTACTAATCCTACTCACCTTCATTTACCACTGTTTCATCACGTCGAATCTCTCTTTATTAATCACACTGCTTCACGTCGCTTCTCTCCTTAAATATCACCTTTATCCACTATTATTTATCACGTCGCTTCTCTCTCTCTATCTACCATCTTTATCCACTCATTAATCATCACGTCGTTTCTGCTTGATCCTTATTCATATGACAAAAAATACATACATACACCACTCTGTCGACTCCTGTTCATGATTCATTCGACCAGTCTATTCCGTCATACTTCCTGACATCCCGCCTGAAAATTCTTACGTTCGGTTTGACGCTGCACAACGTTAACACACCACAAATAAATACACTGACCATCTACCATAACTTGCCTACTTTCGATCTATCCCTAACTTTTCCATAATTTGATATTAGAAATGTGATGAAGCCCACGGGATTGTTTTCCCTTGATCGTCTCAATCAGTACAGCATTTTCATGGACAATCCGCCTCACTCTGATTGGTCCACTATACACCGTAAAGAATTTGCTAGTTAGGAATCTGAGCTTCTTTGATAATCGATGAGTTTTAATTAGAACCTTGTCTCCTACTGCCAATTCGATCTTACGGGTCTTTCCTTTCTGCTTCTCCTGCCTATCCTTAGCTGCTTTCTTAATACGCTCTATCGCAACCTTGACAATTTCTGTGTGCCTCTGCTTTCCTGATCGCGGAAAATCTACCAGCTCCCTGACTCGATCTGGTGGTGGTTCATTCTTTAGTACCGTAATTGGTGATAAACCAGTTGCTCCATGTGGTAGCTCATTGAGGATGTCCCGAAAATCTTTGAGAAAAATGCTCCAACTTCTATGTTGCCTATGGCAATAGATCTTACACAACTTTCCTAGTTCTTTTACCACTCTTTCACTGGGGTTACTTGCAGCATGGTAGCGGGATATGAACACCGGTTTTATCCTTCTTCTCTTCAGTGTGGTTAGCCATTGTCTGGATCTATGCTGTGGTCCATTGTCAGCTATGAACTTTTCTACAGTTCCTACTTCTCGCAAAAAGTTTTTAACGATCACTGCTGCTACTGTCCTTCCTGTCGCACGTTTCAATGCGGTAAAAGTCACATACTTTGACACCAATTCCACTGCTACTAAAACATACCTATATCCCTGCACTGACTTAGGTAGCGGACGAAACAAATCTGTTGCTCCGAATTCCCTCAATCTACCTGGAACTATCGGAATAAGCGGTGCTTTGCATGAGACAGTTAACGATTTTGCCTTCTGGCACAATTTGCAACTACCAAGCACGTTCTTGATCCTCCTCTCCATAGTAATGAAATAAACTGATTCCCTTAACTTCTTACAGCATTTCCTTGCCCCGTAATGCCCGTAACTTAGGTGCGTGTACCAGATCAGCTTGTTGACTATTTCATTTGGCATACACAACACCCAGTCCTGTGTGTTCGGATTTCTACGGCAGAAAAGGACCCGGTTCTGAATTGTATAAAAGCGCGCTATATTGGCATCTAGGTTCGCTCTAACTCTGTCCTTCACCATTCTCCATGACGCGTCTTTATCCTGCTCTTTCGCGATATTTGTGAGTACTGCCCCTATGTATTTCTCGAACGGCACGCCCTGCATATACAATATGTCATACCTGTTCTCGTTTACCTCCTCATCAAAGCATTGACCATGACGTACTGGGTTCCTTGACAACGCATCTGCCACTATATTCTGTGGCCCAGGAACATACGTGACTGTAAACTGAAACTCCTGTAAATAGAGTGCCCACCTAGCGAGGTCTATTGTTAAGTTTGGCCGACATCAGAAACTGTAGTGACTTGTGGTCAGTATAGATTTTAGTATGCCTCCCATACAAATAGTGTCTAAACTTACTAAAACCCCATACTATTGCCAAAGCTTCAGGCTCGGTTACCGTGTAATTTCTCTCAGCTTTGCTAAGCACTCGGCTCGCAAATGCAATAGGTTGTTGCAATACTTTTCCTCCTTGCTCTTGCTCTCGGAACAATGTTACCCCAAGTCCACTACGGGAACTGTCTGTGGCCATACAAAACTCTTTCCCTAGGTCTGGATGCCCGAGAAGAGGTGCCGATAGCAGTGCCTTCTTTAACGCCTCATACTCTTCCTGCGCGACAGGGTCCCAATTCCATACCGTTTTCTTTCCAGTCAGCTGACATAGTCTGGGTGTCGCTGCACCTCCAATCTTAATAAACCTCATGTAAAAATTGATTAATCCTAAATAACCCCGTAGCTGACGTTTTGTTCTTGGCACCGGAAAATCTCTGATTGCTTCGAGTTTGTCTGGATTTGGTCTTATTCCCTCTGGTGTCACAATGTGACCTAGAAACTCGATTTCTTTTCGTCCAAATTCTGACTTTCCCAAATTCACGGTTACCCCATGTCTCTCCAATGCACCGAGCAATATGCTTAACGTTCTATTGTGGTCTTCCCAGTTTCTCTCTGCTATCAGGACATCATCCACGTACTGTGTTACCTTATCTTTTATTTCATGAGGAATGACAGTATTTAGCGCTCTGATAAACGCCGCGGATGGTACATTTAACCCAAATGGTAGTTTCCGAAATTGATACGATTTCCCGTAGCACAAGAAATCAGTGTATTTTCTACACCCCCTATCTAACTGTACCTGCCAGAAACTCATTCTCAAATCAACTGAGCTGAGAACTCTGATCCCGTGAAACCTTTGCAGCAATTCGTCAAGTGTGAGTGGCCGATCTGTCTCTGGCTCTATTATCTTATTAATCCTTCTTGCATCCAAAACTAGTCTAATTGACCCATCCTTTTTTTCAACACAGGCTAAGGAGCTGTTGTACGGACTGGATGCTGGTTCGATAATCGCTTGTTCTAGCATGCTTTCGATCTCAGCTTCTACTCTTTCTTTATACACAACAGGAATCGGGTACACTTGGGCCCTAAACTATTTATGGGGCTTGACTTTGAATCTATACACAAAATTTCTTGTTGTACCCGCATCATGTTTAAATACCTTCCTGTTCTCTTATAAAATTTTCTGCAATTCGCCGTAGACCGTGGTCCCTCGTAAATGCCAGATTTTCTCCCTGATCTCCTCCTCCAAACATTTATGAATTTCCTTCTTCTCTTGTTCGAACCCCGTATTCTGTGCCTGTCTGCCGGACTTTACCGCCAGACATAATGCTAAGTGTGCGTTATCTTTAGCACATAAGCAATCATCGAATCTTAATGTAATTTCCTCCTAATCTCGTTTCAACACCATCAAACCATTTCTCATGTTAACGACTGCTTTATATTGGCTCAAAAAATTAACGCCTAGTATCCCTTCAACAGTTAGAGACGACACAATCATGAACACTGTACTAAATCTCTTCGCCTGGCACACAAAGTCTACCTGCGCTTGTAACTTCACCTCAATTCCCTTTCCTGTAACTGCCCCTCTCACTGTTGTCCTTTGCAATGGCAACGTTGGCCATGGTTTTGTAAGACTACAACACTTAAACACATCTTCCCTCAAAACACTCATTACACTGCCTGTGTCGATGACACAAGGTACGATTATATTATTTATTTCTACGCTAATTATTGGGTGGACTTCACTCCCCACATCTCCTACCTCCTCTAACAGATTCTCCCTTAGTTTTCCGTAATCGATATACCTAATATTTACATCATTAATAGTCCTGGTTTGTACCCGCCTATCACGTAGTCACCTTCTTGTCCCTCCGTCATTGTGACAGTGATTGTCCTGTCGTGAACCCAATGACTGCCTATCCTCTCTTCGCCCATCATTTTCATTTTCCCTTCTTCTTCCATCTCTGTCCCATTTTCTATTTTCCCGGTTTGACGGTTGATATCCCCATGAATTCTCCCCCCTATTTCCTCACCATCTTCCATTTCCGTCATTCCTCTGATTCCATGCTCTCCTGTCATTCTGATAGTTTCTGCCGTTCCTATCCTCCACTCTGTCTGACCTATGAGTCGTGTCTCCGTTCACAATGTTGCTCTCATTACGCAGTTCCTGTAACAAGTGTTGAAATGACGCAGAATCGTCTAAGCCTCTGCCTGCTATCACTATATCTCTGCGCAATTTCACTGGCAACTTCGTTATACAGATCCTAATGAGCTCCCCAGGTTCGTATGGGACATCCAAATACCTATTTCGTCTCAGCATTTCCTGATAGCACGCCACAGGATCTCTTATACCACCTTCGTTACAATTTGGCATTATTAATATGCTTTGCTTAACCTGGTCCTGCTTACTTTTCGACCAGAATTCATTTAAAAACTTGTCACAAAATATCTTGTAGCTACTACAGTCTTTAATAACTTCCTGCGTTTTCGCTCTAGCCTCGTCCCTCAAATGGTTGCACACAAACTTCATTGTGAGGAGCGGTCCCCATGATGAAGGTAATGAATCTTGAAATTGAGACAGCCACAGGCATGGATGTTGGTAGTTATCTGGATCCGGAAAACAAGTGTACGTTTGTACCGACACGAAGTGCCTCCTACATTCTTCTTCAGCATTTATGTTTTCTGACCTTGGACTATACCCAGTTGGGTTTGCCACCTGTTTTATCCGACACAACCGTTCTTCTAACTCTCTGAGTTCGTCTTCCTCTTTCTGCCTATTTTCGTTTTTTGAATTTATCTCACTCTTCCTCTGCAATCCACCTGGTGGTGTTTCACCTTCGCTACTGCACGCTAATTGCAACTGTGCTAGTTCTTCCCTCTGTTTCCTATTTATTTATAATTGTGCCTTTTTAAACTGTAATAGTGATTGTATCTCCTCCTGGTCGGCATAAACCTCTCGCTGCGTACTGTCAGAGCCTGTTTCGCCTCTTATACTGATCTTTTCTACATCTGCGCTAATCGTATTCATTCTGACCACTACCTCCGCAACTTCATCCCTGTGTTTATTTAGCGCCACTTACTGCCGGGTGACTTGAGCTTCCACGCTGTCTAATGCCCTTTGTTTATCTGCAAGTAAGTCTTCCACTACCTCTTTGATTCGCTCATCCGGCAACACGTCCCTACGTTCTGTAATATCACTCTCAATTGCAATTATTCGTACCTCCAGATTATTGGCTTTTTCTTTCACGGCGTCACATAGTTGCTTCAACGCACCCAGATTCTCCTCCCCCTTATCTAACCGATTGTCAACTGCAGACAGACGCTCATCGATAACTGTATGTAGCTTCCTCATTGCCTCTTTATTTCCCTTATCCATTGCTTCCAATCTTTCCTTATTATTTTTATCCATCGCTTCCAATCTTTCCTTATTATCTCTATCCATCCTCTGTAAAAACTGCAGTAGCACATTGTCAATTGCTACTTTCGGTGCGCCGGCCATTGTGGCCGAGCGGTTCTTGGCGCTTCAGTCTGGAACCGCGTGACCGCTACGGTCGCAGGTTCGAATCCTGGCTCAGGCATGGATGTGTGTGATGTCTTTAGGTTAGTTAGGTTTAAGTAGTTCTAAGTTCTAGGTGACTGATGACCTCAGATGTTAAGTCCCATAGTGCTCCGAGCCATTTGAACCATTTTTTTTTTTTTTTTTTTACTTTCGGTGCGCTCACCTTGCTTGCCTGAGAAACCGTAGCTTCGCTAAGGGTAGCTACACTTCAACTGCATACCGGACCTAGTCCCGGCTCGCCCGCGTCGTCGGGAAAAGCCCCCGTTTGTGGACAAGGCCCGCTGCCTAAAGGATCACCTAGCCGTGGTCGGCTGACCAATTCAGCCCCTTCCGAGTGTTTGCTGTTCTCGCTCATTAACCCAAGATCGACACCTACTTCCTGTTCCACTGCTACGTTCACCCCAGAATCACTCTCCCCCATGGTGACTACACTTTTCGACTGCGACCTAGTTACTACGGACATTACGCAAAAAACAAAAAAAATTATACAACGACCTTCCAGCCTTGGACGATATAGCAATTAATTACATAAAAAAATAAAAGATCCTCACCAATCCAGAAAGAAATTGCAAACAAAAAATTTTACTTCTTAGCGCTATCACAATATACCTCATCAAAAAAAATCTTAACAACAAACCCTAACAGAAAAATCCTGGCAGGGTCAAATTATGAGAGGCACCCACATGCCTTGCTCATACTGTGGCATCAAGCAGTCAGGCCTGCAAGATGAGTGGTCTGCCAAGCGAGTGGACTCATTCTTATTTATCGAGTAACATGAACTCTAGTACTCACAATTAAGTTACAAGTTATTCTCCAGTTTGAATATTACGCAACGGAAACGCACATCTGACTGTTAGTAATTTACACAACTCTGACTGTTCACTACGCACTGGCAATACCACATTTTCTTTTTTATTTAACGGCTTTGATCAACACTTGGCCATCGCACTGAATATGAATGGCGCACACATTATAAATTCTGGATACAATGACAACATACAATTCGAAGGAAAATGCCACCAATCTTTTTCTTTTCACTATCTTATTTATTCCGATAAATTCTATAACCTAAACACACAAATTCTATAACCTACAACAATAACACATGAGAAATTCCGCCCAGAGGGCATGGCTTTGCATTGGTGATTCTCTATCTTATGGTCTCGTAATTATTTAACGTTGCAGTGCACTTTCTGGATAGGATGGTGGATCTTTTGCTATATCTCACACTTCGACTCTCACAACCATCATCACGAAACTTTCCTCCAGACCGAGCAGTACAAAAGGAACACGCATAACCCACTACCTCTGAAACTACCTTGCTACTCTCCCATGCAAACCACACATACTTAAATTACATGTCTTACACCACACTGAAACATGGAATACAACACAAGGAACAGTCACAACATTATAATCACATCACTTTCAGCTTTCCCACTTCAATTAGTATTCATCCCAGTTTCACACGACACTGCCCCAGTTCGTAACTTTTCTTTCCTACTACGAACTCTGGAGGATATATGCACGTCTTCCTGTGCAATGCAAGCCAAGTGACGTTGCTGGATAGACAGCTGACTCACCTTGCTCCTCTCTCAGAGTATTATAGTTTGAATCAAGCGTCACACGGAAACATAACACGCAAAGTAATATTAAGAACATATTCATCACACACGCGAGTCCTCAACTGATACCATGGACGAGTACTTCTCTTTATCCTTTGTCTCATACACAGATTGAGACTCACACAGTACTCACCACGTGGAAGTACTCGTCTCTAATTTCAAGTCCTGCACACGCCATTTCTTAAATATTTCCAACTTATAGTACACATGCTAGTAATTCAGCTTAACTTAAGCACTCGGAAGTATTTCAACTTATTGCTACACGTGGTTTCATTGTGACCGTTGGTCACTTCCGAAGATTACTACGATGCCCTTAATATTACCTGCCTGACATTTAATTCTCTCCACAAAAGTTCCTGAAATAGAGAAATTATTATTCCAAACTACTCTTAAGTATTTCACATGCATACCATGTCTCCACTCTTTTGTCTTTACGGAGCACACCTAAGACAGGTCTTACCAACACTAGATCCAGCGGCAGAGTGCTGGAACATGGACGTTCTTCAGGTCAGCTCGCACCTCCATCGAGGTGGGGGCGCACCATGCTACTGTATTGGTCAGCCACATTTCAGGTGCTCAAAGCTCAGGTAAATTTCATCTGTTTGGTTCCACCAAAGGTGACCAAAGGCTCGTCTCAAAGATGATCATATATTGCACATTCACTATCTGTGGTTAGCAGACGACCATACATTCATTCGTTTCGCAGATCTCACCAAATTGGTGTAGGGATTTATTTTGTGGGAGTGCACATGTGATCAATTAAATAAATAAATTGTCATTCTTTTCTACACTGGTATCCGGTTTCTGTGTATTAAATGAAATTGAGTTATTATTACAAATAATATGTTGTTATGACAAGAATAACGAAGAATGTTGTACCTATTTCAATGTCGGGCGGTACTGTACCCTTTAGGGTTGATTACTGACGTTGTCACTGTATGAAACCATGTTGCACTATTGACCCACAACAACATGCCAAATCTCTGAAACCCATATATGAGGTGCTACTAGTTTCATTTGTGGTACTTGTATTTATGTCCCCACACAAAATTATTTTGACTTTTGTGCTTGACATTTTATCTAGAACTGAAAAAAGCGCAAACACTACCACTGGGAGATTGACACACACGTAAGACGATTAATTTCTGTGCCTTAACAAGCTTTCTAGCTGATGTTTCAAATTGTTTAATTTCTCTTCCTGTACTAAGGTCATGACTTGATTTGAACTGTGCTCCTTATCTGAAATAAATGCATGATCCTCTGCTCTTTGAACTAGCCCTAAACTAAGAGTGTGTCCTTCCATACAATGATAATACGACATGTTGGATTTCCTTGCCTCTTCACCAACGCTCAGTGACACAAACTACAGTGGAGTTCATAGACTTCAATTGTATTTTTTGTTGTTGTTGTATGTTTTGATGAAGGATTGTTAGTTTGTGGAATATCCCATGTTGCTTTTCCCAATGATTTTTGTTTCTTTATGACATGTGGTATGTGTACCATTTGGTATGTTATTGTCTTGTTGTGAGCGATTTTTTCAGAATTTTCTAAACAGCTAGAGATTCTCGTTAGACAGGGAAGTATTTTCTCTGGATTTATCCTAAAACAGAAATACTTTTCCTATTGGTGACGACAGGTACTTGACCATATGTCACCTGAGATCCACCCACTATACTTTCGAGAATCAGCTGTATCAATATTCCCTCCCAGCCCTGTTCAGATGTGGACCATACCTTGTAAAATCTCCATCTATTAATAGTCCTGACAGGCGCCAGAAAGCATGTGCAAAGTTGGTTGCTCTCAGTGCCATCTTCAACACCACATTATTCCTCCTCACAGCACCATTAGCGTGTGGCTGGTCATGACGCTGGAACAGCTCAACAACGTGTACATTTCGCTCACTCTGTTTGCGACTGAAGCATGAAAGAAGACAGTGATACAAGGTATTCTCCGCATATACATTACGGCAGCCGGCTTGTCCCGGCGGAGGTTCGAGTCCTCCCTCGGGCATGGATGTGTGTGTTTGTCCTTAGGATAATTTATGTTAAGTAGTGTGTAAGCTTAGGGACTGATGACCTTATCAGTGAAGTTCATAAGATTTCACACACACACATTACGGTAGCATATGGAGTACATCTGTAGATGTAGCTGTAGGTGTGTATAAGTGAAATATAGACGAGTGGGAGATCAGCCTAGTCTCGATACGGGCTGCAAAAGGGAGAAATCTGTTGATATAAGCGACTTCGGCAAAAGGGAACGTTGTTGTGACCCGGCATGTGGGAACGAAGATCTCGGAAATTCCGTGGCTACGCGGCTGCTTGTGTAGTACTATTGTGAACATCTACGAAAAGTGGCTGAAGGACGATGAAACGACCAGTAGGTGACAATGTGTTGAACGTCCACACCTCATAACATAACATAGAGGTCGGAAGCTCGACTCCTCTGTAAACCAGGAAAGGGCAGCGATCTGTGTCAGAATCCTTGAATCACACAAAGTACAAGGATGTGCTGAAGAGCAATGTCTCTGAAATTTTATTCTGTCCTTAATAACAGTTCAGGTATTACATGTCTTGCATATCACTCAGTCCACTTTCCCGCTCGCTGACGCAAGTTACCTCCCTCTGCCACTAGAGGGCTCCGCATTGTAGCGTCTAATATGGCGGTTGTGGTAACCTAAATAAGCCGCTACGTGAGAAACAGTATATTGTAATCGCGTTTCTAACCGCAGAAAACGTGCCTCCATAGGAGAATGAGAGCTGTGTACGGTGATGATTGTGTTAACGTCAGTAATATGTGACTTTGGGTTGTTCGTGCTCGTAATGAAGGAAACAGTGGTGATAACCTCAACGTGTGTAACAGAGCTCGTTGTGGACGACAGCGTACTGAAGCTGAGGTGGCTCGCCGAAATCTGGTTGATGAACTCGTCAGAGAAAATCGTCAGGTAGCACAGACACAGTTCTCAGGTAAGTGTGGCGTATTACGAGAGCGTGTACAGGTCATCACTGGCAGAACCGCAACACAGAAAACTTTTTGCACCCTTGGTGCCTCACATGCTATCTCGAGACATCAAATGGAGGATTTTGGACGTATGTCAACAATTTCTTTCGCGTTTTGAGAGCGAGAGTGATGGGTTCTTAACACAACTGTGATAGGTGACGTGTTTATTCACTTGTTTGACCTCAAAAACAAGAGAGCATCAATGTAGTTCCCGCACAAGGGATCACCGGCTCCAGAAAAGTTCAAGACGGTGCCATCAGCAAACAAAATCATTCTCACAATGTTCTTGGATGGTCAAAGTGTGATGTATTTCGAATTCATGCCCAAAGGCACTACCATAAATTCTGCAAGGTACTGCGAGGCCCTTAGAAAATTGAAAGCATCAATTTGAAGATTTTGTACATACATAGAATACTCTCTCGTTCAGATTGACAATGTCAGACCACAGACGAGCGCTATGACGTCTGCAACAATCCGGCACCTTGGATTCACTGTCATCAACCGCCCTCCATCCAGACCCACTTGGCCTTATCAGATTTTCATGTTCGTAAAACATAAAGAGATGCAAGCAGAGGCGAGGTTGTGGTTCTGTCAACGAAGTCAGACATTACACAGTGACTGTGCCGCTAAGAAACTGGTCGTGGCTATGGTGACTATGTTCAAAAATAAATATGCAGACATGAAGAATAAAGTTGTAGAATGTTAATAAGGTTTGTGTTATTTAAAATGTTTTGAGTTATCACATAAAAAAATCGGAAGCATTACTTTTCAGCACGTCCTCGTACAATACTGATACAAGCACAAGTGTTTTGGCGCAAACCGTTCAGCACACATGGTTGAACATGGGCTCCACAGCAGATGACACTTCTGGTTGCCTTGTTGACGCACTGATCTCATCAGTTACCATTACAGTTGGACTGGCATCATCGAGTTGGTCTTTGGGCCCATACAGAGTTTCTTCTGGTCGGATCAATCACGTTTCTTGTCATCCAGACGAACTTCTGTTCGAAACATGCACTATGCAACAGACGCAGGTTGGTGGGGGCAGTATTATGCTGTGAGGGACATTCGCCTGGGCCGCCTGATACTTACGGTAGAAACTGAAGGCACCATCACAGTTGTGAACTAACTGAACATTGTGACTATACTGATTAGTCACATGTTAGTATGCGACCTTCAGTAATTGCGTTATGTGTTACGAGTACATTGACCGGGACTTTCTGAGAGGAGGACTGGGCAGGTGTAGGAGAAATTCTGTGTTCGCAAAAACCAGAATTCTTGTTCTGCTGGTGAGACAAGAGGCGCGTGGCCACCCACACGCCAGAGGCTTCGTGTGGTTGAATAGCGACGACTCGAGATGTTCCCAGAATTTTTCGCAAGAGCAGCGTAAGACGCTTGAGACAGCCGTCTGGGAAGGCTATTCTCTGGCTAGTGATAGTAATAGGGATCTTTCTGCTGCGTGTTGAGCTGTTTCTTGCGTGGCTCCTGAAGACTGTGAGAAACGCAGATGGGGACTTCCTGGAAGCATAGCAGAGGGGAAGCCGCCATATTTTCGTACACAGTGTGGGAAACGAGCGACATAAACGTACAGCCAATATGGAAAGAGAGTTCCGTCGTTTGCCAACTTCTGGTTAGTCTACGGAAATACAACAGCCGCAAACTGGAAAATTTACGAAGGATTCCCCAGCACAGTAGTGAGGAAAAAGACATTCATGCCTGTCACGGTGGCAAATCCGGGGATTGGCTCTCTCTGTGTGTGATAGCAGAGGGAGCTGAGTTGGAGAGGGGTCGGGGAGCAGCCAGCTAGCTGGGCGAGCCTGTCTAGCATCGCAGAGCGACGTCTTTTCCGCCGAGGTTACGAGTGATGTTCGGTCTAGCCTGGCATTTCTTGTTGCTCTGTCACGAATAGCGTTTGCGCTCCTTGTAGTCTGCGCTGCTCTCAACTCGTAAGTGCTTTTCAAACTTTATTGGTGCTATTTGGTTCAGAGTTTGTATTACGAAGCTCGTGTATCGAGCTTAGCCAGTATTGCTGCCTTTGTCAAATGCCCATGGTTTGATAAGTAGTTTGACCAAGAAGTTAACAGCCATTCAAATACCTCTCAGGTGCCTTCTGCTTTCAGATATTAATGCCGAAGACAGTTTTTAATTAATTTCCTTGCATAATCGGGATTCATCATTGTACTTCATACACAGTGATTTTTATTCATTGAAAAATTACGCTGTTTTTTTTTCAACACTAGATAGGTGAATCGAATTAAAGTGACTCAATAAATTGACGTTCGTTTTAATGATTAGTTTTGCTGTGCCGTCCGAACAAGTCACATCCAGGGCAAAAGCAACACGGGCACAAAGATGGGAGCTGGTGTCAGTGCCTAGAGACTCGTCACTTGCACGAGTTCGACCAGCACCACGGGCGGCGCTGAGGATGAAGATATCGACTTCGCCTCGGCCAATTTCCGGCCGAGTACAATACACCAATTACCGGACGACAATGGACAGAAGCCTACTCGAAAGATATAAGAGCAGCTCTGTTCCACTTGGTTATAGGTTATCGTCCAGGGCTGACTTAGTCAGGGAATATCGGTTAGTGAACTCTTAGAAGTGAACAGACAGTTGTAAATTGCATTTGCTATGTGTGAGTTGTTTACCAACGATTATTTAACTCAGCCATTGAGGGCCATTTTTGTGTAGTATTTTACGCAGGTTGCAGACTTCATTATTCAACAAGTCACAAAGATAAGTAAACCTTTTTAAGTCATTTCTGTGTCTCTGCTACTAATTTGTTTGGAGTGTTGTAGAACCTTCATTCTCCTTTCCTATTACCTCACTCTGGGGCATACCTGTGTAGTAGTTGCAGGTGGAAATTGTCTTAGCGGTGTACTACAACAGAAGCCGTTTCACGAACTCACAAACTCGGCGTATCGTAACAACAGTGGCAACTTGGCCTCCACAGCAGCAGCGAAGAGGCTTTCACAAACTGCCAACGAGGGTTTACAGAAATTTTCATTCGAGATATCCTACATCAATTTGATGACGCGACCTTCCCTTAATTCAAATAAAAAACCGCAGGTGGTTTTATATCTCTGAATTGTGGATTCACTGTGTCGGCGTTCCAGAGTTAAACAGGTGCCAACCCCTGGAACATTATTGCTTAAACAGGGGAATAATAATAATAATAACACTGCAATACTTGTCTGATAAAAGAAGTAACCTTTTTGTGGAATTTTATTGTTTTGTACATAATTAAGTAAAGTTTAGGGCAAGACGAAATAATGTGTAAGTTTTAGTTACTACCCGTTTTGCATTGGCGGCCGAAGACGTCCGGCATAAGAAGTCATCCTCATTCTGCCAACGGCCTTCTCAAAGAGGGCTGAGGAACAGACAGAGGTTCAGAGCACTCTCTTGTCGTAGGGGTGGGAAATTGCCCCTGAAGGCGGAAGAACCAACAAAGATCAGTGGCATTAGGATGCAGAAGGCAATGGAACGTTCTAGGGAAGACAGAAAATATGTAAAGGTAAATGTAATGGCTCCATCTAGATACAGTAGGTGCCAGTGAAGTGATATGGAAAGAAGACAAGGATTTCTGGTCAGATGAGTATAGGGTAATATCAACAGCAGCAGAAAATGGTATAACGGGAGTAGGATTCGTTATGAATAGGAAGGTAGGGCAGAGAGTGTGTTACTGTGAACAGTTCAGTGATAGGGTCATTCTTATCAGAATCGACAGCAAACCAACACCGACAGCGATAGTCCATGTATACATGCCGACGTTGCGAGCTGAAGATGAAGAGATAAGGAAAGTGTATGAGGGTATTGAAAGGGTAATACACAATGTAAAGGGAGATGAAAATCTGTCACGGGAGACTGGAATGCAGTTGTAGGGGAAGGAGTAGCAGAAAAGGTTACAGGAGAATATGGGCTTGGGACGAAAAATGAGAGAGGAGAAAGGTTAATTGAGTTCTGTACTAAACTTAAGCTAGTAATAGCGAATACTCTGCTCGGGAATCACAAGAGACGGAGGTATACTTGGAAAACGCCAGGTGATAAGGGAAGATTTCAGTTACATTACACCATGGTCAGACAGAGATTCCGAAATCGGATACTGGATTGTAAGACGTACCCAGGAGCTGTTATAGACTCAGATCACAGCACATTAGTGATGAAGAGTAGGCTGAACTTTAAGACATTAGTCAGGAAGAATCAATACGCAAAGAAGTGGGATACGGAAGCACTAAGGAATGACGAGACACGCTTGACGTTCTCTAAGACTATAGATACAGAAATAAGGAATATCTCAGTAGGCAGCACAGTTGAATAGGAATGGACATCCCTAAAAAGGGCGATAACATAAGTTGGGAAAGAAAACATAGGTACAAAGAAGGTAACTGCGAATAAACCATGAGTAACAGAAGAAATATTTCAATTGATCGACGAAAGGAGGAAGTACAAAATGTTCTGCGAGGCTCAGGAATACAGAAATACAAGTCGCTGAGGAATGAAATAAATAGTAAGTGCAGGGGAGCTAAGACGAAATGGCTGCATGGAGAATGTGAAGGAATCGGAATAGAAATGATTGTCGGTAGGACAGACTCAGCATACAAGAAAGTCAAAACAACCTTCGGTGACATTAAAAACAAAAGGTGCTATCATTAAGAGTGCAATGGTAATTCCACTGTTGGACGAGAGAGCGGATATGTGAAAAGAATACATTGAAAGGCTCTATGAGGACAAGATTTGTCTGATGTGCTACAAGAAGAATCAGGAGTCAATTTAGAAGAGATAGGGGACCCGGTATTAGAATCAGAATTTAAAAGAGCTTTGGAGAACTTAAGGTCAAATAAGGCAGAAATGATAGATGACATTCCATTACAATTTCTAAAATCGTAGCGGGAAGTGGCAACAAAACGACTATTCACGTTGGTGTCTGGAATGTATGAGTCTGGCGACATACCATCTGACTTTCGGAAAAACACAATACACACAATTCCGAAGACGGCAAGAGCTGACAAGTGCGAGAATTACCGCACAATTAGCTTACCAGCTCCTGTACCCAAGTTACTGACAAGAATAATATACAGAAGAATGGAAAAGGAAATTGAGGATGCGGTAGATGACGGTCAGTTTGGCTTCAGAAAAGGTAAAGGCATTAGTGAGGCAATTCTGACGTTGCGGTTAATAATGGAAGCAAGACTAAAGAAAAATCAAGACATGTTTATAGGATTTGTCAACCTGGGAAAAGCGTTTGACAACGTAAAATGGTGCAAGATGTTCGGAATTCTGAGAAATATGGGGGTAAGCTATAGGGAGAGACCGGTCATATACAATATGCACAACAGCCAAGAGTGAATAATAAGAGTGGACGACCAAGAACGAAGTACTCGTATTAAAAAGGTGTAAGACAAGGATGTAATGTTTCGCCCCTACTGTTCAGTTTGTTCATCGAGGAAGCAATGATGGAAATAAAAGAAAAGTTGAGGAATGGAATTAAAATTGAAGGTGAAAGCATATCAGGGATATGATTCGCTGATGACATTGCTATCCTGAGTGAAAGCGAAGAAGAATTACCTGATCTGCTGAATGGAATGAACAGTCTAATGGTTACAGAGTATGGATGGAGAGTAAATCGAAGAAAGACGAAAGTATGAGAAGTAGTAGAAATGAGAGCAGCGAGAAACTTAACATCAGGATCGATGGTCTCGAAGTAGATGAAATTAAGAAATTCTGCTACCTAGGCAGTAAAATAACGAGTGACGGACGTAGCAAGGAGGACATAAAAAGGAGACTAGCAGTGGCAAAAAGGGCATTCCTGACCCAGACAAGTCTACTAATATCAAATATCGGCCTTAATATGAGGAAGAAGTTTTTGAGAATGTACGTCTGGAGTACAGCATTGCATGGTATTGAAGGACTGTGTGAAAACCGGAACAGAAGAGAATCGAAGCTTTTGAGATGTGGTGCTACAGACGAATGTTGAAAAGTAGGTGGACTGTTAAGGTAACGAATGAGATGGTTTTATGCAGAATCGGAGAGGAGAGAAATATGTGGAAAACACTGATAAGGAGAAGGAACAGGATGATAGGACATCTGTTAAGACATGAGGGAATGATTCCATGGTACTCGAGGGAGCTGTAGAAGGAAAAAACTGTATAGGAAGTCAGCGATTGGAAGACATCCAGCAAATAATAAAGGACGTAGGATGCAAGTGCTAATCTGAGGTGAAAAGGTTGGCACAGGAGAGGAATTCGTGCTGGGCCTCATCAAACCAGTCAGAAGACATGACCCAAAAAAAGGAAGATCTAGTTTGTATTGATGTTATTAAATCCTGTGGAATACCTTAACGATTTCAATGCTCTAAAATTTCGTTATCAGCAGTTCATTAAATGATAAACCATGTACTAAAATGTTATACATTCTATAAACATTATATGTTAAAGCCCATGCCGCAGTTTTCTGTCTACATGTGACGGAGTATCGTAGGAACTACTGTAGAGACTTTGATACGGTTTTCATTTATACGTAGACTGAATCATGATGATAGTTTGTATGTATAAGTTGTTTGCAGTAGTAATGTGTCTATTGCTATCTGTTCGTATTTAATTAGCGTCAGAGTGACATCTAGAGGTAACGATGGGACCTACGAACCGGTCAGCTAGAGAGGACTGGTTGATCTGGGGGAAGAGACCAAACAGAGAGGTCACCGGTCTCATCGGATTAGGGAAGGATGGGAAGGGAAATAGGCCGGTCGCTTTCAAAGGAATCATCCCAGCATTTGCTTGAAGCAATGTAGGAAAATCACCGAAAACCGGAGGACAACCGACACTAATAGTATCTGGCGGGCCATTTGATTTTGCACGCCTACGACATGGCTGGGTAACTTCAGTGCTAATTAACTTGGGAACGGTGCAACGCATCGAATTTTTTTCTTAACAGCTATTTCTCAGTACAACACCCCGCAGCATCCTTACAAGCTTTTCAGACTGTTTCTGATCGCTTTATGTAATAAACATTAAATACTGAGTTATAGGATTTTAACTTCAAAGCTCCGGTAAAATTCCACATTTGCGAGTTAGCTACTACGAGTACTGCACTTACAGGGCTTGCACCACAGGTTAAACCTCCGTGTCTATGGATCCTAAATACAGCCCTGGTAATTACGCTTATGTATTTTAAAACGAACGCGAGGTGCTCTTACACAGTGGTAAACGTTTGTTTCAGGAAGTATCCCCAGCGCTGGTGAAGACGGAGATCATGAAGAACGTGAGTGAAGATAACCAAGCCTTGTGGGATTCCCCTTGTCTTCAGCCAGATGACGTGGCACAGGCGGTGTTGTACATGCTGTCTCAGGAGCCGCACGTGATGGTAAGTCGCCAGTGGGCTTATAGGGCCTCCACATCAACATCTACATGGTTACTCTGCAATTCACACTTAAGTGCCTGGCAGAGCGTTCATCGAATCATTTTCATACTACTTCTCTACCATTCCATACTCGAATGGCATGTGGGAAAAAGGAACACCTAAATCTTTCCGTTCGAGCTCTAATTTCTCTTATTTTATTATGATGATCATTTCTCCCTACGTAGGTGGGTGTCAACAAAATACTTTCGCATACGGAAGAGAAAGTTGGTGATTGAAATTTCGTAAATATATGTCGGCGCAAAGAAAACCGCCTTTGTTTCAGTGACTGCCACCCCAACTCGCGTATCATATCAGTGACACGCTCACCCCTATTGCGCGATAACACGAAACGAGCTGCCCTTCTTTGCACTTTTTCGATTCCCTCCGTCAATCCTATCTGGTAAGGTTCCCACACCGCGCAGCAATATTCCAGCAGAGGACGGACAAGTGTAATGTAGGCTGTCTCTTTATTGGGTTTGCCGCATCTTCTAAGTGTTCTGCCAACAAAGCGCAGTCTTTGTTTCGCCTTCCCCACAGTATTATCTATGTGGTCCTTCCAATTTAAGTTGCTCGTAATTGTAATTCCTAGGTATTTAGCCGAATTGACAGCCCATAGATTTGTGCGATTTATCGTATACCCAAAATTTATCGGATTTCTTTTAGTACCCATGTGGATGACCACGCACTTTCCTCTGTTTAGTGCCAATTGCCACTTTTCGCACCATACAGAAATTTTCTTTACATCATTTTGTAATTGGAATTGATCGTCAGACGATTTTACTAGACTGTAAATTACAGCGTCATCTGCAAACAATCTAAGGGGGCTGCTCAGAATATCACCTACATCATTTACGTAAATCAGGAACAGCAGAGGGCCTATGACACTACCTTGCGGAACGCCAGATATCACTTCTGTTCTACTCAATGATTTACCGTCTATCACTACGAACTGTGACCGCTCTGAGAGGAAATCACGAATCCAGTCACACAACTGAGACGACACTCCATATGTACGCAATTTGATTAATAGTCGGTTGTGAGGAACGGTATCAAAAGCCTTCTGGAAATCTAGGAATATGGAATCCATCTGAGATCCCTTGTCTACAGCACTCATTACTTCATGGGAATAAAGAGCTAGCTGTGTTGCACGAGAACGATACTTTCTGCATCCGTGTTGGTTATGTATCAATTAGTCATTTTCTTCAAGGCGATTAGTGCAGTATATGCTCCAAAATGCTACTGCAAATTGAGGTCAGTTATATAGGTCTGTAATTCAATGGGTTACTCCTATTTCCTTTCTTGAATATGGGTGTGACCTGTGCTACTTTTTACTCTTTAGGAACAGACCTTTCGTCAAGTGAGCGGTTGTATATGACTGCTAAGAAAGACGCTATTGTGTCTGCATACTTTGAAAGGAACCTGACTGGTATGCCATCTGGACCGATCGACTTGCCTTCTTAAGTGATTTGAGCTGTTTCTCAGCACCTAAGATATCTACTTTTATGTCACTGATGCTAACAGATGTTCTGGTTTCGAATTCTGAAATATTTATTTCGTCTTCTTTCGTGAAGGAATTATGGAAAACTGTATTTAGTAACTCCGCTTTAGTGGCACCATCATCGGTAACATTTTCATCGCTATCGCGCAGTGATGTTATTGTTTTTTGCCACTGGTGTACTTTACATACGACCAGAATCTCTTTGGGTTTTCTACCATATTTTGAGCCTATGTTTCATTGTGGAACCTATTAAAAGCATCTCGCATTGACGTCCGCACTAAATTTCGAGCTTCCGTGTAACTTAGCCTGTCTTGGGGATTTTGCGTTCCTCTGAATTTGGCATGCTTTTTTCGTTGCTTCTGCAACAGTGTTCTGACTTTTTTTGTGTACCATGGTGGATCAGTCCCGTCTCTTATTAACTTATGCGGTATGAATCTATTTATACTGTCGATACTGTATCTTTGATTTTGAGCCATATCTGGTCTACACTTACATAATTAGCTTGGAACGAATGGAGACTCTCTCTCAGGAAGGCATCAAGCGAATTTTTATCTGCTGTTTTAAATAGATATATTTTGCGTTTATTTTTAATGGGTTTGTGGATGTGATTTTGAGCCTCGCTACAATGACCTTGTGTTCACTAATCCCTGTATCCGTCATGACGCTCTCTATTAGATCAAGATTATTTGTGACTAAAAGGTCAAGTGTGTTTTCGCAACCATTTACAATTCGTGTGGGCTCACGAACTAATTGTTCAAAGTAATTCTCAGAGAAAGCATTTAGTACAATTTCGGAAGGTGTTTTCAGTCTACCACAGGTATTTTCGCCAACAAATCGAGGGTACATTGAAGTCTCCACCACTTATAACTGTATGACTTCCATATTCTATTGAGCCTAAATGTAACTCATCACAAACAGGTGCCAGTATCGCTGGTGTGCTCTCTGATGTTTAGCCGAGTTTTCTGCATGATACACTCTAAGACAGAAAAAAAAGAAGAAAACGACGCACCACAAAGGAAAATCCGAATGGCTGCATCTCAGTGACTGGAGTAGAACAGTCTTCAGTGATGAGTCCCACTTCGAACTGAGTCCCGATGACCAGAGAAGAAGTGTCTGGAGCCGCCCTGGACACTGTTGGGATACCAAAATGGTTGTCGACCCGACAGCCAGGACTAAAGATCTAAAGAGCTAGCTGTGTTGCACGAGAACGACATTTTCTGAATCCGTGTTGGTTATGTATCAATTAGTCATTTTCTTCAAGGCGATTAGTGCAGTATATGCTCCAAAATGCTAATGCAAATTGAGGTCAGTTATATAGGTCTGTAATTCAATGGGTTACTCCTATTTCCTTTCTTGAATATGGGTGTGACCTGTGCTACTTTTTACTCTTTAGGAATAGACCTTTCGTCAAGTGAGCGGTTGTATATGACTGCTAAGAAAGACGCTATTGTGTCTGCGTACTCTGAAAGGAACCTGACTGGTATGCCATCTGGACCGGACGACTTGCCTTCTTAAGTGATTTGAGCTGTTTCTCAGCACCTAAGATATCTACTTTTCTGTCACTGATGCTAACAGATGTTCTGGTTTCGAATTCTGAAATATTTATTTCGTCTTCTTTCGTGAAGGAATTATGGAAAACTGTATTTAGTAACTCCGCTTTAGTGGCACCATCATCGGTAACATTTTCATCGCTATCGCGCAGTGATGTTATTGTTTTTTGCCACTGGTGTACTTTACATACGACCAGAATCTCTTTGGGTTTTCTACCATATTTTGAGACTATGTTTCATTGTGGAACCTATTAAAAGCATCTCGCATTGACGTCCGCACTAAATTTCGAGCTTCCGTGTAACTTAGCCTGTCTTGGGGATTTTGCGTTCCTCTGAATTTGGCATGCTTTTTTCGTTGCTTCTGCAACAGTGTTCTGACTTTTTTTGTGTACCATGGTGGATCAGTCCCGTCTCTTATTAACTTATGCGGTATGAATCTATTTATACTGTCGATACTGTATCTTTGATTTTGAGCCATATCTGGTCTACACTTACATAATTAGCTTGGAACGAATGAAGACTCTCTCTCAGGAAGGCATCAAGCGAATTTTTATCTGCTGTTTTAAATAGATATATTTTGCGTTTATTTTTAATGGGTTTGTGGATGTGATTTTGAGCCTCGCTACAATGACCTTGTGTTCACTAATCCCTGTATCTGTCATGACGCTCTCTATTAGATCAAGATTATTTGTGACTAAAAGGTCAAGTGTGTTTTCGCAACCATTTACAATTCGTGTGGGCTCACGAACTAATTGTTCAAAGTAATTCTCAGAGAAAGCATTTAGTACAATTTCGGAAGGTGTTTTCAGTCTACCACAGGTATTTTCGCCAACAAATCGAGGGTACATTGAAGTCTCCACCACTTATAACTGTATGACTTCCATATTCTATTGAGCCTAAATGTAACTCATCACAAACAGGTGCCAGTATCGCTGGTGTGCTCTCTGATGTTTAGCCGAGTTTTCTGCATGATACACTCTAAGACAGAAAAAAAAGAAGAAAACGACGCACCACAAAGGAAAATCCGAATGGCTGCATCTCAGTGACTGGAGTAGAACAGTCTTCAGTGATGAGTCCCACTTCGAACTGAGTCCCGATGACCAGAGAAGAAGTGTCTGGAGCCGCCCTGGACACTGTTGGGATACCAAAATGGTTGTCGACCCGACAGCCAGGACTAAAGATCTGCGGTGCCATTTCTTTTCATAGCGGGACCCCTTTGGCTGTCATTAGCGACACTCTTACAGCACAGCGGTACATCGACATTATTCTACGTCCCGTTTTGTTGCCCTTCATGGCAAGCCATCCTGGGCTTACATTTCGGTAAGATAACGCCCGCCCAAACCCGAGGAGAATTTCTACTGCCTGTCTTCGTGCTTGCAAAATCCTAATTTGACCAACAAGGTCACCGGATCTGTCCCCAGTTGAGAACGTTTGGAGCATTATTGGCAGGGCCCTCCAATCAGCGCTCGATTTTGACGATCTAACGTGACAGCCGGACAGAATTCGACGCGATGTCTCTCAGGAGACCATCCAACAACTGGATCAATCAATGTCAAGCGTCAAGGCGAGTAACTGCTTGCGTAAGGGCCAGAGGTCGACAAACGCGTTATTGACGTCTCTTAAATAAATCATCCAGTTTTTCTGAAGTTGTAATCATTTGTTTGTCTGTATATCTGTACATGTAGATCAGACCTACCAATTTCCGTCCCATTCGGATAACTCCTTCGTGGTGCACCGGTTTTTCTTTAAGTGACGACCGACCAGTCGTATTCTTCAGGTGTCTTGATCTGTTATGTAACTCGCTGCCTGGACTTAAACCAGAGAGAAGTATCGTCCCTGTCGCGCCACTGTGTATAGTCAAGTTCAGTGACTGGCACAGGCTAATCATTTTGATTCTCCTTTTTTTTTTTTTTTTTTGAGTCCCCAGTGGTATATCGTGAAACGCACATTCTGTCTACTCCAATGGATGGGATGGCCGCCACGGATAATCGTGAAATTAAATACGATGAGACCAGCATCATCGGACTCACCCCTCGTTTCTAGGACAGCACCATTCAGTTGTTGTTGTTGTTGTTGTTGTTGTTGTTGTGGTCTTCAGTCCTGAGACTGGTTTGATGCAGCTCTCCATGCTACTCTATCCTGTGCAAGCTTCTTCGTCTCCCAGTACCTACTGCAACCTACATTCTTCTGAATCTGGTTAGTGTATTCATCTCTTGGTCTCCCTCTACGATTTTTACCCTCCACACCGAACTCCAATACTAAATTGGTGATCCCTTGATGCCTCAGAACATGTCCTACCAACCGATCCCTTCTTCTAGTCAAGTTGTGCCACAAACTCCTCTTCTCCCCAATTCGACTCAATACCTCCTCATTAGTTATGTGATCTACCCATCTAATCTTCAGCATTCTTCTGTAGCACCACATTTCGAAAGCTTCTATTCTCTTCTAGTCCATACTATTTATCGTCCATGTTTCACTTCCATATATAGCTACACTCCATACAAATACTTTCAGAAACGACTTCCTGACACTTAAATCTATACTCGATGTTAACAAATTTCTCTTCTTCAGAAACGCTTTCCTTGCCATTGCCAGTCTACATTTTATATCCTCTCTACTTCCACCATCATCAGTTATTTTGCTCCCCAAATAGCAGAACTCCTTTACTACTTTAAGTAATCTAATTCCCTCAGCATCATCCGACTTAATTCGACTACATTCCAATACCCTCGTTTTGCTTTTATTGATGTTTAAATGTCATCGTCGAACCTCGAAGTTTTTATTTCTTCTCCATGGATTTTAATACCTAATGCAAACCATAAATTTTGTTTCCTTTACTGCCTGCTCAATATACAGATTGAACAGCATCGGGAAGAGGCTACAACCCTGTCCCACGCCCCAACTACTGCTTCCCTTTCATATCCCTCGACACTTACAACTGCCATTTGCTTTCTGTACCTATTGTAAATAGCCTTTCGCTCCCCGTATTTTACCCCTGCCACCTTTAGAATTTGGAAGAGAGTATTCCAGTCAACATTGTCAAAAGCTTTCTCTAAGTCTACAAATTCTCGAAACGTAAGTTTTCCTTTCCTTAATCTTTCTTCTAAGATACGTCGTAGGGTCAGTATTGCCTCACGTGTGCCAACATTTCTACGGAATCCAAACTGATCTTCCCCAAGGTCGGCTTCTACCAGTTTTTCCATTCGTCTGTAAAGAATTCGCGTTAGTATTTTGCAGCTGTGACTTATTAAACTCATAGTTCGGTAATTTTCACATCTGTCAACACCTGCTTTATTTTGGAATGGTATTATTATATTCTTTTTGAAGTCTGAGGGTATTTTGCCTCATACATCTTACTCACCAGATGGTAAAGTTTTGTCAGGATTGGCACTCCCAAGGCTGTCAGTAATTCTAATGGAATGTTGTCTACTCCCAGGGCCTTGTTTCGGCTCAGGTCTTTCAGTGCTCTGTCAAACTCTTCACGCAGTATCATATCTCCCATTTCATCTTCATCTACATCCTCTTCCATTTCCATAATATTGTCCGCAATTGCATCGCCCTTGTATAGATCCACTATATACTCCTTCCACGTTTCTGCTTTCCCTTCTTTGCTTAGAACTGGGTTCCCATCTGAGCTTTTGATATTCATACAAGTGGTTCTCTTTTCTCCAAATGTACCTTTCAGTTTCCTGTAGGCAGTATCTATCTTACCCCTAGTGAGATAAGCCTCTACATCCTTACATTTGTCCTCTAGCCATCCCTGCTTAGCCATTTTGCACTTCCTGTCTATCTCATTTTTGAGACGTTTGTATTCCTTTTTGCCTTCTTCATTTACTGCCTTTTTTATTTCTCCTTTCATCAACTAAATTCAATATTTCTTCTGTCACCCAAGGATTTCTACTAGCCCTCGTCTTTTTACCTACTTGATCCTCTGCTGCCTTCACTATTCTTCTTCTACTGTGTTTCTTTTCCCCATTCCCGTCAGTTGTTCCCTTATGCTCTCCCTGAAACTCTGTACAACCACTGGTTCTTTCAGTTTATCCAGGTCCCATCTCCTTAAATTCCCAACTTTTTGCAGTTTCTTCAGTTTTAATCTACAGTTCATAACCAATAGATTGTGGTCAGAGTCCACATCTGCCCCTGAGAATGTCTTACAATTTAAAACCTGGTTCCTAAATCTCTGTCTTACCATTATATAATCTATCTGAAACCTGTCAGTATCTCCAGGCTTCTTCCATGTACACAGCCTTCTTTTATGATTCTTGAGCCAAGTGTTAGCTATGATTAAGTTGTGCTCTGTGCAAAATTCTACCAGGTGGCTTCCTCTTTCATTTCTTACCCCCAATCCATATTCACCTACGACATTTCCTTCTCTCCCTTTTACTACTCTCGAATTCCAGTCACCCATGACTATTAAATTTTCGTCTCCCTTACTACCTGAATAATTTCTTTTATCTCATCATATTTTTCATCAATTTCTTCATCATCTGCAGAGCTAGTTGGCATATAAACATGTACTACTGTAGTAGGTGTGGACTTCGTGTCTATCTTGACCACAATAATGCGTTCACTATGCTGTTTGTAGTAGCTTACCGTACTCCTATTTTTTTTATTCATTATTAAACCTACCCCGGCATTACCCCTATTTGATTTTGTATTTATAACCCTGTATTCACCTGACCAAAAGTCTTGTTCCTCCTGCCACCGAAGTTCACTAATTCCTATTATATCTAACTTTAACCTAGCCATTTCCCTTATTACATTTTCTAACCCACCTACCCGATGAAGGGATCTGATATTCCACGCTCCGATCCGTAGAACGCCAGTTTTCTTTCTCCTGATAACGACGTCCTCTTGAGTAGTCCCTGCCCTGAGATCCGAATGGGGGACTATTTTACCTCAGGAATATTTTACCCAATACGACGCCATCATCATTTAATCATACAGTAAAGCTGCATGCCCTCGGTAAAAAATTACGGTCGTAGTTTCCCCTTGCTTTCAGCCGTTCGCAGCACCAAAACAGCGAGGCTGTTTTGGTTAGTGTCACAAGGCCAGATCAGTCAATCATCCAGACTGTTGCCCCTGCAACTACTGCAAAGGCTGCTGCCCCTCTTCAGGAACCACACGTTTGTCTGGCCTCTGAACAGATACCCCTCCGTTGTGGTTGCACCTACGGTACAGCTGTCTGTATCGTTGAGGCACACAAGCCGCCCCACCAACAGCAAGGTCCATGGTTCATGGGGGGCACCATTAAGTAGTCAGTCGAAATAAGGATGTCACAAAATACAATAAATCGCAACAGAGGATTGAGTATATGCTACGTTGAATATGTGGCACTCAATTTATTAAAAATCTGGTCTGTCGCATCCATTAGAGCGACAGAACGAGCGGTGCACCAAATAATAGTGTGGACACCGAAAAATAAGGTATAATGGATTTTCAGGTCAGGGTCGAACAAGTCAGTGGTGTGACACCAACAAAACTCCATAGTCTGGTTGAAGTACAAGCATAACATAACGAAACATAGTATGATACAGTCAAAGCTCTAGCCAGTTGTTTTTCCAAAGTTTAGTACTTAATGGACAATTGGTATTAATATTTTTTTAAATTCTGACGTATGTTATACATTTATTTTCTGAATAGATAAAAATCTTTCTAATGTCGTACAGAGTGTATCAAAAAACACTGAAAATACTCTTTTTTGCAGCGATATAGCATTGTACTATACAGCATACTGTTCAATCTTCCGCCGCTACTCGGCGCTGCAGTCACCGAAAAATCCAATATGGTGGTGATCGGTAATTCAAAAATATTACATGACGGTGGTAGGAAATTTAAGAAATGGAAGATGGTGTGCAACTTATGTTTTGTACCCCTCCACCTCCCCACTCCCCCACCCATCTGTCGCTTCCCCTTTTCCCTTCACCTCTCCAACTGTTCATCAGATCACATCGTGGTACTGAAGTGAGGCAGCCAATCACCGTGTAGTATAACAGTGGGTATTAAAATGAGGCAGCCAATCAGAAAGTAACTGAAACATTACACAAGCTTCTCTTTTATGAAAGCCATGTTTGAAGATACATAGTACCTTAAAATATGTTGCATAAGCTTTACATGAATTTGCTCCATGTTCAAAGATACTAGCCTCTTAATTACTTGCACACACCCACATGCAAACACACTTAAAAAATACTTGAACTGCGCCTGAATTGCGTAAAATGGCATCACTTCAAAAAGAAATATTGCCCAGTCTATTTTCATTCCTTACTACAAAAAGTCGTTTATGTGAAATATTGTACCATCTCATCAGTGATTTTCATCTCAGATTTGTAAATTTCTTTGAATACTGTAGCATTCGCTATCGGATATGAGATTGATTAAAAAACATACTCTCCGTAAATAGAAACGAACACACACTTATGAAACGTAATTAACAAATTACAATGATGAGATACACTTTAACTACTAATCTGCAAAACTTCAAAGTGCAAAAAAAAAAAAAAAAAAAAAAAAAAAAAAAAAAAAAAAAAAAAAACAGGAATCAGCTGCCGCTTTATCCTCGTTATGCTTGTCATCGCCAACAGATGTGAACATTCACAGTTAGACTGTTATACCATACTTATAGGCACAGCGGACCCTCAGATTACTTGTTTTCCACATCTAACTACTGATATGGTGCTTGTCAACTGTCACAGTGTCCTTTCCAAGTCTAAAATGTCTGCAAACATATTTCAGCAACATGAAAATGCAATGTTTATTCACATATCACAGTTTTATTTTACACACACACACAACGTCTTTAACATGAACTGTTAGGTTATACATTCAAAGTGCTACACTAGAAAATATAATCAGTGGTATAAGCAGCCTAACACTTCTTTTTATTGGCATTTGAACTAAATGCTCTAGAGGTTAGGTACAAAATGAACTTTCAACAAAGGGGATGCAGTATTTACTAATCAGAACTTTGATGCCAGTGCTCTCTTAAACGTGTACAGACTTCATTTCCTGCAATCTATGCTAACAATAAATTTGTAAAATTGTCGTGTCTGTCTGTTTGAACACGCTTCTCCAAAACAACTAGATGAATTTTCATGGAGTTTTTGCATATAAAGCTTCACTTCATCAAAATGTAATCATGAAAAAAAAGAAATAATGATTTAAAGTTTTATCTAAAACCGTAGATGAATTTTCATGTAGTTTTCGCAGTTACAAACTTGACTGTAGCTTGACACATCGTATGGAATTGATTTAATCAAAATCTGATATCGAAAAAAAGATATCTTGATTTAAAATTTTCGTATCTCTTTGTTTGTCAGTTTGAACACGCTGATCTCATTCTTGCGGCACCGGGCGAGGTGGCGCAGTGGTTAGCACACTGTACTCGCATGCGAGAGGACGACCGTTCAAACCCGCGTCCGGCCATCCTGATTTAGGTTTTCCGTGATTTCCCTAAATCGCTTCGGGCAAATGCCGGGATTGCTCCTTTGAAAGGGGAGGCCGATTTCCTTCCCCATCCTTCCCCGATCCGATGGGACCGATGACCTCGCTGTTTGCTCCCCTCCCCCAAACCAACCGACCAAGCAGCTTCACAGATAACTTAAGTATAGCTTGGGACACCATGTAGGTTGTATTTCGTCGAAATCGACTCATTCAAAAAACATATATTAAAGTTTTCTCCATGCTAATATTATAAATGCGAACGTAACTCTGTTCCATTTTCACGACTAACCGATTTTACCAAATCTGGTATGGAGCTAGCTTCAACCATGTGGATGCATGTAGGATGCTTTACATACTGTTTAGTACCAGATACTTACTGATTTAAAGAATATTACGTGGTTTAGGGGAAAATATTTACTCTTTGAAAAAGCCATTTCTGTCTAACTTTTGTTCTTCCCCGTATTTTTGAACATGCATTTATTGGTTGATATGTGCTGCGTGGTAGGATTCAAAGTAATGAGTGCAATGCTTATGCAATCTGCAATGTGTGTAATCCATACTCCCACATACTTTAAGGCATAATGTACACACTGTATAATGTATAACTATATCAGTACTACAATGCATCCTGCTGCCAATGGCCCTCAATACACACAGCTTGGCAGCGACGCTGTGCATGCCAGTGCATGTGCATTGAGACAGCTTGGTAGGAGAGAGTATGGGGTGCACATCATTAGCTGTGCTTACCCTAACAGGCATACACATGAGGGAAGATGATGCTATCGAAACTACAGTAGATTACTTACTCACCTTCAATCATCATAACAAAAATACTGCTATGTGAGCACAACCACATGTGAAAACTAGTATATAAAAGTATTATGATAAGGAAGAAGACATTCCAGACACACATGAATTGGTATAGCGAAAAATTTTCTTGCTGGCTTCAAAAGCGGTGTGCAATAATTTACAGGGTAATGAAATAATGTCTAATGAAGAGGAGAACAATGGCTGTGGATAATAGAGTGAAAGACTAAATTTCAGAATAGTAAGCTCCATTTACGTGAACATTAGTTCTTACATAGAGAATTAAAGTGCTTAGATAAATAATGATGAACTTATTTGATGGAGCCAGATCTGTCCCAGGTTGCAGATTGAATCAAGATTTGGTAAGATGACGATGCTGGGGGAAACATGTTGGTTTTTGTTGGACTATCGTTGTTTGACTGTTTGACATCACCAACAATAAACTTATGCTGGTGGTGGGCATTCTGATCGCATTGCTGTGCTAAATTCATTCCAACCACAGAAGAATGTATGGATGAATGGTGAATTAGCTGAAACTGCTTTTACGAGTATTAAATGTTGTAGGTGCACAACATGGTTTACTTTGCTAATCCCTGTCAATGTTACAGAATAGCTTCTTATGTATTAGGATGACGTTAATGCATGATACAGAGGCTGAACTACACTTTTCATTTATTTCATCATTTATTTTAGTACTGACAATAAGCAAGCTATATGAATTGTATTACATTATACAGATAATTTAAATGTGGTAATGTTTAATTTTAATGTCCATTGGCCTTCCAAATTGAGGTACAACAGTTAAACTTCTGTTGTCAATAAGTGCTGCTTAACCTATAGCTTTTAGCTGTAGTTCCAGTATGCAAGTCATGTGTACTTCTTTTAAATATTATAGAACAATTAACTCATCATGGTAGTGCCAAGTGTGTTTTGTTATTAGTAGACATAAATCCATGGGCTCTCTGTAACTGTGACATGTGGATTAGGGATTATTAATTAATATTCTGTCATCAGTCACAAATTTTATTTTGAAATTGCTGTGCAATCTGTTTCGGAGCTAGAACTCCATTTCCAAGGACTTTATGGATATAGTGTGTTTTTAACCACATGATATTTGCCTTCTGCACTGGTGAAAAACTTTCACATTGGCACTTACATTTTGGAACTATTTAACATGTTTATTACAGTACTTGTTTTGTGCTCTAAATCTTACATACGTATTTTGGGGAATAGTCCAGCACCATTTCGGAGCAAATTTCCGTTTACGATCACAGATCCGTAATTATACCTGTGTATTATGATAAGCAACCTGTATGTGTTTTGTACATAATAAATTATAAATAATTTTATATTCGTGCCTAAAATGTTACTTTCAAAACATCAAATTCCGTTTCTGTCTTGTTGCTCCATTGTCTTTCGCTATGTGTTATCAATCTCCCGTTCCAGCAACGTCTTTGATCGTCATGTTCTGAAAATAAACAATTTGTACTATATAGCTCACCTAGTACATTACAACAATATGCAGTTTAAGCTATATATCACAGTAAAATCTCGTCAAAAAGTCTTCTCATTCCTTCCTAAAATGGTGCTTGAACATTTAGTTTGTTTATTGGCTATGTTGTGTGTAAGTCTGTCTCTTGATTACGTATTTTAACTGAATTCTGGTGCTGTTTAATAGCTGATTATATGAAATAAAGCTCATAAACGTTTTAGTGAGCCTTCACAACATAATTCATATTGGTACATTTATAGTCTTCCTTAAAAGTTCGTTTGTTATTTAAACTCTATTACACTTAGTTCAAATGCAAATAAAAAGCAATATTAGGCTGTTAATCATTCCGATAACATTTTCTAGAATAGAACATGAAGCATTACTTTTGCCCCCTTTGTACTCATGACTGTTATGATGCAACACTATCGGAAAAATTTTAAAAACAACAGATGATGATAGCTTGTTCTACGAGCCATCGA
Source organism: Schistocerca piceifrons (assembly GCF_021461385.2). NCBI lineage: Eukaryota > Metazoa > Arthropoda > Insecta > Orthoptera > Acrididae > Schistocerca > Schistocerca piceifrons. The sequence continues at coordinate 1,033,586,514 of NC_060139.1, forward strand.
TAATGTATGGTCACATTTATACACACATCAAAAAAAGTTTTGCATCACCTCGGTTCCAAGAGTTCCGGAAACAGTACAGAAAATTCGAATATACATCGACATAAACATCATTCCAGCCTTTTTATTGCTCATGAGAACCACACATTGCATGTTGTACCACCATACAGCGAGACCTTTAGAGGTGGTGGTTCGGATTGCTGTACTCACCGGCACCTCTAATACCCAGTATCACGTCCTCTTGCATTGATGCATGCCTGTATTCGTCGTGGCATACTACCACAAGTTCATCAAGGCACCGATAGTCCAGATTGTCCCACTCCTCACCGGCGATTCGGCATAGATCCCTCAGAGTGGTTGGTGGGTCACGTGGTCCATAAACAGCCCTTTTCGATCTATGCCAGGCATGTGCGACAGGGTTCATGTCTGGAGAACATGCTGGACACTCTAGTTGAGCAATGTAGCTATCCTGAAGGAAGTCTTTCACAACATGTGCACGATGGGGGCACGAATTGTCGTCCATTAAGACGAATGCCTCGCTAATATGATACCGATATGTTTGCACTATCGATCGGAGGATGGGATTCACGTATCGTACAGCCATTACGGCGCCTCTCATGACCACCAGCAGCGTACGTCGGCCCCACATAATGCCACCATAAAACATGAGGGAACCTCCACCTTGCTGCACTCGCTGGATAGTGTGTCTAAGGCGTTCAGCCCGACCGGGCAGCCTCTAAACACGTCTCCGATGATTGTCTGGTTGAAGGAATATGCGACACTCATCGGTGAAGAGACCGTTATGCCAGTCCTGAGCGGTCCACTCACCACCTTGTTGGGCCTATCTGTACCACGCCATGGACGTCGGGAGTGAAGTTGTGCGTCATGCAGCCTATTGCTACAGTTTGAGTCGTAACATGACGTCCTGTGACTGCACGAAAAGCCTTATTCTACGTGGTGGCGTTGCTGTCAGGGTTTCTCCGAACCATAATCCATAAGTAGCGGTGATCGACTGCAGTAGTAGCCCTTGGTCAGCCTGAACGAGGCATGTCTTCGACAGTTCCTGTCTCCCTGTATCTCCTCCATGACCGAACAACATCGCTTTGGTTCACTCCGAGATGCCTGTTCACTGCCCTTGTCGAGAGCCCTTCCTGGCACAAATTAACAGTTTGAACGCGATCGAACTACGGTATCAACCGTCTAGGCATGGTTGAACTACAGACAACACGAGCCGTGTATCTACTTGCTCGTGGAATGACTTGAACTGTTTGGATGGCTCCCCCCGGCCAATAGGCGCTGCTCATGCATGGTTGTTTACATCTTTGGGCGGGTTAGTGACATCTCTGAACAGTCAAAGGGATTGTATCTGTGACATAATATCCACAGTCAACTTCTATCTTCAGAAGTTCTGGCCGTCCGTTGTGGCCGAGCTGTTCTAGGCGCTTGAGTCTGGAACCGCACGACCGCTACGGTCGCAGGTTTGAAGCCTGCCTCGGGCATGGATGTGTGTGATGTCCTTAGATTAGTTAGGTTTAAGTAGTTCTAAGTTCTAGGGGACTGATGACCTCAGATGTTAAGTCCCATAGTGCTCAGAGCCGTTTGAACCATTTACAGGAGTTCTAGGAACCGGGATGATGCCAAAGTTTTTTTAATGTATGTATGACGACACCCTTTACGTATTTTAAACGTGGAGATAACTTTAGGACACTTGAAAAGCACTTAGATGTGGAAATATTTAATTTGTGGGTTTTTGTGCCTTACACAAAACTAGGCCTAGAAAATGTAATTTTTCCCATATCTGGCAGTGATCCAGGCTGTCTGTTTGTCTTCTTAGCACTTGACATAAACAATTTTTTTATAGCGAAGAACAGAAAGAGACTTGGAAATATATATTTTAAGATGGCACCATTTTACGCAATTCAGGTGATTTTTATGTATTTTTAAATGTATGCGTGCTGCACATGTGTGTGTGTGTGTGTGTGTGTGTGTGTGTGTCTGTGTGTGTGTGAGTTCAGTTCAGAGGCAACTGTTTTTGCATGTGCAACCAAGTCATCTGAAGCTTAGGTAATTATTTTTGGAAATACTGCATTTCTTCGAACTTGGCATTTCATCGAACTGCTGCTGGGTCGCATTACTAATAGGGATATCACATACTATCCGAAGAGACTTTGACTTCACGTTTCTCCAACTTTGATGACCCTCAAAGCTTAACCAAGAGTGCCATTTGAAGAATAAGCACTAAATCGCAAAAAGTACTACATTAATGTCCTATCCAGCACACAATTCAAGTTTCCCCCACTAGTCGCCACAGCAGTCGCTGAAAATTCTAAGATGACCATGGCAGGAAATTCAAATATCCAATACGGCTGTGGCAGAAAAATTTAAAAAATGCATCATTGTGGAAATTAAAAAAAAGTAAGTTGTCTTAAGTAGCCTAGCTGTGCTTTGTATCCCGTCCGCCACCTCTCCCTCTTTCCCCCTACATCTTAACATCCTCTGACCCTCTCCTCTTCAGCAGATCTCAGCGTAGTACTAAAATGGGGCAGCCAATCACAATACACTGTTGCAGTGAGTATTAAAATTAGAAAGCCAATCAGAATATAGCTGTCAAATTATGCAAATTTCATTATAATAAACTCCAACGTTCTTGTAACTCTTCCATCTGATACTGAGCTTGCAGTGGTTCTAAAACTTAATGATGCAATAAGTCGTATCAGACTCAAAAAGCTAGTGATTGCATTCATACCTACATAAACCATCTATGTAAATCACTGTTTCAGTTAGCCATCCATAATGGATATAATTAATGCCACATAATTTACTCATAATTTATCAACAAATTTCTCAGTTATAGACATCAGAAACTTGTAAGTTATGCCAGAAAGGTTCAGATTTCGTATCCGTGTTGGCACGCTACAGCAGCTCAGCGATTGTTATTCCAGTACATTGAGGAAGGTCACGAGAAAAATCGGCGAAAAAATTCTCTCTTTCTTAGACGTCTTACGTTTCCTTCCTCCAACGAATCTCAAGAATAGCTTGTATAGTGCACAGTTAGTGAAACACTGTACAGTTATTTCCTTAATGTGCTCCTTTCAGTTTCTATCCACAGAACTATGCGTCATATAGGCTTCTTTACTCACACAAAAGGCACTGTGTTCTGTGTCTGGATGAATGTTGAACTGTGTAACAATTGCAAAACGTATGTTACAGCTACATCCGACTAAAGAAATTTTTAAATAAATTATTTGAGCTGCAGAGTAAAGCACTCTTTAGGAAATGGATCTTTCGTGGGTTTTTTTTTTTAACATTGCAGTCTATTAATACTAACGTTTCTAAATAGCTAACTTGCTTCGAGGGAGTAGCGTACGAAATTTGTATTTGAGATCAGTCACTTATTTTCATGAAGTAGCCGTTGTATGTACTAACTACTACACGTTCTACTGTTTCAGGTGTCTGACGTCATCATTCGAGCTACGGGCTCACTCCACTGACAGCGTTCGGTGAACGACTGAGCACCACAAAGAAGTTTAAGACTTTTACAAGTGTTACAACAAATTTATTAAAATTTTAAGCCTATAAAAGATTAATCCATAACAATTTATTTTAATGATTCGGATGAAAATATTATTGAATGTATTTCTAGTGTTTCAGAAAAAAATACGACTGAAAAAATCACACAAGACGATTTCATCCTGTATGTATTATTTTGAAGCCCAAGATTTTAAACCATCTCTGTCGAGCCTGTGTGTCTAGTGCTTATACGCGCTCCCTATAAACCAAAATGTAGCGGTATAGAATCCCGGTCGGACCGAGGAATGCTTCAGTCTCCCCTTAAACTAGCCTTCATCATTCAATAAAGTGAAGATTCTCCATGATTCGGATTCAAAGTTTCCCCTTGCTCCAGTAGGGTTATTGGGGTAGGTTAGGGACACACAAGTCACCGAAGAGGCGTTCAACTGAAACACTTGCTTCAGAGTATTGAGTCAGAAGGAATTACTTTTATTATAAAACACTTGTACACATCTGCGTTCTGACAAATAAGCTTTCCATAAACAAAATATGGAACAATTTTTGCGATATAGGGGAGAGCGGGGCTACAAGTTCGGATTTTTAGTTACCATCAAATTCGTTAAGAATACTTGATTTTAGTATTCAAGCGATGCAATCAAAATTAACTTATATATGTAATTTTGCTATTAAGACAGTTATTTGGGTCATTTATTGTAAGATTTATTTAGTAATAATGTTTTAATGTCTAAAGTCGTAAAATTACAACTTACCCCTACTTGGGGCAAATTGTTAACAAGCTAGGGTAAGTTGTTACCGTATTTGTTAGAGCTATTATTTGTGAAATAAAAAACAATAAATGATTAAACCATGTCTGTTTATTTAAGTAGTAATCAACAATGTACGAATCGTCAGGTAAACATTTGTATGTTATATAACAAGTAACTATAATTTCTACTTAAACAATTACTAACCCTTTAGTAATTAACAGCTTATCAAATAACTTGTAACTGCTCAACCTTCATAATTCAGTCTTCAATCATATTGGCCTTGTCTTAAGCTGAAAATACCTATCATATTGCCGTCACAGGCAGGAAACATATATACTTATAAATAATTAATCATCAGAAGATATATCACAAGCACAGTTCGGCCACAAGTTGGTTAATAAGGCCTGACTCTGCCTGCGTCTGGAATTGGCCCAGTTCTTACAGTCTTGACACTGAACACATTCTTCGTGAATTAGAGTAACTGTCACAGCACACTAGACAATAATACCCTAAACTGTCCTCTTCACCCTCAGACCTTTCACTACTCGTTTGTAAAACCTGTCTATTAACAGACTTCCCCTTCCCTTTGTCTTTCCCTCTTCCATCTCCTTGTGCTGTTTTACTTTCCCCCTTTCCTTTATTTTTTCTCATTTTTTCATTGTTGATGTTCACTTTCCTTTTCCTGCTTTGCTCTTCTGCTAAGATTTGTTTTATTGGAGAATCGGTTAAAACAGCAGATTTTCTAAGACGTCTCTTTTTTGTTCGAATCCTTGGCGATGCCTTCGGAAAAGGACGTACTGCTCCTGGAAAGAAATGGACTTATCTCCGAGTTTAATTGTTCTTCTATGACACTAGAAGATGCAGGCAGATTAACAATCCCTGATGGCCCTGGCGCATCAACGATTTGTCTTGTATCTGTACTAATGTTGTAACCTCCCAACAGATAAAAATAATTATGTACAGCATTCAGTGTAAGCTCCCCACAGATAAAAAATATAATAACATCGTAACAGTAAAAAATACCTCCCAATAGTAAAATTATAATTATTTATGTCATTCACATTCAGCGTAGCCTCGCAATAAAAAATTCCGTAACCTACCAATAATACAATGTGACTAATCTCTCAATAAATGTGACTCACTTATAACCTTTCAATAACTGACTGTCAATTTAAACTGGTAAATTTTGGACGTCAGCAGTGCTGCGTCATGGCCCTGAAAATTCATTCTGAATAAATTGAAAAATCTTACCTCAATAAGGTCGCCGGATAACACGTATGTACCTGCTCCTATAAGAAATTTTTCTGGCACAGCCCAGTGCAATGCTGGCCGATAGATTTGTCATGTATAAAAAGAAACAACTGATTTTTCTTTACAATAATCAGGATGATCATGGATTGGAGAAATTAGTAAATTCTTTAAATTGAGATGAATGATTGTCAAAAGTTAATTTTTTATAAGAAAGATTATTATTAAGAGATTTTTTTAAAAAATTTACATAGGACTTGATATAACAATGGTACATATGCGCGAGGCTGGTTTTACCTTATACTACAACGCTCAGGCACCGTCATCGCTCCCACGTCCGGCCCAGCCAACTCGATACACCAGAGTACCACCTACTACTTACTCCTACTGCTACACAGTTCCTACTGCAGTCAACACTGCTCTCTGGTCTGGTCTGGTCTTACATATCGCAGGCAGCGCCTGAGCAATCCATGGAAATTACATCTACTCGAGTGCGCTAGCAATAAATACCATAGTCATAGACCTCTTACAATGTTTACAATTTCATGTGCATTAGCGTCTGTGCTAGTAACATTCTATGATACTGCTTCCGACCTATTTGTGATGGTCATGTGAAATGCCTAAAGCCACATCTGATGCGTTTACTAAAGCTAAGGGCGATCTGTAACATACGATGTCCTGAGCCTTTGCACAACAGCTTTTAAAATGTGTATTTACTCCAACATCCAATGGCTGCAGGCGTTGTGTACAATGAGGCGGGAATGACATCATTGTAATGGAGTTAGGTTTCGGTTTTTCCGTCACATTGATATCAGTATGAGATTGGTGATTATAGAGCAACAGCAAAATCGGATCTGCAGGTAATGGTTTAGTATGTTTGATAAAATGATCCATATATTTCACGAACTCCGCAGCTGTCATCCACCCTGAATTGTTTCCTGCGCCGATAGATTCCGGTGGTCCGCCTTTTATAAACAGATCCTTGTACTTAAACCTTGGGAAAATAAACATGGGAGGAACTGCATGACGTAATGCATTTACTACCAGTTACACTGTAACCCATGTCCCTCGTTCAGCAGATACTATGGCTCCAACTTGCTTCATTCCCTTCTTGGCAAGAATTTTCCTCGGCTTTAGCTCTGCGGTAACGTCTGTTTCATCTAAATTATATATTCTTGAAGGTGTAAATTTATTAAATTTATAATTATCCAACGTTGTGCTCAGCTTTGTAAAAAAATTGGTAACATTGTATTTATTAAATGATGTCGCCCTGCTGGCGCTCAGTGGCTCCGGTGTTCTCATTGACAGGTGAGGATGTCTTTTTTTTTTTTTTTTAAAAAAAAAAAAAAACAGTCAGGCAGTCTGGACCAGCTTTTTTATTTTCGTACCACGGTGGTGAAATATTGCCAACATTGAATTTCAGTGCACATTCGTACAATAACTTTTTGACTTCTTCTGGCAGAAGACCAAAGAAAATTGAAACTAATTGTAACAGCTATTTTGCTAACTTATCTTCCTGTTCTTCAGTAAGGACCAGTCTTACTTTTTTGTAACCAATCGCGATATTTTCTACCTCAGATCTTATCTTTTTGACAAATCTGTATAAAGCCATATGACAAATATCTAATTCCTTGGCAACAGTTTTTATTTTCCTGGCATCGTTGAGAACTGCAACTGCTGCTTTTTGCATCAACTCCTGTAACACCGAACCTCGTGTTTTTCGGGTATACATCCTCAAAATGGTTCAAATAGCTCTGAGCACTATGGGACTTAACATCTATGGTCATCAGTCCCCTAGAACTTAGAACTACTTAAACCTAACTAACCTAAGGACAGCACACAACACCCAGTCATCACGAGGCAGAGAAAATCCCTGACCCCGCCGGGAATCGAACCCGGGAACCCGGGCGTGGGAAGCGAGAACGCTACCGCACGACCACGAGCTGCGGACTATACATCCTAACACTACAAAAGAAAAAAAATAACGATTTTTATATTTCATTGGTGGTACAAATGAATTGGGGCTAGTTGTCCCGAGGTCACAACGTGCCTCCGAAAAACGGAACATCTAGCCCCAATCGCACATGTCGAAATAAAAACAAGATATTGGTTACGTTACCAAACATAGGTACTTTACGCACTGTGTACCAAAACAGTAGATAAATCCTTACAATAAAACACTGAAACACTTAAGGCTGCTCGTTAAAAGTCGTGAGACAGATCAGAAATACGAGAATATTTACTTATGTGAAACAGCGATGCACGTGCTGTCGTTCCGAAGTTCCAGGGACCACTAGTCTGTTTACGATGGCTGCAGTCGATGCGCTGTGGCGTTTCATTTTACCATTTTACGAGGTGTTTACTTCATATTCATATCTCTTTCCCTCGCGGAGTCATTTCAATCGGAACAACTTACCTCGGTAACTTCTAGCCCCATTCCCCTGTACGATACTCCCCGGCATAAAATTCATGAGCAGCGTATTTCATAATCCCACCGTTCCCAATGTGATCAACGTAATGATTATCATTTTCCTAGCAAATTCAAATATTTCCACCAAATGGTTCTTAACAGACATTTTGTCCTCGTGGACATCAAACAGTGCAGCGCACCTAAACCAATAAACAGTAGAGCCTCTTTCATTCCAGTGTTTTTGCTATTTCTTGCCAATGCGGAAAATTTCTTATATCCCCTTGTTAATTACGAGATTATGACGTAGTTGAAAAATTTGTAATTAATTAAAACAAATGCTTGCCATGTGTTTCTCTCAAGAACATACCAGCGCAGTTCTGCACAAATTCGTTAATTCGGCGTGAGATAACTAAAAGGCGTCCTAGATAATATCTGCTATGACAAAATTTCTGCCGTCCGTTGTGGGTGACTGGTTCTAGGCGCTTCAGTCCGTAACCGCGTTGCTGCTACGGTCGCAGGTTCAAATCCTGCCTCGGGCATGAGTGTGTGTGATGTCCTTAGGTTAGTTAGGTTTAAGTAGTTCTAAGCCTAGGGGACTGATGACCTCAGATATTAACTCCCATAGTGCTCAGAGCCATTTGAACCACTTTTTTTGACAAAAGTTCTTCTGGAACAAAATCGCCAAGTGCCTATACAAAACATTGCAGAATATCACACAAATAGGGGGTGAGGGAGTGTGCCATCTGTACAGACACTCACAGTATAGGTTTGATTGTGCTTGCCAGGCTATTGTCAAATCTCTTAATCCATCTAAGAAGCCGAACCACATACAGTGTTATTCATAAATACCTTCTAGATTTCTGGAAATAAATGTGCAAAAACTACAAGACATACAGAAAACACGCACACATCAGTGGATACAGAATCTCCCTCAGATGTTAACTCACATTCGAGGTGCTTACAAAGCCTTCACAAGCTTCAACACTCCCCCTGCTGACATTCTGGGTCTATGCATTCATGAGGTTGTCTACATACCCATGCACGTCCGTCGGCTCGATACAATTTGAAACGATACTCGTCCGACCATGCAACATATCTCCGCCCATCAACAGATTAGATTAGATTAGATTAGTACTTGTTCCGTAGATCATGAATACGACACTTCGTAATAAAGTGGAACGTGTCAGGTTAATCAAAGGTGTCTATACAAGATATTACATTACACAAAATATTACATGACACTTAATATTTTTATTTTTATTTATTTATTTTTTGTGAGGGTTGAGGAAATTACCCACTTACTATATCCAAAAATTCATCTAATGAGTAGAAGGAGTTGCCATTAAGAAATTCTTTTAATTTCCTTTTAAATGCTATATGGCTACCTGTCAGACTTTTGATACTGTTAGGTAAGTGACCAAAGACTTTTGTGGCAGCATAATTTACCCCCTTCTGAGACAAAGTTAGATTTAACCTTGAGTAGTGAAGATCATCCTGTAACGCCGGAAATGCATATCCTCCCATTTCCATCTATTGCACTGCAATTTTTTTTCCTTGTTTTGTTACCTGAAGATATAACATTTCCGTGTCTTTGTATATTGTAATTGTTTTACTGTTTGTATATATATGCATTTATGTCGATGTATAATTGGTTTGTTTTGTGAACATTATTTGTATTTATACGCTGGGTCTGGCCTAGGGAAAACTATGCTATCGAACGAATACATCGATAGGTCGTGTGGAGAACCAAAGTGTTTAGGATCTTTGGTAGTGTGAACTCTGCCACATGGAGCGCGGGCAGAGAGAGTCTGGCTGGAGGAGGGCAGTGGAGCAGGTGTGTTGTGTGACGCTCCCGCGAGTTGACGCGCTTTCGGGGTTTGGCAGCATGTAATTGCGCTCGACTTGCTATTTTAGTTTCTCACATGGTGTCGCGGACGGGAAGCGTTAGCTGGCACACATCAAGAGCCCATTTCGGCTGGAGACCGTGTCGAGAAGAAGGCGCGCCAACATCCAGATTCTGCAACAGCGACGGCCGACAATGAGTGACTGTCGCCACCTCGTCTATCGACGACTTCAAACCTTCAATCAACCAACAAGGAAGACTGGTAGCACGTAAAGTTTTAGAACTGTATGGCAGACCTCAGCTTTTCAAACTGTTAAATTTTTCTCACTAAATTACAGCAACGTAGCATGAACCTTTGTTGCTCATTGTCTCAATTGCATTACTAAGCAGGGTCCCTTCCTTTTTCGGAATACACCCGAGTGTCGTTGAAATTCAAACGCCAGCATTAAAATAATATCATTCGATTTAACTGCTTTAATTTCAAAGTTCAGTTAAGGTATTCATAGCTGGCTACAATATTTAGATTACAGAAGCACAAATTAAGAGCGCGAGTTTGGTTACCATATTTTAGCTTACCTGTGACTGCAGCTCAGCTTGGTACGTACTAAATTTTGCTATTGTTAATTGTTCAGAATCATTTAATTCAAGTTCAAAGTGAAATCTCTTATTTCTAAATTGCGTAGATTCAAGTAGCTTTTGAAATGATTGTTGAGGTAGCCCAAGACTAACCTTATTTTACTGAATTTCGTAGTGCTTCAGAAACAAAGTTCACTATTAATTTCAGTCACTAAATTAACTTTCAATTTTCCGAGTTTATTAATTCTTTTGTTAAATTAAGTCAGAGTGTAGCGAAATTTATTACTTCTGACAAACTTTCAGTTTTCACACTACACGTGTCAACCTTCAGTTGCCACGCTTCTAGTGCTAATTATATGTGTAATAACCTTTCTTTTTCAGTTACTAGAGTAATTGCCCATAGGACTGGCGACCGTAATTTCCCCCAAATCTCAAATATCTAATTAACACCAATTAATTGTTAACTTGACGACCGCACATTTACTTTCTTTATTAATTTTACCCTTTTCTCAAAATTAATTTCCACCAATTTCATTTGCATTTTTCCTTTCATTTAGATGTAACCCTTTCCTCCCTCTTTACCGACAGATTAACTTCGGTGACGACTGCTTTTCCCAAATTTCCATTAGGTACACGCGGTTTAATTTTTCACTGTCATTAAGGTCGATAAGTGAGGGGGAGGTTACAATCCTTTCTCCTAGTGTTGTAGCCATGTACTCTGCTATCACTTTTGAATTCGTTCGGATTGTTAGTAACAAATTTCATAAGTGAATATATATATATTGTGAGGCTACCATGAAGATCTCTAGCTCTTTAAATAAGTGTCTCCAGGATGATATTTGGATGAGCTCCAGCAATTATTCTGATTACGCACTTTTGTGCAATGAACACTCTTTTACTCAATGATGAGTTACCCCAGAATATGACGCCATACGAAAGCACAGAATGAAAATAGGTGTGCTAAGTTAATTTACTAAGATGTATATCGCCAAAATTTGCAATGATCCTAATAGGATAAGTAGCTGAACTCAGATGTTTCAGCAGATCCGCAGTGTGTTTTTTCCAGTTCAACCCCTCATCAGTGCATACACCTAGAAATTTTGAATATTCTACTTTAGCTACCGATTTCTGTTCGAAGTCTATATTTATTAATGGTGTCATTCCATTTACTGTGTGGAACTGTATATACTGTGTCTTGTCAAAGTTTAATGAGAGCCCATTTGCAGAGAACCACTTAATGATTTTCTGAAAAACATCGTTTACAATTTCACCAGTTAATTCTTGTCTATTGGGTGTGATAGCTATACTTGTATCATCGGCAAAAAGTACCAGCTTTGCATTTTCTTCTGGAAACCAAACTGACATTTTGTTAAAACTTTATTTTTACAAAGGTGTGAAGCTACTCTACAATACATTACTTTTTCAAGGATTTTGGATAAGGCCGTCAGAAGAGAGATTGGGCAGTAGTTGTTGACATCAGACATATCCCCTTTTTTATACAGTGATTTAACAATGGCATACTTCAGTCTATCTGGGAAAATTCCCTGCTTCAGAGAGCTATTACATATATGGCTAAGAATCCCATTTATTTCTTGGGAACAAGCTTTTATTATCCCGCTGGAAATGTCATCAATTCCATGTGAGCTTTCATTCTTGAGAGAGTTTATTATCTTCCTAATTTCATAAGGGGAGGTGGGTGGAATTTCAATTGTATCAAATCATGTGGGTGAGGCCTCTTCCATTAACTGCCTTGCTTCTTCTAATGAGCATTTAGATCCTATTTTCTCTACAACATTTAAAAAATAATTATTCAAAATGTTTTCGACATCCGGCTTGTTGTTTACCAAGGTTCCATTTGTTTTTATGGGGATGCCGTCATCCTGTACTCTTGGTTGCCCTGTCTCCCTTGTAGTAATATTCCAAATTGTTTTGATTTTGTTATCAGACATGATGCACATGCTTCTGGACTTTTTAATAACCTTTCATAATGTAGCACAGTTGTTTTTATAATATTTGGCTGTTTCTGGGTCATTACTCTTTCTTGTTGTTAGATACAGTTCCCTTTTGTGACCACAAGATATTTTTATTCCATTAGCAAGCTAAGGTTTTTTGCATGGTTTCTTATAATTAGATTTAACTACCTTTTTGGGGAAACAATTTTCAAATTCTCTTACAAGTGTATCATGAAATAAGTTACATTTTCAATTAGCATCAGGTTCATTGTACTTCTCATCCCAGTCTAACTGCTGAAGATTTTCTCTGAAAGTTTTAATTGTAACTAGCTGAACATCATGATCAGAAAGCCATTCTCAATAGGACAAGAATTTATGTTTTTAAACCTATCTTGGTCTATAAAAGTGTTATCTATCAATGTGCTGCTGTTCTTTACTACCCGAGTAGGAAAATTAATGACGGATGTCAAATTGAAAAAACCGAGCAACACTTCCAGGTCATTCTTCCTATTACACTCTTTCAGTGAATCGACATTGAATTCCCCACAAATAATAATTTGCTTTCCCCTATCTGACAGATAGCACAACAAGGCATCCAAGTTTTCCAGGAATAAATGAAAGTTTCTTGAAGGGGACCTATATACTGTTACAATTATAAAAGAGCCCTCCTTCAGTTTAAGTTGACAGGCACATGCTTCTGTATGTTGCTCTGGACATACTTTTTTGTATCTAAGCTTTCTACACAGTGATAACTTATGACATATATGGCAACTCCTCCTTTCACCTTATTCTCTCTACTCATATGTGCAGCTAGTTTATAACCACTGGTATTTACCTTTTCCATATCAGATACAATGTGATGCTCAGACAGGCATTGTATATCTATTACATTATAAGATTCAATGTCATCTAAACAAACCAGAAGCTCATGTACTTTATTCTTCAATCCCGGGATATTATTTTTTTTTACTTTACTTTTGTGAGAATCTACTTTTTTTCTTTAATCCACCAATATTTTGGTTAAATAGGGTAATATTATTATTTACTTTCCTGTTGTGAGAATTTTGTGAGTTTTGGACCTCTTTAGCACCTGCCTGCCTGAACTTTTCATTGGACACTGATATTAGTCTATAAAAGAGGTACATCCATGAGTACTAGTGACCCCCCCCCCCCCAATGGATTTCGCAAACAACCCTGCCAGTCTACCTTTCCCTTTCATATTGAGATGTAGGCCACGCCTTGTTAAATCCCCCATATCAATAGCCTCAACAGGAACCAATCCAATGTCTGACAGAATGGCCACCCTATGCAACTGATCCAACTCCATATTCACCCTCCTGACAGAGCGGTTCAACTGGGGCTGATCATGCCGCATGAAAGCAGGCACCAGCCCAACACTGGTATGGGTCGTTATCGAGGCTATTTTCACAAGGTCACACTCAATACTGTAGCCCTGATCCCTATCAATAATGTTTCCCACTCCACCCACTATCATCACATGATCCTGCTTTGTGAAACCCTTGCACAAGGAACCTATATCCTCTACCACCTGGCTAAGACATGCACTTGGCTTGAAACAGTTTGTGACCTGGTACCTGTCACCTAATTTTTCCTGCAAAATCTGGCCCACACCTCTTCCATGACTGCTACCTAGCAACAGAACTTTCGTCTTTCTACTTTTTTTGAAACAGTTGGTTTCCTAGTGAGATTCTGTTGCATCTTAACTACATCTACTTTTGCTGGAGCCTCTTCCTTACTTAACTGTGATAGCAGGGCAAATCTCTTAAGCAAACCCAGCAAAAGAATGGAAGAGTCTCGTTCCCCAATTCCCACGCCGCTACAATTTCCCCAATGAAACCACCTGTCACAACAGCTGCACAAAACCCCTGAACTAACTTTCCTACTGCAGCTCACACACTTAGTATCCATGGTAGTTTAGAAATTGGTTAGGCTAAGAGATTTACTAAGCGATAACGATAATATATTAAATGCAAATGCAAAAGGACACTAAATATGTTTTGGAAACTAATATTTAAGTAAACTATTACAAACGCACTTAAATTTGTAAACATGCTAAACATGCACGATCAAAAATTAGGCCTAAACAGCCTTTTTGCGATAAGTGGAAGAATCCGTAAATAAAAGAAAAACCTTTAATGGCAAGCTTGAAAAGCACACTAATGAACGTATTTAATTAGTTGATCTATACCAAATGCACTTAAGATTGCGGTATAACGCTAAGTATCCACACTCGGAAAGTAAGGCAAAGCCGCGAAATATAAACAAAACGAACTATTCGCGATTACTGGAACAATATGGAAATAAAAGAAAAACCTTCAACGGTGAACTTGAAAAGTACCCTAATGAACGTATTTAATCAGTTAAACTACAGCAAATGCACTTACAATTGCGGTATAACGCTAAAAAGGAGGAGGAGATTAGTGTTTAACGTCCCGTCGGCAACGAGGTCATTAGAGACGGAGCGCAAGCTCGGGTGAGGGAAGGATGGGGAAGGAAAGCGGCCGTGCCCTTTCAAAGGAACCATCCCGGCATTTGCCTGAAGCGATTTAGGGAAATCACGGAAAACCTAAATCAGGATGGCCGGAGACGGGATTGAACCGTCGTCCTCCCGAATGCGAGTCCAGTGTGCTAACCACTGCGACACCTGCTCGGTTATAACGCTAAATATGCACACTCGAAAAATTAAGCCTAAGCAGCAGTAAGTAAAGAAACGAACTTTTCGCGATTACTAGAACACTACGCAAATAAGAGAAAAACTTTTAATGGTGATCTTGAAGAGTACACTAAAGAACGTATTTAATTAGTTAAAAGTGTTCAACTACAATTAATTACAACCTAAATTACTTATCTTTCACGAGAGCTCTGTCTCCGTACGTGTGACCTTGTGCAGGGCTACAGTCCAATGTCGGTGTTGATCGGTCCAGGCGAGGCGTAAAACTTCGTGTCGTGCAGTCATCAAGGGTGCACGAGTGGGCCTTCGGCTCCGAAAGCCCATATCGGTGATGCTTCGTTGAATGGTTCGCACGCTGACACCTGTTGATTACCCAGCACTGAAATCTGCAGCAAGTTTCGGGAGTGTTGCACTTTTGTCAGGTTGAACAATTCTCTTCAATCGTCGTTGGTCCCACTCTTTCAGGATCTTTTCCAGCTTCAGCCATGTCGGAGACTCGATGTCCTACCGGATTCCTGATACTCACGGTGTACTAGTGAAATGGTCGCATGGGAAAATCACCACTTCATCGCTACCTCGGAGATACAGCCTCCCATCGCTCGTGCGCTGACTATAACACCACGTTCAAACTCACTTTAATCTTGATAACCTGCCATTGTAGCAGAAGTAAGCGATCTAATAACTGCGCCAGACACTTGTCCTATAAAGGCGTTGCCGACCGCAGCACCGTGTTCTACCTCTTTACATATCTCCTTATTTCAATACGCATGTCTATACCAGTTTCTTTGGCGATTCAGTGTAGTTTCTTCATTAGTCGGTAACCCATTTACCTGTAAAATCTCTTCTATTTCTTTATGGTAACTTCTCTTTTGTGCCAGAATTTGTCTCTCATCAAGCTTAATAATGTCCCCTATATCAGTTCTGGAGGATGGGTGATAAAAGAGATTGGGGTAAAAGTACGCGTGTAGCAAGAGTATGCATAAAGCTTTCACGTCCCTACAGCAGAAATTCGCCATTCTGCCACCAGGCAGCGCATACGTTATCATCTCCTCAGTTCTTTTCTGGAACCTCGTGGCAGTCGGACTCTGCATTTTTGGTTGAGTGTTATGTGAATTCAAATCCACCTAAATATTATAGACCGTTTGAAATTCATTCCTGAAATTCAGCTTTACTGTAATAGGCGTAGATGAACTACATAAAGTGACATATGAAAATCTGTACCAGGTCGGTCCAGGGAGTGTGGTCGGATAGTGTACGTGGTAAGGCAAGCGCTCGCTATAAGCAGGAAATCCTGGTTCGAGTCCCGATCAGGCACAGATTTTCGTATGTCGCTTTAGGTAGTACTTCTATATGTGCCTACTACAGGTAAGATGAATTTCAGGAATAAATTTATATAACTGTTGTTGTGTGTGTTATATATAGATTGCCGAAAAAGAAAATAGCGGAATGCGGTAAAAATACGCAAATGTAATGGGGTAGAAGCTGTTTGTGAACTTTTACTCCATAATCTGTACTTCGACTTGTATAGTCCGTTGTAGTGTACTCATGCATTTTTATTGGCGTTTATTTTTCTTAGATGCCTTGTTATTCACCTTAGAGAACATAAATTCATTATTCTTTTCCTTAATTTCGTTGGGTAGTGCTGTTTTCAAACATACCTACCCGTCAAACGCACATAAAATACACTCCTGGAAATTGAAATAAGAACACCGTGAATTCATTGTCCCAGGAAGGGGAAACTTTATTGACACATTCCTGGGGTCAGATACATCACATGATCACACTGACAGAACCACAGGCACATAGACACAGGCAACAGAGCATGCACAATGTCGGCACTAGTACAGTGTATATCCACCTTTCGCAGCAATGCAGGCTGCTATTCTCCCATGGAGACGATCGTAGAGATGCTGGATGTAGTCCTGTGGAACGGCTTGCCATGCCATTTCCACCTGGCGCCTCAGTTGGACCAGCGTTCGTGCTGGACGTGCAGACCGCGTGAAACGACGCTTCATCCAGTCCCAAACATGCTCAATGGGGGACAGATCCGGAGATCTTGCTGGCCAGGGTAGTTGACTTACACCTTCTAGAGCACGTTGGGTGGCACGGGATACATGCGGACGTGCATTGTCCTGTTGGAACAGCAAGTTCCCTTGCCGGTCTAGGAATGGTAGAACGATGGGTTCGATGACGGTTTGGATGTACCGTGCACTATTCAGTGTCCCCTCGACGATCACCAGTGGTGTACGGCCAGTGTAGGAGATCGCTCCCCACACCATGATGCCGGGTGTTGGCCCTGTGTGCCTCGGTCGTATGCAGTCCTGATTGTGGCGCTCACCTGCACGGCGCCAAACACGCATACGACCATCATTGGCACCAAGGCAGAAGCGACTCTCATCGCTGAAGACGACACGTCTCCATTCGTCCCTCCATTCACGCCTGTCGCGACACCACTGGAGGCGGGCTGCACGATGTTGGGGCGTGAGCGGAAGACGGCCTAACGGTGTGCGGGACCGTAGCCCAGCTTCATGGAGACGGTTGCGAATGGTCCTCGCCGATACCCCAGGAGCAACAGTGTCCTTAATTTACTGGGAAGTGGCGGTGCGGTCCCCTACGGCACTGCGTAGGATCCTACGATCTTGGCGTGCATCCGTGCGGCGCTGCGGTCCGGTCCCAGGTCGACGGGCACGTGCACCTTCCGCCGACCACTGGCGACAACATCGATGTACTGTGGAGACCTCACGCCCCACGTGTTGCGCAATTCGGCGGTACGTCCACCCGGCCTCCCGCATTCCCACTATACGCCCTCGCTCAAAGTCCGTCAACTGCACATACGGTTCACGTCCACGCTGTCGCGGCATGCTACCAGTGTTAAAGACTGCGATGGAGCTCCGTATGCCACGGCAAACTGGCTGACACTGACGGCGACGGTGCACAAATGCTGCGCAGCTAGCGCCATTCGACGGCCAACACCGCGGTTCCTGGTGTGTCCGCTGTGCCGTGCGTGTGATCTTTGCTTGTACAGCCCTCTCGCAGTGTCCGGAGCAAGTATGGTGGGTCTGACACACCGGTGTCAATGTGTTCTTTTTTCCATTTCCAGGAGTGTATATTTACAATGCTCCCTATAGGCCTATCTCATTTGGTTTAACTGACTTTATGTCTAACGAAAGAGTAAGAGATATGTTGAAAAGAAATGCAGCTGCCGGTCGTTATGGCCGAGCGGTTCTAGGCGATTCAGTCTGGAACCGCGCGACCGCTACGGTCGCAGGTTCCAATCCTGCCTCGGGCATGGATGTGTGTGATGTCCTTAGATTAGTTAGGTTTAAGTAGGTCTAAGTTCTAGGGGACTGATGACCTCAGATGTTAAGTCCCAGAGCCATTTGAACCATTTGAGCCCAAGAAATGTAGGTATTACCTAAATCCGGCTCTAACCTGCCGACCTTGCACTTTATGGCCCTCGAGATAAACAAAATCAAAACTAAAAACAAATAGGATATAAAGGAGCATCACTTAAATCATTTCTCTCAACGGGACTGCAGCTATGTGGAAGTTAATTTTATGAAGACTGTGAGAGATGCGGAGTGTGTTAACAGTACTTACTGAATATTGTTTGGCATGTATGCATGCTGGCCCTCACAGTCTGCAATCAAATGATATCTTAAATTTTAGTATCGAACTTATAATTTGGGTATGATAACTGATTAGTAATATTACACAGTTTTTAGGATGAATTAATTGTACCCGTGTTCGTAGTAGGTGACTAAACATTACATAAATATATCCAGGCTATTACAATAAAAATATATACCTGTTTTTTTATTTCTGAAGAAAATAATTTTATTTATGTATAATGTACTTACATGTTCCTTTCTGTTTCACAAAATGATGATGCATATTTGCTATGGGTTTTTCAGATGTTGCATCGTCATAGGCCTATTATCGATTTAAAAATATCACGATGTTGTTGTTGTTGTCTTCAGTCCTGAGACTGGTTTGATGCAGCTCTCCATGCTACTCTATCCTGTGCAAGCTTCTTCATCTCCCAGTACTTACTGCAACCTACATCGTTCTGTATCTGCTTAGTGTATTCATCTCTTCATTTCCCTCTACGATTTTTACCCTCCACGCTGCCCTCCAATGATAAATTTGTGATCCCTTGATGCCTCAGAACATGTGCTACCAACCGGTCCCTTCTTCTAGTCAAGTTGTGCCACAAACTCCTCTTCTCCCCAATTCTATTCAATACCTCCTCATTAGTTATGTCATCTACCTATCTAATCTTCAGCATTCTTCTGTAGCACCACATTTCGAAAGCTTCTATTCTCTTCTTGTCCAAACTATTTATCGTCCATGTTTCACTTCCATACATGGCTACACTCCATACAAATACTTCCAGAAACGACTTCCTGACACTTAAATCTATACTCGATGTTAACAAATTTCTCTTCTTCAGAAACGCTTTCCTTGCCATTGCCAGTATATATTTTATATCCTCTCTACTTCGACCATCATCAGCTATTTTGCTCCCCAAATAGCAAAACTCCTTTACTACTTTAAGTGTCACATTTCCTAATCTAATTCCCTCAGCAACACCCGACTTAATTCAACTACATTCCATTGTCCTCGTTTTGCTTTTGTTGATGTTCATCTTGTATCCTCCTTTCAAGACACTGCCCATTCCGTTCAACTGCTCTTCCTAGTCCTTTGCTGTCTCTGACAGAATTACAGTCATCGGTGAACCTCAACGTTTTTATTTCTTCTCCATGGACTTTAATACCTACTCCGAATTTTTCTTTTGTTTCCTTTACTGCTTGCTCAATATACAGATTGAATAACATCGGGGTAGGCTACAGCCCTGTCTCACTCCCTTCCAAACCGCTGCTTCCCTTTCATGCCCCTCGACTCTTATAACTGCCATCTGGTTTCTGTACAAATTGTAAATAGCCTTTCGCTCCCTGTATTTTACCCAGCCGCCTTTAGAATTTGAAAGAGAGTATTGCAGTCAACATTGTCAAAAGCTTTCTCTAAGTCTACAAATGCTAGAAATGTAGGTTTGCCTTTCCTTAATCTATTTTCTAAGATAAGTCGTAGCGTCAGTATTGCTTAACTTGTTCCAACATTTCTGCGGAATACAAACTGATCTTCGCTGAGGTCGGCTTCTACCAGTTTTTCCATTTGTCTGTAAAGAATTCGCGTTAGTATTTTGCAGCTGTGACTTATTAAAATGATAGTTCGGTAATTTTCACATCTGTCAACACCTGCTTTCTTTGGAATTGGAATTATTATATTCTTCTTGAACTCTGAGGGTATTTCGCCTGTCTCATACATCTTGCTCACCAGATGGTAGAGTTTTGTCAGGACTGGCTCTCCCAAGGCCGTCAGTAGTTCCAGTGGAATGTTGTCTACTCCTGGGGCCTTGTTTCGACACAGGTCTT
Source organism: Schistocerca piceifrons (assembly GCF_021461385.2). Taxonomy (NCBI): domain Eukaryota; kingdom Metazoa; phylum Arthropoda; class Insecta; order Orthoptera; family Acrididae; genus Schistocerca; species Schistocerca piceifrons. Next base: position 1,033,606,944 of record NC_060139.1, read on the forward strand.
TTGTGCTCTGACTAACTCTTCACGCAGTATCGTATCTCTCATTTCATCTTCATCTACATCCTCTTCCATTTCCATAACATTGTCCTCAAGTACATCGCCCTTGTATAGACCCTCTATATACTCCTTCCACCTTTCTGCTTTCCCTTCTTTGCTTAGAACTGGGTTTCCATCTGAGCTCTTGATATTCATACAAGTGGTTCTCTTTTCTCCAAAGGTCTCTTTAATTTTCCTGTAGGCAGTATCTATCTTACCCCTAGTGAGATAAGCCGCTACATCCTTACATTTGTCCTCTAGCCATGCCTGCTTAGCCATTTTGCACTCCCTGTCGATCTCATTTTTGAGACGTTTGTATTCCCTTTTGCCTGCTTCATTTACTGCGTTTTTATATTTTCTCCTTTCATCAATTAAATTCAATATTTCTTCTGTTACCCAAGGATTTCTACTAGCTTTCGACTTTTTACCTACTTGATCCTCTGCTGCCATCACTAATTCGTCCCTCAGAGCTACCCATTCTTCTTCTACTTTATTTCTTCCCCCATTCCTGTCAATTGTTCCCTTATGCTCTCTCTGAAACTCTGTACAACCACTAGTTCTTTCAGTTGATCCAGGTCCCATCTCCTTAAATTCCCACCTTTTTGCAGTTTCTTCAGTTTTAATCTACAGTTCATAACCAATAGATTGTGGTCAGAGTCCACATCTGCCCCTGGAAATGTCTTACAATTTAAAACCTGGTTCCTAAGTCTCTGTCTTACCATTATATAATCTATCTGATACCTTCTAGTTTCTCCAAGATTCTTCCATGTATACAACCTTCTTTTATGATTCTTGAACCAAGTGTTAGCTATGATTAAGTTATGCTGTGTGCAAAATTCTACCAGACGGCTTCCTATTTCTCTTCTCTCCCCCAATCCATATTCACCTACTATGTTTCCTTCTCTCCCTTTTCCTACTCTCGAATTCCAGTCACCCATGACTATTAAATTTTCGTCTCCCTTCACTACCTGAATAATTTCTTTTATCTCATTATACGTTTCATCAATTTCTTCATCATCTGCAGAGCTAGTTGGCATATAAACTTGTACTACTGTAGTAGGTGTGGGCTTCGTGTCTATCTTGGTCATAATAATGCGTTTACTGTGCTGTTGGTGGTAGCTTACCCGCACTCCTATTTTTTTATTCATTATTAAACCTACTCCTGCACTACCCCTATTTGATTTTGTATTTATAACCCTGTATTCACCTGACCAAAAGTCTTGTTCCTCCTGCCACCGAACTTCACTAATTCCCACTATATCTAACTTCAACCTATCCATTTCCCTTTTTAAATTGTCTAACGTACCTTCCCGATTAAGGGATCTGACATTCCACACTCCGATCCGCAGAACGCCAGTTTTCTTTCTCCTGATAACGACGTCCTCCTGAGTAGTCCCCGCCCGGAGATCCGAATGGGGGACTATTTTAGCTCCGAAATATTTTACCCAAGAGGACGCCATCATCATTTAACTATACAGTAAAGCTGCATGCCCTCGGGAAAAATTACGGCTGTAGTTTCCCCTTGCTTTCAGCCGTTCGCAGTACCAGCACAGCAGGGCCGATTTGGTTAGTGTTGCAAGGCCAGATCAGTCAATCATCCAGACTGTTGCCCCTGCAGCTACTGAAAAGGCTGCTGCCCCTCTTCAGGGACCACACGTTTGTCTGGCCTCTCAACAGATACCCCTCCGTTGTGGTTGCACCTACGGTACGGCCATCTGTATCGCTGAGGCACGCAAGCCTCCCCACCAAAGGCAAGGTCCATGGTTCATGAGGGTACGGATGACCGACAGCAAAGATAAACGTAAGTGTAGTGATGAAGTTAGGTATGAAGTATAAACATAACTGTCCCGGTTTTTTCTCTTTGCAACCTGGTTAGCCTAAGAAAAGCATAAAAGGCATGCAAGTGTAATTGAAACAATGCAAGAAACTTTTTAACCCTTGGTATACTTACAGCTCTTTCTGTAACGCACCAAGCAGTTTCAAATTACTTTAATTTATAGTACATTGTCTGCATCAAGGATTATTCCTTGTTATACACTATTGACGACAGCTAAACGTTATATTCTCCAGGCAGATGCATTTCTTTTTAACAGTGCCTATTTTAAAGCACCGTAAAATGTAAAAATCATTTCTTGTAAACAGCACTGATCTTTTGCAGAATAATTACTGTTTTTCTGTCGATTCATGATTCAACAGTTTATGATGAAAAGCAGTTGTGCCTTACACCGTTGAGGCAATGAATAGTTGTATCATCACGCTTTAATACGCAATATCTACACTTCTGTCACTCCTTTTACTCCTACCTTCGTACTTAACGTGTTACATATCGACAGTTTTGGCAGTATTTTCAGAAACTAAATATTTATGTAAGCGTACTCTCACCCCATCTTACGCAGTATGTGAAAATCCACGTAGCGCGCCAGTTCTTGCAATTTTAATCTGAGGCACTGTCGCTGGACCTTGTCATTTATACCAGCATGGACACGAGGCGATCAGCGTGTGTAGGGACCCATTTGAGCAATTAAAGTGTCGTTCTGTAAAGTAAATCGCGTTTTAACACATTTGTTATTGTAATGTGGTGTGAATATCCTGAAGAATCGGTCGAAAACACTTTTACAGGTGTTGCTAACGAATGGAAAACGTTGCTTGCTCACAGGGTTTACGTACACGCGAGTATCAAAATATTTGTGACTGTACCAGAACAAAACTTCAGTAACGTTAGTATATTCTGAACTTACTCATAAACAATGAACAATCAAGAATTAATTCTGATCACAAACGTGTGATTAACAATTATGAAACGTAAATTGAAACAGATTATTTTCGTTCTTGGTCTGCTATATTTATTGTTACTTACCGGTTCTTGTACACGTCGTACATTGCCCATCTTCCCCTATAGCTTACATCTATGTTTCTCGGAATTTCGAACATCTTATACCATTTTACACTATCGATCGCTTTTTCTAGGTCGACAAATCCTATTACAGTGTCTAGATTATTCTTAACTCGTGCCTCAGTTATTAAAAGCAACATCAGAACCGCCTCTCTGATATCTTTATCTTAGAGCCAAATGGTCGTGATTTAATAAATCGTCAGTTTTTTCCCTATTTTTGTACATTATATTTGTCAGCAACTTGGACGTATGAGCTGGTATTCTAATTGCGCGATAGTTCTCGCTCTTCGAGATTGTGTGTGTCATATTTTTTCGGAAGTCTGATGGTATGTTTCCAGACTCATAGCGTCAACAAACCAATTTGAATACTCGAAAATTGTTGAAATGACTCTAAGCACTATGGCACTTAATGTTGTGACTTGGCAAGACAGCCAAATCACTATGAGAGGAAGCCGAAAGGCACGCGCTTAAGCTCACGCAGGCTGGCGCGAGGTCTGCAACAGGACAATGTCTTGAGAATTGCAATAAAGTACGAAAATCTTGTAATACTTAACTTTAATCCATAATTGGAGAACATCGCTCTTGATGATACAAAAGTATATATAAACTGGTAATGGCGCCTTGCTAGGTCGTAGCAAATGACGTAGCTGAAGGCTATGCTAACTATCGTCTCGGCAAATGAGAGCGTATTTGTCAGTGTAGCTTCGCTAGCAAAGTCGGCTGTACAACTGGGGCGAGTGCTAGTAAGTCTCTCTAGACCTGCCGTGTGGTGGCGCTCGGTCTGCAATCACTGACAGTGGCGACACGCGGGTCCGACGTATACTAACGGACCGCGGCCGATTTAAAGGCTACCACCTAGCAAGTGTGGTGTCTGGCGGTGACACCACACTTAACATCTGAGGTCATCAGTCTCCTAGACTTAGAACTACTTAAAGTTAACTAACCTAAGAACGTCACACACATCCATGCCCGAGGCAGGATTCAAACCTGCTACCATAGCAGCAGCGCAGTTCCGGACTGAAGCGCCTAGAACCGCTCTTCCACAGCGGCCGTCCGAATACTCGCTTCGTTGCCATTTCGCTCAATGCCTTTAGGAATTCCGAAGGATTGTGGTTTATGCTTCCCCCTTATTTAATCGCAAGTCATCCAGATCTCTGTTTAACTCCTTAACAGTGGATCCTCTAGGCCTTCAATATCAGCTCCCATTTCTTCTTCTATTGCGTCATGAGGTAAGTCCTCCGTATCGTAAAGGCTTGCAATGTACCACCCGTCTGCTTTATTAGAGGATTTCTCTAAGCACTTCCGACGTTACCTGAATGACACCATTGCAGGACGTTCGATTGGAAGAGGAGCAGGAGAAGATGAACTTCATCACCGGTGGCCTCCCAGATCTTAAGGCCTCTCACCTTGTCAGTTTTATCTATGGGGTTACGTAAAAAACAGCATGTTATCCGCCCTATGTCTGACACTCTTGAAAGTTTGTGGCATCGAATTGTTGAAACTGTGAATTCTATAACGACAGACCATTTGCTTCGTGGTGGCAGGAGATGAGCCACCACTTTGATATTTGTCGTGTTATACATGGCACTCAAATTGAGTGCATCAAAATTTGAACTTTTCTCTTTCCAGGAACGTTGTAAATGTATTTCTATCTTTTGTAGTTTGCGAGCAATAAATATTTGAAATCTATTCCTTCTTTTTGAATATCCCTGTAATGTAATAACAAGTTCTTTCTCCTTACCGCCACAACTTCACATTTATCACACAAGAGAGCTATCATTCATCACACCTAGTGGAAATTTTGTCCAGATGTTTCTGCAATCATTTATGGTCATCCAACGACGTTCCTGTACACAATAGCACCGTCAGCAAACATTCTTGTAGTGCTGCTAATGACAATAATGTCGTATGGCTCGACGGTTTATCCTCTGTCATGAATCATTTTTGTATAGTGAGAATACTAAGATTCCTATTTTGCTTCATGGCGCACACAAAGAGTCAGTTTCATTTCTATAGAACATTCGCCGCCCAGTTATATATACTGGGTTCTATTAGTCAAATATTCCTGGAGCCAGTCACATAATGACTTTTGTTTGCGCCATGGCGGCTGCAGTGTAACACGTGTTAAGTTCGGCTCGCGAAATTTAGTTGAATTCGAAGGTGTTCTCGCAGGTGGTGTTGTTTAGTATCAGTGGAAATTGTGTACACAACCGTGTTCTGTGCAGTAGTGCTATTTTTTTTCTGTGCTCCGCCAATATCTTCGAGAAAATGGTAAACAGGAGAGTCAACAGCAGCGGGGAAGCAGCAGGTGCGGCGGGCCTGCTCTTGGCGGAAGGTGTGGCCGCGGCTCCCGGTATAGCGGAGCTGGTCCGCTCTGAGGTAAATACTGCGCTTCGTGACTCGCTCTGAGGTAAATGCTGCGCTTCGCGATAAAGACAATCTCGATCTGATAGCACTATATCAGATACAGTAACGGCAGCAGTGAAACTGTTGAGGCCAATACTGCCGAAATTACAGCACTACAAAAGTCTGTGTCTGAACACGAGAAAAAGGCACGAGAGTTGGAAGTGAAACTATCTGCCGCAACAGACGAGCTAGAACAGTACCAAAGGCGAAATAGTCTACGACTGTTTGGAGTAACAGAAAATAAGGAAGGAGACACAGACAACCTGCTTATACAGGTTGCACGTGAAAAATTAGGCGTTGAAGTGACTAAGGCAGACATTGACAGGAGCCATCGGGCGGGACGAAAACTACCAGGTACTACCAAACCTCGTTCAATAATAATTAAATTTGTCTCATACCGAAAAAGGGCAGAGATCTTTACCCAGAAGAAGAAGTTAGCAAGGACAGGGCTTACAATAAGGGAAGATCTGACACACGAACAGCTAAAGATTTTAAACAGTGCCATATCCCATTTCGGTCTTCAGAATGTGTGGACTCGGGATGGCAGAGTAATCATTAAGACAGCAGCTGGAAAGAAGACAGTCACAAACATGACAGAACTGAATAGTATTAAGTGAAGCTACTCGAGCCAAAAGTGCAAACTTAACACCATTTGCAAATTGTAACAGCCCTATACTCAGATATAGTCTTGTAATTGTATTAACTTTTTAATTATACCCATATTTGTACCTTCAACTAATTGTTTTTGTAACTGTATTAACTTTTTACTATTTTTTTGTATCTGTAGCTCTAACCATTACTTAATTTTAGTTACTGCTAATACCTTTTTCATTTTCTCAGTTTATTCTCTTCCATTCTGTAATAGTTCTATTGCAATTATTAGTCTCTCCTTTAGTTCATTAATCACCCATCTCTTCGGTTTAAGTTGTTCATAACAAAAATCACTATCAGTATCACTTTAGCAAATTTCAGTCTAATTGTAGCTTCCTACGATAATCACTACCAGTATCACTTTAGTAAATTTCAATTTTATTCTAGCTTCCTACGATAATCTATTAATTATTAAGCTTACTTCTCTCTGCTGGCAGCATCGGCCTCTTAAATCACTCCCCTTTCCCTTATTTCCACCCTAAGCTGTTTCAAATACGCTAATTAAATTTCTTCTCTTACGACATAGGATACACAGTGACACACAGCCGTCACTATTTTGGTTATATTCTCCTTGCACTGAATACCACTAATCCATTTTCCAAACTCCTGCAACCTCAGGAAATCTCTTCCAGTCGCCTTTCTTTCGGCACTCGTGGAGTCACACACAGGGCGCGCAAAATCTCGGACACCCCTGTGTTATGTCACTTGGCGCAAGCAGCAGCCAGTGCCCCTCGCGGCAGGTAGTGCCTAACAAAGGGACAAACCAGTCTGCCACCCTACTCCAGGCTGCTCAGCGGAACGCCTCAGAGTTTTGAGCAGCTCACTGCAACATCCAGTCTTTACTTGCACATTACGAAGAACTTAGCCTCCTCTTCAACCAACTAAACTACCACGTAATCCCCTTATCCGAAACGTGGTTAAAACCACACATATGCTCTGCGTCTATTCATCTCCCAGGGTACACATTTCTTAGGGCAGACAGATCAAGAAAGCGAGGTGGCGGGGTCGGCGTGTATATACGAACAGATTTCAAAGCGAAAGTCTTACGTACGTCAAACCCTGCTGAAGAAAAAGAGGCTGAATTCATGTTCATTGAAATAAATATACAAAGTCGGAAGTTCTTGACTGGCGTCGTGTACAAGCCGCCAAAAATAAGCTCAATGAGTCCCTTCCAGTCGGAATTACATTCACTTCAGTGTCAATACGAACATGTCATTGGAATGCGTGACTTGAACATAGACCTGCTAAGAGACACTCCCTCCGCAATAGACCTAAGAAGACTGTTTAGTTGCAATAGCATGAACATTCTTCCATTACAACCTACACACCATACGGCGCACAGTCATACTCTTATAGACGTAATCGCAACGAAACAGACTGACAAAGTAAGAAACGTTGGTCAAACATCGGGCCCTGGCCTCTCAGCACATGATGTAATATTCCTGGCCTACTCTGTGCATCCCCCAAGGATCAAATCGCGTTACATAACTTGTAGGAACATGAAACGTATTGACCTTGACGCTCTAAGAGCCGATTGCTCAGAAATCTCATGGCATCAAATAATCAGAGAACCTACAATCGACGGCAAAATTAATTAACTTGGTGATAAACTCACTGCCCTCTATGACAAACATGCACCTGTACACACAATCCGTGTAAGAAAATCTCCTGCTCCATGGCTGACAGCTGAATTACGTCGAATGACTAATAGGGATGCTGCCCACAGACGTTTCAAGACAGATCCGAAACCCGAGCATTTCGAAGAATATAGAAAGCTACGGAACAGAGTGAAACAATGCATTCGCAATGCTAAAATCAGGCACGCTCGCTCCCTTGTATGCAGCGATCTGACGCCCTCGACTCTATGGAAGGATCTCAGTAGCTTGGGCATCGGAAAGGCAAAATCGGAAACTACTTTTCATGTGTCAGCTACCGAATTACATGAATTCTTCTCTGCACCTCTGAATACCCGCACGGCTGATAATTACCGTCCACAAGAATCCCCAAACAGGATAACTAACAACGATACCTTCCATCTAAAACATGCAACAACAAATACGGCAAGAAAAGCAATAATGAGAATCTCTTCTGATGCAATAGGCAACGACAGTATCAGTATAACCACGATTAAGAATGTTGCCGATATCTTAGTACCTGTCTTAACTGACATATTTAATTTTTCCCTTGTGAACGGAATATACCCCACTGCATGGAAAAGAAGCATAATTCGACCCATCCCTAAGATCGAAAACCCGCAACTGCCTAGTGATTACCGACCAATTAGCATACTGCCTGCTGTTTCCAAAGCACTTGAATATATTGTTCATGACCAAATCACTGAACACTTGCATGAATTCAGCCAATATGACAAATTTCAATCCGGTTTCTGTAAACATCACAGCACAAACACTGCTCTAATTAAAGTAACTGATGAACTTAAATATGCCATCGACAATCGAAAGGCAACAATATTGACGCTACTGGACTTCAGCAAAGCTTTTGACATTGTTAACTTTGACATATTGCTCAGAAAAATGCAACAGCTTAATTTCTCCGATAGTGCAATGAGATGGTTTGAAAGCTACTTAAAAGACATACAGCAATGTGTTGTCTGCGTAAATGAAAATTCTTCCTGGAAACATGTTTCCTCGGGAGTGCCACAAGGATCAGTCATAGGACCACTTTTGTTTTCTTTATATGTCAACGATATTTCGTCGGTTCTGTCCTCCTGTAAATATCATTTCTATGCTGACGGCCTCCAGCTCTACCTAAGCGTCAGACCTGAAGATGTAAACACTGCAATCGCTCAGATGAATGATGATCTGTCTTCAGTAGTGACATAGGCGAAAAACCTGGGGCTTAAATTAAATGCAAAAAAGATGCAAGTAATCTTAATAGCCCATCAGAAATTAATAAGTTCAGATTTTCGCGAACGGCTACCTCCTATTCTGCTCGACGATACTCCAATACCATATCAGAAAACAGTTAAGAACTTGGGTGTAACTTTGGATGAGCATCTCAACTGGGCGGAGAATACAGTCGCAGTGTGCCGAAAGACGTCTGCTTGTCTCTATGCTCTCAAAAAATTTCGGAACATATTTCCACAGGACTTGAAACGCCAGCTCGTGCAAGCACTCGTTCTACCGAACCTCCACTATTGTGATGTAATTCAACAAGGCATCAGTAGTGAAAACAAAAGACAGCTAGAACTAACCATGAACGCCTGTGTGCGTTACACCTACAACATTCGCCGATATGATCATGTTAGTGCTTCATACTCCGAGCTAGGGTGGCTGCGGCCGGACAAATTGCGTGACTACCACACTCTATGTCTACTTCACCGACTCCTCGTCGCGCAAGCACCCCAGTACCTTGCTTCAGAGATTAAAAACCTGTCATGCCATCATAATCGAAACACGAGGTCACTCTTATTTGGTATCCTAACTGTTCCCACTCACAAAACAAAAACTCTTGCAAACTCCTCAGTTGCTGCTGTCCGCCTCTGGAACAAACTGCCCCTTACCTTGCGCAAAATTCAATCTCCTGCTGTTTTTAAGAAGAAGTTGAAGCATTTCCTACTATCATCCTCATAACGTTCTCCACAAAATTAATGTACAAGGCCAATCCTCTCATCTGTCAAATAGCAAAGCTAGCGTCTCCTATCTTGCTCCTGAGATGCCTTCCCCTTCATCTATCTCTATTAGCCACGCAATCTTCTTTTCCTTTATATTTTCTTAATTATGTTTCATCATGTCTCTCTATTCTTCTCCTCCCTTCACCATGACTCTCCCTCATACTCCCTGCTGCTAGCATTCCTATCTAAAATCTGTCTCTTCAATAATGTCTAAATATAACAGTACTTACGATCTACGAACATAAACTCTATATGTATGTATTTTTCCAGGTGTGCCTTTCCAATTGTTTATTTCACTTTTTGTACTAGATGTAGTTTAACATGCCTACTAAAATAAGTAGAATGCCTGGTTAGATGTAAGAGAGGGCCTGATGGCCCTACTCTTGCCAGGTTAAATAAATAAATAAATTAATTAATTAAATAAATAAATAAATAAATAATTCCGAAGGTACTCCTTTGATCCTATGAACACATGAATGTTGGTTTGTGTGAATGTTTCAGCACAGCTCTGGAAAGCCTGGAAGAATTTCAGCCAAACTTCCCTGTTGTCTACGAAAATCATAATATTAGTGCAGAAAGGTAACCAGCTTACGTACTGACGGAAAAAAATCCCAACACCAAGATATAATTAATGTGGAGTAATCAAACTTCTGGGACACATTTGTCTACGTAACACAGTTAAATTATTAACGTTGCAAAATCACAGGTTTAAGTAAGCGCGAGAAAATCCATTGTAAATGTGATATGCTGGTGCATTAATAACTGGTGTAACCGCCAGAATGTTGAATGCAAGCATGAAAACATGCATGCGTTCTGTCGTACAGGTACCGGATGTCAGTTTGTGTGATTGATTTCCACGCCTGTAGCAATTCGTCGATCAATACAGGGACTGTTAATTCTGATTGCGGGTGGCGCTGGACTTGTCGTCCCATGACGTTTCTTTATTTTATTTTATTTTTATACATCAGTCTTCTGACTGGTTTGATGCAGTCCTCCACGAATTCCTTTCCTGTGCCAACCTCTTTATCTCAGAGTAGCAGCTGCAACCTAAATCCTCAAATATTTGCTGATGTATTTCAGGCTCTGTCTTCGTCTTCAGTTTTTGCCCTCTACAGCTCCCTCTAGTACCATGGAAGTTATTCGCTCATGTCTTAACAGATGTCCTATCATCATGTTCCTTCTCCTTATCAGTGTTTTCCACTTATTCCTTTCCGATTCTGCACAGATCCTCCTCATTCCTTACCCTAGCAGCCCACCTAATTTTCAACATTCGTCTGTAGCACCACATCCCAAATGCTTCGATTCTCTTCTGTTCCGGTTTTCCCACAGTCCTTGTTTCACTACCATACAATGCTGTGCTCCAGACGTACATTCTCAGAAATTACTTCCTCAAATTATAGCCTTTATTTGATACTAACAGATTTCTCTTGGCCAGTAATGCCCTTTTTGTCAGTGCTGGTCTGCTTTTGATGTCATCCTTGCTCCGTCCGTCATTGGTTATTTTACTGCCCAGGTAGCAGAATTCCTTAATTTCATCTATTTCTCGCTGCTCTGATTTCTCCTACTTCTCGTTTCTTTCGTCTTTCTTCGATTTACTCTCAGTCCATACTCTGTACTCATTAGACCATTCCTTTCACCAGATCATGTAAGTCTTCTTCACTTTCACTCACGATGGCAATGTCATCAACGTATCGTATTTTTAACATCCTTTCACCTTGAATTTTAATCGCACACCTGAATCTTCCTTTTATTTCCATCATTGCCTCTTCGATGTACAGACTGAACAGTTGGGGCGAAAGACTACATACCTGTCTTACACCCTTTGCAATCCGAGAACTACATTCTTGCTCGTTGACTCGTAATATTCCCTCTTGGCTCTTCTATCCATAGTATATTAACCGTCGCTCCCTACACTTTTCATCTACACCACTGGCCATTAAAATTGCTACAGCACGAAGATGACGTGGTACAGACGCGAAATTTAAACGAAAGGAAGAAGATGCTGTGATATGCAAATGATTAGCATTTCAGAGCATTCACACAAGATTGGCACCGGTGGCGACACCTACGTGCTGACATGAGGAAAGTTTCCAACCGATTTCTCATACACAAACAGCAGTTGAACGGCGTTGTCTTGTGAAACGTTGTTGTGATGCCTCGTGTAAGGAGCAGAAATGCGTACCATCACGTTTCTGACTTTGATAAAGGTCGGATTGTAGACTATCGCGATTGCGGTTTATCGTATCGCGACATTGCTGCTCGCGTTGGTCGAGATCAAACGACTGTTAGCAGAATATGGAATCGGTGGGTTCAGGAAGGTAATACGGAACGCCGTGCTGGATCCCAACGGTCTCGTATTGCTAGCAGTCGCGATGACAAGTATCTTATCCGCATGGCTGTAACGGATCGTGCAGCCACGTCTCGATCCCTGAGTCAACAGATGGGGACGTTTGCAAGACAACAACCATCTGCACGAACAGTTCGACGACGTTTGCAGCAGCATGGACTAGCATCTCGGAGACCATGGCTGCAGTTACTCTTGACGCTGCATCACAGACAGGAGTGCCCTCGATGGTGTACTCAACGACGAACCTGGTTGCACGAATGACAAAACGTCATTTTTTCGGATGAATCCAGGTTCTGTTTACAGCATCATGATGGTCGCATCCGTGTGTGGCGACATGGCGGTGAACGCACATTGGAAGCGTGTATTCGTCATCGCCATACTGGCATATCACCCAGCGTGATGGTATGGGGTGCCATTGGTTACACGTCTCGGTCACCTCTTGTTCGCATTGACGGCACTTTGAACAGTGGACGTTACATTTCAGATGTGTTACGAGCCGTGGCTCTACCTTTCATTCGATCCCTGCGAAACCCTACATTTCAGCAGGATAATGCACGACCGCATGTTGCAGGTCCTGTACGGGCCTTTCTGGATACAGAAAATGTTCGACTGCTGCCCTGGCCAGCACATTCTCCAGATCTCTCACCAATTGAAAACGTCTGGTCAGTGGTGGCCGTGCAACTGGCTCGTCACAATACGCCAGTCACTACTCTTGATGAACTGTGTTATCGTGTTGAAGCTGCATGGGTAGCTGTACCTGTACACGCCATCCAAGCTCTGTCTGACTCAATGCCCAGGCGTATCAAGGCAGTTATTACGGCCAGAGGTGGTTGTACTGGGTACTTATTTCTCAGGATCTATGCACCCAAATTACTTGAAAATGTAATCAGTTCTAGTATCATATATTTGTCCAATGAATACCCGTTTATCATCTGCATTTCTTCTTGGTGTAACAATTTTAATGGCCAGTAGTGTATTTGTCTCAGAATTTCGAACATCTTGGCGAATTTTTCATTGTCGAACGCTTTTTCCAACTTGGCAAATCCTATGGACATGTCTTGATTTTTCTTTAGTCTTGCTTCCATTAACAACCGCCACATGTGCTCGATTGTCCCATGCTGGCCGCTGTGGTCGAGCGGTTCTAGGCGCTTCAGTCTGGAATCGCGCGACCGCTACGGTCGCAGGTTCGAATCCTGCCTTGGGCACGGATGTGTGTGATGTTCTTAGGTTAGTTACGTTTAATTAGTACCAAGTTCTAGGGGACTGATGACCTCAGATGTGAAGTCCCATAGTGCTCAGAGCCATTTGATTGTCCCATACACTCTCGATCAGAGACAGACGTGACTATAGAGCAGGCAAAGGAACATGTCGACAGTCTGTAGGGCGTGTTGGGTTACAACAGTGGTATATGGAGGAGCAGTATCCTGTTGGAAAACACCCCCCCCCACCCACATTTGCAGTCAGGATGCGTGGGATAACCTGCTGTCATAGTAAATCGCATCTTGTCTAGGTCACAGACAGAATGGCTGTAGGTGCTCAAGTGGCCTCCTTCTAACCAACTCACGGTCATCACTGGCACCGCAGCAGAACCAGCTGTCATCATAAAACGCAACAGGCCTTCACCATGTCAGCCAACGAGCTCTCGCCTGACACCACTGAAGCCGTAGATGGTGGTTGTTTGTGTGGTGTCACCGCCAGACACCACACTTGCTAGGTGGTAGCCTTTAAATCGGCCGCGGTCCGTTAGTATACGTGGGACCCGCGTCTCGCCACTGTCAGTGATTGCAGACCGAGCGCCGCCACACGGCAGGTCTAGAGAGACGTCCTAGCACTCGCCCCAATTGTACAGCAGACTTTGCCAGAGATGGATCAATGACAAATACGCTCTCATTTGCCGAGACGATAGTTAGCATAGCCTTCAGCTACGTCATTTGCTACGACCTAGCAAGGCGCCATTACCAGTTTATATTGTAATTAATGTATCATCAAGAGTGATGTTCTCCAATTATGGATTAAAGTTACGTGTTCCAAGAGCTTCGTACTTTATTTATTAGACTCAACTCCTTTAATTGTTCCAGACCTCACGCCACTCTGCGTGAGCTTAAACGCATGCATTTCGGCCTCCTCTAGCAACACGGTGTTGGCTCTTCTGCCAACACATCATATGGCGACGAGTAAATCGCGTTTGTACCAATTGATACCCTGATTTACTTCTCATGGCTTCGCCACCATCTCCAGATGTACTGTCCGAATTTTATCGCTTGCAGAATCAGCAGACGCAGGCCTTATTGGATGCCCTTGGACAGCTCGTCCAGGGTCAACGTGCAATGCAACACGATGCGGCAGCCGCCGCTCCACCGCTCACGCAGCCACAACACGCAGTTGCACCACCTTTTCGTCTCTTTGATGCGGCACTGGAAAGCTGGACGGAGTGGTCACGCCAATTTGGATTCCATCTCGCCGCCTACAGAATTCAAGGTATTGAGCGGCAGCCTTTTTTGCTTTCTTGTGTAGGAGTGTCCACCTACCGTGTGATAGTGAAATTATTTCCCCGACGCGACGTAGCAACTCTGTCCTACGAAGAAATTTTGTCTGCATTAGATGCATATTTCAAAGAATCAGTCAATGTAGTTGCAAAAAGGTATAACTTCTTTCGTACAAAACGTACGGCCGGTCACACTAATCGGGAGTGGGTTGCAACTTTGCAAGGCCTTACTAGGGATTGTGCTTTTGAGTGTGAATGTGGACTCCCTTATTCAGATACTATGGTGGTGATGCAATTGCACAGAACGTTTCTGATGTTCGTATAAGGGAACAGATTTTGAAACTAGTCAATACCTCCCTTCAACAAGTGATGGACATATTGGATCGGCAGGACACACTTGACTTTGCTCAAGAATCATTTGAAACTTCACCAGCCGTGTGTCACGTTAACTGGCCCGCCGGGCGCGCTGCACGGAACAGTAAACAGCCCTCTCGCCTGTCCGTGCAGCCACGTGTGCCACGCAAGCAAGCAAATGCAGTGCTAAAATCATGCCTGCGGTGTGCTACTAGACATTTGTGTGAGAATGGCCCGTCACGCCAGGCTATTTGCTTTTTCTGTAATAAAAAAGGACATGTTCAAAGTGTTTGCCAGAAAAAGCTCAGAACGGACACTCACAACCATTCCAGGCCCTTTGCTTCGCGCCGGAATCGAACCAAGAATACTCAGGCTCGTGAATCTTCGCCCATGGAAATTCATGTAGTTCATTCCACTCCGCCCAGTGCTACTCTCTCTCACAGTGACTGTGTTCGTCCCACAAAAGGTGTGCGTCGACGTCGACGGAAATCCCGTCAAGTCGCAAGTGATTCTGTACCAGTGTCAGTTCACGTTGCACGAGACAGTCGCTCTTGTTGTCAGCAGGACAATAAACTTTTTGTAGATTTGGACATTAATGGCAAGGTCATACCATTCCAGCTCGATACCGGAGCTGCAGTTTCATTGATCAATCAAGACACGTACAGGCAGCTGGGCACACCTCCATTGCGTGCCGCAAATGTTAAGCTCAGTAGTTATTCAGGTCAGCATATCCCTGTGTTAGGACAGTGCAGCCTTCTTGCAACATACAAAGGACAAACAAAACTTGTGTCATTTTACGTCCTTCGTTCTTCTGCTGTGAAATTGTTTGGTTTAGATTTATTTCAGTTGTTTAACTTGTCTATAGTCAATCAGGTCCTATCAGTGAACCAGACTGTGCCTTCAGCCAGTGTTTCTCGTCTATGCGAAGAATTTGCAGACATTTTTGCACCGGGCCTAGGTTGCGCTAAGAACTATAAAGCACATTTGGAACTGAAAGTAAACGCGCAACCGAAATTTTTCAGAGCGCGCAATGTTCCCCATGCATTGCGTGATGAGGTCGCAAGAACATTATACGATTTGGAATCACAAGGTGTGATTGAACGTGTGCAGGCTTCTCTCTGGGCCTCACCCTTAGTAATTTTGCAAAAGCCTTCCGGAAAATTGAGACTTTGTGTGGACTTCAAGGCAACAGTGCATCCCCAACTAGTGACTGCAACTTTTCCTTTACCCCGCCCGGAAGATCTTCTTGACAAACTGTGCCCGGGTAAATATTTTTGGAAGCTGGACCTAGCAGATGCGTGCTTGCAAATACCGGTGGACGAAGAATCCCAGCGCGTTTTGGTGGTTAACACGCATCTTGGTTTGTACCGATTCAAAGGACTGCCATTCGGGTGTGCATCCGCCCCGGCATTGTTTCAGCAATATCTACAAACTGTTTGTGCGTCGATCCCTACTGCAGCAAACTATCTGGACGATATTGTGATCTCCGGAAAGACGGAAGAAGAACATTTAGCCAATCTCAGATCATTATTTCAGGTTTTGCGACAAAATGGTCTACGCTTGCGGAAGGACAAATGTGTGCTTTTTGCTCGTGACTTACCCTATCTGGGACATGTAATCAATGCCCAAGGCATACATCCGTGTCCAGAGCACCTCCGTGCCATACAAGACTTGCCTTCGCCGCAGAATTTGAAGCAGCTACAGAGTGTGCTGGGAAAAATTAACTATTATCATCGCTATGTGCGCCACGCCTCTTCCATTTGAGCTCCGCTTCATCGCTTACGCCGTAAAGGTGTTCCGTTCGTCTGGACGACGGAATGCGAACGCGCCTTTCGCCAGTTGACATCGGCGTTGCTTTCCAATACTTGCCTTACGCCATTCGATCCCCAGAAGCCTCTTTTGTTGATGGTGGATGCATCGGATTTCGGGATCGGTGCTGTGCTTGCGCACAAAGACGGTTCGCACGGTCGCCCTATTGCCTTTGCGTCCAAATTGCTCTCGTCTGCCCAAAGAAATTATTCCCAGATCGAGAAAGAAGCATTGGCTCTCGTATTTGGTGTCACTAAGTTTCATGACTTCTTGTATGGTCGTCGCTTTACCATCATCACAGACTACAAACCTTTGACATCGCTTTTTCATCCGAACAAGCCTGTACCTCCACGTACAGCGCAGAAATTCATTCGCTGGTCTATTTTCCTCTCGCAGTACCGCTACGATATCTTGTATCGGTCCACTGCTAAGCACGGAAACGCCGATGCATTGTCCCGTTTGCCTGTTGCTGAGGATAGAGCATTCGATTCCTCTGAACTTGCTTGCATGTTCATTGATTCGGAAACCGATGACGTGGTCTAATCGTTTCCGATTGATTTTCGACGTGTAGCTACAGCCACAACTGCAGACCCTGTCCTTGCTACCGTTCTGCGTTTTGTTGCTACGCAGTGGCCCTTGTCAATGTCACGGATCGAGGATCCGTTGGTACGCCGATTTTTTGCTCACAAGGAGAGACTTGTTGTACGATGTGGTGTTTTGCTGTTGCGTTCTGATAATTATGAGTCCAGGGTCGTGGTCCCTCGTTCGTTACAGTCCTCTGTCTTACAGCTTCTCCACCAAGGACATTGGGGTATAGTGCGAACGAAACAACTTGCTCGTCAGCACTGTACTTGGTTCGGAATCGATGCTGCGATTGCGAATATGTGCTCTTCTTGCATGGCGTGTGCCGCACAACAATCCACCCCAACGCGGAAATTCTTTGCATGGCCAAAAGCCACTTCCCCTTGGCAACACTTACACATCGATTTTGCTGGTCCATTCTGGAATGCTCGATGGTTGGTTCTGGTAGATTCATTCAGTAATTTTCCTTTTGTTGTCCGGATGTCTTCCACGACGTCATCTGCCACCATCCAAGCGTTATCCGCTATCTTTTGCATTGAAGGTCTTCCACAGACTTTTGTTTCCGACAATGACCCGCAATTCATGTCCGCGGAATTTCAGTCATTCTGCACGGCCAATGGTATTCAACATCTGACGTACGCGCCGTTTTCGCCACATTCAAACGGTGCCGCTGAACGTTTGGTCAGGACTTTCAAGTCACAGATGTTGAAGTTGAAAGAGTCGCATTCTCGGAAGGACGCGATATTGCTCTTTTTGTCCTCGTATCGCTTTCAGCCGCGAGATGGTCGCTCGCCGGCTGAGTTGTTGCACGGTCGCCCTCATCGCACCTTGATGTCTTTGCTACATCCGTCGCATCAGGTTCCTGTGCAGCGGCAGACACCTGCTTTTGCTCCGGGCGACGTTGTCTACTATCGTAACTATCGAGGTTCACGGCGATGGCTCGCAGGGCGCATTCTTCGCCGCCTCGGCGGCGCTATGTATCTGGTTTTGGGGGCCTCTGGTGAGGTGCGTCGGCATCTCAATCAACTGCGCCTCTGTCGTCGCACGGGTTCTGCCGCTGCCCGTCTGCTTTCAGCGACGGTGCCGTCCGGTCAGCGCCCAGGTGTTACCGACGCTGCCTTCCATTTTGCCCCATGGCGACGCGCCGCCCCCGCCGCCTGTTCTCCCGCCGGCGACGCCCGCAGTGGACGCTTCGCTGCAGCCGCCGGGCGCCTCCCTGGGTCACGCGCCGCCGATCGCTTCCCGTGACCAGTTGTCCTCCACCATGGAATTCTTGCCCGCTCCGGACCATATGTCGTCTTCGCCCATCGGGTGCCCCGGATCGATGGAGGTTGAGCCTTCGGCCCCTCCTGTCTCTCTAAGGGCGCATACACCGCATGTTGGCGTGCACCCTGGACTAGGTTTTCAGGCGTTTCCTAGCTCCCCTCGGACCGAATGGCAGGGTGCGGGTGGCACAGCCTCGCCTGTTGTTAGGCTCCTCTCCACGGCGGGCGGAAGCCTTATACCACAACCGTCCGCCGATTTGCGGGGGAGGAATGTGATGTCACCGCCAGACACCACACTTGCTAGGTGGTCCGCTAGTATACGTCGGACCCGCGTGTCGCCACTGTCAGTGATTGCAGACCGAGCGCCGCCACACGGCAGGTCTAGAGAGACGTCCTAGCACTCGCCCCAGTTGTACAGCAGACTTTGCCAGAGATGGATCAATGACAAATACGCTCCCATTTGCCGAGACGATAGTTAGCATAGCCTTCAGCTACGTCATTTGCTACGACCTAGCAAGGCGCCATTACCAGTTTATATTGAGATTGTAATTAATGTATCATCAAGAGTGATGTTCTCCAATTATGGATTAAAGTTAAGTATTCCAAGAGCTTCGTACTTTATTTATTAGACTCAACTCCTTTAACTGTTCCAGACCTCACGCCAGTCTGTGTGAGCTTAAACGAATGCATTTCGGCCTCCTCTAGCGACACGGTGTTGGCTCTTCTGCCAACACATCAGTTTGGGATCAGTGGAACACACACCGCGGCACGCCTGTCTCGGAGCTGTCCTTGAAGTAACCGATTTGTAACAGTTTGGTGTGTCACTGTGGTGGCAACTGCTGCTGGAATCTCTGCCACAGGCGCAGTACGATTCGCCACAGGCATACACGAACACGATGGTCTTCCTTCTCGGTAATCCCATGTGACACTCCAATGCCCGTATCTTCCCGTGACCACCACTGCCAGCAGTCATGTACAGTGGGTCGTTTCTTACCAAGTCTTCCTGCAGACATCGCGGAAGGAACATCCAGCTTCTCGTAGCGTTATTAAAAGACAGCCAGCTGTTGATAATGGCATCTTCGTCATCTTAGAGGCATTCTTCACTAAAATCAACTCCTTACGTCCAATCTCAATGGTAACTGACGCTCATGACTGTTAAAACAAGTATTTAGATCAAACTTGAATTGTACCCTCATAGTGACGCTAATAGCGCCACTCTTATATTACTGCATTAAAATTTGGATCAACGTCGTATTTCAGATGTAGAAACACGCCAACCAACTCTCATTTATCTCGTGTATCTCCTTCTTGGTGTTGGGATTCCTTTTTCGTCAGTGTAAATTCTATGTATTTGTGGAAGTCTTAACGAAACATTAATTTTTTTAAACACATTTTGTTTAACACAGAAAAGTAGTCTTTTGCGAATGACAGTACACATTATCTTTATTTCAGTCTATACAGTATTAGTTTGACGCGTATTTAACACTTAACTGCTTCACATAAGGTAATTCTTATGCACATACATTGATACACACACGTACGTATAGCTAAATTCATCTTGTTACAGAATGAAATACGAGTGTCGCACTGTTTCAGGTTGATAGCTCTCCATTTTGTTATTTTATGCAGTTAATATCTTTATGCCTGCTAGGAGTGTATAATGATGTTAGTTCTAAGAATTTGTTGAGAGTTGAAAAGTAGTATGTACATTAGTTTCAGTGTCAAAACTTACTACTATCCTTTTATGGATTGATTCATTTCTCAAATTCTCAATACTGCTGTATTACAATTACGAATGATCTGTCACACCTCCGGTAATTTACAAAATATACAGTCCACCTTGATTAAGAGAGGTACGTCGTAACGAACTAAAGTCTCCCTCTTCTACATATTCTCTGAATTACACATCACAGGGAATCTTCTTTTATTTCCTTACTCAGCCAAACAAAAATAGTGTAATGAACAAGCAAATGCATGTTGGTTCTAGAGGCTTATAAATTTCTGGATATGCTTATCTTCTCGAAACCAGAAAAAGCTATGACATCTAGAGCTAAAACGCCGATCCAGTAGGCCGTAATATGATGTCGTAAACCTGCAACACAATAAAATGTGCTATACAAGACAAAGGCAAGGTAAACACTGCATTTTGGTCGTAAAAGAAGAGTCAAGTGACTCGCATGTAGAACCATAATTTCTTGCAAATCGAGGCGGCATCCAAAATGTAAGAGTCCAGGTTTAGAAGTTAAGTAAGGTATAGAAAGAATTCTGGCCAAAGTCTTTTTTTTATTTTTTTATTTGGTGGCTTAAGAAATGGATGGTTTCAGTGCCAAGACGAGAACCGCTTGTTTTCTCCTCATAATACTGGTTTATGCCCATTAAACCGTTCCCACTGTGACATTAGTAAGTACAGTTCACTAAGACATCACGAGCGTAGCGACACAGCAACCGTTTTCAAGGGCGCCAGCGTAGTCCATCTAGAATGGTGTGTACAGTGTCAAAATAGTCCGCAAGTTGGAATGTACACTAGGGAATCGGCAAGGCAAGGTTACGAATAGTCAAATGTTAATGAAGGATGGCAAAAGCTAAAGGCGAGAAACAAAGAGATACTCTCTCAGAAAATTTGCTTTGCCGAACGGGACGAAAAACCAAGATCACCCTGTCTTGTGCGATGTTGTGATCGACTTAATGTTGGAAAAGCTTGAGGACTGCAGGATGGGAATTGGTCTCCTCTGCATACAGAGACAACATCCTGGCAGTAGCTAAGGGACATTCCAGAATTCAGTTGGAAGAAAAGTTTAATGCATCATGATGTAGCAATGGTGAAAATGTTATAAATTGAGGATTGCTAGAAGCAAAGGTGTAGACATCCAGAAATCCTTTTACTGCAATTCATGCAGTTGCAGTTGGAAATAATGTGATGGAATGACAACCAAGGACGCATCTGGATGAAGAGAAAAGTAAACAACTCTCATATAGTCTATGATAAGGCCTTAAAGCAGATCACTAAACAGACACCACTGTCGCAGAAACGAGTCTGTTAAAAGTCTTGCATAATGTCTAGACTTTTGGAATCGTCCAAAAGAAAAGCTCAGTGTCATTATAAAGACACGTAAGGTCGACAAGACAACGCCGGTGGATAGACTCTTAGTGATATCTCTACCTAGTTGCCTTGGTGATCAAGAGCAGATCTGCGGTCTAGTAAAACGAAAAAATAAATGAAACAAGCACTCAAGCAATCACCAACAGAAACGAGTCTAAACATTGCTTAACATATAACGACACCATATCTGGGACACGACTACAACAGGAAGCAGTGTGTACAGTATTCTAGAAGACGGCAAGGAATGTGCGACAATGTGTCACCAAACTTCTTAGACGGGGATGACCCACATACTGACGGACCACAGACTCAATTTTACCTTTCAGTTTCATTAAAATGAGAAGCACGACATAATACCTAAACATTTAGTTATACTACGTTTCGATCAAAGCGACTGTATGCTTAAGGGGTCATGAGAAATACCAAACGTATGTCACGAAGATTATCACATGCATATTCTAGGGAATCGGTAACAAAATCTGAATCTTCAGACGAAAAGTGAAAATGAAGATCTGTCATGATCGACAGCACAACCTCAATGAAGTCCCAGCATCGGCACAGTAAGTGCAAGAAAATATACAGGGTGTTAGGGAATACTTGCGGATATTGTGATCTCTGATACCTTAATATGTACCCATTTCAGAGTGTTGTTTTACCTCTGCGTCTAACAGTCTTCTCACAAACACGTCAGATAATTTACTACTTGATGTTTTCTGCCCGGTCGTCACTGCACAACTAACAAGGGAACTGTCCAATCCGACATGGCGAAATCTGCCCTGAAATGTTTTATACAAGAATAATACAACAAAAGAAATATACGACACGGCGGGCACATATGCTTGGTTGTTGGCACATCGGTAAACAGATAACTTGGCACAGCGCAAAAGTAATTTGTAAAGCGAATTTCAGTTTCTGTGGATAGTTTCTTACATAGTCGTTCACAGTTATTATTTGCTCGAATTTGCAACTGATTTAATATTCATAATAAATGGCATTTGCATTTGCGGTACTGCTAAGTGTTAACGATGGAGATAAAACTGAATTAATTTCCTTTGTCATTTCTTGGTATATGTTACTAATAGTATCTGCCTTTGTATAGGTTCCAGAGATTAACAGTGATGTGGAAACCAGTTAATGTTTTCAACCTTGCAAAGATGAAATATGAAGAACGTGGTGTGCAATCGAAATCATCTACTTCGGAAATCACCGACAAGAAGAAGGGACAGGATTGTTGGTTGGTTGATGTGAGGGAGGGGGGGGTCCAAACATTGAGGTCATTAGTTCCATCGGAATAGGGAAGGATTGAGAGGGAAATCGGCTGTGCTCTTCCAAAGGAACAATCCAGGCATTTGCCTGAAGCGATCTAGGGAAATCATGGAAAACCTAAATCGGGATGGTCGGACACAGGTTTGAACTGTCGTCCTACCCCGTGTGAGTCCAGTGTGCTAACAACTGCGCCACCTTGCTCGGTATCTAATTCTTCTGAATACCTACATATGTATCGTTTAACAGTTAATTTCTTTGACAATCATTCCAATGATGACGACAGTTCGTTGGAAATTGTGGCAATATTAGAAGAAACAGCAAATAACAGGGATGATTCCGTGAATTGTGGTTCTAACGATGAGTGTTGTGATAATTAATGTTCAGAACAAAAACAGAGTACATTCCAAGCCCAAAGAAAACATATAGAGTAATATCTTTCAGTGAGAAAAAAGAGGCTATCAATCTTTTAGTTAAATGAAGTAGGGAGAGAGGCTTTAAGCTGTGTGCAAATCCGGTTTCGTTTCGTAAACTCTGAGCATGAATTCTATAAATGGAAGAAACTATGTAATTAAAAGGATAGTTGCTACTCACCATATAGCGGAGATGCTGAGTCGCAGATAGGCAGAACAAAAAGAGCCACAAATGAGCTTTCAGCCAACAAGGCCTTTGGCAGTTTGTAAGGCGATAAGAGAAAAAAGTACGGACATTGAGTATAGTAAAGCATTGGAAACATAGTAACAAAGGAAAACAGCATTGGATTAAGGATGGAAGAAAAGATGTGAAGCAAAATCAAACAATGGAAAATCTAGGATATATATTGCAACAATAGGTCTACTCAGTATATGGCAGAGATGCTGTGTCAGAGATAGGCATAACAAAAAGACCGTCAGAAAATGAGCTTTCAGCCAACAAGGCCTTTTGTCGTTTGTAAGACGACAAGAGAAAGACCTTGTTGGCCGAAAGCTAACTTTGTGACGGCCTTTTTGTTATGCCTATCTGCGACTCAGTACCTCCGCTATATGATGAGTAGCAACTACCCTTTCCATAATATTGTTACATTCCATACTGGATTTTCCATTGTTTGATGAATGGAAAAAGATATTTACACGAAGTAAGAAATGTGTGCCAAAATGAAACTCGAAAAAATATGAAAAAAATAATTATTCGGAAGATTTACAGCCACACCTGTGAGTCAATGCGTCATTACCGATGGAGATATTGGCACTGAGTGCTTTAAATGGAAATTGAGATGAACATTACTGATTTACAAGATTCTTCGAATTCTTCAGAAACATCAAAGCAAATTATGTCCAAAATTTGAAAAAAAATGACTGTTTGGTTTCAGAAGTTTGTAATCGATGCAGCAAATCTGGAAATATGGGAGGGAAAGATGTTCGCTGCTACATCCGAGACGTCCTCTTGGCAGTTGCAGAAAATAATGTATTGCTTTTGTTGGACTCTTGGCCCAGATATAGCGACATCTCTGTCATTAGGAGGACGAGGACATATGTATAATTCGGATTCCAACCGGAGCTGATATTGTGATTCAGCCTCATGATAAAAAAATTCAACAATGTAAAGCATTTTTCCAAAATCATTGGACAGTATAATTTCCAGTTACTCTTTGTCATTTCAGATTTATCTGCGGAATAGTATTGCTAAACTTCAATGATATAATTTCTGCATTGTCAACTTGGATCACCACATTTAATGAAGTTGATAAAGTATGCCTGGTATGCAGCACAATATGAGGGGCAACAGTCACGAACATTTCTTCTTCCATTCCGGATCCGTCTAAGTAAAACTAGAAATTACTATGAAGCGCCCGAATGCATTAATTTTTCTTTTATCAGATGTTCCTGGTTTAAGGAAACTGTTTGTTTTCGTCACCTAGTGGACACTTCCCATTTTTGTGACGGCTTCCGGGAATAAACAAGTAACTGTTCCATTGGCAGCAAAATATAAATTATTCAAAAATTATCATAAGAACTGTTTTACAAGATTTGTTATAAAATGTTTAACGTCAACGAATGAAAAGTCCCGACTGATGCAAGTTTCTGTATTGTAACATCATACTCTGCCATCATTTTCTTTCTTCTGCTAGTCATTCGTATAACAGCACATCCCTTCAGAAGTTTAGCTGCCGATATGAACTGCACATTATTGAAAAATTTTTGATCTGAGACATTTTTGGTATGGTTCAAGTACTTAAAATTCACTTTAGACTTCGCGCTAAGCGGCGATACATCTTCTTGTCTCTGAAGTGTCCGCTTATTCGCCGATTCGCGCGTTGGGCAGGAAGGACTGTAACAACCGCTTTTATAAGAGGTTCTTCGGGGGCAAAAATGAGTAGCTTTGCCATTTTTAGCCTTAGAACCTAAAATTCCAGGGTGGGTTTCGACATGTCGGATTGGACCATTCCTTTGTAAGTGGACCTGTCAGCAAAGACTAACCGTTTTGCGTGGCGCTTCACACCTCAACATCTGACCTGCTGCCCAGAGACAAATAAGCATTAGTGACATGCTCTTGCCACATGTACTTGAAGGTAGTAACCAGTATAAAACATTCTATTCCTAATAGCTACAATTATTAGTCTGCAAATGAAGTAAGTACAGATGTATTGTTGTTCAGTGTACTGTCCTCAGTCACCCTAACAAGCTGTACATTGACTCACACATTGATTCACGGACGTCGACACAGTACTCGAAGGGCATCTCTAATGATAGGACGCATCCAGAGGAATCAAGAAGTCGCCCGTTTGATAATGAAGGCAAGTGTGAGGGGAGAAAGGGAGGAAGATTATAGCTCAACGTCCCGCAGACAGTGCGGTCGTTAGAGATGGAAGACAAGCTCAGATTACGTAAGGATGGGGAAGTAAATCTGTAGCGCCCTTTCAAAGGAACGATTTCGGTAATTTGCTGGAGTTATTTAGAGAAGTCACGGGAAACCTAAATTAGGATGACAGGACAGGGTTTTTAACCGAAGCGCTCTCAATGCAAGTCCACTGTATGAGGGGTCCACTTGTACACTGAGCCCGATTTTGTGATATATTTGATAAAAAATGACATGAAATGGTTATCACATGTAGAAGAGATTGTATCTTTGACACCACTGAACCAAAGATGTTGCCTGAGTGGCAGAATCGATTGTAAGCAGGGGCGCGCGGAGCGCAGAGTTAGTTGTCGTTGCACCCTGTTAAAGGTAGGATGTAAGACTTAAAGCTAGTGGCTAGCTGTGAGAATTTAGCTGTTGGCCTATGGCCGCAGCATAACACAGATTTGCAAGGTAATGAAATTTTGTATATTTTAAGCGTGCAGCAACGCAATGTGGATCTTGCTAATTTTACAATACTGACCCTTGGATGTAGGGACCAAGTACTTGTCATTAGATTTGATATATAGGTTGAGTAGGTAAACACGATTTGTAATATTCTGAGTGTTTTGTAATCCTGATGCAGAGAAATTAAACTTTGGAATCTATTTCGTCAAACGATGTCGGACCTTTTGTCATGTAACAATCCAAGTATTTTTAATTACGCCAGTAAGTGAGAACTGTAGAACAGCTGAGAAGTTCACTGATTTTGAAGGTAATGTAAAATGTTTCATATTAGATTTTATGAAGGAGAAACTTTATTTTGAATACAATTTTCAAACAGAAGCATTCGGTCTTAGCATACCCCGTTATCAGTACCTCACCCTCTTCCATGTCGTGCTTGTTTAAATCCAATTAATATTTTTAAAAGAAATGTTTTTTGAATCAGAGTCAGAAAAATATTGATGAGAAATTACAATGAAATGAATACACCTAGCTGCATACAGACGTTGATGTAAGTCAACAGGGACAGTTGAAAGTGTGTTCCCCGACGAGGACTCGAACCCGGGATCTCCTCCTTACATGGCAGATGCGCTATCCATCTTAGCCACCGAGGACGCAGAGGATAGTGCACCTGCAGGGACTTATCTCTAGCACCCCTCCCGTGAGACCCACATTCTCAACTTATTGTCCCGCACTATATTCATAGTGCCCCTGCCCATTATACTCTATACACGCGGCTTTTTGCCGATTCCCGTAAGAGTTCGGGCATCGTTTGTGCATCCGCACACAAGAAGATGGTCAAATGGCCGGTGAGCTTTAACTATGTTCTTTCGGACATGTCCGAAAGAACAGATACCATCTTCACATATATAAATATTAATGTGCCAGGATCAGAAAAGTATTACTTTTTGTAACAGTTTCATTGTGGGCAGCATTGTATAGCGCTGAGCCAGTATCCAAAACTATCACTGAACATTTGCAAGGTTATTTGTTTATCAACTAATCTACTGACATTATGTGTATGAAGCTATTTTACGGCCGGCATTGCACTTCGCTGAGCCAAGATTGAATATTTTCTATGCCTACTGTGGAGAGGACAGAATACCAAGATTACATCCGTTGCGACTCAAGAACTAAGGAAACTGTATTTCATAGTTTATTTGCATAATGGATTTGATCAGTTTGTTGCACAGGGCCATTGAGCTCGGTGCTCACGAGACTGAATAAATTTTAGAGGGATTGATTTCATTATAGACATTACATGCTGGTTTTCCGGATTAAATTGTTTAATTTTTCTTTGGATTACAGTAAAACTGATTAAGCACACCATATGCTCAACAACACAATACACAGTAAATTTCCGTAAGACAACTTACTTACTTACTTACTTACTCACTGGTCATACCGGACTCGAGAGTCCATTACCGCAGCAACTTATTTTCGCCATCTGTCCCTGTCTTGGGCTGTACCTCAAATCAGCCTTCACATTGTCCTCCCATCTACGCCTCGGTCTCCCCACAGGACGTTTTCCCGCTAGGTGCCCTACCAGTACTCTGCGCACTGCCCTGCCCTCATCCATTCGACCTACGTGACCCGCCCATCGCAGCCTACGTAATTTAATAATACTGATTATGTCAGGGCTTGAATAGAGTTCGTGAACCTCTTCGTTATGCAATTTTCGCCACTCTCCGCTAATGTCATCCCTTTTTGCTCCGAAAATTTTCCTCAAAATTTTGTTTTCAAATACACGAAACGGCTTTTCATTCTGCACAGTGAGGGACCAAGTCTCACACCCATACAGCATAAATGGTAGAATAATAGTTTTGTATATTCTAATCTTTAAATTCCTAGACAATATCCGTGATGAAAGTAACGTATTCAGTGAGAAGTAGCACGCATTTCCCGCCCGTAATCTCTTCTTCAGTTCGGATTCAATCTCATTTCTCGAAGTGATGTCCAAGCCTAGATACTTAAATGTGTTCACTATTTCAAACTGCATGTCTCCAACTCTTAACATTTCCTGATCTTCTGCTGTTGGTATTCTAGTAGTAACCAGGTATTTAGTTTTGTCTTCACTTATCCTTAGACCTACATCTTCACTAGGCTTGATTAACGCATTCGCATTTGCTGTTATAGATTCTTTCCTATCGCTAATGATGTTTAGATCATCTGAATACCCTAATATCTTAATATTTCCATTTAACTCCACACCATCTGAATTATCTGCTACCATTCGTACAATATATTCTAGGACTAAATTAAAAAGTAGCGGAGACAGGGCATCTCCCTGCTTAAGACCGTTCTTTATTACAAATTCTTCTGACTCCAATTTCCCCACGCGTACTCTATCTTTTGTGTTTTTCAAACTCGCTTCTATAAGTCTAACATACTTCTTTGGTATTCCAAGTTCCAAAAGAATTCTGTACAATTTTGACTGCAATACTGAATCATATGCTTTTGTAAAATCTATGAAAAGATTATGAACTGGTTTATTGTACTCCCATTTCTTTTCCAAAATTTGACGCAGGGTGAATGTTTGGTCTATAGTTGATCTGTTCCTCCGAATGCCGGCTTGGTTATCCCCCACAATTTCATCTGCATATGGTGTAAGCCTGCTTAGCAGAATATTCGGGAAAATTTTGGAACAAAATAGCGATATCCCTCTATAATTACTACAATCCATTTTGTCACCTTTCTTAAAAATTGGGATCAGAATCGACTCCTGCCACTCTTCAGGTATCATCTCTGAGTTCCATACTTTAGTTATCACTTTGTGAACTACTTCCACCAATTTCTGTCCCCCATTTTTAACTAATTCTGCAGTTATGCAATCTGATCCTGGTGCTTTATGGCTTTTCAATTTGTTGATTGCAGCTCTTACTTCCTTGAACGTTGGCTCAGGTATCTGGGGTTCTGCTGTATGTACTTCGTACGCCTGCTCATTTCCTGCTTCCTGGTGTACATTTAATAGATTCTCAAAATACGCCCTCCATTTACCTAATATAGCACTGGAGTCTCTCAGTATTCCCCCAGCATCTCCTTGAAGTGCATTTGTCCTAGCCTTGAAGCCTTTCCTATACCCATTTATGTCTAGGTAAAGTTCTCTAATGTTTTTTGTTTTACTGTTTGTTTCCATTTTTGTAATTTGATTGTTCAAATAATCCCTCTTCTTTGCCCGTAGCCTACGACCAACTTCCCTTCTCAAGTTCAAGAACTCCTCTCGTTTTCTGTCTCCCATTCTATCCCAATCTAATCGCGCTTTTCTCCTTTCCTCTACCAATTTCTTGCATTCCTCATCAAACCTCCTGTTCTTAATTGTACCTATTGTGACCTTCGCTGCCTCTTTGATATTATTCCTCACAGTGATCCACTGTTTATTTACATCTTCATCTTGATCTTCGTGTGTCCTGAGAGCATCAAACCTATTTGAAATTTCTATCATGTACCTTCTTCAAAAGTTTTCATCATTTAGCTTGTCAGTGTCGGACCCAAGTTCTGCATTGTGACACCTTGATGTTGCTGTAGATAGCCGTTGGTGAACTTTGGCAACTACAAGAAAATGATCAGAATCGCAGTCTGCTCCCCTGAAAGTCCTAACATTTTCTATACTAGTGTGCCATCTCCGATCTGCAAAGAACATGATCAATTTGGTTTCGGCTGTGTCCATTCGGAGAGACCCAAGTTGCTTTATGAATGTCCTTCCTTTTGAAATATGTGCTCTCAACAATCATGTCTTTTGAAACAGCAAAATTAGCCACCTTTGTGCCATTATCATTCGAAATGTTATGCAAACTTTCTTTCCCGATTGTAGGCCGGAATGCTCCCTCCTTCCCTATCTTCGCAATAAAATCGCCTATGATTAATTTTGTATCATACGAGGAGAACTCATCCCACAGTTGATCTAGTTCTTCATAAAAGGCGTCTTTAACAACCTCTTCAGTGTCCCCAGTTGGTGCGTGTACATTAATTACTACTAGTCTATTCCACCTGCCGGACAGCACTATAGCTGATAGTCGGTCACTGATGAACCTTATATCTCTGATTGCGTGAAGCACTTTTCCCTGTACTGCGAAACCTGTTCCGAAACTGTGAGCTTCCGCACCTCCACAGAAAAATGTATAGTTACCCCTCTTTATGCTACCCTCCCCCTGCCACCGAGTTCCTTGAATATCTGCAATGTCTACATCGTATCTATCTAATTCGTCTAATAATGTCTGTAATGTTCCTGGCCTGTTCAAACTTTTAACGTTCCATGTTCCCAACCTGAAAGTTCCTTTCGGCCTGAATTTCTTCGAAGTAGGTTCCGCCCGGAGATCCGAATGGGAACCTAGTTTACCTCCGGAATATTTTACTTCAAAGGTACCCATGCCCATTAATGTTGCTGATTCTTGATGAACAGATTTGATAGTAGAAGAAGAAACAGGGCTGGTTCATCACGCCATCGCCTGCACGCATTGTATATCCAATAACAAACACAAAAAGTATAATTTAAAGAACGTTACAACTGAGCTCAACACTATAGTGTGCGAACGGAGAGAGGGTAAAGATTATAGCGGGAGATGAAGACTACACTACAGCCTGCAGGTTCAAGAGGTTAACTGAACTCTCCATTACCGCTACATAACTCAAAAAAATAATAAAATAATGTTGAAACAAAAAAAAAAATAGTTAGCTCCCGTACACTTCCTGTTTGGGCACATATGACGTCAGGTATCACAACACCGTTACATTATGGGACGAATCGCATAGATAGAACCGGTAGGTTCAGTTGACCCGGTTCATGTGGATACAGGTAGTGCTGAAACGAAGAGGCTTGCACAGTATAGTGAAGACAGCAGCAGCAGCAACAACAGCAACGTCATGGTTGGCGACTCACCTGCACGCGCGGTTGCTGGGACAGCATGTACACCGCGGCCGCTGCCACGTCCTCTGGTAGCAAGTGCGCCATCGCCAGGGCTGCTTCTTTCGAGAGTTTTGTCAGATTGTCGAAAATTTCCGTGATAACTACGCCGGGGGATATTTGCTGAAAAACAAAATCATTATCTGACAGCCATGAAAAAACATACTACATGACACGTCAAATGATTCCAAACATTGTAAATGTGTTGTGTCGGGAGCGTTATGAGGATGGCCAGGAAAATATATCTAAGACTGACGCGGAACTGACCTTTGTTAACGAACAATTGAACTGTCCATCAGAGTAAATGCTGGAAGCCGTGATTTAAAACGCAGCAACTACTGCTGCCTTGTGTCTGCACATACGAATATCCCTCGTGCTCTGTCCCCAGTACTTCGCTGTGTCGTTACGTTTGAGTGAGTGAGAGAAGTAAGCGCGTTTAATGACCAGTTGAATGCAGCACAAAGAGGTGCTGCATTCAGCAAGTGTTCATTTCGAGTGTTATGCGAAGTACACTTCGTGGGAAACGTGCTTAAGACTGAAAGTGTTTCGACAACAACTCCATCGAAGTCTGCAGTGCAAAACTTAATGCCAAATGGCGCGAAATGGACTCTACAGCGAATAAATATGGTAAATGTGGTGTGCGTACTGTAAGACCTTCGGTACACACACCATCAGATTATTTGACTTGTCGCTCTAACGCAGTAGGCGAGTGTCAGCAATGTGTCTCGTGGTCTTATCGTGGCGTGTTTATCTTCTGCTGTTAGGTTCAAATGGCTCTGAGCACTATGGGACTTAACATATATGGTCATCAGTCCCCTAGAACTTAGAACTACTTAAACCTAACTAACCTAAGGACATCACACACATCCATGCCCGAGGCAGGATTCGAACCTGCGACCGTAGCAGTCGCGCGGATCCGGACTGAGCGCCTAGAACCGCTAGACCACCGCGGCCGGCTGCCGTTAGGTCAGACGATAGAAATGCCACTTGCACGCTTAGAGTAGCAGATTGACGGCGACCAACTTTAAACAGAACTTGATTTATTTTCACACACATTTATTACAATAATAAAAAGGATAGACATTACGTAACTTGATTCTGGATGCTATTTACAATTGACAATCTGAAGTTCCTTTGGTCATGGTACGTTAATCTTATTCTCACATATCTCTGATACTTGACGAAGTGTCTATAAATTTCTCTTCATGGCTATGTACAGGAATATGATAATCTTATTAGGCGCAGACTGAAACTTGACTATACACTAATGCAGACTAATGCAGACTGACTAATCGGAGGTCTGTACACTCTTTATAATACCTCGCGCGTTCAGGTATCACTGCGCGAGTCAGATCCGCGAGGAGAAAAGGTTCTACGTTAGCAGCAATCTCATTGGCTGCGTTACATATTAATACGCGGATCGGCGGAAGCAGAATTTGGTCCGTCTCTTTGACAGCGCCATCTCGTAGTGCGGAGACGGACGAGCGCTGCGCCTGCGTTGTTGTGCTTAGCGGGGCGCGCTCTAGAGGGAAAGTTGTGTACGCGCTGACTACGCGGAACTATGTACACAACAGTAAGAGTGCGAAAAGATTTCAACCACCAGAAAAGAATATTTGAGTGAAGGAAAGCCTGGAACAAAGACGGACGAGATCTCAACTCCGTGTATCTGCAGGTGGGAACTAAGAGATCGCCGTGTCGAAACGTTATCAGAAAGGATCGGCATCTGTATCCAAACAAATTTTCTGTTGTGCACGACTTAAAGCACCCAGACCAACTTCAAAGAGTTACACTCCGCACTAAGAGCAACACTGCTCCCGGCCACGACTGCATTACCTACCGCCACCTCAAACACTGCCCTCCCTCCTTCCTTTCAATCCTTGCCACCCTCTACAATGTCATCCTTGCCACTGGCTTCTATCCCGACCTGTGGAAAACCTCCCGTATCCTGATGTTCTCCAAACCCAACAAGCCTCCATCTGATGCCTCTTCCTATCGTCCTATCTGTCTCACATCGGTGTTCAGCAAGCTCTTGGAATCCATCCTTTCCCGGCGCATCCATCACTACCTCCGCCAAAACCACCTCCTCCCAAACACCCAATGTGGCTTTCGACCTTCCTTCTCTGCTAATGACCAACTCCTCCGCCTCACTCATCTCCTCTCCCTCCAGCTTAACTCCCGTCGCTCCGCCATTTTTGTCTCCCTTGACCTCGAAAAGGCCTACGACCGTGTCTGGCATCCTGGTCTCCTGTATAAACTCCAAACCTACGCCCTTCCTATCAACTACATCCGTCTGGTGGCCTCCTTCCTCTTCCACCGCCCCTCCTATGTTACCATCCATAATGCCAATTCCCACACCTTCTACCCCTCTGCAGGTGTGCCCCAGGGCTCTGTCCTCTCCCCTCTCCTCTACCTCCTGTACACGGGATATATGCCCCAACCCCCCCCCCCCCCAGTACACCTCTTGCAATATGCTGATGACACCGCAGTCCTCGCCCTCGCTACTACCCTCCAACGGTCCCAACGCCTTCTCCAGAATCACCTTGACCTTTTTGCTGCTTGGTGTAACCAGTGGCTCCTGAAACTCAATACTTCCAAGACCCAGGCAATCATCGTAGCTCGTACCACTCGCTCCTTCCGGCTCCTGGATTTCTCCCTTACTGTCTGCGCCCGTCCTGTCTGCCTCACCCCCACCCTCACCTACCTTGGCCTCACCATTGACCGTCACCTCACCTGGATCCCTCATCTCCGCTCCATCCAATCCAAAGCCCACAACTGCCTCCGACTCCTCAAACTCCTCTCTGGCCGGACATGGGGGTTGCACCCCTCTGCCATCCTCCACACCTACAAATCCTTAATCCGTCACATCCTCTGTTATGCCAGTCCTGCCTGGATATCTGCCCCCCCAAATTCTATAAGTCCCTCCAGATCCTTGAGCGTCATGCACTCTGCCTCGCCTTCTGTATATGCCTCCCGTCCCCCACGCGGATCCTCTATGATCTCATTCCTTTCCCCCATCTGCTCCTATTGCTCGAACATATCCGAATCCTCTACACCTCCCGCCGCCTAGAACTCCCTCACCCCCTGGTTGCTCCTCTCCTCTCCCATCCCCGCCCCCTGCCATGTCTTCACTGTTGTGTCCCCCCTACCCTCCATCTCTACACTCTACATCTCCTTTCCCAAGGTGGCTTCCATCAACTCCCCCTCCCGGATGATGCCCTCTCTCCCTCCATTTATCCCTCCTATCAACTCTGATCCTCACTCCCTCTCCTTTCCTCTGTCCTTTTCCCGGGCTCCCTCTCCCCCCTTCCATCCTCTTTCTTCCCCACCTCCCCTCTCTTTGCCCCCTTCTCTCCCCCGAGTCCTTTTACATTTCCCTCCTCTACCTCCTCTCATTCCCTCTTGCATCTGCCCTTCTCCCCCCTTTATTAGTCCTCTCCCTCCTTGGTCCCCCCCTTTTTCGTTTTCTCCTAACCTCCCTCCTTGTTTATCCCCCTCCTCCAGGTCCCCCCCCCCATCTGCCTTTGGCTTGGGAGTGCCATATTTGTGCCGCCATTTTCGTGCAGTGTTTTACATTGTGTGTTTTTCCAGTGAGTGTTCCGTGTTGTGTCTTTTGGGAAGTGTAGCGAACAGTCATCATACTGTCACTGGGTGTCATTTTTTATCTCTTGCAAACAGAAACCAGACTGTCGCCCTGTTTTTTTAATTGTGTGTCTACTATGTTACTTGTCTGATTCCTGTGTATTTTATCAACATTGCCAACCCCTTTTGCTTTCTGTTTTAACTTTCCGCATTATTTACGCCATTTTACACTTTAAGTCACCATTTTATCGTCTGTTTTTCCTTGTTTCTTTCTTCTTCCTCTTTTTTTAAAAAAAAGTCTGTAGGCTGTAGACCAGCGTACTAAGCTGCTGCCAGCCCGCCCCCTTCGGGGGGAATTGAAAATCAATAAAAATAAATAAAAAAATAAATAAACTTCAAAGAGTTGAGCTCCGCCGGTGGTTTCTGAGTGAAGTGGAATGAGACTTTAGCATTTTCAGCTTTCATTCCTTCAGCTGAGACCTGGTTCACCTTGTCAGAGTACGTGAACCCTCAAAACATGTGTCACTATGCATCAGAAATTCCCTGTCAGCAGTCTGAAGAGACGTTATATAATCTTAAGACTGGTGTTTGTTGCCCAATGTCTGGTGGCCGTATGGTAACACCGATCTTTCACCATACTGTTAATTCTAACTGGTAAGTCCAGAAACTGTTTAATCCACTCACAGAAGACGAACGCCTTCAGTGATGTTTTCGTCAAGATGGAGCGATAGCAAACGTCCTTGATAACGTTGTCTGGAATGCACGACGTGTTCGATGAGGAGCGGACAATTAGCAGAGGCAGAAGATCTCTTAGCCAACTTGATCGCGTGACTTGTCTCCCTGTAATTTTAACCTATGGGGCAAATTGAAGAGCCAGGTGAGCTCATATTATCCACGCACACTTTAACAGCTATAGCAGAAGATTTTTGCCCTCTCTCTCTCTCTCTCTCTCTCTCTCTCTCTCTCTCTCAGGGTGAGTCAGGGAGAGCTGTTACGCGAATCTAAGAGGTTGATAAATGGAAAACAGCGTTTCGTCGACTTCAACGTTGGCCGTTTCCGGCATTCTCTGTGATGATGAGATATAAATCATACTGTTTTTTAAATAGGGTGGATATAAATTAGCAACCAGAATTTATAAGATATTACCAACAGTTAACCAGAAATATAGTATTTCTTCTTCATCAAAATGATAGATTAATTATAAAAGCAACAATAAAGCTTTGAAGTAAATGTAGCCTTAACCTTTAATTATAAAATTTTGGATTTTCTACAGTACTGATTTATTTTGTTATCCGGTTTGTGACTTAAAAGGCCACTATCAAACCTAACGTCACCAAGCAGGAGAAATGCATGATACAGACTCGCAAGCCACTTGACGGTGTGTGGTGGAGGGTACCTTGAGTACCTCCTTCGGTACTCGCTTCAGTTCCAGTCTCGTATTGTTCGTGGAAAGAAAGAATGTCGGTATGCCTCTGTGTAGGCTCTAATCGCTCTGATTTTATCCTCATGGTCTCTTCGCGAGACATACGTAGGAGGGACCAATTTACTGCTTGACTCCTCAGTGAATGTATGTTTGCGAAACTTCAACAAAAGCCCGTGCTGAGCTACTGATCATCTCTCTTGCAGAGTCTTCCACTGGAGTTTATCTGTCATCTCCGTAACGCTTTCGTGATTACTAAATGATCCTGCAACGAAGCACGCTGCTCTCCGTTGGATCTTCTCTCTCTCTTCTATCAACCCTATCTGGAACGGATCCCACACTGGTGAACAATATTCAAGCAGTGGGCGAACAAGTGTACTGTAACCTACTTGCTTTGTTTTCGGATTGCATTTCCTTAGGATTCTTCCAATGAATCTCAGTCTGACATCTGGTTTACCGACAATTAATTTCATATGGTCATTCCATTTTAAATCACTCCTAATGCCTACTCCCAGATAATTTATGGAGTTAACTGCTTCCAGGTGCTGACCTACTATATTGTAGATAAATGATAAAGGATCTTTCTTTCTATGTATTCGCAGCACATTACACTTGTCTACATTGAGATTCAATTGCCATTAGCTGCACCATACCTCAATTCGTTGCAGATCCTCCAGCATTTCAGCACAATTTTCCATTGTTACAACCTCTCGATATACTACAGCATCATCCGCAAAAAGCCTCAGTGAACTTCCGATATTATCCACAAGGTCATTCATATACACTCCTGGAAATGGAAATAAGAACACATTGACACCGGTGTGTCAGACCCACCATACTTGCTCCGGACACTGTGTGAGGGCTGTACAAGCAATGATCACACGCACGGCACAGTGGACACACCAGGAACCGCGGTGTTGGCCGTCGAATGGCGCTAGCTGCGCAGCATTTGTGCACCGCCGCCGTCAGTGTCAGCCAGTTTGCCGTAGCATACGGAGCTCCATCGCAGTCTTTAACACTGGCAGCATGCCGCGACAGCGTGGACGTGAACCGTATGTGCAGTTGACGGACTTTGAGCGAGGGCGTATAGTGGGCATGCGGGAGGCCGGGTGGACGTACCGCCGAATTGCTCAACACGTGGGGCGTGAGGTCTCCACAGTACATCGATGTTGTCGCCAGTGGTCGGCGGAAGGTGCACGTGCCCGTCGACCTGGGACCGGACCGCAGCGACGCACGGATGCACGCCAAGACCGTAGGATCCTACGCAGTGCCGTAGGGGACCGCACCGCCACTTCCCAGCAAATTAGGGACACTGTTGCTCCTGGGGTATCGGCGAGGACCATTCGCAACCGTCTCCATGAAGCTGGGCTACGGTCCCGCACACCGTTAGGCCGTATTCCGCTCACGCCCCAACATCGTGCAGCCCGCCTCCAGTGGTGTCGCGACAGGCGTGAATGGAGGGACGAATGGAGACGTGTCGTCTTCAGCGATGAGAGTCGCTTCTGCCTTGGTGCCAATGATGGTCGTATGCGTGTTTGGCGCCGTGCAGGTGGGCGCCACAATCAGGACTGCATACGACCGAGGCACACAGGGCCAACACCCGGCATCATGGTGTGGGGAGCGATCTCCTACACTGGCCGTACACCACTGGTGATCGTCGAGGGGACACTGAATAGTGCACGGTACATCCAAACCGTCATCGAACCCATCGTTCTACCATTCCGTGACCGGCAAGGGAATATGCTGTTCCAACAGGACAATGCACGTCCGCATGTATCCCGTGCCACCCAACGTGCTCTAGAAGGTGTAAGTCAACTACCCTGGCCAGTAAGATCTCCGGATCTGTCCCCCATTGAGCATGTTTGGGACTGGATGAAGCGTCGTCTCACGCGGTCTGCACGTCCAGCACGAACGCTGGTCCAGCTGAGGCGCCAGGTGGAAATGGGATGGCAAGCCGTTCCACAGGACTACATCCAGCATCTCTACGATCGTCTCCATGGGAGAATAGCAGCCTGCATTGCTGCGAAAGGTGGATATACACTGTACTAGTGCCGACATTGTGCATGCTCTGTTGCCTGTGTCTATGTGCCTGTGGTTCTGTCAGTGTGATCATGTGATGTATCTGACCCCAGGAATGTGTCAATAAAGTTTCCCCTTCCTGGGACAATGAATTCACGGTGTTCTTATTTCAATTTCCAGGAGTGTATATTGTGAATAGCAACGGTCCTACGACACTTCCCTGTGGCACACCTGAAATCACTCTTAACTTCGGAAGACTTCTCTCCATTGAGAATGACATGCTGCGTTCTGTTATCTAGGATCTCTTCATTCCAATCACACAATTGGTCTGATAGTCCACACGCTCTTACTTTGTTCATTAAACGACTATGGGGAACTGTATCAAACGCCTTGCGGAAGTCAAGAAACACAGCATCAACCTGGGAACCCGTGTCTATGGCCCTCTGAGTCTCGTGGACGAATAGCGCGGGCTGGGTTTCACACGATCGTCTTTTTCGAAACCCATGCTGATTCCTACAGAGTAGATTTCTAGTCTCCGGAAAAGCCATTATACTCGAACATAATACGTGTGCCACAATTGTACAATTGATCGACGTTAGAGATACAGGTCTACAGTTCTGCACATCTGTTCGACGTCCCTTCTTGAAAACGGTGATGACCTGTGCCCTTTTCCGATCCTTTGGAATATTACTCTCTTCTAGAGACCTACGGTACACCGCTGAAAGAAGGGGGGCAAGTTCTTTCGCCTACTCTGTGTAAAATCGAACTGGTATCCCATCAGGTCCAGGGGCCTTTCCTCTTTTGAGCGATTTTAATTGTTTTTCTATCCCTCCGTCAGCTATTTCGATATCAATCATTTTGTCATCTGTGCAACAATCTAGAGAAGGAACTACAGTGCAGTCTTCCTATGTGAAACAGCTTTGGAAGAAGACATTCAGTATTTCGGTCTTTACTCACTACCGATTTCGATCACCGTCCATCTTCGCACTGGAAAAGTATCTATTGTAACAACTTCACATGCCATACATGCTATTTGACCTGGAAAGTATGCGCCATTTCTGACTTGAAAACGTCAGAAAACTGATATTCAATTCCGTAATACAGTCTCAACCAAGCACAACACAACGCTGAAAACATCAAAACCTGTAAGAGCAGTAGGTTCACAGGAGCACTGCTCAGCTTTTCCGAGAGGATGCTACTCTGAGATAAAGAGGTCAGCACAGGAGTGAAACCAGTGGCGGGACGTATCAAACCAGTCAGAAGACTGATGACTCAAAAAAATAAATAAAGAAAAATAAAAAATGTATTCAGTGTTTTGGCTACACTTTATCAAACCTCTCCTAAGTATGGAATACACCACTTTCTGTGGACATTGGTAGGAGCAGCAGAGGGAGCATAGATGACGGGCATAAAACTTTCAACTTTCATTTTATTCTTTTAGAAAGTTTGATGGCTCAGAGCTAAAGTGCCAGTGCACAAATCCAAAGATCTATAGTTCGCTCCCTGGTCAACCCTAGGGGTGCTATCTGTGGTCTGTCTGTTATTTTACCTTTTGCTATGTTTGACGACGTGAAAAATACCTAGCTGCACTATGAGTCTAAATACCGGGTGATCAAAAAGTCAGTATAAATTTGAAAACTTAATAAACCACGGAACAATGTACATAGAGAGGTAAAAATTGACACACATTCTTGGAATGACATGGGGTCTTATTAGAACAAAACAAAAGTTCACAAAATGTCCAATAGATGACGCTGGACAGGAAAACTGCTACTCTGATGGGTGAGAGGTACGCCAATATGTTACAGAATCACATCATCCCAAGCCTGGATGATAAACACCTTCTGGAACGTACGATGTTTATGCTCCACCCCATATTGCTAGACGCGTGAAAGATCTCTTGCGCGTGTCGTTTGGTGACGATCGTGTGCTCAGCCGCCACTTTCGTCATGCTTGGCCTCCCAGGTCCCCAGACCAGATTATTGGCTTTGGGGTTACCTGAAGTTGCAAGTGTATCGTGATCGACCATCTAGGGATGCTGAAAGACAACATCCGACGCCAATGCCTCACCATAACTCCGGACGTGCTTTACAGTGCTGTTCAGAACATTATTCCTCGACTACAGCTATTGTTGAGGAATGATGGTGGACATATTGAGCATTTCCTGTAAAGAACATCATCTTTGCTTTGTCTTACTTTGTTATGCTAATTATTGCTATTCTGATCAGATGAAGCGCCATCTGTCGGACATTTTTTGAACTTTTGTATTTTTTTTTTGTTCTAGTAAAACCCCATGTCATTCCAAGCATGTGTGTCAATTTGTACCTCTCTATCTACATTATTCGGTGATTTATTCAGTTTTCAAATTTATACTGACTTTTTGAACACCCGGTACACATTAAAGCGTAGGTCCTCCTATAACTGGGTGAGTACGTCAGTTCACAGTTAAAAAGAAAAAACAGCATGCCACCTTTAACAGGAATGTACCTAGTAAAGCACTGTGGTGTTCAAAACTGCAGCGTCAGCGGACGCTTCGTCGACTGCACCAGGCATGCCACACCGGGCGCGGTCAGTCTTCCATCGCTTGCTGCCTTCGATGGGGGGGGGGGGGGGGGGGGGGGGCGCCACGTATATGTTGCATGCCTCTTCCTCAACAAGTATGTGCACGTGATACCATTCACACCTGAGTTCACACTGGGAGCCACTACTTTCGTGTTAGGGAAGCTACAGCCGCACGGATGTAAACACACCTTCCTCGCCGTCAAAGGACGCTGAATACACGTGATCTCGCTGCTGCGATTGCGATTGGTCGGCGCGTCCCATTTGAAGCAGTCGCACTCAGAGTTTCGTCCGAGGCTCGGTGAATCTTCAGACTCACATCAACCTTAGTACAGAAGATTTGCAATAGCGAGAAATGTCACCAGAATAGCATCACGCTACTAAATATTTCTGTTGTTAGTGGCTTATTGAATTGTATCGGCGTTCAAGACATTGTTGCTATCAAGAACATTACTCTCGCTGTATATAACTCAGCACCAGAAGGACCTACAGCACTTCAAAGTTATGTATACATCGATTATTAATTTTACATATCTCTTGGTGTTGTGGTCTTCTGTCCGAACGCAGTTTTGATGCAGCTCTCCATGCTACTCTATCCCATGAAAGCTTCTTCATCTCCAAGTAAGTGCTGCAACCTATGTCCCTCTGAATCTTCTAACTGTTTTTATCTCTTGGTCAATCTCTACGATTTACATCCCCCCCCCTTCCCACCAGTACTACATTCGTGATCTCTTGATGTCTCAGGATGTCTCCTACCAACCGATCCCTCCTTGCAGTCAGGTTAAGTCACAAATTACTTTCCTCTCCAATTCTCCTCATTAGTTATGTGATCTACCCACCTAATCATCAACATTCTTCTGCAACATCACATTTCAGAAGTTTCTTTTCTCTTCTTATCTAAAGTGTTTATCGTCCATGTTCCACTTCCATGCATGGCTACATTCCATACAAATACTTACAGAAAAAACTTCCTGACACTTAGATCCATATTCGATGTCAACAAATTTCTCTTCTCAGAAACGCTTTTCTTGCCATTGTCAGTTCATATTTTATATCCTGTCTACTGCGACCATCATCAGTTATTTTGCTGCCCAAATAGCAAAACTCTTCTAATACTTTAAGTGTTTCATTTCCTGATCTAATTCCCTCAGCATCACCTGATTTAGTTCGACTAATTTCCATTATCCTCGTTTTGGTTCCGCTCATGTTTAGGTATTTATACTAACAATAAATCTATAAAACTGTCGCTCCTCTTTGTTTGACCTCGCTTCTCCAAAACTACTAGACGAATCTACATGTGGTTTTCACAGGTAACTTGAGCATAGCTTTGGGCACCGTTTAGGCTTTATTCCATCAAGTTCAGATCACCGGAAGAAGGATATTGTGATTTAAAATTTTATCTAAGACGTCATGTCTGTCTGTTTCTCTGTTTGAATGCGCTAATCTCTTTCATGGGATTTTCACAAGTAACTTGGGCATAGCTTGTGACGTCGTGTAGGCTTTATTTTACCAAAATCGGATCACGGTAAAACATACTCTAATTGAAAGTTTTATCATACTAATGTTATAAATGGTAAAGTAACTGTTAAGTTTTCACGACTAACCCGCTGCACCGATTTCCATGAAATTTGGTCAGGACAACCCTGAGGAAGAAAATGGGCTCCTTCAGAAAGCCCGTAATACAACATACGTATTGATTTGAAGACTGTAACACGAATTAGGGAAAAGTATTTACTGTTTGAAAAAGCTCTTTCACTTTTGATCTTTATCACATTTGCGAAAATACTTTTATTGGTTAATTTGTGCTACGTGATATGATTCAGTGTAATGAATATAATGCTCATAGAATCTGCAATGTGTTTAATCCACACTTTCACACTAATTATTATACAGGGTGGTCCACTGATCGTGTCCGGGCCAAATATCTCACGAAATAAGCGTCAAACGAAAAAACTACAAAGAACGAAACTTGTCTAGCTTGAAGGGGGAAACCAGATGGCACTATGGTTGGCCCGCTAGATGGTGCTGCCATAGGTCAAACGGATATCAACTGCGCTTTTTTAAAAAATAAGAACCCCCATTTTTTATTACATGTTCGTGTAGTACGTAAAGAAATATGAATGTTTTAGTTGGACCACTTCTTTCGCTTTGTGATAGATGGCGCTGTAATAGTCACATACATATGGCTCACAATTTTGGACGAACAGTTGGTAACAGGTACGTCTGTTTAAATTAAAGTACAGAACGTAGGTATGTTTGAACATTTTATTTCGGTTGTTGAAAAAAGTGGTTCAAATGGCTCTGAACACTATGGGACTTAACTTCTGGGGTCATCAGCCCCCTAGAACTTAGAACTGCTTAAAGCTAACTAACCTAAGGACATCACACACATCCATGCCCAAGGCAGGATTCGAACATGCGACCGTAGCGGTCGCGCGGTCCCAGACTGTAGAGCCTAGAACCGCTCGGCCACCCCGGCCGGCTTATTTCGGTTGTTCCAGTGTGACACATGTACCTTTGTGAACTTATCATTTCTGAGAACGCATTCTGTTATAGCGTGATTACCTGTAAATACCACATTAATACAATAAATGCTCAGAATGATGTCCGTCAACCTCAATGCATTTGGCAATACGTGTAACGACATTCCTCTCAACAGCGATTAGTTCGCCTTCCGTAATGTTCGCACATGCATTGACAATGTGCTGACGCATGTTGTCAGGCGTTGTCGGTGGATCACGATAGCAAATATCCTTCAACTTTCCCCACAGAAATAAATCCGGTGACGTCAGATCCGGTGAACGTGCGGGCCATGGTATGGTGCTTCGACGACCAATCCACCTGTCATGAAATATGCTATTCAGTACCGCTCCAACCGCACGCGAGCTATGTGCCGGACATCCTTCATGTTGCAAGTACATCGCCATTCTGTCATGCCGTGAAACATCTTGTAGTAACTTCGATAGAACGTTACGCATAAATCAGCATACATTGCACCATTCGGATTGCCATCGATATATTGGGGGCCAATTATCCTTCATCCCATAATGCCGCACCATACATTAACCCGCCAAGGTCGCTGATGTTCCACTTGTCGCAGCCATCGTGGATTTCCTGTTGCCCAATAGTGCATATTATGCCGGTTTACGTTACCGTTGTTGGTGACTGACGCTTCGTCGCTAAATAAACGCGTGCAAAAAATCTGTCCTCGTCCCGTAATTTCTCTTGTGCCCAGTGGCAGAACTGTACACGACGCTCAAAATCGTCGCCATGCAATTCCTGGTGCATAGAAATATGGTACGGGTGCAATCGATGTTGATGTGGCATTCTCAACACCGACGTTTCTGACATTCTCGATTCTCGCGCAATTTGTCTGCTACTGATGTGCGGATTGGCCGCGACATCAGCTTAAACACCTACATGGACATTATCATTTGTTGCAGGTCGTGGTTGACGTTTCACATGTGGCTGAACACTTCCTGTTTCCTTAAATAATGTAACTATCCGGCGAACGGTCCGGACACTTGGATGATGTCGTCCAGGATACCGAGCAGCATTC
Source organism: Schistocerca piceifrons (assembly GCF_021461385.2). Lineage (NCBI taxonomy): Eukaryota > Metazoa > Arthropoda > Insecta > Orthoptera > Acrididae > Schistocerca > Schistocerca piceifrons. The sequence continues at coordinate 1,033,651,120 of NC_060139.1, forward strand.
ATAGCACACGCCCGTTGGGTATTTTGATCACAATAGCCATACACCAACACGATATCGACCTTTCCCGCAGTTGGTAAACGGTCCATTTTAACATGGGTAATGTATCACGAAACAAATACCGCCCCCACAGAGGGAATGTTACGTGATACCACGTATTTATACGTTTGTGACTATTATAGCGCCATCTATCACAAAGCGAAAAAAGTGGTCCAACTAAAACATTCATATCAGTTTACGTACTACACGAATATGTAATAAAAATAGGGGTTCCTATTTTTTTAAAAAAAGCAGTTTATATCCATTTGACCTGTGGCAGCGCCATCTAGCGGGCCAACCATAGCGCCGTTTCCCCCTTCAAGCTAGACGAGTTTCGTTCTTTGTAGTTTTTTCGTTTGATGCTTATTTCGTGAGATTTTTGGCCCGGTCACTATCAATGGACCACCCTGTATAATGTTCACAATGTATAAACTATAGCTACTTCAATAGCATGATGCATAGATTCATCCTCTTGCCCATGCACCTCTGTACGCACTGTTAGGCAGTCTGGCAACAAAGCTGTATGTGCCGGCGCATCATGCGTTAGGACAGCTTGGAGGGGGTGGGGCGAATGGGGCGCACATCACGAACTACTACATTTACCCAAACAGACAGAGACATGAGGGCAGCTGACGTTACTGCATGTACAGCAGCTTATTCACTCACCAACACTCAGCATAACAAACCAACTGATATGCAAGTGCAGCTATGGCTTTATTAATATGCTACATTAAGGTGTCTGGCTGTCTTTATTGGCCACCTCAACTACTGACACATCAGAAACAATCTTTGGCCTCACTGATGACTGGTTTCCTTTTGTGTGTAAGATGTGTTCAGTCAGAACTGGACTTCAGCCATTGAGTATGGCAGTAAATCTTGTGGTGTCTAATTCTGTTCGAAAATCTTCTCCAGACATTGTAACAGATATGAGACAGTGCACCACTGAATGGAAAGATGCATGTTCATGTGATGTTGGGTGTTGTCAGGAAGAATGCATTACTGTGGCTGTAGTTGTAGTTTTTCTATATCGTCTGAAACAATTTGTTTGTGTACTGATGTCAATGCTTAGATCTACTTAGTTTATGGGTTTGTTGTCAATCTGTATTGTGATCTGAATGTTTTTATGTTGACTATGTAAGTCATGAAATTATTATTTGTTCAGTTGTCTTGTGATCGTAGTTCCCGTTTACATACATAGTACATCATCTACATAAGTGAGCCAGTCTCTGATATTTGCACTCAGAGTTGTTTAGCCAAGATACGTTTTTCGAAGTGATCCATGAAAAGAAACTGCTATCCAAAATTTTCCGAGAATTTAAACATTCCGCCCAAACAGTCAGCAGTACAGAAATCCCATAGTTGTGTCTTTAAACTGTCAATCTGGTACATGGCATCTTTGTGAGTGCATCAGAGTAAACTTTGTTGCTGATTCCTATGGACTTCAAAATGGCTGGGTTGAAGGAACAAAGGATCTGCATTAAGTTTTGTTTTAAGCTCTGTAAAACTGTAGCCGGAACCCAGCTCATACTAAATCATGCTACTGGTGAGCAAGCAAGAACGTCTGAGTGGTTTTAGCGATTTCAAGATAGTCAGGAGACTGTGGCGGATAAACAGACCGACTGCCTTGATGCATAACTCTAGAAATGATGGTGCGAGTCCGTGAAGTGACCCACAAGGACAGAAGCCAGACACTCCATGCTGTTTGTGTACTCGTTGGAAATACATACGAAACAGATCAACGCATGTTAGCTGATGAACTGAACATTTTTTAACTGCAGCTAAGTTCTTCCTTCGTCTTTTAAACGCCGATCATTGAGATCATCTGGGTCAGGCGTGCACTAAACAGCAACCAGTGTTTAGTTATGTGTGTATGGTTATGACCCTGAGACAAAACAGCAATCTTTGCAGTGGGAGACACCATCCTCTCTGTGGCCGAAAAAAGCGAGTCAATTTTGCACCAACATCAAATCAGTGTTAATGACTTTTTCTTGACCTTCATGGGATTGTCGATAATTTCTTCCATGTAGTCAGTGAGAAGAAAGTTCTACTGTGATGCTCTGAGGAGACTCAGGAAAGACGTTAAGTATCAACGACTTGAGCGGTGGGAGAACGAAGAGAAGACACCATCGCTAAGCTGTCTTAACTCATGGCCAGGCACGACATGCCAAATGTCACGCATGCCGGGAGTGCAGGCCATTTGAGGCTCAGCCTGTCTTGGCTTTGCTCAGTCCTCCTCCGTAGTACTGAGAATGGTGCGCCATTTCATTTAGGCCGGCCGGAGTGGCCGAGTGGTTCTACGTGCTTCAATCTGGAACCGCGCGACCGCTACGGTAGCAGGTTCGAATCCTGCCTCGGCCATGGATGTGTGTGATGTCCTTAGGTTAGTTAGGTTTAAGTAGTTGTAGGGGACTGATGACTTCAGATGTAAGTCCCATAGTGCTCAGAGCCATTTGAACCATTTCATTTAGTATTGCGGGGTGGCATTTTTAGGTCAGCACAACCCTCTTCAGTTCGGTGCATTCGTGGTGTCAGTGCTCTTTACCCTTCGCTATTTTTTCATGCCGCTGTTTTTGCACAAAAAGAGGTAGTCTAGTGATATATCATCGCAGGCCTTTAGTAATGATTGGGAATGATGGAAGAGAGGGACGAAAATTACCAGTATCTATTGTCCAATCACATAGTCGATGGTTATTGCAAATTTGTTGGGAAACAAGAATATCATGCAGAAAGAATTTAAAGGTTTCGCTGTCAACGAAAAAGCAAAAAACTTAAAACGATCGGCACATGGGATTCATTGTTCTGCTTATCAAGAAGCACTTTGTCCTAAATATCTAGGCACGCTCTATGTGACGAAATTGAACAGTAAAATTGTGAAGTTGCTGCACACTATCCCACTGATGTAAATGAACAAAGAGTGTGGGGACTTTATATATTACTGAAAAGTACGCTGATTAAGTCAAGAGACATGTCTGAAACTATTTTTCTCTTTAAAACCAGTTGTTGTCGAATTTATGAAGGAAATAGGAGTATAGAAGCGAAAATTAGAACATCTATAATGGATTGCTGACCACGCATTTTAATTTGACTTGACTGCACGCTGCCCACAGTAAGACACCGAAAGGTGTCAAACAATTTATTTTTGATTTGATTGGGTTGTATTTAAAAAGAAAATTACATTGTGCAAGGGACAAATTCTGACACATGCAATGATGACCTCTCAGATGTTAAGTCCCATAGTGCTCAGAGCCATGTGAACCATTTTGCCAGTACTGAGACTTTGTGGTCTGTGTTGCTGTGTTGCGTGAAACATAAAACCAACTTGTATGTGGAGTGTCTGCGCTGCATTTAATTGCAGTACATTAGCAGTTCCCTCCCCCCCCCCTCAGGCGTAGACAGGTGGGTGAAGAGGGGGGGGGGCGGAGAGAGAGTGAGCAGGCTGAGTGAGGACTATGGCACTCGCCCCAGAGATCTGTTACCAGCCGATTCTTGGCTGCCCCTAAGTCTAACTGCCCATACAGCAACTGGAAAGTTTTATGCTACGTCTGAGTGGCCAGTCTCAAGATACGCACGAATTCCCAGTTAATTCCAAGATATGGCGGTATGCTGTACCTGCCAAAAGCCAATTACGAAGGAAACAATGACGTCACCAGAACCGCTGCGACATAGCGGAGGCGAGCAGTGTTGCCAGAACTCACCCCGACGCGGATGTTGCTCTTCCTAGCGACCAGGTCGAGGCGCAGCCCGTCGAGCAGCGCCTTGACGGCGTACTTGCTGGCGCAGTACATGGCGTACAGCTCGTCGAATGTGGGAAGGTGGCACGCCAAACTGCACAGAAATTTTGACTCGGTTTTACTTTTTACTTGGTCCTGTAATATCATGATCACATTTTTTCGAAAAATGTTCAAACCTGTGTGCGATCTTATGGGACTTAACTGCTAAGGTCTTCAGTCCCTAAACTCACACACTACTTAACCTAAATTATCCTAAGGGACAAACACACACAACTATTCCCAAGGGAGGACTCGAACCTCCGCTAGGATCAGCCTCACAGTCCATGACTCACATTTTTTATTTGTCCTGCAGTTACATTATGTAAAATGATCGTAATGCTATTAGAGGACAGGTTAAGTCAGACGATACATTCGTAACATTGCATTGACAATTCTCTGTAAGTGAATGCTATTGAATCCCCTAGTCAAGAGTTGGCTAGACATCTCGCCTCCTTGTTACAATCGTACATCGGAAAAACTGATCATCATATTAAAAATTCTGTGTCCTTTATCGAAAAACTGAAGGGATTACTGTTAGCCCAAGTGATTCCTTGTCAGTTTTGATGTTGTACCCTGTTCACCACAGTTCCGATTAACGAAGCTGTTTTTTACGTAGCTGATATGTTTCCCACTGATATACAGTAGTAGCTTTGTTTTGACATTGCCTTTCCACGACTTATTTTCAATATAATGATGAATTCTATGAACAAATTGGATGAGTAGCAACGGGGAGCCCTCTAAGTCCAGCTGTTGCTAATCTTTTTGTGGATTTTTTTTTAACGGTGGGCGCTGCAGTCAGCTAGGTCCACTGAAGTGGTATTGGTATGCAGATGGCACTTTGCTGATACGGAATCTCTGTGAAGAGGAACTGAATGGTTTCTTCGTGCATTAAAATAGTATTAGTCCAAAGACACAATTTACTGTGGAGACAGAGACTAATGGACAGCTTAACTGGCAGATGGGACTTCAGGTCATAAGGTATATATGAAAGGTACACATACCGATCGTTTCCTACATAGGGATACGAAACATCATCCCAGGCAGAAAAGAGGTGTTATTGAAACATTAATGGACAGGGCCAATAAAATCTGTGAGCCAGTTCATTTGCAAGAGGAACTAAATCATTTACGAACAGCTTTTAAGGAAAATGGATGTGTTGATAATGAGATGTATGGAGCTCACCATCTCAGAAGAAAGGTGTCCGAAAACATGCAACAACAACAACCGTAGGCTGGAAAAGTTTTTCTTCCATTTATCCACAGTATTACGGACCGTATTGGGAAAGTTCTAGCCAAGTTTGGATTTGAAACAATCTTTAGACCCACCAAGAACATTAGTGAACGTTTAAGATCAGCGAAAGAAGCACGACGTCCTTTTGCAACCCCTGCGATGCATAAAATTCCGTGTAGCTGTGGGAAGGTTTATATTGGAAAAACGAAAAGAAGTGTTAATACCCGTCTAACTGAACACAAAAGGAACTGTTGTCTCGGTCACACCGACAAATAGGCTGTAGTGGAACATTTTTTTGAAGACAGTGATCATGAAATAAAATTTATTGAAACGAGTGTGCTAGCTAAGACTTTGCATTATCGTGCACAATGTACAGAGAAGCCGTAGAGATTTATAAACACTAGAATAATTTTAACAGAGAAGGAGAAGGCTTAAAGTGTGAGCCTGTTTATATGTTGGCAATGCGATAGATTGCATTAATAACTCTGACAGTAAGAGACTCTGTGGCTGGTCGGACTCGTTGTTAGAGGTGAATAGCCAGCAGTGATGGATGCTGGAAGTTTATAGTTAGCAGGTTAGAGAATCTGAAGTATTAGCGCAAGCGGACGATCTGGACGTGTGTCCGTCACGGAAACGTATTATTGTTGATGATTATATAATGTTTGGAACTGGATGTCACAGCCGATTATATAATATTTTGAACGGGATGTCACATTATTGAGGTAAAATTTGCTAAATACCTTATTTGCTCTGCAACAGAATCTAACCACATGCCTATTAGTAGTTAGAGCCTACAGTAGTTAGAATCTTTTATTTAGCTGGCTGTATTGGTGCTTGCTGTATAGCTGTAGTTCGTGTAAAGAAGATTTTTTGTGATGTAAGTGTCTTATGAAATGTATAGGTTATTGTTAGGATTTCTTCTAATTCACGGCCATTCTTTTCTGTTAATTATTTGAGCAGTCAGATTGCGTATCTTTGTATATTGTGGATCATAAATGAATAGAATACCTTTGAGTTGCATTTGTCAGGAATAATTCTGTAGGTCAGAGGTGAAATGATAAAGACAAATAAAGTGACAGTACGTTCAGTTTCACTCAGCAGTTTCAAAATTAAATTAAGAAGTTTCACCTTCCCTGTTATTTCAGTCCACGTAAAAAGGATATTAAACAAAGAAGTTTCAGAAGTTAGATACGATGTGGCGGTCAACTTTGTATCAACGATGTGACAATCGTTTACCGGTCAACTTTGTATCAACGATCTGACAATCGATAATCTTTGATCGAGAGTAATGGCGTTAGCCAGAGATAGATTCACTATCAACAGCAGGTGACGAGTGGTGGCGGCCTCTTTACGCTCTATATAAACGGGACCTCCACGGCCCAGCCAGTCGTTGGCTCCCCTCGGAAGATGTTGCTCACAGATGGCAACAAAACGTCAGCAGGAAGAATTTCTATTGTTCGACCACGGCGTCCTAACCCGGAAGTTTTAATTAACGTATTCCTTGTAACTCACCTTTGCTTAGTTTGTATTGACTAACTCTGTTTTATCACGCTGTTTGTCGTAATTCGCCTTACGATCTGCTCCGAGGACAATTTACTCTTCTACACTGGCCGACAGAAAAAGGCGAAGCACCCAGAAAGCATGGTCAACAGTCAACGTAACTTCGTGAGCGTATACACCGTCGGTGGATATGCAAATACTTAGGCTTGTAGTTCTCTTTGACAGAATGGCTACCTGTGTAAATTAGTGTGTTGGTTGTGTTTAGTGTTGTTACCTCGTGTGGTAGAGTATACAAGGTACATGAACAACGCCTGATATTGAGTGATCGCTGTGAAAGACATGGGAATGCTGTGTATTCGTGTAAGACAGCGTTATCTGCACCTGACAAAGATTGAAACGAACATAACTGTGGATCTAAATTTGGTTGGCTGGTCGAAGCGGATAATATCCAGACTCGGATGTGACTGTGGTCCAATGCTGAATTGCTTGGGAAAGTTAAAGTAGGCATACTCACTGTCCAGCTTCCACCACAAGAGAGGATCGCCTTATTGTGGACCAAGCACACTGCAACCCCTTCACGTTTGGATCTGCAATCCGAGAACAAGTAATGGACTTCCTGCAAAATTCTGTGTCAACCCACACCATTGGTCGGACACTAGTAGGCAATTACCGTCAGATGTGTGGGCTGCCGCTAACACAGCATAAACAGCTGCTTCTGGTGTGTTGTCATGATTGAGAAGCATGATCTTATTAATGGCGTCGAAATTTGTTCAACGACGAAACGTGGTTCTACACTGCCACAAGTGATCTCGTCGGTGAGTAAGGTGGCGGCCTTTGGAGCGATCCCATTATGCTAGTGTTACTGAAAGACACAGTGGTGTGACCCTGTAGGCTAATAAGTGTTGGAAGTCCCTCCGGGTTTGCTACTGGATCCTAAAATCAACTCGATTCAATATTTCGGCGATCCAGCTGTCCATCATCTTCAGGAGAGCGCTGCTGCTGCTGCTTATGATGATGATAACTGATGCCAAGGCTGCAAACGACGTCCTATATAGGCCCCCAAACCGTACGCGGCGCATGCGCCGCCCATCACAGTTACTACCTTCCAAGACTGGGCAGATGGCGCCGCCCTTAGTAGAACACCGTCGGGCTACGGAGTTTCGACCATTCCCGGAGGTGTATGAAGAGGATCATAGACCTTTTGCCTTTATTCCTTATGATGGAGGCATATCGTTTAAGTAGAAATAATTCAAAAGCCAAGATCGCTTAAATACTGCTTACTGGATAACCGGTTTCAACACATTAAAGATGCCATCATGGATCTGTGAAGATATAACACACAGGTTTGAGGGAGGGCTTACATGAGTTAAAATGGCTCTGAGTACTATAGGACTTAACTGCTGAGGTCATCAGTCCCCTAGAACTTAGAACTACTTAAACCTAACTAACCTAAGGACATCACACACATCCATGCCCGAAACAGGGTTCGCACCTGCAACGTAGCGGTCGCGCGGTTCCAGACTGTATCGCCTAGAACCGCTCGGCCTTTCCGGCCGGCTTACATGAGTTACACTATATACATTTTTATTAGCATAGTACCACATACCTGAATGTAGATTAATATTTATAAACCATTTGGATATGCCTTGAGGCAGACCAGCTGATATAAAATAATTGTCACAAAAAATAAAAAACAATTGCTCTCTTGGTCAAACAGACCATTCCACGTGCGCCATGCCGATGGGAGAGCACGTGGAATGGCTGTGTATCTTGGTGCGCAAGTCTGTTTCTCCCCCCTCTTCCCGTGCCCCCTCAATTTGTTTCTGACCTCGCATTCCTTAATTTCATATGACCATGCAGGTTTTCATAGTCGATCCTTTCTACGTTCATAATAAATGTATAGATGGTGAGATTTTTTTATAGCAAGTTTATTACTTTTTTAGCGTTTACAATACCTAAGACCGTAGTGCCCAGACAGGCAAAGACCCAGCATACAGATTTTAATCACTCGTCACATTGTATCTAAGTCGTGTTATGAACGGCTTACTATGTGTATATTCCTGACTTCCATATATGAATAAGAGTAAATTATAATATAATTTGCTGCTAATAAGGATAATGCCTTTGCTTCATGTTGACGTACTTTATAGTAAGTATAGTATGTATAGTACGCATAGTATGCATAGTATGTATAGTATGTACAGTAAGTGTATGCGAAAGTGTTCTTTGCATGGGTATTTGATTAGCAGTAATAGTAAAGTTGTATTGTAGTAGTAATGAGTGGTTATACCGTGGGACTGTGTGTGCACTGCATGGGCAGCGCTATCTAGTGGCCGGTTGTGAACCACCAGAATCGCAGCAGGTAAACAGGCGAGGAATAGGGCAGTGTGATGCCGACCGCTGACAGTCGAGCAGCGGCCATGTGCCAAATAGTTTTATCTTGTGACTTCGGTTTTACATATCTTATGGAAAACAATGACCATGACAGCAGTTGTTTTTTATTTTTTGTGGCAATGATTTTACATCGGCTGGTCTGCCTCATGTATCGTTATATCCAAATGGTTTATAAATGTTATTCTACATTCAGCTATATGGTACTGTGCTAATGGTAATGTATACAGTGTAACTCGTGTAAGCCCTCCATCAAACCTGTCACGTTATATCTTCACACATCCGATGATGGCACCTTTTCAGGGTTGAAACCGGTTATCCAGAAACAGTATTTAAGCGATCTTGACTTTTGAATTATTTCTACAACAGAGTGATTGCTCCACTACGCACTATGTGTTCACTGCAAAATATCGTTTTAGATTCGTAGTATTTTAAAGAGTTTTAACATTAAGAATATGTTCCATCCAACTTCTAAGATTAGGGCACTACTCGGCTCTGTGAAACATGACGTGGAGCTTAGGAAGCCTGACATATACAAAATTCCGTGTCACTGTGCGAAGGCTTACCTCGGCCGTTCAATTCGCACAGTTCAGGACAGGTGCGTGGAACATTGCTGTAATATGAGGCATCCAGAAAAATAGGCGGTAGCTGAACATTGCTTAAAGCCGGCCGCGGTCGTCTAGCGGTTCAGGCGCTCAGTCCGCAACCGCGCGACTACTACGGTCGCAGGTTCGAATCCTGCCTCGGGCATGGATGTGTGTGATGTCCTTAGGTTAGTTAGGTTTAAGTAGTTCTACGTTCTAGGGGACTGATGACCATAGATGTTAAGTCACATAATGCTCAGAGCCATTTGAACCATTTTTGAACATTGCTTAAACGATGGAAACGGGATGAAATTTGACGAAACTGTGATAGTTGCCAACACTTCCGGTTTTTGGAACTATGTTTAGGAAAAGGCGATTGAAATTAGGTTGGCAGATAATTTGATTAATAGAGATAATGGGTTTCCTCTTAGCAAGACGTGGGACTCTTTACTACCCTGCAACAAAACGGAAATTTCTCCGTTGCGGCCAGTCAGAATGTTCGAAAATAGTCTCTGAGTGCAATATATCGTTGTCGCCTTTGATCTGCCAAGAGCGGCGCCACCTGCCCAGCCTTGGATGACAGCAACTCTGTAGGCGGCGCATGCGCCGTGTATGGCTACGGAGGCCTGTACAGAACGTCGTTTCCAGCCTTGGCATCAGTTCTCGGCGGGAGTCAGCAGCAGCAGCAGCGTTTGCCTGAAGTTGGCGAACAGTTGGATAGCCGAAATATTCGCTCGAGTTGGTTTTAGGATCTGGCAGCAAACCCGAAGAGGCTTTCGAGGTACAGTGGTGTTACTCCTGGCGTCACGGTCTGAGATGTCAACGAGTGTGATTTCAGGTGCTAGATAGTAGTGACTGAGGGAACTCTGGCGGCACAAAAATACGTCACGCACATCCTGTGTCCTCGTCTGTTGGCTCCTATGCGACAGTACCGTGGTGCCATTTTTACTGAAGACAGTGCACATCAACAAATGGCACACGTCTTAGGAACTTTGCGATGCTGAGGTACTCCCGTGACCCGCAAGATTCCCAGTGCTATCTCCAGTAGGGCGTGTGTGAGACCTTCTCAAACCACAGTACCAGTATCAAGCACCAGAACGACAGTTGTGGGCCAGCTCGACTCAGGAGAGAATACAACGGCCTTACGACACCCTTCCGAACAGGATCAGTGCAGCATCGGGGCCAGAGATGGTGCAACGTCATACTGATGTGTCAGCTCATACTGCCAAGTTCTATGTAAAGGTCACTCGATTTTGTCTTCGCTGAAATAACTTCATATTCACTCTCAATGCACGCAGAGCCATTTCGTTTCCTCATCTCTTCCTGGTTGCTTCACTGTAAATGAAGTGACTGAATTCTTCTACCGTGGAAGCGAAGTAACATATGATAGAGAAGCAAGGAGGACATCAAAAGCAAACTAGAACAGACTAAGTTGGCAATGGCAGCCGAAAGAAGTCGTACCAAGCCTCAGTCTTAACTTGAGGAAGAAATTTTGGAGGATGGCCTTTTATGGAAGTGAATCATGCACGGTAAGAAAAATCGAAAAAGGGAGACTCAAAGTGTTTGAGTTGTAGTTCTGTAGAAAGATGATGAAAATTAGGTGGAATGACGTGATAAGGAGAGAGGAGGTTCTCTGCAGAAAAGGAGTATATCGTGAACACTGATAAGAAGAAGAGGCAGTAGGATGATAACACATACGTCAAGGGATCAGGGAATAACTTCCATGGTACTACAGTGAGCTGCAGAAAATAAAAACTGTAGCGGAAGATTGAAATTGGAATATATCCAGCAAATAAGTGAGGACGTCGATTGCAAATGCTACTCTGATACGAAGAGGTTGGTATAGGAGAAGAATTTGTGAGTCAGACCATATCGAATGTTACACTTCTGTTTGTGCATACGATAATGTATTTATGTAAGGAGCTAGCAGCTGTATGTGTGTGTTCTAATGTGTGTGAATACCTAAGGGATCAAACTGCTGAGATCATCGGCCCCTGGACTTATACACTACTTAAACTAACTTTGCTAACAACAACACACACACCCACGCCCGAAGGAGGACTCGACCCTCCAGCGAAAGGGGCCGCACAATCCGTGACATGGTGCCTCGAACCGAGCGGCCACTCAGCATGGCCAGCCAGGGTGGCCGAGGGGTTCTAGGCGCTACAGTCTGGAACCGCGCGACCGCTACGAATCCTGCTTCGAATCTTGCCTGGATGTGTGTGATGTCCTTAGGTTAGTTAGTTTTAAGTAGTTATAAGTTCTAGGGGACTGATGACCTAAGAAGTTAAGTCCCATAGTGCTCATAGCCATTCGAGCCATTTGAACCACTCCGTGTGGCAGCAAGTGTACGACAGTGTGATTTGCACTAATACATTAGTCGCTAGAAGTGTGTAATATAATGATATCCACAAGAACTCGGCTAGTTGGGTCCTTATGTCATGTCCACACAGTGACATCAAAAACTTCTCGCCACCATCGCTAGCTCCAGATGGAACCCCAGTTAGGTTTTACAGAAATTAGCCAACAGCATTGGCCCCTTAGTTAGTTTGCATTTATCTTGAGTCTATCGACGAGTGCAAAGTCTCAAAAGACTGCAAAATGTACCGGCGACTCCTGTACAAAACAAGAGTAGGAAAAGGACCTGCAAAATTGCAGATCGAGCCCCATAACATATGTTCACTGAAGAAGTCTTGAACATATTCGAAGTTAGAATAAAAAAAATTTCCTTGAGACAGAAAAGCTTTTGTTCACAAATCAGTACAGATTTAGAATGTATCAACCGTGTGGAACTCAGCTTGTCTTTTCTTGCACGATATCCTGCCAACCATGCATGAAAGACAACAGGCAGTTTCCATATTCTTAGAATTCCGGAAAGCGTTTGACACAGTGCGCCATACTGAATAGGTTCCCAGATATGTAAGTGACTGAAACACCTCTTAAGCAGTAGAATCCAGGGCATTGCTTCAGACAGCGAGTGTTCATTATAGACAAGGATATCTTCAGAAGTGCCCCAGGGAAGTGTGACAGAAGTATTGTTGTTCTCTGTATAGAAAGACGATCTGGTGCATAGAGTGAGCAGCAGTCTGTAATTGTTTGCTGATGATGCCGTCTTATATGGGAAAGTGTCGTCATTAAGTGAGCGTAGAAGGATACAGAGTGAATTAAACACAACATTTATTTGGTGTGATAGTGACAACTTGCCCTAAATGTGGAAAATTTTAAGCTAATGCGGACCAGTAGGAAAAACAATCCCATAACGTTCAAATACGGTATTAGCGTTGCATGGCTCGACACAGTCACATCAGTTAAATGTGAAATGGCACATGCATGTAATGTCTGTAGTAAGGAAGGCAAATGATCGACTTGGTATTATTGGGAGAATTCTAATAAATGTGTATCTCACATGTAAAGGAGACCACATATAAAACACTAGCGCTACCCTATCTTGAGTTCTGCTCGAGTGCTTGGGATCGCTACTGTTGACAGCAACCTGCAACACACTCGCATCCTGCAGGTTGTCCACATTTCAGGCTTCATCCGCCACAAGATATACCCGCCTGTTGCCAGACACCGATCTACATTCGTCTCATATGTTGGTACACGTTCTGGACATCACTACCACGTGGTGTCCCCGGAGTCTCACACAGCAGCCACGAGGGGCACCAGGCCTGTTGGCAGGGGAGCGCACTTCCACAGCTGTCTCACTGTGATCACAGGCACTATTTTCCTACACAATCTCACATGCTTACTAGCAGACCTCACTGTATCTGTGAGCAGCGACATTTTAAGGCTGGCACTGTGGAATGGTACTTCAAACTCAGCTATTGAACCAGTTATTCCTTAGAGGTCCTTGGGCCAGATGCCAACAACGATAGTGGTCTATCAATTTGAATTCCAACTAAGGCACTCTCATCGAATAGTCGCTGTACTGTGTTTAACTTCTAGCCCCTACTGAGCTTAGGGCACAATTTACTTCTTCAGAATTTAACCTGACGCCAGCTAAATACATGTTGCCTCCCTTTGCCGAGACCATGACTACCTGTGTGATTAACTCCAGAACATTCCAAATGAATCGCAACTTGCGCCCACTTTCTTATTCATTTTGGTGTTTGGCAACTTGATCATTGTCTCCCTTGTTCGGACTAAAAGTACCAAACGAACTTCCATTTACATGTAACGTAAAACCTCACAAAGGAGACTTGTGTTCTTGAACACTTAATAAACTTGTTCTACTTTGTTAAACTGGACAGTGTTCTCATTGCACCTCAACACACGTGCAACGTATCACCATCAGGTCGGATTAAAAGACCACTCAAGCAATTCACAGACGTATTGCTACATTTGGTTCGATCAACACTCGAGTATTATGGAGATGCTTAGTGAACTCAAATGGGAATCACTAGAAGAAAGACGACGTCTTTTTTGCGAAACACTATTGAGAATTATATGAATATATGGTGTCTCTCCTTTTGGACATATCTGAAAGAACAGTCACCAAGTATTCATGTAAGGGATATGCCTCGATGGGCATTCGACCTCCAGTGGGAATCTAAAATTGGCGAGCAAGGAGGACGTGGATGGTGACTGCAGATAAGTCGTAGATTGAGGTGGGAGTGTGGGCTAGCTAAAGAGCTAGCCTGTGCTACCTGCTGAATTGAACTCGGCTACATATACTTGGAAGTGATGATGATGATGTTCCATACTTCGAGGAGCGTAGGGGACGATGTGGGAGACCCGCACCATTTACTAGGCAAGGTCCTAGTGGATGTGATTTGCCATTGCCTTCCTCCGAGCGTAATGGTGATGAATGATGATCATGAAGACGACACAACAACACCCAGTCATCTCGAGGCAGGGAAAAATCCCTGACCCTGCCAGGAATCGAACCTGGGACCCCATGCGCGGGAAGCGAGAACAGTACCCCAAGACCACAAGCTGTGTCGCTGATAATGTTCCTTGGACACAGGATGGCATAAGGAGGACCACGATCGGATAGTGCAACAAGCTTCAGCAGTAAAGTGTCGACTAGCTTGTTCATTGCATGCTAAGAAGGATCCAAGCGTGCTACAAAGTACGAGTTGGACCACACGGTATTCATGTTGTCCAATACCAGGTTTTTATATCACAGACATTCAGAGTTGTGAACTATCGGAGAGATTGCGTTTGTTTTGCTTACTGTATTGTTTTCAACTCCCAGTAACGTCAATATTTTACGCTGTACTGTCACGTCAATGTGACCACCTGTCAAACTCCTGAATAATTACCTTTTGTAGCGAGGGCTTGCAGGAAGAGCATCAGTGAGGTTCTGGAAGGTACTGACTGGGATGGGTAGCCGAGCCAACTCTAGCGTCATGGTCAGCTGGGCTAGGTTTCTCCCTTGAGGATCCAAGGCGTGTCCCATACATTCCCGATTGGGTTTAAATCCGGGGTGTTTGGTGCCCAGGAAAGTACGATAAAAACATCCTGGTGCTCTCCAAACCATCCATGTACGTTTGCGACCTGTGTTACACATTGCGTTAACCTGCTGGTAGATGCCATCGTGCTGAGGAAATCAAACTGCATGTAGAGGTGTACATGGACCACAAGGATAGATAGATACTTGTGCTAGCCCACTGTGCATTTCATAATATCATCACCCAGGGAATGCCATGAAAACACTCCCCAGACCACAAGTCTCGCTCCTCTGGTCCTCTTCCAACAATTATTGCAGTGCTTTTACTTTCTGACGTTTCAGCCGTTGGAGTCTCTGAAATGGCCACCTATCGCCACTCAGCAGTCAGCATGGGTGAATGAACCAGGCGCCTCCTGCGGAGGCCCATACACACCAATATTCGCTGAACGGTCATTGACGAGACATTGTCGGTAGCCTCTTGGTTCATCTAGGCCGTTAGTTGTTCAGTAACTACCCGTCCATTCACCTGCACAGCGCAGCCGTCATTCATCCCTGACATCTACGGCTTTTATGGTGCACCACAGTATCCTTGGCGCCGGTTTAGGATAGCGCCATTTTGCTGTGAACGGTATACTTTCACCATAGCGGCACACGAACATATTACAAACTTAGCTGTTAGGGGAAATGCTTCCACCCTTGGTCCGAAAGCTGCGGTAAGTCCTGTTACGTGATGTTGTGACATGGCAGCTGCAGTGAAATTCTACTGTGCAACAGCCTTTGTCTTCACTTGTAGGATGCCTAAGCACAATTTTTTATTTAAAATGTACTGGCTTCAGTATCTCGGTAAGCACAGAAAGTATATGCGATGACAATGCACATAAACACTTGAACTCTGCAAAGACCAAGAGTTTGTGCTGAATCACAACTCTAAATCGAACCTTTCCATCTTTACCTAACGAGCCAGCCAAGCACCTCCGTCAGCTTGCTTTAGATAAGTCCAGTAGTGCCTCCCTGATACTTTGCAGACATCGAAGATGCAGATTCAGCTCGTAGTTTCGAGCTTTGCTGCAGCCTGCACTCCACTGGAGAGTGAAACATCCATTCTGTAAATATTTTTACGCTCTATTGCATGCCAAAAGAGAAGGAATTATCGTTTTCTACAGAACAGTTTCGATATGAAGTTTGAACTGAAACGATCTAGAAGCAAGCGTTTTAGATGCATACATCTATGGGAAGCCTACCTGTTGATGTGAATGATGAAGCCGTCGTCGACGCCCCTGCTCAGCATGTCCTGCACGGCCTCCCTGGTGCAGATACTCAGGCCCAGCACGTTCACGTCCAGGATTCGTTTCCAGTCCTCCGTCTTGCCAGCTGTCAACATATCAGAGTGTCAAAGAGCAAAGAATAGTAACGAATTCACAAATTTTGTTCATATTCGACAATGATGAATTTCGCGACTGCATTGGTGCCTTTCTTTACAATGAAATTGATTGCTGCAGGATATGGTGATCGATGCGCAGTGTCCAATTTTCGTCCAATGCGCTAGGCGTGTTCTTTCGTTTGTTCGCAAGGGGAGGCCGACATTGTCCTCATCTTTCGGCCAATCTGGAATGACACAATCGAGGCGCATGTCCCGCTGTTTTTCTCAAATGAATTTACAGAACCTATTCGGTAAAAAAATTTCATTTTTGCTCCACCTGTAGCTTCATATGTGTGGTTCATTATGAGGTGCCCATCATTTCGTTAGATCTCACAGTTATTGTGATATTTTACGTGGAAGTGAGACACTCCATCTTCAGGCCGTGAGTGGCCTACCGGGACCACCCGACCGCCGTGTCATCCTCAGTGACGGATGTGGATAGGAGGTGCGTGGGGTCAACACACAACACTTCCGGTCGTTAAGATGGTATTCTTGACCGAAGCCGCTACTATTCGGTCGAGTAGTTCCTCAATTGGCATCACGAGGCTGAGTGCACCACTAAAATTGGCAACAGCGCATGGCAGCCTGGAGGGTCACCCATCCAACTGCCGACCACGCCCGACAGCGCTTAACTTCTGTGATATTACGGGAACCGGTGTATCCACTGCGGCAATGCCGTTGCCGCGTGGAAGTGAGACACTGCTCGAAATTCGAAAAAGTTTGCAATGAAAAATAGGAGTCGCTATGATTTTGCATTTGCTGCATATTTACACAATATGTTGCTGTGTACGAAATTCAGCTAACTTATTGAATTTTTCTTTAGACGTGGGTGGAGGTCCGTATTTGTCACCAGTCTCGAGAAAAATGATCTGATGTAGCACATTCATCTGCGATTGAACCGCGTCAGCGATAAAGCCAGAGTGAAATATCCGCAACATTCCTCATATTTCACAAACAGCTTGAGATATCGAAATGAGGTTATGGCAAATGATAGCACACCAAGAGGAGAGTAGTTTTTTGTATCATTGTTATGCAAAACTTCATTGTCTACCATATTATTCTACTGACTACAGACTTCTTTGGTGAAGGATTGTTATTTTTAAGGGCCATCGATAGCTGGTGAAACGGGAAATGCTATGGGTTTTGGAACAACATAAGTGTAGACGCAATTCTTCAGTTCCTCGCTTCATAAACTTAATAAACAACTGTTTCAGAATTCTCTCGCATCTGTATAACATCTTGGTGAGGTAAGATTGTGTAAACTGCACACTGTTTTGGCGAAAGAAGCAAATTTTAACATAGGAACAACAAAAATATGTAGGTTTCACTCAAAATTTGCCTCATTACACTTCTCAGACAGTTACAGTCAATAACCCAGGCGAAATTAAATCGCTGTATTTTCGGCGGAATTCTTTTTAGATACTAATCAAAGCATAGGCGACAGATTTTTTTGATTCATCACTATGCAAATGTGGGTGTGGAGGGTATCCGCTTAATATTGATCAAAAATGTGAGTGTAGGCTTCAGTTTAGAACAGAACTTCCCCTCCAGCGCTCGGCATTTCCCCTACAGCGCCTGCCCACAGACCCCTCCACAATCACTCTCCCCACACGTGCCCTGCCCTCTCCGCATCTGCTGGCCATAGTATTCTGTATGGACTCTGTCAGAAGGCATGAGGCAGGAAGATTTGAATCAAGGGCGTGTAAATCTTGTAAATCTCATATCATTGCCATCAATGGACAAAGATGTATCGATGGCAGAGACCACTGACATCGTAGGTTTAGTAGCTTGGCCACAAGCGGCGGCAACCGTTACCGTGTGACCACTGCCCACGCAAGTCAGCCGCCTAGGGAACTAAAAAAATGGCGATGTAACTTTCTGCAGAGCAGAAAATCCAATTCCCTTTGGGCCGCTGCCTCAAGCAAATAATCGCCAGTTATGCTACGTCACGATCTTCTCACTGCTGTTGGACTCTGCCGAAGTAGCCATTGCGTCCTGTTGTACTGCCGCTGGACTCTGTCAGCAGAGCCCAGCAACAGGTGATGTGCTCTGAAATATTTCCTCTGGACGTCTGGTGTCCACCCCACGCCAGCTCTGAGGCTGCTATCAGTTAGCTAATGTTTTTGCTTATATAGCCAAAGCCGAGATATGTGGTGCATTAACTGGGTAGGTGTTACCTCAAGTCAAGCCTAGGTATACTGACTGAATTTACAAATGTTTTTTATTCCAGTCTTTGATCACAATATGAATTCTTTAAACGATGACCGGTTTCAGTCCGTAATGACCATCCTCAGATCTTTTTTACACCATGTCTAAAGTGATAAGCCAGTTGCAATAATGACTGTGTGGACTATGCAGTCTATTCTACACCTTATTTTAGTTTTATATGACGATGCCGATTATACACTCCTGGAAAAGGAAAAAAGAACACATTGACACCGTTGTGTCAGACCCACCATACTTGCTCCGGACACTGCGAGAGGGCTGTACAAGCAATGATCACACGCACGGCACAGCGGACACACCAGGAACCGCGGTGTTGGCCGTCGAATGGCGCTAGCTGCGCAGCATTTGTGCACCGCCGCCGTCAGTGTCAGCCAGTTTGCCGTGGCATACGGAGCTCCATCGCAGTCTTTAACACTGGTAGCATGCCGCGACAGCGTGGACGTGAACCGTATGTGCAGTTAACGGACTTTGAGCGAGGGCGTATAGTGGGCATGCGGGAGGCCGGGTGGACGTACCGCCGAATTGCTCAACACGTGGGGCGTGAGGTCTCCACAGTACATCGATGTTGTCGCCAGTGGTCGGCGGAAGGTGCACGTGCCCGTCGACCTGGGACCGGACCGCAGCGACGCACGGATGCACGCCAAGACCGTAGGATCCTACGCAGTGCTGTAGGGGACCGCACCACCACTTCGCAGCAAATTAGGGACACTGTTGCTCCTGGGGTATCGGCGAGGACCATTCGCAACCGTCTCCATGAAGCTGGGCTACGGTCCCGCACACCGTTAGGCCGTCTTCCGCTCACGCCCCAACATCGTGCAGCCCGCCTCCAGTGGTGTCGCGACAGGCGTGAATGGAGGGACGAATGGAGACGTGTCGTCTTCAGCGATGAGAGTCGCTTCTGCCTTGGTGCCAATGATGGTCGTATGCGTGTTTGGCGCCGTGCAGGTGAGCGCCACAATCAGGACTGCATACGACCGAGGCACACAGGGCCAACACCCGGCATCATGGTGTGGGGAGCGATCTCCTACACTGGCCGTACACCACTGGTGATCGTCGAGGGGACACTGAATAGTGCACGGTACATCCAAACCGTCATCGAACCCATCGTTCTACCATTCCTAGACCGGCAAGGGAACTTGCTGTTCCAACAGGACAATGCACGTCCGCATGTATCCCGTGCCACCCAACGTGCTCTAGAAGGTGTAAGTCAACTACCCTGGCCAGCAAGGTCTCCGGATCTGTCCCCCATTGAGCATGTTTGGGACTGGATGAAGCGTCGTCTCACGCGGTCTGCACGTCCAGCACGAACGCTGGTCCAACTGAGGCGCCAGGTGGAAATGGCATGGCAAGCCGTTCCACAGAACTACATCCAGCATCTCTACGATCGTCTCCATGGGAGAATAGCAGCCTGCATTGCTGCGAAAGGTGGATATACACTGTACTAGTGCCGACATTGTGCATGCTCTGTTGCCTGTGTCTATGTGCCTGTGGTTCTGTCAGTGTGATCATGTGATGTATCTGACCCCAGGAATGTGTCAATAAAGTTTCCCCTTCCTGGGACAATGAATTCACGGTGTTCTTATTTCAATTTCTAGGAGTGTATTTCTATGTTTTGACGATGCCATTATGGTCTTATCACTTTAGGACATGGTGTAAAAAAGGTCTGAGGATGGTCATTACAGACTGAAACCGGTCATCGTCTAAAGAATTCATATTGTGATCAAAGACTGGAATAAAAAACATTTGACAGTATTGAATCACTGTTTGTATACGCGACCATGTCACAGTTGGTGACTGAATTTTTCTTAGTAACTTATAAGTCAAAAATTCTAATTAGACAGTCTTTCTAAAATAAAGGCTTCAAAATACTTCGCAAACATTATGAACAATCATTTTTCCAGACGTTTTAATAACACAAGAACTCATTTGTTACGTTCTGTATGTTATGTACTAAATTTCACTCGATTGAACTAATTATCGCTCTGGCAAGTACAGTCAAGATGCTCCGCATAAATAAACAATGTCTGGGAATAATAAGACTATCACGACATGTGTGCTTTAACCTGTACATACACTATGTGATCAAAAGTATCTGGACACCCCCAAAACATACGTTTTTCATATTACGTGCATTGTGCTGCCACCTACTGCCAGGTACTCCACATCAGCGACCTCAGTAATCATTAGATATCGTCAGAGAGCGGAATGGGGGGCTCCACGGAACTCACGGACTTCGAATGTGGTCAGATGCTTGGGTGTCACTTGTGCCATACGCCTGTAGGCGAGATTTCCACATTCCTAAACATCCCTAGGTCCACTGTTTCCGATGTGATAGTGAAGTGGAAATTTTAAGGGACACGTACAGCACAAAAGCGTACAGGCCGACCTCGTCTGTTGACTGCCAGAGACCGCCGACAGTTGAAGAGGGTCGTAATGTGTAACAGGCAGACTATCAAGGCCATCACACAGGAATTCTAAACTCCATCAGGATCGCTGCCAGTACTATGACAGTTAGGCGGGAGGTGAGAAAACTTGGATTTTATGGTCGAGTGGCTGCTCATAAGCCACACATCACGCCAGCAAAATGCCAAACGAGGCCTCGTTTGGTGTAAGGATCGTAAACATTGGACGATTGAACAGTGGAAAAATGTTATGTGGAGTGACGAATCACAATACACAATGTGGCGATCCGAGGGCAGGGTGTGGGTATGGCGAATGCCCGGTGAACGTCATCTGCCGGCGTGTGCAGTGCCAACAGTAAAATTCGGAGGTGGTGGTGTCATGGTGTGGTCATGTTTCTCATGGAAGGGGCGTGCATCCCTTGTTGTTTTGCGTGGCCTACACTGATATTTTAAGCACCTCCTTGCTTCCCATTGTTGAAGAGCAATTCGGAGTTGGCGATTGCATCTATCAGCACGATCGAGCACCTGTTCACAATGTGCGGTCTGGGGCGGAGTGGTTACACGACAATAACATCCCTGTAACGGACTGGCCTACACAGAGTCCTGACCTGAATCCTGCAGAACACCTTTGGGATGTTTTGGAACGCCGACTTCGTGACAGGCCCGACCGATTGACATCGATACGTCTCGCAAGTGCAGCACTCCGCGAAGAATGGGCTGCCATTCCCCAAGAAACCTTCCAGCCCTTGACTGAACGTATGCCTGTGAGAGTGGAAGCTGTCATCAATGCTAAGGACGGGCCAACACCATATTGAATTCCTGCATTACAGATTGATGGCCCCACGAACTTGTAAGTCATTTTCAGCCAAGTTTCCGGATACTTTTGATCACATAGTGTAATTGTATAAAATAGATGTGTGCAGAAGTTGGACAAGAATACGGAAACACGGAGAGAAATGCTTACTTTAACATAAATGTAGATCGTAGTCAAGCTTTCAGATCACGCTATTGTATATGACAAAGAACGACACCTGTGCAATGTTCTCAAAACAATTCAATGTCAGTCGCGGCCAGAACACTGGTTGGTTGGTCAATTCGAGGGAGGGGACGAAACAGCGAGGTCATCGGTCCTATTGGATTAGGGAAGGAAGTAGCTGTGGCCTTTCGAAGGGATTATCCCAGCATTTGCCTGAATCGATTTAAATCGGGATGACCAGACGTGGATCTGAACCGTCGTCCTCCCGATTGCGAGTTCTGTGTGCTAACCATTGCGCCGCCTCACTTGGCCAGAACAGTGTTCTGTGTAATGATGAGTGTATTATGTCGAAGGTCAGTACATTCGAAGAGGGTCAAATTGTTGGTGCTCGTATGTTGGATGCTTCCGTAACCAAAGAATCCGAAGTATTTCGTCTTTCAAGAAGCATCGAATCGAAGATTTATATCTCTTACAGGGAAAGCGGAGAAACATCATCTCTTAAGTCACAAAGCGTACGAAAATGCGTGTTGATTGTACGCGACGGACGGTCATTGAAGAGGATTATTGTGATGTAAGAGGACGACAGCAGCAGAAGTCACTGCAGAACTGAATGTCGCACTCGTGAATCTTGTCAGCACTAAAACAACACGAAGGGAGCTCCATAAGCAGAGAATTCCAAGGAGAGCTGGGATTCCAAACCCACTCATCAGTGATGCAAATGCCCTGAAGAGGAAAACATTGTGCTATAACCATAAAATGGCTCCAACTTCTGGCCGAGTTTACGTCCCAAGTGGGAAACATGGTGGTGGTTCGGTGATGATTTGGACAGCCATATCGTGGTATTCCATGGACTCCAGATTACTCTGCAAGATCGCATTACTGCCACGTAGTGCGTGACAGTTGTGGCTGATGAGGTCCATCCCATGGTTCACTGTTTGTTCCCCAATGGTGATGCGTTCCGAGACGTTGGAGCCCCTGATCACACAGCTCTCATCGTCCAGTACTGGTTTGTGAGCACGAAGATGAACTGGCACACTTCCCCTGGCCACAACAGTCACGAGATCGCAATATTATTGAGCGTTTGTGATCTGTTTTGGAGAGAGGGGTGCGTGATCACTATCACCTCCATCATCGTCACCTGAGCATCCCACAATTTTGCAGAAAGGCGTCATATTACCTTGAGAACCGTACCGTACCCATATTGATCCATTCAGAGATAACTGGAAGGTGGTTTCAATGACAATGTGTTTCCTCCACAATATTAATTATGGAAGCGTATTGTGTTTGTGGTGTTTCCATATTTTTGTCCAACCCCTGAAATGCCACTTACAAGACGGCGGTGCTTCGGCTGAAACGCCAGCGTTGTTGATAAGAACGTCGACGCCACCCAGGTTGTCTTTAATCCACCTGAAGACGGACATGATGCTCTCCTCACTACTGACATCTCCTTCTATGGCGTGCAGTTTGCCCGGTGCATCTTTCAGTTCCAGTTCCTGGACATATAACACACATTCTTACCAAATGCAGTAAAGGCACATATTTGTGGATTCCAGTATATGGTGCAACAAATCCAATTTTTTCTGAAACTTTGCTGAAGGTAGCTAACATGTAGTTTCGAAACTTCAGATCCTGTGTTGACTGACACATAGTGTTCTGGCGTAAACACAAGCGCCGGAACGAAGATGCAGTAAGCAACACTAGAGAAGGCGGTGAGGAATCGTCGCCCAATGGTGCGCGCAGTAGGACAGCGGCGCGCCAAGCGCATCCTCTGCAAGAAGTGAATATTGTAAATGGGGTGCTTCTGTGCTGGCAGAGCTGTGTAGCTATTTGCATTGGATCTCTGACTGCGCTTTCTTTGTAAGAGACTTTGTGGCGGGTTGGACTGGTTGTTGGAAGTTAATCGCTAGTACTGTTGGGCAGTTGGAAGTTAGTCGCCAGCAGTGATGGAAGTACTGTTGGGCAGTTGGAGGTGAACAGCCAGCAGTGATGGATGTTAAATGTGAGAAGTTAGCATTGATCGAAGGTAGAGGTCTGAAGTGTTAGCGTAGGCTAACGATCTGAAAGTATCCGACATAACATTGAAAATTATTCATGATTATACATCTTTGTACTGTGTGACGGTACGTCACATAAATGGACATTTGGAGAAAGGGAAAGGAAGTTTTTGTTATGAGACGTGTGAATTATAAATTCTTTCAAGACTGTGTACGTGTATACGATGTATAACAAATAGTAAAGAACGTAAGTTATTATTATCAAAACACAAATATCGATGTAATTGACGAAATACAGTTTTTTGGTATAATCTCTGTGAAACATAGGCCATGAAGATCAGAGACAGTGCTTTGATTGAACGGGCTCTCCTGTTTTGTTTCGTCTAGCGGTAGGTCGCCATTGTAGTGCTGTCTGATAATCAACGTAAGTTTTATCTGTATTTTGGAAAATATAATAGAAATTGTTATTAGAAAGTGTGTATTATTGACTTAGTTGTCACCTCTCATAATCGCAACCATTAATTATAATTAACAAAGCTTTTTACAGGACTTCGTAATGCATGGAGCTCATCTCCCATAGCAAGATTTAGTCGGTCATTACGCTGATTGTATTATACAGGGTGTTACAAAAAGGTACGGCCAAGCATTCAGGAAACATTCCTTACACACAAAGAAAGAAAATATGTTATGTGGACATGTGTCCGGAAACGCTTACTTTCCATGTTAGAGCTCATTTTATTACTTCTCATCAAGTCACATTAATTATGGAATTGAAACACACAGCAACAGAACGCACCAGCGTGACTTCAAACACTTTGTTACAGGAAATGTTCAAAATGTCCTCCGTTAGCGAGGATACATGCATCCACCTTCCGTCGCATGAAATCCCTGATGCGCTGATGCAGCCCTGGTGGTGGTGGTGGTGGTGGTGGTTAGCGTTTAACGTCCCGTCGACAACGAGGTCATTAGAGACGGAGCGCAAGCTCGGGTTAGGGAAGGATTGGGAAGGAAATCGGCCGTGCCCTTTCAAAAGAGCCATCCCGGCATTTGCCTGAAACGATTTAGGGAAATCACGGAAAACCTAAATCAGGATGGCCGCAGACGGGATTGAACCGTCGTCCTCCCGAATGCGAGTCCAGTGTGCTAACCACTGCGCCACCTCGCTCGGTGCAGCCCTGGAGAATGGCGTATTGCATCACAGCCGTCCACAATACGAGCACGAAGAGTCTCTACATTCGGTACCGGGGTTGCGTAGACAAGAGCTTTCAAATGGCCCCATAAATGAAAGTCAAGAGGGTTCAGGTCAGGAGAGCGTGGAGGCCATGGAATTGGTCCGCCTCTACCAATCCATCTGTCACCGAATCTGTTGTTGAGAAGTGTACGAACACTTCGACTGAAATGTGCAGGAGCTCCATCGTGCATGAACCACATGTTGTGTCGTACTTGTAAAGGCACATGTTCTAGCAGCACAGGTAGAGTATCCCGTATGAAATCATGATAACGTGCTCCATTGAGCGTAGGTGGAAGAACATGGGGCCCAATCAAGACATCACCAACAATGCCTGCCCAAACGTTCACAGAAAATCTGAGGCTGATGACGTGACTGCACAATTGCGTGTGGATTCTCGTCAGCCCACACATGTTGATTGTGAAAATTTACAATTTGATCACGTTGGAATGAAGCCTCATCCGTAAAGAGAACATTTGCACTGAAATGAAGATTGACACATTCTTGGATGAACCATTCGCAGAAGTGTACCCGTGGAGGCCAATCAGCTGCTGATAGTGCCTGCACACGCTGTACATGGTACGGAAACAACTGGTTCTCCCGTAGCACTCTCCATACACTGACGTTGTCAACGTTACCTTGTACAGCAGCCACTACTCTGATGCTGACATTAGGGTTATCGTCAACTGCACGAAGAATTGCCTCGTCCATTGCAGGTGTGCTCGTCGTTCTAGGTCTTCCCCAGTCGCGAGTCATAGGCTGGAATGTTCCGTTTTCCCTAAGACTAAAATGAGCTCTAACACGGAAATTAAGCTTTTCCGGACACATGTCCACATAACATCTTTTCTTTATTTGTGTGTGAGGAATGTTTCCTGAAAGCTTGGCTGTACCTTTTTGTAACAACCTGTATAATTAAAATTTCAAGTCATAATATTAAATGTAAATGCGAGAGACTTCTCAGTTTTGATCTTTTATTAATTTCTAAGTTAAAATTAATTTCAGTTACCAAAATTTACAGCACTGAATCAGTTCAGTATGTCTCATTTTGGCCGCCTAACGGCAGACGAGATTCTCTCCAGTTTTGCCTTACAAATAATGAAAAAGAAATATTCAAAATCATTACATTTTGCAATATCTCAGTTAATCTTTATGTAATTTGGTACATAAATAACCAGTAGCCCCTGAGACCCATATTAATAATTACAGTTTGCGTAAGAATACGCATATTTTCTACATAAAAAATATTATATCGTACGTACTTCGGGGCAGCCGATGTCCGTACGAGTGTTATCGCGGTATGAGTTAATTAAAAGTCTCATGCTAGCCCATAATAGTTAAAGCCACCCGAACCAAAATCATAAAATGTATAATTATAAAAAATATACAAGTATGCCGTGATAACTGGATGTCAATGATGATTTATATTCGTGTTCGAACTGGATGTCACATTATTAAGGTAGAAAATACATTATTTGGTTTGCAACAAAATGTTTCCTTTGCTACCCACATGCCTGTTAGTAGATAGTGTCTTTAGTAGTCAGGATCTTTTATTTAGCTGGCAGTCTTGACGTTCGCTGTATTGCAGTAGTTCGCGTAATGAAGATTTTTGTGAGGTAAGCCCTTAATGAAATGTATAGGTTATTGTCAGGCTTGCTTCTTATTCAAGGCCATTCTTTTGCATTAATTATTTGAAGTCAGTTTGCAAATTTTTTTGAGCAGTCAGATTGCGTTGCCCTAGAATATTGTGGGTCAGTGTTGACATGATAATAAAAAAAAAAAGAGAAAGTAGGCTCAGTACGTTCAGTTTTACTCGGCTGTTTCAGAATCAGATAACGTAGAAGTTTCATCTTCTCAGTCAATCAGCAATTTTAGTACTGACACACACATTTAAATAAATAAGTTTCAATATAAGTGCCGCTCTGCCGACCTCGGCCGCTGAGATCGCCTCAGTGTACTGGCATTAGTGGAACGTTTTACGGAACGTGCTACAAGAACAACTAGTAGTAATCCTGTTCAGTTACTTGTCTGGACTTCGTCTATAGCAATGACTATTAGTATTTGCGTGTTACTTGCGACGACGATGTAACTCCAAAGTTAAGTATTTTCTATTGCTTTATAGAAATAAAACTGCTAATGTTATTTGTTTCAAATCTTGTATAGCATTCCAAGAACGCTGCATCCCTTAGGCACCCTATAAGCGACGAGTGAGCAAGATCCCATATATAGTTTGAAAATTATATCTGAAATGAATTCTGTAACTTTTACGAATAGAAATTCTTAGTATATTGTACACCTGCATTTTTTTTTGATTCTACATCGAATTTATAACCACATATCTGGTATCATACGGTGTAAAAACTTTAGTGAGCACATTTACAGAAGAAACCTGAAAGCAGACTGAGTGGGGTCGGTATGTCTTGAGTTAGTTGGGTTGGGTTGGGTTGTTTGGGGAAGGAGACCAGACAGCGAGGTCATCGGTCTCATCGGATTAGGGAAGGATGGGGAAGGAAGTCGGCCGTGGCCTTTCAGAGGAACCATTCCGGCAGTTGCCTGGAGTGATTTAGGGAAATCACGGAAAACCTAATCAGGATGGTCGGACGCGGGATTGAACCGTCGTCCTGCCGAATACGAGTCCAGTGTGCTACCACTGCGCCACCTCGGTCGGTCTCTTGAGTTAGTCGTAAAGTTTCTCCCGTTGATATCAGGGTACAGTTATAGGCTGTTCTTAGCTATTGTCATGGAAGGGCGTGGGGTTAGATGTATTTGATGCAGAGTTTTTCATTTAGTCTTGGAGTTCTGGTTAGTGTGTTGGTCCTATTTTGTGTTTTGGTAAGAAAGATGAAAGTAATAGGACTAACAGAAATGAGATTAACGACAAACTTTATACCAAAACTGGGATCCACAAAGTAGAGAAAGTGAAGAAATTCTGCTGCCTTGGAAGCAAAATAATAAATGACGTGAGAAGCAAGGAGTACATAAAAAGCATACTATCGCAGGCAAGGGGAGAATTCCTGGCCAAAAGAAGTCTACTAGTGTCAAACATTGTCCTTAATCCGCTGGAGAATTTTCTGAGAACGTTAGGTCAGGAGCATAGCATTGCATGGGAGTAAAACATGGACTGTGAGAAAACCGGAAAAGAAGAGGATCGAAGCCTTTGCCGGCCGCAGGTGACCGAGCGGTTCTAGGCGCTTCAGTCTGGAACCGCGCGACCGCTACGGTTGCAGGTTCGAATCCTGCCTCGGGCATGAGTGTGTGTGATGTCCTTAGGTTTGTTACGTTTAAGTAGTTCTAAGTTCTAGGGGACTGATGACCTGAGATGTTAAATCCCATAGTGTTCAGAGCCATTTGAACCATTTTTTCGAAGCGTTTGAGTTGTGGTGCTGCAGAAGAAGGGTCAAAATCAGGTGGACTCATAAGGAATGAGGATGTTCTTCGCAGAATCGTCGAAGAAAGGAACTTACAGAAAACACTGACAAGAAGACCGGACAGTATGACAGCACACTTGTTAAGACATCAGTGAATCACCTTTTTGGTAATAGAGGACGTAAGGTGCAATTACTTCTTGTCCATATTCTGTAATAGGTCACGCAAGTCGCGTTTCAGTTGGGGTAATCCCTGATGCTTCATAGCCAATGTCCAATCTCAGTGTACTGAGAGTCATCGTTCTGTCGTAAGTACACACATCAAAAAAGTTTTGCATTACCCTGGCTCCCACAACTCCTGACGATAGACGTTGACTGTGGATACTGTATCACAGACACAGTCCATTTGACTGTTCAGAGATGTTACTGAACCCGCCCAAAGATGTAAAGAACCACGCATGAGCAGTGCCTATTAGACGGAGGGGATCCCACAGCCGATCAGTTCCAGTCATTCCACCAGGAATGAAATACACAGCTCGTGTTGTCTGTAGTTAAACCATGCCTAGACGGTCAATACCGCGGTTCTATCGCGTCCGCATTGTTACTTTGTGCCAGGAAGGGCTCTCAACAAGGGAAGTGTCCACGAGTCTCGGAGTGAACCAAAGCGATGTCGTTCGAACTTGGAGGAGATACAGAGAGACGGGAACTGTCAATGAGATGCGTCAATCAGGCCTCCCAAGGACTACTACTGCAGTGGATGACCGCTACCTATGGATTATGGCTCGGAGGAACTCTGACAGCAACGCCACCATGTTGAATAATGCTTTTCGTGCAGCGTTACGACTCAAACTGTGCTCAGTAGGCTGGACGATGTGCAACTTCACTCCCAACGTCCATGGCGAGGTGCATCTTTGCAACCATGACACCATACAGCGCGGTACAGATGGGCCCACCAAGATGCTGAGTGGACCGCTCAGGACTGGCATCACGTTCTCTTCACCGATGAGTGTCGCATATGCCTGCAACCAAACAATTGTCGGAGACGTTTTTGGAGGCGGCCCAGTCAGGCTGAACGCCTTATACACACTGTCCAGCGAGTGCAGCAAAGTAGAGGTTCTCTGCTTTTTTGAGGTGGCATTATGTGGGGCCGACGTAAGCCGCTGGTGGCCATGGAACGCGCCATAACGGCTTTACGATACGTGAATGCCATCCTCCAACCGATAGTGCAACCATATCGGCAGCATATTGGCGAGGCAATTGTCTTTATGGACGGCAATTGGCGCCCCCATCATGCACATCTTGTGCATGACTTCCTTCAGGATAACGACATCGCTCGACTAGAGTGGCCAGCATGTTCTCCAGACATTAACCCTATCGAACATGCCTGGGATAGACTGAAAAGGGCTGTTTATGGGCGACATGACCTACGCAAACACTCTGATGCTACGACGAATCGCCGTTGAGGAGTAGGACAATCTGGACCAACAGAGCCTTGCTGAACTTGTGGATAGTATATAGTATGCCACGATGAATACAGGCATGCATCAATGCAAGAGGTCGTGCTACTGGGTATTAGATGTACCGGTATCTACAGGAATCAGGAACACCACCTCTGAAGGTCTCGCTGTATGGTGGTACAACATGCGATGTGTGGTTTTCATGAGCAATAAAAAGGGTGGAAGTGATGTTTATGTTGATCTTTATTTCAATTTTCTGTATAGCTTCCGGAACTCTCGAAACTGAAGTGATGCAAAACTTTTCTTTGATTTGTGTAGTTTAGTGACGGTCGGACGATTTAGTTCGGCTAGTGTTGCAGAATCATACTCTATAATCGTTCTAATAAAGGTATTTTAGGCGTATATAGCTGCGCTATCGGAACAGTTATGGAAACGTCCTCTAATTTTTTTCTAATGAGGAATTGCCATTGACTAGTGTTGTTTATTATCCGTCTTATGTGCGTCTTAGAGCTGACATATGTCTCCAGATGGACTACCAAGTATTTTTCTGAGTCAATCAATGGAAGGGTGATGTCTAGGAGAGTGAATATGATGTTGTTATTTATGTGTCTTCCGTGGGCTTGCCTAGATACGCCTAATGTACATCAATTTTTTCAGTGCTAGCAACTGCCGCTATTTAATCGTGTAATTTTCCCCGTGTACAACTTACTATTTGGCTGGATCTTGTCAAGCGATAATTCCTGATTACTGGCATCGGCGTTATCAGGTGCACTTCACTTTCACCTGATACGGTGACATGGAACTTTTTACTTCGATATCCTACAGATAAATCTGATGCACCTGTTGCGATAACAACAGACAGAATAAAATAGCTCGTAGATGTAAAAATACGCAGCGTTATCTCTTGGAATTTTTCAGTCCGTTTAGCTGCATTCGTACAAGTGACTGAAAGTGCTTAGTGAGGTCGTCGTCAGACATTTCAAGCACTCGCCGATATACAGTTATATTAGGCAAATTTTTAGCATCGCTTGCCCTTTGTTGTGCCCCTGCGCCGCACGTGCAGTTTTATAAGGTAAACACCTATCGTTAAATTACACTGCTCGTGTTGTGTAGCGCGTACCGCGCTGGCTTTCGAGACAGGGATCGTATTCGCATACCACCTTAACTACTCTTGGTCCGAAATATTTATGTAATTATTTATTTTTTGCTGACCAGGTTAGGGCCATAAGTCTCTCTCTTACATCTGACCAGGAACAACACATGCCAAAGGTATTCAAGAACATTCGTAGGCATTTTAATAGAATTTAAAAATTTAGTTTCAAGACATAATTTATGTACCTTTTTCTCAAAGACTATTGAAGAGATTTCTACAAAATTTTCTCTTGGCATGTAGTACGCTTCTGTCATGAGGTTTTTTGGATACATCAAACTGGAGAATTTTAATAATTTTGTAATTGCAATTCTGTAGGTATAATATAAAATTCATGCAAAATTCCAAGCGCTTTGCCCCATGTCACAGCTTATACTCAGTTTTTCAAAATTTATTCTCGAGACAATATTTATTGGCTTAATAGAACTACCTGTACAACATTTCATAATTCTATTCTTCATGGATTCTAAGCAAAGGATACATACACTTTAAAAACAATTTTCAGGAAATGCAAATTAAAAGTACAACCTGTCGTTTTTCCTTGAGTCACTTCTTCAAAAGGTCCCATATTTGTACTCATGGTCTTCTTCCCCTTAAAGGCTTCTCTTCAGGTTTCTTGTTTTCTACTCCGTTATTTTACCAGGTTTTCAACTGTCTTTTCACTTGCAGAAAGGCGCTGTAAACCTGTTTTTCTCAACATGTCTTGAGCGATATTTGCTCTCTTAAAGCCTATTCTCCCTACGTCCCCATCATGAAATACAAGGACTGCATCGCAAGTTGCGATTTTGAGAGCTGTAGCAGATGAAATAGTGATTTTAGGTCATCGTTTTCAAATGAGAGAATTTAGAGTCTCATTTGAATACTGAATTTTGCCATGAACACACTTTTTTAGAAGTTCAGGATAGGCCAGAAACCTGTAAGTGGGCTTGACAACATCGAGGATGCACTTGTTTTGTAAGTAAAACCGCCCTGTCCTGGGGCCACAAGTGGCAGCAGGAAAAGACGGTTTTATTTACAAAACAAGAATTTCTATTCTTGCTTTGGAAACCTGTCCTTGTGAATGTAGGGGTTGTTATCGCTCTGAGACTGTGCATACTGAAATGTTGCTTCAAAAAATGGCTGTGGCAGGAAGGTCACATCACATATTTAATTATTTTTCAGTCACTGCCAAAGCGATTTTATAACTGAAACTTTGGGGATTTATTTTCCATGAGTTCTACTAATAAATAAAAAATCTAAAACTGACATTTTCGATCAATTTCATGAACGTCCCCCTTTAAGACTACCATAGAATAGTTCAGCATATTTGAATACACGTTTAGTATTACAGAAACGGAAAGGATAGGAAAAGAGGAGAATATTTAAGTGACAGCGAGAGTTTCTGTAGAAAATAAGAGAATTTAAATAAACAACTCTGCCAACAGAGGGATTAGAAAAGTAGTAGGGGAGGTGGGATTTATGAGTGACCTGCAGACTAGTACACTGGAGAAACGGTTATTGTGATAGAAGGGAGGCCATTACCTGCCTCTTGAAGTTTGGAAGCGATTTAATTCCTCTAATTTTTTGAGGAAATGTGTTCCAAAGTTAAATTCCAGATACAGGAAATTATTCAGAGAACAGGGAAATGTTATGTGATGATGCAGAGAGGATTTTAACTTATTGAGAACAAATATTTCTGCTGTGCTGTTAAGATAGCAGTCTAAGAGTTGAAGATAAGTGAAAGGGAGGGCAATCACTGAGAAGACGATAGAGCAGGCATTGTGTATGATAGTCTCTGTGCTTATCGGCACACACCCTTGACAATTGTTCGCAGGCAGGAGTGATACAGTTGAAATAGCGTACATTACAAATGTATAGCACACAAGCATGCATCACCAGTTCTGGCCTGTATCAGCTTTCGTATGAAAGTTCTTGGAGAATAGCATCACCTGGCCGCTGTGACCGAGCGGTTCTATGCGATTCAGTCCGGAACCGCGCTGCTGCTACGGTCGCAGGTTCGAATCCTGCCTCGGGCATGGATGTGTGTGATGTACTTAGGTTAGTTAGGTTTAAGTAGTTCTAAGTCTAGGGGAATGATGACCTCAGATGTTAAGTCCCATAGTGCTTAGAGCCCAATAGCACCACCGTAGTCAAGTATGGGGAGTATTATTGTGTCTACAAATTACTTTATAAGCTCTGTAGCGAATGAAGTGACGTATCTTTTTACAGACTTGTTGGGTTTTCCGTCCAGTCTAAGTGATGGTCGAGAATTAACCCCAAGTTCCTTACAGAAGAGGATAAGTTGTTTCTGTGCCGTTTAGGATTAAGGGTGGAAGAGATTATCAGAACTGTGTGTTAATAATACTTTCGTGAGCGACTGAGATTGCTTGTGTTTGAGATGGGTTGAGTTTCAAACATATGTCCTGCACCCACACAGATAAGTGTATAAGTCTATTGATCTTACACGTAAATATAACTGAAGGTCGTCAGCGTACAGGTGTTACATGCAATGGGAGACAGTAGCTGACACATCATTAACAGATAACGAGAAAAGTAGTGGGCCTAATACTGATCCCAGTGGTACCTCTGGTATTACGTCCCTTCATTGGGACCTTTTAGTTTCAAATAACCTTTTGAGGTGCAGCTCATGTTCTTTTGAAGATATCCTTTAGTAAATATCTTAAAGCTGTGTAGCACCAATCATTTAATCTATGCAAAGCGTGCATCAAGCAACTGTTATTTGATTTTATATATACAGACTGAAGTGGCGAGTGAAAATTTGTACCAAGGCTGGGAATCGAACCCAGGTCTCGTGCTTACAAGGCTGGTGCGTTAGCAACTAGGCCACCTTGGCGAAACAGTTCACACAACTACACGAATTACCGTCCTCAGTCCAAATTCTCGCTGCTGCCCCAGTCAACTGCCACCCCAGGCAGTGAGAATTTGAACTGAGGAGGGAGTCATGCCAGAGCAATCCGCACAGTTGTGTGAACTGCTGTGCAACGTGACCTAGTTGCTAACGCACTTGCCTAGTAAGCAGGAGACCTGGGTTCGATTCCCAGCCTTGGTACAAATTTTCACTCGCCACTTCAGTCTGTATACATAAAATCGTATCTGTACAAGACCACTAAAGTCTCTGAAACTGTGCCATTTCACTTATCTTTTTTATTTATTTTATGTTTATAGGTCATAGATAACACAAATTAGTAATAACAATAATAAAATTCTGTCAATCGCCACTGATTTTCTGTTAGATGGGCTGTAAGTTCCAGAATTCAGTTGTTCTCAACGCCTTACCTCTTGCTACATAAAGATCTTCTGTGGTGCAAGGATTGGGCAGGGCAAGGCCGGCCGCTGTGACCGAGCGGTTCTGGGCGCTTCAGTCTGAAACCACGCTGCTGCTACGGTCGCAGGTTCGAATCCTTCCTCGGGCAAGGCT
Organism: Schistocerca piceifrons; assembly: GCF_021461385.2. Taxonomy (NCBI): domain Eukaryota; kingdom Metazoa; phylum Arthropoda; class Insecta; order Orthoptera; family Acrididae; genus Schistocerca; species Schistocerca piceifrons. The sequence goes on from NC_060139.1 coordinate 1,033,685,659, forward strand.
GTGTGGGACGTCCTTAGGTTAGTTAGGTTTAAGTAGTGTTAAGTCTAGGGGACAGATGACCTCAGATGTTCAATCCCATAGTGCTTAGAGCCATTTTGATTGGGTAGGTTTCTGTAGATCAGGAAATGTTGTGGGTCCTGCAGGACACCGCACTCGCAGGACTCTGTTCGCCAGTTGTTTGTAGCTGTTAACGCTCATCTGACACTAGTGGAAATGTAAACGCGAGACAGAACCGGCTTGAGGACAAACAGTAAAGCAGACATTATTGTCTTCAACAGCAAATGCCGTAACTGAATGGAAACAAGTTTTTTCTTCCACCCAAGACACACACCCTCGGTATTTCCACTGCTGTGCAGATATTTCAGGCATGGTACAAATACAAAAATAAAAGAGGGTACGAAATGAAAGGAAACAGTATTACTCTGTAACGAGACACGTGAGATTACGCGTTACATATATCAGTGTGCTCAGAAAATATCCCTGAAAAAGCTCCTAAATTTTGTCAGTAGAGTTTGGATTAGCGCTGTACATACAGGCTAGTCTTACTGTGGTTTCTGGGAAGTCCCCTACAAATGTTGCGATAGTTCTCAATCTACATCTACAACTCAAGAAAAGAAGTTCATGCAATTCACAAACATACGTTATACACGCCTGGTCGTCCTTGTATTATGGACACATCTAGAGAGTGGGCTCTGTTTCTTGTTCTGTTGAGAAAACATACCATACTTAGAAAAATATTTTAATAGTAGTATGGATGGGATCAAAAATCAGTTCAAATAAATCAAGATGTATATAAGTTTGTACAGGAAGAAAATGGGATAGATAAATGACAATGTAGAATCTGTGAAGATAAGGTAAGCAAAATTCAAAGAGTAAATCACAATGTACATGACATGTCAAATGTATCTTTTTGTGTTCACTGAAATAAATTTAGTGTTGTTAGGGAACATGGTGATGTGCACCCTGTTGATTTTATTAGACAATCCAATGGTCTGCCAGAAAGTTGGACTGAGAAGGAAAAAACGTCTTTCGTAAGGGAACAGGAATGTTTAAGAGGATATTCGTATGACTGGGCTGCTGACATTCTCAATCTTGTAGTTCATCCTAAGAATTTCAGTACTTGTTTTTGAACAAATAGAGGAGCGATACAGGAGATTAAATAAATTATGGGAAAGTGATGGGCATCATCCTAGAAAAGGTATCATTAAGGTTTTCTGTCACTGTTACAACAGTAAACTTAAATACTTGGTTAAAGAACTAGGTAGTGGAATCATAATTGTGGGATTAAAATGCAAACTGTCTCTGGAAATTAAAGAATTGCTTTTACCTGCACCCAGAAAAAACATAAATGGTTTCTTGAAATATATAGGACAGAGCAAATAAAAAACAGATCTATGAATAGTGAAAGGAAATATGGCCATAAAATTCAATTTAGAGGTGATTGGGCAACAAACAAAAAAGAGCCACCAGTGAGTGAAAACAACTTAATTTATGAGAGCATTAAGTAATGCTAATAAAGTAAGTGAGAAACATAGAAAATGTCAACTGCTGAGTAAAAGTGATACAAAAAGAGATTGCCATAGTGACAGACCCGATTAGTGAGGCAAGGTGGGTTTCAACTCTTAAATGAACAGTAGATTACAAGAAGGGATGTTGGATACCAAGAAAAAATACAAACAACTAAAGAAGTGAAGTAGATTGAATATTCTCCTCAATGGTCAAAATTGTTATTAGAAGTAAAGCAAATAGATACTGTTGACACTGAGAAGGTGGGAATTATTACAGGAAATATAGATGCCAATATTAATACTGGTAAGGATGTTGTGATAAATTGTGTACAGATAGTGGATGAAACTGTTAGAAAATAAATGATATTGAGCAGGAAGCTGGTGTCAGAGGAGAAGGTGAGTCATTTGTGATAGTAATAGATAATGAAGAGCCATTAGTTAAGACAGACAAACTTAATGAGGAAGATGTGAAACTTTAAATAAATGTGATACTATTGTGAATGGGGTCGTAGAACAGAAAGTTGTTGATGTGAAAGATGCTGCTTTGGTAGATTGTGTGGACGTAATGCGTGATGATCTTCACAAAATTAATAACAGTGTGAGCAAATGTCAGATAGAAAAAGAATCTGAAACTTTACTGACAGTAATGTAAGTAACTCGCAACTAATGGAGCCATGTTCTTGCAATTATGGTAAAGAAATAATATGGAAAACGGAGAATGGGAAAGCTACTGATGTTTGATTTTGGGGTTGAGTATGCTTTGTGTTTCTGCATAAAGTCAAGCACCGGCACTCCATGCAGGAACATTAGAAAAGAGAGGGCTATGAGACGACGTCAGTCAATTGCACTCTGACCGACCCCTCTCCAGGTCGTAGACACAGTGGTAGCAGCCTCTACACAAAGAGGGCATAAGCGCTGCGCCGCCTCGCCGCAGCCCAGTTCTACGAGTTCTACAGAAGCGAGTTCAAGAATAGCATCAAGACATTTCGCTTCTACTATGTAGCATTGTGTATACTAAAGAGATTTCTTATTTTGTCTGTCACCCTTTGCCTGGGACACATCTGTATTACACAAAGTTAAGTATTGTAATCATTTCCTTTTGTAATAAACTTCAGTAATACGAGCTGATTGAAGTGTTGTCTACTGATCAGAGAAAGCAGGTTTCTTAGGAACCCCATGCTTGACGAGTAGGCAGGATACAAAACTTTGATGATGTTGATGTAGATTGTATGCAGTTAATGAATGTTGTTTTGATTAAAATGAATGACAGTGTGAGTGATTGTCATAATGAAGGGGAGTATTAATCAGTAATTATTGAAATGGATGTAAAAGAGTTGCAAACAGAGAAATCTGAAGTGACTGTGATTGAAATGGCACGTGAAAACTTAACAAACAACAGTGTTAAAGAAAAAGATTAAATTTCAGACAGAAATAACTTCATTTCTGCTGAAAGTAGAAGTGTATTTCAACGATCTGTAACTGAGATGTGGGAAATTTCACCAGGAGGATACCAATAGTAGACAATAATAAAGTTGTAAGTACGAGCTGACATTGTTCAAAACAAAGATGGACTTAAGACAACAATTTGTGAACTACCAGTTACTGTCAAAATAGAAATGAAAAAAGTGATCAGACAGCTCTTAGATCAGCAAATGATCAAAGTATTGTGAATAGTGTCAAAAGTCTTCAGCTAGAGGGTGAAGTTCTTGACAAACTTGCTACTGGTGTTGTTCTTGAGGTAGTACAGACAGAGATGAATATAAATATTGATACGTGTGATTGTGATAGTAATAATAAATTGATTGTGGATGCAGAGCAAGTAAATAATATCACTGCTCAGTATTTGTGGCCCAATCAGAAACTGTTGATGTAAATATTAATGTTCCTGATGTAAACAGGGAGTGTGTACAGGTATTGATGAAAGTGTCAATGAAAATAATTATTATATTAAAAGGGAATGTAAGACTTTGGAGATTAATAGCAAGGTAAGTGTAATGCAATTAGTAAACATTAAAGTAATTAATGCTGTGATGAAGTTTGCAGATGTCAAAAAAAGTTTTTATAAAGCAACGAAATACATTACTAAATTTTCAGTGATTCCTGCAAGCAAACTGTTGCAAGTTAATGATGAGGTAAACAGTATGATAACTGCAGAAAGAATTTTTAGTATTGATAGTGGATAAAACAGTTTCAGAAAGTGATTTTCAATGTAAATATGCAGTCGGTATTCTTTAGTATGTTAGTAATGCTCATTACTTTTACATTTACTGGATGCAGAGTGGTCAGCGTATTCGTTTCAGTTGAGGGTAGAAAGTATAGAAATCCTGTTGTGTTTTGCACTTATCTGACAAATGTTGTGAAAGATGAAGTTTGGTTTTCAACCATTAATATAAAATTAGGTGGAAGAGCTGGGGACAATATCAGTAGTAAGTAACAATATCCAAGTAGAGGGTTCATTGCTCTGTATTGAATTCAATGCATTATGTGGCGGTAATGCTTCCCTGAACTGGGTGTCTGATCTTTCCTTTTTCATAAGCCACTCAGTGTCTTCTATAGTCCTCAAAGTAGCTTGCAAATTGATCAGTAATTGCCTCTAACTTTTATATGATCTTTAGTGTGGTAATGTATTTCAGTAAAGTTTTCTGTGTACTGTTAGTTTATGTTGGGTTAGTCATAATAAGTGATGGAACTGTGAGAGGACGAATCAAAGACAGTATACAGTACATACATGGTATCTGGTAAATTTGTAAGGTGTTCTCATAATGAGAATAATTTTTTTTCAGCACTGAAAGGTAAGGTGGATGATAAGTGAACGCAAAGTGTGTCAGGATATGTGAAAAACGGAAAAGTGTCTGAAAATCATATTTAATATCTAAAGCAATCAGCCAATACATGTTAGTCAGTAGGATGTTTTGCAGCAGGGGAAATAAAGAAAGAAAGAACATCTTTAATACATAGTTTGGTACTAATTGCCATAATGTATAGAAGTTTGGTGCTAAATACAGTTATACATGGAGACGTTTGTTCATAAGTGTGAAAATGTCACGCTGTAGACCTTCTGGCACAAGTAAAATGGAATAAAATTAAGGTACAGTTGCCTACAGTAACATATGTTGAATGGAAAACCAAGGTAAGTATATGTAGTTCTCTTCAGGCCATAGTTTAGAATAATATGATGGAATACTGAAGTAATGATTTCAGCAATTGATATTTTCTCTGTTATACAAGTTGGCATATAAAACTGTGATATGCTACTGTGGAGTGTAGTTCTGTAAATTCAGTTTTTGTACATGAGGAGCAAAGCAGGTACTTGTTTCTTTGATGGTGGAGTAATGAGGTGTAGCGATACCGTGACAGAATAATGAAGTAATTAGGAGAAGTAATGAGTAATATATTAGGTAGGGAATTAATGTTTAGGGAGCCTGACATTGCAAAGGGTAATTACACAGAAAAACTCCTCTAGATACCAAGGTTAGGACTGAAAGGATATGATCGAAGTAAGAGTCATGAACAAGCCATGTGATGCTAACTATATACAGGTAGGCGTGGTTCTTTTATAGTGAAAATCCTTTCGAGTTAGGCCCTATTTGGTGCCATTTATATATGTAATTTGAAATACTGAAAATGTAAATTTCACCGATGGGATAATATTTTGATGAAGTTCTACTCACATTCACATATTGTACTGATGCACATTTGGTTTTACATGCTGCTGGAAATTGCTATTTGTTTTCTGGCTAATGAGTGGTCTACAGTAATGATGATACATTGAAGAAAAACTATTTTTGGTAATTGTCTGATAACCATGATTCAAAAGTAATGTGAATATTCCAACAAGAGAGGATAATTTTATGGCATTTTGGGGAATTTCATGGCGATTTAATTTTGGTGCATAGTTAAAGCAGTAATATAACTTGAGTGAAGTAACATGAGCATCTGAAATATCTTCCACCCCCTTAATTTAATTTAACTAGTAATTGTGGACACTGGAGTTGAAGGAAGATAGTAATTTGACTTAATGTACAAGAGGACATGAAACAGATTCCATTCTTTGTATATTATTTGAAGTACACTCAGTGAGAAGCAGGGAGACTGGAGTGTAGGGTTTTAATTAAATGTACAATACGTGCACCAAAATAATACGTGAGTACGTCCGTGTGTGTATGTGTGTGTGTAGGGAGGTGGGTGGATGGGAGGGTGAGCGGGATAGTATGTGAGTGTGTACGTGTCTGTGAGTTCTGGTTGAACAGTGTGTTGTCGAAATTGATTTGTCATGTAGGGGGGGAGTGTTTTAGCTGGAGGATAGTGTGCATGGGCACATATGATGTTTCCTTGTCGGTGTTTCCATCTAGTGACCGATTTTAGATTCACAGGACAGAACGTGCAGTAGAAACTGTCATCAGCAGTTTCAGGCGTTTTGTTGTTGTAAGATCGAGTTTGTGTGTTGTGCAGTGTGTGTAAATATTACGGTTTCTACATATTTAACTGTTGTATAACACATTAAAGCTATTTGGGGGATAGTTCTGCACTTCCAGAGGATTCTCACGAGTAAAATTCCACCGGGTATCCGGGAAGTAAGGACAGATTTGAATTTTGCGCCATTTTGTCATATGACGGTTGGCAGCCGTGGTTTTTTCATGTTTGTTATCTGCGATCCTTGCCATTAGTAGCCTGATAACTTTCGTGGTGGTGAGCATTCTTGTTTGATGTATACGTTCGTCATCAGTTCGAAAGTTGATCCGAAAGTTTGAGACCACGAGTTCTGTTTCAAACGTTAAGAAAACAGGATGAGCGCATTCTGTTCAAACACAAGAAAACCCTGATGTCGTGTATGACAAGACTGTAACCCCAGAAAATCTGTACGCCGACGTGTTCAACAATTGAATTTATCACCAAGTTCACTGCATTAAACCCTTTGAAAATATCTGAAAATGCATGTGCCAATAAGCAGAACTGCAGGATTTGAGGTAACGAAAATCCGTGAGCAACTGTGGAAGACGAGATGCGTCCACAACGCACGACTGTGTGGTGTGGGTTCTGGCCAGGAGTGATCGGCCGTACTTTTTTGAAAATGATGAGTGCTGCCGTCATTGTGAATGGTGAACGTTACCGAAACATGCTTCCTGATTGGTTTTCCCCTCTTATTGATGAAAATACGATTTTCTGTTTCAACAAGATGGTGCGACGTGTTACACATCCCGTGAACCGATTTCTCTGCTGAATGGAAAGATTCCTCAAAAAATTATGTCTTTGCGTGGCAACCAGAAATGGACTGTGAGGTCATGCGATCTTATGCCTTGTGACTTTTTTGTGGGGATTTGTAAAATCAAAAGTCTACGTGAAGAAACTACAAACAATACACCAATTGAAGTATGAAATTAAAAGGGTTGTTAACGGCATCCCACCAGATGTTTGTGAACGCGTCATGGAGAACTTCAGTAAAGGCATTGCTTGTTGCAGCCCGGCCTTGGGTAATTGTATGGAGGATATAATTTTTCACACCTAAATGGGAGAAGTTACGTAATGTGTTTGTAAAAAAAAGACCATTACATTTTCAATAAATTTTGTGTTTTTTGTAGCATTTTAGTATTCGTCCCCACAGTAGAAAAAACGTATTTGACAACAAACAGAAACATATACATACACAGTATATGAATAAAAGGGAAGTGCAATTGCAATAATCAATAATATGTCCAATAATCCGCAGTGTCGATAAATGCTTCGCATGTCCGAGGTACGCTTGAAACCAAGTTTTCCACACGTGGAAGGACCCCGAAATGCGTCGAATTTGCGTTGACAGATGTTTCAAAGTGAAGATCTTTTTTCCTCGCCACTTCTTTCTCATGCAAGATCATACATTTTCAATAGGTTAGCGTCAGGCGTCTATGAGAGCCAATCCAGTACCTGCACACCTTTCTTCTTTTTGCAGTCGCTGCAAAGCTTGCTATGGTGCTTCGAATCATTATCCTCTTGCAATATCCAACCTTTATTTTTGTCGAAGAACCAACGTTTGGCAGTCGGCATCAAACATGTTTGATAAGCGCGACACATAAGTTGCACTCCTGTCTTTTCTTGTGTATCTCAGTCAAGAATTCAAGGCATATTAATGCTTTATGGACATTGTATAAAGGACAAATGTTCCCTCTGTTGGGATGTGAAAGAACTAAGGCGATATCTTTTACCATTTTTTTGACATTTTAAAATTAAATAAGAAAGCATATTACACTTCTGCTGCAAGACTTGTTAGAGGCGTCAGGTAAGTGTTGCAAGGCACAAAGGCAGTACAATGTAAGTATCCTAAAACATAACGATCTTTCGTTCCGTAAACATTTCGCTAGCTTATGTTACAATTATCGTTATTTTCTTCAGCACACGAATGCTAGCGTGTAGCTGCGCACGGTTCAGACAATAACATTCATGTTGACACTTGCACCTGATGAGTCTGGGGCGAGTTTCAAAACGTTTCGACCAGGAGCGGCTTCTGAGGTAGTGCCGCTGCGCCGTGGCACCATTTGCATAAAAAAGAAAGAAAGAGAAATCTATCCGGTCTCCGCACAAAACATAGTTTTGGAGTATGTATTTTCTGATTTGAAGAGGCGGGTTTCGCCGCGCGGTCTCGCGGTAGTTTTCTGAAGCTTCGAGCCTACGGCAGATTAGCACCATCTGCCCTCATAAAGCGCTGTGTGAAAGGCTCGGCCATTGGTTTCTACACGCTTCGTATGGCGGAGTGGAGCCACACACCTAGACTGACTCTGAGCTTTACGTTCCTTCCGCCAGAGAGCAGTAAACTGCAGGGCCTATAGAAGCACGATCTACCATCTAGCGATCCTGTTAGAATACATCAGGGCGCAGGTTTCTTGTAATCCAGTTTTACAATCTTTCTGCAAGTTAATGCTAATGCATTCCTAAACGCTAATGAATGTTTAATTAAATCGAATACACAAATAATACACTTAAATTTCGTTATAAGTAGCTATATGTAATTTAAATATACTTATGCTATTAAGATTTTGAAATTAAGAGGCATTCTTTCAATATTGGTATACAGAACAAAAACCAAACGTGTTCATCACCTGCTGAGCATCTCTTTTCCAAGCAAATGTATAGTATTTCTGTTTATACTCGTTACGTTCCTGTGATACAGTTCTGTATTAATATATTGATGTCACTACATATAGCTGTCTGCACAGTGTTATCTGTAAGGGAAAATTCAGTTGACTGCGGAAATAGCAAACTAGACGAAAGTAAATAAGTTATTAAAAACGCCATTTGGCGACAGAACTCTCAGATAAAAAACAGTAGGTAGACCACTCCCGAATCTCAATCTGCAGCGGCAAACAAAAAATCGATGTCGTATTTTCGATCCATAAATTTACCAAAAGAACAGATCTTTTTGTGGTTGTGAAGAAAGCAACGCTGTTTTTTGTTTCCCTTGTGTGTTAATTGGGGGTGATGTTCATTGCTGTAATACCGGAATAACTGATATTATATATGGTCTAAAATGAAATTACATGAAATTTCAGAGCGACACGTGAATAATGTGCTCAGTCTTTCATTTCTAGACAAAACCAACGTTCAGCTGAAATTAGATTCGCAATATAGACAAACAATTGACAGCCGCAACAAACGTGTAGAAAAGGTATATTGAATTTGATTGTAAACTGTATTTGGTTCTGTGGTGCTTTGGAACTCGATGAGTCTGATGCCTCTGAACCTGATGCCTCTCAAAATAATAGGGTTTTCGTGAGCTAATTCAGTTCAGTGCAGAACAGGATAAAGGTCTCTAAGTTCATCTCATTCAAGCATCAGTGTTCAAAGGCATTTCTAAGACTGTTCAGAACGTACTACTGCAATGCACATTGGGAGTGTACCGCGATGAAGTTCGTAAAGAAGTAAAACGTGCCTATTATGCTGCAATAATCGTGGATGAAAGCACAGATGTGTATTGCGAATTTCAGTTGGTTATTCTTCTGCGTTACGTTGTTGAGGGAAAACCTGTTGAAAGATTTTGGAACTTAGTTAAACCAGAAAGTCAGATGCTGATACTATAGCTGTGAGTATTCTCAAAGAGATTGAACCCAGCCCTAGAAGAGACGATGGCAATAGAGAGCATCGTGCTTCCCTCCCACTCCTCAAGAATTCAGTCCATTTCCAAAGACACCACCAAAGAAAAGTACAGCTGCCAGAAGGAGAAGAGGCAAACACGAATCTTGAGAGAAACCCCAGAAAAACAAGAACTTGTAGAACAATAGCAGAAGAAAGCAAAGGGAACTGCAAAAGATTCCTGTGAATCAAACAGCCAGGGTGACCATGGAGCTTGTTTTTGACAGTGATGACTCTCATGCAGAAGTGCAAATGCAGTTGAATGACAGACGATGACATTGATTTTCATAGTAGTGATGAAGGGCACGATATATTCACAACGCTCACTGAAGATCCCAAAAAGAATGGTTACGTTGTGGCGAAAGTGGAGACACAACAAAAACAGACTCCGTTTGGCGAATTGTTGCCATACCCGTTCTACTGACAATGGAAAAAAAATCGTAAAATTTTCGTACCCCAAGAAATAACATAAAAGTGTAAACCATTCCTTACGCTGAATAATCCAAAAGAAACTGACATCTACTTTAGTGTCATTGATTGTGTGTAAACTAACGAAGCCCCAACGTGTTGGAGGCAGTAGGCGTTGTAATAATTTTCTAGCCTTTCCAGTCTCTTTGTGTCATCACAACGCTCAGTAAAAATGTGGAAATATTTGTCTAATAATGAAATAAATGTGTTAATTATGAGGAAAGAAATTTTCGTATCAATGATTTACCTTCCCAAATGTGCGTTCATAGTAGGACTGCTGATATTTTTAAAAAATATCGGGAATCCGATACATACATATTTTCAAAAATATCATTACCGCATTCGATAAATCGAAGACGGAATCGATATACCGAAATACTGCAGGAGAAAATGTCTGTGTACTTGTCTATAAAAAATATCAGCTGCACTTTGTAAATATACTGCCAGTTTTAAGCAGTAAATTTAAGAATTCATTTATTATTAGATATTCTGTTCATCAACAAGAAGGCAGCTTGTCTATTCCCCTTAGAGCAAGAATTGAAAGGAAAACGATTCACGTTCACACATGGCGATAACCACTTTGCTAACAATGATACCTTCATGTAAGTCGCACAGGAAAAGGTATTCGATAGATCTGTCGTTCGGTCTCGTCACACATCGGTTTTCTCCGGAACAGTTCACGTCGACTTCCTTGTCTTTTTCATTTCTGTCAACGACAGTGACCTAACAGATGTGGTGTCAAAATTGCGTGGTGAAGCTGAAAGTTGCAGTATCTGATGGTAGCGCCGAGCGCCTACTACGACAGCATTTCCCCCCACATGCCTCTGGCCTCTGCAAAGACCAGTCTTGTCATTTAGATTTCTGTTTTCAGCGATTGTTTTTGAAGAATGCCGATGTGAAGCAACAGCACACTGGCTGCGTTAAAAACTTTGTCTTAACGCCACTGGTGTGAAATTTCTTCACTTCAGAAACTTGTTATTCCATTCAGTGCAATTGGACTTCTTTGTGCCACATACACTATGTGATCAAAAGTATCCGGACACCCCCAAAAACATACGTTTTTCATATTAGGTGCATGGTGCCACCACCTACTGCCAGGTACTCTATCAGCGACGTCAGCTGTCATTGACATCGCGACAGGGCAGAATGGAGCGCTCCGCGAAACTCACGAACTTCGAACGTGGTCAAGTGATTGGGTGTCAGCTGTGGGATGCCTCGCCTCGCCTCGCTCGGTGTAATGAGCGTAAACATTGGACGACTGAACAGTGGAAAAACTTAGTGTGGAGTGACGAATCACGGTACACAATGCGGTGATCGAATGGCATGGTTTGGGTGTGGCGAATGCCCGGTGAACGTCATCTGTCAGTGTGTGTAGTACCAACAGTAAAATTCGGAGGCGGTGGTGTTTGGTGTGGTCGTGTTTAACATGGAGGGGGCTTGCACCCCTTGTTGTTTTGCGTGGCACTATCACAGCACAGGCCTACATTGATGTTTTAAGAACCATCTTGCTTCCCACTGTTGAAGAGCAATTCGGGGGTGGCGATTGCATCTTTCAACACGATGGACAACCTGTTCATAATGCACGGCCTGTTGCGGAGTGGTTGTACGACAGTAACATACCTGTAATGGACTGGCCTGCACAGAGTCCTGACCTAAATGCTATAGAACACCTCTGGGACATGTTGGACTTCGTTCCAGGCCTCACCGACCGACATCGATACCTCTCCTCAGTGCAGCACTCCGTGAAGAATGGGCTGCCATTCCGCAAGAAACCTTCCAGCACCTGATTGAACGTATGCCTGCGAGAGTCAAAGCTGTCATCAAGGTTAAGGGTGGACCAACACCATACTGAATTCCAGCATTACCGATGGAAGGCACCACGAAGTTGTATGCCATTTTCAGCCAGGTGTCCGGATACTTTTGGTCACATAGTGTATATTTACTTCACACAGTCAAAGCGAAAAACTGCACTTTATGAAAACTGAAAAAGTAGCAAGACTCCTTCACACAGTGAAAGCAAAATTATGTTCTACTACAGTTTCAAAAGAACAAGTTCCGATGTTTACCAAAAATTGAGAAAAAAACATAATATAAAATAAAAATATCGACACTGGGCTTCGCAATTTTGGTATCAATATACTGTGTGGAATATATCTCCCATATATACCAGTATGTTTTGGAATAAATATCGATGTATCTGGATATCGAAACTTTATCGCATGCCCTAGCTCATAGTGGCCCAAGCAACTGCTCACTCTGCCTCTGTATGGGGCACAGTGAGCATAAAGGGAAATCTTTACTTTTCCCGTATTTAACCCAAAACTGTTAATGTGAGGGCAAAAGCGACAATTATAAAAACGAATGTAATTACGAGAGTCGTGGACGTTGTTTCAACTTTAGGATATCTTGATTATTTATTTTATTATATTTATTTTTTGTTTATTTAATTATTTAATATAAATAATTTTGTTGAATTTTGTCCTAGTATATTTTATAGAATTGATTTTTTAAATTATAGTTTATTGGTAATGTAAGTGTTTTATGAAATATTATTTTAATTTTTTTAAAGTAGATTTACAGTTACTGTAGCTGAAAACAAATACTAAGTGAGTTTTGTGCTCATTGTGCCCCAGCATATCCTTTTAGAAGACAGAACAGTGTATCAACGTACAGTGATGTAACACCATGATTCTGTGTAGAACGAAGTGCTAACTGTTAAGCGCCCGCATCTCGTGGTCGTGCGGTAGCGTTCTAGCTTCCCACGCCCGGGTTCCCGGGTTCGATTCCCGGCGGGGTCAGGGATTTTCTCTGCCTCGTGATGGCTGGGTGTTGTGTGCTGTCCTTAGGTTAGTTAGGTTTAAGTAGTTCTAAGTTCTAGGGGACTTATGACCACAGCAGTTGAGTCCCATAGTGCTCAGAGCCATTTGAACCATAACTGTTAAGTGACAGTGACAGTAACAATTACATGTCATCTCTGTAGACAAGGATTATTTCTAAATTTAAGTATTCTATGTTAAGAGTTTTAATAAAGTGAACTGCTAATTTCGTATGTGTGTTGTAGTATCTGTCCGACCTCCTCCTTAAGTAAATATGACTAGAGTGCCTCTACAGGTTACGCTGCAATAGACCGTTTTCTTCGACGTATTTCGCAATTACGTAACACAGCGTATGTTCCAAAATCGTACTGCAGATGGACGTCAGTGATACTGGTCTACAACTGCAGCGGCCTCACCTTAACCCTGTGCGCCCTCCGGGCCACGCCCACGACGGTGAGCCCTTCCCCGAGCAGGGCCTGTGTGATGGCGGCGCCGATGCCCGCACTGGCGCCCGTCACCATGGCGACGCGTCCCCTGTACCTCTCCATGGCTGCACAGCCGTCGCCGCCTGCAGTGTCCGCTATTTGCGACGCAACTCATACGGCGGCGAGCCGGTGTCGCTAATTATAAAGCGCGCCTCAAGGTCACCCCCCACCACTGCCGCGGGAAGTGGGACGCACTGCAAACGTAACAGCTGGATGGAGCGAGCGTTTGCTTCGCAGTAGCGGAGTACTCTGCTGCCTTCTGTTTTACTGGAAACGAAATAGCATAATTCACACAAATCGAGAACTACTCTGCTGTTCTTCCTTGATTTCAGAATATATTTCACACAAATGGTAACATCACCGATTTCTTCCACAGCCATATATTTATTAAATAAACTATCCATTTTCGTACAACATGTCTATCTATTAATTTTGTTTTAATCTTACTAGATTTTACGTGTGGGTGGATCCATAAATGGGCTGTCGGGGTTAGAAATGTAAAATGTAGATAGGGTTACCATACGTCGCGAAGTTTTGGCGGACAGTCCGCGATGTTGTGCTCGAAGACGGATGTCCTGGACGAAGAGGAAAATGTACGCGAAAAAAGTGGCTAGTAAGTAAAAAACTTTTTTACGCACGTTTTGCCACTGGCCACTGATCAAGTGTTTCATAACTCCTGAAAACTTCACGATAGCAGTTGAGACCAGTGCTGATATTCCGTGTCACTTCAGAATCGCTCGGCTATTTTCAGAACAGACTGTGGAAGCAGTGTTTCAGTTTTCCGCTGTTGGTTTACAACGTCTCTGCTGTCGGTATCTGGTATTCTTTGGTCGTTGTGGTGTGCGCACTGTATGACCTTCAGTACAGACACCATCAGCTTATTTGACTTGTCGCTCTAACGAAGTAGGCGAGTGTCAGCAATATGTCTCGTGGTCTTATCGTGGCGTGTTTATCTTCTGCCGTTTGGTCAGAAGATAGTAATACGACTTGCAGAGTAGCAGATTGACGGTGACCAACTTTAAACAGAACTTGATTAATTTTCAGACACATTTATTAAAATAATAAGCTTAAAAATTACTTAACTTGGTTCTGGATGCTATTTACAATTGACAATCTGAAGTTCCTTTGGTATTGGTACGTTAATCTTATTCTCACATATATCTCTGATACTTGACAAAAGTGTCTATACATTTACCTTCATGGCTATGTACAGGAATATGGTAATCTTATTAGGTGCAGACTGAAACTTGACTATAGACTGGTACAGACAAATGTAGAACTCGTACAGACTGATACAGACTAATGCAGACTGGTACAGACTCGTGCAGACAAATGCAGACTGACTAATCGGAGGTCTGTACACTCGTTATAATACCTTGCGCGTTCATGTATCACTGCGCAAGTGTGATCCGCTAGGAGAAAAGGTTCTACGTTAGCAGCAATCTCATTCGCTGCGTTACATATTAATACGCGGATCGGCGGAAGCAGAATTTGGTCCGTCTCTATGGCAGCGCCATCTCGTAGTGCGGAGACGGACGAGCGCTGCGGCTGCGCTGTTGTGCTTAGCGGGGCGCGCTCTAGGGGGAAACTTGCGTACGTGCTGACTACGCGGAACTATGTACACTACAGTCGTGTAAAGTTAACATTCAGCTATGTGAAGTGTACTTCTGGTGTTGTTATTGCACAGAATTCGAAATTCAAAATATCGAAACGAAAAGTACATTTTCGAGAAGAATATATCGATGCGTTTCCAAGAATTAAACGTGGAAGAAACGAACATGAGGCTATTTGCAAAGTGTGGGGTTAAGTACAATGCATTGCAGGTATGTAACACTAAACAATGCCTATCATTTGTAGAAAGCATAGAAATGAGTATTATAATTGATCAGATTACTCAACATATCGGTCTGTGTTTCAACCACATCTTTATAATCACCGAATTTTGTCCTTGATTTTCGTCCTTGGATTATGGCAACCCTAAATGTAGACATAACTGAGATATTTATTGGCAGTTTGCTTCTACAATTATGGCAACAAAGAATGTTTTCTGCGTTTGTGGCTGTTGAAACTGCGTGCGCATGTGTGTAACAGCATTGTTCACGTAAAGGCACGCCAGTAGCCATGTTGAATTCCAGCAGAAGGTATCGTGTGTACTTTTTCTCGCGAACTAAAGTCTGTTACATTGGCTCAACGTCGTTTCCGGCGTGAATATGAACTGCCACCAATCGACGATGTAACCATCGAGAAATGCGACAACCGGAATTTGCTTTCGATGCCGGGCCGCCACACCAAGCACACAGTTGCAGGGACTACTGTTGAATTAATCCGTGCGTCCTATTAGCGGAGGCCTTGTAAGTCAAAATGACGAGCACGTAGGCAGTTACAGTAGCCTCGTTAGACAGTATACATGAACTTCATTGAGTGCGAACTTTACTTTCCCGCCGCGCGGGATTAGCCGAGCAGTCTGAGGCGCTGCAGTCATGGACTGTGAAGCTGGTCCCGGAGGAGGTTCGAGTTCTCCCTCGGGTATGGGTATGTGTGTTTGTCCTTAGGATAATTTAGGTTAAGTAGTGTGTAAGCTTAGGGACTGATGACCTTAGCAGTTAAGTCCCATAAGATTTCACAAACATTTGAACATTTTTTGACTTTCCGAAAGTGAATTCATGGTGTGAATTGTTGAAGGACAGTATTATGCACTAGTGGAAATCAGCGTAAAGGCATTTTCAGGAAAATCAGCTTTGTATGCTGGAATAATTGTGCACATTATACAGGCAATAGAATGACATCTAGTATACTGGCAAATGCAGTCAAATAGTATTGCATTTCATGTCAGTAGTACAGTGTATGTCAAGACGTCAACCATTTAGATGGTGGAGGGTGGAATTCGGTATAAAGACAGTCGGCTCTGTGCGATGTTTTTTGTGTGCTACGTGAGTTTCTAGCAGTGTGTATTGTGTATATAAACCGCCATTGTGATAATGTCAAGCAGAAAAACAATTATCATGTGACGAAAATGCAGAAATCGGTGCGTGGAAGGAAATAAAACTAAAACTAAACTACGCCAGAACAGGTCACGAAGGCCCAACGGTACCGACAGGCCGCCGTATCGTCCTCAGCACACAGGCGTCATTGGATGCGGATACGGAGTGCCATGTGGCCATCACACCGCTCTCCTGGCTGTATGTCAGTTTACACGACGAGAGCCGCTACGTCTCAATGAAGCACCTCTTCAGTTTACCTCACAAGGGTCGAGTGTTCCCCGCTTGCCAACAGCGCCCGGCAAACCGGATGCTCACCCATCCAAGTGCTAGCCCAGCCCGACACCTCTTAACTTCAGCGATCTGACGGGAACCGGTGTGACCACTGCAGTAAGGCCGTTGCGCAGGAGGAAATGGGACACTCTAGTTGTCAAACAGCCAAGGAATTGTACAGTTCAAGTACAGTGATTTATAATTTCGTTAGATTGGGCACACGATATGGGCAGAACGGAAATGGGCTAAGTAGAAAATTATCTGAGGCGTCGGAACCCTAATTTTCGGGCAATGCAAGGGCTACAAACCGTTATTCTTCTCAACCTCTTGCCGGCCGCGGTGGTCTCGCGGTTCTAGGCGCGCAGTCCGGATTCGCGCGACTGCTACGGTCGCAGGTTCGAATCCTGCCTCGGGCATGGATGTGTGTGATGTCGTTAGGTTAGTTAGGTTTAAGTAGTTCTAAGTTCTAGGGGACTGATGACCACAACTGTTAAGTCCCATAGTGCTCAGAGCCATTTTCTCAACCTCTTGCTGGTTTTCAGTTGCTAGTAACTGCCAGACATGTACGACAGATTTTGTCAAATGACAAACGTCTTGCGTTCAAGAAATGACTGCAGAAACCTGCTCTAACACCCACTCATAAACAGTCTAGACTGGAATTTGCTGAAAACATATGTCATAGACTTGAGATTGGAATCAAGTGGCCTCCAGCGATGAGAAGAAGTTCAGTATAGATGGGCCGGATGGATTTCAATACGACTGCATTATCTGAGAACAGAGCAGCAGGTAAGAATGAGCAGGAATATTTGTGGTGGAAGTGTTGGGATTAGGGATGCTTTCTGCAGTAAAGGTAAGTCACGCATGGCTTGGTTGAACACTAGAATGAACTCTAATATGTGCAGTGAGATCTAGGGACAGAACTGAAAGAACGTATGAGGACCCAGGGGACGAAACTCTCATGTTTCAACAAGATAATGCGTTTGTTCGTGTCCTTGCCACAACAAAGAAGTGGTTTGAAAATAAAGGTATCGTCGCGTAGTCGTGGCCTGCACGTAGACTGTATTTGAACATCGCGCAAAACCTTTGGGGAATACTTGAAAGGTGTGCATACCTGAATGGAAGGCTATCTGAGGCCGTATGTGAGCTGAAAAGAGGGATACTAGAAAGAGTGGGCGACAGTTTCGCTACAAAAACTAAAAACTATAACAAAATCAATGTCTAAGGGAAATTTTGAGTTAACTAGGACGCGCGGAGGTTGGACAAACTTCTATAAATTCAAAAACACAACAGGGCAGGAAGTGCTTTTATAACTTTCCTCCAAGAAATACAAACACCTTATTTTATTACTTGTGTTATGAAAGAAACTACGTAATTCTGTCGTGATTGTTTATGTCCTATATTTATCTACTACTTTCACAATCAATTCGTTGCCTCAGACACTGTACATTACTTTCGTAAGAACCCTGTCTTTATACTCATTTCCACTACTGTAGGGACAGTTTTCTTCGCGACCAACTTTCTCAAGCGTCGTACGACCAGGTGAACACGGCGCCGTGATTGTGTTTATCAACTGTCACTTTCTAATTTGAAGTTCTTTTGTCTTGCAGTTACGTATTGGATTTTGCGTACTTAACGTGTTCAAGAGTTGTAAAGCAGAGTCGCAAGTGGAAGAAAGTCTAAATTTCAACATATTGTTTGCTCTGGATTTAGCAGAGGTGCGAATGCAGCAAGGCAGCTCGTAACACTTGTACTGTGTGGAGCGAGTGCAAAACACGTCAAAAAAGGTTTTTACTGTTTCAAGAAACGTCGTTCGTTCTGTCATGACTCGTTTCTACGTTGAGGAGCTCTCAGTAACTGACATGTGATGAACCGCGACCATTTAACCGTAGAACGCCCCTTCAACACACAAGAAGTCCTGTGTAGGACTACAACAGGCTCCAGCCGAAAGCAACAAAAATCAAAGGGGTGACTATTCTGCATTTTAGCTTAAACGCCATCATTTCGCTCATTAAAAATTACTAGCGATGTTCTTAGTGGTGTCTGGTTATGAGATCCTGATGTTAGCTTTGTAAGAAGGGAATGATGGCTGAGCCGTAAGGAAAGACATCTCCTCGAGCAAAGGGCAGTGTGAACATGTAGCTGTGATGGTTCAATAAGAATGTTGTGGACTACGAAACCTTTCCCAGGTTCGTGTCTATCGCAGCTGGTATTTGTTGTCAACAACCAAGAACTGTAATTCAATTGACCATGGTAATCTTACGACGGAAGTCCTCTTGAATAAAACTGAAAGTACTGTAATACGCGTGATGGCTGGGTGTTGTGTGCTGTCCTTAGGTTAGTTAGGTTTAAGTAGTTCTAAGTTCTAGGGGACTGATGACCATAGCTGTTAAGTCCCATAATGCTCAGAGCCATTTGAACCATTTGAACTGTAATACGAGCGTGTTTGTAACAGGCACTTCGAACGGTCTTTGTTTCTCCCCTATGTCAAGCTGAAACAGTATGGAAATTTGGCATTTCATAGTTATAATGTCTTTATTGTTTTTGGATCTGACTGCCTGTAGTCCTGTAACGAAACGCGTAAAAACCATGGCATGTAGCGAGACTGAAACAGTGACGCAAAGCAGCCCTCACTTCACAAGCAAACATGTTACCTCTGTGCCACTGAACCGCTGCTGTTACTGTATCTTCCTTACTGTCGCAGAGGTGAGTAGAACTGATTAAACTGCAATGTAAAATGACGAGATTAGTTTCAATGTCCGCTTGAAATGACCTCTCTGGATTTAAAAGCATAAAGTGATACACCGGTGTCACACCTTGAAAGGAAATAACTCAGATTATTCAATCAAACCAACAAGGAAATATCAAGGGAATTTGTCAGCATATTCATACGTCATACACAAAGTAACTAGGCGGTTACACTACTGCCAAACATATTCTACGTTATTGCCAAGTTTCAGTTACAGTACGAGCAGGAACAAGCCGTTTCAGCAGACCATGTTAAGCCTGGCGTGGAAGTGAGCACTTCTTTTGTCTGAAAGACACGGCGAATGAGGGCGTGAATACCAGAAGTACATGTCAATGGATTATACTAGTGTTTATGAACTTCAGCGTATTTAATAATAATATTCAGATGCTCCGACTGCAGATTAAACATCTTAATTCAGTAACTGTCACAGTTATTTCAGTTATTCTGTTGTAAGCACATTGAAAACTGAAAAGCTGGAGCGTCTCGAGTGGTTATACTGTATAGTTTACGGGAAGGTAACACGTGTTTTGATCGTTACAGACTTTGAAAATGTTTTTGTTAAGAATTCTGTCATTGTCACCATACCCGAAACAGAAGAACTCAAATGAAATGACAGTTAAGCTTTCATTGCAAAACATCCAAGCAGAGGTTTCGTAAGCAACGAATAACATTACGTTCCAAACCAAGAATTAGCCGGAAGGCGGACTCGAAAAACTGTATAAAAAATTGAAACTTCCTGGCAGATTAAAACTGTGTGCCCGACCGAGACTCGAACTCGGTTCGCAGGAGAGCTTCTGTAAAGTTTGGAAGGTAGGAGACGAGGTACTGGCAGAAGTAAAGCTGTGAGTACCGGGCGTGAGTCGTGCTTCGGTAGCTCAGTTGGTAGAGCACTTGCCCGCGAAAGGCAAAGGTCCCGAGTTCGAGTCTCGGTCGGGCACACAGTTTTAATCTGCCAGGAAGTTTCATATCAGCGCACACACCACTGCAGAGTGAAAATCTCATTCTGGAAACATCCGCCAGGCTGTGGCTAAGCCATGTCTCCGCAATATCCTTTCTTTCAGGAGTGCTAGTTCTGCAAGGTTCGCAGGAGAGCTTCTGTAAAGTTTGGAAGGTAGGAGACGAGGTACTGGCAGAAGTAAAGCTGTGAGTACCGGGCGTGAGTCGTGCTTCGGTAGCTCAGTTGGTAGAGCACTTGCCCGCGAAAGGCAAAGGTCCCGAGTTCGAGTCTCGGTCGGGCACACAGTTTTAATCTGCCAGGAAGTTTCATATCAGCGCACACACCACTGCAGAGTGAAAATCTCATTCTGGAAACATCCGCCAGGCTGTGGCTAAGCCATGTCTCCGCAATATCCTTTCTTTCAGGAGTGCTAGTTCTGCAAGGTTTGCAGGAGAGCTTCTGTAAAGTTTGGAAGGTAGGAGACGAGGTACTGGCAGAAGTAAAGCTGTGAGTACCGGGCGTGAGTCGTGCTTCGGTAGCTCAGTTGGTAGAGCACTTGCCCGCGAAAGGCAAAGGTCCCGAGTTCGAGTCTCGGTCGGGCACACAGTTTTAATCTGCCAGGAAGTTTCATATCAGCGCACACACCACTGCAGAGTGAAAATCTCATTCTGGAAACATCCGCCAGGCTGTGGCTAAGCCATGTCTCCGCAATATCCTTTCTTTCAGGAGTGCTAGTTCTGCAAGGTTCGCAGGAGAGCTTCTGTAAAGTTTGGAAGGTAGGAGACGAGGTACTGGCAGAAGTAAAGCTGTGAGTACCGGGCGTGAGTCGTGCTTCGGTAGCTCAGTTGGTAGAGCACTTGCCCGCGAAAGGCAAAGGTCCCGAGTTCGAGTCTCGGTCGGGCACACAGTTTTAATCTGCCAGGAAGTTTCATATCAGCGCACACACCACTGCAGAGTGAAAATCTCATTCTGGAAACATCCGCCAGGCTGTGGCTAAGCCATGTCTCCGCAATATCCTTTCTTTCAGGAGTGCTAGTTCTGCAAGGTTCGCAGGAGAGCTTCTGTAAAGTTTGGAAGGTAGGAGACGAGGTACTGGCAGAAGTAAAGCTGTGAGTACCGGGCGTGAGTCGTGCTTCGGTAGCTCAGTTGGTAGAGCACTTGCCCGCGAAAGGCAAAGGTCCCGAGTTCGAGTCTCGGTCGGGCACACAGTTTTAATCTGCCAGGAAGTTTCATATCAGCGCACACACCACTGCAGAGTGAAAATCTCATTCTGGAAACATCCGCCAGGCTGTGGCTAAGCCATGTCTCCGCAATATCCTTTCTTTCAGGAGTGCTAGTTCTGCAAGGTTCGCAGGAGAGCTTCTGTAAAGTTTGGAAGGTAGGAGACGAGGTACTGGCAGAAGTAAAGCTGTGAGTACCGGGCGTGAGTCGTGCTTCGGTAGCTCAGTTGGTAGAGCACTTGCCCGCGAAAGGCAAAGGTCCCGAGTTCGAGTCTCGGTCGGGCACACAGTTTTAATCTGCCAGGAAGTTTCATATCAGCGCACACACCACTGCAGAGTGAAAATCTCATTCTGGAAACATCCGCCAGGCTGTGGCTAAGCCATGTCTCCGCAATATCCTTTCTTTCAGGAGTGCTAGTTCTGCAAGGTTCGCAGGAGAGCTTCTGTAAAGTTTGGAAGGTAGGAGACGAGGTACTGGCAGAAGTAAAGCTGTGAGTACCGGGCGTGAGTCGTGCTTCGGTAGCTCAGTTGGTAGAGCACTTGCCCGCGAAAGGCAAAGGTCCCGAGTTCGAGTCTCGGTCGGGCACACAGTTTTAATCTGCCAGGAAGTTTCATATCAGCGCACACACCACTGCAGAGTGAAAATCTCATTCTGGAAACATCCGCCAGGCTGTGGCTAAGCCATGTCTCCGCAATATCCTTTCTTTCAGGAGTGCTAGTTCTGCAAGGTTCGCAGGAGAGCTTCTGTAAAGTTTGGAAGGTAGGAGACGAGGTACTGGCAGAAGTAAAGCTGTGAGTACCGGGCGTGAGTCGTGCTTCGGTAGCTCAGTTGGTAGAGCACTTGCCCGCGAAAGGCAAAGGTCCCGAGTTCGAGTCTCGGTCGGGCACACAGTTTTAATCTGCCAGGAAGTTTCATATCAGCGCACACACCACTGCAGAGTGAAAATCTCATTCTGGAAACATCCGCCAGGCTGTGGCTAAGCCATGTCTCCGCAATATCCTTTCTTTCAGGAGTGCTAGTTCTGCAAGGTTCGCAGGAGAGCTTCTGTAAAGTTTGGAAGGTAGGAGACGAGGTACTGGCAGAAGTAAAGCTGTGAGTACCGGGCGTGAGTCGTGCTTCGGTAGCTCAGTTGGTAGAGCACTTGCCCGCGAAAGGCAAAGGTCCCGAGTTCGAGTCTCGGTCGGGCACACAGTTTTAATCTGCCAGGAAGTTTCATATCAGCGCACACACCACTGCAGAGTGAAAATCTCATTCTGGAAACATCCGCCAGGCTGTGGCTAAGCCATGTCTCCGCAATATCCTTTCTTTCAGGAGTGCTAGTTCTGCAAGGTTCGCAGGAGAGCTTCTGTAAAGTTTGGAAGGTAGGAGACGAGGTACTGGCAGAAGTAAAGCTGTGAGTACCGGGCGTGAGTCGTGCTTCGGTAGCTCAGTTGGTAGAGCACTTGCCCGCGAAAGGCAAAGGTCCCGAGTTCGAGTCTCGGTCGGGCACACAGTTTTAATCTGCCAGGAAGTTTCATATCAGCGCACACACCACTGCAGAGTGAAAATCTCATTCTGGAAACATCCGCCAGGCTGTGGCTAAGCCATGTCTCCGCAATATCCTTTCTTTCAGGAGTGCTAGTTCTGCAAGGTTCGCAGGAGAGCTTCTGTAAAGTTTGGAAGGTAGGAGACGAGGTACTGGCAGAAGTAAAGCTGTGAGTACCGGGCGTGAGTCGTGCTTCGGTAGCTCAGTTGGTAGAGCACTTGCCCGCGAAAGGCAAAGGTCCCGAGTTCGAGTCTCGGTCGGGCACACAGTTTTAATCTGCCAGGAAGTTTCATATCAGCGCACACACCACTGCAGAGTGAAAATCTCATTCTGGAAACATCCGCCAGGCTGTGGCTAAGCCATGTCTCCGCAATATCCTTTCTTTCAGGAGTGCTAGTTCTGCAAGGTTCGCAGGAGAGCTTCTGTAAAGTTTGGAAGGTAGGAGACGAGGTACTGGCAGAAGTAAAGCTGTGAGTACCGGGCGTGAGTCGTGCTTCGGTAGCTCAGTTGGTAGAGCACTTGCCCGCGAAAGGCAAAGGTCCCGAGTTCGAGTCTCGGTCGGGCACACAGTTTTAATCTGCCAGGAAGTTTCATATCAGCGCACACACCACTGCAGAGTGAAAATCTCATTCTGGAAACATCCGCCAGGCTGTGGCTAAGCCATGTCTCCGCAATATCCTTTCTTTCAGGAGTGCTAGTTCTGCAAGGTTCGCAGGAGAGCTTCTGTAAAGTTTGGAAGGTAGGAGACGAGGTACTGGCAGAAGTAAAGCTGTGAGTACCGGGCGTGAGTCGTGCTTCGGTAGCTCAGTTGGTAGAGCACTTGCCCGCGAAAGGCAAAGGTCCCGAGTTCGAGTCTCGGTCGGGCACACAGTTTTAATCTGCCAGGAAGTTTCATATCAGCGCACACACCACTGCAGAGTGAAAATCTCATTCTGGAAACATCCGCCAGGCTGTGGCTAAGCCATGTCTCCGCAATATCCTTTCTTTCAGGAGTGCTAGTTCTGCAAGGTTCGCAGGAGAGCTTCTGTAAAGTTTGGAAGGTAGGAGACGAGGTACTGGCAGAAGTAAAGCTGTGAGTACCGGGCGTGAGTCGTGCTTCGGTAGCTCAGTTGGTAGAGCACTTGCCCGCGAAAGGCAAAGGTCCCGAGTTCGAGTCTCGTTCGGGCACACAGTTTTAATCTGCCAGGAAGTTTCATATCAGCGCACACACCACTGCAGAGTGAAAATCTCATTCTGGAAACATCCGCCAGGCTGTGGCTAAGCCATGTCTCCGCAATATCCTTTCTTTCAGGAGTGCTAGTTCTGCAAGGTTCGCAGGAGAGCTTCTGTAAAGTTTGGAAGGTAGGAGACGAGGTACTGGCAGAAGTAAAGCTGTGAGTACCGGGCGTGAGTCGTGCTTCGGTAGCTCAGTTGGTAGAGCACTTGCCCGCGAAAGGCAAAGGTCCCGAGTTCGAGTCTCGGTCGGGCACACAGTTTTAATCTGCCAGGAAGTTTCATATCAGCGCACACACCACTGCAGAGTGAAAATCTCATTCTGGAAACATCCGCCAGGCTGTGGCTAAGCCATGTCTCCGCAATATCCTTTCTTTCAGGAGTGCTAGTTCTGCAAGGTTCGCAGGAGAGCTTCTGTAAAGTTTGGAAGGTAGGAGACGAGGTACTGGCAGAAGTAAAGCTGTGAGTACCGGGCGTGAGTCGTGCTTCGGTAGCTCAGTTGGTAGAGCACTTGCCCGCGAAAGGCAAAGGTCCCGAGTTCGAGTCTCGGTCGGGCACACAGTTTTAATCTGCCAGGAAGTTTCATATCAGCGCACACACCACTGCAGAGTGAAAATCTCATTCTGGAAACATCCGCCAGGCTGTGGCTAAGCCATGTCTCCGCAATATCCTTTCTTTCAGGAGTGCTAGTTCTGCAAGGTTCGCAGGAGAGCTTCTGTAAAGTTTGGAAGGTAGGAGACGAGGTACTGGCAGAAGTAAAGCTGTGAGTACCGGGCGTGAGTCGTGCTTCGGTAGCTCAGTTGGTAGAGCACTTGCCCGCGAAAGGCAAAGGTCCCGAGTTCGAGTCTCGGTCGGGCACACAGTTTTAATCTGCCAGGAAGTTTCATATCAGCGCACACTCCGCTGCAGAGTGAAAATTTCATTCTGTATAAAAATTGACACCAGCGAATATGCACAGTGTTAGTTCGATTCGAGCTGCTGCTGACGTGAAAGGAGAAGCAGTTGTCATCAGCACAAGAAATAAGGAGCGAAAAGTGCAGACACTAATGTCTGGAATAAGTCATCCTTAAGCAAAACTGTCATTAAGTCTATAAATACTGAAAGAATGGCAAATAACTACTCATAATGATTACAGTATAGCCATTGCTGATGGGCTGTCAGTAAAAGCAAAGAGCATTCATACTGAACAGCTTTTCAACTTACATCATGCTTAAGACACAGAGATACCGAGATAACAATACGTTCACCGTGCTGAACGTTGTGCTAATTTTCTATCCAGTGCTTCACAGTCGGCGCACGGTGTTACTAACTGAGTCACTGATGGTATCATTTGCGAAACACGCCTCTATCCTGCCACAATACTCAGACGAGAATTATCAGGGTGCAATACCACCGCTCAGATTGGCAGACAGTTCTAGTACTTGCACTGACTATCTAAATGCTACTGATTCGTCGCGCTAGTGACCGAGCGGTTCTAGGCGCTTCAGTCTGGAACGGTGCTGCTGCTACGGTTGCAGGTTCGAATCGTTCCTCGGGCATGGATGTGTGTGATGTCCTTAGGTTAGTTATGTTTAAGTAGTTCTAAGTGTAGGGGACTGATGACCTCAGATGTTAAGTCCCATAGTGCTTAGAGCCATTTGAACCATTTTTTCGTGACGCAAAAGTACTACTACGTCGTACTGTACCGCACACTTACTTCCTGCTCTGAACAAGTTGCTGAGCAGTGGGTGAATAGTACCACACCCTGGTACTCCATTCATAACACAGACATATAATATGCCAGTTAATCTCAATGAACTGTCATATGCTCGCATCTTTCTGGCAGCGTCTTTTTATCTTTTTTCCTTTTTCCTTATTTTGCAGTAGACTGTACCTCGTTTTGCAAGCAATAAACAATTGTTACAATCTACCACACCATCATTCGCATCCATTCCGTCCCCTCCCAAACACAAAATCAACCGTGGGTGGTTCAAAAATGGTTCAAATGGCTCTGAGCATTGTAGGACTTAACATCTGAGGTCATCAGTCCCCTAGACTTAGAACTACCTGAACCTAACTAACCTAAGGACATCACACACATTCATGCCCGAGGCAGGATTCGAACCTGCGACCGTAGCGGTCGCGCGGTTCCAGACTGTAGTGCGTAGAACCGCTCGGCCACACCGACTGGCAACGGTGGATGCTTGCTAAAACATGACACTGGATGCAGTCTCACACCTACCTCATCGGATCCTTATTGTCAGGTTTTTTTCAGTGGATATTCTGCTATTATTCTGAAGATGAATGCGTAAGGTAAATGCTAATATCTTATTGTGGTGAACATCCCATGTCTCCATTCTTCCAGCTCCACCATTAAAAATGCAGTGAAAATGACTGAAATAATGCGCTTATCATTGATAAACAATATTATAGTAGTAACTGACAAAGTGTGGTGAATTCCATGTCATCTGAAGATTACGAAGTGTTTCATAGGAGTCTTTTAACTGATTTCGTTGCTGTCGTTTTCATCTACAACAGAGGAGGAGGAAAAACATGTGACTTTTAAATGGCTCTGAGCACTATGGGGCTTAACATCTGAGGTCATCAGTCCCCTAGACTTAGGCCAGCCGCGGTGGCCGTGCGGTTCTAGGCGCTGCAGTCCGTAACCGCGGAACTGCTACGGTCTGAGGTTCGAATCCTGCCTCGGGCATGGATGTGTATGATGTCCTTAGGTTAGTTAGGTTTAAGTAGTTCTAAGTTATAGGGGGCTGATGACCTAAGATGTTAAGTCCCATAGTGCTCAGAGCCATTTTAACCCCTAGACTTAGAACTACTTATACCTAACTAACCTAAGGACATCACACACATCCATTCCCGAGGCAGGATTCGAATCTGCGGCCGTAGCAGCAGCGCTGTTCCTAATGATGTCTAAGAATTCAGATCCAGCCGTAGCTGAGAGGTCTATTGTAAGTTAAAC
The DNA here is from genome assembly GCF_021461385.2 of Schistocerca piceifrons. Taxonomy (NCBI): domain Eukaryota; kingdom Metazoa; phylum Arthropoda; class Insecta; order Orthoptera; family Acrididae; genus Schistocerca; species Schistocerca piceifrons. The sequence goes on from NC_060139.1 coordinate 1,033,712,887, forward strand.
ATTCCGATTACGAGCGTATTTTACAGTGTCCATTATGTGATGAGAATCGTGGCGTGAAACACAGGTTGAGAGAGATTGGCTGAATCAGATCAAACAGTGTGGTATCGGACTGCCAAGGACGCCATTGGACCTGTTAATATCGGATTTTGATGAATCTTAGGTACGTTGTGGATGATTCTGTCCTGAATACTTCGCTAGTGGCGTTTCATCCAACGGCTTCTACTTGAAGTATTTTGCGTACCGTCTATAGCGGTAACGTGGTGTCTGTGTCAACCAAATGAAAGAAGCGAAGCGGCTATAGTGCTAGGTTATCATGCGGACGGCATGGCTGCACCCAGCTTAGCAATGGTTTTGCGGTTATTATTATACACCTTGTCTTTAATATAGCCGCACAAAAAGCGAGTCGCATGTGTTCAGATCCGGAGCATATCGCGTCCGATCGAGGACCACTGGGTACCCCAGAGCCAGAGTGCGGTCCCCAAAATGCTCCTCCAGGGCATCAAACACTCTCCTGCTTCGATGGGGTCGAGCTCCGTCTCGTATGAACCACATCTTGCCGAAATCAGTGTCACTTTGGATAATGGGAATGAAATCATCAAGCAATGTTGTTGTTGTGGTCTTCAGTCCTGAGACTGGTTTGATGCAGCTCTCCATGCTACTCTATCCTGTGCAACTTCTTCATCTCCCAGTACGTGCTGCAGCCTACATCCTTCTGAATCTGCCTAGTGTATTCATCTCTTGGTCTCCCTCTACGATTTTTGCCCTCCACGCTGCCCTCCAGTACTAAATTGGTGATCCCTTGATACCTAAGAACATGTCCTACCAACCAATCCCTTCTTCTAGTCAAGTTATGCCACAAACTCCTCTTCTCCCCAACCCTATTCAGTACCTCCTCAGTAGTTATGTGATCTACCCATCTAATCTTCAACATTCTTCTGTAGCACCACATTTCGAAAACTTCTATTCTCTTCTTGTCTAAACTATTTATCGTCCATGTTTCACTTCCATACATGGCTACACTCCATACAAATACTTTCAGAAACGACTTCCTGACGCTTAAATCTATACCCGATGTCAACAAATTTCTCTTCTTCAGAAACGCTTTCCTTGCCATTGACAGTCTACATTTTATATCCTCTCTACTTCGACCATCATCAATTATTTTGCTCCCCAAATAGCAAAACTCCTTTACTACTTTCAGTGTCTCATTTCCTAATCTAATTCCCTCAGCATCACCCGACTTAACTCGACTACATTCCATTATCCTCGTTTTGCTTTTGTTGATGTTCATCTTATATCCTCCTTTCAAAACACTGTCCACTCCGTTCAACTGCTCTTTCAAGTCCTTTGCTGTCTCTGACAGAATTACAATGTCATCGGTGAACCTTAAAGTTTTTATTTCTTCTCCATGGATTTTAATACCTACTCCGAATCTGTCTTTTGTTTCCTTTAGTGCTTGCTCAATATACAGATTGAATAACATTGGGGAGAGGCTACAACCCTTTCTCACTCCCTTCCCAACCACTGCTTCCCTTTCATGTCCCTCGACTCTTATAAGTGCCATCTGGTTTCTGTACAAATTGTAAATAGGCTTTCGCTCCCTGTATTTTACCCCTGCCACCTTCAGAATTTGAGAGAGAGTATTCCAGTCAACATTGTCAAAAGCTTTCTCTAGGTCTACAAATGCTAGAAATGTAGGTTTGCCTCTTCTTAATCTAGCTTCTAAAATAAGTCGTAGGGTCAGTATTGCCTCACTTGTTCCCATATTTCTACGGAATCCAAATTGATCTTCCCCGAGGTCGGCTTCTACCAGTTTTTCCATTAGTCTATAAAGAATTAGCGTTAGTATTTTGCAGCCGTGACTTATTAAACTGATAGTTCGGTAATTTTCACATCTGTCAATGCCTGATTTCTTTGGGATTGGAATTATTATATTCTTCTTGAAGTCTGAGGGTATTTCGCGTGTCTCATACATTTTGCTCACCAGATGTTAGAGTTTTGACAGGACTGGCATCAAGGAATCAAGGAATATCCATCAATGAATATCGCACCGATTATTCCGTGACTGGACATTGCACACAACACAGTCCACATCTTGAGGGTGAAGAGACTTCTCGATCACGAAATGTGGATTTTCAGCCCCCAAATGCACCAATTTTGTCTAGTGGCGAACCCATCCAAATGAAAGTGCGCTTCCTCGCGAAACCAAAGTCGCATGCACAATTTAATTCCCATCATGCACCGCAGCCAACTATGCAACTTGAACCTCCTAACGCAACCCGTTCATAAGTTATGACGATTTTGTTTCACATAGTTCAGTAATTATCACCCTGTATAAGGGACAGGTAGAATAGATCGCACTAACACGGACCCGTGTACGTTTTCAGAGATTGTAGCTACATTTGATGAGCTACAAGAAAACGATGTTCTTAAACCCAAGGCTTCAGATGTCAGACAGATCGCCACCAAATATTGTATATCGACAGAATATCAACTAAAACTCGAGTATAGTTTGTACTATGTGCTCTCGTCCAGGAGAACGTGCGTGCACAGTAAGTAATAAGTAACACTTAAGCTAAGGAGCAAAGGAAAAACATAACTGTGAGCGCCTGTTATCTAAAGTTTTCGTGGCGAAGATGGCAGAACGTTAGCTTGTCGTACCGAGGGTCCCGGGATCGAGCTGTGGTCATGCTAATTTTTATACTGTAGTAGGTGTGAACCAGTTATATGGGACAGCATGTTCCTGACATGTAAAAGGACTCTCCAGAGTTTATAGCAATGTTACATTGGGAGTCACTTCCGCTCTTTTTATTTGGAAGTAGGAAACCTATAGAATACCCTCGTACTTTCATAGAATAAATAACCGGAACAGAAGAATAAAAAAACAGCTGCACCAACATGCAGAAGTGTTAATATTAATAGTAATAATACGAGTGTTGTCCAGAAAGTAAGTTCCGATCGGTCGTGAAATGGAAACCACTGGGAAAATCCGGTAAAGCTTTGCACAAATGTGTTGGGCAGTGTCTCTAGTATGCCCGTCGATCGTGTCGCGTCGCTCTTTTCAGTTTTGAGTAAACAGTGAGCACGTAAAGATGCGTAGGGAACAGCATCTCCCGCCAAGTATGAGGGCCTGGTTAGATATTTCGCCTGTGTCATGCAGCCCACATTACACAACTGTCGAGCAGTTCCTCCTTCATGCCAATTCTCGGCCGCACACTGCAGGGGCAACGGAGACGCTCCAGCAGCGTTTCCAATGAGAAGTATTTGATGACCCATAATACAGTCCGTTATTGGCTCCCCCTGAGTCTCATCTCTGCTCAGAAGGAACGCAGGCTATGAAGACAAAATTTTTCCACAGACAACGAGCTGTAGACCAGTGCAGATAACTGGCCGAAAGCACAGGCGGCTGCTTTCTAAGACGAGGATATTGGAGAGAGGATACAACACTACGACAACGCTCGAAGTTGGAGCAGCGACTATGTAAAGAAGTAGGCGGAAGGTGTACCTAACTGTTGCAAATAAGACGTCTCTGGATTTCACTGTGGTTCCATTTCGCGACCATTCGGAACTTACTTTCTGTACAACCCTCGTAATAATAATAATAATAATAATAATAATAATCCCATGTAGGCTTTCACGGCCGGCGTCTTTATCAGTAAACACTTCCGGGCTAAGTTGCCGTGGTCGATCTGTAGAAATTCTTCTCCCTGACGTTTCGTTCTCAACTGCTAGGAGCTGGGGCTGCCGCTTACATGGAGATCGTAGAGGGCGCCACCACACGTCACGTGGCGTCGATGTGTGGCTATCTGTGGCTATCGTCTGTTCTCTCGATTGTAGGCAATCGATTGTCACGTGATTGATGCAACGTCGACCGCCATATATTGTTCAATTTTAATCCTTCTTCTTTACGATTAAAATTGTATTGATGTTTGTGGATTTCAATTGCCTCTCTGTACATACGTGTATAATAGTGCGACGCCCTCGCTAGCACGCTTGTCTCACCAAATTTTATTTCGTGATCTCCATCCTTAAAAACATGTCCCGCTACTGCCGATTTGTCGATATGTCCCAAGCGACAGTTTCTTTTGTGCTCCGTCAACCGTGTAATGATGTTTCTTTTTGTAGTTCCTGATGTGTTGGCGAATGTGCCAACACCTTGTAGATAGAGGAGGCCGAAATGCACGCTATCTAACGCAGACGGGCGTGAATTCTGGAACAGGATAAGTAGTGAATTCTGATAAGAAAAGTATGCAGCTCCTCGAATACTTGACTTTTATTTATCCTTGTTGTGAATACAGCATTCTTGATGAGACATTTCATACGATAACTATCAAACTATGTAGGCTAATGGCGCCTTGCTAGGTCGTAGCCATGGACTTAGCTGAAGGCTATTCTAACTGTCTCTCGGCAAATGAGAGAAAGGCTTCGTCAGTGTAGTCGCTAGCAATGTCGTCGTACAACTGGGCGAGTGCTATTCCGTATCTCGAGACCTGCCTTGTGGTGGCGCTCGGTCTGCGATCACCGCACTGACAATCCCCTTCCCCTAGCTCGAGGCGGGGTCGCTATCGGCCACCTCAGGCATCTCCCTGTCCGGCCACAACCCCTCCTCAATGACCCAACCGAACACCTTCTCCTCAGCCACTTTTTTCCCTCCCTCACCGTCACCTGTGCCACTATCTATATTCGCCCCGCAGCTCCTTTCCCCTTTGACTTCATTTCCCATGTTGACCGTACCTTCTCCACCTATGTGATCGCCGCTGACCTCAACATCCACAGCCGTGACCCTGCCACCCTTCGGCGGTGGCATCAGTTCCTTGCCACCCTCCATGGTGACCTTGTTCCTCTCCCACAGCACACCCGTCCTGAAAGTAACTCCACCCCTGATGTTATCCTCGCTTCCCCCAACCTCCTTGGTCGCATTGCCATTGATGTCCTCGATCCCGTCGGTAGTGACCATCTCCCTGTCCTTCTCACCATCTCCTCTACCCGTCCTGCCACTGCAGCCACCCGCCCACCTGCCCCTCCAAAATCTGTCCATGACTACCACCGTGCCAATTGGGATGCCTACTGGGAATCCATTGCCTTACAGGTCGAAAGCCACCCCCTCACTTTCCACCACCCTGATGACATCACCCATGCCTCTTCCTTCCTTCAGAAGACCATCACTGATGCTGTGGAGGCTCATGTCCCTACCAAACTCATCCACCCTCACCGCCCTGCACTTCCTCCACAGGCCGTCCTTCTTCTGCGTGAATCCCGCCGGCTCTACCGCTCCTTCCTCCGCACTCGTGACCGGGATACTCTCACTCGCCACCGGCAATTACAGCGACGTATCCGGAACCTCCTTACAGCAAAGAAACGCCGGGACTGGCGTCAGACATGCACACGCCTCAACTCCACCCTCCCTGTCAACTCCTCCAAGTACTGGTCAGCCTTCCACCGCCTTACTGGTAGCCATCCCACCCCACATTACCCCATCCTCCATGACGATCGACCCTTTCCTGACAACCTCAGTAAGGCTAACCATTTTGCTTCCCACCTGTCCGAGGTCTTCTCCATTCCTGACGATCCCCATTTTGATTACTCCCTCTTCCCCACTGTCCTTGACCGCACTGACACCTCTGTCCCCCCACTCGCCCCTAGCTTCCAGTACTTGGATCAGCTACCCCCCTCCGACATCAACACTCCCATCACCATGCAAGACATCACACTCGTCCTCCGCTCCAAACGAAACACCGCCCCTGGTCATGATGGCATCACCTACCGTCACCTCAAGGAATCCCCCCCATCCTTCCTGTCTGTCCTTGCTACCCTGTACAATGTCCTCCTCTCCACTGGATTTTACCCTGACCTGTGGAAGACTTCCCATATCCTGCTGTTCCCTAAGCCTAACAAACCCCCCTCTGCTACCTCTTCCTATCGTCCCATCTGCCTCACCTCCGTGTTCAGGAAGGTCTTTGAGGCCATCCTCTCTCGCCGTATCCACCGCCACCTTAGCCACCACCACCTCCTTCCTCTTACCCAATGTGGCTTCCGACCTTCCTTCTCTGCTGACGACCAGCTCCTTAACCTTACCCATCTTCTTTCCCTTCAACTTAACTCCCGTCGCTCTGCTATCTTTGTTTCCCTTGATCTCCAGAACGCCTATGACCGTGTCTGGCATCCCGGGCTCCTTTTCAAACTCCAGACCTATGCTCTCCCCATCAACTTCGTCCGTCTCGTTGCTTCCTTCCTCTCCCATCGTCCCTCCTATGTGACTATCCACAATTCCAATTCCCGTACTCTCTACCCCTCTGCCGGCGTGCCCCAAGGTTCTGTCCTTTCCCCTCTCCTCTATCTCCTGTACACTGCTGATATGCCCAAACCTCCCCCTCCAGTTCATCTTCTCCAGTTCGCTGATGACACCGCCTTCCTAGCCCTTTATCCTACCCTTCAACGGTCCCAACGTACCCTCCAAACCCACCTTGACCACTTCACCGCTTGGTGCAACCAGTGGTTCCTCCGTGTTAATCCCTCCAAGACCCAGGCTATCATTATAGGCCGCACCACCCGCTCCTTCCGCCTCCATGATTTCTACCTCACCATTTATGGCCGTCCTATCCACCTCACTCCTACCCTCAAATACCTTGGCCTCACACTCGACTGCCACCTCACCTGGACTCCCCATCTCCTTACCATCCAAAACAAAGCTCACAATCGCCTCCGCCTCCTGAAACTCCTGTCCGGCTGGACGTGGGGTCTGCATCCTTCCACCATCCTTCACACCTACAAATCCATGATCCGCCCCATCCTTTGTTATGCCAGCATTGCTTGGATTTCCGCCCCTCCCCGGTTCTATAAAGCCCTCCAAATCCTCGAGCGCCATGCACTCCGCCTCGCCTTCTGCATCCGCCTTCCGTCCCCCACGCGCATCCTCTATGACCTCACCCCCTTCCCCCACCTTCTCCTTTTCCTTGAACACATCCGCACACTATATATTGTCCGTCGCCTTGATCCCCCTCACCCCCTGGTGTCTCCCTTCCTCTCCACTCCCAACCAGTTGCCGCGCCTTTACCGTTGTGTCCCTCCCTCTCTCCATCTCCACACCCTCCATCTCCTTTCCCAACACAACTTCCACCGTCTACCACTCTCGGATGATGAGCTTCGCCCTGACATCTACCCTTCCTACCAACTCTAACCCCCTCTTCCTGCCTCCTCCTCAGGGCTCCCTCTCCTCCCCCTCCCTCCTTCTGAGCGGATTTCCCCTCCTACTCCCCGTCCATCTCTTGTGCCTTCTTTCAGTGTCTCTGCGCTCCCTCCTGCCCTGTCTTCCCATTTCCTCTCCCGCCCCATGTGTCTCCTGCCTCTTCGTGAACCCACGGTTGCCCCTCCTCTCTTCATCCCGCCGCTTCCCCAGCTGCCCCGTGCTGTCCCCTCCTTTTCCATCCTCTCTGACCTTTCCCTCGGCAGGTCCCGCCTGGTAGTTTTATTCCTCGTTGTGTGTGCTCCAAGTGGATTTTAATTGTGTTGTTTTGGAGTGTTTTTTATACTGTGGCCAACTTTTAACCTGTGCATGCGCATCCAGTGTCTTCTCTGTGTTTTAAGAATCGCCAACTGTGTTTTTTAACTTTCTGGTGACTTTTTTAACTGTTCCCAATGAACTTCTACATGACAGTGTATTTTTACCTCCGTTTTCTCCCCTTACTCTGTTTTATGTTCCCCTTTTTTATCTCCTTATGTATGTATTAATTTATTCTTGTTTTAGTTACCATGTCACTCGGCTGAAGAGCGGCAGATTGTGCTGCTGACAGCCCTCCCCTACCCATATGGGGCAGGGGCATGAAATCACAATAAAGAAAAAAAAAAAAAAACTCCTAGCAGCCAGTCGTCGACTCACCTCGGAAGATGTTCTCCGTAGTTGAGAACGAAACGTCAGGGAGAAGAATTTCTACAGATCGACCACGGCAACTTAGCCCGGAAGTGTTTACTGATAAATAATAATAATAATAACAATAATAGTAACAACAATAATTGTTATTATTACCGCTATTAGTACTTCCGCACGTGCGACGAAATTCTTTCATCATTTTCCTGTTCCAACTGTTTATTTTTATTCTTTGAAATTCCAGACGTAGTTTGTAGGTTTTCAAATAAACGAAGCGAAAGTGACTCCCAGTTGAACATTGCTATAAACGCCGAACAGTCAGGAGCATGTTGTGAAATATAAGAGCTTCACACGTGTTTCATCACAAAAACTGGTATGACCAGCGTTGGAACCCGTGACCCTTCGTACGACAAACTACCGCTCTACCGACTTCACCATGGGAGATCCTCGGGACAAATGCTGTCAGTAATGCTTTTCCTGTGCTCCGTAGCTCAGATGTTCCGTATTACGAGGGCCGTTCAGAAAGTAACCTCTGGTTGATTTAAAAAAATACACCAAGTTAAATAAAAATATTTTAATATATACATCTTACAACTACATCTTTGCACTATTTTTCTGCGTAGTCTCCATAGCGATTGAGGCACTTATCGTATCTCTTCACAAGCTTTGAAATTCCTTCTGCATAAAAATCACCCGCTTGTGCCTGGAGCCAGCCTGTGACTGCATCTTTGAGCTCTTCGTCGTCATCAAACCGCTGTGACCCGAGCCATTTCTTCAAATGCATGAAGAGGTGATAATCATTGGCGCCAGGTCTGGGCTGTAAGGTGGATGGTTGATAACGTCCCACTTGAAGGACTCAAGAAGGGCCGTTGTTCTGCGAGCAGAGTGAGGACGGGCGTTATCGTGCAAAAAAACGATACCGAAGGCAGCATACCACGGCGTTTGTTCTGTATAGCCCGTCGTAACTTTTTTATTGTTTCACAGTACACGTCTTGATTAATGGTCGTACCACGTTCCATGAATTCAACCAACAACACCCCTTTGGCATCCCAAAACACCGTTGCCATCAGTTTTCTGGCAGAAAAATCTTGCGAGGCTTTTCTTGGTTTGGTAGGCGAATTTGAATGTGCCCACATCTTTGATTGTTCTTTTGTCTCAGGGTTCACGTACTTAATCAAGGTTTCGTCACTGGTCACGATTCTGTTTAACAATGGTTCTCCTTCGTCCTCATAACGTGACAGAAAGTCTAATGCAGAGGCCATTCTTTGAGTTTTGTGGTGGTCAGTAAGAATTTTGGGCACCCATCGTGCACAGAACTTACGGTAACCCAATCTTGCTGTCACTATCTCGTACAAGAGAGTCTTAGAAATCTGTGGAAAACCAGTAGACAACTCCGACATTGAGAAACGTCGATTTTCACGAACTTTTGCATCAACTGTCTGAACGAGTTCGTCAGTCACCAATGATGGTCTACCACTCCTCTCTTCATCATGAACGTTTTCTCGTCCACTTTTAAATAAACGTACCCATTCACGGACAACTCCTTCACTCATAACTCTTGGTCCGTACACGGCACAAAGCTCACGATGAATAGCTGCTGCAGAATATCCTTTGGCTGTAAAAAACCTTATGACAGCACGCACTTCACATTTGGCGGGGTTTTCTATTGCAGCACACATTTGAAACTGCCACAAAAACTAAACTAGCGCAGGTACGACGTTCACTCGACCACGGCTTGATGCCGACTGACCTGTTGAGTGCGTGAACGCACAGATGGCGTCGCTACTCCCCCCACAACCCGCACTGTGACCAATCGGAGGTTACTTTCCGAACCGCCCTCGTACTTATGACTCACGCACGGTGTACTGGACGACAGCACATAGCACAAACTGTATTGGAGTTTTGGTTGATACTTTGTCGATATATACAACGTTTGATGCCGCTCGGATTGTCTAGCATCGGGAGAATAGAGTGTTAGTTGTCCTGATATATCGGACCATGATCCTGAGTACCTCCCCAGTGATTCAGAACACCCAGAGATATGTAAATATGTACATAGTTCGTTTCATAAATACAGGGTTATTACAAATGATTGAAGCGATTTCACAGCTCTACAATAACTTTATTATTTGAGATATTTTCACAATGCTTTGCACACACATACAAAAACTCAAAAAGTTTTTTAGGCATTCACAAATGTTCGATATGTGCCCCTTTAGTGATTCGGTAGACATCAAGCCGATAATCAAGTTCCTCCCTCACTCGGCGCAGCATCTCCCCATCAATGAGTTCGAAAGCATCGTTGATGCGAGCTCGCAGTTCTGGCACGTTTCTTGGTAGAGGAGGCTTAAACACTGAATCTTTCACATAACCCCACAGAAAGAAATCGCATGGGGTTAAGTCGGGAAAGCATGTAGGCCATGACATGAATTGTTGATCATGATCTCCACCACGACCGATCAATCGGTTTTCCAATCTCCTGTTTAAGAAATGCTTCTGCTTTAGCCTTTTCCGTAAGATTTTCCAAACCGTCGGCTGTGGTACGTTTAGCTCCCTGCTTGCTTTACTCGTCGACTTCCGCGGCTACGCGTGAAACTTGCCCGCACGCGTTCAACCGTTTCTTCGCTCACTGCAGGCCGACCCGTCGATTTCCCCTTACAGAGGCATCCAGAAGCTTTAAACTGGGCATACCATCGCCGAATGGAGTTAGCAGTTGGTGGATCTTTGTTGAACTTCGTCCTGAAGTGTCGTTGCACTGTTATGACTGACTGATGTGAGTGCATTTCAAGCACGACATACGCTTTCTCGGCTCCTGTCGCCATTTTGTCTCACTGCGCTCTCGAGCGCTCTGGCGGCAGAAACCTGAAGTGCGGCTTCAGCCGAACAAAACTTTATGAGTTTTTCTACGTATCTGTAGTGTGTCGTGACCATATGTCAATGAATGGAGCTACAGTGAATTTATGAAATAGCTTCAATCATTTGTAATAACCCTGTATAATAGTAAGTGCATGTACATAGCATTATGTTCCTAAAATGGATGAAATATGACATTATTATTGCATGGATGCTGTTGATAATTTGCCGGCCAGGGTGGCCAAGCGGTTCTAGGCGCTACAGTCTGGAACCGCGCAACCGCTACGGTCGCAGGTTCGAATCCTGCCTCGGGCATGGATGTATGTGATGTCCTTAGGTTAGTTAGGTTTAAGTAGTTCTAAGTTCTAGGGGACTGATGACCTCAGATGTTAAGTCCCATAGTGCTCAGAGCCATTTGAACCGTTTTTTGTTGATAATTTGATCTCATGTATACAGATATTTCTTCATCTATATTCTTACAAGTAATAATAGTAGTAATAATCTTTGTTGCTATTCAGGTAATCAGCGAAGCATTTAGAATTGGCCTTAATATCGAGCATCCTGTCAGTGTCTCAGATACCTGCCATGAAGGGGCAGAAGAACGAAGTGATCTCGTAAACATTGAGATGCACCTTACGTGACACTGTAATATACATGTGCTACCTAAAATTTTTGCCCTTTATTTTATGGTGAATATGATATACTTGTTTTATACTGTAAATCTTTAGATACTATGTGTTAATTACAAATCTGATACGTGCAAATCGTTTTCTATTATGATATACACTGATGAGCCAAAACATTATGACCAGCTGCTTAATATCTTGTTTATTCGTCTTTGAAACGAAGTACACCACTAATTGTGCTTATCAGGGATCCGACAACTTGTGGTAGGTTTGTGGATGTATGTGCCATTAGATGCCTACGCACAGCTCACCTATTTCGCGTAAATAACGGGTCGCTGATTTGCGTAAATGGTGATGGCGCCCGATAGCGCATTTACATAATGCGATTTTGGTTGCCGAGACAACAACGTGAGTTCACTACAACGCTCCTCAAATCACTATAGCACGGTTCTGGCTCCGAGACACGGACTGTTATACTGCTGAAAGATGACATAGGCGTCGGGGAAGACTTCAAGCACGAAGCGACGAAGGTGGTTGGCAGCTGTCAGCGTGTCTTCGATTACTACCACGGGTCCCACGCAAGCGCAGGAGAATGTCTCCCATAGCATAATACTGCTCCCACCAACCTGCGTCCGTACCGTGCTGCATATTTCGAGCCGCCATCCACCTCGATGGTGGCGTTTGTGGAGATGGCCGAGGATCTACAGTAGCAAAAATTTGATTTCCTCGAAGAGCCGACACGTTTCCATTGATCTATGGTCGAAACCCGATGTTCCCATGCCCAATTCAATCGTAATTGACGATGTCGTTGGGTCAACATTTGACTCGTAGGAGTAGTCTGCCGGTGCGCCCCATGTTTAACGATGTAAGATGAATGGTGCGCTTCGAAACGCTTGTGCGTGCACCGGCACTGAGCTCTTTCGGCAGAGATGCCACAGATCACCATCTATTCTGCTTTACAGAGCGGGCAAGCCTCCGAACCTCTCGTTCTATGAAGAGTCGTGGACACCCAACCATTGAGCACCTGGTGGTAGTTTCACTGTCCTTCTACCTCTTTCCATAAGATGCTCACGACAATACCATGTAAACATTCGACCAGCTTCGCCGTTTTGAGATACTCGTTCACAGGCTCTGCGTAATAATAATCTGCCCATTGTCAAAGTCACTTATTTCAATGGATTCCCCCATTTGCAGCCCATATTTTTGCTAGGGTGAACCCCCGTTCGTGTCTGCTCCGCTTACATACTTTTATTACCGCGTCACGTGACCGGGAGGTCACCAGGCGGTATCAACGTCGCAGTGGGCAGTGGTTATAATGTTTTGGATTATCAGTTTATTTATTCTGTCTTAATGGCGTGAGGGAAATTTAGGAAAAGCAATAACACTGGCAGTGAGTAAAGACTTGTGTAGGAGTGCTGTCTCTGGACGCCTGACGTCAGAGCGGAGCGCGCTGGAGACTTACTTGGTCGTGAGACGCAAGAGTGAACGCCCCTAAGTAGCGTGCACTGTCGAGCCCATGTGAGGCGAAGTTGTTCTTAGCGAGACAACAAGTGTGACGAATGCGGGCAGATGCAAGTGGCCCCAATAACTTCAAGATCTTGTCCAATAATTGTTCACTGCGAATCGAGCACAATATTGCATGGTGCAATGGGAGCGTTCTAGACGACAACCAAAACGACAGCGTAACATCTACAACGAACTGTTAGGTGGTTTTACTTTCATTCCCATTAAAAACTTCGTGACGCGCTACCCAGTGACATTCTTAGTCAATTTGATTTCAGTAATAAGTGTTGTACGTAAAAATTATAGATACCTGATCTTGCCACTATCTTCTGTTATTGTCACCTAATTAGTGCTCCCATTCCTTTCTAGTTACTGAATACCAGAGTTTCATTGTTTAAATAATTAAAAAACGTAATAAAAGACTATCGTTGCTATTTTTTGTTTGTTTGCTAGAAACGTAATTTAAAATAATTTATAATGAAGCCTCTGTAAGTCAACAGTGTTGTTCAATGATTTGAGAGGCAATGTTATTCTTGTTACTTGAGTGAAGACAAAGTAAAGTTATGTAACTAAAATTAAAGTAGTTCTGGCAATCTCAAATCAAAGGAAAGAATAAATTCACATGTTTCATATCTGTGGTCTGTAATAATGATGTTGTTTACTGCTTTGGTTCGTATTTTGGTGTTGTCAATCTGTTGAAAACCAACAATTGCTTATTTGATCCATTAAATTTTCATAGTCATTAGCATCTGTTCAAAGTACGTCAGGTACTAATGGTACTAATACTAATAATAATGGTCCTGACGTACCAAGTGCACGTAAGTAAACATTAATCTGATGTTACATAAATTACTGTCGTGACAATAGAGCTACCTTCAGTCAGTCATTAGCTTTTCAATAATGACTTAAAGTTCCCTTTTCCAAATTAATACTTCTGATTATTAACGGTATAAGACAACTGCTTTCTCTATCCATCGTTATTTCATAACGCATTGCGTTGTCGGAAACGCATAGCAACTTCTATTGCCACTCATACGGTCAAAGGGTTATGTATTGTCTGTTGTCCACATTATTGAACAAATATTGGACAGACAATGCCCAGTTGGGCTGAAGATCTTATTAATTATTTTCTGTATCATTTCAATAATATTTGTTGTGGCGTCTTTCCGTCATGTGGTGCCCCTTTTCCTTTCGTATTTTACGTGAGTGATGGAGCTGTTTAAGTATTAAGCCAAATCCAAATAAGTACAAAGTACGGGAGCAGAATAGGTTGCTCATTAGAATAGCCTCTTGTACACTTATTTCCATTAACCGCTCAAATTTTCTTCGGAGATTGTAGCCTTGTCCAGAATCGTCCACCCCTGGTAGCTGAGTGGTCAGGGCGACGAAATGTCATGCCTAACGACCCGGGTTCGATTCCCGGCTAGGACGGAGATTTTCTCTTCTCGGGGACTGGGTGTTATGTTGTCCTTATCATCATCCTTTCATCCCAATCGACACGCAAGTCACCGAAGTAGCGTCATCTCGAAAGACTTGCACCAGACGAACGGTCTACCCGCTGGGTGGCCCTAGCAGCAAGGCATTTCCATTTCCATTCCAGAATCAAATTCATTAGGCATGCACGATAACCGTCATGTTATCGCATTAAAGTCTATCAGTAACGAGAGAGGTTACAATTTCACAACGGAAGTTCAAAGAGGAGATGTGTAATATAGGCAAAGAACCTGTATCTCTTTCTGAAAAACCTGTAGATAAAAAGGATGAAAGACCTAACTGCCACCGTCCTCTTGTACTGAAGCGCCAAAGAAACTGATATAGGCATGCGTATTTGGTACAGAGATATGTAAATGGGCAGAATACGCCGCTGCGGTAGGCAGCGTATGGCGCAGTAGTTAGATCGATTACTGATGCTACAATGGCAAGTTATTACGATTTAAGTGAATTTGAACGTGGTATTATAGACGGCGCACGAGCGATGGGACACAGCATCTCCGAGGTAGCGATGAAGTGGGGATTTTCCCGTACGACCATTTCTCGAGTGTACCGTGAATATCAGGAATCAGGTAAAACATCAAACCTCCGACAACGCTGCGGCCGGAAAAAGGTCCTGCAAGACCGATACCAACGACGACTGAAGAGACTCGTTTTATGTGACAGAAATGCAACCCTTCTGCAAATTGCTACAGATTTCAACGCTGGGCCATCAACAACTGTCAGGGTGCGAAACATTCAACGAAACATCATCGATATGGGTTTTCAGAGCCGAAGGCCCACGTGTATACCCTTGATGACTACATGACACAAAGTTTTACGCCTCGCCTGAGCCCGTCAACACCGACGTTGGACTGTTGAAGACTGGACACAGGTTGCCTGGTCAGACGAGTCTCGTTTCAAACTGTATCGAGCGGATGGACGAGTGCGGGTATGGAGACAGCCTCATGAATCCATGGACCCTGCATGTAGACAAACTCATGAGTCCATGGACTCTGCACTGTTCAAGCTGGTGGAGGCTCTGTAATGGTGTGGGGCGTGTGCAGTTGGAGTGGAATGGGACCCCTGATACGTCTAGATACGACTCTTGACAAGTGGCACGTACGTAAGCATCCTGTCAGATTACCTACGTCCATTCATGTCCGACGGACTTGGGCAATTCTAGCAGGACAATGCTAGACCCCACACGTCCAGAATTGCTACAGAGTGCCTCCAGGAACACTTTTGAGTTCAAACGCTTCCGCTGCCCACCAGTCTCCCCAGACGTGAACATTATTGAGCATATCTGGGGTGGCTTGCAACGTGTTGTACAGAAGAGATCTCCACCCCCTCACCCATACAGATTTATGGACAGCCCTTCAGGATTCTTGGTGCCAATTCCCTCCAGCACTACTTCAGGCATTAATCGAGTCCATACCACGTCATGTTGCGGCACTTCTGCATGCTCGCGGGGGCCCTACACGATATTAGGCAGGTGTACCAGTTTCTTTGGCTCTTCAGCGTAAAAGTTTTGAACAACTAGGCGAAAGCAATGTGACGCAAACGTTCAAAACATTCAGAGAAGCTGGTGACTTTGATGTTCAGAATGCAGATGTTAAAAGCCATCCAGAAAAAAAAGTGTGTTAGAGTAAAACTATTCACATTTTTGGATCAACTGCAGACTTTAACCCTATGCATCTCCAAACTCCTATACTGATGCTTACCATTTTGGTCCCTCGAGCAGCTCATGTGCTGCAGGTCATCCACACAACTAATTCTGTGAGGCGCAGCTCGTTACCGGGGCGAAGATTCAGCTAAGACTACCTGTATCAGAAGGCAACACCTGTTATACCAATAGAACATACCTTTGTCGATTATAGTTACAAGCGGTGACGGTACCTCTCATATATCATCTCTTCAGTTACGTTAACACATAGCTCTGTTTAACATATTAAGGGAACAGCATTACTTGAAGCCAAGGCCACAGTTTGGAGACAAGGTCGGTTCCCTTCCGTATGTTTCGCAAAATTTCGTCTCAGACAACCAGAATCCTCCAGATATCTCATGCTAAGGAGGTTTTCCACTCACCTTGCTAAAGTGACATAGATTATGTATTTGTCTTTTTATTTATTTGACCTGATCAGTTTAGGGTGTCCAAAGCCTCCTTACATCGAACCAGGGTTTCACATATACATTATCTTTGTTACATCTTAGGTACCTAAGAAATAACAATAGTTTTCATATGACAAATAGTAATAAAATCCTTTGAGTGTCTGTAGGGACAATGTGAATAAATAGTACTGATTAAGAGCTAATGAAATTAATACTGGCTGTACTTCTACTATTGCTGCTCAAAATAACAATAATGATGGTCAATAACTTACGGAATGCACTCGGGTGACGTCGTTGACAACCGCTGATATTTCAACAGGAGCACAGACTGTGGTTGTCGACGGCTGCATTCCCGGATGCATTCCCATAAGATATTTGTAACTTGTATAAGCCGGGAGAAACTCAGGTCTCACAACAATAATGATGACGTTAATAATAATAACACTGATAATAATGGCAATAATATTAATAATGTAGTGATAGATATAAAATAATTTATAGATGTACAAAATAGGTATTTTCTGATATAGCAAGTTCTGGGGAAGGGAAATTTAAGGAGACTGCACCTGCTACTTAAAAAGCTCGAAAATGAAGAAAATATTGCTGGAAAGAAGGGTGTAAAAAGGAATCTAGGGCGTATGGCGACTATGGTAGTCATTACTGTTGCTTTCGTAGACATTTCAATAAATGTGTTGTTCGGTTCTCTAATACAATGACGGAAATTATTCCAGAGTCGGGTTTCCACTAGTGACAAGGACTTCGAGAAAGTGGCTGAGGGATGAAACGTGACAGAAATTATTTTCCTCTGAGTGTTGTTCAGGCAAGAGCGCTAAGGTCAGGAGGAGATATGAAGAACAGAGTACACTGTTAAGACAACAGAGGAGAGAGAGTGCATGGCAATCTCTCCGCCTTCCTGCACGCAACCTGGAGATACGCGCATGATGAAATATGATCGAAGAGTTGAACGTCCCAGATATATCGAACACAGGCGTTCATAACCAGTTCCATGCGCCGTGAGCTTTCCTGGTAAACTCCTTACAGGATAACATAGCTGTAATCAATAATTGGAAGTACAAGTGTTTTTACAAGTTTCTTTTTCACATCACGAGGGAAGAGCTGTTTATGTTTTTGTAGATGATGATGCCTTTCAGGACATTGCATTTACCTGCTCAGTCCAATTTATAGTTTCCTCTACTATTACGTCCAGTTTCTTTGCTAACGGAGTGAAGTTGAGATGGTAGGGGTTCCCGATATTTCTGCCTCATGGACCTACAATGAACAACCATTACAACTTAGGTTTTGGATGGATTGAGCTTTAACCCTATACTCTGTGCCAATTTTGATAGTGCAGAACGGTCAGTATTGAAATTCTCTACAGCTATCTTCAGGTTTATTGGTTTTGCATTTAGACACATCAAAAATTTTTTTCACCACCCCGGTTCCCAGAACTCCTGAAGACAGACGTGACTGTGCATATTGTATGACAGACACAGTCCCTTTGACTGTTCAAAAATGTCACTAAACCCACCCAAAGATGTAAACAACAACGCATGAGCAACGCCTATTAGACGGAGGGCTTCCGACAGCAGATCAGTTACAGTAATTCCACCAGGAAGTAGGTACACGATTCGTGTTGTCTGTAGTTCAACCATGCGTAGACGGTCTATACCGCGGTTCGATCGCGTCCGCATTGTAAGGGCTCTCGACAAGGAAAGTGTCCAGGCGTCTCGGACTGAACCAAAGCGATATTGTTCGGACATGGAGGAGATACAGAGAGACAGGAACTGTCGACGCCATGTCTCATTCAGGCCGCCCAAAAAGGGCTACTACTGCTGTGGATGACCGCTAACTACGGATTATGGCTCGGAGAAACCCTGACAGCAACGCCACCATGTTGAATAATGCTTTTCGTGCAGCCACAGGACGTCGTGTAACGCCTCAAACTGTGCGCAGTAGCCTGCATGATGCCCAACTTCACTCCCCACGTCCATGGCGAGGTCCATCTTTGCAACCACGGCACCATGCAGAGCGATACAGTTGGGCCCAACAACTGGCTAATGGACCGCACAGGATTGGCATCACGTTCTCTTCACTGGTGAGTGTCGCTTATACCTTCAACCAGACAATCGTCGGAGACGTGTTGGGAGGCAGCCCGGTCAGGCCAAACGCCTTAGACACACTGTCCAGCGACTGGAGCAAGGTGGAGGTTCCCTGCTGGTTTGGGGTGGCATTATGTGGGGCCGGCGTACGCCGCTGGTGGTCATGGAAGGCGACGTAGTGGCTGTGCAATACGTGAATAGCATCCTCCCACTGATAGTGCAACCATTCGGCAGCATACTGGCGAGGCATTCGTCTTCATGGACGACATTTCGCGCCCCCATCGTGCACATCTTGTGAATGAGTTCCTTCAGGATAACGACATCGCTCGACTAGAATGGCCATCATGTTTTCCAGACATGAAACCTATCGAACATGCCTGGGATAGATTGATAAGGGCTGTTTATGGACGACGTGACCCACCAACCAGTCTGAAGGATGTACGCCGAATCGCCGTTGAGGAGTGGGACAATCTAGACCAACAGTGCCTTGATGAACTTGTGGCTAGTATGCCACGACGAATACAGGCATGCATCAATGCAAGAGGACGTGCTACTGGGTATTAGCGGTACTGGTTTGTACAGTAATCTTGACCACCACCTCTGAAGGTATTGCTGTATGGAGGTACAACGTGCAATGTGTGGTTTTCATGAGCAATAAACAGGGCGGAAATGATGTTGACGTTAATCTCTATTCCAATTTTCTGTACAAGTTTCGGAACTCTCGGAACCTAGGTGATGCAAAACTTTTTTTGATGTTTGTAGATATAACCGGAGGTCATCAGCACACTTGTTGTGTTCACAGTACGACAAAACTGATAACACATCATTGACATACAATGAAAAGAGCATAGAACCTAATACTGAACACTGGGGGTGGCTGATTCTAGCTGCCTCCGGTCTGACTTCGTGGTGACAGACTCGACGCACTGCTGCAGAGACGTGAGGTATGATAGTAACTATGACACTGCACTTGGTGAGAAATTTTTAATGTCTAAGTAGACGGTGCCAAATGGTTTGCTGAAGTCTAAGAAGCAGATGATAGGTATGCCACACGTGCGGCGGAGAGAGTGGTACTGAACATCAACTCTGTACTCGCCTGTTGTTGACAGCCACCGCCAGACACGCAACAAGGAAGGTAAAACAATAATGTAATCCGCAAAATTTCTCGCATGGTGAACAACCACGTTTGCTGTGACAGTGCCCATCGTCTGGATAAGGCGTCAGCTCGCATCGTTCTCACTTCTGTTCGGAAAGAAGGCGTCATTGTACCCCTAAAGCTACGGCGTGCGGCAACCCACCAGACAGCTGAGTTTCGCACTTTCACCATTGCAGGCGCTAGCCATGTTACTGGGGATTGTTTGCTACTTCCGTCTTTGTCAGTGTAGAAACATAAATAGAGCACCAATGAATATTGCGACGTGAGCAACCTAAGGCAATCTTCAACCGGTCTTCTGGAAATGGCTTCCAGAGTTTTACAGGGAAAAAATACGCACAACGTGTCGCCGATTCGCCTCACCTTTCGCACAATTATAATATACGGGACAAATAAAAATTTCCGTTTGAAGGCATTCCTGAGGTGTATATGCAACATAACGCAACTTCAGAGCGAGCATATTAGCAACGACATATAGGAGAGGGATTAGTGCGACAATCATGTCTTTCCGACGTGCGTGCGGGAAATTAGTAAACGTGAACTAGAGCGACGTTATTAGCAACTGCATACAAACAAGACCAACGAGGTGCTTTTCTTTTCTTGGCTACCGAAGTACAAACACCAACTGACATCCATCGGAGAATGAAGAATGTGTATGGGGCAGGATGTCTGTGGGAAACCTCCGTTGTGGGACGGTTCGCCAAGGGATGCTGTCGCTCCATTAAAAAGCACGTCCTCATATCGCAGAAATCAGAAAGCAGAAGCTATGCCGTATCAAGTGGGAGACACATGAGCAACCGCCCTACAGCCCGGACCTCTTCCCAAGCGATTATTACTCCTTCGGCTGCTCAAAAAAATGCTTTGAAAGATGGACGATTTATGTCGGACGAGGATGTGCAGCACGCAATTACGGACTACTTAACGCAACAAGAGACAGTGTTTTACCAAACGAGTATCTTCAACCTAGTGCCTCGATGTGATGATTATCTTAATGTTCACGGCGATTTTGCCTGATTGGCATACCGGTTCTGGCTTGTACGGTCTTCGAATGGAAGCTTTTCGATTGTCCTTTAGAAATACTTAGATATAAAAAATTGCTGCACAGAGAGGATGTTATGCAAGAAGAAGTAAAGATCAATTCACATTGTGCGAAATATATATATTCTTGTGCTTACAAAAGCACACTGGCAGTGCCTCCTTGTATGTGGTTTATTTTATCTACTTTCTTTAATTAATTCCCTGGTTTATATAATAGGTAGTGCTAAAGTTTTGCATCAAAAACCGTACAACATTGTAATTCACTGTGTTTCAAAACAATAAAATATTTTACCAAAAAAATTCGTAATCTAAGGATAATGTCTTACACTTGAAATCAAAACCCCTTGTATCCCACATTCGGCCCCAGCCACTGCTTGAATTTTGAATAAAAATCACTACCAACGACGGTCGCCTTCTTCCAGGATGAACAGTCACCCTCGTTCTACCAACGGCCTTGATAAAGAGGGGAAGGTGAGGTCAGAGGTTCCATTGTCTCTGCGGCGAGAAACTGCCACTAAAGGGTGGAAGAATCAAGAATAATCGACGGCATGAGGATGGAAAAGACAATGGAAACCACTTCATTAAGGACACAATGTGTATCCGCTGGACCTGTGGATTATTCCCTCATTAGGATCTCCGGGAGGAGACTGCCAAGGGAGAAGTGACTATGAAAAAAGAGAATGAATAATCAACGAAAGGATAACATTTACAAGTCGGCGAATGGAATGTCAGAAGTACGAATTGTAGGGAAGCTAGAAAATCAGAACATGAAAATGCAAGAGCTTTGTCTGGATGTAATTGGACATAATGAAAAGAAGGTGAGTATTTCTAGTCAGGCGAATGTAGAGTAACATCACCATAACACGAAAATGGTGTGGAGCAGAAAGTGACTTACTTTGAGACAGTAATAAGATTATTCTCATCAGAACCAACAGAAAGACAGCCAACAACAATAGGTCAGATATACATGCCGACGTCATAAGCAGAAGATGAATAAATAGAGAATGTATATGGAGACTTTAAGCGTGTAATTTAGTATGTAACTAGCGACATGCTGCGGCTTAGCACAGGTAGCACTAAATATCTACACTTGGACGACTTGTCTGGCATAGCTGCAACAAATTGTAAACACAAACCTATCCGAATGAGTCTACCTATTAATGAAAACCGCATAAAACTTTTTACTGTAATTCCTGAGATTATCCTTCACAGACAGACAGAAAAACTTCGTAGGAGACTTTCATTTACAGTATGTGTAGAAGGGAAATTAAAATCTAATATACGTGGGTGATCAGACCTGTAAAGCATCTTTCCTTACTGGCAGAATAAAATTTGAAAAACATATTTAGATATTACAAAAACATTTTCAATGCATTTAAAACTGGTTTGCCTCGGGAAGATACGTCACAAGTGCGATGGCATGGTGCGGTTGCTAGTCTAACATACACCAAGTAAAAACTTGTTGTCATGAATAGCCTCCTCAGCTTCTTGTTCACCATACAAATTCCTTCGCCTTTTCCTTCTGCTTTTGATGTATCAGGCCCTGGTGGCTATTGTACATCTTCATTGTTTGAAATCATTCTTTGACCGCTAAAATACCGTACTGCCTTCCACGTAACAAAGATAGTAAAAAGTATTAGATTGGACGTCAAGAAAAAGGTAAGAAGATTCTGCTTTGTATGAAAGTAACATTTAAACGACACCACGCGATATAGCATTCCGTCGTTCTGCTCTCAAACAATGAGTGCATAATACTGACACATATAGCTGTACAAAAAAAAGTCACACAACACGTTAATGTGATCAGCTATAGGATTCTACAAATGAGTTGTAGACACCTTTCGAATGAAATTAACCTTATTATTCAATAAATAGTATATTCTACAGAGAGCTCCAGAAACATGACCCCTGTCATGTCGTCGTCAACAGCAGAAGTGACATAATATGAAGTCATCATCACACAATATTTTATTTCAAGAAAAAATGAAAGTGTCACAGAGAACGCCTTCTTAACTCTCTTGCAATGTCTGTGCACTATATTCAATATGAACTCCTTGAAGCTGGGCGTACAGGTACAGGTACAACGAGGATAACTGCGAAGAAACCTTGGGAGAATAAAGAAATACTTTAACTGATCGACGAATGAAGGAAATATAAACACGGTCAGAGAGAGAGAGGAATGGACCACAGCATTGTATGGTAGTGAAATATGGACTGTGGGAAACCAGGAGAAAAGAGAGTGAAAGCATTTGAGGTGTGGTGCTACGGACGAATGTCGAAAATTAAATGGACTGATGAGGTAAGGATGAGGAGATTCTCCGAGAATCGGCGAGAAAAAGAACATATGCGAAACACTGACAAGATGAAGGGACTGGACGGTAAGACATCTGTTAACATGTCGCAGAATATCTTCTATGGTACTAGAGGGAGCTGTAAGCGTAGAAACTGTAGAGCAAGAGAGACATAGGAATACATCCAGCAAACAATTGAGGATGTTGGTTGCAAGCGCTGCTCTGAGACGAAGAGAAGTTACATAAAGAAGGGAGTGCAGGGAAGGCAAGACTAAATGGCTGCAGGAAAAACTTGAAGATATGGAAAAAAAATGTTAGTCGGACGAACTGATTCAGTACATAGAAAAGTTAAAGCGATCGTACGTGTAACTGAAAGAAAAGGCTTCAAAAGTATGGGTGGAATTTCATTGTTAAACATATTTTCTGAGCAGAGACGGGATTTTTGGGAGGAGTACAGTGAAGGCCTGCGTGAGATGGAAGAACAGTTAGGCAGTGCGATAAAAATAAGGAGACGATATGGGAGAAACAGGAGATCCAATATTAGAGTCAGAGATTAACAAAGTTGGTGATCAAATAGCTGGAAGGGATAAACAACACAGCTTCGAACGTTGGGGAAAGTGGTAACCAAATGACTACTAAAGTTGGTTGGTAGGGTCTACGAGTTTGGATATATACCACCATATTTTCGGAATCTTATCATCCATACAGCCCTGAAAACAGGAAGAGAGATAACTGCGGGAATTACCACACAATCAGCTTAATAGATCATTCATCCAAGTTGTTGACAAAAATAGTATACAGAGTACTGAAAACTAACATTGAGGATCTGTTAGAAGACGATCGGTTTGGCACCAGAGATACAGTTCTGGCGTTGGGCTTGATAATGGTAGTGAAGTGTTGCATTCCGTTTAGGTAAACAACTTTCCTCAAAAATGGTTCAAATGGCTCTGAGCACTATGCGACTTGACTTCTGAGGTCATCAGTCGCCTAGAACTTAGAACTAATTAAATCTAACTAACCTAAGGACATCACACACATCCATGCCCGAGGCAGGATTCGAACCTGCGACCGTAGAGGTCGCTCGGTTCCAGACTGCAGCGCCTAGAACCGCACGGCCACTCCGGCCGGCCAACTTTCCTCATTCCTTGTGTAGTACAAGGGCAGATGATCGTGACAGAACAAAAATTAAGTGTGGAATAAGTAGCGGAACATGTACTGTGCGCGGTTGTTTGTTTTCGTATAAGCAGACATTGAACGGCAGGTGCGGAATGCGAGAAAACGGCGAGATGTGACGACAAATAAACGGCTTCACCTGTTGTTGGCAGGACCATTTACGTTTTGGCGTCGCGGCTTGGTGGTGGCTTGATCGTCAAAGAGCAACCACAAAAGGAAAGTTGAGGACGAGCTTTTTCGTGATATGAGGATGAGTTATCTTCTTTTGCTCCAATAACAGCTGCAGCACGTGATGAAGTCAAGCCTTTCCTCGGCTGCACACAGGATATTCAGAGCCACTAGTGCTGTGTCAAAACGCACTGGGTACGTTCGCCTTACTGCTGAGCGTCCTGCGTGATAAATCAATGATAACACCTGGTGCTCACGATAAGACACGTGTATGATGTGCTAAAACCAAAATCAAATTGTGTTCTAGATGATATGAGAGCGTCTACGGAATAGCAGGTGGCGAGCATGCGCGACTGCAGCGATATACCATATCGCCCTCGCTGCGTCCAGAGATGCCGCCTGAGCGACGCGCAGCAGCCGGCCGCTATTGCGAAGAATCGACAGCATCGATGATTATTACATTAACTGTTAAAAGTTGGCGTGGCGTTGCGTGTTTGTTCGTTTTAAATGGTTCCTATTTTACAACAAATGGGTTAGTTAGTTCCCGGATAGACTTCTCACCGACCAAGTGGTGGTAGTGGTGTATATCAGGTCTGATCTTATAGCGTTTCACTGCGTGGTGTAGTGAGGCTACTCAGTTGACACCTAAGTCTAGGGAGCGTGCACGGAATTTTGTTGATTATAGTTGTGGGAACAGTTTCGTTCGCAAAATTTGCTGGGTTGAGTCCCGCGCGAGCCTGATTTAACTGAGAGATTGGTTTGTTAGGTGCAGATTGTTGTGAAATCGGTGTGAACGATATCCCGTCTGCATTGTATGTTGAGTGGTCGCGACGCACCCAGAGGTAATTGGGTTGCTTGTCGTTTCTATTGAGGTGGTTTGGGTGGTGTGTGTATCGAGAAGGGAAAGCCTCGAACACGTGTTGGTAGTTGTAATTTCAAGACCACTAGCTTGCAGCAGACAGCGAATTGGCTCATAGAACGACGAACTGTTTCACTATACGGTGATGGTGTGCACGTATCACTGAGTAGACAAGTGATAGTAAATTGAAGGAACCATTTAACGAGCTACACGTAGCTAAACCAAAACTTTATTCATCAAGGTGACTAGTGGCCGATTTAAATGTTAGGGAACTTAGCGGGTCGCGTGTGGTCAACGCCTGAAGAGGTCAAGATTTGATCTTAAATTGTAACTTAAGGTTCGTTGAAAAGTGGCGGTGACATTTAGGATTTTTGTTTGATTTTTTTATGACTTGTTTCCGTATTGTGGGGACTGATAATATATTTGCTGGCACTCGTTCACTGGTGATAACCAACATGTATTGAAATACCTAGAAAGAAAATAAATCCAATTTTATTGGGGTTAAAGGAAACTTCCCTGTCTATTTAATTGGTATCTAGTGTGAATGTATATCATTTTCGAAAGTATAGAAGAGTGTAATTCAGAGATATTGATACAGTGGAGTCGATATCACATACAATGTGGTGTTTTTAAATGTGTTTGGTAAAAGGTTCTTGAACAAATGAAATTATAAATAAGCTACTGAAAGTAGATCTTCTCAATATTAAAGAAAATATTTCAATTAAGGGAAAAAGTTTTCTAAATGATGAATAAGTTTAATTGACGTAATTGAATTATTTATGGAAAGGCCAAAGACTTTGCTACTAACAAAGATTCGTTATTCTGTGACGCATGCGAAGTGCGAGTACTGACTTGACCCGGGGTCTAGCCATCTCCCCTCCACACTGTCTGAGCAATAAGGAGCCACCAGACGACTACCAATGAAAAAGTGCTGTGCATCAGGCGTGCGCGAAATTTTGTGTTACTCAATACTCACTATTGTGTTTGTATGTGTATGCGTGTCCTGCGTCAACGTGTCCTCGTACTGTATTTTCGAAATGATTTCGTTCGAAGATAGTGTTGTGGACGAGCGAAAGGCTGAAGTATTTGTAAGTACCATACTCAGTATGAATTTTCTGCACTTAATGTTTTTTTAAGCGTTGAAATTCATTGCTTTCAATGATAATGCTGTCGGCGAACGAAAGGAAGAGTGAAATAGTTAATACTATTTCTCAAGTGGGTGTATTCTCTGCTTGCATTTTGAAGCTATTAATCCAGACTGCTCACTTGCCAGTTGTTATTGGCAACTTGGTAATGTTGGCTACTTAAGATTACAGAATTACGAGGGTTAAATAAAACATGAAAGATAGGGTATTGGTAGGGTAAAAATGAAATAAGCAGGATCGGGTAAAAATAACCATTATTAGAGTAAATTATGGAAGTAAATAAGGTGAAGGTACAGCCAACTTGTTTACCTGATCAGAAATCCTCGTTTAAAAATCTTGCTGTGGACTCCAGTAATTCAAATGGTGTGATAGTAAGCAGGAGATTTAATAACTGTGTGAAACAGCGCGCGCAAATCGTAATATAAAACAGCGGTATACCTATTTTGACAGATTTTCATTTCTCAGTACTGGAAAATTACCATTTAATACATGTTTCTGTACGAATTTGGTTTTTATGTTTCTTGTTAGCAACATAAACTTTTAATGATCCTTTAAAAGAAGGCTTTTTTCGTATGCCACTTTTTCCTTATGTTTCACATATATGTGAAACATGTATGTGTGTACAAAGTTTCAGAATCAGCTAAAACGTATTAAAATTGCTTACTGGAATTATAAAACACATTTGTATACTAAACTGTGAGTTTTTTTTTCCATTGTTTGGAAAGTGGAGGAAAAGTGGAGTAAACAGAAGGCAACCATATCTTGAGCGGCTGACTGCGTCCTAAGTTCAGATTAATCACAAATAGTGTTTGCTTTTTTTAAAATAATTAATAACTAGTTTGTTTACTCCCTGTATTTCAATTTGGAAAGCATTAGACTATCAGTAGTGTTGAATGCCTAGAAATTACATTAAACTGCAACCTTTAAGAGAAAGAGACAGATTATGCTGTGGTAGTTTAAAATTAATGCCAGGTGTAAATAAAAGCTGTTACTCAAATGTAATTTAAACATACCACTGGTATCTGAGAGTAATACTAAAAAGTTCTGAAAACACAAACATCTGTTCTCAGTAAAGATGAGTATACTTGCTTGGCTACAAGGGCCTTCCTGTAACTTCATTCATGGTAAAACAGTTTGTTGCTGAGATGGTTCAGCTCAGTACTACAGAAAGCATATTTACCAGTGAAAAGAAGTTTTGCCAGTAAGGATTGGTTTTCAGATTCTATCAAACACCCAGCTCTAATCACTCAGAAACTTCAGAAATTTTAAATAATCTATAGGAGCACACCAACATGCCAATTTGTCTTTCCCTTAAAAACATTTCCCTTAAGATTTTGAATTGGAACTATCAGACTGAAGTGTCTAGAAAAATTTGTTTAGGCCAAAACTATTAGTTTAAATACTGTCTGTAACATTAATGGACATAGTTAATATTTCCTCTGTATAAAAATCTACCTTTTTCCTCAAAATTTATACTACATTAATTTGTTTGGCATAGATATGTCTAATAGACCATTATATGAATTCTTTTTATCTTGCCTCATCCTTTTATTGTCCTGTCACCTGTGTAGGTACTTTCTTCAATTTAGTCACTTGGTCTTTTTTTTGTGCCCCCAAGTATTTTTTCTTTTTTCAGTGAAATGTTTTTGTGAATATGAAACATTTTTAACCACATTCTGACGAGTACAAAAGGTTTTCACCCAAAATTTCGAAAGTTTAAATATTGTTTTGTTTTTACCCCTCCTTACCCAAGGTAAAATGTGTACTTATTGGTGGTTTTTATGAAATTGTGGTCTGGTCTACCATGTGTCTACATACCTGCTGCACTTCTTATATCAAATGTATGTTACTGTAGGGAGGAAAATTCTGAAATAATTTAAGATAGAAGTAATACATGCTCTTCTCTCTTAACAGGAAATTCTCCCACAGTGGAAAACACGTGTGTTGGAGTTGCACAGAAGTGACTGTAATGTGCAAGAAATTAAATCTTTAAACATCCTTGTTGACGTTAAAACATGGGAGGAGTTTGGACAGTGGTTGGCACAGTTTGAAACCATAACAAAAACACCTTATACAATAAGGTACACTGAACCTGCGTCTGGAAAGTATGCTGTTTTCAAACAAAGCCTGGTCTGTCACCATAATACTCGCAGTATAAAAGTTCATGGTTCAGTGCAAAGGGCAACAAAAAACACTAACTGTCCATCAAAAATGACAGTGACAATTCACGCTGTGCATGATAGATACAGAGGTAAGTCTGTAGAGAAAGCAATGCTCTATAAGGAAATGCCGTGTGAGGTTAACTTGGTGCTGGGTCATAACCACAGTGTTGAGAGTGCTGCTGCTTTAAGATTTGGGCAACCATCAAGTGATGTCAAAGAAAAATTAATCTCCTTGTTTGAAAGAGGTCATTCACCAGCCACTGCTCTTGAGTCAATAAAGGTTGAAATTCAGCTGAATTGTTCGGATTACCCTTTAGTCCTTGCAGACAGAAGCAGGTGTCCTGATTACAACTTTTGCCACTATTTGTTCAATAAAGTTTTTAAGAGAAAGTATGGGCCAACAGACTTCAACAAAGAAGGAAAGCAGCTGTTGCAACAGAGGTTAGAGGAATACAACAGCGAAGTTGGAGCTGTGTGTGCCAAGATGATTCAGAAAGATGATGATTATATAGTATGGTAAGAGTATATTTACAAATTTGTAGTCTGATGAAAACTTTATGCATATACATTTAGCTACTGTTAATATTTGTATAACTGTTTTTCAGCATTTGCTCACCACTGATGCAAAAAGTCCATACTCGTGTAAAAGCTGCTTCCAAACTTGTATTTATGGATTCCACTGGTTCTCTGGATCATGATAGCAGCAGAGTGTTCGTTTTACTTACTCACAGTGAGTGTGGAGGTTTACCACTAGGAGTTCTGATTATGTCTTCAGAAAGCTGCGGAGTTATAGAAATGGGACTAGAGTTGCTGAAAGAGATAGTGGGGGAAAATATTTTTGGGGGAAACATCAAAGGCCCAAGTGTGTTTCTGACTGACGACAGCCAGTCAGAACAAAATGCTATTAGAAGGTGCTTCCCAAACACAAAAACTTTGTTGTGTATATTCCATGTCCTGCAGGCAGTGTGGCGCTGGCTTCTCAAAGCAAAAAATGCTATACCACAGGCAAAACAGTGCGAGTTCTTCCAGAATTTCAAAAAAATAATGTTTGCGCAAACAAAAAATGAAGCAGTGGTAAACTATAATATAACAAGAGCGAACATCAGTGAAAATCATCAAAATTTATTGAAATACTTGGAAGGGTATTGGGATAGGAAAGAACTGTGGACCCTTTCACATCAGCGAGGTATGCTTATAGAAGGACACAACATAAATAATATAAGTGAGGCCTTCATGAGAATTTTAAAGGACAGGATTTTTGAGAGGATGCGTGCCTTCAATGTGGTTCAGATGGTGGACTTTTTTCTCACAAAGGTGAATTTGTATTTTCAGAGGAGACTTCTTGATGCTGCTGATGGAGCAAGTCCTAAGTCTTTCTGTAGGCCTATAAAGGCTCCTTCACAGGAGATTCTAGCAAAAATCAGGCAAGTCAATGAGGATGTTCTGCTCGTTCGCAGTGAAGAAAGGGAGAATCATTATTACATTGTTAATATGGCTGTTCTTGTTTGCACTTGTTGGCAAGGCAATACAGGGAAGATCTGCAAACATATAGACTGGGGCAGTACTGTTTTACCATCAGGAAACTACAGGGAGGTGACAGATAGTGACAGTATACGTAGACTGTATTATTTTATTGCTACAAATGAGGAGCCCCCTGAAGGGTGGTTAGAGCCTCTGTATTGCTCTCAGAATGCAGGGGCCTCAAATTTTTCGGAAGGTTTGGAGCAAATGGACACAGGATTGCTCTGTGAAAGCCAAGAAGAGATGCCAGAGACACTTCACGTGGAGACAGTTCCAGACAAAAGAAATAATGATTTAATAGACGAGATAAAAGCTCGTCTCATAGATTTTTCAAATAAATCCCCCGAGGAAATGAGGAAAGGCCTTGAAGTCATGTGTGAAAAATTGAGAAACCTTAAAACGCCATCTGCATGTGCACCTTATTTGGCAAATTTTGGTGAAGGTAAGTAAAACACACTTTTATATAAATGTTATGGAAAGTAATTCAATATTGTATGAATTCTAATTTTTGTTACAGGAAAATCTAGAAAAAATTGTGGTAACTATGTTCCCGTTCAGCCCACTGCAATAAGCAGAAGAAAAAACAAGTTGGCAGGTCGCAGATGTCATCCGGGGAGGAAGACAAAGACCACACTCTAAGCAAAGCAAGGAATTTGTGAAGACAGTAGAAACTTCTGAAATGGTAAGCATTCCACTTCTAAAGTCAAGTATGGCATTTTGAAATTTATCCAGCAACTTTCCTTTCCCCAAAGGGCATATTAAGGAATAAAGTAATTATTATTTATTTAACATTTTTAAGTTTGAGGCAGCACTTCTAGCACTGCTGGACATACAGTGCTGTTGGCTAACTAGCATAAATTTAATACTGTGTGCTAATGGTGGTGTAAAGACCTAAACAATCCACAAAAGAAATAAGAAATTGCAACTGAAAACTGCCTCCAGACTGACCTCACATCCAGTATTGATAAAGGCTATGGCATGCAAGTTTCTGGCACCATTTTTAAAATAATTCTTATTTTATCTGAAGGCAGCTCTGTTAGTATAATTAAAGAAAAAGAAAATACTTAATTATGATTTGATGTGACTGTCACGTGAAATAATTTGTAGACATTGCTATTGAAAAAACTGAAGTCACTCCACATCTGTAACTTGGTGTGGATAATTCCATTACACAGCAAGCCAGCTGAATGATACACTGCAAATCAGTCATAAAGCGTTTACACATTCTGTTTCATTCGAAAAAAAATTGAGGTGTGTACAGGATGTTCCCTTCTGTCCAAGCAGCATTGCATATTTCCATTGGCTTGTGAATTTCTCACGCAAATGTGAATGTTCACACATAGTTCACAACACGTCTTGTTCCAAAGCAGTGACATTAGTACATTATGGAATAATTGCTGATGGGTAAAAGTGCTCATATCTTGTGTTAACACAACTTCCTGATTGGCAGTTGCCACAAGTTCCCCATTAGCTTAAAATCTCAGTCCTGACTATAACATCATCTAGGCAGAAAAACTACATCTGGTATTGATTATCACCCATATTAATATTCTCATGTTCAAACTGTTTGCTAATCCTGTTTAGGTGTTAGGTTATTAACATCATGGCATTTCCTTTCTTTGGTCCAGTATGTCTTGCATGTACAGTAAAATTCTCATTACATGTCATCTAAATTGTAACAATTAACTAGGCCTATATTTTTTTATTATTAGTTATCTAAGTGTTTTTTTAGAGGGGTGTGGCATATACATATTACGACTTTAAGTAGCTAATTACAATATAAAGATGTAAATACACACAAATGTGGAGCCACTTTGAGTTTCATTACATCATTGAATATTTCGATACACAAATGGATAAGAAAAGCCATGTTACATAAACATTTTTCCCCAACATTAACCCAGTATTAGTGCAACAAACTTAGTAATCCATAATTTAGAAATAAAGGTTTTCAGTAATGTTAATGTGGATTTTAATTTCTTTTCAGGCTACCTTTCCATCACCAGCTACGCAATCATCCCAGTCAGTTTCAGACTTTTGAAGGTGCATGGCTGTTTACTGCAGCATAGTGTGTAGGATTTTTTCTTAATCTGAGATCCAACCTGATGGAACTATTAAGGGAATGATTGTAGTAATTAAGTTTTTTCTTAAAGCTCAGGCCAAATTTACTATTGAAATATAGAAGTTCTTCTTTAAATTGGGATATCCCAACAATGTGGATACTTATTGTGTATGTCGCACAAGTTTCTGGGAAATGTGAATTATCTTTTCTTAAAATGTAAACTACATTTTATATTCTGCAGTATGACTTTTTTTTATTTACATCTGTTCCTTCAGGTTACATGTAGCTTATTTAATTTGTCATATTATATCTGCTTTCTAAAGTAGTTCTGTCAGCTGATAATGAAAAATGTTTCCTGCATTTTAATATATATTGTCAATAATAAACTGTAATACTGGCAGGAACGAACTGTTATTATTTTATTAATTGGTATTAAAACTTTATTTTAGAAGATTAAGTGAAGATATTTTGCAATGTTAATATAAGCATCACAGTTAAATAAGAATTATGAACAGATTGCCCCCATTTACACCAAGGTAGGCATAAAGGAATTGCTTATGATGATAGCTTCCTCTGGCATGTAGAGTCTAAACAAAAAATTTCCATCTCAAATTAACCGAAAAGGAAGTAAATAATTTTTTTGCTGGGAGAACACACTTTCAGGCAACCATCCTAAACTAAACAAAAAATGCATTAATGTTGTAAAAAACTTAATTTTTTCATTAAATGCCAAGCCAACTAGTGAGACTGCATGTCTTCATATCACAGTTTGTGACTTTAACATTCTGAAAATGAAAGGACAATGAATCTCTTTAAACTTTTATTTGAATAGCAGATAGAAAGCTGAACTAGGTAAGTGTACTCACCATGAATGTTTATGTCCAGCTTGTGGTGACGCAATGTTCTCCTTCTGGTAAGTGAAGACAAAGAGGAAAAGCAAAGGAGTGTGGAAAAATTGCGAAATATGTGAGAAAGTAATAAGACAGAATCAGGGTCCAAAGCGACCTATGCTTGTGTGGTAAACACCCTGCAAATGAGGGTTGGCATGAGTAGGTGGATGAAAGCCAGATTCTTGTAATTCTGTGCGTTTCAAATCACTGCTTAGTCTACAGAGAGCTATTAACTGGACAGGAGAGAGTAATGATTTGTTTAATTTTGTATATGTATTAATGTCCAACTCCATGCATCGATGACAAAGAATAAGAATATAAATATAGCACTGGCACACATTTACTAAATTCAAAAAACCAATTTAAGAAAGGTATTAACTATAATGATTACAATTTGTACACAACTGCCACAAAACAACAGTGACAGTAAAACACAATTTGGGGTTATTCACATTACAGCATTTTTAAAAAATTATACTGTATTGCTATACAGACTGTTGTGTTATTTAAATTAATTGGGATTTCATATAATGTACTGTAGTGTTTCTGTCCTAACCCATACCAAGCCCACTTAGACCTAGATGTCTCGTGCTGCCCGCATCTGGTGGTCGTGCTGTAGCGTTCTCACTTCCCACGCCCGGGTTCCCGGGTTCGATTCCCGGCGGGGTCAGGGATTTTCTCTGCCTCGTGATGGCTGGGTGTTGTGTGATGTCCTTAGGTTAGTTAGGTTTAAGTAGTTCTAAGCTCTAGGGGACTGATGACCATAGATGTTAAGTCCCATAGTGCTCAGAGCCATTTGAACCATTTGTCTCGTGCTCTTAAAACCCCACTCAGTGCTGCCTTCACATTGCCAGCAAGCTTATACATACATCTCTCACTGCCATTTGACCTAGTGCAGTTACGTTTAACTTTAGTGCTATTACCATCAACAAAAATGCAAAATTTAAAATGTTCAGAATGCAATCATATGTCCAAATTAATTTGTTATGTGAATG
Organism: Schistocerca piceifrons; assembly: GCF_021461385.2. NCBI lineage: Eukaryota > Metazoa > Arthropoda > Insecta > Orthoptera > Acrididae > Schistocerca > Schistocerca piceifrons. The sequence continues at coordinate 1,033,746,871 of NC_060139.1, forward strand.
TATAATGACTCGTTGCACATCACTACAATCTATAATGCAAAGTGATCCGTGGAACATATTACTAACGAACTGACAGGCTATTTAGTTCACAAGACCGACTTCAGCATAGTAAAATTTTGTTTTAATTGCTCTTTTCATAAATAGTGCCTATTAATGACTAAAAACTGAACCATGTAATGTCTAAGTAACTTTCATTTTCTAATTTTGCAATTACTTACACACACACACACACACACAGAGAGAGAGAGAGAGAGAGAGAGAGAGAGAGAGAGAGAGAGAGAGAGAGAGAGACCATACATTTACGGATTGCATGCTGTTTGTGTGATCCATATCTGAGGAGGGGGTCATGCTTATCCACCACTACCAGATATTAGCTTTCAGGTAAGTGACGCACTGTATTTCCTTTATGTATATACATATACAATCTTCAGTCATTATCTTGTGACATTATGGTGCACAGGAAACAACAGTATGTATCAGGAAAGAAACTGGAATGAGTTATAACAGGGCAGGTATGCCAGCTTGCCCAGGAAAATGCATCAAACATAACTAATATTATATCAGCTTCACTTTTAAGACTTATGCCTTACAACATTAACTCGGTCATTGTCTTCCTAATGAAACTCCTCCATCACTCTTGTCAAACAGGGTGCTTCAAGTTGTTGAGATATTTCACTTCAAAAAAACTTAGTAAAACATTTATCATAACCTAAATAGGTGTGTGTCACTCAGGGGGCCATATAACACAAAGTCTTTTTCTTCATGAATGTTTCCCACAAACTATCATGCATGGAGGATAAATTTCATTCACTAACGATGGTACTAAGTAATCCTAAATAAAAATCCAAACCAGCTGACAAAGAAATCAAATAAATGTCTCAAAGATAGTTAAAATTCATCACATAAAGACAAAGCGGCTCTAAACATAAAGAAAACTAACTGTATGAACTTCGATTCGAATAAAAATCATAGTGAGGTTTGACTAATAGTTAACAAAGATCGATTAAAATATGTGACAGAGTAAATTTGTGGGCATTAATGTGTTGCCAGCTGGAACAGGGAGAACATGTGAACATTTTAGCAGAGCACATCTTACACTACTCTGGGAATTCACGAAGTGATCTACTTTGTAAATAAACATTCAAACATCAGTTATGTGATAATATTTTAGGATACCAGTGCTTGGAATGTGTAAATTGTCTTCAAGGCATACACAAACAGAATAAAGTACTATTGCCCACAGAAAAATCTTTAACTGTATGGAGTAATACTAGACAAATTTTTCCAGATAGATGTAATTTTTAAATCTGAGACAATATGTGGAACAAGCAACTGAAAGTATATTTCCACATTTTCTGTTGTTCTTAAAATTATATGTAGTATAATACAGTTAAAACAAATATTAGGGCCCATTTTTAGATTCATAGTTGAGGTAAAAATAGAAAGTGGAAGACAAAAGATGGACAGATGTAAAACCTCCATATCATTTAACAGCAATGGGGGTATAAAAAAATCTGACAGCCAACACCTTAATCTGTACTGCACACTCAGTTTGGCATATTTATTTTTAAATTTGAAAGTTGTTACCATTTGAAAAGTGTTTGCCTATTTTGTTTTGCTAAGATCCAAGGTAACTGGTGTTATCATAACACGTTTCTTTACACTTAAACTAATTTAGTAAAATTCTTTAATTTGTATAAAAATAACACAAGTAAGACTTCTGGGCCCGTATGAATGTAGTTTTATGAGCTTAGCCAGAACTATTACATGAGCACATGTTATTTTCTGATTCGAATAAAAATATGTATTGAAGGTAAGTACATTCTATGCTTCTTTATAATGATTCCACCACAACACGCCTATAGTAAGCATATTTTACTGTGCCTTAAAAGCCTTTGAGGTCTGATACTGGCAATTTCCCTAATGTATCATGGCTAACTGTGCTACATTCAACTTCTATTGGGGAAAATATAAATATATTAACAAACTGGAAGATTAATACATTTGTTAATGTGTCCACGTTTTATACTATGTGCATGAAAATGATGTACAGTCCTAGAAACAATTAAAGAGGAAAGAGTCAGTTAAATAGTAACATTTAATACTGTAAAAAGGTCATGAAAGAGCAATACACTAATTAGATTGGTTTGGCTTTCTTAATCTACAGAAACTTAAGGCTGCTGCCAGGGAATCATTTTTTAGCAAAATTGGGATAAAATGTATTGTATTATATTCTACTCGTTTTTATCCAGGATAATGCCCCAAAAATCCCCATAGGTACTGTTGCATACTTACATATGTTGACCTCTCATACATATGTTGTGTGTGCTTTGGAAAAAAAGATTTTTTGTGTAATTGAGTTTTTACTCACGTTTGAGACCAAAAAAAATCAAGTTCATAAATGTATGAGTAATACACCAAAATACTGGTCAGCAGCTGTGAAACTCTAGGTATGGTTTTATTGAGCCTTGGTCAGTCTTTTCTGAAGAGATTACTTTTGCACAGTAAAAAGTTAAGTCATAAGATCAAAATATCTGCAATATAAACGCAACTTTGAAAAATACTTTTTTAACTTTGATCATATTCCATAAATGTCTGACAATAGAATGATGTTCTTATAGGTCCAGATGTCTAAGTTTTCTCATAATATACCAGCTCATAATTTTGTGCCATAATGACGTGTCACACCACAACACCCTTATGTTGTGAGTCAAGGCGCACAAGTGGGATCGGACGCTTCCATTGACCTCTAGTTTCTTACAGTTTTCGATTTTCTGTAATTAGGCTGACATTCCTGATTATGGTACATGTTGTTACATAGTACTGATGAATATGTGCTTGTCCACAGGTATTTCAAATACTCATTTACAGTGCAGTAGCCCAAATGTTAGTTAATAAATTTGTTGTATATCTTTGACCAAATGTGTGGGAATCATTTACACCAATAATGTTCTGTGGCATCCTTTGCACTCTTATAGACTCGAAACTAGTAATCTATGTGTAATTTAAAAAATAAACACGTACCGTTAAATTAATATTTCTCTGTGGATACATAAATTTTAAAAATTAAAAAAAATACCGCAATAATTTGATTTTATGCGTTAGACATGCCTTGTGAAAGCCAGCAACGAATGTGGAAACAATGGCTTTGTTTAGAAATAACTGCTACCACACGATATTTACCTTTATTTATATTTTTCACGACGTGTTTCGAGAAATAATTCTCATTTTGAAGTGCATTGTTCTGTATACTATGCCATTTTTTCGTGGTGTTTGTGTGGGGTTCTGCTTCTTCTGTTGTCCTTAAATTCTTCTGTGGTCCAGTTTTCTGAGCACAATACAGGCATACATAAAAAAATAACAAACGTGCATATGTGGTTACAAGCGAAAACACCACGAAAACATGGCACAGGATGGTGAACAATGCACTTGAAAATGGTTATTATTAAGCACAACGCTTCGCGCAAAATATAAAGAACAGAAAAAAATTGTGACTGGTAGCTCAGTTATTTACAAACAAACTCTTAGCGCAACAAAATTAGTGATTGGTCACGTTTTCTTCAGCCGACAGTTTTATTGTTCTATAGTCGAATGATTATTATATTTCACTGTGTTAATACAAAATCATCAGTAAATTACATTCAAGGTTTACAGTAAAAGCCACACCAAAAGCTTTACGTTCTACGCGATAAATCGATAGTTCTCCGATTTTACGGCGGATAATCATCACTAAGGCACACCATATTCGTACTTATTGTAATCTTAGCACACTATTCATAAAGAAGCACGTATAATTTCCGTGAAGAAATATAACTTTCACAGAAAAAAACAAGTTTTCACAACTAAATATAAATATCCAGGCCTTTGTGTGTACTTTCCTACTAGGCTACTACAAACATCAGCTGCTCCCAGCCCGGCAATACAGCTTTTATGAGGCGCTATCTGATTGGATACTCGGTTACGCCCACTTCTGAACACACATTGAGCTTGGAGCTCAGACGGAATGGCTAGACCCCCAGGTCAAGTCAGGAGTTGCCAAGCGAAGTCTCATCACTTACACATTATCGCTGCGTCGAGTCGGAAAAATATTTAAGGGAGAATTAAAAATGTTTCAATTTCTAACAGTAGCGATGGAAGTGTCCATAAACAGAATAATCATTTCAAGACGGTAGTTAGATAGGTATTTTAGTAAAAGTAATAAAATAGTTCCGAGTTTATGTCAGAGAGTACGTACTGCGTTGCGAAAAGCTCGTTGCGAAAGATAACAATTGCTAGTGGGATGTCGCATTTATCATCACGCAAGATAATTAGGTACTTAAATTAAAGTAATTTGTTGCTCTGACGAGATCAGTATCGTAACAACGAGAGTGGTTCATTAAATAGGCCCATTTATTCACTACTGCTTAACATCAGTAATCATTGGTGTGTGAATATTGTTACGTGATTATTCGTAGTTCTATCGTGGCTCGGTACGATTTTCGGCGTCGTGTCGAGGCAGGGTGTTATTCCCCTTATTTGGCAGACAGGCTGTTTGCATGGTCAGCGGTTGAGGTGGCTGCAACATTAATTGCACTAAGGCTGATTTCGTGCCCGATTAGTTCACTGCCAGTGTGATTGCGGCGCGGGCTAAATTCTTGTCGTCATCAGAGGCTCCTCTCCAACTGAAATCTCCTGTAACTAGATACTGTTCTGCAGTCTTAACCTCTAGTTAAAAATAAGAAACTGTACCTAATTGAAGGTGTGGTGGTCGACTGGTGAGCTAAGGATACTCTGCAGTAACTGCATAGAGACGTTGGTACAGTACGATCCCTTGTCGTTGTCAATCGATCTTGTGTACTGCCAGTCACGGACCAGTACACACTGATTAGCACGACCCCTACTTCAAGAGTATGAACTATGACGACCGTATTAAAAGAAAAATGTAAATATGTCAAATGCTACGTTGGATGACATTTCATGAAGTGTTCTGACTCAGCTTCAACTACAAGCAGCAATCCAGCAGTTACATAAAACCCAGAACTAACAATAAAAACACATGAGTAGCAAGACTAGCAAAAAATCTAGATTCGTTCATACAGTTTGTCGACCTGTAAATAGCTTTCGATAATGTGAAATGCTACAAAATATTCGAAATACTCAGGAAAATAGATTTAAACTCGAGAGAAACGTGAATATTACACAGTATCTGCAAGAACAAGAGGAAGAACAAAACGATTTTACCAAAAATGTCTTCTTTTCTTTATTTGTGTGACAACTTAAAAGTCTGGTCTCGTACACTTTCTTACAAAATGTACTATCGTCCTCACCACAGGAGGTGTACAGAAGAGTGAGGGCGAATGAAATGTTTTGTAAATCAACACAGCCAGTCCAAACTAAAAGGGCTGTCTGTCCCTTGAAGGCATAAATCTTTTTCACAATTTCTGAAGAATTTAAAACATAAATTTCATTAGCATGGACAGAAATACATACAATCCCAAACCGAATAGTTAATATTTAATCTCAATCTTTAAAAGAAATTGCACAAGTAGTTTATAAATATTTGTGTTAAGTGTTATCAAGAATATTAATACATTCGAGGACAGTTTTTGCGGTCCATCTTCTTACGAAGCCAAGCTTGTAACACCATAGCTCTAATGCTGTACTGATTTATTTTGCTTTTGTTTCATTCAATGTTACATCATTGAGTATCTGTAAACATTGTTTCATTGAATCGATAACACAAAATTGTATACTCCTTTCTTTGTACAAACTTTGATATCATGGTTTGGTTCTATGCAAAGTAGTGTATCTGTCATTCTTTGTCCCATTTGGAGGGAACAAAACTTACTGTATATAATTAATATTTTGTGTGAATAATTTTTGGTAGAAACGTCAATATGTGCAAATGTTCTGTTTATTTAATGTATTTGGTTGCTGTTATGTAAACTGCTGATCCTCACTTAGGATTCTTAGTTATTCTGTATGTAAAACTTGTTGTGGTTCCCCTCGGGAACGGAACTGTGTAGCGCGCGCAAACTGTGGTTGGCCTAGGTAGGAAAGGTGGAGCTGATAGTCAGTCGGAGACGAGCTACGAGTCGGAGACGAGCTACCAAACCGTGCACTGCCATGTAAAAGATGCATATTGTGCTGGTTCCGAGAGAGGCTTTTTCTGCTTCTTTCCAATGCCTCGGATGGAAGGATAAATAGCTGGAGCTATTCTGGAATTTGTATCTATCATCGCCACCAAGAAATGACAGAATCCAGCAATTCTGCCTGCAATTCCACCTACCAACACGCAGTTGCCACCACATTGCGCAATCATTACATCGGAATACTATAATGATGTACAGTGAAGGAACAGCTTAATGGATGTGTTACTGTGCTCAAATATAAGGTAAATTTTATCTGAATTTATGTACCTACCCTGATTTTTTTTCTCATCATAACACCTCTCAGGTTCCTCTCCGTTTGAGCTAAAGTGATATCCGAGTGTCCTTACTAAAAGAACATTAAAGCCCAATATTTTGCTCATTAATGCCTCTTCAACATAGTAAAAAGAAAGTTAAAATTAAGGTGGCAAGAGAGTGAGTTAAAGTAAATGTTGTTTGCTGAAAATATTCCTATTAAAACTGCTTATTAAAGTGATGTTGCTAACTTCAAAATTAAAAGTTCTTAAGACTGAGGCTTATAAAGCAAATGGTCACATTGTTGTCTGTAGTAAATTCTAAAAGGTGAGTCAGTTTCTTGCAATTTTGTCGACATTGTGTTTCGCTGTAGCAAAAGCGAGAAAGCTGCAGTTGTGAAACGTTATATACTCATGTTTGCTAAGTGTTTGTCTCTCTTGTGTATTAGAAGTGCATATTAATAGTAATGTTATAAAGACCATTCTCTTTGTGTAAGGCCTGAAAGTAATAGTGTGTTTCGGTGTCTGTTACAATTTTGCAAATTGTTTCTGCTGCCCTGTTAGTTCCAATCTTACCGTAAACATATGTATGTGTAAGAGTTCACTGCACTCGCGTGTGACAAAGTATAGGTTGTGTTGATCCGTTATAGTTACTTATATCTACTTCCTTAAACGAGAACGTTAATCTTTCTCTTGCCTAATTAGTCTGGCGACCGTTTTCCTTATTCTATAAACAGTATAGCTAGGCAAAATTTTGTTTGTTACTGTTAAAATATTTACGTAATTCTGACTTTCACTTCCGATAAGCCACCTCCGTTAGGTACAACACGGTCAACATAACAAAATTCCTCTCAGAGGGTAACACTGATCTGTTGCTTTATACCATTATTACTCTAACAAAATAATTCTGTTTTGCAAATTGCCTCCAGTTTCGAGGTTATGGTATAGCAGTAGCAGACAGGAGTGTTATAAGCTGATTTTATTCTGTGTCTAGGACAGCCAAAGTATATGTGAGTGATCATTTGGATCACCCCACAATTGCATTTGGTGATGGTATGACTTGGATTCTAAAGGGCTATTGTCGGTAGCTGCCTTGACTGAATCTCATGCTGGCAATGGTCCTTACGAGTTGCCTCTTATTCCCTAAGCCAGATGAGTTACATTTCAAGTCCCTCATTTCAGCGCACCATTGGGCCTTCCGTAAATGTGGATGCATTTGTTTGTAAGAGGCCCCCTTTGGCAGATCATCGGTCTGTGTTTGAATACAGCAATTACGAGTAGGTGAACCGCTGGAAGTTGTCGCTCTTATCTTCCATTCTTCGTTGAGCTCTTTCCCAATTGATCGGCTTCCTCATTTCCTATACTATTAGCATACACGTTAGTCTAAGCCTGTAGACTTCTGTGACGACTGCCATTGAAGGTTAGCTCTTGTGGACTGAAAGGCTGCATCATGTTCTTCATGTTCCTCTTTAATTGGTTTCGCCGGCCGCCGTGACCGAGCGGTTCTAGGCTCTTCAGTCGCAGGATCGAATCCTGCCTCGGGCATGGATGTGTGTGATGTCCTTAGGTTAGTTAGGTTTAAGTAGTTCTAAGTTCTAGGGGACTGATGACCTCAGCAGTTAAGTCCCATAGTTCTCAGAGCCATTTGAACCATTTTTTAAATTGTTTTCCTTAACGGTCGACATATGGACCTCTCCGCTGGGATATTCTTGAGGACGCGGAAAATCTTAGACAGTTTTCAGGCAGAGGAACATGACACAGACTTACAACACAGAAGATATCCTTCAGATAAAAAACCTTTGCTGTGTGCAGTTAGGCTACCAACGTGTGTCTGTTATCGTTCAGTCCGTATCCCTCAACAGTCCTCGGTTTGATGGTCTGATTCCAGCCGCAATGCAGCATTCTCTTGGACAGCGGTATGCAACAAATCCTGCTTGAGACTTCAGAAGTCCGCTGCCGAAACATTTCCATTTGGAAATGAGTCTCTGTAAAAACGGCAGGTGTTTTCGGTGGCACAACGCGTGTTTGCAAGGCTGGGGTGTTCTTCAACGTCGAAAGGTGAAGACAGTGTGATCGTTGTCCGTGAACGTTTGAACACAGGCCTTACAATAAGGGTTGTACGCCAAAGCCATTGCCCGCCCCTGTAACCGAACAACTGCAGATGAAAGTGTGTGCAAAACTGTCCCGAAAATTTTGACTGAGTGCTCGTATCTGAAGAACTTCTGCAACTGTGTAGAAATGATGGTACTTTTTTGGACAAGGATATAGCAGGAGACGAGTCATGGGTTTTCGAATATGACTCTGAGTCGAAGAGTCAGAGCTCCAACTGTCACACCTTGCAGTCACCACGCTCTGGGAAGCGAAGATGAGCAGGTCCAAAGTAAAGGCAATAGTTATTGTCTTTTCCAGTGCTGCTGTCCACCATGAATTTGTAGCTGCTGGACAGACCATCAGTGCTGACTTAGTGAGGAACTGATCAAAGGGCTGAAAGGATGTGCCGCACACGTCACACTACACATTGCCATTTCCTGGAAGCTCCATGAAGACAATGCGCCCATCCACACCGTCTTCTTGGTGGCAGACTATTTGATCGAAAACAATGTGCCAACGCTACCCCAGCCGTTTACATCGCTACAGAAGACATTATTTCCCCGGGCCAAGACTCCCTGAACGGACACAGCTTCGAGACCATCGACAACGTGGTAGTTGCTGATATCCTTGCGCTAAAGGACACTCCAGCACAGGCCTCCGAAGGTGCCTACATGCACGTCTACCTACATATTGGGCAAGTACCATACGGTGCATGGCCGGGGGGAGGGAGGGAAGAAGGGGGTATGTTGCACCTCTATTAGCCATTCGCTTTTCTGTTCCATTCGCAAATGGAAGAAGAGAATATTCGTCTTTTAGATTTGTAGCTCTTGTAATTTTTTCCGCGTTTCCTATTAAAATTATTGAATGTAGATTCCGCCTTTTATGGAAAACACTGTTTCTTCTTGTTACCCAAACATGTTTCGGCACCTCTGTGCCGCCATCGGTGGGTTTTGTTTATTGAAAAGGTGTAAAAAGTGAACATATTTTAGGCTGTAACTGACCTAACAAAATGAGGCCTAAAACAGCTTTTGTTCGTTTTCGTTCTTACCTTGATTTTACATTATTCGATTTTGCAGGAGCATCTGTCTGGTATCTTGCACTGATATCTTGTCATCTGCAAACCAAGGATGGACATGTGAATTTTGTCGGCAAGTTAATACATCCGTTGATTTTTGAAACGTGAGTTTAGTGTGGCAAAATGTTTTGCTCATATATTTGTTATTACTCACGTTTTGTTGTGGCAGATCCTTCTTCTTTCCACATTCTGAGAGCACTGCACACACATATTAAATGTATCTTGTATAATTTTGGTTTAACAGACGCCTTTTCACTTCCCGGAACGGGGTGTAAACGATGTTGTTGTGTGTCCTATCTCCATCGGCGTTCATTTGTTTCCGAGTGAGTGGGGTGCTGAATTTGAATTTTGTTAACTTTTACCTCTCTTCTTCTGTGCGCGCGCGCGAGCGTGTGTGTATGTGTTTAAGCTGCTTTACCTGTTTGTGTTGCCTTTTCTGTAAAGCTCTTTTGACGTGTTATAAAAAACGACTGTCTACATGCTTCCATAAGAGCCATGGTTTCTCTTATAAACTCGGTTCTTGCGTGAAGTGTACGTTTGCGGCAGTAGAATAGTCTAGCAGTCAGGCGCAAATCCCAGTTCTCTTATTTTGTCAATAGTGATTCGTAAAAAGAACATCGTCTTCCTTCCAGGAGTTCTCATCTAAGTTCATGAAACATCTCCACAATACTCGCTTGCTGATTGAACGTACCGGTAACAAATGAATTCCTTCCGTGTCTTCCTTTAATCCGAACTGATGTGGATCCCAAACTTTCGAGTAGTATTCAAGAATGGGCCACACTGGTGTTCAACATGTGCTCTCTTTATAGGTGAGCTACACTCTGCTAGAATTCTCCCAACAAACGGAAGTCGACATTCGCCTTCCCTGTTGCCGACTTTATGCGCTCGTTCCATTTCATATCGTTTTGCAACGTTACCCTAGATATTTAATCAACGTTACTGTATCAAGCAGGACACCGTTAATAGTGTAAGTCGTACATTATAGGACTGTTTTTTCTTCTCATCTGCATCAGTTTACATTTTTCAAAATTTAGAGCAAACTACCATTCATCACACCTAATAGAATATATTAATACATCGTTATTACGGAACCCTGCACCAGTAGTTGCATGTTGCCATCTAACGGCTTCCAGGTACAATAGAAATTTGAATTTCACTATCATTGACCGAATTTTAAATTTAAGATGTAGTCAGGATTTACTCATTAAGAGGTGTAATCTCATATTAACAGTCTAACCCAACAAGTGTTATAACCAGAAATTGCGTGTTTGTGTTGAGGCAGCGTAACTGCAGGTGCGCAAATACCCGGGATAACTCTATTCGCTAAACACTTTGCAGACAATATCCATACATGAAATTGAAAGTAGCTGCGTAATTATTTTACAACACGTAATTGAGGAGATGTTACGTCATATATACTGAGATGGGTGTAAAACTAGATTTTTCTTAAAACGGAGCGCAATTGTTTAATAATGAGAGCTCTTAGCGACTTCTAACAGACTTCAAGCATTATGTCAAACCTTTTGTAAAACTTTTGTTCCCTCCTGCTGAGTCGTTCTTAGCATAAGTTAGTTTAAGGCAGTTTAAGTAGTGTGTAAGTCTACGGACCAATGATGGTTCAAATGGCTCTGAGCACTATGGGACTCAACTGCGGAGGTCATTAGTTCCCTAGAACTTAGAACTAGTTAAACCTAACTAACCTAAGGACATCACAAACATCCATGCCCGAAGCAGGATTCGAACCTGCGACCGTAGCGGTCTTGCGGTTCCAGACTGCAGTGCCTTTAACCGCACGGCCACTTCGGCCGGCTAGGGACCAATGATCTCAGCAGTTTGGTCCCTCAGGATTTCACACACATTTGAACAAACATTTGTTCCATTATTTATACATATAAAGCCAAATATTTAATATATTAACTTTTTGAATTAATCGGACGTTTAAAGCTGTCTTAGAGATGGGAGTTCTATTCTCTAAAGAATCGGTGCTTTCCACTGTATCCTTTGTATTTCTCTTGAGAGGAACAGCAGCTGTACTGACATTTAGAATAACTGCCATTAACTGTCCACTCTCAGTTGCACATTTTTAATCATATGACGCGTTTCGATCACTCTGGATCATCTTCAGATCTAAAATAAAGTAAAACTAAATAAGCCCCATCTACTATTTTACAGTAAGCACAAAAATTCCAAAAATTCGATTACGAAAACTCCAATTTTAGTGTAAGACCTCCTCTCGTTAAACTCATAGCATCCCTCCCCCTTCCTCACCGTCCCTTGCCTTCTTCCCCTGCTCTCAGCCCGCCTCACTCCACTTTGCAATTTTACTATTTCATGCATTTTACATTTTACCCACATGTTGTTCTACACTATTAATATTTTAACGACAATTTTTTCATAGTTATACTTCCAATAATTTTACCAAGACCCTTGTTGTTAAACTCATGACATCCACACATTTCTCCCTCCCTGCTTCCATTCCCCTCCCCTCAACCACCCTCACTTCATTTCCTCCTTTCCATCTTCCTCTGTTTTCCCCTTTCCACGTCCATAAGCTCCTACCTTCTATCTATTTAAAACATTGACCACAGTTGCAAGACACAGTACTCTGAAACAAGGTCCTGAATAGACAAGACAGGTTGCTAGCACAGGTACTAAAATTCTACATGTATGTACAAGTCTTTTTTCTACTTATTGTAAAATATTAGGCAGTACATATTTAGTTTTACTTTGTTCTAGATCTGAAGATCGTCCAGAGTGATCGAAACACGTCATATAACTAAAACTGTGCAGCTGAAACTGAACAATATCTACATCTACATCTACATGACTACTCTGCAACTCACATTTAAGTGCTTGGCAGAGGGTTCATAGAACCACAATCATATTATCTCCCTACCATTCCACTCCCGAACAGCGCGCGGAAAAACGAACACCTAAACCTTTCTGTTCGAGCTCTGATTTCTCTTATTTTATTTTGATGATCATTCCTACCTATGTAGGTTGGGCTCAACAAAATATTTTCGCATTCGGAAGAGAAAGTTGGTGACTGAAATTTCGTAAATAGATCTCGCCGCGACGAAAAACGTCTTTGCTTTAATGACTTCCATCCCAACTCGCGTAACATATCTGCCACACTCTCTCCCCTATTACGTGATAATATAAAACGAGCTGCCCTTTTTTGCACCCTTTCGATGTCCTCCGTCAATCCCACCTGGTAAGGATCCCACACGGCGCAGCAATATTCTAACAGAGGACGAACGAGTGTAGTGTAAGCTGTCTCTTTAGTGGACTTGTTGCATCTTCTAAGTGTCCTGCCAGTGAAACGCAACCTTTGGCTCACCTTCCCCACAATAATATCTATGTGGTCTTTCCAACTGAAGTTGTTCGTAATTTTTACACCCAGGTACTTAGTTGAATTGACAGCCTTGAGAATTGTACTATTTATCGAGTAATCGAATTCCAACGGATTTCTTTTGGAACTCATGTGGATCACCTCACACTTTTCATTATATAGCGTCAACTGCCACCTGCCACACCATACAGCAATCTCTTCTAAATCGCTTTGCAACCGATACTGGTCTTCGGATGACCTTACTAGACGGTAAATTACAGCATCATCTGCGAACAACCTAAGAGAACTGTTCAGATTGTCACCCAGGTCATTTATATAGATCAGGAACAGCAGAGGTCCCAGGACGCTTCCCTGGGGAACACCTGATAACACTTCAGTTTTACTCGATGATTAGGCGTCTATTACTACGAACTGCGACCTTCCTGACACGAAATCACGAATCCAGTCGCACAACTGAGACGATACCCCATAGGCCCGCAGCTTGATTAGAAGCCGCTTGTGAGGAACGGTGTCAAAAGCTTTTCGAAAATCTAGAAATACGGAATCAACTTGAGATCCCCTGTCGATAGCGGCCATTACTTCGTGCGAATAAAGAGCTAGCTGCGTTGCACAAGAACGATGTTTTCTGAAACCATGCTGATTACGTATCAATAGATCGTTCCCTTCGAGGTGATTCATAATGTTTGAATACAGTATATGCTCCAAAACCATACTGCAAACCGACGTCAATGATATAGGTCTGTAGTTCGATGGATTACTCCTACTACCTGGTTCGATTCCCGGCGGGGTCAGGGATTTTCTCCGCCTCGTGATGACTGGGTGTTGTGTGATGTCCTTAGGTTAGTTAGGTTTAAGTAGTTCTAAGTTCTAGGGAACTGATGACCATAGCTGTTAAGTCCCATAGTGCTAAGAGCCATTTGAACCATTACTCGTACTACCCTTCTTAAACACTGGTGCGACCTGCGCAATTTTCCAATCTGCAGGTACAAATCTATCGGTGAGCAAGCGGTTGTGTATGATCGCTAAGTAGGGAGCTATTGTATCAGCGTAATCTGAAAGGAACCTAATCGGTATACAATCTGGACCTGAAGACTTGCCCGTATCAAGCGATTTGAGTTGTTTCGCAACCCCTAAGGTATCTACTTCTAAGAAACTCATGCTAGCAGCTGTTCGTGTTTCAAATTCTGGAATATTCCATTCGTCTTCCCTGGTGAAGGAATTTCGGGAAACTGCGTTCAATAACTCCGCTTTAGCGGCACAGTCGTCGGTAACAGTACCATCGGCACTGCGCAGCGAAGGTATTGACTGCGTCTTGCCGCTTGTGTACTTTACATACGACCAGAATTTCTTCGGATTTTCTACCAAATTTCGAGACAATGTTTCGTTGTGGAACCTATTACAGGCATCTCGCATTGAAGTCCGTGCAAAATTTCGCGCGTCTGTAAATTTTAGCCAATCTTCGGGATTTCGCGTTCTTCTGAACTTTGCATGCTTTTTCCGTTGCCTCTGCAACAGCGTTCGGGCCTGTTTTGTGTACCATGGGGGATCAGTTCCATCTCTTACCAATTTATGAGGTATGAATCACTCAATTGCTGTTGCTACTATATTTTTGAATTTGAGCCACATCTCGTCTACATTTGCATAGCCAGTTCGGAAGGAATGGAGATTGTCTCTTAGCAAGGCTTCTAGTGACACTTTATCCGCTTTTTTAAATAAAATTATTTTGCGTTTGTTTGTGGTGGATTCGGAAGAAACGGTATTGAGCCTAGCTACAACGACCTTGTGATCACTAATCCCTGTATCAGTCATGATGCTCTCTATTAGCTCTGGATTGTTTGTGGCTAAGAGGTCAAGTGTGTTTTCGCAACCATTTCCAATTCGCGTGGGTTCGTGGACTAACTGCTCGAAATAATTTTCGGAGAAAGCATTTAGGACAATCTCGGAAGATGTTTTCTGCCTCTGCAATACATGAGAAATATTCTAAGTAGGTGGTTTACTGGGTGTGTCTATGTCATCCTGTAACCTCCTATAGTCACTTAATGAAGACACTTGTCGGTAGACTACAGCGCTTGAAAATCTCGTTGGCGAAAATGGATTGGAGCAGGAGGGTTCCATTTTGACGAATTTTGTTGCATTGTACCGTTCAGATAAATTAATTAGTTTTTAAGCACTTAGTGGCGTTACTTTCTGGACAAACCTTGTACCGTAAGCTGGAGTTACTTTGACAGTTTACAGGTAACTTTGGCCCCTTGGATGGAAAAAGATTAAAATTTTTTTCTCGCTAAAATTACGAGGAGTACACAATGGTCGAATAACAATCCAGGAGGTTATGAGCTCTACGAAATGATATCGTGCTAGTAGCACTGGATTCAGTGTTGATCGTAAACATTTTGATAGTTGTTACACCGTAGTAACTTCTGTCTGGAGGGTTCACATAAATAATTTTGCACTGTATCAGTATTAGGTAACAAGGTAAGAAACTGTCATTTTTGTTAAATTAAACTTAGATAATATATTTTAACACTTCTTTAAAATGGTGCACGTTTCTGTAAAATACGTGGTTACATTAGTCTGGGCCAAAGTAACCCCAATATGAAGAAGAAATGGCATTAGAATTTGATGGTGATTTTGAAAGTCTTTGTGATTTGCAAGATGATCTCCAGTACCACAAAATGTTGAGAGACAAATTACCAATTGGGCAAAATGTTACAGTTTTGCACGAGAAAAGAGCATATTCTGGAACTGTGACTGAGGTCATCTATGAGGGCAGTAAAGTGAATGACATGGGAAAGACAAAGTCCTACTGCAAATGGCCAGAACGAAAAGAAAAACAATTTTCTTCGTGGGAGGATTTGATAAGAATTATCATTCCACCACGACTACCAAAACGTGGCTATTTTCACGTATCGGAGCTTCAGTAATTTCTGTAATAAGACTCATATTCATACTGTAGTGGTTTGCAACTGCGTGGACTACTGTAGCATGTCTGCCGTCAGACTCAAATTCTCAACTTATCCACTTCTCAAATTATGCAACACCCCTTGCCCATTATCCTAATTACTGGCGGAATCACACCGACTCCCCTAAGAGTTCGAGCTCGGTTTGTGTCCGCAATGAAAGGATCATTGGGTGTCCACGCCTGAATTACATACGAGCGTGGTGTCTGTTCTTTCTGGCATGTCGGAAAGAACAGACACGATTTTTATCCAACGGCAACTATGAATAAAGACACATAGGTATTAAAGACAATGGCTGCGCGTGGCCATTGATTTAAATCAGTGGGAAAAGTTGAAAATTTGTACTGGGCCAGGATTCGAATCTGGGCCTCCTACTTACTAGGTGGATGCACTGACCTCTACACCATCAAGACACAGAGGTCATCGGAACTGCACAGATTAACACAGTACGCCTCCTATCAGACCCAAATTCTCAGCTTATTCACAGACTGCTGATGTAGTGCCCGTTGTCCATTATCCTCACTACTCGTAGCATCTCAGCGATTCCCATAAGAGTTCGAGCTTGGAGTGCGTCCACACTGAAGGGACCATTGGCTGTCCTAAAAGGAATTGTATGTGGGGTCCAAAAGAACAGATACCACATATATACACAACACTTGTATATTTATTGTGCCACTTTCTGAATAAACTTCAACATTCCCTCTCCTTGCATTCAAAATTTAGTATTTTATTTGTTTCTCACGCTCCTGAATGTCAGCTCTGGAGATATTCATTGACAAGTTTGTTTGTGTGACCATCCTATGCAGCAAGCATACAAATACTTGTTTTGTAATTAAAACTGCCTTTTCCTGCTGCTAGTTACTTTATTTATCCCATATACGTGTTTCGCCTTCTCCTGTTCTAAGGCATCATCAGTGGGATCTATAACGATACAGTTTTGTTAGTTTTAGATTATTAAATAGTTCACTTCGCAATTTTTTTGTTAAAAAAAAGTAATTACTTACGATTTGCTGATCTGCGTTTTCTCACATCTGGTCTGGAGGTCGCACTATCACTGTTATCACTGCCATATAATCACATCTTTGTGTTCTCGCTTTCCACACACTGTTCATCATGTTTCTCACTCTTTTTTGTGGTGGACTATTGTTTTTTTTTCACTCGACACAACTATTTCGTCGTACACTGCTCTTCACAACATAAATATTGCGACTCCATTACGTGTTTCATCTTCTTTGGTATGTTTACCTATTTCTTGCCAACCTAACGAAGTATATGTTCCAGGCTAACTTCTATTTATGATATTTATACCGTGTGTGTGTGTGTGTGTGTATGAGTGAGAAAGAGAGGAGGATAGAGCCGAGGTGGTTTTTTTTCCATATCAGCTGTAACCAAAGTTTTCAACCATTCGCTAACACTAAAAAAAAAATCACGTCGGCTCTATCCCCCTCTATCTCTCACTCATACAGACACACACGGTATAAACATCATAAATAGAAATTAGCCTCGAACATATACAGTACTTCGTTAGGTTGGCAACAAATAGGTAAACATACTAAAGAAGATGAAACACGTAATGGAGTCGCAGTATTTACGTTGTGAAGAGCAGTGTACGACGAAATAGTTGGGTCGAGTGAAAAAAAAAACAATAGTCCACCACAAAAAAGAGTGAGAAACATGGTGAACAGTGTGTGGAAGGTGACAACACAGAGATGTGATTATATGGCAGTGATAAAAGTGGTAGTGCGACCTCCAGACCAGGTGTGAGGAAACGCAGATCAGAAAATCGTAAGTAATTACTTTTTTACAAAAAAGTCACGAAGTGAACTGTTTAATAATCTAAAACCAACAAAACTGTATCGTTATAGATCCCCCTGATGATGCCTTAGAACAGGAGAAGGCGAAACACGTATGGGACAAATAAAGTAACTAGCAGCAGGAAAAGGCAGTTTTAATTACCAAACAAGTAGATATTCATTGAGTTTGTAGAGATTCATGCCACTCATGGAAGTGCATGCATATCGTACGTCAAATATAGTGCTCAGAGTAAAAACGTGCGTGATCGCAATTAGGTTGTAAAGATCGGGCCACATACTGTGGGGAAGTAATACTAAACAGGTGCTGCGGAACCTACCTGCTGGAGAGCATTTGTAATCTTCGTGGAGCAAGGAGAAATGAAGGAGCTCTGGTCCCATGGAAGATCTCCGGCACCATGGAAGACAAATATGATGTATATAAGAGATTGTTGTTACATATTATTCACAGAACGTTAACGGGAGGTCTTTCAGATATTAGTTGGTTTTCAAACAAAACGTAACCTGTGTGAAAGTTTGTGACAATATACAGAGTTAATTCGAACCAAACTGCACTTTATTTAAGTAGAGAAGCAGTGTTTTGTTTTACAGCCAGTTCTGCACAGAAGAAAGAAGTTCGATGCCGAGGAAGAACAAGGCACAGCATAGCTGGACCCCGAGTAAATCAGCAGAGTTGCAAGGCTATATATTTACACCAATCTAATAAGGGTGTGTTAACGCGGCGGTGTTAGGTGTAGCTGCAAGGAGTAATAGACCTAGACCAGACGTTGCTCAAGAAGTCAAAACATCGCCACACTAGCTAAATACAATAGTCATCAGCCACTAATATACACTTGAAGTTTACTTTGTCGCAACATTGACTTACTTAATTCCTTTGGCCCCTATGGGGGCATAGCGCATCCAGGAGAACTTCTCATCCATGTCTGTCTGTCTTTGGCCATTTGCCTCAACTCTGCCCACGTCTTGCCAACTCTTTTTGCTTCCCCTTCCACTGTCCTCTTCCATGTGCCCCTTGGTCTTCCTCTCTTGCTTGTTCCCTGGGGATTCCATTCCAATCCTTTTTTCTCGATGGCTCCATCTGGTTTTCTCAAGGTGTGCCCCAACCAACCCCACTTTCGTTCTCGTATCTGGTCTTCTATAGGTACCTGGTTTGTTATTCGCCAGAGCTCCTCATTACATATTTTTTCTGGCCACCAGATATTCATGATGCGTCGTAGACATCTATTTATGAAGCTTTGTAACTGAGATGTTATCTTTTCATCCATTTTCCAGCTTTCACTGGCGTACAGAAGGACAGCCTTCACATTTGTGTTAAAAATACGGTTTTTTGTTTTGTACGTGATATTTCTAATTTTTCTTATTGCATGCAATTGTATGAAGGCAGCATTTGCCTTTTTAATGCGGTTTTTCAGGTCATCTCCAGCTTCACCATGTTCCGTCACTACACTACCCAGACACAGAAATCAGTTAAGTCTCCACCCACTGCTCACCTATTAACAGTGGCACCTCCATGTTCCCTGAATTTACTCTCATTTCCTGTATTTGAGGCCAGCAGTCTCTTCTTTCTACATCTTCATCTATATATATACTCTGCTAGCCTCCAAGCGGTGTGTGGCGAAGGGCACAATTCCCCCCTAAGTCATATTCCCCCCCCCCCTCCCCTCTGTTCCACTCGCGGCCCGCACGAGGGAAAAATGACTGTCTGAACGCCTCAGTACGAGCTCTTGTTTCCCTTATCTTTGAATGATGATCATTACGCGATTTGAAAGTTGGTGGTAGTAATATATGCTCTGCATGGTCGGTGAAGATTGGATTTCGGAATTTAGTGAGCAGCCCCTTCTGTTTAGCGCGTCGTCTATCTGCAAAGTGTGTCCCACTTCAAACTTTCTATGAGATTTGTAACGCTCTCGCGATGGCTAAATGTACCAGTCACGAATCTTGCCGCTCTTCATTGGACCTTCTCAATTTCTTGAATCAGACCCAACTGGTGAGGGTCCTATACAGACGAGCAATACTCTAAGACTGGACGAACTAACGTATTGTAAGCTATTTCCTTTGTTGAAGGACTGCATCGCTTCAGGATTCTACCGATAAACCGCAAACTAGAGTTCGGCTTACCCGTTACTTGTGTAATCTGATCATTCCATTTGAGATCATTTCGAATAGTCACACCCAGATAGTTGACTGATGTTACCGTTTCCAAAGACTGATCATTTATTTTGTACTTACACATTAATGGGGATTTTCACCTTGTTATACGCAGTAGGTTCTTTGAGCAAGTTTAATTTAGCTTGCATATCAGTCAGCCTTTGAGCTAATAAAACTATGTCATCTGTAAAATCCAAATCCTCCAGACGTTTGTCTGGAACCGCGCGACCGCTACGGTCGCAGGTTCGAATCCTGCCTCGGGCATGGATGTGTGTGATGTCCTTAGGTTAGTTAGGTTTAAATAGTTCTAAGTTTTAGGGGACTGATGACCTCAGATGTTAAGTCCCATAGTGCTCAGAGCCATTTGAACCTCCAGACATTCGTGGACCCCCCACTGGATTGCTCGTCTCATGCCTGCTGCGACTGTTCTCATAACTAAGTCTAGAACAAGTAGAAAAAATGTTGCGTGTGTGTCGTCACAGGGCAACGGCCTTGCCGCAGTGGATACACCGGTTCCCGTGAGATCACCGAAGTTAAGCGATGTCGGGCGTGGTCGGCATTTGGATGGGTGACCATCCAGGCCGCCATGCGCTGTTGCCATTTTTTGCGGTGCACGCAGCCTCGTGATGCCAATTGAGGAGCTACTCGACTGAATAGTAGCGGCTTTGGTCAAGAATACCATCCTAACGACTGGGAGAGCGGTGTGCTGCCTCACGCCACTCCTATCCTCATCCTCCACTGAGGATGACACGGCGGTCGGATGGTCCCGGTAGGCCACTCGAGGCCTGAAAATGGAGTGAGTGTGTTGTCGCAACATTACACTACCACTTTTACTTGAAAAAAATGATGAAGTCGGTCGAGTATCCCTGAGTGCGGGTAACACTGTCCCACATTTCTTATGGTACCACAGCAACAGGCGTGATCTATTTTGTTTTATTTTTTTAACTGACGGAAAAATCTTTCACAACACAGTACTAAAAAGTGCCACTATACTTTGCTTTCTTGCCACATATAAAAATACAGGTAATAGTTGGGCCAAAGTAACCACATATTACGGAACAATCGACTAGGCAACTGGTGTAGAGGAATGAAGACGGAACAGAGAGGCGTGTATTGCGGCAGACGGTGGATTTGGTACAACAAGGTGTGGGGGGAGCGGCGCGCCGCCCGCCCACGCTCAGTGGGCGTAGAAGGAGCCGAAGGGCGTGCGCGTGTAGCCGTCCTTGGACTTGGGGTGGTGCGGGTTGAAGGAGCCGCCGCGCTTGCTGTGCGGGTTGGGCCGCTGCGCCACGCCGCCGTGGTTGAGCGGGTGGCCGCGGAACGGCGGCTGCGGCACCAGCTCGAGGCGCACGTTGCGGTCCTTGCGCCACGTCGCGACGCCCAGCGTCTCGGGCTGCAGCAGCACGTCGCACTTCTCGGGGAAGAGCTCGCGCGCGTGGTCGTAGTTGGCGCTGAGCGCCAGGTCCAGCGAGTCGCGCGGCACGCCGATCTGCCGGAAGCGGCGCATCTGCCGCACGCTGCTCAGCGTCTGGTGCGCCGTCAGCCGCGCGCCCACCGCCTCTGCAACGCCGGGATACTGTACTGTACTGTACGATACTGTACTAGCTGGCTGCGTTACGGGCGGGTATCGTAAGGCTCTAATTAACACTAGGGCATTGTGGCGCTCGGGCCTAGATAATGGAAAGCCACACACTTATGAAAAGAACACGTATAACGTTTCCTGGTAAAACAGGCATTATAGCTATGCAATTACAATTTTATATATATATATATATATATATATATATATATATATATATATATATATATATATATATATACTGATTACGACTGTGGACTCTGAATAATAAAAGAATAGTGACTTTTTTTTGTACTTCAGATAGCCCACTGGTTGCAATGGATTTTATAGTCGAATTGACCATGCTTTCGACTCCAAAACCAAGGGAGTCTTCATCAGAATTTATATTAGCTAAATAAGGTGGATACAAAGTTAGTCATTAATAAGAAAAATACAGGACAGTAATAATTAATATTCGTACATAAAGATGTACTTACATACGTAAAACATTGAGCATTGCAGCTCTCGTTATACAATTTTAACACCAAAAAGGCCACGTCACCTAATGAAACATCCTACGTAAAAGTTTTACTGCCATTTCTAGTTAAAAATTAAAGATTGCCGCTAAGGGCTGCTTGTGTATACTGAAACAGGTGGCATCAGACTGGGTGCCGCGTGCGCCGGCTGTACTACGATGTGAACATGAAGTGTCACGCCATCTAGTGATGAAAATTGGTAACACCTGCTGTACGTGATGGAAAGGTTACAGCAGTTTGTATAGTAGATGTTGGTTGGTTGGTTGGTTGGTTGGTTTGGGGAAGGAGACCAGACAGCGTGGTCATCGGTCTCATCGAATTAGGGAAGGATTGGGAAGGAAGTCGGCCGTGCCCTTTCAGAGGAACCATCCCGGCATTTGCCTGGAGTGATTTAGGGAAATCATGGAAAACCTAAATCAGGATGGCCGGACGCGGGATTGAACCGTCGTCCTCCCGAATGCGAGTCCAGTGTCTAACCAGTATAGTAGATGTGTCTACAACTTTTAAACATGTTATAGTGTGAAGACATATTATAATTTAAAAGCAGTAAGAAATTATAATTTTTTTCTCAGTAATTTGTTACAGTAAAGTACAGTAACTGATTAAACTGCAATAAGAGTATGGGGAGGAAAACAACATTTCAGAAAAAACACGAGGAAAAATTGACATAGATGAAAATATCTTTTAAGAATCCTTCAGTAAAGTAAGTAAAAATTCTTGTTACGCAACTGCAACTGTTCATTAAGAATAAGGTTATCACTGAGAGAGGAGTGTTTGAATATTTCCATTTCCTGAAGAACATCAAGTCTACGACCTTTTTTCACTTTGTGCAGAATATTAATTTCATTAATTTCCTAGGTTTCTGGCCTCTGATCAGCAAATGATCAGCGAAAGAAGAATTATGAATGTTAGTGCCTTGTTTCCCCAATAGATGCTCTTTATATCTGACTGAAAAAGCTCGCCCTGTTTGTCCTTTATAATATGAAGGGCATGTGTCGCAAATGATTTTATAGACTCCTGAATGTAACAAAGGGGAACATACTCATTTTAAATTATGAAGGAGATTAGTTTTCAGGTCATTATTAGTGGAGAATGTAACATTGCACTTATATCTGTTTTTAAGGAGGCGTTGGATTCTGTAAGAGATGGGCCCTAAAAACGGAATGCAAAAATATTTCTTTTCTTGCTGTTCGGTATTGGAGAAACCGAGAGTGGTAACTCTGTTGTTAGTTTTCTGCTTGAAGGTATCATCTACTATAGTGGGTTCGTATCCATTATTGACTGCGATAGTTTTAATCAAATTTATCTCAGCATTGAGGTTTTCAACAGATAAGGGCGTAGAAACAGCTCTGTGTATGGAGGAATGAAAAAAGGCTTTTTTGTGAGTTTGTGGGTGTGTAGAACTAGCTGGTACGATTTGATCTGTGCAAGTTTCTCTTCGGTAAATGTTGAAAGAAATTTTATTGTCGATTAAAGTTAAAGTTAAATCCAGATAGTTTAACTGACGGTGTTCATTTTCTAGTTCAACTGTAAAACTGATTTTCTCGTGAAGTTCATTGAAGATCTTAACTATATTGTCTATGCCGTTAATAGGTCCTTTGTAAAGAATCAAAATGTCATCGACGTATCGGGAATATGAAAGGATGCCTAAGTCTGCAGCTGAGAAATTTTTAAAAACTTTTTCTCCTAAGGAGTTAATGGAGATGTCTGCAAGGACACCAGCTAGTGGGTTATTCATAGCTAGACCATCAGGTTGCTGATACAGTTGTCCGTTAAATTCGAAATAATTATATTTCACTACAATTTGAATGAAATTTATGAAATCGGTAACTTGCTCAACAGAGATTTCTTTTTTGAAGAAACGTCAATTATTTTCTACTATATTCAGCGTTTCCCTCACAGGTACGTTCGTATTAAGGTTTTTAATTTCAAGTGAAAATATTTTTGTATCTAGATCACAATGCAAGTCTTTAATTTTTTGAACAAGAATTTGACTATTAGGGACAGAATAATTGTTCTGAAAAACGCATAAGTTTTTTAATTTATCGTGTAAAAATTTTGCAAGGTCTGGACTGTCTGATGCCACCTGTTTCAGTATACACAAGCAGCCCTTTGCGGCAATCTTTAATTTTTAACTAGAAATGACAGTAAAACTTTTACGTAGGATGTTTTATTATGTGACGTGGCCTTTTTGGTGTTAAAATTGTGTAACGAGAGCTGCAATGCTCAACGTTTTACGTATGTAAGTACATATGTATATACGAATATTAATTATTACTGTCCTCTATTTTTCTTATTAATGACTATCTTTGTATCCCCCTTATTTAGGTAATGTAAATTCTGATGAAGACTCCCTTAGTTTAGGAGTCGAAAGCATGGTCAATTCGACTATAAAATCCATTGCAACCAGTGGGCTGTCTGTACTACAAAAAAATATTTTCACGGTTGCTGCACACAGCTATGTTTAAAGTTGTAAGAATAGTGACAATTATGTTACATTTTGTATTTGTAAAGGATTCAGTAGTGGATTTGTGAAATAATATCTGTGTCGGCGAGTTCTGAAACCGCCACAGAAAACAATTAATAAAGAAAAACTCAAAGATTTCATGACAATCGGCCATTGTATAAATAGTAGTGTAAGAATAATAATTTCGCTGTCGTCTTCTTGGAGTCACGTAGAGAGAAGGAACCTGTGACGCTATGTCTAACGCATAAGTAGCTTTCATTTGTCAACACTGTAAGCTGTGCGCCATTATAATGAAAGATATGTGAACTTCTTATTATTCGAGTTTTAAATATAGTTATTTAATGAGAATTCGTGTGGTATTTTACCCACTTATTTAAGACATTTTCATCTTTTTAGGTAGTGCCCGCGGTGCAGAGCGAGCCGCCGCCGCGGCGGATTCAAATCTGATGATAAGGGCAATCATACCGCAATAAGCGGTCAGGTAAAAAGTGAATTTATAATTATTTCTTACAGAAGTTCGAAATCGGAGTACAAAGCAGCAGATTTTAAGTTGTGTTTCACAGGCCGACACAGGCTGCTAATATTGTAAACTTTAACAGTGTCAAAGTTAAAATACTTTCATGTTTCAAAAGGAAACCTTGCTATGAAAAAATTCTGTACTGGTAAAAGTTATGGAAAAATCATTTTCTGTTTAATAATGATAGTCTCATGCTCTAGTGTTAGCCGTGGCACTGATTAATAATTAATGATGACAAAAAATCCACTGCAAGGTTTGAGATTCTTTAAGCATTTCATAAGGTAACTTCATTATTTTTGATAACAGAAATAATTTCAAAACATTTTTGCAATAGTTGTAGCAGAGATGCATATGTTGTGCATTCTACTGAGTTGCAGTAACAAAACTTTTCATTTAATAAGAAGCCAGTTCCAGTATTATAATAATTAATCTCATTTGTGTAATCTCCCCACGGAAAATTACCCTCTACCACGCAATAATTAATAATGGTCAATCAAATCATCCACATTTATTCACTTTTGAAAAGTATCTGATGGGATTTTCTAGTAATATATGCGCCGACAGCTCTTCGACGCCAAGGTATTTTTCTAGTACGTTTATTCTTTGGAATAACAGAGATATATATATGTATTCTCCATGGTTATTATAGACGGGTAAGAAGGACAGCTTCGGAAATATCTGTTGGAAGATTGACGGGCTTCTAAAAGAGACACATTTGCTTTTCTTCTCGCTAAAGCGAGCTATTAACGTTTGTGCCACTAGCGGGTTATTTGAAGAGAGAGAAAGACTGTAAACGCAAATTAAGTAAGACTTGGAATCAACAGAAAACGGAACATGTAATGGAGATGGATTGAATATACAATTTTCCTCAGAAATAAGGTTTGTGACCCTTTTATTCTAGAGTGAATGACGAATGAGTTCTTTGTCTGAATCATTGACGATCGCCTTGGCCCTGTAATTAGTGGGGAAGTTTCAGCTGTGACGAAGAGAGCCGGCAGTCACCGAGTTTTTATAAAATCGTCCAAAAAGGCTTCGTCCACATCTGAAATTCTAAATCTGTCGTAAAATGAACGAATTGTTCAAATGATCGATTTTCCCAACTGAATGCAGCGCTTAACAATAATAACAAATGTAAAGATCTTTTCCAGCAAGTCAGCCGCTGAATATTAAGACGAAGGGCTCCACCAGAGATTCTATTGGGCTGATTTCACGTAAATGAAGTATTATATTTAAAACTGTACATAGATAAGAGAGAGAGAGAGAGAGAGCGAATGAAATTCGAGAAAATACTCAGAATCCTCCATTAGTATAATTGTTTGCCTGTCTTATCACGGATCAGCCTAAAGATAAAACAGGAGGCCCTAACTTTATTGTACCGATTTATGTGTGAGAGTGAAGGGGTAATAAAGGCGACAGATACACCTCTGTACAGACAAAACATCACACCAAGTTAGCGGCAAGCTGCATTTACATATATTCATCAGTCAGTAATATAGATATAAAGATATTCTCCCAATAACATTATATAATTCATTATATTTGTTCGCAACGTACAATTAACCAAAGTAAACCAGTGCACAGAAAAATAGTGGAGCGCGAAACACGGCAGGTGCCATAACCTGATTTCCCAGAAACTTCGCTCAGTGGAAGAGGAATCAACCGAATACGAGTCTCGGCATATCCCTATATACTCGACTGTTTCCGAGAAAACGCACGCTGATATCAGCTGAAAAAATTGTGGCACAGTAGCTAGCGTCGCGACCTCCTAGTTTCGCGTCCCACGTTCGAAACCCAGTTAGTGTTATTATTTACTTTATTTTATCACTTTTCTATGATATATCTGACCATGTCTATAGAAGGTTACTAGACCAATATTTTTTGCCAAAAGTTTTAATCTTTTTTTAAAATTGTCATATTCTTACATTTCATTCTTATATCAATTGTTAGAGATGCAAAACAGCCTATAGCGGCAACCAAAAACTCACGTTATGCTGACCCATACGCAAAACTTGACACACGTGAAGGAGAGCGGGACTTATATCGACTCGCTGAAGCAACACATCGCAATTCAGATGATGTTCATCAGTTCTACGGAGTCGTTGATGAGACCAGTAATGTGCTAGTTGACTGGAAGGAGGCCAGAGAAGGATGGCGCAGCTACTTCAAGAAGATCTCAACAGAGTTATTACACTTAGTCGAGAAACGTCATCAGAAAGCCAAGCTGGTGCATCCAGCATTCCTGGATCTCGAAAAGGCCTGTGGTCTGGTGCCACACAGTCTCATCTGGCTAGCACATCGACAGCATGACGTGCCGGAGCAGCTTATTAACTGGGTGCAGTTACTTTACGCACATCCGAGAAGTTATGACCGTACAACCTCAGGACTATCCAAGCACTTCCCCATCACAGTCGGCGTCCATCAATGTTCTGCATTATCACCACTTCTGATCATTCCCGTAACGAACACCGTGACAACTGACCTGCACCGGCCATTACCATGGACCCTATCATGCTGACGACGTGATGCTGGCAGCAGAAAACAAGCTTGATCTGCAGAGCCTAACTCAAGAATGGAGTGACCGGTTGGCGCAACACGGTTTGCGCCTTAATTTGAAGAAAACCGAGTACATGACATCAGACAGACATGACATGGGAACCATCACGATTAATGGTGAAGATCTGACTCGTGTGAGTAAGTTGAGGTACCTTCCACGATCACAGTTGACGGCCAACTCGCCGAAGAGGTCAACAGCAGAACTCAGGCAGCCTGGATGAAGTGGCGAACAACATCCGGAGTCACTTGCGACCGCAGGATTAAAGATAATTTAAAATCAAAAATCTGTCGCACTGTCATCCGATCAGTCGATTTGTATGGTTGTGAGTGCTGGCCGTCCGCAGCTCGTGGTCGTGCGGTAGCGTTCTCACTTCCCACGCCCGGGTTCCCGGGTTCGATTCCCGGCGGGGTCAGGGATTTTCTCAGCCTCGTGATGACTGGGTGTTGTGTGATGTCCTCAGGTTAGTTAGGTTTAAGTAGTTCTAAGTTCTAGGGGACCGATGACCATAGATGTTAAGTCCCATAGTGCTCACAGCCATTTGAGTGCTGGCCGACTACAGTTGAGACAGAACGCCGCCTAGGTGTAATGGAAACGAAGATGCTAAGGTGGACAGCTGGCTTCACTAAGTTAGATCACGTTTCTAATGACAGCATTAGGAAACAGTTTGGTGTTGCACTGATCCAAGACAAGCGTGAGAGTCCTCTTCGATGGTTTCGGCATGTTTTACGGGCTGGTGATTATTTCCAAGGCGGGTTACACACTTGAAGTCGTCGTCAGTAGAACCAAAGGACGCCCTAAGCAACGTTGGGCTGATACAATTCATAAAGATCTTAAATACGTGAATATCCACCCAGATGCTACCCGTGATAGAGCGAAATGGAGACAACGGACCCATGTAGCGGACCCCGCAGGCACGTGGGACAAACGCTGAAGGAAGAGAAGAGATCAATTATTACATTAATTCTTACAGTTCATTCTTACGCCTATTCTACAGGAAGATTGGTGCGTTACCTTGTATAATACCGATAAGAGAAACATTCCAAACATAGAAATTCCGAATCCCATAAGCATCGCCGCGAAGGCAGGTTTCCTTCAGGATCATTTCTCTGTGTGAAGCTCATTCGCAAAAGAAACGTTAATACTGCTGAAGATTGGCAATAATTTCGTGGCAATTCATGCGTAACGGATCAGTTTATCGAACTCTGGCACTTGCAATTTCTTATGAATCACCGAAAACAATTTCAAACAATTTTGTCATTCATTTATTGCTTTTCTCTTCTTTTCTCTAAATTCATTCACCAGACAACATTATTTCAGTATGAACTGGAATAAATTCGTGGTATAATCTTCTACAACATGCGTAAATAAATGAAAAACAAAAATAAACACTCATTGCGGAACTATGAAGCTGTGACGTTAGCGACTATGCAAATATTTCAGACAAAAGTTTTCCTCTTTAAAAGGCTCTTACAGAACCTTGCAAACTTTGATCGTCATTTCGCCAGAAACGGTCGAGTATCTACTGGTAAGCCGAGTCACGTGTTTGCTTATTTTGGCTCTTCTACCAGTGAGCTAAGTTTCTGGCCAATGGGGCTATGGCACTTGCCGTTTTCTCCTTGTGAACAATGTTGAGATTTTTACACTTGGATATTTGCTGGAGGATGGGAAGCCACTGGTGAAGAGAGATATATATATATCAAATAAAGATTTGCGTCATCTCGGTTCTGAGAGTTTCGGAACCTGTACAGAAAAGTGGAATAGAGATTAACATAAACATCATTTCCGCGCTTTTTATTGCTCATGAAAACCACACATTACATGTTGTACCACCATTCAGCGATACCTTCAGAGGTGGTGGTCCAGATTGCTGTACACACCGGTACATCTAATACCTAGTAGTACGTCCTCTTTCACTGACGCATGCCTGTTTTCGTCGTGACATATTACCTACAAGTTCATCAAGGCACTGCTGGTCTACGTTATGCAACTACTCATCGGCGATTCGGCGCGTATCACTCAGAGTGGTTGGTGGGTCACGTCGTCCGTAAACAGCCCTTTTCATTCTATCCCAGACATGTCTGGAGAACATGCTAGTCACTCGAGTCGAGCGATGTCGTTATCGTGAAGGAAGTCATTCACAAGACGTCCACGATGAGGGTGCGACTTGTCCTTAAAGACGAATGCCTCGCCAACATGCTGCCGACGTGGTTGCAGTATCGGTCGGAGGATGGAATTCACGCATCGTACAGCCGTTCCGACATCTTCCATGACCACCTTCGGCGTACTCGGCCGCGCATAATGTCACCCAAAAACAGCAGAAACCTCCACCTTGCTGCACTCGCCGGACAGTGTGTCTAAGGCGTTCAGGCTGATCGGACTGCCTCCAAACACGTCTCCGACGATTGTCTGGTTGAAGGCATATGCGACACTCATCAGTGAAGAGACAGTGATGCCAATCCTAACCGCTCTATTCGGCATGTTGATGGGTCCATCTGTACGACGCTGCATGCTGTCGTGGTTGCAAAGATGGTCCTCGCCATGGACATCTGGAGTGAAGTTGCGCATCATGCAGCAGTTTGAGTCGTAACACGACGTCCTGTGGCTGCACGAAAAGCATTATTCAACATGGTGGCGTTGCTGTCAGGGTTCCTCCGAGCCATAATCCGCAGGTAGCGGTCATCCAGTGCAGTAGTAGCCCTTGGGCGGCCTGAGCGAGGCCCGTCATCGACACTTTCTGTTTCTCTATCTCTCCTCCATGTCCGAACGACATGGCTTTGATTCACTCCGAGACTCCTGGACACTTCCCTTGTTGAGAGCCCTTCCTGGCACAAAGTAACAATGCGGAGGCGATCGAACCGCGGTATTGACGGTATAGGTATGGTTGAACTACAGACAACACGAGCCGTGTACCTCCTTCCTGACGGAATGACTGGAACTGCTCGGCTGTCGGACCCCCTCCGTCTAATAGGCGCTTCTCATGCATGGTTGTTTACATCTTTTGGCGGGTATAGTGACATCTCTGAACAGTGTAAGGGACTGTGTCTGTGATGCAATATCCACAGTCAACGGTTATGTTCAGGAGTTCTGGGAACGGGGGTGATGCTAAATTTTGTTGATGTGTGTGTATATATATATATATATATATTCCAGGATCCATGAACTATATATATATACAACAAATTTAACATATTCACAAGTACCTTTACCCTTAACCCAAATAAATACAGTTTCATTAACAGATATCTACGTCTGTTACGGGTACACAAGGAGAAAGGTGAAGGTGACATATAACATGATTTTCCGAAGTCTTTATTTGCAAATTCAGTCACGTGATATGTTCGATAGGCTATGACGTCGCGATCGACGAAGCTTTCCAGTCCTGATACATTGGGTACGCCTGTACCACCTCGTACAATAGCGACTGTTAACCAACCATTCCCATGCGAAAATGTATCATTCAGATCAATACTGAAGTTCACTCTGCATCCACAGAAGACAGCGGGACGATCTAGTAGAGAGTGTGCAGCGACAGATTTGATAGTATTCTTTTTCTTGTCGGCGGCAGATGTTGTCATTTCAACGTCTTCAATAGTTTTGTGGATTGTTTGACGTACAATTGGAATTCCGTTAATATTTTCGATTTCCAGGATCCATGAACTATATATATATATATATATATATATATATATATATATATATATATATATATTTCATGGATCCTGGAATATATATATATATATATATATATATATATATATATATATATATATATATATATACACACATCAAAAAAATTTTGCATCACCCCCGTTCCCAGAACTCCTGAATATATATATAGTTCATGGATCCTGGAAATCGAAAATATTAACGGAATTCCAAGACCGTATCAAAATTTCTACAGTAGTTCCTCAGACTAGCCTGGACGCACGAAAAGAAGCTAACTGGGGATTTGAGTTTGCCTATGAAGAGTGAGATGATCTGATAAAACATTTTTAATCTACTAACTATAACGTGACTACAATATACATTTTATGTTTGCATGCAGTAATATTTGTCTGCTATGCTTTTGACAGGTGATGAATGCAATGTATTTTGAAATGGCAAAAGATATTTTTATGTAAAATGATAACAATTTAACAAGTTTTAAATTTTTGCTTTAATTGTACTGTTAAACCTTGCTTTTTGCCAAATGTCATAAATCTAGGTCAACGGAAAGCACGCTATAGGCTTTGATGCGTCAGATTTCGAGTATCAAAATATGTGACTTAGAAGCTTAAATTGTTTACACCTCCAAGGGATCATAGACCTTAATATGGCATAAATTTGAACTTGATACGTTCGCCTGTTCCTGAGAAAAAGGATTCTTAGCAGTCAGGAAAAACATATGGACAACAAAGCGAACCTATAATGGTTCCGTTTTTCGCAGGTTGGGGCATGGAACCCTAAAAAGTTTGTTTCGTGATTTTTCTGTTTCATGAATGGTGCGACAATTGACACATTGTGGACGGCAGTCTTCGCTTGTCTGGGCAGTATCGCAACCACCTGGCGTTGCAGGCAACATTCGCCCAGCAGCCGAAGGGAGAAGAGACCGACAATCGTATTGCACTTGCCGAATCAGTTTTAAAACCAAAAACAAAGGGTACTTGTAAGAACAAAATGTAGTATATTGTATTGCACGCCGTAAAGAACAAAAATTCAGTTCATGTTGAGCTCTGGCTATGTAAAGATCGATGTATTGCATTGCTTCAGTCCTTGTCTAGCCGGCCGTGGTGGTCTCGCGGTTCTAGGCGCGCAGTCCGGGACCGTGCGACTGCTACGGTCGCAGGTTCGAATCCTGCCTCGGGCATGGATGTGTGTGATGTCCTTAGGTTAGTTAGGTTTAAGTAGTTCTAAGTTCTAGGGGACTGATGACCACAGCAGTTGAGTCCCATAGTGCTCAGAGCCATTTGAACCATTTTGAGTCCCTGTCTATGAAATTTACATATGATCAGAATTCCACAAATGTTTTGTAAGTGTTGGAAGGTGTATAGTGTCCGTGAAAAAGAAAAACTGTTGGCACATGTTGCAGTTAACATGGTGGTTGCTGCCGATAATTAAACGAAAGTAGCCTTTTTCAGCTGTAGCTATAGGTGATTGGAGTGTGAGTGGAGGAGAAAGAATTAATTTTGAAATAAATTTCGGAGCAAGTACCTAAACTAAAAGTAATCTTTGGTTGTTGAAACTGCGTGCGAGGTGAGAGGAGCTAATACAGACTGTTACCAGGTAGCAAATGCGAAAAGGAGCTGATCGAAAGTACAGCGAGAACAAAAAAGGTAAAGTCAGGCTCTCCGGATTATTGGGTATCTGTTGTTGTTGAAACACACGCAGCTGTTACCCAGATCGTTGTTGAGAAGAAATGATTATCACAAAAAGCTTCTGCATTGATTGTATGTTTGAATATATCTTGTCCAGTCATTCAGAGAAGAGCATATAAAGTATTACAACGGTAATTTCTGGTACGAATTATGGATGAGTTACTTAACTGCGCTTCCCAGAGCTATGCAGAAACGAAGGTTATTTATGGTACAATTGAAAGAAAAACAGCCCTCGGTCACTATTTTTAACGAATTTACTTGGCTTCAACACTGCTAAGAGTGTCTTCCTCAGAATTTAAATCAAATAATGGTCTATATTCTATAACATGGTCACAGAATTATGACTAAAAACGTATGATAGGGTGTAAGTACGGAATCATCGTGAAAGACTGGCAGTACTTATATGTCATTTATAAAATAATAAATATGCCAAAAGGGCATTAGTCACAAAGATATTTAAGATAAAGAAAACTGTGATGGCGAGCCACTAAGGGCTGCTCGTTACTTACGCGGTTACAGATTGCAAACGGACTGAGGTACCCGCGTTAACAAATGTGGCCAGGTGAACATGGCACTGCAACGAGCGCGCCATCTGGTAGCCGTAGATGCAATTAGTCTACTTCACATTGAAATATGGGCAGAAATGATTATAAATAAACAGTGTTTAGTACATAATGGAAAGCAATGTTTGTTTGATAGTATCATACAGCATAACATTTTGTCTTCATTAAAGCTTATAACAGTAAGATAAAACATGAAAACATCATTATGAAAACGTAGATAGGACTGAATGACAACGTGTAGAAAGCAATATTGACGTGAAATGCAGCCAAGAAACGTTTGATAATTGAAAAACATAGGACTACCTTATAAGGAAAAGAACATTTCGGCAACCTGCACAAGGAGACCCTAAGTCAGATATCGACTTTATACCGTCGAAAAAATTTTTGTTACGTAGCTGTAGCTGTTCGTTAAGGATGAGGCTATCATTTCTAGCAAAATGCTTGAAAATCTCTAAATCTTCTAGAATTTCTAGCCTACGCCCTTTCTTTTCGGTGTGCAAAATGTTGCTATCGCAGATGGCTTTAGGTGAATGACCTGCAATTAGAAGATGGTCGGCAAAAGACGAATTTTGGGGGCTAGTGCCATTTTTTCGTAGCAAGTGTTCTTTATATCTGGTAGTGAAGGCACGTCCTGTTTGTCCTATAGAGTAAGAGGAGCAAGTATCGCAGACTATTTTGTAGACACCAGAATTTTCTAAGGGGGAACGCATAGAATATCTTACTGTTATAAGCTTTGATGTAGACAAAATGTTATGTTGTATACTTCTATCAGACAAACAGTGCTGTCTATTATGTACCGAATACCATTTATTTATATAATCATTTCTGCCCATATTTCAATGTGAAGTAGACTAATTGTATGTACGGCTACTAGATGGCGCGCTCGTTGCAGTGCCATGTTCACCTGGCCGCATTTGTTAACGCGGGCACCCCAGTCCGTTTGCAATCTGTAACCGCGTAAGTAACGAGCAGCCCTTAGTGGCTCGCCATCACAGTTTTCTTTATCTTAAATATCTTTGTGACTAATGCCCTTTTGGTATATTTATTATTTTATAACTGACACATTAGCACTGCCAGTCGTTCACGATGATTCCGTACTTATACCCTATCGTACGTTTTCAGTCATAATTCTGTGACCATGTTATAGAATGTAGAACATTGTTTGATTTAAATTCTGAGGAAGAGACTCTTAGCAGTGTTGAAACCAGGTAAATTTGTTAAAAATAGTGACCGAGGGCTGTTTTTCTTTCAATTGTAACTATTCACAGTCTCTGAACGTGCAGCCATGTACAAAATTTTGTTATCTATGGTACGTACTGGGTGATCAAAAAGTCAGTATAAATTTGAAAACTTAATGAACCACGGAATAATGCAGATAGAGAGGTAAAAATTGACACACATGCTTGGAATGATATGGGGTTTTATTAGAACCACCCCATATTGCTAGACGGGTGAAAGATCTCTTGCGCGCGTCGTTTGGTGATGATCGTGTGTTCAGCCGCCACTTTCGTCATGCTTGGCCTCCCAGGTCCCCAAACTTCAGTCCGTACGATTATTGGCTTTGGGGTTACCTGAAGTCGCAAGTGTATCGTGATCGACCGACATCTCTAGGAATGCTGAAAGACAACATCCGACGCCAATGCCTCACCATAACTCCGGACATGCTTTACAGTGCTGTTCACAACATTATTACTCGACTACAGCCATTGTCGAGGAATGATGGAGGACATATTGAGCATTTCCTGTAAAGAACATCATCTTTCCTTTGTCTTACTTTGTTACGCTAATTATTGCTATTCTGATCAGATGAAGCGCCATCTGTCGGACATTTTTTGAACTTTTGTATTTTTTTTTTTTGTTCTAATAAAACCCTATGTCATTCGAAGCATGTGTGTCAATTTGTACCTCTCTATCTACATTATTCCGTGATTTATTCAGTTTTCAAATTTATACTGACTTTTTGATCACCCGGTATAACAACGTGGAGTACACTATTCTGCTGCGCCCATTTTCAATAAGCTACCACAAGAACTCAAAAATCTTAGCAGTAGCCCAAACCCTTTTAAGTCCAAACTGAAGAGTTTCCTCATGGCTCACTCCTTCTATTCTGTCGAGGAGCTCCTGGAAGAGCTGAAAAATTAAGCAAGTTCCAGTGTTACATTGTTGATTTTCTTTATTTAAACTTACGAATTGTCGCCTGAATACGTTTCTTGTATTTCATTTTATCTGTTTCTACTATCGTGTTATAAATTCATGTATTGACTCGTTCCGTGACCATGGAGACTTCTCCTTAATTTGGTCCCACGGAACAATAAATAAATAAATAAACAAGATGTCTACAAGGAGGACAAACATTCACGTATGCCTTTTCTAAATCTATGAAAACTAATTTTTCTCTAAATTTTTCCAAAATCTGTCGTACAGTGGTAATGTGATCTATACATTATCTATCAGCTTTAAACTTATAAACGACAATGTATTACATAGTGTCTACAGTGGCGTATTAGCAGCACATCCGTTCACTTGGCTGACACTGTGTGAGACTTGTAGGTGAACGCGCCTCACCTGGGATGGTGGGCAACGAGTCCGGGTGGACCCTGCGGGGCGGCTCCGGCACCCACACGCCCTCGGCGCCCATGTGCGGCAGCACGCGCCGGTTACGCACCTCGCGCGACGGCCACTTCGCCATCGCCTCTACGTCTGCACAACACAACACGATGCATTAGTCACTTTCCTGCCAGGAAACTGTTCTCGAAACACGATAACCTCACTGGGCAAAAATTGTAGTCCCCTACTTTATGTAAGCTATAAGTCACTTTATCCTAAACAGAGGTTTGAGTATTATAGGTACAAACAAAAGGGAGTAGACAACAATGAAAGAAGCAAATAATGCTAATAAACATAGACCCGGAAAGCAATGGTTTCCATGATACAAAGTATGTACAAGTGCAGTCATGTGCAAGCTAATCGGCTGTCTGGATGGATTTCCCTGTGGTGAAACGGTACTGATGTACGAGGGTATTTCGGAAAGTAAAGATACACCGTACGCCAGAGGAACAGAAGAGTTTTGGCGAGCAAGTTGGCAACACTGGTGTTAACCTTGAAACGTTAGCTTTCTCCTCGCGGTCGTTCGGCAGTTGAACGTTGCTTCTGGTTGGAGCAGGTCGTGTTTAAAATGGCTGCGCCGGTTCAGAATCCCGCCAAATGCGAAGTGCGCTCTGTCATACGTTTTCTTCATAAAAAGGTCAGCGAGCAGTGGATATGCAGAAAGAAATTGTTTCTGTCTATGGGAACATTATGAATCGACAAAATGTAACGAAATGGTGTAAGGTAGGGCCGATGTTCATGACGAACAAAGAACAGGTCGGCCATCTGTGATTTCTGATGCGCTTCTTCAGAGAACGGAGGAAGCAATTCGTGCGAATAGACGTCTCACGTTGAAAGAATTGCTCCAGATCATACCGGACATGTCAACGACAACTCTTTATGACGTTGTGACTGTCAAGTTAGGGTACAGGAAATTGTGTCCACGCTGGATTCCAAAACTGTTAACTGAGGAACACAAAAAGAAAAGGATGGGCTTTGCACTCGACTTCCTCACACGCTATGCTGAAGCAGGTGGTGAGTTCCTTGATCACATTGTGGCAGGTGACGAGACGTGGGTTTATCACCATGCACCTGAATCCAAGCAACAAGCAATGCAATGGCGCCATTCGAATTCACCAAAAGCCAACGTCGATTTCAGCGAAGAAAATCACAGCTTCTGTTTTTTGGGACAGACAAGGCATTCTTCTGTTGGAATTTATGCCTCCTGGAACGACAATTAATGCTGCTGCATATTGCCATACTTTGGAACGTCTTTGAAGGGCAATTCAAAACAAACGCAAGGGAATGTTGACAAGGGGAGTCCGCTTGCTTCATGACAACGCTCGGCCTCACACAGCGCTCGTAACCAAAGCACTACTCAAACAATTCAAATGGGATGTATTGGACCACCCGCCATACAGCCCGGACCTTGCGCCCACCAACTTCCATGTCTTCCGTTACTTGAAGTCACATCTTGCTGGAAAATCAATTTACGACGATGAAGAGATCAAAGATGAAGTTGAAATGTGGTTCTGACAACACGCAGCAACCTTCTATGACTGTGGGAGACAAAAGCTTGTGCACTGACTTAACAAATGTTTGAATAACAGGGGTGATTATGTCGAAAAATAACAAATATTCCAATTAATAAGATGTAACTGAAGTTTTCTAAATAAATGCTTTATTTAAGGACTGCGAGCCATTGTGTCTTTATTTGTCAAAATGCCCTCGTACACTCACGCCCATAAATTAGAAATGCAGAATGTGGTGCCACACAACGTGGCACTACACAAAACTGGCGCTAATTGCATAGACACATAGGGAACACATGCGACACAGATCTGTAAGTCCACAGTATTGGTGATAAGTCGAGAAAACCTTCCCAAAACACATGTGCTACAAAACGCCCCTGTTTCCTGTGCATGCACCCCGACAACAATACCGTATATGATCACCATACACACGTACACAGGCCGCACAATGGGTTGGTATACTCTGGATCAGGTGGTCGAGCAGCAGCTGGGGTATAGCCTCCCATTCTTGCACCAGTGCCTGTCGGAGCTCCTGAAGTCTCGTAGGGGTTTGAAGCATCCCAGACATGCTCGATGGGGTTTAGGTTTGTAGAACAGGAAGGCCACTCCATTCACCTGACGTCTTCTGTTTCAAGGAAATCCTCGACGATGGCAGCTCGGTGGCGCCGTGCATTATCATCCATCAGTAGGAAGGTGGGACCCACAGCACCCATGAAAAGGTGAACATACTGGTGCAAAATGACGTCCCGATACACCTACCCTCTTACAGTTCCTCAGTCAAAGACATGCAGGGGTGTACGTGCACCAATCATAATCACACTCCACACCATCAAAATACTACATCCACGCAGGTCCCTTTCAAGTACATTAGGGGGTTGGTATCTGGTTCCTGGTTCACGCCAGATGAAAAACCGGCGAGAATCACTGTTCAGACTATACCTGGACTCGTCCGTGAACGTAACCTGGGACCACTGTTCCAATGACCACGTACTCGGTTCTCGACACCAGGCTTTACGGCCTCTCCAGTGGAATGCACCTTGCAGGTCTGCAGGCGAATAAACCATGCCTGTTCAGTCGTCTGTAGACTGTGTGTCTGGAGACAACTGTTCCAGTGGCTGCAGTAAGGTCCTGAGAAAGGCTACCTGCAGTACTCGGTGGCCGTCTACGGCCACTGATGGTGAGATGTTTGTCTTCTTGTGGTGGTGTACACTGTGAACGTCCAGCACTGTATTCCTGGACATGTTTCCTGTCTGCTGGAATCGTTGCTATAATCTTGAGATCACACTTTGTGGTATACGGAGGGCCCGTGCTACGACCTGTTGTGTCTGATCAGCCTCCAGTCGCCCTAGTATTCTACTCCTCATAACGTCATCAGTATGTGTTCTTTGAGACATTTTCAAAACAGTCACCGATAGCACGTCTGAAAACGTCTACACACTTACTCGCTGCACCGTACTCTGACATGCACCAACACCTCTGCGTATGTGGACTGCTGCCAGCGCCACCGAGCAACGACCGGAGGTCAGATGCACCGCTTGGTCATACCCCGAGGTTATTTAAACCCACAAACCGCCCACCAGAGCGTTGTTTCTCCATATATCAGCATTATTATTAATTTATGAGCATGAGTGTATTACATGCATGACAGTGCACACTTTCATTTGCCTATTCCAGAATATGAGTACGTAGCACGAATCCGCGACAGTAAATCTATCAGTCGTGACTCGCAAAAACCATGGCCTTCCAGTTTCTGTTAGATTTTTTTGTGTGGGGTATATAAAAACCTTTGGAGTATTCCAGTCCTGTTTACAGTGTCGATCAACAACGGGAATGGATGGTTGTGAATGCATTCAGAACATGCCTGGGATTTTTGAGAGGCATCAATGATGACAGGGGTTGAAGACTGCTTTCACATGAACAGCGGCCATGTGGAGTGCTTGTTCTAATGTGTTTCTCCTCAACTACGTGTTTTCACTTTGGATCCTTGAGGGCTATTTTGTAATATGTTCATATTCTCTGAAATGTGTTGGTGCGTTGTGGACTGACTCGTCTCATTTTTACTACGTTTCTTTGGTTCGATATTTGTACCTGAGACTGTTTCGATTAAATGCATCGTTGCTGATTATGAGCAGCCCCAGTGACTGTAACAATTAAGCTGTCGTTTTCCATTTTAAAATCCTCTCCACAGTGGTAGCAATAACATTTGAATCTTTCTGCAGCTGCGTGTGTGGGTCGCGTAATGAGCTGAGGAAGGAACAGGCGAGTTCCGGTGACTCCAGGGGAGGAGGTGGGGTCGAGCGGGCAGTGTCATTCCCTTTTCTAAGAAAAATGGTGCCAAGGGTCAGTGGGCCGCATGTAGGGCAGGTCGCCCGCCATCTGTTTTCTTTAGGGCAGGCGCCCGACTGCCAGCAGTCACAAACTTCTTCTCCACCTTAAGATGTCGGTATGATCAGCAGTGCTGAAAAATGGACGTTTTTTACAAGCGAAATCTAATCGATCAGAGCACCGTTCTGTAGAATTTTGTTTGCTATGGATGACAGCAGCAGGATGACAAGTCTTTTTTCGTGGGAAGAGAGTTCCAATGATCAAAATAAATTGTGGCATATTGCTATATTATCTGGACAGGAAACTAAATTTTTTCCGTCAGTTACAGTCATAAAAAAACTAAAGAAGATAAAAGTATTTTCATTTGATAAATACAAACAAAATATTACAAAAGATTCCACTGCAGACGCTACAGTTTCTTCTTACTGTCATCTTGCATAATACATTTTTTATGTGACAGCTAGGCCTTCTCCTGATTGGAGATACTTTTGAATGCAGTCTGGCAGACTCCTTACCAAATTGTCCAGGAACGTCTATGGGATATTGTCCCATACCTTCATAGCGGCCTCTATGATAAGTGGATAAAAAAAATTGTAGTCAATGTGCCGATTTTTGGCGCGATTGTGTTCCGGCCGCGAGTGTTAAGGTCGATGTTGGCCTCGCCAGAGACACTGGGGGCGCCGAGTGGTCCTCTGACGACGAGGAGTGGAGGATTAGAAAGTACCGAGCGAGAAGGACAGAGCGGCAGAGTGTTGGGGTCCGGGTGGTCCGAATTGCGAATTAATAATTTTGGCACTCTATCTAAATGAACTAATGGTGAAACCGAAGTGCTTGGGAATTCAACGCTGCTGTGGGAAGCCGTGGGCTCTTCAGTTGTATGCCAAGTGCAGCAGGCATGAAACTCCATCCTACGAACTGATTCGGCACCTGCACAACATAATACGTGCACGTTTGAACGCTCGCATTCAACATTCTGACCGTTACTTCGGTTATTAATGTACCAGCACTTCACATCTGCAATGGTTTATCTCGCGCTTCCATTAACCTATGAACATGCAAAGTTTATCACTTAAATTTGTTTAAATATGTTCCATAGACACATTTACGGCGAGCTGTGGCCGATGTCGTTTGTGGGTGTTTTGGCACGGCAGATAAACAAGACAGCGTGGGTCCAACCCGAACACGCTGTGTTGTAGCATGTTCGCCCACAATAAGGATGTCATGATATTGGAGAAGAAAGCAGTGGAATGCGGTACGTGTATTAAACTTCAGTGACTTCTGCGGTGTTCGTTTATTTGATTGTGTGGAGACTGAGCAGTAACTGTCACTTTTCAACGAAATTTACGATTGTGTGAAAGTGTGGCCAATGCCGTATGGGAGTTGTCATAAAGTTATTATATTTCTTATTTGTGAACATAATTTGCTGTTATCAGGATTACTCAATGTACAGATTTGAAATTGTCAGTTCTGCGCTGTAGTTCAGCAGGTTATTAATAATGGAATTTGACAGATATGCTAACTGTGAGTTTTGGATGTGTTTTTATATCTGCGTATTAAATGAAAGTGAATTTTGAAGTTTGTATGGTACCTTTCTACCATTACGAGTCTGTAAGTTTTTATTTGGAAGTGATGCTGTTTGCTAGTGTCACTGGTCGACATTTTATTACCTGATTAGCAGTTATTTAACCAGCCTTTCCATGAAGTGTTTTAAGACTTGTTTCTCAGTGAACGATTATCAATAAATTACGTAAATCAGTAATGTTGTGTAAGCAGTTGTTGAAGACACCCATCTCCATTAGCCAATGGACCAGGGCCAGTTG
Organism: Schistocerca piceifrons; assembly: GCF_021461385.2. Classification (NCBI taxonomy): domain Eukaryota; kingdom Metazoa; phylum Arthropoda; class Insecta; order Orthoptera; family Acrididae; genus Schistocerca; species Schistocerca piceifrons. The sequence continues at coordinate 1,033,788,499 of NC_060139.1, forward strand.
GGAACGGGCAGTGATGTAACATTAGGGGACTAGAGGCTATTTGTTAACTTGTGGCATCGCAAATCCTAAACTAAAATTAATTCCGCACGTCAACTAGGGTGAGATCGGAGGAGGGGGAGGGGGGAATATTGCTTGCGAGGCTATATTCCAGTACGGCCGTCCTTTTCACGTGCCTCCATCTTGGATGCGACTTGTAATTTTCAAGTTGGAACGGGGTTATAAAAAGAATCACACAGGTAAAGAACTACACAAGAAAAAAAATGGTGTCTTTCGTATGAGCGTAGCTTCATTCATACTCAAGTTACGACTAATGTTTCTTCCTGAGAGGTGATGACGTTGATACAAACTGAAAGCATTGAGATTGTCTTGGGATCGCGAGAGAGGAACACAGGTCTTGTTGAGGATTTCAACCAACGTCACCCTGACAGACCTCCAAATACCTACAGCGCGAAATTCCGTGAAACTGGCTCTGTAGCAGGAAAACCAAAAGCTGGACGATCGAAAATGGCTACACCAGTAATGCAAGGACAGCTCCGAGCCAGACGCCTTGCCCTTGGAAGGGCAGGGAAGTCTGTTGTGTTTCGTGATGAAAGCAGTTTCTGCCTGGGTGCCAGTGATGGCCGCATATTGGTTAGGAGGATGGCAGCTGAGGACCTGCGAACAACCTGTCTGCGTGCTGGACGCACTGGACCTACTCCTGGAGTTGTAGTCCGGGGTTCGGTTTCGTCTGACAGCAGGACCACTATCGTGGTTATCCCACGCACAGTGTCTACAATTTGTGCGTCAGTCTGGTGATTCGATCTGCCGTGCTGCCATTCGTGAATAACATTGCAGGAGATGTTTTGCAACAGGGTAACTCTCGCCCACATACCGCTGTTGTAACCCAACATGCTCTACAGAGTGTCAACATGTTGCCTTGGCCTGCTCGAGCATCAGATCTGTCTCCAATCGAGCACACATCGGACGACAACTCCAGCGTCATCCACGAACATCATTAACCGTTCCTATATTGACCGACCAAGTGCAAAGTGCATGGAACTCCATCCTACGAACTGATTCGGCACCTGCACAACATAATACGTGCACGTTTGAACGCTTGCATTCAACATTCTGACCGTTACTTCGGTTATTAATGTACCAGGACTTCACATCCGCAATGGTTTGTCTCTCACTTCCATTAACCTATGAACAGGCAATGTTAATTACTTAAATATGTTATAAATATGTTACATAGACAAATTTATTCCTGAAAGTTCATTACTCAACATTAATTATTTTTTGGTGTCTCAATTTCTATCTCGTCAGTGTACATTCATGGGCGACAACACAGCGCCCTCCATCTAATGACAGCGTTCGAAAGCTCTGATCGCCTATTCTAACTATACATGGAATTTATTTCGCACGAGGTGTTCATACACCTCACTTTCTGGAACATCCTCATTTGTTCCGAAGTAAAATTTATCCAATAAGGCGCCTCTACAATCTCTATAGGTGTGCAACAGGATATAGTTCGATAACATTCCATTACCCCTGCTCTACTTTCGTTGACATGCAGGGTGAACCAGAACTCGGACTTAGCACATTGTCCGATCCCTCCCGACTCCTTTGGCCCACAGTGTCATATCTGGAATAAACATCATAGTTTGCACCCGTTACTAAGACAGCCAAGGTAACATTTAATGACAGGCCGCTTACATCCTTCAAGATATTGACCATAACGTAGGCATTACGGCCGCAAAAATCAAACTAGCGGGACAACCACGAGAATTAGGGAGTTTTGGGCGAAACAGACTAAAAGTACGCAGCCACATAATCAAAAAATAACACACACGAATTCCTCCAGAAAAAAAACAAACAAAAAAGTACAAAAAATACACAGTTAGAATCGAATATTTAACTTGACCATATATCTTAAAGGGAGGCAGCGATACCAAAACATATTGGCCCGAGGCAGGATTCGAACCTATGACCTTAGCGGTCGCGCGGTTCCAGACTGTAGCGCCTAGAACCGCTTGGCCACCCCGGCGGGCGGAATGCTGTTCATCAATGGCAACACGTCAGGTCGAATCACCAGACCAGACAGATACAAATTTGTAGTCAGTGTGCGTGGGACCATGAGAGTGTTCCTGCTGTCACGCTAAATCGAACCCCATACCATAATTCCAGGCGTAGGCCCAGTATGTCTAACACGCAGACAGGTTAGTTTCACGCTCTCCACTGGCCTCCTTCGGTAATTTCCAAGAATGATTACCTATCGAAGTCGCGCTGTCCAAACGATACATATGGAAGGTGCGATCCTAACTCGATCATGCGACTCTGGTGGCGGGTGTTGTGATCAATTATTTGTGAACGCCATTTTGATCTGTTTTCTGTTGTTCCCTTAGTTGCTCTACATTACATACGTACCTCCGCAAATTATTTGTGGGTTGTTAGGGAATCCCAGACGATTTATGTCGTTAGTGGGTGGGAAGTCTGGTGTTCTTGACGTTTCTTCAGCGGATTCTCTCACATGGAAAATCTAATTCCATGTTTATCCAGTGTAAAAAATTGTTCGACTTTTTGTCGCAAATACGGATTACTACCAGACGAGGAAAGAAGGGACTGTGTTGACTGGCCGTGCGAAGTGTGTAAAACTTCGTAAGAACAGTTTCGATGCTGAAATGCCGTTTACAATTTCATTGTGGACAGTGCGGAAAACGAACGAGTATCAGGAAGAGTACATGGTTCGACTCTTCCAAATTGTCCATCCAGACCACCGTAATGAACTTTCACATGATAACAACACCGACGACGAGTAAGGTAAGTCGTCTCCTTTGCAATGGTCTTCTTTTGTGGTTGCTGTAGCGACCACCGCGAACATACTCGTAACGCCCGCCACCAGAGTCGCATGATCGATTTAGGATCGCACGTTCGATATGTATCGTTTGGACGGCGTGACTTCGATAGGCAATCATTCTTGGAAATTACCGTCTCCTTCTAACCAACGCGTCGAGGCAGAACTGGTTTTCATCTGAAAACACAATAGATTTACATCGTGACCTCCAATGAGCTCTCGCTTGACACCACTGAAGTGGCGGTTGGTGGTGGTTTGGGGTCATTGGAAAGCACGGTACTGAGCATGTGGCTCGGAGCTGTCCTCTAAGTAAGCCATTTCTAACAGTTCGTTGCGTCAGTGTGGTGCCAACTGCTGCTCAAATTGCTGCTGCAGGTGGAGCACTACGTGCCAGAGCCATACGCCAAACACGGTGGTCTTTCCTCTCGGTAGTTCCACGTGGCCTTCCGGAGTGCGGTCTTCTTGCTACCGTCCATTCTCGCGATCACTGCAGTCATGATACAGTGGCTACATTCCTGCCGTGCCTTTTTGCAGTATCACAGAAAGAACATTCAGATGGTCGTAGATCTACGAGGTTCATTCAAGTTCTAAGGCCTCCGATTTTATTTCTAATTAACTACTCACCCGAAATCGATGAAACTGGTGTTACTTCTCGACGTAATCGCCCTGCAGACGTACACATTTTTCACAACGCTGACGCCATGATTCCATGGCAGCGGCGAAGGCTTCTTTAGGAGTCTGTTTTGACCACTGGAAAATCGCTGAGGCAATAACAGCATGGCTAGTGAATGTGCGGCCACAGAGAGTGTCTTTCATTGTTGGAAAAAGCCAAAAGTCACTAGGAGCCAAGTCAGGTGAGTAGGGAGCATGAGAAATCACTTCAAAGTTGTTATCACGAATAAACTGTTGCGTAACGTTAGCTCGATGTGCGGGTGCGTTGTCTTGATGAAACAGCACACGCGCAGCCCTTCCCGGACGTTTTTGTTGCAGTACAGGAAGGAATTTGTTCTTCAAAACATTTTCGTAGGATGCACCTGTTACCGTAGTGCCCTTTGGAACGCAATGGGTAAGGATTACGCCCTCGCTGTCCCAGAACATGGACACCATCATTTTTTCAGCACTGGCGGTTACCCGAAATTTTTTTGGTGGCGGTGAATCTGTGTGCTTCTATTGAGCTGACTGGCGCTTTGTTTCTAGATTGAAAAATGGCATCCACGTCTCATCCATTGTCACAACCGACGAAAAGAAAGTCCCATTCATGCTGTCGTTGCGCGTCAACATTGCTTGGCAACATGCCACACGGGCAGCCATGTGGTCGTCCGTCAGCATTCGTTGCACCCACCTGGGTGACACTTTTCGCATTTTCAGGTCGTCATGCAGGATTGTGCGCACAGAACCCACAGAAATGCCAACTCTGGAGGCGATCTGTTCAACAGTCATTCGGCGATCCCCCAAAACAATTCTCTCCACTTTTTCGATCATGTCGTCAGACCGGCTTGTGCGAGCCCGAGGTTGTTTCGGTTTGTTGTCACACGATGTTCTGCCTTCATTAATCTGTCGCACCCACGAACGCACTTTCGAGACATCAATACCTCCATCACCACATGTCTCCTTCAACTGTCGATGAATTTCAATTGGTTTCACACCACGCAAATTCAGCAAAGGAATGATTGCACGCTGTTCATGTAAGGAGAACGTCGCCATTTTAAGTATTTAAAACAGTTCTCATTCTCGTCGCTGGCGGTAAAATTTCATCTGCCATACGATGCTGCCATCTGTGGGACGTATTGACAATGAATGCGGCCTCATTTTAAAACAATGTGCATGCTTCTATCTCTTTCCAGTCCAGAGAAAAAAAATGAGAGGCCTTAGAACTTGAATTCACCTCGTATTACACGACCTCGTTCAAACTCAGTGACATGTTAAAGGCATTCTTGACTAACATCAACCCACCACGTCCAGCCTGAAAGGTAACTGACGCTAACGACCATTACAGCGTGTATTTAAAGCAAAGCTGATTTGAATTCTCAAAGTGGAACTACTACCGCCACTTGTATGTGACAGACGCGACATCTGAATAGACGTCATGTTTCATATGTAGACAGAAGCCTACCAACTTCCGTTTATGTCACACAACTCCTTCTTGGTGCTTCGATTTTTTTTTTCCTTCAGTTCTACTCGGTTCTCTAGTAACAATTTAACGCGTGCTCCCAGTTCCTCCCTAAACACACCCTCCTAAACCACAACATATTTGGAATAAACTTCACATTTTACACTAGAAAAAGAGAACCACAGATAACATTTAATAAGATGTCACTTACATGCTTCGCCTCGTAAACTCGTGACGTCACACGAGGATGACACTGATCAAAGCAGACGGGTGGATTCCGACAGTGCGTTTGGCACCAGATCTTCACCGCAAGCTTTCAGATGTGTTACTGTGGAGCAATCTAAGAAAACAAGTCTAGTAAGCATGGGCTCTAAAACGCTTCCCTCGAGAGACATGAGCACTTGTTCATCTTCGCTAATGTGCAACACATCTCTGCTAGCCAACAAGTGCTCATAGTTCTTGGGGTACGCATTTTAGAGGCCATGTTTACCAGACTTTTTTTCTGGTTCTGATCCATGCTACACCTCCAAAAGTTTGTCAGGGAGTTCTGTGTAGCCTTTCTTCAGGGACTGTCCATTCCGTTCAACAGCTCTTACAAATCCTTCGCTGCCTCTGACAGGTGACCTAGTGCACGTGGTGAAGTGGCGCAGGAGTGGTTACAGACAGGGCTAGGTGTGTAGAGGTTGGCTCACCTATCCAGGAGTGGTCGGTGTTCTCCGGCGGCAGGCAGGGCCCCATGGGGGGCACCTGCACGCCGTGTCCGTCGCCTCCATCGTCCACCTCCATCGCCTCCGCTGCGGGGACGCCGCTGCCACTGGAATTTTGCTGTCTCTCTCACGGGGACTCCGCCGCCACTGGAATTTTGCCGTCTCTCTCGGAACCCGCGCCGCTGCCCAGTAACGCACCTAGTGCTGCTTCCCCGGCGCCATTGTTGCCTCTAGCGCCGAGGATGCCTCACCGCACCATTACAGCCTGGAAAGAAAGCGACACTGAAAGGCAAACGTAGATCGAGGAGCCCTACTGGACACACGTCACAACGAACCAGCACACCGTACAAGACATTACTCATCCCCTGGAGACATCTGCATCTACACTCATGCTCATAGATTAAGGATAATGCTGATACATGGTGAAACAACGCTCTGGTGGGCGGTTTGCGAGTTTAAATCATCTCGGGGTATGACCATGCGCTGCATTTGACCTCCGGTCGTCGCACGGTGGCGCTGGTAGCAGTCCACACACGCAGAGGTGTGTTGGTGCATGTCAGAGTACGGCACAGCGAGTAAGTGTGCAGACGTATTCAGACGTGCTAATGGTGAGTGTGTGTTGAAAAGGGCTTAAAGAACACATACTGATGACGTTATGAGGGGTAGAATACTAGGGCGACTGGAGGTTGGTCAAACACAGCAGGTCGCAGCACGGGCCCTCTGTGTGCCACAAAGTGTGATCTCAAGATTACAGTAACGATTCCAGCAGACAGGAAACGTGTCCAGGCGCTACAGTATGGGACGTCCACGGTGTACAACACCACAAGAAGACCGATATCTCACCTTCAGTGCCCACAGACGGCCAAGGAGTACTGCATGTAGTCTTGCTCGGGACCTTACCGCAGCCACTGGAACAGTTGTCTCTAGACAGAGAGTCTACAGACGACTGACAAGACATGGTTTATTCGCCTGGAGACCTGCAAGGTGCATTCCACTGAACGCTGGTCACAGGAGAGCCCGTATAGCCTGGTGTCAAGAAGACAGTACATAGTCATTGGAATAGTGGTCCCACGTTATGTTCACGGACAAGTCCAGGTATAGTCTGAACAGTGATTCTCGCCGGGTTTTCATCTGAGGTGAACCAGGAACCAGATACTACCCCCTTAATGTCCTTGAAAGGGACCTATATGGAGGTGGTGGTTTGATGGTGTGGGGTGGGATTATGATTGGTGCACGTATACCCCTGCATGTCTTTGACAGAGGAACTGTAACAGGTCAGGTGTGTCGGGACGTCATTTTGCACCGGTATGTCTGCCTTTTCAGGGGTGCAGTGGGTCCCACCTTCCTTCTGATGCATGATAACGCACGGCCCCACCGAGCTGCCATCGTGGAGGAGTACCTTGAAACAGAAGATATCAGGCGAATGGAGTGGCCTGCCTGTTCTCCAGACCTAAACCCCAACGAGCACGTCTGGGATGGTCTCTCTGCACGTCTTCAAACGCCTAGGACACTTCAGGAGCTCCGACAGGCACTGGTAGCTGCTCGACCACCTGATGCAGAGTATGCCAACCCGCTGTGCGGCCTGTGTACATGCGCGTGGTGATCATGTCCCATATTGATGTCGGGGTACATGCGCAGGAAGCACTGGCGTTTTGTAGCACATGTGTTTCTGGGCGGTTTTCTGAACTTATCACCGATACCGTGGACTTACAGCTCTGGGTCGTGTGTGTTCCCTATGTGCCTATGCTATTAGCGCCAGTTTTGTGTAGTCCCACGTTGTGCGGAACCACATTCTGCAGTTATCCTTAATTTATGAGCATGAGTGTACATACGAGGTCTGTTCAAAAAATTCCGGAACATTCGTAGTTTCTCGCTGATGGTGTTTTGGAGCGAAATGCGGTTGGTATCACTGCACACGCCTGTGATTAATGTGTAACAGTCGGAAGTTTCGTTTTTATGTCTGTTGGTTATTCTTCAGTGCTGTACTGAGTAGAACGTTGTGTCGGACAGTTTGCGAATTTCGAGATAGCACAGTTAGAGGGGCAACGCGTCTGCAATTAATTTTGCTTGAAACTCAAGAAAACGTTTACAGAGACACACCCCAAATGGTGCAGGAAGCCTACAGTGATCAGTGTTTAAGCCGTACTTGATGTGACGAATGGTTCACATGGTTTGAAAATGGCTGGACAGAAATTAAAGATAACCCTCGTTCAGGACGCCCTTCGACGTCTGCCGATGACGTTCAGTTCAGGAACGCCAACGAAATTGTGCGTGCCAGTCGAAGACTGACTGTCCAAGAGACTGGAGAAGAATGTAGCATTTCATTTGGATCATGTCATGAAATTCTGTGGTCTAGTAAATGCACTGCTCTCTACTAAAGGAACTGCCTACACTACGCTTGCCCGTTCTCTTTTGGAGTGCTGCTGCACACCGTGGGTGACTTACCAGACAGGATTAACGGTGTACATCCGAGAAAGTGCAAAGAAGAGCAGCAGGTTTGGTATTATCGAGGAAGAGGGGAGAGAGCATCACTGACACGATACAGGATTTCAGGTGAACATCATTAAAACTAAGGCGTTTCTAGGTGCGGTGGTATCTTCTCATAAAATTTCAATCACCACCTTTCTCCTCCGAATATGAAAATATTGTGTTGAGACCGACCTACAAGGGGAGAAATGATTGTCATAATAAAATAAGGGAAATCAGAATTCGCATGGAAAGATACAGGTTTTCGTTTTTTCCACGCGATGTTCGAGAGTGGAATAACAAATAATTGTTGTGAAGGTGGTTCGATGAGTCCACCGGCAGGCACTTAAGGGTGATTTGCAGAGCATCCACGTACGAGGTGCATTCAAGTTCTAAGGCCTCCGATTTTTTTTCCAATTAACTACTCACCCGAAATCGATGAAACTGGCGTTACTTCTCGACGTAATCGCCCTGCAGACGTACACATTTTTCACAACGCTGACGCCATGATTCCATGGCAGCGGCGAAGGCTTCTTTAGGAGTCTGTTTTGACCACTGAAAAATCGCTGAGGCAATAGCAGCACGGGTGGTGAATGTGCGGCCACGGAGAGTGTCTTTCATTGTTGGTAAAAGCCAAAAGTCACTAGGAGCCAGGTCAGGTGAGTAGGGAGCATGAGGAATCACTTCAAAGTTGTTATCACGAAGAAACTGTTGCGTAACGTTAGCTCGATGTGCGGGTGCGGTGTCTCGGTTAAACAGCACACGCGCAGCCCTTCCCGGACGTTTTAGTTGCAGTTCAGGAAGGAATTTGTTCTTCAAAACATTTTCGTAGGATGCACCTGTTACCGTAGTGCCCTTTGGAACGCAATGGGTAAGGATTACGCCCTCACTGTCCCAGAACATGGACGCCATCGTTTTTTCAGCACTGGCGGTTACCCGAATTTTTTTGGTGGCGGTGAATCTGTGTGCTTCCATTGAGCTGACTGGCGCTTTGTTTCTGGATTGAAAAATGGCATCCACGTCTCATACATTGTCACAACCGACGAAAAGAAAGTCCCATTCATGCTGTCATTGCGCGTCAACATTGCTCGGCAACATGCCACACGGGCAGCCATGTGGTCGTCCGTCAGCATTCGTTGCACCCACCTGGGTGACACTTTTCGCATTTTCAGGTCGTCATGCAGGATTGTGCGCACAGAACCCACAGAAATGCCAACTCTGGAGGTGATCTGTTCAACAGTCATTCGACGATCCCCCAAAACAATTCTCTCCACTTTCTCGATCATGTCGTCAGACCGGCTTGTGCAAGCCCGAGGGTGTTTCGGTTTGTTGTCACACGATGTTCTGCCTTCATTAAACTGTCGCACCCACGAACGCACTTTCGACACATCCATAACTCCATCACCACATGTCTCCTTCAACTATCGATGAATTTCAATTGGTTTCACACCACGCAAATTCAGAAAACGAATGATTGCATGCTGTTCAAGTAAGGAAAACGTCGCCATTTTAAGTATTTAAAACAGTTCTCATTCTCGCCGCTGGCGGTAAAATTCCATCTGCCGTACGGTGCTGCCATCTCTGGGACGTATTGACAGTGAACGCGGCCTCATTTTAAAACAATGTGCATGTTTCTATCTCTTTCCAGTCCGGAGAAAAAAAATCGGAGGCCTTAGAACTTGAATGGACCTCGTAGATGAAGATGTAGATGTAGACTCGGCTGCAACGCATTTGCGCCACCCGCAGATCATTCACAGCAAGGTTTCACGAATCATAAGCGATGTTCCGTGATACACACGCACCGTAGTCATGCCCAGTGAATTCAGCCTCAAGAACATCCTGGAGACACTCATGATCGCCATACGACTGCGCGGAAACTGAAGACAGCAGAACAACATCATCATTCTAAATGTAGGAAATTGCGTACACAATTATAGGTGGAAGCATAACTGAACAAACATACTCTTAAGCAGGGAAAACTGCACACCTAGAGAACGCACACAACGATAGGTCCGTGAATTCCTTGTAAGCATATCGTAGTATCGCTGTCCATCCCGCGGCAGTATCGATTGTCGCCTCTCTGGAGAGCGCAGTGCGCGATTGTCGGGAGTAGTGGTGACTGCTACGTATCGGTGAATTATTTGAGAAAGAATAGTCTTCATTGGCGTGGCGTGTCGCGAGAATAACCATAAACCGCGTCGTGACGGTCACGGAACAAGTAAGGCGTATTGGATAATTATTTGAGTGCGCATTTCGAGCGAGAGAGAGAGACAGTTATACCGGGTGTCCTGAACGAATTTGGAGATTTAGACTTTGGAGCACTTATTACTTTCAACTGGCAAATATAATTAATATATCAAATGAAAGAGTAATTCATAACGTATTTGTTACAAGAGTTCTGTGTGAGCAGCACATGTCACACGGCACATATTTAGTCGATAGGTGAGCTCTTCCCAAACTCTGATCACTCTGCCGGCCGGTGTGGCCGAGCGGTTCTAGGCGCTACAGTCTGGAACCGCGCGACGGCTACTGTCGTAGGTTCGAAACCTGCCTCGGGCATGGATGTGTGTGATGTCCTTAGGTTAGTTAGGTTTAAGTAGTTCTGAGTTCTAGGGGACTGATGACCTCAGAATTAAGTGCCGTAGTGCTCAGAGCCATTTGAACCATTTTTTGATCACTCTGTATGAAGTACTTCTTGCAACAACTACTTCAATCCTGCTTCGTAAGTCTAGTAGATCATCTGGGCACATACACGTGATCTTTTCTGAGCTCGCAAAGGTAAAAAATCACATGGCGTCAGATCGGTGGGCTTGGAGGCAAATCCAGCGGTCACGTACAACGTCCTTTAACCAATCGCGTACTGAGTTAACGCCAGTGAGTCGGCACACCATGCCCAATAATCCTCTGTGGTGTTGAAGTCAACATACGTGTTGAGCAAAGATTTACTTTATATGTTACCGAATCTCCTGACAGCGTTCATGTATTGATACTTGCTGCACAGTGAATTGTCTTCGGTACTGGAAGCGATTACTTCGACTAACAAATGGGGCACGTTTTTTCAGCGTGATGGGACCTCTACACATTCCACATTAACGAAACGTATTGGAACCATTCACTCAGACCGATAAATTAACCATGTTCAGTGTGTACCAATGTTGACATATGTTAGTCCGCTGGATTTTTATCAGTGGTACTGAATGGAAGATGGAAAGCAAATTCCAGAAAGATGAAGGTAAGTTCATGGAATAAAAACTTGCTCGCATTACGAGTAGTACTATCCTTGTAAACGTACACAAACATGTACTCAAAAGACACGATTAGAGCTGAAGAGTTCACTGAATTTGGTGTCGCTCGACCTTCTGAAAACTGATTTAAAACTGCTGTGTTTGGAGTAATGGCTTGCTTCGGTAGTTGTTCTTCTATTGATTACCATTGTGAGATATATTCTGCATATCAACCAAACAGAGGTAGCCGTGCATCCATTAAAAGTCCCTCTTACAGTTACACCACTTTCTTCACCCTTAATTTTCCTACACATCAATCACTAAAATATTCACCATTCCTTCTTAACACCATGTTTTTATGACGAGGAAGCAATGCAGGATTAAGCTCATCTCACGTTCTACTTGCCTAACATGAAATTGCAAACGACTTTCTAAACGTCTGGAAAACATCGACCGTTGTGTGCCTATTATCTACAAATACATTAGTTCTCAAACTGGCGCAAGAAAGTGAAAATAAGTCTGTTTACTGATTCAGTGAGGAAAAAGGAAATTTACCATTTCAGGTCTCGTTAACATACGATCCTCGAAAATAATGCACTGACTTAACTAGAAATGAAGAATGAAAGAATTGGTGAATGATAATTGATTGAAACCCTCAGCTGCCGACAGGCGTTGTTGATACACCTCGATGGGTGCAGCTGAAAGTGTGTGCCCCGACCGGGACTCGAACCCGGCCGGGATCTCCTGCTTACATGGCAGACGCTCTATCTAACATTTTTCTTTTTTTTTCGTTGTGTTTGGTCGTTGCGAACGTCATATGACATCCGTTCAAGTTCGTTTGTTGATCCTTCCACTCAGGTTTCTTATTACAGAGGCCAACAGGCTCTCTGACCGAACGCGCTGAGCTACTGTGCCGGCGTCCATCTGAGCCACCGAGGACACAGATGAATAGCGCGACTGCAGGGACTTATCCCTTGCACGCCTCCCGTGACACCCACATTCCCAATTGTTCACAATCACATACCTGATGTTCATAATAGATATTTGCCCATCCACTCATTACTGGCGCCTGCTAAGGTGACGATTCCCGTAAGAGTTCGGGCAACCTGTGTGTATTCGCATAGACAGAGGTCAATGGCCGGGTAGCCATTTAACTATATATGAAGATAGTAACTGTTCTCGAAAGAACAGGTGCCATTGATGACCGTGCAGCTTCTCTAGAATAAATGATAATTGATTGATACCCTCAGCTGCCGACAGGTGTTGTTGATGTGGTGTCACTGCCAGACACCACACTTGCTAGGTGGTAGCCTTTAAATCGGCCGCGGTCCGTAGTATACGTCAGACCCACGTGTCGCCACTATCAGTGGTTGCAGACCGAGCGCCGCCACACGGCAGGTCTAGAGAGACTTCCTAGCACTCGCCCCAGTGGTACAACCGACTTTGTTAGCGATGGTTCACTGACAAAATACGCTCTCATTTGCCGAGACGATAGTTAGCATAGCCTTCAGCTACGTCATTTGCTACGACCTAGCAAGGCGCCATTACCAGTTACTATTGATGCTGTAAAACATGTACCGTAAAGAGCGATGTTCACCATTTATACACTGCTGGCCACCGTAAATGCAACACCCTGAAGGAAGCATCCGAATCAAGTGAAATTTACACCATGGGTTTGCAGCGATGAGATATGCAACTGATTAGAATTTCAGCGCAGACGCACATCACGCGCGCCTGTGGCGCCACCTCATAGCGCCATTTGAGGCTTGGCGATTTCGACGAGTGTACGTTCGGCACGTGTGTTTACCTTGTGGTTGTTTCACAAGACGATCAGTTATGCCTCGTAGACAACAGCGAACATCGTTTGATCAAGTATCCGAGTTCGACAGAGGAAGGATAGTGGCTTACCGAGATTGTGGATTATCATACAGACAAATCGCTAGTCGTGTTGGACGAAACCAAACAACTGTAATGCGGATATGTGACAGTTGGATGCAGGAGGGTACGACGGACCGACGTGGTCGATCGCATTCACCTCGGTGCACCACTGCACGTGCTGATAGGCAAATTGTGCGCATGGCAGTGACGGATCGCTCAGTGACATCCCGAACCAGAGCACAGCACATTGCGTCTGTAACGCATCATCCAGTGTCTGCGCGTACCATTCGACGCCGTTTACAGCAGAGTGGTCTGTCCGCAAGACGTCCATTGCTTCGTCTACCATTGACGCAGAACCACAGACGTCTCCGTCGCCAATGGTGTGATGACAGACGGATGTGGACGGCAGAATAGAATGACGTTGTCTTTACTGACGAGGCACGCTTCTGTCTGCAGCACCACGATGGTCGGATTCGAGTGTGGAGACACCGTGGAGAGAGGATGCTGGACAGCTGCATTATGCTCCGCCACACTGGTCTTGCACCGGGTATTATGGTATGGGGCGGTATTGGATATTACTCTCGCACGCCTCTAGTACACATTGCCGGTAGTTTAAATAGCCGGCGCTACATATCCGAGGTGCTGGAGCCAGTTGTCCTTCCTTACCTTCAGGTCTCGGCCACAGCCATATTTCAACAGGATAATGCGCGACAACACGTGGCACGCATTGTCCAAAGGTTCTTCGTCAATAACTAGATTGAAGTGCTTCCCTGGCCGGCTCGCTCTCCGGATCTTTCGCCGATAGAAAACATGTGGTCCATGGTTGCTCAACGAGTGACCCAGATTACATCCCCAGCTGCCACACCAGATGATCTTTGGCAACGTGTGGAAGCTGCTTGGCACATCCAACGTCTCTCTGACTCAATGCCGAGACGAGTGGCAGCGGTGATCTCCAACAATGGCGGCTACTCTGGCTACTGATTCTGGCAGGAACCACATGTCACAGACGTCTGTAAACGTAATCATTTGATACTTGGTCAACATGTTATCTACAAAATAAATTTTGTTGTGCTGCCTCTTGTCTTTCTTGGTGTTGCATTTACGGTGCACAGCAGTGTAGATTAAAGTTAAGTATTTCAGCAGCTACGTACGTTTTTTGCTAAAGTCTAATTTCCTTGTCCTGTTCCACACCTCACGCCAGTCTGCGTGAGCTAAAACGCGTGCCTTTCGGCTTCCTCTAATATACCGGGTTGGCTCTCTTGCCAACCCACAACAGTTGATATACCTAGATGGGGACAGCTGAAAATATGTGCCCCGACCGAGACTCGAACGATTCTTACGGGAATCGTCACCTTAGCGGGCGCGAGTAATGAGTGGACGGTCAAATATCTATTAGGAACATCACGTACGTGATTGTGGACAGTTCGGAATGTGGGTCTCACGGGAAGCGTGCAAGGGATAAGTCCCTGCAGTCGCGCTATTCATCTGTGCCCTCGGTGGCTCAGATGGATAGAGCGTCTGCCATGTAAGCAGGAGATCCCGGATTCGAGTCCCGGTCGGGACAAGTTACTTGGCTATGACAAACATGCGCAAGTTACTTTCGTCCTTAAGTTTTGCACACCATGGCATGCCGCCATTGCTTTCCTTAAAACGGAGCTTAAATTGTCCATACACTACGCAAGGTAGTGTTATAGGCCCTTTGCTGTTCCTTATCTACACTCCTGGAAATGGAAAAAAGAACACATTGACACCGGTGTGTCAGACCCACCATACTTCCTCCGGACACTGCGAGAGGGCTGTACAAGCAATGATCACACGCACGGCACAGCGGACACACCAGGAACCGCGGTGTTCGCCGTCGAATGGCGCTAGCTGCGCAGCATTTGTGCACCGCCGCCGTCAGTGTCAGCCAGTTTGCCGTGGCATACGGAGCTCCATCGCAGTCTTTAACACTGGTAGCATGCCGCGACAGCGTGGACGTGAACCGTATGTGCAGTTGACGGACTTTGAGCGAGGGCGTATAGTGGGCATGCGGGAGGCCGGGTGGACGTACCGCCGAATTGCTCAACACGTGGGGCGTGAGGTCTCCACAGTACATCGATGTTGTCGCCAGTGGTCGGCGGAAGGTGCACGTGCCCGTCGACCTGGGACCGGACCGCAGCGACGCACGGATGCACGCCAAGACCGTAGGATCCTACGCAGTGCCGTAGGGGACCGCACCGCCACTTCCCAGCAAATTAGGGACACTGTTGTTCCTGGGGTAACGGCGAGGACCATTCGCAACCGTCTCCATGAAGCTGGGCTACGGTCCCGCACACCGTTAGGCCGTCTTCCGCTCACGCCCCAACATCGTGCAGCCCGCCTCCAGTGGTGTCGCGACAGGCGTGAATGGAGGGACGAATGGAGACGTGTCGTCTTCAGCGATGAGAGTCGCTTCTGCCTTGGTGCCAATGATGGTCGTATGCGTGTTTGGCGCCGTGCAGGTGAGCGCCACAATCAGGACTGCATACGACCGAGGCACACAGGGCCAACACCCGGCATCATGGTGTGGGGAGCGATCTCCTACACTGGCCGTACACCACTGGTGATCGTCGAGGGGACACTGAATAGTGCACGGTACATCCAAACCGTCATCGAACCCATCGTTCTACCATTCCTAGACCGGCAAGGGAACTTGCTGTTCCAACAGGACAATGCACGTCCGCATGTATCCCGTGCCACCCAAAGTGCTCTAGAAGGTGTAAGTCAACTACCCCGGCCAGCAAGATCTCCGGATCTGTCCCCCATTGAGCATGTTCGGGACTGGATGAAGCGTCGTCTCACGCGGTCTGCAAAATGGCTCTGAGCACTATGGGACTCAACTGCTGAGGTCATTAGTCCCCTAGAACTTAGAACTAGTTAAACCTAACTAACCTAAGGACATCACAAACATCCATGCCCGAGGCAGGATTCGAAACTGCGACCGTAGCGGTCTTGCGGTTCCAGACTGCAGCGCCTTTAACCGCACGGCCACTTCGGCCGGCCGCGGTCTGCACGTCCAGCACGAACGCTGGTCCAACTGAGGCGCCAGGTGGAAATGGCATGGCAAGCCGTTCCACAGGACTACATCCAGCATCTCTACGATCGTCTCCATGGGAGAATAGCAGCCTGCATTGCTGCGAAAGGTGGATATACACTGTACTAGTGCCGACATTGTGCATGCTCTGTTGCCTGTGTCTATGTGCCTGTGGTTCTGTCAGTGTGATCATGTGATGTATCTGACCTCAGGAATGTGTCAATAAAGTTTCCCCTTCCTGGGACAATGAATTCACGGTGTTCTTATTTCAATTTCCAGGAGTGTATATAAACGATCTGCCGTCTTATGATGCTGTCGTTTATCGGCTGATCAAGGCATCAGAGGATCAAAACATATTGCAAAACGGTTTAAAAAAGATATCTGTATGGTGCGAAAATTAGCAATTGACACTAAATAACGAAAAGTGTGAGGTCATCCACATGAGTGCTAAAAGGAATCCGTTAAACTTCGATTGCACTATAAATCAGTCAAATCTACAGGCTGTAAATTCAAGTACATTCCTAGAAATTACAATTACGAACATCTTAAATTGGAAGGAACACATAGAAAATGTTGTGGGGAAGGCTAACCAAAGACTGCGTGTTATTGCCAGGACACTTAAAAAATGTAACAGGTCTACTAAGGAGGCTGCCTACACTATGCTTGTCCGTCCTCTTCTAGAATACTGCTGCTCTGTGTGGGATCCTTACCAGCTAGGACTGACGGAGCACATTGAAAAAGTTCAAATAAGGGCAGCACTTTTCGTATTATCGCGAAACACGGGAGAGAGTGTCACTGAAATAGTGCAGGATTTGGGGTGGACATTATTAAAACAAAGGCGTTTTTTCTTGCGGCGGAATCTTCTCACAAAATTACAATCACCAACTTTCTCAAATGGTTCAAATGGTTCTATGAGGTAAGGGACTTAACATCTGAGGTCATCAGTCCCCTAGACTTAGAACTACTTAAACCTAACGCAACGCAACTCGCCCTTTTTTCACATGATATCTTGCGAACCTTGGATGAAGGGTATCAGACGGATGCCATATTCCTTGACTTCCGGAAAGCGTTTGACTCGGTGCCACACTGCAGACTCCTAACTAAGGTACGAGCATATGGGATTGGTTCCCAAGTATGTGAGTTGCTCTAAGACTTCTTAAGTAATAGAACCCAGTACGTTTTCCTCCATGGTGAGTGTTCATCGGAGGTGAGGGTATCATCTGGAGTGCCCCAGGGAAGTGTGGTAGGTCCGCTGTTGTTTTCTATCTACATAAATGATCTTTTGGGTAGGGTGAACAGTAATGTGTGGCTGTTTGCTGGTGATGGGAGCTAACTCTCAATGTAGATAAATGTAAATTAATGCAGATGAATAGGAAAAAGAATCCTGTAATGTTTGAATACTCCATTAGTAGTGTAGCGCTTGGCACAGTCACGTCGATTAAATATTTGGTCATAACATTGCAGAGCGATATGAAGTGGGACAAGCATGTAATGGCAGTTGTGGGGAAGGCGGATAGTTGTCTTCGGTTCGTTAGTAGAATTTTGGGAAGATGTGGTCCATCTGTAAACGAGACCGCTTATAAAACACTAATACGACCTATTCTTGAGTACTGATCGAGTTAGATTTAAGCGTCAGGAAGTCGTTTCTGAAAGTACTTACATTGAGTGTAGCCATGTATGGAAGTGAAACATGCACGATAAATAGTATGGACAAGAAGAGAATAGAAGCTTTCGAGATGTGGTGCTACAGAAGAATGCTGAAGATTAGATGGGTAGATCACATAACTAATGAGGAGGTATTGAATAAAATTAGCGACGAGAGAAATTTGTGGCACAACTTGACTAGTAGAAGGGATCGGTTGGTAGGACATGTTCTGAGGCATCAAGGGATCACCTATTTAGTATTAGAGGGCAGCGTGGAGGGTAAAAATCGTAGAAGGAGACCAAGAGATGAATACACTAACCAGATTGAGAAGGATGTAGGTTGCAGTAGGTAACGGGATATGAAGTAGCTTGCACAGGATAGAGTAGCATGGAGAACTGCGTCAAACCAGTCTCTGGACTGAAGACCACAACAACAACAACATTGCAAGATGAGGGAGGACATCGAATAGAGTAACCCTTTCAGAATGCCAGGAAACCTTCGCCTTAACTTTACGGGCTGCGGTGCGACTTTCAGATTTTTCTTCGGAGATGAGGTTATTTGGTGCCACTCCACGGATTGTCGTTTTGTTTCCAGTTCGAAGTGATGAACCCATGTTTCATTCCCTGTGACGATGTCCGACAAAAAATTGTCACGATCTGCCCTGTAACGCGCGAGAAACTCCGCACAGATGGTCCTTCGTTGCTCTTTATGGTCTTCTGTTAGTCGGCGAGGAACCCAGTATCGCAACTGGTGTACGAGCGTGTGAGCACCACCAACAGAGACGTCCAGTTGAGCAGCTTGGTGTCTGATTGTGATTCGCCGATCACCTCGAATAAGAGTGTCCGCACATTGCAACATTGCAGGAGTTGACAGCTGGTCGCGGTCGGCCGACGCGCAGGAGATGAGTCGGATTTGCGCGACCTTGTTGCGATAATGACAGATGCTTCGCCCAACCACTCATCGTGCTTTTGTTGACTGTCATTTCTCCGCCGACATTCTGCAAGCACCATCTCCGATGCTCTGGTTTTCCGCCAAAACGAACTCAATGACAGCTAGGAACTCACCTCTGTTACAGACGCCACTTTGAAAGTTGCGTATAGCGCCACCAGGGGCTGAAGAGGGAATATTTCACTATGTCCCACGACAAATTCAGAATTTTTTTCAACTGAAACTGGCAGAGGAAAAGATACATTGCATTATTTACTGAACGCACCTCGTATATGATAATAAAAGAAAAGACGTTCTAGTATACACGGTGTATATTTTAAGTTGACAAACCAGAACAACTCGAAAAATAAGCTTCACATGAAAAAGTGTGAAACCCAAAGTTGATTATTTTCGAAGGGGACATCTGCTGGTGCTAAAATTAGCCCGCAACCCCAGCCCCCTGGGGGTGGGGTGGGAGGCAACTTTAAAATTTCAAATGGGAACCCCCATTTTTTACTGCAGAATCAGATTTTACATTAAAAAACTATGTGCATTTTGTCTTAAACATTTGTTTTGATTCTTGGTAGTTGGCGCTGTAATTCAAGAAAATCCATGTTCTCATTTTTGCGTGGAAAATGGTTACGGATAGATAAAAAATACTTATTTACTTCGTAAATTTTGATTCGCTAAAAATAAAACTCTCCCTCTCTCCCCACAGGATGGGGTTTGAGAGAGAGGAATTACTGTTTTACAAATGTTGACCACGAAACAAACAAAACTTATCCGAATCTGCGGGAAAAATTAATATTTGGGTGAACATTTGTAAAACTCTAATTCCTCTCTCTCAAACCCTACCCTATGGGGAGAGAGAGAGACTTTTAGTTTTAGGGAATCAAAATTTACGAAGTAAATACGTATTTTTTATTTATCCGTAACCATTTTCAACGCAAAAATGAGAACATGGGTTTTCTTGAATTACAGCGCCAAATGCCAAGAATCAAAACAAATGTTTAAGACAAAAGGTACATATTTTTTTATGTAGAATCTGATTCTGCAATAAAGAATGGGGGTTCCAATTTGAAAATTTAAAGTTGCCTTCCGCCCCACCCCCAAGGGGCTGGGGTGGCGGGCTAATTTTAGCACCAGCAGATGTCCCCATCGAAAGTAATCAACTTTTGATTCTACACATTTTTTCGTGTGAAGCTTATTTTTCGAGTTATTCTGGTTTGTCAACTTAACATTTACACCCTGTATACTGGTTTGCAAACGAACTGTTTGCCAGATAACTGCAAATATGTGTGTGTAAACATTCACTGATTTCAGTACCAAATACTGTCCCAGTCTGCATAAATATATCTGAAATGCAAAATTTTCAATTAATTCCATGTCTAATTGTATTCAAATTCCACCGAACGATGAAGCTTCGATCTTAGCACCCGTTCTTGATGCCGGAAGTTCTCCACTGAGTTCTCTTATGTTACAAAAATATTGACACGTTTTGCAATTCTTTTGTAAATTTCCGAATCCTCTTGTAACTTTCCCGTAGCTAGTGGGGAAAGGAGTTTTCCAGAACTCAGGACATACCTTACATTAAAACTTTTTCTCGAACGATAGTGTGGTCTAACGACTTTGGCCATTGTAAGCGATACCTTGAAGTCAAGAGATTAATATAACTAGAAAGATTTTACCGAATAAAGGCTAAAAAAATCATTATAAATCTTTTTACCCATTGAAAAATGGTTAGTACATATCCTGTACAACGGTAGGAATTATATATGACTTCATTACTAGAACAGCATGTTTCTGTTGCGCACCACACACAAATTTATGTTTTTCTTTTAAGCAGTGCACGTAAAAATTTTGACCATGTTTATCAATTTTTAAACACTTTTATGGCAACTTTTCCGAAATTTAACTACTTACTGGAAAGGTTTCTTCACATGTAACGCCAGCCGGAGTGGCCGTGCGGTTCTAGGCGCTACAGTCTGGACCCGAGCGACGGCTACGGTCGCAGGTTCGAATCCTGCCTCGGGCATGGATGTGTGTGATGTCCTTGGGTTCGTTAGGTTTAATTAGTTCTAAGTTCTAGGCGACTGATGACCTCAGAAGTTAAGTCGCATAGTGCTCAGAGCCATTTGAACCAATTCACATGTAACATACACCTTATGCAGTGTTTGCTGTTTAAAAAGTCATATAGAATTACATAACGTTTTTGGATTTCTGTCCCACTTTTTCTGTTTAAAAGTGAAAAAAATGGAAATTACAGGATTAAAAAGTTCTATTATTAAACTAAAAAATAACAGAAATTTCATATTTTCATTCTAAGTTCTCAATTAAATAGATAGGATATTTGCATTCAATCTAGAACAATAAAGTAGGTCTAGTCCCTCCTGTTTTCATCAAAAAGCTTTTAACGACCTCTACTTTTAACTTAAATTGAAAGGAATTATTTCGTCATTTGATATTTAACACTCTAATAAGATTCAGACATTTATTTCTATTACAAAGGAGTATCTATGTAAATGTAATACTTATGAAAAGGTAAACCATTTCTATAATCATTTTTAAAGGTGCTACCGAAATCGCAAGGAAAGGCAACTGATGTATACGTGGAGAGGGTGGGGAGGGGACAGTGATAAGTCGCTTGTGTGGAAAAATGTTCCTGAACCGCCCTGGCTGCTTCAGGTTCGTAGAACACGGTAATACTACTGAAGGATTCTTTCCTCTCGTCTTGGGTGATTCCTTACCCATCAGAGAACGCGATAACAGAGCAAGCCCATGGCTCATGCAGCAAGGCTACAATCGCGCTGCAAATATTTGAAGCGGATAAGGCCAAACTTCGATTGGTAATTCGCTTCTAAATGACACCAGACATCTGTGACAAGCACACACGAAGCATTCCGAACTTCGTAGTTCATCATCAAGCTGTGCACCACACTGTTACATAGCGTCACATCAGATGTTGCGCAAAGTTTCATTTTGTGTTTCATAACAAGAGCGTATACAGGGGTGGGGTTGCAATTCACACTATTTTTGTGGAGAATGACAAAATAATTGTGAGAAACAATTTAATTATATGTTTGTCTTGACCACAAATATTTTATTAATTTTATAAAGTGATTTTTCCACTGGCCAATTTAAAAAGGATTTCGATACGAATTACCTCGTTAATGATGACGATACATCATAAGTTCAATGATTTGTACCGATAACACTGACGAGATATTTAGTATCATTCTAGTTCATGTCCTTTTGATGGAAATTAATAAAATATTTGTGGTCAACACTGACGTACAATTAAATTATACAACTTCAGCTGCTTCCCAGTCGTGTTCATGTAATATTCTTCCATAGTTTAGAGTTTGCACAATAGACGGCTCTTGGCACACTTGCTTCTATTGTAGTCTATGTGTATTATATGTTCTGGCTGCGTCCGCACTGACGTGGAAGTAATAACGTTTGTCTGGCGAGCCACGTCGCAAGCTCGGTTTGCGAAGTCGTCTTCTAAATTTCATTGAAAAGGGAGGCATTTGCCCTCTCATGTATCTTTGTGGGTATGTCGTGCTTCAGATATATAATAGCCACATACTGTAGACAACAGAAATGAACAATCTGCAATGCTGTCAATTTTATCTACGATGCACGACTGAGCCACACGGTATGTATAACAGTACTGAGGATACTTTTTATGACATCATCGCTCCTAAATATCTTTTTCTATGTAATCTACATTCGCAAATAGGATGCTTTATTTATTTCTTTAACCGTCTACTTCTTTATCAGTTTTTGATCTAAAGGATATGTACATCTACGTTGCGCACAAAAATACAGTTTGAACCAAATTTACTTATTTTACATTTTTTGCAGTTTTTGTTTGTTTAAGTATTTCTGTTTTGACGAAGATTACAGCAAAACATTACTCACTTAAAATCTGAATTTAAAAAGAGATAATGATTACACTCATACTGAAAAGAAATGTTTACATTAATCTTTAAGCGTGACGAACATCAGATTGACGTAGCAATAACAGTCCCTTGAATGAATTAAAAGTGCGCAAAACTTCTACCAGCTACTATCAGATGAGGTGCGTGTTTCTTCTCTGAGTTCACATGCAAACTATTTTCAATAAAAATTCGATCCTCCTCACCACGAGACGCTAGATTTAAATGTTACTTGTCGTCATCTCCGAAACAGGGTTTCATACATGTCGAGGAAACGTCTACGCGCGAATGTCTTCCACAGCTGAACAAGTTGACGGACAAATCGATGAGACACACTGGTTTCACTTCTGTTAAAGTCTTCCCCAAAGCCTTGGCGCTTTCATCGTACTCGTTTTAGTTCGATTTGAACAAACAGAACCAGAGCGTACTTCATGCCGACTACAATGAGCATCTTGTCACCGCGAAACACACGTAATAGCAAACGAAACAATTCCCAAGTAATGTGCCTGTTTCGGACGCGCTCATGTGGCTATCAGACGTACTACTAGCCACTGCGCGCATCAGCTGTGTTCACTTGCGGACTCTATCGGTGAACTGAGAAACTACGTGGCCAACTTCGTTCGCAGCAGCATTTTGTGTTCTTCCGTCATACGGGAAACAAAACACGCTTGCAAATCGACGTAATACATCAAGTCGACCACATTGTTCGAGATCAACAGGATCGAAAATTCCTGTTTCGGTATTCATTTCGATCCAATGTTCCGTGTTTGTGAAGCTGTAGGACAATGAAGAAAGTAGATAGTAAGAAAACCGCTTGTTTCGAAATGCGAGTTTGTATCCCGGAGAGTCTGATGGTCTAAAATAGTAACAAATAAACAGTTTTGGAAAAAGTAAAATGATAATATCTTTTTGAGGCAACCAGTACCGTGATTTTGCGAATCATCAGCATGAATGAAACGTCGAATCGATGTAGAGAATGTATGGCTCTTTTAGTTGCTATTTCCCACGTTTCAAGAGAACAAAATTACTGTATTCAGATTATCTTGTGTGGTTGCAATTTATTCACATCATTTCCTGTATGTACTTACCCAATTATTCGAAAATTGGGAAATTTGCAACGAACAAATTTGTGTTCAAATGAAGCTAAAATATCTATGTAGTAGTTAAAAAAGTCGTAACGACGCAATACAATGGCGTATTGAATAAGGGTCATCTTCAGATGGAGCGAGATTCAAATACTGGTAAAGCGTCATCTTCTGAAGGAGCGAGATTCAAATACCCATCCGGTCAATCAGGTCTTAAGTTTTCGCTGGCCTCAGTAAATTGCTGCCTGGATGGTTTCTTCAACAGTGTCAGGGTCGATACCGCAAATGTGTTTAGATGAGGTAATGCTCCGATTTTAATTATCTAGTGTGAAGGAAGAATAATATACAGAAGGATTAAAATCAAAATTCGAGTATCAGATGACGATCACTGTGGTGTCACCGCTAGACACCACACTTGCTAGGTGGTAGCCTTTAAATCGGCCGCGGTCCGTTAGTATACGTCGGACCGGCGTGTCGCCACTATCAGCGATTGTAGACCGAGCGCCGCCACACGGCAGGTCTAGTCCAGAGAGACTCCCTAGCACTCGTCCCAGTTGTACAGCCGACTTTGCTAGCGATGGTTCACTGACTACATACGCTCTCATTTGCAGAGACGATCATTTAGCTACGTCACTTTCTACGACCTAGCATGTACCGTCAAGAGCGACGTTCATCTTTAATGGATTAAAGTTAAGTATCAAACTAATGACGTCCGCTTTTTGAATTCTAATTCCTTGTCATGTTCCAGACCTCACGTCAGTATAGTTCTTCCCCCCTCACGCCAGCCTGCATGAGCTAAAACGCGTGCATTTCAGCCTCCTCTAGTAACACGGTGTTGGCTCTTCTGCCAACACAACAATCACTTTGGCTTTTAGAAAAAGTAAAATCATCAGTCAGACAATTCCAACGTTGCAGAAGAAAAATTAAGAGCCGTTCATAGGATCACCGACCTAGAAAAAGCTTTCGACAATGTAAAATTGTGCAAGATGTTCGAAATTCTCAGAAAGATAGTATGGTTGGAACTTATATAGTGATAACTGCTTATTTACAACTTACACAAGATAGATACATATTTCAAAGTTTGACTGTTCTTCACGGTAGTCTCCAGCAGTGTGTATAAAACACATTTGGAAATCATAGGACAGCCTTAGTAGCGCCAGATGTCTTGATAGTTCGAATGGTGCAGTCTATTGCCCAAGCGAATCTCTGTAACAGCTCTGAAGCGTATCCCATGAAGTGCTTCCTTCAACTAAATCATCCAGCTGAAGTCACAAAAGCCTAAGTCAGCGGGGTGTGGCGGAAGGTGCAGCACTTCCCAGCCCCATCGATCCAATAAATCAGTCACAAGTTACGCCATATACGCCCAAGCATTGTCCTGCCAAATGATGGGTGGATCCTGCATGAAGGGTCCCCGCTTCTTTCTCTAAGCTGATCGTTTTTGGAACACGGGCTGCGAACACACATACCTGCCTCTATAGCGCTTGCACGAAGGGGCGCCCCAAGGACGGAGAACATGCAGCGAATTGCCGTTTGTAAACATGAGAGGCGGCAGACAGCCCGGCGTCTGTGCGGTTGATGACCCAAGGCGCAGTCCTATACTTCGACAGCGACAAGAGAAAACAAAATGAGGCTTGCCTCTTCTTTGACTACCGATCGTCCATTGCTGCAACGTCTCCGTCGTGACATTCTAGGACCCACGGTAATACCTTCTTGATCTTAGAGTTCATATTACTTCACCATTCCACTAGACTGTGGTAAAATACATCTCTGTGCTGTGACATAGTCTATCAAATTTAACTGTGTTTCTTCTCGTGAGAAAACCAATCTGTTGTCGTCTGTGAACACGGTACCGATCAGCAGTACTTCATATTCATTTACGAGGAGAACATGACAACCAGATTTCACAGAAATTTCGCTCAGCAGAGGATTGATCAAAAGAAGCGAGCCCGTGTCTGGGTTTATTCGTAGATACTCCACCGTTTCTGAGGAAACGACGGTAAAAGCTTACAAGATGCTTTATGTGACTTTTAGTGAGCAAAGAGCTCAAACGAAGCAATGGCAGAGTCGTTAGCGTCGCGGTTTCGTACTTTCGCGCCCCGTGTTCGAAATCCGATTATTATTTTTATTTTTGTTTTTCATTTATCTCCCCATGTCCGTAGAAAATTATTACACGAATGTTTTCAAGCTTCTATTGAAATAACGCTGACCTTATTCCTCTAATAATTGTATGTCTCGTGAGTGAATGAAAAAAAAAACAATAATGAATGAAAAAATTATTTGAAATTGTTTCCGGTAAAAATAAATGGAAATGTCGTGTGGCTAGGGCCTCCCGTCGGTGAAATTCCTGTAATATACCTTGATCCACAATCAACTGCAAAGCGGCAGTTTTGGGGAAAGTGGTCCGTTTTGCGTGGTTTGATGCGAAATTATTGCCAACGCACGGAGTCTTCCGTAATGTGCACCACGTTTCTTTTCCGAATGAGATTCATACGAAGAAATGTCGCTGCGGCAAACCTGCTTTCGCGCGATGCTCGTGGTGTTCGGAATTTCTATGGTTCGAAGGGTTTCTACGACCGGTGTCATCGAAGGGGATCCACTAAATCTTTCTGCAGACTAAATATAACAATAAAACGATTTATGATTTCTTGTAGCAACCTTCTACGGACAGGGATAAATAAACGGAAAAAAATGAAACGAAATAAACAAGAACAATAATCGCATTTCGAACACGGTTCGCAAAAGTGAGAACCGCGACATTAGCCACTATGTCACCCGTTGGAATGAACTCACTATGCGCTAAAATGAATCCAGATTACATCAAAAAGTTTGACGGTCATTATCTCAGAAAGGTAGAGTATCTACGGACAAGCCGAGATACGTGTTCACTTATTTTCGCTCCTCTTTCATTGTGCGAAGTTCTGGTAAATCGGGTTCTGGTAAATCGGATTATGACTCTTGCCGCGTTCTCCTCGTTAGCTCATGGATAGAAATGACACATCAGTCGTGCTATTACATTTTTAGCCCCCGCTTTGCTCACAGTAGAGCCATGCACTTCCCACTGTCAGCTGACAACTGTCAGTTGTTACCTAAACCACAGGCAAGGAGGTCCACATCAAGAACAACACCTCTGTAGTGTTTTTGTCAAAGAGCCCATATGTCGAGCCATTCCCTCTGTCTGCCAGATCTTCAGTACTGCGCCTCCACAAAGTCGTGTGCGGTTTGGTCGAGCCCAAGCTGCCTCTACCATGAAGGAAAGGTGTCTGGTACTGCCTGCTGCTGTTCCGTACCCAGAGGTACAACTGCGAATTGGTCCTCGCTAGTGCCTGCGAGCTCCATACTCTTCGTTCGCTCATCGATTCCAGCTCAGTTTCACCAGACAGCTTTGAGTGAAAGTGAGGCCAAAACGTTAAGTGATGCTGTGTACGCTCTGTGTACTCGTGTGACGCAATACTGGCACTACAGTCGTTAGGCTGATTTTCAGCTCTGATCTACATTCATGATTCAGTTGAGCATACGCTGATCAGTCAGAACTTTATGATGACCTACGTAACAGCCAGTTTCTCAATCTTTGACACGAATATCAGCAGCTACGTGTCATGGCATGGAAGTAATGAGTCCTTGGTAGATACTTGGAGAGAGACGGCACCACATCTGCACACACAACTCACCTGTTCCCTGTAAATTCCAGGGAGGGGGTGATGAGCTCTGACGCCATACTCAGTGGCATCAAAGATGTGTTCGATAGGGTTCAGATCTGGCGAGTTGAGGAGGCAGTTCATCAACTGGAACTCGCTACTGTGTTCCTCGAACCACTCCACCACTCTCCTAGCCTTGTGGCGTGGCGCATTATCTCGTTTGAAAAATGCCACTGTCGTCGGGAAACATGATAGTTATGAAGGGGTCTACGTGATCTGCAACCAATGGAAGATACTCCTTGGCCGCCACGGTGCCTTGCACGAGCTCCGCTCGACCCGTGGATGCCCACGTGAATGTTTCCCAGAGCATAACGGCGCCGCTGCCAGCTTGTCTAAGCTCCAAAGTGCAGGTGTCAAGGAGCTGTTCATTTGGAAGACGTCAGCACGATGAAGAGGGTACTGGGATTCATCAGACCATGCAACGCTCTGCCCCTGCGCCAACGTCCAGTGCCGTTGGTCACGTGCCCATTTCGGTCATAGTTGCCGATGCTGTGGTGTTAACGTTGGCACATGTGTGGGTCGTCGGCTGCGGAGTCCCGTCGTTAGGAGTGTTCGGTGTACTGTGTGTTCAGACACACTTGATTAAAGTCTGATGTCAGTTCCGCCATAGTTCGCTGCCTGTCCTGATTTACCAGCCCGCCCAGCCTACGACACCCGACATCGGTAATGAGACGTGGCCGCCCAATCCCATACGTGTGGACGTGATTCCACCTTGGTTTTGCCACGTGTTGGAGAAACTCACCACAGCACTCCTCGAACGCCCGACTAGCCATGCAGTTCCCGAAATGCTCGTACCGAGCTTCCGGGCCATTACTATCCGCCCTCGCTCAAACTCTGATAGATCGCGCGCTTTCCCCATGCTACACACGGACAGCACGTTCACTAATACTGCATGCCCCGTGCGTGTGTCTGACTAGCAGTCACTCTTCTCCAGGCGACGCTACTACCACCTGGACGGGTTTATGAGGGGCGTTTGAAAATTCCGTGCAAAGTCCGAGAGATGGCACCATAGGCGCATATTGAGGTCATGTTTCGTTAGTAGCATCTTTTTAAGAACTCACAGCAAGTTTCAGCCATATTGGTCTATTTCTCTGTGTTTGGCATTCGTGTGAATCAAGGAAGTCGAGTGGTTGTCAAAAAATGGTCGAAAAAGAATTTCGTGTGGTGATTAACCATTACTTTATGAAAGGCAAAACGCCTCGGCAGACTGAGGAGAAGCTTGATAAACATTACGGTGACTCTGCACCTTCAATTAGAACAGTTTATAAGTGGTTTCAAAATTTTAGGAGTGACCATATGAGCACAAGTGATGCTGAACGTTCTGGACGCCCTGTGGAGGTTAAAACTCCAGAAATCATTGATAGAATCCATGATATGGTGATGGATGACAGAAGAGTTAAGGTGCGTGAGATTGCTAGTGCTGTGGGCATCTCGAATCAACAGACACATAATATTTTGCATAAACATTTGGACATGAGAAAGCTATCCGCGAGATGGGTTCCGCGATTGCTCACGCTTGACCAAAAACGGAATCGTGTGAAGTGTTGCGAGGATGGTTTGCAGCTGTTCAGGAAGAATCCGCAGGACTTTAAGCGTCGTTTCGTCACTGTGGATGAAACATGGATACATTACTATACTCCTGAAACCAAACAACAATCTAAACAATGGATTACCAAGGGAGAACCTGCACCAAAAAAGATGAAGACCATTCCTTCAGCTGGAAAGGTTATGGTGACGGTCTTTTGAGATTCGCAAAGGATAATCCTCATCGACTATCTGGAAAAGAGTAACACTATTAATGGCGAATATTATCCATCGTTATTGGACCGTTTGAAAACCGAGCTGCAAGAAAAACGCCGGCGATTGGACCGCAAAAATGTCCTTTTCCATCACGACAATGCACCAGCACACACCTCAGCAGTTGTGGTCGCAAAATTAATGGAGATAGGATTCCAACTCGTTTCACATCCTCCCTATTCTCCAGACTTGGCTCCCTCAGACTACTATTTGTTCCCCAATTTGAAGAAAAGGCTGGTAGGACAAAGATTTTATTCAAACGAGGACATGATTGCAGGAACTAATAGCTATTTTGCAGACTTGGACAATTCCTGTTATTCGGAAGGGATCAACAAATTAGAACAGCGTTGGACGAAGTGTATAGGTCTAAAAGGAGACTACGATAAAAAATAAAAAAGGTTTACCCCAGCCACGTAAGTAGTTTTTATTTTTCCACGGACTTTTCAAATGCCCTCGTACATCGGTAGTAGATCGAAGTTGGTAGTATTCTGGCCAATCAGTGTGTAATTCTTATTGTAGATACGGTTCTCGGGCGAGGCGTCGGATATCGTGAAATCTCCACGATTTCTTAATCGGCAAAACTGACCGAGAAATTTAGGTGCGACGCACTCACTGTGACACCGTGACCGTAGCTCCTATTTACGACAGTCTAGAATAAGCCGCGCAGGCACGAACGCACCAAATTCGGTGGCCAACAGCGCAGATGTCCTGATCGACAGCGAGAGAGACAGCTAGCTACGCCACGAGTCAGATGACGAACGAACAGCTTCGACGCAAGCGCAGTAGCTGCCTGTCATACTGTGCGTTGCCGTCGGCCGCCTCAGCGGCCTCTGTCGGTAGGCGCTGCGGATATACGTGTCCGCACTGGCCTGTGTTTGTCGTCGCCGTTGCCAAAAGAATATCTATGACGCCACCATACTTACATCCCTTGTACGACCAATAGCTCTTCTTTGTGGTCGCTGCGATTTTAACGTGACGCACTTGATCCTCTGTCCCTGTTCAGCATACCAGTCCAGATGCGAATTTCCACTGCTTCTTTAATAACACTGTCGCAGTACAAAGATGTCAACGAGAGATTTTTTTTGTATTCCGTGCTGTGTCCTGAACTGCAACAACACTCGGTCACTGCAGATTCCACTGGCTGGTCCAGACGTGTGTGTCGTCTATATTCGACGCATGTGTCCTCCACGGCGCGACAAGTATGTCCAGTGTATGAAGTTTCGCATCTACAGAGAAACTTATAGGCACCACGCCTTCTTAAAATAATATCGTCTTTCACAGAGCTTAAAAGGGGTATGAGTTTCGTTGGCGGACAGGTGACGTATTTAACTTCATTTTCAAATGTTTTTTATTCCAGTCTTTGATCACAATATAAATTCCTTTGGCTGATGACCGGTTTCACTCAGTAATGACCATCTTCAGTTCTACAATATAAAAAAATATACACACATAGGGGACAGTCTATCTTTCAACACAATACAGCATTTCATATCACAATATACTATTTTTCTTTTCTTTATTGGAATTCAATTCGGGCTGGCAGCAGAACAATATGCTGCTCTACAGCCTACACAAAAGTTAAAAAACATACTGAGATTAGAAACAAACAAGAAAAACACGCGATAAAATGGTGACATTGTAAAAAACTGTAAAATGGCGGAAAATTGTTGAATTTAAAACATAAAACACTGCAGTTACGATGCGGATGAAGACACACAAGAAGTAGACAGGCACAATTAAAAAACACGGCGGCAGTCTGGTTTATGTTCGCACAAGATCAAAAACACAACTTGCGACGGTATGGCAGCTGTTCACAGCACTGACAGGGGATGCATAACACTGAACACTCACTTATAACAGCACTATACAGGTGACACGGCGGCAGATGGGGGGGGGGGGGGGACCCAGACCTACAAGGGGGAAAAAGGGGGGAGGAGAGGAAAAGAAAAAAAGGGGGAGCCGATGGAGGGAGGGGACAGAGAAAAGGGGGGCTGTGCGGATGCGAGAAGGAGTGGGAAAGGCAGTGGAGGGGAGAGCAGAAAGGACTCGGGGGAGAGAAGGGAAGGCAGAGAGAGGGTAGGCAGGGAAAAAAACAGGATGGAAGGGGGGGGAGAGGGAGCCTGGGGAAAGCACAGAGGAAAGGAGGGGAAGGTGAGGATGAGAGTTGATAGGAGGGATAAATGGAGGGAGAGGAGAGGGGGAGTCGACACAAGCCACCTTGGGAAAGGAGATGAAGGGTGTAGAGGTGAAGGGCAGGGGGGACACAACAGTGAAGGCGCAGCAGAGGGTGGGGGTTGGAGAGGAGAGGAGCAACCAGGGGATGAGGGGGATCAAGGTGGTGGGAGGTGTAGAGGATGCGGATATGTTTGAGGAAAAGAAGCAGATGGGGGAAAGGAATCAGGTTGTAGAGGATCCACATGGGGATGAGAGGCGTATACCGAAGGTGAGGTGGAGTGCATGGCACCAATATATTATCATGCAAACTGGAAATGTACAGATAAAATAAGGTGAAATGTACTTGTTCTACACCATGTCCTAATATGATAAAGCCGTAATGGCATCGGCAAAACATATAAATACACTCATCACAGCATCATTGCATAGATCTAAAATATGGTGTAAAATAAGCCACAACGTCAACACAGTCATTTTGCAATTGGTGTTAATGTATAAAACCTGCTGAAGTGAAGTATCTACCAGAAATCTGTTTTCCTACATCCTTCATAGATGTCGCTAAGGTGGGCTTAGATATAATCTTCATTTACGTAAGAACCATATTCTGATAAAAACACATTAGGTAAAATACATGTAGTAGCCTTTTAAATTTTGATTACTGTCATAGAAACCAATTGCGATCAAATAAAAGACGAATACAGTTAACCATACAAAATTATTAAAAGAAAAATATATAAAGACACTTTTACGGTGAATTTATGGTCAAAATTAAAATATACGTAATACATTGCTATAGCAACGTATAAATTACCTATGAGAGATAAAATGTCTATATGACAACATAACTGAAGAAAGGATAGATCAATGATCAGCACCCTCTGTTGGCTCGACCGCCAGGATGTTATGGAGGTGGGCAGCGATCGTAAGAACTTAACCACTAGAGGGCTTTTCTTACATTGTG
Source organism: Schistocerca piceifrons (assembly GCF_021461385.2). Classification (NCBI taxonomy): domain Eukaryota; kingdom Metazoa; phylum Arthropoda; class Insecta; order Orthoptera; family Acrididae; genus Schistocerca; species Schistocerca piceifrons. The sequence goes on from NC_060139.1 coordinate 1,033,820,998, forward strand.
ATATATCTCCCACAGAAAACGTTTGTGCAACATATTAACAGTCAATAAATAAAATTATATAGTTTGGCCATACAATCCACGAATAGGTAGGATATAACCAGTTACAGGATTAGAGCCAATGAATGTAAGGAAGTAAGGCAAATGCATACTGTTCTCAACATAAATCAGCAAGAAGGCTAGGTATAAATAAGCGAGGCCATAAGTGGTTGTCCTTCCATCAACTCCCCCTCCCGGATGATGCCCTCTCTCCCTCCATTTATCCCTCCTATCAACTCTGATCCTCACTCCCCCTCCTTTCCTCTGTCCTTTTCCCGGGCTCCCTCTCCCCCCTTCCATCCTCTTCTTTCCCCACCTCCCCTCTCTCTGCCCCCTTCTCTCCCCCCGAGTCCTTTTGCATTTCCCTCCTCTGCCTCTTCCCATCCCTCTCGCGTCTGCCCTGCCCCTCTCCCCCCTTATGAGTCCTCTCCCTCCTTGGTTCCCCCCCTTTCGTTTTTTCCTCTCCTCCCTCCTTGTTTTTCCCCCTCCTCCAGGTCCGCCGCCCCCATCTGTCTTTGACTCGGGAGTGTCATCTTTGTGCAGTATTTTATAGTGAGTGTTTTACAGTGAGTGTTCTTTTGGGAAGTGTTGCGAACGGCCATCATACTGTCGCTGGGTGTGATTTTTTTTTTTTTATCTCTTGTGAACAGAAACCAGACTGTCGCCATGTTTTTTAATTGTGTGTCTAGTATGTTGCTTGTCTGATTCCTGTGTATTCTATTAACATTGCCAACCCCTTTGCTTCCTGTTTTAACTTTCCGCATTTTTCCGCCATTTTACACTTTAAGTCACCGTTTTATCGCCTGTTTTTCTTGTTTCTTTTCTTCTTCCGTTTTTAAAAAAGTCTGTAGGCTGTAGAGCGGCGTACTAAGCTGCTGCCAGCCCACCCCCTTCGGGGCTAATTGAAAATCAATAAAGAAAAAAAAAAGTGGTTGTCATAGCCCGCCCGGGGTTGGCCGTGCGGGAAGGAGCGCCGGTCCCCGGCGCGAATCCGCCTGGCAGATTTGTGTCGAGGTTCGGTGAACCGGGTTGTCTGTTGATGGTTTTTAGGCGGTTTTCCATCTGCGTCGGCGAATGCGGGCTGGTTCCCCTTATTCCGCCTCGGTTACACTATCTCGGCGATTGTGGCGCAAACAAGTTCTCCATGTATGCGAACACCACCCATTACACTACCATGCAAACGTAGGGCTTACGCTAGTATGGTGTGTGACGTTCCCTGGGGGATCCACCGGAGGCCGAACCGCACAATAACCCTGGGTTCGGTGTGGGGCGGCGGAGGGGTGAGGTGGACTACGATAGTCGTCGTGGGGTTGTGGACCACTGCGGCTGCGGCGGGGACGGAGTCTCTCCGTCGTTTCTAGGTCCCCGGTTAACATACAATACAATGTTGTCAAACTAAGCAAAGTAGGCGTCGGGCACAAAATCGTTTTCTCCATTGAGTACCCCCTGTGGGCTCCAACTTCTCCAACAAGTCGAGAGCACGACTCTTCTCTGTCCTCTGTAGAACACGCATACAATTCTCAGTATTGCCTATAGTGTGGACAGTTCCTGCTAAATGGATTCCCAATGCAGATTCGTTATGTACCTGTTTTCGATGAGTTACTGCCGGCGAACATCAACAAAAGCAAAACGAGGATAATGGAATGTAGTCAAATTAAATCGGGTGATGCTGAGGGAACTAGATTAGGAAATGAGACACTTAAAGTAGTAAAGGAGTTTTGCTATTTAGGGAGTAAAATAACTGATGATGGTCGAAGTAGAGAGGATATAAAATGTAGACTGGCAATGGCAAGGAAATCGTTTCTGAAGAAGAGAAATTTGTTAACTTCGAGTATAGATTTAAGTGTCAGGAAGTCGTTTCTGAAAGTATTTGTATGGAGTGTAGCCATGTATGGAAGTGAATCATGGACGATAACTAGTTTGGACAAGAAGAGAATAGAAGCTTTCGAAATGTGGTGCTACAGAAGAATGCTGAAGATAAGGTGGGTAGATCACGTAACTAATGAGGAGGTATTGAATAGGATTGGGGAGAAGAGAAGTTTGTGGCACAACTTGACTAGAAGAAGAGATCGGTTGGTAGGACATGTTTTGAGGCATCAAGGGATCACAAATTTAGCATTGGAGGGCAGCGTGGAGGGTAAAAATCGTAGAGGGAGACCAAGACACTAAGCAGATTCAGAAGGATATAGGTTGCAGTAAGTACTGGGAGATGAAGAAGCTTGCACAGGATAGAGTGGCATGGAGAGCTGCATCAAACCAGTCTCAGGACTGAAGACCACAACAACAACAACAACCGCCGGCGTTTTGCAAGACGAAATTCCTCTTTCTTCTTCACTTCCTTGCTGCTCCTCGTTTTGTCTAAAATCCGCTGGGTGTAATGCACAGCGAATCTTCCGTTCAGAAAATCTATTCTGTAAACATACGGTACGGAGGTGCCGTAATTCATCAAATAAGCTGCCTGACTGACACTGCTCCTTCTCTGTGGACCAACGTCCTGAGCGCGACACTTTGTTGTGCGGGATGGTGACAGCCGACGGCGTGTAAGCATATGTTCGAATGTGTAAGATTGCGGTACACAGGGTGACCCAAGGTGCCTTCCTCTTCTCTCCTCCCAACACAGCCAGGAACCGTAGCTCGAAGTTTTTCTCCACCTCTATAGTAAACTTTATGTTCGAATGAAGAGAATTTAGGTGTTCCAAAAATGAATCCAGAGATGTAGTACCGTGGAGCCAGATTGCAAAGTGTCATCCACATATCAACTCGGCTGCGTGGAGTGCTCTCTCTCCACGAAATCCTTCACAAAAGGATTGGTCATAATGGGTGACACGGAACTACCCATTGCGACACAGTCAGTCTTTTCAAGGCATTGGATATTGAATAAACGCTAAGTCGAGGTGAGCAGGTGCTTAAACAAATCAACAAGTTCCTCTTGCAGCTTCTCGTGAACGAGCAATAGTGATTTCTGCCATATAAGAAATTGGTTCACCGTCTGACAGGAGGTGCAGCTGTCTCTCCCTCTCTGCCGGATATCTGTGCTCTTTGTCACCGATTTTGACGCTTTCACGTCTGCACGTTTTCTTCTTAGACTGACACAAATGGTGGGTTTCGGTTAGAGCCTCAGCAACGCGTTCTCCGCACCTGAATATGCGCCTACGAAGTATTGTGGAAATGTCACAACGTCAGACGCCTCACCTGAGAGACCTCTCTACAACATATCCGTCGGGAAGGCCTCAAGCAATACAACAAGTATTGTGCTTATGTAACAGTTTGCCGTTACATATTGTACTTCTTTTAGTATTCATTATCTTAGATTTTAATATTTAGTAACTTATCAAATGCGTGTTCTACATCTACATGGATACTCTGCAAATCACAATCACACTTAAGTGCCTGGCAGGGAGTTCATCGAACCACCTTCACAATAATTCTCTATCATTCCACTCTCGAACAAGCTCGGGGAGAAAACGAACACCTGTATCTTTCCGTGCGAGCTCTGGTTTCCCTTCGTAGGTCGACGTCAACAAAATATTTTCGCTTTCAGAGGAGAAAGCCGGTGATTGAAATTTCGTGAAAAGGTTCCGTCACAACGAAAACCCCTTGTTTTAATTATGTCCTCCCCAAATCCTGTGGCATGTCAGTGACACTCTCTCCTCTGTTTCTCGATGAGACAAAACGTGCTGTTCTTCTTTAAACGTCCTCGATATACTCCTTTAATTCTATCTGTTAAGGATCCCACAATGGGCAGCAGTATTCCAAAATAGGACGGACAAGAGTAGTGTAGGCAATCTCTTTAGTAGATCTGTTGCATCTTCTAAGTGTTATGCCAATAAATCACAGTCTTTGGTTCGCCTTCCCCGCAGCATTTTCTGGGTCTTCTTTCCGATATAAGTTGTCCGTAACTGTAATTCCTAGGTGTTTAGTTGAATTTACGCCTTTTAGATCTGGCTTATTTATCATGTAACGGAAGTTTAACAGATTCGTTTTAGCTCTCATATGGATGACCTCACACTTTTCACTGTTTAGAGTCAATTGCCAATTTTCGCAGCATACAGATATCTTTTCTACATCGTTTTGGCCGGCCGCGGAGACCGAGCGGTTCTAGGCACTGCAGTCCGGAACCGCGGGACTGCTACGGTCGCAGGTTCTAATCCTGCCTCGGGCATGGATGTGTGTGATGTCCTTAGGTTAGTTAGGTTTAAGTAGTTCTAGGGGACTGGTGACCTCAGATGTTAAGTCCCATAGTGCTCAGAGCCATTTGAACCATTTTTAAATCGTTTTGCAATTTTTTTTATCTTCTGATGACTTTACTAGACGATAAACGACAGCATCATCTGCAAACAACCTATGACCGCTGCTCCGATTGTCTCCTAAATCGCTTATATAGTTAAGGAAGAACAGAGTGCCTAAAACACTTCGTTGAGGGAACGCCAGAAATCACTTCTGTTTTACTCGACGATTTTCCGTCAGTTACTAAGAACTGTGAGCTCTCTGACAGGAAACCACCAATCCTGTCGCATAACTGAGACGATATTCCATAAGCACGCAATCTGATTACAAGCCGCTAGTGAGGTACGGTGTCAAATGCCTTCTGGAAATCTATAAATACGGAATCAATCTGAAATTCTTTGTCATAGCACACAACACTTGATGTGAATAAAGGGCTAGTTGCGTTTCACAAGAACGATATTTTCTAAATCCGTGTTGACTGTGTGTCAATAAACCATTCTGTTCAAGGTAATTCATAATGTTCGAACACCATATATGTTTCACAATCCTGCTGCATGTCGATGTAAATGATAAGGGCCTGTAATTTAGTGGACTACGCCTATTGTCTTTCTTGAATATTGGTGTGAGCTGTGCAGTTTTCCAGTCTTTGGGTGGGTACGGATCTTTCGTCGAGCGAACGGTTGCACACGACTGATTAAGTATAGAGCCACTGCATCAGCATACTCTGAAATGGCAGCGCGGAGTGACTTCGCGGGCTGAGGCGCCATGTCACGGATTGCGCGGTCCCTCTCGCCGGAGGCGAATTAAGGTGAATTCAAGTAACCTCGCCCGCTATAGTCCTTGAGAAATTGGCCACCAAACAAAGGTAAATAAATTAAAACTTCTTCCAGTACAATGGTAAGGCAAACTAATGTCAAATACCATCCCAATAGGGGACAATAACAAGACAAGACATAACTCACAATACTCGGTCACTCGGTCCATGGAACACAACAAAGCGAAAAATAAGAATCAGAACTCAGTCAGATCAAAATAATATCAAACATAAAATGACAATCGCATCCACCAAACTTTACAGCTGGCCGTACATTCACTCAAAATAAAAACCACCTCTACTTCTACTAACCACTCCCTCCACCAACTATTTACTACTGCTAATACAACTAACAAAAGAACCAGAATCCCACTTACGCTAAAATCACAGCAATTATGTTCAGGGAGAAACAGAGTAGCTGGAACGATTAGAGATAGGACGTTCATATTCACAGGACATGTACGTTAGTATGTTCTGCAGAAATGATTAGCATTTCAGTCACCTCGGTTCAGCATGTGTCCTGTTGCCTAGTAGACACAGGATCCACCATGGGCCATGATGACTTGTTCCATGCGCGATGGGATCGACGCGTATAAGGCGCGAGAGTCGTCCTGTGGTATAGCCATCTATGCTGCTTTCACCTGCTTCATAAGTTCATCTGTGGTGGTTGGTATTGGGTCACTTGGCTACACCCATCGTTTCGCCATATCCCACACATTTTCGATTGGTGACAAGTCTGATGATGTGGCGGGCCACGGCAAAAGGCTGACATCCTGCCACACGAAGAGGGCATGTGGTCGCGCATTGTCCTTCTGAAAAATTGCGTCTGGAATGTTGTGCAGAAAGAGTATGATTACAGGTCGCAGGATGTCATTCATGTAGGTCGCAGTGCCCTGGACACGCGCCAACAATGACTTGTGAATGAAATTATTTTTAAATATCAACGGGGACAGTTGACAATGTGTGCTCCTACCAGGACTCGAACACGGCATCTCCTGCTTACATGGCAGACGCTCTATCCGACTGAGCCACCGAGGACACAGAGGATATAGCGAGTGCAGGTACTTATCTCTAGCACGCTCCCCGTGATACCCACATTTCAAAAATGGTTCAAATGGCTCTGAGCACTATGGGACTTAACAGCTGTGGTCATCAGTCCCCTAGAACTTAGAACTACTTAAACCTAACTAACCTAAGGACATCACACACATCCATGCCCAAGGCAGGATTCGAACCTGCGACCGTAGCAGTCGTGCGGTTCCAGACTGCGCGCCTAGAACCGCGAGACCACCGCGGCCGGCACCCACATTTCCAGCTTATTGTCCACACACTACATTTGTAGTGCCCCTGAGAGGTGGCATGAGCCCCCTCTCATATTTCTGTCTTAGTCAGAGTAATTCGATCTTCCTCTCTAATTGCATGCGGTGAAAAGTCGCTATTCCTTAACACGAGGACTTCCCATGCAGTGTCTTTCGTCACCCGGGTGGTCCAGTGACAGGCGGGCACTGCTGATCTTGGAAGGGTTACGCCTACAGGTGTGAGGGAGTCGGGTGAATGCTTTCCAGACGCCGACATTGTCAGTAGAGCGGCGGAGACACGCCCACAGGGGCCTGAAGGAGCGGCTGGGCTAGAGATTCCGTTACTTCGCAGAAACTTAGTGAAAACACTTTCTGGCGGGCTACCAGCGAGGCGTGGGAATGACTTGTGTCCCCAGGCAGTCTTGGCGGGCAAATTCCCGCGTTTTCTGCCAAATCGTAACTGTGATTGGCTTGCTCAGGACATAGCTCCGTGACGTAGCAAAATCGGCGCAGAAATTGGCGCCAAGAATCTCCATTGGTGGAATGGTAGTACTTCCGCAATAGAGTGGAATTTTCCGCCGGTTTTCGAGTTGCTGATTGGAACGTTTAACCACGGCCACTGTCTTGGATGCGGGAATGTTCTGTGTTCGGTTTGTACGGGTGCTCTTGTGGTAGTCGGCTCTCGCCTTTCGGTCGGAGTAGGTTACAAGACTGAGCTCTCACTGCTCTGAACAGCCTGCCTTCCGTTGGCTGTCTAATATACTTTTATTTGATTGTAACTGTTTAACGAAGTTGCTGAAGTTTCGACTTCAATGTAACTTTCCGAGTACAGTTGGCAATTGAGCGTTCTGCGAACAAGCGGCCTATGTTGTCTGTCTTGAGCAGTTTTGGCTAAAATTGACTGTATCAGAGTTACTGTGTGACTTCGCTTGATAAAATCAATCACTGTACCATCAGTGATTGTGTGGCGAGCCCTCTTCGTGTCCCTCAGAGGCGCATTTGTATTGATAGGAAGTCTTTAGTCTCGAACAACCAGACCAGGACAATTTGTTTCGGGCTATACTCGCGACATTATCATCACCACGATGGGACGTCGAAGCAACCAGCCATCGCTTCCGGTACGCCAGATTGTGTGCTTGCAGTTAAGAAGACAGGTTGGTACTGTATGTCCGCAGCACCGGCAGACTAGGGAATTTGCACTGTGATAATCAGAGCTCAGCAGAGCGCGCCTGTTTGTCTTTTCTAACTTTGTTCTGTCTTTGGTGTTCATTGTCTGAGTTCTCACTACTGTAGCAGCAATTAATGTTGGGTTGGTTGTATGTTTCTCTTAAGATTTGAGTTGCAAGGGATTGGCTCCACATACCACTTCGTCATAAATGTCACAATCTAGTTTATGGACAACTTCACCTTCACAGCATTTATTTGAGTATCCAGTTTGATCCATTTTGATGTATTGTAAATGTTTCATGTGTTTTGTTTACGATTTTGAGTTTAGTCATAATAAATCAAATTGTTATTTTGGACACAACTTTCATTCTGTTAATCGGTAGAACAACCCTTTCATTTCTCACTAAATTACTGAAACTTCCCTTTATTTAACTAATGTCTATCAAATTAAATTATTGCCGGTGCCAAACTCTTTTCTACTCCACTTGCAGGTTCGATTACAGTCAGTTCGCGTTTCTTCTTAATCCATGTGCAGCAGCAAAGTAGGAGTTAGAAAAGGGGGGCTTAGAGCATCATTTCCATATGAAGATTCGAGAAGAATGTAGTGTTAAATACACTGCTAGCCCCGGCACCTCGGATCCCTACCACTATACTCATTACTCGCAGCAGTCAATCTATCGAATCCTGTAAGAGTTTGAGCAATGAGAGTGCATCCACACTGCAGACGACTGTCCTCGTTGAGATCCCGGGTTCGAGTCCCCGTCGGGGCACACATTTTCAGCTGTCCCCATTTATATTTATCAACGCCTGTAAGCAGCAACAAAGGTCTGAATTTCACTGCAATTTCATTCTTGGAGAGCTGCAAGATCACCAATGGTGTCTGTTCTTTCGGACACCATGTTCATAACAATGATTTTTTGTTGTACACAAAAGCGCCCCACAGCTTAAGGCCTTGAGCTTGCACTGTATGTCCTACGCGAATGCGGTCACTGTGATGCTGCTCGTCTGTTTGCTGCGAACCAAAATGCGGCCACGATTTTCAAACAAAGAGAACCTGGATTCGTCCGAAAACACTATCTGATGTTATTCGTGTCCATACAAAATTCCCGTCTGGCACGTATTTGCAGATTTTTCAAAGGTAGGCGGATAGGTGGACAACGCGCACTAACCCATACCGTAATAAACGGCGACGGATTGTCACCCTTGATAGTGTACGGTGTGTTCCACGGTTCCACTGTTGCGCCACAGCCGAGGAGGTCGCAGATCTGTCCTGCAGTGCCATTCGGATGAGGTGTCGACCTTTTCGGAGGGTGGTCTGGGTGGTGCGACCTGACCCACCTCGGTGCATTCTACGGCCTTCCGTGAACCACTCTGCACGCACCCGATGCACTTCGTAAACATTCCGTCCCACACGAGTAGCAATTTCCCGGATGGAAGCATCACATTCTCTCATGCCCATAACGCGCCCTTTTTCAAGCTCACTGATTTGATGGCATCGTTCGCGCATACGTCTGCGAGGCATGTCACACTAATCCATTACATTCCGTTTATAGCGACAAGAAGAGACACAGGCATATTTTCCCGGTATGTGGTGTTGCGCCGCGATATCTATGTTGACCTTGAACCCGCAGGCCCACATGATTCAAATGCTAATCATTTCTTGCAGAATATACTAATGTACATGACCTGTGGATATTAACGTCCTATCTCTAGTTATTCGAGGTGTTCCGTTTCTTCTGATCATGAGAGGACATAAATCCCTGAAAAAATATGTACACTAATAATTTTGCGTAGGGAGCACATTGTGCTCATGTGGGAGCGATCTAGATGCTTGTAAAACAATAAACTGGTAGCCAAGATCGCAGGAATTCTTTTTATTCCATGATTACCGGTTTCGGCGAAACTAAAGCCGCCATCATCGGATCTACGGAGGACAGAAAACACTATTAAAGTGGGCTTGGATTCCACTTATGTGACATGTATACATATAAATTTAGTTACATACCTTCTTGGTTTTGGTCCGGTGATCGCCGCGTACACCTCAGAGCAGGGTCTTTTACGACTACATAAGTATATAGCCGACATAAGGTGGCATAACTTTTTGATATTGGTTTTGTTAGATGACTGTGGTTCATTTACATGAGGCTGCCACATAGTTGTACTTCTTATATTAAGTGGTTCTTGACCAAAACCCATAGGCTCATACGCAACGTGTATTTTATCGGTATGTTTTTTAATAAGAGACCAGACCGATATGCATTTGTGTAACCCTGCAGTGTTCTTCAATTTATATATGACTTTGGTTGGTTTTTTATATGACCAGACAGATGTACACTTGTGTAACTCAGCAGTGCCAGAAAATTTGCATTTCTTTTCCGTATGTTTTATATGTAACCAGGCATATGAGTATTTGATATGACCGGAAAAATCTACGCTCATACGCAAGGTGTGTTTTATTGGTATTTTTGTATATCACCAGACGGTTTTGCACTGTGTAACCCTGTAATGTTCTTAAAATTTGTATATACCCTCGGTAGATTTTATATATCATCAGACTGCTGTTCCGTGTATAACCCTGCAGGTCCCATAAAATATCTATGTATGTTCTTATCTTATTACCTATAGGACCACACAGATGTACATTTTTGTAAATCCGCAGTTCTCATGAAATTTGCATTTGCTTTTCGATATGTCTTATTTGTGACCAGGCAGATGTGCAATTGTGTTGGTCTGCAGCTTTCATAACTTTTGTATATGTTTACGTGATACAGTAATCTCTAGAACTATGTACAAGCCCTAATGACCTGGTGTTACCACACACGCAGAGCCTGTTATGACGCGAGGTGTGACATTCATTGGCGCCTCTTCTGCTAGCGCCATCCCGAGACGCGGCCTGTAGTGTAAGAACAGCGCCGGAGTTTCGGTAGTACCTAGCTTGCGCTTGTATGTGATGGAGACACTTAATATTTATAATGTCATCTCTCTTGGACGCCTAAGTGCTACTTACGACAATTTGTAAGGCCTGCGTGTTATAGGCAACTATTAATATCACCATTGTTTGTCTTGATGTTGCAACTTTAATGTGTCCTAAGGTATGTACTCGTAACTAAATTTATATGTATACATGTTATATAAGTGGAATCCAAGCCCACTTCTAATCCCTCCAAAACCCAGGCGATCATTGTAGGCAAAACCACCCCTTCCTTCCGCCTCCTTGATTTCTACATCACCATCTATGGCCGTCCTATCGCCCTCACTCCCACTCTTAAGTACCTTGGCGTCACCCTTGACCGTCGCCTCTCCTGGACTCCCCATCTCCGGACAATCCAAGCCAAGGCACGCTCCCGACTCAGTCTCCTCAAGCTCCTCTCCGGCCGTACGTGGGGTCTGGACCCCTCCACCATCCTCCACACCTATAAATCCCTCATCCGCCCTATCCTTTGTTATGCCCATCCGGCTTGGATCTCCGCCCCCCCCTACCTTTTATAAATCCCTCCAAATCCTTGAACGCCATGCTCTCCGCCTCGCCTATCGCATCCGTCTCCCCTCCCCTACGCGGATCCTGTACGATCTCATCCCCTTCCCCCACCTCCTCCTTTTCCTTGAAAGGATACGGATCCTGTACACCTCTCGTAAGCTCGATCCTCCTCACCCACTCATCTCCCTGATCCTCTCTCACCCCCGCCCGCTGCCGCGCCTGTATTCCCACGTCCCACCCGGTCTCCATCTCTCCACCCTCCTTACCCTCTCCCAAGGTGGCTTCCGCCAGCTCCCCCTCCCTGATGATGTCCTCCTCCCCTCCATCTACCCCTCCTATCAACTTTGACCCTGCCCCACCACCTACTTCGGGTGTCCTTTCCTTTACGCACCCTCCCTCCCTTCTCTTCCCTTCCCTTCTCTTTCCTTTTCCCCCGTCCCGTCCCTCCACCCCTCTTCCCCCAGGCTTCCCCTCCCCCTTCCTCCCTCCCCCCCTATCTCCCCTGCCTGTGGCATCTCTGCTCTCCCCTCTCGCTCTCCCGCCCCCCTTCCTCCTCCTCCTCTCTTGGCAGGTCCCCGGACTCACACACACATAGTGAACATTCGCGCGCCGGAGGTCATCTCCATTAGTGTCTCGTGTGTGTGCCTTCGTTTGTGTTTAGTGTCTGTTCGCCGAAACGCCGCCACTGTTCACGTGTACCATCGCCATCATCCCTGTTTTGTGCGCCGTGTCGACTAGTGTCAGTGATGTTTTCTCGTCAGGCGTGTTTTTTGGTGTCTACATTGTTTTGCCCGCCATTTTTGATTGTATTCTCTGTGTCCCCTCTATTTATTCCTTATTGTAAATCTCAAGGCTGAAGAGCGGCGTACTCAGCTGCTGACAGCCCGCCTTGTGTAAGGTGATAAAAATTACAATAAAGAAAAAAAAAAAGCCCACTTCTATAGTGTTTTCTGTCCTCCCTGCATCCGATGATGGTGGCTTTAGTTTCGCCGAAACCAGTAACCATGGAATAAAAAGAATTCCTGCGATCTTGGCTACCAGTTTATTGTTTAACTTGTAATTTTAATCACGCTCGCTGGTAACGATCACAATAGAATTGACTGAGGGCTCCTCATGAGGGATACTCACGCACACCCACTGTGTGCAAGGAAAAAACAACAAACCAGACACACGATATTGTGTTCACCATGCGAAATACAAGTGCCAACAACCGTCACGCTGGAAGTACAAGGCTTCCTCCGTTCACTGCACACTAGACTCCGTTCGCAAAACGCTTAACTGGACCAGATGGCACACCACACTGCACGTAGTGCTTCTTTTCGCTTGCGACAACCGAAGCCCTTCTCTGCGCGTCTCCTGGAGTCACAGCCCGCTGGCCACTGGGAACGACACCGACCTCCTTCCTGGCCTGTTGTGTCCACACAGCTGGCCACACCCCACGCGACACCGCACACGACCATTAGTGATCCTAATTGATCCGGCACCATGGCGGAGGCTCCCGTTGACGTCACCGGATCTCCCGCTCTGCTGCCCACACCTACAAACTCCGCCTGCTTTCCCCAACCTCGGCCGCCGATCCCGGCTCGTCCATGCCCAACAGTTACCGTTGGTGGTGCATCATAGGCCTCCTAACTACTCCACTGCAGTCATGGCACTGGCTTCCAGGAGATGTTCCTCAACGCGAGCACAGCAGGTGATTAACATCCGCCGCCCCAGCTCACCTAGTTGTGGCGCGAACTGCAGCACAAACGGCTCTGAGCGCACTCTCTGGTCGAAGAGATGGACCAGAGCAGCATCGCCACAGCTGTTTGGGAGGGGGAAGGGGGGGGGGGGGGGGGAAGGGCGGAGGAGCAAAGACATACCACGAAGTTTAAATTCAAGGTACAAGGCAAACCACTTGGTAGAGGACTAGTATGGTAGGAGAGGACGTACCCAGAAAGCAAGGTACCTCCTACTAGAGGACTTTTATGGTAGGAGTGAACATATCCTCAAGGCAAATCACTTAATAAAGGACTAGTGTGGTAGAAGTGAACATATCCTTAAGACAAAGCACTTACTAGAGAACAAGCATGGTAGGAGGACTTGTACAGTAGGACTGAATGTATCCAGAAAGCAAGGCAGCTCCTACTAGAGGACCAGTATGGTAGGAGTAAACATGCTCTCAAGACATAGCACCTCCCAGAAGACTAGATGATAGGAGTGAACATATCCTCAAGGCAAGCACCTGCTGGAGGACTGGCATGGTAGAAGTCAACATAATCTCAACCTACTAAAAGATTGATATGGTAGGAGTGAACATATCCTCCATACAAAGCAGCTGCAAGAGGACAATTTGGTAGAAGTGAACATATCCTCAAGGCAAACTATCTAATAGTGAATTAGTATGGTAGGAATGAACATATTCTCAGGACAAACTGCCTACTAGAGAACATGTGCAGTACGAATGAACGAGCTGCCCGGTGTGGCCGAGCGGTTCTAGGCGCTTGAGTCCGGAACCTCGCTGGTGCTGCGGTCGCAGGTTCGAATCCTGCCTCGGTCATGGATGTGTGTGATGTCCTTAGGTTGGTTAGGTTTAAGTAGTTCTAAGTCTAGGGGACTGATGACCTCAGATGTTAATCCCATAGTGCTTAGAGCCATTTGAACCATTATGAATTAACGTATTTTCAAGACAAACACCTACTGGAGGAGTAATGTGGTAAGGGTGAACATATCCTCAATACAAAGCATCTGCTAGAAGACTAGTATGGTAGAACTGAACATACAGTTAAGGCAAACCACTTAATAGACGTCTAATGTGGTAGGACTGAACATATCTCAAGGCAAGCCAGCTGTGGATGATTAGAAAGGAAGGCAAGGTATCTGCTAGAAGACTAGTGCGTTAGGAGTGAAGATATTCCAAACCCAAGGCACGTACTAGGCGACTAGTATAGTAGAGTTGAATGTATCTTCTAAACAGAGCACCTACTAAAACCAAAACATCTAAGAAAATGCCACATCGAAAGAAAACCAGAGTGGAGCTAGGCCAAATAGCGAATATGGACGAAACTCCTTCGAATTTGATGTGTCGAGTAACAAAATTGTTGCCATGAAGGGTGCTAAAAACGTAAATATAAAAACTAGAGGACACGAAAAAATAAACTACGCTGTTGGCGTCCCATGTTGTGCTGACGATACTTATCTTAATACAATAATCATTTTCAAGTGCAAAACAATGCCAAAACCTTCTGAAATAGCGCCAGGTGTTACTGTTCACGTACATAACAAGGGCTGGATGGACGACGCTGGTATGAAATTGTGGATTAACAGAGTGTGGGAGAGAAGGGAAAGTGCTTTATTGAAGACGAATTCTGTTCTTGTGCTAGATCACGTTACTAGTCACTTGAAAGATTACGTGAAAGAGAAATGGAGGACATCTTGATGTCTCGATAGACATTTAAAGTGTAAATGAGAGAGGAATGGTACAAATGGATAATGGATGAAACCCAGCATGAATTCACGTCGAAGGGAGCTTTAAAACGACCTACAATCAAAAAAGTGTGTCAGTGGGTAAAACAGTCGTGCTCTACAGTGACAGAAGACACTATTGCTAAATCTTTCAAGACGTGCAGCGTAAGTAAAGCTCTTGATGGCAGTGAAGACCGTCTTATGTATGAAGAGGACAACGAGGACGACAAAGTGGAACAAAAAGAAGAAGAAGAAAGTCCAGATGACGATTTTCATGATTTTAGACGTCTGTTCGGTTTTATAAACAAAGAATTTTATTTAGTCTGCCTTTGCAGTCTACTAATGAAAATGTTAAAAAATGTTATTTTTTTAAATTGCTTGAAAATTAAGGTGCGTCTTCTAGTGCATAGTATCTTATAACGCCTTAAATGCGGTGACGAACTCGAGCTAAACGCTGAACGGTCTCGTACGCTGTCATTTACGCTGTGAGGACAACTGAAACTAATTGTACCTGGCGGGCCGCTTCAATATGAATGGGTAACTTTAGTACTAATTAACTCTGAAACGACGCAATGTATCGAATTTTTTCCTTGACCGTTATTTCTCAGCACAGCCAAACCAGCAATACCCCTACAAGCTTTTCAGGCTGCTTCTGTCGATCCACTATATAGAGCATGGTGCGGACGTTGGTAACGCAGGTAGGTGCGTGTACAGAAATTATCTCTATTGGCAGTTAGGAAGGAATAGTGCGAATGTTCACCACTGCTGCATCTGTCTGTTAGATGTGCTGGACGTGAGATCAGCGAGTCCTGTCTGCATCCGACTCACTATGGAGACCAGGAAGGAGGAACAGGAAGGTGTGGTGCGGTTTTTGACAGCGGAAGGAGTGTCAGGAAGTGAAATTCATATCTGAATGTCTGCTGTGCATGGAAAGCACAATGTGTGACGTGCGTGTGCGTCAGCGTGGAATAAGTGATTTCGAGAAGGTCGGCTGTCACTGAAAGACAGGACACGCTCGTCGTCTCATTTACCCCTTCTGTCATCGCTGCGGTGGATGCTGCCGTCAGAAACGACCTACGGCGGACGATGGAAGACATTCGGCTCATGTTCTGGAAAATGTGTGCGCAGTGGGTTCCGCACAGCCTCACGGAGGAGCAGAAGTTGAACAGAATGTCGACATCTCTGCAACACCTGGAACGGTGCCACGATGAAGAATCTCGTTTCCTGTGCCATATTATAGGCAGAGGTGAAACTTGGTGTCTTCATTTTTCAACTGGGGAGCAAGCGTCAGAGCCAGCAATGGGAACACTTGGATTCACCCCCACCAAAAAAGTCCAAAGCTGTGCACGTCACCTTCGGATGTCATGATGACCTTCTCATTTGACTGAAAGGGACCGCTGCTGCCGGCCGTTGTGGCCGAGCGGTTCTCGGCGCTTCAATCCGGAACCACGCTCTGCTACGGTCGCAGGTTAGAATCCTGCCTCGGGTATGGATGTGTGTGATGTCCTTAGGTTAGTTAGGTTTACGTAGTTCTAAGTTCTAGGGGACTGATGACCTCAAATGTTAAGTCCCATAGCGCTCAGAGCCATTTGAATCATTTGGACCGCTGGTTATCGACTTTATGGAACACGGCGCCACAATTAATGCACACCAGTACTGGGAAACTTTGCAAAACCTGAAGCGCGCCATCACGTCAGACAGCCTCGGAATGTCGATGGACGGTTTCATCATGTTTCATGATAATGCCCGCCCACATGTTGCCAATGTTGCCCCGACTACACTGCACAAGTCTCGGTGGGAAGCCCCTACACATCCTCCATACAGTCCCGATCTCTCCCCAAGCCATTTCCATATTTTTGGAGGACTGAAGAAAGTCGTTCGTCGCCGTCGATTTGCTTCGGATGAAGAGGTGCACAACTGGATACAATAATGGTTCCACAGGCAACGGCAGACATTTTACCATCAAGGCATCGACCTCTTGTCTCACACTGGGGTAAGTGTATTAACTATTTTGGTGTTTACTTTTGAAATAATGAACAGTATGCTTACTTTTCTCCCGTCTTTCTCGTTTTCCTTTGACTGACCCTTCCAATAAGGAACCGGCACTTACTCTCTTAGCTTTTATTCAATTGACTGATTCATGCATGCTTTCGGGTGTACGTGGAATCAATAACACGGCTGAAAACCGGAAAGCATTCCAGTATCACAGACTTACTCAACTCCTCCTGGCCTCATACAGTCAAGAACGGCAAGCGCGCAAAATGCTCTCTACTCTGGAGGTATGTTCTTATGCTGAATTCAGATTTCTGGAGGTGTAGTTTATGACATCTGCCGCGACACTGAATTCTACGCCACGATTGTATTCCCGCCAGCGCTGCTAGCCCGGCCAGTGTGGGATAGGCGTGCACGCGCCAGAGGTAGCACTTACAGTTCGACGAGGCGAGATTTGCTCTGGCGGTTGGTTGTCTGCGGTACTGGCCGGAAGCTTCGACTTTGGCGCGAGCCAGCGGCGGAGGCTGCTGTGGACAGTGCCAGACAAGTAGGCAAGTGGTGGGACGCGCTGGTATGGGTGGTAGAGAATACTCACTTCACTACACTTCATGCATACGTGTCATCAGTTTGACGTCACAAGGTGACCATTTGGTCCACAGCACCTGAGGCGAAGAAGGCGTACGAAACAATAACTATCACCTCAATTAGAGAGAACTAGAGGTTGCACTTTCTCTTCACTGCAGGTTACATTGACCTCGAAGTTACGTTGTTTATAAATGTGTAAAGTTCTGCCTTCGTGTGGTCTGGGCTGTAGATAAGAGAGAGATCAGAGTGTCTGCAAGAATTAATTCCGAAACTTAGTGAAAAAGCTGTACCAACTACTTTCCTAATACACCTTCATCAGCTCTAATAATGAGAGAACTTGCTTATTTACAAGCAAAAACAAGCTAAAACCAAGCAGTATTGAGTCCATGTACTGTATGCATATTCGACACTAGTCATTAAGGTATCTAAGCAACTTAATGTAACAGTCATCAGTAATGGGAGAAAGAGACTTCTGGCACACTTTTGATATAAAATTGATGTGCTAATTAATTAAACTGATCAATTAAACCATGCCTCTCCTTAAACTATTGTTCTGCTAAGTGGTTTATAACCCCTGGGATTGATTTATGACCCCCTGGGGACAATCCATCCTTCTGAGAAGACCTCACTCCTCCCCCTCCCCCTCCTACTGTTCTGGTGAGATGTTGATGACCCCTGGGACTGATTTATGACCTCCTGGGGATAGTTCATCCTTCTGAATAATCCTCACTTCTCCTCCTCCCCATCCTCCTTCCCTACCCCTCTGGGAAAAGGAATTCTCTTTTGTCATCCCTCTGCAGTTCAGTTGTAAACCATTTTTCCCCCTCCTGAGAAACCCTCCATCCCTGCCTTTTCTTCCCCCACTTCACCCTCCCCCATCCCCCATTGGGAAATTGGTGGGATAAAGATTTAATCTCTGATGAGATGCTGCAGAGGAAGAATCTCTCAACACGAAATTCAAATCAATGTCATCTAATATAATAATATTATGTGCAGTTCAGTTGTCATATTCTTCATTTCGTCAGTTTATGGGAGACAGGGCTCCTCCTGTCCCCTACCCCACTTTAACTGACATAATAACCAGGAATACTGAGGAATGGAATCAAGTCCTAGATATTAGCCGCCATTTTGGGTCACCCATGCATTTGTCAGCTGGCCAAGCGCCACTGGGTACTGAGCAGAGCGCTGAGAATATGCATCTGCACACTGCAGAGGTTGGAAAACTACTGCGGCTCTAATTCCACACACTACTGCCAGGTGACAGCAGCTGTCCAATTGGCTCCTACCCCTAAATCGCTCAGTCCGTGTGGAGCTGTCAGACAGGAAGGATCTCATTATGCAGCACTCATGTGATGAGGAAAAAACTGGATGTGTTGTCGTATAGTATGCATTTTGCTGGATATCGTAGTTCAGAACTATGATACTACAGTGTGTCAGTGTATTACCTGTAAGTATACAGCTGAGAAATGTGTCCGTAGCCTCCTACAAGAGGAATGGAAGAAAGTGATGATGGATGAGTCTTGTCTGAACATTTTTCAGGAAATAATGGCGACGCATTGGGCTATGCTGAAGATGCATTTCACAGCTCATAGAGACCACTTCTTGTGCTCGAGCTGTTCATATATTTTGAATTTGCTGGTCAAGCCACAGTGCAGGAGACAACTTCTTTCTATTCCACTACCCTAGATGAATGAACCAGAGGTGTTCACATTGGCATATGGGTCTCAACTGAGCTTGTTCACAAAACTGCCACAGAGCGTACTCAAAACATGTTTTTTCCCACACCACTTCCCTCTCTAACCAATAGGAATGCAGCATTCCCTCTCCCCACCTGAAAATTGGTGGGGGCCAATACGAGTGCAGAAATGCTACATCTGGTCACGTGATCATGATGTCAGGGGGCTATAACATGGATGTGCTCTCAGTCACAGACAGTCAGTGGAAGAACCATAAATCATCAACAGGAGCCAAGGTCCTCATCCACCTCCATCTCGCAGAAGAAGCTTAAAAGTAAGTACATGTGGTTTGTTCAAGTCCATATCTATGTTTGGGGACTCTTATTGTTTGCCATGTTATTGTTCCCCACATTCCTATGTATTTCACTGTATATCTCAAGACGTTTTGGTGAATTATTTACGGTTTTTGTAGGATTTAGGAAAATGAGGTTCATTAGATGAGCTGTTTTTTAAAATTGCATGCCACCTACCTGTACTGTTTCTTCTTTTAAACTTGCAGGCCACACGCCCAGCATGTATGAATTTTCACCAATGATGCCTGAGTGTCTTGTCTATCCTAGCATTGCTGTGATGATTAATGAAGTCAGCAATGCCATCATTGTTGTGTAATTTCGCTGAGAGTTCATTGAGAGATTCAGTAACTGGTTTAAAGGTTTCTCTCAGTGCCTGGTATCCATCCAAATGTCCTAGCCTTAGCAGTCGTAACTCCTCTTGAATAGCCTTCTATGCTGTGATGACCTTATGTTTAGTTGGCATCCTCTTACGTACTAAATGGACTGTTCGCAGGGTGCTCTTTATATACATTCCATCCAAGTCTTTCAAACTTTAAAATTATGTCATGTATGTTCATTTCAATTCCATCAGCCTTTACATCTAAGTTGTCTACTTTCTCTCTCAGAATGATCTGGCTGTACATCTCTAGTTCGTCTCTAGTTCCTTACCCCTAGCATCCAAGCTATTGGTCTTTCTCAGAAGGGTCTGGGTATACGCTTCTAGCTCCTTAACTTTATGCCTGACAGGTTGAAATTTTCCATCTAAGTATAGACACTTTATCTGTCTGTGCACACCTATCCTCTCAGGCTCAGTGCCTGATATACATGTGAACTTTTCCATGGCATGATGTAAACTAAAGTACTCATCACTTTTTTCATTGCTCTATATGAAGAAACTCCTGGAAGTTCTGTCTTTACCTAATGTCATTCAGTTTTATTGATTTATCAATAACTGGAAATCCATACTGTGTATGATTCCAGCAATCTGCATATATCCTTACAAAACCATTGAGTGACATATTGGTTCCTACATGCCTCTGATAAATATAATTCAGATTGCCCTCTTTGAAAGCTATAATGAGATTTACACTATCCCACACCGACTGCTTCAGGTTTCTGGAATATATCTGACTCAAATAAAATACATCAACACCCATATGATGACCACAACAGGAATATCCTAAAATTTGATCTTGGTTTTTCACAGCAACATAATCAAATATGAACACAGTGCTTGGCTTTACTCTTTCTGGTGGAGAGATTCGACTGTTTTAACTGAATGTTGTGTATGTTACAGCATCTACACCCTGCAGTATCTTTTACAATAGTTGGTATTTGTGTTGAAACAGCGTTTTTTGAAATGCACTTACATGTTCAAAATGGACTCCATCTGCGTCTGTTAGTAGTGACATGAGAACATTTTTCTTGTCCCATTTGGATGGACCTACAATTATTGCGTGTATATTATTGGGTTGGAGTATCCTATTCTTCTTCTTCTGGTCTTCTTCCACACAGTCTTAGGACCAGTTACTTACAGCTAAGTCCTGATGTTTCACCCACCTTGCCATGATACTGACTACATTAGGTTTTGGCGGGCAACGGGTTTTTATAGAAATATTTACGTCACCAACTGAGTTACTGGGTGTACATATATGAAAGTATGCTCTATCATTCAATTTAACAGTGACTGAAGACAATGATTGTGGTCACAAGGTGACTCAACAGCTTGGTGCTGCTGGCATATTCTAGACATAACATAGTTCGCAGTAAGGTACATGTTTTTATTCAACAGGCATACAATGCGTCACTACGTCAAAAAAATCGACTGGTTCTATCTTTATGTTCACAGCTGTACAGAATTTAGCAAATAAAGCTTTCTTGTATGCACAGAATTCAGCGTGCATTTCTCTGAAACTGATGGGTATTCCTTTAGCTTCTTCTTTTGACACTGTATTTATGCAGTGATCTAAATCGTCTGCATGCACACTATATGTATGGAGACAGTTCACATGGTCTTAAAACACAGTTTGAACACACAGCGGCTCATGGTTTATTCTTTCCAACACAATGGGTAGACGCATCTGTGGGGCAATCAAGTTTGTAGTGGTTGAGTCTTGCAGATAAATGGTTTGTCCTCCAGATTCAACATGAGCGCCACGCCATCGTACAGTGAATTTAAAGATAGTGTCAGGCCAGCACAGTAAATGTCCAGGAGTGGACGAGATGGCCAATACTCAGAGGGAATCTGTTGACTGATGTAGAGTTCTGCACATGCTATTCCAGCTCCGTAAACTGTGCTTTAACAATTCTCGATACATTTTCAATGTCTAATACAATATGCGACTCGCTGTCTACTGATGCTTCTATACCAATATTTAAATGCTTTGAACAGCTAGCTCTTAAATTTCGAGTTGAAGTGAGAATCAGGAACTGGCAACTTCCCATCCACAACATCAACACTCTGCCCTTGCAGTAACAGCGGAATGTTCTGGGATGGTGCATATGTTTAAGACCAGTAATGAGCTGCACCGTGTGGTGTAGGGCCCCTTGTACCATTCTTCTGAGAGTCGGTGACTGGCTACATGTCCTCATTACACAAACTGTTGAGCGGGATGGATAATAATAACTCGTTGTCCTGCTTGAACACGCTGGTTAGGTTGCTACAGAATCCTGCAGTGCTGTTACTGCTGCTGGTCTCCACAGGCCAGAGGTCACTGCAGGTCCTCACAACCCAACGGTGGCTGCTGCTGGCCCAGACGTGGTGGAGGCCACTGCCAGTCTGGACTCGCTGGAAGACGCTAAAGTGAAAAATTGGTGCAGTGCGAATTTCAGAACCATTATAAAGCCTATATTAGATGCTTGATATAGCATTAGTGATGGTATTGATAACCAACATAAAAGAGTCAGCATTCGACCCCTGACCTAACAGACCAACTGCGACTACATTTGCCATCAGCTGATGCTGGTAATACTGCTAATTCAGATGAGGTTGTTTCAGTAATCTCTAATCAGAGAGAGAGAGGGGGGTATAATCGAATAAGTATAGAGACAGTTGTTTGAAAACTAAAAGAACCAGCACATAAAACATACCCTCATAGACATGTTATGATCAAAGGTTTGGATGACAAATCGCAGGCTGACCTTGTAAATATATGGGAATATTCACGTGCAAATAATGGCTCAAATATATTTTAATGATCGTTGATACATACTCCAAATTTTCCGGGGCATTACCTGTCAAAAAAGAAATGGGGAGAGACTTCACAGACATCAACAGACTCAACAGTCTGTGTCTCCTGGCCACCAAGAGCTGTTGTATAACGATTTGATTCACGAATCCAGTTATATGGCTCCCCCCGTATATAGCAATTATACGCCTATGTTGTGTGGGGCCTGAAGATGGTATCAATGTAATGCCGAAACTGGTAGCACACAAGAAGTTCATAAAATAAGTTTCTACAATACATACGGCTCTTGGTAAATTATTGCATCAAGAAATACATGCCAGCCATTGTCCCACGGTCCATAATGGATCAACGACGATTAAATCAGGATTGTTGGACGCGGGATCGAACCATCGTCCTCCCGAATGCGAGCCTAGTGTGTTAACCACTGCGCCACCTCGCTTGGTGGTCTGAGATTATTATAGTTCTGGAGTAAGAGAGCGCTTGGCGCGTAGTTGTAGGTAGCTGTCTGGGAGGGAAAGGCGACGGAGTAGGCAGTTTTGTGGCATGCTGTGTGAAGCCACCAAGTGTTAGATTAATGATGGTATGTCAACATTGTTGAACATGGAAGCAGAAGTCTTCATGCAAGCATGGTAAAGATGTTAAATATTTATGATTTTTGTTTTTGTCAGCGCGTTAGTATAGATGAGTTGGCTGATAATTTTTAATTGTTGATTAGCCCCAGAATGTAAGTAAACTGATTTGATAAAAAGGCCAGTTAGATATTTCACTTTTGTAATTCTTCTAAGATTTGTTAACAGACACATATGTAATCTGATGATTTGTATTTATGTTAGATTAGTGACGTTAGATAATACTTGCTGTTTAAATCTCACTGTTTGTCAATCAATTGTGACTAATGTAACTTTAATTATCACACGTTTTTGAAAGGACAAAATTAACTTGCAATGTAATTTTTACTTAAAAACTCAGTGTTAGTAATTCACTACAATCAGTACCGCCTCCCTCTCGATGTCATATATTTTTCAAAGAAGATGGATTTCTAAACCTTCTCGTTTATCAGCCGAAAGAATTTCATGTGCTTTTCAAGTATTATGGCCAGCATTGCACACTGCTGAGCCCGTAGCTAGCACAATTTCGATTTTCATGAGACACCACAACATATCGCGTTACTCCGTTGCTGCTTTAGAGGTAAGA
Source organism: Schistocerca piceifrons (assembly GCF_021461385.2). Taxonomy (NCBI): domain Eukaryota; kingdom Metazoa; phylum Arthropoda; class Insecta; order Orthoptera; family Acrididae; genus Schistocerca; species Schistocerca piceifrons. The sequence goes on from NC_060139.1 coordinate 1,033,844,429, forward strand.
CAATTTAATTTATTTGTTACATGCACAGGGACCAAAGTTATCAGTTTTTAACAGGGCCAGATGATGCAGTGCCTAAGGGGATGAATGTATTTTGCAGTGACTGTATTTCTTTATTGGTACTGCGAGATGCATTGCCCAATCAATTCGTGTAAAGTTTTTGTAACAGTAGCACAGAGTAAGAACACCACTTGTAGTTACAACAGGCTACACGATAATTCGAGTTCAGTACCCATTCCACAGATCAGATATACATTCAACGTAATCATAAAGTTTCTGTTTCTTAGAGAACGTTACAGTATAAAATCAATGTGCAAATCACAGTGCCGCACTTCACAACAGAACGGCAACGTGATAACACGTGCACACTACGAGTTTCTTGCATCAAGTGGTGTGAAACCTCGCAATGACGTCAGTCGGTAGAACTAGCCTGGTGGAATATGACAAACCTATTATATGCCAGGAATACTTCATGCATAAACTTTATGGATCAACTACATTGAATGTGAATGATGAAATTAGAATTGTCATACAACACCAAGACGCTTTAATCCTCCCATGCAAGAGTGTCATACATCTTGATCGATAATTTACCAAAAGGGATGGTACAACTACAGTGGCATGAACCTTACAAATAATGCTCTAGCGCTCCTCTTTCATGAGATACAATATGAACTTAACTGGAGCGAGATTGACCGTACATGTAACGTAGACATATATCAACTCATAAAACGTTTGTCTCTGCTTCTCCTTAAGATTTGAACGATTTAGAAAATGGCTTGATGGTTCATAGACGAGGCAGTGAATAGAACAATGAAAGAGTATGAGAGATTTACTGCATGTATACCTCTAAAACTGTTTATGGGATACTTTGAAGACAAGCGGCAAATTGTTCTTAGTGCTAAACAGGAACTTAAGCTGGTATGGAGTGCAACGGATAACAAACTCATATACTGAAGGAGCCCAAGAGGAGAACGCGATCACCATCAATAGAACAATATGGAAAATGCCACACATCTCTGTATCAGATACGTAGCATCTGAAGATTTTAATGGTTCTCAATGTTGGTGTATTTCTGCCAATATCTTTCCATTCATGGGAGGTTTTCGAGTACCCAGTGCTACTATAAGCAGATGCAAGCAGATGAACGTGGGCCACTAAAACTGCAGCACAGCTGGAAATGCCCAGGTTCATCACATTTGTGTTTCACACAAATAGAAGAGGGATTGTAGCAAATGATTCCACGAATTTCGACCATTGTAGGTTAACTAATGACAGAGTCTACCTGATCTCCGAATTATACCTGTATGATAATTGACACCAGCAGTATAAATGTATACAATGTAGCATATGACACGTATGCATGGTTCTGTGCTTCATACTATGAAGAGGATGGATGTATACTTAGTCCATGGAAATTAAAACTGATGCTATTTACCGTGATAGACTGCTCAAAACAGAACTAGATAATTAAATCTGGACCCATGGATGTACAAACTGAATTCGAATTTTCAGCAAATTTCCCAAAACACACTGCAGTATATACTCCAGTTCTACATGACTGTGTGATTAACTACTGCCCACTCAATAGTGTTGCGCAACAAACTGTATAAATGAACAAGTGCTGAGCTACACTCTAAGCATTTCAAAATGACATCTAAAGATGTGAACATTATTCCAGACGCTGAGGGTTTCACTGATGATGAACGTAGACAGTTCGCATTTAAAGATGTTGCATTCAAGGCATACACAGTAGAAGCCGGAATAATAGAGACATTCTCAGCAAACATTGCATCGCCAAGGTCTTTCAAGGCTGTGACGTGAGCTAAAACACAGAGAACTGCAAAATGATCAACACATTTCTATCATTGAATTCACTGGAATGATCCTGGTATGCCTGATAAAGACATGGTGTTGTCGCTTAGATTATTCGACCACACAGATTCCATCATCTACGTCAAGGTGAGGAGAGTATTACATGGATGTATCGAATTTTCAAGTCCGCTGCTATTCAAGGCCTGGAATTCCCCGGATGTCCTGCTCTCTATTAGCTCAAGATGAAGAAGATGTGTGAAAATAGTGTTGTGTCTGCTTATGAAAATGTAAAATTACTTTCAAGTTGGTTGAAAAATAAATGAATGTTTACCTCACAATGTTTGTATGATTTCTTTTCATACTCTTCCCACCTTGGTAATAAACAGCGTTGCCCAGATACTATGTTTGTGGTTTTCTTCACTGTCACATGCCCACTGCTCCCAAAAGACAATTTGTGCTGCATGATAGGTGTAAGCCCACGCAACCATTCTACATATTTTGTTATCTTCCATGTTAATTCACCTTCATATATACAATTTCGACAGCACTTTGATGCAAATAACAACATCAAAGGCGCATGGTAGCGAATTTTTCGTTTATTCACTTCTCACAAATACAGTTTCATTATTGAAATATAATTTTGTTCTTGAGGTACAATTTGGTTGTAATATTCAACGCAGAGATACTTTTTTTACACAATAAAAAACTTCACTGGTGGACATATTCACAATTTTCAGATCTATACAGATCTTCACTTAAAACTAAGGCAGAGATACTTTTATTCCTGCATTACAACTAAATTCCATAGTACCAATGGTAGCACTTACATGGTTGTCATACAACAACATTTTGATGGAGTGTGAAATACGTATATAAACCGACACTTAAAAACTAATCAGACTTGAACTTCAAGTGGCAGCTCAAACTTACAAAGTAATCTATTTTCATGACATACAAGGTGAGCATATACTTTCCTGATGTACAATTGTTTTGGCGATGTACATGGTACACAGATATTTTACAAGTCCAATTCTTGTTGCCAGATATGACATGTAAATTTATTTTACAAGGTATATATTTAAAAGTACACACAGTACACATTCCTCACACACACACACACACACAGTGTGCATAAATAAACAAATAAGTAAATAAAGATTTACATCGCAAACATGCACACTCACAATTACACTATGATAAAAGGATCATACTATTCTGCAAAATTTACAGCCAGTCTCTTTCTCTCCCTCTCAATCAGTGTCCCCCACATCCTCTTGCTCAACAAGTGAAGTTCCAAACCTGTCATCGCAAATGATCATTTTATTAACATGAGTCAACAGGATGACTTTAGACTGCAGCACACTATATACCTTGTGTTCTCAAGATTGAATAATAGTTTGCCACACTGTAGGCTGCAGCTGTTGTGGAGCACCATGAACTTATATATACAGGCACTGCAAATAGCCTTTGGCTGAGAAGGCTGTTGATGCCTGCACAATGCACACTCTTAGCCCACCTCTGGCTGGCACCTTCCAAAGTGCAATAGGCATGCATTTTTGCTCACATACCCACAAACTCCACAATTGGTGGCCCTTCCACCTAATATTTCATTAAACTAACAACCTTTTTGTTCTGTTGAACAATACCGTAAGGATTATTGGTTGTGTATAAACATGTGTTGAATTATTCACTGTGACACCTCATTATAGTTCTTCACCCTAGAGACAAAGGTATCTGTATCAAGACAAAGTAACTTTGGATCTGAAAAATGAGTTTTCAGAAACTCATGATGGAATGGGTAAATATGGAGTTTGGAAAGGTCTAGTACATACATCCCCACATAGGTAAGTTTCGAACTCTACCGCAACCTTCACCATCTCCACAGCAACAAAGTTCTCATTGAATATTGTGACCCATTTAAAATTTGGCCTAGTGATGCATTTTACTACACCATAATGCCCATCCCTTTTGGTTCAAATAAATGTTTCTTGATATCCCCTCAAATTCTTCATTGTTTTGCCAATAACTGAATTAGTCATTAATTTAAAAAATGTGTCTCAAAGTCACATATCACAGAAGTCCTCAGCTTTGTACTCAAATCAGTATACTCTTTCAGACAGGTGGACTGCTTTAGGAGATAGCCTGGGAGATTCTAACCACCCTCAACCCCAATCTGAGACACTTCTGAAGATTACAATAATGAATAATGTATTTCCACTTAGTCCTCAACATTGTCATCAGTTCTGGGATGTAGTCTCCTCGCAGAACTAATTGCCTTGGACACAGTGGAAAATCAACATGTGCATCAAAGGATGTGAGTTCTGCCTTCACCACATGCCCACATCAAAATTAGCTGCCATACCCTCAATTTTTTTCACCTAAACCTTTGTATGCATGTTTGGGCACTCATCAAAACTCACCAGTCTGCAGCGATTGTTACATAGCATGCCCGTATAGGTTACACACATCCAGGTACATGATGTAAATCGAATCAAGGGATGCATTGAACCTCTCACCATATGCAGGCATATGCCTTGGTCTGACTATGGACACATTGACAAAAGTCCCTGATGGATCCCTCACTCAAAAAAAGAAGTGTACCAACATCAGTCAATAGTTCGATGCTGTGCCTCGTTCTCTTGAGCACAGCGTCCCAAGACAACCCAGGTGCTGTTTAATAAAAGGCAGCATGCAGAGAATATATGGTCATGCATAATCAGAATTTCTTGAAAACATCAACGAGCAAGCACACATGTATGTGCATGTAAAGCTGTGCATACTCTTCTAAAGAGGAGTTATTGAATTCCCACCAGACAGTCACAGTATGCTTATACTCTGCATCTGCTATGGCATCGCCTGTAATGTTGCTGGAGAATTCAGTTATGTAGGGTAGCCTGATTTTGTTGAGTTTTGCCATACTATCAAGATACCCTTCCTAGTCATAAGTTTAAGCTTTCCTTGTCGAGGAATGCAGCTCAGGTGATGTACGTATCCTTCTAAGAGAAAGTTTCAACAAGTTTCTGGTGTGGTGCCTAGCTAAATCTTAGCAAGTCAAGGAAGCAAAGCGTAATTCTTGGCGTCATTCGTTTGGAGAATGAAATATATTTCTCGACATTCTCAGGCAGGAAAGTGACCTGATTCTTCTCCGTATCAAATCCAGCCAAATGCTCAACAAGAAAGTGAGCATCATACCCGTTTAAATTATGAAAAAAGAGGGGTATGTACTGTGGTAGCTGATACTTCAAGTTTCCTGTATTGTGAACTGTGCCACGGAACTTTCTCATAAAATGTCAGAAACTCCTTCAACGAGTTTCCACTTTTCTATCTAATGGCAGCCAACAAACATAGTAGTCAACCACCTTCATGTACAAATCTTCATTCTCCTTCAATTTGGTCGTGGGAACGTTGTCGCTGAAAGCTTGTCAACCTTCCATGAAAGTTTTCAAGTGCAATGAGAAACCGAACTGCAGCTTTATCCCCAACATAAGATTTGTATCGATTAAGACTTGGATCATAGGACAATACAACTTGGTACACTACTACATATGGTACGCGTTTTTCTGTGAAGATAGTGTGTGAGGCTGTAGGGTCACTTTCACAATGGGTCACGGTAGTGAGGAGGCATTCAAAGTCAGCATACACCACAAATGGGCATCGTTCCTGATGGTAAGGATTCTTCAACTGCATGAATTTCTTTACCTACCAGATGCTTTGCTAATAACTTGTCTGACGCAAAGGCATTGAGGCACCTTAAGCACATATGATGTTTACCTTTGTACATACTCAGCTGGCAGAAAATGATTTGGGAGATGTCCCTGATACATAATTATCTTTCTTCTTATTTTCGACATCTGAGAATAGCAGCAAGTCCACATGCATATTACACTCACCAGCAGATTTTGAGAAATAGAAGGTTCTAACGACTATACGTTTATCCTGCTTGTTTGCCCATCTGACTTGCGTTTCTTCAGGCCATTAATATGAACCAATATTCCAGTATTCTCCGCCTTAAATTTAGGTATGTCCTGAATCTTGATGGAGAACTTGATACCATCAAAGTTATAACAATTATGAACATCAATACCTACGCCATATCATGATGTGCTCTGCGGACTTTTCATATAATTTTTCTTGCAGTTCAGGATTGAGCATGTAAAACAAGACTGGTCGGTTTTAGTTTTGACATTAATACACGCATTTTTATCAGCAATATCCTAAGGAAGCTTGATATACAAGTAACTTGACACTTGATTATCTGGACCACAGATACATGTATCGATGTCAAGGTGTAGTATTCGGCTGAGTACTTTATCTGACCCTCTAACTTCTATCGTGGAGAACCAGTCCAGTAGCACTCAAGAAACCACTCAGTGATTAATGTGCTCCATATACCACGCTATTTTCCCCCAAATTATAGTGAAGCTTGTCTCTTCAATGCCAGAGGGCTGTTTGGGGGGTGCAACAGTTCCATGCACACCACAGAGCTGCATTTAATGATGGGATACCACAGAGCTCCATTTCCAGAACTGGAAGGCATGCTTTCAGAAATCCTACAGCCACGTGGAGTGGCCGCGCAGTTTGAGGCCTTATGTCACGGACTGCGTGGCCCCTCCCACTGGAGGTTCGAGACCTTCCTTGGGCATGGAGGTAAAAAGGCGAGGGCTAATAGAAACCCTTGGGTAACAGAAGAAATATTGAATTTAATTGATCAAAGGAGAAAATATAAAAATGCAGTAAATGAAGAAGGCCAAAAGGAATACAAACGTCTCAAAAATTATATCGACAGGAAGTGCAAAATGGCTAAACAGGGATGGCTAGAGGACAAATGTAAGGATGTAGAAGCTTATCTCACTAGGGGTAAGATAGATACTGCCTACAGAAAAATTAAAGAGACCTTTGGAGAAAAGAGAACCACTTCCATGAATATCAAGAGCTCAGATGGAAACCCAGTTCTAAGCAAAGAAGGGAAAGCAGAAAGGTGGAAGGGGTATATAGAGGGTCTATACAAGGGCGATGTACTTGAGAACAATATTATGGAAATGGAAGAGGATGTAGATGAAGATCAAATGGGAGATATGATACTGTGTGAAGAGTTTGACAGAGCACTGAAAGACCTGAGTCGAACGAAACAAGGCCCCCGGAGTAGACAACATTACATTAGAACTACTGACAGCCTTGGGAGAGCCAGTCCTGACAAAACTCTACCATCTGGTGAGCAACATGTATGAGACAGGCGAAATACCCTCAGACTTCAAGAAGAATATAATTATTCCAATCCCAAAGAGAGCAGGTGTTGACAGATGTGAAAATTACCGAACTATCAGTTTAATAAGTCACAGTTCCAAAATACTAACGCGAATTCTTTACAGACGAATGGAAAAACTGATAGAAGCCGGCCTCGGGGAAGATCAGTTTGGATTCCGTATAAATGTTGGAACACGAGAGGCAATACTGACCCTACGACTTATCTTAGAAGAAAGATTAAGGAAAGGCAAACCTACGTTTCTAGCATTTGTAGACTTAGAGAAAGCTTTTGACAATGTTGATTGGAATACTCTCTTTCAAATTCTGAAGGTTGCAGGGCTAAAATACAGGGAGCGAAAGGCTATTTACAATTTGTACAGAAAGCAGATGGCTGTTATAAGAGTCGAGGGGTATGAAAGGGAAGCAGTGGTTGGGAAGGCAGTGAGACAGGGTTGTAGCCTGTCCCCGATGTTATTCAATCTGTATATTGAGCAAGCAATAAAGGAAACAAAAGAAAAGTTTGGAGTAAGTATTAAAATCCATGGAGAAGAAATAAAAACTTTGAGGTTCGCCGATGACATTGTAATTCTGTCAGAGACAGCAAAGGACTTGGAAGAGCAGTTGAACGGAATGGACAGTGTCTTGAGAGGAGGGTATAAGATGAACATCAACAAAAGCAAAACGAGGATAATGGAATGTAGTCGAATTAAGTCGGGTGATGCGGAGGGAATTAGATTAGGAAATGAGACACTTAAAGTAGTAAAGGAGTTTTGCTATTTGGGGAGTAAAATAACTGATGATGGTCGAAGTAGAGACGATATAAAATGTAGACTGGCAATGGCAAGGAAAGCGTTTCTGAAGAAGAGAAATTTGTTACCATCGAATATAGATTTAAGTGTCAGAAAGTCGTTTCTGAAAGTATTTGTATGGAGTGTAGCCATGTATGGAAGTGAAACTTGGAGGATAAATAGTTTAGACAAGAAGAGAATAGAAGCTTTCGAAATTTTGTGCTACAGAAGAATGCTGAAGATTAGATGGGTAGATCACATAACTAATGAGAAGATATTGAATAGAATTGGGAAGAGGAGGAGCTTGTGGCACAGCTTGACTAGGAGAAGGGATCGGTTGGTAGGACATGTTCTGAGGCATCAAGGGATCACCAATTTAGTATTGGAGGGCAGCGTGGAGGGTAAAAATCGTAGAGGGAGACCAAGAGATGAATACATCAAGCAGATTCAGAAGGATGTAGGCTTCAGTAGGTACTGGGAGATGAAGAAGCTTGCACAGGATAGAGTAGCATGGAGAGTGGCATCAAACCAGTCTCAGGACTGAAGACCACAACAACAACAACAACAACATTATAGGTGTACACGTAGGGTAACTTTGAACGTCTGTATCTAGGAAATGGATAAAGATATCAAGAAAATTTTGTAGATTTTTCGACATCAGGATCTTAGGAATGCATAATAAAAATTTGAGCCATTTCTGAGCCTAGCCGCCTTGTAATGTGCGGCTCGGTTTTGATACCCAAACGACCTGTTTGTCGGATTTTTCTCAGGTACCGCCATAAGCGCCCTAAGGCGCACCGTAGAGCATATCTGGTGCAAAGAGACCAACTGATTTGCTCCATTTACCCAAGCTCGAGGAAATGTGAAAAATTCAAAGTTGACCGTACGACATCCTTCTGTTGGATATACAAATGGTCCGTTCCCCCAAGACTATCCAAAACACTTGATCCTACTTTTCTACCATCAACAGAACTCAAGGTATCAGCCCCGGAAGAATACCTTTTTATGCGCGGCGTTTTGGAACATACTAGGTAGCTAGGTAGCGCATGCTGTGAATTCATGTGCAATGTTGCACTGTCACTCAATATAACATCTTCACTGCGCGTGCTCACTGACATGTGCGTAACTTTTGAAACATGACGGCGTCCTGTTCTCAACTCTTTTTTTTCCGGCGTAGCAGGATGACGCGGGCGCCTACATAAAACTGCTTCTTTACTGTCACCAGGCTGATCAGTTTTGATTAAACTTGCCACAACATCCACAAGTCAAAAAAGAGAAATAATGCCTCACTAATGTCAAGCCTGTTTAATTTTCTTGAGGGTAATTTCGTTCTGTCGTTGCAACTACAAAAAATGCGTTTTTTTTTTCACCAGACGTGTTTCGCCTTATTGAGGGAAAGCATCATTAGTGGCAGTGGTTTCCGTTTGAATTCTCGCCTACACCCAGAAATGCCATGCCGTCTGCTAGCACATCATTTATATTTTTCTTCTTGAGACTCTGATAGCTGTGGTCTAATTTATAGTTGCTCTGCACCGCTTTGCAGTTTTATGTTTTACACAGCACCCTTTTTCGCACACCACTGTAAGCATAAAGTAGTGTGCGAAATAGTATGCCGTGTAAAACATAAAAAACGCAGGTTGCTGCAGAGTAACTAAAAATTAGACCACAAGTATTAATATCTAAATAACAAAATCATTAACGATGTGCTAGCAGACGACATTTCCCGATGTTGACGAAAATCAAGCGGAAATCACCACCACTGATGATCCTTTACCTCAATAAAGCGAAACGCATCTGGTGAAAAGAACACGCATTTTTTGTAGCTGCAACGACAGAACGAAAATGCCGTCAAGAATTGCAAAGCAAACTGCAGAGAATATGGTCACACAAATGACTGTTTAATTTTATTTTCGTTCGGGTAGTACAATCGAGGGTTATTCGGAAAGTAAGGAACGATCGGTCTCGAAATTGTAAACCACATTGAAAATCCGATGAAGTTTTGCACAGGAGTGTTGAGCAGTGTCTCTAGAACGGCCGTCGATCGCGTTACGTCGTTCTTTGTAGTTCTGAGCACACAGGGAGCACGTAAAGATACCTAAAGTGCGTGTCATATATCTTGGCGGCCGAGTTTAGGTTCGTTCTGCGCATCTGACGTCACAAACCACAGTCAGCCAATGAACAGAGAACGACGTTGCCAGATCTCGACAGCAGTGCAGAGCACGGACGAGTGTCTTCAGTTTTGGAAACGTTCAGTCATAAATAAAGTAATAGAACAAAAGCAATGTCTTGATAGCAGACTTTCTTTTACAGAAAGTTTGGAAAAAGCATTCTTTATACCAATTGCTTCATATTCTATTAATTAATTAAACCAAACAAGCAATAAGACTCCTAATTCAGGCTATAGCAAGGAAAGGTGTTTGTTTCAATCTCACGAACTGCTTTTTCGCAATAAAGAACAGCGGTAATTGTTTATTTCCTATTGCACTTCGACGAAGCGTGAGTAATTCATAGTCATACCAACAGTGTTTATAAGTAGCTACGTGAGGTGTTAGAGTCGTTATGGAGTAACATTGTTTAATGAGCTGCGGTAGCGGAACAGTTAAGGTGTTGGGCTGGCAAGTGAAAGGTTATGAGTTCAAACCTTGTGTGATGCTTAATATTTTCTTTATTTAAAAACAATATTGGAGTGCCTTACTTCACGAATTTTATTCGTTTGAATGAAATTTCTAGTGCTTTGCCTCTTCATTAACTTTTTCGCTGCTGCAGACACGTGCTCCCCGCATTCCTCGCGATTTTGTCATCACTGCACTTCTCGCCTGTACAGACACATGGTGTTCCCACTGCTTTGACACTCTTATTATTCGATTTCACAAAAACTATTTGGCCAAAAAATTTGATTTTTACACGTCTTCTTGCCTGATACCTTCCCCCCATAAATGACTTAATTTTGTTTTGACGTGCAGCATTAAATGTAGTAAACCATTGCACGAAAATTTGAAGAGTTTGCAGAGATAAAAGTCCATAGCATATACTTTCCGTATGGTCGATTTTAGTTGCCACAATGTTGAGAATGAAATGTCGACAACATACCTAAATTTCATATAATATTTACTATATAACAATATCTCATTTAATTTAAGTACCACATAGGTGTCGTATGTAATACTGAGAAATATTCAGTCTTTCGCGACTGTAATAAAAGTTTTATATACACACGGCGCGTTTGGCTTTATTTTAAAGCACTTCCATCGGTGAAAGGTATGGCACATACACAATGGTACTCATGTTCTATTTCTTGTTTTGTTCCACAGTCGCAGTTTTATCAATGGTATTGAAATATATCCCTCTTTGCAACTGTAATAAGCGACTTATTTAGACCAGACGCGTTTCTCGCTTTTGAAACATCATAAGAGGACTGTATTTTGTGTCCTCCATTGCCAAGTCACCTTTCGTAGTTTTGTGCTGCGGTAGCACAATATTCAACGTTAGTGTTGGCTCATCAGTGTTTTAGCAAATAAATGCTGTTTGTGTGTGCCACACACAAAATTATATTTGACGTAGCTCTGAGCACTTCACTGACAGACGGTATATTCAAGTCCTAATATTTTTGTAACTCCACAGTTTTGATTAATGTATTTTGTCTACTTCCTTTTGATTGATTGAAGTGCTTTAAAATAAAGCCAAACGTGCCCAGTGTAAGTAAAACTTTTGTTACAGTCGCGAAAGGTGGAATATTTCTCAATATTACATATGACACTTATGTGGTACTTAAATTAAATGAAATATATAGGTATCTTGTCCACATTTCATTCTCAACATTGTGGCAACTAAAATCGACCATACGGAAAGTATACTCTATGGACTTTTACCTCTGCAGACTCTTCAAAATTTCGTGCAAAGGTTTACTATATTTAATGCTGCATAATAACTGCGTTGAACATCGAAAAAAATTAAGTCATTTATGGGGGGAAGGTATCAGTCAAGAAGATAGGTAAAAATCTAATTTTTGAGCCAAATAGTTTTTGTGGAATCGAATGATAAAGAGTGTCAAAGCAGTCGGAACACAATGTGTCTGCACAGGCGAGCATGGCAGTGACACAACCGCGGACAGCGCGGAATGCAGGGAGCACGTCTTTGTAGCAGCGAAAGGGTTAATGCGGCCGTGGTGGCTTTACTTCATGAACTGCGCACTCCCCCCTACACGTAAGCTTGCGAACTATGCTGTACTATGGCGCTGATTCTATTGGCGCGTGCGTCGTGTGCAACTGGCAACGCAGCAATCTCCAGCATCTAGGCGGGCATGCGCGAGCTGCCAAGATAGAAGAATTGAACTATAGGACAATAGTGTCTCCCGCAAAGTACGAGGGCCTGGTGAGAAATTTTGCCTGAAGCTATGCAGCCAACATTACATAACTGTCGAGCGTTTTCTTCTTCAAGGCAACTCTCAGCCGCATTCTGCAGGGACAATGAAGATCCTCCTGCATCGTTTTCAATTGGAAATGTTTGATTACCCACAATACAGCCCGTAATTGTCTCCCTCTGAGTTTCATATCTGTTCACATGAACCGCTGGCTATGAAGACAACATTTTGGCACAGACAACGAGCTGTAGACCGGAGAGAATTGGCGTAAAGCACTGGCGGCTGCCTTCTATAACTAGGGTATTGGAAAGTTGGTACAGCGCTATGACAAACGTCTAAGTCGGATCGGCGACTATGGAGATAAGTAGCTGGAAGTTGTAGCTAACTGTTGCAAATAAAACAGTTTTGATTTTCACTGTGGTTTCCATTTCGCGACCTATCGGTGCAACGTGTTATTTTGGTAAAACAATGGTTGTTCATTGGAATTAAAGCGGCTAACATCTCTTATAAGTAGCAACTTCTGTACTAAATAACCTCGAACCATTACACATACCAGTGAAAACACACTGGTCTAAAAATTCCTTGCAACTTAGGTCTCTCAATGGTTACCTATACACGGCGTGTCTCAGGAGGAACGGTCAATATTCAGGGATATGACAGGAACGATAGTTCGAAGCAAAAAGTCTAATAAACGTGGTCTCTAAAATTCATATCTTAAGAGCTATGAGCAATTGACACAATGAAACAAATCTTTTGTACTGCAAGCTCTTTGCTTTCCATATTTTGGGGGGAGATACTATGGACCAAAACAAGAAAGTGAATTGTCTAGTGAATAAGGGCTCTAAAATGCGTACCTTAAGAGCTGTGATCATTTGATCAGTAGAAGAGATTTGTTTCACAGTAGCGAAGATAAAGAAGTGCCAATAGCCCCTAAGTTATGCATTTTAGAGCCCATGCTTTCCAGACGTTTTTGCTTCGAGTGATTGTTCTTGTCATAGCCCTGAATATTGGCCATACTTCCTGAGACCTTGTATACAAGGTGTTTCAGGAGCTCACCGACAAACTTTGAGCATTCATCGGTCACGCAAAAAGTGTGGGGTTACCTATATGGTTTATCTACATTGACAAACGAGATGTATTAATTCATAAAGTCGTCAGTTGAATGTGTCAGAGATATATTAATTCATATTACGCAGCATTAATGTAATCTGATAGGTCAGCGGAAAAAATTAAAAACGATATACTTTCAGCATTTTAACAACACCTCTCTTGTTTTAATGCCTGTAACATATCTCTTCTGTTGTCGTCCGCCGTGGTGTACGGACGTATTTTGTTCTACATGCGTCTAACAAATAAAAAATGGATAGCTCGTGAAAGAAACGTTTTTTATTTCTACGAGCTTCAAGTACACTTGTTCCCCTCTATGCGTATAATGAACCACTGCTCCAAATTTTCGGATGCATGGGAATAATCCTCAAGAAGACGACAGCAGCATCGTCATCGGCACTGCCGTACTACGAGAGAGAAGAGGTAATTATCATTAACAGGAAGAGAAGTTCAAAGACTAATTACTCGTAGTTCATGTAGCAGAAGATTGACAGCAGTAGCTATCGTGATGTCGTCAATGGTGTTTGTGTACCAATCGACAGGCACCGCTGATTACAATACTGTCGTTATACCTTTCTCCCTCACCAAATTAATTGCATTTTTATTCAATAGTATCATTTTTATTGAGGAACTTATAGTCTTAAAGGTGTCCTTAAGATTATAATTTCAGTAATGAATAACTACAACTGCACAAAAATTGCCGTTTATTATTATTAGGTTTGTTCTGACAGTGACTTACTTGAAAATTTCAAACAGTCCGCCTTACGTCTCAGTACAAACTGCGTGTGCTCTGGAGAGTATATGAGGATTCTGCTGCATTTGCTGGAATGCATCGGTGACTCGTGCTAAAATCATTTCAAATCTAGTGGCATTTAGGCCAATATGGGTAGATCACATAACTAATGAGGAGGTATTGAATAGGATTGGGGAGAAGATAAATTTGTGGCACAACTTGACTAGAAGAAGGGATCGGTTGGTAGGACATGTTCTGAGGCATCAAGGGATCACCAATTTAGTATTGGAGGGCAGCGTGGAGGGTAAATATCGTAGAGGGAGACCAAGAGATGAATACACTAAGCAGATTCAGAAGGATGTAGGTTGCAGTAGGTACTGGGAGATGAAGAAGCTTGCACAGGATAGAGTAGCATGGAGAGCTGCATCAAACCAGTCTCAGGACTGAAGACCACAACAACAACAATTAGAGCAATGTAAACCACACTCTTAACGTGTCCCCAGAGAAAGTAATCGAGGGGAGTCAAGTAAGGCGGAAGCGTTGTCCACACAACGTACCTTCCTCGTTCTGTCCAATGTTCCCCAAAATCGACAATTAGCGCGTCAACACATAAGTGTGCTGGGGATCCACCATGCTGGAAACGGAGGCCTCTACGCGCAGCAAGCAGTACATTGTGGTCTGCAGGAACACTAAGTCGCTCCAGTCAACCTAGGTGGCAGTATTACAGGACGTAGAATTCGATTACCCGTATTTACTCGAATCTAAGCCGCACTCGAATCTAAGCCGCACCTGAAAAATGAGACTCGAAATCAAGGAAAAAAATTTTTCCCGAATCTAAGGCGCACCTGAAATTTGAGACTCGAAATTCAAGGGGAGAGAAAAGTTTTAGGCTGCACCACCAAATCGAAACAAAGTTGGTCCATTGTAATATGAGACACAATTTAGGTGGAATGAATGACGATTCAGCTACAGTATGTTCGAGTCGTAAGCTTAGCAATTAAGCTTTACTAGGTAGCCATTGCTATGCGCCACGCGCTCCTTCCGTATTTATACGGGTACCTTTCCTTTTTCACATACTTCGTCTGGTTTGAACTGATTGCTTATTTTGCTTTGATCTGGTAAGTGCCGATCTCTTTGTTATAGGTGTTTACGTCACTCTAAGCTGAAAATGCATTACTGTACTGTGCCATGAATTGTTTGTCGCATTCTGATAATGAGTGTTTACGGCCTGTCCCCGCTCGCGGCATGGCTTGCTTTTGTGCACGCTACCACCGCTTACAATAAAATAAAAGAGAGGAATCGTCTCATTAGCAAAACAATGGCAAGAGACTGCTATTTGTTGTTACTTACACTGCTGCTTCCTTTGATAATGATCAACAAGAACCAAATAATAGACGGCTTATGATAGACGACGTTCTGAACGAGAGTTTAGCGAAAATTTTTCTCGGTTTGAAAATCTTTGCAGGCGCCTCTTTAGTACATTAAATTCTGCACAGAAATTAAGAGTCATCTTAGATTTAAAAATCTAGTCGACTGCTGCTTCATTTCTGATTGTATCACTATTAGGCATAAGAATATAAACATGACATGATATGTATATTCTTCCGCGTTTGCTGCTGTCTCACCCTAGTTTTGTAGTTTATTAGGCAGACAGGATTTAAATGAGATAGCAGCAAACACGAAAGAATACATGGCAAAATGTTTATATTCGTATTACTCTTATGGCGAAGAGAATACTGCATATGATTCACAATTCATAAAAGTTCCTATTCGCAACCATCTCTTCTCACAGGTAGGAAAAAATTCAGAACGTAGAGTTGGCCGTATTGACAAACATCCCAAACAGTCTTGCCAGTCGGATTTTCGTAGTACATTGAAATGCTGCTACATTCGAAGATCAACAATACGGAATTTGTTGGTTGTTTGGTTTGGGGAAAGAGACCAGACAGCGAGGTCATCGGTCACGGAATTTGTATTTACTTCGTTGGATAATGTATAAAATGCAGTGGTCGAAACTCGGGGCGGAGAAGAAATGTCGTCTTCCACCCTTTTTTTTTTATTTATTTACTGACGCGGAGGTTTTGGCGCCAGTATTTATCTTTGTGCCTGCAAAGCATGCCTGTGCAGCACTACATATATTCAACAGCAGAAGTTAGTTGTGGCGGCACCTACCAACATTTTTCAGAACTTCCGCTTACTTTGCACTCGATTCTAAGCCGCAGTCGGTTTTTTGGATTACAAAAACCGGAAAAAAAGTGCGGCTTAGATTCGAGTAAATACGGTATCCACTATTCCCGCCCTCATTTTTAAGGAGAACGTTCGTTCGTTCAAATGGTTCAAATGGCTCTGAGGACTATGGGACTTAACATCTGAGGTCATCAGTCCCCTAGAACTTGGAACTACTTAAACCTAACGAACCTAAGGATATCACACACATCCATGCCCGTGGCAGGATTCGAACCTGCGACCGTAGCTGTCGCACGGTTCCAGACTGAAACGCCTACAACCGCTCGGCCACAGCGGCCGGCCCTTCGTTGGTGAGACGTAGCAGCAACTGTATGCCAGTTCTCAAAGTGCCGCCAGATATCCCTGTTCTTGCTGTCAATACACCCGTCACGTGTAACGAAAACCGCATCTTAGAAATAAAACATGTGTGTGGAATCCAACACTATTTGATGTACGAACCACAACAGAAGCTGCAGAAGACGTGGGTAATCAACTGGTCTTAAAACCTGCGCCCTTTGAAGATAGTACTTCTTCAATACTCTCATAAGATCGTGAGCTGTAACCATAGCACGAACTATAGCGAGAGCGCTGCTTCAAAGTTCACTCCTAAATCTCTTGGTAGCTTCACCCTCAATTCTTTGGTGTTCTCTCGTCATGCCTACCACCATCAACATGCTGAGGACGCAAACTCCCTGTTTTTCAAAAGCGACCACGAAATACAGAGAACGTATTATGGTGCGGGTGTCTTCTGTTAGGGAACCGATTTTCGTAGATACGAAGAACTGATCTTTCATTTCCCGTTGCCTCACCGTAACACATAAGCGTATCAGTTGGCTCAGTTTCTTTGAGCAAGAAAATCTGAATTAAGGACTAGTAAGATGCACAGCGTTGAAGATAAAGTATTACGGTATGATGCACGCCATTGAAGATACAGTACTACAACACATGCTGAGTGACAGAACTAGTATGACTTCAAAGAATAACAACGTCAGTATGAGCTGCAAATCAGGTCACTGCGCGGGGCTCATGATGATCACGAGGGTTGGAACTTTAATGGTGGGCAACTATTACTTTACAGCTCGTACAAAATAGATGCGTGTTTCAAAGTTTTACTGACCTTCAAAGTAGTCACCAGCATTGTGTACATCCCGTTGCCAGCGATGTGGAAGTCGTAGACTACTGTTAGCAGTGCCAGTTGTGTTGACGGTTCGAACGGCGAGGTCTATTGTCCGACGAATTTGTAGCAGTTGTGAAGCGAATGCAGTGATGTGTTCCCTCAGTAACGAAAACCCGAGTTCAACTCACGAGGGCTTAAGTCATGGGAGTGCAGTAGGTGGTATAGCACTTAGCAGCCCCGTCACTCAAACAAATCAGTAACGGATTGCACTGTATGTGCTTGAGCATTGTCCTGCAAAATATATTTGCCTCGTTTTCAGTTTCTTTTTGTGAATCTGACTGTGCTATCCGTCAAGCATTCTACACATTAAAGTTTCTTTACACAGCATAACGCCTTACTTTAGAATCAAGATCAATTTCGACAAGTTGCATCGTAGCTTGAAAAGCCCTACGCTTTCCATTCGAAGATGAGAAGTCTGAATAATTTTTATGTACCCTGCGATACTCATCTGCAAGTGCAATATTGAATATTTATTCTCTCTCTCTCTCTCTCTCTCTCTCTTTTTATTTTCAGAAATAAGATTATATTGTACCAAGACTAAGCTGTAGAAAGCTGTAGTCAATATGTCTTAAATTTTCGCTAAACGAATAGTTACAAATATTTAGCAATTTGGACTATTTCAGAACTTTTCCACATTCTGCATTAGCCCTCGAAATCATTTATCCATGGCATCCTATGCACTTGAATGACATCTTATGATAAGTTATGTAACTAGCTCTCTTTGCAGACAAGCGATAGCTTCCTCTCACTCTAGTAATGAAAAGGAGCTTGACTTTGTAAAGTGGCAGAATAAATGAAGGTCAGATTCGCATCCTATATGAGAGTTTTATACATCGCAATGGGAAGGTGAATATGGCACCTGACTTAATTCAGTAGTAATGAGCAAATTTGCCGAACAGTAAGTAATACAAAAAGGGATGACATTCAGTCGACGGTAATTAACACACTGTTCCTGTAATGCATGTTTGAGCGAAATGTGAAACAAGCTGCGAGAGACGTTTTAGTTTGGAATTCAGAGGGATTAGCGCAGAGGCAAGGCCGCGCTACAGGGGGTACCATGGAAACCACTTAAATGGGTGTCCAAGGCGGAAAGTTAACGACCGACCAGGTGACTGAGACGGGGAGAGCGAGTGTAATAGCCCATCTGAGAGCGGACAGGAAAGGAAGCTTTTAGAAACTGTGTTTAGAAATTCCAAATGGATACGAAACAAGACCAGTGACGCATTTTCGATCACTGTCCAGCGAGTGCTACACACGTGAGAGAGTCAATGTACGCATTTACGCGTCTGGAATAGGCACAAAACGTCCGATTGGCGGAAAGTTGCTAGGAAGGAGAAAAGAGCCAAAGTTTCGACGCAATTTAATGGTAGGGACCTTGCTATTGGTAGAGAGAGTTTCCACAAAATAAGAGGAACTCTCCTATTGGTCGAAAAAAGCCGTGACGTCACGAACTAAAGAACCCAGACCAGTTCGGCTATGAGTAAGACAAGACGTAAATTCTGAAATCTGAACTGGCGTCAAGTGCAGAATGGAGCACATAATCTTCTGTACGATGCAGAGGAGTAATTTGTGTGAACACGGCGTTCACAGCGGCTGATATCCAGCTAGAAATTATCTGCAGCATCGTTTAGCTCCAACTGTGGAGAAACGAACCAGCCAATTAGTTAACTGTTCTTGCGAGAACTGAGAGAGCATTATAATATGCACGCTGCTCCAACTATTCGCGTGTACATCGCCACGTTCTAAGACTAGGGATGAGTACATGTTCTCTCGTATAACGAGAAACTTAGGGAAAGTTTCTGCTGGAAAATTCAGCAAAGGTGTAATTAGTTTTATAGGAATTTCAGCTGAAGAGAGCGGCCTAACAGACGACAGCTAATAGCAGCTTAAGGTAAATACTGCATGCAGAGGTGTAAACTTGTTGGTTCACCAGCTTGTGTCATCTGTAAGCTCGAGCGACCTTGGGTAATCTTTTGCTCAATTTGTCACATAGCTAATCATCAACCGTAGACTTGATTGTCATCCTATAAATAGTACCGAACTTTGAACCGGAATTGGACGATTTTCGTGGTACTGACCAACATCAGAACATATGTGTGGGAACAATTTATAAAGAAACTTCTAGTTAAACTTTAATATTGTCTATTTAGGATAATTAAACCTTCTGAGAGTTAATATTTAATATTGTTGTGTTAAGGATTGTTTCACTTTTTGATGTTGACGAGATGCGTTATCCTGACAACCGTTTTTTTGCTGTCACATTGAAAACTGTGTAAAAGCGTGTATTTTTGTGCTAATATTGCGACATTAAACATGTCATTTCAACTTACACAGTTGTCTTCAATCCTAGAATAAGTAAACCAAAAAATATTGGACCTTACAACTTATTTTATTCAGAACTATGTCTTTCTGAGCTTACTTTGTTATCTACTTCCATTGTTTCTTCCATAGATTTTTACTTTCACTTTTAGTGAACTACGTGACATGACACGTTTCTAAAGAGTCATCTGCTAATGTGTACACAACTCTGAAACCTTTATCGGGGCTGAAGTTAATATTTGACAGTTTTGTCTAGATAACACTTTCTTGTAAACAGCTACACCGCTTACAGGAGGCTGAGATTAGAGCTAACGTTATGTAACGGGTCGTACGTACAGGCAGTTAACAATATTGACTCGAGGCTTCCTAAGACACAGCTGGAGCTGGCTCTGACTCTAATGTCTTCATCCAGCATAACTAACTCCTCTTACGGGCCATCAGAAATCTTCAGTTCTTCCACTGATCCATTAAATGTCTAACGCTAACACATGTCTTTTAGCTGTAGTTGACTGAGGAACTGCAGATAGATTCTCTATTTTGAAAACTACTGATAATGAAGACCTCCTACCTTGGAACGAATGAAAATTCGACACACTGTAGATTCCGGGACATCATGTACAGAGTGTATGAATTCGATTATGCGCGATCGGCGCCTCGAGAAGCAAACCTTTGGTGCAAGACGTCGATCAGCTGTACCTGCAAGAAAACGTCATCAACTCGACTTCATATTTTAAGGAAAAGAAAGAACTTGTGAGATATCAGCCCCAGAAACCGGTCCTGCGCGAAAATCTGGGCCATAATTCTGATAGTACGTATTTATGACCTCCTAAAATCACAGTTTTTAAATTTTCACGGGAACCGTTTGTCACCCGCTTCGCCCTGCTGCACCGCCTAATCCCCGATGGCTAAGTACTGTACAACGGAATGACACCCAGAGCCCTGTCATTTGCGAGATATTGATGGCGAGGGGAGGGAAGGGGAGATGTGGACACATCTGCCCAACTTGTTTTGAAATCTTCTACGAGAACACAAAAAGAGTAAATAATTTGTGTACCTAATATGTCAATCTCACGCACACGTACGTTGAATATTATTTTAAAAATTTCTCGAACTGACGTCCTGCACCGCTATAGTCGTCTCAAAATCAAACTTACACTACTGGCTATTAAAATCCCTACACCACGAAGGTGACGTGCTACAGACGGGAAATTTAACCGACAAGAAGAAGATGCTGTGATATGCAAATGATTAGCTTTTCAGAGCATTCACACAAGGTTGGCGCCGGTTGCGACACCTACAACGTGCTGACATGAGGAAAGTTTCCAACCGATTTCTCATACGCAAACAGCAGTTGACCGGCGTTGCCTGGTGAATCGTTGTTGTGATGCCTCGTGTAAGGAGGAGAAATGCGTACCATCACGTTTCCGACTTTGATAAAGGTCGGATTGTAGCCTATCGCGATTGCGGTTTATCGTATCGCGACATTGCTGCTCGCGTTGGTCGAGATCCAACGACTGTTAGCAGAATATGGAATCGGTGGGTTCAGGAGGGTAATACGGAACGCCGTGCTGGATCCCAACGGCCTCGTATCACTAGCAGTCGAGATGACAGGCATCCTATCCGCATGGCTGTAACAGATCGTGCAGCCACGTGTCCATCCATGAGTCAACAGATGGGGACGTTTGCAAGACAACAACCACCTGCAACAACAGTTCGACGACGTTTGCAGCAGCATGGACTATCAGCTCGGAGACCATGGCTGCGGTTACCTTTGACGCTGCATCACGGACAGGAGCGCCTGCCATGGTGTACTCAACGACGAACCTGGGTGCACGAATGGCAAAACGACATTTTTTCGGATGGATCTAGGTTCTGTTTACAGCATCATGATGGTCGCATCCGTGTTTGGCGACATCGCGGTGAACTCACATTGGAAGCGTGTATTCGTCATCGCCATACTGGCGTATCATCCGGCGTGATGGTATGGGTTGCCATTGGTTACACGTCTCAGTCACCTCTTGTTCGCATTGACGGCACTTTGAACAATGGACGTTGCATTTCAGATCTGTTACGACCCGTGGCTCTACCCTTCATTCGATCCCTGCGAAACCCTACATTTCAGCAGGATAATGCACGACCGCATGTTGCAGGTCCTGTACGGGCCTTTCTGGATACAGAAAATGTTCGACTGCTGTCGTGGCCAGCACATTCTCCAGATCGCTCAAAACTGAAAACGTCTGGTTAATGGTGGCCGAGCGACTGGCTCGTCACAATACGCCAGTCACTACTCTTGATGAACTGTGGTATCGTGTTGAAGCTGTATGGGCAGCTGTACCTGTACACGCCATCCAAGCTCTGTTTGACTCAATGCCCAGGCGTGTCAAGGCCGTTATTACGGCCAGAGATGGTTGTTCTGGGTACTGATTTCTCAGGATCTATGGACCCAAATTGCATGAAAATGTAATCACATGTCAGTTCCAGTATAATATATTTGTGCAATGAATACCCGTTTATCATCTCCATTTCTTCTTGGTGTAGCAATTTTAATGACCGGTAGTGTAATAACTTTAAGTAACTGAAGAATCATTATGAAATAAACTTAACAATTTCGATTTGCAATTTAGCTACGCCAACTACGTTGAAGAATAGCCCATCTCCTGCAAATGTACTTCACTTTAACAGTCGCAGCTTTAAAATCAAAAGAAAATAACCCACAACAGCGATTTTAATAATTAAACAGCGCTATAATACTTTTTTAACGACACACCAGTTCATTTCATTCCTTTACTCTGCATTTGTGAACCCCAACATAAAACTGTTCAAAGCAGAAAGATCTCCGGCTCTCGGTTAGAAACTGCGCATTTTAACACTATGTACAAACCGTGTTACAAAGTGCCTTGTGTTCCTCGTGAGTTGCATGCTGTGTGATTGACGCCGAGTAACCCGGTCCTCCAAATCTGGTGTACCCAAAGTACGCATTCCCTGCCCGTTCGTCTGTCTGAAAGGACCCACTATCACACAACCCCCCAGGACGGGCTTGAAATGTGTGGTTTGGTTGGTGTCTGTGAGGGCACTTGCTTTGGTGTAGTCGTGCTGCCTCTCGACCGTTTCCATCTGCTTGGCGATACATAAACACCATCTCGGCTTGTTCCCGACATGAATACGGACCATTCTGCTGCTCACAGTACGCTGCATCATTCACACAGCGTGCAACACACAAGGAACAAGCGGCACGTTCTCAAAGGAACTTTCATTCGTCAGCGCCATCTACCGTGGCACCGATGACTTTCCGGACACATAAATGTTCATAGGCTCATTTTTCCCCCATTCCAGTCAACAATCCGTTCCTGGAGTTTGTCGGTTTTATTACTGTTCACCGTGTATAGCGATAACTTTTCATTCTAAAGCCGATCAAGTATATCTCAACCTTATCAGGGAAGACAATAGACCTTAATAAAGTAATAAAAAATTGATTTTTCCAGCCGGCCGGAGTGGCCGAGCGGTTAAAGGCGCTACAGTCTGGAACCGCACGACCGCTACGGTCGCAGGTTCGAATCCTGCCTCGGGCATGGATGTGTGTGATGTCCTTAGGTTAGTTAGGTTTAAGTAGTTCTAAGTTCTAGGGGACTTATGACCGCAGCAGTTGAGTCCCATAGTGCTCAGAGCTATTTTTTTTTTAATTTTTCCATCACTCAAAAGTAGCCTGTGCCCTCAAGGCACTGAATTATTTATATTTAATCCTTTTTTAAAAAAATTTCTTTCTCATGTGTGGATGTAGTACGCATGTATGCTTGTACTGCTGTCGTGAGTCGTTTCCTTATGTCTATCTTGCATAGTGGGAAACGCTACAAGAAGGGTGCTTGTTCATTCGGGACGGCCGTATTAAACGTCCGTATTACAACACGAGCCAAGAAATGTATTAGTTACTCGAGAATATACGACAGCGAAGGTACCGGCAATTTCTCGCATACCATCCCTGACTGAAAAAGGGGGAGTTGGAAGAGATCTAAACTAGTACAGGATTTGCCGTATGACGGCTGCCGAAATACAGCTACAGATGTTGTTGTTGTTGCTATTGTGGTATCCAGTCAGAAGACTGGTTTGCTGCACCTCTCCATGCAAATCTATACTGTGTAATTCTCTCCATCTCTGTATAACTACTGTGATCTATACCCATTTGAACCTGCTTACTGTATTCATCCATTCGTCCCTCTTTCTACACTTCCCTCCAATAACAAATCAACAGTTCCTATAAACCCATCCTTATTTTAGTTAAGTTGGGCCACAAATTTCTTTTTTTTTTTTTATTTCGCTATTCGCGTCAGTTCTCACTCATTAGTTATTCGATCTACCAATCTAGACGTCAGCATTCTTCTATAGCACAACATTTCAAAGTCGTATGACCTCTTCTTGTATGGACAGCTTAAAAAATGGTTCAAATGGCTCTGAGCACTATGGGACTTAACAGCTGAGGTCATCAGTCTCCTAGAACTTCGAACTAGTTAGACCTAACTAACCTAAGGACATCACACACATCCGTGCCCGAGGCAGGATTCGAACCTGCGATCGTAGCAATCGCGCGGTTCCAAACTGAAGTGCCTAGAACCGCTAGGCCGCCGCGGCCGGCATGGATAGCTTATCATACACCTTTCACTTCCGTCTAATACTACATTCCAAATACTGTGGGAAAAGACTTAATAACAGTTAAATTTATATTAGGTGTTAATAAATTTCTCTTTTTCAGAAACGCTGTTTATGCTATAGCCAGTCTGCATTTTATATCCTCTCTGCTTCGGCTTCTGTCCGAAGAGCGACTAATGAAGCCTGACGTTGTCAGGAAGGAGATGTCGGATGTAACATAATTTATTGAATAAATGTTTTTGATATGTTTCCCTCTCTTTGTGCGACTGTTGATCAAATAGCTTCATTTGTAAAATTGCTACGTACTGTTTGGATTGTTGCTCACAGCTACGGAACAGCTGACAATTCTTGATACCGTAGCATATATTTTTATCATTGTAATATCTGCTGTACAGCTCCATAAAATGGGCGTTTGAAGCAGTTTTTTAATTATGCAACTGGTCATTTTCCTTCCTTATTATTTGCGTCTTGCGAGATTATGCTATGTTGTCTATATTTTTAGCGTTACACTGAATTTTGATGTTTTTTTGTCACTTGACAGTTACGTAGGATTTATATTTAGATACGTCATGTTGCCAGTAACCTATATAAGACAGATTCACTGTCTTGTAACTTTAAATTCATTCACCTTTATTTTTATTTATTTTTTTATTGTTCCGGCGTATCGTTAAGCGCTCGCACAACGGTCAGGAACCTTACAGCAGAGGGGGCTGTGAGATGTCGTCCGACAACAGTACGCTGACCAACTCCTCTCTGTGACGACACCCAGACAGCAGCGGCATCTAGGCGAAGAGAATTATAAGCGCCGCGCCGCTTTGCCTCAGCCCAAGTTGAAGTCTAGGCAGTCTACGAGCTCGACAGCAGCGACTTAGGAAATGTATTGTTTCACTTGTGTTACGAATTGTATACACGGTGTCCCATTTATCTTGACCACCCTAAGTAACTCTTTGTCCAGATGCAAATTACAAAATGTTTCAAGCAAATGTTCATTTAGCCATCAGGGGGACATCAATCAGTATGATTGCCTTCGTTGTAGCTTTGTTTTTTACAAAGATATGAACAGCGGTATGGCTTTTTTAAATGGTATCATGTGTTTTTTATTCAGTAATTCATTTCCTCCCCTAGAGACCTATTCAGAAATATATCACAGTGTACCATTCACTGAAACACAACGTTATTGATTACATAACACAACACTGACTATGAGGCCGGGATCACAAACTCGTCCACTTGCTGGAGTTGTCAGAAAACAAATGAAAACCAAGTAAAAACATAACA
Organism: Schistocerca piceifrons; assembly: GCF_021461385.2. NCBI lineage: Eukaryota > Metazoa > Arthropoda > Insecta > Orthoptera > Acrididae > Schistocerca > Schistocerca piceifrons. Next base: position 1,033,870,114 of record NC_060139.1, read on the forward strand.
CAAAATTGACTTTCAGTCTCCTGTACCATTGCCCAAGAGTAGAACATTCAAGGGTGCTCAAAGTCATTACCCTAGACACCGATACACTGGTGCACTCGTTGAATGAAAGAATTATTTACCGATTCCAATGTTGCCTGCTGATGAGAATTACAAGCAAGCACGATACATTCCTGCATGTCCTCTGGAGTTGTTGTAATATCGAGATAGAGAACGTCCTTATTGCATCCCAAAGGAAAAAGTCGAGAGGATTTAAATTAGGAGACCTAGCAGGCCAAGTAACTGTTCCCCCTCGACCAATCCATAAGCATTCTGGTTCTTAGCGGCACTTCATCCAGAAGAGGAGGAAGAATTCGTCTGAGGTAGTTGGCATACGCTGTGCAGTTTAGACTACCATTGATGAAATAAGGACCAACAATTGTAGTACCAAGCATCCCACACCAGACGTTAACTCTTCATTGACGCTGATGTTCCACCTCTCTAAGCCATCGCGGATTGTCGCTGAACCAATAATGCATGTTCCTTGTATTTACCTGTCCTTTGTTTGAGAAGGAACATTCATCGGTAAATAGAACATTGGAGAAGAAGTTCGGGTTGGTGAGGATTTGCTGCTGTAACCACTGACAGAACTGTCCACGATTCTGGAAATCATTACCATGCAGTTCTTGATGTAGGTGTACAAGGTAAGGATGGAACCGGTGACGTGTAAGAATACGATGTACACTGGTTTTAGAAATGCCAACCTCGTGTTCAAGTTGTCGTGTGCTCACTTGTGGATTCATAGCGTCGGAAGCGAGAACAGTAACTTCGGCATCTTCGTCTGTGCGATTGCTACAACAATTGTGTTGTCGTGGGTTGAAACTTCCCGTTTCCTGAAGCGTCGCAACAAGACGAGGAAACATCCGTCGGGAAGGTGGGTTCTTGTCAGAATATCGCTCTCTGTACAGTTCCGCTGCCTGTGTAGCATTTCGCCTACCTCCAACGACAATAAAAGGAACGTTATGTCGATGCAGTTTGTAGGAAGGACAGCCTTTGCTGTATGCCTACTCTACACAACAGTATTTTAAAGGACTAAACTACTGTACTAAATGTACCTGTACATAAGAAAACAGTATTGCAATTACTGTTCTGCTAACTCACATTCCCGATAGATTAGTAGATTCTACCTTCTCTTCGTTGATGTACATTCTACTCATACAACTCTTCAACGGACGATCGTTGACGGAATGACGGATGTCATTCTACTTATGTTTACGTTTGTCCTCCGTCAACGTCAGCACGTGGATGTGTTCCATTTCCCCGAGTACCTGCACTAAGCGCTGGGAGCGTCAACGTCAGTGTTATGTTACGTAATTAATAACGTTGTGTTTCAGTGAATAGTACACTGCGATACATTTTTGAATAGGTCTTTAGGAGAGGAAATGAATTACCGAATAAGAAATACAGGGTGCCATTATAAATATGTCATACCGCTGTTCATATCTTTGCAAAAAAACAAATCTACAACGAAGGTAATCATGCTGACTGATGTTCTCCTGACGGCTAAAGAACATTTGCTCGCAACATTTTATAATGTGCATTTGGACAAACAGTTATTTATGGTGGTCACGATAAATGGGACACCCTGTATACTGAAGAGATTGTTTATGTTTCATGTTGCCCTTTGCTTGGGACATCCCATTGTAATTTCACAAAGTTAAGTATTGTCATTTACCTTACTGTAATAAAAATGCATTAATACGATTCGCTTGAATTGTTGTCTAGCTATCCGAAAAAGCAGGTTTCCTAGGCACCCTACATTAGACGACTAGGCAGAACACAACATTTATAGTTTCAAAATTACCTGGATTTAGGTACAAGCTTTTTAACACTACTTTTTGTCTTGAATTATTCCCTAAGGTTTTCAACCTGGCTCCCTCTCGGTGATGCTTTTGGCATACCGTAGAAACAGAAGTACAGTTTCAAACAGCCAAGACTGCTCTTATACAACTTTTATCGTGATGACTGGTTTCAGCAAACTACGTTGCCATCATCAAATCTGTAGAGTATAGATCAACACATTCAAGCAGACTAGGATGTAAAGTGGCGTAACACAGTTTTACATAAACGTGGAAATTTAACATGCCTTCTGCAGTACATTTCACTGAATCTCGATCAAATGCATATTGTACCGTGTCATATCACAGAACGAGACTCCATAAACGTGAGAACAAAAGCATATCAGCAGATCAAGCACAAAATAACTATTGCATAAAACAACGTACATATTGCACTGATTATACAAGCTCATATTCGTACGTTGGCGCAATAAAGACTGAGATTTTCAAGTAAATATCATAGCCCTTGCAGCCATCTACCAGGTGGCACTGTGTAGTAGCTCCGTACCAAAATAAGTCGTGTTACAAAAAGCATAAAGACAAACTAACGATCCTAGAAAGTTACACTGCAGACAAACAATAGATAATCCTAATTAGAGTGCGTTACACTTACTTTGTTATAACAACTGTAACTTAATTTACATAACTTTAAAATACGATACTGATATGATTATTAACACTCCTTCATGTCATCCATTCCATTATAAGACGGCTTATTTTAACACTGCCTCATATGGAATGTTAAGATTACCATTGGATGCCAAAAGTGTAGAACAGAAATTGGCAACATTAAAACATATCGTTGCAGCTAATGGCTATTCTCATGGCTTAGTCCAAGACTGTATGAAAAATTAAAAATGAAGTTAATTAAAGATAGCAAGGGTAGTGTTACTTCAGATCAGTGTAAAAGGCTAAAACATAAATTAAAGTACATTTCCATGTCTTAGAGAGGAAAGTTATCGGACAAAACTGAACGGCACTTCCGGAAGTCAAACGTATATCTGCATTTAAAACTTCCAATACGCTAAAAGTTTAAGTTAAGACACAAAACTGAGATGAGTGAAGAAAAATGTAAGATAACGCATGTTTACATTGTGGCGAGTGCAGTGGTTTTTATGTGGGACAAATGTGTAGGTCTTTGTTATGAGATTTAAAGAACGCACTAGTACTCATTATAAAACCACTTTCGGAGATCATCTCAGAGACAGGAATCGTAGCATTACTAATACTCGTCGAAACATACAGTAATAGTCGTACATAATGTTCCCAGAGGGAAAAGACTATATAACGTAGAAATCTACAAATTTATAGTTATAATAAAAGATCTCCGAATAATTTATTTTACCAATTAGAATCTAATAAGATAATTTTTTTACTATTTTTGATAGTCTTTTTTGATTAGTTTTTAAGATATTCTCTTGTCAAGATAATGTGCTTCTATAATTTCACGAAAGTTGATCTCTTCTTGTTCTTCGATATTGGTTCCCTTTCGCTTATACATTGGAACTGCGGAAAGCTCACACTGGAAAAAAAACATGGTTTTTCCTCTTTGTTTGACGATATTCAGCGTAACACATTGGTCTCGAACAGTAGTTTATGCACTTACACCACTTATCATGTAGACACTCAGCGACACACTATTCAGTAATGACATTTCTGGTCACATTTTGTTCTTGCTGTTTGTTAATTTACAAAATGTATAGAAATATTAAGCATTGTGACATGATAATTTTTGGGACTACGCTATTCGTTCCGTTTATCCCCGTCTGTTCCTATTTCACATTTAGGCCTCGAACACTATACTAGTACCTAAGTCTGGATCTGAAAGTTGACTGCTTACTCTGGTGTGAATTGTGTTCGCTTAACTACACTGAGGTTCCGAGCAACAGTGTATGGTTGTCGAGGCTTTGTGCTGCCTGCATATTATGACGTGTGTATTTTTTGCATTTTTTTTTATAATACGAACATGCCATATGACTGGCTTCGCTACTTGTGTTTTAAACGATATATTAAAGATACAATGCTTCCTCTTATATTTTAAGGTGATTTTAAATTTTATATAAATTAATTGAAAATTACTGTAACAAAATAAGTGTAACGTACTCTGCTTTGGATTCTTTATTGAAAGTCTGCAGTGTAACATTGTTGCACCGTTGGTTTGCCTTTATACTTTATGTGACACGATGACTGTGGGTGGTGCTAAACGAATATCAAAGGTACCACCCTTACCTATCTATTACAGATCTCCTGGCTTAAACACGAAAGCGCAACTACATCACAACTGTTTTTGCCAGGACCAATCAACCAGACATCTGGGTCATAACATTCGAATGTTACAGCTCAGTGTTGAAAGACTTAGCCGACGAAATTCCAACACCTCTCTCGTATACTGCTTCAAAACAATGCGGTTGTGGTAGCGATTCAAGAGACACACACAGATACCGGGAAGACCGTATGTTCAAGGAGACGTTTGGCTGATTACGAAGTCCTCACCATCATATCTGTGGCTGTGCTTCTTATATACGTAATAACCTACACATCTAATACTTGCAAATGTCATGCAAAATATTGAGACTATCTCAGTTAAAGTCGAGGACGTTACTATAATGAATGTCTATAAGCAGATAACAGACGAATGGAAAAACTGATAGAAGCCGACCTCGGGGAAGATCAGTTTGGATTCCGTAGAAATGTTGGAACACGTGAGGCAATACTGATCCTACGACTTATCTTAGAAAATAGATTAAGGAAAGACAAACCTACGTTTCTACTATTTGTAGACTTAGAGAAAGCTTTTGACAATGTTGATTGGAATACTCTCTTTCAAATTCTGAAGATGGCAGGGGTAAAATACAGGGAGCGAAAGGCTATTTATAATTAGTACAGAAACCAGATGGCAGTTGTAAGAGTCGAGGGGTATGAAAGGGAATCAGTTGGGAAGGGAGTGAGACATGGATGTAGCCTATCCCCGATGTTATTCAATCTGTGTATTGAGCAAGCAATAAAGGAAACAAAAGAAAAGTTTGGAGTAGGATTGGTTGGTTGGTTGTTTCGGGGAAGGAGACCAGACAGCAAGGTCATCGGTCTCATCGGATTAGGGAAGGACGGGGAAGGAAGTCGGCCGTGCCCTTTGAAAGGAACCATCCCGGCATTTGCCTGGAGCGATTTAGGGAAATCACGGAAAACCTAAATCAGGATGGCCGGACGCGGGATTGAACCGTCGTCCTCCCGAATGCGAGTCCAGTGTCTAACCACTGCGCCACCTCGCTCGGTTTGCAGTAGGAATTAAAATCCATGGAGAAGAAATAAAAACTTTGGGGTTCGCCGATGACATTGTAATTCTGTCAGAGACAGCAAAGGACTTGGAAGAGCAGTTGAACGGAATGGACAGTGTCTTGAGAGGAGGATATAAGATGAACATCAACAAAAGCAAAACGAGGATAATGGAATGTAGTCGAATTAAGTCGGGTGATGCTGAGGGAATTAGATTAGGAAATGAGACACTTAAAGTAGTAAAGGAGCTTTGCTATTTTGGAAGCAAAATAACTGATGATGGTCGAAGTAGAGAGGATATAAAATGTAGACTGGCAATGGCAAGCAAAGCGTTTCTGAAGAAGAAAAATTTGTTAACATCGAGTATAGATTTAATTGTCAGGAAGTCGTTTCTGAAAGTATTTGTATGGAGTGTAGCCATGTATGGAAGTGAAACGTGGACGATAAATAGTTTAGACAAGAAGAGAATAGAAGCTTTCGAAATGTGGTGCTACAGAAGAATGCTGAAGATTAGATGGGTAGATCACATAACTAATGAGGAGGTATTGAATAGAATTGGGGAGAAGAGGAGCTTGTGGCACAACTTGACTAGAAGAAGGGATCGGTTGGTAGGACATGTTCTGAGTCATCGAGGGATCACCAATTTAGTATTGGAGGGTAGCGTGGAGGGTAAAAATCGTAGAGGGAGACCAAGAGATGAATACACTAAGCAGATTCACAAGGATGTAGGCTGCTGTAGATACTGGAAGATGAAGAAGCTTGCACAGGATACGGTAGTATGGAGAGCTGCATCAAACCAGTCTCAGAACTGAAGGCCACAACAACAACAACAACAACAAGCAGATAACTGGTCAGCTAAGGCTCTTTCCGTTTCCTCACATTCAAATTCATATACTGGCAACCTCAGTAGTCATCAAAGTAATTGGAACTACAATTTCAATTATGAAAATGGTGAGAACCTTGTATATTTGGCTGAGCAGATCAACCTTAGTTTTTGATTCAAAGGGCAAGGAGACATTTAAATCTACAGCTTGGCAGAAAGCTTTCAACCCTGGTCTAAGTTTTGTAATCCAGGATACCCAGAGACAGCCTCTTTATACGGTAAGGATGGTCCTTGGAATCTACCCTAAATAGCCAACACCGAACAGTAATTCTTGATGTAGGAATTCAAACACCTGTAATTAGATCAATCCAAAGACCAGGATGGAACTTCACAAAAGCTGAGTGGACTAAATTCCCCAAGGAACTTGATAAAAGTGTAAACATGGATTGCCCCATTATGTGAAAATTATGACAGATTCTTTGAAGCAGTTTTATCATCAGCAATGGTTGTAGTAATGACTGAAGAACTATATCAGTCCTATTTAATCACCAATGGCTGAGAAACTGATAAGGAATTTCTAAAAATCTTGATAAAGCTCGTAAAGAATGCTGGGAACAAAACACAGAGGGTCTGAATTTTAAGAAGTCAAGCAGAGAGGCATGAAAACGCTTTAGAAAAGTAGGAGCAAGTCGGCAGCGTACCCACAAAGATCCTGAAGTAACACCAGTGCAGATTTCAAACAGAATAACTTCCCTTTCTAGAACAGCCTCATACAATCTACATCTAAGAATGGTTACGAAAGAGCTTAGCAGTCTGGAGCAGATGGCACCAAACAAATCAGAAAATCCCACTGATTTTATAATAGAAGAGATCAACGCAGCACACACAGAAATGAAAAAAAAGGCAGACCTCCAGAATCTGATGGGATACGCCCAGAGTTCGTCATCAGTTGGGCAACAGCATTCATAAAGAGCTTGCAAACTTCTTTGGCAGTATTAGGCTATCAGTTAACATTCCAAAAACCTTCTAAAAAACAGAAATCGTAGCTATACTGAAGCCCAAGAAACCAGCGAAAAGCTGTCAGCTGTCGTCCAACTGTTCTCCTGAGCTGTTGCTTCAAGCTCTTAGAAAGCCTGATCCCTTAAAGAATCGGTCGAAAGATCCATTAAGTTAGTTCCATTGGACAAGCAGGATTCAGACCGAACAGAAGTTGTTCAGCGTAGCGAATCATTGTGTTTCAACGATTTTAGCGATAACACTGAATCTTAGTCGGACAGGAATTCCTTTGTAGTTTTGTATTCGCCCCGACAGATTTCAGCATTTTTTGTGCTATCTTCAGTGGGTTTATTCGTTTATTTTCCTTCAGCAAAATTGTTGTTACATGTTAAGCTTCAAAGAAACTTTTGGTAAAAAATATTTTCATTTGTAAAATGAGCGATTATTGCCAAACAACGGTTTGCATACGATACAGAGTCGAGACATCTCCCACCGAGTCGAGGCATTCTATGTTGTTTATTTATGATATGTCTAACGGTTCTAGTTCTGTAGTACATTTTGAAATAAAGTGGTTGTGTGCATTTGTTTACATACCTCACACGAAGCTATTGGATGGTTACGCTAGTTGCTTTAGATCTACTACACTATCCACAGCTTGTCATCTGCAAAGAGCAAAATGCTGTTTTATTTCTCTGATTACTATACATTTCCGACTGAGAATCACTATGTATCGCGTTACTTACAGTTTTAGATGTTGTGGTGCTTTTATATTGTTTATATAGCGGTAACACGCTCATTTCTTTCGCTGCTGTCGTTAGACATGCATTTTCTACGATTGATTCGCCACGCACCCAGTTTTCGCCTATATTACGTATTGTTGTGCCTGTGTCGTATTCATTTATTTCGTGGCCTGTTTGACTGGGACGTGGAGCCCGGATTTGAAGCATTGTTGACGTTTGTGGTGTTAGTTCGCGCGCATCTGTGTGTGTGTGTGTGTGTGTGTGTGTGTGTGTGTGTGTGTGTGGGTGGGTGGGTGGGTAGGTCGGTGTCTGTGCTTCCAAGACAGGGATAGGTAAAGAGAGAGAGAGAGAGAGAGGGAGGGAGGGAGAGACAGGGAGGGAAGGTGGGAGGTGATTCTGTGCTGTTAGGTGATCTGTACAGGGTGGTCAATATACTAACGAGACAAGGACTCAACATGGCATACAGAACCAATAACGCAATACAGAGCAGACTTAGGAGAAATTTCACCAACAGTTATAAATACGGCCAGTCTGGTATATGTCAGCCGCGCGGGATTAGCCGAGCGGTCTAGGGCGCTGCAGTCATGGACTATGCGGCTGGTCCCGGCGGAGGTTCGAGCCCTCCCTCGGGCATGGGTGTGTGTGTTTGTCCTTAGGATCATTTACCTTAAGTAGTGTGTAAGCTTAGGGACTGATGACCTTAGTAGTTAAGTCCCATAAGATTTCACACACATTTGAACATTTGGTATATGTCAACTAAATTGCTACTGCTGCCAATCAGTATATGTGGGTCAGTTTGGTATACAGAAAATCTCGGTGCACTGAAAAGCAATAGCACAACTTCAACATTTGCGGATCACCTAACGGCAAACAATCACGGTCCAGTGCACTGGGAAACTCGAGTTAAAATTCATTAAAATTAAAAACAGCCTATACCAAAAATTAACAATAGAACAAAACCATCACATCCAAATATCAACAGCCCAAGGTAAGAAAGTACTACATGAATATACATCATTGTGCAATAAAACCCTCTCTGCCACAATAGAAGAACTATAAAAAAAACACCCACCATACTGGACACCATTTACTCTACATGCCTGTCCACAAGTCCCTCCCTCACTTCATCACTCCCTCCCTCCCTCCCTCTCTCTCTCTCTCTCTCTCTCTCTCTCTCTCTCTCTGCCTCTGTCTCTCCCTGTCTTGGAAACACACACACACACACACACACACACACACACACACACACACATAGACACATAAAAACGCGTGCACGCGTGCTAACAAACACCGCAACATCAACAACACTTCATGTCCGCGCGCCACGTCCCAAACAAACATGCCACGAAACAAATGAACACTACACAGACACAAAAACACGTAATAGCGGCGAAAACTCTGCTTAGCGAACAAATGGTAAAAAATGAATGTGTAACAACAACAGCGTAAAAAATAAGCGTGTTACCTAGACACAAACAAAGTAAACACACCATAACATATACTGTAAGCAACACGATACATAGTGATTCTCGGTCCGAATTGCATAATAAACAGAGCAATAAAATAGAATTTTGATGTTTGCAGATGACAGGCTGTACATTGCGAAGTACATCTAAAGCTACTAACATAAACATCCAATAGCTTCATGTGAGGTATGTAAACAAACGCACGCATTCACTTTATTTCAAAATGTACAAAAAAACTAGAAGCTTTACACATATCGTAAATAAATAACATTCAATGCCTTAACTCAGCGATACATATCTCAGCTCTGTAGTGTATACAGATCACTGCAAAATACTTGGCAATAATCGCTAGTTTTACAAACGAGAATGTTTTGTACTAAAAAGTTTCTTCGAAGGGTAATAACAATTTTGCAGAAGGAAAATAAACAAATAATCCCACTGAAGATAGCACAAAAAGTGCTGAAACATGTCTAGGGGAATACGAAACAGCTAAGATGTTTTGCGTAAGGCGAAAGTCCTCTCCAGTTTTCTTAGCAAGCACAGAAATAGGAAGAACTGCAACATTCATAAAATGAGTATTATATCTCAGAATATGAACGTCATTTCGGTGTCTTCATTATCTATTAAATTTTCTCTTTTTTGGAAAAAAATAAGGGAACTGATTGATATTCTGTCGTTTTTCTTCTTCTTGGAGCCTTGCTGCTAGAAAGCTGTATCATGAATTCTCTTGTGAAACACGCGAACATCTTTCAAATCATTTATGACGTTATTTTAGTATTTGGATGTGCTGTCCTGTCAGTCCTACAAAATTATGTATTTTGTACATTTTTTGGCCTTTTCAATTCTTTGGAAGTTGTCATTTCAACTTTTGTAAGTCGAATCTGTAGACTGTGTTTTTAGTGAAGTTCGAGTGTGATTTTTATTATCATCCAGACTATTTCTTTGCAGTAGCAATTAACAATAACACGGTCTTGTGTCACCAAGTTTGCTGCTTTCCAAAGAGGACTACTGCGTCTGTAATAAAACTCGCGTGAGTGAAGAAATAATTTCACACATAATCATTTCATGCCTTCTCTCTAATTTTTATAGCTATATGTTTTCTTTTTTGCTAGCAGCGTGATGTGTCCTTTCCTAGTTAGCATTCTATTTTCTTATTTACATTTAAAATCACAAAGATCCACACTGGAGGGAAAGCATACATTACGACAGATCAAGTACTTAGCCCGAGCACACACACAGAAGCTGGGTTCCATCAACGACTTAAAACATCAGTGGCTTTTCTTGATCTTACAGCTGCCTATGATACAGTATGCAAACAAGGACTCCTGTACAAATTCGCAAGTGTTATACAATGCCAGACCACAATTCGGCTCATACACAACACTTTATCTGAGAGATATTTCCAAGTGGTCCTCGGCAAGATTAAGCAACAGACCAAACTTGATAATGAACTTCTACCGTGTTTTGTTTTGATACCAGTTCTGTTCACCTTATGTACATCCGAGACTCTTGAAACAGAGTGGAGGAAATTAATTTATGTCGACGATCTAGCTTTGGCCACTTAACACGAAAATCTTGAAGCTGAAGAAGAGATACTCCCTGCAGATCTAAATACAATGCATGAATACTGCAAAAAGTGGAGATTGGCATCAGATCCAACGAAGACCGAAGTTGGCTGCTTTGGTCTTAACAATAGAATGGCCAACGCAAAACTACATGTCACCTTTAATGGTCAACTCCTCCACCCCAAAGACTTTCCAAAGTATTTAGGAGTAACTCTCGATACAAGCTTTTCATACAAGCAACACATAGAAAACACCGCAGCAAAGGTGATATGGCACCATAACATCATACAGAAACTGAACGGCGCAATAACATCATACAGAAACTGAGTGGTTCCTCGCGGGGCACAAGAGTCACAACATCACGATTTTTTTTCCTTAGAACTACTCTACAGGCCGTGACATCTGTGCAGAAAGCCTCCACCGACTGGGAATGGCTACATCTTCTCTACGTGACTGGTGCTATGGAAATGGAAATGAGCGTTTGGCGTCATTGGCCGAGAGGCCCCTTGCGGAGAAGGTCCGGCCGCCTTGGTGCAGGTCTTAGTACATTCGACGCCACATTGGGCGACCTGCGCGCCGGATGGGGATGAAATGATGATGAGGACAGCACAACTCCCAGTCCCTGAACGGAGAAAATCCCCGACCCAGCCGGGAATCGAACCCGGGCCCGGAGGACTGGTGCTATGAACATCAGACATCAAATAAACTGAAACAAGCTGCATCAGACGAGCATACCCTGAAACTCTAGGAGATTTCTTTGAAGTGACGGAGGCAGTGCTTGAATCGACTGAAAATTTAGAAATTAGTTTGTAGATTTACTAGTTTACTTCTATTTACTTTGTAACATTATGCAATTCTTGTATGTTAGTTGCAGCTCAGTTTGTATTGCATTTGTATACGCCAAATAAATATATTCGCGCAAATGAATGTTATAGTTCTAATACATTCGAATGACTCTGTTCCTATTCTTTTAGTTCCCAGTAGCATGTAGAATTTGCCATGCGATCGTTGTGAAGAACATCCATGACATATTTTGCTTCGACCATTCGTAAAAGTTAGTACCAGTGCGAGTTCCTTAATGCTGAACCGTATTCTAACTTTTCGTAACACGGCCTCTCTTCATAAGCTCAATTCCATAGTTCAGTACTGAGCTCAGTAAAGTGACCTTGACGCTCGTTCCGTGTAACCTAAACACCCTGCCATTGGACGTGAAATGAAACGTTACCTTTAAACGAACACAACACAGATAATTGATTGATTTCAACTGCCTTCTGAACGAAAAGCGCTTCTGTTTACTCAGAAGTCGATCATTCATACATAACATACGGTGCAGATAACCGTACACTAGAGAGGTATTCGTCCTGAGGTCACTCCAACATATAGTTCCTGAAGAGGGGCAGCAACCATTTTAATAGTTTCAGGAGCATCAGTCTGGAAGATTGACGGTCATTTGAAGGATCTTTGAGAATCGATGTCAAGGCCTCAATACGAGTGATATACAGGGTGGTCCATTGATACTGACCGGGCCAAATATCTCACGAAATAAGCATCAAACAAAAAAAAAATACAAAGAACGAAACTCGTCTAGCTTGAAGGGGGAAACCTGATGGCGCTGTGGTTGGCCCGCTAGATGGGGCTGCCATAGGTCAAACGGATATCAACTGCGTTTTTTTAAAGCCGCAGGTCTCAGTCAAGATAATGTGTGACTATTATGGTTTTTGGCGGGAGATATGCTACACGATGGTGACAAATGAAAGTGTCCCCAACGGACGTGAGAGTAAGGTAGTGGAAAATGACGAATCGCACATAGACACTGAAACACGTATGTAACGTAGCAGCGATGGCGAGGCATTGCAGCGTCTCTGACCAGAGAGTATGCGCTTGACCGCGCGAGTGTTACGAGCAGTACTCTGTGAGTTGTTGTTGCGAGCAGTAGCGTCATGTAGAGCAGTACGCTAGTAGTCGTCATGAAGAGCGGTCGGTCAGTAGTAGCAGCCGAGTGCGGTTGTGTGATGTAGTCTGTCGGCAACACTGGTCAAGATGCTGAATGAGGTATACTGTTAATTAAGATAATCATCGGATAATGTAAGGTTTATTTATTGTAATTAATTTTCAACAAGTGCCCCCAATAATAATTTTGATTTCAAAAGCAATTTTACAAAAGATTTTATTTAATTGAAGTAACAATTTCGTTCCACTTCCCTTAAAGAAAAGTTTCAGTTTTCAGTTAAATCACAAAAAAAAGGGGAATATTATTATTTACAATGCAGTTCCTCCAAGCCGTGCGCAAGAATAAGAGCAGAAAATTGACTAGCTGTTACAATGAGGTAAGAATTTAATTCTGATTTTTTGCACAGGGACAAAGACCGATATTTCGGTGTAATTGAATTAACATTATCGGTGAGATTTTGTTGTCACTGAATTGACTTTAATTTTTTTGTGAAGAACTTATATTTGAGTCAGATTGCTAATTTTATTTAATTGTCATTGTCAGTAGATTCCATTGTGGGGAAGTTACACTTAGCGCAATGTCCGTTAGCATTTCTAAATAATATTGTCATTTCTTTTAAATTTTTTGTGGGGAGGTTACACTTGGCGACCCTGCCAGGATCGTATTTCGTTGAGAGTCTTTTGAAAAATAGTCAGATATCTGCTCTTATTTGTTTAAGTACAATTAGGATTTGGCGCTACGCTTTTACTAATCTTGTGACTTTCTTTCTACAGGTCAACGGCAATTCGTTGCTCTGTTGTATTTGTGTGTTGCTTTTGCATTGTGCTTATTTGTTTTGTGAATAATTGTGACTATTGCAAAAATGCCGCGAAAGACTGTGAATAGTGTATCGCGAGGTATTATGAACGAAATTACCGACTTAAACAACGTGACCGATAGTAATTGTGACACGCAGTGTAATGATGTCAATCCTGCGTTTACTAACAATCAGTGCGTTCCAACCAGTAATAATGATGTAGACCTTAATGATGAACAAACGAACTCGATTGTGTCTTGTGTTGATTTGACGACAATCGATGATGCGGAGCGCCCTATTGAAATGAGCGCTGCCGAGCTTAACACACCCGATTTAGAAAATCTAAGTAATGTACAGACAAATTTTTCGAATGAAAATGGTCAGTGTACTGAAAGTACGATGGATTTATTTAATTCCGAAATAGTGTCTGACAATGTACATCCGACTGATCAACGTTTTTGTAAATTACAGAATGACCAAATGGTCACACAAAACGCGACAATTGTAGATACACCGTCAAACAGTACAGAGAATAGAGCAGGTAATGCTACTGAAGCTCAAATTATAGCATTTTTGCAACAAATGTTTAAACAACTTAATGAAAAACTTGAAGAACCGAACAAACAATTTCGCGAAATAATTAATGAAAGTTTTAAACTGACGAACGAAAAACAAGACAACCTTAACGAACGGAACAGACAAGTTAGTGAACAGAATACAGCTGTTACCGTGCAATGCCAGGACATTAAAGAACAATTACGTGTGAATACTAAGACTTGTGCTAATAACAGTAATGAAAAGGTTGGCACTGTTGCACAAGAATTAAATAGTACACGTGTAGACACAACAGAATCACATAAAGACGGGATTATTGCAGTCACCGAACAATGTTCAGCAAACGAAACACAGATACACGAAATTAATGCAGCCACTGAACAATGCCGTAAAAACGCAGTACAGATACGCGACGAGTTTAATTTGAAGTCATTGGAAGTTTCACACACTCCGAATACGGAAGTTGACGAGAAATTTGCACGACAGATCAACCAAATTGACGAAAGTGTTACAGTAACAGAATTAAAAACTATTTCAGTCACCAATACGTCACAGAATCCGCCACTTTGCGAACATTTGTCAGACTCGCGCAACGCGTATAATGTGAGCAATTTACAGCAACTATGCGACTTAAAATCCGAAAAGCCACGCGAGTTAAAATCTGAAAAGCTATGCAACTTGAAATCCGAAATGACACAGACGAACAGATTCACACACAAACCTGAACGTGGTCTTAAACTGAGTGACGAGAACGTAGATTTCGAGCAATTTGCATTTGTAAGAAAATCTAAGGAATTTAATAATGACAGCGTACAGATACACGCTTTGCACTGTATATGACAATTTATCTTTGTACATTCACCGCTATTATCTGTAATGGAGAAACTAGCTTTGAATCTGAGGCGACAATTTGCTATTGTATTTTCATCAGCATTATCTATTATGCAGAAATTTGAATTAACATGGTTACAACAATTTGGTTTTGGAATTTTACCGCTATTGCTTGCAACGCAAAAGCTAGAATTTATTTGCAGTGCGTAATAGACCTCAGGGGATTCATTACGCTTTAATGAATATGTGCCGTAGCGAGCATAGGGCCCCGAGCTGTAGTAGTGCTGTTTCATCTTTAGTTTTCTGCACTGCTGCCTTTTCTTCTACTATCCTTTATATCTATCAAAATTGCTCTTTAACTATTGCTCTACCTAGTATTAAGAAACGAGTAATGAAAACCGGATATGACAAATATTTTTACTGAAAGTGACAACATTCTTTAGGCACTCCAGAACCACCGTAACTTTAATAACAGATAAAATCGTAATCATCAGTATGTACAAAATTATCAGCAATAGCAAACCACATTTTAGTAACAATAGATGTTTTTCACTACAATAGCATGAAAGTCAACCGCTTAGCATACGTAACCAACAATGCAGTCTACAAGGTCAACCAAACTTTAATGTTTCGCCGCGTGCACGTATAGTCCCAGCCCCAACAAATAGTAACGCATGGCAGCAAAGAAATAACTACGTACAGACAACTCACTATTTCAACTCGTATCGCAATGCGCCGTATAGAAATTACTATCAGGACAGACGTAAAAAAAAATGATGAGCACAATTTTCAGCGTACATTTAATAACAGTCGATCTTATGAGCAGCAACAACATCAGCAACAACAGATAATCATGAATGACAATAGGTGTCATCGATTGCGTAATACGTCAGTAAGAAATAACAGAGCAGTTCAAATAGTCGAAATGCCACAGCATCCTCCCGTAAATAATAGCACGTACGACAGAATTTCACCAGACACAGTACAGGTTTTATATTCCAGTAACGTAAGCAATAATTTTGACACGCAGAATCTTCTTCACGAAAATGTTATTAATTTTGACGACATCCGACACACGTTTGCATTAAGGACAGAATTACGACGTATGTAGACGACATTCTTATCGCAGAAGCTAACTGGTCCGAACACAATCTGATTCTTGAACAACTGTTACAAACTTTCCATGCACAAGGACTCACAGTTAATCTCAGTAAATCGCACTTTGGCAAAACTTCCATAAAATTTCTTGGACACGTAATTTCAGCAGAAGGCATTGCACCTGATCCGGAAAAACTTCAGGCTCTACGTGACATTAGTGTTCCTACGACGAAGAAACAACTACGCAGTTTTTTGGGCTTAATTAACTTTTTTCGTAAATTTATTCATCACTCTGCTTTAGACACACCCAGATTATGCCAATTAACAGGTAAAAACAGTATTTGGTCTTGGGATAAGCAAGCACACTCTGAATTCATGAACCTGAAACATGCTTTGTTGAATGCTCCACTTTTATCGCACCCAGATCTTACCAGAAATTTTTCCATTGCCACTGACAGTTCGAACACCGCTTTAGACGTACATATTTTCCAGGAAATTGAAGAAGATGGTTCAATAGTAATTAAAAACATCGCATTTGCAAGCCGCATTTTGTCACGTGCTGAACGAAATTATTCTGTTACAGAACTTGAAACATTATGTGTTGTATGGGCTTTCACGAGGTTTAGACACTTTCTTTATGGCAGACATACCACCGTTTACACAGACCATAGAGCTATACAATTTTTGCTTTCAGCTAAATTTACTCACGACAGATTAAGTAGATGGAAACTTTATTTACAGGAATTTAATTTTACAATAGTTCACATTCCCGGCACACAAAATGTTATAGCAGACGCACTATCGCGTTCTCTCGGCAACAATCAGCAAGACGTAGCAACCAACTTCTGCAAAACAAATTTCAGTGTCATGTACATTCAGCAAGTTGCATTTGAAAACTTTATTTCATCGTCATTACAGGACATAGCAAAGGAGCAAAATAAAGACAACGTGTGGAAAGAAATTAAACACCTTTGGCAAGATAGAAAAAATGTTACGATTAGAAAGCATTACACTGTACGCAATGACATTCTGTTTCGCCGCTCTCATCCTGACAGCAACAATTGGTTATTATGCATTCCTGACGAACTGGTTAACAAATTAATTTGGTACACTCATTTAAGTTACGCACATTACGGAGCAAGAAAATGTTTTCTTATACTGAGACAGAACTGTTATTTTACCAACATGGAAAAACGTATACGACGAGTTTTAGCGTCTTGTAAAATTTGCCAGAAAGCTAAATCAGACACCACTTCACATATTCCTCCTTTATATCCCATTGTACCTGTTAAATTAAGACACATGGCCGCTGTAGATATTTTTGGTCCGATTCCGAGAACTAACAGAGGTTTTTGCTACATATTTGTCGCTGTTGAGCTCACTTCAAAATTTATTACTTTCACTCCATTACGCAAAGCTACTGCTAAAACTGTTTCGAAAGCATTTGTAAAACATTTTCTATTTCATGTAGGGCATGTAATGAAAGTAATTTCTGACAATGGATCACAATTTCGATGTGGCGTATGGTCACGCATGTTACGAGCTAGAAACATTTCTCCGATTTATATATCCAAGTACCATGCTTCTTCGAACCCTTGTGAACGGTTAATGAAAGAAATTGGTAAGCTGTGCCGAATATACTGCCACAAAAGACATATTGATTGGGATACACACATACTCTCATTCCAAGATGTAATTAATTCCATTCCAAATGAATCCACTATGCTATCTCCGTCTGTTATACTGAAAAACGTTGAGCCACCAAACAAAATTAAAGAATTAGTAAACTTCCCCAAATGTCGTCGACTAAGACACCACGAAATAATTGACATTGCGCTGAACAACATCAAACGTGCCGCAGAGCGCCGGAGAAGACAGCAAAAACAGGTTTGTAGACGCCGCGACTTTCACGTTGGACAGAAAATATTAGTACGTACACACAATTTATCCAGTAAATTAAAAGGTAAGTGCAGTAAATTTGAACTTCTATACGCAGGTCCATATCGGATTCGCAGCATCCCTCACCCCAATGTTGTACACGTCGAAACTTTGAGAACCAGAAAATCGAAAGGCAATCACCATATCTCAAACATTAAACCGTTTATTGAATGAAACCACTTTATGATTCAACACACTATGATGCTATTCACTAATGCAATTATATTCACATGACTAATTACTGATGATTATCGTATTTTTTCTTGGCAAGTGCCCGGCAAGGTAAGGTTATCAGGTCGCTTTTCTTGTCGTTACACATCAGACCGTGCACATTTTCCACCTTTTTTTTGTGTATGATTGTATTCCAGTTTTGTTTGTATGTATTGTGAAATAGTTAGGATATAACACACACCAGTTGACTTTGACATTTTTTTTTGCCTTATGACATCTCAACATCGTGACTGTTTTACATTTTTTGCTGCTGCATTGTGATATTCTGTGTACATTTTTGCATCTGAACACTGTCAATGTCTTTGAGACATTACGTTTTCTGTCATGTTATGCTGTATGGCTAATTGTGTCACCATAAACCAGTCATTATTTAGTGGGTATATGATTTAAATGCAAGACATTAATCTTTGTTCATCAATTTCAGAAAGAAATGATGCGTGTAAGAAATAAATTCAACAGAAATGGGAATTTCACCTAAGGAATAAACGAAAGAAGATGCAATAACTTTATGAGGAAGAGTAAATGGATCAGGATTAACAAACATTAACAAGAATATACTATACTCATCGTAGAATAGCAGTCTTAACTAATTTTTTCTTTCAGAATACAAGGTGATTGATGCAGGCTGTCAGACAGAACTACACATCTTAGTTTTAGTGATGAAATATGCTAGAGATAAGGAATAGTTGTATAATGAGTAATGAAGTGATTTTTTGCAGATGATAATGAATACTGATGAATAATGATGAAGGATATGGTATTATGAATAATGAAGTTTTTCTTTACAGGTGATGATAATAATGAAGTTATGATAATATGGATAATGAAGTGATTGATAATGAAGTTTTTTCTTTACAGATGAGGATAATGTTGAAGTTATATTTAGGCTATGTAGTTCTTTAAGTATTTGTTGCAGTTTGTTTTGACAGCAGGTGTTATATTGCATAGTAGGATGACGGAAAGTTTTGGAAAGGACAGCTATGGAATACATTTTTTATACACATTTCACTACCTGTTAATTCGAAGTTCACTACTTTTCAGCATAGTGTGCGTTTCTTCTTTCAGGAGAAGCTTTTCATGATACTTACTAAACCTGTTACTTATTATACCTGTTCTAGTACTTGCATTTTTATTTTTTTTTACCCATTTGTGTTTATCATTTATAAATGTGATCACATATACTGCCTTGTTACATAACCTTGCTACAGCTGACTCATGACGAATGACGTTACCTATCCTCATTTGCAGCAATAGGTCAAAAGCAAATAGTGTTATGCCTCAGCAATTAATTATCGATCCCAAGGCAATGCATTGCTAACAAAAAAATGTATTACCAGTCCCAAATAGTGATACCAGTTTGAGAATGTTCTGAGTAATGCTGATCAGCTCTGAATAGTATGTCACTTCAGTAATGACTTCTTAATGAGACAAAAAAAAAGTATATATATAAAATAATGCTTTGTCACTAGCTAATAACTAACACTGTTTATTGTAATGAGACTACTTAAAATGCCCATGATTATTAATGCTATGACTGTAATTAACTGATTTTTAATAATGACTTTGTAATGATCTGAATAATACTGAATGATGAACTATGTTTTATTCTATTCAATACTTGCTGGCCACTGAGTGCCAATAATTTATGTCACTCAATGAATTGTTATTAATTATGCCATTAATTAGCTCTTGTTTTCCATGTTGAGTTTTCATGTTTTGGTTAATGGCCAATGAGTGCCAATAATTTGTATCACTCAATGTATTATGTTAAGGCTAGGCCAATAATTGACTCTCCTTTTCAATTAAGACTTCTGATGAACATTATTCTGTCATACT
Source organism: Schistocerca piceifrons (assembly GCF_021461385.2). Lineage (NCBI taxonomy): Eukaryota > Metazoa > Arthropoda > Insecta > Orthoptera > Acrididae > Schistocerca > Schistocerca piceifrons. Next base: position 1,033,890,087 of record NC_060139.1, read on the forward strand.
AAATATACTTTGTAACTGGCCAAGGACTGCCACTGTTTATTGTAATACGATTACTCATGATGCCAGGTAATGATTATTACTATTGGAATGACAAATAATTAATTAATTATGCCATACTTTGTAACTGGAAAAGAATGCGACTGTTTAATAATGCTTTGTAATTAGGAGAAAGCTAATGATTATTACTATTGGAATGACAAATAATTAATTAATTATGCCATACTTTGTAACTGGAAAGGAATGCGACTGTTTAATAATGCTTTGTAATTAGGAGAAGGCTAATGATTCTTACTATATATTGAAATGACAAATGATACTATGCTTTGTAATTAGAAGAAGGATAATGATTCTTAATTACTGTTTAATAATGCTTTGTAATTAGAAGGCTAATGATTCTTACTATTGGAATGACAAATGATTAATTAACTGACAAATGATTAATTAACTATGCCATACTTTGTAACTGGAAAAGAATGCGATTGTTTCATAATGCTTTGTAATTAGGAGAAGGCTAATGATTCTTACTATTGGAATGACAAATGATTAACTGACAAATAATTAATTAACTATGCCATACTTTGTAACTGGAAAAGAATGCGATTGTTTCATAATGCTTTGTAATTAGGAGAAGGCTAATGATTCTTACTATATTGGAATGACAAATGATTAATTAACCATGCTATACTTTGTAACTAGTAAAAGAAGGCTACTGATTCTATGTAAAACAATTAATGAACATTTTTCTGTAATACTACATACTTGGTACAGAAATGTTCAATAACTGGGCTATGAATGCCACAAACTACTAATGAAGACTGTAATTGTCAATATTATGTGACTTAATGTCCTTCACCTCATGAGTTAACTACCCTGAATTACTGCAATGTCCATTTGTCCTGTTTATCCCAGTGATCATGGAGCACTATATTCGGTTTTGCACTAATTCTACGTTGGTGTGCCTTGTAAGAGCGTGGTGTTGACACGACATGCTGTCCACCACCGTGAGCGATGAAGACGTTATTATGGTCCCACTGTTTGGTGTACCTAATGTACTGCCAAAATGAAAACATGGAATATTACTACGACAATTCAGTGTCTTGGTTACACTGATAAATTCTGATGGGAAAAGAACTTCAAGTTGTGTCACTTGGTGTTGTACTTCTGTGGAAAGATATGGACTTTCAGAGCAGCTGTGTGCAATCTAAAGTGCTACAACCATGATGCAATCCTTCCCTTTCCTATCCTAATTCTTGTCACATAGTGAAAATCATTTTTTGCTAACATTATTTATGTTCATGGGTTATACATTTTTCGATTCGCTGAACTCCAGTGCGAGTACACTTACGTCACTGGTTGACATGATGTTTTGCCATTATGTTTATTTGTTGTGAAAATGCTAAAGACATTTTTTCAGTGCGTGTGCACTTTGGACATGATTTTTTTTTGCCATTATGTTTATTTATTGCGAAAATGCTAAAGACATTTTTTTGATTTGTTCTGAAGCACAGTATATGTACACTCTTGTCTTTTATATTGTGCATGTGCACTTATGTTAGGTGTTAATATGTTTTCTACTGAACTTCAGTGCCTGTGCACTTTTCTCATTTTTCAATATGATTTGTACTTATTCTGTATATTCAATACTTCAATGCGTATGCACTTATGTCATTTGTTACTCATTGTATATACGTTTCATCATTTACTGATATGTTCTCAACTCCAGTGCATGTGCACTCATGTCACTTGTCATCATGATTTTTTTTTTTTTTTTGCCATTCTGTTTATGCTAAAGAATTTTTTCAGTGCGTGTGCACTTTGTTTTCTGTCAAATAATTTGTATATACATTTTTCTGATTTGCTACTATGTTTTGTACTCATATCTTGTCTTTGTCTGAAATGTTTTGTACTCTGTGCATGTGCACCACATTTAATTCATGTATCTAAACATTCTTTAAATTGTACAAGTTGGCTAATTAATGAAAAATTTTGCCGCGCTTGGCAAGTCCAAATGACTCACCATCGCTGCCAAATTTTTGCCCCCCCAGTGTAGGGTTATGAAACACGTATGTAACGTAGCAGCGATGGCGAGGCATTGCAGAGTCTCTGACCAGAGAGTGTGCGCTTGACCGCGCGAGTGTTACGAGCAGTACTCTGTGAGTTGTTGTTGCGAGCAGTAGCTCTGTTCAGTTGCGTCCAGCACAGTAGTAGTCGTCATGTAGAGCAGTACGCTAGTAGTCGTCATGAAGAGCGGTCGGTCAGTAGTAGCAGCCCAGTACGGTTGTGTGATGTAGTCTGTCGGCAACACTGGTCAAGATGCTGAATGAGGTATACTGTTAATTAAGATAATCATCAAATCATCAGATAATGTAAGGTTTATTTATTGTAATTAATTTTCAACAAGTGCCCCCAATAATAATTTTGATTTCAAAAGCAATTTTACAAAAGATTTTATTTAATTGAAGTAACAATTTCGTTCCACTTCCCTTAAAGAAAAGTTTCAGTTTTCAGTTAAATCACAAAAAAAAAAGGAGAATATTATTATTTACAATGCAGTTCCTCCAAGCCGTGCGCAAGAATAAGAGCAGAAAATTGACTAGCTGTTACAATGAGGTAAGAATTTAATTCTGATTTTTTGCACAGGGCCGAAGACCGATATTTCGGTGTAATTGAATTAACATTATCAGTGAGATTTTGTTGTCAATGAATTGACTTTAATTTTTTTGTGAAGAACTTATATTTGAGTCAGATTGCTAATTTCATTTAATTGTCATTGTCAGTAGATTCCACTGTGGGGAAGTTACACTTAGCGCAATGTCCATTAGCATTTCTAAATAATATTGTCATTTCTTTTAAATTTTTTGTGGGGAGGTTACAACACTCGTAAGTTCGGAAGAACGTGCAAGCTGGCAAACGAAATGGAACACATTTGGGTGTTCGGAGGAATCGAAAGAGATTCGAGAAAGCGTTTTATGCTTCTGGTGCACTCTAGGGACAAAAGAATTTTGCTGCCCCTTATAAAGCACTTTGTCCTACGTAGTACCAAAGTCATAACTGATGGGTGGAAATCATACAATGAGTTCGTGAAGCACTCGGCAGAATTTGTATCTTCTAAAGATCCATCAGTGCATACTCAGAATACAGAGCGGTTGTGTAAGTCACTGAAATAATTAAGTCACTGAAACAATCTATTAAAAGAAAGGGTAGTCTTGGCGACAGATACGAATCATACGTTTTCAGTTCCTCTATTCCCATAATTTACGGTTGACAAGCAAATCTCGTACTTTTGATACTCTGCCCATACTTGTTAAAGACATTTCGAGGGCGTATCCAGGATAGGGAAAAGGGCGCATGCTTCCCGCTGCCTATTCAACACGAGGCATTGCTCACAATGTCGCTGACGAGTAAAGTAAGTGCAATTTAGTACTTCTTCTATTACATTCGTTTTAGTGACACGAGTAGTATTACAGTTTTATGTTCTATCGTTAAATTGTTGATTTTATTTTTTATCGCTGAATGTTTTCGATACGTTCGTCTTTTGTCGTTTCCTACATCAACTCGCGCGTTCAGGATACGTATATCGTTGGCTGTTAGGGCCTAACATAAATTGTTCCAAATTACGAATTGACTAATCTGGCATTGGAACTTTAGCCAATATGACCCTGCTCTATTGGTACTAAGGGGAAAATACAGTCTTTATATTTCCTGAAGCATCGATTGATGATTATGTCAGCCTCTTGAGTGAAAAATTCTGAAGCTGAAATAATCACTCATTCGGATCTCGGACTAAGGTAAAACGAGACTGGAGTTCTAATGGTGGGTAGGTAGGTTAAAGAATTTAAAGAGAGTAATGGATACGTTAGAGGCAGAAATAGAGAGGATTAGTGAAGTGTGATGGCAGTATGAGCAGGACTTGGTGGGCAGGAGCCTAGAGTGTTATCAGCACAAAATCAAGTAGGGGTAATTTGGGAGTAGGCCTAATAATAAATAAGGAAATAGGAACGAGTGTGAACTACTATGAAAAGCGCAGGGAGCGTATCATCGTAGCCAAAATTTAAAAAAAGCCAACACCCACTACAACAGTACAAGTCTGTATGCCTACCACCTCTGGAAACGATAAAGATATCGAAACAATATATGAGAAGGTAAAAGAAATTATTCAGATACTTAAGGGAGATGAAAAGTTAATTGTGATAAAGATTTAGACTGGGGGGGGGGGGATGAAACAGGAATCCGCCCTGTAGAACTTTGCAAAGAGAGCAGTTTAATCATTGACAATACTTTTTGGTAACGCTTTGAGGATCGTGAAAGATGGTTTTTGCAGAAACGACCTGGATACATCATAGCGTTTCAGATTGATTATATAATTGTGAGAAGTACACTTCGAAACCAGATTTTAAACTGCAAAACATGTTCAGGGACAGATGTGGACACTGGCCATGAGTTATTTGTTATGAGCTGCAGATTAAAACTTCAGGGACGGCAAAAAGGAAGGAAATTAAGTAGATGGGACGTGCGTAAGTTGAAAGAACCAGAGATTATTGTGACTGAAACAGCGAAAGACAATGCAGTAATGACGAAACACAGCCAGCAGAGGATCAAATACGCAAAAAGGCAAGTCGTATTACAGACCCTTGGGCAACACACGAAACGATAAATTTAACTGACGAAAGAGGCAAATATGAAAATGCAGAAAACGAAACAGAGAATAAGGAATATAACCGGCTAAATAATTAAGTTGACAGGAAGTGCAAAATGATGAAGTGGGAATGGCAACAAGAGAAAATGCGAGACAGTATAAGCAATTATGACTACGGGAAAGATGGATGCTGCCTATTGGAAAATTGTAGAGCTCGTTGAAGAAAAGAGAAGTGCTATATAAACATTAAAAATCCACATGGCAAGCCAGTACTCAGGAAAGACAGGGACGCTGAAAGGTGGAAGGAATATATAGGATGTTAGGAGTATAAGTGCAGATATTTTATTGATAACTGAGGACAGTCTACTGAACAAAATTACATCAGAATTTGCTTCATTTACCGACTAATAATTATAACTGTTAGGAGTAGGTTGGTCAGTACCTCCAAGTACATGTGGCAACAGCAAGCCATTAACAGTTATTTTCCCCTGGGCAACATGTTAGGTATTGAAGTGTAGACACGTGGAAACAATTTTTTTTTTTTTTACCTTCGTTTATATTGATGGAAAGCACTCTAAACATTACACTCTCTCCACACCGACTCGTTACTATCACATCTCAACAAGAACTTTTCAGTATCACATCTCAGCAAGCACAGACTCCCACGAGTTCTCCCCAAGCACTGACTACTACGAGTTCTTGACAGGCACTGCCAGTGGAGGCGGCTGAATAATATTCTTTGGCGCAATCTCTGGCGCTGTGGCTCAGTGTAGCCACTTTTCACACTCTTCAAAAAACTGAAAGATAGCACATTACGAAAAGCCCAATAAAAACGGAGGTCAATCTGTCACAACAGAGGAGATACCGATTGCAGAAGTCCATCATTGCCTTTCTCATATTCCATCACCGTCGGCTCCATTTCTTTAAGGATTGTTAACACTCGATGCTTCCAACGTGTCTTGTACGTTCTCATGGGCGTTTCCCAGCATGTTGAGAACGAAGGACCCGGTATAGGAGGGATGTATCAGCTCGAAGGGTGTGGCCAAACCATTATAGTCTCTCGTGCCCTAATATCTGATCGAAGTGTGGCTTTCCAGACCGCTGGTACACCACTTCTTTTGTTCTTCGTTCCCATTTACCTTCCATGATATTTTACAAGGGTCCATAGATCTTCCGAAGTACCTTCCTGTTTAAGGGACAGATTGCTTCTTCAGTTGCTGCTCATGTCGCCCAGATATCACAACCATATAAAAGTATTGGTCAGTAAATCAGTCTGACACAATTCCATCCCTATAGGGTTTCAATTTCCAAAAATAGTAAAACACGTATTCATATATTTATTTCTAACTGAGAAACCAAATTTTAATTTTCTTAGTTTTAGCTTTAAAATGCATAATAAAATATTTTCATAAAAAAGTCTCGCCCTACTTCACCCCCTTATAGCTTCAGTTTCCAAAAACACTTAAACACTTTTTTTTTATTTGTAAGCAAAAAGTCAAACACCAATGTTCATAGACATAGCTATTAAAATATTTTAGTAATTATTTAATGATGGTGGTCTAGCGGTAGCGTCTTTGATTCATAGCCTAAACGTCTTCAGTCCCGGGTTCGAATCTCGCCGCTGCTTTTACTTTGATTAATAATCAGCATTGGCGGCCGAAGACTTCCGGCATAAGACGTCAGCCTCATTCTGCCAACGGCCTTGTCAAAGAGGGCGGAGGAGAGGACAGACGTTCAGGGCACTCTCTGGTCCTAGGGGTGGGAAATTGCCCCTAAAGGCGGAAGAATCAGCAATGATCAACGACATGAGGATGCAGAAGGCAATGAAAACCACTGCATTAAAGACACGTAACGTGTATCCACAGGACATGTGGCCTGTATTTGAAGAAGTGTCATGATGATCTCTCCATTGGAAAAAGATTCCGGAATAGTCCCCCATTCGGATCTCCGGGAGGGGACTGCGAAGGGGGAGGTTACCATGAGAAAAAGATTAAATAATCAACGAAAGGATAACGTTCTACGAGTCGGGGCGTGGAATCTCAGAAGCTTGAACGTGGTAGGGACACTAGAAAATCTGCAAAGGGAAATGCAAAGGCTCAATCAAGATATAGTAGGGGTCTGTGAAGTGAAGTGAAAGACAAGGATTTCTGGTCGGACGTGTATACGGTACCATCAACAGCAGCAGAAAATGCTATAACAGGAGTAGGATTCGTTATGAAAAGGAAGGTAGGGCAGAGAGTATGTTTCTGTGAACAGTTCAGTGACTGGGTCGTTGTTATCAGAATCGATAGCAAACCGACACTGACGATAGTTCAGGTGAACATGCCGACATCGCACGCTGAAGATGAAGAGATAGAGAAAGTGTATGAGGATATTGAAAGGGTAATACAGTATGTGAAGGGGGATGAAAATCTAATAGTCATGGGGGCCTGGAATGCAGTTGTAGGGGAAGGAGTAGAAGGAAAGGTTACAAGAGACAGGAGAAAGACTAATTGAGTTCTGTAAAACGTTTCAGCTAGTAATAGCGAATACCCTGTTCAAGAATCACAAGAGGAGAAGGTACACATGGAAAAGGCCGGGTGATACGGGAAGACTTCAGTTAGATTACATCATGGTCAGACAGAGATTCCGAAATCAGATACTGGATTGTAAGGTGTAACCAGGAGCAGATATAGACTCAGATCACAATATGGTAGTGATGAAGAGTAGGCTGAAGTTTAAGACACTAGTCAGGAAGAATCAGCACGCAAAGAAGTGGGATACGGAAGTACTAAGGAATGACGAGATGCGCTTGAAGTTCTCTAAGGTTATAGATACAACAGTAAGGAACATCTCAGTAGGCAGTACAGTTAAAGAGGAACGTACATCTATAAAGAGGGCCATCATAGAAGTTGGGAAGGAAAACATAGGTACAAAAGAGGTAACTGCGAAGAAACCATGGGTAACAGAAGACATACTTCAGTTCATTGATGAAAGGCGGAAGTACAGAAATGTTCCGGGAAACTCAGGAATACAGAAACACAAGTCGATGAGGAATGAAATAAATAGGAAGTGCAGGAAAGCTAAGACGAAAGGGCTGCAATGTAAAGATCTCGAAAAAGAAATGATTGTCGGAAGGACAGACTCAGCATACAGGAAAGTCAAAACAGCCTACGGTAACATTATAAGCAGGGGTGGAAACATTAAGAGTGCAACGGGAATTCCACTGTTAAATGCAGAGGAGAGAGCGGATAGGTGGAAAGAATACATCGAAAGCCTCTATGAGAGGGAAGATTCGTCTAATGTGATAGAATGACAGAAGAAGAAACAGCAGTCTAGTATTAGAATCAGAATTTAAAAGAGCCTTGGAGGACTTAAGATCAAATAAGGCAGAAGGGATGGATAAAATTCCATCAGAATTTCTAAAATCATTGGGGGAAGTGGCAACAAAACGACTATTCACGTTGGTGTGTAGAATGTATGAGTCTGGCGACATATCATCTGACTTTCGGAGAAGCATCATCCACACAATTCCGAAGACGGCAAAACCTGACAAGTGCGACAATTATCGCACAATCAGCTTAACAGCTCATACATCCAAGTTGCTTACAAGTATAGTATATAGAAGAATGGAAAAGAAAATTGAGAATGCACTAGAAGACGATCAGTTCGGCTTTAGCAAAAGTAAAGGCACGAGAGAGGAAATTCTGACGTTGCGGTTAATACGGGAAGCAAGACTAAAGAAAAATCAATGCACGTTCATAGGATTTGTCTACCTGGAAAAAGCGTTCGACAATGTAAAATGGTGCAAGATGTTCGAAATTCTGAAAAAAGTAGGGGTAAGCTATAGGGAGAGATAGGTCATATACAATATGTACAACAGCCAAGAGGGAATAATAAGAGTGGACGACCAAGAACGGAGGTAATGAGAAGTAGTGGAAATGAGAACAGCGAGAAACTTTACATCAGGATTGATGGTCACGAAGTAGATGAAATTAAGGAATTCTGCTACCTAGGAAGTAAAATACTCAATGACGGACGGAACAATGAGGTCATCAGAAGTAGACTGGCTATGGCAAAAAAGGCATTCCTGGCCAATAGATGTCTACCAATATCAAACATAGGCCTTAATCTGAGGAATAAATTTTTGAGAATGTACGTCTGGAGTACGGCATTGTATGGTAGTGAAACATGGACTGAGGGAATATCGGAACAGAAGAGAATCGAAGCATTTGAGATGTGGTGCTACAGACGAATGTTGAAAATTAGGTGGACTAATAAGGTAACGAATGAGTGGTTCTACGCAGAATCGGAGAGGAAAGGAATATGTGGAAAACACTGACAAGGAGAAGGGACAGGAAGATATGACATATGTTAAGAGATGAGGGAATGACTTCCATGATACTGGAAGGAGCTGTAGAGGGCAAAAACTATAGAGGAAGACAGAGATTGGAATACATCCAGCAAATAGTTGAAGACGTAGGATGCAAGTGCTATTCTACGATGAAGAGGTTAGCACAGAAGAGAAATAGGCGGCGGCCGCATGAAATCAGTCAAAAGACCGATAAAAAATGATGGTATATTTTCAAAAAAAGTTTTGACCCACAATTTCACCCCTTTATGGCTAAATTTTCAAAAATGCTGAAACATATATTTCTTTATTTCTGGCCGAGAAACCAAATGCGAGTTTTCGTAGGTCTAGCATTACAATTGCCTTGATAGCGCCCATAAAAAAAAACTTCGTCCTCTAGGGTTGGAATTTCGAAAAGTGTCTTCCTAAAGATCCACACTTTCTCCGCATTTAAAGTTTCTATCGTTAGTGGTTTGTGATGGGGAATGATGAGTCAGTCACGCGGGACACTGCCTTTTACAAGAGGGGGGGTCGAAAAGTTTCTAGCCTAACAAATAAATAATGATAGAAATTTCATAATACCAATTTATTTTTCAATATAATACCCGTGTACACTAATACACGTGCGGGCACGCTCAGATAACTTCTGCAAACCATTCAAATAAAAGGTCTTCGATTTCGAGTCCAACCAAGCGTTCACAGCGTCTTTGCCAATTCTTCGTCCTCTGAGATCTTTTTTCACGTTTGGGGAAAGAAAAAAGGCTGATGGAGCCAAACCTGGAGGATGTGACGGATGACGTAACAATTCGAACCCGCAGTCACGCAGTTTCCAGTGTTGCGAGGGCTTTGTGCGCCGGTGCGTTGTCCTGATGCAGAAGACCTCCGTGTGCTAATTTCCCGCGCCTTTTTCAAATATTTTCTCTCAAACAGCGCAGGAGGGTGCAATAGTATGATGCATTGACACTTACGCCCTTTTGCAAGTAATCCAACATAATTACCCCTTCTGCATTCCAGAAAACCGATGCCATCACCTTACCGGATGTTTCCATTGTTGTAAGTGTTGGTTTGCCTCAGGATCAGAGTGGTGAACCCACATTTCATCCCTTGTCACATACCTCGCCATGAAACCGTCTTCATGACGGACCATTTCTTCACAACACTGCACACGCTCCCGTCTCTAATCTGCATTCAATTTTTTCGGGACACACCGCGATGAAACTTTCGGAATTCCCAAAATATCCACAACAATGTCACGAGCACGCCCATGGGAGATTCCAAAAGTGGTTTCAATTTGCTGCAACGCTGTTCGACGATCCCGCAAAATCGTATCGTGAATTCCAGTCACTGTTTCGTCAGTGGCAACGGTGACAGCTCTTCCGCTCCTTGGCGCATCTTCGACACTCGTTCTTCCACGTTTGACGTCGCACACTCAGTTTTTCATTGTTGCATAAGACGGAGCACTGTCCTTAAGTGTGTTCCGCATTTCCTCCGCATCTTCCTTGTGCGTCATTTCCTTCAAATGAAGATATTCAATCACAGCGCGCTTCTTGATACTGAGACGATATTCGAATCCTAGCGGCAAAACTAACGAAGCTGGAGCCGCGAAATTTGTCCTGCATACCCACAAAGGGTCACCATAAAAGTAGGTGGTGTTGTTTGTGCGAGACATTACGGTAACCGTCTCGAGATAGAAACTTTTCGACCGCCCCTCGTATGTATGGAGATTAACCAAAACAAAGACCCATAGTTTCGGTTTCGTCCGACCGCTCAACAATGAATTCCATACACTCTCCTACACATTTCCTTAAAATGAATGAGAAAAACGCTTGGGATAATCGGTGTATAGTGTATGAGAGAGTGCGAGGCAGATACCATTCTACCACTCTAACTGCTGGATCTGTGACGATAGTAGCTTCAATGACAGTATTTCGCTTAGTTTTACTCTGTGTGTAGATAAAATAATAAAGTTTTGCGCGATTCAGATTCTATAGTACTACGCTAACCGTTAGCCGATAAGCCACAGGTACAACTATTCTGTTTTCTGTAAAACGAATGCTGAGGAAAATAAACAAATCAGCACATTGTTGTGTATACAATTGTTGTTTGAAAATACGCAGGGTGATTCAAAAAGAATACCACATCTTTGAAAATCGAGAACGCTGCAAAAAAAAAGGTCGTCGACTGTAGGAAGCTTTGTAATTTCATTGGATTGCTCATTTGGTCGCTAGGAGCGCTGCTGGCCACGTAACCTTCATTTCTGTTGTCAGCGCAAAGATGGCAACTGCTCAACAAGAAGCTTTTCGTCGTATCTAGTATGGCCGAAGTTAATCGATGACAGTTGTTCAGCGTGCGTTTCGAACGAAGTATGGTGTTCAACCTTCTGATAGGTGGTGTATCGTAGTTTGGTATAAACAGTTCACAATGAAAGGGTGTTTGTGCGAAGGAAAATGTTCCGGACAGCCGCGAACGTGTAAAGAAAACGCTGGTCGCATTAAGGTTGGTTGGTTGGTTGGTTGGGGGAAGGAGACCAGACAGCGTGGTCATCGGTCTCATCGGATTAGGGAAGGATGGGGAAGGAAGTCGGTCGTGCCCTTTCAGAGGAACCATCCCGGCATTTGCCTGGAGTGATTTAGGGAAATCACGGAAAACCTAAATCAGGATGGCCGGACACGGGATTGAACCGTCGTCCTCCCGAATGCGTCGCATTAAGGAAGCAGATGCTCGCAGTCTAGGAAAATCGACCCGGCGAGATAGCAGAGAGCTGCAAATTCCGCAGCCGACCATTTGGAGAGTCCTAAGTAAAATGTTAGTAATGAAACCTTATCGTCTACAATTGGTTCAAGCCCTTTCCGAAGCTCTATCGAAGCTAGTGTTCAGCGATGAAACAACATGTCACACAACTGGATGTGTGTGATGTCCTTAGGTTAGTTAGGTTTAAGTAGTTCTAAGTTCTAGGGGACTGATGACCACAGATGTTAAGTCCCATAGTGCTCAGAGCCATTCAATTGGCACAATGTCTGTGTATGGGGCACTGAGAATCCACGGGAAACAGTTCAGCACGGACGTCATTAACATAAGGTAAACGTTTTCTGTGGCATTTCAGCCAATAAAGTTTTAGGTAATTTCATCTTAGAAGGTGCAACTGTTACTGGGCAAAATTATCTGGAAATGTTGCAGAATTGGCTGTACCCTAAACTCGAAGAAGAAGCACGTCAATTCATATTTCAGCAGGATGGAGCACCACCCCATTGGCACTTATCTGTCCGTGCGTATTTGTACGAAAGGTACCCACAGCTCGCTAGGTAGCTCGTGACCACTTCTTCACTGGCGTCCAAGGCGCCCTGCTCTCAGCCCCTGTGATTTTTTTTCTATGGTAGTTTGTTAAAGATATGGTGTTTCGACCACCTGTACCAGCTAACACGAAGACTAAAGGAAGGCATATCTGCAGCTATCCAACCTGTTACCCCGGAGATGCTACAGAGAGTGTGGAACAAGTTCCAGTATCATGTTGGTATCGCTCAAGTGTCTGGAGGCCGTCGTATTAAACGTTTATGAACTTGTTTTCTACTGTAAAAAACTTTGTTAAGTACTCTTCGCACTGATTAATTATCCAAGGTTCCATCATGCAATTTCGATTAAATAGAGAGTTTCATAGTTGTGGTATTCTTTCTTAATCAGCCTGTATATCAGAAAGGGAAAAAAAGGAGAAACAATTTTTGTACCGATCTACATGCCCTCTAATCGTGTTTGAAATTGACCGTGATAAAGTAATCAAATGGTTCAAATGGCTCTGAGCACTATGGGACTTAACATCTTAGGTCATCAGTCCCCTAGAACTTAGAAATACTTAAATCTAACTAACCTAAGGACATCGCACACATCCATGCCCGAGGCAGGATTCGAACCTGCGACCGTAGCAGTCCCGCGGTTCCTGACTGCAGCGCCTAGAACCGCACGGCCACCACGGCCGGCTAAAGTAATCAAAACCGCACATTTTCACAGCACAGAGTAGTATTTTCTTTCTCGCAGTTTTAACAGATAACCTGTACATCATTTAAATAAAAATGTATAGCCAATGTCCGTTTGAATGTTCACTTAGGAGTCGTGTGAAAACTAGACATAAGTTAGTGAACACCCTTTCGAGATTTTTGGTAACAACGCTTCCCCTTTATACGTTACACATATATCTATACTGATGAGCCAAAGAAACCAGTACACCTGCCTAATATCGAATAGGGCCCCCAGAGCCTGCAGAAGTGTCACAACACGACGTTACATGGACTCGACTAACGTCTGAAGTAGTGTTGGAGGGAACTGACACCACGAATCCTGCAGATCTGCTCATAAATCCGTAAGAGTACGAGGGGGTGGAGATCGATTCTGAACAGCACGTTGCAGGACATCCCATATATTCTCAGTAATGTTCATGTCTGTGGAGTTTGGTGGCCAGCAGAAGTTCTTAAACTCAGAAGAGTGTTCCTGGAGCCATTCTGTGGCAATTATGGACGTATGTGGTGTCGCATTGTCCCGCTGGAATTGCCCAAGTCCGTCGGAATGCACAACGGACATGAATGGATGCTTACATACGTATCACCTGTCAGAATCGTATCTAGACGTATGAGGGGTCCCATATCACTCCAACTGCACACGCACCTCACCATTGCAGAGCCTCCACCAGATTGAACAGTCCCCTATTGACATGCAGGGACCATGGATTCACAACTTCTTGATGCAATAATTTACCAACAGCCGTATGTTTTGTAGAAATTTATTTCGTTTTATGAACTTCTATGTGCTACCAGTTTCGGCATTACACTGATGCCATCTTCAGGACCCACTCGTCATAGTCGTAAAATCGCTATACACGGAAGGAGCCATATAACTGTGTCGCCTGGCCACCAAGAGCTGTTGCATAACGATTTGATTCACGGATCCAGTTATACGGCTCCTTCCGTGTATAGCGATTTTACGACTATGACGAGTGGGGCCTGAAGATGGTATCAGTGTAAAGCCGAAACTGGTACCACATAGAAGTTAATAAAATAAAATAAATTTCTACAATGCATACGGCTGTTGGTAAATTATTGCATCAAGCGGTTCATGCCAGCCGTCCTCCCACGATCCATAATGGATCAACGAAGATGGATTCACAAGGTTGTCTCCATACTCGTACACGTCCATCCACTCGATACAATCTGAAATCAGACTCGTCCGATCGGGCAACATGTTTGCAGTTATCAACAGTCCAATGTCGGTGTTGACGGGCCCAGGCGAGGCGTAAAGGGTACACGAGCGGGCGCTCGGCTCCGAAGGCCCATACCGATAATGTTTGGTTGAATGTTTCGCATGCTGACACCTGTTGATGACCCAGCACTGAATTCTGCAGCAATCTGCAGAAGGGTTGCACTTCTGTCACTTAGAACGAGTCTCTTCAATCGTCGTTGTTCCCGATCTTGCAGGATCTATTTCCGGCCGCAGCGTTGTCGGAGATTTGATGTTTTACCTGGTTCCTGATATTCACGGTACACTCGTCAGATGGTCGTACGGGAAATCGCCTCTTCATCGCTACCTCGGAGATGCTGTGTCCCACCGCTCGTTCGCCGACTATAACACCAGGTTCAAACTGATTTAAATGTTGATAACCTACCATTGTAGCAGCAGTAAACGACCTAACAACTGCGCCAGGCACTTGTCTTACATAGGCGTTGCCGATTGTAGCGCCGTATTCTGCCTGTTTACATATGTCTGTTCAAAATGGCTCTGAGCACTATGGGACTCAACATCTGAGGTCATCAGTCCCCTAGAACTTAGAACAGCTTAAACCTAACTAACCTAAGAACATCACACACATCCATGCCCGAGGCAGGATTCGAACCTGCGACCGTAGCAGCAGCGCGGTTCCGGACTGAAGCGCCTAGAACCGCTCGGCCACAAAGGCAGGCTTACATATATCTGTATTGTTGGCACCTCAATGTATACAAGGTGGTCCATTGATAGTGACCGGGCCGGCCGAAGTGGCCGTGCGGTTAAAGGCGCTGCAGTCTGGAACCGCAGGACCGCTACGGTCGCAGGTTCGAATCCTGCCTCGGGCATGGATGTTTGTTATGTCCTTAGGTTAGTTAGGTTTAACTAGTTCTAAGTTCTAGGGGACTAATGACCTCAGCAGTTGAGTCCCATAGTGCTCAGAGCCATTTGAACCATTTGATAGTGACCGGGCCAAATATCTCACGAAATAAGCATCAAACGAAAAAACTACAAAGAACGAAACTCGTCTGGCTTGAAGGGGGAAACCAGATGGTGCTATGGTTGACCCACTAGATAGCGGTGCCATAGGTCAAACGGATATCAACTGCGTTTTTTTAAATAGGAACCCCCATTTTTGATTACATATTCCTGTAGTACGTAAAGAAATATGAATGTTTTAGTTGGACCAATTTTTTCGCTTTGTGATAGATGCAGCTGCAATAGACACAAACGTATAAGTACGTGGTATCACGTAACATTCCGCCAGTGTGGATGGTATTTGCTTCGTGATATATTACCCGTGTTAAAATGGACCGTTTACCAATTGCGGAAAAGGTCGATATCTTGTTGATGTATGGCTATTGTGATCAAAATGCAAAACGGGCGTGTGGTATGTATGCTGCTCGGTATCCTGGACGACATCATCCATGTGTCCGGACCGTTCGCCAGATAGTTACGTTATTTAAGGAAACAGGAAGTGTTCAGCCACATGTGAAACGTCAACCACGACCTGCAACAAATGATGACGCCCAAGTAGGTGCTTTAGCTGCTGTCGCTGCTAATCCGCACATCAGTAGCAGACAAATTGCGCGAGAATCGGGAATCTCAAATACGTCGGTGTTGAGAATGCTACATCAACATCGATTGCACCCGTACCATATTTCTGTGCGCCAGGAATTGCATGGCGTTGAACGTCGTGTACAGTTCTGCCACTGGGCACAAGAGAAATTACGGGACGATGACAGATTTTTTGCACTCGTTCTATATAGCGACGAAGTGTCATTCACCAACAGCGGTAACGTAAACGGGCATAATATGCACTATTCGGCAACGTAAAATCGACGATGGCTGCGACAAGTGAAACATCAGTGACCCTGGCGGGTTAATATACGGTGCGGCGTTATGGGAGGAAGGATAATTGGCCCCCATTTTATCGATGGCAATATAAATTGTGCAATGTATGCTGATTTCCTACGTAATGTTCTATCGATGTTACAAGATGTTTCACTGCACGACAGAATGACGACGTACTTCCAACATTATGGATGTCCGGCACATAGCTCGCGTGCGGTTGAAGCGGCATTGAACAGCATATTTCATGACAGGTGGATTGGTCGTCGAAGCACCGTGGCCCGTACGTTCACCGGATCTGACGTCCCCGGACTTCTTCCTGTGGGGAAAGTTGAAGGATATTTGCTATCGTCATCCACCGACAACGCCTGACAACATGCGTCAGCGCATTGTCAATGCATGTGCGAACATACGGAAGGCGAACTACTCGCTGTTGAGAGGAATGTCGTTACACGTATTGCCAAATGCATTGAGGTTGACGGACATCATTTTGAGCATTTATTGCATTAATGTGGTATTTACAGGTAATCACGCTGCAACATTATGCGTTCTCAGAAATGATAAGTTCACAAAGGTACATGTATCACATTGGAACAACCGAAATAATATGTTCAAACGTACCTACGTTCTGTATTTTAATTTAAAAAACCTACCTGTTACCAACTGTTTGTTTAAAATTGTGAGCCATATGTTTGTGACTATTACAGCGCCATCTATCACACAGCGAAAAAAGTGGTCCAACTAAAACATTCATATTTCCTTACGTACTACACGAATATGTAATAAAAAATGGGGGTTCCTATTTTAAAAAAACGCAGTTGATATCCGTTTGACCTATGGCAGCGCCATCTAGGGGGCCAACCATAGCGCCATCTGGTTTCCCCCTTCAAGCTAGACAAGTTTCGTTCTTTGTAGTTTTTTCGTTTGACGCTTATTTCGTGAGATATTTGGCCCGGTCATGTTCAATGGACCGCCCTGTATATTATATGTATTTTAAAAACATATAGCGTATGTCCGTCCGAAAAAGTTCGAGGCGATATAGAAGGTGTCTGAAGGAACAAAATGTGGATAGGACCCGCGTCCGGAAACGTCATCCAGCAACGCTACAGAGTGTCAAATTAAGGCGCCGGCGCCTGTATATTATGTATGTATAGTCTGTACAAGGTGATTCCGTGATGATGTCACAAAATATCAGGGATAATGGGGAAGGATAAATGTATCGGTTTGAGATAAGAGAGACTGGTCCGGAAACGGCCAAGTTATCGTTCTGATAACTCACAGAGGAATAGATGTACCGCTACTGTTTATGCTAAAATTGTTTGGTAGGCAACGTTCAGAGGTGGCAGCACTAACACAAACAAGAAACATGGGCTCTAAGAAGGCATACCTTAACAGGTTTAAGCACTTGTTCGATAGAGGAGACGTGTTTCACAGAAGCGAAGATGAACAAGTGCTCATAGCTCCTCAGGTATGCATTTTGACGCTTTTTTTCACTGGATATTTTTTTCTTGTTTTAATCAGTACTGCCACTTCTCAAAGTTGTAGCAACAACGGTACCGGTACATCTATTCCACTGTCAGTAGTATCAGAAAGATTTTAGCTTAAAACTTTCGACTAGTTCGTTTCCGGACCAGGTTTCCTTACCGCAGATTGACACATTTATCGCACCATAAAGTTTGCAACAGTATCACGAAATCACCCTGATGATTACTATGCCATTAAAAACGTGGTCAATAATTAATTAAATAACTGTAACGTCACAATCTGCATTTGTGACATTCTACAGACTTGTTATGTTGTAGTGTGTGGATGGAGAAGGTCGGTCAACAATTATGAACTTTTTGATATCAGGATTGCACACTAGCAGCTGCAAGTGTAATGTAAAATCTTATAAAAATAACCATTTTCTTTTATACATTTAACTTAGTGTGGTACCATGTGAAGGACAAGCGAAGGTCGTTCACCTCTGTCCCCACATCTCCGTTCCCTCCAGGAACAGTTTATGATCTCAGACCGAACATAGTTTCTACCCCGCCACAGAGAGAGTGTTATCAGTTTGTGGAAAGTCAGAACGAGTAATGGATACGGACTAGTAAGTGTACCCAGAGGCATTTATCGCAGGAGCTCAAAGCTATTCCACCGTTTGCCGCTATCCTCTCCTAAAAATCAAATGCCCGGCAGTCTGGCTTCTAAAAGCTTCCAGTAGCGTTGTACCTATACTTCTCGTGTTACTAGCCTTTGCTAAAAATTGCTACAATACAAATGAAGTTGAGAACTTTTAACATTGCAGCGCGTCAGCAATGGTGAATAATTTAATGATTATAAAGAATCCGCCTCGATTGCAAACTGAAACCGGATGTTGACCTAGGTTTCGGCGCGGATAACCACGCCTTCTTCGGAACACACTAAAACTACAAACTGCCTAAACAGGCATGGTCCAACATTAATACAGAACGCCCAAAAGGGCAAAAGACTCGCATAAAATGTAAAATAAACGGTACGTGTGTACCACGTCAATAGCTAGACGCTAGGTACCGATTGCTGATTAACACTCACAATTTTTAAAACAATTTTGACTTTCATTTCGCTAGAAATTATGCTTCGTTTCCTCTATTTCTACCGCTTCCGCTGATTACTTTATAAAACTTACGCACTATAGTGTTGGAAGCTGATGAAATGAATTAAATTAGATAAAGATGAGACTTAAATGTCTCAGGGAAAATTTAATTACAAGATCTATAAAAAAACGTCAGGTATAGTTATCTCCATGTCATTCCCCCTTCTGTCTTTCCGTTTGTTCGGATTCTATACACAGGAAAAAGTGTTTTAAATGTAGCAAAACAATAGCCTCATGATCGTATGATAGCTGGCAGGGCTTTAAATGTGACATACAGATCTCTGGAAAAATTTAAAGCCCAAAAACGCGAAGTGTCGTCCAGACGTGAACTGAGAGACGCTACGTTTTTATGGCCTTCTGTACGAAGACTGGTTTGATGCAGCTCCCCGCGCTAGCCAATCCCGTGCAAGTCGCTTTGACTTTCTATATACAGCAGTGGACATCAGTATGAATGCTACGTTTACGAAAGTAGTAATACAATGTCTGAAGCAGACATATTTCGAATTAATTGTGAAAGTAGTAGATACAAATAAGACATAACTAACAATGACGTAATAACATAGTTTGATAGATAACACGAGTAACAAAATAAGGCGAATGCATTTCCTGGATGGAAACTGATATAAAGGCACTCACCGTCCTGTTGTCTTATTGCGTTGCTAGTATTGTGTCCAAACTACCTCAAAAATTCCCTTCGGGATTCATTTTGTTAGGGTTTGTAGTTTTCTCCCCTCACACGCGGTCTGAAATTACCTTCCATTGTGATGAACACGCCTTGCAAGTATTCCCCAAATGTTTACCATAGGATTCAAATCCCTGCTACATGGAGACGAGGGCAAGAAATCGTTATCCTTATCTTCAAACTACTGTTTGTCTACAGAAGAAACATGCACAGTTGAATTATCTTGTTGAAACATTATATTTCGTAGCTAAGGTCCTAATACATTCTAATCAATTCTGTCTCTAGCATTTCACTGTACATCTTGGAGTTCATTCTAGTGTTCAGCCAAGCAACGCTTGATTTACTTTTAGCGCAGAAGGCTGCTCAAATTATAACACTTCCACCACCAAAATTTCTGCTCATTCTTACCTGCTCATCTCTTCTTAAATCATGCCAATGATACTGAAATCCATCCGGCCCATTTAAATTAAACTACTTCTCATCAATGAAGACCACTTCATGCAATGACAAACGTTTTTCAGAAAATTCCAATCCATCCCGTTTATGTCTGGACTTTAGAGCAGGATTCTGCAGTCTTTTCTTAAATTTAAGATGTTTGTCATTTGACAGAATTCGTAGTACACTTTTGGCAGTTACTGGCAACTGTATATCAGCAACAAGCTGAGAAGAATAACGACTTGTGGTCCTTGCTTTGGCCAAAAGCAATCTACTTTACCCATATTTTTCGTTCTGTGCATATTGTGCGCTCTATCTAATGAAATTATCAATCACTGAACTTCAACGGCTCAACTTCTTGGCGATTTGACAATTAGAGAGTTCCGTTTCCTTGTATGCACAAATTTTTGCTTTTTCATCTCATGATAACTGTTCCCCACGAGTCATTGCCGTAGTCGTGGTTTATGTTCACAACGTGCGCTGTCATTAGTGGCGAGTACTTCTTTTCTACAGTAAAGGCACATGCGCTCACACTAACACCACACAGAGCCAACTGCCTTAATACTGAGTCCCCCCCCCCCTCCCCCTACCACCTGAATCGTTCATGTCTTGTTATATTCTCTACCACTGACATCAAATGCGATACCATTTGACTATTCCACATGCACACTGTGCCCAGCTATTCCAATCGACAATGTTGATTTTTCTACAAATGCCCATGCGTTTATATTGATTTCCTTTATCTGCTGCACCGTATATCAGTTTAAACCTGCACACTGTAGTCAAACATTGCTTTCCCTCTAGAATTGTTTCGTCCATTCCTCCTCCTCCTTTCCTCCACTACCTAAACGACGATTCATTGTTGCCTCAGGATTTATCCTATCAACTGATTCCCTCTTTTAGTCAAGCTTGGTACTGAGTTAATTGTCTGGCAAGGTAAACAAGAGCTCGGGAGTGGTTAAGTCTGGTAGCACAGAAAACAAGTATAAAATTCTCCTAAGACATATATTTTAACCAAGAGACATGTTGCAAGGAAATATGACATGTTACAACAACCAAATAGTGCTACAGAAAAAATTATAAGCCTTTTGCAAAATTAAAAAGAGGATAATAACAAGTTTACTTTTATTTACACCAAATCTGATCGGATAGCACAGCAAACCTTCCTCTAACTTAACTTGAATCTTAATTATATCACAATATATACTGACTGAACTAAAATGCGAAACAATTTTACTGAAGAAAAGAGTCACGTAAAGTGAAAATTTTAAAAAAATGTTTCCTCCTTTTTTGACAAGGATTATGGCTAATAAACTAATACCTGGTAAACATAAGATATGAATTTTACGCCATGGAAATTCTGCGAGTGATATGTCTCTTCAAGTGAAAATAATCGTAGGCAAATCATTCTCGACAGAACGAATACAAATAGATTCTTCCGCCACCACATGAGCCGGTGAAACACAGTACAGGAAACAGCAGAGTGGCACTTACAAACAATGGTGAGAACCGTTCTTGGCACCACAGCACACCAGGTACGAAAATAAATATGCAGTCAAGTTCTCCGTGATATAGCGACCGAGAACAATTGGTAATAGCTCTAGCTGAATCACTGCAATTAGTACAATTCCTTGAAGTCTAGAGTATTTTTTTAAAAAAAGGCACTTCAATGGACAACAGACCATGACCAGAAAACATAACTGATCGTACATAAGCATAGCTTGTGTTTGTTTCAGATTAAACAATAATACCAATAGCTCACAGTGAAAGCGCAAATCAGTTAACTGTAACCGCAAACGGCATGTGGCTATAATCGGAGCACGACCAGGAGCCAACTAGATATCAGGAGAGACAGTGTTCAATGTTTTCAAACGCAAATCCTCACCAATAATAACGACCGGCGTGGAGTCGCCCTGATGCAGTTATAGTTCTGACATTTGACACTGCCCTTATTCCAGCAACGAATCAACTCCAAAACGATCAGGGGCACGTACAGCAGAAAACAAAATTTCTCGCTGTGCATGCGTTGCTGCGTCTAGGCATACTATCAGAGCCGTATTGCTCTCCTGCGGTCAGAGAAAAAGCTCACGATGCACGCTTCCCGCAGATCTTTGGTACGGCGAGGTCGATTACTGTGACACAACGGGATCGATCCGAGCCGACCACGGCTCAAAGCTGTGTCATAAAATTCTTTTTTCCCCACTTCTGTAAGGCAACTCTCGGTAAGTTATCCCATCTACCCATCAAATCTTCAGCATTCTTCTGCAGCACCACATTTCAAGACTTTCTATCCACTTCTTGTCTCACTTCCTTACCATCCACATTTTACTGCCGTACAAAGCTTACTCCGGACAAATACATGGTGACAGTTATTAAACTGTATGAAATAAAATCGTCTTAGCTTCTGAACAGTTTATGTTTGGACGTTCAAACTGCACGGTTGGCCGCGGGGCATGATGGGGACTAGTATGCGCACTGTTGTGTGGATTAGCGACGAAGCCCACTATCATTTCGATGGGTTCGTTAATAAGCAAAACTGACGCATTTGGGGCACTGAGAATCCGCGTTTCGCGATCGAGAAGTCTCTTCACCATCAACGGGTAACTGTGTGGTGTGAGTGTCCAGTCATGGAGTAATCGGTGCAATATTCTTTGATGGCACGGTGACTGTCGACTGGTACGTGAAGGTTTTGGAAGATGATTTCATCCCCATTATCCAAAGTGACCCTGATTTTGACAAGATGTGGCTCATGCAAGACGGAGCTCGACCCCATTGAAGCTGGAGAGTATTTCCTGGAGGAGCACTTTGGGGACCGCATTCTGGCTCTGTGGTACCAGAGGCCACTGGCATGGGCATCGATCGGCCGCCGTATTCTCTGGATCTGAACACATGCGACTCCGTTTTCTGCGGCTACATTAAAGACAAGGTGTAAGGCAATAACCCCAAAAATCATTGCTGAGCTGAAAACAGCCATTCAGGAGGTCATCTACTGCATCGATGTTCCCACACTTCAGCGGGTCATGGAGAATTTCGCTATTCGTCTGCAACACATCATCGCCAATGATGGCAGGCATATCGAACATCTCATAACGTAAATCTGAATATTCGTAGTAACGTTTATATGTTACATAAAATGTGTGCACGCCGTAGTTTGTAACTAATTTACATTTTTTTTCGTACAGTTGAATAATTGTCACCCTGTACCTTCAGAAAAGACTTTCTAACATTGCAGTTTACACTGTTTGATAACAAAACACTCTTTTTCAGAAATGATTTTATAGCTGTTGGCAGTCTGCATTTTATATCCTCACAGTTTGGTTGTCGTCACTTATTGTGCTGTCAAAATAATACAATTCATCTATTGCTTCTAATGTGTCATTTCCTAATGTAATTATTTCAACACTTCAAAACACTTTATAATTCGGGCTCCAAACAGTCACAACAGTGTAAATATATCTTGGTAAATGAAGAACCGCAAAAGCTGTCAAATGATCTTTTGTTAAAACGACCGACTTCGCAGCTTATAGCCGCATCCTCACATATACATCTGAGTAGAAAAAAATGAGCAAAAATTTAGTAAACAATATTTTCTACGCCTCAAGTAAAAAGGATGCAGTAAATAACGGATAAAAGTGCTCACAATAAATTCATATAAAATCTAGACCAATTAGATCAACGACCCAGCATTCTCGGTCAAATGAAAAGGAAACGTACGTCGAAAGAACCTTAGTCAGGTAATAAAATCAACAGAACGATGGTGTCGACCAACCAAAACAGCAAGGGATCCTACAATAAAAACCAAAGAGAACTGATGCGTTCTAAAGTTTGAAGTAGGAAAAAGTGGAATTAAAATAAAGATAATTAATAAGACGGAAATATAGATAAACTCAGCGTTGGAGGGGGGGGGGGGGGGGCGGAGGAGCAACATAAATAATAAATAGATTCGTGTGGCGGTATGCAGACAGAAAAACAGATCGGATAAAAATCACAAAAAATAGGAAACCTAAAATTTCACCACTGTATGCTACAACCACAATAGTCTATTTTGCATTATCTTGCTCCCTCAACGGTGAGTTTATCTATTTATATTCCCGTCTTATTAATTATTTTAATTCCGCATTTTCATAGTTCGAACTTGGTTTTCACTGTAGGATCTCTTGCTATTTTGGATGGCCGACTACATTGTTCTGCCTATTTTATTACCCAACTACGTTCCTTCCCATGGACGTTTTACTTTGATTTTACTGAGAACGATGGGTCGTCGATTTAATCACGACCTGGATTTTTATATGAATTGAGTGTAGTTTTATCTGTTATTTACTACATCTTTCTTTAACTTGGGCTGTGGATAATACTGTGTATTATATTTTTTCCCCATTTTTTGCTACTCGGCTGCATAACTGAGACTGCAGCTATAAGCTGCGAAGCCTGTCGTTTTAATTTAGGTTCATTTAAGAGCTGAAGCGGTTCTTCCTCTATCAAGTTTTCCCTCAGCCTTTTCTGATTAACTGAGTACATTCTATTGCCTTGATACCTACTTTTGTTGACATTCGTCTTCAAACCTCTTCTTAAGACGCTATCCACAACGTTCAGTTGACTTTCCAAGTATTTTTCCACCACTGACAGCATTGCAATGTCATTTGGCAAATCTCAAAGTTTTAATGTCTTCTCCATGAACTTTGATTCCCTTTCGAAATTTCCCCTTGCCTTTCATTCTGCTTGTTTAATATTCAGATTGAACAACATGCCTGGATGCCAAGGAGTGAGAAGAAGTGTAGTTTTGTCGAATAACATCCTGACTGCGTGCAGACAAGCGCTGGGATTCTATACCCTTATATCTCTCCTCGACCTTAACGCTCTTGTCTAAACAACATGGCAGAAACACCTTTTCCCACCAAAGAGAAATCGTTTCTGTCCCACTCCATAGTTCAGCCACTTTCTCGAAGTCCTTCTTTGTTTACTCACATCGTCACTACAGATATTCAAATCATTTTAATACTATTTGTCATACTAAAATGGTTATTTCTTACGTAAATACGATGTGAAAAAGTTACAGTATGTGTGAAGCCCTTGCCCAATTTAAGAGAAATAAATAAATAATCTTATCACTAGGTAAGATCACATGGGTTCACGAAGACATACAGCCACACGCGATAAAGTGACTTGCGCGTTATAGATGTTGTTGTTGTGGTCTTCAGTCCTGAGATTGGGTTGATGCAGCTCTCCATGCTACTCTACACTGTGCAACCTTCTTCATCTCCCAGTACCTACTGCAACCTACATCCTTCTGAATCTGCTTACTGTATTCATCTCTTGGTCTCCCTATACAATTTTTACCCTCCACGATGCTCTCCAGTACTAAATTGGTGATCCCTTGATGCGACAGAACATGTCCTACCAACCGGTCCCTTCTTCTAGTCAAGTTGTGCCACAAGCTCCTCTTCTCCCCAATTCTATTCAATACCTCCTCATTAGTTACGTGATGTACCCATCTAATCTTTAGCATTCTTCTCTAGCACCACATTTCGAAAGCTTCTATTCTCTTCCTGCCCAAACTATTTATCGTCCATGTTTCACTTCCATACATGGCTACACTTCATACAAATACTTTCAGAAATGACTTCCTGACACTTAAATCTATACTCGATGTTAACAAATTCCTCTTGCCATTGCCAGTCTACATTTTATATCCTCTCTACTTCGACCATCATCAGTTATTTTGCTCCCCAAATAGCAAAATTCCTTTACTACTTTAAGTGTCTCATTTCCTATCTAATTCCCTCAGCATCACCCGACTTAATTCGACTACATTCCATTATCCTCGTTTTGCTTTTGTTGGTGTTCATCTTATATCCTCCTTTCAAGACACTGTCCATTCCGTTCAACTGGTCTTCCAAGTCTCTGACAGAATTACAAGGTCATCGGCGAACCTCAAAGTTTTTATTTCTTCTCCAAGGATTTTAATACCTTCTCCGAATTTTTCTTTTGTTTCCTTTACTGCTTGCTCAATATACAGATTGAATAACGTCGGGGAGAGGCTACAACCCCGTCTCACTCCCTTCCCAATCACTGCTTCCCTTTCATGGCCTCAACTCTTATAACTGCCATCTGGTTTCTGTACAAATTGTAAATAGCCTTTCACTCCCTGTATTTTACCCCTGCCATCTTCAGAATTTGAAAGAGAGTATTCCAGTCAACATTTTCAAAAGCTTTCTCTAAGTCTACAAATGAAAGGTTAAACGGATTTAGACTGACTTTGTCAAACGCGTCGAACGTTAAGTTTGTCCGTCAGATACCACTAGCACAGCATAGATCGTAAGCGAATGTGGAACTTTATTGTTCTCTTAACTGAACAGAAAACGCATACGCATTCAGTAATAAACATAGTAATTTCTTAACATGAAGCATTTACAACGATAAAATGCTGAAACAATGGAATACCCAATTTGTGTTTGAAAGCAGCGGAAAGACACGCGGGTAATAATGGAGACATACAGTAACGGATGTGTAATATTACGCTCGTTCTTGGAGTCAGGGTTATAACTATGCGTTACCGCGGATGAAGAAGTGAAAACGCATGTATTTGTTACGAATGCATAAAGACTTCTGAAACTACTATGTATTAAAATAGAATTTTTTTAAAAAAAGGGTTGGACTTTTGATATGAGTTACAAAGGGCAGTACATTTGCTTGGCACTAAACAGTATTGCACGAAACTCAGTTGGATGGGTGGATCAACTTCCGTTATATGTTACAATGAGTACTGAAATAGCACATCAAAGGCATACCTAATCCACTTGCACATACACACGACGAGAAGCACATATTCTATAATTTTTCGGGCGTGCTTCCGGAATATTCTTAATCATTTTACGATATTTCGATTGACAAACTTTCAATTATTCTTAAGGTGATTCGTCCGGAAAATGATGGAATATTCGATGCGTCAAGAAAGCTTTAAGAAATGCATTCTCAGCGCAGTTTTGCGATCTGCAGCACTTCAAAATTTGACTGGTGATCTAATATACTTTAAACCCCTGGATGTCCCGCATAATTAAGTGACCACACGATTAAATTGTTCCAGTAATGTGTTTTGTTTTAATTTTCATCTGAAAGGCTGGAAAGCCTGTCAGAATAACGGAATAGCAGCTGCTTTATTCACACCTGATCGTCACAGCACTACATAAAAAGAATTTTCAGGAACTTTTACATGTTTCTGGTTGCGTCACATGGATTTAGGCGTTCGTGTCACTGCAGCAGAAATGTTACGTCCTGACAGACGCGTTGCTCTAGAAACGCCGCATATTTTGTATTGAAGCGCCCCTCTTCTTCGACGCAGACTGCCGTCAGCCAATGGTATTCCACCTCAGGGTGACGTCACGTCAGACAGAGCTCCGCCGTCTAGACTGTCCTCCATCTTTGTTCCGCAGACAGTTAACCTTGAGTTCTGTTCGCCCGTGGGAGTGCTTAAAACATCCGACTGTGCGGATTTGCGTCTTTAACCGTCTAATCAGTCTTCAATGTGCATGGCTCTTGTGGTGAGTAAGATATTTTAACGTCATATTTTTATTGTAGTGGGTGCTTAAAACTACTGACAACATTTGTTTTCGTTCCGCTATTGCGACATTCGATTGTGATATCTGAAACCAGTGTGCGTCATTCACATATATTTGACGTCATATCAGCGCTAATGCTGATAATGTTGTTATATCCCGTGTGACCACGCAGTGTACGTCAGTTAGTGACGTCTAACCAAAACATTCTTGTGATGACGCCGGTATCGTGGCTTTTAGCTTAATTGTTTTCGTAGTGTTTCCATGCAAGCAATCAAGATTGACACGTGAATGAAATCATCGTGAAACTGTTCGTGTTGTTTACGATAGTAAACCATAACATCTTTGTTTATTTGTTATGTGGATGTATGAAGACATAAAGATACGAGACGTGGTGGGATTTATCGAGAACCGTCCCGTAAATACAGCCCTTTGTATACAAACATGTTTATATATCTCAGATATAAGGGTTTTGTTATTGTTATTGATTTTACTTGAGCAGTTTCATATCAAATTAATTAGGAATCTCAACGTGTTTATTTCGCTACTTTTTTTATTAATTACAGTATATTTATGATATTACAACATTTGTGGCAGTGAGTATGTGCATGTCAGGCTGTGGTGGGATGTTTTTGGATTCGAGAGTCGTTAATGTTCCTGCGAGGTCAATAACCTTGGAATTCTGTCATCCTGACAGGAAAGTAACACGTGTGGTGGGTAACTGACCTTCCACGAGCACGTTCGCTGTAGTGGGAGAAGACCAATGACCGACTCCGTGTCTCAGCGAATGTTTTTGTTATACTTCGTCTCGTATCATGCATTTCATCAGGTGGATAGTGTGAAATAGTAAACGTGGCGCGTAACGGAAGATGCATTACATTGCTAAAATAAAGACAGAGGATTGGTATAATCTAATAATGTTCAAATGGTGTGATTTGTTACATTTTATAGCTTAAATAATCAACTGTTACATAGTGATCCAAATTCTTTTGTCAAAAATTACGGTGATTCCGTATTTTGGTTGGACCCCTCTATCTGAAATTCATGTTCTCTGTCGTGCTATATTACTACACAGGAAATGTTGCCTAGAATATTACAGTTTATTACTTACGCGGACTCGAACAGGAGAACAAATTTTACGCTAATCATTACTTTTGCGCTGGTGTATAACCGTAACTTAAAAGGTGATTTATATATTTGCATAAGGACAGAGTAACAGCACTGTCAAGTGTTTATTTTTCGGTATTTTCGTTCAGTTCTTAAGGAATGTGACATGATGCTACATAATCATGCCCTTTTAAACATCATGAAAAGTCAGATGCGTACTGTAATTATATCTTTTATGTGACGTTACCGGTTATGAAAGTGCCACATTTAGGAATGGATTGCAGGTTTGTAAGAGGAAAAAAAGTCCAATGGTTTATAGAAAACATAATTTTTCCCACACGCAGTGTTTCTTATAGTTCGAACACTGTGAGCTCAGTGTTTGAAAAAAATGTAATTTTCGTGTAAATATTTTTGATGATAAATTACGGTTAAAATGGTTGAAGTGGCTGCTCGCCCCCTTTTTTGCACAAATATTTGTTAGTCACAGTATGTTCATTACAGTAGAGTTCAGCAATTCTGAATAATATTCGCTAATAGTATGTCCTACCATTGGTTCATCCTTGATTGTATTCGCATTCCTTCATCCGTTTCATGTCACTTCAGTAGTAAAACAGTACTGGTGACAGTTTGTCCTTTCATGTTCAGTGCTACTAAATTATTTAAAATGATTACAGTTTTGTCTGTTTATTTTTGGTTGTATGCATTCCTACTTTGCTTGTACCTCGTTACCAATTGGAACAGTGAAAGTATGTGTGTTCTTTTATTTTTTGCTGTTGACATTGCTGTTTGGTTTGTGGTAAATTCTTGTGCCGTCTTATCATGTTTAGTAACTGGAGTTTTTTTATGGTTAAGACATTGTTAATACTTGCAGTCATTCGTTATCAGTTGCTGCTTCAATTACGTTTATCATATTGATAAGAACAGATCCGGTTTTTTTTTCAGCCGAACGTTTCTCTTTAGGCGTTATCAGTGACTTATATTATAAAGAATATTGTATGATTATACATATTTATCTGTAGTGCTAACAGAAAACATTACGTCACCTAGCAAAATGTACAGAATTGACCAATTGCCATCATGTGATAGATCACTGATGATGCCCCTCATGAATAGGCCAAACAAAAAAAGAATTACTTATAAGGACAGAATTGTACTTATATAAATGCTAAACATAATTTAATGCAACGCATATTTTGATCTGTTTTATCAAATTTATTTAATAGTAGGAACAGTGGTAAGGATGTCAATAGAAATACGTGGAAGGAAGAATAGCTACTTTTTTAGAGGTACGTACAACAAAGTCACGTGACATGGAGGCAATGTATGTTGGCGGCAGATATCCCCTTCTGCACATGTGAATGTTCACACACACTCCTGCTCCACGCTAAGAAGAGCACAAATTAACGATCTGTATCTTTCCAACGCCCGATGTATGGTCTTTGTTGTATTTCATGTACTTAGATTTACGAGAATTTACAGATGCCGGAGAAGGCTGATAACAGCAGAATGCAAAGTATGTAATTTGTTGAACTGATACTCAAGTGCATCATACTCGATATAGCGTCTGAAGTATTTTCTATTGAGAGGATGGAGTAAAATAATGTTCTGCGTAAGTGACTGGAGAACATCGAATTTTTGCGGATGTAAGTAGCTGGGTCATTATGACAGAGCTGCAGCGTGGGTGGAGGGCTGGATCTTATCGAGCCATGTGACACGGTTTGCTTAGTAGTTTCCGGGAGCGGTGCCAGGAAAACTAGTTGCAGCAGCCGTCGTGTTCATGTGCTCCAGCTACAAATATATTTTGGAGCAAGGTAGGTTCTGTATTAACTACGTGAATAAAATTTTGCTTTAGGTTATCTTATTCTATGCCAATAAGTTCTTTACATGAGAAATTTATGCAGGCAAAGGATATAATACCAGATTCCGAGCCGGTTCGGCGAGTACTTTTTTCTGTCCTCAGTACAGTCTAAAAAGTTACACGAGGAATCGGTTAAAACGAAATAATACTGTGGTCCCGACACAAAACTATGTAATTTCGTACACTTTTTTTCTTCTTCTAACACAAAACAGGAAAGATTGTGCTTCTCGATGTATTAAATATACCTTCGCCCTCCAGTCGATACGTCGCCCACATTTATTCGCTGTTTTTACCTAAAAAAGTAAACAGAGGTCGCTGGCGGAGTTAAGTCTTGGGTATTGCCGTTGGTGACACCCCAGTTTTCAAATTCAGTGTTTGTTTGCCGAAGTGAGTGTTGAAACAAGTGAATTTTGTGTCAAAATCGTTTCGTGTTTGGTATTTTTAAATACAGGTTCCGTAATTTTTTATGTATACTGGCTGAGAAATCGCTAGGCACGAAAACAAACCGCCGTTTTCCTTAAAATGGAGATGAAATAGCTCTGTCAACGACAATGTGAAATAAGTTAGGCGATTCTTCAACGCCGTATTTTCGAGCCCCAAAGAGTATGGTTCATAGAAACTGTATTTCAGAATGCTCCCACAATAGGGTCTCTGCTGCTGGAAAGAGATGAACATAAAACACAATAGGAATTGAACTTTCTGCAGAATCGGACGGACGGGTATTCTCAAGGAAAGGAACAGGGGTTGTGTTAGCCCAAACAAGTTTTACCAATGAGGGGTATTATTTCTAATAGTTAAATATCATTTAGTTAAAAAAGTTTAATTATATCAAACACCATTTTTGAGTCCAACACTTTTTATTTGACTACTCATTTCTTACAGTCATTGCTCTTTACAAAAAGCAAACTCGGTAAGAAGCACAGAGCTCATACAGTTTTTCATAGATATCTTCTACATTGGTGAAAGTGGCTTGTTTTACTGCTGGTTACACAGTAAAACATCGATTAAGAGACAATCGTGATCGGAGGGTGTGGGGGGGGGGGGGGGGTGGGAAGAATCTCTTAGGAAAGAATCGTGGTACTAATAATATGCAATTCAGAAGGATCTACGTGGGCGTGCTGAAAAGTAATGCCTCTGATTTTTTTTATGTGAGAACTTAAGGCTTCTTCACTGGAACCAATTGTTAATATTCTGCATCTTTACTCCTCCTGTCTACATATTTATGTCTCAACATACGCACCCTGACGGCGAACACATTTCTGCCAACGAGAGACCAGTTTGTTGATGTCGTCACTGTAGAATGTTTGACTGTTCACGGACACACAATTTCACCTCTTCTTGCACCGCTTTATTGCTATGAAAGTCAAGTCCTCGAAAGTGTTCTTTAAGTTTCGGAAACCAGAAAAGTTTCTTAATTTCGTGTTAAACTTTTTTCACTGTGATTCGACGATTTACTAAGCAATCTTCGTAGGCGCTCTAAGACTATGGTTGGCATCACCTGGAGAAGCCCGCAAGGCGAAATAGAATTGTTAAGAAAAAATGCCAATTTTTTTTTAATTTTCGTTTTGGTTTACCTGTACAACAATTAATACGGTAATTGATTTGAATAATACGGTGCGGCGATGACGGTTAACTGCTAATGGGCCTGTTGGAAGGAGTGTTCCTTGGTCTTCCCTCGTCTCAGTTAACCATTAAAGAAGTGACGTAGCAGTTTTCGTACAAGCAAAAAATGTTTTTAGGCGTACATCTTAATGTATTTTTAGGTGTAAAGTCAGGAAGAGTTTCAGAAAATATTATAGGACTCTCGTGGGATCGAACATTGATTGTTCGGATTAAAGAGAGGGACAGAAGATATGCATATTTGTTCCATATTTACCAAAAAGAGAATTCGTTTCCTGTAACTGGGAACACGGGCATTAATCCGATAAACTAGGGATAAAGAGAGAGAGGGACGTTGTCTGCTAGAGCAGCAAACTGCTAAATCAGACAACAGCTCAACGGGCTATAGATGTGGACGCCGTTGTCAGCTCTGGCTAAAGTTCTCTCGGCGAACGGCTTATGCCGAAGCGAAATGAGGCTAAGCCCTGATGAACTCTCCCGTACTTTGAAAAGGGCTTTCGTGCCTCATTAAGAAACACTGAAGTTCATTATTCAAATTAATGGACTTTTAATGGCCCAAAGCGTAACAATTATAGCTATCAATTGTTTCTGTAGGTAATTGCTTCCCACTCTGGGTGCTGCCAGATACGTCCAGCTATAATGTTCGGAACTCAGGTTTAAAGAGCGAATTAGTCAAATGAAACCACTGCACTCTAATGCAAATTCACCTGCCTGTTGCTAATTAGGTAGTGTCCAGCTGCCAGTTTACAAGCTTGCAGCGATCAGTAGAACGGCAAGATGATATTGTTGCCTCCCGAGACAAGTGATTCATTAGATGCTCCGCGACTGAAAATGACCCTAATCATCGCGCTCTCTCCCTGACAGAAATGACTATTTCCGCTGTTCACTATTTTCACTACCTTCCGCACACGACCTACCGATTTTATAGTGTGCAACTTCTTGATACCCATTGCCTTCGCGGATGTCTAGATGTATCTATTTGCTGTCTTATATGGGTTCAGCGCGGTTGCAGTAGCAATCGTAGGACAATTGCAAGTAACTCTGCAGTGGGCTTGGTGCGCGTACGTCAACCAGTCATGTAACGGAGTTTGTATAAGTCTCTGTTGCAATGCCTCAGTCTTGTAGCGTACACAGGGTGACACAGAATAATGGGAATGTTTGAAATGAGTAGTGGCAGTCATGGGCAGATGACAGCTCTGGGGGTTTGTGACAGCGAGTAAACAGTCCGCCATTTCAGTAATCATGGATCAGTGGAACGGACAACAGCGTGTGTCAACCATAAAAATGTTTTATAAAAACAATGATAGTTTGGTAGCGGCGCAGAGGGAGTTTCGACCTTTTTATAATTTAGGACATCATGATGCCGTTCCTTCGAAACACGTGATAAAATGTTGGATTAATACCGTTGAAGAAGAAGAAAACAACAAGACGACCAAGAAGTGTGCGTTCTCCATCGAACATCGATGTCGTACGTAAGTCTGCCTTACGGAGCCCACGGCGTTCAAATCGTAAGCAAGCAGCAGTGGTTGGAATGTCCCGGGAGAGTGTTCGCAGAATTCTTCATCTTCATTTAAAATTTCATCCGTACAAACTGGAGATGGTGCAACAATTGAAGGGCAACAATTACCGATTACGATTAGGATTCTGTCAACAAATGGTAACAAAAATAAACAATGACAATGAATTTCTAAACAAGTCTTGGATGTCAGATGAGGCACATTCTCATCTCACAGGCTATGTGAATAAACAGAACTACCGTTACTGGGCAAACACAGATCCTAATGGCGTTCATGAACGCCCTTTACTCGCTAGTAAAGAGGCAGTATGGTGTGTTGTTTCGACACATGGGATCATCGGACCGTATTTTTTTCGCAAATGAACGGGGAAACACTATAACTGTCAGTGCTGATCGTTACGTGGAGATGTTACGAACTTTCGTTACACCTGCATTGAACAACTTTTCCCAAACGTTCAAGAAGCCTGGTACCAACAGAACGGAGCGACATTACACACTGCACGGCAATCAATGTCATATGCGCGAGAATTGTTGGGCAACCGTGTGATCTCGAGATTCGGTTACATTCCCTGCCCCCGTAGGTCGCCAGATTTATCCGTTTGTGATTTTTTTTCTTGTGGGGCTACCTCAAGAGCAAATTCTACGCGACTCGACCAAGAACCCTGGATGATTTAAAACAGAGAATACGGGATGCAATTCACAGTATCCCAGCTGAGATGTTGCAGCGGCCAATGAGGAATCTCAACAGCAGATTTCACGAATGTATTCGTACAGGAGGACGCCATCTAAAGGACGTAAATTTCAAAAAATGATAAATGCCACCAATGTTTCGTAAATGGAAAAGTTTTGAGGTTTCAATTACTATGAATGCAATGTCTTTCCTTCAT
Source organism: Schistocerca piceifrons (assembly GCF_021461385.2). Lineage (NCBI taxonomy): Eukaryota > Metazoa > Arthropoda > Insecta > Orthoptera > Acrididae > Schistocerca > Schistocerca piceifrons. The sequence continues at coordinate 1,033,924,423 of NC_060139.1, forward strand.
TACTTCTAGTTTTATTGGATTGTCGAAATGTTCCCGTTTTTCTGTGTCACCCTGTAGAACCATTTGCGCTTCGCAAGTTGAAAGCTGGCAACACCGTCGCAGCATCCTATTGAAAGTACGAGCACATAGCGTGACTCGGTGGCAAGGTACAGCCAGACTATACAGGCGAAAGTCAGGTTTCGGTTCCCAGTAAGTCCAAGGATTTCTTCCGTCACTAATCCCATTTTTTCACTTTTGGGATTGATTTGTTATTGTGAAAAAAGTTGCATCGAGGTTCGTAGCTCGCGTTGAATTGTTTGCCCCCCACTGGGTAAGCCAGTTCAGAGGTCAGAGGAAAGCTACAGCATACCACCTGCAGTAGTACCGTGTCTAATATAGCACGATGGTGTCCAAAGCAACTATCGTGTTGATAACAGATGTCCCTCACGAATTACTTTGGTGTTGCACATTTGCGCTTCATACCACGCTACAGCAATCTGTGATATGGAATTTGTCATGCGTTTGGCTGGATGTTATTTTGAGTTACCTACTTTTGTTGTTTATCTCAGAACTGCACGTATGCGAATGTACCGAGATGTAAATGTCAGTAGCAGCACCCGTTGCAAGGCGCATCCGAAGGCAGTCAGCTGTGTGGTGAAACGCCGCGACATGACGGGTCGGGACCCTCCGACACAGCGCTGGAGTAGGAAGAAGTACCGCTAGGTGTCACCACTATCATACTTCTTGATCAGTGCGGTTAGGTGGCGAGTTGTTAGCGAGCGTGTTTCCTTTGTCATGTTTCCGTTGGTTTCTGGTTCTGGGGTGGCTGACCTGGAATACTCCTGTGTCTGTATAAAATTTCGTTGAAAACTTAACCAAAACCGCTGCAGAAACTCATCTAATGTTGACGCAAGTTTTTGAACACAACACTTTCGGCTAGAAACATATTTACGATCGAACATCGATTAATAATGACTAGAGACGTGATGATATGCATCATAAAAACCTTAAAATGCACGAAAAGTGTCGAAATATGCAGGATCAAATAATGAAAAAAACACGGTAGTTACTGCGTGCATTATATCTCAATGTCGAATCTGTGCATATCATTACGAGGAAGAGCGCCGGCCACGTGAAAAACCGGTACATCTAGAACGCTGATATTTTCTGAATACTTTCTAGTAGAGGTTAGGAACGGGGCATTTGTGGGATTATTTTCAAGAAATTTGCAAAATGGGGACGCATACCGTGATTCAAGAATTGTTCCTTTTTTGCTATTGTTGTGAGTAACAAGCGGATGCGATGCGAGTGAGTCGCAGCGAAGCAATCGATGTGTACAGGGCCAACTTCGAGATATATCGCACACAGAGGGGCACGCTGAAAAACTGCGTAATATTTTATTCAAAAGACTACATAAAATCATGAAATTTTTTTGAACAGCATTAACTTTCAATTAGTACTATTGGACCACAGCATCATTTACAATCTAGTTTACTTTTTTCTACTATTGTAAACATAAAGGACCAAATGTTGGGTTGTAAGATTGTGTCTTCGATCACCGAAAACATTATTGTAAACAGAAAAGAACCGTACTACACCAACTGAGGTAACTGGGCAGTATTTTAATTTGTGTGCTATGTTGGCACTTATTGTTTCTGGTAAAAGTTTACCTGTCCCATTAATAAAACTATCAATTTGGCACAGGGGTTCAAAGCCTGGATTATTGTTTAAAATATTTTCAAACTTTACTTTGAGTTTTCTTGCAAATTCCTCCGGCAATGAGGACTTTACTAGAATAATTTTCTTCATTAAGTGCATAGATTCATTCAACGCCAAACCTTGAGTTTCAAGCTTTTTGATATTTGCAGGTATACGGGAAAAATGAGTGCTAATCACAGGAATGTCTTTTTTAATACCGGAATCATTAAAAGCTTCCTTGCGCTGGCAAAGTGCCAAAGCCTCTGCTCAATCGAAGTCGTTTACTATCCCTGCAATGGTCTCGAAACATTTATTGTAAAACTACTCGGCTTCGACCCACGTACCCCAACGAGTTACCATTGGTTCGGTAGGTAAAGGCACATTTGGTAGTTTTTCTTTGTAGGTCTTGATGCGACCAGGAACCTTTAGAAAGATATTCTTTGTGGATTTAATAAGTTTATTTACATTCACAAACGTGGAACCTACTTCTTCAGCAAGGCGATGTCCTCCATGAGCAAAGCATCTCACAAGAACGAAATTGGGGTAAAATACTAGGAGTACTTTTCCTGCTTTGATCATATAGGGAGCAGCATCTAAAATAAACACAACACCCTTTCATCTGCAGAAGATTGTGGAAATATTTTTCTAATACCCTCATTCACAAATATGGCGATCGTAGAATGATCTACTTTTTCAAGTTCTTTGCAGACCGCTAAATAGGAAGAAGGAGGCTCTTCTTTTAAAGCACCAACAATTAAATTTGCTATGTAACAGCCACAAGTGTCTCTAGTTTCGTCAACAGAAATCCAGATAATGCTGTCCTTGAATTCATTGCGTATTTCTTATAGAACATTTATATAAATTGTCAGTATGTAATTTTTACGCAATGTTGATTTATCTTGTATATTTTGATTTAAGCGATATTTGCGCAGGAAGCCTTTGACGATAGGGTTTGTAAGTTTGTGAGGAGGAATATTGCTTGCAATGAATGCTTCACATAGATCCATGTTAAACTGACTGTTTTGGTTACATTTGGACGAATCACTGCTACTGCAACTTGCTGTTGTCAGTAGTTGATGTCGTGGTCTTTTCTTCTGCTTTACAGCCACATGACTTGTCTTGACATGCTGGTCTGTTTGAAACATTTTTTTCCCGAAACGTTTTTCTCGCAAACTCAACAATATAAAACAATTACGTGATATGTAAATGTTCCAGGATGGTCAGCTATCGACGAAACTACGTTTCTTTTTTCGGGCAGCATGGCGCACAACGCATTACACACTGCACGCCGTAAACTTGTTCAACTTTGTACAAATAAATAGAAAGCTAAGCTGAAACAATGGACGTGCGACTAAAACCTTGCCTAGTTTAATTGTTACCGACGCATACGGTATGAGAGCGAAGGGGATTAACCGGGGGCGAGAGCGCAGGACTCTGCCTCCTCCTCTTCTGTAATGATTTCGCTAGGCAGTGGCCTCTCGGTTAGCGACTGTTCCAGGTCGCGGTCAATCTGTGATACATCAAAACTAGGACGAGCTACAGACCGCCCGTCTAAATTTTTAAAATATTGTAAATATATAGCGAAAATGTGCATCGCTACTAGTTTTTAGTTAAAATATGCAATTACCGAAGAAAAGGAGCCAAATACGCAAATGCATATGCAACATGCAAATGCATGTAATCGTGTCTCTAATAATGACCGTTCCGGGCGGCCATCAGCTGACATGAAAATGTTCAGTAAGCGAGGAATTTGGTTCCGCAAGATAGTGCAAGACCCGGCACACCTTCGGTATAAATTGTGGTTCATGGAAACGTATTCTGTCGAAAGGATTGAACATGATGATTGCCACGTCTACTACAACGCTATCGGAAGTAACATCGCATGGAAGTCTGTAGTGAAATTAAATTAACTGCCTGAAGACGGACCAAACTCTGTTTCAAAGGTCGTCGCTGGTGTCGAAAGTTGGGCTTATAGCCATGGCCATGAAACTAATCAGCAATCGTCTTGTCCACAACACTATTTTAAGCTCGACGAATCAAAATGGTTCAAATGGCTCTGAGCATTATGCGACTTAACTTCTGAAGTCATCAGTCGCCTAGAACTTAGAACTAATTAAACCTAACTAACCTAAGGACTTCACACACATCCATGCCCGAGGCAGGATTCGAACCTGCGACCGTAGCGGTCGCTCGGTTCCAGACTGTAGCGCCTAGAACCGCACGGCCACGAATCAAAAGTAATATTTAAGTATTTGTTGATCTCTCTCTCTCTCTCTCTCTCTCTCTCTCTCTCTCTCTCTGTCTCTCTCTCTCTCTCTAATTGATCTATTTTTTACAGGACTGTTTTTAATAGTTCACTCCTCCTAGTCAGATAGTCAATAAAGTGTATAATTTCTAAAATTTTAAGCACAAAAATGCACTTCTTTAACCATACATGGCAACACTGTGAGAAATCAATTTGTACAAAATACTGTCCTGAGATTCAGGTTTTTAAAGCGGATTTCTTATAATCAAAACAACAGAACCACCAGATTTAATCTAAACAACAGGTGCTACCGTCTGTCCCTGCAGCAGTGTCAATTTGCTACCTAGATCTGCTCGATACGTATGTCACAAGTCGGCAGTGTTTGTGCCTGACTAAGAGGTGTTTTCAACTGTTGCCAGCCGCAACGTTCAAACAGTTGCATTGTAGCTGTTCGGTGAACGTGCGTCCAGTATTTATTAATAAAGCATTTAGCGATGAATGACGATGAAGGTATTCCTGATCCGTCGGGGTCACGTACAGTTGTGACTTTCTACGCGTGCGCGCCGCGACGGAACAATATTAAGAAGTTTTCGTCTTTCATCTAGTGTTGTACACGGGAAGAAGAGTTTTTTAAATTTTAATTTATAAATACATGTGACATCTGTTCTTTTAGACAAGTCCGAAAGAACAGACACCATTTTGATCTAACAGCCTCTATGAACTAAGACGCAAAGGAATTAGAGACATTGGCTGCAAGTGGGGGTTGATTTAAATCACTGGGGAGAGCTGAAAAGTTGTGCCGGGCCGGTATTCGAACCCGAGTCTCCTGCATGCTAGGCAGATTCTCTCGTCACTAAACGATCCGGGCACAGTGGACACCGCAACTGCACGGACTCCCCAGTACCCTTCCCGGCAGACCCAGATTCTCAATTCATCTATACACAGACATCACATACATACATTGAAGGGCCAAAGAAACTGGTACACCTGCCTAATATCATGTAGGGCCCCCGCGAGCACGCAGAAGTGCCGCAGCACGACGTGTCATCGACTCGACTAATGTCTGATGTAGTGATCGAGGGAACTGACTTCGTGATTCCTGTAGGGCTGTCCATAAATCAGTAAAAGTACGAGGAGGTGTAGATATTTCTGAACAGCACGTTGCAAGGCATCCCAGATATGCTCAATAATGTTCATGTCTGGGTAGTCTGGGGCCAACGGAACTTTAAACCCAGAAGAGTGCTCCTGGAGCCCCTCTGTAGCAATTCTGGAGGTGTCAGGTGTCGTAGTGTCCTGCTGGAATTGCTCAAGTCCGTCGGAATGCTCAATGGGCATGAATGGATGCACTTAATGAGACAGGATGCTTAAGTACGCGTCACGTGTCAGAGTGGTATGTAGAGGCATCAGGCGTCCCTTATCACTCCAACTGCACACGCCCCACGCCATTACAGAGCCTCCACCAGCTTGAACAGTCCGCTGCTGACATGGATTCATGAGATTATCTCCATACCCGTACATGTCCATGTGCTCGACGCAATTAGAAACGAGACCCTCCCGACCAGGCAACATATTTCCAGTCACCAACAATCCAATGCTGGTGTTGATGGGCCCAGACAAGGTAAATGTGTCGTGCAGTCATCAAGGGTACAGGAGTGGGCCTTCGGCTCCGAAAGCCCATATCGATGATGTTTCATTGAATGGTTCGCACGCTGACACTTGTTGATGACCCAGCATTGAAATCTGCAGCAATTTGCGGAAGGGTTGCACTTCTGTCATGCTTAAGTCGTCGTTGGGCCCGTTCTTGCAGGATCTTTTTCCGGCCGCAGCGATGTCGGAGATTTGATGTTTTACCGGATTCCTGATACTCACAGTACACTGGTGAAATGGTCGTGCCGGAAAGTCACCAATCCATCGCTACCTCGGAGATGCTGTGTCCCATCGCTCGTGCGCCAGCTATGACACCACGTTCATACTCAAATCTTGATAACCTGCCATTTTAGCAGCAGTAACCGACCTAACAACTGCACCAGACCCTATATAGGCGTTGCCGATCACAGCGCCGTAGCTTGCCTGTATACTTGTCTCTGTATTTGAATTCACAAGCCTTTACCAGTTTCTTTGGCGCTTCGGTGTATGTAATTTAGGCGAAGACGGCGGATTCACACCACGCTCGAACTCTTACGGGAATCGGCGAAGTGCCCCGTGTAATGAGGAGAACGGACAAGGGGCACTACATTAGACGTGTGCGGATAACGTGATAATTTGGGTCCGACGGGAGGCGTGCGAGGGTAGTCCGTGCAGATGGCTTAATGGTCAAAGCATCTGCCATGTAAGCAGGAGACCCGGGTTCGAGTCCAGGCCCAGCACGAATTTTCTGCTTTCTCCGTTGATTTAAATCAATACTAACTTAGACCCAATATCTGTAATTCATTTTCAATTTATATCTTAATTTCCTAATAAATTATCAAAACGGCATACTAAACCGTGGCAGTGTACGACCGCAGACGACCTACATTATTGACTATAAACGAGATTGTAGTTGTTGCCCAGCTACCATACTCTTAGCTCTGTGTCACTCATTTCTCTGCTCCAGGTTGAATGTCAAGTTTAAGGAGAGAAGTTTTAACTGAAGTTTCAAGCGGAATCGCGGATGATACTAAACCCACTTACAAAGATACAGTCTTCTTTCATTTCAAAGGTAGCAGAAACGCTGGGGCCAGTGTTCCCGCTCCCATGGGAAATACTTTAAAGATAAGGATGCAGAATAAGATCTAGGTAATAGCTAACACTTCTAATCAATACATTTCGGGAGCTTCTGTTTCTACTACGGGTGCTCTTTATCAGCAAGCGAAAGTGGAATACTTCGGTAGAATAAACACCACGCCGGCTTGCTAAACCTTTATGACCCCGGGCAACTGATGCCATTCGACATGCAGCCAGTAGATGGACCATTCTGTTGCGGAAATGTCAACCGCAAACATGTAACAGCAACAACTCTATGCCTATTATTATTATTATTATTATTTATTATTGTTATAGTTTTCGTAGGAACTGTATGCACAGTACAGCGTCGTCCTTTCGCAGGGGCTGGTTGTGGCGCGGTTGATTATGCGACGGCAGCTGATTATGCCGATATGCTGTAGTGTTATCATCCTATGTATCCAAAACTGCAAAAGCCAGTATCACCTTAAGAAGGCGTCGCAAATCACACATTTTAAGTATCTTCAGTAATGAAGCAGATACTTTGTACACGTATTTACAGACCTATCGTATAAAGGCGGTGTCTGAGACAACTGTTAAACGCGGTTGTACGATTAAAAAAAAGTGATCACTGTAAATGCAGTACCGGTATAATCGTTACCTAATATTAGAAATGAAAGTGGTGTAAATAAATGAATAACAGGAAGACACATTTAATATTACTTGGAACAGACTGGCGGCTTTATACCTAATTGAGAATTACAACGTAATTGTCAGCTGAGTGTGCAACGGGGAGGGAGTGCGGATGTTGTCGCTCCATCGTTAAGTTACGTTCACACCGAAAACCAACTCCAACAAACTCGGTTGACAAGTGTTTTCAACTCGAAGTTTGACTTAGTTTTCAACTGTTGTCAACAGTTGTTTGAAGTCGCGAGTTTGGAACACTAGGTGAGGGAAGTTTTGTCTCGAGTTTGCTGTTTATGATAAGTGAGTAAAAACAGGGCAGAGTTGGCTAACTCGTGCATCCCCACTGCCGTGTCGTCTGCTGTGTTTCTTTCTACTATGGCGACTCATGAGTGATCAACAGATCTAATAATACAGTTTTTACTAGAAATTGAAATTAGGAAATCTCTGTGGGGTCATTCTGACTCTTCGTATAAAGACAGAAACAAAAGAAAAGCTTTGTTGAAAGAAGTTTCAGATAAAATTGGTGTACCACTTGTGGAATGTGAAAGGAAATGGGCAAATATGAAAACAGAGTGCATGCTCAAAACTAAAAGTGGGTCGGGGACAACTGACATACACGTTCCGAAATGGATATTTTACGAGCTTATGCAGTTTTTGGGGAGGTGTGAACTAGCGAGTGAGAAAAATATTTAAAATCGTAAGTAAAACGTCGTTCACTAGCGTAACTGAAGCTGTAAGATTTTTGGTCATAAATTTTGTAATTACATCTGTATTTTCGCTGGAAATTTATTCATTTGTCTTTTCACATCACTTTGCCGACTGCGTTGTCTCCCTTCCTCTGAAAGCATTTGTTTTGTGGAGACATCCTTCAATTGCCATCTGAAACCCTACCTGTTTCTGGATCTTCGACATCAGAACTGCCAGGTGATGAATAAACTGTGGCACTTAACTGTATTTATTTTAAGAAAATTGTGGACAGACAAAGCTACGGAAGTCACTAATGTCGCTTTTTCAGGACTTAAGTAGGTAATTGTTCTAAGACACCGAAAAATTGCTGTTTAAATTACAAAAACACTCTCCACAGTTCTTCTAGCGCAAGATATCCTGTAATTAAACTTTCTCTCCTGGCTGCCTTTCTCTTATCAACCTGCATAAAATTTCATCATGTACTCTGAAAGAGGAAAAGCATCGTCTCCCACATAACAAACGGCACGTCCTCATTTCTTCCAGGAAGTGGACTTGGTGTGGGTAGAGCAGTCTTTCCCTTAAAAAACCGCGCATCTGTCTTGGATCTCTTGAAGAGACCACCATCTGAAATATTTCCTTGCATACCTACTTCGTAACTGATTTCTTTGTGATGTTCATTTGCCAGTGCTAACAGCACAATGACAATGTTCCAGTGTAATTTTAGTACAATGATCCAGTACCTACAAGCTGCACTATTTCAATGTGTCAGCTGTCTATTGCACCAGTACAAGTTGGGAAGTTCCATATGGTCTCACTTCCATTTGAAACTTCTTCCCATTCTTCCTTCGTAAGTGGTTCGTGTAAAAATAAGAAAAAAAATTGTTAAAATTGAATAAATATCTTAATAAGTACCTTAAGGGAGGCAGTGTTTTAAAGTTTATATTTTGTGTATTTCAGAATTCGTCAGAAACATTTTGAAGAGGATAATGATGATAACAGTGATAGGTCAGTTGAATTTTTAACCACCACTGAACTCCAATCTACAAGCTTTAATGAAGAAATCCCAGCTGCTACAACAAACATCTTTGCATCTGCAGTACCACCACCACCACCACCACCACCACCACCACTACTCCCCACTGGCTTCAACATCTGTCAGAGGTCCTATTTTTGCAAAGAAGAGTAAGAGTGTCACTGCTACAGGGCACACTGTAACGTGCATGAAATCCAGTCAAATACAACAGACAAATACCCTGCATTTGCAGATAGGGTTGCATCCGAATTGAGAGAAGTAATTGTTGAGAGGGTGCTTATTAAAGTAAACCGAAAAACTTCTGATGTTACATATGATGCAAAGAAAATGCTTGCTGAGTTAGCTGAAGCCAAAGCTGCTGCTGCTGAAGCTACAGCAGGAACGATGACATTATTTCATGAATCAGTCAGTATTTTTAAGAATAAATTGTTTCATTTTATCAGTCTTTTTATTTTAAGTTAAGGGGAGCCGGAGGTGCCTATGCTGCCCATGTTAAAATCACTAAGTTTGAGGAACATTTATGAATAAACTACCAAATAGAAAAATTTGAATTTCTTTTTACATATAGAGTGGTTTAGTATTGCAGTTATGACAGAGGGATTTTGGAGTATCTTTTCTAGTTTCCTTCCAATTATTTTTTTTATTAATGACCCAAATTTTTTTTACAAATAATTGCTTTATAATTAAACTGAAATGAAACTACTGAACATATTGCCAAATGGCAGTGGTACATTGTAAGTTTGATCACTAGGAGTGCTGTATAAAAATTTCATCTCTCTAGCTTGAGTGGATTTTGAGAAAATGTTCCTTATATTCGAAAAATTCTAATTTACGGGAAATGGCTATCAAAGTTTCTCAATACATTCCTGCACTATAGGATGGATTATCAGGGTCTTCTTCTTCATCCTCCAAAAGCTTCCTCTTCTGTCTTCTTTTCTGGCCTGTTGTTCCATCATACTTCATATGCCTTTCTCTTCTTTCTGCTCCTCTTATCCTTTCTCTGTCAATATTTCTTAGTGCTCGTACAGTGTTCACCCCAGCTGTAAATCCTAATGCCTTCAGAACTTCACACTTCACACTGTTCCCTTGGTTGTAGGTTGCTATTGCATCATAAATGCCAAAGTGCAGTGTTTTTATGCTTACAAACACCCTTTTAGGAATCACTTCCCAAATCAAATTGTTTACGCTCTCATTAGGATTCTGCGTCCTTCCGTGTACACATTTGTGTAACAATTCTGGCTGTGCTAAGTCATGAAAAATTGGTTTTATTGCATTTATCACAGCTGCTGGCAAACCATGTTTGTGATCATAGTCCTTTTTTGCATTATACTTGCACCAGGAATCTTTTGGGCACAGGCTGTGTTGAGGGTATTCATTGGAAGAGGCAGTATGAAGGAACAATGCCCACACTGCTTTTCTCGTGTCACTAACATTACTAGTATTTTGCCTTACAGCATACCCATAGTATCTCTGTAGACGTTCAATCACCTCATCAGTAAGCCTGCCTCTCCCTCCTATTGTCTTTCCATCACTGAGCTTACTTGAACCCAAAGTTTGTTTGAGCCTTCGAAGCCGTGCACCCATACGCTTTTGCACATGCTCAATGATTCCAACTTTTCAGCTACAAATTCATTTCCATATGGTTTCAGTTCCTCTATAGTCTTGAAACCTTTGGAGTCACCATCCCCAAGGTAGTATTTGTACCTAACGTTGTATCTGGCAACTGAACGTTCAAAAATTTGTTTCACTCCATCCACTTCCATTGCTCCACTTGATCCACTAAAATTTGCCTCACAGGTTCCACTGTGCTCTCCTTTGATTTTATTTTTGTACCTACAATGTTTTGATAATATTGCAACATCTATCACTTTTGCACTATCACCACAAGTAGCAGTTACAACCCCATTCAGGGATTTATGACCCCTCTTTTGCCAGGAACCATCTAATGCCACTACCAAATCCCTAGAACCACCGTTCATATCTACAGATTCCTCCACTGCTTCCTTCATGGTTTTCAAAGCCACATCTTCAACAGAGGATCCTACCAGTTCACAGTAGTACCCAAATTTGCTTGGAGGCGATGGCAAGTTCATAATACCACAAAACAGTTTACCAGCAGCAGACCCTTTTCCAATGGATCGAAGACCATACACAAGTCGAACATTCACATCAAACACTCTAGATCGTCCATTTTCACCAAAGAGACTGGCATGTGAATTGTAGAAAGTCACTTGATACTTGCAACATGCACAGATTATCTTCATCTCACAAGCTAAACCAAAGTGCTTTGTTATCTCTTGTTCCACTCCTACACTTGAACACATTTTGCACAGAACACTTTCTTTCAGCACAGAAGATAATAATCCAATATTCAGTACTTCGTTAATATCATCACTGTCACTAACACATTCACGAAATCTGTCACTTCCACCAGTCAGCTTCTTTCTAGAAGATGTCACAGGGCTATGGCCGGCCATGTGTTGCTTAGCAGAAAAACGCACTATTGCAGTAATTGTAGTATCGCAACTTGGTATTAGTGTTAATTTTCTTTTCCCGACGTTCTTCCTCTTCTTACATACACGGTTGCTAAAACGTGGCATCGTAACCAGAACAACACTTTACACAAGAAGTATAATAATACCAACAACAGGCGCAACACTGAACTAATTCGAAACGGTAAACAGCAAAGAGACGATGTTCCGCGCTCTTAGCGCTTCATTTGTCACAGAAAACAATGTAGCCAACCCTTGCACACTCGCTGTATGCGTAACATAAGGCACTGTATGCGTAACAGGCCGAGAAAATCCCAAGCAGTTCGCCAGGAAGTCACGAGAGGGTGTTAGATGCAATCAGCGGCCGCCCATTTCCTCTGCAGGCGTGGGGGAAAATGGTAATAACTCCACTTCTAGGGCGAGTAGAACAATAATTCAAAGTTTACATTAAAGAGGAATGTTCCAATTAGTTTTCGGTAGCAAAAGAAAATCGTAATTTTTTGGATTTGACCACCTCCGGCTCCTCTTAAAGGCAGTAACACCTATTATGTTCCATTTTGGGTCTTAAAATATATTTCATTGCTTCCTATCAAAGGTGAGATGTGCCGCATCTGAGTGTAAGTGCAAGTATTTCAAATATTTCCGGCAACTTGTTTTACTTATGGGATGAGATATGTGGCAAATGCTACGGCAGTCTGAGACCTTAACAATAACTTTCAGTTCCCTGCCTTCAGAGAGTGGGTTATTGGGAAGGAACTGAATATGTAGTAAATGCAGGTATAAATGTTTTAAGAATACATAGTAAGTAAAATACCAATACTTACTTTTTCTAAATCCTTGAGTACATTCACGATAACCCAGCATGCTCTAGACACAGTTTCACTATTCTTGACCATTGATATTTGACGAGAGTACGTTAAACGTGTGTGACTGTCCCCTATTGCAAAAATCGAAGGATAGCAAGAAGCTGTTCTGCTGGTGTTAGTGCAGCTCTAAAATTTGTGTCTTTCCTTTGAATTTGTGGTGCTACTAGCCCCACGAGTTCTTCAAACTACCCACATGTCATTCTGACAAAATTCTGGAAACCTTGTCTGTCTTCAGTATAGACCTTCTCCAATACAGGATAAAATTCTGCACCACAGGTACCTCTTTCGGGCTGATTTTCATGACAAACAATTACACAAGAATTACAGAACACAGTGTTAATGCATTTTCAGTCAGAATCCATGCCTATTGCTTTTCTGTAACAAAAAAAGAAAAACGCCGAATGCGTATTCACAAGAGTTTGACGCGGCTGTCAACATTTTGCAACAGTTTGCCAAAGTTCCAAGCGAAGTATGATGCGGTAGAAGCAGCTGTTCAGTTCCGTAGTGTGAGTACGTTCATACGTTTCCCATTGCAGTGCAATGTTGAGTTCGCTTTAGAGAATCGTAATACTCTTAACACTTCCCACAGCATTTCCACAGGAAAAAGAGACAGCACAGAGAAAAAATATATATAAGAACAAATGACAACTATGTAACTTGATCAATGAAAACACCGCTGACTTTGTTTAAATTGACCACACTACCGGTTTCAGGTGTAACCTACATATTGAAGAACTGAAATATAATTATGAACTTTATTGCAAAGTTGTGCTATTATATAAAGATTATTTGGAGATTTATACTCATAAAAATTATTAAATTAATCCGTTGTAGGTGAACCCAGCGTTCTTAGTCAAGGTACTGCCATTCTGAGAATATTGTCAATATTTTTTTTTTTTTTAGAATAACTAGACTAACGAAGGGGAATTGAGAAGGAGGTCGATGTAATATTCTCCGATAAAGTTCGCGGGTAGATCGAACCGATATACTAGCCATTCTTTGCGCGTGCAGAAATCTGTAAGGAAAGTAACCAGTGCTGAAGGCTAAAACTGATTTCAAAGATATAACTCATAACGTAATTACTTGTGGAAATAGTGCAAGACCGTAGTTTCAAAGTGGAATAAACTATGCGTAACGCTTTCTTATCTAACTCAACCCAGACACGGAAGGCGCAGCTTGCAGAAGTTAGCCCTGCCTTCGCCGGTCACGAGGAAACACTAATGTCCAGGTAAATAATAATCGTCACGTGGGCGCTGTGACCCTGTGTGCACGTGATTAAGAGCGCTGGGCCGCTTCCTGACAAAATAGTTAACCGTACAAGCATTCATATTTGTCAGACTATTACGATGCTTGACGGACAACTGACTGTTCAGCGTGTTCCGTATACTATATTTTTGTATCTAAATATTTCCGCTTCCTCCGGTAGATTCAAATCCTGACCTTTTTCTTTTCTGTGGAGGATTAAAAGATTTACAGCAAGACTTATGATACTATGCCCCGCTTTCCGTAAGTGCGAGGTTAATGCAGATTATTTGGAATTTGTTAAATTAAAATGTACCGGGAGCCATTTAGTGAAGGACTTACTAGTTTGCCCTTTTTTTTTGGGGGGGGGGGGCAATCATTACTGTTAACACAGACCGCAATTATGTAACGGACCTCTAGCCGTCGTCGGCAGGTGAGTACGCAGGAGTGACCAAACTCATTCTGTGGTTGTTTGTTACTATGGTAGCTGCCCCGCTAAACAAACTAGCTTTCAGTCAATTTGTTATTCTCACCTAGGTATAGTATGATGTACACGAGGACTGTTCACAAAATATCGACATCTTTTCACCGGTATATCGATAGCCAAACGGCAGTATCAAGAGCCGATGTTTTTTATTTTGGATCATTATTAAAACAAATGCGTTTTTCGTTGCGGCAGAAAGTTCTCACGAAATTTCAATCACCAACTTTCTCCCCCGAATGCGAAAATATTTTGTTGATGCTGACCTACATAGGGAGAAACGATCGTTATAATAAAATAAGGGAAATCAGAGCTCGCATGAGATGCTATAGGTGTTCGTTTTTTTCCGCGCGCTGTACGAGATTGGAATAATAGAGAATTATTGTGAAGGTAATTCGATGAACCCTCTGCTAGGCACTTACAGGTGATTTTCAGAGTACCCGTGTAGATATAGATATTGTTTTCGCAATTTTCGATTAATATTTGAAGTTGTTCTTTTGAAGTTATAGTAGAACATAATTTTACTTTCACTGTGTGAAGGAATTTTACTACTTTTTTAGCTTTCATCACGAGCAGTCTTACTGTCTGACTATATGAGACAAGTACAGACAGTCCGAGTGCGCTACGGGGTGGCGGTGTGAATGGATTAAGATTTCCGGTGTGAAGAAATAGCACACCAGGTGCGTTAAAAAGCAATTTTTAACGCAACTGGTGTGCTGTTTCTTCACATCGGCTTTCTTCAAAAACAGTTGCCGAAACTGATGAACAAAATTCTAAAAGACAAGATTGGTCTTTGCGGTGGGCGGAGACATGTGAGGGGAAATGCTGACGTAATCGGCGCTCGGCGATACCAACAGAAACTGCAACGTTTAATTTTACCACGCAATTTTGACACAGCAATTGCTAGGTCGCCGGCGTTTCCAGAAAAAGAACAGGGTAGTGGACATCAAGTGTTCCGGACAAATCCCATATGTGACGAAACCGAACGATGGACCCATCGGGCAGCTTTTATTGCGCCACTAACCTGGAGTGACCGTTGTTAGCGAAGTGGTTACCGCAAAGCGTGAACGTATATCGTTTTCCTTTCAAGTCTCCCTCTAAGGTGGATAGGCAGGTTGCTAGCTTGTTGATGTACAGAATATCTGATAATAAATCAATACTTAAATATACAGCTCTAAAACCGGCAGTACATTAACTATGCGCAGCAGATATTTTCATAGGCAGGTACGTCGATGTTTCTACTGTCGATATATCGCTTTTAAATATTGATATATCGGATTCCCGATATTTTAAAAAATGGCAACAGTCCTACTACAGACACAGTATGCATTGGATTCTTGTCGCCCAACATCGGTAATGGGAGCGGAGACGGAGACATTTAAATAACTGCGGAATTGTGGTAGGTCGAGACGTAAAGCTTGCCGGTGAGCAAGGGCCACCTGGGTCAGCAGAAGCCAAACGATTGCACTGATCGGCAGGCTGCGCCAAAGCTTGCTGAGTTCGTAAAGCGACGCTGCTGGAAGCTTCAGAGCTTTGCAGACAACTGACTGCGGAATACTGTGCAAGGCTTCAGCGGAGGTGTGGCGTGAATGGGTGGACTTATACCGAGTGCTTCGTGACATGCAAGACTGCAAGTAGAGGTTTGCACATGTGCTGATATCAACGTGTGTCCGCAACAATAATTAATAAGTAACTTTGTGGCAGATTAAAACTGTGTGCCAGACCGAAACTCGATCTCGGGATCTTTGCCTGTAGTGGGCAAGTGCTCAACGACTGAGCTACTCCACCCGTTCTTAGAGCTTTACTTTCGCCAATAGTCTCCCACGTTCCAAACTTCACAATACAGGGTGTATCAAAAGTAATCGAAAGTAATCATCCGATTTGACACGTCTATATTTCTGAAACTGATAAACAAATACAACTGATTTTGTATTTTGATGAACGGGAAAATCAAAAAGTTATTTTTCGTAACTTTTCATAGGTGTTCAGTTTGCCCCCCCCCCCCCCCCCCTGAGATGCAAGCCATATGTCAATGCGATATTCACCTTGTTCCCACACAGTAGCAAGCATGTCTTGAGCTACAGCTTCCACAACTGCTGTTATGCGATGTCTCCGTTCATTCATTGTTGTTGGTAACGGGGGCAGATAAACGGAATCTTTTATAAACCCCCACAAGAAATAATCACATACAGTCCGGTCCGTTGACATTGGGGGCCAGTAACGTAAGGCTGAATCTTTTTGTCCAATTCGACCGATCCATCGACCCTTTGATTTAAAAATTTCCAAACTTCCAGATGCCAGCGTGGCGGTGCCCCATCCTGCTGGTAAATGAAGTCGTTCGAATCAGTCTCCAACTGCAGGAAAAGAAAGTTCTCAAGAATGTCTAGATATGTGCTTAGCGCAACAGTGTTCTCGGCAAAGAAATATGGACCATACACCCTTTCCTGTGAAACTGCACAAAACACATTAAATTTTGTAGAGTATCTCTCACGTTGTACAACTTCATGTGGTTGTTCCGTACCCTCATATTCTCACGTTATGATAGTTCACCTTTCCAATTGAATGGAATGTTGCCCCTTCACTAGACACTATGCATGGAAGAAAACTGTCATCCTCCATCTTGCCAAGAACGAGATTACAAAACTCCACACGTTGTTGTTTGTCACCTTCGCTAAGAGCTTGCAGTAACTGAATTTTGTATGTTTCGTGTGTAAACGAGAACGCAACACACGCCAGACGGACACCGGGAGCATGTTGAGCTGTCGAGCTGGACAGCGAACGGATTTCTGCGGACTGCTTGTCAAACTATCGCGGTCGCGTTCGACGTCTGTGTCAGACACTCGAGGACGGCCCGGCGATTTGCCTTTACACAAACAACCCGCTTCTCGGAATTGTTCATGCCCTCGTCTAATGCTCTGTGCTGCAGGAGGATCCACGCCACACCTATTACAAAAGTCACAGTGAACTGTTATTATTCACCCGCACCAAAACGTAGAACACAAAACGATTTCTGTTGTCCTGACACCATTTTTACTAGAACTGAAGTGGACGCCCACTGCTGCTACCTAACTGGAACCATGTAAAACTCTAGAGTTTGCTCATTCCAACAATACTTCGGTCACGCACATATCTCAAATAATATAATAGTTATCATTCCCTTTTAAAGCGGATGATTCGTTTTGCTACACCCTGTAATTCTCATGCGGCATGTGCGCGACTAGCTGTCCTGGAAAAGAGGATATGGCGGATACAAGGCTTAGCTACAGCCTGGGCGATGTTTCCAAAACGACTTATCCACTCTCCAGCGGAATGTGTGCTGATATGAAACTTCCTGGCACATTAAAACTGTGTATTTCGTGGGAGAACTTATGTGACGTTTGGAAGGTTGGATATGAGGTTCTGGCGAAAGTTAAGCTGTGAGGAGGGGTTGTCAGTCGTGTTTAGGTTGCTCAGTCTGTAGAGCACTTGCCCACGATAGGCTAAGGTCCCGAATTCGAGTCTATGTCCGCCACACAGATTTTATCTGCCAGGAAGTTCATCAGCGCACACTTCGCTGCAGAGTGAAAAATTCACTCTAATTACTTTGTAGTCAAAAGGTAAAGGATAGTGTTGTCTATATGCAAAACAGATTATGGGTAATAATAATAATAATAATAATAATAATAATAATAATAATAGTAATAATAATAGTAATCGTAATTACTATTGTTATTAAGTCACTGTTATTGCCCATTTGGGACAGAATACCCCCTCCCCCCCCCCCCCGCCCCCACACACACACTAGCTTCAGAGTGCAGAGTGCTTGAAATGGTACCCTGGGTCGCTGACTTCTGCAAGATCATTCTTCCTGGTTTTCCGTACAATATCACGTGCATCCTGTTTCCGTCGTACGAGGAGCTGCCTTATATCTCAGTCATTCCTGTTTCGTTTGCAGCAACAGTGGTCACTTAGGCAGTTTCTGAAAGGTGCTACAAAGTTACCTGATGGTTCTCCAAGCACACTGCATCCATAGAAATCATGGCTTCGTTGTCTGGCTCACGTTTGTGTTTCACATACGTCACAGTAAATCCACCTCTTTAATATCCTTACAAGTAAACAATGCTACACTTATGAGACTGAAAAATGTAACACTTCAGCATGATTAGGATTATATGATGAACAGACTTAAAAGAACACGATTTCATCTGACTTCCCGTTGCCGTAGAAATGTTCCTCAGTGAATATTACAAGATGGACTTCTTTAACTGCGACAGAAAGTTGTAACTTTCGGAACGTATGAGTAATACCCCAGGCTGCTGCTTTGGTGGCGTGGCTTGGTACAGGTCTCCGCGCTGCTCTATCCTGTACAAGCTCATCATCTCCGAATAACTGCTGCAACCTACATCTTTCTCTGAATCTGCTTAGTGTATTCATCTCTTGGTCTCCCTCTACAATTTTTAACTCCTCCCCCCACTCTCTCTCTCGCTCTCTCTCTCTCTTTCCTTGGTGCACCAGACGGCAGTTATTAAGATTCGAGGGACATGAGAGAGAAGCAGTGGTTGAGAAAGGAGTGAGGCAGGCGCGTAGTTTGTAGTCTACCCCGATGAGATTGAATATGTACCTTAACCGAGCATTAAAGGAAAGCAAAGTAAACTTTGGAGACAAAATTTAAGTTCAGGGACAAGAAATAAAACTTTGAGGTTAGGCGGAGACATTGTAATTGTGATAGACACAGAAAAGGACTTGCAAGAACAGTTGAACAGAATGGACCGTTTCATGATGTAAGATGAACATCAACAAAAGCAAAACAAGAATAATGCAATTTAGTCGAATTAAATCAGGTGACGCTGAGGCAATTAAATTAGAAACCGGGAAACTTAAAGTAGTAAAAGAGTTTTGCTATTTGGCAGCAAAATAAACTAATGTTGGGCGAAGGGGAGAGGATACAAAATGTAGACTGGCAGTGGCAAGAAGAGCGTTTCCGAGGAAGAGAAATTTTTAACATCGAATATAGATTGAAATGTTAGGAAGTCTTTTTCGAAAGTATTTGTATGGACTGTAGTCATGTATGGAAGTGAAACATGGACAATAAACTGTTTAGACAAGAAGAGAATAGAAACTTTTGAGATGTGGTGGTACAAAAGATTGCTGAAGATTAGATGGGTGGGTCACGTAACTAAAAAGGAGGTACTGAATAAAACTGGCGAAACAAGAAATTTGTGGTACAACTTGATAATAGAAGAGATCGGGTGATAGGACACATCTGAGACATCAACGGATCACCAATTCAGTACTGGGCGGAAGTTGTGGGGGGGGGGGGGGGGTAAAAATTGTAGATGGGACCAAGAGATGAATATATTAAGCAAATTCAGAAGGATGTAGGTTGAAGTAGTTACTCGGAGATGAAGAGGCTTGCACAAGATAGAGTAGCAAGGAGAGCTGCATCAAACTAGTGCTCGGACTGAAAACTACAGCAACAACACGATCTACTTCGTTGTTCTTAGTCATTGGAGTGTAAATTACGAGGTCCGATCTGAGTACATGATAATTTAGACCAGTGGTTGCCCTACTGTCCGAGCTCCGGGATACCTAACGGGACAAAATGGTAAACACCGCGGATAAAGCCCTTTCGGATGCGGCTGTCGTTTCTCTTTTTCGCGCGGACCTCTGTCTTGAAAGTGACAGGTGTCCGCCGGAGGGCGTAGTAATACGACAGTGGACTTGCATTCGAGAGGATGGCGATTCAGCTCACCGTCTCGTTATCCAAATTAAGGCTTTACGTGGTCTACCTGAATCGCTCAAGAGAAATTCCGGTGTAGTCCCTTGAATAGAACACAACTTATTTCCGACCTTATCCTCTGTCCAAACCTGTTCTCTGCCTCTAATGACGGAACGGTGAACTCTTACCAATCTTCAGGCACGTGCTTCTCTCCTATATTTCGGTCAAACAGCAGTGTTAAGCGACTTAATTTAATTGAACCTATATAAATTTCCTGTATGTACTCAAAGTTGCGGTGTTCCACTCTGGTGATGTTTTTCACAAACTTGTATGTACTTACATACAGGGTGGAACAGAATAGGAATTACAAAGTTTTTGTGTATTACTACATAATATGGTGTGAGAGGTTCTTCTTATCATATTTATGCTGCAGCAGAAAACGAGATACAGAGTCTTGAACTGAGTTCCGGGACGAATTACTGAACATCACCATTTTTGACAGTACAGGTCTTTCTGGAAATTTCAGTTCTCAAGTCATGGAGTGTTTCAGGTGAATTTTGAAGACTCTGCCCTTTAGATAATCCCAAATGAAATTGTCATGTCAGTTGAGAGCCAGACTACAAGGGTCCATTCCATACGATGTCCAGGAGCTTGAATGTGTGGATTCACAGTACCCAGTGGAGCCAGTTCTGTTTGATGACGTCCCCATCGAGATAGAAGTGCGCCTCACCACTAAACCTGATCCTTAACGCCTGTTCCGCTTTTAAAGGCCTCAGTCACGTCATTTGCGAACGAGTACCTACCGATGTTCCAAATCATTGTCGTTCAAAGTTCGGCACAGGTGAATGTTTGTAAGGGAAAATGTTTAGTTCCGATTTCATTATCCTCAGGAGATACAGTCGTGACATGCTTAGCTGCTGTGCTGAGTCTCTTTTGAAGCAGTGGGCTCCTCATTGAATAGGGTTCGCATGTGCTCCACATTCTCCAGGGTTTCAGCTGAGGCTGATCGTCCAGAGTGGGCCCTCTCTCTGTCATGTAGGCGTGCAGTCTTTTAAAAACGTTTCTTTAACGTGTAAAAAAACCGGAAAACAGTACAAAAACGTTGTGTCAGAGGAAGCTTAAATTTCGTTGTTACAGTGGGACTTCCTTTCAGTACTGTAATCTCATGGAGAAGTGGTCATTCCGGAAGATTTTGTTTTGCTGTTGAACGCGCGTCTTATCATGACAATACGTTCAGAATTCGAGAAAATGTGTTTACGATAAACGAACGCTATTCCACTGTTCGAGCTTCTATTCTGAAAAGTAAACTGAGACATTGTTGAGCGAGCTATAGAATTTTCAGAGCTACAGTACACCAATATCTCAAGGAGACTCACATATGGCATACAATTAAAACACAGCAGACAAAAACTTCCTGACATCTATTTTGCGTCACCCTCTAGCAACTTGTGCAGCCTATGTGTATATCATTTCATATCTTGAAACGGTACTAGTGACATAGTAAAAACAGTTGTAACGCTAATAATCTAGATGTGCGTCCCAAAGTCAATCTCTGTTGCTCTAATTTTTAAAGGATACATTGGATTTATTCAGCAAAACTTTTACATTGACTTTAAGCACTTCGTATAATAAGCTGTATAAATGATAACAACTTTCCTCTTCTCCATATATTGTTGAGTTTTTCTTGTTTTTCGTTCATCATATGTCGTTTTAAGTCATTTACAGACTCTGCTCCCTGACTGAAGACTCGGCCGGCCGAAGTGGCCGAGCGGTTCTAGGCGCTACAGTCTGGAGCCGCGCGACCGCTACGGTCGCAGGTTCGAATCCTGCCTCGGGCATGGATGTGTGTGATGTCCTTAGGTTAGTTAGGTTTACTTAGTTCTAAGTTCTAGGGGACTGATGACCTCAGAAGTTAAGTCCCATAGTGCTCAGAGCCATTTGAACCATTTGAACTGAAGACGCAGCTTACGAAACGATATACAAACCATGTGAATGTTCTTGTCTCGTTTACTGGAAACTCTTTGACGTAAATGTACACTCCTGGAAATGGAAAAAAGAACACATTGACACCGGTGTGTCAGACCCACCATACTTGCTCCGGACACTGCGAGAGGGCTGTACAAGCAATGATCACACGCACGGCACAGCGGACACACCAGGAACCGCGGTGTTGGCCGTCGAATGGCGCTAGCTGCGCAGCATTTGTGCACCGCCGCCGTCAGTGTCAGCCAGTTTGCCGTGGCATACGGAGCTCCATCGCAGTCTTTAACACTGGTAGCATGTCGCGACAGCGTGGACGTGAACCGTATGTGCAGTTGACTGACTTTGAGCGAGGGCGTATAGTGGGCATGCGGGAGGCCGGGTGGACGTACCGCCGAATTGCTCAACACGTGGGGCGTGAGGTCTCCACAGTACATCGATGTTGTCGCCAGTGGTTGGCGGAAGGTGCACGTGCCCGTCGACCTGGGACCGGACCGCAGCGACGCACGGATGCACGCCAAGACCGTAGGATCCTACGCAGTGCCGTAGGGGACCGCACCGCCACTTCCCAGCAAATTAGGGGCACTGTTGCTCCTGGGGTATCGGCGAGGACCATTCGAAACCTTCTCAATGAAGCTGGGCTACGATCCCGCACACCGTTAGGCCGTCTTCCGCTCACGCCCCAACATCGTGCAGCCCACCTCCAGTGGTGTCGCGACAGGCGTGAATGGAGGGACGAATGGAGACGTGTCGTCTTCAGCGATGAGAGTCGCTTCTGCCTTGGTGCCAATGATGGTCGTTTGCGTGTTTGGCGCCGTGCAGGTGAGCGCCACAATCAGGACTGCATACGACCGAGGCACACAGGGCCAACACCCGGCATCATGGTGTGGGGAGCGATCTCCTACACTAGCCGTACACCACTGGTGATCGTCGAGGGGACACTGAATAGTGCACGGTACATCCAAACCGTCATCGAACCCATCGTTCTACCATTCCTAGACCGGCAAGGGAACTTGCTGTTCCAACAGGACAATGCACGTCCGCATGTATCCCGTGCCACCCAACGTGCTCTAGAAGGTGTAAGTCAACTACCCTGGCCAGCAAGATCTCCGGATCTGTCCCCCATTGAGCATGTTTGGGACTGGAAGAAGCGTCGTCTCACGCGGTCTGCACGTCCAGCACGAACGCTGGTCCAACTGAGGCGCCAGGTGGAAATGGCATGGCAAGCCGTTCCACAGGACTACATCCAGCATCCCTAGGATCGTCTCCATGGGAGAATAGCAGCCTGCATTGCTGCGAAAGGTGGATATACACTGTACTAGTGCCGACATTGTGCATGCTCTGTTGCCTGTGTCTATGTGCCTGTGGTTCTGTCAGTGTGATCATGTGATGTATCTGACCCCAGGAATGTGTCAATAAAGTTTCCCCTTCCTTGGACAATGAATTCACGGTGTTCTTATTTCAATTTCCAGGAGTGTATATTAATTTGTTGCCTTTTATTTCCTTGACAGTCGTTGGTAGCAACCTGGCTGATTTAAGTTTTACCCATTTCCACAGACCTATAATTTTGGAGCAGCTTATTGTGCGGTGTATAGCAGTGCCATCCATTCTACAGTACTGGGCAGTGTCATCCATTCTACATTACTGCCTGGTGAGCGGTATCCTGACCCCACACCCACCCACACCAAATTCAGGCCTGCCGTTGTGGCCGAGCGGTTCTATGTGCTTCAGTCCGGAACCGCGCTGCTGCTGCGGTCGCAGGTTCGAATCCTGCCTCGGTCATGGATGTGTGTGATGTCCTTAGATTAGTTAGGTTTGATTCTTCGTCTAGGGGACTGATGACCTCTTAGTGCTTGGAGCCATTTGAACCAAATTCAGTGACGCCATTGTCACAGGATGACATGGCGGTTGGTCGGTCCCGAATGTCTCATCAGGGCCAGAACGTGGAGCTTTGCTTTTTGCGTGTGTCCTAAAGACACAAGTCATATCATATGTACAATGGGTCTTTAATTTTGAGAGCTGGCAATTGTGGAGACGGGAGTAGCGTTATTTGAACCTCACGTTCATCAAACAAACCTTGAACATTCCCAACGAATAATCTCGGATGACGCAGCCACGTATCTAAGCAACAAAGGAAACATTATCACCTAAAATGAACTGACCTTTAACTTGTCTTGGACTTATTACTGGATTATCTCATTCTTATCGACCATTCCTTCTATCTCATATTTATAAACAAAGCGCAAACACTTGTTATAATATCAGAACCTTTGTTTAAGTGAAACATTGAGTGTATTTTGGTCATGCGTCCGGAGCTTGGTTCACTGCAGCTCTTCATTCTTATCGCTTGCCAGCTATCTTCATTTCAGCTCAATTGCTGTATCCCAAAAACTGCCTTAGGTAGGGCCGCTCTTAGGATTACTTTCCCTCTGCCATCTTGGACTAGAGTTTTCGGCGACTGCTATTGTCGTAGTGCGCGCTCAATCATTCTACCTCTTCGTTTGATTATCTTTTTTAGTGAGCATTCTTTCTTCGCCCATTATTTCATCTGATCCCTAACGAAGTGCAGAGTCATCACATTCCGAATGCTTCTAATCGTTTCGTTTCTCTTTCCTACTGCCCGTGTTTCGTGCCCGAACAATGCTCAAATCGGCCATGAGCACGAACACTTCTCGACCGCTTACTGAAGTTCAGTGCACGGTGATTTCCATTATCGGTCATCTGCGTAAAGTTAGTGGGTTCGTAATTCGATGCCCCGCTAACATGATCTGCTGCTCGTTGAATCAGTAAATTAATCACATTGCGCGAGGCGATAATGGTTTTCCTGTTAAGGTAATGATATAAACTGTGCTGTGTGTGTGTGTGTCCACGATGAAGTAAGGTCACGCGGTACGTGATGTACAGGGTGATTCAAAAAGAATACCACAACTTTAAAAATGTGTATTTAATGAAAGAAACATAATATAACCTTCTGTTATACATCATTACAAAGAGTATTTAAAAAGGTTTTTTTTCACTCAAAAACAAGTTCAGAGATGTTCAATAGGCCCCCTCCAGACACTCGAGCAATATCAACCCGATACTCCAACTCGTTCCACACTCTCTGTAGCATATCAGGCGTAACAGTTTGGATAGCTGCTGTTATTTCTCGTTTCAAATCATCAATGGTGGCTGGGAGACATGGCCGAAACACCATATCGTTAACATACCCCCATAAGAAAAAGTCGCAGGGGGTAAGATCAGGGCTTCTTGGAGGCCAGTGATGAAGTGCTCTGTCACGGGCTGCCTGGCGGCCGATCCATCGCCTCGGGTAGTTGACGTTCAGGTAGTTGCGGACAGATAAGTGCCAATGTGGTGGCGGGCGCTCCATCCTGCTGAAATATGAATTGTTGTGCTTCTTGTTCGACCTGAGGGAACAGCCAATTCTCTAACATCTCCAGATACTGTAGTCCACTTACAGTAGCACCTTCGAAGAAAAAGGGACCAAAAACTTTATTGGCTGAAATGGCACAGAAAACGTTCACCTTAGGCGAGTCACGTTCATACTGAGTTGTTTCCCGCGGATTCTCAGTGCCCCACGCTGAACAGCTGTCGTCGATTCACTTCTGCCGTACTCAATAACACAAAAAGCTTTCTGTTGAGCGGTCGCCATCTTAGCATCAACTGACGCTGACGCCTAGTCAACAGCGCCTCAAGCGAACAAATGTACAACTAAATGAAACTTTATAGCTCCCTTAATTCGCCGACAGATAGTGCTTTGCTCTGCCTTTTGTCGTTGCAGAGTTTTAAATTCCTAAAGTTGTGGTATTCTTTTTGAATCACCCTGTATTTCACTGAAATGCGAACGAAAGTGACCTCACATGGTATTTCGGCGGAACAGCACGCGTTATGTGGCGCCAGGCATCCCCAGAACTGTTGTGCAAGCGTGTGACTAAGTGCGCTGTGTCACACGGAACGAGGGAATTGCTACTCTTCAGGCCGCAATAACATATTAACAGCCGGACAGCGTCACCGGTCACCGAAGCCCATTTCACATGTTTGTTGTTAGATTACTCTCTCGTGTGTGTGTGGGGGGGGGGGGGGGGGGGAGGGAGGGGGGGGGCATTGCGGTTATTGCTGCTGTTATACTGAAATTTTTCATATACAGTTTAACGTTACTGTTAAAACCCTTTCGAAACAACCGATTTCTGAAAAAGATTTTGGGTTTTTTATTGCTTTATTTCCAATAGTAACGTAGTCACCGAACAAAAACTGAATATTTTCTAAGGCTCCTTCAGGCTTTTACTTTCCATGTTTCATGATATGTAGAATAAAAAAAAAACAGATAAAATAGGTAAATAAAAGAAAACTTCGTCCGTCTACCGTTCTCTGCTTTCCTCAAACATTAATGAGGGGCTGAATGCTACAAAAGATCACCATTATTCTCCAGTTGATTCCAGTTTCTTGTAACTCTGCTCAAAAATCATGTTGTTACAATAGTCAATACTACTGTTGTCTTAACTTACTTCTCATTTATTACTTCGTATAAACTACAGTCAGATAATAAGATTTTGTAGTTAAATTTGTAGCGCTATTTTTCTTTGAGTGTTTCGAACGAAAATGCCTTTTCGTAGTCAGATATATTTATATACTTTTTAACAGGAGTTTGAATACAATTGAACTTTTGCTGACAAAACTAAAAATGCTGTTCAAAAAATTCAAATAAGAAATTTAGGTAGTAGGTAAAAAAGAACTTTTGCCACGAAGAATAACATGGCAGTAGTTAAAATTACAGCAATCAGTTAATCCAATGGACAATATTTACTGTCCAGTCTGTTCATAGATACTCGTTCTATTATTTCTTGATCTGTTAGTCGGCTGCTTTCCTCCGAAACAGTATTATTCAAAGACGATCTTTCAGAAGCCATAGAATTAGTACCAAGGATGAATGCTGTTGATAACCTGCCGTACACCTTTTACTTTGCTCCCAAAAAACGAGAGGATCTCTGCTTCTGGGTAATAAAGGACAACAGAGATAGTATTGGTTCAGCACTGCTGTGTCGATTCTTATATCGTGTGTGTTGCTCGTTTTTAAGGGGCTCCGGAACGCCCTATACTTGCAATGTTAAAATAACGCTTATAAATTACATCTTTCCTCACAAAGTATTTGAGGTAGGAAGTTGAACTTTTTACAGATTATTTATTGGAATATGGGCTACAACTTAACACAGGGATTTTACAAAATTTTAGTTCAGTTATTAAAGATGATTTTTTTTCAATTGTAATGAAAATTCACAATATTTTTTGCAATTTTTTATTTATATATTCAAAAATATACAGTTTTTTGGAAAAAGGCTGTGTTAAATTATGCAGAAGGTACTGTGTAACATTTACTGAAAGTTTGAAACAAATATGTTTGGAAGATCCTTAGAAAACATGTAATTAGTATGAGACAATAAAAGTTTTGGGAATCGAGCGACAAAGATTGGATTAACTTTTTAGTGCTTTCCAGGTCCATAGGATGGATTATCTTCATCCTCTGCAAACTCCTCCTCCAGCTTCCTCTTGTTCCTCCTCCTGTTTACTCTTGCTTGTATTTCTAGACTCTTTACAGCCCTGTCTGCAGCCCGAAGGCGTTCCTTGTCTAAAGCAAGTATCGCTCGTACCATGTTAGAACCTATCTTCATTCCCATATTTCTAAATACCTTGCACCTTACAATGTTGCCATCATTGAAAGTCGCAACAGCATCATACACACCAAAGTGAAGTGTTTCTATTCCAACAAATACAGTCTTGGGGATTCTCGACCATATAACACTATTTACACTTTCATTGGGGTTTTGAGTTTTTCCGTGAATACACTTTTTCAACAGTTCAGGTGCTGCTAAGTCTCTGAAATAGGTTTTATCACCTCCATTATTGCATGAGGCAGACTATGCTTATGAGTGTACACTTCACCAGTTAGCAATCCTTTGTTATATTTACACCAACTGCCTTCTTCTTTGGGACACAAGCTATGTTGGGGATTTTCATTGGTTGAAGAAGTATGAAAAAAAAGAGCCCAAGCAGTCTTCTTCATTTCGTCGACACTTTGTGTATTTTGCCTAATAGCCATTCCATAATAGTTCTGTATTTTGTCAATTACACTGTCAGTTAACCTTCCCTTCCCATCCAACCCTTTACCATCACTGAGTTTTTGTTTTTTGTACGAAGCTTTCAGTCGCCGAAGTCTTGTTCCCATTCGCTTCTGTACGTGTCCAATACACTCAAATTTCTGCACTACAACATCATCACCATAGGGCTTCAGTCCTTGAACGTGTTTGAAACTTTTAGAATCACCGTCACCAAGGTAATTAACATATCGCACTTTATCACACGCCTCAGAACGCTGGAATATACTGGCAACACCAGCCACTTCCATTCCTCCACTATTGCCACTATAGTTAGCTTTGCAATTATTTTCATGTGTACCTTTATATTTTTGTGGACATCTACAATACTTTGATATTACTCTACATCTAAAACTTTCCCTGTATACATACTGGTGGCAGATGCTACACCATGAAGAGACGTGTGTCCCCGTTTATGCCAGGTACCATCGAACGCTGCAGTCAAATCTCTGTTACCATTATTTTCCATTACTGCCTCTTCCACAGCGTTCTTCATAGATGCTAAGCAGACATCTTCTACTTTAGACCCTATTAATTTATTGTAGGTCGTAAACTTGGTTGGGGGATTTGGAAGATTCATGATGCCACAGAAAATTGCACCTGCAGTAGCACCCTTACCAACTGAACGCAAGGAATAAACAAATCTAATGTTGTGTTCGTAGATTTTGCTACCATTTTCTTCAGTTGCAGTTACTGCAACACTGTTACAAAAGGTGGTCATGTATGAACACTTATCACATTTCAGTTGTATTTCACTAGCAAGTCCTACGTGCTTTATTATGGAGAGTTCCAGACCAACTTCACTACAATGAATACATCTTACACAGTTTGAAAAAATTCCTTTGAGAACTGACATATCAAATATTTCATTCACATCCGATTCGCCCATAAAACATTCATAGTTTTCACTCATTGAACCAAGCTTCTTCTGTGAAGTATTTTCTTTCCCACTTTGACTGCTATGGGCAGGTGTACTTGAGAGGTTAGGTTCACTCACTTGGTTATCGACTTTATTGTTTACAGTAATAACACATACCTTTGGCTTTCCAACATTTCTCCTTTTCTTAAAAGCCTTCAGAGGATTTCTAATAACTTTACTTTTACTCATTATTATACTTCAACAAAACAGAGACTCAAGAAACAGAATTAATTACGAATATTTTCGAGATAACGACAGAGTAAATAAACATGAAACAATCGACAATCACACCAGCGATATATATTGAACCATCACAAGTTAGCCACAACACATACTTTATCTCACATCACTAAAATGTACCTGATGAACACGGACGTTAATAATAACACCATTTGACAGCAGTTTAACAGCGCCACAGTGGGTCACGCCCATGTAGAACACATTTCGAAAAAATTTTAAAAATAGTTGTAGTCTTCGGAATTGAATAAATTATATATCTATTAAAAGGTAATAGTCTGCAGATTCAGAAAACGCAAAAAAGTAAAAATTGAACTTTTCATGATTTTGAGCCTTTCCGGAGCCCCTTAACCGTCGGTCTTGTTATTAAAATAGCCTGTTCGCTTTTCCCATTTTGTATAATAGCCTAATAATTCAAAGCTCTGGAAATTTAACGAATTAGCATTCCTCGTTTCAAAAAACCTTTTATTTGAAAATAAAATAAAATTTAGCACCTTTGCTATGACAGATTGATGTACCGGTTTTTTACCCGGTATTAGTAAAAAATAAAGATACCTGTTATAACCGAGACCACACAAACACTGAAAAACACAACTAAAATACCGATATCGGTTTTAATCGGTCGGTTTTCCCATGCCTAGTGGTGTGTGTGTGTGTGTGTGTGTGTGTGTGTGTGTGTGTGTGAGAGAGAGAGAGAGAGAGAGAGAGAGAGAGAGAGAGAGAAATGGTACTCTGGTGGATTCGTTTCCAGCGCAATCATGTGCCGAAGCTAAATGCTGGGATGTTTCCTTCATTTGTTCCACGGCCTATTTCTTCGCCGTTGTTGTAGCTTAATACTTACCTCCGACACATCTCGCCCCATAATCGGGACAAGCGGTATTCAAATCCCCATCTAGCCGGCCGGTGTGGCCGAGCGGTTCTAGGCGCTTCAGTCTGGAGCCGCGCGACCGCTACGGTCGCAGGTTGGAATCCTGCCTCGGGCACGGATGTGTGTGCTGTCCTTAGGTTAGTTAGGTTTGAGTAGTTCTAAGTTCTAGGGGACTGATGACCTCAGATGTTAAGTCCCATAGTGCTCAGAGCCATTTGAACCATTTGGAACAAGAACATGGAAGTGGCTTTATAATTAACAAAAATCTTGTCCAATAAGGAATCGTTATCCATAAATGCGTAACTCTGGCACTGCAACACTATCATTAGATCAGAGTGTGTTTCGTTAAATATAAGTAAAGAATTGGATGAAATGTAAAAAGAAGCAAAGGAATACATTCAGCGACGCTTTGGGTCCGAAATATGGCAATGACAAATGAAAATTAAGAAGTAATAAAGAATCTTATGAAAGAACACAGCGAATATTAGCCACAATTAAGAAGAAAAGAGTTGTTTTCTGTGGACACCTGAAAAAGCTGAGAAAAGAATAACGAAAATAATTTTTGACTTTTTTGACTGAAACCCAAAAACATCAAAGAAGTTGATCAAAGAAGTTAAAACAGACCTGAAGGAAATGGGAATAACTGAGGAAGAAACAGGAAAAAGGGAAAAAGCTTAGAGCAAAAGGAAAAGGGTTCAAGAGCTGCTTCCAAAAACAACTAAAGAAGAAGACAGGCGGAATATGGACAGAAGATAGAAGATAATAACGTAGGCAGAGTGGAAAACTACGGGAAAGAAAGAAACAAGGCGGGAGTTGTTTCATGTGACCTCAGTAGACCAAAGTAATAAAATAATAATAATAATAATAATAGATTAAGGGAAGGAAGTCGTCTGTGCCCTTTCAAAGAATCATACTGGCATTTGCCTGAAGTGATTTAGGAAAATCACGGAAAATCTAAATCTGGGTGGCTGGACGCGGAACCGAACCGTCATCCTGCCAAGTGCGAGTCCAGTGTGCTAACCACAGCGCCACCTCGCTCGGTAGTAATAATAATAGTAATAGTAATAGTAATAATAGCTAGTGCAGAGCAGTAATTACAACATCTCCTTTGCGTAACTTCCAAGAAATTGCAGTTCAGAGAAATATATCATTTCGTATGAAAATGGGAGAAGTACATGTGCCACGCAGTTGATTTTAGGTAATCTAATAAAAAAAAAGCTATCACATCTCTGAAAACGTCGTAATTAGCAAGGTCGAACTTCACAATAAAAGCGAGCGCTTGAGAACAGAGGCTAATAGTTCGGAGAAAAGTTTGGGAATTGAGGTGCACGCCAACGCGCGCTCTACATTGTTTCCAGCCAGACCGTAATTACCAGCGTGTGCGTACTCGGCCAGTGACAGTGCAGGTGACAGTCGGTGTCTTATCTCTTTGTGGAAAGACATCGAAACGTGCGTCGGTGCCAGTCCTCCCGCCGCCCCCCCCCCCACCCCTCCTTCCGGCACTGTGGTCCGGAGGAAGCCGCAGCAGACACCGGCTAATATTTCATGGAAACCGTGATAAGGTTTCCTGGCTGTGCGGGGGGGGGGGGGGGGGGGGGGGGGGAGGAGATAGCCGGGGTGGCGCTCGATCCAGACGAACGCGTCCTGCTCGTGAATCACCGTAAGGCAGACTGTTACTAGATTATTAGTGATTCGTGGGATAATTTTTTAGAGGAATGGGTACAGTATTTTCAGAATATGTAATCATGTTTATTAGAACTCTCTCTGGTGTCAGTTCAAGAACATACTGCAGATACCCCCCTTTTTTTTAATTTTGACAGCTGATCCTGCAAATGTACGGGGTAGTCCATTTATACTGACCGGGCCAAATATTTCACGAAATAAGCGTCAAACGAAAAAACTACAAAGAACGAAACTCGTATAGCTTGAAGACGGAAACTAGATGGCGCTATGGTTGGCCCGCTAGATGGCGGTGCCATAGGTCAAACGAATATCAACTGCGTTTTTTAAAAATAGGAACCACGACCACTTTTTTCGCTTTGTGATAGATGGCGCTGTAATAGTCACAAACGTATAAGTACGGAGTACCACGTAACATTCCGCCAGTGCGAACGGTATTTGCTTCGTGATACATTACCCGTGTTAAAGTGGACCATTTACCAATTGCGGAAAAGGTCGATATCGTGTTAATGTGTGGCTATTGTGATCAAAATGCCCAACGGGCGTGTGCTATGTATGCTGCTCGGTATCCTGGACAACATAATCCAAGTGTCCGCACCGTTCGCCAGATAGTTACGTTATTTAAGGAAACAGGAAGTGTTCAGCCACATGTGAAACGTCAACCACGACCTGCAACAAATGATGATGCCCAAGTAGGTGTTTTAGCTGCTGTCGCGGCTAATCGGCACATCAGTAGCAGACAAATTGCGCGAGAATCGGGAATCCCAAAAACGTCGCTGTTGAGAATGCTACATCAACATCGATTGTACCCGTACCATATTTCTATGCACCAGGAATTGCATGGCGACGACTTTGAACGTCGTGTACAGTTAGAGAAATTACGGGACGATGGCAGATTTTTTTGCACTCGTTCTGTTTAGCGACGAAGCGTCATGCACCAACAGCGTTAACGTAAACCGGCATAATATGCACTATTGGGCAACGGGAAATCCACGATTTCTGCGACAAGTGAAACATCAGCGATCTTGGAGGGTTGATGTATGGTGCGGCATTATGGGAGGAAGGATAATTGGCCCCCATTTTATCGATGGCAATCTAAATGGTGCAATGTATGCATATTTCCTACGTAATATTCTATCGATGTTACTACAAGATGTTTCATTGCATGACAGAATGGCGATGTACTTCCAATATGATGTACGTCCGGCACATAGCTCGCGTGCGGTTGAAGCGGTATTGAATAGCATATTTCATGACAGGTGGATTGGTCGTCGAAGCATCATACCATGGCCCGCAAGTTCACCGGATCTGAAGACCCCGGATTTCTTTCTGTGGGGAAAGTTGAAGGATATTTGCTATCGTGATCCACCGACAACGCCTGACAACATGCGTCATTGCCTTGTCAATGCATGTGCGAACATTACGGAAGGCGAACTACTCGCTGTTGAGAGGAATGTCGTTACAAGTATTTCCAAATGCATTGAGGTTGACGGACATCATTTTGAGCATTTATTGCATTAATGTGGTATTTACAGGTAATCACGCTGTAACAGCATGCGTTCTCAGAAATGACAAGTTCACAAAGGTACATGTATCACATTGGAATAACCGAAATAAAGTGTTCGAACGTACCTACATTCTGTGTTTTAATTTAAAAAACCTACTTGTTACCAACTCTTCGTCTAAAATTGTGAGCCATATGTTTGTGACTATTACAGCGCCATCTATCACAAAGCGAAAAAAGTGGTCCAACTGAATCATTCATATGTCTTTACGTACTACACGAATATGTAGTAAAAAATGGGGGTTCCAGTTTAAAAAAACGCAGTTGATATCCGTTTGATCTATGGCAGCGCCATCTAGCGGGCCAACCATAGCGCCATCTGGTTTCCCCCTTCAAGCTAGACGAGTTTCGTTCTTTGTAGTTTTTTAGTTTGACGCTTATTTCGTGGGATATTTGACCCGGTGACGATCAATGGACCAATGGACCACCCTGTAAAGTGGTTAAAAAATAACTCTATCATGTCGCTATAAGCAGACACCTGCAATGGAAGTCCTTAGTTTAGAAGTTGCTAAGAGTACCCTAATTCAAACCACTAGCCATCTACCATTAAATTTAACATTAGAACTATATTCTGAAAAGAAAGAACCAGTACCAACTCAAAAGTTTTCGCACATAGAAGTTCCCTACAGAATTTTTTTTTTTTTATGAAGAACATCTAACTGTCGAGAACAGCTTCAAAGAGAGATTACTCAGACTACAGAAGAAACTATGTAACAGGGATAAACGTGGTAATATGATGATTGTGATGAGTTAATTATGAAGGTACCACGATCTTGCAACATATGAAACGTGAGTGAAAATGATAAGAACATGGAAAAGTTCATAGAAATCAGGAAACCTTAGAAAGATCATAGTACAACGAGTAAAAAATCAGCTAACGTCAAGTGAGTCAGATTTTAAGCGGGACAACACAAGGAAGTTTTATAAAACGTTGAAAAATAGTTTGAAGAAGTTCAGATGCAAAAGACAGAAGACTGCATGTAACAACACTGAGAATTGCAGAAAACTTGTGGACTATTGTAAAGTTCTACATAACTGCGATTCATCAAAATAAGAAATTGGTTTTAATAACATAATCCATATATAACCCTACTCAAAGCCACTGTCGGTAGAAGAAATCACAGAAATCATACAGTGGTTTAAAAATAACAGTCAGGAGAAGACAATATAGTTGCTGAATTATAAAACACGCTAATATAGCATTATTCCATGTTTAACAGAAACAGTGTTATAAAATCTGGACAACAGAAGCTTACCAGTAGAATGGACATCAGTACTAATTCGCCCACTAAATAAAAAGTTAAAAAGAAACAGATTTTAACAAAGAGGAATCTCCCTCTTATCAGTGACGTATAAGATCTCTCCCACGGCACTTTTGAAAACGGAAGGAATACTTGACCAACAATTAGGAGAATACCAATGTACTAATAAACATTTTAAAGCATTCGCACTATGTAAAAAAACCAACAAAAATAATTAAAGAAACTTCAACAATCATAACACTCGAGAGTAAAATTTATGGATCATCTGTCAAAACCATTCGAAATAAAGTCTAGCGTATTTTAAGGACATTATCTATTGAAAAGTCAACAGTTTATGACCTGAAGATGTGACTATAATGTCATGAAATTGGTCCTGATTAATAGATCATTTTAACGCAGCTGTTGAGGTCTTCATCATTTGAAGTCAATCATCACAGCTATGGTTGCTCCTTTCAGCGAATGTTTTGTAACACAATATTTAAAGCAAATTATTTTAAATATCTGTGAGAATGAAGAACTAGCAAAGCAAAAGCAAAATAAAAATAGAAAATAGAGTACACAAAATGAATAGGTTATTCCCTAGGACAAAAAACCACATATGATTAAAAGTTATTGTGCTGGAACACAAAACGAACACACCGTGAGCTGTAAGGCCCGAAACTGTATATGCAGGAAAAAGCACATAAACGGACAAGGTTTGGCGATCTTGACTAACTGGAAATTGTTCAGAGTAAAATAATAGAAATCAATTTGAGATTCCTTGTCGGTATCACTCAACACTTCGTGTGAGTAAGGAGCTAGTTGTGTTTCACAAGAACGGTGTTTTCTAAATCCGTGTTGATTGTGTCAACAAACTGTCTAGAAATGTTCGAACACAATATTTATTCGAAAATCCTGTTCCACATCGACGTTAAGGATATGGGTCTGTAATTTAGTGGATTACTCCTATTGCCTTTCTCGAATGTAGGAGTGACCTGTGTAGCTTTTCAGTCTGTAGCTACGGATCTTTCGTCAAGCGAGTGTGGTTGTTTACGATTGTTGAGCATGGAGCTACTGCATCAGCATACACTAAAACGAGCCTAATGGGTATACGGTCTGGACTGGAAGACTTGGTTTTATTAAGTGATTTAAGTTGCTTCACTACTCCGAGGATGTGTGCTTCTAAGTTTCTCATGTTCGCAGCTGTTCTTCATTCGAATTCTGGAATATTTATACTTCGTATTCTTTGGTGAAGGAATTTCGGAACGTTGTGTTCAGTAACTGCTTTTAGCAGCGGTGTCATCTATAGTATAGTGTCCATTGCTACTGCGTAGCGGAGAGAAGGCATTGATTGTCTCTTGCCGCTAACATACTTCACATACGACCTGAATGTCTTTGGATTTTCGGCCAGGTTTCGTGACAAAATTTCGATGTGGAAACTATTATAAGCATCTCGCATTGAATTCCGCCCTAAATTTCGAGGTTCTGTAAAAGATCGCAAATCTTGGGGATTTTGCGCTCGTTTAAATTTGGCATATTTTTGTTGTTGTTGTTTCTGCAACAGCGTTCTGACCTGTTTTCTGTACCAAGGTGGATCAGCTCGGTCGAATGTTAATTTATATGGTATAAATCTCTCAATTGCTGTCAATACTATTTATTTGAATTGAAATCGCATCTGGTCTAGACTTACATTGTTAATTTAGGAGGAGTGGAGATTGCTTCTCGGGAAGACATAAAGCGAATTTTTATCTGCCTATTTGAATAGGTATATTTTCCTTTTCTTTTTCGACGATTTGGGAGTTACAGTACTCAGTTTTGTTACGAAAACCCGTTCTTCACTAATCACCGTATCCTGTCTGATGCTCGTTATTAGCTGATGATTATTTGTTTCTAAAAGGTCAAGTGTGTTTTCACAAGCGTTTGCTATTCGAGTGGGCTTAAGTACTAATTGTTCGATATAATTTTCAGAGAGTTTAGCACGATTTCGGACGATATTTTATGCGTGCCTCAGGATTTAAATATTTATTTTCGCCAAAACATCGAGGGTAAATTGAAGTCACCGCCAACTATAATTGTATGAGTCAGATACATATTTGAAATTAGACTGAAGTTTTCTTCGAGCCTTTCAGCAATTGTATTATCTGAGTAAGGAGGTCGGTAAAAGAGCCCAATTATTGTTTTATTCCGGTTGCCAAGAATGACATCTACCCATAGTAACTCACAGGAACTATCTACTTCAATTTCGCTACAAGATAAACTACTTTTAACAGCAACAAACACGTCAACGCCAACTGTATTTAGCCAATCCTTTCTGAACACCTTTAGCTTCTTCGCAAGAATTTCGGCTGAACTTCCCTCTGGCTTTCAGTGCTTTCTATTAGCGCATGGAGCTCTGGTACTTTCCCACAAGCTACGACAGTTTACAACTGTTATGCCGATGGTTTCTAGAACTTCCTCCTGTGTTCGACCTGCACTCTTTGCAAATGGAGCCCTTTTTTGTCTCCCCAAGATCCTCTAACCTAAAAAACCGCCCAGTCCATGCCACGCAGTCCCTCCTACCCGACTGCCGCCTCCTTTGTGTAATGGCCTCCCGACTCATTTAGCGGAACCCAAACATCACAACCTTATGTCTCAAGTCGAGGAATCTGCAGCCTTCACAGTCGCAGAACCATCTGAGCCTCTGGTTCAGTCCCTCCACTCAGCTCTGTACCTCTTGCAAGCAAGACAGGTAACCTGTAGCCTTTACCATTTCTGATAGCCACTTTGACACGTCTCTTCCGATTCAAAGCGTCACATATCATTGGTACCGACGTGAGCTACAATGTGCACTGAGCGAGGTGGTGCAGTGGCTAGCACACTGGACTTGCACTTGGGAGGACAATGATTCAAACCCTCATCTGGCCATTCTGATTTAGGTTTTTTGTTATTTCCCTAAATTGCTTTAGGCGAGTGCTGTGACGGTTCTTTAAAAGGTCACAGTCATACCCCATCCTTCCCTAATCCGATGGGACTGATGACCTTGCTGTTTGATCCCCACCCGCAAGTCAACCAACCAACCTACAGCGTGCAGTTGGCTGCATCCTGTGCACTTCATGACATCTGGAAGGACTCTTTCCATGTCAGGAGTGACTCCACCCAATGTGTACACAGAGTGCACACTGGCTCCCCCCCCCCCCTCCTTGGCAGCCATGTCCCTAAAGAGCCCAATAATGCTCTTAACATTAGAGCAGCCAACTACCAATAATCCCACCCTCTGTGACTACCCAGATCCTGCAGGCTGAGAGGCTTTCCCCTGAAACAAGACAAGTGATTGCACCTGGCTGAGGGAAAGTCTCAGCCACAGGCAGCACCTGGAACCTCTTTGTGAGACTACCCTAGAAGGACTTGCGTGCAGCTCCCCCGGGAAGTTCTTCGCAGCCTGCCATGCCCCGAGGCGACTTCCCACTCAACCACAGGTGAGGGGCCAACATCAGTGCGAGCAGTAACTGTGCTGGCCAGTGGTGCGGACTGATTGGCTGACTCATGAGTCATGCTGGACGTCCGTTGGATCCCGAAGGCCGGCCCACAACAGTGATGCTCATCCACTGTTGCCTAAAGCTGTGTAATCGAAGCCAACACAGCCTAGAGTTGAGATCTAAATGTCACCAACTCAGCTTACATCCGCACACAGCAGTCATAGTCCCTATCCGTACTGTAGACTGGAGAAAGCTACACTACACAGTCAAGCAAAGGACTATCGACACACATTGTGGAACTCTACTGTAGACACTAATGGAGATGCAAGAAGTGTGTGTAATAAATTAGATAAACATTGCGAGATTCAAAACCAAAACTACCAAATAACACAGATGAAACTATATAATTCGCTCCTGATTAGGAACTTGTAATGTATCACAAAATCGGATAACTTTCCGATACAAACGAAAACGCGAGAACTATGTTTATTAAATATTAAATTAACACGCAGAAGTTCAAAAACTGAACTACCAAAGTACACAGTTGAAACCGTATAATTCGCTCCTGGTTAAAAACTAGTAAAATGTCACGAAATCGATTACTTCCCAGCTGCTGCTGCTGCTGTTTATTGGCGTGCAGTTGCTGCCTGATTTGCTGACTAATGCCAAAGAGCATTCTCTAGCATCCAAAGCAAAGGAGCAATTCACAGTCGACAAATGCAATGAAACTATACAGCATACACTGACAAAAATTCAAGAGCTATGCTAGAAATTAGTATGTACCTCTACTTACAAAATTCACTGCTGACCTGCCTCTATGTCGTGTGTAATGCAACCAAGAGGAAATATGTTTGATCTTAGTAGTGTGGTCGTATCTTCTTGTGATGGAGGCTGGCATGACAGCCCTACTTGGTAGTGTTTAGATGGCAGTAACCAATTCTGGCAGCCTTACCTTTCAAGTTTAGCACATTTCTGGAATATTTCTGTGAAAAAGATTCAGCACCAGCATTAACAAGCTTAATATCCCTCAATGTAGTCATCGTTTTGAGAAGTTTTGAATATTGTTAAAGAAGTATATCATTCCATTAAAAAAAATGAAATTTCTACATTATCATTGTGGATACAAAAGTTAGGAATATTAACCATGATACAAAATTACATGTCCTTCTGTGTACCATCATTTGCCGAAAATGTCTCTCCAATATGTTGAATAGGTCATGGAATAAAAGGGGTCTTAACCACTTTTTTGTCATTACCATTATATCCCTTTTCCCAAAAAATAGTGAAAATCATGAATATAACTCTAGGACTAGAAAAAAGGAAGAAAGATTAGAGTTTAATCTCCCTGTGGCAAAGTGGTCATAGAGGAAAGCAGTGTAAATCATGACATGACCTTAGTACAGTAAGTGAAGACAAAGCTACTGAATTAGCAATTGTGTGTGTGTGCGCATCAGTCATCAAGTGGTAATGTGGGCACTTTTTTCAATAATTTAATAGAAATTCTAGATAAAGTCACAAGTTAAAAAAGTCAACCTAATTTTACGTTAACACATATACATAAACAGAAATATCATAAATGAAACTAGTACCAGTCTGACTGAGTGAGATGGCACAGTAGTTAGCACACTGGACTCGCATTCAGGGGGCAACTGTTCAAGCCTTTATTTGCCCATCCAGATTTAGGTACGCTAACTCAGGCTCTTTTCAGGCTAAGAAATGGAAAGTTGTGGTACTCATAATGGAAACCTACATCATCACTGTCATCTTGACAGAAGCTGACAGCATGTGTAGTGTTATG
Source organism: Schistocerca piceifrons (assembly GCF_021461385.2). Classification (NCBI taxonomy): domain Eukaryota; kingdom Metazoa; phylum Arthropoda; class Insecta; order Orthoptera; family Acrididae; genus Schistocerca; species Schistocerca piceifrons. The sequence continues at coordinate 1,033,964,122 of NC_060139.1, forward strand.
TTATGTAATAATGTGTGTAGTGTGTGCAGTGCCTGGAAGCGGGAAGTGAATGAACAGTGTACCACTAGCATTTTGTAGTATTAAACAACGTCTTTGTAAAACACAATTGTACACTAGGGGTAAACCAAATGAGGTAGCACTGTTTTGAACAGACTGGCCTCATATTCAGGAGGGTGGAGGCTCCAGTCTTCATGTGGGCGTCCTCATTTGGGTTCTCGATGGTTTCCCTAAATGACTTCAGCCAAATCCCAGGACGCTTCCTACTATAAGGCCATAGCCATATACTTGTCTCGGTGTCATCAAACTAGACCTGTACATAAATGTAAATGCCTATATATTTTATTTACCTTAGTTCTACTTGTGTTAAATTGTAATACCAAGACATGTAAACATAATCAACTGATGAATAAAACTGCTGCTGCTGCTGCTGCTACTACTACTACTACTACTACTACTACAACTACACTTTGATGGCACCATGTACTTCTTATTTCCTGCTAACAAGAGATGAATTGTACAGCAAAAAGATTCAATGCAACTAATAAACAGACAAGATTTACATGTTAAATATTCTTAATAAATTCTATCAGTGATAGTCTCAGCATACTGACATAAATTGCATCTGTAGTCGCAGTGTCACCATCAGAAAATTCCACCGACTGCCAACATTGGACAGCAATCCATGAGATTCAGATCAGTTTGTTTTCTTCACTCAAATCTGGTGACTTTCTCACATACAAAAGATGGACTGTGAGAAACTTACAAATTTAGCCCAAGAAAGAAGGAGTCTGTGACATCCTAAGGATGGGAATTATCATAATAGGGATATAGCTCGAAATCTGTGGTCAGAAATTGCGATGTTATTGAGAACCACAAGTAAGTAACATCTTAAAGTTTAATGGTAATTAAATGTACATTACATTTCTTGCCTTGTGTATGTTCTGTGGATGTTTATCCATACCAGCTTCTGGTCTATAGTTAACACCACACATCATCTGCAACACGGATAAAATTTGTATCAGAAATTTTAGACCTAAAGTGTCAGCTTAAAAATTATTTGTTCAATTGAGAAATGTGTCTTTTGACGGTTAAAGTAACTGTTGTGGATCTTTTTTGGATTGTAGTAGAGGGTCAGTTTAGCTGTTTACAAATTGTTATCACTGCCTACTGGTGATTCTATGCTAGTGGGGGTGACACTGCTAATAAAAAATGGTTTGCAAATTGGAAGTATGCGCTTCCACTTCCAATAGCTCTAGCTGCTCAGTTTACCTTACTTTAAGAGGTAGGCATGCCTGTCTGACGTGGGCTGCATGACCGTCATTTTAGATTAATATAACTGATTTGACGACGTTATTTGAAGTTTTCCAGGTTGATTGTTACCTGTTCTGTAAATGACAATGTGTTGTCTGTTCACTGTGCCACTTCATGTTTCCTTATAATATTTCACACACTATGGTTCAATTTGTTATCAAATGTCAATGTATGCTAACTGTTCCTGTTTTATGAGTCATTCTCATCTTCGTGTGTTCCTTCCTGGTGTGTGATTATTACTGTTGCATAGTGTTGCATTTCTCTTGTGTGTGTTTTCTGTCCAATTTTTAGTTCCTGCAAGTAGCTGTGTTTATTCGTTGAAATTCTGTGGGTAGGAGGTATCTCAATCTGGCCTGTTTGTGTGCTGTAGATTATTGTGCTGATTGTTGTGGGCTTCTTATGTACAGGTAATGGGTATTGGTGGTTTCTACACTCCTGGAAATGGAAAAAAGAACACATTGGCACCGGTGTGTCAGACCCACCATACTTGCTCCGGACACTGCGAGAGGGCTGTACAAGCAATGATCACACGCACGGCACAGCGGACACACCAGGAACCGCGGTGTTGGCCGTCGAATGGCGCTAGCTGCGCAGCATTTGTGCACCGCCGCCGTCAGTGTCAGCCAGTTTGCCGTGGCATACGGAGCTCCATCGCAGTCTTTAACACTGGTAGCATGCCGCGACAGCGTGGACGTGAACCGTATGTGCAGTTGACGGACTTTGAGCGAGGACGTATAGTGGGCATGCGGGAGGCCGGGTGGACGTACCGCCGAATTGCTCAACACGTGGGGCGTGAGGTCTCCACAGTACATCGATGTTGTCGCCAGTGGTCGGCGGAAGGTGCACGTGCCCGTCGACCTGGGACCGGACCGCAGCGACGCACGGATGCACGCCAAGACCGTAGGATCCTACGCAGTGCCGTAGGGGACCGCACCGCCACTTCCCAGCAAATTAGGGACACTGTTGCTCCTGGGGTATCGGCGAGGACCATTCGCAACCGTCTCCATGAAGCTGGGCTACGGTCCCGCACACCGTTAGGCCGTCTTCCGCTCACGCCCCAACATCGTGCAGCCCGCCTCCAGTGGTGTCGCGACAGGCGTGAATGGAGGGACGAATGGAGACGTGTCGTCTTCAGCGATGAGAGTCGTTTCTGCCTTGGTGCCAATGATGGTCGTATGCGTGTTTGGTGCCGTGCAGGTGAGCGCCACAATCAGGACTGCATACGACCGAGGCACACAGGGCCAACACCCGGCATCATGGTGTGGGGAGCGATCTCCTACACTGGCCGTACACCACTGGTGATCGTCGAGGGGACACTGAATAGTGCACGGTACATCCAAACCGTCATCGAACCCATCGTTCTACCATTCCTAGACCGGCAAGGGAACTTGCTGTTCCAACAGGACAATGCACGTCCGCATGTATCCCGTGCCACCCAACGTGCTCTAGAAGGTGTAAGTCAACTACCCTGGCCAGCAAGATCTCCGGATCTGTCCCCCATTGAGCATGTTTGGGACTGGATGAAGCGTCGTCTCACGCGGTCTGCACGTCCAGCACGAACGCTGGTCCAACTGAGGCGCCAGGTGGAAATGGCATGGCAAGCCGTTCCACAGGACTACATCCAGCATCTCTACGATCGTCTCCATGCGAGAATAGCAGCCTGCATTGCTGCGAAAGGTGGATATACACTGTACTAGTGCCGACATTGTGCATGCTCTGTTGCCTGTGTCTATGTGCCTGTGGTTCTGTCAGTGTGATCATGTGATGTATCTGACCCCAGGAATGTGTCAATAAAGTTTCCCCTTCCTGGGACAATGAATTCACGGTGTTCTTATTTCAATTTCCAGGAGTGTAGTTTGTAGTGTGATGTGTAGGAAATGTATTTGCCTGTCTATTGCAATTTCAGTTGTGAGAGGGCTGTTGGGTTAACAGTGTTGATGTTTGTGTGTAGCTGTTTCATTCAGACACCTTTTTTTGTATACAAGGCAAATTATTTTATCGACGTAGCAGTGCCAATATATTACTTTCTACTGTCAATGCTTTTTAATTTCCTCAAAGATTTGCTTCTCACTGTGGTTATGGAAGATGTTGGTCAGTGAGCCACTTATTAATGACTCCATGGGGCAATCTTCCTGTTGTGTGAAATACTGATTCTTAAACTTAAAAAGTTGTTGTATTATTGCATTTGGGATGTTTTAAAAATATTACAACAATGTTTTTGTTGTTGGCACACTGATGCAGTCCTAAAATTCATCACAGTTCTAATTAGCACATTCAGTTTGTGAACATTTGTTTGACTTTATGTAACACAGGTATTTTAACACAGTTAATAAAGGAAGGTCCACTGTTGATGCCACAACTGCGGTTAAACATGTGTAGGTTGTAGTGGGACGAAATTAAACGTCACCCATCCACCAAGTCAGCCCAGTTTGCAGGTGACTATAAGTTTAATTTAGTTTTTGTTTATGTGTTTTCTTATTATTTGTAATAAATGTGAATTATCTAAAAGTTTTGTATTTTTTTTTATGTGTTTCATGTACGGAGAGATCGGCGCAACGAACGGGGACAGCATCTTCGTTGCCGCGACCAGAGAGGAAATTGCTGGCCGCTATACGTCGCGGGTCGACAGCCAAGGAGCAACAGAAGATCCTGGAACCGAGTTGTTGCGTCGTGTTTCTAAAAAATTAAAAATGAATTTTTATACTCTTTTTGTACAACAATGACGTCATAATGATCTTAACCTTATTGAAAAGTTAGTCACTGTCTGTCAACGCTCAAGTTCACATCTGCATGTGTAGGAAGCTAATAAAATAATGTATGCTACTAAAGTTGAAACACGTCTCTTGAAGATTTATTTATGAAGAGTTATGTGAACGGATTAATAATATATCTGACAAGATTATTGATTCAGACAGCGTTGGCCGAAACTTTGAATCTAAAAAGTTTATTTAATGTGTGATTCTGATATCGATTAGGTCAAGATAACGTGTGTCGATATAATTTTCTGAGGAGAAACAAACGAAATTTAAATTCTAAAAGTTACGAAAACCAATAGGCCCAAGTGATGTAATTCTCTGCACACGACTCAACTGGTGTTTTACAGTTTCGTTCAAGAACCATTCTAGGACAATTTAAAAAAGAATATAAATAATTTTGAAGTGAGTGTAACTGACGTGGGTGACGAAGTCTGCACATGGTCATATATCAAACGAAACCTAACACGTCGTTACACTACACCGTTCGTACCTGTGTGTAACGACGTGTTAGGTTTCGTTTGATATATGACCCTGTGCAGACTTCGTCACCCACGTCAGTTACACTCACTTCAAAATTATTTATATTCTTTTTTAAATTGTCCTAGAATGGTTCTTGAACGAAACTGTAAAACACCAGTTGAGTCGTGTGCAGAGAATTACATCACTTGGGCCTATTGGTTTTCGTAACTTTTAGAATTTAAATTTCGTTTGTTTCTCCTCAGAAAATTATATCGACACACGTTATCTTGACCTAATCGATATCAGAATCACACATTAAATAAACTTTTTAGATTCAAAGTTTCGGCCAACGCTGTCTGAATCAATAATCTTGTCAGATATATTATTAATCCGTTCACATAACTCTTCATAAATAAATCTTCAAGAGACGTGTTTCAACTTTAGTAGCATACATTATTTTATTAGCTTCCTACACATGCAGATGTGAACTTGAGCGTTGACAGACAGTGACTAACTTTTCAATAAGGTTAAGATCATTATGACGTCATTGTTGTACAAAAAGAGTATAAAAATTCATTTTTAATTTTTTAGAAACACGACGCAACAACTCGGTTCCAGGATCTTCTGTTGCTCCTTGGCTGTCGACCCGCGACGTATAGCGGCCAGCAATTTCCTCTCTGGTCGCGGCAACGAAGATGCTGTCCCCGTTCGTTGCGCCGATCTCTCCGTACATGAAACACATAAAAAAAAATACAAAACTTTTAGATAATTCACATTTATTACAAATAATAAGAAAACACATAAACAAAAACTAAATTAAACTTATAGTCACCTGCAAACTGGGCTGACTTGGTGGATGGGTGACGTTTAATTTCGTCCCACTACATACCCCACCCACAAGCTCAGTTTGTCAGGTTTTAACCGGAATTAAAACTGTTCAATATACAATATTTAACTGTTAATACATTTTCCTCACATTTTACGTAACCTCAAGTCCTTGCTATTAGATAGATTTAATCCTTTTAACACGATACCGTTGTGACTATTTGTCATTTACTCTTAATTGTGCTCTTATGGTAATTCGTAACCGAATATAGGGAGATTGCTCCTCTTCAGTTAATAGTTGCTAATAAATACTAATTTAGTACGTTCTTTAACGTTGTACATTAGGACAGAGCGTTCAAATTGTGATAGATTAATTTCAGTTTCATTTATTTACTAGAGTTATTCTTTTCAAGAATGTATATTACTAATAAGTTTCTCACAATAACTAATAGTACTATTTACTTTACGTCATTCTCTTCCCTAATGCCTTATTTATGCCTGAGGTCAAGAAGAAATCAAGCAAAACTCTCTTTAGAATCTCGGCACGGCTTTCTTTACCTTCGGACACCTTGTTGGGTAATGGCCATTTATTTAGGAGAAACAAGCGAGAGAGCCCCGTTTGGTGTGTTCTATATTAACACTATTGCAAACCTCTATTAAAGGCACTCTGCTATGTTCTCGTGAGCCATATAGCTCTGGACGCCCATGGTCCCTAAAACTATTAACCATCCCCTTTGGTTCCTACTATCCGAGTAAATTTAAAATATGCAAAATTCCTTTTGACCTAAGAGCAAAATTTCTTCCATATAAATCCCCCTTCGGGTTATCTTTCTCCTTTTGAAGTACCAGTAGATTATTGTAGAACACTTGTTTAAGCTTTCTGTTCTATTCTTTAAAATAATACGTAACTATCACGAAAACTTCACATGAATAAACTATGAACGCTCTTCCGTATGTAACATATACTAAATATTAACTTATTTAGGAATGAAGAGTTTCATTTGATCAACACTATATAATCCTTTAATTACACCTGATGAAGGTTCCATAAGAAGTAATGCTTTGGGATGTACAATCTTATGTACAACATATGGACCTTCAAAGATAAAGAAGAATTTTCTACATTCCTTATCGATCTTAGAACTTTTAGGATGAGATCGTACTAACACAAGATCTCCTACCTGAAATGAGGGTTCTACAGCCTGTTGATTATAACTTTTAATTCTCCGTTCGGCATTTTTACAATCTGTTCGCAAACTTTTTCGTCTGGAATATCTTGTTGTATCTCATTTACTGGTGGCCAAGGTAAAGCAGCTAGTAAAGGCTCACCTATAATTCGTTTGCCTAAAATTTCTATAGGTGATAATCCCGTCGTTAGGTGAGGCAATTCATTTAATATCTTTTCGAATTCAGGCATTAGTTTGGCCCACCGAGTATGTTTATGTGCACAATAAGTTCTACATAATCGTCCTAATTCTTTCATGACTCTTTCTACTAAATTACTTTGAGGGTGATATTTCGAAATTAAGATATGTTTGATTCCATATTGTCTTATCATATCTTGAAATCTTTGACTAATAAAGGCACTACCGTTGTCAGACATAAGTCGTTTAGGAATGCCCCAGTTAACAAAGTAATTTCGGGTGAGGCAGCGTATAACGCTTGCTGTATTCGCTCGTTTCAAAGTATACAGTTTCACATGTTTGGACCAACATTCCATTACAACAAACACATATGTTAATCCTCCTGAACTCCGAGGCAGAGGGCCGAAAAAATCTAATGACAGTAGATCCCACAAACCTCGAGGAATTACAGCATATAATTTATAACGCTTGGATTTGTTATTAACTTTAACCTTTTGACAGGTTTCACAAGCCCTAATAATACTTCTCACAATACGGGACATATTTTTGAAATAATAATACTTCATTAGATGTTTAATACATTTATGAATTCCGAAATGCCCGTAACCTTCATGAATATAAGTAATTAACTCGTCCACAACAGTTTCCGGAATGCAGATTTTCCATCTCTGGTGTTCCCTCTGTGCTTTCCAATACAACAAGTCGTTAAAATATAACCACACACCCCGGGTGTTAACTGTTTCGTCCCCATTACTAAGGTTTTGTATAAGGTCCCTATATTGATCGTCATTTCTTTGATTGCATCTAACAGCAGTTACTATCCGTTTAACCTTACGTTCGTTCTCCTTAGTCAAAAGGAAATAAACATGATAATTTGTTCCTGGTTCTTCTGCAATATTAATATTCTCCATTCCTACGGGAAGCCTTGACAAAGCATCTGAAATTACATTCTGAGATCCTTTTATATACCTAATTTCGTACTGAAATTCTTGCAAGTATAATACCCAACGTAATAGCCTACGGTGAAGTAACCGGCAATTGTTCAAAAAGATTAAAGCCTGATGATCAGTATATACAATTGTTTTTCTTCCCATTAATAATCCTCTAAATCGTTAAAAACCCCATACCACTGTGAGAGCTTCCTTCTCGGATACAAAATAATTTCTTTCATGTTTATTTAAAGTTCGACTAGCGAATCCAATAGGCCGATATAATCCCTCTTCATTGGTCAGATCACCTTGGAATATTACACAAGACACACCATAATCAGAGGCATCCGTACACATACCAAAGTCCTGATCGAAATCTGGGTGGTATAACATTTTGGCTTTGGTTAACGCTCCTTTTATCTTATTAAAACCTTCCTCTTCCTCTTGTCCCCAGAGCCATACTGACTTCTCTTTCAATAAATCTAGTAATTTAGGATTAACAATATCCTGCCCTGGAAGAAATCTTCTCAGAAATCCTACCATTCCTAAGAATGATTTCAATTGTTTCCGATTTCTAGGACTCGGGCATCGAGCAATAGCTTCAATACGTGCTGGGTCTGGCCTAATACCTTTACTATCCACTATATGCCCCAAAAATCTCACTTCCTCCTTTCCGAAGTAAGACTTAGATAATTTTAAAGTAATTCCTCTGTCAATTAAACGGTTAAACAATTCCCGTAATATCGTTACGTGTTCTTCCCACGTTTTAGTAGCTACTAAAATATCATCTACATATAAAATAATCTTTTGTAACAATTGCTGACCCAAAGCAGAATCTAATGCCCTAATGAAAGTTGACACTGATATATTAAGTCCAAAAGGTAAAACTTGGAACTGATATGATCTGCCTTCAAAAAGAAAAGCCGTATATTGCCGTGAATCCGGGTGTAATGTTACTTGATGGTAGCCAGAGGTTAGATCCATTGTACTCATATAACGAGAACCAGCGATCTTAAGAAGTACGTCCTCCATAGGAATAGGTCTGTCTCTTTCCATCTCTATAATTTTATTTAATTCACGGGCATCCAGAACCAGTCGTACCCCACCAGTAGCTTTCTTAACTACCCACAACGGACTGTTAAAAGCGCTACATGATCGTTCGATAATGTTTTGTTCTAGCATCTTACTTATTTCTCTACTAGCCGCTTCTTTGAATTGTACTGGAATAGGATAAGGTTTCTTCAAGAATGGTTTCTTATCTTTAATCTTAAGTTTACAAACGTAATCTTTAATTCTCCCCGGTTCATCTGAGAAGACGGCTCTAAATTCTAACATCAAAGATTCCAACTCTTCCTTTTCTTGCTCGGATAGACAATTCGTAGATAAACATTTTTCTTTCACTTCGGTTTCGATACTATTACTAGCCTGACATTGGTATACTGCATACCCAAGATCACTAAAATCTGTTAATAGATTCATGGTCGGTGCGTACCTAATCTGTAAGGATTCGTAGCAATTTTCAGGTACTTGACTATTAGAGAACCTCACTTTAAAAGTACATGCCTCCTTATGGATGGTTAAGGAAGAATCTTTAAAATCTAATATAGCTTTATATTTACACAGCCAATCTATACCTAAAATTATGGCCACATTTAAGTTGGCTACGACGAGTACAGAGTGAGCAATTAATTGTTCAGCAATTTCAAAAGTTACATAAACTTCTTCAGTAATATTTTGACTTCTTTTACCAGTAACTCCTATAATTTTCACCCCAGTTACAGGTAAAGTCGGGAAATTCCAATATTTTCTTTTAAGCTGAAATAATTCTTTGGATAAAATACTTACTTCGCTACCCGAATCAACTATAATATTTACTTCGGTATCTTTAATATAACCTTTAATAACGGGTTTATATGTTACATTCTCCCTTATCTGATTGTCTTCCTGAAGTAAATCTTGTTGCCAGTCATCGTCCTTTTGGCAGCTTAATGATAAATTGCAATTGGGTCTTGGATAATCTTGACCAATAGTTCCCTTTAGTTGACCCGTACTAAAGGACTTTACTAGTTTTCCGAACGTTCTATGATGACGTCACCTACCACTTGACCTTCATTAATTACTTGAGGATGATTTATCTCATGATCGTTGCTGTGTAATTTCCGCACTTTAGGGTTATTACCACGATTTTGTTGGCTCTCTTTATCTTTAGATTGACGTTTTATATAACAGAACCGGCTATGATTGTTGTTATTAGCTTTTCGTGGTTCTGAATTATTATTATTATTTCGAGGATTGTCATTTCTACCAAATCTAAACTTCTCGTCTTCCCTTTCTCTATTAAGTATATCTAACTGCTCTAAATATCCTAACAATTCGCACGGCTGTGACCATTCTCTTTCTATCATTCTTTCCTTTACGTAATACGGTAACCTACTAATTAGGACCCGTATTAAATGACTTTCAATAATTGGTTCTTCAATTAATTTAGCACGGTTTAAATGCCATTCAAAATAATTCCTATAACCTCCCCACCGTTTAGAATATGGAGGAGGGTCTAACAACTCTAAAGTTAAGTGTTGTTGTTTTCCTCTTGACCAATAATTTTGTTTAAACTGCTTAACAAAATCATCCCAATCCTTGAATTCATTTCTATGCAGTACTGCCCATTCCGCAGCTTCTGCTTCTAAATGTCCTATTACAAATTGAATGCGTTTTTCATTACTCCATTTAGGAGATAATGATGTTTCAAAAGCTTTTATAAAGATTATAGGGTGAAGTTCGCCTCCTGGTTTAAATACAGGAAATCGACTTGCTACATTTGAATTTGTCGTTATGTCATCCAGACATTCTGCGAGAGAAATAGTCGGATTTTGTTTAGATTGCAGAGACGGAGTTGCATCGGATTGGCTTGCCGTGATTGCTTTATTCATATTGTTGTCGTCCGAGCTAGCAAATTCGATGCGACTGTTGTCTCTGATTATGTTATTACCTCTGCTACCTGAAATGTCCTCGTTATTATCTAATTCCGATAATCGTTTAGTAATTTCCTGTATCCGCATTTCTGTATTGGATACGCGATTAGCTAATATCGATTCTTCACTGTGTTCACGATGTGAACGCTCTGTACCTTCGTCAATATTATTATCTTTGGCAGTCTCAAGATTACTGCATATCTCAGTAATTAAAAATTTCATGTTTTCGATTTCGGTATGGTCCTTTTCTACTTGATGAGTTAATGTTTCTAATTCTACATTATCTATTGAAGAAATCTCTACAGGTTTGGTAGAGACCTCTTTAATAGATTTCAATAATTCTCTGCGAACAGTTTCTGTTTGCATAGAAAATTTATCTCGTAACATATCGTTATTTTTCTGTATTTCATTTACAACTAAGATATTGACACTATCTAGTCTCTCGGATAAGTCAGTAATATCGTGTCGCATGCGAGCTTTTTCCTCGCGCGATTCCTGGATATGTTCTTCTAACCTTTTACAATTATCAGCAATCTTATTACTAAGTCCCACTAATTTTTCCTGCATTTCAACTTTAGAAGACTCTATTTTATCACTTAATTCTCGACTGGTTTCATTAAGATATTCCTGCAACCTGTCTGTTGATTTTGTTAGCTCCCCTTTAAGTCTAGCAGTAGATTCCTCGTTAGACTGTTTTAATTCCTGTTTTAGTTCCTGTTTCAGGCTAGCAGTAGATTCCTCGTTAGACTGTTTTAATCTAGCCATAGATTCTTCGTTAGACTGTTTTAATCTAGCCATAGATTCTTCGTTAGACTGTTTTAATCTAGCAGTAGATTCTTCGTTAGACTGTTTTAATTCCTGTTTTAGTTCCTCTTTTAATCTAGCAGTAGATTCCTCGTTAGATTGTCTTAATTCCTGTTTCAATCTAGCAGTAGATTCCTCGTTAGCCTGTTTTAATTCCTCTTTTAATCTAGCAGTAGATTCTTCGTTAGATTGTTCAATTTAGCGATCGCCCTAAAAAGGGATCTCATGCTCCTATCGGACATAGATTGCTCTTCGTCTGACATTTCACTTCCCGACATTATTGTAAGATATTAACTATTTACACACGCAAACTTGTTATCAACAATCCTGTAAAAGCACACTTCCTATGTACAACACTCCACTTCCAACTTGAAACAAACTCACCGGACACTAATATTGTAATTTGTAGTTCTCGATGATCAGTGTGCTGCTATGGGCTGCAGATGTAACAGCCGTCGATGCAGCCGCTGAGATGCTGCGACCCCGCTTCCGCAACCGGCCGGACGCTGAGTCGAACACCGGAAACGTCGCTGGCTGCAACCACGCCCGGCACCGCCGTAGACAGGCGAAGCCCTCAGCAACACCTCTAACACCAGCCGGAGGAACGCCCCGCAGCTGACGTACTGGGCCTATTAGTTTAGGGAGAAAAAAGGTTGTCGGGGTTTGCAGCGTTCAGCTGCTGCCCAACAGATGCGCCTTCTCGTGGAACAACTGCGTGACCGTACTGCTTGGCTGCACTCCGTCAGATGCCCACACCCGCGAAGTCGCCGCTGGCTGGTGAAGGCTCCACGAAAACTCGCGTTGACTTCCGAAGGACTCTTGATGCTTTGTTTCGTACCTGTGTGCCTTAGTTGCACACAAGTCCTGTTTCTAAGGTCGCCACGGTGTAGTGTAACGACGTGTTAGGTTTCGTTTGATATATGACCATGTGCAGACTTCGTCACCCACGTCAGTTACACTCACTTCAAAATTATTTATATTCTTTTTTAAATTGTCCTAGAATGGTTCTTGAACGAAACTGTAAAACACCAGTTGAGTCGTGTGCAGAGAATTACATCACTTGGGCCTATTGGTTTTCGTAACTTTTAGAATTTAAATTTCGTTTGTTTCTCCTCAGAAAATTATATCGACACACGTTATCTTGACCTAATCGATATCAGAATCACACATTAAATAAACTTTTTAGATTCAAAGTTTCGGCCAACGCTGTCTGAATCAATAATCTTGTCAGATATATTATTAATCCGTTCACATAACTCTTCATAAATAAATCTTCAAGAGACGTGTTTCAACTTTAGTAGCATACATTATTTTATTAGCTTCCTACACATACAGATGTGAACTTGAGCGTTGACAGACAGTGACTAACTTTTCAATAAGGTTAAGATCATTATGACGTCATTGTTGTACAAAAAGAGTATAAAAATTCATTTTTAATTTTTTAGAAACACGACGCAACAACTCGGTTCCAGGATCTTCTGTTGCTCCTTGGCTGTCGACCCGCGACGTATAGCGGCCAGCAATTTCCTCTCTGGTCGCGGCAACGAAGATGCTGTCCCCGTTCGTTGCGCCGATCTCTCCGTACATGAAACACATAAAAAAAAATACAAAACTTTTAGATAATTCACATTTATTACAAATAATAAGAAAACACATAAACAAAAACTAAATTAAACTTATAGTCACCTGCAAACTGGGCTGACTTGGTGGATGGGTGACGTTTAATTTCGTCCCACTACAAGGTGAAAACATAGCAACTTAGGTTCTTGCAAGAAGCTAGATCTCATTAATTATTATTATTTTCTGCAATCACACATACAGAATTTAAAACTGTTTGATGATATACATATATACAAACATTTTATATGGTGCAATTCAAATGTAAGTCAGTGTGGCACAGCAGTTTAAACTGAATTATTATGTTGAGATATAGCTTTGCCAGTAAAGTATCGTTTAAATGCTTCACATATTTCTTATGGTCTCCAAGAAGAGTGACTAAAATGTCCTGCAGCAGTGGTAACAGGTGCTTTACAAGACATGTTACCGTACTGCCACAGTATACTTACCATTTACTCAACTGACATAAATAGCTATTTTAGTAATGCCAGTATATAAATAAAAAATCCGTAAGTGAATATGACATTAATGAGGAAAAAGAAACGTTTGTGCTTCATGTATCTGATCTGACATTTTCTTCTGTTTGATAAAAAACTGTCACCTCTGGTGCATATTGTCTCCTTTGAGCCAAACTTTTTTTTTTTTTAAAAAGGATGAGCCTGCAAACCTTAATTGAGTTCTGCAGCCAAAGTCACCTTTAAATATGCAGTGTGATTCTTGACAGCATTCTTGTATTGTGGTTTTTTTGTTAACCAAATAAAGTAACTGAGCAATAATTATTTCACTGATAGTTACAGTGTCTGTGTTTACATGCAGATGACAAAAGTCATGGGATAGCGATATGCACTTATACAGAGGGTAGTAGTATCGTGTACATAGGCTATAAAAGGGCGGTGCATTGGTGGAGATGTCGTTTGTGCTGAGTTGATTCGTGTGAAATGGTTTCCAATGCGATAATGGCAGCGCAACAATAATTAGCAAACTTTGAATGCAGTATGGTAGTCAGAGTTAGATGCACGGGACATTCTGTTTCGAAAATCATCGAGACCACAGTGTCAAGAGTATGCCGAGAATACAAAATTTCAGGCATTACCTCTCACCATGGACAACGCAGTGGCCAACGGCCTTCACTTAACGACCGAGAACAGCGGCATTTGCATAGAATTGTTAGTACTTACAGACAAGCAGCGAAGAGCGAAATAACCACAGAAATCAATGTGGGATATGCGACAAACGTATCCATTAGGACAGTGGGGCGAAATTTGACGTTAATGGGCTATGGCAGCGGATGACTGACACGAATGCCTTTTGCTAACAGCCTGCAGTACCTCTTCTGGGCTAATGATCGTATTGGTTGAACTCTAGACGACTGGAAAACCATGGCCTGGTGACATGAGCGCGATTTCAGCTGGTAAGAGCTATTGGTAGGGTTCGAATGTGGCGCAGATGTCACGAAGCTATGCACCCAAGTTGTCAACAAGACTCTGTGCAAGCTGGTGGTGGCTCCATGATGGTGTGGGCTGTGTTTAAATGGAATGGACTGGGTCCTCAGGTGCAGCTGAACCGATCATTGACTGCAAATAGTTATATTCTTCTACTTGGAGACCATTTATAGCCATTCATGGACATCGTATTCCCAAACAATGATGAAATTTTTATGGACCGGACCATAATTGTTCGCAGTTGGGTTGAAGAACATTCTGGACAGTTTGAGCACATGATTTGGCTACCCACATCGCACGACATAAATTCCATCGAACGTTTATGGGAGATAATCGAGAGGTCAGTTCGTGCACAAAATCCCGCACCGGCAACACTTTCGTAATTATATGGCTATAGAGGTAGAATGCCTCAACAGTTTGCACGGGACTTCCAACAGCTCGAGTCCATGCCACGTCGAATTGCTGCGCTACGTAGGGCAAAAGGAGATCGGACACAGCATTAGTGTGTATCCCATGACTTCTGTCACCTCAGTGTCACATTACAGTATTCCCCAGACGTGCATGCATATCTGAAGGAAGTGACGCTGTTGTGGTGGTGAAAGCTGTGGTAAATATCACGGAATTAATTCGCATTTTGCGAATCCAGATGTTTGTGACAGATGAAAATTTGTGCCAAGCAGGAACTCAAACCCGGCTTTCCCGCGTATCGCGAATAATTATGTTCCTCTGTTGTGACAACGATATGATGCCCTTAGTGTTTTCTGTGCGGTTACTTTGGCTAATATTGCATAAAGCTCTTTAGCAGTACCAGTGTCTTCACTGCTTGTTATTAGATCTTTCGTGTCAGGAGAATTTTCATCATATAGTTCGTGCACATGAAGTTGACCTACACTATGCATGAGTGTGCAAGTGTTCAGTTTTATGCTGTAGTCCAAACGCGTGCAGGAATACATACATGCACGCGTATGCATGTTTTACGTTCATCACACGTCAGTTTACATCGTCACTGAACATCATTTTCTTGCAGGAAATACATTTCGCCTATTTTTGACCTTCCATCCGTATTCTTCCTATAAAATCATCACCTTTTTGAACTTTACTTTTACTTACGACAATTTCTTTTATTTTGTATGTCAGTTTGCCTCTGGTAAGCACAATTATCCCGACTGAACTATATTAGCGCGAATATTGCTTTATCTTGACGTTTCACGTGCTTCGCATGGAGATACATTGTGGAACATCCTTTCTGTTTGCATGATCGTATTTGTACAAGCATGCAGTCCGTGGCAGAAAGCCTTGTATTCTACGTTATTGGCACAGTTCTCCTGGACGTGAGTTGCTAACTCTGACGACCTTCGTCACCATCCTTCCTATTAAGAGCAGCACGAAGCATTGCATTAATTGCAGCAGCATCTGTCTCTTCCAACAGAGTTCTGATCGGCTTGTAAACATCTGCTTGTTGTCCTTGGGCTGTGAGTTTATTGTTTATATTCTTCCTCCACATTCTGTCCACTTGCCATGTAAAGTTCCAGGCATTATAGACGAAATCTGCTAAGTGTGACTTACGGACCTTTGGAATATTTTTCCGATCCCCACGTAAAATATAGTGAAAAAATATGGACAACGCTTGACTTTCTCTTCTATTAGAAATAAGAAAAGCACATGGAAATCTTTGTCTCATGTCATCTAATACTACTTGCTAATGTAGTGAGACCAAAACTATAATTATTAAGCCGAAGCGGTCCTCAGTCCACACTTAAGTCATTTCTGCACTTCAAAATTTCATTTTGCGCAGTGTTTGTTATTACTAACACAAAACCTGAATTTTTAAATCGTGGATGAAATTCATCACTCGTGGACTAAACGATGCCTCCACGCTGGGGCCCATCATTCTGGTGTCTGGCGGAGATAGTCACTAAGTCCGGAATTCTGTCCACAATAACTTGAAATGGAATTTATTTTTCTGTATCTGCAGCTATACTGTCATCCTCTTTTTCTTGTAAACTTTAATGATTAAGATCATTTTCATGTCCAACGTGAGTCGAGATAAATTTCACAAGGCAGGTCCCGTCTTCAGCTTGATGCACTTTCATCCTTGCTGGACACACTCCTTTGAATTTAATGCTGTCTTGCAGCTTTAAATGCCTGGCGCCTTCACCTTTAGAGGTAAAGTAGTCTGAACGATCGCATATATAATAATGTCTTCAGCAGCCACCTTTCTTGACATACCATAAATGTGTCGACTACTCTGTTGTTTCTCGTTTCTCTGAAAGTCATTAAAGTACAAATATTTAGTTTTTCGCTCTTAAGCTGTATTTCGCGTGCCTTTATGTGAGCTCTATATTATTACAAAGGCAGCTATCTGTTATCACCAACATCCTTATATCATGACTTCGTTGACTTCTTCTCACAACTGAAAATTTTGTTGCAGAGATGACACTGGAACGTATAAGCTTTTTGGCTTCTTAGAAGAGGCGCCGCAACATTCAGCTTCCCTAGATGCGCCTGAGAGACATGTAATACATTTTGCTGCAAGCGTACGCCTTTCCGTACTGCTTAGTTTCAGCTACGGTGGAAGACCTAAATCGCTTAATTAACAACGCTACGAACACAACCACGCTACGAACGGAAAACAACCCATAGCACGTCAAGCGAGTCATCGTGACGTGTGCCCCCTCCGCCTCTCAACATCTCACGCCAGCGCAAGCGATAACTTCGTAACGTTTCGGCTACCAACGGTCACGTTCGTAGCGAAGCCGCAGTTGCCTTCCCGTCGCAAGGTCGGCTCGTCTGGGAATTCCGGCGACGACCGACATCGGCCGACGACGGCCGATCTTCTCAAAGCCGTACGCCATTACATGCGCAGTCTCAGTGCAGCCTCACCCGACGTACAAACTTCGGACGACAGTCGGTGCAGTTGTTTTCTTTGGTCGAATTGGGCGACTTTGTCATGCAGAAAACATGGACTGTGAGAAGCTTATAAGCTTAGTCCACGAAAGGAGGAGTTTGTGGCACCCTGAGGATGCGAATTATCATAATAGGGATGTGGCTAGAAGTCTGTGGTTTGAAATCGCTACTTTATTGGAAACGACAAGTAAGTAACAACTTAGAAGTTTAATAATAATTAATTGAACGTTACTTCATATTGCATTATGCATACTCTGTGGCTGTTTATGCACTTCAGCCTTATGTCTACACAGTGTTTTAACTTAAAATTGGCATATCAGCCCCGTGTCTGAATTGGTAGAAGTGGGAAGGCTTGTAGAAATTTGTGTGTGTGTGTGTGTGTGTGTGTGTGTGTGTGTGTGTTGGCAGAAGAGCCAACACCGTGTTGCTGGAGGAGGCAGAAATGCACGCTTTTAAGCTCACGCAGACTGGCGTGAGGTCTGGAACAATTAAAGGAGTTGAGTCTAATAAATAAAGTACGAAGCTCTTTGAATACTTAACTTTAATCCATAATTGGAGAACATCGCTCTTGTTGATACATTAATTATAATCTCAATATAAACTGGTAATGGTGCCTTGCTAGGTCGTAGCAAATGACGTAGCTGAAGGCTATGCTAACTATCGTCTCGGCAAATGAGAGCGTATTTGTCAGTGTAGCATCGCTAGCAAAGTCTGCTGTACAACCAGGGCGAGTGCTAGGAAGTCTCTCTAGACCTGCCGTGTGGCGGCGCTCGGTCTGCAATCACTGACAGTGGCGACACGCGGGTCTGACTTATACTAACGGACCGCGGCCGAGTTAAAGGCTACCACCTAGCAAGTGTGGTGTCTGGCGGTGACACCACAGTGTGTGTGTGTGTGTGTGTGTGTGTGTGTGTGTTTGGCCGCGGTCAACGTTATCTAATTGAGAGTAATACATAAGGTAGTCATTGTTGTCCGCTGTGTCACTGTTTTGTGCGTCACACTGTTGTACGTCAAACTATTTCGTACTGTTTCCTTTGTTGGTGATAAACGTATGTAATTGTTGCAATTAGGATATTTGTTAAGCACCTCGATACAAAAGACGATATCAGTCTTAATCAGGAACAACATATAAGTGATTTTTACATCGGGACGTGACCTACGCTTTCGTGGAAGCATGTGCCACTGGTTAAGATGCTTACACTGCGGTTCCTCATCCCTTGGCGGTCAATATGGTGGCCCGTCTTGCCTCCTCAGCCCCCCCCCCCCCCCCCGCAAGACCCCTCTGGAATCGACCAACATATAATTAGCACACTGTACTTACCGCAGCATGCCGTCTGCAGCGCAGACAAAATCTGTATCGGAAAATAAACTATAACCTAAAAATATTTTTTTTCAAGTGAAAATGTGAGAGATATCATGTTTGATGCTTAAAGTTAACAGTACTGGATCACTTGTGGCTAGTGGCAGAGAACCAGTTTAGCTGTCTTTGAAATGTTATTTCTGCTTACTGGTGTTTTTATGCTAGTAGAGTGATATTCTGTAATTGTGGGATGGTTTGCAAATGTGATGTACATGTTTCCACTTTTCAGTGCTGTAGATGTTCACAGCATCTTCTTGTATGTCATGTGGGTCTGTCACACATAGGATGAATGGCAGTCACTGCTGGTTAATTGAAATGTGTCTCTTAGGCTGAATTTATTCCAAGTTGTATAGGGTAATTTTAATCCTCTCTGTAACAAATTGTATTTTTTTATGTCACTTGTATTTCTTGTTTTCTCATGATACTTCGCACACTCTGGGTTAGTTCGTTATCAAATGTCAGTGTGTGCCATTTGTTCCTGTTGTATGAGGCACTCCAGTCTTGATGTCCTGGAGTACTCCTTTTGGTTATGTGAGTATTACCGTTGCAGAGTGTTGCACTTTTCATGTAAGTGTTTTGTGCCTGTTGTGTGTTTATTTTCCATGTTTCAGTTATCCCAAATTTCTTTAGGAATTTGTCTATGTTAAGTTCCTGCAAGTAGCTTTATTGGATATAGAGGAACGATACGAACGTCGGCTTTGACCAGTGACAGAGGAAACTTGGAACAAACTCCATAAACAATAAGGCGACTACCATATAACGTGTTGTTTTGGCAGTTCTTTCAAATGTGCTAAGCTACAGATCAGTCTGTCATCACAGTCAGGTATTTTTTAAATATCAAATTGGTTGGCTTCGAGCGCTCACAACAGAACCTAGACCTCAGGCAGTCAGTCACCACAGTCAGATTTGTTTAGTTTCACATTCGTTGGCTTTGAAAATTCACAAGAAAACTTCCACCTTCCAACCTAACCTATACTCAGGTTAAGCTACAGATCAGTGTGTCATCACAACCAGCGTTTTATGCTTCCATATTCTTTGGGGTTGGCTTCGCCAACTTAACAGCACTGTGAATATAGGCACCAAAAAGCGACATGACAGCAGCCATTTACGTTATGTCACTGGCCAAACCCAACGACTCGTGTTGAGCACTCCTGACGTTCTGTATTTATTCGCTAGGATTCTCTTTAGTATGTGTAGAAGGTATTTGAACCTGGCCTGTTAGTGTGTTGCCAGATCTGTTTAGGATTATTGTGTGGTTGTTGTGGGTATCTTGTACACTGAGAGCTGGTTATGGTGGTTTTAAGTTTTTCGAGTGATGTGTGGAAAGTGTGTTTTCTTGTCTGTTTCAGTTTCGGTTATGAGATGGATTTTTTTGGATAGGCAGTGTTGATGTTTGTGTGTAGCTGCTGCATTCAGTCACCCGTTTCATCCAAAGGACAAATTATGCAATCGATATTGTGGTATTAATAGGTATTACTTTCTGCTCTCTAGGTTTTTTTCTTTCCTCAGAGATTTTCTTCTCAGTGTGGTTATGAAAGATGTTAATCAGTGAACCACTTACTGGTGGTCTCATGCGGCATTCTTATTCTTGTATCAAAAATTGAGCCTCATACTGGATAAAATTGTGTCCCATTATTACTTGGGATTTGTTAGACATCTTGCATCTGTTTTTCTGGGGAAACATTTGTCTGTCAAAATGTGCGTATGTTTCTGCGTAAGTGATCTGCTGTTGCAGTTCTGAAATCATCACAGCTGTGATTAGCTTATTCCGCTTGTGAATTCTTGGTATTTCATCACAGATAGTAAAGGAAGATCCATTGGTGCCACAACTGTCATGAAACATGTTTATGTGTAAAGAAAGTACATAATTCTGTTCTTGCAAGTAGCTGTAACCTGTTGATCATTATCATCTTCTGCAATAATAGAAACAGAATGTAAAACTGTAAGGTTCTATTATTTAAAAATTTATTACATACATAGGTACAGGAAAATATGACATAATGTAATTCAAAAATAATTCAGTGTTTCGCCGCAATTAAAGTGAATTATAATGTTGAGATACAGCTCTACTGCTTATAAAGTATTGTTTAAATGCTTCGTGTACTTCACGTGGTCTCCTTCAAGACCGATTAAAACGTTCTGCACCTTTATCAAGGTCATTACCATCATTATCTTCCTTGCACTGGATAGCGTTGCTAGCCGTTGACAGACTTACACTTATTACTTCTGGTGCAGCAAGAATGGTGGGTAGTAGCCAAAAACATTTTGCAACTGTATCATCAAATTAAGCACATAATTGAAGTTCTGCCTTGAGACGTTCTATTTGCTTACAAGAATTCCAAACAGATGCTCAGTCATCTAGTTCTAGATACGCAGTAATTGAAGATTTTTCTTTGTTGATCCATATGGTGACCAAATTGTGTCGCATGAAGAATCATTCAGAGGATATCCTTGACCACACAGCAAAACGGTAGGTGCAATAAAATGTGTTCCTGGCAGAGTTTTACTGGATGATGCATTGAAGGAGTTATGGTGGACGGCATTATATACAATAACACCACTGTTATTCTGTCTCCCATACGTTCCTACCTCCACAGCTATAAATCTGTATGTACCTGGCGTCTGCGACGCCTTGAAGCCGGATAGACAAGTTCTTTTTATAACTGTTGTACAGAGATCCCGTTAAACAAGGACTTCTTATGTGACTGTTTTAGCAGTAAATGCTTCCTATGCAACTGGGAAATTTCTTCAAATACTCGTAATCGTTTGCCATTTTGCGGAAATCTTCTGTAGTCGAAACAGACATATATGTTTTGTATGCAATTTCACCCAGATGGCTTCATGTGTTTTATATATAATTCTGACGATCGTTTGGTGGAAGCGCAGATGGGTTAAGATATGGGCTTATTCTGATTGTTATATCGGTAACGTGTGCTGTAAGCGATCATGATAGTTACTGCACCGTTCTCCTATTGGTTATCTCCAATTTAACGATTCGTCTACATCTGCTCGCAAACTGAGTAAAACCAAATAAGCGTCTCTTAACCCATCTGCTCTTTAGCCGTCTCTTTTTATTGTGTTATAGTTTTACAAATATTTGTGTGAGCGGATCGATCAAAACTGATTTGTCATGTGTGTATTTTTAGGTTCCAATGTGAAATCAAAATGGCAGAATTTAAGAGACACGTATCGACGGGAACTTGCGAAGAATAATCCGCCAACAGGTTCTGCATCAGTGGGCAGTTTCTCGAAATGGAAGTACTTCCACCAAATGAACTTTCTACAAGACACATATGCTTCAAAGCGTCTCGTTGGAAATGTTCCAAAATCCGTGAAATCTGACCCAGCGGATTTGATGGCCGACGTAGCGGACATACAAGTTGTATCATATAATGACGAAACATCACTAGAAGACGATTCATTTTCAGAACAAGCGGACGATGAAAGATACCGCTCTTTGACTCCGGACGAAAGTGTTGCGGCTGAAAATCTATTTAAATGGGCCAAGAAGAGGCCTCGAAAGAAAACAGATCCAATTTACAACCTCATAGAACTGGAAAGAGCTAAGTTAGTACACCTAGAATCAATGAATTCTAAGAAACAAAAGGGTGAAGATTATGATGAAGACTATTACTTTCTCATGAGTTTATTGCCGCACTTACGTGCCGTGCCACAGCATTTGAAATTGATCACGCGGGTTAAACTGCAACAGGTCTTAATTGAAAATCAGGCAATGCTTCAAAAATTCCCACACTCATCGCACCATACCACATCCTCACCAAACCAGCCAGGCTCAGAACACATGAGCAACAACAACAATATGTCTGTCTGATGCTGTGGTCCGCAACAACTGAAGACCAATGCCTACTCTGTATAAAGTAGAAAAATGTGACTCACATAGTGTAACGCATTTCTTGGATGTGGCCAAATATGGACTGTGTTAATTTCTACGCTGAGAAATCGTTCATTAATTGTAATTAGATATTTTTGTATTAAAACTGTTTTTATTCCATTGTAATATAAAACCTACGAGTTTATTTCTTTACTATCCATGATATATATGTTGAGCGTAGGTAAATTAAATTTATTTGCAGACAATTAACTGATTGCAGAACCTGGTTATGCAAATGATTTGTGAGCAAAGTCAGTTACCAGGTTGAATGCCACACGCTTAGTGTTTTCCACCGCCAGGCCAACCACACGGCGTAAGGTATGATGCTCTGCTGGGGCCACTAGCGGCCACGTCAACGAGTTGAACAGCTGTATCCTGCTCATTGTATTATTTCACCAGCTCTTGTGTGAGGTGCTGTACCGAATAGTATATAAGAGGAGCCTCACCTTTTGAACAAGGTCTTTAACAGAATGAATTAAAGAAGTTACCGTGTGGCTATGACTATCCTCTCTTCCACTGAAATGTATTTTGTGAAGTTGGATTTCTTGTCAGTGTCACCACAAATCACCTCGAGTGTGTCACCCTCGTACAATCGTAAAACTTGTCTGGCTGTCCTAGTAAATGAGGTAAGAGCGCGTGATATTCGCCACGTTCTTCTTGGGGCATGCAGCTCATTCAGATGCATTCGGCGCCGATTTAGCAGCAAAGCAGCCGCAATTCAGGACTCGTCTCTAAACTGAGAAGCGTTGTGGCATGCATACCGCCAAAAACTGACTAAGAGATTGGACTCTCTGTGACCAAGCTGTCGATCAATGTTATCGGACGACCTCTGACGATGGTGGCGTGTGGCGACCTTCGTCTATATGTCACTCTGACCGTAGCCTCGTATCGACGTCTTGTTACAGGAAAACAGGGGGTGCAAGCTGCCGATTCGGTGTTTCGTGCCGGTTATCTGTTAGAGTAGCACAGGCAACGTGCAGCCACCGTTCCATAAGAAACTTTACAGTTTACTTCGTAAAACAATAAACTGGTAGCCAAGATCGCAGGAATTCTTTTTATTCCATGATAAACGGTTTCGGCGAAACTAAAGCCGCCATCATAGGATCTTAGGACACATAGGGGTTACAACATCAAGGCAAACAATGTTGACATTAGTAGTTGCCTGTAACACGCACGCCTTACAAAATTGTCGTAGCTATCACATAGGCGTCCAAGAGAGATGACATTATAAATGTTAACTGTCTCCATCACATACAAGCGCAACATTTATAATGTCATCTATCTTGGACGCCAATGTGCTACTTACAGTTTTTTAAGGCCTACGTGTTATAGCCAACTACTAATATAACCGTTGTTTGCCTTTATGTTGTAACCTGTGTGTGTCCTAAGAGCCGATGATGGCGGCTTTAGTTTCGCCGAAACCGTTAATCATGGAATTAAAAGAATTCCTGCGATCTTGGCTACCAGTTTATTGTTTTACAACCATCTAGATCGCTCCCACATGAGCACAATGTGCTCCCTACAAAACTTCAACTGCCGCCCAATGGCGTGCCAGCGTGCGACTTCAGTTGTTGCCTGACAGTCGAAATAAACTATACATCGGGAACGTAGCGAAACAGAAACATTCAGAATCTAGCAGTTTTGTCGCCCCGAAGAGGCAACGCCATTTGTATTGTCGTTTTAGTGTTTTATAATGACACTGCCTAACACCTAAAAGGATTTTGTTCAAATATAGGACGAGTTTGCGAAGACACGACCTGCTTGTGAATGGTTAATCGATAATTATATAGACGTGGTTACTTCTTTTATTGTTATGCTTATTTGCTCTCTTAGCTTCCCAAATATTACGGCGGTTCGTAAGTTCGTTGCCTTATACCATATGGTTCAAATGGCTCTGAGCACTATGTGTCTTAACTTCTGAGGTCATCAGTCGCCTAGAACTTAGAACTAATTAAACCTAACTAACCTAAGGACATCACACACATCCATGCCCGAGGCAGGATTCGAACCTGCGACCGTAGCGGTCGCTCGGTTTCAGACTGTAGCGCCTAGAACCGCGCGGCCACTCCGGCCGACGTTATGCCATAAGTTTAATACACACGATAGAGACTTTAGCCATCAATATACATTCTCCTTCACTATTTACAACATTCCGCCAACGTAGAGGTAACTTACCGATTCCGCGACTGTAGAAATCACGTGGTTTTGAGGTGAAGAACTCGTCGAACCATGTTTGGAACGCACTGTCATCCGGAAAAAAAAGTTCCTTGAAGATTTTTTTTACAGAGAGTGGAAAAGTTAAAAAACGAGGGCGCAAGATCAGGTGACTAAGGTGCGTGCGAAATGACTTCCCAACACAACTCCTATATCGTGTTTTCTGTCAGTCTAGCAGAATGCGGGCGGGGTATTATCGTGAAGCAGCATCACTTAATGCAGTCTTCCTGGTTGTTGTTCTTGGAGTTGGTTCTGCAAGACGCCTCAGTTGTTGACAATAAATGTCAGCAGTGATGGTTACACCTCAGGTAAACAACTCGTAGTACATAGCACCGCCGCTGTTCCACCGGATCCATATCAATATCTTTTGTGCACGCGCGCAGGTCTTTGAATGCGGAGTTGCTGCTTTGTTTGGGCTCAGCCATTGCTTTCTTTTCCTTAAGACTGCGTAAAGACACCAGTAACGACACAGTAACACGATCTAGTTGATGACGAGGAAGCAAAGAGATGCACATACGGCCACACACTGATTTTTGTGATTTTGGCTTAGAGCATGCGGTACCCATACACCCGGTTTTTTAATCTTCTCCATTGCATGCAAATGGTGCACGATGGTGGAATGATCACAGTTCATCGCAGTTCGTTGTCAATTAATGCGTTTAAACGATCGTCATCAAGCCTCGAAGGTCTTCCTCGAGCTGGAGAGACCCTAATATCAAAATGTTTCTCTTTAAACCGAGAAAGCCATTTTCTTGAGGTGCTCTGTCGAATGTCTTTATCCCCTCACAAGCCGCTAATGTTTCTGGGTGCCTCCGCTGCTGTCACCCATCTTTGGAACTCAAAACGGAAGAACATGTCGGAAATGTTCCGATTTCTCCACTTGGCACTGCAATTTCTAACGTCCGTAGCTCTACTCACCACATTCAAATGACAATATGTAAACTCAAGTAGCAGCAGTGAGCTACAACAGGAAATGACTTTCGAGAAATAAACCCATAGCAACCGTAATACCAACATGCAAAACAAAAACATAACGAACTTATGCACTAACGTAATATTTAGCCATAAACATTGTTATTTAAAATCCTTAAAATTACATGTTCACTTGTTATTGTTGCACTGAATTTTCGATACACCTCGCTCTGTCTTAACTACATATTCTAAGTCCAAATAAAATAAACACTGAAACTTTCTTATTTCCATACTGATGATGTTAATAACTGGCCATAATTTTGTCTCATTTTTAGAGGTTTGTGGCGTTCATCGTTGGAAGTAATTAACAAATAGGGTTCGGAACTAACACTGCACAAAAACCACCTAAGTAATAAAGGGTTCATCTTTTGGTATTAGTTACTTTAGTGCACCTGTGGATTCAGCCAGATATTACCCTAGGAGCCGGCCGGGGTGGCCGAGCGGTTCTAGGCGCTACAGTCTGGAACCGCGCGACCGCTACAGTCGCAGGTTCGAATCCTGCCTCGGGCATGGATGTTTGTGACGTCCTTAGGTTACTTAGGTTTAAGTAGTTCTAAGTTCTAGGGGACTGATGTCCTCAGAAGTAAAGTCTCATAATGCTCAGTTCCATTTGTACCAATATCCTAGGAATTATGAATGTTCGCCTCTTGAAAGTATCTTGAGATGTGAAATAAATGTGGTTAAAGAACTGTCGCGTCTCAAGTGAAACGTCATAAACGCGTAGCAGTCCACGCTGTTAGTGCGTCTGTCCATCACCACCAAGCGAGACAGTGCTAACAGAACTTGGCGACACTCGCCGCTGGATATATAAACTAAGTCAACACAGTCCCTGTTAGCGCGTATGATGTGTACATTTACAACACCACTAGTGGTCTACATAAAAACAAGGTTCTTCTAAGAGATATTTTATAAAACGGCAGTTAGTTGTTAAAACTGCTATACACAAGCCAAATATTATAGTTCCAGCACTGAAAACTCATCAGTAGTCAATAGTAAGAGCATAATCATATTAGATCTTTACAATAAAGTTGTTAGCCATTGCAGATTTTTGTCGTGCGTTCTATCACGAAGATGGAATGCCAAATATTCCTCATTGTCAAAGCTACGCAGCAGTACGTCAAATTAACCTGAAACAAATGTTTCATATTCTTTGTGAATTATTCGTAGCTAATGCGTACGGCTGGCAAATGTTTTGTCTGGAGTGTGGCACTGTATGGGGCAGAAACATGGACACTGAGACGAGAGGATGAAAAAAGGTTAGAAGCATTTGAGATGTGGATGTGGAGGAGAATGGAGAGAATAAGCTGGATGGAAAGAGTGAGTAATGAAAGAGTATTTGAATGGGTTGGTGAGAGAAGATGTCTGCTGAAGGTTGTAAGAGAAAGGAAAAAGAACTGGTTGGGAGATTCATTGAGAAGGGAGTGCTTGCTACCAGATGCTTTGGAAGGATTGGTTTGTGGGAGAAGACGGAGAGGAAGAAGGAGATACAAGGTGATAGACGACATAGAGGGAAGAGGAAATTATGCAGACCTGAAGAGGATGGCAGAAGACCGGACAGCCTGAAGAACTACCATGTGAAAACCTGCCTTTAGGCAGAACACTGATGATGATGATGAATGCGTACGACGCCAACGGCCTTGCCGCAGTGGCAACACCGGTTCCCGTTAGATCACCTAAGTTAAGCGCTGTCGGGCTGGGCTAGCACTTGGATGGGTGACCGTCCAGTCTGCCGAGCGATGTTGGCAGGCGGGGTGCACTCAGCCCTTGAGAGGCAAACTGAGGAGCTACTTGGAGAAGTAGCGGGTCCGGTCACGAAAACTTACAACGGCCAGGAGAGCGATGTGCTGACCACATGCCCCTCCGTATGACACGGCGGTCGATCGGTACCGTTGGGTCTTTCGAGGCCTGTTAGGACGGAGTTAAGTTTTTAAATGCTTACGAGACTGGAATCGGAGTTCGTCTGCTTAGGTAAAAGAGGACAATACTTCCAGATCTCAAAAAATGCATAATATTTGTGTTTGCTTGCACCATTTTATGGAAACAAAGAATAATGCTGCTTTACACTTTCATCAGTAATTAGCAAGAGCAATGTATTATTTCCATTTAAGTAAAGAAAAAAACCTAGGATCCATAAATTCTGTCTTTGAGGTTCACCGCCAATAATATTGACACTTAACATTTCTCAATAGCCTATTTAACACTGCAGATTCACTTTTCCCTGTTCATACATACGTGATAATTCAGAAAGAGAGAATAGATTTGAACGGTTTATTACAGACAAGCTACGCAAGACAGAAACACAATGTGAGCATCTCACTGGACAGAGGAAGGTTCCGAGTTTTCCGTTCGCACTGACACTATGCCGTACACGCAACACGAGCAGCATGCATTGCTCAAGGAACATCGAAACGGTAGTCTATTTCATTCCTCACACGAATCGACAGCTTCAAAAATTCAGTTTCTCACCTCTTGAAGAGTAGCCGCCGTAAGTGGGACAAAGACTGTCTTTTATGTACTTCCACAGAAAGAAATCGCAAGGTGTGACGTCTGGTGACCTGGGAGGACAAAAGCAACGAACAAGATCTAGCTGTCCACCTCCTCCAATCCAACGTTTGGGGATGGTGTTGTTAACGACACACTTCAAGGTGATAGTGAGGCGTGGCGTCGTCATGTGTAAAAGTGAAATCAGTGGAATCTCCGTGAAGCTGAGGAAACAACCAATTTGTAGCATGTCCAGGTCACAGTTTCCTCCGCAAAAAAGGAAGGCCAACAAACTTGTGAACAGAGACGGCACAAAACACATTCAGTTTCGGTGAGTCTCTTTCATGTTCGACGACGACGCCAGGATTTTGTGACTCCCAAACTCTTATGTTACGGTGATTTATTGTACCCTGTAGATGAAGCGTCGATTCGTCCAAAAAGATGAGTCGTTCGGAAAAAGTGTCCTCTGCCATGTCCTGGAGAAATGAAACGCAAAATTCGTATCTTCTCTTGTGGTCGCGGGGACTTAATTCCTGCAGTAACTGCAACTTAAAAGGCTTTATAAGCAGGCGTCGTTTCAGAACACACAACACCGTTGTTTGAGGATGTTGGAGCTCCTCTGTGGACTACCGATAGTCCGTGTGTAAGCATCTCGGATACGCTCGACATTTTCAACACACGTGCGTGGCCGGCCAGTACTCTTCCCAATATACAGCTAGTTCCCTAGAATTTTGTATGACAGTCTGATGATAGAATGAAGGCTTTCACGGCCGGGTGACATTGCTACTGGTAAGGCTTTTGGGGTTTAAGATCGTGGTCCACGAAACTCTCCTGTTCCTAACATTTCATCCAGAACTGCGCTGGACATTCAGAGACATTGCTCCTCCATTGAGTGTTGCTGCCGGCCAGATAGGCCGAGCGGTTCTAGGTGCTTCAGTCTGGAACCGCGCGACCGCTACGGTCGCAGGTTCGAATCCTACCTCGGGCATGGATGTGTGTGTGATGTCCTTAGGTTAGTTAGGTTTAAGTAATTCTAAGTCCCAGGGGACTGACGACCTCAGAAGTTAGGTCCCATAGTGCTCAGAGTCATTTGAACCATTTGAGTGTTGTCGACTATCGATAGTTAAGTTTTACCTTTGACAAGGATCATCTCTGCTTATCGCGTGTAACTTCCGGCCTCGCCGTTTTTTCTACAATGTATGTCGCTCACAGACGTCCGTCCAGTCAGTCGGCAAGACTCAACGGAGGAACAACGGCTCTGAAGATGTCCAACGCAGTTCGGGACGAAACATTAGGAACGAAAGTGTTTCGTGGGCCACGACCTTGTGCCCCGAAAGGTTTACCAGCAGGAAAGTCATAAATCTGCGTGTGCAGAGGCGCTTCTTGCCGAAAGAACGGCTGAATGTACGTTGCACCTGAACAGTGGATTCATTGATTTCACGCAAATTCCAACACAAAATAATTTCTCATGTGGTGTAGTCGCCATATTGGTACAAAAAAACAACAGCGCAGCTGTGTCAAAATTTTGAACCTTCCTCTATCCAGTGACACGCACAACGTGATTGTGTTTCTTATAGCTTGTCTGTAATAAACAACTTTAATCTGCTCTTTTATTTTGAATCACCCGGCACAGTTCTTTCTGAGTGTCAATCAAGAGACCAAAATCAAAACCATAGTCGAAGCAGGCTTAATATTGTAATATGTTCATTTTTCACAGAGGGTAATCTCACTGTAACTTCTGTGAGTAGTAGGTTGCTCTGAGAAGAGTTTGAAATTTTCCCTTACAAATTACAACATACGCTGTCTCGTGTGCTGCTTCTTGTTGGCGCTATTCATATCTTCGTTTGTTTCGTGATGTTATTCACAGAGCGCGCTTCCATCGATTGGCAAAAGCTTCTCCGCACTCGGAGCAAAAACATGAACAGAAAAGAAAATTTAAATTCGCTTCTCGTCCCGTCCCTTAATGTTATTTAAACTAAAAATATTTCGTTTCCACTTTAGTAATTTATCTATAATGTTGCAAGATATCCAGTGGGAACATTTTCCCGTCCGAGACGAAATACGCTGGAAGAAATACTGAAAAATTAAATTATGTGCACTTTGATATCCACGCGTGCACAAGCCACAAAGTGCGCTCTGATACGGCGACACGTCGTCGCGACGCTCACGTGTACTGGAGTTCACGAGGTGCAAGGGGGCGGATGGGATGGGGCCGAAGGGGGGTGGAGGGGGGGGGGGGGGGGAAACAGGCGACTGAAGGTCTGGAGCCGAAGTTGCTCCGCGCTGAATTCCGCGAAAGCGACGGGGCGTCTGAGTCCCCTTACGTGAGTGGGTAGCAGACAGCAGGCCACGTGCCTGCAACTCAGCGGTGTGGCGGGCAGCGCACGGGCCTGCCACGTGGGGACGCTGATAGGCTGGCGCCGCGCCAGGCGCGTCACGTGGGTGCAGACGGCAGTAGCAAGCAGTCTGTGGCGAGGCGAGGCCCATTTGACGGCGCGTGCCTACCCCACAGGTTCCCAGCCCAGCTGCAGACTCCGTTTCCGTAACTGGAGGCGCCAGCGACTACTAAAATAGTTGAAATAGTTTTTTTATTATACTTTGACACAGTCACACTCATCGTTACAGATTACTTTTAAAGAACAGATTATCCATTTCATATGTTTAGGATAAGACATATCATATGCTCAAAATACAGATATAAGCACAAAAACTAATACTTACCACCGCATAATGTGGCACAATAAGGAGAACACTGGACGGAAGTGGTTAGGAAGCATGTTGAAAAATGGTACTTATTTTCTGTGCTAGACAATGACCACTTTATTGAGTCTATTCTTGCAGTTAGAAACACAAAAATAATTCAGATACGCAGGCGTCCCTTTAAATCAATCGTTTACCACGCCCCTTTCTTTAAAATGGAATTTCCTTGCCAGTTTTAAGAAATTCATGGCCGAAATTTTGTTTTACAAGTTAGATGCGTAGTTACCTTTTACGCATCACGATGTTCAGTTGTTTCAAAATGTCGTCTGTGCCTTCCTTTTTTTTAGCTTGTAAAACAAAAGTTTGTTTGTATTGAAATTGTGTTGTGGCCTTTGTTTTTTCGCGGATTTATTTTGCGTTTCATAATGCCACGAGCTAAGAAACTCTATCCTAAACAAAAATTCCTACGTAATATGTAAGAAGTTAAAATGGGAAAAGTCTTATTCTAGACTTAATTTCGGCAACGCTAGCAATTACGCCATCGCTATTTGTAGAATTTCAATATTAGATGGCAGGACAGACGAGGTATTCTTTCCAAAACAATAGTCTGGATATAATATTTAATTCTTTTCAAAACAGAAATCGATTTTACCGCTTAACTGTTAGATATCGCCGTTGAAGGACGCGTTCTGAGCGCAACTATAACTTTGGGATATAATTCGGCAAGTTCTCTTATGTGCGGGAACAAATAAAGCCTCGATGGAGTTAGTTTTTAGCCCTTGTACGCAGTATTTCCAAATGCAATCCAGAGTCGATACATTCACTTGCTGTATGCATTTTCAAATCGCTTAAAACCGTTTTAGTGCAAAAATAGTCGCCTACAGAATTTTGTTGGAGGATGATAGGACTCTAAAATTACGGTTTTGTCAGTTTCGAGACATGTCTTGCCACAAGAACTAAATTTTATCTACGATACAAAAAAGTTGGCGGTTTCAATCACAACAGTAAGGTAATGTTATTTACCTAATAAGATAATAAGGGGGTGAATACAGCATTACATATTTGTTAGTATAAGTATATTACGACATGGGTAAAAGACGGGCGCAAATCAAAAATGTAGTTTTGAGGTAACCGAATTTCAAAAATTACGGCATTTGTTGTCGTAGTAAGTCATATCTTAGCAGTGCTGTCTGTCCGGATGAGGTTGATTAGCGGGAAGAATTCGCTTGAAACACTTTTATAAAATTGGGAGTTACGGGCTGTGTTTTCTTTTTTTTTGTATGAGTTACGGCCTTCTATTACAAAAAGCATATTTTGTATTATTTTTCAAAGAAAATGGATCACCAGCGGAAAATATTTCTATGTCCAACTCGTAAAAGATTGATCTGATCTGAATTTGTGAAAACCGTAATCTGTAACAAAAAGGAAATATTACTCGATTTGAAGTTTGTGTTATTCTATTTAAAACTTCTGAAAATTGAATGTCTCTCTCCATTATAATAGATTTTAAGAACAGAGATCGAGAATCTGGGGCCGATAGAAAGAGTCTACTCCAATATTTTTGTTAAAGATACTTATAGTTACCTTAAAATAGCGGATACTTTTCTTTCGATAGTTTTGCGTGTACTATACTTCTCTTGCCATACCACTCATGGCTAAAGAGTCGATAATTTTCGTTCAGTACAGTGTCACTAAGTGCAGTGGAAGCAGCGGCATAGTGACAAATTTCTCGCTGTAGACAGACAGTTACACAGACATAAAACAAGGCAACGGTTAACGCAGTTCGCAGTGACACACAGCACCAGAGAATGTGTCGTATATCCACTTATAGAAGGCACTTCCTACATTGTTTTACATAGAAACGTAAGTTAGAAAACTTCCCGTTTCCATGTAACGAATCATCGAGGTGGCGCAGTTTTGTTTCGTAACATTTTCTTTGGCGAACCAACACACCCGCCTTCTCCTGAGATGAATGCGTCGGATGCTGCCGTGGTGTACGGTAAGGTGTCAAAGTTGAGTTACTGTAGCTGGATACAAGACAATTTAGACAAAATTTCTACTTGGTGCGATGAATGCAGCTATCTCTAAATGTAGAAAAATGAAAGTTCATGCGGATGAGTAGGAAGATCAAACCTGTGATGTTCGGATACAGTATTACTAGTGTCCCGCTTGACACAGTCAAGTCGTTTAAATATCTGGGCGCAAAGTTGCAGAGTGAAATGAGATGGAACGAGCATGTGAAAACTGTGGTAGGAAAGACAAATGGTCGACTTCGGTTCATTGGGAGAATTTTGGAAAAGAATGGTTCGCCTGTAAAGGAGACCGCATATAGGACACTCGTGCGACCTATTCTTGAGTACTGCTCGAGTGTTTGGGATCCGTAACAGGTCTGATTGAAGTAAGACATCGAAGCAATTCAGAGGCGGGCTGCTAGATTTGTTACCGGCAGGTTCGAACATGACGTAAGTGTTACGGAGATGCCTCGCGAACTTAAATGTAAATCCCTAGATGGAAGGCGACGTTCTTTTCGAGAAACGCTTTTGAGGAAATTGAGAGTACCGTCATTTGAAGCTGGCTGACGAACGATTCTGCTCCCGCCAGCATACATAGCACTTAAGGACCACGAAGATAAGATACGAGAAATTAGGGCTCATCCGGAGGCGTACAGACAGTCGTTTTTCCCTCACTCTATTTGCGAGTGGAAGAGGAGGGGAAATGAGAAGTACTGGTGTAACGTATCCTCCGCCACGCACCGTGCTGTGGCTAGCGGAGTATCTATGTAGATATAGATGCCGTTTTAATGACATGGAGTTCAACTGTGTAAAGTGAAGTGTCTTCCGGTAAATGATACCTGTTGTCTTTTACTATTGCATGGTGCTGGTAGGATCAGCTTCGCACAATATCACTTTTGTGATTTCCTAAATCCCAAGAATGGCTATGCAAGTAGAGCCTACGCTCGCTTGCCTCGAACAAGTATCAGACACAAAATTTCTGGTTAGTGGACCAAATTTATTTAAATATTAATTAATTAAAGTGATAAAAAGGCGCCACCTCACAGATAATTTGATAATTTAATAAAATCCAATCCATATATTCGATATACAATAATCATAGTACTAAGGATTTCAAACCTCTTGAAGAATGGAAAGGTCGAAGGGAAACAGTGACAGATGTGCACCTGCATAACATCTTCTCAGGTGCTAAACTTCCAACTGGATTTTACCTACCACGCAAGACCTGGACTACCCTCAACAGAATCTGTACTGGCCATGGCCGATGCAGGGATGCTCTCTTTAAGTGGAAGAAGCTGCCTGATCCAGCCTGTGACTGCGGGGCTCCATACCAGACTGTTCACCACATTGTCAGTGAATGCAGGATTCGAGCCTATCACGGTGCCCAAGGGGACTTCCTGCTCGCAACTCCAGATGCAGTGCGCTGGATTGAAGGACTGGATATTTAGTTCCGAAGACAAACTTAAGTTTCTTGTGTGTCAATATGTTCATATGTGTATGTAATTTAATTTCATGATATGTCTGTATTAGTCATGTGCCAAATAATAATAAATAATCATGATACAATCCATTGAAACGTTATTAAGGGGAGGTGCAAATTGACTGATTTTAAGGATCCTTACTAGGGAGCGTAATGGTGCTGTGAGATGTAATAGCAACGAATTTAGCAGTAATTAACATTTATTTTCTCGTTAAAAGTAATACACAGATGTTAAGTTAAAACGCTGTTACTTGGAAAGCTGGCCGGTGAATCTCGACATACGGTACATTATACAACGCAACAACTGGACCAATACGTGTGGGGCAAGTCTGCTAAATTACTGGTTACGATTTATCAAGATCAACAAACGAAGTTCACATTGATCACTCACACAACGAAAGAAAGAATTTAGAAGAATGCTTCTCTATTCCACATTTACGCTCACTGGCTCAGAGCGCGACTGCCTTTAACGGTCAGTTGAACGAAGCCCACTTCTGAAATTCCATACATCTCAGTAATTTTGTAAATAAATTTACCAAACACGAGCACATCTACTCCGCGATGAAACTGAATTTTCTGTTCGAACACGAGAGGTGTTTACGTCGAATTGGAGCCTCAAGGTTCACGAAGAAACTCACTTGGTGCAGCAGAGTACCAGCTACTAAGTCCACGGCGATGAAACACAAATTGGACGGTAAATTAAATAAAATTTAACACAAGCATTCCACAAAGCACACGTTCATACATAATACATGAAAATAGCTAAAACTGTACATCACGTAGCGACGCCGCTCGTTCACATCGAGATGAAATTGCAAAAAAGATCTCGTCGAATAAACTAAATACTAATGAAATTAATACCGTTCCCTGACTGAAATAATTGGTGCGTCGTGATTATCAATGCCACACACCACAGTGACTACTGGAAACTCAAATAAAGCTAACTCTTACACACTTCAACTACTCAGAGCATCCGTACTCACCGGCGTCCTAGGTAAGAGTGAAACCAACCTAACCCGTCGCCGGGGTCTATACAGCAGCCCGGAAGGGCTCAGAGAGCGTGAGCGGTTTCTACCTGTACCAAAGTCACAACGGATGCTGACCACTGACTACTAATGTCTCACTTACCCAACGTAGTCCTATTAAAAGCTCTACCCATAGATTGACTACAATGGCCTTAACACTTACGGAAAGCTCCTGGCAACTAAGGAAACCTGAAGAATCAGCTAGACAAACCACACATTCGCACTAGCAGGCGACAGTGGGAACAAGAAAGCTATAACATGAATACATGGTAATGGTTCAAATGGCTCTGAGCACTATGGGGCTTAACTGCTGAGGTCATCAGTCCCCTAGAGCTTAGAACTACTTAAGCCTAACTAACCTAAGGACGTCACACACATCCATGCCCGAGGCAGGATTCGAACCTGCGACCGCAGCAGCAGCGCAGTTCCGGACTGAAGCGCCTAGAACCGCTCGACCACTACGACCGGCTACATAGTCATGATGACACTTATACATACAGAACATAGTAATAAATTTGAAACTGAAAAAGACATTCCCCTTTGGCGTTCAAATGCCGCTGTAACATCACGCATTCTCTTCCATCTTTATCTCCAGGCATAGTCATACCGAACATTCGAGTCGTTAAGAATTGTAGCAAAACCGAAGGTTGCTTTCCAAGATCAATGGAAACGATCACATGGAGACGTTTCACCGGTTGGCGAAATAGTCCACTCTTTTTATTTTTAACATCTACACAGGCACAGCCGACAGAATCATCGAGTTTGGGGCCTTCGGCAATACTTGGCCATTGTTCGAGAAGACTTTCTAAATTGTTGTGATTGATTCATGGGTTCTCAGATTAGTCCTTATTAACACGTACGTCCTGTAACTAGTTTGTATGTTCTCACTGTAGCTCAAAGTAAGGTATCAATCACCTTCTGGTACCTCATTAGCGTTGAAAATGCCTCCACAAATGGTGGTGTTGATTTGTGGGATGATCGTCACAGCTAACCATACAGTAACAATGACGGATGCGCTCTCTGCGGTGCAAACGCAGACTTCAGGTGGTAAAGACAAAGGGAATTGCTATTTACGATGCGGAGTAGCTGCTGCTGCATCAGAGTTACAAAGAAACCGTATGGATGTATCATTTGTGTGGAGCAAGGGACATACGGAATTGTGGGGAATGAGAAAGACCATTTCGCAACGAACGCAACAAAGAATGAAATACAGGAGGGCTGCATTCTAGAGGATGACTTTGGCTAAAGGTGAAAGGAAGAAGGCGTGGCAGATCGAAGATCTGAGAGCCTGGTAAAATAGAAATCCATCCACCTTTACGGAAGGCCCGATGGTACGCTAAAAAGTGTGATACGAAGTGTAACTGAACTGGTATCGGAAACAAGGGGCAGTTCGTCGGAACTATTGCCAGGGCGAAATTCAACCACGGCTGCTACTGTCAACACATCTGTAGAGTTCACGTAATACCATCACTGTACTGCGAATATGGAAAGGTCCAGGTCGTCAACCACATAAACTTTGGCTATATTAGATGCAGAAGGAAATCATGCTGTTTACGGAGCTGGTTCACATGAATCAACAACGTCCTTCGAAAATATTAACATTGGTGACTACAGTGAATATAGGCGTTTATGAATTACTTGTGACGTTAATGTTAAAAGTTTGGGTTAAATTGTAACTATTGAATTTGGGTTTTTTATGTACAGGTTGTTAACAAAAGTGTAAAATATTTTGAGGGGTGGTATAACCGAACAAAACAAAACAAAAATCCAGTAAACATGAGCTCTAAAATCCTTACTTTAAGAGCTATGAGTACTTCTTCATCTTTGCTACAGTGTAACACATCTCTTGTATTGAACAGGTGGTCATAGTTCTTAAGTAAACCATTTTAAAGCCCGTGTTTACTGGACTTTTTCTCTTGTTTTGGGCTGTTTTTTCTTGTTTTGGTGAGTGTTGTCACCTCTCAAAAGATTAGATTTTTTTTTAACGCTGTGTATATACACACAGGCTGTCCAGGAAGAATGGTCAGTATTCAAGGATATGACAGGAACCATCATTCGAAGCAAAACATGGGCTCTAAAATGTATAGTTTAAAATATGTTAGCACTTCTTCATCTTCGATACTGTGAAAAACCTCTTCTACTGCAAGCTCTTCGCTTTTCATGTTTTTGGAATTAATAGTATGGACCAAAACAAGAAAAAAAAGTCTAGTAAACATAAACGTAAAGGTGCATACCTGAAGGGCTACGAGTACTTGTTTAGTAAAAGACATGTGTTTTCAGTATCGAAGATGAACAAGGGCTCATAGCTCTTAAGGTATGCACTTCAGATCCATGTTCACTAGACTTTTTCTTATTTTGGTCCATACTAGCAAAGAGCTTGCACTAGAAGTGATTCGTTTCACAGTATTTAAGAAGAAGAAGAAGTAGTGCTCCTGGCTCTTAAGGTACGCATTTTGGAGCCCATGTTTACTAGAAATTTTTGCTTCGAGTGATCGTTCCTGTCATATCCCTGAATATTGGTCTCTCCTTATGGGACACCGTGTAAAATATACATATTTCGATTTATTAGAAAACTGATGGTTAATCTAAGAGGCAACTGTATTTAATTACGTTTTATTAACCACGTCAATGAAATTTGTTTTGCAATCTTCTTATCAAAACTTTTATTTGCAGGTTCACTATGTTAACAGAGTGGATTACTAATTTCGGCAAAATAAATTGCTATCTTCAGACCCATAAAACAGGACAGGTAATTATATCATATAATGATTTAAACTATTGAGTCACAAGAACAATACGGAACTTGCAGTAGGAAGTGGAGGCATTACAACAACGCGCCAAATGTGCAACTATAAGTATTCGTATGGCGTGAGCAGTTCATTCATACAAATTCTCACTAGTACATACATTATGGTTGCATATCTGGCATGTTATTGAAATGCCTCTACTTTCTTGTGCACATTGTACGTGACGCAGTGGTTTAAATTACTGTATGGCGTTAAGTGCCACTGCCCTGTTTTATGGATCTGAAGATGTCAATTTATTTTGCCGAAACTGGTAACCCAGTAATGTGTTAACATGGCGATCTTGGCAAATAAAATTTTTCATAAGAAGCCTACAGTACAAATTTATAAACCGCCTCCTGCACCGACTGATCATGCCAGGCAACCACAATAAATTGTACGTTTTAGATTTCTCATATATTATGGAAAAAGACAGATTGATGCGTACAAAGGATAGCAGCGCTGCTGGTTAGGGCTGGCTGTATTGGTGTACCGAGAGGCCAATAAATATACTGAAAAAAAGTCTGGGGTCGGTGTGAAACCCACGTAGGCGATTACGTCGGAGGCTGGGAGGTGAGGCACGTGTGGCCGCGTAGACTACGTCACTTCTCTGTAGGCCTGCCCTTTGAGCAGTCCCGCGAAAGGGCTAATCACGTGGCCGACACCGCGCCCTTTGTGCACTCAGCCGGCCCCAATCACAGCAGCACGTGGCTGCAGTATTATCTCCCTTCCCAGTTTCCCCCCGCCACAACTTTGCAAACTCGTGTGTCAGCCTCACCTTTTACCTATCAAATTCGTACTCCGCGCTTGTTATCGACCGCGACAATAATACAATAGTGGTGATGCTGCGACGTCATGCTGCATGTGTGAACATCAGGGTCCCATTCTACATCTACATACAAGGATTGAACTAAAACGTTTAAACATCGAGAGAAATGCGTGTTTGAACATAAATACAGATGCTAACCAAGCCTGCAGCCTACGCTGTTGTATTTGTCTCAGTCGTGCTCAGAACAGTGTTTTGTATAGTTGTGTCGAAGCTAAGCGAATCCAAACCTAGCCAAATTGTTGGTGTTCGTATGATGAGTGCTTCCGTAGCCATATGACTAGAAACATTTGGTGCTACAAGGGGTACCGCGTCGAAGATTCATACCGCACACAGGAAAAGCGGCAAAGCATCATCCACTAAGTCACAACGCGGACGAAAGCGTGTGTTAGGTGATTTTGACGGTCCATCATTGAAGTGGATTGAGACAAAAATGCCGGCCGGTGTGGCCGAGCGGTTCTAGGCGCTTCAGTCTCGAACCGCGCGACCACTACGGTCGCAGGTTCGAATCTTGCCTCGGGCATGGATGTGTGTGATGTCCTTAGGTTAGTTAGGTTTAAGTACACTCCTGGAAATTGAAATAAGAACACCGTGAATTCATTGTCCCAGGAAGGGGAAACTTTATTGACACATTCCTGGGATCAGATACATCACATGATCACACTGACAGAACCACAGGCACATAGACACAGGCAACAGAGCATGCACAATGTCGGCACTAGTACAGTGTATATCCACCTTTCGCAGCAATGCAGGCTGCTATTCTCCCATGGAGACGATCGTAGAGATGCTGGATGTAGTCCTGTGGAACGGCTTGCCATGCCATTTCCACCTGGCGCCTCAGTTGGACCAGCGTTCGTGCTGGACGTGCAGACCGCGTGAGACGACGCTTCATCCAGTCCCAAACATGCTCAATGGGGGACAGATCCGGAGATCTTGCTGGCCAGGGTAGTTGACTTACACCTTCTAGAGCACGTTGGGTGGCACGGGATACATGCGGACGCGCATTGTCCTGTTGGAACAGCAAGTTCCCTTGCCGGTCTAGGAATGGTAGAACGATGGGTTCGATGACGGTTTGGATGTACCGTGCACTATTCAGTGTCCCCTCGACGATCACCAGTGGTGTACGGCCAGTGTAGGAGATCGCTCCCCACACCATGATGCCGGGTGTTGGCCCTGTGTGCCTCGGTCGTATGCAGTCCTGATTGTGGCTCTCACCTGCACGGCGCCAAACACGCATACGACCATCATTGGCACCAAGGCAGAAGCGACTCTCATCGCTGAAGACGACACGTCTCCATTCGTCCCTCCATTCACGCCTGTCGCGACACCACTGGAGGCGGGCTGCACGATGTTGGGGCGTGAGCGGAAGACGGCCTAACGGTGTGCGGGACCGTAGCCCAGCTTCATGGAGACGGTTGCGAATGGTCCTCGCCGATACCCCAGGAGCAACAGTGTCCCTAATTTGCTGGGAAGTGGCGGTGCGGTCCCCTACGGCACTGCGTAGGACCCTACGGTCGTGGCGTGCATCCGTGCGTCGCTGCGGTCCGGTCCCAGGTCGACGGGCACGTGCACCTTCCGCCGACCACTGGCGACAACATCGATGTACTGTGGAGACCTCACGCCCCACGTGTTGAGCAATTCGGCGGTACGTCCACCCGGCCTCCCGCATGCCCACTATACGCCGTCGCTCAAAGTCCGTCAACTGCACATACGGTTCACGTCCACGCTGTCGCGGCATGCTACCAGTGTTAAAGACTGCGATGGAGCTCCGTATGCCACGGCAAACTGGCTGACACTGACGGCGGCGGTGCACAAATGCTGCGCAGCTAGCGCCATTCGACGGCCAACACCGCGGTTCCTGGTGTGTCCGCTGTGCCGTGCGTGTGATCATTGCTTGTACAGCCCTCTCGCAGTGTCCGCAGCAAGTATGGTGGGTCTGACACACCGGTGTCAATGTGTTCTTTTTTCCATTTCCAGGAGTGTAGTTCTAAGTTCTAGGGGACTGATGACCTCAGA
The DNA here is from genome assembly GCF_021461385.2 of Schistocerca piceifrons. Lineage (NCBI taxonomy): Eukaryota > Metazoa > Arthropoda > Insecta > Orthoptera > Acrididae > Schistocerca > Schistocerca piceifrons. Next base: position 1,034,005,272 of record NC_060139.1, read on the forward strand.
AGTTAAGTTCCATAGTGCTCAAAGCCATTTGAACTTTTTTTTTTTTTTTTTTTTTTGTGACCAAAATAAGGGACGACAGCTCCAAAAGTAACTGCGGAACTGAATCTCGCACTCGGAACCCTGTGAGCACTACAACAACGCATAGTGAACTTAACGCGGGGAACTGCACGGCGCGCTGGAATTCCAAAACCACACATCCGTGATGGAAATAACCATAATAGGGACACGTGGTGGCGCAGAGGCTTCGGCAGTTTGCAGTACAAGGAAGCTTTTAATGATTCCGGTATTAAAAAAGACATTTCTGTGATTAGCACTCATTTTCCCATATATCTCAAAGTTTTAAAAAGCTTGAAACTCAGTGTCTGGCGTTGAATGAATCTAGTCCGTTAATGAATAAAATTATTCTAGTGAATTCCTCATTGCCAGAGGTATTCCCAAGAAAACTTAAAGAAAAGTTTGATAACATTGTAAACAATAACCCAGGTTTTGAACCTTGTGCCATATTGACAGTTTTATAAATGGTACAGGTGAACTTTTACCAGAAACAATAAGTGCCAACATAGCACCAAAATTCAAATACTGCTCAGTTAACTCAGTTGATGTGAAACGGTCCTCTTCTGCTAATAAAAATGTTTTCAGTGATCGAAAAACACAATCTTACTACGGAACATTTCGAGCAGCACTTGGGTGTTTATGTTTTCAATCGTAGAAAAATATAAAATAAAATTGTAAATGATGCTTTGGTCCAATAGTATTCATTAAGAGTTAATGCTGTTCAACAAAATTTTTGATTGTATGTTGTTTTTTAAATAAAATATTATGGAGTTTTTGATCGTGCCCCTCTGCGTACAATATATCTCGAAATTGGTCCTGAACATATCGATTGTTTCGCTGCGACTCACTCGTTTCGCATCCGCTTGTTACCGATAACAATAGCAAAGAAGGAACAACTCTTGGAACATGGTATGCGTCCCCATTTTGCAAATTTTTAGAAAATAATCCCAGGATGGCTCCGCTCCTAACCTCTAATAGAAAGTATTCAGAAAATGATATCAGCGTCCTACATTTTTCGCATGGCCGCCGCTCTTCCTCGTAACTGATATGCACAGGTTCGACTTTTGAGTTATAATGCGCGCAGCACCTACCATGTTTTTCATTATTTCATCTTGCATATTTCTACACTTTTCATGCATTTTGAGCATTTTTCATGCATGTTTTAAATTTTTATGATGCATATAATCCGGTCTCGGGTAATGTGTTATGTATTTGGTGTTTCTGTATTTTCGTCATCCTCATGTACACACTCTACATACCACTGTCAAATGCATGGCAGAATGTACTTAATGTGGCACCACATGTTTGGGTTTCTTCCCGTTCCAGTCGAGTAAGGTGTGTTGAATGACTGCTCAAATGCCTCTGAATGCCTCCGTGCATGATGTAGTTAGTCTAATGTTGTCTTCAATGTTCCTGCGGGAACGAAGCAGAGTGGGCTAACTAATATCTCTGCATTATTCTGGCCCTTGAAACTTAGTACGCAGATTTTCTGCCCACTGTGAAAGAGTCCGCCAATCCAAATCATTCAACATTTCCCTTGCGCTCTCCTGTCAGTCGAACAAACCTGTGCCTTTCTTTGAGTACAAGGTTTGCCCGAAAAGCTTCCAGAGTAAAATTCTCGAGCGAAGCTAGAGCGATCCCACTTTCTTCGGAGACTGTGAAGAAGAGTCTTGGCCAGCGAATGTGACTTGGCTCAGTGGTAATCTGATCGACTGAAAAAAAATGTTGTGTACGCCGTAGATCTTTTGTGAAGAGACCAGGATAAAATCGTAACAAGTGTTACGCGCATTGGTGCCCGATATGTCAGCGTCGGTTGACAACACGACTATGTTATGGTGGTCGCGATACATACTCGTCTGGCGCTGTCACGCTGCTGTTTACGTCTATGTTATCGCTGCTTCCAATGACGCCTGCTTAGGTGATGTCCATTAATTGCGCAAGGTCAAAATAGGAAGGGGGAGGGAGGAGACTGGCAGAATCTCGCCAAATCTCGTTTGGGAGGGGGAGGGGGGAGGTAATGAAAATCTCATGTTACCTTTTTCATTAAGAGAATGTACATTATTGTAACAGATAACATTTTGTTGTTCTATAATTAATCCCGAGCATAGACAATATTAAGTGCCCACCAGTCTCTATCTGCTCTCTGAGGTGAACCAAACGCTTTACACTAGTCCATACCCAGGATTCCCCGATTTGAGACAAGTGTTAGATTTCGTTTGGTAAATTCTCTGCAGCGCTGGTAGAGATCGCTGTGTGTCAGTGAGTCAGTCTTGGTGTTTTGCAACGCATGTGAGGCTGGTGTTATTCCGTTCAGTATGAATTTGTCACAAAACTTTTACAATACTTGTTTTAAGCGGCATGCGACAAGTCGAAAAAAAATGTAAGTTCACCTACAAGAATTCTGTTAGTGATCATGTTAATCAAGAGATTGAAAAGCTACGTAATCATATGGTTCAAAGGTAGATATAAATACCATTGTCTTTCATGTGCAAAGTAAGTAAAGGTTCAATGATTCAGTGACGTTTAGTGCCTGTAATATATCACGAAAAGTTCGGTTTTTAGAGAGCCGTCAAAACGGTTAATATTGTTACTGTCGACTGCCGCCCGGTTAGCCGTTCGATCTAACGCACTGCTTTCCGTGCGGGAAGGCACGAATCCGCCCGGCGGATTAGTGTCGAGGTCCGGTGTGCGGGCCAGTCTGTGGATTGTTTTTTAAGGCGGTTTTCCATCTGCCTCGGCGAATGCGGGCTGGTTCCCCATATTCCGCCCCAGTTACACTATGTCGGCGATTGCTGCGCAAACACTGTCTCCACGTGCGCGTACACCGTAATTACTCTACCAGGCAAACATTGGGGTTATGCTAGTTTGGGTGTGAGACGATCCCGGGGGGGGGGGGGGGGGGGGGGGGGATCCACTGGGAGCCGAACCGCACAATAACCCGGGGTTCGATGTGCGGCGGCGGTGGGGTGGGTGCACTGCTGTGGCCTGTTGTGTGGTTGTGAACAATTGAGGGCTCCGGCGGGGACGAAGCGTCTCCGTCGTTTCTAGGTCCCCAGTTCCATTCAATACAATTACTGTCAAGCCTTTTGTCCGCATTTAGAGTTGGCATATTTAAAATAAACTGTTTTTAATTATATGTTAAAACACTGTTTAAGACATTTAATAAGTAAAATGTGATTTAATTGCGATGTTTAAACCAATATTGAAAACAAATTTCGGACCTCTTCTCACCAAATCTCAAAGGTGGAGAGGAGGGTCTGAATTTTGAAATTTGTGGTAAGGTCTTACTGCTGAAGTCGTCGGTCTCTAAGCTTACGCACTACTTAATCTAACTTAAACTTACGCTAAGGACAACACACACACCCATGCCCGAGGGAGGACTCGAACCTCCGACGGGGGCAGCCAAGCGGACCGTGACAAGGCGCCCCAGACCGCGCGGCTACCCTGCGCTGCCAAAATTTTGAAGAAAACATCTCACGTAATTGATGGATGCCCCTCCATGTTGTAAGTAGGCTGTTTAGGTTTTTATGTTGGTAACGCCACGTAGCGCTCTGTATGAAAATCACTGGCTGTGCTGTGTGCAGTCTGTGGCTGGTTTGCGTTGTTGCAATTTGCTATAGTAGTAGTGTTGGGCAGTTGGCTGTTAAACAGCGCGTAGCGTTGCGCAGTTGGAGGTGAGTCGCCGGCAGTGGTGGATGTGGGGAGAGAGATGGCGGAGTTTTGAGAGCGGATGATCTGGACGTGTGTCCATCAGAGACAGTAAATTTGTAAGACTGGATGTCATGAACTGATATATATATATTATGACTTTTGAACACTATTAAGGTAAATACATTGTTTGTTCTCTATCAAAATCTTTCATTTGTTAACTACGCTTATCAGTAGATAGTGCCTTCAGTAGTTAGAATCTTTTATTTAGCTGGCAGTAGTGGCTCTCTGTATTGCAGTAGTTCGAGTAACGAAGATTTGTGAGCGGTAAGTAATTTGTGAAAGGTATAGGTTACTGTTAGTCAGGGTCATTCTTTTGTGGGGATTATTGAAAGTCAGATTGCATTGCGCTAAAAAAAGTGTCGTGTGTCAGTTTAGTGATGATCAGAATAAGTAAAGAGAGAAATGTCTGAGTACGTACAGTTCTGCTCAGCTGTTTGAAAATCAAATAACGTAAGAGGTTTATCAGCACAGTAATTCATTAATTTTTCCAAGGGGATGTTTCAACGCACTGCTTAATCTAACTTAAACTTACGCTAAGGACAAGATACACCCCCATACCCGAGGGAGGACTCGACCCTCCGACGGGGGGAGCCAAGCGCACCGAGACAAGGCGCCAAAGACCGCGCGGCATAGAAAACATCTCACGTAATTGATGGATGTCCCCATTCGATCCGTAGACGTTTGGAGTGTCGCTGACCGCTGTATGCCCGATGAGCCAGCAACTTGATCGCTTTGCAATATTTTTTCATTTCCTTTTCGATGCTGCCATAGCCCTCGCATTCAGTTGGCACTGGAATTTTTAAGCTTTTTGGATTCCTTGCGACTTCAGGTTACAAAAATGGTTCAAATGGCTCTAAGCGCTATGGGACTTAACATCTGAGGTCATCAGCCCCCTAGACTTAGAAGTACTTAAACCTAGCTAACCTAAGGACATCACACACATCCATGCCCGAGGCAGGATTCGAACCAGCGACCGTAGCAGCAACGCGGTTCCGCGCTGAAGCGCCTAGAACCGCTCGGCCACTGCGGCCGGCTTGGTGAGGTTTCTTCAGGCGCGTTTTCTATAATTCCGAGCGTATTCAAGTGTCCTATGAGACGGCATCTTTCATTATTTTGTAATTTTCAGTGTGATGCCGATTTTCACTTATACTGCGTCAAATATTTTTAATGTCTCTCTTGGGATCCTAGCAGCGCTCCGCAAGTTCTTCCCAGTGACACCCGATTCATTGTCCGGACTAAAACTTGTTTTCACGCTCCGCCAGTTTACTTGAACTGGAGGTCGAAATCAATAACAAGAGAAAAGTATAGGCAGATCTGACTGCGAGTAAGGGAGAAGGCCCGCCGGCTGGTGCTCCGGCGAAGGCGCACGCCACAAGTATGCGGCTGCTCGGACAAACGGCTGGTCTCGAGTTACGGACGGGCCGCGTCTGGGCTGCGGTTGGCCGTGGGGCGCCACCAACCTTCTCGCGTGTCTCTCTCGCGACCTTCTCGGGCGACCGCAAAGGACGGTGCCCAGTGTCTCCTGTCGTCCGAATGCCTTTTCACACGCCCGTGGACCGAGTAATTCGATATGCGGCAGAAATTCTGGTCCAACCTCGCGAGGTGCGGGCCCTAACGGGATTCGTTCTGCAGACTTACACCAACAAGGACAGACCTGTCGGCTCGAGCGCCAAGGGAGGCTAGTTTCGTTTGTTCCCTAGTGGTGTGAATCATATTAACGCTGTACGGCGATCCTCGCTAATATATACTAATAATAAAACTAACCCCGTCGAGTTTGTCTATTTGTCTTTCAACACGTTAATCTCCAAAGTTACTAGACGATTTTCTGTACGGTTTTCACTGGTAACGGGCAGCGCGTACGCTTTATGTCATTAGAATCGAGTCACGGAAAAAAAGATATCGTAATCCGAACTTTCACTAAAGTTTTATTATCTGCATCTACTAGGTTACTCTGCAATTCACACTTAAGTTCCTGGTAGAGGGTTCATCGAACCATTTTCATACTACTTCTCTACCATTCCACTATCGAATGGCGCGTAGGAAAAAGGAACACCTAAATGTTCCGTTCGAGCTCTGATTTATCTTATTTTATCATGATAATCATTTCTCCCTACGTAGGTGCGTGTCAACAAAATATTTTCGCAACTCGAAGAGAAAGTTGGTGACTGAAATTTCCTAAATAGATTTAGCCGCAGAGAAAACCGCCTTTGTTTCAGTGACTGCCACCCCAACTCAGTGACACTCTCACTCTATTGCGCGATAACACGAAACGAGCTGCCCTTCTTTGCACTTTTTCGATGTTCTACGTCAATCCTATCTGGCAAGGATCCCACACTGCGCAGCAGTATTCCAGCAGAGGACGGACAAGTGTAATGTGGGCTCTCTCTTTAGTGGGTTTGTCGCAACTTCTAAGTGTTCTGCCAACAAAGCGCTGTCTTTGTTTCGCCTTCCCCACAATATTATCTCTGTGGTATTTCCAATTTAAGTTGCTCGTAATTGTAATTCCTATGTATTTAGTCAGACTGACAGCCCTTAGATTTCTGCGATTTATTGTGTACCCAAAATTTATCGGATTTCTTTTGTTACCCATGTGGATAACCTCGCACTTTTCTTTGTTTAGTGCCATTTGCCACTTTCCGCACCATACAGATATTCTCTCTAGATCATTTTGTAATTGGAATTGATCGTCTGATGATTTTACTAGACGGTAAATTACAGCGTCATCTGCAAACAATCTAAGGGGGCTGCTCAGATTATCACCTAGATCATTTATATAAATCAGGAACAGCAGAGGGCCCATGACACTACGTTGCGGAACGCCAGATATCACTTCTGTTCTACTCTATGGTTTACCGTCAATCACTACGAACTGTAATCTCTCCGAGAGGAAATCACGAATCCAGTCACACAGCTGAGACGATACTCCATATGCATGCAATTTTATTAATAGCCGCTTGTGAGGAACTGTATCAAAAACGTTCTCGAAATCTAGGAATATGGAATCGATCTGAGATCCCTTGTTGACAGCATTCATTACTTCATGGGAATAAAGAGCTACCTGTGTTGCACAAGAACGATATTTTCTGTATCAATAAGTCATTTTCTTCAAGGTGATTCATAGTCAATGAGTACAGTATATGCTCCAAAATCCTACTGTAAATTGAGGTCAGTGATATAGGTCTGAAATTCAATGCGTTACTCCGATTTCCTTTCTTGAATATTTGTGTGACCTGTGCTACTTTCCAGTCTTTAGGAACAGACCTTTCGTCAAGTGAGCGGTTGTATATGATTGCTAAGAAAGGCGCTATTGTGTGTGCACACTCTGAAAGGAACCTAATTGGTATAGCATATGGACCGGAAGACTTGCCTTTCTTAAGTGATTTGATTTCTTTCGCAACACCTAAGATATCTACTTTTATGTCACTCATGCTAACAGCTGTTTTGTTTTCGAATTCTGGATTTTATTTCATCTTCTTTCGTGAAGGAAGTACGGAAAACTGTTTTTAGTAACTCCGCTGTAGTGGCACCATCATCGGTAACATTTCCATCGCTATCACGTAGTGACGGTCTCTCTGAACACCTTAATCTTCAGTGCTACTAAACGAATTTTCATGGAGTTTTCATGAGTAACTTGACCATAGCTTTGGGCACTGTATAGGCTTTATTTCATCAACACTGGGTCACGGAAAAAAGATATCCATACATATTACAAAAATGTATGTGTGTATGTATGTGCCTAGTAAGTGCGTTAAGGACTGAAAAGACCGACGATGGTTTAACAGTGAAATTCGGAAACTGCTAAGGAAGCAAAAGCTGTTGGATTTGGAGCGCAAAAAGGAACGCGCAAATAGCGACAGTCTTGGGGTAGTAGAGATTCTTGCGCCTGTGAAAAGATCTGTGCGCGAAACATTCAGCAGTTACCACCGTCATCTGGCCGAGAACCCGAGAAAATCCTGGTCCTATGTAAAATCGCAAAGCGACTCTCAGGCTTCTATTCAGGCAGTCGTTGACCAGCCTGGTGTGGCAGTAGAAGGCAGCAAAACAAAAGCTGCAGCTTTAAATTTCACGTTAAAAATCACTGAATCGCAATTCGGTTTTACAAGGAGTACGCTGCGACACTGTCCGCTTACTTTGCTTTATTTACCGCGAATCTCTCGGCCAGCGCAACATCCCAAAAGACTGGAAAAAGCGCAGGTGAAGGGTAAAAGTACAGACCCACAAAATTACAGACCAATCACCCCATCCTCGGAGGATACCTCCCGCAGTCGAAGGCGAAACGTCAGGGGAGAGTTTTATGTATGGACCACGGCATCGCAGCCCGGAAGTGTTAAGTGATGACAACACCTGCCGTGAAAGCCTTCATTCTATGATCACCCTAACATTGCTTTGCTGCTGAATCCTTCCACATATTCTCAGTTCGAATGTAATAAATTTTCTTGAGACCGAAAAGCTTATCCACGAATCAACATGGTTTTAGAAAGGATAGCTCGTCTGAAACTCAGCTGGTCCTTTTCTCACATATACTGCTAAATATGGACGAAGAGCAACAGGCAGATTCCATATTTCTACATTTCCGGAAAGTATTTGTCACGGCGCCCCGCTGCAGACTGTTAACGAAGGTACCAGCATACAGAACAGTTTTCCAGATATGTGGCTGGTTCGAAGGCTTATTAAGTACAGGGTTATTACAAATGATTGAAGCGATTTCACAGCTCTACGATAACTTTAATATTTGAGATATTTTCACAATGCTTTGCACACACATACAAAAACTCAAAAAGTTTTTATAGGCATTCACAAATGTTCGATATGTGCCCCTTTAGTGATTCGGCAGACATCAAGCCGATAATCAAGTTCCTCCCACACTCGGCGCAGCATGTCCCCATCAATGAGTTCGAAAGCATCGTTGATGCGAGCTCGCAGTTCTGGCACGTTTCTTGGTAGAGGAGGTTTAAACACTGAATCTTTCACATAACCCCACAGAAAGAAATCGCATGGGGTTAAGTCGGGAGAGCGTGGAGGCCATGACATGAATTGCTGATCATGATCTCCACCACGACCGATCCATCGGTTTTCCAATCTCCTGTTTAAGAAATGCCGAACATCATGATGGAAGTGCGGTGGAGCACCATCCTGTTGAAAGATGAAGTCGGCGCTGTCGGTCTCCAGTTGTGGCATGAGCCAATTTTCCAGCATGTCCAGATACACGTGTCCTGTAACGTTTTTTTCGCAGAAGAAAAAGGAGCCGTAAACTTTAAACCGTCAGATTGCACAAAACACGTTAACTTTTGGTGAAGTGCGAATTTGCTGCACGAATGCGTGAGGATTCTCTACCGCCCAGATTCGCACACTGTGTCTGTTCACTTCGCCATTAAGAAAAAATGTTGCTTCATCAATGAAAACAAGTTTCGCACTGAACGCATCCTCTTCCATGAGCTGTTGCAACCGCGCCGAAAATTCAAAGCGTTTGACTTTGTCATCGGGTGTCAGGGCTTGTAGCAATTGTAAACGGTAAGGCTTCTGCTTTAGCCTTTTCCGTAAGATTTTCCAAACCGTCGGCTGTGGTACGTTCAGCTCCCTGCTTGCTTTATTCGTCGACTTCCGCGGGCTACGCGTGAAACTTGCCCGCACGCGTTCAACCGTTTCTTCGCTAACTGCAGGCCGACCCGTTGATTTCCCCTTACAGAGGCATCCAGAAGCTTTAAACTGCGCATACCATCGCCGAATGGAGTTAGCAGTTGGTGGATCTTTGTTGAACTTCGTCCTGAAGTGTCGTTGCAATGTTATGACTGACTGATGTGAGTGCATTTCAAGCACGACATACGCTTTCTCGGCTCCTGTCGCCATTTTGTCTCACTGCGCTCTCGAGCGCTCTGGCGGCAGAAACCTGAAGTGCGGCTTCAGCCGAACAAAACTTTATGAGTTTTTCTACGTATCTGTAGTGTGTCGTGGCCATATGTCAATGAATGGAGCTACAGTGAATTTATGAAATCGCTTCAATCATCTATAATAGCCCTGTAATGTAACACAGTACGTGGTCCTCAACGGCGAGCGTTCATCAGAGACAACGGTATAACGATCTGGCGGACAGGACGGGCAGCAGTCTGCGGTTGATTGCTGATGATGCTGTGGTGTACGGTAAAGTGTCAAAGTTGAGTGACTGTAGGTGGATACACGACAATTTAGACAAAATTGCTAGTTGATGTGATGAATGTCAGCTAGCTCTAAATGTAGAAAAACGGAAGTTAATGCGGATGAGTAGGAAAAACAAACTCGTAGTGTTTGGATACAATATTAGTAGTGTCCTGCTTGAGACAGTCAAGTCGATTAGGTATCTAGGTGTAACGTTGCAAAGCGGTATGAATTAGAACGTAAAGATTGTGATAGGGAAAGCGAATGGTTGACTTCGGTTCAGTGGGAGAATTTTAGGAATGTGTGGTTCACCTGTGAAGAAGACTCCTTATAGAACGGTAGTGCGACCTCTTCTTGAGTACTACTCAGGTTTTCGGGATCCGTACCAGGTCGGATTAAAGAATGCCATCAAACCATTTCAGAGGCGGGCTGCTAGATTTCTTACCGGTAGGTTCGAACAACGCGTAAGTGTTAAGGAGATGTTTCGGTAACTCAAATGGGAATCCCTGGAGGGGACGCTCTTTTCGAGAAACACTATGGGGAAATTTAGAGAACCGACATTTGAAGCTGATTGCGGAACGATTCTACTATCGCCAACATACGCTGCGCGTAAGGACCACGAAGATACAAGAAATTAGGGCTCATGAGGAGTGGAACAGGAAAGGGAATCACTAGTAGTGGTACAGGGTACCCTCCACCACGCACCTTACAGTGCTTGGATTTCTTTCATCCAGAGATCGAGAGGACTTAGTGACTTGTAACAAACTTCGCACATAATTTCAAACCTTTATGAAACTTTTCCTCGTTGACACCGTCGCAGAATTACGAAATGAAAAAAAAGTTAATCGCTTACTAAATTTTCGCTATCCATTTTCGCATCAGGCAGGACGTTTTAATTTATTACTTCTTTTATTGCTAACTGTATTCGTGACCCATTTTTCAGATACTGTTCACATACAGTATACCACTGACTGTACCTGCAAAATTATATCATTGTACGGTACATAGTTCAGGATATATGACGTCGTAAACACTGAGATGCTTTGAAAACTGTCGCGTCATGCAAGACTGGTGATCAGGGAATTCACGCCATCAACCGTTCCCTCCTGGCCCCTCTGCAGTAAAGGCAAAGAGAACATTGTCAACAGCACGGGCCGAAGCAGGACAGTCGGCCATCCACGTACTGGCCACGCCTGACGGTGCTTAACGTTGATCATCTGACGGAGACCGATGTATCCAGCTACACAAGGCCGTTGACAGATTCACTTGAAGCCCGCCCGCGTCAGAAATGTTATTGCTGCCCGAAGTGCCGCTCTAAGCACTTTCGCAACCCATAAGACCGAATATTATCGCAAACAGGTTTAATCGTGTATTCTCCCCAGGATACGGTACACGCACAACAAGTAAAATTCGTCATTGGCTTTTCCTCCTAGAGTTTTAGTTGAAATGGTCAGCATTTAATTTATTAAAGGCTGTGTTTTACCCAATATATATGGTTGCCCTCATTTTTAAGTTACTTTTTAAAGGTCCCCAAAACTTTTGTATTCATCGAAAGGAGTTGACGAAACAATCCGTTGTCAAACACCCATACTTAGACACTATTCTGTCGATCTGTATCAGAACTGCGGATTCAGATATACAGGGTGAAGAAAAATTCGCGCGCTCGGGCTTCGCAGCGCGATTCCTCACGTACTAGCAATACAAAAATGTCTTTTACGAAATTTCCTCTCACGCATGTTTTGGGCAGTAAATGGACGTTGGAGATTGATATCTGGCAACACTGTACTCGTGTGTACGGTAAGTACCTCTGTCAGGAAGTAGAGGTAGTACTGAGCAGTTGGTGCAATGGATTGAGTTTTGGGTTAGTATGCAGGAGGTCGAGTGTTCCAGTCCGAGTCGAGGCGTATTTGTTTTTATTTGCTAAATGTAGTCTGCGTCGTACGGTATCTGGCATGTTAATCATCATACAACGAGTACAGTGGGTCTTCTGCAAAACATTTGCACTTACATACTACGAACACAGAAATGGAACTACAATCGTTTTCATTGGTCAGCTTTTAAAGAAGCCTTTTGCATATTGTGGACGTGGATTGTTTCGCACCACTGCGTCTGTTAGATTTTAAATTTGTTTTCGGTGCCCGCTCCCACCAACTATAATTCTTGCCACGTTTAGGTTCATTACAGTCCGTTAGGGCCTTACGTCACCAGTAGGGCTAACAACCTGCTTTGCCAATAATTTCGGGGGGGAGGTGCACAGAAAACAAGTTTGCAGTCTAGATCTTCAGTAGCGCGAAACAATTCGTGTCCACGACATGCAAAAGGCTACTCTAAAAGCTGAACAATGAAGACGATTGTATTTCCATTTCTGTGTTCGTAGAACGTAACTGCTAATTTTTTGTAGGAGGCTCACCGTATTCGCTTTATACCATTAGGACGCCAGATACCGTACCACGCAGAACACTTGAAGCAAATATAAACAAATAAGCTTCAACCCAGCGTCGAACCCTGGACCTTCTTCCTGCCAGCCCAAAGCGCTATCCACTGCACAAAGTGCCCAGTACAACTCTAACTGCTGACAGGAGTTGTTATCGTACATATAATTACAGTATTGCAAAATTGCCAGTCTCTAATGTCCATTTACTGCCCGAAATATGCGCAGAACGAAATTTTGTGAGATACATTTTTGTATTGCCAGTATGTGAGGAATATACAATCGCACCAAAAAGTATTGGCACAGTTACATTTTAGTGGTTGTAGGTTAAACGAAACATATATTTCAGAACAGAACCCATACATGTGACACCTTACATTACATAGTTTACAAATATGTCAAAATCACCTGTCCTTAAAGTAACATACAGTGTCATGAAAAAAAACATCGCTCTTCTGCACCCAAAAAAGTATTGGCACACGCATATGAATCGGACAGTGTGTTCGTTTTCTTCATTGATGTTCACCATCTAATAGCTAGTGTGCATCCCTTTAGCATCTATAACAGCACGTAAACGCCTAGGAATGCTTTGTATTAAATTCCGGGTGATATCAGGGGTAATTTTCGACCATTCCTCCAGGAGCACTTTCTCCAAGTCGTTTTTACCGGACGGACGCCTTTTTCTGACTTGTGTGTCAAGATGAGCCCACAGGTTCTCAATGGGGTTCAAATCAGGGCTCTGAGGTGGTGTTAGAACCCTTCTGGGGGCATTGTACAGTAACCACTCCCGGGTTTTCATGGCGGTATGTTTTGGGTCGTTGTCTTGCTGGAACTGAAACACCCCAGTAAGGCCCAATTTCTGTGCACTAGCGTGTAAATTACCTCGCAACACGTCAATGTATCTCATATGATCCATTGTGCCGTGAATTACAGCTAGATTTCCAACGCCGGAAGCCGCCATACAGCCCCAGACCATGATACCGCCCCCACCGTGTTTGACTGTGGGATGCATGTGTTTGATGTCGAGGTGCGTATTCGGCTTGCGCCAAATTTTCTTTCTTGCATCAAATCCGAACACATTGAACTTCGATTCGTCGCTAAATATCACAGTGTTCCAAAACTCCATCGGCTTGCTGATGTAGTCCTTGGCAAACTGCAGGCGTTTCTGCCGGTTAATTTCCGAAATGTATGGCTTCTTCCTGGGAGAACGTCCATGCATGTCAGCCTCATTCAACACATTTCGTATAGTCTGAACACTAACCGTCTTGTCGGACGTTGTCTGAACAATCTCAGCAATAGTTGCTGCACTTGTAGCAGGTTCCTTCCGAGCAAGTGCGATGATATGGCGACGCTCTCGGGTTGTAAGCACTTTTGGACGTCCAGGACGACACTTATTCACTGTTGTTCCAGTCTCTTTATATTTCTGAATGATGGCTCTTACCGTGGTGTAGCTCACAGACACCTCTGCTCCGATTTGTCGATAGCTTCTCCCTTGTGAATGGAGCAATACCACTCTCTCACGCAACGCCACTGAATGTTCCTTCTTCTTCGGCCCCATGCTGACCACTATCGCGCACTACAGCAACATACTGGCGACCGGGCCGTCAACAACACGCAGTGTCTAATGTGTCAGCAGATGGCGTTCCGGTACCTGAAAACCCAGCAATATACCGAGATGCCATGCTCTGTGCCAATACTTTTTGTGTGCAGAGGAGATACGTGTTTGCCCATAACACTGCATTTCTTTGTTAATGGTAGGCACTATGGGCAGAATTGTAATGTCTGGTATGTGAGGTAGCACGTACATGTACTGTGTACCGGAAAGTGCGGCGTTTGTAACCAGCAACGATAAATACGCACGTGTGCCAATACTTTTTGGTGCGATTGTAGCCCGCCCGGTTGGCCGTGTGGTCTAACGCAGGGCTTTCCGGGCGGGAAGGAGCGCCTGGTCCCCGGCACGAATCCGCCCGGCGGATTTGTGTCGAGGTCCGGTGAACCGTCCAGTCTGTGGATGGTTTTTAGGCGGTTTTCCATCTGCCTCGGCGAATGCGGGCTGGTTCCCCTTATTCCGCCTCAGTTAACACTATGTCGGCGATTGCTGCGCAAACAAGTTCTCCACGTACACGTACACCACCATTACTCTACCACGCAAACATAGGGGTTACACTCGTCTGGTGTGAGACGTTCCCTGGCGGATCCACCGGGGGCCGAACCGTACAATAACCCTGGGTTCGGTGTGGGGCGGCGGAGGGGTTAAGTGGGCTGCGGTAGTCGTCGTGGGGTTGTGGACCACTGCGGCTGCGGCGGGGACGGAGCCTCTCCGTTGTTTCTATGTCTCCGGTTAACATACAATACAATACAATGTGCGGAATCGCGCTGTGAAGTCCATATGCGCAAATTTTTCTCCACCCTGTGTAAGGAACTAACCCGAGGTTAGAGACTCCATGGTACAGATGGCGACCGGTGTACAGAGCAAAGTTAGCAAGCATTCTGTAGCACAGTGAAGAATGCTATCGCCAAAACAAGTGCGCAGCAATAGCCTTTTTAAGTGGTGGTAACGTCAGGAATATAGCAAAAGTATTCGTGAAGAATATTTCGAAAACAGTGGTGAGCATGTACTGAATAAATTCCATATCACAGATTGATTTTAACAGTTACGACATGGCCTTGGTAGAAGAAACACTTCTGGCGTGTGACTGGGAGGATGGCTTGCCTTGCCTTGCCTTGGCACTGAAGCGATCGACAAGGACGCGAGCTTGCCTGTCAGGCCAGTATCAGTGCGCGGCACGCACACAAACACAGCTGAAGCTGAAGGTGCCCCCATTAGACAGGCGCCCAGCTAACGGGGCCGTGTGTTGCGAAGGGGCCAAGGCTGCTGCAACGCCTCGTAGGAATATTCCTCCAGCAACAGGTGGCCTGTTTAGTTCTCAAAGCCGGCGAGCAGCGCCGCTCAGGACGTAATCGATGAACTGCGAATGCTTTCCTCGCGTCGTCGGAACAATTGTGCTAAGCAACTCCAAGCTTATTGCAGCTTGTTCCGTCCGCATGTGCAGTGCTGTGCCGGCATGGAAGCTAACGTTCTGCGTCGTTTAAAACGTCGCACCTCTCGATGCTCTTGACTACGTAATACTAGTTCTTGTAGCCCTCCCCTCCGAAGAGTCTAGTAGTGTGAAATCTCATTAGTCCCTACCCAGTTTACCCCAATTTCTGTGAATAATTGCAAGGTAAGAAATTATGATGCAGTAGGCCGCAGAAGTCCGAGAAGGCCAAGCCAAGGAAGAAGAGATGGGCACCGTAAGAAGTGTTATTTCTGATAATGGCAGCGGTGTGCTGTGGCTCGACATCCTTAGTGTTGGGGGAGATGCACTCATCCATGGTACCCCCATCGTGGCCACGACTCACTGATATTGATTAGAGGCGGGAACGGCCACACATCTCCATCGGCGGCGTCGCAAATGAAGTCACCAGGATTAAAGGGAAGATTCCTTTTGTCCACAGAAGCACTCTCTTATCTGAGTAGTATTCCTCGACCTCAAACTATTCTCACTTTAGACATGAAAGGATGACGCATAGTTTCGTTGAAGATATGTAGATCGTCTTTTGGAAGCTGTAGGCGTACAAACGGAATCCACGTGATTGCATGACAGGGGTGTGTATTATTCGCTGGTGAGACACCATGGCAGATGCAACAGAGGCCCCATTTTCTTCTGCTTCTTTTGCACTTCAAGGTCTCTGCTTCTTACGGTGACCCTCTGTTCTTCCTTGGCCTTCCCAGACTTCTTCGACCTACTGGATTATGATTTCTTATCTTTTAAGGTTGTTTGGCACAATTTATCCTGTCCAGATGTTAATTCCATTTCCTTCCGTTATTTTCACTTTTGTTTCTCATGGAGGCGAACACCGCGTGCCCCCTCCCCCTCCCCTCCTCCCACTCCCGACAATACATTGCGAATAGGGTGCACCTAACTGGCTCATTCCGTCTAAGGGAGTTAACCCTGACAGAAAGCAGGCACTTCTGGAGGCCTCAAAGTCGCAGCCCCAGCACCAGACTCGCTCTGCAGAGCGATCTGGCGCGGTCGATAGGCATTTCCTTACTGCATGTGTCCAAACAAGTCTGTGAATATGACTGGACGCATATAGTTTCCATAACAACACTCCTGGAAATGGAAAAAAGAACACATTGACACCGGTGTGTCAGACCCACCATACTTGCTCCGGACACTGCGAGAGGGCTGTACAAGCAATGATCACACGCACGGCACAGCGGACACACCAGGAACCGCGGTGTTGGCCGTCGAATGGCGCTAGCTGCGCAGCATTTGTGCACCGCCGCCGTCAGTGTCAGCCAGTTTGCCGTGGCATACGGAGCTCCATCGCAGTCTTTAACACTGGTAGCATGCCGCGACAGCGTGGACGTGAACCGTATGTGCAGTTGACGGACTTTGAGCGAGGGCGTATAGTGGGCATGCGGGAGGCCGGGTGGACGTACCGCCGAATTGCTCAACACGTGGGGCGTGAGGTCTCCACAGTACATCGATGTTGTCGCCAGTGGTCGGCGGAAGGTGCACGTGCCCGTCGACCTGGGACCGGACCGCAGCGACGCACGGATGCACGCCAAGACCGTAGGATCCTACGCAGTGTCGTAGGGGACCGCACCGCCACTTCCCAGCAAATTAGGGACACTGTTGCTCCTGGGGTATCGGCGAGGACCATTCGCAACCGTCTCCATGAAGCTGGGCTACGGTCCCGCACACCGTTAGGCCGTCTTCCGCTCACGCCCCAACATCGTGCAGCCCGCCTCCAGTGGTGTCGCGACAGGCGTGAATGGAGGGACGAATGGAGACGTGTCGTCTTCAGCGATGAGAGTCGCTTCTGCCTTGGTGCCAATGATGGTCGTATGCGTGTTTGGCGCCGTGCAGGTGAGCGCCACAATCAGGACTGCATACGACCGAGGCACACAGGGCCAACACCCGGCATCATGGTGTGGGGAGCGATCTCCTACACTGGCCGTACACCACTGGTGATCGTCGAGGGGACACTGAATAGTGCACGGTACATCCAAACCGTCATCGAACCCATCGTTCTACCATTCCTAGACCTGCAAGGGAACTTGCTGTTCCAACAGGACAATGCACGTCCGCATGTATCCCGTGCCACCCAACGTGCTCTAGAAGGTGTAAGTCAACTACCCTGGCCAGCAAGATCTCCGGATCTGTCCCCCCTTGAGCATGTTTGGGACTGAATGAAGCGTGGTCTCACGCGGTCTGCACGTCCAGCACGAACGCTGGTCCAACTAGGCGCCAGGTGGAAATGGCATGGCAAGCCGTTCCACAGGACTACATCCAGCATCTCTACGATCGTCTCCATGGGAGAATAGCAGCCTGCATTGCTGCGAAAGGTGGATATACACTGTACTAGTGCCGACATTGTGCATGCTCTGTTGCCTGTGTCTATGTGCCTGCGGTTCTGTCAGTGTGATCATGTGATGTATCTGACCCCAGGAATGTGTCAATAAAGTTTCCCCTTCCTGGGACAATGAATTCACGGTGTTCTTATTTCAATTTCGAGGAGTGTATTTCAGGTGAACACTCACTGCCTGCATGAATGGTGCACTATTGTCAAGCGGAATGAATCGTTTCACATTTTCCACATACCGCCTTGCCATGGTCGTGTACCAGAGTATACCGCAAGCCATCAGCACAGCCAATCTTTTTCCGTGCTTCAAGCATTCGGGGCGGTGTTCCCCGATCATCGTCTGAGGCATATGGAGGTGCGCGACGTGCCTTGGGACTCTCTAGTGAGGCAGAAAAATCTTGAATGCTGTCTGATTATTTGGATATCCATCTTGTCATTCGGTCATTTTGCAGGCCATGATGAACACTCTTCACTGGGCGTTTAGTTCCCGACTCGTTCAGCAGAAAACCTTTGAGGTTGAGATGTCCTTCCTGTTGTCTTCTAAGAGACATTGGTCACGAGACTTTGTAAAGGTCTTAGACGTTTTATATGCAACACTTTAGAGTTACGCTATACAGGGGGTTTTCGAAAGAGCGTGCAGAAATTTAACAGGACATAGAGAATGCTCCACTGAACAATTTGAGGTAGGGAACCTGCGGTCGGAGAGCCCAAATTGAGATATGGATGTAAACTTGTCAACCGCGTTGTCTAGCATTGCTGTTTTCCAACTTATTTACAACTAACATGCGTACAAGTCTACACGTACTGTCCTGTTTATTTACATGTACATTCTTTATTTCCTGCAAGGAAACAAGGAGGACGAACCTGATTACTAGGAAGTCGTGATGCAGCTTTTGTTCACATTACTTGTACGCAAGGTGGCTCTGTTGCATCGTATTTACATTGTCCTATGACAGAAGTGCTATGAATCAACAACATGACGGTGAACCGCCTCACTTCAGTGTGGATGTTCGCAACCATCTCAATGCTGTATTTCCTGGTCGCTGGATTGGTAGGGGTGGTCTTATTCCACGCCCTGCGAGGTCACCTGACCTGAATACCCTGGATTATTTCGTATGGGGATATCTAAAGTCACTTGTGTGTGAGACCCCAGTGGATACGGTGATGGAATTAACTGCCAGAATTGTAGCTGCCTGTGATGTGATTCGGAACAAAACAGGGATATTTGTCATGGTGCGTCAGAATCTTTTTGCCGATGTCATGCGAGCAATGAGGTTGACGGCCGTCAGTTTCAGCACATTTTATTAGATACAGTGCAAATGGCACGTTCATTGTGTCAGAGAAGGTATTTGCAGTTAACTGTAACTAATGTAAATATAGAAGTACACAGTAATGTGATTTTATTCTTATTATCTCCTTAAACTGGCTTCTGTGACCGCAGGTTCCCTGCCTCAAATTGTTCAGTACAACATCCTCTATGTCATGTTAAATTTTTGCACGCTCTTGCGGAAACACCCTGTATGTTTACGTATTACTGCACGGCAGTTGAAGAAATGGTATTTCTGATCATAATTTTTGAGAGCTCCGGTCTCTGAATAATGATCTGTGCCTGTACACTGAATCTAAGTGCAGTTGCTGGATGATGAGAGTTGACTGTGTGTGTAAATGGTGGTAGCGAACTTACGTATAGTAAATATAATATAATCAAACTTTACAAAGAGAAGAGAAAAAAAGAAGGTGCAAGAAAAGACCAAGAAAGAACAGTGTTGTTGTGGTCTTCAGTCCTGAGACTGGTTTGATGCAGCTCTTCATGCTACTCTTATCCTGTGCAAGCTTCTTCATCTCCCAGTACCTACTGCAACCTACATCCTTCTGAATCTGCTTAGTGTATTCATCTCTTGGTCTCCCTCTACGATTTTTACCCTCCACGCTGCCCTCCAGTACTGAATTGGTGAACCCTTGATGCCTCAGAACATGTCCTACCAACGGATCCCTTCTTCTAGTCAAGTTGTGCCACGAACTTCTCTTCTCCCCAATGCTATTCAACACCTCCTCATTAGTTATGTGATCTACCCATCTAATCTTCAGCATTCTTCTGTAGCATCACATTTCGAAAGCTTGTATTCTCTTCGTGTCCAGACTATTTATCGTCCATTTTTCACTTCCATACATGGCTACACTCCATACAAATACTTTCAGAAACAACTTCCTGACATTTAAATCTATACTCGATGTTAACAAATTTCTCTTCTTCAGAAACGCTTTCCTTCCCATTGCCAGTCTACATTTTATATCCTCTCTACTTTGGCCATCATCAGTTATTTTGCTCCCCAAATAGCAAAACTCCTTTACCACTTTAAGTGTCTAATTTCCTAATCTAATTCCCTCAGCATCACCCGACTTAATTCGATTACATTCCATTATCCTCGTTTTGCTTTTGTTGATGTTCATCTTATATCCTCCTTTCAAGACACTGTCCATTCCGTTCAACTGCTCTTCCAAGTCCTTTGCTGTCTGACAGAATTACAAAGTCATCGGCGAACCTCAAAGTTTTTATTTCTTCTCCCTGGATTTTAATACCTACTCCAAATTTTTCTTTTGTTTCCTTTACTGCTTGCTCAATATACAGATTGAATAACATCGGGGAGAGGCTACAACCCTGTCTCACTGCCTTCCCAACCACTGCTTCCCTTTCATGCCCCTCGACTCTTATAACTGCCATCTGGTTTCTGTACAAATTGTAAATAGCCTTTCGCTCCCTGCATTTCACCGCTGCCACCTTGAGAATTTGAAAGAGAGTATTGCAGTCAACATTGTCAAAAGCTTTCTCTAAGTCTACAAATGCTAGAAACGTAGTCGGTATTGCCTCCCGTGTTCCAATATATCTACGGAATCCAAACTAATCTTCCCCGATGTCGGCTTCTACTAGTTTTTCCATTCGTCTGTAAAGAATTCGCGTTAGTATTTTGCAGCTGTGACTTATTAAACTGATGGTTCGGTAATTTTCACATCTGTCAACACCTGCTTTCTTTGGGATTGGAATTATTATATTCTTCTTGAAGTCTGAGGGTATTTCGCCTGTCTCATACATTTTGCTCACCAGATGGTAGAGTTTTGTCAGGACTGGCTCTCCCAAGGCCGTCAGTAGTTCTAATGAAATAATTTGTAGAACCTGAAATAAATACTTGTGTACGATGGGAGACTCAAAGGAATTAAGAAGTAAAGCATCTGGCGTCTCGTCAATGTTGTTCACCTACGAGGATAAGTCAATTATTATCCGCAATTATTTTATATTTTGGTAGTACTGTCGTTTTACGTTGATGAAGCATGCTTTGTCTATTTGTTGTTATATCTTTGCAATTTTCAAGGCTGCTAGGTTAGTTTCGTTATCGCTGCCGTGCTATTAATCATGGCTGCTCCGCCGGCTGTTTGCACCAAAGAAGGACAACGTTCAGTGAACCGTTTTTTGTGGTCGGAAGGCGTATCAGGGGCCGAAATTCATCAAAGACTTTCGGTACAGTACGGGAACAGTGTTTTGCCACAACGGAGTGTCTACGAATGGGTTGAAAAATCCCGAAATGGTCGCACAAGTGTTACGCACGATGGAGGAGCCGGACGACCGTTTACCGCCACAAATGAAGAAACCATTGAGCGTTCACGTGAAATTATTCTCTTAGACAGACTATTAACTTTTGACGAAGTGGCACATCGTCTGCAAATTAGTCACGGTTCTGCCTACGAAGTCATCCACAACAGACTTGGGTTTCTTAAAGTTTGTGCAAGATGGGTCCCAAAACAACTCACACAGTTGCATAAAAAACGCACGTGGACATCTGCAAAAAAACATTTGGATCGCTATAGCAACGAAGGGGACAACTTATTAGACAGGATCATTACTGGTGACGAAACATGGATCCATCATTACGAGCCGGAGAGTAAACTGCAGAATATGGTATGGAAACATCGAAATTCGCTGTACAAGAAAAAGTTCAAGACCCAACCGTCCGCAGGAAAACTGATGCTTATGGTTTTTCGGGACGCACAAGGTCCAGTACTGGAACATTACGGGGAAAGGGGTACAACAATTAACAGAGTACTTTACAGTGAGATGCTTACTGCCAGGCTAAAGCAAACGCCCAGGATTGCTGTAAAAAGGTGTTGTGTTATTGCACGACAATGCACGTCCGGACACTGCTGCCCATACTGCTGAAACGCTCCAGAAACTCAAATTTGAATTACTGGATCATCCTCTATATAGTCCCGATCTTGTCCCTTCTGACTATAACTTGTTTGGTCCACTCAAGCAGGCATTAAGGGGCCGTCGATTTGCCTCGGACGAAGCAGTGAAAGAAGCGGTGCATTCCTGGCACGCAGCTCAGCCGAGAACCTTTTTTTATGAGGGCATCAGGAAGCTTGTACAACGATGGACCAAGTGCGTTGAAACGCAAGGAGACTATGTCGAAAAATGAAGTTATTGTAAGTTTCCTATTTGATTACAATAAAATTTTATAACTATTGACTTACCCTCGTAGTATCGTTATACCCGAGGATACAAAATTGTAATTTTGATTACTATTTGAGAAAAAAAGGAAGGAAAGCATGTAGTCGCCGCGCCTTCGCACTGTACGTAACCTGGATGCCTCTCAGTAATAAAGAATAGTGTGAGGGTAACGTGGTGTGTGACGATACAGTATCTTGCACTGGAATTTAGGGGACTGTGACTGTTTGGACTGAGTTGTATTTCAACAAACAAAATACGCAAAACAAGCCTTTGCATTAGTTTCCTTTTGGCGTCTCTAGAAAAATGATTTATGTGTTTCTGAAAAACATGAAGTAACGCATGTACATTCTGGGTCACAGATACAGTATTTTCACTGGAATTTAAGTGTTCGCTCGTTATTTTCAAGATTTCTTGCTGGGACGCTGAAAGGGATTTCTTAATTACCTAGAACGACATGCGGGAGAGGTTCGTGCCGACGTGAACCGAAAAGTCGTCAGTGAACTATGAAGAACGGAACTTGCTTGCAGATTAAATCTATGTGCCAGCCCGAGACTCGAAGCTCAGACATTCGTCTTTCGCGCACAAGTGCTCTTCCGACCGAGCTACCCAAGCTCGACACACTATCCTAATTTCGTTATCAGGAATTCTCTTGTATGCCTTGGGGAAGAACTTCTGAGAAGTTTGTAATGTAGGAGAGAAGGTACAAAATTTTAATCTGGCAGCATGTTTCAGATTAATACACATCTTTCTGCAGAGTGAAAATTTGTTCTGGAACTATGATAATCGCTTACGATTTAGTGGATTCGACTTGCGTCCTATATTGTTGACTTTGATAAACAATTTGAAGCTCTCGATTAATGTAGCTTTATAGCGGGCCCTAGAATTTTTGGGTTGGCGCTGCGATGCAACTGAAGGTCTGCCGCTTACAAACGGTGTAATTAAAGTGAAAGAGTATGAAAGATGAGTCATTAATATGTGGAGAAAGCAACAAGTGCCTTAACACAGATCTTTGAAGAGCATCTCGTATTGTTTCACCATTGACGGAGCAGGGTGGCGCAGTGGTTTGCGCACTGGCCTCGCTTTCGGGAGGACGACGGTTCAAATCCCCGTCCAGCCATCCTGATTTAGGTTTTCCGTGAGTTCCCTAAATCGCGTAAGCCAAATGCCGGAATGTTTCCTTTGAAAAGGAACAGCCGATTTCCTTGCCTACCCTTGACCCATTTCGAGCCTGTGCTCCGTCTCTAATGACCTCGATGTCGACGGGACGTTAAACACTAATCTTCTTTTCTTCTCCAATGCTCTGCTACATATCATGCAACAGAGAAATTTTATCGACAGTAAAAGAAAACTTAGCAGTTTAAGTTGGTCAGACATTATCTATTGCTTACGATTACAAATTCTGAAACTAAACCTGTAATGACAAGCGAAATAGTACATGGCATGTACGAAGAGGTGTCCACTCTTATGACTGTGACTGCATGTAATAGCTAGACATTAGACACAGACGAAGGTACTCTTCCGCCCATCGAGCCGTTCTCTGCGGAAAATTTTGTGGTTAGTGCCTCTGGAAGAGAGCTGCTTGCCACAAGCAGTGGAAACCATACGCGATAGATTGATACTGGGAAGGTTCTTGAATGGGTAGAACGGTACGCATTGGAGCGTACCACAACATAACACAACAAGAGAAATATAAGCACCTCGCTCAGAACGGATTAGGCATTAGAATTATTAGATGCAAACTAAACATGAATCTCTAGGCTTCTCAGTACAAAGCACCACCTCACACACACACACACACACACACACACACACACTAAAGGCCTGATAACAAGTGCTACACAAAATGCAACAGAAATAACCAACTATTTATTAAAATAGCACTGCCTACATTGAATTACTATAATACCTTACTGCAAAATTGTTGCAAAATATTGACAGGAATTATTTACAGAAGAATGGAAAAACTAGTAGAAGCCGACCACGGGGAAGATCAGTTTGAGTTCCGGAGAAATGTAAGAACAGGCGATGCCATACTGACGCTACGATATAACCTAGAAAATAAGGAGAACAAAGGCGAAGCCATGTTTATAGGATTTGTAGATTTAGAAAGAGATTTTGACTCTGTTGACTGGACCACACTCTTCGAAATTTTGAAGGGAACAGTGATAAAATAAATGGAGCGAAACGTTATTTACAACTTGTTCAGAAACCAGACAGCAGTTATAAGAAGTCGGACAACGTGAAAAAGATTTGCTACCTGTCCCTATATTATTCAAGCTGTACACCGAGCAAGTTGTAACCATAGAGAATAAATAAAAATTTTAAGGTTTACCGGTGATATTGCAATTCTGTCAGAGACAGCAAAGAAGTTGGAACAGCAGTTGAACGAAATGGGCAGTGCCTTGAAAGGAGGATATAAGATGAACATCAAGAAAAGTAAAACAAGGCTAATGGAATGTAATCGAATTAAATCAGATGATGCTGAGTTTAATTATTTGGGCAGCAAGATAACTGAATATGGCCGAAGTAGAAACGAAATAAAATGTAAACTGGCTATAGGAGGGGAAGTGTTACTGAAAAAGAGGAAGTTATTGCCTAATATCAATGTAAGCCAGTATTAGGAAGTCTTTTCTGACTGTGATTGTGTGGAATATAGCCTTGTGTGGAAGTGAAAGGAGGTCGCTAAGCAGTTAAGACAAGAAGAGAATAGAAGTTTTTGAAATGTGCTGCTATAGAAGAATCCTGAGGTTTAGAGTGGTAGATCGAACAACAAATGAGGGTATACTGAATCGAATCGGGGAAAACATAAATTTATGATACAACCAGATAAAGAAGGGACCAGTTGATAGGAGACACCTGAAGCATCAAGGAACCATCAGTTTGATAAGTGTGGGTGATAAAAATTGTAGAGGGGTACCGAGGCTTGAATACATTATGCAGATCCAAGTGGACTTGGGCAATTGTAGTTATACAGAGGTGAAGATGATTGAACAGGATAGATTAGCATGGACAGCTCTTCAAACCAGTCTTCTGACTGATGACCAGAATAGCAATAATTCGTTATTTGTAAACTTTCTTATTTTTGTGTGTCTCCGGCCAAGTTATAAATCTTCAACACAATTTAAGCTAAAACAATATTTTTCCTCGCTACGAATATTATAAAATTAAACCGTGGTTCGTAATTTTTGTGATGCAGTTTTTTCGAGCACTTAGTGGATTCCCGATGGGTTAAATCAAGATAGGTACCAAAGGAAGCTACGGATATATTAAAAAATAGCGTTTTAAAAACGTTGGGTGCATCCAATAGAGATTATACTAATGAGATGTCTGCTGGAATAGGTCGGGAAGCACTAGTCTACAATAGAAAACTGATACGGGTATCAGTTTGAAAGAATGGAACTGCAAGTTCTGTATAACCATCATGGCACAATAAGCCGCTATTCTCCATCATATCTTTTCTCTTGTTGTCCGTACTGCGGAAAAGAATACCGCCTGAAATAAGAGGAAACATCACTGACAATGAAGTTCGTGCCAGACCCGGAGGCGTGATATGAAGCCTCATAGTTAAGTTCTCCCGTGGTCTATGGGTAGCGTCTTTGATTCATAATCAAAACGTCTTCGGTCCCGGGTTCGATCCCCGCCACTGCCTAAATTTTGATAAATAATCAGCATTGGCGGCCGAAGACTTCCGGCAAAAGAAGTCAGCTTCATTCTGCCAACGGCCTTGTCAAAGAGGGCGGAGGAGCGGATAGAGGTTCAGGGCACTCTCTTGTCCAAGGGTGGGAAATTGCCCCTAAAGGCGGAAGAATCAGCAATGATCAACGACATGAGGATGCAGAAGGCAATGGAAACCACTGCATTAAAGACACGTAACGTGTATCCACAGGACATGTGGCCTGTAATTGATTAAGTGTCATGATGATCTCTCCATTGCCAAAAGATTCCGGAATAGTCCCCCATTCGGATCTCCGGGAGGGGACTGCCAAGGGGGAGGTTAACATGAGAAAAAGATTGAATAATCTACGAAAGGATAACGTTCTACGAGTCGGGGCGTGGAATGTCAGAAGCTTGAACGTGGTAGGGAAACTAGAAAATCTGAAAAGGGAAATGCAAAGGCTCAATCTAGATATAGTAGGGGTCAGTGAAGTGGAAAGAAGACAAGGATTTCTAGTCAGATGAGTGTCGGGTAATATCAACAGCAGCAGATAATGGTATAACAGGTGTAGGTTTCGTTATGAATGGGAAGGTAGGGCAGAGGGTGTGTTACTGTGAACAGTCCAGTGACCAGGTTGTTTTAATCAGAATCGACAGCAGACCAACACCGACAACGATAGTTCAGGTATACATGCCGACGTCGCAAGCTGAAGATGAACAGGAATGTATGAGGATATTGAAAGGGTAATGCAGTATGTAAAGGGGGACGAAAATCTAATAGTCAGGAGCGACTGGAATGCAGTTGTAGGGGAAGGAGTAGAAGAAAAGGTTACAGGAGAATATGGGCTTGGGACAAGGAATGAAAGAGGAGAAAGACTAATTGAGTTCTGTAACAGGTTTCCGCTAGTAATAGCGAATACCCTGATCAAGAATCACAAGAGGAGGAGGTATACTTGGAGAAGGCCGGGAGATACGGGAAGATTTCAATTAGATTACACCATGGTCAGACAGAGATTCCGAAATCAGATACTGGATTGTAAGGCGTACCCAGGAGCAGATATAGACTCAGATCACAATATAGTAGTGATGAAGAGTAGGCTGAAGTTCAAGACATTAGTCAGGAAGAATCAATACACAAAGAAGTGGGATACAGAAGTACTAAGGAATGACGAGATACGTTTGAAGTTCTCTAACGCTATAGATACAGCAATAAGGAATAGCTGAGTAGGCAGTACAGTTGAAGAGGAATGGACATCTCTAAAAAGGGCCATCACAGAAGTTGGGAAGGAAAACATAGGTACAAAGAAGGTAGCTGCGAAGAAACCATGGGTAACAGAAGAAATACTTCAGTTGATTGATGAAAGCCGGCCGTTGTGGCCGTGCGGTTCTAGGCGCGTCAGTCTGGAGCCGCGTGACCTCTACGGTCGCAGGTTCGAATCCTGCCTCGGGCATGGATGTGTGTGATGTCCTTATGTTAGTTAGGTTTAAGTAGTTCTAAGTTCTAGGGGACTGATGACCACAGATGTTGAGTCCCATAATGCTCAGAGCCATTTCAACCATTTGATTGATGAAAGGAGGAAGTACAAACATGTTCCGGGAAAATCAGGAATACAGAAATACAAGTCGCTGAGGAATGAAATAAATAAGAAGTGCGCCGGCCGCGGTGGTCTCGCGGTTAAGGCGCTCAGTCCGGAACCGCGAGACTGCTACGGTCGCAGGTTCGAATCCTGCCTCGGGCATGGATGTGTGTGATGTCCTTAGGTTAGTTAGGTTTAAGTAGTTCTAAGTTCTAAGGGACTGATGACCACAGATGTTAAGTCACACAGTACTCAGAGCCATTTGAACCATTTGAAATAGGAAGTTCAGGGAAGCTAAGACGAAATGGCTGCAGGAAAAATGTGAAGACATCGAAAAAGATATGATTGTCGGAAGGACAGACTCAGCATACAGGAAAGTCAAAACAACCTTTGGTGACATTAAAAGCAGCGGTGGTAACATTAAGAGTGCAACGGGAATTCCACTGTTAAATGCAAAGGAGAGAGCAGATAGGTGGAAAGAATACATTGAAATCCTCTATGAGGGTGAAGATTTGTCTGATGTGATAGAAGAAGAAACAGGAGTCGATTTAGAAGAGATAGGGGATCCAGTATTAGAATCTGAATTTAAAAGAGGTTTGGAGGACTTACGGTCAAATAAGGCAGAAGGGATAGATAACATTCCATCAGAATTTCTAAAATCAATTGAGGAAGTGGCAACAAAACGACTATTCACGCTGGTGTGTCGAATATATGAGTCTGGCGATATACCATCTGACTTTCGGAAAAGCTTCGTCCACACAATTCCGAAGACGGCAAGAGCTGACAAGTGCGAGAATTATCGCACAAGCAGCTTAACAGCTCATGCATCGAAGTTGCTTACAAGAATGATATACAGAAGAATGGAAAAGAAAATTCAGAATGCGCTAGGTGACGATCAGTTTGGCTTTAGGAAAAGTAAAGGGACGAGAGAGGCAATTCTGACCTTACGGCTAATAATGGAAGCAAGGCTAAAGAAAAATCAAGACACTTTCATAGGATTTGTCGACCTGGAAAAAGCGTTCGACAATATAAAATGGTGCAAGCTGTTCGAGATTCCTAAAAAAGTAGGGGTAAGCTATAGGGAGAGACGGGTCATATACAATATGTACAACAACCAAGAGGGCATAATAAGAGTGGACGATCAAGAACGAAGTGCTCGTATTAAGAAGGGTGTAAGACAAGGCTGTAGCCTTTCGCCCCTACTCTTCAATCTGTACATCGAGGAAGCAATGATGGAAATAAAAGAAAGGTTCAGGAGTGGAATTAAAATACAAGGTGAAAGGATATCAATGATACGATTCGCTGACGAAATTGCTATCCTGAGTGAAAGTGAAGAAGAATTAAATGATCTGCTGAACGGAATGAACAGTCTAATGAGTACACAGTATGGTTTGAGAGTAAATCGGAGAAAGACGAAGGTAATGAGAAGTAGTAGAAATGAGAACAGCGAGAAACTTAACATCAGGATTGATGGTCACGAAGTCAATGAAGTTAAGGAATTCTGCTACCTAGGCAGTAAAATAACCAATGACGGACGGAGCAAGGAGGACATCAAAAGCAGACTTGCTATGGCAAAAAAGGCATTTCTGGCCAAGAGAAGTCTACTAATATCAAATACCGGCCTTAATTTGAGGAAGAAATTTCTGAGGATGTACGTCTGGAGTACAGCATTGTATGGTAGTGAAACATGGACTGTGGGAAAACTGGAACAGAAGAGAATCGAAGCATTTGAGATGTGGTGCTATAGACTAATGTTGAAAATTAGATGGACTGATAAGGTAAGAAATGAGGAGGTTCCACGCAGAATCGGAGAGGAAAGGAATGTGTGGAAAACACTGATAAAGAGAAGGGACAGGATGATAGGACATCTGCTAAGGCATGAGGGAATGACTCCCATAGTACTAGAGGGAGCTGTAGAGGGCAAAAACTGTAGAGGAAGACAGAGATTGGAATACGTCAAGCAAATAATTGAGGACGTAGGTTGCAAGTGCTACTCTAAGATGAAGAGGTTAGCACAGGAAAGGAATTCGTGGCGGGCCGCATCAAACCAGTCAGTAGACTGATGACCAAAAAAAAAAGTTAAGGCGACTGCTTGCCGAAAGTAGAAAATCCGTGTTTGAGTTTCTGTCTGACACGAATTTCGTTATTGATTACTGGAGATCTCTGCAAATGAGGATGTCCACAGTAATAATTACTTTGCGGGAATACCGACGGATTACTGTTGGCGAATTTAATGACGCGTTGAAAAGAGGCCACTTCCTTTCAGACAGCCATCAAGAAACATGAACGTGGCCCGGTTCCATGTGCTTGAGCAGGAGTAGAGTAGGCAACCCTCTTGGTCGCGCTGTATAGCAGTCTGCATCACAACTATTTAGAGGGGTGACCAAAGTTGTGTCCTATCAACACTTGCATCGATTCGAAGGCAATTGCAGGCGACTTTACAAACTTAGCCGGGTAGAATAGGTCCATTAAAAAGTATAAAGGGATTTTCTCTTTATTTTCTGCTTTTTTTTTAAAATTACTGAATGTGTGAGTCGTACAGCTTTATTGGCTGTGAGATGCCGAGGGATACATTTTAGTAAAGTTTTATTTCTCCACGCACAATGGCGCCTTTCCATCGCGAAATAATCAAGTTCAGGCAACAAACCGTTTCAAATGAACCTTGTTCTGCAGATTACTGCGACGAACGGGGGTGCAGTTGTAGTATGATGGCGTTGGAGAGCGAAATAGGGATACAAGGGCGGAATAAAACATAGTGCTGTTACATAACCTATAGCTCTCGAATAGCCGTCACTCTGTGACTCACTGTGTAAAAACTTTGGAATTTAAGCCAGGACGCTGGCGCAGAGTCCGGTAGTTACAAACTTTATACCGCTGCCTCTCTTCCCATTGCCGGAGAAATATTGGCGGGAAAAGTTTGTTCCGCCGCCTGGATTCCAACCGGGTAACCTCCTAGTCGAGCAATATAGAAAAAATTGCAGATAGAGAACCCGGCTACAACTGCGGGTTTCTTTGACTTGTCCTATGGTGGTATGCCGAGTGTTTTACCTGCATCTTGTACTTCTGCGTATTGAGGATGATTTGTACAACCCTTTCCACCATGGCTCGACGATCATGCGAGTTCTGTTTTAAATTTATCGTGGTTCAACTACATAACTTTTCTGCGCCACCTCCAGACAGCAACGATGGTGCGAGATCCCGCTTCCACTTGGCAGCTGATTTATTTCATATTGTGACCACCAGAGCGCAACAGATCATTTAAAACTTGAACGAGAAGACGAAGCTTTGCGTTACCTAGATATACGCACTCCGTTTTCTTACATTTAGTTAGTTTAAGGAAGCTCCTGCAACATTTTAGACTGAGAATGTTTCACTTAACGTACGTAAGGTGTCTAAACACTTTCATGAAACGGTATTTGCATTTTATACGTGTTTGAATTTTGGGTAGCGCGATAACGCTAGTGACTTCTTGAACAAACTATCACTATGCGAATTTTTTCAGTATTTTTACCTGATTCTACACGTCATAACGTGTGGAAATTGGTACATATCAGATACAGGTTTAAGAAATTTTTTTTCGGGGTGGAAAGGGTTTTTGAGTAGGAACGGAACAATGTAATGCTACAGTCCGCTGTATGTTATTGTTGTTACTGCTGTGGTCTTCAGTCAGAAAAGTGGTTTGATGCAGATCTCCATGCAAGTCTATCCTTGTAGTCTGTTCTCGCAGAATAATTACTGTAACCTTCGTCCATTACAACCTGCTTTTTGTAGTCATGCCTTTGACTCTGTCTACAATTTCTACAATTTTTAGTCCCTCCCCCCTCCCTGCGCCACACCCTCCCCACATTTCCCTACATTATCAAATGGACCATTCCTTGATGCCTCAGAATGTGTCCTTTCGACCGGGCCCTTCATTTGTTTTTTTTTCCCAATTTGATTCAGTACCTCTTCATTAATTATTGTATATACCCATCCGATCTTCAACATTCTTCTGTAGCACCAAATTTCAAAAGCTTCTATTCTCCTCTTGTGTGGACTGTTTAGCAGCCACGTTTCACTTCTACACAAAGCTATGGACCAGACAAATACCTCCAAGAACGCATTCAAAAATAGTTCAAATGGCTCTGAGCACTATGGGACTTAACTTCTGAGGTCATCAGTCCCCTAGAACTTAGAACTACTTAAACCTAACTAACCTAAGGACATCAAACACATCCATGCCCGAGGCAGGATTCGAAACTGCGACCGTAGCGGTCGCGCGGTTCCAGACTGAAGCGCCTAGAACCGCTCGGCCACCATGGCCGGCCAAGAACGCATTCCTAAATTTATATTAGATGTTAAAAATTTCTCTTTTTCAGAAACGGTTTTCTTGCCACTGCCAGTCTACATTTTATGTCTGCTCTCTATATCAGCCGTCGTCAATTATTTTGCTGCCCAAACAGCAAAACTCATCGGCTACTTTTACTGTGTCGTTTCGTAACCTCATTCCCTCATCACATATGGTTTTAGTTCTAATTCCTTCCACTACTGATACTTTACTTTTCTTGATGTTCATCTTGTAACCTCTTTTCAGGATCCTATCTGTTCCATTCAGTTGATTTTGGAAGTCCTTTTACCGTCCCTGTCACAGTTATATGTGTGTTTTTTTTAATTTGTTTATTTCTTCTCCCAGATCTATAACCCACTTTCCAAATTTCTCCTAGGTTTCCTTTGCTGATTGCTCAGTATTCTAATTGAATAGGCTACAACCCTGTCTTACTTCCTTCTCAACTGCTGAATCCCGTTCACACCCCTTGACTCGTACAACAGCAGTCTGGTGCCTGTACAAGTTGTAGATAACAGTTCCCTGCCTGTATTTCATCTTTTTTAACTTCAGAATTCCAAAGAGTTTCCCAGTGGACATTATCTAAATTTTTCTGTAAATCAACAAATACTATAAACATATGACTTTCTTCAGCCTATTTTCTAAGATAAGTCGTAAGGTCAGTATTGCCTCGCGTGTTCCTAAATTTCTCCGGAACCCAAACAATTCTTCCCTGAATTCGTCGTTTGCCAGACTCTTAATTCTTCTGTAAGTAATTTGTGTCAATATTTTCCCAACATGGCTCGTTAAATTGATAGTTCGGTTACATTCACACCAGACGGCACCTACCTTCTCTGGAAATGGGATTGCTACGTTCACTGGAAGTCTAACGGTATTTTGCCTATTTTGGATATCGTACATACCAGATGGATTAGTTTTCCCATGGGTGGCTCTCCCAAGGGCCTCAGTATTGGTGAGGGAATGTTACTTCAGTGACCTTTTCAATTTTTCTCGCCTATTCATATCTCCCATGTCATCGGCCTTTTATCTGTTTGATCCTCCGCTGTCTTAAGTATTCCAAAGATCTACACCGATTGTACACTCAAGACTGTGCGCCATAGTCTGCACTCGTCTATAGGATGCCTTTCGATCTAGTCACGCAGTGGAAAATGATCTCGTATGTTAATAGTTATCTTACAATCAGTGTGAACAAGTTCATTATACGGTGTTTCTTAAATAAAAGAACCATAACGGCATCCCATGTAAAAATTATTTGCACAAAAAATGTCTTGCTGGTTCATTACATAAAACGTAGACAGTAATATTGCACTTTCAGAATGCGACGGCACTGCTACGCGTCTGGCAGGGGAACTGCGAGAGCATCTCATCTCCACATAACAGTTGGGAAGAATTCCTACGCGGCGTCTCACTGAGTCAGTTCAAGGGCGGACTGACTTAATTATCGCAAAACTGTCGTGGGAAACCCGCCCGGTTAGCCGTTCGGTCTTAAAGCACTGCGTCCCCGGCACGAATCCGCCCGGCGGATTAGTGTCGAGGTCCGGTGTGCCGGCCAGTCTGTGGATGGTTTTTAAGACGGTTTTCCATCTACCTTGGCGAATGCGGGCTGGTTCCCTTTATTCCGCCCCAGTTGGACCATGTCGCCGATTGCTGTGCAAACACTGTCTCCACGTACGCGTACACTACAATTACTCTACCACGCAAAGATTGGGGTTACACTGTTTGGTGTGAGACGTTCCCGGGGGGGGGGGGGGGGAGGGGGGGCGTTTCACTGGGAGCCGAACCGCATAATAAGCCTGGGTTCGCTGTGGGGCGGTGGTGGTGTGAGTGGACTGCTGTAGCCTGTTGTGAGGTTGTTCAAATGGCTCTAAGCACTATGGGACTTAACATCTGAGGTCATCAGTCCCCTAGACGTAGAACTACTTAAACCTAACTAACCTAAGGACATCACACACATCCATGCCCGAGGCAGGATTCGAACCTGCGACCGTAGCAGCAGCGCAGTTCCGGACAGAAGCGCCTAGAACCGCTCGGCGACAACGGCCGGCTTTCGGGTAGTGAACCTCTGCGGGCTACGGCGGGGACGAAGCCTGTCCGTCGTTTGTAGGTCTCCAGTCCCATACAATACAATACAAGGTGGGAAAGAGTGGCCTACTATACTGTACTCCCCTTATGCCACCATTTACGGACTCAGTAGCTAAACTAAGACATTTCTGGAGGTTTAGTACGAGTGGGTGGTTCTTGCAACTTGTGCTGTTGCAAATGTCGAGCATTGTACCCCAAGAAAATAGTTTGTTCGTTAGTGCTTCAAGTGACGCTTTCATAGTCAATGAGAGTTGTAAACTATCCAGTACTCATGTGGGAAAGAAGTGTGTCAAAGTTAAGTAAATCTTTTATTCATTGATGTAATAAAATGAACTAATATTTCATATGCACTAGATTGGCGAGCCTTCTCCCAGAGCAATCAAAGAACTCTCGGTAATGGCCGGACGAAAGTTTATCTACACCTTCTTCTACATGGTTACTCTACAATTCACACTTCAGTGCCTGGCAGAGGGTTTATCGAACCATTTTCATACTACTTCTCTACCATTCCACTCTCGAATGGCGCGTGGGGAAAAAGAACACAAATGGTTCAAATGGCTCTGAGGAAAAGGAACAGCTAAATCTTTCCGTTTGAGCTCTGATTTCTCTTATTTTTATTAAGATGATCATTTCTCCCTACGTAGGCGGGTGTCAACAAAATATTTTCGCATTCGGAAGAGAAAGCTGGTGACTGAAATTTCGTAAATAGATCTCACCGCAAAGAAAACCGCCTTTGTGTCAGTGACTGCCACCCCAACTCGCATATCATATCAGTAACACTCTCACCCCTATTGCGCGATAACATGAAACGAGCTGCCCGTCTGCACTTTTTCGATGTCCTCCGTCAATCCTACCAGGTAAGGATCCCATACCGGGCAGAAATATTACAGCAGAGGACGGACAAGTGTAATGTAGGCTCTGTCTTTAGTGGGTATGTCGCATCTTCTAAGTGTTCCACTAACGGAGCGCTGTCTTTGTTTCGCCTTCGCCACAATATTATCTATGTGGTCTTTCCAATCGAAGTTGCTCGCAGTTGTAATTCCTAGGTATTCAGTCGAATTGGCAGCCCTTAGATTTATGCCATTTATCGTATACCCAAAATGCATCGGATTTCTTTTAGTACCCTTGTGGATGACCTCGTACTTTTCTTTGGTTAGTGGCAATTGCCACTTTTCGCACCATACAGAAATTCTCTCTAGATTTTTGTAATTGGAATTGATCGTCTGATGATTTTACTAGACGGTAAATGACTGCGTCATCCGCAAACAATCTAAGGGGGCTGCTCAGATTATCACCTAGAACATTTATATAAATCACGAACAGCAGAGGGCCCATGACACTACCTTGCGGAACGCCAGATATCACTTCTGTTTGGTTAGCACACTGGACTCGCATTCGGGAGGACGACGGTTCAATCCCGTCTCCAGCCATCCTGATTTAGGTTTTCCGTGATTTCCCTAAATCGCTTCAGGCAAATGCCGGGATGGTTCCTTTGAAAGGGCACGGCCGATTTCCTTCCCCATCCTTCCCTAACCCGAGCTTGCGCTCCGTCTCTAATGACCACGTTGTCGACGGGACGTTAAACACTAACCTCCTCCTCCTCCTCCTCACTTCTGTTCTACTCGATGATTTACCGTCTATCACTACGAACTGTGACGTCTCTGAGAGGAATCGCCTGGTCACGACACTTCTGTGCCTGCAACTCCACTTCACTAATTCCCACTATATGTAATCTCAAACTACCCACCCCTGTTTTTTAAATCCTCTAACCTACCTACTCCATCAAGGGATCCAACACTTCACGCTGCAACCCGTAGAACGCCAGTTCTCTTTCTCCTAGTGGCAAGATCGTCCTGAAGTGGTCCACACCCGGAAATGCGAATAGCGGACTGTTTTCCCCAAGAGAATATCATTATCATCGAATCTTACAAAAGAGCTGCATGTCTTCGGAATGTGTATCAGCTTTTATTTCCCCCTTGTTTTCAGTCGTACCGTTCGCTTAAGCTAGCGCGGAGTGCAAAATCAAGGTGTGACGCTGCGATCTGGAAGCAGGCGAAAGTGGACGCGGTGACGGCGCATTCCTGAACGGACGGCTAGCCGACACGCCGCGGCCTGCGTGCTGCGTTTAAAGGGCTCACTTAACTGCGCCGCGTTTCTAGGACACCGGGTCGCAGCGTCATCTTGCTGCTTGGTTGGATTGGCTCCACACAAGTGGAACATAATGTGTTGTCGGAAACTGACGTGGTGTCGCGTGGCTGTGCAAAAATACAGTGGAGTGAAGACAGCAGCCAGTATTAGAGTTACTTAGTTAGTTACGTGTTTCATTGATCAATAGCACGGAAAACCGTTATATGTGGAACGTGTCAAATGCACAAGAAATGCGCACAGGAAACAAGTTTTTTTTAATTTCTATTAGTGTTATACCTAAATATTTCTGTTGTCTATCCCATTCCCTTAAATTGCACAGAATGCATATACTATATCTCCACATTTATTTACTCATATTCAAGAATTCATCTATGGTATAGAAGGAGTTGTCAAGGAGATATGATTTCAATTTGTTTTTGAAACTGTTACTGCTGTCTGTCAGACATTTTATTTCATCTGGTAATTTATCAAAAAGTTTTATAGCAGCGTATTGTACCCCTCTCTGTGCCAAAGATAGGTTAGAAACAAATAGCATCCTTACCAGTTTCTAACAAACAGGTTGTAGTATTTCTGGCGTTACAGCCATGATATTCGGTCACAAGAAGCTCTTCATAGAGCAATTGAGAAGGCGGCAATGTCAAGACGACGTAATGTGGTGCGAGGTACCGATGACAGATGGTTTGTTCGGTACGGGTACCGCGAGAAAAACAGCCTAAATCCTTCTCCGCGTTTGGCTACTCCGTTCGTACGTTGCGCGCCAAAATGATAATTTTCTGTTTTTAATATTAGAAAAACTGAACAGAGAATTTACTTGCATTTCATATAGAAGCATCTTTCAGTAGTAGTCTACCATTCCATTATATGAAAAGCGTTAATTACCAGCAGAATAGTAAACACTTGCCAAACGAAAAGGCAGACGAAGCACTTCGGAGACCTTCGGATGGCGCCTAACTTGAATAGCGGGCGAAATGGATCGGCTGTTCGATCAAAACTGGTTCGGCGGTCTCGGAAGACAGACATGCTGTCTGCCTTAGTTGGTATCGGTTAAGAACTTAGTTAGCAATCTCTGGTCATTTGGATGCGTAATTGAGAACGATTTGAACAGTAAGTACGCAATTACGCAGTTCATCGTTTTATTTTTATGAAAGTGCGAAGATTCGAAATTATTTCTGATTCATAAAGTGGAATATAATTGTGAACTTTCGCGTATACTGCTACTAAAAAGCGAGTTTCATTCCGTATAAAGGAACTAATTGAAAATTTAACTATTCAAACAATATCAGTTCCTCGCTAAGAGTTTGTTATCAAGTTAACGAATTCACGACCTATGCTGTTTTCTGCGCAGGAGACAACAACTATAGAAGACTGCAGGTTTGTGAACATTTATTAGAACGTATGCGTCCCACTCAGGGCGGTGGAAGCATACACGCACTTAGCGTGTGCTGCAATCTTAGTATAAATGAGATCAGTGACACGTCATCTGTGGTAACACA
Organism: Schistocerca piceifrons; assembly: GCF_021461385.2. Taxonomy (NCBI): domain Eukaryota; kingdom Metazoa; phylum Arthropoda; class Insecta; order Orthoptera; family Acrididae; genus Schistocerca; species Schistocerca piceifrons. Next base: position 1,034,042,794 of record NC_060139.1, read on the forward strand.
GAGGTGGTATGAAGGAGAGATATTTTTGACGGAGGGGTTTAGCACATGCACGTATATATTAACCTCTCTGCCTCCTTTTTTTGAACTAAGATTCATCTTCAGACGGCTGTTCCATTTTTTTTTACATCATGTTCGTTGACTCTGGCGAAGGTTCCTCGGGGTAGCTGTGCCCTACAGCAGAAAATCGATGTAAGAAAGAAAGGACTGTTTTATTGTAAATGACCTAGCAATGAATTATAATAGCGCAAACAACTTCCTAAGATAAGAGTTTACTTAGTTTTGTGTTTCTTATATATTACATAATGCATAAAAATTATCATAGTGCAAACTGCAAACAAGGTGTCATAATATCTACTTCCATAATATTTTTTTGTCTTTCACGAAACTTAACATATGTTCTGTTTCGACAGTCTTTATGATGAACTGAATTTCTTTCTTTGTTTACATTTATTACATTTATTGAAACATCTGTGCCGATTGCAACGTCTGTTTACATCTTTAACTTCTCCGACAAACACACTTTTTGCCACAGTAACGTCTTTGTAAATCGCCATCTTTGTACATAAGCATCTGTGTGGCCGAAATTCATAGGAGTGTATGATCCTCTACACTGCTCTACATTTGCGTCCAACGTTCATGAAACTGTTAAATCTTGCCTGGCATTCAGCGAAATATGCACTTATTCGAAGACATTCAACTCCGCAATAAAAAGACGCTGAGTTTTCGATGTCCAATAGCACAAAACTTTTTCAGCTCTTATCTTAGACAGTTGTTATCTTAGGGGGTTATTATAATGCATTGTTCAGTCATTTGGAACGGGTGATCAAAAAGTTTCCGTTCGAAGGCCGTACAGTCCAGAATTGGCATAGCAATCAGGCAAAATGGCCGAGAGCATTGGCGCAAACATCCTACCGACGCATCAAGGTGAAGATACGCGTTTGGCAAAACACTGTATCCTGTTACGCGAGGAAGTCGTCCATAACTGCCTGCTGCCCATCCTCGTCTGACAAGAATCGTCGATTCTTGAAGGTCTTTAAGAAACCGGAGGCGACATCGGGACTGTAGGGCGGGTGCTCGGGGGTCTCCCTCTTGATTTGGCAAAACGTCTGCGTCACATTTGCGATATGGCGATGTGCGTTATCGTGAAGCAGCAGCCCTCTTTGTCGCCGGCCGAAGTGGCCGTGCGGTTAAAGGCGCTGCAGTCTGGAACCGCAAGACCGCTACGGTCGCAGGTTCGAATCCTGCCTCGGGCATGGATGTTTGTGATGTCCTTAGGTTAGTTAGGTTTAACTAGTTCTAAGTTCTAGGAGACTAATGACCTCAGCAGTTGAGTCCCATAGTGCTCAGAGCCAGCCAGCCAGCCCTCTTTGTCGCGCTTTTCCCGGACGTTTCGTCTTAATTGCGCGCCGTAATTTCTCTTCCTTCATTCTCCGATGAAGGTCTACCGGTGTTCGTCCTTCGGCAGCCAAGAAAAGGGTAACAGCACTTTGGTCCTGTGTGGACGCGTCGCCTTAGTTCACATTTCCTCATTTGCCGCACGCACGTCGGAAAGAGACGAAAGCCTCACTGATCCCTTGTCCATATGTCGGAGCCTTGCGGAAAATCGACGTTGATGTAGAAGTGTAATACTGGTCATATTGTGATAATCTCTTAACATAAGATTATGCCTCTTAATGAATGGACAGTGAAAGCATTTAAATTCTTGAATTCGGTCAATCATTATATGAAATACTGAAAATCAAATTTTATGTTGTGTCTGGCAGCTTTTAGGTAGGCAGTCGGCAACTGTGACCGGGTAACCACATTAGAGGTACATTAATACAGATGCCCTAATTTGTATACAGGAGATGTTCAGTATCGCCGTGTCCAAAACCCATGCCCCAAGTGAACCTCGAATCCGCAACATATACCTTACACTGTACTGGGGACAAGAAAGCCTGTTTTAAAACAAGTATTGTGTATGAACTTGTGTGACTCACAGCCTTATGCAAACCCTTGCAGTTAAAACCACTTGGAAGGCTTCCTCGTCGTGCCTCTTAAGGGACACCGTCTCGTCCAGGTGATGGAGACGAGTACGCTCACAGTGTAGCAACGTGTCCGTGTTATTAGCAGCGGTCATACTGGTTGTGGTGGCGACAGGAAGCGCATCTGGCCACCCCCGAAATTAATCAGACGACATTCGTTTAATAATCATGACGACGCTGCACCGATGCCGTACAAACGCACAAGAAACAGAAGATTCTTATTTATATTATTATTATTGAAATTGTTGGCACTTTAGAGCCCTCCCCCTCCATGCCTCCTCCGAGAACCGTACCCTCATCCGAGAGACATCGCGAATAACCTAGTAAAATAATCCATGACCTGCCGGCCGGAGTGGCCGAGCGGTTCTAGGCGCTACAGTCTGAAACCGCAGGACCACTACGGTCGCAGGTTCGAATCCTGCCTCGGGCATGGATGTGTGTGATGTCCTTAGGTTAGTTAGGTTTAAGTAGTTCTAAGTTCTAGGGGACTGATGACCTCGGAAGTTAAGTCCCATAGTGCTCAGAGTCATTTGAACCAATCCATGACCTGATGGTGTCGAGTCTGGTGATCGGCAGGTTTACACCACCACCCGCTCCTCTACTCCTCTAGTCAGCCACTGGTGACGAAAAGGACAGGGTGAACATTCAGTCTTTGCCTGATTACAAAAATTTATTTCTATGGAACTATGCTAGTTACAGCTGTATAATTTTTTGCAAACGGTTCCTTAACATATATTTTTTTATGGACAGACTTCCACATTTACTCCGTTTCTTGCAATTAGAACGCCGGGGCGATGCTCGATTTGTCTTTGTGTCTTTGCCAACATCTTCCGTCAAGGCCTCTACAGCATGGCGTATTCGTGCCGTAAGAGTTTACGTAGTGGGAATTGGTCTTAACGTAATCCCACGAAAAACTCCAAGGGCGTTACCTTTCGTGATCGTGGTGGCCATGATGCTGGACAACCCCTACCGATCCATTTGTCCGGAAATGTTTCATACAAGAACTGGCGAAAAGCAATCCCCACTGTCGTGGTGCACATGTTGTTGAAACGCTGTCCATGGATGAAATTCCTATAACTGAGACAGAAGTCAATCAAAAAAACTTCGTAAGTTAGACTACCAGTCCCAAAAGACGGCATATACATGTGTACGTGTGTTCACTAAAAACGTTCAGTTAAGCTACGATTTGCAACAAACCACATACCTGCATTCAACTTAGTTCCTTAGAACAAAAATTTCTTAATCGGAGAAGACTTTAAGGTTATCTTATATATCAGCACGGGGATACGAACCGGTTGCCCAAGAGTGCAAGTGGCGTAGCACAGGCGTGCGTTAGCTGTGTTGTTGTCCACTTAGGCGGATTTGAACAGTAGCAAGGCGACGAAATAAAAGTGATCCCCGTTCGTTGCTGTTGAACGCGCTACAAAAGCCAAAGACGGTATTCTAGCCTTCGAGGCAAGAAAAATGCGATGAGAGCGGTTTTGTATTCGTAAAGAAGACTTTCTGTGTGTGCATGCCAGCTGAGTCACTTCGTCAAGCCATTCATTTGGCGCCTAGCGAGAGTTCGTGTTGTGACAGGTATCACAATTAAGCGCAACTAAAGGCGAGTGTCAGTGGGAGTAGTTGTGTAAGAACTTGGCCGTGACTGCAGCCTTCGCAGTCGAGGTCATGACTATTGGAACGCACAGTAGGAAGTGGCACGAAGAGGCAGTGCTGCGTTACGCAACTGTCAGCAGGACTAAAACAAAACAACAGAATTCAACCGGGGGGATGGAGAGGGAGGTAGAGAGAGAGAGAGAGAGAGAGAGAGAGAGAGAGAGAGAGAGAGAGAGAGAGAGAGAGTCTTGTAAGAAGTTCTTTGTCCTGTACCTCAACAGACAGGTTCGCATCATTCAGATAATCAGGAACGGTCTCCCACTCACATGAGAAACGTAGTTCGCGCGTTCATTCCTTCATCTCCGGTAATACGCTGAGCTGGCTGGTGTGACCGAGCGGTTCTAGGCGCTTCAGTCTGGAACCGCGTGACTGCTACGTCGCAGGTTCCAATCCTGCCTCGGGCATGGATGTGTGTGATGTCCTTAGGTTAGTTAGGTTTAAGTAGTTCTACGTTCTAGGGGACTAATGACCTCAGATGTTAAGTCCCATAGTGCTCAGAGCCATTTGAACCATTTTTGAATATACTGAAGTGACTGATGACATACACATTATTATAAGCCTGTATAGTCGATGTGAAGCTGTTGTACAATTATGGTACGTGTTTCATGCTCAGGAATTATAACGCTTTTGGAGAACGAAAACCTTCTCTACAAAAATCAGCGTGGATTCCACAAACGGAGAGACAGGGAAACTCGTCTCTCTCTGTTCCTCATGGGATCCATAGTGTAGTAGATAACAGCGCTCAGGTTGATGCCGTTTTCCATGACTTCAAGATGGCATGTGACACCGTCCCGCACTGCCGTTTAGTGAGGGGGAAAAAAAGAAAAAAAAAAAGGCGAACTTACCGAGCCACATTTGTGACGGGATTCAAGACTTTATTGCGTCTACAATGTACAGGGCTATTACAAATGATTGAAGCGATTTCGTAAATTCACTGTACCTCCATTCATTGACATATGGTCACGACACACTACAGATACGTAGAAAAACGCATAAAGTTTTGTTCGGTTGAAGCCGCACTTCAGGTTTCTGCCGTCAGAGCGTTCGAGAGCGCAGTGAGACAAAATGGCGACAGGAGCCGAGAAAGCGTATGTCGTGCTTGAAATGCACTCACATCAGTCAGTCATAAAAGTGCAACGACACTTCAGGACGAAGTTCAACAAAGATTCACCAACTGCTAACTCCATTCGGCGATGGTATGCGCAGTTTAAAGCTTCTGGATGCCTCTGTAAGGGGAAATCAACGGGTCGGCCTGCAGTGAGCGAAGAAACGGTTGAACGCGTGCGGGCAAGTTTCACGCGCAGCCGCGGAAGTCGACGAATAAAGCAAGCAGGGACCTAACGTACCACAGCCGACGGTTTGGAAAATCTTACGGAAAAGGCTAAAGCAGAAGCATTTCTTAAACAGGAGATTGGAAAACCGATTGATCGGTCGTGGTGGAGATCATGATCAACAATTCATGTCATGGCCTACACACTTTCCCGACTTAACCCCACGCGATTTCTTTCTGTGGGGTTATGTGAAAGATTCAGTGTTTAAACCTCCTCTACCAAGAAACGTGCCAGAACTGCGAGCTCGCATCAACGATGCTTTCGAACTCATTGATGGGGCATGCTACGCCGAGTGTGGGAGGAACTTGATTATCGCCTTGATGTCTGCCGAATCACTAAAGGGGCACATATCGAACATTTGTGAATGCCTAAAAAAACTTTTTGAGTTTTTGTATGTGTGTGCAAAGCATTGTGAAAATATCTCAAATAATAAAGTTATTATAGAGCTGTGAAATCGCTTCAATCATTTGTAATAACCCTGTATATGAACGATCTAGTAGTAAGCGTCGGAAGTTCTTTAAGACTGTTCGCAGACCATGCGGTTGTCGTCTACAAGGAAGTAGTAACGCCAGAAGATAGTATCGATTTACAGAAATACCTGCAAAGGATTAATGAATGGTGCGGTCTCTGGCAGTTGACCCCTGAACGTAAATAAATGTAACATATTGCGCATACATAGGAAAATAAATCCACAGTATCTGCAGTAAAATGTCTACGAGTATTTGTCCAGAGATACCGTGGGTGGAATGGCCACACAAAACAGATACGTAGCAAGAAAAGCAGATGCCAGACTCAGATTAGTAGGAAGAATCTTAAAGAAATGTAACTCATCCGCGAAGGAAGTGGCTTTTAAATCACTTGTTCGACTGATTGTTGAGTATTGTATACCGATGTCGCATCCTTATCAGACAAGACTGTTCGAAGAGATAGAGAAGATCCAAAGAAGAGCGGCTCGTTTCGTCACGGGAGCGTTACGGAGGCGCTCAACAAACTCCAGTGGCAGACGTTACAAGAGAGGCGTCGTGCATCACGGAAAGATTACTACTGAAATTTGGAAAGAGCACTTCCCAGGAAGAGTTGGACAACGTATAACGTCCCCCCTCTCTCCCCCCCCCCCCTTCCACACACACGTACATCTCGCGAAGCGACCACAAAGAGAAAATTTGAAAAATTAGAGAAAATGCAGAGGGCAATCATTCTTTCCGCGCACCATTCGTTCGTGGAACAGGGAAACGCAAGCTAGTTAGTTGTGCCAGAAGTACTCACCACCACACACCATCAGGCAGCTTGCGGAGTAATGATGGAGAAATAGATCTAGAAGTTATAGGAGTTCACGTCAAGAGAATGGAATACGTCCACACACACGCGCTTTCAAGGCATAAAAAGTCGCCGGTTCTCTGCTGGGCGTATTGCCATTATCTTAAGAGTCGTGATGGGTTTGACTTACGGGTACTATTCTGTCATTCACTATACACTGAGCTTGCTGGGACGTCCTTTTTGTGAAACGAAGTACCGTAAACGTAACTTGTCCTTCACTTCAACTTCCTCGGCTTTCGCCGGAGAGAAATCGTTTTCCAAGCACCTCGGTCGAGTATGATCTTTCGTTGCTTAACTACACTGAAGCGCCAACGAAAATCGTATAGGCATGCATATTCAAATACAATGTAAACAGGCAGAATATGGCGCTGCGGTCGGCAACGCCTGTATATCGATTACTGCTGCTACAATGGAAGGTTATTGAGATTTAAGTGAGTCTGAATGTGATGTTACAGTGGCGCACGAGCATCTCCGAGGTAGCGATGAAATGGGGGTTTTCCCGTACGACAATTTCACGAGTATACCGTATCAGGAATCCGGTAAAATATCGAACCTCTTACATCGCTGCGGCCGGAAAAAGATCCTGCAAGAACGGGACCAACGACGACTGAAGAGTGTCGGTCAGCGTGACAGAAATGCAACTCTTTTGCAAATTGCTACAGATTTCATTGCTGGGCCATCAGCAAGTGTCCGCGTCTGAAGTGTTCAACGGAACATCATCGACATGGGCTTTCGGAGCCGGATGCCCGCTCGTGTACCCTCGATGACTGCACGACACAAAGCTTTACGCCTCTTCTGGGCCCTTCAGCACCGGCATTGGACTGTTGATGACTGGAAATATGTTGCCTGGTCGGACGAGTCTCGTTTCAAATTGTATGAGCAGACGGACGTGTACGGGTATGGAGACAACGTCATGAATCCATGGATCCTACATGTCAGCAGGGGACTGTTCAAGCTGGTGGAGGCTCTGTAATGGTGTGGGGCGTGTGCAGTTGGAGTGACATGGGACGCCTGATACATCTAGATACGAGTCTGACAGGTGAGACGAACGCAAGCATCCTGTCTGGTCACTTGCATCCATTCATGTCCACTGTGCATTCCGACGGGCTTGGGCAATTCCAGCAGGGCAGTGCGACACACCGCACGTCCAGAATTGCTGCAGAGGGGCTAGAGCAACACACTTCTGAGTTTAAACACTTCCGCTGGCCACCAGACTCCCCAGACATGAACATTATTGAGCAAATCTGGGATTCCGTGCAAGATGCTGTTCAGAAGAGATCTCCACCCCCTTGTACTGTTACGGGTTTATGGACAGCCCTGCAGCCTTCCAGCACTACTTCAGACGTCAGTCGATTCCATGCCACGTCGTGCTGCGGCACTTGTGCGTGCTCGCGGCGGCCCTACACGACATTAGGCAGGTGTACCAGCTTCCTTGGCTCTTCAGTGTAGGTGCCGCATTGGTAAGATACTGGACTCCCCTCGGGAGGATGACGATTCAAATCCGCGCCTGCCCGTTTAGATTGAGGCTTTGCCTTATATCCGTAAATCGCTTAAGGCTAGTGCCTGGTTGGTTCTTCTGGTATACCGGGTCGACGAGTTCGAAATCCGATGAGAACGCGTGGACCTCGACGACAACCGCCCGGCGGCGCTCCTAATACTTACAATCGCTGCTGTCGCCGCCTCAGCACTAGGCTCGGACCGCGCCCCTCGCGCCAGCCTATCAGCGCCCGCGCTATAAAGCTAGGAGGGCAGAGGCTCCGGAGTCTACTGTTTTATTGCCCACTGTTCTGTAACTTATATGTCTTTTCAGTGTTTCTTCTCTTGTGTATCCTCTGGCTGAAGAGCGGCGTTGTATGCCGCTGCCAGCCTACCTGATTGTTCAGGTGTTAAAATCACAATAAAGGAAAAAAAAAGCTCCGGACCTCAGTCACGTACCGAGTGCCGCTGTCCTATTGTTTATTCTACGTAGCATTGCTTGGTCCCTGATATTGCTGCGTCTAGTTTCTCGATACTGTTTACTCTCCGGAATTGTCATACTGTCTTGTTGTCCTCGTTGCTCGTTCATCACTGTTGTTAGCTTTCCGTTGTTTTCACCAATCACCGTGGACGCCCTCGGCCGGACAGCAAGCATCTTCTGGCCGCGTCCGATTCCGGTTATTATAGTTCCTTTGAGAGGACACGGGCGATTTGTTCCGCCTCTAATTGCGTTATTGTCGACGGGACTTTAAACCCTAATCTTTTTTCATTGTCGGATAATACTTGCATATCCATGTTTCTTCGTCTGTGAAGAACGCAGTGTCGAGTTCCCGGTCAGTTTGCAGTCCGAGTGCGGTGACAGTGGCCTTTGTATGGATCTATTTGTGAGGTTCAGATCCCCCTCCCGCATAAGGAGTTTCGGTATTTCGCAAAATCATTTTAGATTATTGCTGTGGCGGTTCCTTGGAATAGAAGACGACCGACTCTCGCACGAATCCTAGTCAATCTGCGTGACGACCCTTCTCTAATAGCCCAGACGTTACAATCTATCCATCCAACTCATTTCGCAACTTCATTGAATGTGGATAATAACTTCTCACTCTTTTCAACTCTTCTACGCCCTTGCTGTTGATTAACAATGAGAAGATATAGGACCCAGCGAGAATACATAGTGATAGCAAAGTTCGTATGAAATAACTGTTTGGACTGCTGCCCCCCCCTTTTTTTTAATAGTCATCAGCCTTCTTACTGGTTTGAATTGGCCCTCCACGGATATCTTTGCCACGCGAGCCTCTTCATCTCAGAAAACGACACTTGCATCCTTCGACCTCGGTTATTTCATGGACGTCTTCCAATCTCTGCCTTCACCTACAGTTTTACCCTCTACAGCTCCCTCCAGTACTACAAACGTTATTCGCTGACCTGTTAACACGTGCCCTATAAACCTGTCCCGTCTTCTTGTCAGTATTTTCCAAATGTTTCTTTCTTCGCCGATTCTGCGGGTAACCTCCTTATACCTTATCAGTCCACATAATTTTATACGTTCTTCCCTAGCGCTACGTCTCAAATGCTTCGATCCTCTTCTGTTCCGGTTTTCCTACTGTCCGTGATTCACTACCATACAATGCTATGCGCCAATCGTACTTTCCCAGAAATTTCTTCCTCAAATTCTTGCCTACCTGTATTTTCTTTGCCAGGCGTGGCCTTTCTGCCTGTGCTAATCTGCTATCCGTGTCCTGTTGCTTCGTCCGTCATGGGTTAGTTTCCTTTTATGGTAGCAGAATTTCTTAACTTCGTCTGCTTCGTTACCACCAATTTTAATGTTAAGTTTCTCGCTATTCTCATTTCTCGCTGTCCTCATTACTTTCGTCTTTCTACGGTTTATTCTGTCCTTATTGTGTACTCATTACCGTTCACCTCATTCGACAGGTCCTTCAATTCTTCTTCATTTTCACTGAGGATGGGAACGTAATAGGTGAATCTGATCACTGATATCCTTCCATCGTGAATTTTAATCCCACTGTTGAACCGTCTTTTATTTCCGTCACAACTTTTTCGACCTATACATTGGACACTAGGAACAAAACACTGCATCCTTGTACTCTTACATAAAGTAAAAATCCATGAATTACCAACATATTACCAAAATGAATTTCCGGAGTATATCGTACTGAGGTGTTAATGATAGCTACAATTTCATCGACCTTTATATCTGTGACTTCGGTGTCTTTTTCACGGTTTATGACGTTTTTGGAGAACGAAAATCTCTTCTACAGTAATCAGCATGGATTCCACAAACAGAGATCTTGCGAAATTCAACCCTTTCTGTTCTTCCATGAGATCCTGAGTGCTGAGGACAAAAGCGACCAAAAAAATGATTCAAATGGCTCTGACCACAATGAGACTTAAGATCTGACGTTATCAGTCCCCTAGAACTTAGAAATACTTAAACCTAACTAACCTAAGGACATCACACACATCCATGCCCGAGGCAGGATTCAAACCGGCGACCGTAGTAGTCGCGCGGTTCCGGAGTGAAGCGGCTGGAACCGCTCCGCCACCGCGGCCGGCAAAGGCGAGCAGATTGATGCCACGTCGCCTGACTTCCGGGAGACATTCGATACATTCCCAGAATGAGATTTTCACTCTGCAACATAGTGTGCGCTGACATGAAACTTCCTGGCAGATTAAAACTGTGCACCAGACCGAGACTGGGAACTCGGTAGAGCACGTGCCCGCGAAAGGCAAAGGTCCCCAGTTCGAGTCTCAGTCCGGCACACAGTTTTAATCTGCCAGGAAGTTTCCTTCGATACATTTCTGAACTATTGTTTTGTGAATAAAATATGAGCTTACCAAGTATTGGACGGGATTTCTGATCGGGTATAGGACTTCCATATAGACAGAACTCAAGACTCGTAGTTATTAACGAAACAAAATCGATAGATGTAATTTCGTATGTGCCCGAATGGAACATTATAATGCTACTTGCTCATATCACTCCGAAACGAGGAACTTGGTCGTGGTGGATGATGTTCTGCAGAGTGTGATAGACATACCTCACGGATATTATGCCGTTGGGTTCCTCGTTTTCTTTTTACTATTATAGCGTATTGCGCAATACGCGTCAATAAATGTACCGAATTAGTCGTAAACGTTGGAAAAACCAGGAAGGCGCGTGTATGAATATGAGAACCGGATCGATATTGTCGGGGCGGGGTCGGCTGCTACGTGAGAACCGCCCGTTCTGCACCAGGCGTCTACCGCAAGAATACGTCGTGTGTCAGATACGCGTCTTCTGGCGCAGCGTAAATTTAGCGCTATACTGTACGGCAGTATTTGTGCGCGAGGCGTCCGGAGAGTTATCGGCGATACAGTATAGTAAACTAACAACCATGCTAATGGTGTGCATTGAAAACGCAAGAGTATGACACCCCGGTAACTAACTCACACAGCGAAAGATCAGTACTGGAGAATATCACACCAGTGCCTTGTGTTTTTTTTTTTCTTCTTTTATTCATATCATACAATATGTTTCATACTATATACAGGGTGGAGAAGAGGAAACGCATGTTTTTCACTATTGAATGGCTGGGACACGGTTTGACAAAAATTTAAACAAGCATTAAGTCATCAATTTTTATTGCAGTTTTGAAATATACGAACTTTTATTAGATTCGAAAAATAAGGTCTTGGAGATGACGTCCTTTTTGCTGGATACAAATTTGAATCCTCTCCCGAAAGTTACGTATGGCTGTCTCCACATTTCATTCGGCACGGCTTCCTGATGAATGGAATTCTTCAGGTCATCGACTGCTCGAGGCTTGTTCATGTAGACTTTTGATTTTAAATATCCCCACAAAAAGAAGTTGCATATCGACAAATCGGGTGAGCGAAGGGTCCAGTAAACATCACCATATCTCTAAATAAGATGTCCTGGTAACATTTGTCGAACCACTTCCATGGGTGCTCTCGCCCTGTGAGCTGTGGCACCGTCCTACTGACACCATATTTCCCTCCAGTGCTCTCACGCCTTTCAAATTCTGGACGAAGAAAGTTGTTTAACGTTTTAACGTCGCGCGCTGGTGTCACAGTAACTGCAGTTCCTTCCTCTTCAAACAAATAGGGTCCAACAATGCTCATCTTTGTAATGCAGCACCACACTGCTACTTTTAAACTGTGGAGAGGTCTTTGGTGTAATTCATGTGGGTTCCCCGGCGCCCAATACCGACAATTTTGAACTTTGACGTAACTGTCTACATGAAAATGTGCTTCATCACTCATGAAGACTGTAGCATCTGCATCTTCCGTAAAAATTTCATCCATTACGCGACAAAACTCTCTGTGCTGCACAAAATCCCCTTCACTAAGCTGCTGGACTATCATTAACTTGTACGGGTGAAACTTAAGGTCTTCATGTAAGATGCGGTGAAGCGAACGACGTGACATACCCACCGCTACAGCCTGTCGTCTAGCCGATCGTTTCGGACGAGCAAAAACTGCCGTTCTCACTCGGTCTACGTTTTCCGGAGTTCGAACGGAACGCGGAAGACCAGGTGGTTTCTTTTTCATCACAGATCCAGTACTTCTAAACGCTGCAGCCCGTCGGGGTGCAGTATTTCGATCGGGCACTGCATCTCGAAGTCCAACTCTTAAAGTTTTGACGGAAAAGACATCGCACTGTGACTACGGAATCATTGTTTCTAAAGTACTGCTCGACAACGAACACACGATTCTCTATGCCCCAACGCTCCATAGCGACTGAAACTGCATTGTATGGACAGTCTGCCAACATTCGTTCCAGGTCAATACCCTTTCTCGTCGCCGCGTACTAACGGTTCAAAAAACATGCGTATCCTCTGCTCCACCCTGCATATTCCACCAAGAGCCCACGAAGTATTAAATAGTACAAAGATCAATTTCTATAGGCGACTGTTTGTGAACATTCCAAGACCAAGAAGACGATACAGGGGTTGGACGAAACAAATGGAAACACAAAAACACAACACATTACCGTGCCTAATACAGTGTAGGGAATCGTTCGCATTCAAAACACGTTTCTAGTCGTCTCGTAATGAATAAGTACAGGTCCTGTGTGGTTATGAAGGAAATAGGAGGGCAGTTCAATAAGTAATGCAACACATTTTTTTTCTCGGCCAATTTTGGTTGAAAAAACCGGAAATTTCTTGTGGAATATTTTCAAACATTCCCGCTTCGTCTCGTATAGTTTCATTGACTTCCGACAGGTGGCAGCGCTGTACGGAGCTGTTAAAATGGCGTCTGTAACGGATGTGCGTTGCAAACAACGGGCAGTGATCGAGTTTCTTTTGGCGGAAAACCAGGGCATCTCAGATATTCATAGGCGCTTGCAGAATGTCTACGATGATCTGGCAGTGGACAAAAGCACGGTGAGTCGTTGGGCAAAGCGTGTGTCATCGTCGCCGCAAGGTCAAGCAAGACTGTCTGATCTCCCGCGTGCGGGCTGGCCGTGCACAGCTGTGACTCCTGCAATGGAGGAGCGTGCGAACACACTCGTTCGAGATGATAGTTGGTAGTGCTGTCACAATTGTTCACCAGTTGGGATATTCAAAGGTTTGTTCCCGCTGGGTCCCTCGTTGTCTAACCGAACACCATAAAGAGCAAAGGAGAACCATCTGTGCGGAATTGCTTGCTCGTCATGTGGCTGAGGGTGACAATTTCTTGTCAAAGATTGTTACAGGCGATGAAACATGGGTTCATCACCTCGAACCTGAAACAAAACGGCAATCAATGGAGTGGCGCCACACCCACTCCCCTACCAAGAAAAAGTTTAAAGCCATACCCTCAGCCGGTAAAGTCATGGTTACAGTCTTCTGGGACGCTGAAGGGGTTATTCTGTTCGATGTCCTTCCCCATGGTCAAACGATCAACTCTGAAGTGTATTGTGCTACTCTTCAGAAATTGAAGAAACGACTTCAGCGTGTTCGTAGGCACAAAAATCTGAACGAACTTCTCCTTCTTCATGACAACGCAAGACCTCACACAAGTCTTCGCACCCGAGAGGAGCTCACAAAACTTCGGTGGACTGTTCTTCCGCATGCACCCTACAGCCCCGATCTCGCACCGTCGGATTTCCATATGTTTGGCCCAATGAAGGACGCAATCCGTGGGAGACACTACGCGGATGATGAAGAAGTTATTGATGCAGTACGACGTTGGCTCCGACATCGACCAGTGGAATGGTACCGTGCAGGCATACAGGCCCTCATTTCAAGGTGGCGTAAGGCCGTAGCATGGAATGGAGATTACGTTGAAAAATAGTGTTGTGTAGCTAAAAGATTGGGGAATAACCTGGTGTATTTCAATGCTGAATAAAACAACCCCTGTTTCAGAAAAAAAATGTGTTGCATTACTTATTGAACTGCCCTCGTATTATACCATTATTCGTGCAAAATAAGGGCAACTACAGATAAATGATGGAAATGGATAGCAATCATGTACCCGTGTCTCCAAAGTAGACTGCAAAGGCTCAGTACCATTGAGATGTGGTGACTGTGCTGGCTATTTTAATGACAGCCAGTGTAGTTTATACTGTAGTTGACACTGCACCCACCGGCCGGAGTGGCCGAGCGGTTCTAGGCACTACAGGCTGGAACCGCGCGACCGCTACGGTCGCAGGTTCGAATCCTGCCTCGGGCATGGATGTGTGTGATGTCCTTAGGTTAGTTAGGTTTAAGTAGTTCTAAGTCTAGGGGACTGATGACCTCAGCAGTTAAGTCCCATAGTGCTCAGAGCCATTTGAACCATTTGACACTACACGTCTTACAACCAAGTTTGTCCACTTCAGAACCGTCTCCACTTCACATCTGTCAACGTCACACATTAAGTTAGTTGCAGGACTGTTGTCACGACTTGTCTAAAGTTGCCGAAGCCCTGCAACAAAGCTCCATTTGGCGTACATAGCTTTCGAGTAGTGCGGTGAGTACGTATAATCCGTTATCGGTCACTGCCCGACACACCGATTAACTTTTTCCGGCCGCTGTGGGACGAGGCACAGATGACAGCTGATGCAACAACACTGTATCGCCATGTCACTAGCGTTCAATAAAAAGAAGTTTTCAGAGCGTAGATCTTTCATAGCTTTAACAGGTGTTTTGATAAGGAACATAAAGAGAGGGTCTATTAAGACCGTGTACTTCTATTTGGAACAACTGAGTTTCAAATTCCCGTTCTACCAACCTCATTTCGGTCCCTTCTTCTGTGGTTTTACTCGCTACAGTGCACTGTTGTTGGTCAGTACTGTATTACAAGGCGTGTTTTTTTTAAAGTAAGAAGCGGTTTGGAATAAAAATAAAACATGCAGACTTTTCGTGGCAATTTTATTTCTACATGAAACTCGGTATTTTAATCTACTTTTCTACATAATTCGCAATATTAAGGCACTTATCACATCGTACAGCCAGCTTTGAATACCACCCTCATAGTAATCTGCTGCCTCTGCATAAATTTCGACAGTTTAAACATTCTTAAACAGTTGCACAAAACACCCGTTGTGACACTTGATGAAGCTCATCACGTAACGTCGAAATCGTAAAGCATCTGTCCTCTCTCATTTTTTTATCCACTTTTTGCAGCATATCGTCACTAATGGCTGATGGTCGCCCACTTCATTCCTCATAATGCACATTCGTACGGTCATCTTTAATTGCTCTCACCCATTTCCGTACCATCCCATCGCTCATAAGAGCCAAGAGGTGTGCTTTGCGGAATTGTTACAGAATGTTTAAATTATCGTAAGTTATGCTCAGGAGACCAATTTCGTCGATGATGGTATTTAGAGCTCGTTGTACGATACGATAAGTGCGTTAATATTGGTGGGAATTACGTACAGAAGTAGGTTAAAGTGCAGGATTTTATGTAAAAATAAAATAGCTAAGAAAAGTCTACTTATTTTATTTTTATTTCAAAATGAGCTTAGTAAAAAACACGCCTCATATTTTGTTCCAGTATAGTGTTGTCTTAGTTTGAAGCCGTGGCTGACGTGAACGAACAAATACACTCTTCACAAGCGACTGGTGGCGTGTGTGTGGGTGCTCGAACGACTGCAGATACGGCAAACAATGACAGCCATAATGTGTGGGTTCAGAGACAGCTGTGGCAAAACCCTACCTCGTACAGCGACCCTGCTTGATTGGGAGAACGTGTTTTTCGTCCAGGCACTGTCAAACGCAAATCTGCGTAGTAGAAGTGAGAAAACAAGTGAAGGAACGTGCGTCGCTGTCCCTGAGTCAACTGAGCAGTCTCCAGTGAAATCCATTCCCGAAACAGCAGCCGCATTTGCACTGTCACACTACAAAGTATTTGAAAATGGAAGTATTTAGACCGATGTTTATGAATGAATTTTCTGACAACATGGAGTAGCCAGTTACACCGTCCAAATCTCATTCAGAAACCGCATCTGAATGACGGTTGTTCGGGAGAAGGTTGTGGTATGCCCAGTGAAGGAAGTTGAAAAGTGCACTATCTTGTGCCGGAATTCGACAGCAGCATAACCTCGGCCTACAGACAACGCACTTATCGTTCAGCGATTTTGCTACTCAAGATCCCATGGTTATCATGCGTATATGAACTCTATGGGTTCAGGAGTACCATACTCAGCGCCGTGCAAGGTTTCAATGGCCCCGCACGACTAGTGCCCGACAAAACAATATACAGAGTGATTCAGCTGCCCTTAGCGATGTCGTTGTATGCAAGCCGCACCAAGCCGCACTGCGTCTGTATCAGGAACGATATCCAGCCACGCGACAGCATCTCAAAGCTTTGGGCGACTATTAGCAAAAGGAATCATACTGTAGACAATACAGTTGAGGACTGGCCGTGAATTACATGGTATTTTGGGACCAAGGTAAACCTTACTTCTGCCATACTTTTGCAAGTGTCTCCAATCTTTCGTTCGTCATAGGCCCTCTGCTGTTCCTGATTTATATAAATGATCTAGGTGATAATCTGACCAGCCCCCTTAGATTGTTTGCAGATGACGCTGTAATTTACCGTCCAGTAAAATCATCAGACGATCAATTCCAATTACAGAAACATCTAGAGAGAATTTGTGTATGGTGCGAAATGTGGTAATTAACACTAAACAAAGAAAAGTGCGAGGTCATCAACATGGGTACTAAAAGAAATCCGATAAATTTTGGGTATAAGATGGATTAGAATTACGAGCAACTTAAATTGGAAAGACCACATAGATAATATTGTGGAGAAGACGAAACAAAGACTACGCTTTGTTGGCAGAACACTTAGAAGATGCGACAAACCCACTCAAGAGACAGCCTACATTACACTTGTCCTCTGCTGGAATATTGCTGCGCGGTATGGGATCCTTACCAGGTAGGATTGACGGAGGACATTGAAAAAGTGCGAAGAAGGGCAGCTCGTTTTGTTTTATCACGCAATAGGGGTGAGAGTGTCACTGAGATGATACGCGAGTTGGGGTGGCAGTCACTGAAACAAAGGCGGTTTCTCTGCGGCGAGATCTATTTACGAAATTTCAATCACCAACTTTCTCTTCGGAATGCGAAAATATTTTGTTGACACCCACCTACGTAGGGAGAAATGATCATCATAATAGAATAAGAGAAATCAGAGCTCGAACGGAAAGATTTAGGTGTTCCTTTTTCCCACACGCCATTCGAGAATGGAATGGTAGAGAAGTAGTATGAAAATGTGCCAGGCACTTAAGTATAAATTGCAAAATAACGATGTAGATGTGTAGATGTAAATGTACTCATACATGTTTTGGATATGTCTGTAAGTTTATTACATAGTACATAACCTTTCTTAAATGGTTGAGAAACGTTGCCTTATAAAGTGTGTTTCACCATCGGAATCAACGAAATTAACAGGAAGTGTGGAAGTGACAACTTTCTGCTCTGTAACCCAATGAAAATGTTTAATATACCACTCGCAGCATTTATGTGCTAAAGTAGCTTCTTAAAAAAATTGTACAGTACGTCTAAGATGTCTTATTCTGCGATATTTTGACAGTGTGCTTCACGCGTACAGAGAGAACTGGACGGCCCCTGCCGCCGAAGGTTCGAGTCCTCCCTCGGGCATGGGTGTCTGTGTTGTCGTTAGCGTTAAGTTAATTTAAGTAGTGTGTAAGTCTAGGAACCGATAACCTCATCAGTTTGGTCCCTTAGGAATATATTTGTTTATTTATTTACACATCAAGTTCCGTAGGACCAAATTGAGGAGCAAATCTACAAGGTCATGGAATGTGTCAGTGCATGAACTTACAACATAAAAGTAATAACAGATAAAAATAAATGCTCATGAACCTGAAAAAAAACGTCAGTCCATAAGTTTAAGTAAACGCTATCAGCAATACAATAACAATCAGCTTAATTTTTCAAGGAACTCCTCGACAGAATAGAAGGAGTGACCCATGAAGAAACTCTTCAGTTTCAATTTGAAAGCGCGTGGATTACTGCTAAGATTTTTGAATTCGAGTGGCAGCTTATTGAAAATGGATGCAGCAGTATACTGCACACCTTTTTGCACAAGAGTTAAGGAAGTCCGATCCAAATGGAGGTTTGATTTCTGCCAAGTATTAACCGAGTGAAAGCTGCTTATTCTTGGGAATATACTAATATTGGTAACAAGAAACGACAATAAGGAATATACATATTGAGAGGCCAATGTCAAAATACCCAGACTCGTGAACAGAGGTCGACAAGAGGTTCGTGAACTCACACCACTTATTGCCCGAACCGCCCGTTTCTGAGCCAAAAATATCCTTCTAGAATGGGAAGAGTTACCCCAAAACATAATACCATACGACATAAGTGAACGAAAATAAGCAAAGTAGACTAATTTACGTGTCGAAGTATCACTCGCTTTTGATACCGTTCGAATAGTAAAAATGGCAGTCTTTGAGCAAGATCCTGAACGTGGGGTTTCCACGACAGCTTACTATCTATCTGAACACCTAGAAATTTGAACTGTTCAGTTTCACTAATCGTATGCCCGTTCTGTGAGATTAAAAAGTCAGGTTTTGTTGAATTGTGTGTTAGAAACTGTAAAAACCTTGAGTCTTTCTGTGAATTCACACTGATTTGAGAGAACTGGTCAACACACTGTTCTGTCATATGGGGTTGCATAAAACGACATCGATAGGGGCAGTTAATCACTCTGTACTGTTGCTCGGTCGTGCAGTTTTTACAGCCGCGTTACATAACTTGAATCAGGAAATGGACTCGTTTGCAGTATCCACGTGGACGGTGCGACACCGCCCGGAGCAGCACAGACTGTCGTCAAGCTGATCATTGTGGAGGCTTCCCTTGACACGACAGCAGAGAGAGGCGCGCCGACTGCGGTGCGCCCAGTGACAACCCTGGACACAGGTGTGGCACCACGTCGCCTTTACAGACGAGATCTGGTTCTGCCAACATCATCACTCAGGACATATCCACGTGCGGAGGCCGCAAGAAGAAGGAACGTTACCATAGGAAGTCCAGTACATGGAGTGACGGTATACAAATGGTGACCCAGTTTCATATGACGTGCCCTGCTCAAGGCTGTAATTTTCTGATGGATATGAGATATTTCACAGTTCACACAGGAATTTTGCTTTCGGATCTATGCTAAAACCTCATTATGTGCAAAAAGTAACCCACCTCCCGTTACGATATGGGCCAGGACCTCATCAAGATACCTGCTAGCTCTTTTTTTTTATTTTTATGTTTTTTTATTGTGAGTGAATAAAAATTCCTTCTGCAGCATGTTGCCAACTTCGTTAATGCCCCAGCTCCAAGACAAGGGAATGGTGGATCATACGTGGTCTCGGCAGGACGAAGATCCTGCACATTGTGCTATTCAGGTGCTTGAGCTCCTTGATGAACAATACAGAGGCCTCTAGATTGGGCGCCATTCAGTAACACCTCCAGCCGTATTACAATGGCTACCACGGTGTCCGGATCTCACCATGCCACACAATTCATTTGCTGCATAATCAAGCCCCATTGGCTCAGTATCGGCACAAGACTGAGAAACATTAACTCCTGAGATGTACCTCAAGATGCCAGGGAGGATTGTGCTCCGTCTCTGATGACCTCGTTGTCGACGGGGCGTTAAACACTAATCTCTTCTTCAAAAATGACTCTGAGCACTATGGGACTTAACATCTAAGGTCATCAGTCCCCTACAACTTAGAACTACTTAAACCTAACTAACCTAAGGACATCACACACATCCATGCCCCAGGCAGGATTCGAACCTGCGACCGTAGCGGTCGCGCGGTTCCGGACTGAAGCGCCTAGAACCGTTCGGCCACAACGGCTAGCTAATCTCCTCTTCCTCCCTCGAATAGCGTGCGGAAGAAACGAACACTCAAATCTTTTCGTGCGGGCTCTGATTTCCCTTGTTTTATTACGATGATCATTTTTCTCTACGTAGTGGGTGCCAACTGTTGTGACTTGGCAAGACAGCCAAGTCACTATGAGGTGAAGCCGAAAGGCACGCGCTTAAGCTCATGCAGGCTGGCGCGAGGTCTGGAACAGTTAAGGGAATTAATAGTAGCAAATACAGTACGTAGTTGATGTAATACTTAACTTTAATCCATAATTGGTGTACATCGCTCTTGTTGATACATCAATAATAATCTCAATACAAACTGGTAATTGCGTCTTGCTAGGTCGTAGCAAATGACGTAGCTGAAGGCTATGCTAACTATCGTCTCGGCAAATGAGAGCGTATTTGTCAGTGAACCTTTCCTAGCAAAGTCGGCTGTACAACTGGGGCGAGTGCTAGGAAGTCTCTTTAGACCTGCCATGTGGCGGCGCTCGGTCTGTAATCACTGACAGTGGCGACACGCGGGTCCGATGTATACTACCGGACCGCGGCCGATTTAAAGGCTACCACCTAGCAAGTGTGGTGTCTGGCGGTGACACCACACCAACAATATATTTTCGGAATCTGAGGAGAAAGATAGTGATTGAAATAGTCGTGAAAAGTTGTCGCTGCTAACTATAAACGCCTTTGTTTTAATGTTTGGCGCCCCAAGTCGTGTACTATGTCCGTGACAGGCTCTCCCCTATTTTGCGGCAGTACATAACGATACGCTCTTCCTCCAACTTTTTCAATGTCCTTCCTCGTACGCTTCCCATACCGGGCAGCAATGCTCCAGAAGAGGACGGACAAGCGTAGTGTAGGCAGTCTCTTTAGAAGATCTGTAGCGTCTTCTAAGTGTTCTGCCAGTAAAGCGCAGTCTTTGGTTCGCTTTTTCTACGTGATCGTTCCAGTGTCTGTTGTTCGTAATTGTCTTCTGCTTGCTCTTTTCGATTGTGCCGGCGATTATGAAATATCCTGTGTACTTGACAGTGACCACAGACAGGAAGAATTCAGTGGTAGACAACGAATACCGTATCGTGATAAGAAATACGGAATTCGTGGCCACAAAAAAAAAAATGAAATTTTTTCACGGAAGCTGAGCACGTGTTTATCACTGCTTCTTGGCTGGTAATTATAACTGTCTATTTTAAAAGCTTATACGCTTCGAGAATAATGAGAGTGGAAGACCGAGAATGAAGTGGTCGGATTACGAAGGGTGTAAGACAGGTATGTACTCTTTCACCCCTACTGTTCAATCTATACATCGAAGAAGCAATGATGGAAATAAAAGAAAGGTTCAGGAGTGAAATTAAAATTCAAGGTGAAAGGATATCAGTGATACAGTTCACTGATGAAATTGCTATCCTCAGAGAAAATGAAGAAGATTTACAAGATCTGCTGAACGAAATGTACAGTTTAATGAGTACAGAATATGGATTGAGAGCAAGTCGAAGAAATACAAAAGTAATGAAAAGTAGCCGAAATGAGAACAGCGATAAACTTAGCATCTTTCTTGTGCCGTTTTCCCCGCGAATACGCAGGGTCGGCATGGTTAATCGGATGTGGCAACGTTAGTTGAAGGGGTGGCCGGATGCCCCTCCTGCCGCCACCCTGTACCCCACGGGAAGGCACTAGTGTACCCCAACTGTCTGCGACTAGTGTAAGCCATGGAATAGTGCGAAAGTGTTCAGATGCCTGATAGCCTTGTAACTGAGGCGGGACGTGGGGACCAGCCCGGTATTCACCTAGGGGGATGTGGAAAACCGCCTAAAAACCACATCCAGGCTGGCCGACACACCGGCCCTCGTTAATCCGCCGGGCGGATTCGATCCGGGGCCTGCGCGCCTACCCGAGTCCAGGAAGCAGCGCGTTAGCGCGCTCGGCTAACCTGGCGAATCTTAAGGAATTCTACTACCTAGGCAGCAAAATAACCGATGACGGGCGGAGAAAGGAGGGCATCAAAAGCAGATTAGCACTGGCAAGAATGGCATTCCTGGCCAAGAAAAGTCAACTAATATCAAACATGGGCCTTATGTGGAAAAAATGTCTGAGAATGCACGTTTCGAGCGCAGCGTTGTATTGTACTGAAACTTTGATTGTCGGACAACGAGAACAGAAGAGAATCGAAGCATATGAGATCTGCTGCTACAGAAGAATGTTGAAAATTAGGTGGACTGGTAAGGTAGGAAATGAGGAGGTACTGTGCAGAATCGGAGAGGAATATGTGGAAAACACTGACATGGAGAAGGGACAGGATGATAGGACACCTGTTAAGACGTCAGGTAATGGCGTGTATGGTGCTGGAGGAAGCAGTAGAGAACAAAAACTGTAGAGGAAGACAGAGACTGGAATACATCCAACAAATAATTGAGGACGTAGGGTGCAAGTGCTACTCTTAGATGAAGAGGTTGCCACAGGAGAGGAATTTGTGGCGGGCAGCATCAAACCAGTCGGAGTCAAAAAGGCTTGGTGAGCACACGTTTCCGTTATGTTCGCAAACACTCTGTTTTTCTCCAGTTTTAATCTGTTCCTCATCGAATGTTTAGCTGCAACCCAGGAACTTTTTATTAACGTGGTGACATAACTTTGTAAAACGTCCCAAACATGAGCCACCAGTCGACGAATTAGGGGAAAAAAGAAAATCGCTGGCGCCGCTATGTTATGTGGGTCCCGCAGGTGCAGAAACCCAGCACGTGGGTGCTGAGGGGCGCGCTGGCTGACACCTGTTCGGCACGAGCACGGGCTAGCGCACAGTGCATTACCGCACGGGGCACGTGGCTGCAGCAGCAGCAGCAGCAGCTACGACACGTGGCCCCGTGGGGCGTCCGCCGCTGACGTCAGCGTCCCGTGACGCGGGCCGCGGCGCGCGTGGGTGTGGAGCCCACAGGCACTGGGCCAACGCCCACGCATCTCTGCGCGCTGGGGATTGCCTCTCCGGGAAGGGCAAAGGGCCGGCCGCGCGGTCTGGTGGAAGGGCGAGGGCGCGGGCGTGGGTAGCTGCGTAGGCGGCCAGGGCTGCGTGATACGCAAGTAATGGCAGTTCTCTCACGTGCCTTTTGTCCTTCTCTCAGTACTCACCGCCCTGTGGGGTGGGAAGGTTATCCTTTTTATTTATTTAACCTCTAGCTGACCAGCTATTAGCGAATTACTTTGTTACACTGAAGCGCAAAAGAAACTGGTATAGGCATGCGTATTGAAATACGGAGATACGTAAACAGGCAGAGTACGGCGCTGCGGTCGGCAACACCTATTATAAGACAGCAAGTGTCTGGAGCAGTTGTTAGATCAGTTACTGCTGCTACAATGGCAGGTTATCAAGACTTAAATGAGCTTGAACGTGGTATTATAGTCGGCGCACTAGCGATAATGCGAGCCAGAATCTCCGAGGTAGCTATGAAGTTGGGATTTTCCCGCACGACCCTTTCACGAGTGTACCGTGAATATCAGGAATCCGGTAAAACATCAAACGGGACCAACGACGACTGAAGAGAATCGTTGAAAGTGACAGAAGTGCAGCCCTCCCGCAAATTGCTGCAGGGCCATCAACACGTGTCAGCGTGCAAGTCGTTCACAAAACGTCATCCATATGGGTTTTCGGAGCCGAATACCCACTCGTGTACCCTCGATGACTACACGACACGAAGCTTTACGCCTCGCCTGGTCCCGTCAACACCGACATTGGAATGTTGGTGACTGGAAACATGTTGCCTGGTCGGACGAATCTCGTTTCAAATTGTATCAGCAGATGGACGTGTATGGGTATGGAGACAACGTCATGAATCCGTGGACTCTACATGTCAGCAGGGGACTGTTCAAGCTGTTGGAGGCTCTGTAACGGTGTGGTGCATGTGCAGTTGGAATGACACGGGACACCTGATACGTGTACACTACTGGCCATTAAAATTGCTACACCTAGAAGAAATGCAGATGATAAACGGGTATTAATTGGACAAATGTATTATACTAGATTGACATCTGATTTCATTTTCACGCAATTTGGGTGCGTAGATCCTGAGAAATCAGTACCCAGAACAACCACCTCTGACCGTAGTAACGGCCTTGATACGCCTGGGCATTGAGTCACGCTTGGATGGCGTGTACAGGTACAGCTGCCCGTGCAGCATCAATACGATACCACAGTTCATTCAAGAGTAGTGACTGGCGTATTGCAACGAACCAGTTGCTCAGCCACCACTGACTAGACATTTTCACCGGCCGCTGTAGTCGAGTGGTTCTAGGGGCTTCAGTCCGGAACCATGAGGCTGCTACGGTCGCAGGTTCGAATCCTGCCTTGGGCATGGGTGTGCGTCATGTTCTTAGGCTAGTTAGGCTTAAGTAGTTCTAAGTCTAGGGGACTGATGACCTCAGATGTTAAGTCCCATAGTGCTTAGAGCCATTTGAACCATTTTTGAACCAGACGTTTTTAGTTGGTGAGAGACCTGGGGAATGTGCTGGCCAGGGCAGCAGTCGAACATTTTCTGTATCCAGAAAGGCTCCTACAGGACCTGCGACATGCGGTCGTGCGTTATCCTGCTGAAATGTAGGGTTTCGCAGGGATTGAATG
The DNA here is from genome assembly GCF_021461385.2 of Schistocerca piceifrons. Classification (NCBI taxonomy): domain Eukaryota; kingdom Metazoa; phylum Arthropoda; class Insecta; order Orthoptera; family Acrididae; genus Schistocerca; species Schistocerca piceifrons. The sequence goes on from NC_060139.1 coordinate 1,034,067,531, forward strand.
AAGGGTATAGCCACGGGTCGTAACACATCTGAAATATAACGTCCACTGTTCAAAGTGCCGTCAATGCGAACAAGAGGTGACCGAGACGTGTAACCAATGGCACCCTATACCATCACGCCGGGTGATATGCCAGTATGACGATGACGATTACACGCTTCCAATGTGCGTTCACTGCGATGTCGCCAAACACGGATGCGACCATCATGATGCTGTAAACAGAACCTGGATTCATCCGAAAAAATGACGTTTTGCCATTCGTGCACCCAGGTTCGTCGTTGAGTACACCATCGCAGGCGCTCCTGTCTGTGATGCAGCATCAAGGGTAACCGCAGCCACGGTCTCCGAGCTGATAGTCCATGCTGCTGCAAACGTCGTCGAACTGTTCGTGCAGATGGTTGTTGTCTTGCTAACGTCCCCCTCTGTTGACTCAGGGATCGAGACGTGGCTGCACGATCCGTTACAGCCATGCGGATAAGATGCCTGTCATCTAGACTGCTAGTGATACGAGGCCGTTGGGGTCCAGCACGGCGTTCCGTATTACCCTCCTGAACCCACCGATTCCATATTCTACTAACAGTCATTGGATCTCGACCAACGCGAGCAGCAATGTCGCGATACGATAAACCGCAATCGCGATAGGCTACAATACGACCTTTATCAAAGTCGGAAACGTGATGGTACGCATTTCTCCTCCTTACACGAGGTATCACAACAACGTTTCACCAGGCAACGCCGGTCAACTGTTGTTCGTGTATGAGAAATCGGTTGGAAACTTTCCTCATGTCAGCACGTTGTAGGTGTCGCCACCGGCTCCAACCTTGTGTGAATGCTCTGAAAAGCTAATCATTTGCATATCACAGCATCTTCTTCCTGTCGTTTAAATTTCGCGTCTGTAGCACGTCATCTTCGTGGTGTAGCAATTTTAATGGCCAGTAGTGTAGATACGACTCTGACAGATGACACGTGCGTAAGCATCGTGTCTGATCATCTCCATCCATTCGTGTAAATTGTGCATTCCGATGGACTTGGGCAATTCCAGCAGGACAACGCGATACCCCACACATCCAGAATTGCTTCGGAGTGGCTCCAGGAACACTCTTATGAGTTTAAACAGTCTCGTTGGCCACCAAACTGACCAGACATGAACATTATTGAGCGTACGTGGGATGCATTGGAATGTGCTGTTCAGAAGAGATGTCGTAGATTTATGGACAACCTTGCAGGATTCATGGTGTCAATTCTCTCTAGCACTGCGTCAGACATTAGTCGAATCCATGCCACGTCGTGTTGCGGCACTTCTACGTGCTCGCTGGGGCCCTACACGATATTAGGCAAGTGTACCAGTTTCTTTGGTTCTTCAGTGTATTTAATATACAGGGTGTCCATATGAAAGATAGATTTCCAGATGCAATTAAAAAAGCCTGACACATAGATACTTGCGGCTTGCGGCAGCACATTAAGTAACTTACAAAAGTTAATACACATCTACATTGGTTACTCTCCTAACCCGTTAAATATCTAGACGATCGCGGGACCCGTGCGAAACTTGCGCACGTTTATAGTTTTTAATAACGACGGTATATGGAATAAGTGCAGCTGTTCCGTATTTCTAGATTTCCTAAAAGCATTCGACACGGTACCGCACTGCAGACGGTTAACGAAGAGTGCTTACGGAATGGGCTCCCAGATATATGACGGACTCGAAGACTTCTTAAGGGGTAACATCAGGAGTGATCCATGGAAGTGTGATAGGACCATTGCTATTTTCTATGTAGGTAAATCATGTGGCAGACAGCGTGGGCAGCAATCTGTGGGTGCTCGTTAATGATGCTGTGGTGTACCGAAAGGTGTCGAAGATAAATGGCTATAGGGTGCTGCAAGATAATATAGACAAAATTTCTAGTCGGTGTGAAGAATGGCAGCTGGCTGTTTATTAGAGAATTGTTAGTTATTGCGAATGAGTAGGAAAAACAAACCTGTAATGTTCCGATACAGCATTATTAGTGTCATGCTTTACACAGTCAAGTCGTTCAAATATCTGGGCGTAACGTTGCAAAGCGATATGAAATGGAAAGAGCACGTGAGAACTGTGGTAGAGAAGGCGATTATTCGACTTTGCTTTGTTGGGAGAACTTTATGAAAAAGTGGTCCACCTGTAAAGGAGCCCGCACACAGAACTCTGGTGCGACCTATACCTGAGTACTGCTCGAGTGTTAGGAATTCACACCAGGTCGGATTGAAAGAAGACATCGAAGCAATTCAGACTGCGAGCTGCTAGATTTGTTACCGGTAAGTTCAATTAGCATGCAAGTGCAAAGTGGGAAGAAGACATTAATTTCGAAGAACACTACTGAGAAAGTTTAGGGAACCGGCATTTGAAGCTGACTGCAGATCTATCCTAATGCCACCAACATACATTTCGCGTAGGGACCACGACGATAAGATACGAGAAATTAGGGCTCATATGGAGGCATATAGATAGTCGCTTATCCCTCGCTCAGTCTGCGAGTGAAACGAGAGAGGAAACGACCGTACGGTGGCTTGCGAAATGTGTATGTAGATGTAGAAATTTGGATAAGGGTAGATGTGGGAAACCCATCTTTCTCTCTGAGTAGATGTTTGAGCTGCAGCCACGCTTTTGATGCGATACTTCCCATTGACAGCTTCTAATGTTCTTTACCTTGGCATCGTAAATTTGTCATTTATTGTTTATGACAAAAGTTAATAATTAATAAGCAAATACAAACACAAATTAAAAGAAGTAAAGAAATGTAATTTGTTGCCCATGACCATATTTGACTGTCATCAGTTGCTTGTAATTTCTAACTTTTGACCGTATTATCTACATTTACCTGTTGCTGAAGAGAAGTTTATTGAGAAATATGAATATAAAATACAGAAAAGTTAATAAATGGGAAATGTATAGGTTAGAACGTAACGCTCGCTTCTTACCTGAATACATCACTAAGGCGACAATAGCCTCTAACTGCATTTTGAGATTTTAGTTGCACTTCCTACTTCATGTAAGCATTTTAGATCGTAGTAGTAATAGGTAAATCAGAATTCAAGGCGACAATGACAAATATGTTCGTCGCTTCGGAAAGTGTACTCGTGTAGGAAAGTCAGCTTTTACGACAGGCTGAAAGAATGGGCCACTACAGACGTCACAGTTATTATCTCCAGTTAATAAGTACTTTAAAAGAAATAAAATTGTATTTGTAAAAATATCATGATGAGGATCTATGATGCCCTTTTCTCTATTGTAGTTAAAAGTCTCTTTATGTTGAAATTTTTCACAGATAGTAAATTTTAGCGCAAAATCGGTATCCTGTGTCAGAAGCCGGTTAAGAAACCTTTCTAAAGACACCTGATTAACCCTTGTACGACTAGTATGAGTCGAGAAAAAGGGATTTTGACTCGAGAAGTACTATGTGTGATGATACGAGGGTGAGTCAAATGAAAACCTTAAATATTTTTTAAATATTATTTATTGTGCAGAAGTGTACAAAGCTGTATCACTTTTCAACATAATTTCCCCCCTGCTGAAAAGTCCTCCAGCGCTTACAAAGTGCATAAATTCTTTTACAAAAAAATCCTTTTGGTAGTCGCGCAACCACGCATGCACCATGCGTGGCGTACCTGTTCATCACAACGGAACTTCTTTCCTCCCATTGCGTCTCTGAGTGTTCCAAACATATGGAAATCACTTGGGACAAGGTCTGGTGAGTATGGTGGATGAGGAAGACACTCAAAATTCAGGTCTGTGATTGTTGCAACTGTTGTATGGGCAGTGTGGGACCTTGCATTGTCATGTTGCAAAAGGACACCTGCTGACAGCAATCCACTTCGCTTTGATTTGATTGCAGGCCGCATATGATTTTTTAGGAGATCTGTGTATGATGCACTGGTGACAGTGGTCCCTCTAGGTAATGCTCCAAAATGACGCCTTTTCCGTCCCAAAAGAGTGTCAGCGTAACCTTCCCTGATGATGGTTCTGTTCGAAACTTCTTTGGTTTTGGTGATTAGAAAAGGCGCCATTCCTTGCTCGCTCTCTTCATTTCCGGTTGGTGGAAGTGAACCCAGATTTCGTCCCCAGCAACGATTCTTGCAAGGAAGCCATCATCTTATCGTTCAAAGCGCCGAGGAAATTCTTCACAAGCATCAGCACGTCGTTCCCTCATTTCAGGAGTCAGCTGCCGCGGCACCCATCTAGCAGACACTTTGTGAAACTGGAGCACATCATGCTCAATGTGGTGTGCTGACCCATGACTAATCTGTAAACATGCTGCAATGTCATGCATTGTCACTCGGCGGTTTTCCTTCACTTTGGCTTCAACTGCTGCAGTTTTCTGTGGAGTCACAACTCGTTGTGCCTGACCTGGACGAGGAGCATCTTCCACTGAAGTCACACCATTTGCGGACTTGCTACTCCATTCGTAGACTTGCTGCTGTGGCAAACATGCGTCACCGTACTGAACCTTCATTCCTCGATGAATTTCAATAGGTTTCACACCTTCACAACGCAAAAACCGAATAACAGAACGCTGTTCTTCCTTGGTGCAAGTAGCAAGTGGGGCGGCCATCTTTATACTGATACTGCGACGGTATGTGTGCATCTGCACTATGCTGCCACCTACAGGCCATTCTGCACGCTGTTTGTAGCACGCTTACCAACTTACAGGATAACGGTGAGAAATTTCGATTTGTTATTACAAATTTAAGGTTTTCATTTGACTCGCACTCGTATAAGGAGCTGAGACATGGGCACTGATGAAAGCGTTTGCGATATGAATTTGGAAGAGGATGGGAGGAGTTAAATGGGCATAGGAAGTGAGAAATGAGGTGTTAAGAAGGGTGAGGGAAGAGAGAGATATTTTAAAGATGATGAGGAAGAGGACACACAATGGCTTGGACATTGCATGTGAAGAGATTGTTTACTGATGGATGTTATGGAAGGAACGGTGAATGGAAGAAGAAGAAGAAGAAGTGGATGCACAAGATACCAGATGGTCGATAGTATAATGGTAGAAAACATTATGGGAAAACGAAGAGTGTTGCAAGTGGCAGGGCTTCTTGGAGTTGTAAAGCCTTGGTGAAGGGCAGAACACTGGTGGTGGGTGGTATGATGATGATGATGATAATAATAATAATAATAATAATAATAATAATAATATTGTACGTCAACCCATGTGCACCCAAATATGTCTGGGGTGATGGAGGCTATTGCATCCTAAATTCGTCAGTAGAGATCAACAAGGGCACATACGGGCGAGACATACACAATGTATTTCACAGAATCCAACAGAAGAACACCAGAAGAGATATTTCCAGAAATCGTGGGGGCCTCTTCGGTGGTCCATCACTTCGCTGTGGAAGTACTGGATCCAGGAAGACACGAAAATGTGAACTCCAGTCCGATAATGCACCATCCTGCTGGGAAGCTGCATAATGGAATGGCGACAATGAAAATTTGTGGCATGCCAGTGCTGGAACCCGTATTTCCCAGTTATCGCGAGCTGTCGCCTTACCATTAGGCTATGCGAGCGCGCCCCACGGCCAGAATCAAATTTCAGTACATCGTCCACCACGTGTCTACAGCCTGCACTCGTGCATCTATTATGTATATTCCCGTACAGGGCAGATATTTGAATAAAAGTCGCTTGGCCAGTGTCGGCGGATAGATGCGATATTGCAGCAGTACCTGTGCCGTTCAGAAGTATGGTGGAGTGCTGCTTCGAGCATGCATACATGTCCCCATTACACAGCTGATGGTTTACTATATTCATAACTGCGAATACATTTCATGTATCCTGCTGGGAGGTCGCATTTGGCTGAAAGGAGAGAAATCCTTAATCACGTGCAGATAAACGATTACTGCTTGCTCGACGAAGAAATACAGTTCCGCTATGCTATCTTTCAACAGCACACACCACGCAATTATCCCTTCGGTGCCTCTGAAATGTTTCCGAAAACTGTGCGGGTTTTTCGAATTCCAGATGCGAACGTAGTGCCGATCACCCTTCCCGCTAGTGTGGAAGATTGCTTCGTCAGAGAAAACGACATTAGATAGATGGGGTTTTACCCGATTCAATCCGACATATCAACAGCAAATTCGTGGCGAAGCTTAAAGTCGTTTCACTGCAATGCTTGCACAGTTTGAACTTTGTAAGTGTGCAAGCGAAGTCGTTTGTGCAGTACCTTGTCAACTATTAACTGAGAGATGTTTAGCTTTCATGGTACTCAGCGAAGAACTCCGATGGGCTTCTTCTTTTGAAGGTCCCTCGGATCTCCTGTACCATTTCATCACTTGTGCGTTTTCCACCAGAACCTGGCTATCCGTTTACATTCTCAGTGACTAGGACTTTGTCATATCAAGCTTCGATCGTCTCAGTGTCTGATGGCTTCCTTTGAAATTCGCGTCGGAAAATTCTTTGGACAGAAGTGGATGATTTCGTTTACGCATACCACACCATGGCTTGGTCTCTCTCTTGAGGTGTGTTCGTTTAGAAAAAAAAAAAAAATCTACACAGAAATTTTAGAGCTGCTTTATAAGATACCGCAGATCGCAAGTATGCATGTCTCATAGTTTTTTCATTGCATTTGGAAATCAGCGAGGATTCATGTGAACCACCAGTACTTGTAATTAATTATTCATCTGTCATATTTACACTGAACTTTCATCGCAACTCATCATTTTTAATTGCATGTTATCTATCGCTCCAAATAACACAGTCATTATTCTTATGCTGTGGATGTTAAGCAGCAGCCGTATTTCACTGGAGTAAGTTTTCATCACTGGAAATAATAACTAATCAGCTGTCATATTAACACTGTACATACATTTTTTTTTTAGTCATCTGTCATCTGACTGGTTTGATGCGGCCCGCCAGGAATTCCTATCCTGTGCCAACCTCTTCATATCAGAGTAGCTCTTGCTCTAAAGAAATACACAATAACTAGTTCTTAATGTTTGCAGCAGGTTTCGTGTTCTGTTACCAGTTTCTGCTGTGCACATGTGGAGACAGTCAGGTATTGTGGTTGCTATGACTCGCTGTCTTCACATCTTGGAATTTAGAGGTGAATGTCCGTCTCATGAAAGAGTCTTGCGATGTGGACATGGATTTTTGGCTCTTGGGGAACGTTCGTGACACTTGTGGGCAGGATAATTCCGAATCTGACGACTACCTGGCGTAGCGGGATCGGACGAGCAGTAGATTTAAATTTGCTTCTTCTGCGGGGTAATTTTCGCAGTATGCAAAGGCTTAAAACCAGGACTCTGTAGAGGTGTGCAGGATGACGCCCATGTCCATTTTTATGACTGATGATCTGTGTCATTCTGAAAGTTTTAACTTCGAATACCACCCTTTTTTGATAATGAATGATTGATTGAATTCTTGCAAAGTCTCGCCCTCTCGTCGTCTGAGAGGTTTCCCGGAATCGGTACCATTCAATAAATGCTCTTTCCGCTACTATACTTTCGAAGACTGTACAATATAGAGGTACAAAGAAAGATATTCCTTCCATAATACTACTCTTTGCTAACCGGTCAACTATTTCGTTATATGTGATACCGGAATGTCCATTGAAGCAGAGGTTGTACTCATTTGTATTATGAGATATAATGGTAGAGCAGTTCCTGCACATAGAAGAGACAGTATTTAGTTTTCAAGGTCCAAGATTTGTGTTCTAGTTTTTCGAGGGGACTCCGCGAATCTGTTATCGTCAGAATATCGTTGATATTATCCAGTACTTCTCTTATTGTCATAACTACGGCCATAAAGCTGCTCACTGTGGGGGATAGGTTGTGCGTAGCTCCGGTTTCTATAGTGGGGCAGGAGTTTGCAGATCCTTTCCCTTCGACCTATTTGGATCCGTAATATGGTTAACGTATTGGGCGCGCACTCCGAAGGAGCTGGATTCAAATCCCCGTCTACCGCCCGTGAAGTTTTATCTTTGCTGTGGATTTCGAGAAATCTTTACCGACGAATGCATGGTTGGTTTCTCTGAAAATTATACTGCCGGTTCCTTTCCTAATATGTTTTGTGCGTTGATGTCCAAGAGCACGTAAATATTTCAGTAAAATAATATGTAACAACTGTGAAAGAGCTCCTGATGAAATAAATCTATATTTACTGCGATATGTGCCTATACTCTACGTAACAGCAGTCTTCTTGAAAATCTTATCCACTACCTTAGACAGAGTCCTTCTCTGGTATTTCAGTGCATCGGAACATTGTGCTAAAGAGACTCATTCAAAATTTTTATTAAATAATTTGTCGAGTAAAAGTTATCGATTTGAATCGGCAATGATTCTCTAATTTGAGGATGAACAAGTCCTCAGATTCTTCACTAGGCAGTAAAAACACTATTTTTAATATTACTTCTTGATTTATTTTCAAATTAAGCTGTCACACATAATGAAACCCACCAAACTGTCTTTACACCAGTAAAGCTCATTCGCACACAATTGCTTATAACAAAAGACATACTACACGCAACAGCTCAGCCATCTACTGTCTCCAGACTTGACTGCTCATTCCAGACTGGCGTCATACTGACAGACTTAGTGCGAGCCAGCCGGTATGGCCGAGCGTTTCTAGGCGCTTCAGTCTGGAACCGCGACCGCTACGGTCGCAGGTTCGAATCCTGAATCGGGCATGGATGTGTGTGATGTCCTTAAGTTAGTTAGGTTTAAGTAGTTCTAAGTTCTAGGGGACTGGTGACCTCAGAAATTAAGTCCCATAGTGCTCAGAGCCATTTGAACCATTTGAACTTAGTTCGTATTCAGTTGTATATGACATAGCATTGTTTTCCAGAATGTGGGAAAGTTGCTTTGTCAAAAGAATTATTATAATGGCATCCAGTTTTACGAACAGCGGAAATTTAAATAAAAATTATATCATTTTATGTTTACAAAAATCAGATAGTCAAAATAGTTACAAAATATATTTTTATAAAGTCCTGAAATATAATTTAGAACTTTCAAAACATGCCACGTCACAAGGTTTGTTTACATATTGCAGTATTAAACTTTTACATTAAGACAAACTGTTTCCGTTGAAGTTTCTTCTGAATACACTGATGACTACTAGTTTGGTGAATAATAAATTACGGTTTTTCATAGCTCATATGTGACTACTAGTTTGGTGAATAATAAATTACGGTTTTTCATAGCTCATATGTAATTTGGAATTTTAACGAACACATGTGGTATTCGTTATAAATTGTGTACATGAAATGAGAGCTAATTACAACTTTTAAAGATGCCAATTCTTCTTGATTATAGGCTTTCACAAAGCGAAATTTGTAGGATGGCCAATTTTTGTATTATCTTGTTCTCACACTGTGACTCCCAGAAAAAGTCTTAGTACATTATAGGCAAATTTGGAGAAGCACATAATTTCGTAAATACATCAGGGTGTCGCATACTTAAGCAAAAGTCATAAACTCCATACTTTACGACTGAAATTGGTAAGTGTTACACAAATGAAAGTGGAATCGTATGTTTAAGTTGACGCAGGGCAATATCGTAAGTTGTAGCTGAGCCAGAAAGCCGTAAATCTGGGTTTGTTGTAACTGCCAGTTTCGATCAACTGGTCACCATCACCTAGCATAAAATAATGTATTAACTCGTACAGTGTCTTTCTTACTAAGCCGTCTGAAAATAAAATAGTAAACGATCCCGCATCACTTGTTGTATTATCGTGCATATGATCGCCTCAGCAGCAGACTCATTAGTGCAAGTGCCTTCAGTGCGGAAGGTCCCGGGTACCATTCCCGATACCCCTTAACATTTTATCTGAGGTAGGGAGGTCTGGAATGGGGTCCATTCAACCCCGTGAGGCCAGATGAGGGGCTGCATGAATAAACAAGCAGCGGTACCATCAGAATTCATCTAAATGTAATAGTGGCTGGAGGGATAGGCGATTTACAGATAACATGTCCCTGGATCATGGATCGTTCCTCACACTGCCTTGTAAACAGCTGTTGGCCAGTAGGAAAAGGCCGAATGCCTATACGTGAGTGGCGTGTGCGTTGATTGTGGATATACAGTATACCAGGAAAAATAAATCATTAAGTTTTTAAATAATTTGAGGGTAGACACAGTGTGAAATTTAGTAGATAGATCTGCCACTTCTGAGAACGACGACGACTCTAACCCGGCTGGGCATCGAACCCATCTGTAATTGGATGATAGATACGCTTCCTCACTGTGCCCCATTTCCTCGGAATGGCTGGTGGCTAGTCACCATTCAGTCTTTCGGCAATCCATGAGCAGACGTTTTCATTTTGTGGGACACCTGGAGAACGTGCTGGCCAGGGCAACAATCTAACATCCAATTCATCGAGGTACATCAGGAAAGCATGAGCAACATGCAGTCTTGCGTTATCTTGTTGAAAGATAACGTCACAGACACCTCGAAGGATAGGGTGCAGCCACATGTCTTAAGCCGGCAAAAATGTATCGGCTGCTGTCCATATTACCGTCTGTGCGAACCAGAGATGATCGTGTTGTGTACCTCAGTACCTTCTCACGAATTGCTGGTACCGTATGAAGGTTACAAGTGCCGCATGGCAATGCTCGATTCCCTCGGAGTCTCCACACGCAAATACTGCGCGTCCAACGTGGTTCTGTTCACAGAACCGGTAGTCGGCTGAAAGGAAGACGCTGTCGGGCGCAGCGCTGTCTGCGTGTGTCCCTCAGCTGTCAGTCCATGGTGCTCCAGACGTCGACCACTGTTCGTGTGGATACTCGTCTTGCTGGAAACAAGCCCATTTCCTGACTAGAGGTTCGAGACGTGGTTGCACAATCTTGCATGGCGTATGTCATGTTGCTGCGGAAGATACCTGGTCTACCAGAATCGTGGATTACCCTGACACGCCTACGTCCTCTATCCAAATTCTCAGTGCCTTGCCAGTCTACTTTAAATTCCCCCTTACATACGAAGGATATTGCTGAGGCTTTCCATGTTCTGGAATACCTGCCCCTGGGCTTCAGGTTGGATACCCCATTTACGTTCGATGCTGAGCTGTTATTCCAGAACATGGAGAGCCTCGGCAGTTCTGTTCGTGTGTAAGGGGGAATTTAAAGTGTACTGGAGCGGAAGTGAGAATCTGGATCGAGGAGGGAGACATGCCAGGGTAATCCGTGCATTTGCGAGAACCGCTGTGCCAAGGTTGCTTAGTGACTAACCCACCTGCCTAGTAAGTAGATTATGAAGATGGTATCTGTTCTTTCGGACATGTGCGAAAGAACAGATACCATCTTCATATAGTTAAGGGACTCGGTAAGATTGTCTGCCGCGTGTAATGAGTGTAATGGACAGGGGCATTACGAATGTAGTGTGTGTGGTATCGATAGCAACGATGCCACTGCTTAGGTGCAAGTTATTAAGTTGGCACTACGAGACACACCGACGACAGCGCCCTCTAGCCGGTGCTGTGGAGGTCTACGAGCTCCGCTGGAGATTCTGCTCCATTTCATCAAGAGCAGACGGCCTGGAAACATCGCTTCAACCTCAGCTTGCTATTGAGGCTATGTACTACTTACGACGGGAATACGGTTTCGCACCTACGGGCTCTTCAGTGTAAAGTTACGTATCTCATTGACTAATAATTAAATGTACTTTCACGTAAAAAACTATATCGAGAATCTTACCTCACCTGCTCCTACTCACTTCCTACATTCGGTCTACCCATTCCGTTTACAGGAGCAGACTCACACGCCGCCGCCCGCATCTCGTGGTCGTGCGGTAGCGTTCTCGCTTCCCACGCCCGGGTTCCCGGGTTCGATTCCCGGCGGGGTCAGGGATTTTCTCTGCCTCGTGATGGCTGGGTGTTGTGTGATGTCCTTAGGTTAGTTAGGTTTAAGTAGTTCTAAGTTCTAGGGGACTGATGACCATAGATGTTAAGTCCCATAGTGCTCAGAGCCATTTGAACCACACGCCGCCTTCCAGGCGGGATACACAAGTGTGTTGACATTAAGTTGGGACTGTGGGTCTCACGAGGAGCGTGTAAGGGATAAATCCCTGCAGTCGCACTATCCTCTGTGCCCTCGATGGCTCAAATGGATAGAGCGTCTGTCATGTAAGCAGGAGATCCCGGGTTCGAGTCCCGCTCGGGAAACAAATTTTCAACTGTCCCCGTTGATGTATATCAACGCCTGTTGACAGCTTAGGGTCTCGATTTAATTATTATTTCACACCAAGTAGATTGTCGGTCTCGGTACAGATTTTCATTCCCCGCTTCAGTCTATATACGTGAAGTCGTGTCTGCATGAGACCAGAAAACTCTCTGAATTTGTGTAATCTCATTTACTGAGAAAGTGGCTGCGATACGCCGAGGGATACGTCCAGCAACCTAATTAGAAAGGTTTTCTTTCTGTGCGCACAGTGACACCTTTCCATCGCGAAAAGACGAAGTCCTGTCTCCAAACTCTTTTAGATTATCAGTAGAGAACTGCGATGAGTGGGTATGAAGTTATAGTATCATGTTTGTGTTGCAGGGAGATAGAAGGAATGTAATAGGGACGGAGAGGGGGAGGCGTAGTCAACAGTCGGTGCCCGTACGTAACCTACAGCTCTCGAATAGTTCTGTCGAGCGAAGTGGCGCAGTGTGGTTAGCAGCACACTAGACTCGCTTTCGGGAGGACCCCGGTTCAAATCCGCGTCCGTCCTTACAGATTTAGGTTTTGCGTGCTTTCCCAAAATCGCTCCAGGCAAATGCCGGGATGGTTCCTTGGAAAGGACATGGCCGGTTTCCTTCCCCATCCTTGAAACAATTGTAGCTTGCGCTTCGTCTCTAACGTCCTTAATGTTAATGGGACGTTAAACCTAATCTTACTTTCCTTCCGTTGTATAGTCCTCAAGCATTGGTGCAATGTGGAGACGTTCTCAAGTTAATCCAGAAGCCTGGTTTTCAGAAACTTTGCGGCATCAGGTCTCCTACTAGTGCTAGCCAAGTACTGACACGGAAAATTTCTTCCGCCGCATGAATTACAACAGGTTATCCCCCAGTCGAGTGGATTAGGGCATGGTTGAGATAGCGACCTCGGCTGCAGACGCCGGTTTCGTTTATTTTTGCTAAGGCGGTTCATCTAATCTTTTTAGATGTGTCTTGTACTTGTACGTATTGAGGATGATTATAAATATTGAGGAAATATTGAGGATGATTATAAACTGTTGCACTGAGTGTGAACGTAAGAATGGAAGGCCAAAATAACTGTTGTCGTCGTTGTTCTTTCTACTATGGTCTTCAGCCAGAAGGCTGGTTTGGTGTACGAGTAGCTCTCCACGCTGTTCTACTCCTGTTCAAACCTCTTAATTCCAAATAACTACTGTATTGCAGCCTACATTCATCTGAATCTTCTTACTGTATACCTACCTTTTCCTCTACCTACGATGCCTCGGGGTATTTTACATCAATCTGTCCCTTCTTTTGGTCACGTTGTGCTACAAACTTCTTTTTGCCCCAATTCAGTTAAGCGCTTTCTCCTTAATTATTCAATCTACCCATCTACTTGTCAGCAGTCTTCCATATCATCACATTTTAAAAGCTTCTGTTGTCTTCTCGTCCGAGCTCCTTATTGTTGTGGTTGGCAGGAGAGCCAACACCGTGTTACTAGAGGAAGCCGAAAGGCACGCGTTTTAGCTCACGCAGGCTGGCGTGAGGTCTGGAACAGGACAAGGAAATTAGAATTTAGAAAAAACGGACGTAGCTGGTGGAATACTTAACTTTAATCCATTAATGGTGAACGTCGCTCTTGACGGTACATTATTCAAGTCTCAATAGTAACTGGTAATGGCGCCTTGCTAGGTCGTAGCAAATGACGTAGCTGAAGGCTATGCTAACTATCGTCTCGGCAAATGAAAGCGTATTTTGTCAATGAACCATCGTTAGCAAGGTCGGTTGTACAACTGGGGCGAGTGCTAGGAAGTCTCTCTCGACCTGCCGTGTGGCGGCGCTCGGTCTGCAATCACTGATAGTGGCGACACGCGGGTCCGACGTATACTAACGGACCGCGGCCGATTTAAAGGCTACCAGCTAGCACGTGTGGTGTCTGGCGGTGACACCACATTTATCATCCACTTGGAGCTTCGTACAACGGCACTCTCCATGCAAATACCTTCCGAAAATATTTCCTAACCTGTAAATTGATATTTGGTGTAACAATCTTTTTCTTGCTGTTGCCAGTCACCATTTTATATCCTTTCTACATCGGCCATCGACGATTATTTACTTGCCCAGATAACATAATTCGTTTACTAGTTTTAGTGTTTCATTCCCTAATCAAATTCTACGAGCACAGCCTCATTTAATTCGATTATATTTGTTACCCTCGTTTTACTGTCATTGAGATTCGTCTTACGCTGTTCAGGTTGTATAGTAATGACTTAGGAGACAGTATTAATAGTAACCTTAGACTTTTCGCACATAAAGCAGTCATCTGCGACGAAGTACTGTGAAAAATGCTGCAAAAATATTGCCAGATCTAAGATTTCTAAGTGGTGCAGAGATTGGCAACTTCTTTTAAATATTTGGGAATTTAAAATTACGCACTTCACAAAACGAAAAAAGTAGTATCGTACGAGTATAATATTAACGAGTCACAGATGGAATCTCTCAACTCATACAAATAACAGGCTACATGTGGTGATTCAGCTGCCTTCGTTTTATGCAACCCACAATTGTATATGTGGCGTTCAGAAACCACGCACAAGATTGTTATACTCTCTCGCTCATTACGCGCTAACTATTAGTCCCACAGCACATTTTAGTAGGTAATTTAATGCAGTTAAATTTTGTGCTGGGATACGTTTCCGCTAGACGCTGAGATTTTGGAATTATTTAAGAAAAACATACAAAAATGACTTTCAAACGCACCTCCAGCTCCACGATCATCCCTTACCAGTAAGAATTGCTAGTACGTTGTTCGTAGCATTCATTCCGACCACTATAAAAAAATTTCCTAGTACGAGAAGTATTCCCACATTTAACCTTTTTTGGTCTCAGTCGATTGAGCTATTAAGCCACCAGCATAGTCGGCTATTTCTTTAACATTATGAATGTAAAAGTATCCGTGAGGCTAATGAAAGAAAAACGTCTTTTGTAAACGTTATGCTAAAACCAATTACGGTGACAATTCGAAGCAAACTTAACCTTTACAAGCAAAGCAGTTTCATAGTCAGAAGGCCTCACGAATAAAGCGATATAATTGTTGTTAAAATTCACAAAATTGTTGGGGAAAATTTACACAAACGTCAGTTTTACAAATTGCTAGTCCTCGACTATGCCGGTGGCTTACTAAGGGTAGTCAATGAAGACCGAAAAAGGTCGAATGTGGGAAACAATTGGTGCGGTCGCATTTTTTTTGTGCAGTGGTGGGAGGCAGTACCATGAACAATATACTAGAAAGCCTGACAGGTGAGGGCTGAGTGCGGGAATGGGGTTGCGTTTGAAGGTCACTTCTGTATGTTTTTCTTGAATAACTGTAAAAGTATGCTGTGGTCGAGCGGTTCTAGGCGCTTCAGTCTGGAACCACCACGCGGCTGCTACAGTCGCAGGTTCGAATCCTGCCTCGGGCATGGATGTGTGTGATGTCATTAGGTTAGTTAGGTTTAAGTAGTTCTAAGTCTAAGGGACTAATGACCTCAGATGTTAAGTCCCATCGTGCTTAGAGCTATTTGAACCATTTTTGTAAAACTACGGCCTCTAGCGAAAACGTACCCCAGTATAAAATTTAACTACAGTAAATTTCCTGCGAGAAGGTCCTGTTCCTCTTTTAACAGTTTGCACGTAGCGGGCGAGAGAATATGAAAATGTCGCGTGTAGTTTATGATGTGCAGCTATAATACTGCGGGCTGCATAGAACGATGGCGTTGGAGGCAGCTGAATCGCCCTATACGAGGTGCATTCAAGTTCTAAGGCTTCCGATTTTTTTTCTAATTAACTACTCACCCGAAATCGATGAAACTGGCGTTGCTTCTCGACGTAATCGCCCTGCAGACGTACACATTTTTCACAACTCTGACGCCATGATTCCACGGCAGTGGCGAAGGCTTCTTTAGGAGTCTGTTTTGACCACTGGAAAATCGCTGAGGCAATAGCAGCACGGCTGGTGAATGTGCGGCCACGGAGAGTGTCTTTCATTGTTGGAAAAAGCCAAAAGTCACTAGGAGCCAGGTCAGGTGAGTAGGGAGCATGAGGAATCACTTCAAAGTTGTTATCACGAAGAAACTGTTGCGTAACGTTAGCTCGATGTGCGGGTGCGTTGTCTTGGTGAAACAGCACACGCGCTGCCCTTCCCGGACGTTTTTGTTGCAGTGCAGGAAGGAATTTGTTCTTCAAAACATTTTCGTAGGATGCACCTGTTACCGTAGTGCCCTTTGGAACGCAATGGGTAAGGATTACGCCCTCACTGTCCCAGAACATGGACACCATCATTTTTTCGGCACTGGCGGTTACCCGAAAGTTTTTTGGTGACGGTGAATCTGTGTGCTTCCATTGAGTTGACTGGCGCTTTGTTTCTGGATTGAAAAATGGCATCCATGTCTCATCCATTGTCACAACCGACGAAAAGAAAGTCCCATTCATGCTGTCGTTGCGCGTCAACATTGCTTAGCAACATACCACACGGGCAGCCGTGTGGTCGTCCGTCAGCATTCGTGGCACCCTCCTGGATGACACTTTTCGCATTTTCAGGTCGTCGTGCAGGATTGTGTGCACAGAACCCACAGAAATGCCAACTCTGGAGGCGATCTGTTCAACAGTCATTCGGCGATCCCCCAAAACAATTCTCTCCACTTTCTCGATCGTGTCGTCAGACCGGCTTGTGCGCGGGTTTGTTTCGGTTTGCTGTCACACGATGTTCTGCCTTCATTAAACTGTCGCACCCACGAACGCACTTTCGACACATCCATAACTCCATCACCACATGTCTCCTTCAACTGTCGATTAATTTCAATTGGTTTCACACCACGCAAATTCAGAAAACGAATGATTGCACGCTGTTCAAGTTAGGAAAACGTCGCCATTTTAAGTATTTAAAACAGTTCTCATTCTCGCCGCTGGCGGTAAAATTCCATCTGCCGTACGGTGCTGCCTCCTCTGGGACGTATTGACAATGAACGCGGCCTCATTTTAAAACAATGCGCATGTTTCTATCTCTTTCCAGTCCGGAGAAAAAAAAAATCAGAGTCCTTAGAACTTGAATGCACCTCGTACAATCAGGGATACGGAATGGAACGACCGCATAGGTTTAGTCGTAAGTAAAGCAGGTGGCAGACTTCGGTTTACTGGTAGTTTACTGGTGAAATGCAGTCAGTCTACAAAGGAAACTGCTTACGAAACAGTCGTGGGACACATCCTACAATACTGGTAAAGTGTGTTGCATCTGTAGTAAATAGAATTAACAGGCGCTAGTGGGCGGACGCGAGGAAGGGCGTCGCAAATAGCGACAGATTTGCTTGGTCCAAGGGAGAGCGTAACGCAGATGATAAAAGAACAGAACTGCCAGATGCTTGAAGATAGACAGACGCAAACTATTCCTTGAAAGTTTACTTAGTTAGTTCGAAGAACAAACTTTTAATGATGAGTCTAGGAGTATGTTACAATACCCTACGTATCGATCACATAGGAATCGTGAATTACACTATGTACAGCACGGACAGAGGCTTTTAAGCAATCATATTTCCCGTGCTCCACACGTGAATGGAACGCAAAACGAACCATAATAATTGGTCATGTACCCTCTGCCATGCACTTCACATTCGTTTACAGAGTATGGTTGAAGATGTAGATGAAGATTTAAAGAAGACAAGAGCGCAGTAAAAGGGCGGTGAGAGTTACCTTCTGAATATTGTTTTAGATATCTGTGTGAATTTATTTTCTGAAGAAAGTACATATGGATGTTTTAAAATGATTGGGCGACGGTTTTCTACGCTTGAACATACGGCCTTCGTCAAGAAGTTCCGTTATAAATTTTACTCTGGTCATATATAAACGCTGCTACCATTGCGAATTCCTTAATGCTGATACTATTCTTCAATATTTTTGTAAGGCGGACGCTCCCTCGTGACTCCACTTCGATCGTTCAATACTTGACTGGGGGTCATGACATTGCTCTTAGCGCAAACACACCACAAGTTGACGGTGCCGTTCCGATTAGTGACTTCCCGTCGACGCTTAGTGTCAGTGCTTTTTTTCTAAAAAAAAGTTTGAGGGTACTCCGACACTGGATATAATGCAGCGAAAATTACTTGTAACTGAATCGTGGGATACCACCTGTCTGCATTTAGCCGTGACGTCGTTAACATGTCCAACTACAAAAGAAATGGTATCGGACTCTTCAGTTGACTTTACAGCTCAGATGAAGCAGGTGATAATGAGAAACAGCCAAACATACAAGAGAATGTGGTATCGAACACTTCAGTTTATATCACCTCAAATGAAGCATGTGATTCCCATCAATCCCTGAAGAATAAAATGAAATGGTATTGTACACTTCAATTGACCTCTAATACACCTCAAATGAAACAGGTGAGTCCAGTCAGCCCTCCCGGGTTCGATTCCCGGCGGGGTCAGGGATTTTCTCTGCCTCGTGATGGCTGGGTGTTGTGTGATGTCCTTAGGTTAGTTAGGTTTAAGTAGTTCTAAGTTCTATGGGACTGATGACCATAGATGTTAAGTCCCATAGTGCTCAGAGCCATTTGAGCCAATCAGCCCACCGACATACAAAACAATGCAAGGAAAATTACCGAACACATATTTTAATTTTTAAAACACCACTAAAAGACACAATAGAACAAAAACCGTCCACACACATCATCAACAACAATAGAAACTACACTACAAAAATCTTTTGTAACCTTGTTTGGTTCCCGAAATGGCATAGATGATGGGTGGTATCCCGTGCTTTAACTGACCCAGTTTTTAATATCGCTGAAAATTTATTTAACTATAAAACTACAGTGTAACTTACATTAATACCATTACAACAGTTTCCAAACTGACTTTAGTTCATGGCTGCTGTAGTCTTCACGCCTTCTTACTTTACTCTTGCTATCAGTAGCAAGATGTCTGCCTTTCATGAACCAATAGCGTACATAGCCCATGGGCTGGAACAACATTAGTGGAGGACCAACCAGCATCGTAAAAAAAATTACTTTGTCGGCGAAAAGGTTTAGGGATACGCATCCCCTAGCGTTCCCCCAGAAAAACAGCACTGCTTAGTGTGAATCGTCGTTTTTGACTAGCGCATTTATCGTAAAGAATAATGGAGTCCTACGAGTAGCTGTGTTTGAAGGAACGCGCAATGTGTGAGAAGAAAGGTCATGCGGTGTCTCTTGGTGTGTCAGAATTAGGCACGTTTGATGGCGCGTGGAAACGGGCTGGTGGGAGAGTGCGCGCGGCCGCCGGCGCCTGCCCTGCCTGGGGTGTTGGTGGCCGTGAGGTTGGCAGCGCGGCGCGGCGTGGCGTGGCACGTGTGACATTTAATCCCAGCGCAGCGGCCGTGCCGGCTGGCTGCCTCTGTGCCGCGCTGGTCCGCTGTCTGGCTGGGGGCGAAGCCATACGGCGGGCGCTGGCCAGCACGGCACACACCGCGGAGAAGGCTTCTCCACTCCCCACCAGCGGGGAGGTTTGTCCGTGTAGCGAGCACATGCTGCGGGCCGGGCGCCACAATAAACAGGCGAGTCTTCCCAAAACATGAGCGGATCTAGGGCTAGGTTCCGGCGCGGGCGGCAAAGGGGGGGAGCGGAATATTCAGTACGAGCTACAACAGAGTTTTAAAAGTACACGAAATAAGAGTATTTTACTTTATGAAATTGAAATTAGGGTGAAAACAATTTTGTTCATATGATAACTGGAAGGTCGGCGTATGTATGGTCGTGATGTGATATTCTATAACATTGTAGTTACGTAACAACAATAAGGTATAATAATACGTAAACACTCACACTCGTTACACAGGCCGGCCGAAGTGGCCGAGCGATTCTAGGCACTTCAGTCTGGAACAGCGCGACCGCTCCGGTCGCAGGTTTGAATCCTGCCTCGGGCATGGATGTGTGATGTCCTTAGGTTAGTTAGGTTTAAGTAGTTCTACGTTCTAGGGGACTGATGACCTCAGACGTTAAGTCCCATAGTGCTCAGAGCCATTTGAACCATTTGTCCTGATGGAATTGCCGAAGTTCGTCGGAATGCACAATGGACATGAGTGGATTTAGGTGATCTGACAGGATGCTTACGTAGGTGTCACATGTCTGAGTCGTATCTAGACGTATCAGGAGGTCCCATATCACTCCAACTGCACACGCTCCACACCATTACAGAGCCTCCACCAGCTTGAACACGCCCCTGCGGACATGCAGGGTACATGGAGTCATGAGGTTGTTTCCATACCCCTTCACGTCCATGCGCGGGATACAATTTGAAACGACACTCGCCCGACCAGGCAAAGTGTTTCCAGTCATCAACAGTCCAAAGTCGGTGTTGACGGGCCCAGGCGAGGCGTAAAGCTTTGTGTCGTGCAGTCATCAAGGGTATATGGGTGGACCATCGGCTCCGAAAGCACATGTCGATGATGTTTCGCCACGCTGACACTCACGCGGCAGACCATGTTCTCGTAAGTTAATAGTTAGCTTATAATCAGGGTGATCAAGTTCATTTTACGGTGTTTCTCAAATAAACACACCATAATGGCATCCTTTGTTTGCACAAAAAAACTTCTTCCCGCTTTATTATGTGAAACACAGACAGTCGTATTGCACTTTAGAATGCGATGGCGCTGCTACGGCTCAGTGTGGGGACATGAAACTACGAGGGCACCTCCACATAACAAGTGTGAAGAATTCCTACGCGGCGGTTCGCTTAGTCAGTTCAAGGACGGAATGGCTTAATTATCGCAAAAATCGGATGGGGTAGCGTGGCCAGTTACACTGTATGCCCTTATGCCACTATCTAAGGACTCATCAGTTGAACTGGGACATTTATTGGGGTTTAGTGCGAGTGGGGGTTTCTTGCAGGGCTATCACGAGTTCCTATCCTTTGCCAAGCTGTTCATCTCAGTGCAGCACTTGCACTATACGTAATTAGTCATTTGCTCGATAAATAATAAATAAATAAATGCAGGATGTATTCCAATCTTTGTCTTCCGCAAGTTTTTACCCTGTACAGCTCCCCCCAGTACCGTGGAAATTACTCCCTGATGTCTTAAGACGTATCCTATCATCCTGTCCCTTCTTCTTGTCAATGTTTTGAGTTCCGCTCCTCGTCGATTCTACGTAGGGCCATTTAATTTTTTATCAGAATTTTCCATGCCTTTCTATAGCACCAATTCTCAAACGTTTCGATTCCCTTCTGTTCCGGTTTCCTCGCAGTCCATGATTTGCTTTCCTGCAACGCCGTGCTCCTGACGTACGTTCTCGGACATTACTTTCTCAAACTGAGTCTGATATTTGGTACTACTGGACACCTTTTGGTCGGGATTGCCACCTGTACTTGCCCTGCTCTGCGTTTTATGTCTGCCTTACATCGTCCGTGAATTTTTAGTTTCCTTCCAAGGTAACAGCATTCTTCACTACGTTCACTTTGAAGGACGCCATCAAGTGAATTCTGATGTTAAATTTATCACTAATTTCATTTCTATTAATCCTCATTGTCTTTGTCCGTTTAGTTTCTTCCGGATCCCAGTTCTCTACCGAGTAGACGGCTAATTCCACTCAATACGTCCTGTACTTTTTCCCCACTTTCTCTGAGAGTAGCAATGTCATCGTCGACTCCTATCATTTATATCCCTGCATCCTAAATTTTAGTCCGCAGCTCGTGGTCGTGCGGTAGCGTTCTCGCTTCCCACGCTCGGGTTCCCGGGTTCGATTCCCGGCGGGGTCAGGGATTTTCTCTGCGTCGTGATGACTGGGTGTTGTGTGATGTCCTTAGGTTAGTTAGCTTTAAGTAGTTCTAAGTTCTAGGGGACTGCTGACCATAGATGTTAAGCCCCATAGTGCTCAGAGCCATTTTGAACCTAAATTTTAACCCACTCCTAAACCTCTACACAATATAAAATGCAGAAGACAGATGCTTTTACCGATGTTACCACAGCATCAGTATTTTGCTTGATACATTTTTTTTACATGTTTTGTACCATCACTGACGTGCCTTGACAGTAGTAATGTGTGTTACGAAAGTTTAGGATCACCTTTTATTGTTACTTTCGTGTTTACCTGGGTCCTAATGAGGACCCATAGCAGGGCTTCGCAGGGCGTTTGGCAGTGGAATGCATCTTGATGCAGTTTTCTGAGGATGCGATTTTTCCCTCCTAACGAGATAAGAGCAGTTTTTGATCAAATTATGAGTCTGAAAATGAAAATACACATCGCAGGGTAGGACTAGCAAGAGCATTCGTGGGAGAGGGGGGACGGGACTGGGAGGGAAATCAATAATATTGCATTATGGCAATCATTCTACATCTTGAAAAGACTCGTCATATATCTGTGGATGTGTTTGTCCTTCCCACGTGTCAATTAATAGAATAAATTTATTGTCCTGCACACGTCAAAAATATAAGTAAAAAAGAATTTCCAGATTTTGATGGGGTGTTGTTGTTGTGGTCTTCAGTCCTGAGACTGGTTTGATGCAGCTCTCCATGCTACTCTATCCTGTGCAAGCTTTTTCATCTCCCAGTACCTACTGCAACCTACATCCTTCTGAATCTGCTTAGTGTATTCGTCTCTTGGTCTCCCTCTACGATTTTTACCCTCCACGCTGCCCTCCAATACTAAATTGGTGATCCCTTGATGCCTCAGAACATGTCCTACCAACCGATCCCTTCTTCTGGTCAGGTTGTGCCACAAACTTCTCTTCTCCCCAATCCTATTCAATACTTCCTCATTAGTTATGTGATCTACCCATCTAATCTTCAGCATTCTTCTGTAGCACCACATTTCGAAAGCTTCTATTCTCTTCTTGTCCAAACTATTTATCGTCCATGTTTCACTTCCATACATGGCTACACTCCATACGAATACTTTCAGAAATGACTTCCTGACACTTAAATCAATACTGGATGTTAACAAATTTCTCTTCTTCAGAAACGCTTTCCTTGCCATTGCCAGCCTACATTTTATATCCTCTCTACTTCGACCATCATCAGTTATTTTGCTCCCCAAATAGCAAAACTCCTTTACTACTTTAAGTGCCTCATTTCCTAATCTAATTCCCTCAACGTCACCCGACTTAATTAGACTACATTCCATTATCCTTGTTTTGCTTTTGTTGATGTTCATCTTATATCCTCCTTTCAAGACACTGTCCATTCCATTCAACTGCTCTTGCAAGTCCTTTGCTGTCTCTGACAGAATTACAATGTCATCGGCGAACCTCAAAGTTTTTATTTCTTCTCCATGAATTTTAATACCTACTCCGAATTTTTCTTTTGTTTCCTTTACTGCTTGCTCAATATACAGATTGAACAACATCGGAGAGAGGCTACAACCCTGTCTTACTCCCTTCCCAACCACTGCTTCCCTTTCATGTCCCTCGACTCTTATAACTGCCATCTGGTTTCTGTACAAATTGTAAATAGCCTTTCGCTCCCTGTATTTTACCCCTGCCACCTTTAGAATTTGAAAGAGAGTATTCCAGTCAACATTGTCAAAAGCTTTCTCTAAGTCTACAAATGCTAGAAACGTAGGTTTGCCTTTCCTTAATCTTTCTTCTAAGATAAGTCGTAAGGTCAGTATTGCCTCACGTGATCCAGTGTTTCTACGGAATCCAAACTGATCTTCCCCGAGGTTGGCTTCTACTAGGTTTTCCATTCGTCTGTAAAGAATTCGTGTTAGTATTTTGCAGCTATGACTTATTAAGCTGATAGTTCGGTAATTTTCACATCTGTCAACACCTGCTTTCTTTGGGATTGGAATTATTATATTCTTCTTGAAGTCTGAGGGTAGTTCGCCTGTTTCATACATCTTGCTCACCAGATGGTAGAGTTTTGTCGGGACTGGCTCTCCCACGGCCGTCAGTAGTTCCAATGGAATATTGTCTACTCCGGGGGCCTTGTTTCGACTCAGGTCTTTCAGTGCTCTGTCAAACTCTTCACGCAGTATCATATCTCCCATTTCATCTTCATCTACATCCTCTTCCATTTCTATAATATTGTCCTCAAGTACATCGCCCTTGTATAGACCCTCTATATACTCCTTCCATCTTTCTGCTTTCCCTTCTTTGCTTAGAACTGGGTTTCCATCTGAGCTCTTGATATTCATACTAGTCGTTCTCTTATCTCCAAAGGTCTCTTTAATTTTCCTATAGGCGGTATCTATCTTACCCCTAGTGAGATAGGCCTCTACATCCTTACATTTGTCCTCCAGCCATCCCTGCTTAGCCATTTTGCACTTCCTGTCGATCTCATTTTTGAGACGTTTGTATTCCTTTTTGCCTGTTTCACTTACTGCATTTTTATATTTTCTCCTTTCATCAATTAAATTCAATATTTCTTCTGTTACCCAAGGATTTCTACTAGCCCTCGTCTTTTTACCTACTTGATCCTCAGCTGCCTTCACTACTTCATCCCTCAAAGCTACCCATTCTTCTTCTACTGTATTTATTTCCCCCATTCCTGTCAATTGCTCCCTTATGCTCTCCCTGAATCTCTGTACAACCTCTGGTTATTTAGTTTATCCAGGTCCCATCTCCTTAAATTCCCACCTTTTTGCAGTTTCTTCAGTTTTAATCTACAGGTCATAACCAATAGAGTGTGGTCAGAGTCCACATCTGCCCCTGGAAATGTCTTACAATTTAAAACCTGGTTCCTAAATCTCTGTCTTACCATTATATAATCTATCTGAAACCTTTTAGTATCTCCAGGGTTCTTCCATGTATACAACCTTCTTTCATGATTCTTAAACCAAGTGTTAGTTATGATTATGTTGTGCTCTGTGCAAAATTCGACCAGGCGGCTTCCTCTTTCATTTCTGTCCCCCAATCCATATTCACCTACTATGTTTCCTTCTCTCCCTTTTCCTACACTCGAATTCCAGTCACCCATGACTATTAAATTTTCGTCTCCCTTCACAATCTGAATAATTTCTTTTATTTCATCATACATTTCTTCAATTTCTTCGTCATCTGCAGAGCTAGTTGGCATATAAACTTGTACTACTGTAGTAGGCGTGGGCTTCGTATCTATCTTGGCCACAATAATGCGTTCACTATGCTGTTTGTAGTAGCTTACCCGCATTCCTATTTTCCTATTCATTATTAAACCTACTCCTGCATTACCCCTATTTGATTTTGTGTTTATAACCCTGTAGTCACCTGACCAGAAGTCTTGTTCCTCCTGCCACCGAACTTCACTAATTCCCACTATATCTAACTTCAACCTATCCATTTCCCTTTTTAAATTTTCTAACCTACCTGCCCGATTAAGGGATCTGACATTCCACGCTCCGATCCGTAGAACGCCAGTTTTCTTTCTCCTGATAACGACATCCTCTTGAGTAGTCCCCGCCCGGAGATCCGAATGGGGGACTATTTTACCTCCGGAATATTTTACCCAAGAGGACGCCATCATCATGTAATCATACAGTAAAGCTGCATGCCCTCGGGAAAAATTACGGCTGTAGTTTCCCCTTGCTTTCAGCCGTTCGCAGTACCAGCACAGCAAGGCCATTTTGGTTATTGTTACAAGGCCAGATCAGTCAATCATCCAGACTGTTGCCCTTGCAACTACTGAAAAGGCTGCTGCCCCTCTTCAGGAACCACACGTTTGTCTGGCCTCTCAACAGATACCCCTCCGTTGTGGTTGCACCTACGGTACGGCTATCTGTATCGCTGAGGCACGCAAGCCTCCCCACCAACGGCAAGGTCCATGGTTCATGGGGGGAGGTTGATGGGGTAATGAGGGCATTCCATTTGCCGCGTGGTCATTGACCAAACTTTCTTTTGCCTTCCTTTGCATTCCTTTTATGCAAATATTAATAAATGAAATATATCGATCATTATTTTGGTTTATTTGCAGTATAAGTGACATAAAGGCTGGAAATTTAAAAAAAATGAAAAAGTTTCCATATAGGGACTCGATGTTACGACCGTCCGATTACCGTTCTGTACTCTGCTCCAACGACAACCTGGAAACTATGCTAACATAAATGCCGCTTTCCTCGGCCGATCCGTCCAAAAATGCTACCAGCGGCGTTCAGTAAGTAATACAACACTTTTTATTTGAAAGCAAGTTGGTTTTATTTAGGGTTCCAATACGCCATATTATCCCCCATTCTTTTGGCTACAAGATCCTATTTTTTAACATAATCTCCGTTCAATTCCACGGCTTTACGCCACCTTACTGGGAAGGGCCTGTATGCCCACACTGTACCACTCCACTCGTTTTATTCAGGATTCCGTCCAACTCGATAGCTGAGTGGTGCCAGTAGGTTAGCTCAGCGTCTTCGGCCAGACAGTTGGCTGGCCTGTCTAATAAAAACAACTGAATGAAGGGACCAACAACGAACTTAAACGAATGTCACGTGAAGTCCGCTACGACCAAACACAATGAACAATAACGAACGAATAATGGGGGGGGAGTGGTGAGCGCGAGGGAATGCCATGCAAAGGTGCCCGGGTTCGATTCCCGGATGGGTCGGAGATTTTCTCCGCTCAGGGACTGAGTGTTGTGTTGCCCTCATCATCATCCTCTCCGCTCCATCGACGCGCAAGTCGCCAAAGTGGCGTCAACTAAAAACACTTGCCAAAGGCGACCGGTCTACCCGACGGGAGGCTCTAGCCACACGACGTTTCATTTCATTCAGGATTCCAGTATTATTCCGCACTCTTTTGGCTACAAAATCCTATTTTTCACCGTAATCTCCGTTCAGTGCGACATCCTTACGCCACCTTACTCTGAGGGCCTGCATGCACGCATGGTACCACCCTTACTCGGCGACGTCGGAACCAGCGTCTTGCTGCATCAATAACCTCCTCGTCATCCGCGTACTGCTTCCCACGGAGTGCATCCTTTATTGGGCCAAATAGACGGAAATCGAAAGGCACGAGATCCGGGCTGTAAGGTAGTTGACGAAGAACAGTCCAATGAAGATTAAAACCGTGTCTACCGTCTGAGCTACCCAAGCACGACACACGCCACGTCCTCACAGCTTTAATTCTGCCAGTATCTCGTCTCCTACCTTCCAGACTTTACAGAAGCTCTCCTGCGAGGCATCAGTCGTGCTTGGGTAGCTCAGTTGGTAGAGCACTTGCCCGCGAAAGGCAAAGGTCCCGAGTTCGAGTCTCGGTCCGGCTCACAGTTTTAATCTGCCAGGAAGTTTCATATCAGCGCACACTCCGCTGCAGAGTGAAAATCTCATTCCAGTCCAGTGAAGTTTTGTGAGCTCCTCTGGCTTGTGGAGACGTGTGTGAGGGCTTGAATTGTGCTGGAGAAGTTTGTTTGCATTTTTGTGGCGACGAACACGCTGACGTCGTTTCTTCAGTTTCCCGAGGGTAGCACAATACACTTCAGATTTGATCATTGCACCATGAGGGAGGACGTCAAACAGAATAACACCTTCAGGGTCCCACAAGACTGTTTCCATGACTTTACTGGCTGACGGTGCGGCTTTGAACTTTTTCGTCGAAGGAGAGTTGATGTGGCGTCACTCCGTGGATTGCCGTTTTGTTTCCTGTCCGAAGTGATGAACCGACGTTTCATCGCCTGTGACGATGTGCCACAATAAGTTATCGAGATCAGCCTTGTAACGCGCAAGCAACTCCGCAGA
Source organism: Schistocerca piceifrons (assembly GCF_021461385.2). Taxonomy (NCBI): domain Eukaryota; kingdom Metazoa; phylum Arthropoda; class Insecta; order Orthoptera; family Acrididae; genus Schistocerca; species Schistocerca piceifrons. Next base: position 1,034,095,295 of record NC_060139.1, read on the forward strand.
GACGGTCCTCCGTTGCCCTTATGGTGTTGTGTAAGGCGGCGGGGAACCCAGCGGACCTAACACCACTCATGAGGGGAGGCCACGACGTTTGGAACGCGGATTTACTGCAAACTTCCTACACTCGTAGTACTCCATGAGGACAACAAAATGCGTAAGCAGTAGGGCGTACTTCTCAAGCGTTATTAAGAAAATCGCAAGATAATTTCGGTCGTCAAATATATACCTGTGCGTGGCCATTTTTACCATGAAGCGGCGTCAGCCGAGTCGCCACCGGCACGGTAGCTCAGCATGCTCGGTCAGAGGGTTAGCTGCCCTCTGCAATAAAAAAAAAAAAAAAAAAAAAAAAAAAAAAAAAAAAAAAAACTGAGTGAATGGATCAACAGAGAACTTAAACGGACGTCATAGGACGTCCGCCCCGAACACATGGAACAAACTATAACGAACAAAAATAGATCAACAAAAAAAAGAAAATGGTTGCGTTCAAGCCCCATAATCACTGGATCGAGTTTTATTTTCAACACAGTCATTTTCTTTACTATTAATATTACAACTGATGTAATGGGAAAAATACGTGTAATCGGATGAACTTTTATTAAATTTACAATGTTATTTGGCAGTCTACTAATTTTTATTATCACAAATTATATAATATTCGTAACTATCGACTAGTAAACAACCAAACGCACAAAGTGATATTGAAAATGTATGCTTGTCCGTGATTTGAGAAATCGCTTATACCTGGAAGGAGCAAAAGACTACTTGTTACCTGCAAGTTTTGACCGGCACAGACGGCTTTCGAAAGATGTACAATTAATCGTCGCTTTCGACATTACGACTACAAGTTGCAGGATGGTATTTTTCGTAAAAAACACGGAACACGTAAAATTAAACGGCACTAGCAGCGTTGAATAAATGCTATGTTCCCGCATACGCAAGATCTTTTGAGGTTTTAGCGTGGAAAACCAAATGCTCGTTGACATTTTGAAAAACCTCTCTTTCAGACGATAATTTGGAAGCAAACTATGCATATCTTAGTATTTCCTTAAAAATCGGCGCTGATAATTGGTTATGCAGTATCGAGTGTATTTTAATAGCGTCTTCCGAGAAAAAGTGTCTTCTTCACTTTTCGATTAAATGCGAACAATTCTGAAGACACGGACAAGCATACATTTTCGACCACTTTATCCGTTTGGTCGTTTAATAGTCGATAGTTATGAATATTACATTATTTGTCGTAATAAAAATTTGTACATTGCCAAATAACATTGTGAATTTAATAAAATTTCATCCGATTACATGTATTTTCCCATTATATCAATTTTATTATTATTATTTTCGATTATTCCCATTTAAGAGAGCGTTTGAACTTGAATTCCTTTATGATGATTGTTTGTGTTTTTTCTGAGCCCAAATTTTCTTCATGTGTTCACTGTGTTGTTTCTTTCGCTCCGCTGTCCATTTGCATCCTGGTCTCTTCTGTGTTGTGGTGTCAAATTTATGTTTTTTGATGATGTTCCTGAATTCAGTTCTGTTTTCTGCATCGTTTACTGTTATTTGTGCTTGTCTGAGGTCCTCTTCAACTTCTTTTATCCATTTTGTTTTTCCCCTGCCTGAGTTGATGACTTTAAGAATTCGCTTTGAAATTCTGTTTTCATTCATCCTGTGGATATGTCCGTAGAACTGCATTCTTCTTTTCCTTACTGTATCTGTAATCTTGTCTGTGTATTTATATAATTCTGATGTTGGTCTCTTCTTCCAGATTCCTTGCTCTTGTATCGGGCCAAAAATTTTCCTGAGAATTTTCCTTTCTTGTTTCTCTATTTCTTTGATTTTAGTTTGCCCACCTATTTGTGTTGTTTCAGATGCATACAGTGCCTCCGGAAGTACGACAGTGTTGTAGTGCCTCAATTTTGCGTTAGTGGATATGGACTTTTTGTTATAATAGTCCCACGTGAGTTTATATGCTTTCTGTAATTTTTTTATTCTTTCCTCATTGGCCTTTAGGTTGATCCCTGATGGCTGAATGATTTCTCCCAGGTATTTAAAATGTGGTACTTGTATGATTTTCCCATGGGTTGTCACAATAGGCAATTTGTCTTGTGGCACTCTTTCTATGTACTGGGTTTTCTCATATGAGATTTGCAGGCCAGTTCTTTGTGCAATTTCGTGTAACTTCTCTATGGCGTTAGTGGCTTCTTTTCTATTATTTGTGAGGATTGCAAGGTCATCTGCAAAAGCTAAACACTTCACATTGAATCTATTATCTTTTCTAATGCCAATTTGGATTCCTTTGACTTCTTTTTCCCATGTCCTGATGATTTTTTCAAGAATGATATTAAAGAGTAATGGTGAAAGTCCGTCACCCTGTCGCACTCCAGTTTGGATTACAAATGGTTCCGAGATATCCCCCATAAATTTAACCTTGGAGACTGTGTCAGTTAATGTTTTAATATAAATAGTAAAGAAAATAACTGTGTTAGAAATAAAAAAAAAAACTGACCAACGGGACTCGACCCAGCGATTGCGGGGCTTGAACGCCGATCACTTTTTCTTTTATCTCATTGTGTTCTGTATTGTTCGTTGAATTTGTTCAGGCCGGACGTCCGATGACACCCGTTCAGTTTGTTCGTTGAGCCGTTCGCTCAGTTTTTTTATTGCAAGAGGTACCTAACTCTCTGACCGAACACGCCGAACTACCGCGCCGGCAACACTCGGCTGCAGCCGCTTCATGGTAAAAATGGCCCCGCACAGGTGTATATTCGACGACCGAAATTATCTTGCGATTTTCTCAATAACGCTTGAGAAGTACGCGCTAATGCTTACGCATTCTGTTCTCCTCATGGAGTACTTTTTTTTCACTAGCTGCTTATTTTTTATGACCCACCGTCTAATTTCTTATGGTGGGTCGTACGTTGCCACTTAGCCGCTGTGACTGGGTCCGGGGTCCAGAGTGACTGCAAGTAACGCCACTCGGGCTCCCGTCCCCACTCACCCCGTTGCCCGTGTCCCGCCACGTGGAGGCGGGATCTACTTGTTTACATCCATTTGATATCTTTTTTTGTGCAGCAATAGAAAAACTTATAACTAAAACATAATCAAGTGAGATATTAATAAACAAAGCGGAATTAAATATTTAGAAAGAAGGAAGGAAGAGAACTGAATAGAGAAGAGATTAGGGTACGTTAAAGCTAGAAACTAAGACTACGACCTCCATGTTCAGCCTGCTAAACTATTCACGATATGCAATACAGAGGTAACTGATTTTGTGCTTGGCTCAAAGTTGCTAATGAAAGGGTTCTTGTGGTAATAGTAATAAAGGTAATGACGCTAACGGTTTGTGTTGAGCCTACAAGGTTCAATAGGTTCAAATGGCTCTGAGCACTATGGGACTCAACTTCTGAGGTCATCAGTCGCCTAGAACTTAGAACTACTTAAACCTAACTAACCTAAGGACATCACACACATCCATGCCCGAGGCAGGATTCGAACCTGCGGCCGTAGCGGTCGCTCGGTTCCAGACTGTAGCGCCTAGAACCGCACGGCAACTCCGGCCGGCGAGCCTACAAGGCTGCTAGTAGAGTACATCAGGCGCAAGCACCTCCCGGCCCCGCCGACAACACGACCTGAACGGTGGTTTTCCCCGATCTACCATAGGTATCCGTCGGGTTGGGCTCAAAAGAGAGGAACCTCAATTAAGATCCTACCATCCAGGCCGTGCGCCGCCTCTTACCAGGAGGCGTAGGTCCCTTGAAGAGGTGCCTACCTTTAAGCTTCAGAAAAAAAAAAAATGGCTCTGAGCACTATGGGACTCAACTGCTGAGGTCATTAGTCCCCTAGAACTTAGAACTAGTTAAACCTACCTAACCTAAGGACATCACAAACATCCATGCCCGAGGCAGGATTCGAACCTGCGACCGTAGCGGTCTTGCGGTTCCAGACTGCAGCGCCTTTAACCGCACGGCTGCGGAATCTATGTCTCTGTCTTTCTACTATTTTTTAGATCCCCCTCTTTCTGCTCTTTAATACATTGTACGCGTGTGTCGCTGCACTCGTTCAGTGCATTAGGGAGTGTCATAAATCGCGAGAGCAGCGCCCGGTCTCTGGTGGCGGACGATAAAGAAGAGAGTGGTGGCAGGTGCCCAAGCAGCGAGGCAGGCTAGCGGTGCAGCGGTCGGCGGGCGCAGCGCTCACCCGCTCTGCCGGCCGCTTTGTGCCAGCAGGTGTTCCACTTCGCCGAGCGCAACGATAATACGGCGGCCGGCAACCAGGCCAGCATAGGCCTCACCACGCCTCGCCTACCCCCAGCCCGCTCACGTCAATATCCCTGCGTTTGCTGACGCCGGGCTCACACTCACCCGAAAGTGTTCTGTTCAAATAAATATATACCTAAGGGGGGACAAGTGCAAATGTGACTAAAACGTTCATTTTTCGATATATATACTTAGATGGTATCTGTCCTCTCGGACATGTCCGAAAGGACAGATACCATCGGTGACCATGCAGCTCGTTGGAATGAAATTACAATGAAATGAACACCCTTAGCTGCTTACAGGCGTTGACAAACGTCAACGGGGACAGATGAAAATGTGTACCCCGACCGGGATCTCCTGCTTACGTGGCAGACGCTCTATCCATCTTAGCCACCGAGGACACAGAGGATAGCGCGACTCCACATTTTCATCTGTCCCCGTTGACGTATGTCAACGCCTGTAAGCAGGTAAAGGTGTTCATTTCATTGTAATTTCATTCTAACGAGCTGCATGGTCACCGATGGAATCTGTTCTTTCGGACATGTCCGAGAGAACAGATACCTTCTTAGTATATATATAGTTATGGCTCACCGGCCACTTGACCATCTTCTTCTAGTGCCCGAACTCTTACTGGAATCGACAACGCACCGCCAGTAATGAGTATAATGGGCGGGGGCATTACGAATGTAGTGCGAGACAATACGTTGAGAATGTGGGTTTCGCGGGAGGCGTGCCAGAGACAAATCCCTGCAGTCGCGCTATCCTCTGTGTCCTCGGTGGCTCAGATGGATCGGCCGGCACGGTAGCTCAGCGTGTTCGGTCAGAGAGCCGGTTGGCCTCTGTAATAAAAAACTGAGTGGAAGGATCAACCACCGAACTTGAACAGGATGTCTTGCGACGTCCGCAACGAACAAACACAACGATCAATAAACATCAAAAACGAAAATAAAAAAAGATGATTAGAGCGTCTGCCATGTAAGCAGGAGATCCTGGGTTCGAGCCCCGGACGGGGTACACATTTTCATCTGTCCCCGTTGACGTATATCAACGCATGTAAGCAGCTAAGGGTGTTCATTTCATTGCAATTTCATTTTTCGAGTTTGTTTCGTTCAGTAGTAAAATTATTCGATAACCAGGGTAAGGCTGCTATCGCTCGATTTCTCAGTGGATATTGACAGTGGTGCATTCTAGCCAGTGATCTCTGTACTGTGTTGATGTCGAACTCCAGCTGACCGAACGTACCGGCCAAAGATGCTCTATTTCGTTTCTTAACAAAGGACCTGCAAGAGCAGCTGAACGGAATGGACAGTGTCTTGAAAGGAGGATATAAGATGAACATCAACAAAAGCAAAACGAGGATAATGGAATGTAGTCGAATTAAATCGGGTGGTGCTGAGGGAATTAGATTAGGAAATGAGACACAAAGTAGTAAATGAGTTTTGTTATTTGGGGAGCAAAATAACTGATGATGGTCGAAGTAGAGAAGATATAAAATGTAGACTGGCAATGGCAAGGAAAGCGTTTGTGAAGAAGAGAAATTTGTTACCATCGAGTATAGATTTAAGCGTCAGGAAGTCGTTTCTGAAAGTATTTGTACGGAGTGTAGCCATGTATGAAAGTGAAACGTGGACGATAAATAGTTTGGACAAGAGGAGAATAGAAACTTTCGAAACGTGGTGCTACAGAAGAATGCTGATGATTAGATGGGTACTAACATACATATCTAATGAGGACGTATTGAATAGATTTGGGGAGAAGAGGAGCTTGTGGCACAACTTGACTAGAAGAAGGGATCGTTTGGTAGGACATGTTCTGAGACATCGAGCGATTACCAATTTAGTATTGGAGGGCAGCGTGGAGGGTAAAATTCGTAGAGGGAGACCAAGAGATGAATACACTAAGCAGATTCAGAAGGATGTAGGTTGCAGTAGGTACTGGGAGATGAAGAAGCTTGCACAGGATAGAGTAGCATGGAGAGCTGCATCAAACCAGTCTCAGGACTGAAGACCACAACAACAACAACAACAAGCTAATTAGAACATGGCTGCCACCAAATGTCACGGGGACGTAAAATTAAAATACTTTTTCGATTCTGCTCCCACATCCGCCTATTCCTCGCACATTGAAATAAATTTCAAAGAACTAGTACTTGGATAATGAACCGCGTTGCGGCTTGTTAGACCATCGTCAGATGACTTAATACTAAACAGATAGACCACACAACTTCAGCGAGAATTCATAGCCGTACGAAAATTGTGCAAAAATAGTGACATTTTATGACTATATCGATACAGAACAAAAGCACAATCTAATACCCGAAGATACTCTGACCAAGTAACTCTTATATTACGGTATATTCAGATGTTAAAATTACATGAATGTATGAGCCAAAAATTTTTCACAAATGAAGACACAGGTTATTATGTCATATTGAGAAACTGGCGAATGAGATGAACAGACTGAAAAAGAGGGGAGGGGGAGGTGCGGGAGAAAGGAGCATATGGAATGTGGAACAGCTATAACAAGCTTGTTGTCTAATAGTGAGACAGATAATAACTGACTGCTGCTACTGTAATAAGGATGAGTAATGGAACTGTGTTTCGTCATTAGAACCTTAATGAGCAAACATTCCTTATTGAAGGAGCAGCAGCCAGCTATTATTTCTCTTGCCATTAGATAATAAGTTTGTTACAACTGTTCCATACCAACATTCCTCACACTTCTTTCTCACCCGCCCTTTTTTCAGTCTGTTCATCTCATTCGCCAGTTTCTCCATATGACATAATATCCGTATCATTTCTCACTCGTCTAACGCATTTGGCTTATACATTTATACAGTTTTAACATTTCAGTGTACTGTAATATAATCAAAATATCCACGGGTGTACTGCCAGTCTACAGTGCCCGTTGGACACTATAGACCGGCAGTACACCCGTGGATATTTTGATTATCAAATACACCGGGAGAAACTCAAGAATCATACTGTAATATAAGTTATATGTGTTTTGAGTCTCTTTAGGTATTACATTAGGCTTGTGTTTTGTATCAAAATAGACATAAAATACCACACATCTCTGTACAACAATATTTGTACAGCTACGAATTCTCGCTAAAGTTGTGTGGACAGCCTGTTTTACTATTAACTTATCTGACGATGGTCTAAGAAGCCGGAATTCGGTTCATAACGAACTGTTGAGTAAATATTATTGTGGAACATGAATACTGTGTATTCATGTTCTTAATATTCATCAAGAAAGTAAAGAATTGCTTATCGTGTACACACGTATGAAAATTTTCCTGCCTAATTCCAACATGGCAGGCGGGGCAGATGATACAAATCTGCAAGCACACCGAAGTTCCACGCTCTGAGAGCAGAGATCTACATCCAGGTAGCGTAGAGATCACTGATTCTAGCGGTAATCAAGTGTTGCCAAAGAGCCGCCATCTTGCTAGTGAATTGTTCCATGAAGACACACGAAACAACGATGAAAATAGGTAAGGTTTGCACTGTGTTCTTGTAATTGACTAGTATATATGATTGAAACGTTTTAGTGCTACGGTGGTTATTAAATTTCTGCAGCCATAATTGCCATAGCCACTATATAAAGTTACGTACTGTGGACAGAGACATGGTGTTTCTACGTGATGCCGGGCGAGTTTCCTTGAACGAGCCTCCTGAAGGTTTGTCTGATCATACCCATAAGTAGACTACAATGAATAAAACTTAAGGAATGGTTTTCATTAATATGTTTTCTAGTACAGGCTTTTGATGAGAGCGTGATCCACAGCCAGGGCGAAATGTTTAAATGAAGTCATTCCGCTTTAGGCTGCTAAAATATTATTTATTGCAATTTCAGTTTCGACACACGGTCATTGTCAAGCATTGCAAGGGATTGTAACCAACTCCGTAACATAAAGCTGTGACGTGCTGGAATATAGTTCCCAGCAGTGTAAAAGCAGAAGTATGTGGTTGTACAAATGTATCCGCTGTTCTATACACCGCGCGAGCACACATTAGAAAACTTGTGAAATAACAGGAGACATGATTTACATCCAAGTCAAAATTTCGTGTAGCAGACTTTTTTTTTACCCTCGAAGGCGACATTTCTACGTTTAGCCTCCAAGGTTTCGAATACATGTTATTCAGTTTCAGACACCAGCAAAAAAGTAAAAAAATATGACATTTATTAAGATGTGTGTAGCATTTAACAGCTGTTACACTGCATCCCATACACGGAGACTGCCCGCACCACTGATGCCGACCTGTCACCTTGATAGGGCCGATAACACATGTTTTTATTTTTTAAATATTTCATTAACAGTGAATTTTCATGACTTCTGTGTCTACAGTAATGAAATGTAAAAGATATTGTTTAAGTTACATTGAACATAGATAATTGATCAGAATATTCGAGTATTTTATTTCATATTTTTATGTGGAGCATCGGTAGCAAACTACTCGTATTTTCCAGAGTTTCACTGTGGAAACCGTATGGGAAATGGTGAAAAAGTAATTTACGTTGTTCGCTTTTTTCCGGCCACACTCCTTTTCGCAACTGTCTGTAGAATAACAGTTTTTAGACTCAAAAAATGCATTCCTGAATGTGTAACGAGTGCTTTCAAGCCCACATTTAGGTTCCTGTCAAATCCTGACCTACTAAGGAACTGTGTTCATGACAAAACTCAAAATTCAAATGAGTCTCTGAATGTACTTATATGGGAAACATTTGCCCAGGACAACATTTTCATCGTTTGTAGTTGTAAAACATGCAGTCTATGATGCTGTGGTTGTTTGTATTCATGGATACGTAGTAAGAGTGGAAGTGTTACAGCGTTTCAGCATCAAGGCTGGTGCATTATTCTAACAGTTCTTAAGAAAATTGACTGTTGTCGTGTGTCTAGAACTGAAATGTCTATTCAGGAACTAGCAAAGGAAACAAGACAAAAGAAATTTTAGTTACAAGACAGGATAAAGAATGCCCTGAGAACATTTCTCGCGCATTCTGAGAAGGTATAATTGAAGAAAATATATGCTTAATCTTTAAATACATTTTCCCAGAAACTGCATTTTATGGCACTTAACGCACCTTTTTTTTTCAGGACATCGGTGATATTTCTTGATATTTTGGCCATGTGTCTCACAGTGCACCAAAACAATCACACAGAGCTAAATTTTCAGATGTCTTGTTTAAGGTGAAATATGTAGATGTAGGTGCCGAAATTTCTACACCGATTTCTACCACAATGATGTACAATGTTATAAAACCTTTTTTATCACAGATTTCAAATGAAATGAAAGCTGCGTGTGGCTAGGGCGTCCCGTTGGCTAGACCAGTCAGCTGGTGCAAGTCTTTCTAGTTGACACCGTTGTCGGCGACTTGCGTGTCGGTAAGGATGAAACGATGGTGTAGCTAACACAACACACAGTCGGCGATCGGATAAAATCTCTCACGCAGCTGAGAATCGAACCCGGGCTCGTCGCATGACATTCTACTGCGCTAATCACTTTTCTCTTAAATAGAAAAACACTATGTTTATTTACGATTCCACAAAAATAGTAACAAAAATTATTTACTTGCACTGAAATGACATAAATAAGGTGACCGCTAATTACAGACATTAGTTACAGCATTCATAGAATGACGAATGATATTCAATCTTTAACAGTAGCTAATGGAAACAAATTTAACAACGTCCTCCATTCGACACTGCTGGCAATTAAGAATCCGCATTTTCTTCTTAGCTATGGAGGCACCACAAAGATATTCAAAATTGGATACATTTAATTGTTTAAATGGATATCGACATAACAGATCAACTTTTGCAATGATTGGTTTAACTGGTTATTAACAAAAGGAACACAAATAATTGTTGGTATATTAAAACTGATATTTTTGTAGTAAACATTTTTGGAAGATGACTGTTAACAGCCGTTAAGTAATGTATAAAATGCATATTTGAACCATCAGCTGTTTTTATTTTAAACCCAAATTCTACTGGTTCGGTCTTGGACCATATTCACGGATGAAGGGTTAAAATGCTTTAAGCCACCATATTAAGTAATGACTAATGCAATATGGCGGCTTAAACCATTTTAACCCTTCATCCGTGAAGATAGTCCAAGACCGAAACGGTAAAATTTGGGTTTAAAATAAAAACAGCTAATGGTTCAAATATGCATTTTATAAAATTTTATAGTAATTTCTAAAGTCGAAAAAACGTTTCGAAAACTGAATTTAAAGTTGGATTTACTATTACTAACCACCGCATAAAATTTTATTTGTTCATCTTTCATATTTTCGATGTTCAGTTTGATAACATGGGAATAAGCATTTCACGGACACCACCCCTTAAAAAAATCCCACGAACGCAGGGAACAAGAATGCCGTTCCAAATCGAAATTTCTGTACCATTTGCTCTCAGAACAAGACTCCGACGAGTGGATGGAGTCACCACGGTGTAAGTGCGTTCTGGGGAAAAAAATCATGAGAAGATTGGAAAGTGCACTAAAATAAACTGGAATAGATCAATGAAGCAGACTAGGAAGAAAAGACAAATGAATGAAGGTCAACTGCCTGGCCTTCGCAGATGAGCTTGCAGTCTGTGCAAAAGATATTAAAATCAGCTGTCACCCAAATAAAAGACCTTGCAAGAGTATCAGAGAAACCAGGCATACAAAGCCCCACATCCAAACCATAATTCAGTACGTGACAAATATCGTAGGTGACCTCATATTGTCGTAAAAGATTTATGTAAAATTAACAAAGTTCAAAAATTTTTGGGATTTGAGGTCCGCCAGATACGCAAGAAATTTAAATGGCTCGTAGAAATCATTCATACCATTGACTGATTAAAGAAGCAAACAGCGCCAGATCAACTCTTCAAGACACCTACAGGAAAAAATACACTCCGCATTAATTCGAGAATTGGACACTATGAAACTATTAGAGATTGCATCGCCACACATCAAGAAGGAGAAAAAGGGGAAAAAAACTGAAACAAAGATAGGAGGATCCTTCGAAAAATTCTGGGACCCGTCACAGACGAAAGTGACAGCTATAAATTATGAAGCAACAAAGAATATCCAAAAATTTCCACTTTCAGATACAATCCGGAGAAGGTGGGTGAATTTCTTTGGGCATTTGAAAAGAATGGAAGATAATAGATCAGCTAAAAGAACCTTTCAGTATTTCAATAACAAAAAGAGCAAAAATGAAGTGTCAAAGATACAGTACTTAAAAAGACTTAGAAAAGATGAACAAGACTAACTAAAGAAGACATTCAAAATAGAGAAAAACTCTGAACCAAAACCTGTCACTCTGTCTTCTGTTCCACCCCCTACAACCACCTTCTACTCCCCCTTGATTATTAGAGTATCATTTCCCATTACATACTGAATTAGCGAAAGTATATAAGAATATTGAGCGTGTGATTCAGAGAAGGAGAAAGAAGTTTTCCGTAGTGTTAGTAAATAATCCGTCAGTGTGTGATCGCGTTAGATGCCACCCGAGAGACTTCACTCGTATGGTTAAGCCAAGCGTTGTTACATCACAACAATATACGCCTGACAGACTGCTCCGAAAACTTGATTGATGGAACAGACAGTGTGTTAGACAAAGGCACAGCCTATTCCACGCTCGGGAGATCAAAAACATGATGTGCTCTGCAGACCAAGGGAACTGATTTATCGGCGAGACCAATCGCACCAATTCATGGCGCTCCACGCTAGTTCTGATTGTTGTGGTAGAAATTTATTATTTATTTGTTGAGGATATGACAGATAAAGTCATTTCTGTTTAGGTGTCTGTTTTATGTCGCTGTCTAAGAGAACCCGTAATGCTGGTGAATACCAGCGCAGTATAAACCTCTATCGTCGCCGCCCTACTCATTCAATTCAGTAGAACAATGTAACAGGATTGTCTGATGAATGGAAGCGGCTCTCGTAGTAATGCTTCACTACGTCTATCTGAATCGCTTCCAGAAATAAGAACGCCAAATACCAGAGTGCGCTGGCCAAAACAAATCACTCTGAAAATGTTCTGGGTGCCAAGAAACCGAATCTACTCTCAACTTCTGGCTTCGCCGTGCGATCAACGAGTTAATCTTTTTTTAACTGCTGGAACAGATAAAGTAGCAGCTGTGAGATTAATTCGTACCTTGAATTCTGTGGAGCGCACTATGGATGGATGTACCCGACTGGTGGTGTAACTTAATGCACGAAAGGACAAACCGTGAACATTGGTCAGTCCGAACACCGACTGTGCGGAATGTGTTGGACTGCATTATGGACGACCGACATGACACAACGTGACGTAGACCTTGATTTATGATCGTATAGCGGCATGAAGAGAGTGATTATGGGTGACAATATGTTGCCTGTGTGTGTGTGTGTGTGTGTGTGTGTGTGTCAGGAAGCATCTGCAATGAAGAGTCTACGAATGTCAGCGAATACTGGCTTTACTTTTCAGTTCTTTTTTGTCATTTGTTCATTACCATATAGCTATTTATCATACGTAGATACTATCAGTTTTAATACATCGATTTCCATTTACTAAAGATATGCAGTATATAAGAATGAGCTATTCATGCCTGACAACAATAAAAAAGAGAACAACAAAAATTATTTGTATCACTAAAAAGTACAAACACAGACACTACAATATACGAGGGTCACTCCAAAAGAAATGCACACTATTTTTTTAATCCATTTTTTATTCTACATGTTTGAAAATTTAACAGTGTGTAGATACATCCTTTAGGAACAATATTTTCACTTCTCCACGTAATTTCCATCCCTCTCAACTGCCTTACGCCGTCTTGGAACCAGCGCCTGTATATACGCACTGTAAAATTCTGGACCAACCTGTTGGAGCCACTGTTTGGCTGCGTGCACAAGGGAGTCATCATCTTCAAACCTTGTTCCACGAAGAGAGTCTGTCAGTTTCCCAAAGAGATGATAGTCACATGGAGCCAGTTCAGGACTGTAAGGCGGGTGTTTCAGTGTTGTCCATCCGAGTTTTGTGAACGCTTCCATGGTTTTTTTGACTGAAATGTGGCCGTGCAATGTCGTGCAACAGCAAAACATCCTGTTTTCGCCGATGGTCGAACACGACTCAGTCGAGCTTGAAGTTTCTTCAGTGTCGTCACATGTGCATCAGAATTTGTGGTGGTTCCACTTGGCAGGATGTCCACAAGCAAGAGTCCTTCGGAATCGAAAAACACTGTAACCATAACTTTTCCAGCAGAAGATGTGGTTTTGATTTTTTTTCTTGAGTGAATTTGCATGATGCCACTCCATTGATAGCATCTTCGTATCTGGTAAAAAATGATGGAACCATGTTTCATCACCTGTCACAATTCTTCCAAGAACTTCATCGCCACCATTCTCGTACTGTTCCAAAGTTCGCTGCATACCGTTTTTCTTTTGTTTTTGTGAGCCACTGTCAACATCCTGAGAACCCACCTGGCAAAACCTTTTATAACGCCAATATTTTCAGTATTCTGCAAACACTTCCTTCCCCAATTCCAACGTAGCGTGAAAATTCGTTCACTGTGATACTTCTGTCAGCAGTCACCAATTCGTTAACTGGAGTGTGTGCAGTACGAGGCCTGCAGCTGCGAGGACAATCCTCAAAATTGCCGTGCCCGCTTTCATCACGTAACCTGCTTGCCCACCGACTAACTGTACTGCGATCGACAGCAGCATCTCCATACACCTTTTTCAACCTCTTGTCGATGTTTCCCACTGTCTCGTTTTCACAGCACGTTGCTTCTGACGAACGTCAAGTGTAGCAGCCATCTTGAATACATGTTGTGACGGCGCCACTCACGGGAACAGGTTGAACTAGGTGTGAAAACAAGCGGGAAGAATGTACAGGGTGTTTCAAAAATGACCGGTATATTTGAAACGGCAATAAAAACTAAACGAGCAGCGATAGAAATACACCGTTTGTTGCAATATGCTTGGGACAACAGTACATTTTCAGGCAGACAAACTTTCGAAATTACAGTAGTTACAATTTTCAACAACAGATGGCGCTGCGGTCTGGGAAACTCTATAGTACGATATTTTCCACATATCCACCATGCGTAGCAATAATATGGCGTAGTCTCTGAATGAAATTACCCGAAACCTTTGACAACGTGTCTGGCGGAATGGCTTCACATGCAGATGAGATGTACCGCTTCAGCTGTTCAATTGTTTATGGATTCTGGCGGTACACCTGGTCTTTCAAGAGTCCCCACAGAAAGAAGTCACAGGGGTTCATGTCTGGCGAATAGGGAGGCCAATCCACGCCGCCTCCTGTATGTTTCGGATAGCCCAAAGCAATCACACGATCATCGAAATATTCATTCAGGAAATTAAAGACGTCGGCCGTGCGATGTGGCCGGGCACCATCTTGCATAAACCACGAGGTGTTCGCAGTGTCGTCTAAGGCAGTTTGTACCGCCACAAATTCACGAAGAATGACCAGATAGCGTGATGCAGTAATCGTTTCGGATCTGAAAAATGGGCCAATGATTCCTTTGGAAGAAATGGCGGCCCAGACCAGTATTTTTTGAGGATGCAGGGACGATGGGACTGCAACATGGGGCTTTTCGGTTCCCCATATGCGCCAGTTCTATTTATTGACGAAGCCGTCCAGGTAAAAATAAGCTTCGCCAGTAAACCAAATGCTGCCCACATGCATATCGCCGTCATCAATCCTGTGCACTATATCGTTAGCGAATGTCTCTCGTGCAGCAATGGTAGCGGCGCTGAGGGGTTGCCGCGTTTGAATTTTGTATGGATAGAGGTGTAAACTCTGGCGCATGAGACGATACGTGGACGTTGGCGTCATTTGGACCGCAGCTGCAACACGGCGAACGGAAACCCGAGGCCGCTGTTGGATCACCTGCTGCACTAGCTGCGCATTGCCCTCTGTGGTTGCCGTACGCGGTCGCCCTACCTTTCCAGCACGTTCATCCGTCACGTTCCCAGTCCGTTGAAATTTTTCAAACGGATCCTTTATTGTATCGCTTTTCGGTCCTTTGGTTACATTAAACCTCCGTTGAAAACTTCGTCTTGTTGCAACAACACTGTGTTCTAGGCGGTGGAATTTCAACACCAGAAAAATCCTCTGTTCTAAGGAATAAACCATGTTGTCTACAGCACACTTGCACGTTGTGAACAGCACACGCTTACAGCAGAAAGACGACGTACAGAATGGCGCACCCACAGACCGCGTTGTCTTCTATATCTTTCACATCACTTGCAGCGCCATCTGTTGTTGAAAATTGTAACTACTGTAATTTCGAAAGTTTGTCCACCTGAAAATGTACTGTTGTCCCAAGCATATTGCAACAAACGGTGTATTTCTATCGCTGCTCGTTTAGTTTTTATTGCCGTTTCAAATATACCGGTCATTTTTGAAACACCCTGTATCTACACACTGTAAAACTTTCACACATGCAGAATGAAAACTGTATTTTACAGAAATAGTGTGCATTTCTTTTGGAGTGACCCTCGTATGAAATGTTGTCCTTATACTGGATGACCCAGAAGAAATGTTCAGTATTCAGCGATATGACAGCAACGATAATGAGAAGCATAAAAAGTCTGTGGAGATGGGTCCTAAAATGCCTACCAGAAGAGGTATGGGCACTTTATCTTCGATACTGTCAACTAATCTCTTCTGTCCAAGATCTTTGCTCTCCATATTTTGAGAGGTGATGCTGTGGACCAAAACGTCCAGTAAACATGTTCTCCAAAATGCATACTTTTTAAGAGCTAGTAGCATTTCATCATTTTCAGTACTGTGAAACGTATCTCTTCTATTGAACCTCTTAAGGTACGCATTTTGGAGAACATGTTCACTAGACAATTTTTTCTTGGTTTGGTCCATGCTGCCTCCTCCCAAAATATGGAAAGCAAAGAGTTTGCAGTTGAAAAGGTTGGTTTCGCGGCATCGAAGATGAAGAACTACTCATAGCTCTTACAATATGTATTTTTTAGTCCAAGTTTACCGGACTTTTTTGCTTCGAGTGATCATTTCTGTCATACCTCTGAACATTGGCCATTCCGCATGGGGCAACCTGTATAATAATATTCAACACCACATTTTGTACAAGTCTAATTTAGTGGGATGACGATCAGACACAAACTATCTTGGAAGGGGAATCTCTACAATAAACTAGTACTCCGATAGTAATTTTTAGTTGCGAATCGTCAATTACTTTCCTGCTTCAGGTACAAAACACTTCTCCTCCATTGCGCAAATGAGTTACTTCAATTTGTTCAGAACAGACAGATGGGAAATTCATCTACATCTGCATTTACATCCATACTCCGCAAGCCACCTGACGGTGTGTGGCGGAGGGTACTTTGAGTACCTATAGCGGTACACCCTTCTATTCCAGTCTCGTATTGTTCGTGGAAAGAAAGATTGTCGGTATGCCTCTGTGTGGGCTCTAATCTCTCTGATTTTATCCTCATGGTCTCTTCGGGACCCCGCCGGAGTGGCCGAGCGGTTCTAGGCGCTACAGTCTGGAACCGCGCGACCGCTACGGTCGCAGGTTCGAATCCTGCCTCGGGCATGGATGTGTGTGATGTCCTTAGGTTAGTTAGGTTTAAGTAGTTCTAAGTCTAGGGGACTGATGACCTCAGAAGTTAAGTCCCATAGTGCTCAGAGCCATTTGAACCATCTCTTCGCGAGATATACATAGGAGGGAGCAATATACTGTTTGTCTCCTCGGTAAAGGTATGTTCTCGAAACTTGAACAAAAGCCCGTACCGAGCTACTGAGCGTCTCTCCTGCAGAGTCTTCCACTGGAGTTTATCTATCATCTCCGTAACGCTTTCGCGATTACTAAATGATCCTATAACGAAGCGCGCTGCTCTCCGTTGGATCTTCTCTTCTATAAACCATATCTGGTACGGATCCCAAACTGGTGAGCAATATTCAAGCAATGGGCGAACAAGTGTACTGTAACCTACTTCCTTTGTTTTCGGATTGCATTTCCTTAGGATTCTTCCAATGAATCTCAGTCTGGCATCTGCTTTACCGACGATCAACTTTATATGATCATTTCATTTTAAATTACTCCTAATGCCTACTCCCAGATAATTTATGGAATTAACTGCCTCCAGCTGCTGACCTGCTATATTGTAGCTAAATGATAAAGAATCTTTCTTTCTACGTATTCGCAGCACATTCGCTGCGATTTATTCGGATGCTACTAATGGCTGCATCTATTTCAGTCGGTACTCGATGGGTTGATAGTATTTTTGATTGATGGTATTTCTCTTCTTGACCAATTTTAGCATTTCCTGCTAAGGCAGTGTATTATTTAAGATTAAGCTGTCGATATTTTGGGAGGGGGAGGGATAGTGGCGGGGGCTGGTTCAAATGGCTCTGAGCACTATGGGACTTAACATCTGAGGTCATCAGTCCCCTAGAACTTAGAACTACTTCAACCTAACTAACCTAAGGACATCACACACATCCATGCCCGAGGCAGGATTCTAACCTGCGACCGTAGGGGCCGCGCAGTTCCATACTGAAGAGACTACAACCGCTTGGCCACACCGGCCGGCGTGTGGACGATCGGTTAAGATAACCGTTCTAGGGTAGTGAGACATCTGGATTAGATTCCGGTGTGGCACGTTTCTAACTTCCGCCACTGCAGTACTGCAGTGTCCCTTTGCGGCTGGGAGTAATGATATTTGATTTTCGCACCTACTTCTTCCACTATTTCAGAAAATTAGGGAATATTGTTTATATTTTCCAGTTTAACTACCCCGATTATCATTTTCCGGTGAATAAAATTGTAGACACCTGCCCACAGGTAATAGCTCCCACGTGCTTCACGCGATATAGACAAACGCTTTCCTCGTACTTAAAACCTTATACGCTCCGTGGTTCCAGCAAGTTTGCCCTGTCTGCCTGTAACCAGCGCAACCAAGACAACGACTTGTGCGTGCTAGCGGAGGCCCGCGCGCAGGCGGAGGTTCTTGCCCCTGCCGGCAGGTGTCTCGCCGGTGGGTTATTGGGTCACCGGGACGAGACAGCCACAGCGGGCAGCCCGATGACGTAACAACGGCACTTTCTCCCGCCGCAGAAACTTCTAGGCGCTCTGCGCTGAATGCTCACTGTGCTCGCGTCCCATCGCCTTCCCTAGTGCGGGCTACGTTTCGCGTAACGCCCTACTTCGGTGAGTGTAGATGTACTAAATGAAGGCCAGCTCGGTACGGCGCCAACACCTACTAACGAAACTACAGGCAGAGCCAGCCATCACTAATCTGTTCCATCTGGTGCGCGAGATACATGATACTGGCGAAATAACTCCACACTTTAAGGAGAATGTAATTATTCCACGATTAGAGAACGCAGGAGCTGACAGGTGTGAATATTTTCGAGTACCTAATACCTCGATGAAAAGTTCGGAGTAGGTATTGAAATCCATGGAGAAGAAATAAAAACTTCGATGTTCGCCGATGACATTGTAATTCTGTCAGAGACAGCAAAGGACTTGGAAGAGCAGTTGAACGGAATGGAAAGTGTCTTGAAAGGAGGGTATAAGATGAATATCAACAAAAGCAAAACGAGGATAATGGAATGTAGTGGAATTAAGTCGGGTGATGCTGAGGGAATTAGATTAGGAAATGAGACACTTAAAGTAGTAAAGGAGTGTTGCTATTTGGGGAACAAAACAACTGATGATGGTCGAAGTAGAGAGGATATAAAATATAGACTGACAATGGCAAGGAAAGCGTTTCTGAGGAAGAGAAATTTGATAACATCGAGTATTGATGTAAGTGTCAGGAAGTCGTTTATGAAAGTATTTGTATGGACTGTAGCCATGTATGGAAATGAAACGTGAACGATAAATAGTTTAGACAAGAAGAGAACAGAAGCTATCGAAATGTGGTGCTACAGAAGAATGCTGAATAGATGGGTAGATCACATAACTAATGAGGAGTTATTGAATAGAATTGGGGAGAAGAGGAACTTGTGGCACAACTTGATTAGAAGAAGGGATCGGTTGGTAGGACATGTTCTGAGACATTGAGGGATCACCAACTTAGTATTGGAGGGCAGCGTGGAGGGTAAAAATCGTAGAGGGAGACCAAGAGATGAATACATTAAGCAGATTCAGAAGGATGTTGGCTGCAGTAGGTATTGGGAGATGAAGAAGCTTGCACAGGATACAGTAGCATGGAGAGCTGCATCAAACCAGTCTCAGAACTGAAGACCACAACAACAACAACAATAACTCGTGGTTGCAAAACACTGACAGGAATTATTCACAGAAAAATGGAAAAATTGGTAGAAGCCAACTTCAGGGAAGATCAGTTAGGTTTCGGAGAAATATAGGAACATCGGAGGCAATGCTAACCCTGCATCTTATCTTAGAAGACTTTCCGAAGAAAAGTAAATCTTTAGTTTACAGCATTTGTAAATTTAAAAGAATCTTTTGACAATATTCACTGGGCTACACTCTTTGAAATATTGAAGGCAACAGGGAAAAAATATAGTGAGCGGAAAGTTGTTTAAAGCTGTACAGCAACAAGATTAACGATATACGAGTCGGTCATCAACAGGAAGCAGTTGCTGAGAATAAAGTGAGACAGGGATGCTGCCTGTCGTTGATGTTATCCAATCTGCACATTGAGAACACATTGAAGGAAACCAAGGAAAATTTGGAAACTGGGTTAAGGGTTAAGGTGCAGATAAGAACATTGAGGTTTCCCGATGACATTGTTACTACATCAGAGAAGAGTAGCTGAACGAAATATCTACTGCCTTGGAAAAAGATTATAAGATTAAAATCGGCGAAATTACACAAGGATAACTGAATGTAGTCAAATTAAATGAGAGGATGTTGGAGGAATTAAATTATGAAACGAGACAGTAAATGTATTGGTTGAGATTTGCTATTTAGATAGTAAAATAAATAATGTTTGGAAGTGAGAGAATATAAAATGCAGACTTGCAGTAGCAAGAAAAGCATATCCGAGGAGTGGTAATTTAGAGGTCTAATATAAACGAGACTGTTCACAAATAGTGAAGCTATTTGTTCAGAAATACTGAAGCTATTTGATTGGAGCTTGAGGGAGGGAGGGGAGAACGGTTGTGGTTGCTGAAGGGGCGGAAGGGGGGGGGGGGGAAGTGAAGGGACTGCTGAAGAGGAAGACCTAGGTATGAGAACAGTAAGGAGGTCCAAATGTATGTAGGATGCAGCTGCTACGCAAAGATGAGAAGGCTTGCCCAGGGTAGAGTGCCCTGGACCGTTTCATGAATCCAGTCTTCGGACTGAAGACAACAACAGTTGGTGAAACCATCTATAATGGAGTTCTGTTTGAAAAAGGTTGCACCAATATTCGTTCAGATCGTAATAAGACTTCAAAGTGTCGCAAAGGTTGGCAGCTTGTTTCTTCAGCTGTTCAGAAATGTAAAATTTTGCACTTAATAGCGTAAAGAAACGTAGTATTCTACCAGCACAACACCGGGTCACAATTGGCATCGGTCAGTTAGGCAAATACAAGTGTTTAACAACTTGTGGAGAACTGAAATTAAATGATTAAACAGATGCAGTCGTAGGCGAAGGAGGTGGCAGACGGCGCTTCATTGGTTGAATATTGGAAAAATTCAGTCCATCCACAAAGAAAATAGCTTACAACATTGTTATACGACATATCCTACAATACTGCACAAGTGTGTGAGACCCAAACCAATTTGGACTAACAGGGGATATTGAACGGTTACAGAGAAAGGCAGCACGAACGCTCACACTTTTATTCGACTCTTTGAAGACCGTGACAAAGGCGGTGTAAAATTTGAACCGGCAACAGCTAAAAATAAAACCAAAAATATTTTCAGGCGACTGTCAACAGCATCGATATACTTGGAGAAATGCATGGTAAACTCTTTGCTCCTTTACAATATATTTATTCACAACCGGTTTCGACATTGATCATCTTCACAGTGAAGAAAATTTATGGCAACTTCACATGCCATACATGGAATTTAACCAGGAAAGATGCCATAGCTGACTTGCTGACATCACAAAAGAATACTTCGCAAGCCAGTACTAAGGCGCGAAGTATCTTTTTCTGATGTTTGCAAGTCAAGTATGGCATCTTTTCTGGTAAAATTCCATGTATGACATGTGAAGTTGTCACAATATTTCTCAAATGTGAAGATGATCAATGATCGAAACCGGTTGTGAATAAATATATTGAAAGACAGTACAGTGTTAACAATTCATTTCTCCACGTATGAAGATAAGACGCCAACTCTCCAACTAAAGCCTGCTTACGGAGTTCCAAGAAACAGCATTCGGTGAGGAATGTAGGTTACACTACTTCCACCTAAGAATCGCTGTCGTAGGGACCGTTAAGCACTCATTCTTTCCAGGCGAGTGGAACGGGAAGAAATCCCAATGAACGGTAAATGCGAAGTAACCTCTCCCATGCACTTCAGAGTCGTTTGCAGAGTATAGATGTAGATGTGTATGTAGCGAAGCGCACCGCATTGTGAAATTACTTCGGCAAATACGTTCCAGAAATTTTTTAAATTTAAATAGTATAAAGAAATACACAAATAAGTGAAGTAACACATTTTACGCACATTCCATACTCTGGGAATATGGCAAGAAGAAGATTAAAAAACGACAACTTGTTCGTCTGCATAGATACTGTAGCCGCAGCTAACAGTGTTCCGGCTGCGTGTACGAAAGCGAAAGATAAGCGTATTTTGTTAGGACAGATATTTAATTTTAATACCTAAAATAAAGGAAAGGCAGCCACTTACCCATAGTGGATCGATGCGTGGAGCACAGTAAGACTCTTGCCGTGACCACGGGAGTGTGCGTTTGGGTGCTTGAGTGGTTGCGCGTGTGTGGATGCATCTACTACTGCTAGTAAAAGAGCTAGTGCTCCGAAGCTAGAGTAAATGCTGTTTCCTGTTATGTGTCCCTGTGCTCCACGTGTCGATCCGCCATACGTGAGTGTTTGGCCTTCCCTTGTTTTATGTGTTGCTCCATACAGAAATACTCATTATTGTTATAGAAATCTAGTTTCGTTGAATAAATACAGTCAAGAAAATGTATTTACAAGCAGATGGTCAAAAACATGTTGCGCATTTGATGTACAGGGTGATCACTAACTATTTCCACCTATAATAACTCCGAATGTATGATAGGAGCTGAAAAGTTTGTAGGACAAAAGCTGCATGGGACAATGGGGGCCATAATATAATGTTGGTTTTGTGCTGCTAGGTGGGGTCGCTTCAGAGATATGAAAAATGGTTCAAATGGGTCTGAGCACTATGGGACTCAACTGCTGTGGTTATCAGTCCCCTAGAACTTAGAACTACTTAAACCTAACTAACCTAAGGACATCACACACATCCATGCCCGAGGCAGGATTCGAACCTGCGACCGTAGCAGTCGCACGATCCCGGACTGCGCGCCAAGAACCGCGAGACCACCGCGGCCGGCAGAGATATGAAACGTCAACTTTGTTTCTTCAAACTGGATGCTATAGTTTGGTACTTATTTTCTGATAGCGGCTATCGAGACGAATCCAATGATGTGTAACAGTAAGGTCTTAGAAGGTAAAGGAATGTGACAAAGGTGGCACGAACGTCCATTTACAGAAGGTGTTCGAAGTGATGACCACTGGTATCAATGCAGTGCTGCAATCTTCTTATCTTGGATTGAGTGGTATTCCTTATCACTTCGGCACTTAACAACTGGACCTTCATATATGATATAGCCTATGTGCTGAATCTATTCACAAATGTCATTATTTGATACGCAAGTTGTACCAGCAAGTCGCCTGTTTGATAGACCATCATTGTGCCATAACTTTGAAACTGTGTATTTTTGTAGCATACAAGTTATAACATCAAAAATATCAAAGATAGGAGTTCGTTACCTACAGGCATGTAGTTTCCTGTAATTTTTTTTAATAATACATTGTAGCTAAAACGATGCGTTTGAGAGATCCTCAGTCTTATGATGCTCTGAAGTAGCTTATATTAATACCGCGTACTCTGTGAGTGATCTGTACGAGTCATCTGGGTAGAACAGCTCGCACACGTCTTATTAGGTGTGGCTGCTCCGAGGAGAACGGAAGAACTGTGACAGTGCTAAGAAATTCATGACAAACAAATATACGCTTTATTGTGCTGCGACACTTAAGTTATACAGCAACTCGTTGTGTATGCTTGCGAGCATATACACTGCGCAGTTGCCTGTCAAGGCGCGCGTTATTGAATACAGTATCAACAATACTTTGTCTGTCCTGGGCGCCACACTGTCAATCACTGTAGTAAACACTAGTTCCTATACGAAAGCTAAAGGCGACTCCACTTGTAGACTAAGTCTCACAGGCTGGTCTTCACTACGAACTATAGCTACGAACAGTAACCGTGGCGTTTCCGCACCTATAATTGTGGCATACGCCGATGCCCAACATAGACCGTCTGCTGCTGTCTTTGGCCGCGGCTTACCACACCGCCGAAGTCCACCCCATTGGCGGCGGCATCAGATGTTGCTGATTGGGCCGCGCTTGTGCTTGGCGGCGAACTTCAAAGAGCCGCCAGTGGCGCCAGTCGGAAACTTTCTCAGCGCGCCAGCTCCTGTCGCGCCACTCAACAATGAGGAAGAAAACCCACAGAATACGTACTTAAGACTATTCAATGTAGCGGCTTCTGTGTTCTGCTTGTGACGTAAAACGATGTCGCATGTCACTGGCCACATTCCTCTCCTCCAGATAAAAATCAAACATTGCAGATTCTTTATTTGACGCTCGTGTGACGTCACCGGCTCCTTGCCCACGTGCTTTTTCACGTCACGTGGTAGGATGGCTCTTGCACCGTACGGTGCGGGAGACAAATCACGCGACGAGTTGCCCGTAGACCTTCTTCTGAAGCATAATTAGGGGGTCGAGGATTAATTGTACGCACTACTAGAATCAGTCTATATAAGCGTTGCTAGCCTCGCTTTAAACCACGCCACCCAGTTTAAAGAGTCATTTCTTCTGTACCACTACCTTAAAAAACTCGCAATCGCACCACTAGATGGGAAAACGAGCGCCCTAGTCAGAGACTACACCATCAGCAAACTGTTAATACGAGGGTTGGGACTTTAGCAGTGGCAACTATTTATTTACAATTTATACAGAATAGATACACGTTTTGAAGTGTAACTGTACTTCAAAACAGTCACCAGCTTTGTGTGAAACTCGTTCCCTGCGATATGGAAGTCGCAGAATACCCTTGGCAGCGCCAGTTGTGTTGACAGTTCTAGTAGAGCGGTCTATTGCCCGACGAATCTCTGTAACAGTTCTGAAGCGAATTCCATGCAGTGCTGTTCATTTTTGGAACACAGCCTGAGATCAGGTTAGAGAAAGAAGCGGTGACACTTTCTGCAGACCCAGCGCATCATTTAGCACGACAGTGCACCGGCACATATGGTGCAAGCTGTGACTGATTTGTTAGATCGGAGGGGTTGTCAAGTGCTGTACCACCCACCATACTTCGTGGACCTAAGCCCCTGCGACTTCAGTTTGGTTCCTAAGATGAAGGAAGCATTTCGTGGCATTCGCTTTGGAACTGTTTCTCGCGTCCGTCGTAATTTAATATATTATTATTGTTATTATTGTTTTTTGATTGTTGCCGACTTACGTGGTGGGCCTTAATAAAAATGATATTTCATTTAATTTTGATTTACGATTAAATGCTTTCCTGAAGTTCTCCTTTTTAACAATATTAATCTCAAATTATTTGTTACGTTAATGAATGTTAGACTCGCTGAATCTTAAAACATGAGTATATAAGCTGAACAATGTAATAAACTTTTCATATTAATTTCCTCGGCTAGTCAGCTCACTTTAAAGCAAAATATCTTTAGTTATTAATTACAATTGCGGCCCACACACGCGCGAGAGTATTTTTTCTTACCTTCGTTAACCATTGCCACGTAGTCGGAGTCCTGGCTCTGGCTGTCGGCAATGGTACTGAAAATAAGAATCCTAAAGCTACGTATTTCTGCAGCTTCGTGCGGCTGTGGAGAAAATTTAATATTATGTTAATAGCGGGCGAGTATTTCGCTTCCGCTAATTTTTCGTAAGTTAATATCGCCACGTAATGGCGTCGTTGGCTGCATCGGCTGCTGCGATTGTTGAACTGTAAATTACTTGAATGCAGGTTAATTCAAGGAAGGCGGACATGAAATCGGGATCACCTCTTACAAATTAAAAGTGCACAATAAGATTAAATCAATATATTATCTGTTTAACTCATACAAATATGCTTACATTTGCCAGCACTCGCAAGATGTCCGCCTACACGCAATCAAGACAAGAGAAGAAGTGAAGACGACTAAAAAATTTAAAAAAAGAGCGTTTCTTGTCACCTCTTTAGATCATTTTTTCATAAATTATTTCTTTGCAATCGAAACTTACATAAAGAAATTATTATTTTACGGCTACATGATAAAAATATATTATTCAATTTTTAAATGTCTCTTCTTTATAAATACTGTTTTTTAAATATTTTCGTAATATAGCACTGGGGACACTATGTGTTACAGAGGTGCATCGGGCAGTAGACCGCTCCAGTCGAAGTATCAACACAGCTGCCGCTGCAAAGGGCAGCTTACGACTTTCGCATCGCTGGCAACTCATTGTGTATAATTCTTGCTACTACTCTGAATGACAGTAAAGCTTTGAAACGTGTATCTATTTTGTATTCGTTCAGTGGAAGAGCAGTGAAAATAAGCGAACAAGTGCCTCGGTTTGTCCGTGGATATTCGACCGTTTCTGAGAAAATGACTGTCAAAGTTTTCGACGTAATTCAGAGGCCTTTTACTGCGCGATAATCTCAGCCGAAATAGTGTTACAATCGCTAGCGTCGTAACGTCGAATTTTCGCAGCCCATGTTCCGAATCCGATTAATGTTTTTATTTTATTTTTTATTTATTTACCCACGTTCGTAGAAGGTTATTACACGAATGTCTTTGAGCCTGTCTCCGTGGCCGCGGTCGCTAACGCACTCATGCGTAGTGGTGCTTGACCCGGGGGTAAGGCGGTTCCAATCCAGGGGGTGCAAAAAACTTTCGCTGCCAGTGTTTGGCCGACAAGAAGAGGAGAGGCGATGGCGTGAAGTTCCCGATCACCCGACATTGCGCCGCCAGTGTCCTGATTGAAATAAAAAAACGCCTCCGCAGCGTCTCACGGAGGGAGGGCCTGTCACACTGTTGACCAGTCGTAGAAACGTTCGAAACAAAAATCCCGAACACGATATGAATCTCACTCGGGAAACAACTATCGTTAAGAGTGCTGAAGTTTTCATACTGTGGCCATAATTTCGGAGCAAACCACACATAGTTGACCATTTCACCGAAAACTGGGGCTTGCGGCTGATTATCGCTCAAGATAAACTACACGAATTTCAGCGAAAACGATTTCAAATCATTTTCTTATTCATTTGTCTTTTAATTCGTTCACCAGACATACAGTTAGCAGACGAACAATGTCAACGTTATTTCATTGTATATAGAAAACATTTGTGTCGTTTATCTTCCACGGGCAAGGGTAAAATGGAAAACAAAATTGAAAATAATCAGATTTCGAAGACGGGGCGCAGAAGTGGCAAGCCGCGACGTGAGCCAATGTGCCACCACTTAAACTGAACTGTTTACTTCCTAAAAGGCACATAAAGTACCTCGAAAACTGTCGTTTTCTCAGACACAGGCCAACGGCCTTGCCGCAGTGGTAACACCGGTTCCCGTCAGACCACCCAAGTTAAGCGCTGTCGGGCTGAGCTAGTACTTGGATCGGTGACCATCCGGTCTGCCGAGCGCTGTTGGCAAGCGGGGTGCACTCCTTGTGAGGGAAACCAAGGAGTTACTTGATTGAGAAGTAACGGCCCCTGTCTCGCAAACTGACATACGGCCGGGAGAGCGGTGTGCTGACCGCATGCCCTTCCATATCCACATCCAATGACGCTGTGGGCTGAGGATGACACGGCGGCCGGTCGGTACCGTTCGCCCTTTATGGCTTGATCGTGCGTAGCTCTTTTTTTCTCAGACACGATCTAGTATCTATGGATCAGTCGTGACACGTGTTCGGTTATTTTGATCCCTCTTCCATCGAGCGAAGTTCTTTGGAAATCGGGTCATGGCACTTGCCGTGTTATTTTCGCAAGTTGCCCCCTTTCTCTCAGAATCCTGAAACCAACTGATGGTCATTCGCTCCCCACCTTCAGGACAGACAGCCAACTCCCGCCCTGCCCTCGCGAGCGGTCCCAGCTGACTCGTCATTTTGCGAGCTGCCAAAACCGCCCCACGAAATTAGTTTCGTTCCAGATACGGCTGCCACCGTTGGACCGACGCGAATGCGTTCGACGCAGGCATTCTCCGAGTTCCTGTGGTTTCTGAGTGAGCGAAAGCTGTTCTAGTGGCGGCCAGTGCACGGTTGCAACTAGTTACGACTGACCAGAGAAAATTATTTTGACTGGCTCCAAAGCACGTCATAAACTTGCTTCAAAGGGACCAGCGCCCGCATGCCCATAGCTTTTTGTTTTTAGTCCCGTAACATTCACAGTGAAGAAAATAAATAGTAGGTTCCTGCTTGGCATTTAAAGGAACACTACATCTTTAACTTTGCGAAAATTTTACGGATACTGGCGTAATTTTATTCCCCTGGGGAATTTTTCTGCAGAAATGTGTTGCATGGGGCATCAAAAGCAAAAGGATCTCACTATCCTCTGTTAACTTTCAAAATTAATAAATTATTTTTCTCCCAACAAGGATCCAATCACAAGAGCCGATAGTTGGGGGTCACGACTATACTCATTGCTATAAATGACATGCACACATTAACTTGGCAAGGGAGATGGCATGGGTAGAAACAAACATGCTGTGCTAGTACACGTATATTAGTGAAATTAAGCTGTTACCAGCTCCATATCCAGTGGACACATTGCGCCCACTCCCAAGCAACTAAACGAACGATAATTTTTCTTCAGTGTACACTGACAGCAAAAAGGGATGTTTTTGTCGAAATATGGCTAAACTTTTCGATGTAGATAACACTACAAGACAACTCAAATAAGTCTGTCCATCCACTATAACGTTACTTGTTGCCCATAAACTAATGCAATTAGAGCAGGTACCACCAGAATATTATGGTGAAGCTTCTAAACATGCTGTGGTTATTAGAAACAGTAACGGGGGCAGAAATGCGATACTTTTGTCGCTATTTCAAAGTAAACAGTCAAAGCCTCAAAAACCAGTACATTGTGAACGAGAATATTATTTGAAATATGTGTTACAAGTAGTTAACACAAGCATAGTAATTCAATAATAATAATAATAATAATAATAATAATAATAATCTGCAAGAAAAGTAAAATAATTTATTTACATTTAATTTTTACAATGTTTTAACTGACTTTCGTATTTTTTCAGTCTTTTCACTGACCTTTAAATAAAATATGCTTCGTGTATAGTTGTCTCACGACTTTACCTCTCTGCTCAGATGATTTTGATTTGCATAAGTGATTTATTCGACAAACAAAATAATGAAACTTCCTGGCAGATTAAAACTGTGTGCCCGACCGAGACTCGAACTCGGGACCCTGCCTTTCGCGGGCAAGTGCTCTACCATCTGAGCTACCGAAGCACGACTCACGCCCGCTCTCACAGATTTACTTCTGCCAGTTCGAGTCTCGGTCGGGCGCACAGTTTCAATCTGCCAGGAAGTTTCATATCAGCGCACACTCCGCTGCAGAGTGAAAATCTCATTTTGGATACAAAATAATGTTTGAGCGGCAGTTTTATCAGTTTAACATAATGGGTTTATTAACCAAATTCAGTTTCTGTAAAAAGATGTTCATTGTTTATAAATAAGGAGCCCCTCACCAATTGCAACACTTCTGTCTGGAACCTCAACAAAACGTTTTTCTGACATTTCAGGATTATGTCCTCATTATTTCTGAAAACCTTCTCAGCAACATTAAAAAGTTTAACAACATCATTAGCTGGATTGATTAAACTGGTTTTCACATCTTTCACTGCAATCAATCCAGTTCTTTTAGCCTCAATACAAGCAAAAATAACTTATAAGCAGTCAGTACAGTTAATTTTGTTTGTCACCTGTCTCACTATACTGCCAGCTATGTACTCAATGACATATTCAGAGTACATACTCAGTGAGGCATAATCTGACACATAATCATGGTCTACATCTGCAGGGCTTACCTTAGCAAAAGGAAGTGATGGAACGGTAGCAGGAGGTAGCATACCAGTGTGATTCTTGGCAATTGCCATTTTGAGAACCTATCTGTGCAATTAAGCATTTCCTGCATGCTGATCTAAACTGCTTCCCTCATGAACCATGGACCTTGCCGTTGGTGGGGAGGCTTGCATGCCTCAGCGATACAGATGGCCGTACCGTAGGTGCAACCACAACGGAGGGTATCTGTTGAGAGGCCAGACAAACGTGTGGTTCCTGAAGAGGGGCAGCAGCCTTTTCAGTAGTTGCAGGGGCAACAGTCTGGATGATTGACTGATCTGGCCCTGTAACACTAACCAAAACGGCCTTGCTGTGCTGGTACTGCGAACGGCTGAAAGCAAGGGGAAACTACAGCCGTAATTTTTCCCGAGGACATGCAGCTTTACTGTATGATTAAATGATGATGGCGTCCTCTTGGGTAAAATATTCCGGAGGTAAAATAGTCCCCCATTCGGATCTCTGGGCGGGGACTACTCAAGAGGACGTTGTTACTAGGAGAAAGAAAACTGGCATTCTACGGATCGGAGCGTGGAATGTCAGATCCCTTAATCGGGCAGGTAGGTTAGAAAATTTAAAAAGGGAAATGGATAGGTTAAAGTTAGATATAGTGGGAATTAGTGAAGTTCGGTGGCAGGAGGAACAAGACTTTTGGTCAGGTGATTACAGGGTTATAAATACAAAATCAAATAGGGGTAATGCAGGAGTAGGTTTAATAATGAATAAAAAAATAGGAGTGTGGGTTAGCTAGTACAAACAGCATAGTGAACGCATTATTGTGGCCAAGATAGACACAAAGCCCATGCCTACTACAGTAGTACAAGTTTATATGCCAACTAGCTCTGCAGATGATGAAGAAATTGATGAAATGTATGACGAGATAAAAGAAATTATTCAGGTAGTGAAGGGAGACGAAAATTTAATAGTCATGGGTGACTGGAATTCGTCAGTAGGAAAAGGGAGAGAAGGAAACATAGTAGGTGAATATGGATTGGGGGGAAGAAATGAAAGAGGAAGCCGCCTTGTAGAATTTTGCACAGAGCATAACTTAATCATAGCTAACACTTGGTTCAAGAATCATAAAAGAAGGTTGTATACCTGGAAGAATCCTGGAGATACTAATAGGTATCAGATAGATTATACACTCCTGGAAATTGAAATAAGAACACCGTGAATTCATTGTCCCAGGAAGGGGAAACTTTATTGACACATTCCTGGGGTCAGATACATCACATGATCACACTGACAGAACCACAGGCACATAGACACAGGCAACAGAGCATGCACAATGTCGGCACTAGTACAGTGTATATCCACCTTTCGCAGCAATGCAGGCTGCTATTCTCCCATGGAGACGATCGTAGAGATGCTGGATGTAGTCCTGTGGAACGGCTTGCCATGCCATTTCCACCTGGCGCCTCAGTTGGACCAGCGTTCGTGCTGGACGTGCAGACCGCGTGAGACGACGCTTCATCCAGTCCCAAACATGCTCAATGGGGGACAGATCTGGAGATCTTGCTGGCCAGGGTAGTTGACTTACACCTTCTAGAGCACATTGGGTGGCACGGGATACATGCAGACGTGCATTGTCCTGTTGGAACAGCAAGTTCCCTTGCCGGTCTAGGAATGGTAGAACGATTGGTTCGATGACGGTTTGGATGTACCGTGCACTATTCAGTGTCCCCTCGACGATCACCAGTGGTGTACGGCCAGTGTAGGAGATCGCTCCCCACACCATGATGCCGGGTGTTGGCCCTGTGTGCCTCGGTCGTATGCAGTCCTGATTGTGGCGCTCACCTGCACGGCGCCAAACACGCATACGACCATCATTGGCACCAAGGCAGAAGCGACTCTCATCGCTGAAGACGACACGTCTCCATTCGTCCCTCCATTCACGCCTGTCGCGACACCACTGGAGGCGGGCTGCACGATGTTGGGGCGTGAGCGGAAGACGGCCTAACGGTGTGCGGAACCGTAGCCCAGCTTCATGGAGACGGTTGCGAATGGTCCTCGCCGATACCCCAGGAGCAACAGTGTCCCTAATTTGCTGGGAAGTGGCGGTGCGGTCCCCTACGGCACTGCGTCGGATCCTACGGTCTTGGCGTGCATCCGTGCGTCGCTGCGGTCCGGTCCCAGGTCGACGGGCACGTGCACCTTCCGCCGACCACTGGCGACAACATCGATGTACTGTGGAGACCTCACGCCCCACGTGTTGAGCAATTCGGCGGTACGTCCACCCGGCCTTCCGCATGCCCACTATACGCCCTCGCTCAAAGTCCGTCAACTGCGCATACGGTTCACGTCCACGCTGTCGCGGCATGCTACCAGTGTTAAAGACTGCGATGGACCTCCGTATGCCACGGCAAACTGGCTAACACTGACGGCGGAGGTGCACAAATGCTGCGCAGCTAGCGCCATTCGACGGCCAACACCACGGTTCCTGGTGTGTCCGCTGTGCCGTGCGTGTGATCATTGCTTGTACAGCCCTCTCGCAGTGTCCGGAGCAAGTATGGTGGGTCTGACACACCGGTGTCAATGTGTTCTTTTTTCCATTTCCAGGAGTGTATAATGGTAAGACAGAGATTTAGGAACCAGGTTTTAAATTGTAAGACATTTCCAGGGGCAGGTGTGGATTCTGACCACAATCTATTGGTTATGAACTGCAGATTGAAATTGAAGAAACTGCAAAAAGGTGGGAATTTAAGGAGATGGGACCTGGATAAACTGAAAGAACCAGAGGTTGTACAGAGTTTCAGTGAGAGCATAAGGGAACAATTGACAGGAATGGGGGAAAGAAATACAGTAGAAGAAGAATGGGTAGCTCTGAGGGATGAAGTAGTGAAGGCAGCAGAGGATCAAGTAGGTAAAAAGACGAGGGCTAATAGAAATCCTTGGGTAACAGAAGAAATATTGAATTTAATTGATGAAAGGAGAAAATATATAAATGCAGTAAATGAAGCAGGCAAAAGGGAATACAAACGTCTCAAAAATGAGATCGACAGGAAGTGTAAAATGGCTAAGCAGGGATGGCTAGAGGACAAATGTAAGGATGTAGAGGCTTGTCTCACTAGGGGTAAGATAGATACTGCCTACAGGAAAATTAAAGAGACTTTTGGAGAGAAGAAAACCACTTGTATGAATATCAAGAGCTCAGATGGCAACCCAGTTCTAAGCAAAGAAGGGAAGGCAGAAAGGTGGAAGGAGTATATAGAGGGTTTATACAAGGGCGATGTACTTGAGGACAATATTATGGAAATGGAAGAGGATGTAGATGAAGATGAAATGGGAGATAAGATACTGCGTGAAGAGTTTGACATAGCACTGAAAGACCTGAGTCGAAACAAGGCCCCGGGAGTAGACAACATTCCATTAGAACTACTGATGGTCTTGGGTGAGCCAGTCATGACAAAACTCTACCATCTGGTGAGCAAGATGTATGAGACAGGCGAAATACCCACATATTTCAAGAAGAATATAATAATTCCAATACCAAAGAAAGCAGGTGTTGACAGATGTGAAAATTACCGAACTATCAGTTTAATAAGTCACAGCTGCAAAATACTAACGCGAATTCTTTACAGACGAATGGAAAAACTGGTAGAAGCGGACCTCGGGGAAGATCAGTTTGGATTCCGTAGAAATATCGGAACACGTGAGGCAATACTGACCCTACGACGTATCTTAGAAGCCAGATTAAGGAAAAGCAAACACGTTACTAGCATTTGTAGACTTGGAAAAAGCTTTTGACAATGTTGACTGGAATACTCTGTTTCAAATTCTAAAGGTGGCAGGGGTAAAATACAGGGAGCGAAAGGCTATTTACAATTTGTACAGAAACCAGATGGCAGTTATAAGAGTCGAGGGGCATGAAAGGGAAGCAGTGGTTGGGAAAGGAGTGAGACAGGGTTGTAGCCTCTCCCCGATGTTATTCAATCTGTATATTGAGCAAGCAGTAAAGGAAACAAAAGAAAAATTCGGAGTAGGTATTAAAATTCATGGAGAAGAAGTAAAAACCTTGAGGTTCGCCGATGACATTTTAATTCTGTCAGAGACAGCAAAGGACTTGGAAGAGCAGTTGAATGGAATGGACAGTGTCTTGAAAGGAGGATATAAGATGAACATCAACAAAAGCAAAACGAGGATAATGGAATGTAGTCAAATTAAATCGGGTGATGCTGAGGGGATTAGATTAGGAAATGAGACACTTAAAGTAGTAAAGGAGTTTTGTTATTTAGGGAGTAAAAGAACTGATGATGGTCGAAGTAGAGAGGATATAAAATGTAGACTGGCAATGGCAAGGAAATCGTTTCTGAAGAAGAGAAATTTGTTAACATCGAGTATAGATTTAAGTGTCAGGAAGTCGTTTCTGAAAGTATTTGTATGGAGTGTAGCCATGTATGGAAGTGAAACATGGACGATAACCAGTTTGGACAAGAAGAGAATAGAAGCTTTCGAAATGTGGTGCTACAGAAGAATGCTGAAGATAAGGTGGGTAGATCACGTAACTAATGAGGAGGTATTGAATAGGGTTGGGGAGAAGAGAAGTTTGTGGCACAACTTGACTAGAAGAAGGGATCGGTTGGTAGGACATGTTCTGAGGCATCAAGGGATCACAAATTTAGCATTGGAGGGCAGCGTGGAGGGTAAAAACCGTAGAGGGAGACCAAGAGATGAATACACTAAGCAGATTCAGAAGGATGTACGTTGCAGTAGGTACTGGGAGATGAAGAAGCTTGCACAGGATAGAGTAGCATGGAGAGCTGCATCAAACCAGTCTCAGGACTGAAGACCACAACAACAACAACGATCTAAACTGCACAGCATTTGGGTTATTTCTGTTTCCTCCTCTACTACGAATGCTGGAGAAAAATAATTCCAAGTTGTCTTGACTTGTTCTACGGGTCAAAATATAATTGAGCTCTGCATTTTCTTTACAAACATACAATTCTGCAATTTGCCTTATGCTCATTAAATTCAGCATAAGTCCATACAACGGCATTTTTCTGTTAGACAGAATAACAGGACTTCCATCAGAAAGCTTTAAAGACTTGAAATACTTAATGTATTCATTGATCCTTTTACAGACCGTGTCTCTGTTCCCTCTGAAAATTGGTGCCTTAGTGCCTCACAGCCATAAAATTCTTTAATGCCTAAATCTTTGCAGAACAACATGGCATTTGCAACAGAATTGCTAAGGGTTTGTGCTGCCGAAGCCACTTTCATTTTTTGAGTATGGTACAGAATGTGCTGCCTCCTAAGTTTGTTTGCAGCATGCAAACCTTCCCTTTCATGCAAGTCCACTAACTTTTTAAAATATTCCCATTTAATTATGTTATCACTGCCTGAAATGGTACCATCTAACAAAAAATTCTTTTCTGCAAGTAAATTACGTGCCAGCTTTAGCATGTGAGCTGTGTCAAGCATGCAAAATACCCTCATATCATTGTTTGAAGGGTGAAGAAACCAACACTGTGCTCCCTGTTCATCACATCTGATCCCTAAATTTGCCATTAAAGATCTATTTGTGGCAGTACCATCGCAAACCACAGCTACTATAGTAACACCAGTGTATTCAAGTTTTCGGAGATACTGTTGTACCAAATTTAGCTTTACAGTAGAAGATAGGGAGTGAACTAAACAATAACCCACAGGAATTTTCCAATTTCTGTTTAGCACTGTGACCATGAACACAAGAGCCACTTTTGCTGCCTTGCTATCATCACTTTCTATGCCACCCTCCCCAAAATCAACATAGCCTCTTATTTTTTCCCCATCCTAAACAAGGTCCTTCTTAATAGCCATCTCATCAAACATCAATGTTGCAAAAATTTGGGTTGTGCTATTCTCAACTTCAGAGGCAATTTTAGTGAAACCCTCCTCAGTAAAACCTGGATGGCCACCCACTGACATTGCCCAACGGCGAAGCGTTCTTGGGTGGGGTAATTTCACAAATTACGCAGAATAAAAGTGTAGGGTCAGGGCAAATTTCCTTATTTGCTGAGAATAATGGCATACATTAGCACTGCACTGAAGTTCCAATAGCTCCTTCAACAAACCAACTACATGTTCACTGTTTAACATATCAGAAACTGAACTACATAGCCTTCTCAAACCAACAACTAAAGTCTGTAACTGTACTATTCTTCTTTTGTGTCGTACACTAAGTTGCTTCATTTGCTTTATCCGCTCCTTTAGTCGCACATTCTCTGCTTGTACTCTGTTATATTGTGTGTTCAACTTCTTAGGGCTTGGTAGACAGTAATTGTGGTCAGCAGAAACAGATGTGGATCCGACAGGCACTGAAAGAATGCAGTTACATCATAAGTTTATAACAGAGTTACACCATAAGATTGTAATAGAAAGTATGTAATTCAAAGTAATAAGAACATGGAGTAAAATTAAATTATTGACATACTTTGTGCTAATGATGTCACTGTAACAGCACTATCTTGCAAATTGTCGAAAGATCGCTTTCTGGGTTG
Organism: Schistocerca piceifrons; assembly: GCF_021461385.2. Lineage (NCBI taxonomy): Eukaryota > Metazoa > Arthropoda > Insecta > Orthoptera > Acrididae > Schistocerca > Schistocerca piceifrons. Next base: position 1,034,131,313 of record NC_060139.1, read on the forward strand.
TGGTCGTAATACTTTATCTTGTGTTTGTAAATGTGGTGGAAAGTTAAAGATAGTAGGTACTGCTTTTGACAAAAGGCGCCTCTGGACATTTGTGTGGTACATATATTTCTCTTCAAAATGAGCTGAACACAGGTAACTGGCTGTAGTAGGAAACCAGTTTTCTCGCTTCATATTTATAACCCATCTTTTTGTAATTTCCTTATCTTTTAAAGGAAATCTGTAATCAACGATAAATAAATTACTTTCCTGCATTGTCTTAAGCATAATTACAGTTCCAATGCAAATGACTCTTTAATAAAAATTAAAAAACGTGTGCTAGAAAAGTTAAATATTGCAGTAATATCACAACAGCTGACACACTTCCAACACAAACAACAGTACCGCTTTCCTAATGTTTTGACTAAGGAGAACATGGCGGCCGAGTTAGCGTTGGTTGCCGCTAGAAGCGCTGTAACTAGTATCTCAGCCACTCTATGAAATTTTAACTCGTTGGTTCGAGTAGACCCAAATGGTTCTGACGGTCGAAATTATCGCGAAGCTGCGCATGTGTGGTAAAGACTGTTTGGAAAGTTACACTCGTTTGTTATACATGTATTCGCAGGAACCTATTACTTTACAGGCAGACCTTTGGGACTGTCAGCCTCCAGAGTATAATTCAGGAATTCCAGTTGGCCTTTTTCTCATAACACTGAACAGTACCTGCTGTAAGGTGCTGCTCCCTTCCAACCTTCTGAGACGTTTCTTTCCCAAAAGCTATTAGCAAATACTGACCGTCCTGCGAGAATCATTCTCTTTTGAAAACATCACGTTCGGGTCAGACCACCACCCATTTAGTAGACGGATTAAGGGAAGGTCGGCCCATTATTTCACGGCTTAAAAGCAGCCCCCGTCCCCCGCAAACGGGAAAACCGGCGTCAGCGTCCACAATAGAGAGCACTATTTAGTCACCGGGCGCGACCCGCAAATGATAGGCTCCAAGCAAACATTTTCGTCAGTACAAAAGTTCTCGCTGGCCTCTGACAATAAGCCCGAAACCAGTTTGAGACACTTGTGCGCGCAGATGGAACGTGTTGACATTTCTGCTCAGCCCGGCTAGGTAGTTTTCTGCTTTCACATTCGCCGGCTTTTGGCAACTCACAGCCAAATTGCCACCTTTCCACCTAACCTAGACCTCGGGCTGTAGGTTGACTTGTGCATAGAAGATAACAGAAACCAGCCACTTTTTACAATGCTATTTATTTATTTAAATAGCGCCGTTACCGGTTCCGAACCGACAGGTTCACGTTAAGATACATTTTACATTAGCTTCCACTTTTCGTTTTCCCAACTGGTGAAATTTCCTTAGGGTGGTGGTGCAGTACAAGCAGAACAAGATGTGAGACAATGTCTTTTAAACTTTAATTGTGCCTCGCAATGATTTTAAGCGATGTAAACAGATTATTAAAGGGAAGATGTTTTGATTACTTACGATGAAAAATCCGCGCCATTACATTCCAGTGCTGACTGCTGGTGATCATACAGTAGCGAAAACTGTATGATGCACTTTTTTATTTATATGTATACACATAATCCGAAGTACTACTCATACACCAAGAAGTTTCACCACATGGAAGTATGTACACAAAGATGGCTATATTACAACCATGCTACAGATTCGTCTACCACCTGCAAAAAGCCGCTTATCCCAGCAAGAGCCACTGGCTCCACAGAAGAGTGTGTTTCCAGGAGTGGACAAGTGTTCCAAACCTTCTCCCCCCCCCCCAAAAAAAAAAACTAGTTGCTGGGAAATAAAGCTTTCACTCAAAAAGCGTCGCTGGTTGCAACTTTTTTTTTCAGTGTCATTTACGAAGAAACCAGCGCTATGCATGAATTTCACCACGGATAAAATTATTTATTGCATACTGTGAGCAGCTGTAACTGCCTGTTGGTTTAGGCCAGAAGTTACACTGCGCAAGTCACACCAATACTGAAGAAAGGAAGTAGGAGTAATCCGCTGAATTACAGAACCATACCACTGACGCCGAACCCCAGTAGCATTTTACAACATAGACTGTGTTCGAGTACTATCAGTTCTCTCGAAGGTAACAGTTATTTGTCACGTAGTTAGCACGGGTTTAGAAAAGATTGTCCTTGTGAAATACAACTAGCTCTCTATTCTCATGAAGTAATGACTGCTATCGACACGGGATCTGAAATTGATTCCATATTTCTTGAGTTCCAGAACTTATGAAACCGTTCCGCACAAGCAGCTTCTAATGAAATTGCGTGCGTGTGGGGTATCGTCTCTGTTGTGCGACTGGATTCGTGATGTCCTGTCAGGAAGGTCACAGTTCGTAATACCTGACGGAAAGTCATCGAGTAAAACAGAAGTGATATCTGACGTTCCCCAAGAAAGTGTTGGAAGTCTTCTGCTCATCCAATTGTATATAAACGACTCAGGAGACAATCTGAGCAGCCATCTTAGATTGTTGGCAGATGATGCTGTCATTTGCCATACAGTAATGTCATCAGAAGATAAAAACCAATTGCAAACTAATTTAATCAAGATATCTGTATGGTGCGAAACGTGGTAATTGACTCTAGGTAACGAGAAGTTTGAAGTGATCGGCGTGAATAATTATTATTATTATTATTATAATAAAAGGAATCTGCTAAATTTTGGCTAGACGAGAAAGCACATAAATCTAAATGTTGTGAATTCAATTAAATACTTATTAAGGATTACAATTGCGAATTACTTAAACTGGGACGTTTCGTATAGATAATGCTGTGGGGAAAGCGAGCCGAAGACTGTGATTTATTGACAGAAAACTGTACTTAGAAGATGCAACGCGCCCACTAAAGAGACTGAATGCACTACGCTTGTTCCCCCTATTCTGGAATATTGCGGTACGGTGTGTGATCCGCATCAGATACGGCTGACAGAGGACATCAAGAAAGTTCAAAGACGGGCACCTAGTTTCGTATTATCGCGAAATAGGGGAGACAGTGCCATGCATATGATATAGAAGTTGGTGTGGCAATCTTTGAAACAAAGGCGGTTTTTCGTAGCTGCGAGATCTTTTCACGAACTTTCAATCACCAAATTCCTCCTCCCAATTCGAAAATATTTTATTGATGCACACCTACATATGGACAAATCTTCATTGTAATAAGAGAAGAGATAATAGAGCTGGTATGGAAGGATTTAAGTGTTCATTTTTCTCGCTCGCTATTCGAGCGTTGAACGGTAGAGAAATAGCTTGACGGAGGTTCGTTTACCCTTCTGGCACACATTTAATTGTGAACTGCAGAGTAGTCATAGGGGAAACAAGGAGACTTAGAAATGAAGACTGATATCATGTTGAATACAGACAGACAGTGGAACACAAAAGAAGAAAGACTGAAGTGTTTACAGGGAAATACAAGACCAAATCAGGCATTATAAAATGAAAAATAGGATAGAAGCAGCAAGGTGTGTAAGAGAAAAAAAGGTAAGCCAAAGGGGAAAATAGAGGAAATGGAAGAGCACTATCAAAGAAATTAAAGCAGAAAGTTTTATAAGAAAATTAAAAAAACTCAAGAATATAGACGGAAAATAACAGCATGTAAGGACAAAGAGGGCACTTTGTTTACAGACAAACAAGATGTTCTAGATAGATGAAGAGAATACTTCAAGGGAATTCTGGAGGGCAATTCTACCAGGAGTGTGCAGCCACTCGATTACACTGCGGATCCAGAAATATTAGAACGCAAGGAGATGCAGAAGGTAGTGTAGCGTCTAAGAAACTACAAAGCACCAGGAACTCATGGAATAATAGCACGACTGTTGATAAGTGGTAAAACTGGTCTCCATAAGCGAGCAATCAAGAAAATCAGGAAAGAATCCCGGAGGAATGGATCTTAGGGATAATCCTACCCATATGTAAGAAAGGAGACAAGACTTGTTGTTCGAATCACCGAGGACTTACTCTGCTGAGTATAACCTATGAGATTCTCTTTAGTATTATTTGCAACAGTGTTGTTCCATGCAAAGAGATTCTGCGAGAATATCGGTGTGGATTTCGGCCTAATAAGTCAACAAGAGATCAGATATTTGTGCTGAGGCAAATGCATGAAAAGGCATATGAGCATAATATTGAGTTCATAACCTCTGTGTAGACTTGTAGCAAGCCATCGATGGTCTTGACAGGGCTGAAATGCTAAATGATTTGCTACTGCTTGATATACCATCTAGGTAGATTTTACTTACCCAGGAAATATTGGCTGCTTTCAAGGATGCAGTGCGAGTGGATGGAGAACTCAGTAAATGATTCAGCATTAGTAAAGAAGTCAGGCAAGGGGATACGGTTTCTACAATGGTTTTGTAATCTATGGCTTAAGCAGCTATTCAAGAGCTTCAAATATCTGGATACATAGGCACGAAGTCCACCCAGATATGTGCATATGCTGATGATGTGGCAATTATTAGCGGACGAAGAGTTTCACTAGAGAGAACAATAGATGAGCCTAAAGAAGCCACCCAACCTAGAGGCTTCGCTGTTATTGAAAAGAAAACTAAATACATAAATTTCACCAGGAAGTATAATAATAACTTGGACAGACCATCAGCAACTGCTTTAGAATTTTGGACATGGTTGAGCATTGAGATCTGGGATCTAATATTAATAGGAGAAATTCGATGTCAGCTTAAATGGTTCAAATGGCTCTTAGCACTATGGGACTTAACATCTGAGGTCATCAGTCCCCTAGAACTTAGAACTACTTAAACCTAACTAACCTAAGGACACCACAAACATCCATGCCCGAGGCAGGATTCGAACCTGCGACCGTAGCAGTCGCGCGGTTCCAGACTGTAGCGCCTAGAACCGCTCGGCCACCCCGGCCGGCTCCAGCCACCTCCGATGACCGTGACCGGCGTCGTCTGAGACGGAGTCAGTAGTGACAGAATGACAGTAGTGCAACGTATCGTGGTTCAATTCAACACATGACATACCAGACACATCTCCCAATGGACAGGATATTTGAACGTAGAGTGGTGCGCAAGCTCTATGGGGCAATTCAGGATAGCAATGGTCTGGAGATCTAGAACGAACACTGAGCTGAATCGCCTTATACAAGGGGCTGACGTTGAAAGAACAGTAACAAGTAGGAGAGTAGCCTGGCTTGGACATGTCCTTTGGATGGATACTGGACGAACAACTAATAAGGTTTTTGAATGGAGGACAAATGGAATACGACAGAGGCAGAGAGACCGCGTAAGCGGTGGATGGTTCAAATGTCTCTGAGCACTATGGGACTTAACTTCTGAGGTCATCAGTCTCCTAGAACTTAGAACTACTTAAACCTAACTGACCTAAGGACATCACACACATCCATGCCCGAGGTAGGATTCGAACCTGCGACCGTAGCGGTCGCGTGGTTCCAGACAGTAGTGCCTAGAACCGATCGGCCACCCCGGCCGGCCAAGTGGTGGACAGACGATGAGGAAGAAGATAGTAAGATCTCTTAGAGGATGGTGGAGAACTGTGCTGGAGAGGGCAGAATGGAGGGAACTTGTTGAAGAGGTTAAGATTCCTGCAGGGTTGTAAAGCCACGAGAAGAAGAAAAAGAAGAAGAGTAGTCGTTTAGAGCTTAGGAGTAAGAAACTATTCAACCCTTTCACAAAGCTGGTCTCGTATTACGTAGCCCCACATCTTGTTCGTTGGGCGACAGTACGGAACTGCGTCAGACGTCATCCAGAAGTCAAGGAACAAGACATCAACTTGGACGCCGGTATCTAGTGTGCTTTCTGTCATCCAGAGGCATCCGCTCTAGGCAAAGTCGTTTCATTGCCACTTCGTTGTAGTAGGTAGTGTATCTGCTCACACCGACAGCTTCGAGAGTTAAATGTACATCGCAAGCCCGGTAGGTCAACAGCACTGAGAGTGAAGGCGGACGGAGGCCAGGTGTACGGCTGGAGCCGCCAATTTCGTGGAAGGGACGGAACCTGGTTGCCGCTGCCAGACGCCGCATCAGCAAGGTCGCCTCTGCACGGCGCGGCGGGTTTGTTCTGAAGCGTTATCTTTGCCAGACGGAAGCAAACCACCTGCACCTGGAAGTACCGCCCCCCCCCCCCCCCCCCCCCCTGTCGCGGTCGGCCGTCCGCAGCAGACTCCCACAGTACTCGCCGAGGCACGAGGCACATGGCACGCAATCGTCTTTGAGAGAGTACATTTCTAGCGCACGTAATACTGTCTGTGCGAATTTCGTAATTCTTTTTACACTACTGGCCATTAAAATTGCTACACAACCATGATGACCTGCTACAGACGCGAAATTTAGCCGACAGGAAGAAGATGCTGTGATATGCAAATGAATAACTTTTCAGAGCTTTCACACAAGGTTGGCGCCGGTGGCGACACCTACAACGTGCTGACATGAGGAAAGTTTCCAACCGATTTCTCATACACAAACAGCAGTTTACCGGCGTTGCCTCGTGAAACGTTGTTTTGATGCCTCGTGTAAGGAGGAGAAATGCGTACCATTACGTTTTGATAAAGGTCGGATTGTAGCCATCGCGATTGCGGTTTATCGTATCGCGACATTGCTGCTCGCGTTGGTCGAGATCCAATGACTGTTAGCAGAATATGGAATTGGTGGGTTCAGGAGGGTAATACGGAACGCCGTGCTGGATCCCAACGGCCTCGTATCACTAGCAGTCGAGATGATAGGCATATTACCCGCATGGCTGTAACGGATCGTGCAGCCACGTCTCGATCCCTGAGTCAACAGATGGGGACGTTTGCAAGACAACAACCATCTGCACGAAGAGTTAGACGACGTTTGCAGCAGCAGCTCGGAGACCGTGGCTGCGGTTACCCTTGACACTGCATCACAGACAGGAGGGCCTGCGATGGTGTACTCAACGACGAACCTGGGTGCACGAATGGCAAAACGTCATTTTTTCGGATGAATGCAGGTTCTGTTTACAGCATCATTATGGTCGTATCCGTGTTTGGCGACATCGCGGTGAACGCACATTGGAAGCGTGTATTCGTCATCGCCATACTGGCGTATCACCCGGCGTGATGGTATGGGGTGCCATTGGTTACACGTCTCGGTCACCTCTTGTTCGCATTGACGGCACTTTGAACAGTGGACGTTACATTTCAGATGTGTTACGACCCGTGACTCTTCCCTTCATTCGATCCCTGCGAAACCCTACATTTCAGCTGGACAATGCACCACCGCGTGCTGCAGGTCCTGCACGGGCCTTTCTGGATACAGAAAATGTTGTAGTGCTGGCCTGGCCAGCACATTCTCCAGATCTCTCACCAATTGAAAACGTCTGGTCAATGGTGGCCGAGCAACTGGCTCGTCACAATATCCCAGTCACTACTCGTGATGAACTGTGGCATCGTGTTGAAGTTTCATGGGCAGCTGTACCTGTACACGCCATCCAAGCTCTGTTTGACTCAATGCCCAGGCGTATCAAGGGCGTTATTACGGCCAGAGGTGGTTGTTCGGGGTACTGATTTCTCAGGATCTATGCACCCGAATTGCGTGAAAATGTAGTCACATGTCAGTTCTAGTATATTATATTTGTCCAATGAATATCCGTTTATCATCTGTATTTCTTCTTGGTGTAGCAACTTTAAGGGCCAGTAGTGTAAAGCTTGATGTGCGAGTGACTCTTATTGCAGATCTTGTCTTAACGCGTGTGGTGAATGCATGTTACCTCTGTCTTGTCGGCCTTCGCGTAAGGTGGTCGTATACCATTCATTACAATATCTGATAATGAATTAATTATAATACAGGGTGTATCAAGAACAATCACCCGATTAAAAAAAACCATAACTACAGAGTCCGCCAGAAAAATGTATACACTCCTTGTCAGGCTCTATCGAAATATTGACATTGTCGTTCGATTTGAGTTACGAGTGGTTTGTAGTAGGGATTTTGGCTCAGCATATGATTAGATTAGATTAGATTAGATTTACTTTCATTCCAATCGATCCGTAGTGAGGAGGTCCTCCAGGATGTAGAACATGTCAGGAAAACAACAATACATGACAAATATTTACAACTCAAACAAACAAGGTAATGTACCATTCCACAGGTCCCAAGTGACATGGTCGTCATTTTCTGTTATTTTCCTGTGTCCAAGAATTGTCCTCACAATTCTTCTTTCACGATTTTCTATCTGTTCTGCGTATGTAAAATTTGCCAGTGTTTCTGATGCATATAGTATCTGCGGTCTAATGACAGTCTGGTAGTGTAGAGTTTAATATTTTTGGATATACATTTTTTGAATACATTTGTCTGCAGTAGTGAGTTGCTGTCTCTAGTTTTTGTAATCTAGCCCTGCAGGCTGGATGACCTTTTGCCACAGGCTGAATTAGTTCACCAAGATATTTAAAATGTTTAGATACCTGTATTTTCCCGTATTTCGTAGTTATTTTCTTTGGTGGATTTTTGATATTTGTAATGATTTCTGTCTTTTCAAATGAAATTTGCAAGCCTGCTTTTTCAGCAGTTTCTTTAAGTAATTCTATTTGTTTTATTGTGTCTTTTTGTGTGTAAGCTAAACAGGCGAGATCGTCAGCGAAGGCAAAACAGTTGGTTTCAATGGCTTTGTAGCACTTCCCTCCAATTTGGACTTTCTCAACTCCATGTTTTTGCGTGAGTTTTCTCCATTCTGCTATGACTTTATCCAGAACACAGTTGAAGAGTACCGGGGACAGCGCATCTCGTTGTCCGACGCCAGTTTTGACCTCGAAATGCCGTGAAATTTCTCCTTGGAATTTTACTTTTGATGTTGTATTTGTTAATGTTTCTTTGATTATGGTGATTGTTGTTTCATCTATTTCATATTCTCGAAGTGTTTTGATGAGTGTGTCCCTATCGATTGAGTCATAATCTTTTTTGAAATCAATGAATGTTATGAAATATTTCTTGCTCCTTGTAGATAAATAGTTCATTGTTGTTTTGAGGTTAAAAATTTGTTCGGTGCAGGATCTTCCTGGTCTGAAGCCAGCTTGATATTCTCCAAGTTTTCCCTCTATAATTGGTGATACACGATTGAGCAGGGCTTTTGATAGAATTTTGTATGGGACTGGGAGAAGCGATATTCGACGATAGTTGTTAAGATCCCTTTTGTCACCTTTTTTAAACAAAGGGTGAATTAGGGCAGTTTTCCAGTGACTTGGGATTTTCTTGGTTTCCCATACTTGTTCAAGTTCTTTGTGTAGTGCTTCTGCTGATGTTTCTCCCCCAAGCTTGAGCATTTCTGCTGTAATTGTGTCTTCTCCACATGCTTTCCTGTTTTTGAGATTTTTGATTATGTTTGTGATTTCCTCTCGTGTCGGAGGTGTTGAATGTGTTGGTAATGTTTCTGGTTGCGTAAAACTGAGAGTCTGGATGGGTGTTTGGCAGTTTAGGAGTGTCTCAAAATATTCAGCCAGGATTTCACAGTTTTCAGTATTGTTGGTGGCGAGAGTCTTATTATTTCTCATAAGGTTTAGGCAAGGGGACTGGTATCCTCGGAGTTTCTGGTTGAATGTTTTGTACCAAGCTGCCGTGTTGCATTTCTTGAAATTCTCTTCGATTGAGTCCAGTTGTTGTTTTTCATATTGTCTCTTGGTGTTGCGAATAGTTTTCGAGGCATTCTTTCTGGCTTGCTTAAATTCATCAAAGTTGTTTTCAGTTTTATGTGAGTTCCACTTTTTCCAGGCTTTAAGTCTTTCATGCAGAACTTCATTACAGTTGCTGTCCCACCACGGGTGTCTCGGTTTGCTCTTTTTTGGAAAGGTTGTTTCTGTTGCCTCAATCAAGTTGTTCTGAACTTCTTGGAGGTTTTGTGAAGGGGAAAATGTCTTTAGTTTTTTCTGAAAATCCTTGAGGTTAGAGTGGGGCTTAAGGTTGTAATTTCTCAGGGTTGTAGGATCAAAATTTATTTTATTTCTGTTTTTATATTCACCGTTTCTGCTTTTCTGTTTGTTTTGTGGGATCAGTTTAGTTTTTATTTTCGTGAGATAGTGATCGGAGTCGAGGTTTAGAGATTTTCGGACACGTTTGTTCAATATTTCTTTTTCACATTTGGAGGAGATGGCAACGTGATCTATTTGAAATTCTCCGATACTCTTTATCGGAGATACCCAGGTTTTTTGTTTTCTGGGAAGATGTTTAAAACGTGTTGACATTAGCTTGAGTTTAAACTGCTTACAGAGCATAATTAACCTTTCTCCATTTTTGTTGGTTCGTTTGTGTGCGGGAAAGTTGCCGACAATATCGCGGAATTTCTTTTCTTTTCCAATCTGAGCGTTAAAATCTCCTAGAAGTATTTTTGCATTGTTTTCTGGGATTTCTGATATATGATCCTTAAGGTTTTCCCAGAATTCATCTGTTTCTTCCCTATTTTTAGCATTATTTTTGTCATTTGTGGGAGCGTGAACATTGATTAATGTGTATTTTTTATTTGCACATCGAAAAGTGAGGAAAGATGTTCTCGATGATCTTGACCAAAAATGTTCGACAAGGTTCAGAATTTTTGTGTTTACAGCAAAAGCTGTGCCAAGCTGAGGGCATTTGTTCATTACAATTTTTCCAAGTTTTCCTTTAAATATTCTCAATTTGTTTGATTCAAATGTGTTTTCATCAGTGAAGCGAGTTTCTTGTAGCGCCACAATTTGTATGTCTTCCGTGTGTAACTGGTCTGTAAGGTGCTTGAGTTTTCCCACTTTGAGAAGGGAGTTTATGTTGAGAGTTGCTATGTTGAAGATTTTTCTGGGTTTAATCTTGTTGGATTTGCATGGTGTTGCAGACTCCCCAGAATCCATGGGTCTGCTTGCGCCGTTGCCGACGGTGGATTGGCCACCTGGGGTAGTTTCGTTATTGAAAGACATTTCCATCATGCGTTAAGATTGTAACTGTTGAAATTCTTCAAAGTTGGGGAGATTACTTGCGTAACCTACCAGGAATACGACTAACGTTGTTAGTGTTAGAAGGTTTTCTTGAAACAGACGCCTCTAACATGAGGAACAGACGCTGCCCACAAGCCGCCCAATCTAGGTACAGACGCTTGCAGTTATAGATTTTTGGTTCCTCCGCTCTCTCAGCCGTTGGGAGTTAAAAATTCCACATCCGCCTATGAGACCGTTGACCGGTTTTCACCCGTAACCCTAGGCAGGGGCCCTCACAGGGTGCTACCATCCGGAGCCAGATGGACCCAGGTTTTTTTACGAGGTTGTTACTCCTCCCCCTCCTCCTCCCTCATCACTTGTAAGATGAGGATCCGGGCTTGGGACCGGCAATGGCGGAGTTATATATATATATATATATAGCACATCTGAACATATAAACAAATACGTAATCAGTGCCGTTTGTTGCATTGTAAAATGTTAATTACATCCGGAGATATTGTAACCTAAGGTTGACGCTTGAGTACCACTCCTCCACTGTTCGATCGTGTGTGTCGGAGAGCACCGAATTACGTAGGGATCCAAAGGGAACGGTGATGGACCTTAGGTACATAAGAGACTGGAACAGCACATTACGTCCACATGCTAACACCTTTTTATCGGTCTTTTTCACTGACGCACATGTACATTACCATGAGGGGTGAGGTACACGTACACACGTGGTTTCCGTTTTCATTTACGGAGTGGAATAGAGTGTGTCCCGACATGTCAGGCCAATAGATGTTCGATGTGGTGGCCATCATTTGCTGCACACAATTGCAATCTCTGGCGTAATGAATGTCGTGCACGCCGCAGTACATCTGGTGTAATGTCGCCGCAAGCTGCCACAATACATTGTTTCATATCCTCTGGGGTTGTAGGCACATCACGGTACACATTCTCCTTTAACGTACCCCACAGAAAGAAGTCCAGAGGTGTAAGACCAGGAGAACGGGCTGGCCAATTTATGCGACCTCCACGTCCTATGAAACGCCCGTCGAACATCCTGTCAAGGCTCAGGTCAGCCTAGTGTTAATTGTGGAATGTGCAGGTGCACCATCATGCTGATACCACATACGTCGACGCGTTTCCAGTGGGACATTTTCGAGCAACGTTGGCAGATCATTCTGTAGAAACGCGATGTATGTTGCAGCTGTTTGGGCCCCTGCAATGAAGTGAGGACCAATGAGGTGGTCGCCAGTGATTCCGCACCATACGTTTACAGTGCACGGTCGCTGTCGCGCTACCTGTCTAAGCACGCGAGGATTGTCCACCGGCTCTCGCATCCTGTGACGGGCCTGTTACGGACCCGTTTGCGTGCTACGACCATACCTGTTGCATACAGTTGGCGGTAGATGTTTTGCAATGTGCGGCACGTTGGATGCTCTCTGTCCGGGTACCGTTCTGCATACACCCTGCAGGTTTCAGCTGCATTTCGTCGACACTCGCCATAGATGAGTATCATCTCCGCCTTTTCAGAGTTCGAATACACCATGGTCACAGTTCCTACAACACTACACTATCACAGACGTCTGGTAACACGGTGTACTACAGTTGGCCGGCCGGAGTGGCCGTGCGGTTCTAGGCGCTACAGTCTGGAACCGAGCGACCGCTATGGTCGCCTCGGGCATGGATTGTGTGATGTTCTTAGGTTTAATTAGTTCGAAGTTCTAGGCGACTGGTGACCTCAGAGGTTAAGTCGCATAGTTCTCAGAGCCATTTGAACCATTTTTTGAACTACAGTTGGTCTGCGTGCGGAGACGAATGCAGAATAACAATAGCAGCAAGCGCTACATGCGGACACTGCGACAGCTAGACCAAACCACAACAGTGCATTACAGCTACATTCGTAAACACGGTCGTCATCGTAAACATGTCGCTGCAGATGCTGCTCGCCGACCGTGGCCCGTGTTTGTTACAACACGCAACTGAACGTCGGATGTTTCAAGCGTCAACTTTAGGTTACAATATCTCCGGATGTAATTAACATTTTACAATGCAACAAACGGCACTGATTACGTATTTTTTTATATGTTCAGATGTGCTAACAAAACTAACGAATTTCCATTAAAAAACGTAGGTTTGTGTTAAAAAACAGACTTCCATGCATTTTTGTATGGTTTGTATTAAACAATTACACTAGCCCCTCTCCTCACGTTCGGTCTGTGGAATCGGTTCGTCAGTACTTGATGTGGTTTACGAAATATATCCAGCGGTAACGTTAGGTGACTCACCCTGTATATATATATATATATATATATATATATATATATATATATATATATATATATATATATAAGACTAACTGACTTTAAATCCTTGTGAAGCTTATTCTTATTTCTAGTATTGATTCCATGAATTGAGCTGTTTGTTTGAAAAAGTGATATACACTCCTGGAAATTGAAATAAGAACACCGTGAATTCATTGTCCCAGGAAGGGGAAACTTTATTGAGATATTCCTGGGGTCAGATACATCACATGATCACACTGACAGAACCACAGGCACATAGACACAGGCAACAGAGCATGCACAATGTCGGCACTAGTACAGTGTATATCTACCTTTCGCAGCAATGCAGGCTGCTATTCTCCCATGGAGACGATAGTAGAGATGCTGGATGTAGTCCTGTGGAACGGCTTGCCATGCCATTTCCACCTGGCGCCTCAGTTGGACCAGCGTTCGTGCTGGACGTGCAGACCGCGTGAGACGACGCTTCATCCAGTCCCAAACATGCTCAATGGGGGACAGATCCGGAGATCTTGCTGGCCAGGGTAGTTGACTTACACCTTCTAGAGCACATTGGGTGGCACGGGATACATGCGGACGTGCATTGTCCTGTTGGAACAGCAAGTTCCCTTGCCGGTCTAGGAATGGTAGAACGATGGGTTCGATGACGGTTTGGATGTACCGTACACTATTCAGTGTCCCGTCGACGATCACCAGTGGTGTACGGCCAGTGTAGGAGATCGCTCCCCACACCATGACGCCGGGTGTTGGCCCTGTGTGCCTCGGTCGTATGCAGTCCTGATTGTGGCGCTCACCTGCACGGCGCCAAACACGCATACGACCATCATTGGCACCAAGGCAGAAGCGACTCTCATCGCTGAAGACGACACGTCTCCATTCGTCCCTCCATTCACGCCTGTCGCGACACCACTGGAGGCGGGCTGCACGATGTTGGGGCGTGAGCGGAAGACGGCCTAACGGTGTGCGGGACCGTAGCCCAGCTCCATGGAGACGGTTGCGAATGGTCCTCGCCGATACCCCAGGAGCAACAGTGTCCCTAATTTGCTGGGAAGTGGCGGTGCGGTCCCCTACGGCACTGCGTAGGATCCTACAGTCTTGGCGTGCATCCGTGCGCCGCTGCGGTCCGGTCCCAGGTCGACGGGCACGTGCACCTTGCGCCGACCACTGGCGACAACATCGATGTACTGTGGAGACCTCACGCCCCACGTGTTGAGCAATTCGGCGGTACGTCCACCCGGCCTCCCACATGCCCACTATACGCCCTCGCTCAAAGTCCGTCAACTGCACATACGGTTCACGTCCACGCTGTCGCGGCATGCTACCAGTGTTAAAGACTGCGATGGAGCTCCGTATGCCACGGCAAACTGGCTGACACTGACGGCGGCGGTGCACAAATGCTGCGCAGCTAGCGCCATTCGACGGCCAACACCACGGTTCCTGGTGTGTCCGCTGTGCCGTGCGTGTGATCATTGCTTGTACAGCCCTCTCGCAGTGTCCGGAGCAAGTATGGTGGGTCTGACACACCGGTGTCAATGTGTTCTTTTTTCCATTTCCAGGAGTGTATTTTTAATGACGAATTTCATTAAGGAATAAATATATCGGGAAGCAGTAGTTAGTATCCCTAGTTCCCTAAACAGGCTTCTGCAGGATTTTATGTGGATAAAGCGGTTCACACCACATGTAACTCTTACTGCACGTTTTTGTGCCCGGAAAAGCTTTAGCTTGGCTTGATGAATTGCCCAAAAGAATAATCCCATATGACATTATGGAATGAAAGTAAGCATAGTATGCCAGCTTTTTCATTTATGTTAGTACTTTCATCTCGGTATTGAGAAAACAAGACGGTTGGAGCACGCTTGACATTCGAGCAGCGAAAATGTCTTGTGAAGTGGTTTTTCAAATTTGATAATGCCGTGTAAGTGGAACGTCAGTGGAGGCGAGAGTTTCAAACAGAACCGCCAACCCGCCTAACAATGAAACGGGTCATTGACAAGTTTGAATTGCATGGAACGATTTGTGACATTCACAAAGGAAGACAGCGTACAGCTACAAGCCCTGCTTCGTCGGTTCTCGTGTTGGAAACGTTTGTTAATTCTCCACAGAAGTCTGCTACGCAATGTGCACGTGAAGTGGGGGTTAGCAGTACAAGTGTACGAAGAATTCTGAAAGCTGAAAAGTGGAAAGTTTACGTTCCACGATTGCTACATGCGATTAATGATGACGATCCTGATTGCCGAATGCAATTTTGCGAATGGTATGAGCAAATGCTAACTGATGACGAACAACTTGTGACGAGGTAGTTTGGAGTGACGAGGCACAGTTTAAACTTAATGGAACTGCGGATCGGCATAACAGTGTGTACTGAGCACCGTAAAAACCGCTATTTATGTGGATAAAGCGGTCAATCTACCAGCGGTTCATGTGTGGTGTGAACTGTCATCTTGGGGCTTAATAGGACCTTTTCTAGAATGAAATTTTCACTCTACAGCGGAGTGTGCGCTGATGTGAAACTTCCTGGCAGATTAAAACTGTATGCCGGACCGAGACTCGAACTTGGGACCTTTGCCTTTCGCAGGCAAGTGCTCTACCATCTGAGCTACCCAAGCACGACTCACGCCCCGTCGTCACAGCTTTACTTCTGCCAGTACCTCGTCTCCTGCCTGCCAATTTCATTCTGGAAACATCCCCCAGGCTGTGACTAAGCAATGTCTCCGCAATATCCTTTCTTTCAGGAGTGCTAGTTCTGCAAGGTTCGCAGGAGGGCTTCTGTAAAGTTTGGAAGGTAGGAGACGAGGTACTAGCAGAAGTAAAGCTGTGAGGACGGGGCGTGAGTCGTGCTTGGGTAGCTCAGTTGGTAGAGCACTTGCCCGCGGAAGGCAAAGGTCCCGAGTTCGAGTCTCGGTCCGGCACACAGTTTTAATCTGCCAGGAAGTTTCAGGATCTTATTTCTTTGATGCTACTGTCACCGGAGAAGCGTACCTCGAAATGTTACGCACATCAGTTTTGCCAGCTAAATGTGCGCTTTATGGAGCTGATGAAGAGCTCTTCTACCAATAGGAGGGGCGCCACGACACTACCACCTAGCCATACGAGCTTTCCTGGATGACAGTTTTCCGGTACACTTGATTGGACGAAGAGGGCCCATTGAGTTCCCTCCACGGTCGCCAGATCTAACCGGCTTTTATTTGTGGGGCACTCTGAAATATAACGTCTATCGACGTAAGCCACGCACGCTGGAGGAACTTCGCCAGGAGATTACAGCGACATCTGCAGCAATCTCCACTGTAACATTTACTGACGTAATTGCGACTACCGATCGTCGTTCTGCAATATATATAGCCACCAACGGTGAACATTTTGAACATTTAAAATAACCATGTGCTAAACTGAAGGTGATCAATTATTAAATGTAAAATAAACATATAAGTAACACTTTTCGTTCCTTAACGTGTGTACACATTTTTCTGGCGGACTCTGTATTATGTTATTTGAGATATGTGCGTGAACAACGTACTGTTGGAAAGAGCACACTCTCGAGTTTTACATGATTCCTGCTAGGTGGCAGCTGTGTGCGCCCACTTAAGTTCTATTAAAAATGGTGTCGGGACAACAGAAAGCGGTTTGTGTTCCACGTTTCGCACATTGCGGGTCAGTAGTAACAGTTCACTGTGACTTTTGTACTAGGTATGGTGTGGATCCTCCTACAGCACAGAGCATTAGACGACGGCATGAACAAATCCTAGAAACAGTTTGTTTGTGTAAAGGCAAATCGCCGGGTCGTTCCCGAGCATCTGACACAGACGTCGAACGCATCCGCCATAGTTTCACAATGAGTCCGCAGAAATCCGTTCGCCGTGCAGCTCGAGAACTCTACATGCTCCCAGTGTGCGTCTGGCGTGTGTCGCGTCCTCATTTACACGTGAGACCATACAAAATTCAGCTACTGCAAGCTCTTCGTGAAGGTGACAAACAACGATGTGTGAAGTTCTGTAATTTCGTTCTTGGTAAGATGGAGGATGACAGTTTTCTTCCAGGCTTAGTGTGTAGTGACGAGGCAACATTCCATTCAAATGGAAACAAAACCGTCATAATGTCACAATATGGGGTACGGAACAACCACATGAAATTGTACAATATGCGACGGACTCTCCAAAATTTAACGTGTTTTGTGCAGTTTCGCTGGAAAAGGTGTATGGGACATTTTTCTTTGTCGGGAATACTGATACGGGAAGCACATATCTCGATATGCTTTTCCCACGGTTGGAGACTGATTCGAACGACTTTATTTACCAACAGGATGGGGCACCGCCACGCTGACATCTGGAAGTGCGGAAATTTTTAAATCAAAGGATTACTGAACGATGTATCGTTCGCACTAGACCAAATGATTCAGCCTTACGTTACTGGCCTCCATTGTCACCGGACCTGATTGTTATGTGTTTTTTTCTTGTGGGTGTGGTATCAACGTTCAATACCACACTTGTTAGTTAATAACTGCGGTCCGTATCAGTATCGTTGGACCCGCGAGTCGCGACCAGCGCCGCTCCGTGGCTTGTATCAAGTCTCTAGCGAGCTCTCGTCCACTCTTGCTCGGGACGTCAACTAGGAATGTAGCATAGCCTTTAACTAATAGGAAGCAACCTCTAACAAGGCGCTAAGTAACGTATGGCCTAAGTGAGGCCACAATAGCTGTCTGTTTCTAAATACATGTACGCAGCCAAGGAGAATACTGTACAACCAGTTAAGTATAATATATATTATTTTTTACCAACGACTTCTAATTATTTTACTCGTTGCAGATGCAGACCATGCAGCCAGTACATTATGGACGCTACTGACAAACTTACTGTGATTTGTATGTTTCTATTTAGCATTGGCCACCAGTCAACACTGGCGACGACTCGTTCGTCGCCATCGTAACAGTGGGGGTTTGTAAAAGACTCCTTTTATGTGCCTCCGTTACCAACAACAATGAATTAAGTGAGACATCGCATTACAGCAGATGTGGAAGCTGTAACTCCAGACATGCTCGTAGCAGTGTGGGAACGATTAGAATACCGCATTGACATTTGACGCGCATGTGAAGGGGGTATATTGAACACCTATGAAAAGACATGGAAAAAAAACTTTTTCAGTTCTCTGCTCATCAAAAAACAAAATTCATTGTAGATGTTTATTACTTTCAGAAATATAGACGTGCTATATAGGGTGATTCTTTTTGATACACCGTGTATATTGAAAACTGCGTTATGTTTTACTTTGTAAAAGAATAATATCCTGCTCTATTGATTATAAATATTTTATGTGATATTGAGCCAGTTGGATGTAGTCGGTCTGGTGATGTTACGATCGCACGTCATTAGCGTCGCATCATCTCTAAATGGCTATGTATCTAATCGAGTCTGCCGTTTGTAAAAGTAACGAAATTCGATTACAGTCATTGTCTCCGTGCAAAGCTGATTTTTTGCATCAACCGTAACAGTGACATGATCAGGCGTTTACCAAGCTCACCATTTTCCAGCTACGACGAAAGGCTGTCAGAGTTACCAAGTTACGACGAGAAAGCCACACATGTGGTACTAAAGCCAATCTTCCGCCATATTATTGAGGTTACCACCGAAATGCTTTTTCCTTCTCGTCGTCTGTGTGATGTGCCCCACCACTCGAACATTCAACCTTGAACAGTCGCTTAATTTTCTTTTCATTTTATTTTCTGGGATACATTACAACCTCCCCACCCCCCACCCCCGACACACACACACACACACACACACACACACACACACACACACACACACACACACACTTAACTTCCTGTCACCCCGCTTTAACGTGTCACTGATTCTTACGATAATAACAATAAAATATATAAAATGGTTCAATATAATAATAATAATAATTTATTAACAATAGTGCTTAGTACGTTGCTTTGGCATAAGTTTCAAGAAACTGCAATTTAGACAAACACGGTACTACTATCGACTCTCACTAATTTGTTCAAGGGACCTCAGAAATAGTCACGATAATTGAGGGTTTGGCTTAGTGAAGCTTTGACAGATCAACGAGAATCAACTAGAAGTCGAAGTAAGGCTGTACTCTCGAAAACAATGAAGTTAAAAAACACAGTGTCGATTCGGATATTGCGAAGCAGGCCGATGATTTTACTGTATTACATTTTCAATGACAATAAGGAAACACTCGCTTATTTCCATTTCACGCACTGTTTGTGTTTTGAAAATGATGTCTTGCAGATGACCGCCATCTTTCTGTTGACACTCAAACAATGTGTCATGTAAATCGTTCATGACACGTTCAAGCATGTGTACAGGAATGCTTCTCATTTCAACAGGAATGCTGTCTTTCAATTCCGCAACTGTGTTATCTAGCATTCATCCTCCGTTCCAGGAACCCCCAGAGGAAGTAATCACACACATAAGTCTAACTTTCCGTCACCTTTTTTCTGGTTTCGTTTTTTATGGTGGGAAGTTTAAGTGAACAACTTGTAACTCTGAAATTTTTTTTCTATTCGGTAAAAATGTTGCTAAAACTGTTTTCATGTTGAAAACAAGTTTACCAAGATGACGCTATGGGAAAAACTCAAGTGTAGGAGTGGTTTGCTCGATTTAAAAATGGCGACATGTCGATTGATGACAAACCACGTTCTGGACGTCCATCAACTGCCCTAACCGAGGAAAATATAGAAAAAAAAAATCGAGAACTCTTGCTCACAGACCGTCGACAGACAAATGGTTAACTGTCCGAGATTAGTGGATTATCTTGGAGCTCGGTGTTCTGCTCTGCAGATAGGAGACTGGTTCTTCCACCGCGAAAACGCAGATGCGCACACAGCCATCTCTGTTAGACAGTTTCCGACCACAAATGGCATGGTTCTACAGCCCCACGCTCCTTATTCGTCTGACCTGGCTCCGTGCGACTTTTTCTTATTTCCACGCATGGAAAGGAGCATGAAAGGACACGGATTTGACAGCATTGAAGAAATCACCAAAAAAATAAACAGAAAAAACGATGGAGAAGCTGTCAGCCATTTCTAAAGATTACTACAAAAAAAGTTTCCAACAGTGGCCCAGTGGGACAAATGTTTTAGTTGTAGTGGACAGTATTTTGAAGGGGAAAAGGTTATTTTGCAAACAATTTGAAAATGTATAGCTGTTAAAAAAATCTGGTTTTTTGGGTACTCCCTCGTATCAATGCCTGTCATTTTAAGAAGTCCATAATAATTATAGTAATTATATAAAATTTTTATTTTTGTTGATGTTTATACATTTTCCTATAGCTATTTGGTAACAGATTTCCGGGTTTCAAGCCTTTAATTTGTGAAATCAGTCATCTCATATTATTCGAGATGGTTTAGTGCATTTTACCCCGCGCGACCTTTTCTTGACAGACTGGCGGCTTGACAGGGAGGTGTGTTGTGCGCCCGCATGTTTCGGATGAGATCCGCCTGGCTACAGGGACCTAACTAGCCTTGGGTCGGTCATTGCGCGCCGTGGACAAGGCGTGGGAGGCCTTGGGGAGGGCTGCGACCCGCGCGACCGAGCCAGATACAGAGAAAGCTGCGCGCTCCGCCACACTACACTCCGTGCGTCGCAGTCGTGGCCTGCGGTGACGTCACGCCATCCATCCTAGGTGGGAGGCGGACGTGCCGCCAGTCAACAGAACGCACTGGCCGAATGTGGCAGCTGTGATGGGTGCTTCTGAAAACTTCATCTGAGAAATATATATACGTCGATACCAGATATAGATTCAACTCGTACAAAGTTCCTTATGCAGGTAGTAGCTGTCTGTACCCAGCTGGGTATTGTTAAATGGAAAACTGCTAAATACAGAGGGATCCCAGAAAAATGCAGACAGTCTTTGATAGTTAATATCTTTGGAATAAAATGACATATCGTTGCAATTCTGCGCGGTAGCGTAGTCCATTGCTTTCTCAACAGATCTTGGCGCCCGTTTTCCAGCAGACGACGGTGCCGCAGAGAATGAAGTAAGATTGTTGTTTGAGCAACACAAGGCCGTATTGCAGTGGCGCTGGAAGTACGAAAACATGATGGGAGGTACAACGGAAATGGCGTAATGTGTACGGAACTTAGCCATCAATACGTACAACAATTTATCGTATTCGGGATAAATTTTACTGTTCAGGATGTGCATAAGGAAAGGTCTGGCCAACTAAAAACATCGACAAGTCCAGCCTCCAGCGCTGCTGTGTTTCAACATTTTACTAGGTCACCTAAAAAATCTGTGACGCAGGGTTCACTTGAAAGCGGGGTAGGCCGATCAAGCGTGCGACGAATTATGAAGGCTGCAAAGTGGAAAGTGCACATTCCAAGATGGCTGCGCGCTATGAACGAGGATGACACGGATCGAAGCATGGAGTACTGCGAGTGGTCTGAAGGCATGCTTCGCGAGAATGAACGGTTTGCACGGATGGTTATTTGGTCTGATGAACCGCAGTTCAAGCTCACTCGTTTTGAGTGTCACAGGCATGATACGTGAATTGGAGTGGCAGTCATTAAAACAAAGGTGTTTTTCGTTGCGACGGGATCTTCTCATGAAATTTCAATCACCAGTTTTCTCTCCGATTGCGAAAACATTCTGATCATCACGATAAAATAAGAGAAATCAGGGCTCACACAGAAAAATTTAAGTGCTCGTTTTTCCCGTGTGCCATTCGAGAGTGGAACGGTAGAGAGACAGCTTGAAGGTGGTTCATTGAACCCTCTGCCAGGCACTTAATTGGAAATGAGCGTTTGGGGTCATTGGCCGGGAGGCCCCTTACGGGGCAGGTCCGGCCGCCTTGGTGCAGGTCTTATTACATTCGACGCCACATTGGGCGATCTGAGCGTCGGATGGGGATGAAATGATGATGAAGACAACACAACACCCAGTCCCTGAGCGGAGAAAATTCCCAACCCAGCCGGGAATCGAACCCGGGCCCATTAGGACGGCAGTCCGTCACGCTGGCCAGTCAACTATCGGGGCAGACAGGCACTTAATTGTGAATAGCAGACTGGTGTAGAAGCTGAACGGTACTGTAAACTGCCACAACTGCATGCACTGGACTCCTGAAAATCCTCACGTTCACGTTGACATACATGTTAATCTGCCAGGTGTTAATGTGTGTTGCGGTCTGTCATCGCGCGGTTTGTTTGGCCCATTCTTCTTTGAAGGTACCGTAATTGGTGAGGTGTATCTTCATATGCTGCGACCAACGATTTTACTTGCCATCCGAGAGGTGTTTAAAAATAAAAGCCCGCATCTCGTGGTCGTGCGGTAGCGTTCTCGCTTCCCACGCCCGGGTTCCCGGGTTCGATTCCCGGCGGGGTCAGGGATTTTCTCTGCCTCGTGATGGCTGGGTGTTGTGTGCTGTCCTTAGGTTAGTTAGGTTTAAGTAGTTCTAAGTTCTAGGGGACTGATGACCATAGATGTTAAGTCCCATAGTGCTCAGAGCCATTTGAACCATTTAAAAATAAAAGATTTTACCTCCAATAAGATGTCGTTCCGCCTCACTGCCACAGTGATGTCAGAGCCTGATTGGATGAAAATCTACGTGGACGATGAATAGGTCGAAGAGAAGCTGTTGAGTACCCACCACGGTCTTCAGACCTGACGTCTCTTATCTTCTGCCTACGGGGGAGCTTGAAAAAAGGCAGTTACATTGAACGAGCTAAGAGAAACCATCGAGGCGTGCTTTGCGGCTACCACACGGGCAACACTGACAGCCGCAGTTCGGTCAACAGTTCAGCGGCATCGACGGTGTTTGACTGCCAATGGGGGTCGCTTTGAACACATAAAGTAACCTTCCCTCCGTACAAGAACTTTAACGTACGACATTTTGTTCCAACTATATTGACTATCAAAGAGTGTCTACATTGTTCTGGACCCCTCTGTATGTATGGGGAGTTGATATACTCCTAATCACTGTCTCCCCCCTCTCATCATCTCCTTCCCTGTCTCTCCGTCTCCTCCTGCTTCCCTCTCTCTCTTTCCATCACCTCCTTCCACTTTCTCTGTCCATCATCCCCCTCCCCCTGTCTCTATCTTCTCCTGCCCCTATTCTCTGTCCATATCCTCCTTTCCGCTCTCTGTGTCCATTTCATCCCATGCATCTGTCCATCTCCTCTTTCTCCCTCTCCCTGATTTTGAGCCTTGTTTATTGCTATTGCAAATTCAGATTCTGTAGTAGTATTCTAATCATGAGTCGATAACCCATAAATACAATTCTTTTTGTTTTTGCTAGCATTTCACTAGTTTATTTTTTTTATTTATACGTATTGAAAATACGTAGTCTCTATGTATCCAAATGTTTATTACCGTATCGTATAACAGTGTGATTAAGTAGGTCGAGAACATTTGAGATTTTTGCTAACAATGTTCCCCCTCTTTATATTACATATTATATGTATTAAAAATAATGTAGCTTCCGTCCTTCTGAATATTCATTAAAGTATAGTGTAAAATTTCAAGTACATTATCAAGAATGTATCGTCTCCACTTTCTATATTAAATATAAATTTTTATGTATTACATATGTTAAAAGTATACAGCCTGTGTCCATCCGAATGGTCATTACAGAATCGTGTAAAAATGTGAAGTAAATCAGTCAAGAACTTTTGGAGATTTTTTGGTTACAACGTTTCCCCTTTATATATTACGTATTTATGTAAATGTTACGTACGTAAGAAGTAGGTGTATAAAAACACGTGTGTACGTGAATGCAACGTTGAGTCAAAATTTCAAGTTAATCTACCGACTACCTGTCGAGTTTTGCGAACGCAAAAATATATGGAGGCTGAATTTTTATACATAAAGATTTTTCCGGAGTTAAGCCTTGTGTAGTTCGAACAAGAAAAGAACAGAAACTTTGGAAACGCAGTGTTACAAAAAACGCTGGAAATTAGAACCTAATGTGTATTACTAAACACCTCAGCAGTTCATCGAGTCACAGTTGCAGGTGTGTGGCCAATCTGAGGGCTTCCAGAAATAGCAAAATTTTGATTTTTCAGGACTTCATGTAATTACTGACCCCATTTAAAAATTTAAAACGTTGTTATAATCTTTCAATGGCAGGTAATATCTTACGTTAAAAGCTTAACACAATAAGCAAAGTATTAAAGGTAGAAACTGTGTATATGTCTTGTGTCAGCTTTAACTCACGGCGCGAAAATTACCCAGACTATATTTATCCAGTATTTGAGACCGATACTTCACTCATAATTCCAAACCTTTTCGAAACTTTTTCTCGCTGACACTTCACACAAAAAATGAAAGGAGAAAGATCATCACTTACTACATTTTCGCTGGTCATACAGTGAAATTTCGACGTTGGGCATGACCTTTTTACTGGTAACTGCTTTTGCAGACGGTATCCACATTGGCATATATACTACTGAATGTACATGGAAAATTATATCATTCTGCGACACACAGTTTAGGAGACATGACGACGTAAACATGGGATACATGAAAAACTAGTCTTTCTTAAAATGGAGATGTTTTATCCATGGGAGGTCGATTCTTTATAGACTCACATGTGGTGCGGCATGATTTCTTTCCTGGAACGAAATGTGAAAGTAAGTGTAACTTCGCGACGGCATTGGCAGCAGAACAGAACAACGGCACTGGCAGCAGAACTGAAGAGAACACCTGCGTCGCGCTAAACTTTCTCTCAAAGAATGCTTCGAGATTACGTTTGCTGAAGGGTGCCGTCAGATGACCTTGGCATTCTGTGCGACCTTGTTGTCTGCCAACCTATGCCGGTAGCCTGCCCTTCTTGCTCTTTGTTTTGCTGGTCGATTCTGTCGTTTTTCTGATCTTTTACTTTTGTTGTGATGGGAGAAAACACATGACTTATATGGCTAAGAAATGAAATATATAATTGAAGACCTCGTTGCAAGAAGGGGATAACTCATATTTTGCAATTTTTTCAAGAGGCACAAAAAACTAATTCAAAAAGATCTAGATTTGGTATTTCATACTATCATTTATACAGGATAAGTAACGGTATAAAGGTTACTTTGTAGGCATACAAGCAAGAAGCCCAGTTTTCTTCTTTGTGTAGCATTAAAAAACTGATTTACGAGAAAAAATTGAGTTATCCCCTTCTTGCACTGAGGTCTTCAATTGTGAAATACACAGACAACGGAAAAGAAGCGCGAGAAGTGGCAGTGCAGTAATAAATAGATGTCATGTGCGGTGTTAAGTCCTGCCAGCTTCACAAGCGGAAGAACCCGAAAAGAGCTACATCAGGCGAGTATGATGGGTGGGACATAGATGATTGTTTTCAAAGTTGCATTAATCCTGACTCATATTAAGGTTTAACTTGTTATTGTGCTTAAGTTTTAACTATGGCTAACGCACAGAGTATATAGTACTTATTTTTATAGGGCACTTGATTGCGGTGTAAGACCCCAATTGTGCAGTCGTACAGGCGGCATTAAATCATTTAAAGAAGCTTTGAAGATATTTATAACTATACCACTGACTGCAGGATCCTGTGATCGGAGTTTCAACAAATTCAAAATAACAAATATACTAAAGGTCTAATATGAGTGAAAGCAGGTTGTGAAGCTTAGCTATCTTGTCGATAGAATACGACACAGCTACTAAACTTTACATCAAAGTGTTTGCTTCGCCCAGAGCAAGGAAATGCAAAGAAAAATTGTAATAAAAAGAAAATTCCTGGAAAGACATGTTTTCTCAACTATCGATTATTGCCCTTCTTCTTTTGTTTCTAGTTAATAATTTATGCATATTTGTAATTTATGATGGGCAAATGAAATGTGACCTTTATTATATCTATACATATTACTAAATCACACATATTACTGAATTAAATATGTCAATGCTTTCTTCTGGTTACAACATTATTATTCAATATATTTCAGTATTTATGGATGCCACTGTAAATATTTTTACATATTTTACATATTATCTTTTAAACATTTAAAAAATGTAGTATACAAATGACTGTAGCCTAATAAAGAGGGCGCCAGTTACTGACGTCACATGCGAAGTTAGCTGCGCGGAAAGTAAGCAACACGCGCTCGGTTTAACTGTTGTCTGTAATTTCACTGTGATACCATGTGCGATTTTATTTCGACGGGTCATCATCTCTTGGATTAAACTGGTATGTAAATTCACGGCCTACAAGCTGATGTATTTGTTATCTGGTTTTAATTTATATTTTAATCCCCGATTCTCATTATATTCGTTTATTGACGTAGCAATGAAGGTAGCTACATAGCAGCTGGAATCGATCTTCAATAAACATATTAAAACTTCACGAAGATGCTGCCCTTCTCCTTATCTTGGAACTAAATTAAACTTCCCAGCCACGTATTTCTGTCTATATGTGGAGGCTGATCTCAGGAACTACAGTAGGGATTTTGATATAGTTCTCAGTAATAGACAGACTTGAGCACGGTCTAGTTTCCTTGCATAGTTTATTAACGCTACGCCAGGTAAGTTATCCGCTCGTAAAGACTTAGTTGCACTCGTGCGATGTCGTGGAAGAACGCTAGTATCATTCTAAAATCAACATACAATTGTTGGCATACAAAAATAAGAGAGAGACTTTGTTGTTTTACTTTAATTTTTTTAGGAAGTTTATACAATTTGTGTTTTATTAACTATGATTTATTAACTACAATAATACATCTAATTTGCTGTGTACAATATCTGCCTTCAATAGAGTTCATTTAGGGAATTTTTATCATTAATGCTTCATTTTATGAAATCTGTACATGTACCAGCGTGGAAAAAATTGCACAAAGGTAGTGTGGTGAAGGAGTATAGGGATTGAGCCGCAGAGGGGGAGGGGCGGGGGAGGCGCAGACTGACATTTGAACACTTGTGCGGAGAGATATTTCTGCAAAGCCTGGGGCTTATGTTGGAATAAGCGGCTTTCCGCAAGCAGCACACAGCCATTCTAAGAATTCCTTTCATACGTTAGCAGTTTAACACAGCATGCTGTAGTCTCCGTCTCTACGACACGTGTTTCTACGGATTAGTTTTAATATGTAACTGGGAAACAGAAATCATGTTTTTCAGAATGGTATGTGCATGAGCATTATACACACCGATGCTAAAAACGCTACACGACGACTTCTGCAATGCTACAAAGATTTATTAAAAGTATATAACATCTGATGATGATTCGCTAGGTGACTCGAAACCGGTCATGCTGTAATAAAAACTGAGCAATCACAAAATATGACTGTTTGTAGTTACCTCTGGAAACCTTTAGCTTTAATACGAGGTGTGTTCAAAAAATTGCGAAACTTCGTCCACAAAAATTTTCTACGCCTACCTTTTACTTATTGTGCATGGTCTCCTACGAAATACTCTCCTCCACAATTGATACACCGCTCCCAACGCCTTTTCCAATCACGCAAGCTGTCTTGGTACGCCTCTTGCTGGATCGCGCAAAGCGCCTTCTGCGAATTTTCTTTTATCTCGTCTATCGTTGAAAATCTTCTTTCTTTCAAAGGGGCTGTCGAGTTTGGCATTGAAAATCTTCTTTCTTTCAAAGGGGCTGTCGAGTTTGGAAATTTAAAAAAAAATAGTCCGCAGGGTCCAGGAGTGGGGAGTACGGAGGCTGAGGTGGCACAGTGATTTCGTTTTTTGTGCAATAGTTACGCACCAACAGGGATAAATGTGCGGGTGCGTAATCGTGATGCAAGAGCGATGAATTGTCTCGCGACATTTGAGGACGTTTCCTTCTTACAAGATTTCATGACATGATCTAACTGAAATGTTTGTTTCTTCTGCAATCTCTCGAACAGTCAGTCTTGGATCGGCACGCACAATTTCTTTGATGTTCCTGACATGAGAGTCGTCGGTAGACGTCGAAGGCCATCCTGAACGAGGGTCATCTTCAACTTCCGTCCGAGTTTTCTTAAACCAGTTGCACCATTCGTAACACAGAGTACGGCTTAAGAACTCGTCACCGCAAGCTTCCTGCATCATTTCGTGTACCTCTGGAAAGGTTTCCTTGAGTTTCACGCAACATTTAATGGAGACGCGTTGCTCCTCTAACTCAGCCGTCTCGAAATTTGCAAACTGTGCGACGCAACGTTCTGTTCAGTAGAGCACTGAACAATAACTAACTGACATACAACAGTGAAACTTCCGGCAGTTACACATTAAACACAGGCGTGTGCAGGGATGCCAACCGCATTTCGCTACAACACACCCACTGGCGCGAAATTACGAATGTTCCGGATTTTTTTAACAGACCTCGTATATTTTGAAAGACTGATAAAATGGCGACCTGTCAATTTTTATGATAATATATTTCGTCTTTACCAGTTACAGTCTGGCTTGCCCATCTTGAGACGACGTCTGGTTTAGCCAACGAGTACGAAAGCAAAAAACCTCGTTCTAGTGACAGACTGATGTATAACATAGCCCGAGGTCTAGGTTAAGTTTGAATGCAAGGTTGTGAACTGGTGAAGCTAGCGAATGTGAAAGTAAGAAACTACCTGAAGTGTCTTGGGCTGCGCGGAAACGTCAGCACATTTCATCTCCACACAAGTATCACTCCGTTCAACTGTCAGAAACTGACCTCAGAACGGCTTTGCTCCAATTTCGTCTATTGAATCGTCTGCGGATTTGAGCGAGTAGAACGGGCCCCCGCGCGCTTCTCCTACCGCAACCGCCAGCCACGTGACCAGTAACGGGACTGGCTCTTTATCGCCGCTGTCCATTCACTGTTGTTATGCGAGCAGGGAGCGCCAAGAACAGTCCCTTGAACCTACTCTCTGCGTCTTCCCCCCTCCTCCCCCCCAGTGTTCTTCCTTTCTGTCTTCTACCATCACTACTTCACCTTCTGT
This sequence comes from Schistocerca piceifrons, assembly GCF_021461385.2. Taxonomy (NCBI): domain Eukaryota; kingdom Metazoa; phylum Arthropoda; class Insecta; order Orthoptera; family Acrididae; genus Schistocerca; species Schistocerca piceifrons. The sequence continues at coordinate 1,034,160,335 of NC_060139.1, forward strand.
GTTCTCCCTACCAGCCCTTTCCCCCTCTTTATTTCATTTAAACGTTCCGCTCTCTCCATCTTTTTTGTACGAGTTCTGTGAAGTGATCTTTTGTCATCGTCTTAACAAATTCTACTTGTTCATGAAACCGGCATCCTTTCTCTCTTGTTGAACTTCCCTCTTCAGAACTAACTTACCGTTCGGTTGGCGATGTAAACCTGTCTGAAAAGCTTCTTCCATTCCACTTCTTCCATGGCTCGTGGGCCATTTCAGTAACGCCGTTTTCTGCCTCTTTAACGCCAGTACCTCATTCAACATGGTTGAATATTCGATTTTTTAAATTGCGTACTTTGAAAGGAATGTTGGGACGAGAAGGTTTTTTAATCCGTGCGTTACAAAAGTTTCCACAGTCCATTGTTCGAAGCAGTGTCACACCCGGCTCAGGTAGAAAACCTGTCGTGCCGTGACGGACGATACAGTACGCATGCAAACATATTCGCCGAGACAGCTGACGAAAAACGCGTGCAGGCTGCGGAACGCAGGATATCCAGCTCAGCCAGGTCGGCTTTTGTCGCCAAGAAGAACGAGGGAACTTCTCTCCAAGCACAATTCGAGTTAGACGAAGGGTTGATGTACGGTCCTGGAACTGCAGACTAAACGTAAGTAACGACAACAGTTTCTTTTGTCAAAATTGGTGAAAACACAATCTTTGATCCGCAATATTGGATTAGCGACTTTGAATTTCGAAAGCATAACTTCAGATTTGTGTGCAGCGGCATTAAAAATATATCATTAGACGTATTTTTTATGCAGATTGAACTAATAATACATATAAAAGTATTCCCTAAACTTTAAAGAGGTTTTTCTCGAGAAACGATTTTTCAGAACTGCGTGCGGCATAAAATAAAAACGGTGCAGCCTTCTACCTTTGACCCCCGAAAAGTAAACACATTTCTTGGGAGCTTATACCTATAACACATGAAATTTGTTAATGTTAACCGTTTTTGTAAAGCCGAAAAGAGCGAAACAAAGCTCCAAAAATCGAACTCAGAATTAGCTCAAAAAATGGCTCTAAGCACTGTGGGACTTAACATCAGAGGTCATCAGTCCCCTAGAACCTAACCAACCTAAGGACATCACACACACCCATGCCCGAGGCAGGATTCAAACCTGCGACCGTAGCGGTCGCGCGGAGTACAGGGATGGGTAATGTTGATTATGGATGTGGCTGGAACAGTCGTTCGATGATGTCCCATACGTGCTCGACCGGAGACAGACCTGGTGATCAAGCAGGCGAAGGGAAAATGTCTGCAGAGCTTACAACACCGGTATGTGGGCGACTGTTATCCTATTGCAAAACATCTCCTGGAATGTTCCTCATGAATGGCAGCACAACAGGTCGAATCACCAGATCGACGAACAAATTTGCAGTCAGGGTGCGTGGGATAACCACGAGAATGCTGCTGCTGTCAGACGAAATCGCACCTCGGACTATAACTCCAGAAGTAGGTCCAGTGTGTTTAAAGCGTAGACAGGTTGGTTGCAGGCCCTCAGCTGGCTCTTTCTAACCAACACACGGCCATCAGTGGCACCGACGCAGAACCAGCTTTCATCAGAAAACACAACATACCTCCACCCTGCCCTCCGATGAGCTCTCGCTTGACACCACAGAAGTCGCAAGCGGCGGTCGTTTGGGGTAAATGGAATGCGCGCTGCAGAGTGTCTGGCTCGGAACTGTCCTTGAAGTAAGTGATTTGTACCAGTTCATTGTGTCACTGTGGTGCCAACTGCTGCTCAAATTGCTGCTGAAAATGCAGAACGATGCGCCAGACCCATACGCCAAACACGAAGGATGGTCTTCCCTGTCAGTAGCGCCACATGACCATCCAGAGGCCGGTCTTCTCACGACCGTACAGTCTTGTGACCACTTCTGCCACCAATCGTGTACAGTGGCTACATTCTGTTGTGTATGAATTCGTACACAATGGTAGGCTAAAGAGCGGTGTGGCAACTTGTGTCGTACAAGAGCTGGAGAGGAGCAGAAATGATTAGCAAACAAGTTAAGACAACAAACAGAAGATGTACTTCTCCAAGCGAGCGAAGACTCATTATAAATAAGGAGTAACAAATAGAGTCCAGCTCATACAATAGCGACTAGGATGAGATTCGCTGTCCTAAGCACGAACATACAGGGTGTTTCAAAAATGACCGGTATATTTGAAACGGCAATAAAAACTAAACGAGCAGCGTTAGAAATACACCGTTTGTTGCAATATGCTTGGGACAACAGTACATTTTCAGGCGGACAAACTTTCGAAATTACAGTAGTTACAATTTTCAACAACAGATGGCGCTGCAAGTGATGTGAACGATATAGAAGACAACGCAGTCTGTGGGTGCGCCATTCTGTACGTCGTCTTTCTGCTGTAAGCGTGCGCTGTTCACAACGTGCAAGTGTGCTGTAGACAACATGGTTTATTCCTTAGAACAGAGGATTTTTCTGGTGTTGGAATTCCACCGCCTAGAACACAGTGTTGTTGCAACAAGACGAAGTTTTCAACGGAGGTTTCATGTAACCAAAGGACCGAAAAGCGATACAATAAAGGATCTGTTTGAAAAATTTCAACGGACTGGGAACGTGACGGATGAACGTGCTGGAAAGGTAGGGCGACCGCGTACGGCAACCACAGAGGGCAACGCGAAGCTAGTGCAGCAGGTGATCCAACAGCGGCCTCGGGTTTCCGTTCGCCGTGTTGCAGCTGCGGTCCAAATGACGCCAACGTCCACGTATCGTCTCATGCGCCAGAGTTTACACCTCTATCCATACAAAATTCAAACGCGGCAACCCCTCAGCGCTGCTACCATTGCTGCACGAGAGACATTCGCTAACGATATAGTGCACAGGATTGATGACGGCGATATGCATGTGGGCAGCATTTGGTTTACTGACGAAGCTTATTTTTACCTGGACGGCTTCGTCAATAAACAGAACTGGCGCATATGGGGAACCGAAAAGCCCCATGTTGCAGTCCCATCGTCCCTGCATCCTCAAAAAGTACTGGTCTGGGCCGCCATTTCTTCCAAAGGAATCATTGGCCCATTTTTCAGATCCGAAACGATTACTGCATCACGCTATCTGGACATTCTTCGTGAATTTGTGGCGGTACAAACTGCCTTAGACGACACTGCGAACACCTCGTGGTTTATGCAAGATGGTGCCCGGCCACATCGCACGGCCGACGTCTTTAATTTCCTGAATGAATATTTCGATGATCGTGTGATTGCTTTGGGCTATCCGAAACATACAGGAGGCGGCGTGGATTGGCCTCCCTATTCGCCAGACATGAACCCCTGTGACTTCTTTCTGTGGGGACACTTGAAAGACCAGGTGTACCGCCAGAATCCAGAAACAATTGAACAGCTGAAGCGGTACATCTCATCTGCATGTGAAGCCATTCCGCCAGACACGTTGTCAAAGGTTTCGGGTAATTTCATTCAGAGACTATGCCATATTATTGCTACGCATGGTGGATATGTGGAAAATATCGTACTATAGAGTTTCCCAGACCGCAGCGCTATCTGTTATTGAAAATTGTAACTACTGTAATTTCGAAAGTTTGTCCGCCTGAAAATGTACTGTTGTGCCAAGCATATTGCAACAAACGGTGTATTTCTATCGCTGCTCGTTTAGTTTTTATTGCCGTTTCAAATATACCGGTCATTTTTGAAACACCCTGTAGGTGTCGTAGCGTAGTGGGCAGAGCGGCTGCCGCCGGCCGTCCTATATCGTGTTGCCAGGGGGTGTTCGAAGCCCAGAGTTGCTGGAGGCGTGGCCCAGCGGGTGTGCATCGTTGGCTCCACCAGATCCTGGCAACCGCTATCAGCGCCAGCCCGAAATTTGCGATTCCGTTACCGTCTGTGGAACTCCAGTGGGGTGGTCTCGATACCCGATACCACACATATCTGCCAAGTCTTTCTGCAATATCGGAGAAGGAACTTGCAGCTTCTCGCAGTCCCATTACATGACCACATTCAAAGCTGCTGACGTGTTGATAATGGTGTCTTTGTCGCCTTAAAGGCATTCTTGACTAACATCAAGCCACCACGCCCGATCTCAACGGTAACTAACGGTCACGACCGGTACAGCGTGTATTTAAAGCAAACCTAATTTGCATTGTCATAATGGCGCTACAAGCGGCACTCTTATGCGACTGGCACGAAATTTGAATAGACATAATCTTTCGAATGTAGGAACACGTCTCCTTCTTTATTTTGCAACTTTTTTCAGTGTATTTTATTCTTTATTTCAGTATTGCTTATTTTTTAAAAAAAAACAACGCACCATATTTCAGTACGGTCGCTTAAGGAGGGTAGGACGTCAAACGGGCCGACTTAGAGCAGGAGAGGCACCACAGGACATTTCAATTTCCAAAACTTTGTCAGCATGACCAGGAAGGATTCAGAATTCACACTCATAACAGTGGAAGTTCGGAAACATAACGAAGTAATTTTTTTACGTGTGAAATCTCATCATTTTTTTGACTTGGCAGCATTTGTTGCTATAGGTACACTTTTCTTCATAAGTAAGAGAGATTCTTCGATGAGTTTTGCACAGCATACAAACCACACTTAAAAGTGTATGAAACTCTATAATTTTCCATATCTGTTAAAAACTGTGTTAAAAACTGAGATAATTAACTATAAAATTTGTTTTATGTAAACATGAAGTTTAAAATATAACAGTTCATTCGTTTTTTCATAAATTAAATAAATTCTGGAGTTTCATACACCTGTGAGTATGGTATGTATGCTGTGCAAAATTCATCGAAGAATCTCTCTTAACTTGAAGAAAAGTGTACCTATAGCAACAAATGCAGCCATTAGTAAGTGAAAAAATGATGAAATTTCGCACGTAAAAAAAAATTATTTTGTTATGTTTCCGAACTTCCACTGCAATGGGTGTGAATCCCGAATCCTTCCTGGTGATGCTGACAAAGTTTTATGAATTTATTTCTATAAAAGTATAGACACTGGAAATTAAAATGTTCTGAGATGCCTCTCCTGCTCCAAGTCGGCCCGTTTGACGTCCTACCCCCTTTAAGATGACGGCGTCGTGCGTCCGAAAAATCCTCTAGCCTTCACCGTCATGCCGGCCGCGGTGGTCTAGCGGTTCTAGGCGCTCAGTCCGGAACCGCGCGACTGCTACGGTCGCAGGTTCGAATCCTGCCTCGGGCATGGATGTGTGTGATGTCCTTAGGTTAGTTATTTTTAAGTAGGTCTAAGTTCTAGGGGACTGACGACCATAGATGTTAAGTCGCATAGTGCTCAGAGCCATTCGAACCATTTCACCGTCATGTTTGAGCAGTCGTGCAATCGCTTTTCCAGGCGGATTGCGTGGGCCCGTGGAATCGTAAGTACGCCTCTTTTTTTCCCCGCCGCAGCGGACTAATCGGAAGCAAATCACATAATGGAGTAGGTGTGGTGTGGTGTGTGGGTCTGGGTTTAATTAGAGCGAGTGGCGGGTGACCCTGGTGCCTGCCCGTGCGCTGCGTTGCGCCGCGGCCTTAACGCCAGTCACAGAGGCCAACGGCAACGGCGGGCGCGACCTTTCCGACAAGGCCAGACAGCGCGGCGCGACAGAACGGCACGCCCCCTTGTCCCCGCCCCCCCCCGTGCCCCCACCTCCGCTACTATAGGTCCTGTTCCCCTGTGCTCGTTTCTCACTCCTCTCTGCTTACAGCACGCGACACTTGCATTCACCTCGCACGTAGTCACGAGTTAACTCATTCACGACCAGTTGAACTAAGTAAGATACACCACCTATCTAACGGGTGTCAAGGAAGTAAGGACGAATTTCAATTTTGCGCGATTTTGTCATATGACGGTTGGCAACCGTGGTTTTCACATGTTTATTATGTGCGCGCCTCCCCATAAGTAGCCTGATACACTGAAGAGCCAAAGAAACTGGTACACTTGCCTAATACCGTGTAATTCCCCCCGCGAGCACGCAGAAGTGCCGCAACACGACGTGGCACGGACTCTACTAATGTCTGAATTAGTTGTGCTGGCAGAAGAGCCAACACCGTGTTACTAGAGGAGGCCGAAATGCACGCGTTTTAGCTCACGCAGGCTGGCGTGAGGAGGGAAGAACTATACTGACGTGAGGTCTGGAACATGACAAGGGATGACAATCCAGAAAGCGGACGTAATTAGTTTGATACTTAACTTTTATCCATTAATGATGAGCGTCGCTCTTGACGGTACATGATTCACAATATTATCTGTTAGTAACTGAATATGGCGCCTTGCTAGGTAGTAGCAAATGACGTAGCTGAAGGCTATGCTAAACTGTCGTCTCTGCAAATGAGAGCGTATGTAGACAGTGAACCATCGCTAGGAAAGTCGGTTGTACAACTGGGGCGTGTGCTAGGGAGTCCCTCTAGACTAGACCTGCCGTGTGGCGGCGCTCGGTCTGCAATCACTGATAGTGGCGACACGCGGGTCCGACGTATACTAACGGACCGCGGCCGATTTGAAGGCTACCACCTAGCAAGTGTGGTGTCTGGCGGTGACACCACATTAGTGGTGGAGGGAACTGACACCATGAATCCTGCAGGGCTCTCCATAAATCTAAAGACTACAAAGGGATGGAGATCTCTTCTTAACAGCACGTTGCAAGGCATCCTAGATATGGAGTTTGCTTGATAGCGGAAGTGTTTAAACTCAGAAGAGTGTTCCCGGAGCCACTGTGCGACAATTCTGGACGTGTGGAGTGTCGCATTGTCCTGCTGGAATTGCCCAAGTACGTCGCAATGCACAATGGACATGAACGGATAGAGGTGATCAGAAAGGATGCACCTGTCAGAGTCATATCTACACGTGTCAGGAGTCTATATCACTGCAACTGCACGCGCCCAACACCATTAGAGAGCCTCCACCTGCTTGAACAATCTCCTGCTGACATTTTTGGAACACAACCTACGATCAGCATAGAGGCAGAAGTGATGACACTTTCTGCAGTACCTGACCATCATTTTGCAGGACAATGCTCAAGCACGTACAGTGCAAGCTGTTACTGATTTGTTTGACTGATGGTGCTGCTAAGTGCTATACCACCTACTGCACTCCCCTCACTTAAGCCCTACTAAGTTCAACTCGATTTCTAAACTGAAGGAAACACTTCACGGCATTCGCTTCAGAACTGCTAGAACCGCGCCGCGCCAACTGTCAACACAACTGTCACTGCTAACAGTAGTCTACGACTTCCACATCGCTGACAACAGGTTATACACAATGCAGGTGACTACTTTGAAAGTCAGTAAAACTTTGAAACACGCATTTATTTTGTACGAGCTGTAAATAAATAGTTGCCACTATTAAAGTTCCAACCCTCGTATTTGAGAAAATATACATTTATTTGATCGAGAAAAGATATACTTGCAAACACATGAAGGACATCTCCCACGCAGGAAATAGCGCCTTTTTTCTTAGTCTTTGTATTTCGTTTTCTTGGTAAGTGCCAAATAACACCGGAAATTACTTTTGTCGTTAAATAATTCTGACATTTTCACTGTTGGAAAAATTTTCGTTTAAAAGTCGTTTATCTGTCCACGTTTTTATTCATTCATAGAGTAGGAGTTTTCTCCGTAACACGTAAATACGTTTTTGCTTTCATATATTTCGTCTCTGTTGTACGAGAACAGTATTAGGGAAAAGTACCAGGACGTTGTGCTACTTGTCAACGTGTCACGAAAACAAAGCAAACACCACAATAAAGAGTAAGAAGACACGAGAGCAGAAAAACCATTTGTGTAATGGGAATGAGATCGGCCAGAACAGATTAACTCCAGATGTTAGCAGACGCCGCCATAGGCCCCTGTCTGTGCAATGCGCAGCGTGCAGCATACTCGGAAATTTAGAACTCCACATACGGCACAGTCCACAGACCATTGACATCATACAAACAGTCGTGGTTTGCTACTAATCCACACACAGCCACAGAAGGCGCATGCACGTCGAGTACTCGATTTTGAGTAGAAAGTCGCTCGTGTAAAACGGGCTTTATGGTTTAGGCAGGGCTTTGGCAGCACTAAAGGTGAGAGAAGTGGGAGCTCCAGATGGTGAAACTTTGGGGGGAGGGGGGGGGGGGAATTCTAGCTCCAGACATGAGCCATTTATGTTAACGCAGTTTCAAGTCAGCAGTTGGCCTATGAATCTAATCCGAGTGTTGTGGGGCCGACTCTCTATATGGAAATTGTTTCTTTTATTCTCAGTTTTGACATTACTTACACAGCAAATATATATATATATATATATATATATATATATATATATATATATATATATATATATACACTCCTGGAAATGGAAAAAAGAACACATTGACACCGGTGTGTCAGACCCACCATACTTGCTCCGGACACTGCGAGAGGGCTGTACAAGCAATGATCACACGCACGGCACAGCGGACACACCAGGAACCGCGGTGTTGGCCGTCGAATGGCGCTAGCTGCGCAGCATTTGTGCACCGCCGCCGTCAGTGTCAGCCAGTTTGCCGTGGCATACGGAGCTCCATCGCAGTCTTTAGCACTGGTAGCATGCCGCGACAGCGTGGACGTGAACCGTATGTGCAGTTGACGGACTTTGAGCGAGGGCGTATAGTGGGCATGCGGGAGGCCGGGTGGACGTACCGCCGAATTGCTCAACACGTGGGGCGTGAGGTCTCCACAGTACATCGATGTTGTCGCCAGTGGTCGGCGGAAGGTGCACGTGCCCGTCGACCTGGGACCGGACCGCAGCGACGCACGGATGCACGCCAAGACCGTAGGATCCTACGCAGTGCCGTAGGGGACCGCACCGCCACTTCCCAGCAAATTAGGGACACTGTTGCTCCTGGGGTATCGGCGAGGACCATTCGCAACCGTCTCCATGAAGCTGGGCTACGGTCCCGCACACCGTTAGGCCGTCTTCCGCTCACGCCCCAACATCGTGCAGCCCGCCTCCAGTGGTGTCGCGACAGGCGTGAATGGAGGGACGAATGGAGACGTGTCGTCTTCAGCGATGAGAGTCGCTTCTGCCTTGGTGCCAATGATGGTCGTATGCGTGTTTGGCGCCGTGCAGGTGAGCGCCACAATCAGGACTGCATACGACCGAGGCACACAGGGCCAACACCCGGCATCATGGTGTGGGGAGCGATCTCCTACACTGGCTGTACACCACTGGTGATCGTCGAGGGGACACTGAATGGTGCACGGTACATCCAAACCGTCATCGAACCCATCGTTCTACCATTCCTAGACCGGCAAGGGAACTTGCTGTTCCAACAGGACAATGCACGTCCGCATGTATCCCGTGCCACCCAACGTGCTCTAGAAGGTGTAAGTCAACTACCCTGGCCAGCAAGATCTCCGGATCTGTCCCCCATTGAGCATGTTTGGGACTGGATGAAGCGTCGTCTCACGCGGTCTGCACGTCCAGCACGAACGCTGGTCCAACTGAGGCGCCAGGTGGAAATGGCAAGCCGTTCCACAGGACTACATCAGCATCTCTACGATCGTCTCCATGGGAGAATAGCAGCCTGCATTGCTGCGAAAGGTGGATATACACTGTACTAGTGCCGACATTGTGCATGCTCTGTTGCCTGTGTCTATGTGCCTGTGGTTCTGTCAGTGTGATCATGTGATGTATCTGACCCCAGGAATGTGTCAATAAAGTTTCCCCTTCCTGGGACAATGAATTCACGGTGTTCTTATTTCAATTTCCAGGAGTATATATATATATATATATATATATATATATATATATATATAATGCTAGATGGTATCGGTTGGTAGGACATGTTCTGAGGCATCAAGGGATCACCAATTTAGTACTGGAGGGCAGGGTGGAGGGTAAAAATCGTAGAGGGAGACCAAGAGGTGAATACACTAAGCAGATTCAGAAGGATGTAGGCTGCAGTAGGTACTGGGAGATGAAGAAGCTTGCACAGGATAGAATAGCGTGGAGAGCTGCATCAAACCAGTCTCAGGACTGAAGACCACAACAACAACATATCGTATTGACTGATATTACATAGGTAGCGCGGCAGAAAGGAAGGAATACATCACGTTAATGCTTAACATCATGGTGTTTCCTTTTATTGGTGAATGCTGACTTCAAATCACGTGTACCATAGCACGTACTTCAGATGACTAATTTCGGAATGCAAGGGGTCCTCGTCAGAGACAGTCAGAAACTACCGGTAACGTGCATTGAAAAGTTACGAATCTGTGAAACTTTGAATTTCTTAATCTTGAAAAAAAAAATGATTGGTGAGATAGAACAGCAGTCAGTCGTTGTCAAACCAGCAGGTGCCCGAAATTCCACAGTGTAAAATGGAAATTAACGTTCCCCCTACTGGATAACTGCGCGCATTAGCACGCCGTTTCCGGGATTCGGGGAGGCGCCCACTAGAGTCCTGCATGACCGAGTAAGCGAGCACAAAATACGAGATGGGGCGAGCACACCCTAACTGGATAGGCTGCCCGCACTAGTTCTAGTGACCGAGCATAGAAGCCGTGACGGAATACGTAGCACGCAACTTCAAACACATTACACGTGTCATTATCCTTGTGAGACTGCAGCCAGTACGGGCTTCTCATTTGTGGTGTCTCTCTCTCTCTCTCTCTCTCTCTCTGTAATCATGCAGTGCGAGGAAGCCAGTGCAGTAAGACGTAAGATTGAAATCAATGTTTGCACGTTGAAGAGACGGGAAGGTCTAAAAAGCCAAGTACGGAGCATATTTTTGGTGGTTGTAGACGAAAACAGTGCGTCTACTGGGTACGTATCGTGCATAAGCTGCTCCACATTATTGTGTTTCCAATCGCGAACCACTCTTTTAAAGAAACACAGTTGCAAGAAGCCTCACAAAGATATAGCTCCTTCAGGAATACCGGCAGTAATAAAAAATAGTATTACAGCAAAGTGTGTTGCAATGGGCCGGCCGAAGTGGCCGCGCGGTTAAAGGCGCTGCAGTCTGGAACCGCAAGACCGCTACGGTCGCAGGTTCGAATCCTGCCTCGGGCATGGATGTTTGTGATGTCCTTAGGTTAGTTAGGTTTAACTAGTTCTAAGTTCTAGGGGACTAATGACCTCAGCAGTTGAGTCCCATAGTGCTCAGAGCCATTTTTTTTGTGTTGCAATGTGTGCTAAAGATATGAGACCTTTTAATGCTGTTTGCGGTGAAGGTTTCAGAGAACTAGGGCAAGAATTAATACATCTAGGTGCGCATTATGGAAAAGTTAACGTGGCAGATGTCATGCCACATCCCTCTACTATAAGCAGACATGCCAAAGAACAAGCTGATGCAATACGAAACAGTATAATTGCCTTCTGTTATTGCGGAAGTTATTAATAAAACATGTGCTGCGACAGTTGATATGTGGACTGATTCGCATAATCAGGTGCTCTATTTGACGCTTACATTTCATTACATTAACACAGATTCGTCTCTTGTGATCAATGTTTTATTTACAACAAAATTCCCGGACGTTAGGAAGACGGGAGTAAATATTATAAAAGAAAGTGCTCTATGAATTTAGCTGTGTAACGTACCCGTTCTTGGAAACGTTACTTTTGTATTAAAAGAGAGATAGAGAGAGAGAGAGAGAGAGAGAGAGAGAGAGAGAGAGCGAGGCGTTGGATTTGTACAGTACAGAGCAGCGAGCCGTGGCGAGGCGAGGTGTCAGCGGTGACCGGTCATGCTCGGTTATCCGCGTGTCCGGAATCCGGACAACAGACATGGGGCGAGTACGTGACCGAGCCGAGTCGTATGGGGCGGACACGAGCGCCTCGGTCCCCCCGTCAACAGGCGAGCCGCGACCGGTCAAACATGGAGCGTTGCAGCACTCTAGTGCCCACGCCCCTGATCAAATCTGCCTGGCAGATTAACGAAGAGGGCCGGTGTGCTGGCCAGCCTGGATGTGGTTTATAGGCGGTTTCCCACGTCCGGGTAGCTGTGTACAGGCCTGTTACCCATATCTCCCCTCTTTTACACGATTCGCAGACCCTTCGACCCTTCACGCTGACAAGGGATAACACTAAACGCCGGCAGACGGGGTACACAAATTGCGTCCTGCGGGGGATGTTAGACAGGTGAAGGGGGAGGGGGGGGGCGAGGGGGTCATACACGACAGGAAGGACACCTGGCCACCATCTGCCACTAAGTTTTAGATGATCTAGCACTAAAGTAGACATGAGACTGCGGCTGGTCATTAACTTGTAGAAATAAGGAATGCCTACAGCCGTATTTTATAAAGTACATGAATTTCGAGACCAGTTTCGGCACTATTTTTGTGTTATCCTCAGGCCTCTCTGCAAAATGAGTGGTGATATCCAGCCCTCGGTGCATTAGGACAGGTACCACGTATATTCACTGGTCTCACGGATTTCTGTTTACACAGTGTGTGCACTCCAGCCATCTAACACCAGCCGTTGTTAGATGACACTCCAATCATCTAGTAACAACTCTTGTCAGATGGCTGGAGAGCACACATCGGAGAAATAGAAATCCATGATACCAGTGAATATACGTGGTACCTGTCCTAATGCAACGAAGGCTGGATATCACCACCCATTTTGCAGAGAGGCCTGAAGGTGACACAAACATAGTGCCGAAAGTGGTCTCGAAATTCATGTATTTTATAAAGTACGGCTTTTGGTATTCCTTATTTCGAAAAGTTCTACAACTAACATTGCCAATTCAAATTAACATGCCGACCTCGTCACAGTGCACCATAAGGTCAGAAATAGGAACAAGAGACAATCGAATTTTCGTCCTGGAGGGCGTCAGCATTTAACTTGAGCTAACAATTATTATTTCCGTACATATTCTCGCATTTAAGAGGCCAACAGATCCACAATACAACGCAAGATAGTTGAACAGACGAAAATATTGCGGAAAAGTGTAAACTTAACTGTTAATGCGTGTGGCGTAACATTCACGTCGTAAATAAACATTCGTTTTAAGTTTCAGCAGTGTAGAGATATACACCTGTAAATATTCGGCCTATAGAAAAAGTGAAAAAAAGTGCGTATGGCATTTTCAGGCGGTAGACACATATCGGGGATGCTCGACCATCTAGTGTAAATCCTTTTATTTGACGCCACGTGGGGGAATTGCCCGTCGATGGTGATGAGAATGGCACACACACCTAGTCCTGAACGGAGAAAACTCCGCCCCGGCCGGGAATCAAACCTAAGTCCCTAATGTGGAGAGTCGCCAATGCTAACCACATGTCCACGAGCTGCTGAGAGAAAAAAAATGAAGAAAACAAGTATTAGAAAAATGTACATACTTATTCACAAGAACGGTACTTTGTAAGGCAGTCTCAATGAAAAAATTTGACAGACCACCAATTACCTTCCTCCAAAAAATGAGAGCAGTGTGGCCTACTAAATAACAGTAATAAGCACAGTGTCAATAGTTTAAACACCTAGCTTTGCGAAATTGTAAGCTCCAGTAAAATAAACCACCACAGAAAGTGTTTTTGAAATTGATGATAACATCATGTAAATTTGTATTAGGTGCACAACTTTGCTTCCGCCATTTTTCAGGAGATGGAAGCAGCGGCAAATGGCAGGTCGTGTCATACGTTTGTAAACATACCAGCAACAATATATTAGCCGATTTGTGATTGCATTATAAAGTTATTCTCGAGTGAAAATTTCAAATTACGAGCCCACTTCTTGTCTTTTGGGTAACGTTTTAATTTTCTGCTTTAATATGAAGATACGTGCAGTCGATGGTTATTAAATGCTGGGTAAGACGTATGGTGATACAGCTGTTAGTGAAAGAATATGCAGAGAATGGTATCCACGCTTCAAGAACGGTGATTTTGACGTCAAGCAATTGATACGTTTGAGCAGAGCACAGAAAAACAAATAGTTTCAATACAGCGATCGATATGAAAGGGTGATTTTGCAGAATGATAAGTCGCAAAACTTTCAAATCCTACTTAGAAACGCTGTAATGGGAAGCCGTATTCTCCAGACGTTGGTCTCTCCGACTACCACGTTTTTCGATCAGTGGCAAACGGGATGAGTAACCAGCACCCCCAGTCATATGAAAAAAATGTAAAACTAGATCGATTCATGAATGTCCTCAGAAGACGCCCAGTTCTTCCGCCGTAAGATTAGTATGCTGCCCGAAAGATGGGAAAAGGTAGTGGTCAGCGATGGCCTGTACTTTGAACCGTAAAGCTTTTGTAAGTTTTTCGCAATAAAGGCTCGAACTTCGTGAAAAGACAGCGGAAGAAAAGTTATAGACCTAATACATTTCTCTGAAATCTTAGATTACAAACTCTTCTGTTCGGCTATAAAAATTGGTTTACAAATAATAAGTAAACGGCAGAGAGGTAATATCCGTTGTAACACTTACTACTGCTTGCAGTATATGTTGTTCGGGCGTCAGAAGCTGACAAGGCAGCAATACAATATACGTAATTAACTGGTACAGTGTGTAGGCTACACATAAATGAGTATTATGGAATTCGAAATGCCTTACATCTATCAAGAGAATTTCCATGACGCCACAGAAGGAAACCAGTAATTCAGCATTGTTTTACCATATTTACGTATGTACAGTGTTTATGCAACTTTTTAAGCATGTCCTGTACGGCCAAGTGCGTGAATGAACACTTCAATATTTTGTTATTAAGTTATATCCACTACCGACTCCTGTTGTTGTTGTGATCTTCAGTCCTGAAACTGGTTTGATGCAGCTCTCCATGCTACCCTATCCTGTGCAAGCTTTTTCATCTCCCAGTACCTACTGCAACCTACATCCTTCTGAATCTGCTTAGTGTAATCATCTCTTGGTCTCCCTCTACGATTTTTACCCTCCACGCTGCCCTCCAATACTAAATTGGTGATCCCTTGATGCCTCAGAACATGTCCTACCAACCGATCCCTTCTTCTGGTCAAGTTGTGCCACAAACTTCTCTTCTCCCCAATCCTATTCAATACTTCCTCATTAGTTATGTGATCTACCCATCTAATCTTCAGCATTCTTCTGTAGCACCACATTTCGAAAGCTTCTATTCTCTTCTTGTCCAAACTATTTATCGTCCATGTTTCATTTCCATACATGGCTACACTCCATACGAATACTTTCAGAAATGACTTCCTGACACTTAAATCAATACTGGATGTTAACAAATTTCTCTTCTTCATAAACGCTTTCCTTGCCATTGCCAGCCTACATTTTATATCCTCTCTACTTCGACCATCATCAGTTATTTTGCTCCCCAAATAGCAAAACTCCTTTACTACTTTAAATGTCTCATTTCCTGATCTAATTCCCTCAGCATCACCCGACTTAATTAGACTACATTCCATTATCCTTGTTTTGCTTTTGTTGATGTTCATCTTATATCCTCCTTTCAAGACACTGTCCATTCCATTCAACTGCTCTTCCAAGTCCTTTGCTGTCTCTGACAGAATTACAATGTCATCGGCGAACCTCAAAGTTTTTATTTCTTCTCCATGAATTTTAATACCTACTCTGAATTTTTCTTTTGTTTCCTATTTCACCGCATAAGGTTTGAACTCATAACTTTTCGCGTAGCAGCCCAACACCTTAACCGTTACGCTAACGCACCGACTCCTATCCACAGGAAAATTCGATTGCGTAACGAAGAATGCACGTCATCTGAAGATTAGCTTTTCCGCTCGAAACTGGTAGCGGCTTGAATAAATGTCGAAAGCGTTGGAGTTATCACCGACCATTCATTTCACCTTCCGCGGTTATGGGTAGCAGTTTTTATCGTTTATTTAACGCTTCTCTGTTGATTCACTCACGATGCTGTAATTTCCTTGTCCATTGTGGAACTTATCCGCTATTAAGCAGGATGTATCGCGTCGCAACTCATGAACAGGGACTTGTACGTGAGAGTTCTGGGGAATTCGGGCAGGGAAACGATTACCTCTGATTTCTCTCGCGACCGGTAACATGGGATTACGAACTGAGTGCAGTGCACTAATCGATATGTCCCATGTCCCTCTGACGACAGTGAACCTCCTCCTTCATATCGATTGGGAGAGACAGGTAGTTTTCTTACATGTTGTCATTCTCAGTCCTACTTTTTATTATATAGGACGTCGGACGTCACGTGTTAAAGCCTCAGTATTTTATAAACGGCTCAAGACATCGAAACACTATTTTCGTGTAGTGACAGCATTTACTACGTCGTTAAAAGTCGTAACTTTTTTTATCTACCGATGTATTATCCAATTACGATTTTCTTAAATGGAACGATGTACTTAATGTAAAGGGAATTGTGGCTTCCTGGAAAGCTGAATACTCTGGTGACTACACCATTACAATGAAAGCTACCAGTTTTTAAAATAATATCGAAGTATACAGAAGGATACGTAACGAAACACAACAAAAGCTCCTCAAATTTTAAAGTTTCCATTTACAGATACGGATGAAATGGCAGATACTGTACACTTGACAATGGGCCTATTCATGAAGTTACTCCAAGAGGTAAATAATCCTTATTTCTTAAAATAAAGGGTGTCCCAAATAGAATGACCCGATATTAAGCAGAATTATTTATTAGGAAGAAGGGCTTAACACCAACAAATTGCAGACTAAATTACTCAGAAAAGACAGAAGTTTATAAAAATCCATCATAACTGTGCAATATGTCCTCCATTGGCTCAAGGACGTTATCTAGCCGATAGCCGAGTTCATCCCAAACTTAGCGTAAGGTGTCTTCTGTCACTGAAGCTACAGCAGCTGATATCCTGGTTTTTAGTTCGTCAGCGTCACGAGGTAAGAGAGGAACGTAAACACATTGTTTAACATATCCCCACAGGCAGAAATCACATGGTGTTAAGTAAGGGGACCTAGGAGTCCAAGAGTGTAAAAAGCCTGGTCTCGCGGTCCTGTACGCCCTATCCAACGTTGAGGCATTTTGGCATTGAGGAAACTGCGCTCGTAGCGACATCTAGAGGATTTTTTCTGAAACTCTAGACCATGCCGATTACATCTAGCGCTCTTTCAGTTACCTAGTGACATTTGTCTCAATATTATTAAAAGTTAAAATCGGGTCATTCTTTTTGGGACACCCTGTATTGTACAGTGTAATTGTTCTTGGACAACTGTATTAATCACAGTCTATTAGTATACACTGAGGTGACAAATGTCGTGGGACACCTACTGATGTAGTGTCCGACCTCCTTTTGCCATGGCGCAATGCGTCTACTGGACTTGGTGTGGACTCAACAAGTGGTTCGATGTCCCCTGCGGATATATTGAGCCATGCTGTCCATAATACCGAATGTGTAGCCGGGGCAGAATTTTGTGCACGAACTGGCCTCTCGGTTGTGTCCCTTAAGTTTTTTGTTGGACTCATATTGGACGATCTGGGTGGCCAGATCATTCGCTCGAATTGTCCAGAATGTTCTTCAAATCAATCGCGAACAATTGTGACGCTGTGACATGGTGCATTGTCATCCATAAAAATTCCTTTGCTCTTTGGGAACATGAAGTCCGTGAGTGCCTGGAAATGCACTCCAAGTAACCGAACATACCATTTCAAGTTAGTGATTGGTTCAGTGGGACCAGAGGACCCTGTCCATTGTATGTACACACAACCCAAAATATTATGGAGCCAACACCACAGTGCCTTGTTGTTGATAACGTGGGTCCATGGCTTCGTGGGATCTGCGCCATACTGTAACCGTACCGTCAGCTCTTACCAAATGAAACTGAACTGCCGGCCGCTGCGGCCGAGCGGTTCTAGGCGCTTCAGTCCGGAACTGCTCTGCTGCTATGGTCGCAGGTTCGAATCCTGCCCCGGGCATGGATGTGTGTAATGCCCTTAGGATAGTTAGGTTTAAGTAGGTCTAAGACCTCAGATGTTAAGTCCCATAGTGCTTAAAGCCTTTGAACCATTGTGAAACTGAACTCGTCACGGTTTTCCAGTAATCTAAGGCCGAACCGATATACTCACGGGCCCAGGAGAGGCGCTGCAGGCGATTTCGTGCTGTTAGCAAAGGCTCTCGCGTCGGCCGTCTGCTGCCACAGTCCATTAACGCCAAATTTCGCCGCTCTGTCCTAACGGATACGTTCGTCGTACGTCCCACATTGATTTCTGCGGTTATTGCACGCAGTGTTGCTTGTCTGTTAGCACTGACTACTCTACGCAAACGGAGCTGCTCTCGGTCGTTGAGTGAAGGCCGCCGGCCACAGCGTTGTCCGTTGTGAGAGGTAAAGACTAAAATTTGGTATTCTCGGCACAGTCATGACGCTGCGGATTTCAGGTGCTGATTACCTAATGATTTCCGAAATGGAATGTTTCATGTGCCTAGCTCTAACTGCCATTCCGCGATCCGAGTCTGTTAATTGCCGTCGTGCGGTCTATCCGATGACATATGCGGTTGGATAGAAAATTTTCTACCAGACAGAGAGCAGTATGTCGTTTTGAATGGGGGGCCTTCAACAGAAACGAGCTAACTTCAGGTGTGCCCCAGGGCAGCGTAATAGATCCGCTGCTTTTTACGGTTTACATAAACGATCTGGTTGGTGCTACTGACAGCGGCATTAGACTGTTTGCCGATGATACTGTAGTCTACAGGAAAGTAGTGTCACAGGAAAGTTCTGAACAAATCAATGAGGATTTGCAGAAAATAAATGTGTGGTGTAATGACTGGCAGTTATCTCTCAATATTTGTAAGTGCAACCTACTGCGTATAACAAAGCGATTGAAGCGAGAAAGAAGGGAAGTGACAGTGGTACACACCGTAAGATGACTTGCGGCGTATATATGTACACTAAGTGATAAAAAGTATCCGGACACGTGACTGAAAGTGACTTACAACCTCGTGGCACCCTCCATCGGTAATGCTGGAATTCAATATGGTGCAGGCCCACCCTTAGCCTTGATGACAGCTTCCACTTTCCCAGGCACACGTTAAATCAGGTGCTGGAAGGTTTCTTGGGCAGTGGCAGCCATTCTTCACGGAGTGCTGCACTGAAGAGAGGTATCGATGTCGGTCGGTGAGGCCTGGCACGAAGTCGACGTTCCAAAAATCTCAAAGCTGTTCTGTAGAATTCAGGTCAGGGTTCTATGCAGGTCAGTCCATTACAGGGATGTTATTGTCGTGTAACAACTCCGCCACAGGCCGTGCATTATGAACAGGTGCTTGATCGTGTCAAAAGATGCAATCGCCATCCCCGATTTGCTCTTCAGCGGTGGGAAACAAGACAGTATCAATGTAGGCCTGTGCTGCGATAGTGCCACGCGAAACAACAAGGGGCGCAAGCTCCCTCCATGAAAAACACGACCACACCATAGCACCGCCTCCGAATTTTACTGTTGGCACTACACACGCTGGCTGATGACGTTCACCGGGCATTCGCCACACCTACACCCTGCCATCGGATCGCCACATTGTGCACCGTGATTCGTCACTCCACACAACCTTTTCCCACTATTCAATCGTCCAGTGTTTACGCTCCTCACACCAAGCGACGCGTCGTTTGGCATTTACCGGCGTGATGTGTGGCTTATGAGCAGCCGTTCGACCATGAAATCCAACTTTCCTCACCTCCCGCATAACTGTCATAGTACTTACAGTGGACCCTGTTGCAGTTTGGAATTCCTGTGTTATGGTCTGGGTAGAAGTCGTCAACTGTCGGCGGTCTTTGTCAGTCAACAGACGAGATCGGCCTGTACGTTTTTGTGCTGTACGTGTCCCTTGATGTTTCCATTTCATTACCACATCGGAAACAGTGGACCTAGGGATGTTTAGGAGTGTGCAAATCTCGCGTACAGACGTATGACTCAAGTGACACCCAATCACCTGACCACGTTCGAAGTCCGTGAGTTCCGCGGAGCGCCCCATTCTGCTCTCTCACGGTGTTTAATGACTACTGAGGTCGCTGAATGGAGTACCTAGCAATAGGTGGCAGCACAATGTACCTAATATAAAAAACGTGTGTTTTTCTTTGGGGGAGGGGTGTCCAGATTCTTTTGATCACATAGTGTAGATGCAGAAGAGGGCAGGTCTCCACTTGGCTAAACATAAGATGGGCGCCAAGTGGAAACAGAGAACAAGAGGGCGGACCCTCCCTTCCCCCTACATTGTAGGACAAACGCCGCGGAGGAGGAGGAGAAAGAAGACAAACACTCCATTTCGTCAGTCGGCAGTGCCGTTTTATTTTGGCTCAGTTAGCATCGTGCTAAGGTATTGAGGCAAGTGGATTTCAGTGTGTACCTAGACTGCAGACATGTACCTGCTAGCAAACAAAAATTCAGTTAAACCTTTGTCGTTCATAAGCTGTCCAACCGTTCCTGGCACTCGGTCAGTATCCTGTTTTTAATTTCTGTCTGGTTGTCACCAATAGAAGTACGGCCGCAGTTCTGGAGTACAGTGGTAGGTACTATCCAGACCAGTGCACAGGAAAGAGAACCTAGAGAAGCGATCGGAAACCCTGCGCGTGCCCCTGGTAGCTTTTCTGGCGTGGCTGCGCGGAGAAACGGGGCCATGTGATACGACGACAGGAAACGGCCGTGTCCTCGCCTGCCACAAAGCTGCACACCCCTAACATTCCAAGAACGGCTCCACATAGCGGAATATGGCTGCCCCCAAAATCTAGTAACCAATCGAGCTAGTATTTCGCTATATAACTGGTTAACGTCGCGTTCGTTACCTCCTGAACCAGAGAAAGATCTAAATATATTCCAACTATCCAAATGTCGTGTGGCTTCCAACCTGTTGCATGCCTTTCGATTTGATGTTACGTCGGCTGTTCGCCTTTGAAGTTTATAGCTTTTCAGTTGCCCTCGCGAGACCGGAGGATTGCTATATGGTGATCTGAGAGAGAGAGAGAGACAGGATGAGATAGAGAGCTGGGAGGCTGAAGGACTCCGCTCCCGATCTTCATAGCCCAGAAAAATCTGGTCACTGGGAATCGAACCTCTTACATCTGCATCATTAACTAAGGACTAAAGAATAGGCTCATAATAAAGACCTGCTGCTGCTGCTGTTTACGCATTTAGGACGACTAAACATCTAAGACCATCGGGCTCCTAGTCACATCCCCAGGTCGCAATGCACCCCATCTGTGTGCGTGTAGAATAAATTCTATGTGCAAGAGTGAGAGAGATTTCTAAATCTTTGCATAACGTGTAACTGAGGCAGGACATGGGTAGCAGCCTGGTATTGACCTAGTGCGATGTGGAAAACTGCCTTAAAACGACATCCATTTTGGCCCCCGACGTTACCCCGCCGGGAAGATTCGAACCAGGGCCGACGTGCCTCCCCGTCCCGGAAGCAGTGATCATAATGAAGTAAATGTAATTCAGAAAGGTGGAACGTGTATGGTTTTTAATGGCATTCGTTGTATAAGGTGGCTCATGTTGGTATCAAGGCAACGAACGTGCAAATCAACTGACGAAAATGGTGCAGCATCAATTTCCCATTGACATACGCTTACCGTATGGTGATCTTCATAGTAGATTCGCCAACCGAGAAAAGACGGAATGTTAGTGGATTTGGACCGCAACATCATAGGCACACGGTACTGCATGATTCAGCAGCAGGTTCCCCGCAACAATGGTATCTCAACTCAGCGATCAAAAGAAAAGAAATTGTTAGTGTTAACAGACTAAGAGCAGGTCACATGAACACTAATAGAACGAGACATTTACTAAAATTAATACCGTCTCCAAGCTGTGATTCCTACCTCATAGAAGAAGACATTGTACATACACTGAGGTATAGATATGCTCATGTACAGGTGGCAGTAGTATCGCATACACAGGGTATAGAAGGGCAGTGCATTGCCGGAGCTGTCATTTGAACTCAGGTGATTCAAATGAAAAGGTTTGCGACGTGATTATATCTACATCTACATATGTACTCCGCTAGCCACCAAGCGGTATGTGTCGGAGGGCACAATTTGCGCCAAAGTCGTATCCCCCCCTCCCCAAAACGACTGTCTGAATGCCTCAGTACGAGCTCTAATTTCCCTTATCTTTGAATGGTGATCATTGCGCGATTTGAAAGTTGGCGATAATAATATATGCTCTGCATCCTCGGTGAAAATCGGGTTTCGGAATTCAGTGAGCAGCCCCTTCTGTTTAGCGTGCCATCTATCTGCAAGTGTGTCCCACTTCAAACTTTCAATGAGATTTGTAACGCTAAATGGCTAAATGTACCAGTCACACAGTGTGGAACCGCGCGACCGCTACGGTCGCAGGTTCGAATCCTGATGTGTGTGATGTCCTTAGGTTAGTTAGGTTTAAGTAGTTCTAAGATCTAGGGGACTGATGACCTTAGAATTAAGTCCTATAGTGCTCAGAGCCATTTTCTAGTAAACATGTGCTCTAAAATGCATAAGAGCTTTGAGCACTTGCTCATCTTCCCATGTGAAACACATCTCCTCTATTGAACAAGTGCTCATAGCTCTTTAAGGTATGCATTTTAGAGCATATGTTTACTAAACATTTTTTCCTTGTTTTAGTCCATACTACCACCTTTAAAAACTGCCTGGCCTACAATCTTAGCAACAACAGTACCATTACAAGTATTTCACTGTCAGAGGTATCAGAACAGTTTTCGCTTGTAACTTTCGACTCGTTAACTTTGACGTCTGTAGCGCCGTTGGATGATGTTTCCGGACATGGGTTCCTGTGTAAACCTTGATTTATTAAATACCCTCTACGATCTCTAGAAGTGTGTCTAGCCAGTGTTGCCTCGGTCTCCCAATAGGTCATTTACCATTGACTTTCAACGAGAACTGGCGTATTGCTACTGAATACCGACTTGCTCGAAGTATGTGTGCATACCACCGTATACGGCTTTGGTATCACCTTCTCAGTTATTGCTGCCACTCTGCACCTCCTGCGAATTTCATCACTGGTGAGGTGGTTATGAAGTGTCAGGCAAAATCTCCACCGAACACTCTGGTTTCCTGCACAGCAAGTTGTCGGTCTGCCGTTTTTGTTGCGAGCCAACGTTCTGCACCGTACAAGACAGGTTGGCGGATTGCAGAATGGTGTGGTTCCAGCTTAAGTGGGCCGGGATCTCCTTATCGCAAAGTACACCATCCAGTGTCCACCATTTAACTCATGCCTTGCTAACGTGGTTTGTGATGTCGAGAACGAGTGAGACTTCGGCTGTGATTTTTAAGCCAAGATCCTTGAAGGTATTTATCTGTGGCAAACTGTACCGTATCATTTTCATCTGTTGGCAAACATTTAGTCTTCGTTATACTGAGGCATAGTGCGGACTGTTCAAGGCAGTTCTTCCATTATTTCACTTTCCATTGAAGGTCGTTCTTGTCTTCACTAGCCAGTAAGTCATCAGCATGCAGCAATATCCAAGGATAAAGTGGACTATCGTTCGGTAATTGTGTTTCGTCAGCAGCGTAACTGTTGTAGCTGTTTCAGAGCAATCTAGACGGCAAAAGAACTAATCAGGATTCGGCTGACTCGGCTCCTATACAGTAGCGCTCGAAAGTATTTTGACAACATAAAATTCGCTATTATTACTCTTAAAATAAAAGACTATCAGAGTGTCTTGAGTCTCGTGGACAGTAGTGTAACTGCGATTATTTGAAGGTGTCAGGTTGCGACTTGTTTGTTTACACTTTGCGCTGCAGGACAAATGCGACTTTCAGCGAACTTGAAAGAATTTTGACACGCAGTTTTTGCTCCGTGAATTCGAAGACGCTACTTGCGTCTTAGTTCTCATGTGTACTGATATTTACTTACAGTGATTGTTTCACTACGCCGGAACATAAGGAATATTCCAGTGACTTTAGAAACGCCATGATAATTGCACTAAAGCCATACGAGGTTTTGCGTGCATTTCTTTATTTAACATTTCAGTGTTTTTGCAGTTCGCTACAAAAGTGCATTTTTTTTATACCGGTGGTCGTAATTAAACTTTCGTTATTTAACACATTATAAAACGGAAAGTAATTACCGTACGAGGAGCAAACTTGGGAACATTAATGGCAAGGACATGGGGAAGAGAGATAATGTAGAATCATTTTAATTGAAACACTTTTAATGTGCTGCTACAGTACATCGTACCATTACAAACCGGTACCATGACTGCTACAAAAGGGGCTCAATATGGCGCCCATCCGTGTTCAGAAGAGGTTCAAAGCTCAGGATTGCATTCTGCACAGCAGAAGGAAGCATCTCCGTACGTATGCTGGCTACCTCTCTTGATACGCAGCGCCGCAGATCAGCATATGTGCGAATGTTCCTCTGGTAGACCCTGTCCTTCAGGTAGCCCCACAACCAGAAATCACACGGAGTGAGATCAGGTGATTGTACCGGCCAAGCATTTGGAAAATGGTTCAAATATCTCTGAGCACTATGGGAGTTAACATCGGAGGTCATCAGTCCCCTAGAACTTAGAACTACTTAAACCTAACTAACCTAAGGACATCAAACACATCCATGCCCGAGGCAGGATTCGAACCTGCGACCGTAGCAGTCGCTCGGTTCCGGACTGAAACGCTTAGAACCGCTCGGCCACCGCGGACGGCAAGCATTTAGAAACGATCGGCTGATAATTCGATCGTTTCCAAATGTATTTCGGAGAATCAGGTGAACTTCTCGTGTGGTGTGCGGTGGGGCCCCATGTTGCATGGAAACTGTTTTAGCTCAAACCGTCTCTATCCTGTAAGGCGGGTATGACAAGCTGGGGAAGCATAACGCAATAACGCTAGCCAGTCACACAGCACGTCTCTGGTCCTTGAGCGTCAACATGTTCAAAAAAGAATGGGCCAACGATGAACGTAGCAGTGAAACAATTCCTCACAGTGACTGAAGGTGAAGATCCCCACACTAGCTAATTCTGTGTCACCCGTCAGAGAAAAATGAGCTTCGTCTGTCCACAGGATGCTCCAGGGCCAGCCCTCGTCAACTTCAGTCCTTGCGAGAAAATGGAGAACGAAGTCAACACGTCGTTCTGTGTTCTGTGGTGGAAGCTGCTGTCCGGAATTGATCTTGTATGGATAGCATTTGAGAGCCGTTCGAGGCACCTTCCGTACAGTGAACCATGGGACATTCAACTGTCGCGACACAGCACGCGCACTGCCTGACCATAGAGAATTGCGCGCAGCGTTGTCTGCCACAGCAACAGCGATTTCATCAACCACCTGTTGTGCAACCGGCCGTCGGCCTCTTCCCGGGGCGACGCCCAGTTCTCCAGTTGATTCGGACTTCATCGTGCTCCGCACAACAGGTGGAGAAAGAGGACCCTTCCGTAATCCTTTCAGCCGGCGATATTCTCGACGTGCAGCTGCAGCATTACTGTTGTTTTGGTAATAGAGTTTCACCAGTAATGTCCTGCTCCTTTTGTCGAAGCTCATGTTGACACGTCAACAGGTGCACCGCGACTGGTCAGGTGCGTGAGACTATGAATCACGATGACTGATAACGGCACCTGGTAGCCATAGTTGGAACTGGACGGTGGCGCTGTGACCCATGGAAATCACGCACCCATACTCTCGACATTAACGCTGCCAAGTTTGGTACTCGTACGATAATTAGTTTCCGTGTTATAAAGTGTTACACAGGGAAAGTTTAATTATAAGCACCCGGTATTTAAATTACATTTCATTGAAATTGATTTTATTTGAGAAAGATTAATCTAAGAAACTTAACCTATGTACGTACATATATACAATATTTTACATATGTTGTCCAGATAGATTTTTGAGTCACGTTTTGTCTAAATGTGTATATACTTGGAGATGCTGGCAGTTGACTTAATTGTGCGTGAATGCATGTGTGTGTGTGTGTGTGTGTGTGTGTGTGTGTGTGTTTTGATTTTGCGTAGGTTGTTTGTGCTTGTGTTCCTGTGTGCATTTGTGTGCGCGAGCGTGTATATACACTCCTGGAAATTGAAATAAGAACACCGTGAATTCATTGTCCCAGGAAGGGGAAACTTTATTGACACATTCCTGGGGTCAGATACATCACATGATCACACTGACAGAACCACAGGCACATAGACACAGGCAACAGAGCATGCACAATGTCGGCACTAGTACAGTGTACATCCACCTTTCGCAGCAATGCAGGCTGCTATTCTCCCATGGAGACGATCGTAGAGATGCTGGATGTAGTCCTGTGGAACGGCTTGCCATGCCATTTCCACCTGGCGCCTCAGTTGGACCAGCGTTCGTGCTGGACGTGCAGACCGCGTGAGACGACGCTTCATCCAGTCCCAAACATGCTCAATGGGGGACAGATCCGGAGATCTTGCTGGCCAGGGTAGTTGACTTACACCTTCTAGAGCACGTTGGGTGGCACGGGATACATGCGGACGTGCATTGTCCTGTTGGAACAGCAGGTTCCCTTGCCGGTCTAGGAATGGTAGAACGATGGGTTCGATGACGGTTTGGATGTACCGTGCACTATTCAGTGTCCCCTCGACGATCACCAGTGGTGTACGGCCAGTGTAGGAGATCGCTCCCCACACCATGATGCCGGGTGTTGGCCCTGTGTGCCTCGGTCGTATGCAGTCCTGATTGTGGCGCTCACCTGCACGGCGCCAAACACGCATACGACCATCATTGGCACCAACGCAGAAGCGACTCTCATTGCTGAAGACGACACGTCTCCATTCGTCCCTCCATTCACGCCTGTCGCGACACCACTGGAGGCGGGCTGCACGATGTTGGGGCGTGAGCGGAAGACGGCCTAACGGTGTGCGGGACCGTAGCCCAGCTTCATGGAGACGGTTGCGAATGGTCCTCGCCGATACCCCAGGAGCAACAGTGTCCCTAATTTGCTGGGAAGTGGCGGTGCGGTCCCCCACGGCTCTGCGTAGGATCCTACGGTCTTGGCGTGCATCCGTGCGTCGCTGCGGTCCGGTCCCAGGTCGACGGGCACGTGCACCTTCCGCCGACCACTGGCGACAACATCGATGTACTGTGGAGACCTCACGCCCCACGTGTTGAGCAATTCGGCGGTACGTCCACCCGGCCTCCCGCATGCCCACTATACGCCCTCGCTCAAAGTCCGTCAACTGCACATACGGTTCACGTCCACGCTGTCGCGGCATGCTACCAGTGTTAAAGACTGCGATGGAGCTCCGTATGCCACGGCAAACTGGCTGACACTGGCGGCGGCGGTGCACAAATGCTGCGCAGCTAGCGCCATTCGACGGCCAACACCGCGGTTCCTGGTGTGTCCGCTGTGCCGTGCGTGTGATCATTACTTGTACAGCCCTCTCGCAGTGTCCGGAGCAAGTATGGTGGGTCTGACACACCGGTGTCAATGTGTTCTTTTTTCCATTTCCAGGAGTGTATATACGCTGTTGTTGTGGACTTCAGTCCAGAGACTGGTTTGATGCAGCTCCCCATGCTACTCTATCCTGTGCAAGCTTCTTCATCTCCCAGTACCTACTGCAACCTACATCCTTCTGAATCTGCTTAGTGTATTCATCTCTTGGTCCCCCTCTACGATTTTTACCTTCCACGCTGCCCTCCAATACTAAACTGGTGATCCCTTGATGCCTCAAAACATGTCCTACCAACCGATCCCTTCTTCTAGTCAAGTTGTGCCACACACTCCTCTTCAACTCCTGTTCAATACCTCCTCATTAGTTATGTGATCTACCCATCTAATCTTCAGCATTCTTCTGTAGCACCACGTTTCGAAAGCTTCTATTTTCTTCTTGTCTAAACTATTTATTGTCCATGTTTCACTTCCATACATGGCTACACTCCATACAAACAATTTCAGAAACGACTTCCTGACACTTAAATCTATACTCGATGTTAACAAATTTTTCTTCGTCAGAAACGCTTTCCTTGCCATTTCCAGCTTACATTTTATATCCTCTATACTTCGACCATCATCAGTTATTTTGCTCCTCAAATAGCAAAACTCCTTTACTACTTAAAGTGTCTCATTTCCTAATCTAATTCCCTCAGCATCACCCAAGTTAATTCGACTACATTCCATTATCCTCGTTTTGCTTTTGTTGATGTTCATCTTATATCTTCCTTTCAAGACACTATCCATTCCGTTCAACTGCTCTTCCAAGTCCTTTGCTGTCTCTGACGGAATTACAATGTCATCGGCGAACCTCAAAGTTTTTACTTCTTCTCCATGGATATGGTTTCTGTACAAATTGTAAATAGCTTTTCGCTCGCTGTATTTTACCCCTGCCACCTTCAGAATTTGACAGAGAGTATTCCAGTCAACATTGTCAAAAGCTTTCTCTAAGTCTACGAATGCTAGAAACGTAGGTTTGCCTTTCCTTAATCTAGCTCCTAAGATAAGTCGTAGGGTCAGTATTGCCTCACGTGTTCCGATATTTCTATGGAATCCAAACTGATCTTCCCCGAGGTCGGCTTATATATATATATATATATGTGTGTGTGTGTGTGTGTGTGTGTGTGTGCCTATGTGTCTGTGTATTTTGCTGTGTTGTTTCATGGCTCTGGTCGTTCGTCTAACTGAGAATATTGCGCTACGTTGTGTTTATGGGTTTCATGGTGGGAGCGGTTTCTGGAAATATTTTCGATGTGTTACGTGCTACTGTACACACTGCCACTATGTATTTGCATCGGGGTATTCTTTTGGTCGGTGGTCTAATTGTAATTAATTCTTCCATGTCGCGGCGTTTTTGTAGGATGCGTTTGCCATAATTTGCTCGTCGTCTTTCAGTGCTTAAGAGTCGTTTGCAACTGGTCTTGAGATGCCTGCTAGACAGTCCCGCTCCCTTTAAACTAGTGGGTCCGCCTCTCTTGACATTTACCGGTCAGTTTCGCATTACACAGGAGAGTGTGAATATTTTTGATCAGGCGCTGTACGTGTAGCCGAAAAAATTAATTACGTGATATTTTTTCGAGGCTCGATTAAAAACGTATGGAGTATCCCTCGTAATGACAGGTGAGGAGTACGCTTAGACTGGTTCGAAGTTACAGTCACGAAATGTATGGTGAAATTTTTGATCCGAAATGTTTTCGGAATAGCAAGCTGAGGGACGACAGATAATTATTTATATATTTGACCTAATCGGATTAAGGTCCTTAGAGCTAACCTTACATCAGGAACTTATTTTTACAGTGCATTTTAGTTAAATAATGGTAGTAGTACTGGTAAGATGGGCGACTGTAAGGGCCGTGTACTATAACATGTATTCATGCTATTTCATATGACTTAATTTTGTATTTTTATTTGTCTGTTCTTTCGTACGGAGTGTGGCTGGCTTTCGATGATAGGTACGTGATAAACAGGCCAAATAATATCCAGTTAAATAACAAAAGTATATCGCTGACCGCAAACAAAGGCAGTATTAGAGCTTCCCTGCGTTTGTGATACATCACAAGACGCGATTCGCTGTTGCCGTGGGAAAAAAAATATTATTCTGGTAATTCGAGTAATGTTTGACAGAACATGAGACAAGACTGCAAAATAAAGTCACGCATCCGCGTCGAGAAAGGACACACTGTTTACAATTTCAAATTGAGAAGTCTTATCAGCACAGTGTGGCGCATTATACTTCTTCTGAATATTTTTGGTAGGCTAGAAGATGAACTGGTAAAGTAATGATTGTGATCCTAAATATTAGCGCTTTTTTGTTCGAACCTTTACTGTACGAATGATTGTGGAAAGATCGTAGATATAACGTGGAACAGCTTGGAGGAATAAAACTAGATACTAACGATACTAGTACAATGTCGTCTGGAACATCTTACAGTAAACGAATGATCTGAACCACTTCTAGTAAAGTCACTAACAGTATAAAGCCATTTGTAGTAACAATACTAACAGCAAATACGGCAACTACTACTACTACTACTACTACTACTACTACTACTAATAATAATAATAATAATAATAATAATAAGGTAAAAGATAAATTCTGTAGCACAAGCGTGTGACCGATCTATTATTGGGCTGACTGTATGTACAGTGGAGACTTTCGTTCGCTCTGGCACCAGGAGTGGGAGGGTCGGGTGGGTAGACGTCGTTCCAGCCACCTTTAACTCCCTGGAGAGGTTCTCAGTACTCATTTGATAGGAACGAGTGGACCCGGCACCGTCAGGCAGAGACTGGAACGAGCAAAAATTTCTGTTTCTGCCTGGGATTGAACCCGAGGTCTCCAGGGCAAGAGTCTAGCTGTCTACTCGCTTTTTATTTTTTTACCTCATTTTGTTCCTTGCATTTGTTCAGGGCGGACATCCCATGACACCCGTTCCATTTCACCGTTGATCCATTCACTCAGCCTCTTTTTTTGGAGCCTTATGTATTACCATAGAGGCTTATCTCACTAGGGGCAAGATAGATACTGCCTACAGGAAAATTAAAGAGACTTTTGGAGAAAAGAGAGCCACTTGTATGAATATCAAGAGCTCAGATGGAAACCCAGTTCTTAGCAAAGAAGGGAAAGCAGAAAGGTGGAAGGAGTATATAGAGGCCAATGTTATGGAAATGGGAGAGGATGTAGATGAAGATGAAATGGGAGATTCGATACTGCGTGAAGAGTTTGACAGAGCACTGAAAGACCTGAGTCGAAACAAGGCCCCGGGAGTACACAACATTCCATTAGAACTACTGACGGCCTTGGGAGAGCCAGTCATGACAAAACTCTACCATCTGGTGAGCAAGATGTATGAGACAGGCGAAATACCCTCAGACTTCAAGAAGAATATAATAATTCCAATCCCAAAGAAAGCAGGTGTTGACAGATGTGAAAATTAGCGAACTATCAGTTTAATAAGTCACAGCTGCAAAATACTAACGCGAATTCTTTACAGACGAATGGAAAAACTAGTAGAAGCCGACCTCGGGGAAGATCAGTTTGGATTCCGTAGAAATGTTGGAACACATGAGGCAACACTGACCCTACGACTTATCTTAGAAAATAGATTAAGGAAAGGCAAACCTACGTTTCTAGCATTTGTAGACTTAGAAAAAGCTTTTGACAATGTTGACTGGAATACTCTATTTCAAATTCTAAAGGTGTCAGGGGTAAAATACAGTGAGCGAAAGGCTATTTACAATTTGTGCAGAAACCAGATGGCAGTTATAAGAGTCGAGGGGCATGAAAGGGAAGCAGCGGTTGGGAAGGGAGTGAGACAGGGTTGTAGCCTGTCCCCGATGTTATTCAATCTGTATATTGAGCAAATAGTAAAGGAAACAAAAGAAATATTCGGAGTAGGTATTAAAATTCATGGAGAAGAAATAAAAACGTTGAGGTTTGCCGATGACATTGTAATTCTGTCAGAGACAGCAAAGGACTTGGAAGAGCAGTTGAACGGAATGGACATTGTCTTGAAAGGAGGATATAAGATGAACATCAACAAAAGCAAAACGAGGATAATGGAATGTAGTCAAATTAAATCGGGTGATGCTGAGGGGATTAGATTAGGAAATGAGACACTTAAAGTAGTAAATGAGTTTTGCTATTTGGGGAGCAAAATAACTGATGATGGTCGAAGTAGAGAGGATATAAAATGTAGACTGGCAATGGGAAGGATATGATTTCTGAAGAAGAGAAATTTGTTAACATCTAATATAGATTTAAGTGTAAGGAAGTAGTTTCTGGAAGTATTTGTATGGAGTGTAGCCATGTATGGAAGTGAAACGTGGACGATAAATAGTTTGGGCAAGAAGAGAACAGAAGTTTTCGAAAAGTGGTGCTACAGAAGAATGCTGAAGATTAGATGGGTACATCACATAACTAATGAGGAGGTATTGAATAGAATTGGGGAGAAGAGGAGTTTGTGGCACGACTTGACAAGAAGAAGGGAATTGTTGGTTCAAATGGTTCAAATGGCTCTGAGCACTATGGGACTTAACATCTATGGTCATCAGTCCCCTAGAACTTAGAACTACTTAAACCTAACTAACCTAAGGACATCACACAACACCCAGTCATCACGAGGCAGATAAAATCCCTGACCCCGCCGGGAATCGAACCCGGGAACCCGAGCGCGGGAGAAGGGTTGGTAGGACATGTTCTGAGGCGTCAAGGGATCACATATTTAGCATTGGAGGGCAGCGTGGAGGGTAAAAATTGTAGAGGGAGACCAAGAGATGAATACACTAAGCAGATTCAGAAGGATGTAGGTTGCAGTAAGTACTGGGAGATGAAGAAGCTTGCACAGGATAGAGTAGCATGGAGAGCTGCATCAAACCAGTGTCTGGACTGAAGACTACAACAACAACAACAACAACAACAACAACATGTATTACCAAAGCTATGTACCCAAAATGTGTTATCCAACTTTAATTTGTATTCTAGCCTTTGACTAAGCAGAACCTAATTTGAATTGCGCTGTAACTGGTCTCAGTACAGCTTGAGTCTATATTAAATGCGCAACTGAAGTAAAACAATTATATGGTCTTCATCAATGTTTCCATTTACCTCACGTTTTGACAACACTGTTGCAGATTTATCAAAAGCACAACAGCAAACAGCAAGCAGGCAGCGGCTTAGCTAGAGTTCTGTTTGTAAATAAATACTCAAACTGTTGCATACCACAGGATGCAATGTGGTCATGCGTAATGATAAACCCTCTTTAACCAGTGTAATGTGGAGAGTAATTGTTTTTATGAAATGATATTCTAAGACAGCAATTTTAGAGTGAAGTATGTATTCAAGAGGACAGAGTAAAACCGTGATATTCACACATAACATTGGTCTGAACAATACTACGCTCAACAAAGTGAGCTTTGATTTGCAAATGGTACAATGTTGACAGATAATTTCTATAAAAATCAAACAGCTTAATCAGTTTGAAATCTTAATGCATGATTCAGGAAAGTGGGGGGTGGTCTTTCTCTCAGCTCTGAGCAAGTGAACACATTAAACTAGTTGCCAATAATATTTTCTACAAATTAGGTGCGCAGTGCTGCTGTCTTACCTCAAGCTTCTTCTCTTAAAAAATAACAGTATTCAAAATTTATATTCCCTTCGCCTTTCAATATATACGTCATATTCGTCCTCGCTGTCCTTCACAGTCACTCTATCTTCATCTAACAGATACAATTACAAGTCAACAAAGCACTCCTAAATATTTCCATCACCCACCACAATTTAACTTCGTAAAGTCAAGGATTATACCACGACGAGACCAAAGATTCTTTAACAGTAACGTAACTCGCTCTCTCTCTGACGTGCACATGGATAACATACAAAAATCAAAATGACATGACGACCTTACAAAGGAAGATGTGGCATGGAAAGTAGGAAGAAAGAGAAATGCCAGTAGACTGTCCCGCCTAGGGACTCTGTCATACGAGAAAGCAGTTACGAAGAGGCATCTGTTGATTATAAATAACTGTAGATTCTAAGAAATTTAGAAAACTGGACAAACTACGTTCAAAATCAACTGCAATGTATGGAGTATACTAAAGAAAATAATTACTGCTGTAATTAACTGATGTAATAATCTTTATGAAGATGGAAGCTCCTGTTGAAGTTTTTTTGGTGTTTGCCATTTTTTTAAAGTCCGCCTTCTGCAAAATACACTCCTGGAAATTGAAATAAGAACACCGTGAATTCATTGTCCCAGGAAGGGGAAACTTTATTGACACATTCCTGGGGTCAGATACATCACATGATCACACTGACAGAACCACAGGCACATAGACACAGGCAACAGAGCATGCACATTGTCGGCACTAGTACAGTGTATATCCACCTTTCGCAGCAATGCAGGCTGCTATTCTCCCATGGAGACGATCGCAGAGATGCTGGATGTAGTCCTGTGGAACGGCTTGCCATGCCATTTCCACCTGGCGCCTCAGTTGGACCAGCGTTCGTGCTGGACGTGCAGACCGCGTGAGACAATGCTTCATCCAGTCCCAAACATGCTCAATGAGGGACAGATCCGGAGATCTTGCTGGCCAGGGTAGTTGACTTACACCTTCTAGAGCACGTTGGGTGGCACGGGATACATGCGGACGTGCATTGTCCTGTTGGAACAGCAAGTTCCCTTGCCGGTCTAGGAATGGTAGAACGATGGGTTCGATGACGGTTTGGATGTACCGTGCACTATTCAGTGTCCCCTCGACGATCACCAGTGGTGTACGGCCAGTGTAGGAGATCGCTCCCCACACCATGATGCCGGGTGTTGACCCTGTGTGCCTCGGTCGTATGCAGTCCTGATTGTGGCGCTCACCTGCACGGCGCCAAACACGCATACGACCATCATTGGCACCAAGGCAGAAGCGACTCTCATCGCTGAAGACGACACGTCTCCATTCGTCCCTCCATTCACGCCTGTCGCGACACCACTGGAGGCGGGCTTCACTATGTTGGGGCGTGAGCGGAAGACGGCCTAACGGTGTGCGGGACCGTAGCCCAGCTTCATGGAGACGGTTGCGAATGGTCCTCGCCGATACCCCAGGAGCAACAGTGTCCCTAATTTGCTGGGAAGTGGCGGTGCGGTCCCCTACGGCACTGCGTAGGATCCTACGGTCTTGGCGTGCATCCGTGCGTCGCTGCGGTCCGGTCCCAGGTCGACGGGCACGTGCGCCTTCCGCCGACCACTGGCGACAACATCGATGTACTGTGGAGACCTCACGCCCCACGTGTTGAGCAATTCGGCGGTACGTCCACCCGGCCTCTCGCATGCCCACTATACGCCCTCGCTCATAGTCCGTCAACTGCACATACGGTTCACGTCCACGCTGTCGCGGCATGCTACCAGTGTTAAAGACTGCGATGGAGCTCCGTATGCCACGGCAAACTGGCTGACACTGACGGCGGCGGTGCACAAATGCTGCGCAGCTAGCGCCATTCGACGGCCAACACCGCGGTTCCTGGTGTGTCCGCTGTGCCGTGCGTGTGATCATTGCTTGTACAGCCCTCTCGCAGTGTCTGGAGCAAGTATGGTGGGTCTGACACACCGGTGTCAATGTGTTCTTTTTTCCATTTCCAGGAGTGTACAATGTGTTTCTTTTTTTCTGTTCACTTGATCATATTTCTACACACATGTGTCAGTTTCTGTGCGCCTCGATTTATTTTTGAAATTACATTAATTGTGAAAATGGATTTGCACAGATCGACTTGCATTTATACTATTTTACGGTTTGACACTATATCATGTTTTCTGTCCAGATGTGCATCTTTGGCGTGTTTTCCATTTTGCTTGTAATTACGTATACTCAAGGGTCGAATCCAGGCCTGGGTTGCCATACTCTATTGTTCAAAAACTGGGGGAATTCAGGTAATGTGATTTGTTTGACACATCTTTCATTTCCTTGAATTTGCAGATATTTCCTTCGTAGTACTGAACACATGTTGCACAGCTTTACATTTTCGGCATTGAGCTTATTCCGCTCATCCGTTCACTGAACATTCAGCAGAATACGTTTACGAAACAGTTGCAAATGTGTGATAAATTTCCGGAATGTCTGTTGCCGCTAAGATACAAAATACGTTGAAGTAATAAATGAATAACATATTTTATTGTATAGTAAGAACGGGTTGTTTTGCAAAAAAATGCCGATACTGTGGAAGGGGGAGTAGTGCAGATGTCTCAAAAACGAGTGACTCCCGGTAAAAACGGTAATATGATAACTCTTGGTCTGGGAAAGAGAGGGGGGGGGGGGGTTTCAACAGCATAGCGCCCCCCCTTCCCCTGGATTCGCCTCTGCTTATACTATTTCTCACATCTTTTACACTTCACACTCATTTGATATCTCACGTTTACATAGACAAAAGGAGATCTGGGAGCGATCTGCGTCACCATCCTCTACATTTCAGATATAAATGGAGACGCACAGAAGATCACACAGAGATGTCGAAATGTGCTTGCGAAAAAAGAAATACATTGTATTTCTCAGAAGGATGGAGTTTTAAAAAACCCAAAATTATGTCACCATTGTAAGTCGAAAACCGGTTGATACTGCAGAACATCCACAGTTTGTATTTGTCATTGATATAAAGGACAAACGCCAGACGGTTCACAAATAGTGAGAGAAGGCCGCATTGTCCGTTAAGCGGCATTCCTACTCGCCAGTTGCCGTGTTGCGAGCTCGGGGGTGGAAGGAATAGTAGCGACTGCACCCGGGGCGGGGGCGGGGGCGGTGGCGGTGGCGGGTTCCTTTGTGGGCTCGAGCCACCCCCGTTGCCAGCTTTCTAGCGGGGCAGGCGGCTGGCTGGGGATTTTCTGAGCGATCCAGCCAGGCCTGTCGCCGGCTGCGCAGTGCACAAGCGCGGCTCAGGCTCTACTACATTCCAGCCTCAGAGCATGAGGTTTACTTCCACGCTCTGTGGTTCCAGCTCCTCGTGCCACTATTCCCGCCTCTGGAGGCTGATTCACACTGGATGTCATGAAACGGATCTAGCGTTGCCAAGTATACAGAGTGAGTCAAGTAACACGTGACACTCCCCTTATTTCCTGAACGGTCCCAGATATCGAAGCTTGGTTTTCCGAAATTTTCAGTATGATGAGGGCCACGTAATGTTTTGCACAGATAATGCTCGGAATACTGAAACAAGCACGATTTTCTTAAATGGACTCGTACAATTTTCATAAGTGCATTCAATAGCTCTTGGAAAGGGAGTTACTGTGGTATAACGCTTGTTAGTATTACCATAGAAATCTTTCGCAACAGAAATGCCTAAAATTAGAAAGAAAGAAATGCGGCCAGTCTGCTGTTGCGGTGTAAACACGGGCACGCAGATCCCTGATGCCAGGCTCCGTCGTTATACGCAGCCTACGCTACAATGATGAAACCTCATTTCCTATTCGACATAGATACAGAATCAGCTACGATGTTTGTATTTGCAACTGCGGCACATGTTCGCTTCTGGCGCATCATGTGGGGCTTAATAAAACTATTTCAAATGTGCGTACGTTTCCGAGTTTTTGTGAAGACAACTACATTTTCGTAAGGCAGTTTTCCATTACCATTGCGACATTTGTTTGGTATGTGACGTATAAAACTAGGATGTTTCACTTCTGCTCAGCGGTGTACATGTCTGCACGCGAGAAATGTGGAAGCAGAAATGGCCTTCCGGTGGACAACACAATTCCTGCTAGCTGTGCAGTGCCGACTAGTAACAGTCGAAAGGCATGATACGACGTGGCTTGACATGAACGTGTTTGTCGGCCCCCGGTAGCTGAGTGGTGCCGGCACGGTAGCTCAGCGTGTTCGGTCAGACAGCTGCTTGGCCTCTGTAATAAAAAACTGAGTGGAAGGATCAACAAACGAACTTTAACGGACGTCATGTGACGTCCGCAACGACCAAACACCAACGATCAACTACGAACAAAAAACGAAAAAAAAAACGTGGTCAGCGCGACACAACGTCAACCCTATGGTCTCAGGTTCGATTCCCGGCTGGGTCGGAGATTTTTCTCTACTCAGCGACTGGGTGCTGTGTAGTCCTCATCATCATCATTTCATCCCCATCGACGCGCAAGTCGCCGAAGTGGCGTCAAATCGAAAGACTTGCACCCGGCGAACGGTCTACCCGACGGGAGGCCCTAGTCACACGACATTTCATTTCATTTCATTTCATGAGCGTGTTTACAACGCAGTAGTCGATTTCGGCCGACTTTCTCTTCAATTTCTGAGACCGGGCGGGGTAGCGCAAGTGGTTAGCGCACTGGACTCGCATTCCGGAGGACGATGGTTCAAACCCGCGTCTGGCCATCCTGATTTAGGTTTTCTGTGATTTCCCTAAGTCGCTTAAGGCAAATGCAGGGATGGTTCCTTCGAAAGGGCACGGCAGCTTTCCTTCTCCATCATTCCCAAATCCGGGCTTATGCTCCGTCTCTGATGACGCGTTGTCGACGGGACATTAAAGACTAATAGACCCCTCATCAGTTTTCGAATATTTCTCTGCTTCTTTTGCGAGGAGTTTCAATCTCAAAATTAACAATCATTATATCATTGTACTTGACCTTCGACGGCTTTTGGATGCCGTAAAAAAATTTATGATTCTATTTTTTAAAAATTCAATATCTCGATCCAGATTTAAGATTCTTTATTCCATATCAAAGTCTGTGTCCCTCGGCGTACTATAATTTGCCGAAAACCTCGTTACGATATGTGGAACCGTTCAAGAAACAAAAGCGGTGTTACGTCTTCCGTGACTCGACTTGCATACACTACATACACCGATCAGCCAGAGCGTTATGACCACCGACCTACTATCGATATAAACCAGTCCAGGCGATAGCAGCTTCAACTGGCGAGGAATGACTGCTAGTCAGATACATGTCTGTGCACGTAGTATCACTGAGTTTGCTGTCCGTGTGTAGAATCGAGAGGACATGTGATGTATCTGAGTTTGACCGAGGGCAGATTGTGATGGCCAGAAGCTCTGACGCGCATTTCGGAAACTGCACGATTTGTCGAGAGTTCGAAGAGTGTTGCGGTGAGAGTCTTCAATGCGTGGCAAAACCAAGGTGAAACCACGTTCAGACGTCTTGGGGTTGGGCGGCCACCCCTCATTACAGATGTCGGATGTCGTAGGCTGGGCAGACTGGTAAAGCAGGACAGGCGGCCAACTGTGGCTGAACTAACATCAGACTTTAATGCTGGGCAGAGTATAAGTGTGTCTGAACACACAGTGCATCGCACACTCCTAACGTTGGACCTGTGCAGCTGACGACATATGCAAGTGCTAATGTTAACGCCATAACATCGGCAACTACGGCTGAAATGGGCACGTGACCATCGGCACCGGACGTAGGCGCAATGGCAGAGCGTTGCTTGGTCAGGTGCATCCCGACACGCTCTTCCACATGCCGATGGGAGAGCGCCAATCCATCGTCTTCCAGGGGAAAAGCCCCTTGACACCTCTATAGGCGAACAGCTGCTTGACATTCGTACCGCGATACACAGACAAGCTGGCGGCGGCTACTTTAAGATGTGGGGTACATTCACGTGGGCATCCATGGGTCCAGTGGAGCTTGTGCAAGGCATGATGACGGCCAAAGAGTATCGTACTGTGGTTACAGACCACATACACCTCTTCATGACGATCATGTTTCCCGACAGCAGTGGCATTTTTCAACAAGATGATGCGCCATGTTACAAGGACAGGAGCCTATAAATTTGACGGTATGCAGAGTCGTTGGATGACGTCCTCGAACGTGGGTTCCAATGTAAAACTTGATCTAATAAGCCGCCTCTACAAATCCTAGAAGTTTGTAACGGGAATTCCCGAGCGCCCTGTATAAATCCGGCTTTTGTCAGGCTTGTTAACGATGAAGTAAGAAACTCATAACTACAGCCTGTTTCCAAACTAATGACGTAAGCGTGAGGAATAAGTACCAGGATAACATATGGATGTATAGATATACCAACCAGAGCCATTCTTTCGTCTGTGTTCTGTGTTTTTCTTCATAGTCCGAACGAGCCTAACACACAGCTATTGTCACAACCACGTTTGGCGCAGAGCAAAGGCAAAGTGGACTTTACCCATCAGCGGGTTCCAACCCGGCCTGCACCCCCACAGTCGCGCGAAACTCACGTTACAACTCGGACTGAACCGACCAAAGTTGTTGAATGCTCTGTTCGCTTTTCCTCCCATGTCACTAGGTAATTGTGTATTTTGTCCAACAAAGAAGTTATAGTTTACTTTGACATAAGATTATATTAGGAAGAAGTGAGGGCTCGCAACGCCTATGTAAGACAAGTGTCTGGCGCAGTTGTTAGATGGCAGGTTATCAAGATTTCAGTGGTGTTGTAGCCGGCGCCCGAGCGACTGGACACAGCATCTCCGAGGGAACGATGAAGTGGGGATTTTCCCGTACGGCCATATCACGAGTGTACCGTGAATATCAGGAATCCAGTAAAACATGAAATCTCCGACATCGCTGCGTCCGGAAAAAGATCCTGCAAAAACGGGACCAACGACGACTGAAGAGAATCGTTCAACGTGCCATAAGCGCAACCCTTTCGCACAATGCAGCAGATTTCAATGCTGAGGGATCAACGAGAGTCACCGTGCGAAACATCGTCGATATGAGCGTTCATAGCCGAAGGCCCACTTGTGTACTCTTGATGATTGCACGACACAAGTCTTTACGCCTCGCCTGGGCCCGTTAACACCGACATTTGACTGTTGATGACTGGAAACATGTTGCCTGGTCGGACGAGTCTCATTTCAAATTGTATCGAGCGGATGGACGTGTACGGGTATGAAGACAACCTTATGAATCCAAGGACCCTGCATGTCAGCAAGGGACTGTTCAAGCTGGTCGAGGCTCTGTAATGGTGTGGGCGTGTGCAGTTGGTGTGACATGGGGTCCCTGATCGGTTTAGATACGACTCTGACAGGTGACACGTACGTAAGTATCCTATCTGATCACCTGCATCCGTTCATGTCGATTGTGCACTCAGGCGGACTTGGGCAATTCCAAGAGGACAATGCGACACCCCACACGTCCAGAACTGCTACAGAGTGGCTCCAGGAACACTCTTCTGAGTTTAAACACTTCCACTGGCCACCAAATTTCCCAGACATGAACATTATTGAGCATATGTGAGATGCCTTGCAACTTGCTGTTCAGAAGAGGTCTCCACCACCTCTTACTCTAACGGATTTAATGACAGCCCTGCAGGATTCATGGTGTCACTTGCTTCAAGCAGTACTCCAGACGTTAGTCGAGTCCGTGCCACGTCGTGTTGCGGCACTTCTGCGTGCTGGTGGAGGCCATGCTCGATATTAGGCAGGTGTACCAGTTTCTTTAGGTCTTCAGTATATAACGCTGTTTACTGACTGTTTTTAAGTTTAAACTCGAATAAGGCTGATTTCGCAACAAAACTGACTATAATTGATTCTTAATAAATGATTTAAAATACCAAACTGACTTTATTTCTATTTAAAACAGTCAGTCCGGCTTTTAGACCAAAATTTCCTGCTAAATATAACGCCTTTTGGACCTGCAGCGGTATAATTTTTTTGAATCATCAGTCTACTGACTGGTTTGATGCAGCGCACTACAAATTCCTTTCCCGTGCCAACCTCTTCATCTCAGAATAGCACTTGTAACTTACGTCCTTAATTATTTGCTGGATGTATTCCAGTCTATGTCTTCCTCTACAAATTTTACCCTCTACAGCTCCCTCTAGTACCATGGAAGTTATTCCCTCATGTCTCAACAGGTGTTCTATCAAATGGCTCTGAGCATTATGGGACTTAACTTCTTTGGTCATCAGTCCCCTAGAACTAAGAACTACTTAAACCTAACTAACCTATGGACATCACACACATCCATGCCCGAGGCAGGATTCGAACCTGCGACCGTAGCGGTCGCGTGGTTCCAGACTGTAGCGCCTAGAACCGCTCGGCCACAGATGTTTTATCTCCCTGTCCCTTCTTCTTTATCAATGTTTTCCATGTATTGCTTTCATCTCTGATTCGGTGTAGAATTTCCTCATTCCTTACATTATCAGTCCACCTGATTTCAACATTCGTCTGTAGCACCACATCACAAATGCTTCTATTCTCTTCTGTTCTGGTTTTCCACAGTCCGTGTTCAGTACCACACCATGCTGTGCTCCAAACGTACATTCTCAGAAATTTCTTCCTCAAAGTAGTAAGTCCTATATATACCTAAAGGAATGTCAAATCATTCCACGACGGAACTTTACGTCAATATGTCGAGTCAATTTTGTACAAACAATCTGTCCATCAGAATAAGAGCAGTTTGTTTATAATAAAAGAAGGAACCACGTATATGACCTATGTGAGTCAAAAGGTTGGTGAGGGGGGTGGGAGGAAATGGAGGAAGAAGGAATGAGGTTATTGCATTAGTCTTAAGGTTCTACAACAGCCTGACAAATGTAAGGTAATAATAGGGTGGGGAAAAAATTGGTAACAAAACTGTCATGATTCGTACCAGACTTTATTGGCTGACTTTCACAATATTATGTGCCCTCAGTATCGTCGCCTCACATCTCGATCATCTTCGCTCACACATGTGGAAGGCACCGTACACGGTCAGCGCTTCCATCTCTGTCGATGTCTCGCAAGGACCGACATATGATACGGATTAAGTCTTCTCTTGTGTTATTCCGCGTACTACGAGGAGGTTATTTCATTTTGATGAACAAGTCTAATCGCAACGACTCATATGAGGGTGTAGCAGTAAATGTTCCAGTATTTCCCTCCCCCACGTACGCAAAAGTTCCTGCACTGAGTTTGCCATATGGCACCGTGAAAGATAATGGGAGGCAGTATCAGTAGATGCCGTCGGTTTCTTCGTAGTGCGGGACGAAGGTGATGTCGCAGGAAACTGCAGTACTCGTAGTAGGATGCAGCGACCGCTTGCCCCTGCGGTACAACTTGATGCAAATTAACCCACGGATATCGTCAGCCACTATAACCATCACTTTTGTGACAGTGGGTTCACGGCGCACTTTCTGTGGGCTAGGAGAACCAGGGAGTTTCCATTCATTGGGCTGCCGCGTCGAGGTTTCGTCCAAGTCTTCATCCCCCCTGTGGCAGTGATTGAGCAATTCGTCTACAAGTGCATAACGACGACGCTGTTGTACCTCGATCACAGCGTGCGGTACCCAACGCGAGGGAAGACGTCATCCGTGCCATAGAGTAGCCCTTGCGAGTCATCGACAGGAATGGA
The DNA here is from genome assembly GCF_021461385.2 of Schistocerca piceifrons. Taxonomy (NCBI): domain Eukaryota; kingdom Metazoa; phylum Arthropoda; class Insecta; order Orthoptera; family Acrididae; genus Schistocerca; species Schistocerca piceifrons. The sequence continues at coordinate 1,034,202,909 of NC_060139.1, forward strand.
AGTGCTAACGGTATAGGACGCCTTCCATCTGTGGGAGAAGGTGCTCGAGGTGTGGGGCGACTGTACTGAGGGCGAGTAATACAGTGAACGTTTGTCAATAAAGTCTGGTATGAATTATAAGAGCGTTGCCACTACTTTTTATTCAAACCGCATATAAATGTGCATAAAACAGTGTAAAACCTAATAAAAATCAAAGCACTAATTTGTTAATGATACATATACGATATTAACCAAGATCAGTAGTATACTATCGTGATGGCAGACATTAATGTATAGTATTATGAAAAGTGTGGATAGTAGTTTGTGAACATCTGATATTACAATAATTAAATATTGGATACATTTGTGCGGCTATTATTTTCTCAATATAAGTAACATGTAGATGGTCGTGAAGATCGTGACAAATAAATAAAAACACCTGCAGCCGTCCTTATGATTTTACTTTATTTTGTCACTACCAGTTTCAACGCTTCAGAGCGTCATCTTCAGGCTGTTTTTGATGCGATACAAGTTGATTTGATCCCCATGCGTAACACATCAGTTGCAGATAATGTGTCAGCACTCCAACCATCAACTGCAGTTGGCAGTTGATCGTTGCAGTGCTGACTCATTATCTGCGTATCCAGTAATGCTGGCGACTGAGTTATGCAGGGGGATCACATCAACCTGTATTGCATCAAAAATAGCCTGAAGATAACGCACTGAAGCGTTGAAACTGGTAGCGACAAAATAAAACAAAGTCATAAGGACGGCTGTAGGTGTTTTTATTTATTTGTCACGATAGTAAACGGTCGTCGTCCCAGAGACCTCCTGCTAAAAGGATGGACATTCAAAAAGACATGAAGGTGATTAGGCATGAGCTGACTCATGCGTCATCCGACCCGCTCCCAAAATGCTATTCTTTTTTTTTCCTTTCTTTCTTTCTAAGCGCTTGGCCATCTGGAATTCCGAGTTTCGTCACTTGATCTTCTGACAAAGCGATGGATACATCATAAATTTGGACGAAATCGACAATGCAGAGTAGGCGCGGTCCCCTTGTGAGGAAAACAACTGGAAAATATCCTAACTCACAGTTGTAATCTTCTGGACTTTTTGCAGTTTCCGAGACTTACCTTCCATGCTAATCTCTGAAATTCGAGAGAGAGATTTGTAGACTGAGATACGTAAAAATATAAACGCTTTTGAGCATACAATGTAGGCTTTCAAAACCGACTGTCGGCCCCCTTAGCTGAGTGGCGAGCGCGTCTGATTTCCATGCATCGGACGCGAGTTCGATTCCTGGGCGTGTCGGAGATTTTCTCCGCTGGAGGACGGGGTATTGTGTTGTTGTCATCGACTTTTCATCGTCATCGACACTGAAAAGTCTTGCAAGTCAGCGACCGAACTTCCCCAGATGGGGACTCCCGGTCATCAATGCCATACGATCAGTCCATTTCACTTCCTGCTGAAACTATCGAGTTGTATGGTTAAAATGGCTCTGAGCACTATGGGACTTAACTGCTGAGGTCATCAGTCCCCTAGAACTTAGAACTACTTCAACCTAACTAACCTAAGGATATCACACACATCCATGCCCGAGGCAGGATTCGAACCTGCGACGTAGCGATCGCCACTCCGGCCGGCTATCGAGTTGTATATTCGTAGTCCATATAGCTTTTTGTTCCTGACGTTTAATTCACAGCTTATGGGCAAGACAGCGTAATCAGGAGCACCTTTGAACATGGCCAGCGCAGCTGGAACAGTAAAGTCAAGTTAAACGCTTTTTTTGCGGGAGGGCGGTCCGGGTCATGACTAGCATGTCCGGCGTCATTGGATGCGTGCCTGATTGCATGCCGCAAAGAGACTACAGTTTTGATATACTAAGATCTCTTTGAAGATCTGAGTTTCCCGCGTGATGTGTGTGCAGGGTGGCCTGATTTTCTGTAACGTTCGGTCCACTTCAAGTACTGATAACCACGTATATCAGTATCGGCACTAGATTACCGCTCTGCCTCCCCCGACACTCAAACAGCGTCCTTATCTGTCTCCAATAATCCACACGCCGCTACATTTGCACGCACGAGAGTGTGCATAAAAAGCACGTAACTCTATCTGTATTAGAGTCACGGTTGACGGCCTTGTTTGACCATTAGTTCACCTCGCCTTGTTTCCTTTTTTTCACCGCTATATTCTTCATCTAGATACATATCAATACTCTAAATTCGCACTTAAGTACCTGGCAGAAGGTTCATCGAACCACTTTCACTGTACTTCTCTACCGTTCCAATCTCGAACAGCCCGGGGGAAAAACCACCAATTAAATCTTTCCGAGCGAGCTCTAATTTCTGTCATTTTATTTCGCTAATCATTACTCTCCATGTAGGTGGGTGTCAACAAAATACTTTCGCTTTCGGAGGTGAACGCTGTAGACTGAAATTTCGCGAAAAGATTTCGCAGCAACGAAAAATACCTTTATTTTAATAACTGCCACCCCAGATCACCTGTCACATCTGTGGCACTATCTCCTGTGACACTACCCTACTTCGTGATAATACAAAACGTGCTTCTTTGAACTTTTTCAACGTCCTTCGTCATTCCTACCTGGGAAGCGTCCACACATGCAGCATTATTCTAGCAGAGGACGTACAAGCGTAGTGTAGGCAGTTTCTTTAATAGACCTATAACGTCTTCTCCAGCTGTTTTGGCAGTAAAACGCAGTCTAGTTTGCCCTTCCCACAACATTATCTGTATCACAGTTCCAGTTTAAGTTGTTCGTGATTGTAATGCCAAAGCTGTGAGTACCGGGCGTGAGTCGTGCTTCGGTAGCTCAGATGGTAGAGCACTTGCCCGCGAAAGGCAAAGGTCCCGAGTTCGAGTCTGCCAGGAAGTTTCCTAGCTGTTTAGTTGACTTGACAGCCTTTACATTTCGGTTTATCGTGTAACCGAAATTTAACAAATTCCTTTTAGTACTCATGTGGATGACCTCACACTTTTCATTATCTAGTGCCGATTGCCACTTTCCACACCATACAGATATATTGTCTAAATCATTTTGCAATTGGTTTTGATCTTCTGATACCTTTACCGGACGACAAACGTCAGCATCATCAGCATAACTGAAAGCATCATTTGCAAACGATCGAACATGATTTCTCAGACTGCCTCCTAAATCTTTTATGTAGATAAGAAAAAGCAGAGGGCCTACAATACTCCCTTGTGGACAACCCAGATATCACTGCTGTTGACTTTCTGCCAAGTATTACGAAGTGTAACCTTTCTGACAAGAAATCATCAATGTAGTCGCACAACTAAGACGATACCGGTGCGCGCGGGGTAGCCGCGCGGTCTGAGGCGCCTTGTCACGGCCCGCGCCGCTCACCCCGGTCGGAGGTTCGAGTCCTCCCTCGGGCATGGGTGTGTGTGTTCTCCTTAGCGTAAGTTAGTTTAAGTTAGATTAAGTAGTGCGTAAGCTTAGGGACCGATGACCGATGGTCCCATAAGACCTTATCACCACAGTACTGCATATGCACTCGGTTTGATTAGAAACCGGTTGTGAAGAACAGTAGCAAGTGCCTTGTAGAAATCTAAAAATGTGGAATTAATTTGACGTCTCCTGTCTAGAGCACTCGTTACTTCGTGAGAACAAAGAGCCAGTTGTTTTCCACAAGAACGACATTTATTGAATCCTTGCTCACAGTATGTCATCAGGTCGTTTTCCCCGTGGTAACTCACAATGTTGGAACATAGTATATATTCCAATATCCTACTACAAATCGTCGTCATTGATACGCATCTGTAATTCATCGAATGACTCCTACTGCCTTTCTTCAATATTAGAATGACCTGTGCAGCTTTCTAGTCTGTAGGTACGGATGTTTTCTGCCAATTTTTGGTTTTAGCACATGCTTTCAGATCATCTCTCCGTCGGGACACATTCGCGTTTTATTTTATCTACCTTTTCTCCATTTGTTTGATTGTTTTTCGCGCTACCACTGATAGTATTTTCAATAACCTTTGTGCACATTTCTCCATTTCAGGAAAAACGCTCACAATTTTTCTTCGAAAACCCTGGCGAGGTTTCAACTACCTGATTAATCAAAATTGTTCAGAACCCGAAATGAAATTAAACATGCGATTCAAGAGCTACATAATTGTGGCTTCACTGAATACCTTGTACGTAATGTTGTGCAGTTAAGAAATGGATTATACAATTTTCTTTTGGAAAACTGCTTCTCTTCTACGGAAGAGTTTCTCCACTGAAATTAATGCGTTAGATTATTTTACAATTAACATTATGAAATATTATTGTATGACTTTTTTAACGTTAGCACATTTCATTCACTGCGCTTAAAGAGAATGTAGACCTACATGTCTGAATTTTTCTTAAATCCTAGAGACCTTTGTTTGTGGAATTCATGGAATACAATTAAAATAATGTACTGACATCTCCAGTGTTCTTTGTGCTTCAGTAACGAAAGCTGTGGTTATCAAGAACATCGATCTAAATAATACTTCAGCGTGCTCGTTGACATGTACTTCTTCCGCTCGTCATGTGCGTGCACTGAAATGTGCTTTAGAACATGCCCTAAAGCTCGCACAGCAAACACTACCAAGTTTATAGTCACAAATTTTCTGTCGCGGTATTTGACAGAAAGGGAAGTTCCTGAATTTCTCATTTGCGAATGCGTAAAAATATAGTGCAAGCAATTTTCAACTGGATCAGACAAAAACTGTACTTATTATACTTGCTAAATTACAATTGCTAGAGCACTAAATCAGGTGTCGGAACAATAAATGTTAATAAGATAATTTTTAAGTAATAGTACAGAAGATAACAGAAAGTAAAAAGCACACCGCAGCCACTGAACGCCGATACATCCGGTCGCCACTGCACCGAAGTAAGGAAGTGCGCGTCGTAATTTCGAAGCAATCAGTATCTCGATTTATTTGCAATTCCGCTGCGTTGCAGGATGCTGATTATATTACTCTGTTCCCGGATACTGACTTCTTCTTCTTCTTCTTTCCTTCTTCTTCTTTTGTTCTCAGTCAGGATGTTGGTTGGCAGCAGTGCTCCTCCTCTGCTCTTTCATATCTTCCGCAAGTCTCTTCAGTAGTGTGTTGTTAATTTAAGATTCGTTTTTTTATCTGCGTGATGTGCTGAAGAGTTGGTCTTGCTTGTCCATTCTTCCAAGACCTTTTTCGTTCTATTAGTTTCGCAATGAAGTAGCAATGCCTGCATAGGCGACCTCCTACGTTGTTGAAGGGTTCTTCATTGGTCATTCTCTCTGACTATGAAATCCAACATCATGCTCGAAAAAGACTGCAGTCTTTTCCGTTTTGGCTCCCCTACTTTGCATATCTCCGAAACATGCAGGGTAACGTTTCAAATAAAACTTTGTAGATACTGTTTGCTGGTGCTTTAAAGTAATATTACTAGGTGTTAGTAGCTTCTTCTTATTCTCCGTCTTCTTTTTCTTTTTCTTCTTCTCGTAATCTGCATTTAATCTCCTAGCCTGGTCTAACATCCTCTCCTTTTCTTGACTTGCTTCAGTTAGTTAGTTACGTGTTTCATAGATTATTTGAATCTTTTTTTGTTTGTTAGCGAAATGAGTGGAATGAGTCAGTTTACAGGACGTAATGACCATAATTTGCACACTTAGAACTAGTTGCTTATTTATTTATTTATTTTACAGAATACAGATTTGTCTACAGAATAGAAGGAGAAAGGCTTTTAGGTTAGATTTAACACTTGCTTTGCTGCCCGTCGGACATTGCTCAAAAGAATTAGGGGAACGTGGCTTTGGTCGTCTGCCATACCCCACTGAGCAATAATTAAGGACTGGGTATGTTACCATATTTTTACCTTTATCTTGATCACAAATTAACCATCATTACATCCTCTATCGTTTACATAAAAAGAACTGAAATGTCCGACAGGTATTGAAAACAAAGTGGGAACTGTCATTCATCCTGTCCTCCTGGGTGCTTTTAATTGGACTTTGAATGCTTTAATAACGGATAATCGTTAGCATTTAAGTCTACAGTGGTCTGCCTGTGGTATTCGTTCCCATTCTTCAGTGAGAGACCATGATAGTTCTTGGAGAGTGTGTGGAGGAACAGGACGACCACCAACACATCTGTCAAGCGTGTCCCACACATGGATGGTGTTTAGGTGGGGACACATCGCTGATCGTTCCATTACTTCAGTGTCCAGGCTTTGCAAGACACCCCCGCTGACGCATGCCACACAGTCCCTGATTTTAGAAGGGATTCAGGGCCACCAGTGTATGCAGCAGCCACCACACGCTCCAACAGGCTCTGTTCGATGTACTGTCTAGCGGTAAAGCAACCGCGGACAACGACAAGATCTGTACGGATGTTAACGTGAAGCTTCCCCACAACGTCGTACAACATTGAAAATCTGTCGATTTCCTGGGTAAAATTTGGCAGGTACCGCTCACCATGAATGTCACACGCGAACACGGCCATCAACTTACGTCAGAGGTTATCTGGACTCGTCTATGGAAATGGAAATGAGCGTATGGCGTCACTGACCGGGAGGCCCCTTACGGGGCAGGTCCGGCCGCCTTGGTGCAGATCTTATTACATTCGACGCCACATTGGACGATCTGCGTGCCCGGTGGGAATGAAATGATGATGAAGACAACACAACACCCAGTCCCTGAGCGGAGAAAATCCCCGACCCACCCGGGAATCGAACCCGGGCCCGTAGGACGGCAGTCCGTCACTCTGACCATTCAGCTATCGGGGAGGACTGGACTCGTCTATGAATAACACGTTTTGTCAGTCACGTAATTGCCATGTGATCGGCAGAACTTGAAACGATTTGCAAGATGGCGTCGTCTCAAGCAGGGTACTCGAACAGGACTACTGGGTCGTAAGGTCCTTCCTCGTAACCTGTTCATTCTAGTCTGATCGGACACAGACCTCCAGTGGCCTTTCTGAGATCGTTTTGCAGTGCTCTGGCAGTATCCGTACGACGCTGCAACGCACAGATGGCCAGATATCGGCTACTTAGACCAACTTGCCTTTCGTACTGACCTGTCTCCCTGTGGCGTGTCCACAACCTAGAGACGACTCACAGAGAGCTGTTGGCACTGGCACTGGCATTTGCAGCAACACGACCAAATGTACCGCTCTTGCAACTTGCACTGCTTTAAGATGTCACATTCCATGTGATTAGTTGAATATAGTGTCCACAAATGACAGTTGCCCCTTGTGTACCTCACTGGTATTGCTATCCGTGTACCTCACAAGAAAACACTGGGACACTGGTGCTCGCTTCCTTCTGAGGGATCACCTGACACTATAATGCTTAACACAGCCAATAGATGGCGACCGATATTAATTGTGGCCTTCATTTGAAGCGAAGATCTCTAGCCCTCCAATAAGACCACAAGTGCCGCCTGTATCAAAAGAGATTTAATATACCGGACGTTGATACATGTGTTCCCCTAAACCTCTAGAACAGTGTATAATAATAATTAATAAAAGTTTTCTCCATCCAGGCTTAGATTTAGTGCTGTTGGAATTTTACTACATACAACCATTTTGGTCTTTCTTCTTATTTATTTTTACATACTACTAGCTAAGTGCTCGGAGTTGCCGGTGTATTTATTCATTGCAATCTTCTATTAGTCCATCTCCTCCTGCCCCCTCTCCAGCCATCTCTACCTACCCCTCTCACTGTCCATCCTCCCTATCTGTCCATCTTCTCCTCTGCTCTCTTTCTGTCTCTCCATCTTCTCCTTCCCAGCCTTTCTCAGTTAATCATCCCCACCCTAATAGGATGTTGGTAGTTCTTACGGCCACAGTAATTCTTTCCAAATAGTGAGTAACTAGTGTAGCATGTGTCGTTGAAATCGATCCAACGATTCAAATGGAGTTTTTTTACCCACAGCTTCACCCGTGTATGGACATGTTACATTTCATATACGAGGCGAGACAATAAACTAATGAGACTGGTGTGAAAAAAATGTTGCTTACCGTTTTAGTAAAGTGTAGAGTTGTCTCCTTCAAATTAGTTTCCTTCTGATTGCACACGCTTTTTCCAGCGCTACTGCCATTGATGGTAACGTTTGTGGAACTCATCTTCTGTAATATCCCCCAAGACCCTCAAATGGTTCAAATGGCTCTGAGCACTAAGTGACTTAACATCTGTGGTCATCAGTCCCCTAGAACTTAGAACTACTTAAACCTAACTAACCTAAAGACAACACACACATCCATGCCCAAGGCAGGATTCGAACCTGCGACTGTAGCGGTCACGCGGATCCAGACTGTAGCGCCTAGAACCGCACGGCCACACCGGCCGGCTCCAAGACCCTCGTCACAGCTTTTTGGACATCTTGTGTTGTTTGAAAATGGTGTCCCGGAGCGCCCATTTGACTCCTGGAAATAGAAAAAGTAGCATGGAGCGATATCTGGTGAATAAGGTGGCTGTGATAGTACTGAAATTCGTTTTGAGGTTAAAAATTGCTGTACTGACAAAGCAGTATGGCATGGCGCATTTGTTATACCAAGATCTTCAGTTATTATTAGACAAACCGTTTCTCGATTGATGTTCAGTTCTTCTGCAATCATTTTCATGGATAATCTTCGATCAGATTGTACGAGTTCACGCACCCTGGCCAAGTTGACATCCGTCCGTGAGGTTGATGATCGTCCACTGCGGTCTTCATCTTCAACATTCGTTCTGCCTTCCCTAAACATTTTATGCCAACGAAAAACCTGAACATCCTATCCAAAAGCCTTCTGAAGCTTACCGTAAGTTGTCGTCGCGTTTTCACCCAATTTAACGAAAAAGAAATGAAATGCCGTTGCACAATATTATGCGGTTCCATTTCTGTGACGAGACACACACAAACACCTGTTAACTTATTATAGCACAACTCACGGCTGAGCAATTGCATCGATGTGCTGCTTGGACTAGAAGCAGCTTATAGACCAATGTCAAAGATGTTGTGCCTACACAAGCCTGCAGGGTTGCCACATCTTGCATTATCTTGCTGAAATGTAAGCCCAGGGTGGCCTTCCATGTAGGGCGACAGAACGGGGCATAGAATATCTTTAACGTACCGCAGTGCTGTAAGGTTGCCTCGGACGACAACAAAAGGGGTTGAAGTGGCATCGCAGACCATCACTCCTGAGTGTCGGGCCGTCTAATGGGAGGCAGTCACGATGGTACCCTACCGCTATCTGGGGCGTCTCCATGCACGTCTTCCCTTGTCATCAGGACTCAATTCGAAGCGGGACTCACCAATTAAGACAATTCTACTCCAGTCAGTAAGATTCCACGGCGAAGACGCCCGTGGGGACGCCCTGGAGTCCAGTGGGATCCCAACCTGACTTATGCCCGCCATACGGTCCAGCAACAGCAGGTGCCATTTCCTTTCATAGCACGACCGTTCTGGTTGCCCTACATGGCAAGCCATAATGGGCTTATGTTTCCGCATGATAAAGCCCGCCCGCACACAGCGAGAGCTTCTATTGCTTGTCTTCGTGCTAACCAAGCCCTACGTTGGCCAGCAAGGTCGCCGGTTCTCTCCCCAGTTGACAAGGTTCGGATCATTATGGGCAAGGACTTGCAATCAGCTCGGGATTTTGACGATCTAAGTCGCCAGTTGGACAGAATTTGGCACGGCGTCACTCGCGAGGACATCCAACATCTCTGTCAATCAATGCCAAGGCGAATAACTGCTCGCACAAGGACCAGAGGTGGACCAAGGTGTTACTGGCTTGCTCAATTTATGAAGCTCTTTCTCTTGAAAAAGTCGTCCAATTTTTCTGAAATTGTTATCATTTGTTTGTCTGTACGTGTACATCACATCTTCTGATTTCAGTCCCAATCGGATGATTCCTTTGTGGTGCGTCGTTTTTTTTGTTTTGTTTTAGAGTATACATACATGCTGCATGAGCCGTGCTGCGGCTCGCGTTGGTGCTGTTTGTAGGTTACCGCCTCTGTCGGAGGCCAGACGGTATCGTTTACTTGGCATGGTTGCGGTAGTCCGTCTTCTTCTGTGTTGACTGGCGCCACTCGGTTTCGCAAGTGTTGCCTGTCCGCTAGTGGCAGCAGCGGTGGTTATCGATATGTACTCAACTGTTGCTCTGTCTCTGGGGCGACGTCGTTGTTTTTGCCAGGTCGTGTGAGTGGCGAGTTCGGTTGGGGACTCAGAAGAAGCCAGGTCCGTGCAGTACAAGAACACTCCGGGACCGCTGGCGGCACGCATGGACTGCTGGATGGAAGGGCTGTGGTCACGAGGGTACAACCTCGTCGTAAACCGGATCCAACAAGCTTTAAAAAAAGATTAGTGCGTTTCAATCCAAGCAGAGAAACTTCCACCATTGTGATATCTCGCGATTCTCCAGTGACTTGGGTTCATGTTGCTGCTCGTGGTGTCGCCGAGGCAAAGAGCAGCGAGTGGAGTGGTTGGGGAAGGCGGGTCTGAGTAGCTTTCCTCGACTTCTTATTACTATTTACTGCGTTGGACCTTTTACAATTTGTTAAGTTCAACCAGCGGTAATTTTTCTTGCCTGATGGCCGCTAACGCCTCGGTTACCTGCCCTGGGCATAAGTGTATGTAATGGCAGTGTACGTTTCCTCGCCTTGCCGCTGCTGTCCGGTAAGGCGTGTAGTTTTGACAGCTCTCTTGAATGTAGGCCGGTTGGTGGTTCTTCTAGTCTGGTGGTACTGATTCCTTTCTCGTTCCAAGCACTCTTAACCACAGTATTCTGGGGATGTAGTGCAGACCGCCGGTTCCGGCTTTGACGTATTGTTCCATCGTTGCATTTGGTTTGTCGGACGTCAGGTAGCTTGAGCAAGATTATCATTGGCCTTCGTTAGACTGCCACTAGTCTGAGTTACCATCTTGTGAAGTGAATGCAACTCTTGGCTGCCTATCTCATCGCTCGCGAAAGTGTTTGTTGCCAGACCTTCTCACAGGTCGACTCCTGGAGCACTGTATGGATCAGTTGCTTGTTTATTAAAGTAACTTTTGCTATTGTATTTGCTGTTTTACAACAGGTTTCAAAATTTTTTTATATTATTGCCGTTCCTGGCGCGTAAGGCCTTCAGCCATGATTGTAGTCATTTGTCTTAAAATTTTAATTTGGTATTGCTGTTTTAGCAGTAAGCCTTAAAACCTTATTTACTGCCATTTCTGGCGTCTGATGCCCTCTGCTGTGTTTGTGGCGACTTGTCTTCAGTATTTCATTACCTGTAATTTGTAAGTTGCAACGAATTTTAAACAATTGTTAATTTATTCCCATTCCTGGCGTGTAAGGCCTTCTGCCCAGATCACAGTGGCTTGCTTGTAAAACATTATCTGCTGTATCTGTATTGAATGGTGATTTGGTAAATTGTAACTCATTGTAAACATTATTATTTACATTGTCGTTTATTGCTTCACTAATAACGTGTGGTATTTTTATTTATTTTTGAGTCTGAAATTACTGGTTTAAAGCCGGCCGCGGTGGTCTCGTGGTTCTAGGCGCGCAGTCCGGAACCGTGCGACTGCTACGGTCGCAGGTTCGAATCCTGCCTCGGGCATGGATGTGTGTGATGTCCTTAGGTTAGTTAGGTTTAAGTAGTTCTAAGTTATAGGGGACTGATAACCACAGCAGTTGAGTCCCATAGTGCTCAGAGCCATTTGAACCATTTACTGGTTTAAAATAAATTGTGTGTAACTGTAAAAGGCAACGAATAGTAACTGCTTACTGCCGCGTCCACTATCGTGACCGGGTCCTGCCTTCCCTTGACTACCACGAGGTCTCACCGCACTTGTTTACTTTTACGATACTTAACTGTGCTTTTCCTTTTGAATAAAAAGAATTACAAAGTTTGTGCTTACTCACTTCATTCGCGCCTGAAGCAAGCATCTAATGAATTTATCGTCTTTAGCACGTGCCCAGTAGTACCCTTGAGTGCTTCGGAAATTTTCTACCAATCATATTCCTTTTACTTCGGCGTTTTGGGTGTGGATCTCTTGGACCCCAGAAGGACGCATGATATGTATATTCTTCTGTAAGCAACATTACGTTCTCTTTTGATCACTCCAACGCTCACTCAACTCATGTCAATTAACAACAAAAGCCGCGCAGGATTAGCCGAGCGGTCTAAGGCGCTGCAGTCATGGACTGTGCGGCTGGTCCCGGCGGAGGTTCGAGTCCTCCCTCGGGCATGGGTGTGTGTGTTTGTCCTTAGGATAATTTAGGTTAAGTAGTGTGTAAGCTTAGGGACCGATGACCTTAGCAGTTAAGTCCCAAAAGATTTCACACGCATTTGAACATTTTTTTTATAACAACAAAAGTGAACAAGAAAGCGGACGAAAGCTTCCTGCAATGCTAGCTCCGAAACGGAGAGGACGTGAACTTCCTTTTAGCGGTTTGCTAAAATACCGAAAACCAGCGTAACACCCGGATAAACACCAGCGCATGCGAACTGAACATTACCGAATACCGTTTGCTGAGGCGCACCTGGCGTTTTACACCAGAGCGAATTCTCGTGCACTGTTGCGCTTCCCCTTGTGTTCGTTCCGGTGTAAGGGGGCCTACGAGGAAAGCACGGTTTCCCGAGCGAGCTAACGCAATAACGGGTGCTTTCGCAACGTTTGCTAATGAATCAGGGAGCCAGGCACGGGCAGCGTCGGCGGGACTGGTGAGCAAGTTTCAAATACGCCGACGCCTCCGTCCGCGAATCAACACTCGACGCCGCGGCGTGCTCGCTTATTGAAATTAACGCAGCGCCACATCCGACAACAGCAGTTCCAGGAGCTGCCGTTAGCTCCCCGGAGATGAACCCTCAACGCGCTGCGGTTTGCGCCAACTTCTGATTACACACTCACTCACTCGTTAGTCTCTCGCAGTGTGTGTGTGTGTGTGTGTGTGTGTGTGTGTGTGTGTGTGTGTGTGTGTGTGGAGGGGGGGGGGGGGAGAATTACTAATTATAGTTCCTGTTTGCGTCGTACATGCTCTGAAATTACGACTGCAATGAATGTCTCAGAACTGCACGGGAAAACGAATTAATGCTGAGGATTCAACGTTCCATCCACATCCAGGTCATTTGAGACGTAAATTACACCACAACTGTGCCAGTTTCTTTAGAGAGGTGATCGTGGTACTGGGACGGCTCCTGGCTCCTACTTGAATTAACTTCAGGCGTACTAGCGTTTACTCATCATCTCAAGAGACATTCAGGCTACAAGGTGAGATATGGCTTTAGGAGTGCACTGTGCACTTCCCGAGTGCCAGATTCTAGATACATCTCAGAAGCTGCCGACTTCACAGTGACGTTTCTGACGGACAGTTAAGGGCCGAGTCACTCTTGTTTTACACGGTGTTCCAAAAAGAGACATATACAGTGTCCAATCACATTACTATGACCTGCTGTCAAAAGCATGCAGCGGACAGCTGCGAGACGTTCAGGAAGAGAGTCAATGAGGTTCTGGAGGCATGCCGACTCCAATGCCGTGATCAGCTGCACTAGGATTCTCGGTTGAGAATCCATGGCGCGAGCAGCCCGACAGACATGGTCCCACAGATCCTCAGTTGCTTTAATTACGGGGAATTTGGTAGACAGGGAGCACGATAAACTGATCATCGTGCTCTTCGAACCATGCAAGCAGTCAGCGATCTGTTTGACTCTTTGCATTGTCCTGCTCATACACTCATGCTCATAAATTAAGGATAATTCTGATACATGGGGAAACAACGCTCTGGTGGGTGGTTTGCGGGTTTAAATCACCTCGGAGTATGACCGTGCGGTGCATTTGATTTGCGGTCATCGCACGGTGGCGCTGGCAAGCAGTCCACATATGCAGAGGTGTGATGGTGCATGTCAGAGTACGGTGCAGCGAGTAAGTGTGCAGACGTTTTCAGACGTGCTGATGGTGACTGTGTGTTGAAAATGGCTCAAAGAACGCATACTGATGACGTTATGAGGGGTAGAATACTAGGACGACTGCAGGTTGGTCAAACACAGCAGGTGGTAGCACAAGCCCCGGTGTGCCACGAAGTGTGATCTCAAGATTATGGCAACTATTCCAGCAGACAGGAGACGTGTCCAGGCGCTACAGTACGGGACGTCCACAGTGTACAACACCACAAGAAGACCGAAATCTCACCATCAGTGCCCGCAGACGACCACGCAGTACTGCACGTAGCCTTGCTCGGGGCCTTACCGCAGCCACAGGAACAGTTGTCTCCACACATACAGTCTACAGACGACTGAACAGACATGGTTTATTCGCCCGGAGACCTCCAAGGTGCATTCCACTGACCCCTGGTCACAGGAGAGCTCTTAAAGCCTGGAGTCAAGAACACAGTACATGGTCATTGGAACAGTGGTCCCAGTTTATGCTCACGGACGAGTCCAGGTATAGTCTGAACAGTGATTCTCGCCGGGTTTTCTTTTGGCGTGAACCAGGAACCAGATACCAACCCCTTATGTCCTTGAAAGGGACCTGTATGGAGGTCGTGGTTTCATGGTGCGGGGTGGGATTATGGTTGGTGCACATACACCCCTGCATGTCTTTGACAGAGGAACTGTAACAGGTCAGGTGTATCGGGACGTCATTTTGCACCAGTATGTCTGCCTTTTCATGGGTGCACTGGGTCCCACCATCCTCCTGATGGATGATAACGCACAGCCCCACCGAGCTGCCATCGTGGAGGAGTACCTTGAAACAGAAGACACCAGTTGAATGGAGTGCCTACCTGTTCTCCAGACCTAAACCCCATCGAGCACGGCTGGGATGCTCTCTGTCGACGTATCGCTGCACGTCTTCAAACCCCTAGGACACTTCAGGAGCTCCGACAGGCACTGGTGCAAGAATGGGAGGCTATACCCCAGCAGCTGCTCGACCACCTGATCCAGAGTATGCCAACCCGTTGTGCGGACTGTGTACGTGTGCATGGTGATCATATCCGATATTGATGTCGGGGTACATGCGCAGGAAACAGTGCCGTTATGTAGCACATGTGTTCCGGGACGGTTTTCTCAACTTATCACGAATACCGTGGACTCACAGATCTGTGTCGTGTGTGTTCGCTACGTGACTATGCTATTAGCGCTAGTTTCGTGCAGTGTCACGTTGTGTGGCACCACATTCTGCAATTATCCTTAATTTATGAGCATGAGTGTAGATACCGTTGCCGAAGAAAAAGCAGACTGTATATAGGGACTGACATGGCCCCCAAGGATATATGCATACTTCTGTTCAACCATTGTCTCTGTCTGAAGGACGAGATCACGCAGGTAATGTTACCAAAAAATTTCCCAGACCACAACACTCCCTCCTTTTTTTCCTTTTAGACGTTTCACCCCAACGGCCGACTGCCCGATGGAGCGTAAAGCGTGGTTCATCTGAAAACGCCACCTGTCGCCACTCAGTGGACGTCCAATTGGGTTACTGGGGTGTCAATTCCAGCCTTCCTCGCCGATAAACAGCAGTCAGCATGGGTTCATGGACCGGACGACTACTGCGGAGGCCCGTACCCAGCAAGGTTCGATGAACGCTCGTTGGGGAGACGCTGCTGGTGCCTCCTTGGGTCATCTGGGCGGTCAGTTGTTCAACACTTGCACGTCTATTCGGCTGTACACATCTCCGCAGCCGTCGTTGATGGTTCAAATGGCTCTGAGCACTATGGGACTCAACATTTGAGGTCATCAGTTCCCGAGAACTTAGAACTACTTAAGCCTAACTAACCTAAGGACATTACACACATCCATGCCCGAGGCAGGATTCGAACCTGCGATCGTAGCGGTCGCGCGGTTCCAGACTGAAGCGCCTAGAACCGCTCGGCCACACAGGCCGGCAGCCGTCGCTGACTCTCGTCATCTAGGGCACGTGGTGCGCTACAGTTGCCTCGGCGCCGTTGTTGGACAGCGCCACTTTGCCACGGTCGGTACACTTTAACCACGGTTGCACTCAAACAGTTTACAAGCTTAGCCGTTGCGGAAATGCTCCCACCCTTGGCCTGAATGCCAGTGCTCATGTCCTTTTGGACGTCAGATAAATCACTCCGTTTCCACATTATGATAACGACTACACTGGAATGAGATTTTCACTCTGCAGCGGAGTGTGCGCTGATATGAGACTTCCTGGCAGATTAAAACTGTGTGCCGGACCGAGACTCGAACTCGGGACCTTTGCCTTTCGCGGGCAAGTGCTCTACCATCTGAGCTACCCAAGCACGACTCACGCCCCGTCGTCATAGCTTTACTTTTGCCAGTATCTCGTCTCTTAAGTTCCAAACTTCACAGAAGCTCTCCTGCGAACCTTGCAGAACTAGCACTCCTGGAAGAAAGGATATTGCGGAGACATGGCTAAGCACAGCCTTGGTAGAGCACTTGCCCGCGAAAGGCAAAGATCCCGAGATCGAGTCTCGGTCCGACACACAGTTTTAATCTGTCAGGAAGTTTCACATCACCGCACACTCCGCTGCGGAGTGAAACTCTCATTCTGGAAACATCCCGCAGGCTCTGGGTAAGCCATGTCTCTGCAATATCCTTTCTTGCAGGAGTGCTAGTTCTGCAAGGCTCCCAGGAGAGCTTCTGTGAAGTTCGGAAGGTAGGAGATGAGATACTGGCAGAAGTGAAGCTGTGAGGACGGGGCGTGAATCGTCCTTGGGTAGCTTAGGTGGTAGAACACCTGCCCGCGAAAGGCAAAGGTCCCGAGTTCGAGTCTCGGTCCGGCCCACAGTTTTAATCTGCAAGGAAGCTTGAACGACTGCACTGTTTTCTGGGTTCTCCTCCCCCCCCCCCCCCCCCCCGCCCTCCCCAACACGCTTTGTATACCCGCCACTGCTAGTGCTGCCACCTGCCGTCTGTGAGTGGCTCTTGCAGTTGACATCGAACATAGGCGGTGGCCGCGCAAAACTTTTATTAAAATTTTTTGGCCGTTTTAATTGAACTGTGGTCGTATTAATGTTATCGGTACCTGCGGTACCGTCCAGCCCCGGGTTCCACTGAAAGCACACGTCGAAACCATTGAAGGTGAGGACAGCATGACGTTACAAGCTGTCACTTTCAGCGTCCTCACCCTGTAGGCGATTCACCAGCACTCATATTTACTCACTAAGACACTGCTGAGGGATCTGGTATATAGCGCTATACATTAGCAGAAAGTATGGTAAAAGCCAATGTACGTCACGCTAGCATATATCGTTAGTTTACTGTAGTCTGATTAAAATTACTTGATAGCAGACACTTCACGCGTTGCAGCTGGTTTCATCCAATTAGAACGGTCAGCTTCACACCCAAACCGTTTGCTGTTGACAAACAGCCACAACATTCACTTCCAGTTTCTTGTGTAGCATTCTTTCTGGATGTGTTTGGATCCCGAATGAGGGCCTGGCACTTTTATTTCGTATTTCATCACAAATGATAACCACACCAAAAACAAACACATAGTAGTGAAATACACACGTTTCATGCACAGCTCTGACTAAACGTTACCAGATACTCCGCACAAGACGCGATTCGGCGTCACGTATGCAGTTAGCGTCATTACCCGCATCAGCTTACTATCGATAAGCTTCGTACGAAATTACGTGAAGGCGAATTTCTGAAGGCTGCACTTCATCTTTGAGAGTGGGTGAGAACTATCGTAATTACAGGGTGACACAGAATAACGGGAATGTTTGAAATGAGTAGTGGTAGCCAAGGAAAGCTGGCAGGACTGCGGGTTCGTAACAGTTAACGAGTAAACAGTCCGCCATTTCAGTAATCATGGATCAGTGGAACGGACAACAGCGTGCGTTAGCCATAAATATGTTTTATAAAAACAATTATAGTTTGGTAGCCGAGCAGATGGACTTTCGACGTTTTGATAGTTTAGGACATCATGATGCCGTTCCGCCGAAACACGCGATAAAATGTTGGATTAATAACTTTCAAGAGACTACATCTGCCCTCAAGAAGAAACGAACAGAACGACCAAGAAGTGTGCGTTCTCCAGCGAACATTGTTGTTGTACGTTAGTCTATCTTACGGAGCCCACGGCGTTCAATTCGCAAGCAAGCAGCAGAGGTTGAAATGTCCTGGGAGAGTCTTCGCAGAATTCTTCATCTTGATTTAAAATTTCCTCCGTACGAACTACAGATGGTGCAACAATTAAAGGACAACAATTACCGATTACGATTAGGATTCTGTCAACAAATGGTAACAAAAATAAACAATGACAATGAATTTCTAAACAAGTCGTGGATGTCAGATGAGGCACATTCTCATCTCACAGGCTATGTGAATAAACAGAACTACCGTTACTGGGCAAACACAGATCCTAATGGCGTTCATGAACGCCCTTTACGCGCTAGTAAAGAGACAGTATGGTGTGTTGTTTCGACACATGGGATCATCGGACCGTATTTTTTTCGCAAATGAACGGGGAAACACTATAACTGTCAGTGCTGATCGTTACGTGGAGATGTTACGAACTTTCGTTACACCTGCATTGAACAACTTTTCCCAAACGTTCAAGAAGCCTGGTACCAACAGAACGGAGCGACATTACACACTGCACGGCAATCAATGTCATATGCGCGAGAATTGTTGGGCAACCGTGTGATCTCGAGATTCGGTTACATTCCCTGCCCCCTTAGGTCGCCAGATTTATCCGTTTGTGATTTTTTTCTTGTGGGGCTAGCTCAAGAGCAAATTCTACGCGATTCGACCAAGAACCCTGGATGATTTAAAACAGAGAATACGGGATGCAATTCACAGTATCCCAGCTGAGATGTTGCAGCGGCCAATGAGGAATCTCAACAGCAGATTTCACGAATGTATTCGTACAGGAGGACGCCATCCAAAGGACGTAATTAAAAAAAATGATAAATGCCATCAATGTTTCGTAAATGGCAAATTTGTAAGGTTTCAGTTACTATGACTGAAATTTCTTTCCTTCATCACTTCTAGTTTTATAGGATTGTGTAAATGTTCCCGTTTTTCTGTGTCACCCTGTATAATAGCTTAATCGAGTATTGTAGCGCAGCGCAATGAGTAGCACGTTAACCAGCTGTGTTAAAGGTCGTAGCTTCGGATCTCGTTAGGTGCAACAACTTTTTTTATTTTTAAATCAAATCAAAAGACTGTCATTCTTATTTTTATTCAGTTAATTGATTTAGATGTAATTTTTTGTTTCTGATTCTTAGCCATGTCATTTTCATCATCGTATGGGCCTTCTGAAGGTAGCAGGGGTAAAATACAGGGAGTGAAAGGCTATTTACAATTTGTACAGAAACCAGATGGCAGTTGTAAGAGTTGAGGGGCATGAAAGGGAAGCAGTGGTTGGGAAGGGAGTGAGACAGGGTTGTAGCCTCTCCCCGATGTTATTCAATCTGTATATTGAGTAAGCAGTGAAGGAAACAAAAGAAAAATTCGGAATAAGTATTAAAATCCATGAAGAAGAAAAAAAAAAACTTTGAGGTTCGCCGACGACATTCTAATTCTGTCAGAGACAGCAAAGGACTTGGAAGAGCAGTTGGGCGGAATGGACAGCGTCTTGAAAGGAGGGTATAAGATGAACATCAACAAAAGCAAAACGAGGATAATGGAATGTAGTGGAATTAAGTCGGGTGATGCTGAGGGAATTAGATTAGGAAATGAGACACTTAAAGTAGTAAAGGAGTTTTGCTATTTGAGGAGCAAAATAACTGATGATGGTCGAAGTAGAGAGGATATGAAATGTAGACTGGCAATGGCAAGGAGAGCGTTTCTGAAGAAGAGAAATTTGTTAACATCGAGTATAGATTTAAGTGTCAGGAAGTCGTTTCTGAAAGTATTTGTATGGAGTGTAGCCATGTATGGAAGTGAAACACGGACAAGAAGAGAAGAGAAGTTTTCGGAATGTGGCGCTACAGAAGAATGCTGAAGATTAGATGGGTAGATCACATAACTAAAGAGGAGGTGTTGAATTGAATTGGGAAGAGAGGAGTTTGTGGCACAACTTGACTAGAAGAAGGGATCGGTTGGTAGGACATATTCTGAGGCATCAAGGGATCACCAATTTAGTATCTGAGGGCGGCGTGGAGGGTAAAAAACCTTGGAGGGAGACGAAGAGATGAATACTCTAATCAGATTCAGAAGGATGTAGGCTGCAGTACGTACTGAGAGATGAAGCATCTTGCACAGGATAGAGTAGCACGGAGAGCTGCATCAAACCAGTCTCAGGACTGAAGACCACAACAACAACAACAGCAACATGGGCCTGTTTATGTGTATTTTTCTTCTTGTAATTTTTTTCGTCTGGAATCTGCTCGTGTCACCTGTGATCTATAATAAAGCGTGAACGAGGACTGCTCAATGGTTGGTAACGCGGCACCTTGTGTAGACAGTGTGATGATACTTGTAGGTAACGAATGATAGCGAGAAATTACAGTTTGCTTTTAGCGTTGAAACTCAGTTTTTTCTATTTTGAATTTGATCATAGAGGCTAGCTTTAATTGGCGTTAACAAAGCGATCGTGATTTTAGTTCTGCCCCAGATTGTTCACCATCGTTTTCTTGGATACATATCACATCAAGAAGCTGTGGTTAGCTTAGGACTTGAGTTTAAATTCAGGTCTTCAAAACGCGTCGTCTGTTTCAGTTCAGTCATCGATCACTTAAAATCAGCTGTTGACTGAGCATCTCGCCTTTCCGAAATACCGCGCGGCGGACATTTCCCACACTGCTCCACGTTACACATTAATAGCAATTGTGAAGTTACGCATCGTGTTTGTGTGTCGGCTACAACCGAGCGGTAGTCGGCAGCCGATGTGGCAACACTGTACCGCCAAGTGACAGCCGTCAACTGTCAAGTAATTTTAATCGGACTTTAGTGCTGGATCTTTCTCTTCCACTCAGCGACGGCTACCCACGAACCAGCTGTCTTGACCGGGTTAGGGAGGCGAGTGACGATGGAGGAGAAGAGGCAGGAGTTGCAGGTAAGGATGGCATGACTGATGAAACGGCCGACAGGGGAAGAACCCGCGGACGTCACGGCGAGCTATTAAGGGCGCGCTGTCTGCACTTGGCGCTAATGAATAGATGGCGTGCCACGGCGGGCAGCGTGCAGTCGAGTTAGAGAGAGCAGGCAGTGGGCGGCGCCCAGGTGCTGCTATCTCTCGTCGCTGCAACAGGCAAAACACTTCAGCTATCAGATTTCGCCGGATTGGCAGGGTTCTAACCGGCGGCAGGGAGATTTCACAGGTCGTGAGCCGGTTCAGGCGCTTCGTACGTACTAGCGGAAAACGCAACAAAGCTCTGCGCTTGGTTCGCGGTCACCCGTCTCCAAACCGTATTAGTTCGATTTGTTTTTGAATAGGTCCCGGCGGAGGTTCGATCCTCCCTCGGGCATGGATGTGTGTGTTTGTCCTTAGGATAATTTAGGTTAAGTAGTGTGTAAGCTTAAGGACTGATGACCTTAGCAGTTAAGTCCCATAAGATTTCACATACATTTGCTTTTGTTTTGAATAGGTCCCGCCTTGAGCAAACACAATTTTTCTTCTTTTTTACCCGGTCATGCTTTCTATCAGATGACAGGAAAATTGCGTTTTGCTGTCTGTGCATAAGCACCAACGTGCGTAAGTTCATGGCGATTTTGTTTTGCATATTGGTGTTCTGGTTGCCATGGATTTATTTGTCGACTGTCATTTATTATTTCTGGTTCACTGTACCTGTTTGAGTTTCCATAGTGTCATTTTGTCATTCTGGGACCGTAAGTGGAACTGTGGACGCTAGAAAATGGAGTGTCAAGTGGAGAAATGGGAAAATTTCCGACATATTCTTCTACTTGAGTTCAGTAGAGGGGTGACGGCACCGGAGGCAACCAGAAAGATGCTGTCACAACTCGCGCGTTGGTCCATAACCAGTTGTTCCCGCCAGCCTTTCGATACGCTTGGTACGCATCCAAATTGATATCCTATAAATCTGTTTTTGGCAACGTGAATCAGACATGTTTACCACAAACAGTGTACCGGAAAACATTTCCATGTTGCTAGATTTCGTTCGAATGTTAAGCACTGTAGGAGAAATATTTATGTTTTGCCTATTTCTATGATGAGTTTCACCCCTCTACTTGCGAGAATGTTCACAAATAGACGATCAGTTAGGATTACGCAGTAAAATACTTTAGGTGCATTTTTATCTACGGGGTGAGTCACTAACTATTGACACCTAGAATAACTCCGAAAGTATGATAGGAGCTGAAAAGTTTGTAGGACAGAAGTTGTATGGGACAGTGAGGGCCATAATATATTGTTGGTTTTTTGTTGCTAGGTGGGGCCGCTTCAGAGATATGAAAGTCAACTTTGTTTTTTTGAATGGGATGCTATAGTTTGGTACTTATTTTCTGATAGAGGCTATCGAGACGAATGCAGTGATGTATAACAGTAAGGTCTCTGGAGGTCAGTGAAGGTCACAAAGGTGGCATGAACGTCCATGTACAGAAGGTGGTCGAAGTGATGACCATTTTTATCAATGCAGTGCTGCAATCTTCTTATCGTAGACTGAGTGGTATTCTTTATCACTTCGGCACTATCGAAGCACATGCTCTGACAATTCTCTCTCGCATATATTAAGGTTAGTTGGAACGCCTTTATAAACAATGTCTTTTACGAATCCTCACAAGAAAAAATTCAGAGGCGTCAAGCATGGTGAACGAGCCGGCCACGACACATCTCCTCCGCGTCCAATTCAGCGATGTGGGAATTGTCTCTGCAACTCATTTCTAGCCATCAGCGAAAAATGTGCCGGACACCCATCGTGTTGATACCACATTGTGTTCCTTGTTCCTAAAGGTATTTCTTCCAATAACAGACCTAATGTTTCTTGCAGGAATGTGGTGTACTTCCTACCATTAAGATTTCGTTCGATGAAATAGGGGCCTATAATTGTGTGCTCCAGAATCCCACACCATATATTCACCGACCACGGTTTTTGGTGTGAAACTTGCCGCAGCCAACATGGATTATCAGTCGCCCAATAATGCTTGGTATGCAGATTCACATTTCCATGGTTCGTGAATGTAGCCTCGTCAGTAAATAAAATCAAATTAATAGATGTGTCATCCCTCTGAAATCTGAAGTAGAGCTCATCGGCAGAATTCAATGCGAACCATACAATCCGTACCAGTTAATTTTTGGTGGAGACTGATATGGTAAGGGTGATATTTATGGCGATGCAGAACACGAACAACACTTCTCTGGCTCATGCCAGATTCCCTTGCGATTTGACGCAAACTAACACAAGGATCTCGAACCACAGTGACAAGAGTACCAATTTCCGTTTCTTCGTTAGTAACTTTCCCTTGCCGGATATGTTTCCGATGCGATCCAGTTGTTCTCAATTTATCATACACATATTAAAATGTGCGACGTGTAGGGTGAGTTCGTTGAGGATATCTTTCAGCGTGTAAGTCTCTAGCTCTCACTGAATTTCGTCGGCATTCTCTGTAAATGAGAAGCATATCGACTTGTTCTTCGAAGGAATACATCATTCACAGTCGCTTGATTCGACGATATTGGTCTTACCGTTCCTCTTAGTATTGTATTGCGAAACCGTCGAATGGTGTTTACATGTCAGTGGCACGTTAGATTGATACGCTGTATTCGGCGAATATTTACTGGTTCAAATGGCTCTGAGCACTATGCGACTTAGCTTCTGAGGTCATCAGTCGCCTAGAACTTAGAACTAATTAAACCTAACTAACCTAAGGACATCGTACACATCCATGCCCGAGGCAGGATTCGAACCTGCGACCGCAGCGGTCGCCCGGCTCCAGACTGTAGAGCCCAGAACCGCTCGGCCACTCCGGCCGGCGAATGTTTACTATTTGCACGATATACGAGAGAGAATTGTCAGAGAATGTGTTTCGATAAGAGCCGAAGTGGTAAGTCAGACGATCAGTCAGTTGGGACGCTACTTTTTATGTATAGGTACTTGATTTTAATCACGCCTTCCGATCTTTTATATGAAAAAAGGGAAAGAAGAGTATTCCGATTATTAGAATATTATCACATACGTCGATGAAAATATCGAATGGAAGAAGCCACAACTAAGAACTGAGAATTGAACATAGATCAGCGGTTCGGTAGGCTAATAATGTGGTCGATAGACCGCCGAACTCGCTGTGCTAGACGCCTAGAATGACGCGTAATCTAGTGATAGCAATAATACACAAAAACCGTAATAACTCGAACATTATTATTATACAACTTTGACCTTTCTCTCTCTCTCTCTCTCTCTCTCTCTCTCTCTCTCAGAAACTAGGGAGTCTCTAGCACAACGCTGAAACACATGTATCTTTATGTTCAGTATGGATTATGGATGGGAAAAACCGACCGGTTAAAAAAAAATAAGGAAAGAAGAAGCACTCCGACTTCAGGCCACAAGTTGTCCATTGGGACCATCCGACCGCCGTGTCATCCTCAGATGAGGATAGAAGGGGCGTGTGGTCAGCACACCGCTCTCCCGGTGGTTTTCTTTAACCGGAGCCGCTACTATTGGGTCAAGTAGCTCCTCAATTGGCATCACTACGCTGAGTGCACCCCGAAAAACGGCAACTTCGTTCGACTTTTTACCTATGTTACGGCAAATAAAAGGAAACCTAAAGTCGGCTATTGCAGAAACCGGTTATTTTGAGCGGTTTTAACTGTCAGATTAAAATGGCGTGAAAAAGGAAACGATATAACCGGAAACCAACCGTTTGAGCGATAACAGATCGTCTTTGCAAAACTAGATCAAAATCGGTTACCCACACGTCAGACCCTCCGCTTCTAAGAAGAAACAGAAGATCTGCGTACAGAATCAAAACGAGACCCTTGGTCCTAAGTAGACCCAAACGAAAAGAAGTAGACGGAAAATGTGGCCTCCGAGGATATAGTCATCTTACACCGTTAACATGGATGATCTGAAGAAAACAAACATAACCTCTGATACGGTTGGACACGTGCGGTCCTGTCATTTACGTGGCCAGAACCGTGTTTGGCTACGCCAACGTACTCGCTTTGTCTTTCCTACTTGGCACCCTCTATGATTTGCTGACAATGAGCCTGCAACCCGTCCACGAGCGGTGTCCTGAATCTTGAGATGTCGGCGTGCAGGTTCAAATGGCTCTGAGCACTATGGGACTTAACTTCTTTGGTCATCAGTCCCCTAGAACTTAGAACTACTTAAACCTAACTAACCTAAGGACATCACACACATCCATGCCCGAGGCAGGATTCGAACCTGCGACTGTAGGGGTCGCGCGGTTCCAGACTGTAGCGCCTAGAACCGCATGGTCACTGCGGCCGGCGGACGTGCAGGTTTCAATGAACGTACCAGCGATACAAGCGTTCGACCAGGCTCGAGATTTCCCGATACGCCGCAGCGTTCGAACCAGTATCGAGCGTGAATTACGTGATGCCCGACAGCTGCCCGAGTCCAAGGCATACACAGGAAAGTACGAATTAGCCACAACAATAAGCTATGGTTCAGCTTAAAATACGACAGTTTTGTGAAACACTGGAGGAAATAGCATCAAACCCTACCACTGCACAAATCCCTACTGTGTTTAAACAAATTTACAATACGAGTTCTCATACAGTACCGATGTGTTTGGATACAACAATATTTATACCGATTTTTAAGTAAAGGTGACAGACGAAGAGGAAAATGTTGCTGTTGGTTCGTTGATTTGGGGGAGGTCATCGGTAGCATCAGATTAGGGAAGGATCGGGAATAAAGTCGGCCGTGCCCTTTCAAAGGAACCATCCCGGCATTTGCCTGAAGCAGTTTAAGGAAAGCCTAGTTTACACGACGACACTGGGTTGCGCCACTCGTTGTGTGGAATGAGTTGCACGCAAGTGGTTTCATATATGGCGGCAACACCAGTATACACTTCAGTTTCGTCGTTTTGTGGGTCCCAGAGTCGTATCTGAAATGAAAGTTTTGGCAGTTGCACGTCGCACGAGTTGTGATGGAGTTAAAGCTTGTTGCGTGGAATCACTGCATAAGAAAAAAAAAAAAAAAAGGAAGAAAGAAACGCGTATCGATTCGTGACTGGATGAAGGAAAGACGTCAGCTCGGTTGCCCAGCATCCTTGCTGAAACAATTTATAACGGAAGATCCAAGACGTTATTTTAATTATCTTAGAATGTCACCAGAACTGTTCACGTTTCTTCTAAATAGAGTTAATTATGCCGTAAGGAATAAAGGTACTGTAATGCATGAGGCACTGTCGCCAGAACTGAAATTACCTATCATATTGCGTGTATTACAATCGAGAACACTCGGCCTTCTATAAGATATGGTTTAGTTGGTGATGACGCTATTTCATTAACACAACAATTATTACTGTTAATGTTAATGATTATTCAACATTGGCAACAATAATTATTCGAAGCAGGCCGCATTAAGAAGAGAGTGGTTTGCAAACTACTCTCTTGAAGATAGATCTGTACAGCGGCAATATTTCAAGATTCTAACATACGTGAACGGGGAGCATTGCAGCGACGTTTTAAAGAGATGAATATTGAATCAAAAATGCAGCTTCTTGAATTTGTATAACCTTTCCTCCCGTCAACAATATTCCTTAACAAAGAGATGGCCAACTCGAACGATGGGATTTTAGTCTTGTAGACGAGAGCATTGCCACAGCTAGAATTACACTTGCTTGAATTTTTCTTAATTCAGTTGTATATGTGCTCGTAACTCAATAAATTTTGCCCTGCAGCTCAGATATTGTCAAACCATCTATGCTACGACCGCACATGATAGTCTCAGCGGTAGATGTATGTTGCTTATTTTTGTAATCAGCATTACTGAAATCCCACAAACAACTATGCAAAGCATAGATATCCAAAAAGCGAACATTATTCTCCGTTCCCCACTTCATATTTCAGTTTGGCTACACTCTAGGAACACAGATAACCTCAAAACTCATGCGCCGACCGAAGTGACCGAGCGGTTCTAGGCACTTCAGTGTGGAACAGCGCGACCACTACGGCCGCTGGTTCGAATCGTGCCTCAGGCGTGGATGTGTGTGATGTCCTTGGGTTAGTTAGGTTTAAGTAGTCCTAAGTTCTAGGGGACTGATGACCTCAGATGTTAAGTCCCATAGTGCTCAGAGCCATTTCAACCATTTCAAAACTCATGCAGCCGGCCGGTGTGACCGTGCGGTTCTAGGCGCTTCAATTTGGAACCGCGTGACCGCTGCGGTAGCAGGTTCGAATCCTGAGTCGGGCATGGATGTTTGTGATGTCCTTAGGTTAGTTAGGTTTAAGTAGTTCTAAGTCCTAGGGGACTGATGACCACAGATGTTAAGTCCCATAGTGCTCAGAACCATTTGAAAAACTCATGCAACAAGTTGAAACACGCCGAAAGTGTTTAGTTTCACCAACGAATTGCGCAAACGCGCGGCGCGCATGCGCAGTGGCCGGCAGCGCAGTTGCCTGCCGCCTAGTGACGTCGTGTAAACTAGGCTGAAACTACGGAAAACCTAAATCAGGATGGCCGGACATGGGTTTGAGCCGTCGTCCTCCCGAATGCGAGTCCATTGTGTTAACCACTGCGCCACTCCATTAGGTGGCGAAAATGTTGTCCTCCAAAAAAATATTACTTGATTGAACCCAATACAATATTTTACTTGTTAATGAGCGACGATAATTATTTATCAAGAGGGTTGCAAATGAGTAATTCAGTCCTTGTTCACATATTAAAATAACGGATAAAAACGTTACCAGATTTTAACCTGTTCGAAAACAAGACGGCAACGTTCATATGAAACAATCAGGACAATTCAGAAATAAATGCCCGAACGAACAAAGTGTCTGCAGTTTTTATCGCGAGGATGAATTACAGCGGCAATACCCGTCTTCGAGATAGCATCATCAGACGTCACTCGGTCACGGAAAGAGGGAAAGCTTCAGAGTTACACAGAATCTTGATTCCAGTCTTTTATTTATTTATTGCTGTTGTTACGCTTGACATGCACCGTAGAAGATATTTAAGTCCGTGTTTAACAGTTATTTTTATTATTAGAATTCATAGTGTATATTTTTATTATACTAACGCGAATTCTTTACAGACGAATGGAAAAACTCGTAGAAGCCGAACTCGGGGAAGATCAGTTTGGATTCCGTAGAAACACTGGAACACGTGAGGCAACACTGACCCTACGACTTATCTTAGAAGGTAGATTAATGAAAGGCAAACCTAGGTTTCTAGCATTTGTAGACTTAGAGAAAACTTTTTACAATGTTGACTGGAATACTCTCTTTCAAATTCTGAAGGTGGCAGGGGTAAAATACAAGGAGCGAAAGGCTATTTACAATTTGTATATAAACCAGATGGCTGTTATAAAGAGTCGGGAGGCATGAAAGGGAAGCAGTGGTTGGGAACCGAGAGAGACAGGGTTGTAGCCTATCCCCGATGTTATTCAATCTGTATATTGAGCAAGCAGTAAAGGAAACAAAAGAAATATTCGGAGTAGGAATTAAAATCCACGGAGAAGAAATAAATTGTAATTCTGTCAGAGACAGCAAAGGGCTTGGAAGAGCAGTTGGACGGAATGGATAGTGTCTTGAAAGGGGGATATAAGATGAACATCAACAAAAGCAAAACGAGGATAATGGAATGTAGTCGAATTAAGTTGGGTGAGGGAACTACATTACGAAAGAGACGCTTAAAGTGGTAAATGAGTTTTGCTGTTTGGGGAGCAAAACAACTGATGATGGTGGAAGTAGAGAGGATATAATATGTAGACTGGCAGTGGCAAGGAGAGCGTTTCTGAAGAAGAGAATTTTTTTAACATCGAGTATAGATTTAAATGTCAGGAAGTCGTTTCTGAAAGTATTTGTATGGAGTGTAGTCATGTATGGAAGTGAAACATGGACGACAAATAGTTTGGACAAGAAGAGAATAGAAGCTTTCGAAATGTGGTGCTACAGAAGAATGCTGAAGATTAGATGGGTTGATCACATAACTAATGAGGAGGTACTGAATAGGATTGGGGAGGAGTTTGTGGCACAACGTGACTAAAAGAAGGGATCGCTTGGTAGGACATGTTCTGAGGCATCAAGGGATCACAAATTTAGCATTGGAGAGCAGCGTGGAGGGTAAAAATCGTAGAGGGAGACCAACAGATGAATACACTAAGCAGATACAGAAGGATGTAGGTTGCAGTAGGTACTGGGAGATGAAGAAGGGTTCACAGGATAGAGTAGCATGGAGAACTGCATCAAACCAGTCTCAGGACTGAAGACAACAACAACAACAACATTTTTATTATTGGAATTGATAGTGCATTAAGAAGGCTAAGCGAGATCGTTGTGACAGAAACACCAAAAATCTAAAGATCGAAAAGATCCCTAGATTTTCCGAGCTGTGACGTAAAGTGTTGGAACAGTTGGAGTCGTGTTGAGACACAGCCCCACGGACGCGATGTCCGCTCGCGATTAGCTGGCGCCGGCAGCGGCGTGACCGTCAAGGCCGCGAGACGGGGCACGCGATTACGCCGCTTCCACGGACTGTCGGGCACGCCGCGTTGTTAACACGGCCGTGCGCGTGCGAGCGTCACGCAGCCGTCAGCAGCGACCCGCACGTCGCTGCGGATTTCGCAACGGCTCGTCAATTCGGAAACGGCGTCGCAGACGGTGGCCGCCGCAAGTACGCACTGCCGGTGTGTTCTCTGCCACTCTGCCAGTTGCTGAGGTGTGTTCCAGCGAACACGTTGTCGAGCGAGGGAAATTATGCCTTACGGCACTGGAAACAAGAGAGGCGAGCGCAGAAGCGCTGACGTTCATCGGGGAGGTTGTTAAACCGCAATAACCTGCGCTACGCCGGCCGCGGTGACCTAGCGGTTCTAGGCGCTCAGTCCAGAACCGCGCGACTGCTACGGTCGCAGGTTCGAATCCTGCCTCGGGCATGAATTTGTGTGATGTCCTTAGGTTAGTTAGGTTTAAGTAGTTCTAAGTTCTAGGGGACTGATGACCTCAGATGTTAAGTCCCATAGTGCTCAGAGCCAACCTGCGCTACGTGCCTCTTTACGATACTGACAAGGGAACCTCCCCATCGCACCCCCCTCAGATTTAGCTATAATTTGGCACAGTGGATAGGCCTTGAAAAACGGAACACAGATCAATCGAGAAAATAGGAAGAAATTGTGTGAAACTATGAAAAAACAAGCAAAATATACAAACTGAGTAGTCCATGGGTAATATAGGCAACATCAAGGATGATGTCAACACACGAGCGCCGTGGTCCCGTGGTTAGCGTCAGCAGCTGCACAGCGAGAGGCCCTTGGTTCAAGTCGTCCCTCGAGCGAAAAGTTTACCTAATTTATTTGTGCAAAGTTATGATCTGTCCGTTCGTTCATTGACGTCTCTGTTCACTGTAATAAGTTTAGTGTCTGTGTATTGCGACCGCACCGCAAAAACCGTGCGATTAGTAGACGAAAGGACGTGCCTCTCCAATGGGAACCGAAAACATTTGATCCAGGAAAACAGGTCTGATATATTCTATACGACACTGGTGACGGCATGTGCGTTACATGACAGCAATATGTTGTCGACCCACCCAACTTGCACACTTGGCGAACGGGTAAAAAGATTCTTCTACCTTGCCCGATTTAGGTTTTCTTGTGGATGTGACAATCACTCCCTAAAAAGTGATGAAAACATAAGAGTGTGTCACATAAACTGCAACAGTTTCACAGTCGCACAGTTTTCTCTGTGCTCTGTCAAAACATATGTTTTTAACGTTTTCAAATTTTTCCGTGTGTAGACCGTCAAATCCTGTATATGTCCAAGCAAATCTGAACATGTCCTGAAATTTTGGAGAGCGAAGTTGATTATGTGTGGGTGCCTGAACTCTGATAATTGTCTGATAATAAAAAATTAAACTTTTCGCTCGAGGGATGATTTGAACCAAGGACCTCTGGCTCCGCAGCTGCTCACGCTAACCACGGGACCACGGCGCTCTTGTGCTCAGATGATCCTTGATGTTGTATATGTTACCGATGGATTACTCAGTTTGTATATTTTGCTTATTTTTTTCATAGTTCCACAGAACTTCTTCCTGTTTTCTCAATTGATCTGTGTTCAGTTTTTCAAGGCCTATCCACTGTGCCAACTTATAACTAAATCTGAGGGGGGTGCGATGGGGAGGTTCCCTTGTGAGAGGAATAAATAGTCAGTGTGGCCAGTGTACATTACCTCAACGTCAACCTTAGGCCTGAATGTTTTAATTATCAAAGATTTTTGTAAATGAGATCAAGTATCAGCCTGAGATGTCAGTGACCTCTGAGAATGATTCATGTTTACCATCTTTTCTCATAACAAATTAAAAAATAGCGACTTTCATGCTGTTGGTTGCCGGCCGGAGTGGTCGAACGGTTCTAGGCGCTACAGCCTGGAACCGCACGACCGCTACGGTCGCAGGTTCGTATCCTGCCTCGGGCATGGATGTGTGTGATGTCCTTATGTTAGTTAGGTTTAAGTGGTTCTAAGTTCTAGTGGACTGATGCCCTCAGAAGTTAAGTCCCATAATGCTCAGAGCCATTTTTTCATGCTGTTGGGTTAGTGCATAAGTTCGCTGCGTTTTTCCATAATCTTAATAAACACAACAAATATACATTTCAAAAACTTTATTCATCAACAATACAGCGTGTTTATAAATGAATATCGCGGTTTTAACGCTTTATTATATTCATTACATTAAAAATGGTTCAAATGGCTCTGAGCACTTTAGCACTTGACTTCTGAGGCCACCAATCCCCTAGAACTTAGAACTACTTAAACCTAAGTAACCTACACACATCCATGCCTTTGGCAGGATTCGAACCTGCGACCGTAGCGATCGCGCGGTTCCAGAATGTAGCGTCTAGAACCGCTTTTTTTTCATTTTGTTCGAGATACTTCGTTGCTTTTGGTCTATGCGGACGTCACAAGACATCCGTTCAAGTTGTTCGTCGATTCTTTTACTCAGTTGACCGAACACACTGAGCTACCGTGCCGGCTATCAGCCGACCGGCCACTCTGGTCGGCTATTACATTAAAGTTACAGTTATAAATGATATGTCAAATGAAAGAGCAAGTCGAACAGTTTTACCAAGAACATTATAAATGTTCAGTGTGAGTACCATTTGTCTCACGGCACACATCAAGTCTCTATCCGAGTTCTTCCCAAACGCTGGATAGGCCGCAAGGGGCCCAATGACAGGGCTTGCTTTGCATGGACTCCACATTCAACATTCACCCGACCTAACGCCAAGCGATTTTTTAATTTGGTGCTTCATCAAGGATCGTGTGTGCCTCCGCTACCAGCAGACCTCCCTGAATTAAGAAACCGGATTGACGCAGCTGTTGCTACAATCACTGAAGACACACTTATCAACGAACTCGGCTTTAGATTTGACGTGTGCCGTGTGACAAATTGTGCTCACATTGAACATTTATAAGGTTCTTGGTAAAACTGTTTGAGTTGTTCTTTCACTTGACATTTCATTTATAACTGTAAGTTTAATATAATAAATATTATAAAGCGTTAAAACCCCAACATTCATTTATAAACACCCTGTATATTCTTCTTCACTATTTACAACAACCTGCCGACGCTGCGGTAACTTTTCGATTCCCCGACTGTGGAAGTCACATGCTTTTGAGGCGAAGAACTCGTGGAGCCATGTTCAGAGAGTATTCTCTTCCGGAAAGGAAGTTCCTTTTAGTTTGTACGATAGAGAGCAGAAAAAGTGAAAATCTGAGGAGGAAAGACCAGGTGAATAAGGTGGGTGTGAAAAGACTTCCCAAGCCAACTCCTTCACAGTGTTTTTTGTCAGTCTAGCAAAATGAAAAATTTGGAGATTTGCGGTAAGTTCCTGAGGGACCAAACTGCTCAGGTCATCGGTCCCTAAGCTTACACACTACTTAATCTAGCTTAACTTACACTAAGGACAATACACACGCCCATGCGCGAGGGAGGACTCGATCCTCCTACGGAGGGAGCCTCGCGAACCGCGGCAAGACGCCCCAGACCGCGCGGCTATCCCGCTCGGCTGCAGCATGCAGATGTCGCACGATGGTGGTATGTTGATAGTTCATTACATCTGCCAGTTCTCCAGAACACTGGCGTGGGTCGTTGTGGATTAATGCGTTTAAATGATCTTCATCGAACCCCGAAAGTCTTCCTGAACTTGGAGGTTCACTAATGTCAAAACGATCCTCTTCAATACGAGAAAATCTTTTATTACCATGTTCTTTCCAATGACATTATCCCCCACGCCCGTCGCTATTGTTCCTTGCTGCCTCTGCTGCTGCAAGCCCTCTACCGAATTCAGACAGAAATGTTCCGATTTCCCCATCTGGCACTCCATTTTCCGGCGTCCGCAGCTGCTTCCACCATCTCCAAATGACCAAATGACAATATGTAAACCCAAACAGAAACAGTGAACTACAAATAAAAAATGACAATCGACAAATAAACCCATAGAAACCGTAACACCAACCCGCAGAACAAAACGCTGCGTACTTATGCGCCAACCCAATATTTGAGAAGCGGGGCTGTTATATGATTCAGAATGTTTACAATGTGGAGCAACAACTAGTCAGAATATTAGGTTTTGCTTCACTCTATCGAAAAAGCTCCTTTACCGTTTCCGAATATATACGTGCATCATCTGACGGCTTCCAGTCCTTTATCACAAGACGTGGCACGCTGATTCACAGTTGACTTACCCTAGGATAAACAGAATTCCACAATTGCAAAAGTGCGGCAATGCTGGTTGCGCTACAACTTACGCGAAACATTGCAGGCGGTTAAAAAATATGTAAAGACCGTATGACATTGTTGACTGGCTTAACCCATGGGATGGTTTAAGCGCTCTTTCTGAAAGGTCTTTAGCTGCGCCCCTTAGCGCCTTTGCTTTGAACTAGTTAACTATAATCTTAAGCCACTTAGAAAAGTAGAGCCACGCAGAAGAAAGTTTGTAGCCAACAATTTTGAATAATTTCAGTGGCAGTTTAGTTTAAGTTGATATACGTCATTACACCAGTTCAAAATGTCAAAAACATGGCTTCCGGATGCTACCCATCTTAATGTAGCCTGACGACGGGGTAGGATCGCTATCGTATACTAAACAGACCACACAAACAGTGTCTAAAAAATGTGTCTCTGTCCCCTTCACTGTTTACCAGCAACTGTCACGGCACATACCATATCGACTTGTGACTGGAATGCCACCACTTCATTGGAAAAATATGCACCAGTGCCATCAATACAAGATGTTGTGAGACAAAAGTAGGAACTTCCACACTTTTCTGGTTCTATTCTGTTTAGGTTTTGAAGTGAGTTGGTGCGTTGTGTGGCGGGAGGAAGTGCGATTTCTAGCGTTAAAAGGTTTTTGCTTTTCACATTTAACCAAATATAACATTGGTGATGATAATTTATGGCAATGTTTGCCGACAAGATAAAGAATGCAACCTTTAACACTAGATTGCGTACTCACGGCAGTTCTCCTTGGCCGTTTTTTGCTACGACTTGGAAAGAGAGAAAAATTAATGAATGATCGCCGATGCGTCGGTTCTCGATTGTGTTCAGGAGACGTACAGATTGATTGCGCGAAAATAGTTTCTCAAATGACCTCTTAACACGGATTGCTTTCACGCAATCAGACTCTTCAATGAAATTACCTAAGGGACCTATTTGAATAATAATAAAAATTGGAAATGAATGCAAAACAGTGAAGTTTTGTAAAAAAAGTTGTCAGATCGGAAATTGACCACATTAATGGTCTCCCAAATACAATCGAGACACCGCGATAAAGAGTGAACCTGTAACAAAGTTCATTTAAACATAAACATTATTTGTGGTTAATTTAAAGAAAAGAATAAGCATAGATTTTCTGTACAGTGAAGCATCAATATATTCTCAAAGAACAAAGGCGTTAAACTATAAACATTAACAAATTTACAATGAATACAAAACTTACATTTTTATGTTTTTCTCCTACATGGAGCAGTCCAACAATCGCTGCTTTTATATGTGTGATATTTTGTAAAAATTAAATGTCCTGGCGTGCGCGTAAGTATTTTTTATCGTCACAAGGTTTACAAAAGCGTTTTTTTTTCTTGGTGATAACGTGCTTTTCCACACTAAATGAAATA
This sequence comes from Schistocerca piceifrons, assembly GCF_021461385.2. Lineage (NCBI taxonomy): Eukaryota > Metazoa > Arthropoda > Insecta > Orthoptera > Acrididae > Schistocerca > Schistocerca piceifrons. Next base: position 1,034,238,026 of record NC_060139.1, read on the forward strand.
TAACTTGTAGCGTTGCTACACAACACGTCTTAACAAGTCGGCGACCAAACATCAAAGGTAATGAAGTACATGTTAACATATCGGTGACCAGAAGTACAACTAACTATAAAGACTCTAGAATTTTCCTAACAAATGATAAATTGTTCTTTCTTCTGTTTCGCAGCTTCTTGCTATCAAGCGCTGCGGCAATGATTTTAAATATCTGCGCCCAGCGAGTCATAGTGTTTAAAAGTACCTATTAAACGCTGGCCGCGCGTCTTGGTATAGGCGCACGTTATAAACAGATTTCGTTTCTTTGCTCTCATGCTTAGTATCATTACAAACTACAGCTGGATGGCTATCCTTTTCTCATATGCAAAATGTCTGAAATCCAATAATATCACAGATTGACGCACTTCCGGACAGGGCATTCTTCTCTGACGCATGGATTCCTCTTCCGGCGGGAGGGTCCGCCGGTATGCAGTCATTGTGGTGTACAGATATCTGTCCACTGCGCAACGTATGACTTTCTAAACAGTTTCGTAGGTAGGAGATTTAACGTGTTACCAGGGTTACTGCTTCATCTTTTAGCGTTCCGGTCATCAACCAGACACTCTTCCCTGCCACATTATTTTAGCCGTTTTATATTTATAGTCTGTGTATCTAAAAAAATAAAATGGCTTGAGGCGTATGCCTTCTGACACTCTATGTGGAGCTGTGAATTGCGGGTGAGAGAGAGTGTAGCAGGGTGACTGAGAATCGCTTTTCGTATAATCCCTTTTGGTGCAGAGCGTTCATACCGCCACCGCGTGTCCTACTCTTGCCGGCCAAGCACTGGTTCTGAAAATTTCACCCCCCCCCCCCACCACCACCCAAGGATTCGAACCATCTTACCTCCGAGTCGAACGATACCGGAGAGGCGAGTCGACCACGCCTACGAAAACGGGTTTGCAGGCGGCCTTTTCACGTAAGTGGTCAAGTTGCCTCCTTACATAGATGAGGAGCTTTCATCCGGACACTGGCGTCAGCTTTTCGTGAGACGCAGCGCTACACTTACGGAAATGGTATACAGTGAAAAAGTCGATACTTTACTCACGGTTAGCATCGTCAGAAAAATATCACAAGAATGCCGAAAGAAACGTAACCATACCTTGAGGAAGCGAGTTTATATTTAACAAAAAAACAATACGGTAGTTAGTCTCTATCAGCTCCAATCTCTCCATTCTGCTTTTAAAATCTATGAATAGTAGAGAGAAATAGTCCATTTTCACACTTTTAAATAATATAAGCATTAAATCAAGCAACACTTTTATTACAATTTTTGTAAAATCTTGAAATATGAAATTACAGAACAGATTATCAAAAAAAGAGCAGCTGATGAATAGATGCAAAATATTAAATAAACTGAGTCCTGCGTTCACTTCGCATTCTTCCTCCGTACAGTTACTCAAGAGCAATATTTCATCCAGGGCGTTTGTATGATAATCTGTTACGTGACTTGGACAACGTGGTGGCTACCGCTGAAAATGTTCGAACGGCACTGATGTCGCTGTAATTTGCTAGCTTATACAACAGGGTAATAAAACTTTCATGTCTTCCCATCGCCCTAAAATATTAGCCCAAAATAGCGACACAGGTGTTGCCAAATAAAGCCTCTATTTCGTCTTCTTGGTCAGCCAGAGTGGTTTTGAAAGAGGCGACTGAACCATCTTCTTTCTTTTGTTTGCTGTGCCCTGAAGTTTTATAATCATTCCAAAAGACGTATACCGTTTCAAGACGAGAATCACTATCTGGTTTTCTGCTCTTGGTGTTCAAGTATTCATTCATTCAAAGTGCTGGAACAGAGCCCCGCGGCCAAAATTTTGGGTAAACAATACGAATGTATTAAATCGTTACCTGGATCATTCGCTACACACCTGCTATAAAATACTGACACGAGTAAATGAAAGTATTGAGAAAGAAATGCCGATATACAGATGAAACTACTCGATGGAAAGAAGTGTGGATATATTTTTCGCTGTCGGGTTCGCCGTCCACCTTTAGCGGCTTAAACACACATTAAAAAAAAGTTTTTCATCACCCCGATTCCCAGAAATCCTGAAGACAGACGTTGACTGTGGATATTGTATCACAGACACAGTCCCTTTGACTGTTCAGAGAGCCGCGCGGGATTAGCCGAGAGGTCTCAGGCGCTGCAGTCATGGACTGTGCGGCTGGTCCCGGTGGAGGTTCGAGTCCTCCCTCTGGCATGGGTGTGTGTGTTTGTCCTGAGGATAATTTAGGTTAAGTAGTGAGTAAGCTTAGGGACTGATGACCTTAGCAGTTAAGTCCCATAAGATTTCACACACATTTGAACATTTTTTTGAACTGTTCAGAGATGTCAGTAAACCCGCCCAAAGACGTAAACAACCATGCATGAGCAGCGCCTATTAGACGGAGTGGGCCCGAGAGCCGATCAGTTAGAGTCATTCCACGAGGAAGGAGGTACACGGCTCGTGTTGTCTGTAGTTCAACCATGCCTAGACGGTCAATACCGCGGTCCGATCGCCTCCCCATTGTTACTTTGTGCCAGCAAAGACTCTGAACAAGTGAAGTGTCCAGGCGTCTCGGAGTGAACGAAAGCGATGTTGCTCGGACATGGAGGAGATACAGAGACACAAGAACTGCATATGACATGCCTCGGTCATGCCGTCCAAGGGCTACTACTGCAGTGGATGACCGCTGCCTACGGATTATGGCTCGGAGGAACCCTGACAGCAACGCCGTAATGTTGAATAACGCTTTTCATGCAGCCACAGGACGTCATGTTACGACTCAAACTGTACGCAATAGGCTGCATGATGCGCAGCTTCACTCCCGACGTCCATGGCGAGGTCGATCTTTGCAACCACGACACCATGCAGCGCGATACAGATTCGCCCAACAACGTGCAGAATGGACCGCTCATGATTGGCATCACGTTCTCTTCACCGTTGAGTGTCGCATGTGCCTTCAACCAGACAATGGTCGGAGATGTATTGGAGGCAACTCGATCTGGCTGAACGCCTTAGACACACTGCCCAGCGAGTGCTGGAAGATTGGGGTTCCCTGCAGTTTTGGGGTGGCATTATGTGGGGCCGACGTATGCCGCTGGTGTTCATGGAAGGGCTGTAACAGCTGTATGATACGTGAATGCCACCCTCCGACCGATAGTGCAACCATATCGCCAGCACAGCATATTGGCAAGGCATTCGTCTTCATGGACGACAATTCGCGCCCCCCATCGTGCACATCCAGTGAATGACTTCCCTCAGGATAACGAAATCGCTCGACTAGAGTGGCCAGCATGTTCTCCAGACATAAACCCTATCGAACGTGCCTGGGATGGACTGAAAAGGGCTGTTTATGGACGATGTGATCCACCAACGACTCTGTGGGATCTACACCGAATCGCCGTTAAGGAGTGGCACAATCTGGACCAACAGTGCCTTGATGAACTTGTGGATAGTATGCCACGACGAATACAGGCATGCATCAGTGCAAGAGGACGTGCTACGGGGTATTACAGGGACCGGTGTGTACAGCAGTATGGACCACCGACTCTGAAGGTGTCGCTGTATGGTGGTACAACATGCAATGTGTGGTTTCCATGAGCAATAAAAAGGGCGGAAATGCTGTTTATGTTGATCTCTGTTGCAGTTTTCTGTACAGGTTCCGGAACTCTTGGAACCGAGGTGATGCAAAACTTTTTTTGATGTGTGTACAAATTCATTTCGCATTAGTAGGGACTTTCACAACGGCGTGGAAGAAAATCACTGTACTATTGTTAAATTGTACAAAATGGTTGTGTTGGCTAATTCTTACACTTATACAGCACTGATGTACCTATTTGAGGAGACGATCGCATTGTAAATAACGTTAGAAACTGACCCGAATCAATGCGCCACATTTTGTTTACACGCGGTAAACCTACGTGTTTGAGGAGCAAAGATGTTTCATATAACAGCAAAGATAAAGTAGTTATAAACTTTGGTAGTCGTTAAACAGGCATTTGTTGTTTCATGTACTACGGTAAAATAGTATTCTCATCTAATTTCTATAGTCCAGTTCCTACAAGGATTTTTGTTTCTTCTTCTTCAGATATGAGAATAACATACGCTATCTGCTCAAAAGTATCCGTATACCGCTTTGTAATGAGTAATTGATCACCAGATGTCACGAGCGGCGGACCTGCGAGTATAAAAGGAGGCAGGGTTCAAATGGCTCTGAGCACTATGGGACTTAACATCTGAGGTCATCAGTCCCCTAGAACTTAGAACTACTTAAACCTAACTAACCTAAGGACATCACACACATCCATGCTCGGGGCAGGATTCGAACCTGCGACCGTAGCAGCAGCGCTGTTCCGGACTGAAGCGCCTAGAAGCGCTCGGCCACAGAGACCGGCGTTCGCTGTCTTCAATGCATTATCTATTCCAGGAAGTGTAACGCAGTTGTACAATCAGTTATGGATAAAGTAATTGAAACATGTGCTTGCGTTAGTTGGCTGTCCAAAATTTGCCATACGTACACCAAATCGAAATTCAACACATTCAATGTCTTTTTTATGATTTCTGTGCCGTCGCATTCTGCTGTATTATTTTGCGCGTAGCCAAATTTAGTTTTCGTTCTCTACCTTTCGCTGAGGGATAGTTGCCATTTAGACGTGGTGATGCCGTTAGCACTCCTTGAATTTTGCTGTTTCTTTTTATACTTTAGTAATGGAAAGAGAACTACCAGTCGATGCCGGAAATGCTCTGCGAATACCGACTGGAACAACATATGTGAGGGGGTCATCCATGCGAGTCACTCGCAGGGACTCCATTGTACTTTGTCGGCTTCGCATCGACCAACTGTCATATACAGGGTGACACAGAAAAACGAGAACATTTCCACAATCCAATAAAACTAGAAGAGATGAAGGAAAGAAACTGCATTCATACTAATTGAAACCTTACAACTTTGCCATTTACGAAACACTGAAGGCATTTACCATTTTTTTTAAAATTACGCCTCTTAGATGGCGTCCTCCTGTACGAGTACATTCGTGAAATCTGTTGAGATTCCTCATTAACCGCTGCAACATCTGAGCTGGGATACTGTGAATTTCATCCCGAATTCTCTGTTTTAGCTCATCCAGGGTTCTTGGTCGAGTCGTGTATACTTTGCTCTTGAGATAGTTCCGCAAGAAAAAAATCACGAACGGATAAATCTGGCGATCTAGGGGGCAGGAAGTGTTACCGAATAGCGAGATCATAGGTTGCCAAACAATTCTCGCACATATGCCATTGATTGCCGTGCAATGTGTGATGTCGCTCCGTCCTGTTGAAACCAGGCTTCTTGAACGTTTGGAAAGTTGTTCAATGCAGGTGTAACGGAAGTTTATAACATCTCCACGTAACGATCGGCAGTCACAGTTATTGTGTTTCCGTGTTCATTTGCGAAAAAAATACGGTCCGATAATCTTATATGATGAAAGACCACATCATACTGTCACTTTAGTGGCAGGCCAGAGTGGCCGAGCGCTTTTAGGCGCTTCAGTCTGGAACCGCGTGACCGCTACGGTCGCAGGTTCGAATCCTGCCTCGGGCATGGATGTGTGTGATGTCCTTAGGTTAGTTAGCTTTAAGTGGTTCTAAGTTTTAGGGGACTGATGACCTCAGAAGTTAAGTCCCATAGTGCTCAGAGCCATTTGAACCGTTTTGTCACTTTAGTGGCGTGTAAAGGGCGCTCATAAACGTCATTAGCACTTGTGTCTGCCCAGTAACAGTAGTTTATTCACATAACCTGTTTAACGGTAGTTTATTCACATAATCTGTGAGATGAAAATGTGGCTCATCTAACATCCACAACTTGTTTAGAAATTCATTCTCATTGCTTAGTTTTGTTGTCATTTGTTGACAGAATCCTAATCGTAGCTTGTAATCGTTGTCCTTCAATTGTTGCACCATCTGTAGTTTGTACGGATGAAATTTTAAATCAAGATCAAGAATTGTGCGAACATTCTCCCGGGACACTCCAACAACTGGTGCTTGCTTACGAATTGAACGCCGTGGGCTCCGTAAGACAGACCCGCGTACAACATCAACGTTCGCTAGAGAACGCACCCTTCTTGGTCGTCGTGTTGTTTTCTCCTTGAGGGCAGATTCAATCTCTTCAGACTTATAAATTCAACATTTTATCGTTTCTTTCTTCGGAACGGCTTCATTATGTCCTAAATCGTGAAAACCTCGAAACTCCCTCCGCGCCGCGCCGCTACCAAACTATCATTGTTTTTATAAAACATTTTTATGACTAACGCACGCTGTTGTCAGTTCCACTAATTCATGATTACTGAAATAGCGGACTGTTTGCTCACTAACTGTCATGAACCCGCAGTGCTGCCACCTGTCCATGGCTAGCACTGGTTCAAATAGCTCTGAGCACTATGGGACTCAACATCTGAGGTCATCAGTCCCCTAGACTTAGACCTACTTAAACCTAACTAACCTAAGGACATCACACACATCCATGCCCGAGGCAGGATTCGAACCTGCGACCGTAGCAGCAGCGCGGTTCCGGACCGAGGCGCCTAGAACCGCTTGAGCACAACGGCCGGTTGGCTACCACTACTCATTTCAAGCATTCCCGTTATTCTGTCACCAAGTAGTTCGTCACGTGGCCCCTCCCGTGTCGCTGCAGTCTCGATTGACAGGAGTCCACATCTTGGGCTGCCCCAGTCTAGCCGCCCTGATGCGAGCATTGTTTGTCCGGCAGGAAGAATAGATGACTGGTTTTCAGCGTCAAACGGTTTGCAAACCTTTATCAAAATACGCGGTATGTTGATTCACACGCGAATTGCCCTAGAATAAACGGATGTTCACCGTTTTAAAGCTGCAGTGATCGTAGTTGCTCGACAAACTCGGGTTTGAATGCACTTTACGTGAAACGGCCGCCTGAAATATTAAGTCATTCGTTTGCCGAAGATGACGAATAGAAATGTTCGAAGCGGACATTTAATTTAACTTGTATTCTGACACGGGTTTGTAGCACAACTGTGTCACAGTTTTAAAATTGTGAACTCCTGTTTATCCTATGGCATCGCACTTGTCGATCAACGTACCACGTGTTTTGATAAAAGGGTTGAAGCCTTAGGACAGTGAGTGTTGCAATACGAGTCTCAGCCTGCATTTAATCTCTATTTGGTATGCCAACATCTTGCTCACAGATGTATTTTAATTGTAGTAGGCTGGAGGACGCATCCTCTTCGTAGGCGGATGTAACGCAGCCATCGTCAGAACCCTAAGCATCGCTCCTGTAGGGACCGTCAAGGGAAGATTAGGCTAATTACAGAATGAACAGAGGCGTTTAAGCTCTCGTCCCCCCCCCTACCCCCCTCTACATTTGCACTCTTAACGGGAAGAAGCCTTAAAAGGTTCGTTACGTTTACGCAGACCGTAGAAACTGCCCGGCGGTGTTTGCGGTTATACATTTTCGGTCCAGATGTATTTACCCAGGCCACAATATTCGCGCGGGAAGTCAGTACGGCTTTCCGGCTTTGAAGTTCCACGTGGAATAAAAGTTTGTAGGTAAACGAGAAAGTAATCATAGTGTTCCCGAAACTTTTAAGTTGTGAACTGATGTTGGATACATATTTTTCAGAATGTTGAGACACGTTTTTGAATATATCGTAAAAGCTGTTGGTCCGACTTGTGAGAACAATACGAATATGAAAGCCTGTACACCAGTTTTCAGCCAGTTTAGCGAGAACCGGTAACCTGTCTACTGTAGATTCCTACACAAGTTCGATGTGCCTCTTAACGTACATTTCTCGTCGACATACCTCTTGGCACCAGAAGTTTGCCACGCTTTGGCAGAAGCGCTCAAGGAATTCATTAACATAGTTTGAAATAAAAATGAGATGTTTACGTTAATGTTTTGGTGTGGTTCACCATGGCTTTGAGAGGACTATTAATTTCATAAATCCTTTGCATATAAGACCAGAGTTATGGAATGTGAACAACAATGTTTTCAAAGTTTGTAATAAACAAAAAAAGGTCGGTTGGGAAGTTGCTGTCCATGAAAATGGAAACACAAATGACAGGTGTGTCCTTACGATAATTTGCAGGAGGGGGAGGGGGGGAGTGGCATGATGCAAACAGGGGACGTAAGAAGTACTTTTAATATGTTTGAAAACGTTGGCGACTTGTAAGTAACCGTAAAAAAGTTCAAGTTCCGACCTTGTTAAAAACCTGCGTGACACCAAGTTTTAAATCATTTTTTGAAAAAAAAATTTAGAAGTCTAAATTAACTAGGTAGACCACAATATGGTTCATTGCTGCACATATTCTACTGGGGCGGTAGCAATACGAAAATCGTTTCTCAGATTGTGGGCTGCGTAAACATTAATTTCTGTGTTTCATAACTCTTGCTGTAGACGCTGGAATGACTTCATGTAATTCATGATTTTCTCCGTTCGCCCACTTTTACATTCTTGTTAGGGAAAAAAAATCCAGTGCCAACTTTCGAAAGGAAGCGAAGTAATATTGTTACACTGTTCGCGACAAAGAGAATAGAGGCACAGAATGAGGGGGAAGCGTTATACAGACAAGGAAAGAGACAGATGTGGCCCGGCAATACGAAATATTCTCCAGTCTCGGCGGATAAAACCGCAACACTTTGGCAATTCCTGTAACATCACCAATATTGCTGGGCGGTACCAGAATATTGTTGCGTATCGTTCGTTGCCAGGAATGTTCCGGAAACATTGTTGAAGACACTCATTGCCGTAAAATATGGCCCGTGCAAACGTACCTTAACATGTGCATGCAAGTAACTTTAAGTAGTAAGTTTGTGTTTTGGTGTCTGCCTGTCATATGCAGAAATTTGAAAACTGGATACAAAGTATAAGATGTTGGAAGTATAAAAATAACGATTTCACCTTTGCTGAACACCTAATAAAGCATAGGCATCAACGATCTAACATGGAACAGAATATCAAAACTATTAGAATGAACAGTTGTTTTGTACCATAAGTGTTTCGCTTCATTTTATTTCTAAAGCATCTTCAGAGGCCTGTAATACGAGTACATGTTTGTTTTATGTATATGATAAATAAGTTAAACATTTTTTTGTTTTGTGTATCTAATAACTGCGTTATGCAGTGATACCAGAGCAGCTGTTGTACTACAGTTTTATGTTGTTAGATAAGAATTAGCTTCTTGCAGTGCAAGTTTCGTAAGGTTTAATTGCTGTTTGGTTATACAGACGACTTTGTGATCTTAATTCCATATATAGCGTTTTGGAGTTTAAATTAGTGGGTCTGCGAACTTCAGGGTGTCTGGTTTTCGGCTTTTCGAACACTCCATCAATAGAACACTTAACTTTCACTGTTTCACTCTGTGTTGATTGTGTGTGTTTACTGTACAGAGTTTTTCGAACTTTTGTTTGTGTTGTGGTGTGTGCCTACCATATGTAGAAATTTGAAAACTGAATACAAAGAATAAGACGTTGGAAGTATAAAAATAACTATTTCAGCTTTGCTGAACACCCAATAAAGCATAGGCATCAAAGATCTAACATGGAACAGTATATCAAAACTATCAGATTGAACAATTACAACAGAAACTACTAGGCTAATATTACAAGAAAACTTTGACATAAAAAGAGCCACTGCAATGAACAAAACAGTAATAAAAATATGTAGTACATAATCAGACAAAAAAAAATATTAATCTCCCACCATAGACACTAAAAAAAATTTTTTTTACGATTCCGTCCACTTAGAATTCCCTTTTTCTAGAGCAGGCCTCACCATGCAGAATAACATACGCACACAAATAACAAACGAATGATTGTCAAACTACACACAGACGCTACAAAAACAAAAGACAAGCTAGAAACACCCAGTGACGATTGGCAGCACTATGGACAGTAAACACACACAACCAACACACGGGGAAAAAATGAAAGTGAAGAGTGCTATTGAAATGTGTTCGAAAACCCCGAAAAATGGTCATACTAATGTACGTAGGTCAACTAAGTACCACTCCAGGACGACACAAATGAAATAATGAGACCACAAAGGTGGAACTAAGTAGTAATTTAACCTTTCGAAACCTGCTCTCAAAACATTTGATTGTTATGTAACAAGAGAATAAAAAACTGTAATATGACAAGTCATCTGGAATCATTGCGTATCGCAATTATTAATACATAAAATAAATGTGTATTACTGGCACTGAATATGCTTCATAATTTTAAAAAGCGAAACACGTGGGGCACAAAAGAAACAGCCGTTCATTTAGCTGCATACGCCGACCATATCTCCGAGAACGTAGAAGCGACTAAGGAACGACGGAAAACGAAAAAAGATGACGAATTACGTGCTCGGTGGTTCGTAATTTCGTAACGTGTTGCACGCAGACAAAGAGACCTGTGTGATTCACTTGATAGCGGAACGACGGGACAAAGTGGTTGGCTGCATTGTATGGAGAGGAACCGGCCCAAGGTGATCGCGTTGACCCCTCGTGGCCCCAGTCCTCCCTGTACGCGGGCACCGTGGGAACTCGCTAGTTGGCAGTCGCCGCGCGCCGCGCCGCTCCGCCTGCGCCGCCACTGTTGGCAACACTGCCGTCTGGTCTGGCGCGCCAGTCGATTGTCAGCGCCGGTGCGGGTGCCCGCCCGCCCGCGAAAGGGGAACCCACCCGATCCGTTAACGCCGACACCGCCCCACCCCGTCTGCCGTCCGGCCGAGGAATGCCGGGAGCTCGCGCTGCCAGCAGTGCTGCGGTCAAGTCTTAATTTACCAACATAACAACGCCCGTAGTAGCTGCGCTGCTCCGGCAACCGAAGGGCTGCACGTGCCGTTGCTGTTTTACAGCGAGCTAAATCAAATTTTCTTTGCATTTTGTGCACCACCGTTGTACATATTGTAATATCTCGTGTACTTTCCGCTTTCGATTGTGAGTAGAAATTATATTGTTAATTTTTAATAAAATATTAAATAGTAGTCGATTTGAGGTTACTTAAAATCATAGATAATGATCAAATGTACGTCTCAGCTTACCGCCTTATGCTTTCCCTTCCGTAGAGGACATCAAATACGCCACTTGAGACAAGCGTACGCAAATAGTCTGTAGTCACTATTGTACCGAACTGCACGAATGACATGATCTGTTTGAAATTCATTAATACCAATTAAATGAGAAGATATAGATTTGTAAAGTATCAAGTATGTTATTTAACAATTAGTCTCAGATTCTAAAGAGTTGTTCTGTTTGTCTAGGAGAACTATAAAAAGGGTAGATATAAAAAAAACATTGCTATTATTCATCTTAAATTAGCTACTATAATTTACAAATCCTATTTAAAGTTTTCACAGACCTGTCTCAGCTCCGTATTCCGAATTACTTTAATAAGATGTGACTCACTTTTAATTGCCTATTTTGGGGCTTACGGATCGTAAATTGTAATATTTCATGCCAGCAGGGGGTGGATCTTCCATCATGAGGCCCCTACTTGCTATTGAGGAGAGTTCATTAGCGTATGAAAACAGTGAAATGCGCATCACTGGAGGGCAAAAGATGTCTTAAACGTCAAAGTATGCTTATTAACATGAATTGATAAACGACCAGTTGAAGAGCCTTACATTATAACAGGGCAAATCTTAACAATTATCTACTTTACATACTTCTTAATTTATGTCCATGTTGCAAACGCATGATGCATTTCCCCGTCATTTACGCATGGATGATGCGCCGCTTCGTCGTATGAAGGAGGGGGGGGGGGAGTCGAAAGTTTCTAGCCTAACAAATAAAGAATGACAGAAATTTCGCCGGCCGGTGTGGCCGTGCGGTTCCGGGCGCTTCAGTCTGGAACCGCGTGACAGGTTCGAATTCTGCCTCGGGCATGGATGTGTGTGATGTCCTTAGGTTAGTTAGGTTTAAGTAGTTCTAAGTTCTAGGGGACTGATGACCACAGATGTTAAGTCCCATAGTGCTCACTTGAACCATTTTTGACAGAAATTTCATAATAATAATTTATCCAAAAAATGGTTCAAATGGCTCTGAGCACTATGGGACTTAACTTCTGTGGTCATCAGTCCCCTAGAACTTAGAACTACCTAAACCTAACTAACCTAAGGACATCACACACATCCATGCCCGAGGCAGGATTCGAACCTGCGACCGTAGCAGCCCCGCGGTTCCGGACTGCGCGCGCACCTAGAACCTCCAGACCACCGCGGCCGGCAATAATAATTTATCTTTCAGTATAATAGTCTAGCGGTTCTGGCGCTGCAGTCCGGAACCGTGGGACTGCTACGGTCGCAGGTTCGAATCCTGCCTCGGGCATGGGTGTGTGTGATGTCCTTAGGTTAGTTAGGTTTAAGTAGTTCTAAGTTCTAGGGGACTTATGACCTAAGATGTTGAGTCCCATAGTGCTCAGAGCCATTTTTTTTATTTCAGTATAATACCCGTGTACACTAATACACTGGCGGGCACGCTTGGGTAACTTCTGCAAACCATTCAAAGAAAAAGTCTTCGATTTCGAGTCTAGCCAAGCGTTCACAATGTCAATCATTGTTAAATCGTCGTCCTTTGAGGTCTTTTTTAGGTTTGGGAAAAGGAAAGAGTCTGGTGGAGCCAAATTTGGAGAATATGGCGGATGACGCAAGTCAAACCCGTTGTCACGCAAAGTTTCCAGTGCTGCGAGGGCTTTGTACGCGGGTGCGTTGTCATTATGACAAAAGAACTCCGCGCGCCTGTTTTCCGCGCTTTTTTTTCTTTATCTCTTCTCTCAAATGGCGGAGGAGGGTGCAGTAGTTTGATGCGTAGATAGTTACGCTGTTTTGCAAGTACTCCACCATAATTACCCCTTCTGCATCCCAGAAGACGGGTGCCACCACCTTAACGGATGGTTTTTGCACCCGGAACTTTTTTGGTGTATGCGATGAAGAATGTTTCCATTGTTGTGACTGTTGTTTTGTCTCAGTATCAAAGTGGTGAACCCACGTTTCGTCCATTGTCACACACCTTCATCTGCTTCAAATTGGTGGACGATTTCTTCACAACAGTGGACACGCTGTCGTGTCTGATCCCCATTCAAGTGTTTCGGGACCCAACGCGATGAAACTTCCTGCATTTCCAAAATATCCACAGCAATGTGACGAGCGTGACCGTGGGAGATTCCAAGTGTGGTTTCAATGTGCTGCAATGTTTTTCGACTATCCTGAAAAATCATATCGTGGATTGCAGTCACTGTTTCGTCAGTGGCAACGGTGGCAGCTCTTCCGCTCCTTGGCGCATCTTCCACACTCGTTCTTCCACGTTTGAAGTCGGATACCCAGTTTTTCACTGCTGCATAAGAGAGAGCACTGCCCTTAAGTGTATTCCGCATGTCCTCCGCAGCCGGCCGCGGTTGTCTCGCGGTTCTAGGCGCGCAGTCCGGAACTGCGCGACTGCTACGGTCGCAGGTTCGAATCCTGCCTCGGGCATGGATGTGTGTGATGTCCTTAGGTTAGTTAGGTTTAAGTAGTTCTAAATTCTAGAGGACTGCTGACCACAGCTGTTAAGTCCCATAGTGCTCAGAGCCATTGGAACCATTTTGTCCTCCGCAATTTCCTTGCGCGTCCTTCCCTTCAAATAAAGATATTCAGTCACACCACGGTTCTTGAGTCTCTCGACATCCGCCATTTTACTTACGCTACGGTGTACAACGCATCCTAGCGGCAAAACTAATGAAGCTGGAGCCGCGGAATTTGGTTGCACACCCACAAATGGTCATCGCAAAAGTAGGTGTTGTTGTTTGTGCGAGAGATTACGGCGCTAGAAACTTTTCGAGCGTCCCTCGTATATAGCGTCACAATTTTTTTCTTCCCTCTGACGTTTTCCAAGTCCGGCGTAATGTTTTGCGCATATTGAACGCAAAAGTAGCCCTGTAGCTTCAAAGAAACGTCGCAGTGGGCTAGGTTGGTATTTTTTAAACGCTTTTTATTCATTTTTTAAAATTTTTTAGTTATGAGTCCTGTGACTAGTTTGATATGGCCCGGCACGAATTTATGTCGTGCGCCAACTTCTTCATATCGGAGTTGAACAAGCGGTCTGTGTCCTCAGGTGTTAGTTGGACATATTCCAATAGCTGTCTTGGCCTAGAGTTTTTAGCCTCTACGTCTTCCTCAAGTACAATGGAAGCTATTCCCTAATGTCTTGACACCAGTCCCTTCTTTCGCCCCGTTCTTCTTGTCACTGTTTTCCACATGTACCTCTCCTCGCAGATTCTACAGAGAACCACCTCGTTTCTTATCAGCACACGTAATTTTCAAACAACAAAATTTTCTCATTTTATAGCACCACATCTCAAACACCTCGATTCTGTTCTTTTCCGGTTTTCCTATAGTCGATAAATAACTATCTTACAACTCAGTGCACCAAAGGTACATTTCTCGAAATAAGGCCGATATTTGATACTCGTAGGCTTCTGTTGCCAAGAATGGTCTCTTTCCTTGTACTAGTCTGCTCTTTATGTCTTCGCTTCATTCCTCTTATGTTATCTTACTTCCAAAGTAGCAGAATTCCTTCACTTCGTCATTTTCATGGTCACCGATTTTGATGATAAGGGGAGGTTTACTATCTTTGGCCCGAAAAAAACATGCTCTTCGAGAATTTTTTTCTCGGGATGTGTTATAGATATCAGTGTCAACTTTCGTCAAAATGTTTATTGATATTTCCTCTTTTTTTTGGTCATCAGTCTACTGACTGGTTTGATGCGACCCGCCACGAATTCCTTTCCTATGCTAACCTCTTCATCTCAGAGTAGCACTTGCAACCTACGTCCTCAATTATTTGCTTGACGTATTCCAATCTCTGTCTTCCTCTACAGTTTTTGCCCTCTACAGCTCCCTCTAGTACCATGCAAGTCATTCCCTCATGTCTTAGCAGATGTCCTATCATCCTGTCCCTTCTCCTTATCAGTGTTTTCCACATATTCCTTTCCCCTCCGATTCTGCGTAGAACCTCCTCATTCCGTACCTTATCAGTCCACCTAATTTTCAACATTCGTCTGTAGCACCACATCTCAAATGCTTCGATTCTCTTCTGTTCCATGTTTCACTACCATACAATGCTGTACTCCAGACATACATCCTCAGAAATTTCTTCCTCAAATTAAGGCCGGTATTTGATATTAGTAGACTTCTCTTGGACAGAAACGCCTTTTTTGCCATAGCGAGTCTGCTTTTGATGTCCTCCTTGCTCCGTCCGCCATTGGTTATTTTACTGCCTAGGTAGCAGAATTTCCTCTACAAACTGGAATTTTTTCGACCGGAAATGTCGAAGAGCAAAGGCTGAACTGCCGTCGGAACGAAACAAAATTTCGATGTAGACCTCTACGCGCGGTATGTCACAGGTCAGCCGGCTCGTCTGAAATCAAAATTGAGTTGACGTTAGCGAAGTATATGAGATTCTTTAGGAGTTGTACCTCACTTAAGTTATTTGGACTATAGGAAACAAAATGGCGGCCATTTGAAAGTAAATAGGGTTTTTTTAATTGATTTTTCGACTTCGTCGGCGACGTTAAAATATTCGTAGTTGATGGATCGGAATAAAAGTGGTACAACTCCTAGACGGAAACAAAGAATCATGCCAATCGGTTCTGTAGGTTTGAAGTTACGATACCGCGCAATAAAAAAAAGTCATTTCGAGGAAAACGCGTTAGAAGTTTTGACTACATATAAATGCAATATTATGCAACTTACGTTCAATCTGATATTCGGGGTCCATAAACTAGTCGTTCCTTTTCCTCATAGAGGGTGTTTTGCTCGATCTGGGCCATCCTACGCAGCTCCACAGCCGCTCGTACTGCCGGCGACAAGCGGATTTCGGCCGCTTGAATCCGGTGGTCGTCCGAATGCTTGGCGAACTGCGTCGAGTAGAGTCCGAGAGTCCATCGTTGTCATGGTCTCCAGAATTGCTGAATACCCTTCGTTGAAGCTGCTCACTGCCAGGAAAGTCGCAATCTCCACAGTCTTCGCGCCAGAATGCAAATGCTTGGGGGCTATCTTCCAAACATACGCGTTTCCTCCCAAGCACCGGCACAGTAACTCGTCCTCCGAAAGGAAAAAACTGCTGCGTGAAAAAGACCGATTTGAGGCAGGTGCATTTTTTTTGTTCAACCGCGAATAACAAACATGTCCGTTCCGTATTCGGAAAAACCATTTCAGGGTTGGATTCTAAACACTTTTATGCATCCAAAAATGCAATTAAAAATCGATTTTTTGAACCAAAAGATAGGAAACCTCCCCTTAAGCGTATCTCTTATCTTACTTCTGATACTCCTCATTACTTTCGTCTTTCTTCGGTTTACCCTCAGTCCACATGCTAGTATAGACTAATTCGAATAAGACAATCCATACAACATGTGTCACAGCTCTGCTCGCTAGATCACAACGAAAAGATCCGAGAAATTAGAGCAAATACGGAGACTTACAAGCAGTCGTTCTTCCCACGCACAATTCGTGAATGGAACAGGGAAGGGGGATCAGATAGTGGTACAATAAGTACCCTCCGCCACACACCGTAAGGTGGCTCGCGGAGTATAGATGTAGATGTAGATGTAGACAGATACACGTGGTTACAGAAATATAATTTTTTCATTACGGTCTTGGCACTCAAATTGGTATGTGTGTGTTTATTTATCGATCGTTATTTTTGTTTTGCAATTAAAGTTGTAAAATTTGGGTTTTGACAATCGAATTTTTCAGATTGGTACGTGATTTGTTAGCAAAATCGACTGTGTCGTAAGCATGCCGCACGTATTTACAAATGCTGAGTATGATGATGTGGTTCTTGTGTCCTGCTACTGCTCGTAGAGAATGCGGTAAACCATTTCCTAACCGCAGAATACCAAATTCAAGAGTATATACTCGTATTTTCACTAAACTACACGAGACTGGAGCTGTGTGCAGCTGCCGTATTTCATCTGAACGTGCTGAAGAACAGCGTGTGGATGATGTAAAAAGACGTTATTCACTTGGTATAACCTTTTACTTCCATAAGCACTCGTAGAATTGCTACACGTGTCGGTGTTCCATTCACAAGAATATGGCGAACATGACGTATTCGCTATTCGCAAGGGATTCAGTCACCTTCCAGAAGGAGATAAAGGTAGACATTCGGAATTATGTCATTGGCTAATTGTACATCTTAGAGTAAGCCCATTAATACTGTTCACTGATAAAGCCACTTTCACTCGTGACAGCTTAAATAAGACTCGTAACTCACTTTGGTCCGATGAAAACCCACAAGCCTTTACGTAGACACATTTTCAAGTACGGTTCGCTGTAAACGTGTGATGTGATATGATAGAGAATGAGTTGATGGGACCTGTTGCGTTATCTCATGGTCTTAGGGGGACCGGTCATCTAGACTTCCTCGAACACGAGGTTCCGGCATTGTTGGAACACGTTCTTTGGGCTACACGAACGGTTATGTTCTCCCATCATGACGAGACTCCTGCATAGTCTAATCGTCAGGTGACACGTCATCTAGACTAACGTTCCGCGAAAAATGAGTTGCCAGAAATGGCCACGTTTCTTGGCCACTGATATCCCCGTACCTTAGCGCTTCAGATTTTTTCCGAATGGGGATGGTTGCGAGGCCAAGTCTATAAAGAAAAAGTAAACACAAGAGATGAACTGACTGTTCTGATTATGAATGGTGCTGCCTTCATAAAAGAACGCCAAGACCAACTCTCAGGTGAAATTTATCAAAATCAACTTTGCCTTTGCTTGAGACCTTCTATAAATAAATGTAATAGCTGTATCTCCGTGACCAATGAAAATTGGAAACATGTATGGAACGTTTTATGCGCATCAGTTTATACTACCACCTCCTGAAAGATTCACTAATCTTCCAACGACACTCTAAGTAGCGCAAAACAGAAATGATTCCAGGAACCGAGAACACTCCACATCTGCGCTGCGTATGGGATCTGGTTTTTCTCTGACCGAACGCAAACCATTTACAGCTTCATCAGTATTTCGAGAAAAACTGTAATGTGTCACACTCTGTGTACATCGCCGAGGCCTCGTGATGACTGGGTGTTGTGTGATGTCCTTAGGTTATTTAAGTTTAAGTAGTTCTAAGTTCTAGGGGACTGATGACCATAGATGTTAAGTCCCATAGTGCTCAGAGCCATTTGAACCATTTTTGAACATCGCCGAGTAAGCCCATTAATACACACGTTTTATTGAGCTATACCGGATGACTCTTATTATACGTCGCTTCGGGGGCTTTTAAACGTTAGTAAGACCCATCCTCTATATTGCTTCTCATTTCACGTGGATTAAGCGTGTAAGAATGATTATTTATATGACTCCGTGCAGCACCTTACAGCAGTACGAAACACGACATTCTCTTTAACTATCCCGCTATAATTTGATATCATATCCCTCCCTGTACATAATTACTCCCTGATATGTGTTAGATGACAGATTCCGGCCGGCCAGGGTGGCCGAGCGGTTCTAGACACAGTCTGGAACTGCGCGACCGCTACGGTTGCAGGTTCGAATCCTGCCTCGGGCATGGATGTGTGTGACGTCCTTAGGTAGTTAGTTTTAAGTAGTTCTAAGTTCTAGGGGACTGATGACCTCAGAAGTAAAGTCCTATAGTGCTCAGAGCCATTTGAACTATTTGACAGATTCCGTTTGTGACTCATTGATCCGGTAGTTAAAGGTTGTTTACATTTTTAAATTTCATGAAGTGCATTTTCTCTAAATTAAGGGTTAGTTGCAAGTGCTTACAGCAGGTTGATATTTTGTTCCAATCTGACTGGACGTTGTTACTGTTTTCGTGGAAAAAACTTCACGGAGAACCATTACATAATCAGCGAAAAGTCTGACATTTCAGCCAATATCATTGGCTAGATAAATTAATATATAATATTGATAGTATCATCACACTTCCCTGGGGGCTACATTAAACAATTTTTTTCTAAGATAAATGTATTCTTAAGCTCGACATAATTCTCAAAATTATACCGTATTTAGATGACCGTTATTTTGTACGATCTTTTACTCTATTGCCGCGCGGGATTAGCCGAGCGGTCTACGACGCTGCAGTCATGGACTGCGCGGCTGGTCCCGGCGGAGGTTCGAGTCCTCCCTCGGGCATGGGTGTGTGTGTTTGTCGTTAGGATAATTTAGGTTAAGTAGTGTGTAAGCTTAGGGACTGATGACCTTAGCAGTTAAGTCCCATAAGATTTCACACACATTTGAACATTTTTTACTCTATTAAATATATATATTATTCATTTGTCCATATTTAACGCTGACGTAAGACAGTTCCGCTTCAGCGTAAATTTTTTTCTCTTCGCTCATTGGTTTTCATAGTATTTCAAGTTTTCGCTTGAATGAAATTCCTAGATCTTTCTTAGTATTTCTGTGATACAATAAATGAAAGCAAGGGAAGGACGTTCTCATTGGTCTAGTTTAAACTGGTTACTTTCGAATAAGGTACTGCTGCTTTCGTCCGTTGCGTAATGTACGCTTATCACCATCGATAAGGCTGAAATTGCAAATAGGTGGGCCACCATCAAAACACACAACGATTCGTGATCTTCCTCTTGCTTATGACTCAGGAGCAAAGCAGAGTACTCCTGATTCTTAAACACAGTGTTTTTGGGGTTGAGGGTGACGATCGAAAAATTCTTGTCTCATCCAATGTTTTAATGTACAAAATGAGGAAATAAAAAAAATTAAATATTGGTTGATAATGTGATCAAGCAACTTGAACTGAATTTTTTTGATAATGCACGAGTTATGACGATAGTCAGATTTTTGTTATATGTGACGTATTTATTCATATACAATCCCACAGAGAGCAAATGTGTAGCTGATTATAAAAGTTGGTCTTAAATTTTAGTCTTAAACGTTAGATGGTACGTAATAACCACGTGTTGTGTTAATTTTATTTGGTGATGCACAAGAAACAACTGAGTTGTGCAATTAAAGACGTACTCAAGTTTTGGAGAACATTGTAACGGGAAACAATAGTTATACCAACGTAACTATCTAAGACTTTTCACTAGCAAACTGAGGAGTTCGCTTGATTTTAGAGCCGACGATGCGGTATCAGCGACGGTGCACAAGTTACAGTAATAGGGCAGGGAAGTCGGCCGTGTCCTTTACAAAAGAAGCGTCCCGGTATTAGCTTTACACGGTCTTGCGGAATCTGTGGAGAATCTTAAATTGGATAGCGAGACGTGGATGGAAACCGAGGTTTCGGGAATCTGTCTTACAACTGAGCCAACTCGCTCTGTAATATTGTCGCAGGTGTGAAGCCTTAGTACAAAGTCAGCTGTTCTTCTTCACAAGTGTCTTAATTAACGTAAATTTTGCATTCTTCCTTGTTCCCTAGCAACTTCCCACCTCCACGAAATCTATCTTTGCGGCGTGCGTTTCGTACTTGAGTATCTATTTTAAAGTGTCCGCGAGGTACTGGCGGAAGTAAAGCTGTGAGGACGGGTCATCAGTTGTGTTCGGGCAGCTCAGTTGGTGGAGCACTTTCCAGCGAAAGGCAAAGGTCCCGGGCTCGATTCCCGGTCCGGCAAACCGTTTTAACGTGCAAGCAAGTTTCATAACAGCGCACACTTTGCTGCAGAGTGAAAATTCATCCTGGAAACAATCCCCATGGCTGTAGCTAAGCCGTGCCTCTGCAGTATCCTTTCTTCCAGAAGTGCTAGTCGCTTAAGTTTCGCAGACGAACATTTATGAAGTTTGTAACGTAGGAAATCAGGTATTGGTGGAAGTAGAGCTTTGATGGCAGGCCATGGGCCGTGTTTGGGTAGTTCAGTCGGTAGAGCACCTTTCCGCGAAAGGCAGAGGTTCCGGGTTCGAGTCCCGGTCCGGCACACAGATTTAATTTGCAGAATGTTTTATGAGTCACGTGTCTGGCATCTTTGGAACGTACACCAGTCTTTGCAGCAGAGAATCTTTGGAAAGTACAGCAATGTCCACACCAGAAACTCAAAGTCGCATAACGTAGCTTGTTACAGCGACGCTGTAACTCGATGGCCAAAAGACTGCGTTCTTTGATGTTATATCTCTCTCTCTCTGTCTTGCCAAAATTTGTTTCTAAAAGACTAATTTAGAATCAGCTGAAGCGGAAAACGACCCTAGCGTGTTTATCTGTTTCTCTCAGAAAAAAGCCAATATAACGGTGCCAGAATGATGAGATTAAAAAGCACATCAGAAGAGTATGCCCTATTATTTGGAAAGTGCCTACACATCAACGTTTTCCTTTGACGAGAGGATCAATCACGAATCCGTAATGAAATTCCGTTCCTCTAGTGGAAGATGGCGGCCAGTTTTTTCCGCTCCCAGCTGCATCACATAGTCTTCGAAATATGAAATAAACAAATGAAATAAAATGGTGAAATCGACACTGAGACGCAGAGATCTCAGTGCTGTTAGTAGTGTGAAAAAAATTCTTTGGCATACTTTTTGCTAACATATGACCTGTTTCAGGCCTTATGTGCCATCAGCAAATATTAAAAATGCTTGGCTACCAATAGCACATCAATGTTGTAAGGTTTTTTAAATAAGAAAATTGTAATTTTGGTAACACTTTGGATGTCACGCGGGAAGGTAAAGATTCAGTAGCATCTGAGTAATAGCGGGCAATGTCTCTGCCAAAGATGGAGTGCAGTCTTGGAGGGAGAGGGTGATAGAGACAGAGAGAGAGAGAGAGAGAGAGAGAGAGAGAGAGAGAGAGAGAGAGGTGTCTTGTGATGGAGAAAGATGTGGTGGTGGTCTTCAGTCCTGAGACTGGTTTGATGCAACTCTCCATGCTACTCTATTCTGTGCAAGCTTCTTCATCTCCCAGTACCTACTGCAACCTACATCCTTCTGTACCTTGTGAACTGAATTTTTGATATTTCAAGTGTTAAAATATTTTGTCTCATTGATGTAAAGTTTTGTTAATACAGTTACATTATTGTTTCTCCACCAGTCAGCATTTGTCTCTTTATTTCAAATGTATAATTTTGCTTTCCCGGGTTTCTCAGTAGCAGAACTTGAAATGACAATGATCATTGCAGTAATGAGATTCGTTAGCACAGAAGTTTTGTGGATGTCTCTACAGTTTAAAGTAGTAGTCTGAAATTTTATTTTTTAACTAGCATAGCAGCAGCAGCGCAGCATTTATTCAATGCGCAAACAAGTAGGAAATTTATAATTTACTTGGGATACAATTAAAATTTCAACAGTGACATATTTTTTAGACAGGGCATTTCTGTAGTTATTTATATTTCATATTTTTCTCGCAGTCAGGTTACTTGTGTTATTGCTAACAGGACAATTTTAAATTTAGTAGAACCGTCTGTACTCCCGCCACGAGCGCTGCAGTACACAGTTTAATGTTGCATTTCTGATTAACTTTTGCATTGCTGATCACTTTTCAAGAATTGCCAGATTACTTTCGAACGTAGCTGTTTCACGAGTTCAGCTTTATATTACCACACAGACAGAATACTAGTAAGTATAACTATCCTATACCGTACAACAAAAAGTAATTAGCCACTTTCAATGTGTACTGGATATGCTAATGAAACTGCACTTCACATTGACGCGCTGTTCATACACAGATATTTTATGAATGATATTCGGTCATGTGATTGCTAAAGAAATAAATATTTGTTCAGCGTAGTGGGCTGTGCATAGAGGTTGGTGCATATATCGCGTTTGGTACTGACGCTTCGGAAGCTTGTGTGCAACGCATTAGCTGGAGAGTTTAAGGATATCGGCTGTAGACGCAGTTTTCTTGCCCCGCGTTGCCACGGAGAAAGAAATGAATTCAGATGGTGGCGCGTGGCAGGAATAGATTCCCGCATGTCGGGACGGGGGCGACAAGTATTTGCGTCAGCTCAGCAGAAGCCATCGGTGTTACTGAACACCAGCGGCTGAGTAAATTAGCCATCAGATGGGCGCCGTTGAGTGGGGATTGCAGAAACATGTGCAACATGACAACCATGTTGGTGGAGCGTATGCACATCGCAGTGAAGTTAGTGGTATGTTGGGTGGGGTGGAATTTGAAGCAGGGGCTATTGAAGGAATGAAAAAGTCTCATCCCGCACATGCCTTATATTGGCGCTATCTATGCGGAAGTTATTAACCCGGTGATGGAACTGATAGTAATAATTTGATGTTTTTATTTGAATTATATCTTGCTGCCATCTCATGTGATATATTTGAAGGCAAATTCGCATTATTCCTAAACAAAAGCCTATATCTGAAACTTCGATGAACTCATAACGCCTAAAACAAATTATAGTCCTAAACAACACTCAAAAATGACCATAAAATTCAATAAATTTTGTACCACAACTACATACAATCACAGTGGTTTCATTTCGATTATACTCGCAAAAGCAGTACAACGAATGTTGCTGACCTTACAATAACTTAGACATACTTAACATCACTGTTAAAGACATCTTCAGTCTTTCCACTATAGAAAAACTGCATATCAGAATCTTCTACAACCACGTAGCGTAATGCCGGGCCCATTGTTGCTGTGAAGGCTACGATTACTGCAATGCACTACATTGGTAGAAGTACCTGATTGTACCACTGGAAGTCTCTGTCTTGCAATAGCAACGATGGCTTCGTGCGAAAGGTACTGGTACTTAAAAAAATCAATCATATGAAGGTTTTAGGCAGAAACCACTGGGGCTCTTGCGGTTAGTCATAATGTTTTGGCTCGTCAGTGTACTCTCGTCTCATACATGCCTTACTTTGGCGTCACACTGTATATCCGGAAGTTATTAATCTGGTGGTAATAACTGGATGTGGAAGAAACAAAGTGACACATTTTGTGGTACATTTGTGCAAATCAGCGCCAAGACAACTCCCGACAACCAGCGTTCCAGTGAGTGGATGCTTCTATTCAGCTGGCCTCACAGTGCTGTTTTAGCATCGTACAGCAGACCAGCAATACGAGGTGCATTCAAGTTCTAAGGCCTCCGATTTTTTTTCTAATTAACCACTCACCCGAAATCGATGAAACTGGCGTTACTTCTCGACGTAATCGCCCTGCAGACGTACACATTTTTCACAATGCTGACGCCGTGATTCCATGGCAGCGGCGAAGGCTTCTTTAGGAGTCTGTTTTGACCACTGGAAAATCGCTGAGGCAATAGCAGCACGGCTGGTGAATGTGCGGCCACGGAGAGTGTCTTTCATTGTTGGAAAACGCCAAAAGTCACTAGGAGCCAGGTCAGGTGAGTAGGGAGCATGAGGAATCACTTCATAGTTGTTATCACGAAGAAACTGTTGCGTAACGTTAGCTCGATGTGCGGGTGCGTTGTCTTGGTGAAACAGCACACGCGCAGCCCTTACCGGACGTTTTCGTTGCAGTGGAGGAAGGAATTTGTTCTTCAAAACATTTTCGTAGGATGCACCTGTTACCGTAGTGCCTTTTGGAACGCAATGGGTAAGGATTACGCCCTCGCTGTCCCAGAACATGGACACCATCATTTTTTCAGCACTGGCGGTTACCCGAAATTTTTTTGGTGGCAGTGAATCTGTGTGCTTCCATTGAGCTGACTGGCGCTTTGTTTCCGGATTGAAAAATGGCATCCATGTCTCATCCATTGTCGCAACCGACGAAAAGAAAGTCCCATTCATGCTGTCGTTGCGCATCAACATTGCTTCGCAACGTGCCACACGGGCAGCCATGTGGTCGTCCGTCAGCATTCGTGGCACCCACCTGGATGACACTTTTCGCATTTTCAGGTCGTCATGCAGGATTGTGTGTACAGAGCCCACAGAATTGCCAACTCTGGAGGCGATCTGTTCAACAGTCATTCGGCGATCCCCCAAAACAGTTCTCTCCACTTTCTCGATCATGTCGTCAGACCGGCGTGTGCGAGTCCGAGGTTGTTTCGGTTTGTTGTCACACGATGTTCTGCCTTCATTAAACTGTCGCACCCACGAACGCACTTTCGACACATCCATAACTCCATCACCACATGTCTCCTTCAACTGTCGATGAATTTCAATTGGTTTCACACCACGCAAATTCAGAAAACGAATGATTGCCCGCTGTTCAAGTAAGGAAAACGTCGCCATTTTAAGTATTTAAAACAGTTGTCATTCTCGCCGCTGGCGGTAAAATTCCATCTGCTGTACGGTGCTGCCATCTCTGGGACATATTGACAATGAACGCGGCCTCATTTTAAAACAATGCGCATGTTTCTATCTCTTTCCAGTCCGGAGAAAAAAAATCGGAGGCCTTAGAACTTGAATGCACCTCGTACATGTGTAGATGAAATGCTGCTAGATTTCACAGGCCGTAATTGAGCCAGTGATTCCCACCTCATGTCCTTGAGGGGCACAGAGAAAAAGTGTAACAAGGTGAATGTCATAAGATAGATGGATAGATTTCAATAATGCACAATGCAGGAATGGGAGAAGCACCACTACAGCTGAATTTGTGCCACTTTTGTATATGTATATTACTAAATGGCTCTGAGCGCTATGGGACTTAACTTCTAAGGTCATCAGTCCCCTAGAACTTAGAACTACTTAAACCTAACTAACCTAAGGACATCACACACATCCATGCCTGAGGCAGGATTCGAACCTGCGACCGTAGCGGTCACGCGGTACCAGACTGTAGCGCCTTTAACCACTTGGCCACACCGGCCGGCTGTATATTACTAACAGACTTCGTTTTTCTGTAGGGTTTGTTATTTGTTTTTGTTTTGTTTCGCGTCATGAGTCCTCCAATCGCCGCTGCAGCTACGTGGTCAGCGTAGACAGCTGCCTTGTGGAGGATCCGGCTTCGATTCCCAGTATTTGCCAAGGAGTTTTTCTTGGCTGCAGGACTGTTGGACTGCACTCAGCCTCGTGATGCCAACTGAGGAGCTGCCTGACCCAGTAGTGGCGGCTCCACGGTCTGCAAAGTCTGCAGAGTCGAGTGCTGACCACGAGCCCCTCCATACTGCAAGCACACGACGCCCAAGCCAGAGGCAGGTTGATATCCCTTGGAAACTTCAAGGCCTAGACGACGAGCTCGTTTCACGAGTCCTCCGACTGGTTTGATGCGGCGGGCCACGACTTCCGGCGTCAGGTTCCTCTCAAAGTAGCACTTGCACCAGCGACCTCGATTATTTGTTGGATGCCTTCTAATCTCTCTTTTCCCCTACAGTTTTCGTTCTCGGTGGCCTCGTCTAGTACCATGGGAGTTCATGTTAGCTACTTCTTCTGGTCAGTATTTTCTATAAGTTTCTTCCTTTGTCTATTCTACAGCAAATTTCCACATCACCGTCGAAGACGAGACCATGCAGGCAAACAAGTAAGTTTTACAGTGCCGATGGTTTTGGCGACAGGCAGTAAATACTAATAACAATCCGGTTCTTACACGCGGAAGATCTTATGGTCCATTGCTGCGAGGATCGTGCGCAAAGATTTCACCTACAACATTTGGTTAACCAGTTTGTGTGAAGCTCTCCTCATAAGAAAAACGTCTGCGCCCTGATTACTTGTGAATATGCAGTCCATATGTAATTTACAGATGTGAAAAATTAGCTAAATATTTTGGTAGCACGGGCTAACTACTGTTGAAGTGCAGTGCTACATTTCCAATAACCTTACAACTCCAGTTAGAGGTGGGAATTTGATCAGTTTGTAGCAATAACGTGAATTTCAGAATCTGATACAATCTAAGTTGATAAAGCAAACTTATTTAAACTTTTATGTGGCGAAGAAGTATCTAGATATTTATTTCTATTACTACATAAAGAATTTATCAACATATTTCCTCAAAAGAAAAAAAATCAAAGAAAAAAAACATTGGCTATTAGTAACTTAGTACCCTGGGCTTGATTAGCAAATATGAATTCCAAGAAAAAATATTGCGATCGACCGAGTATGGCGCCTTTGAATTTATATTTTGGTGTCAGATGACACTACAGTGTTATGCAAAGCAAATTTCATTTAGGTGGAAGAACTGCTGCAGGTGATAACCTCACACATTTCTAAAGTTGTGTGCTATAGCTGCGTTCACCCATCCTTTCGAGAACAAAGAGGGACTGTGCAAATAAAGAAATCTGTGATGTTGACAGATAAACCACGGATGTGTCAAGTCGTAAGACGGCAAGAAACCAGCCACATGACGTTAATTTTACTTTCTCCATTGAGGTAGTACAGCGACACACTGCTAATGCTGTACTCAACAGCTTTCAGATTTTTTTCTGGTGCCCACTAGCACTGCCTCGATTCGTCATTGATTAAATCAGCACATTACCTGTGGTGGAATAAGAAACAAGGTCTTTTATGACAGCAACATACCGTATTTTACGGACTATGAGACGCTACGGACAGTAAGTGCACCTTAATTTTAAGCAGTTTTTTTTAAAATAACATTTTTACCACTTTTATTATTAGATTGTAAAGCTAGACTAAAAAAATCTTACTATATAAAAGCGACTTGAACTTTAAAATTACTGAAAATTCGTCATCCGAACTTTTTTCTTCTTCTTCCTCCTCGTAGTCATCGTTGTGTTCTTCATATATAAGATGGTCTTCACTGCCATCGAGAGCTTTACTTATGCCGCATTTCTTGAAAGATCTAACGATAATGTCTTCTGGTTGTTTTGGGGAAGGAGACCAGACAGCGTGGTCATCGGTCTCATCGGATTAGGGAAGGATGGGGAGGGAAGTCGGCCGTGCCCTTTCAGAGGAACCATCCCGGCATTTGCCTGGAGTGATTTAGGGAAATCACGGAAAACCTAAATCAGGATGGCCAGACGCGGGATTGAACCGTCGTCCTCCCGAATGCGAGTCCAGTGTCTAACCACTGCGCCACCTCGCTCGGTGATAATGTCTTCTGTCACTCTAGACCACGACTGTTTTATCCACTGATTGCAGGTCATTTCAAAGCTCCCTTCGGCGTGAATTCCTGTTGGGTTTCATCCGTCATCCATTTGTTCCATTCCTCTCTCATATCCACTTTAAATGGTTTATTTATCGAGACACCAAGAGGTTGCAATTGTGAAGTAAGTCCCACCGGTATAACAGCAAGCTCTGTATTTCCCTGTCTCCATTTCTCTTTCACAGAATTTTTCAAATGACTGCTAAACTGATCTAGCACAAGAAGAGAACACTTCTTCAATTAAGTACCTTTTCTTCTCTCCCACACTCTTTTAATGCATAATTACATACCAGCCTCGTCCATCCAACCCTTTCATGTACGTGAACAACAACATCTGGCAGTATTTCAGAAGATTTTGGCATTGTTTTGCGCTTGACAGTGATGATTGGATTATGTTTAGTACCGTTAACACAACATGAAAGACCAACACTGTAGTGGATTTTTTTCATGTCCACTTCTTTTTATAGTTGTAGTCTTTGTACCTTTCGTGACAACTGTTTGTTACTCGACACTTCAAATGTCAGAGGGGTCGCGTCCATACTCACTATTTGGCTTAGTTTCACACTGGTTTTCTTTCGATGTTGAATGATAAAGCGATGGAAAGATACCGTAATATTTTCCCTTGATACTCTTGTGCCATTTTCTGAGATATTTTAGTTTTGGTTCGCATGCTAAGTCCAAGACGTTTCATAAACCTGTAGCACCAACCAACTCGACCGTTAAGGTCTGTTAAGTTCCTCTGTAGCGCTAGCATACGAGCGACTATTTGAATTATTTTTGTATTAACTCCAATGCCATTTTGACTGTGTCCGTGTATCCATTTCGGTGCGTCATCTTCTAGCGTTAGCCATTTTGCATTTGCAGGTTTAATCTTCCTCAGTTCTTTCAGTTCTTTACTAGCCTCCCAATAGCGAATGGTTTTCTTCTGTTGCTGGAGGGCCGAAGCCGCTCAGCTGCTGTATGCCTTTTATTTTTTCCATTACGAAACTAGCTTCTAACAAAAATATTGCATTGTTACCGATAACACAAATCACTTTCAGTTCAAGTGCACTGGTCCTGCAGACTGCAGTGATGCATCATAGGCCAGACAGTGTTGTGGGTTTGTGACGGCGTGGCGTGAGGGAGAGTGTTAGAAAGCTTGTGAGTCCCCGCAACTCATGTTCGTGGCATAGCTGCACTGCTGTCAGATGAATCCATGGTTGCCAGGTACGGATAGGTTTCCCGCGGCATCGAAAATATGGCCATTTTTATGACTGGCAGCAATTTCATCTGAAGCACTGGACGTTTTTATATTAATTTCGAGTATAAGACGACCTGAATTTTGGAGGCAAAATGGTTCAAATGGCTCTGAGCACTATGCGACTTAACTTCTGAGGTCATCAGTCGCCTAGAACTTAGAACTAATTAAACCTAACTAACCTAATGACATCACACACATCCATGCACGAGGCAGGATTCGAACCTGCGACCGTAGCGGTCGTTCGGTTCCAGACTGTAGCGCCTAGAACCGCACGGCCACCCCGCCTGGCTTTTGGAGGCAATTTTTTGAAGAAAAAAGTGCGTTTTGTAGTCTGTAAAATACGGTAGTTATCATGTGTTATTATCATGCCGAAGAGTATTCGCTGCTAACATTTTTCAGTTTACGCTAAAATTGTGTAGTTATTCTAAGGTGCGAGGTCTGGTGCGCTTCATTTATGTACTTCTCTTTTTTTATAATTGTCATTAAAGCACTGCTACGTCATGATCGCCGCGCGCCTCCGTCGGGCATGGGTGTGTATGTGTTTGTCCTTAGGATAATTTAGGTTAAGTAGTATGTACGCGTAGGGACTGATAACCTTAGCAGTGAAGTCCCATAAGATTTCACACACATTTTAACATTTGAACATACGTCATGATCCTCGATCTGCACATCGCTGATTAGAGGGTTATCGAGTAGCCACATTTGTCTCATTTATTCAAGGAGATGCCTTGAGGCACGCCATCCTCATTGTCCAACCATAGCTTTTTGCAAGCACGATAAATCGAAGAGACGGCGTACTGAAGACGACGTTTAAATTACGGGAGGAGCGAGCAGAATTCTTTTCGGGGCCATTACTTCCCCTTCCTGTTCTCCTCCCCCTCCTCCTCCACCTCCTCCTCGCCCCAGCCCTCATTGATTATGCATAAATCTCGTCGCGGCATTCCGCGGGCTGCGCGCTCGCGGTGACACTGTGTGTATCTGTGCAATAAAGGCCAAGGACGCGGTATTCTCGTCGTCAACAAACAAGGGCGCTGGCGCGACAGAAAGAGAGACAGATGCCAGCGAGCCGGGCTGCGGCAGTGGCGACCCGCATTCCGGCGCCGCCGAACTGCAGTGTAAATAGTCCGCGGTATTGTACGTTGAAAGCCGGTGCTCGCAAATGTAGAGGTAGCTTCAGCCAGGTATCTAGGGCATAGCTTCTTCGGGGTCGGTTTTTCCGTTCCTGTTAACAGCTTCTAGACCAGTGGTTCCCAAGCAGACCATTACCTCTGAGTGCAATTACACATTAGCTAGTATCCCCCCCCCCCCCGTCCTGCTTCTGTTGCCACCCTCTCCCTCACATTATCACCAACTTTAGCACCTAACTAAACTGTAGAATTAAGGATTTTTCTTGGAACATATTCATTTTTAAAATGATGAAAGATAAATAATATTATTTAGTTTGTGTATGCACGTGTGTGTGTGTGTGTGTGTGTGTGTGTGTGTGTGTGTGTGTGTGTGTGTGTGTTAGAATGAATGAGGAAGGAATTCGTGGTGAGTCAGAAGCGATACCCGCAACTCCTTTGCATTACTCTCTCCGTTGCGGCACTTGCTTAACCTGCACACTGCAGCCCCATCTAAAATGAACCAAGTTAAAATGTGTGCACTACACTTACTGTTCTTTAATCTCTTCATTGCTGAACTCCTTACTTTTGAACTGGCAGAAATTTGAAGACTTCAGGCTGTTATTGATTTGTGTCTGACTATTGCCACTAATAATAATAATAATAATAATAATAATTCTGTGTACAGCACTATAGTGGTCCTTTATGTAGTTACTGCTGTGTCGTCCCGTCAATTAATTCATTTATCACTTTCGAAGCGAGTAATGAAGCAATTTCTGAACTACTGCAGGTACTATTTTGTTCAGATATTTGGCATTTGTTACGTAAACGTCTCACTTTTATCATCAGCTATTTACGGTACAAAGCACAATATATGTGTGTAGTGGGTGGACTACCTGAGGAACCTGTAACCTATATCGCATTAATGCTACTAATTGAGAAAAAGTAATTACTGGTTGGTTGGTTGGTTTGGGGAAGGAGACCAGACAGCGTGGTCATCGGTCTCATCGGATTAGGGAAGGATGGGGAAGGAAGTCGGCCGTGCCCTTTCAGAGGAACCATCCCGGCATTTGCCTGGAGTGATTTAGGGAAATAACGGAAAACCTAAATCAGGACGGCCGGACGCGGGATTGAACCGTCGTCCTCCCGAATGCGAGTCCAGTGTCTAACCACTGCGCCACCAAAAGTAATTACTGATAACTTATACAATCAGTTCAGAGTCTCTCAAAACTGTGATAATAGTAATGATATTTTGAAAATAATGTAGTTTCGTGACCGAAACAGAATCGAATCATTACGTTTTTGCTCTTCAGAAAATTTCTTTTTACTCCTCAGGCAGTAATCACCCCACGTTGGGAACCACTGTTCAAGAGGAGTAATGTGATATGAAAACGCAACGAACTACAAACATTTTTAAAATGCCGTAACCGATTTCGGGCTATCTTGCCCGTCTTCAGAGGCTAACATTTCTGATTACGAGAGTGGTTTGATAAGTCTGGTAAAAAACCAAGAAAAAAATGTTTGTTTCGAAAACAACTCACCTTACTTCTCGACAAAGTCACCTTTGAGGGCCATACTCTTGGTCCAGCGATCCTCCAACTTTTTCATTTCATCGGAAAAACGGGTTCAATAAAACTCTGCAAACTACTCGTTGACTGCAACTCTCACTTCCTGATTTGATGAAAATTTCTTACCAGTAAGCCAAACTTTCAAAGTAGGGAACTTGAGGCTAAGTCCCCAATAGGGTGGAAGAGGAACCAATCGAATGCAAAGTTCATGCATATTCGCCGTTGTTATCGCTGATATGTGGGATGCTGGGTTATCCTGCTAAAAGAGCACTTTTTGCACGCCAACTTTGGTATTTTACCAGCCAGCGCCAAGTTTCAAACTATCCAACAATGAAGCATGATAGTTACGTTTCTGCCTTTCTTCCAAGTAATCTATAAGGATTATTGTTAATTAGGAGCAGTGGCAATCACCTTGCCAGCTGACAAAACACTCTTAGCCTTCTTCGGCTTCTTTATCCATTGTTTTGATTCTGGTGTGTAATAATGATGGATTCAGGTTTCATCAACAGCCAAACATCAGCGCAAAAAATCTTGCGGACTGCGTTTAGATATCACTTGACATTGTATTAAAATGTTATGCCCGATGCGCTTGTGATCAGAGTGTGAGCAATCGCAACACCCACGTCGCCCACAGCTTCTTCATAACCATTTCTAAGTGCAACATATTATGTACTCGCTCAGTTGAGATGCCTACAGTCTTAGGAATGTCACGAATTTTTATTCGGCGGCCTTGCGTTGCCATATCATGGATTTTGTCAGTGGTTTCCTCTTGGTGACCTTAATTAGACGGCCGGAGCGGGTTTCGTCTCGGTGCTTCACCGACCACGTTTTAATTTATTTATCCAAAAGTAAATGGTCTTCAATGATGATGCAGAATCCGCGTGAACTTCATCCGGTTCCGTTTTGACTTGTGCAACAGTCCAATTCTTCAAATGAAAATATTTAATAACAGCTCGAAACTCGATTTTCTCCATTTTCAATCGCAGTGGTCACACTGACCAATTCTGACGACTGTCAGCAGTGAACTGTAAGCTGTACATTATTGAAATTCTTTATACACTCATTCGAATAATCAAGCGTTCCAATTATGAAAGTGCAGCAAAAACGTTCCATTTTTTCATGGAAATTTACCAACTTTTTTTTTATGAAATCACCCTTTTACGTTAATGTTTTCGTAAGCGGAACGTCGTTCGTTCCTGCACTGCACAAGAATATTTAAATATTTAGCTTTATAAGTTGTTTCGACAGGAAAAACATGATAATGTACCTGCGCTAATTTAGATATAAGGCGAAACACCTGTAAGCTTTTATATACGTTGCTGTAGCCGGCGCTTTGTCTTGCTGTGGTCCTACGCTTTTCCAGGACAATACACTACACAAGCTGTTTGCAGTGTGAAATGCGCAAAATGATTTCCCTATAGCGCTTAAATAATACTTTCATTGTAAGAGTAAAAGCATTTTTCTGAAGTTAACATATGTTTAGATCTTTGCTTAGTAGACAATGAATGATGTCTTTGCTTAGTAGGTGCTCTTTGCGCTGTAAAACAAAAACATCGAGCTTACAGCTCATGTCTGAACACGAAACTGACATGAAGAATAGTATGCAATGTTTGCCTGCCACAGTGATTTATTTACAATACGTATGCTGTTCGCTTTGCAACAGCGCGTACATTGTCCTGAAACAGCATAAGGTCCATAGGAAGACAAAGCACTGGACACTGGAACATATTACGTATGTACAACTGTTACGCTTTATGTTTTTAATATCGAAACAACGCATAAACTGAGGCTAAATATTCTGATATTCGCGTACAGTGCAGGACAGGGCGATACGCTGCTGACGAAAATATTAATGTAACCAGAAACGTTAGTCATATGAAAATGGGCATGCCAGCTCTACACAGTTGTGGCATTGAAATAAGACATTCGAAAAGTGTTAGTGCCTCGCTGCCTTATTTACGAATAATTATTAACACCTGCGGATTTCACGAGATCAAGAATAGATAAAATAATTTGAGGCGTTATAAAAATATCTAGCAACTAACACTTCCTATTGTTTTGTTGGCATTACCAGTTTCGAGCGTTTTGCTGATCATTAGTTGGCTGCATTGCATGTACAGGATGAATTCTTAATCAGATGTCGAATGCTTTGAATGGCATGGTACCCTAAACTGAAAAAAATTCCGACTGACAGACTTTCCAAAAGGAAATGAAACTGGAGGATAAATTGAAGTTGGAACTGAATGACAAACGTATAGCACAGATAGAAACAGTGGATGTGCCCTACGTGCTTTGAAGGCTTGTACAAGTAGCCGGAGGTATTGTGTTCAATAAACATTGTGCGTTTTTTAATTGCAGTCACGAATGCACAGACGTAAAAGCGCGTCACCATTTGCACTTATAGACTGAACAAACTGATTTTGCATTAGCGTCACATGTCAGGCAGCCACTGATAGAACGTTGGAAACCACTTGAGGCAAGAAGCAATAAAATGTCTTACAAAAAATTGTCATGAAGTTAGTAGTTGGTAGCCCTTTTTATAACATATAACAAAAGCATGGAACCCTAACAGCGTCATCTACAGATAAAATAGCTTTAGTAATATAGTTGTCTTTCTATAACCGGAGCAAAAAGACCACTGACTCCAAAGCATGGTGTTTGAGATTGCTTAAGCGTCTACAGCAGTGACGTCAAGTGCGAGGTGCACATGAATGGGCAACGAAAGTAAGCATCATAGCGTTGGACGGAACTGGCGAATGTCCCATATAGTTCTACGTCGAATGTTACATTACCTTTCATAAGTACTTTTTACGAGCGCATGAAGAAGAGTAGGGCAAATCTAAAGTAAATGAACACTCCTTCCTCCATCATCGCCCTCGTCCTCGCAACTTGTCGAACAGAGAAGATTGGCTTAAGGAAAAGAAAAGAACTTCGCGTCTCTATAGGCTTTTTTAACAAGAGCTAAAAATAATCTGTAATACACTGTTACCTGCTTGCCGCTAGCGTACCAAATGTGTGATGCCAATCACCGACGGACCGTCTTATGCGATGATAAGACGAGGTGCGCCAGAGCGCGTCAATACTCAATTTTTCTTTTAATTTGGTCGGCATTTTAGGTCCAGCCTGTTTTTCTCGTGCGTATGCAGCGTCTGCAGAATAAAGCTGGCCCGGAAGGGGATGGGAATTTTCTGATCTATAACGACGTATTTGTGAGTTCAGATATCCTGACGGGCTGAACCAGGCCTCATCCGAAGAAATGGAAAACTGAGGATCCGGAAGCCCTGATTCCGTTTCACTCAGAACCAACGGCAGAACTCAACATGCTGAAGTTCGTCTGAACGCTTTAACTCATCCACAACAAGAAATTTGTGAAGATACAGATACGGGCCCCTGTTGATAATGTTTAGATACGATAATCTCTTAATTCCCACTTGCGCAGATAAACAGCGTCGATATTTCATTGGACTTTCTTCCAGACCTTCCTTCAGTCGAGAAATGTTTTAGTGTTCGAATTCTTTTCGGATGGTTATGATTTTTTTACCTCTACAGAGCCCGTTTCGCTCCAATTAGCAAACCAAGTTTTATATTGCAGACTCTGCTGGCGTTTTACCGAAACACTTCCAGTCTTAAACTTAATGCGTCCACATTCCATTACCCTTGCGTTGAGATCTGATTATATGTGTTATATTTACAGGATGTAATAGTGGCTTGCAATTTTTAATTCTTCAGTTAGTTCCCTTTCATCCTCGCAATGAATTGCCAGTTTTAATATTTTTTTCGCCTATGCTTTTTTCGTACAGCCTACCTCGAACCGTATAATATCGATAATCACCGAGTATTAGCTAATTAAACGTATTCCAGCAGCTGAAATTATAATAAAGCTAATCCTTTACCTGCCGTCTGCGCTTTTGAAATTGTCTTTATCCGCCGTCTGCGCTTTTGAAATTGTATTGCTATTCGGACGATGGTCTGTAAACCTCGAATGCTGTTTGATGGTCATGAGCTCTTGTAGAGAACAGACGTGCTGGTATCGGACTCTTCCTGAGGACAGACACGTTAAGTGTGCATCGTGGCAAAAATCAAAAGCATTATTGTTTCTCGTAAGATGTTAGAGAGAAGATAAGACATTCGCGCTGGATTTTAGATTAATTTAAAATCGCAGTTTAATGTGTCTACGTGCAGGTGTTTTCGAAATTAGTGTGAATTTTTATTTTTAATGTTGTCACTGGTATATGAGGAAGGAATAGAGAAATAAATAAGAAATTTGTTACGGTACCCGTAACTGAATTTCCCAACTTCCAAATTTTATTATTCGCATCATCGTGCGATGCTGAATAAATTAGTATCCACAAATGTGATGCAACTAGTTACGAAGCAAATAATAGTTCTGAACCATATTCTAGGAGAAGGCACGGTAGCATTCGGACTGGAGCGCAGAAAAGGAGTAAAATGACATTGTTGTTTCAGTGGTGATAATACATTCTTCCTGAATACTACTTTGAACCTGAAATTGCCTTTGTACATGTAAAAACACATATTTATTTATTGTGTAACTGAATAAAACAAGAAGTAAGATCTGTCCTTCATTTGTCAAGTAGATCGTTGCGTCAACATCGTTTCCACCTGGAAACAAGTCGGCGATCTGAATAAAAATTCTGCGCAGTCAACTGACGCAACATCGCCGCGCCGTGTAAGTGCCATGTTGTTCCAGATAACGCCTGTCACATCACAGCGGGGCCAGGTTGCGCTCTCCGCTGATAACGTAGACACCTGACGCGCCTATGAATTGCTGCGGCCCATGACTTTGCACCTCTCTCTCCCTCCCTCCCCATCGCAACAACGCCTTTCTTTTTTGTATTAAATCTTTGACATAATATTTTAACATTTGGCTCTACTCCTTCGCTAATCTGTGGAATTACGCTGTAGCACAGTCATGTTCTCCAGGCTAAGAGATTTTAGTAAAAGCCTCGCCACTTCGGCGCACGTTCTGACATGGCTGAGGGTAAAAAACATTAAGTGAAACTGATGTAATACTTGAATTGGGTATTGTTAAACGATCTGCATACTGAGAAATAAAAAGAACAAAACAGCGGCTGGGTACCGTGTTTTCTTTGTTACATAGGGTGTCCCAAGAGGAATGGTCAATATTCCGTGATATGACAGGAACGACCAACCGAAGGAAAAATTTCTGGTCTCTAAAATGGATAGCTTAATAGCTGTGAGCACCTCTTCAGTACAAGAGACGTATTTCACAGTAGCGAAGATAAACAAGTGCTTACAACTCTTACGGTACGCACTTTAGAGGCATACTTACTGGAAATTTTTTTGTCGTTTTGGTCCTAACTGCCACCTCTCCCAGTATTGAAAGCAAAGAGCTTGCAGTAGAAGTGATTGGTTTCACAGTACTGAAGAATTGCTCATAGTTCTTATTTTATGCATTTCAGAGCCCGTGTTTACTTAAATTTTTTTGTTTCGAATCACCGTTCCTGTCATGTTCTTGAATATTGACCTTTCCTCGTGGGACATTCCGTATGCTATTTTGCGACTAAGTGGCTTATGCTTCTCGCCATTGTCATACACTTAAAAAAATGTGGTCCTCGAAGGAATTATCCGAATGGGACGGAAACCGGTAAATGGGACCTTGCTGCCCAAGGTATGATTTGGCAAGCACGACGATATGCAGTAGAAACTCTAGCCGTGTGCGGGCGAGCATTATCTAACGACATCAGACACATCCATGCCCGAGGCAGGATTCCAACCTGCGACCGTAGCAGCCGCGTGGTTTCGGACTGAAGCTCCTAGAACCGCTCGGTCACAGCAGCCGGCTAACTCTATCTTCTTACATACAAACATTCAAATTCGATTTGCACGAGAAGCCCGTAGCGTCAGCTTTCCTTATACAGCGTGTTCCGAAACCATTCGTTCAAATTATTACAAGAGGTAGAGAATATCACATATATATTTAGTTATGGTACCTATGGTCCCTGACTGCAATTTCTGATTGTAGGGATGTTTTACACAGAAGCGAGTGTAGCGCGCTAATTAGAGGACTGTGACGACAGGAAGGGCTTGCATTCGCGACCACTGGCCTGTATGCACGCTGCACTTCGCCGGACCATTGTTTGCCGTGGCCTTTCGAAGATTCGTGGCAAGTTCATAGTGGTACCGGCAGCGATGGCAATTCTAGCGACGAGGTCTTCTTCTGTTTCCACAACGGTTTCATACACAAGCTGCTTCACATGACCCCACAGGAAGAAATCCAGAGACAGGTGACCTGGAGTCAGGCCATTGGGGGCACCTCGGACGATCCATCGATTACCAAAGACAATGCTGAAATGGGCTAAAGGCCCATCATGCTGTAAGTACATTCCTTGTCTAACATTCCGAGGTACATACACTATCACATTTCTGGCAACACATGTTCCACGAAAAGGCGGCACCCTCATCCATTGAGGTGGAATGGAAGAATGAATGGTCCAGTCAGCCGATCACTGAGAATGCTGGCCCACACATTATCACCAAACCGCTGTCCGCCCCGATAGCTGAGAGGTCAGCGTGACGGATTGCCGTCCTACGGGCCCGGGTTCGATTCCAGGCTGGGTCGGAGATTTTCTCCGCTCAGGGGCTGTCTTCATCATCATTTCATCCCCATCCGGCCCGCAGGTCCCCCCTTGTGGCGTCGTATGTAATAAGACCTGCCCCAAGGCGGCTGGACCTGCACCGAAAATGGCCTCCCGACCAAAGACGCCAAACGCTCCTTTCCATTTACCAAACCGTTGTTGATGAGCACAAAGTCGAGTACCTCATGGATTCAAATGGGCCCAAACAGGTGATTTGTGGACATTGAAACAGTCTTCGGGAGTAAATGAAGCCTCCTCGGTGTAAAGGACCTCGGCCGAAAATAATGGGTGTAGGGCAGTCTGTTGCAAAAACCATTGTGAGAAGTGCAGACGTTGGGGAAAATTTTCAGGAGCTAGTGCTGCCTTGTGCTGAACATGAAACCGATGAAGCTGCTGGTCATGTAACGCATTTCATACAATGCTCAGACGCCATTGCGTGCAGAACGCCGTGTACTTGTAGATGGAGTGACGTCAACAGGTCGTATACTCTCGTCTTCCATTTAGGGAGTTCGCACTTTTCGATTCCGACCATACTATGCATACTTACTCGGAAAGTGCCTGTGTTATTTAGCAGCTGCAGACGTCCGAATGTTTGGTGTTGTGGAACCCGTCGGTCGGGAAAGCGCTGTCGATACTCTCTCACTGGAACTCATTCATTTCCATTCGAGATGCCTGTCATCCATTTCAGCTTACGTACACCGCCCTCTTGTTATCACGAAGTGGCGATGCTTGCGAATGAATCGGTGTATTTCCAAGCGGACCTCGGAGCCAACTGTCTGTACACTCAGCAGTTTGGAGTCTCAGTACACATTCCCAGTCAGCGACACCGGCACACCAGCTTTGGTCAGCACTACTAAAATAATGTTCCCTAACATTACAAGCTGACTTTAGCACCCATACGTTCCTTATGGAAATATATTTGTTCTGATGTTCTCTATCTCCTTTATTAATTTGATCGAATGATTTGGGAACCCCCATTTTTAAGAGGGTAGGCGGCGTTACTCTTAACTGCTATGTCTCCTTGTGCCGAAATGCTAATCTTTCGCTCATGCGGTCGTGTAGTACCGTTCACGCTAGTTTCACGTTTGATTCAATCTGTCTTCATGCTGTTGTGTCATGGCCTACATGACGTGTCACCTTTGTTCAGGTTTCTGGGGTGGCTGCATAGAGCTCGTTGGAGGCGGTGGCTTGAATATTAGCGGTGTAATTTTTCCAGTCCATTGGTAATGTCTTATCATATTACTGAGTGGCGTTAGATTGCTGTAGGGCATTTACTATCGGTATTGGAGTGTGGCTATTTTAATCCTGTTTTGCGTGTCAGAGCGAGGTTGGCGACCCGTAATAAAACTGATCTACAAACGTAGCAGTAGCGAGAATTGATCCGAGACGGTAGATAAACGTTATGTTTCTAACTAGTGGTAAAATATGCCACATAGTTTGCGTCCCGCGCAGATAATCGCTTGTACCACGTGGATTCCAGGAGCACACGAACGTGAGACGCCATAAAGCGCAGGACATTTCTGCTGTTTGTTCCAGAGCTTTACCTGGCAATTGTGTCGCTTTTCTTCAGTGATACAAATCTACATGTCTCAGCTAGTGGTTAAAACTGGCGGATACCTTAATGACTGCCCATACAAATCGCGTATCTCGGTGTCTCAGGTTTTCGTGTGATTTATTTGACTTAAGTACGGTGCAAAATGCAGTCTTTTCAGTAATCTTTCATTTGTGTTTTCGAATTCCACTTCGTCGCCGTAAGCAGATGCGTACTACGTTATGTCAAGAACATGGTCTGTATTCTGAAATTATGTATCAGTAGGGATGTAAGATTCATAGTAACTGAATATTCGTACTTTGTGGAAAAAGTATTTATGGATGTCCCCGTTGTTTCTTACTCTTTGTTTTTAGTCACACAGTACCAGGTTAATCATAAAATATAAGCTTCATAAAAGTAATAATTGTAGTATTACTCTCCTCATTAAACTTTTTCCAATCATACTAATGGCAGTGCTGATCAAATACCCTAAGTCTTTGCGTTTTTAAAATCCCTCCCGTATGAGCTCGCCGAAGTTCGTTTCCGATGAATAAATAGACTACATATCACTTTTCGGGTTATCGGACACATACGGCGTCTCACTCGTGGAGCTGACGCAACGTTTTGGAGCGTTGTGAGTTTCACAGCTGGTCTGTGTGCGTATTCTTGCCTTCTCCTCTTACCCACATCACGAAAACGTTTCTTTTCATAAGTCCGTGCTCAGTACCTGTCCGTATCTTCAGTCTTCGGAAATATAATTTGTCTGAACACAACTGTTACTGCCGATAGCTTATTTAAATCATGTCACAACTGCCAGTCTTTACACCGATAATCGATCGTTTGAAGATCTTCCTGCACTTCATTAATATAGGAAAAAAATTCCTCAATGAGTCTGTAATCATTTAGGATATTTTGTGAATAAAAGTATCACTTTATTGGTAACATAGTTTCGGTTACTGCCATCATTGTATCAAAACTTAGAATTACTAAAACATCGATGAGTG
Source organism: Schistocerca piceifrons (assembly GCF_021461385.2). Lineage (NCBI taxonomy): Eukaryota > Metazoa > Arthropoda > Insecta > Orthoptera > Acrididae > Schistocerca > Schistocerca piceifrons. The sequence continues at coordinate 1,034,279,000 of NC_060139.1, forward strand.
TCAATCAACCTGTCAACTTAGATACTTCAAGAAAGCAATACACGCTGGAGGTCTTTGTTGATTTCGGGTGTCTTTTTATCATGGACCTTATCTTGGAGTAAACTACGTTTAAATAGAGCTGGATTTCAGCAGAACAAATGAAAACACTACGCAAGTACTTCTGAGTTTGCTTTTTTTCTACACTTCTCTCTGGTACCACAGACGTCTTAACCCATGTCCTGTCATGCAGTCCCTTCTTGCTATCAGTGTTTCCCACATATTCCTTTCCTCTCCGATTCTGCGGAGAACCTCCTCATTCCTTATCAGTCCACGCAGTTTTCAACTGCTACAGACGAATGTTGAAAATTAGGTGGACTAATAAGGTAAGGAATGAGGAGGTCTTGCGCAGAGTCGGAGAGGAAAGGAATATGTGGAAAACTCTGTTAAGCAGAAGGGACAGGATGACAGGACATCTGTTAAGACATCAGGGAATGACTTCCATGGTACTGGAGGGAGCCGCAGAGGGCAAAAACTGTAGAGGAAGACAGAGATTGGAATACATCCAGCAAATAATTGAGGACGTAGGTTGCAAGTGCTACTCTGAGATGAAGGGGTTGGCACCGGAGAGGAATTCGTGGTGGGAAGCATCAAACCAGTCAGAAGACTGATGACCCCAAAAAAAGTTTTCAACATTCTTCTGCAGAACCACATCTCAAATGCTTCGATTCTCTTCTTTTATGGTTTATCCACAGCCCATCTTTCACTACCATACAACGCTATGCTCCAAACGTACATTCTCAGAAATTTCTTCCTCAAATTGTGGCCCGTGTTTGATACTAGTAGGCTTCTCGCGCCCAGGATCGCCCTCTTTGCCAGTGTTAGTCCGCTTTTTATCCCCTCCTTGCTCCGTCCGACGTGCGTAATTGTGTTACCAAGGTAGCTGAATTCCTTCACTTTGTGTTCTCCAGTTCAGATGTTCATCGCTACTCTCATGTCTAGTACTTTCTTCGATTTAGTCTCAATCCATATTCCGTTCTCATTAGACTGTTCCACTCAACAAGTCGTATAATTCTTCCTCATTTTCACTGAGGATAGCGATGTCACAAGCGAATTTTATCACTCATATCCTTTCACCCTGATTTTTAATCCCTTGCAACGATAGTTTCCTCTCGACTACAGCACCGTCAACGAACAGTCCCGTGGTGCTAGTAACCCTATCTCTCAAATCGGTTGTGAATATCAAGTACGGACACCACCCCAATGAAAGTCATTTGCATCAGTGACGGAAATGTTGGCCTATGAAGTATCTTGCCGAGACGGCTACGTGCCCGAAAGTGTTACTGAAGACAACAGCGGCCGCGGAAGTCTACATCTACATCTACATTTATACTCCGCAAGCCACCCAACGGTGTGTGGCGGAGGGCACTTTACGTGCCACTGTCATTACCTCCCTTTCCTGTTCCAGTCGCGTATGGTTCGCGGGAAGAACGACTGTCTGAAAGCCTCCGTGCGCGCTCTAATCTCTCTAATTTTACATTCGTGATCTCCTCGGGAGGTATAAGTAGGGGGAAGCAATATATTCGATACCTCATCCAGAAACGCACCCTCTCGAAACCTGGCGAGCAAGCTACACCGCGATGCAGAGCCCTCTCTTGCAGAGTCTGCCACTTGAGTTTGTTAAACATCTCCGTAATGCTATCACGCTTACCAAATAACCCTGTGACGAAACGCGCCGCTCTTCTTTGGATCTTCTCTATCTCCTCCGTCAACCCGATCTGGTACGGATCCCACACTGATGAGCAATACTCAAGTATAGGTCGAACGAGTGTTTTGTAAGCCACCTCCTTTGTTGATGGACTACATTTTCTAAGGACTCTCCCAATGAATCTCAACCTGGTACCCGCCTTACCAACAATTAATTTTATATGATCATTCCACTTCAAATCGTTCCGCACGCATACTCCCAGATATTTTACAGAAGTAACTGCTACCAGTGTTTGTTCCGCTATCATATAATCATACAATAAAGGATCCTTCTTTCTATGTATTCGCAATACATTACATTTGTCAATGTTAAGGGTCAGTTGCCACTCCCTGCACCAAGTGCCTATCCGCTGCAGATCTTCCTGCATTTCGCTACAATTTTCTAATGCTGCAACTTCTCTGTATACTACAGCATCATCCGCGAAAAGCCGCATGGGACTTCCGACACTATCTACTAGGTCATTTATATATATTGTGAAAAGCAATGGTCCCATAACACTCCCCTGTGGCACGCCAGAGGTTACTTTAACGTCTGTAGATGTCTCTCCATTGATAACAACATGCTGTGTTCTGTTTGCTAAAAACTCTTCAATCCAGCCACACAGCTGGTCTGATATTCCGTAGGCTCTTACTTTGTTTATCAGGCGACAGTGCGGAACTGTATCGAACGCCTTCCGGAAGTCAAGAAAAATAGCATCTACCTGGGAGCCTGTATCTAATACGAGGGCCGTTCAGAAAGTAACCTCCGGTTGATTTAAAAAAATACACCAAGTTAAATAAAAATATTTTAATATATACATCTTACAACTACATCTTTGCACTATTTTTCTACATAGTCTCCATAGCGATTGAGGCACTTATCGTATCTCTTCACAAGCTTTGAGATTCCTTCTGCATAAAAATCACCCGCTTGTCCCTGGAGCCAGCCTGTGACCGCATCTTTGAGCTCTTCGTCGTCATCAAACCGCTGTGACCCGAGCCATTTCTTCAAATGCATGAAGAGGTGATAATCACTTGGCGCCAGGTCTGGGCTGTAAGGTGGATGGTTGATAACGTCCCACTTGAAGGACTCAAGAAGGGCCGTTGTTCTGCGAGCAGAGTGAGGACGGGCGTTATCGTGCAAAAAAACGATACCGGAAGTCAGCATACCACGGCGTTTGTTCTGTATAGCCCGTCGTAACTTTTTTATTGTTTCACAGTACACGTCTTGATTAATGGTCGTACCACGTTCCATGAATTCAACCAACAACACCCCTTTGGCATCCCAAAACACCGTTGCCATCAGTTTTCTGGCAAAAAAATCTTGCGAGGCTTTTCTTGGTTTGGTAGGCGAATTTGAATGTGCCCACATCTTTGATTGTTCTTTTGTCTCAGGGTTCACGTACTTAATCCAGGTTTCGTCACCGGTCATGATTCTGTTTAACAATGGTTCTCCTTCGTCCTCATAACGTGACAGAAAGTCTAATGCAGAGGCCATTCTTTGAGTTTTGTGGTGGTTGGTAAGAATTTTGGGCACCCATCGTGCACAGAACTTACGGTAACCCAATCTTGCTGTCACTATCTCGTACAAGAGAGTCTTAGAAATCTGTGGAAAACCAGTAGACAACTCCGACATTGAGAAACGTCGATTTTCACGAACTTTTGCATCAACTGTCTGAACGAGTTCGTCAGTCACCAATGACGGTCTACCACTCCTCTCTTTATCATGAACGTTTTCTCGTCCACTTTCAAATAAACGTACCCATTCACGGACAACTCCTTCACTCATAACTCTTGGTCCGTACACGGCACAAAGCTCACGGTGAATAGCTGCTGCAGAATATCCTTTGGCTGTAAAAAACCGTATGACAGCACGCACTTCACATTTGGCGGGGTTTTCTGTTGCAGCACACATTTCAAACTGCCACAAAAACTAAACTAGCGCAGGTACGACGTTCACTCGACCACGGCTTGATGCCGACTGACCTGTTGAGTGCGTGAACGCACAGATGGCGTCGCTACTCCCCCCACAACCCGCACTGTGACCAATCGGAGGTTACTTTCTGAACCGCCCTCGTATTTTCTGGGTCTCATGAACAAATAAAGCGAGTTGGGTCTCACACGATCGCTGTTTCCGGAATCCATGTTGATTCCTACATAGTAGATTCTGGGTTTCCAAAAACGACATGATACTCGAGCAAAAAACATGTTCTAAAATTCTACAAGAGATCGACGTCAGATATATAGGTCTATAGTTTTGTGCATCTGCTCGACGACCCTTCTTGAAGACTGGGACTACCTGTGCTCTTTTCCAATCATTTGGAACCTTCCGTTCCTCTAGAGACTTACGGTACACGGCTGTTAGAAGGGGGGCAAGTTCTTTCGCGTGTAGAATCGAATTGGTATCCCGTCAGGTCCAGTGGACTTTCCTCTGTTGAGTGATTCCAGTTGCTTTTCTATTCCTTGGACACTTATTTCGATGTCAGCCATTTTTACGTTTGTGCGACGATTTAGAGAAGGAACTGCAGTGCGGTCTTCCTCTGTGAAACAGCTTTGGAAAAAGGTGTTTAGTATTTCAGCTTTACGCGTGTCATCCTCTGTCTATGCCTGTGCAAAATGAAGAACATTATTAAACTCCCTTATGGAAGACCCTTCAGCTTGTATCTTCAAGTATAGCGTACTAAATTTTAGAAGTCAAATATTCTTCGATTCAATCCCATGTTTGCAAAGGGATCCCCTATTCGGTAGGATTGAAATTTAAAAAAAATATTTCAAGATTTTTTGGAAAACCAACCACTAAGGGGGTGAAATTGGGGATGAAACTTTCTACGGAAATATCACCACAAGGACTGAAAAAAGTAAAATTTACAAAGACCTCCGACTCCAGCTACCAAATTCGCTTTTTTCTCAGAAGTCCCATGTTTCTATGGCTTTAATTAGCGTAGAAAGTTTAGATGATGTTGCAGCCTGTGAACAACATAAAAATTCGAGTGCAGAAAAACAAAAATATCTGTGCAGTCTAGGCGAGCGTCGCAGCGGCCGCTAAGCTGTTCTGTATAGACAAGAGAGTGCATTTATTTGTGTGTTTGTTTGTAATTCACTCAAATCTACAGTTTTATTCCAACCTTGGTAAAATTTTGCACCTTTTGCACGAGAGGAAGATCAGTGTCTACATAATATCTGGTCATCTCACTTGAAATACATTTGAATGTAATGTATAAAGGTGAAAGGTAAAGGTTCTTACGAAAAATCTTGGCTTCAGATTTCTACAGGATCCCCTACTGAGCATTTGGGCGGATGTAGGTTATATATATATTTTATATATATTTTTAACGTATACAGTATATAAATATTAAACATTCAGGGCAACACTGACCGCTGCAGCTAGTAAAAGATATTGGAGACAGTGTGAGGCGAGCGGAGCAGTATTTCAAAGAAAGAGTTTTCTGACAGTTTTCTCCTGCTTCTACTCAAGTGCAGGGAGACTATGTAGAACACATGAAACATTAAAACCACCGTCTTAACTTTATCTATTTTTTTTTATTAATCCAGTCTCGAAACTTTTTGGTCTGACTCTTTTCTTCCATTTTGTTGACTAAAACTTCCTCGAGAAAGAAACGTTTTTTACTATTAGGATGGCCTCCTACAAACAGAAGTGAACTGCACGCTCTTCTAATTGCTGGAGACTGGAATCTTATAGTCTGTGTAGCCTAACTTACCCAGGATTACATCTGGTGTTTCGCGTTGGTCGCGACACGCCTCAATTCACGCGCCATTTGTCGGGCAGCAGCGTTTACGCCGGAAGCTCAGAGCCTCGCCGTGTTTAATTAGAACCAAGTAACAGCCCTGACGCGCCGCCCGTGTCACGCGACGGCCGCTGCTCCACGGTAATCTGCTAATGTGTTTCTGCGCGGCGCCTCGCAGCTTATCTCGCAATAATTGGCGGCAGGCTCGTCGTCGGCTGTGGAGCGAAGCGTCTTAAGAGCTTGTCTGGCGGCGTTTTAATTACCACGGTCGTTCTGAGCGTTCGCGCCCGCTAACTGCGGAAGTGTTGACAGCGCGGTGCGCAGTGCTGCCAACCGTCCGCCTCCACTAATTACACAGGTACACTTTCTTCTTGTGTTAATTGGGAAACTGCAGTCTGAGAACTCGAGCAGCAAGTTCAAGGGGTGGTTGAGCATTTACGACGAGGCTGTAGCTATGAATATGGGAGGCTGTTTAAAAAAAATGTGAATATGACGGTAAAATAAGCTCCTTTCTGGAGCTTGTTTGCCGGCGTATCTGTAACACACTCAATACGTTGACGACAATGCTTCTCCAGATTACACACCGGTAGAGCTGTAACTGTCTGTAGTGGGATACTTCCTAATATCGTGTCGGTCCTTCTGTTGCCCGGCGTAGTGCAGAGACTCCGCGTGCCATGGACTCAACAAGTTGTTGGAAGTCCCCAGCAGAAATTCTGAGCCATCCTGCCTCTATAGCCGTCCATAATTACTGAAGCCTTGACGAAGGATTCTGAACATCCGCCTTACAGCCCGTGCAGGATTTTGTGCACGATTTGACCTCTCTATTATGTCCCATAAATCTTCGATGAGAGTCATGCCGGGCGATATCAGTGCCCAAATCATTCTCTCCAACTGTCCAGAATTTTCTTCAAACTAATCGCGAACAATTGTGGTCCGGTGGCCCAGCGCATTCTTGTTGTTGTTGTGGTCTTCAGTCCTGAGACTGTTTTGATGCAGCTCTCCATGCTACTCTATCCTGTGCAAGCTCCTTCATCTCCCAGTACCTACTGCAACCTACATCCTTCTGAATCTGCTTAGTGTATTCATCTCTTGGTCTCCCTCTACGATTTTTACCCTCCACGCTGCCCTCCAATGATAAATTTGTGATCCCTTGATGCCTCAAAACATGTCCTACCAACCGATCCCTTCTTCTAGTCAAGTTGTGCCACAAACTTCTCTTCTCCCCAATTCTATTCAATACCTCCTCATTAGTTACGTGATCTACCCACCTTATCTTCAGCATTCTTCTGTAGCACCACATTTGGAAAGCTTCTATTCTCTTTTCTCCAAACTAGCTATCGTCCATGTTTCACTTCCATACATGGCTACACTCCATACAAATACTTTCAGAAACGACTTCCTGACGCTTAAATCTATACTCGATGTTAACAAATTTCTCTTCTTCAGAAACGATTTCCTTCCCATTGCCAGTCTACATTTTATATCCTCTCTACTTCGACCATCATCAGTTATTTTGCTCCCTAAATAGCAAAACTCCTTTACTACTTTAAGTGTCTCATTTCCTAATCTAATTCCCTCAGCATCACCTGATTTAATTTGACTACATTCCATTATCCTCGTTTTGCTTTTGGTGAAGTTCATCTTATATCCTCCTTTCAAGACACTGTCCATTCCCTTCAACTGCTCTTCCAAGTCCTCTGCTGTCTCTGACAGAATTACAATTTCATCGGCGAACCTCAAAGTTTTTACTTCTTCTCCATGAATTTTAATAACTACTCCGAATTTTTCTTTTGTTTCCTTTACTGCTTGCTCCATATACAGATTGAATAACATCGGGCAGCGGCTACAACCCTGTCTCACTCCCTTTCCAACCACTGCTTCCCTTTCATGCCCCTCGACTCTTATAACTGCCATCTGGTTTCTGTACAAATTGTAAATAGCCTTTTGCTCCCTGTATTTTACCCCTGCCACCTTCAGAATTTGAAAGAGAGTATTCCAGTTAACATTGTCAAAAGCTTTCTCTACGTCTACAAATGCTAGAAACGTAGGTTTGCCTTTTCTTAATCTTTCTTCTAAGATAAGTCTTAAGGTTAGTATAGCCTCACGTGTTCCAACATTTCTACGGAATCCAAATTGGTCTTCCCCGAGGTCCGCTTCTACCAGTTTTTCCATTCGTCTGTAAAGAATTCGCGTTAGTATTTTGCAGTGTGACTTATTAAACTGATAGTTCGGTAATTTTCACATCTGTCAAGACCTGCTTTCTTTGGGATTGGAATTATTATATTCTTCTTGAAGTCTGAGGGTATTTCGCCTGTCTCATACATCTTCCTCACCAGATGGTAGAGTTTTGTCATGAATGGCTCTCCCAAGGCCATCAGTAGTTCTAATGGAATATTGTCTACTCCCGGGGCCTTGTTTCGACTCAGGTCTTTCAGTGCTCTGTCAAACTCTTCACGCAGTATCTTATCTCCCATTTCGTCTTCATCTACATCCTCTTCCATTTCCATAATATTGTCCTCAAGTACATCGCCCTTGTATAAACCCTCTATATACTCCTTCCACCTTTCTGCCTTCCCTTCTTTGCTTAGAACTGGGTTTTCCATCTGAGCTCTTGATATTCATGCAAGTGGTTCTCTTTTCTCCAAAGGTCTTTTTAATTTTCCTGTAGGCAGTATCTATCTTACCCCTAGTGAGACAAGCCTCTACATCCTTACATTTGTCCTCTAGCCATCCCTGCTTAGCCATTTTGCACTTCCTGTCGATCTCATTTTTGAGACGTTTGTATTCATTTTTGCCTGCTTCATTTACTGCATTTTTATATTTTCTCCTTTCATCAATTAAATTCAATATTTCTTCTGTTACCCAAGGATTTCTATTAGCCCTCATCTTTTTACCTACTTGATCGTCTGCTGCCTTCACTACTTCATCCCTCGGAGCTGCCCATTCTTCTTCTACTGTATTTCTTTCCCCCATCCCTGTCAATTGTTCCCTTATGCTCTCCCTGAAACTCTGTACAACCTCTGGTTCTTTCAGTTTATCCAGGTCCCATCTCCTTAAATTCCCACCTTTTTGCAGTTTCTTCAGTTTCAATCTGCAGTTCATAACCAATAGATTGTGGTCAGAATCCACATCTGCCCCTGGAAATGTCTTACAGTTTAAAACCTGGTTCCTAAATCTCTGTCTTACCATTATATAATCTATCTGATACCTTTTAGTATCTCCAGGATTCTTCCAGGTATACAATCTTCTTTTATGATTCTTGAACCAAGTGTTAGTTATGATTAAGTTATGCTCTGTGCAAAATTCTACAAGGCGGCTTCCTCTTTCATTTCTTCCCCCCAATCCATATTCACCTACTATGTTTCCTTCTCTCCCTTTTCCTACTGACGAATTCCAGTCACCCATGACTATTAAATTTTCGTCTCCCTTCACTACCTGAATAATTTCTTTTATCTCGTCATACATTTCATCAATTTCTTCATCATCTGCAGAGCTAGTTGGCATATAAACTTGTACTACTGTAGTAGGCATGGGCTTTGTGTCTATCTTGGCCACAATAATGCGTTCACCATGCTGTTTGTAGTAGCTTAATCCGCACCCCTATTTTTTTATTCATTGTTAAACCTACTCCTGCATTACTCCTATTTGATTTTGTATTTATAACCCTGTAATCACCTGACCAAAAGTATTCTTATGCTTAAAAATTCAAATCTTTGTTTGGGAACGTGAAGTCAATGAATGGCTGAAAATTGTCTCCAAGTAGCCGAACAGTACCGTTTCCAGTCAATGATCGTTTCAGTTGGCTCAGAGAACTCGGTCCATTCCCTGTAAACACAGCTCACAACACTAAGGAGCCACCACCAGCTTGCACAGTGCCTTGTTGACAACTAGGATCCAAGTTCTGAGGGATCTGCGCCAGTCGAACCCTACCATCAGCTCTTACCATCTGGAATCGGGACTCAGCTGACCATGCATATCGTTATCTCATCACTTGTCACCTCAGTGTAAACGGTTTGGACTGACCATTAACACCCAAAAACCAAAAGTACCAGCACAGTCAGCTCCTGCAACTGCCTTTCCGGATTTCAGTATTTCTGTTTCCAGCACACCTTCAGAACAAGTAGTCCACTTTCTCGATCTGTGAAGTATGTTAACAGCCAAGTGCTCATAGGTAAAGGACTTGGAGAACAGGACTCACACCGCACAGATTGCTTTTGGACTTCTACATCGGGTGTCCCTGAGTAAAGATCTGACACTGTCTACCAAACTGATGGTGTATGAAGCAGTCGTTGTTTCTGCCCTGCTCTATGATAGAGAAATTTGGTCGCTATATCGTCGCGATCTTAAGAAACTAGAACGCTTCAGCAAACAGAACTTAGATACATCTTCAGCCAACATAAGATTAGATACATTACGAACGCCAATTGGGATGACTCCATTGCAAACAGCACTGTTGTTGAGAAGACAAAGATGTACCGGGTGGTTATGATTAAACTTTCCGTATTTAACACGTTATAACACGGAAACTAACTACCGTACCAGTACCAAACTTGGTAGCATTAATGTCCAGAGTATGGGGTGAATGATTTCGATGCGTCACAGCGCCACCGCCCAGTTCCAACTATGTCCACCAGTTGCCGTGATCAGTCATTGTGATTCATAGTCTCACATACGTAACCAGTTGACATGTCAACATGAGCTTCGACAAAAGGAGCAGGGCATTATTGAGAAATTCTATTATCAAAACAACAATATGGTGCAACTGCACTTCGAGAATATCGCCGGCTGAAAGGATTATGGAAGCGTCCTCTTACTCCAATTGCTGTGCGGGGCGTGCTGAAGAAGATCGAAACAAGTGGAGAACTGGGTATCGCTCCGGGAAGAGGCCGACGACCGGTTGCACCACAGGTCGTTGATGAAATCGCTGTTGCTACGGCAGACAACGCTCCGCGCAGTTCTCGATCGTCAGGCAGTGCGTGTGCTGTGTCACGACAGTTGAACATCTTATGGTCCACTGTACGGGAGGTACTTCCAACCATTCTCAAATGGTATCCGTACAGGATCCGTATGGTACAGCAGCTTGCGCCACAGGATCTACAACGACGCGTTGACTTCGCTGTCCACTTTCTCGCAAGGATTGAAGTTGGCGATGGCTCGCCCTGGCTCGTTCTGTGAACAAAAAATTGGAAATTTGTGGTAAGGTTTTGTGGGACTAACCTGCTGAGGTCATCGGTCCCTAAGCTTACACACTACTTAATCTAACTTAAACTAACTTACGCTAAGGACGACACACACACCCGTGCCCGAGGGAGGCTCGAACCTCCGGCGAGGGGAGCCGCGCAGACCGTGACAAGGCGCCTCAGACGGCGCGGCTACCCCGCGCGGCTTTGTATGGACAGACGAAGCTCATTGTTCTCTGACAGGTGAGGTGAACACACACAACTGCCGAGTGCGGGATCATCGCCTCCACTCACTGTACATATAGTTCCTCTGTATGGTAAACGTGTTACCGTATGGTGTGGCTTCAGGGCTACGTTCATCATTTGCATAATCTTGTTTCAACAGGTTGGCGCTCAAAGACCAGAGACGTGCGGTGTGACTGGCTAGCGTTACTATGCTATGCTTCCACCAACATGTCATACCTGCCCTACAGGAGAGAGACGCATCGAACTCGAACAGTTTTCATGCAAGATGCCCCCTCCCGCACATCGCATGTGAAGAGTTCACCTGCTTCTCCGAAACACATTTTGAAACGATCGAATTATCAGCCTACCTGAAGGACAGGGTTAACCAGGGAATCATTCACAAAAAATGGTTCAAATGTCTCTGAGCACTATGGGACTTAACTTCTGAGGTCATCAGTCACTTAGAACTACTTAAACCTAACGATATCACACACGTCCATGCCCGAGGCACAATTCGAACCTGCGACCGTAGCGGTCGCGCGGTTCCAGACTGAAGCGCCTAGAACCGCTCGGCATCCCCTCCGGCGATCATTCACACATGCGCTGATCTGAAGCGCGGCATATCAAGAGAGGCAGCCAACATGGCCACGGACATGCTCGGTTCTGCTGTGCAGAGTGCAGTCCTGCGCTTTCTGGATACTGATGGGCGCCATATTGAGCCCCTTCTGTAGCAGTAATGGTACCGGTATGTAATGGTGTGATGTACTGTAACAGCAAATTAAATGTTACAATTGAAATGATTCTACATTACTTCTCTTCGTCATGTCCTTGCCGTTAATGCTACCAAGTTTGCTCCTCGTATGGTAATTAGTTTTAGTGTTATAACGTGTTAAATAGGGGAAGTGTAATTATAACCACCCGGTATAGTACAAAAGCCACCGTTATTGATCAGGAACTCAGGTGGATTGGGCCTGTCTAGCGGATGAGAAACAACAGACTTCCTCGACAAATTTTTTATAGTGAAGTGAGCACAAGCAGGAGGGTCCTTGTTGCTCCTCTGAAGCGCTATGGGGACCAGTTCAAGAAGCATCTAAAAAGTCTAAACACTATTCCGAGTAATTGGTGCACCGCAGCATAAGGTCATAAACGCTGGGGCACAAGTGCTTTATCTGCTGTCAAACATTTTGAACAGGAACCTCGGAGGCAGGAAAATGAGAAACGTCAGAGATGCAAACTTCGCCAGGCCCAGCAATGCTCTCCACTCTCTGACACGTGTAAACTATGTGGACGCATGTTTCATGCCAGGATTGGTCTGCTAAGCCATCAAAGCGATCTCCGTACCGAAACAGCAATGCAGTAATGGAAATCTAGGAGAAAAATGAAAACTCGGAGACAAGTATCAGCCGGCGACTGTCGTTATGGCTTGGTTTCCCGGTCGGACTCTAACAAACGAGGAGGCGCCCTAATTCGCCATTGTGCGCATTGCTTTGGTAATTTGTAGTGATACTGTTCTGTCGGACATTTCAGACATCATGTTGGAACAATTTCTCGATGACCACTCATCCTACTGGGCGTATTCAGACAGAAAGGAACGCAGGCGTTTGATACAGTTCCCCACAGTCGTTTAATGTACAAAGTAAGAGCTTATTGACTATCAGACTAATTGTGTGATTGGATTGAAGAGTTCCTAGATAGCAGAACGCAGCATGTCACTCTCAATGGAGAGAAGTCTTCCGAAGTAAGAGTGATTTCGGGTGTGCCATAGGGGAGTGTTGTAGGACCGTTGCAATTCGCAATATATATAAATGACCTTGTGGATAACATCGGAAGTTCACTGAGGCTCTTTGCGGATGATGCTGTAGTATATTGAGAGGTTGTAACAATGGAAAATTGTACTGAAATGCAGGAGGATCTGCAGATCCTTTATCATTTAGCTACAATATAGCAGGTCAGCAACTGGAAGCAGTTAATTCCATAAATTATCTAGGAGCAGGCATTAGGAGTGATTTAAAATGGAATGACCATATAAAATTAATCGTCGGTAAAGCAGATGCCAGACTGAAATTGACTGGAACAATCCTAACGAAATGCAGTCCGAAAACAAAGGAAGTAGGTTACAGTACACTTGTTCTCCCACTGCTTGAATACTGCTCAGCAGTGTGGGATCCGCATCAGATAGGGTTGATAGAAGAGAGAGAGAAGATCCAACGGAGAGCAGCGCTCTTCGTTACAGGATCATTTAGTAACCGCGAAAGCGTTACGGAGATGATAGATAAACTCCAGTGGAAGACTCTGCAGGAGAGACTCTCAGTAGCTCGCTACGGCCTTTTGTTGAAGTTTCGAGAACATACCTTCACCGAGGAGTCAAGCAGTATATTGCTCCCTCCTACGTATATCTCGCGAAGAGACCATGAGGATCAAGTCAGAGAGATTAGAGCCCACACAGAGGCATACCGACAATCTTTCTTTCCACGAACAATACGAGACTGGAATAGAAGGGAGAACCGATAGAGGTACTTAAGGTACCCTCCGCCACACACCGTCAGGTGACTTGCGGAGTATGGATGTAGATGTAGCTGTAGAAGATTAGGGGTTCAATGTGCAGTCGACGACGAGCTCATTAGAGACAGAGCCCAAGCTTGGATTCGGGACGATGAGAGAAGGAAATCTGTTGTGTCGTCTTATTCGGCGTATGGGAAACAGCGGAAAACCTAAATATGGATGGCTGGACAGCGATTTGAAAACTCTTCGTCCCTTCCTTCGCCACCTCTCTCAATGTCCTTCCGATTGGAGGACAATGAAAATCAATATCTCTAGTTCCTCAATCCTATCTTATAAGGATTCCAGACTGGCGAGCAGTATTCAAGTGTTGGTCGAACAACGGTTTTGTAGGCCAGCTCCTTTCTAGCTTTACTACACTTCCTGAGGATTCCCCCAATGAATCTCAGTCTGGGGTCTGCCTTAAACTGCAGTTAGTTTTATGTGGTCGTTCCGTTTCAAGTTGTTAGCTACGCATGCTCCTAGATATTTCATGGCTGCGACTGCTTCCAGTGATCGTCCCACACTCGGGTAATCACACAACAACGAATCTTTCTGCCTATGTACGCGCAATAAGTTACATTAATTTTTGTGTTGAATTATCAACTGCCAATGCCCCTATGAAGCGTTGATACTCTGCACGTCTTCCTGTATTTCGCTATGCCCTACAGTATCTTGCCGAGTAATGATCCACAATATGCAACATATTCTGCTGATGGACATTTGGTTTGTTTTAAATACTTTTTTTTTTGCATTTTTCATTCTCTATTCTGAGGAGTAGAGCGAGCGGTTTCAATCCGGCCCAGTAAAGAGTCGCGGTTCTTCACAGCAAAGTGTCCCTGTAGGCTGTGAGTTGGGCAGAAGGAGTCCCAGTGGGGAATATTTGGGAGACATCGTGCTCCAGCAATCGCCTCGTAACCAAAGGAAACCTCCCGCAGACCTACTTGGGAATAGGAGGCTTGGAAATACTTAAATTTATTTATGGGACAACGTTATCGAGTACCCTCTTAGAAAATTAAAATTCAGTATATATGTCTTTAGGGTGTGTGAAAGTGCTGTGAGAGCCGTCAGACTTTGGGCGCGGCGAACTGCCAAGTGTCATTGTCCGGGAGCCAGCTGTTGTGGAAAACATGGCAGAGTCTGCCCTTGCTCAAGTCTCCTCAGGCGTTCTCTGCAGCCCTCAGCTGTAAATACTCGTATCTGTCAAACACGTCTCGTACAACATAATATTCAATAAGAATTCTCACGGAAAACCGTAAATCACGTAACAACATTTTCCGACTGAAAAAGAAAGAAAAATCCGGATAACTCGCGCCCCGAGGGCTCCGCACGAACGTACACTAGTGGCCATTGGAATTGCCACGCCACGAAGATGACGTGCTACAGACGCGAAATGTAACCGACAGGAAGAAGATGCTGTGATATGCAAATGATTAGCTTTTCAGAGCATTCACACAAGGTTCGCGCCGGTGGCGACACCTACAACGTGCTGACATGAGGAAAGTTTTCATCCGATTTCTCATACACAAACAGCAGTTGACCGGCGTTGCCTGGTGAAACGTTGTTGTGATGCCTCGTGTAAGGAGGAGAAATGTGTACCATTACGTTTCCGACTTTGATAAAGGTCGTATTGTAGCCTATCGCGATTGCGGTTTATCGTATCGCGACATTGCTGCCCTCTTTGGTCGAGATCCAATGACTGTTAGCAAAATATGGAATCGGTGGGTTCAGAAGGGTAATACGAAACGCCGTGCTGGATCCCAACGGCGTCGTATCACTAGCAGTCGAGATGACAGGCATCTTATCCGCATGGCTGTAACGGATCGTGCAGCCACGTCTCGATCCCTGAGTCAACAGATGGATACGTTTGCAAGACAACAACCAGTTCGACGACGTTTGCAGCAGCATGGACTATCAGCTCGGAGACCATGGCTGCGGTTACCCTTGACGCTGCATCACAGACAGGAGCGCCTGTGATGGTGTACTCAACGACGAACCTGGGTGCACGAATGGCAAAACGTCATTTTTTCGGATGAATCCAGGTTCTGTTTACAGCATCATGATGGTCGCATCCGTGTTTGGCGACATCGCGGTGAACGCACATTGGAAGCGTGTATTCGTCATCGCCATACTGGCGTATTACCCTGCGTGGTGGTATGGGGTGCCATTGGTTACACGTCTCGGTCACCTCTTGTTCGCACTGACGGCACTTTGAACAGTGGACGTTACATTTCAGATGTGTTACGACCCGTGGCTCAATCCTTCATTCGATCCCTGCGAAACCCAACATCTCAGCTGGATGTTCCAGGTCCCGTACGGGCCTTTCTGGATACAGAAAATGTTCGATTGCTGCCCTGGCGAGCACATTCTGCAGATCTCTCACCAATTGAAAACGTCTGGTCAGTGGTGGCCGAGCAACTTGCTCGTCACAATACTCCAGTCACTACTCTTGATGAACTGTGGTATCGTGTTGGAGCTGTACCTGTACACGCCATCCAAGCTCTGACTCAACGCCCAAGCGTATCAAGGCCGTTATTACGGCCAGAGGTGGTTGTTGTGGGTACTGATTTCTCAGGATCTGTGCACCCAAATTGCGTGAAAATGTAATAACATGTCAGTTCTAGTATAATATATTTGTCCAATGAATACCCGTTTATCATCTGCATTTCTTGTTGGTATAGAAATTTTAATGGCCAGTAGTGTAATTATGTATACAGATAGACCGTTCATTCCGGGAATCGTGGAAGTGACTGATGAATTTAATAAACGTCTAGAGAGCATTGTGCCAGTGAAACCTGTACTACGGAACTTGCATGAAGAAAACATTCGTGATATATGCGTTGGTACGGTGCTTCTTGTGAAAAAACACGAATAGTAGGCGAGCAGCAGCGATGTTCGAAGAGATGTAACGGCGGAAATATACGAGGATGATCGCTGGTTGCTCCTCTAAGCAGTTACGCACATTTCCGTAGTTTTCGCGCAGGTGCTGTTAGCCAGCTATGGAATAGTTCGGGATGTCACTTATGCACTCTGTGCGTATCCCGATATTCTAGACATCTGTATTTCACGCACACTCCAGAATTGAAACCATGGGTGGGCGACCAGGTGTTGGACGTTCTCGCCCCCACAACATGGAGGTCGGAGCCTTGCGTAAAAAGCTTATAGGCGGTGATCTGTGGCAGATCTGACGATACGGTAGAATATTTGCGTGGGCGCAAGTGCGTCGGAGCACGCCGTGGAGCACGCATTGTTGAACATGGGGGCCCTGCGGCGGACCGATACGTCGTCCTCTTGTGTTTACCCAACGACATCGTCAGCTACGTTTGCACTTGGCACGGGATAATCGAGACTGGACGATGGATCAGTGGAAAAGTGCCACCTGTCCGGATAACTGAAGTTTCTTTTAATACCAGGCCTTTGGTCGTTTCGGATACGCCGACATGGAGGTAAACAGCTGTTCGAGATGTGCACCGCGTCACGGACGCAAGCAACACCATCTAGAGACGAGGGCAAAAACCGTATCGTGAAGTCACAGCCAAGCGGCGATCGTAATATACATCAGCCAACACCAAAGTAATTGTGGGGCTCGTATAAAATGAGCGATATTTGAGTTGATACTTTAATGAGGTTAGCTAACAGAGGCGGCTCCTATAGTCGCTTATGTGGAAATGAGACAAAAACAGTTAAATTAAAAGGAGTGTCAGCGTTCACCGTAATATTGATGTTTTATTGATAGCAAAATCGCTTTTCAATCACACAGTCATCATCTTCAGTGCTGCGGTGTACAAATTAAACTCAGGCACTGGTATCAAGTCTGAGTTTAATTTGTACACCACAGCACTGAAGATGATCACCGTGTGATTGAAAATCGATTTTGCTATCAATAAAACATCAATATTACGGCCAACGCTGACCTTCCTTTTAATTTAACATATATGGTCGTTGTGCACACAGCACTCCATGGAGTCGCCAATCAATAAAAAACAGTTAAGAGCGCGTAACATAGATTAATTTCTTGCATAGCACTTACAATATGACTAGCACATTTGTAAACAAAATTACTGACGACTCTGAAAAATACATTATTTTCGTGCGTATGAACTGTTAAGAACATGTGCGGCGTTATTAAATGAACAGTAGTTGTTTAGTAAAACATTAGACATTTCAAAATAATATTTGCATACGAAATACGGAGGCATGCACATAGCGAGTCGGTTGTATTCACATGATTTTCTATTACGAGTATAACTTCAAGAACAAATTCAGTGATTAGAATTTTGTTTAATGGAACTTATTTTGAGTAGACTTAAAATTTTTATCAGTCCCAGTATACAGTAAGTAATGGGACTGCACCAATAGACCAACACTCTTCTTTCAGTATATTCACCCAGTTCTTCTGTAAAGATGTTACATTAACTTTATCTTTCAGTCCCTGGAGGCCGTTACATGAATTTTTTTGTATATACTCATTATGGCTGGTTACACTAATTTGGATGCTTTCTTGCAATACTGCTGCGTCCAATGTGAGGGGGAGATGGCAGAGAGAGGGAGAGAATTTAAGGATGTATATACAATTTTGTTACAATTTAACAATTGTGAAGCATTGCTGGATTCTATAGTTACATAATTAATTCCAATTAAAATTATTGTTATTCATACCAAGCCGCCAGATAGGACAATCAGACATAGCATCGTTCATTTCTGCGTGCAAGTACGTGCCCTATTATAACAGGAAATGCTCGAATTCAATCATTTTTTTAAAATAATAACGTGCAAACCCAGTTAACGCTGCAACCTTGTCAAGGGAGTCCTCTCTTCTTTCAATATGGGAACATTGCAACGTGATTTACAGTTGACCGGGAGAGTTCTAGTCAAATATTATGTTGTACAGGACGTGTATGAAAGACGGGAATAGTTTAAAGCAGAGGGATAGATAGGGCGCCCCGGCGCGGGACTTGCGCAACGGCATCGACTGCCGCGGTTCTCCCCAGCAGCTAGGGCTCCCGGACACCGACACTTGGCAGTGCGCCGCGGCCGAAGTTCGACGGGTTCGTGCAGCACACTCACATACCCAACAGAACATAGACAAAGTTTTCATTTTTGTCTGCGACATTCGATAATGTTGTCCTAGAAATGAATTAAAATAGTCCCATTCCTCCGATTCCGACCTAAGTTTGAGGGAAGTTTTTCCTTGGTTACTAGGCGAATACCGGAGCAGGAACTCCCCACCGAAATATTCCCCACTGGGATTCCCCCTGCCTCACTCCCAGCCTGCTGGGACGTTCGTGTGCAAACAACTACGACACTTCTTTAATGGGTCACACCTCAAACTGCCCCTCTGCTCCTTGGAACAAAGAATGAAAGACGCAACAAAATAAAATAAAAGCCCGTCAACAGCCCCTGCTGTATATTCTGCAGCTGTTTGTGTGTATTAAACCGGAGACCTAGAAACGACGGAGAGTCTTCGTCCCGCCGTAGCCCTCAGTGGTTCACAAGTCCACAATAGGCCACAGCAGTCCACCCACCCCACCGCCGCCCCACACCGAACCCAGAGTTATTGTGCGGTTCGGGCCCCCAATGGACACCCCCCCCCCCTCCCTACCGGGAACGTCCACACCAGACGAGTGTAACCCCAAATATGTGCATGGTAGAGTAATAATGGTGTACGCGTACGTGGAGACAGTGTTTGCGCAGCAATCTCCGACAAAGTGTAACTGCCGCGCGGGATTAGCGGAGCGGTCTGAGGCGCTGCAGTCATGGACTGTGCGGCTGATCCCGGCGGAGGTTCGAGTCCTCCCTCGCGCATGGGTGTGTGTGTTTGTCCTTAGGATAATTTAGGTTAAGTAGTGTGTAAACTTAGAGTCTGATGACTTTAGCAGTTAAGTCCCATAAGATTCCACACACACACCCACACACACACACACACACACGCACACGCACAACTAGTGTAACTGAGGCGGAATAAGGGGAACCAGCCCGCACTCGCCGAGGCAGATGCAAAACCGCCTTAAAAACCGTCCACAGACTGGCCGGCACACCGGACCTCGACACTAATCCGCCGGGCGGATTCGTGCCGGGGACCGGCACGCCTTCGCGTTCGAGAAGCAGCGCGTTACACTGTACGGCTAGCACCTGTACTAGAACCTGTACTCCGCAAGGCACCGGGCGGCACAGCGACATGCAGAAAGGCCTGCAAAGTATCAATCCACAATGCAGTGATAGGCAGTTGACCCCGAAAATAAACAAATGTCACCTACAGCACGTAAAAACGCAGAAACATACGTTACTGCGTGATTACACGAGTGTAGAACGATCATTAGAATCCGTAAAATATGTAGGAGTACGCGTACTGAGCTATTCAAAGTGGAATGACCACTGCGGTTGAAGGTAGATCCGACACTGAGATTGATTAGAAGAATCAATCGAAAGTGTAGTTACTCCACAAAGCTTGTACCTTACAAGACCCTCCTTCGACCAATACCTCAGTATTTCTCGTCAGTCGGGGATCTGCATCAAATAGGATCGAAGAGCAACTAGAGAAGATACGAAGGAGAACAGCACGTACCGTTACAGGTTCATTTAGGAACCGTGAAAGCGTCAACCAAACGCACAGTGAACTCCGGTGGCAGACGCTGCAAGAGAGGCGCCATGGATCACGGTGTGCTTCACTGTTAAAGTTCGGAGAGCGTGCCTCCCTAGAAAACTCAACCAATATACTGCTTCCTCGAACTCATACGGAGGCTTACCGGCAATCGTTGTTTCCGCGAACCATTCGCGACTGGAACACGATGGTGAGTTGGGAAGGGGGGGAGGGGGGGGGGAAGCAACTGCAGTACACAAAGCAGCCTCCACCACACGCCGTAAGGTGGCTTCTGCAGACGTATGTGTAGATGCAGAGGCTGTGTGACCCTCTGTCTACGCCCGTATTTCTCTAATTTCACCCTTCGAGGTCGTAACTGCGAGATTACTTATTTCACTGTAGAGGAGCCGTGGAAACCGTGGGACACTATTGGTGATAATCGGTCCATCAGATT
The DNA here is from genome assembly GCF_021461385.2 of Schistocerca piceifrons. Lineage (NCBI taxonomy): Eukaryota > Metazoa > Arthropoda > Insecta > Orthoptera > Acrididae > Schistocerca > Schistocerca piceifrons. The sequence goes on from NC_060139.1 coordinate 1,034,299,445, forward strand.
GGGGCATGTAATGCTACGTGATAGTAGAATATTCGCCGGCACCATGCTTCACTGTTTCTGCTGTCAACAACGAGGGGCCAGTAGAATCGCATTTTCACAGTGATCTGTTTAAAATTGAAACGTCCCCTTAGAAAAATTATACATGACTGTGCTTAAACTGACACACAATATTTTTAGCGCAACGCGATCTGACTTTCAATAATCCCTACAATAGAATGGCCCTGACTAACATTAACCTATACCTTTCACACATCACTTACCTCACAAAAATCTTCGTTACTCAAGCTACTGCAGTACAGCGAGCGCCACTACTGCCAGCTAAATAAAAGGCACTGAAGGCACTAACTACTGATAGGCATAGTTAGCAAATGAAAGATTTTGATAGAGAACAAACAACGTATTTACCTTAATAGTGTTCAAAAGTCATAATATATATATATATCAGTTCATGATATCCAGTCTTACAAATTTACTGTCTCTGTCCAGATCATCCGCTCTCAAAACTCCGCCATCTCATTCCCCACATCCACCACTGCTGGCGGCTCAGATCCAACTGCGCAACGCTACGTGCTGTTCACATCCAGCTGCTCAACACTACCATGGCAGACAACTATGCGAACTAGCCACAGACTGCACACAGCACAGCCAGTGATTTTCATACAGAGCACTACGTGGCGTTACCAATAAGAAAACCTGAACAACCTACTTACAAAACCGAGCGAGGCGGCGCAGTGGTTAGACACTGGACTCGCATTCGAGAGGACGACGGTTCAATCCCGCGTCCGGCCATCCTGATTTAGGTTTTCCGTGATTTCCCTAAATCGCTCCAGGCAAATGCCGGGATGGTTCCTATCAAAGGGCACGGCCGACTTCCTTCCCCGTCCTTCCCTAATCCGATGAGACCGATGACCTCGCTGTCTGGTGTCCTTCCCCAAAAAACAACAACAACAACCTACTTACAAAATAAATAATCAAAGCTGGCCTCAGTGCGAGGGTTAGTTTGAACAACGTGATGCTTTACTAGGTACGTTCCTTAGTATATGGTACGCCCTTACCCAGCTACATGCAGCGGGACCTTGAGTTTAACGTCAACTCCAGACCACGGTGCAACTTGACATTTCTCATTGTCAGAAGAGTCTTAGGACTGATCGTAGGTGGAATCACATACGTTGTGGACTTGGAGTTTGCCACGTAGCCACTTGGCCCCTGACCCATACATACAACACTACTGTTGTTTGTGTTAAACTGCAATCTCTCACGTTTATATTTGTTTTATGTTTAACCTAACACAACGCTACGCGTTTCGAGCATGTTCTTGAGATCTTCAGGCGGATGTAGTTATTTATTTCTTTACTGTGATCAGATTAGGGCCTTCAGGCTCTGTCTTACATCTGACGAGTGTTTCACGCATACATTTACATCATAATTACCTAAGATATAATTGCAATATGACAAATAATAATGAAATAGCATTAACACAATTAAAAATGATTGGAATGTATGCAGAAACAGAGTGAATTTAGTAGAACTTACTAGGAACTAATTAAATTAATACTAGCACTACTACTACTACTACTACTACTACTACTACTGTCGCCGCTAGTAATAATAATAATAATAATAATAATAATAATAATAATAACGATAGTGATAGTGACGAATACAAAATGGATTTATAGGTGTACAAAAGAGATATTTACTGAAATAGAGAATTCTGAAGGAACGAAATCCAGGTAGACTGCACTAGTTAAGAAGAAATGGGGAATGACGGACATCTGGTTGGAAATAAGGATATAATAGGGTAATGACAGCATACAGGGCAAAGGTAAACATTTTTGTTGGTTCAGTAGATATGTCATTAACTTGCATTTTGAAGCTGGAGACCTTATTCAGTTCTGTGATATAATGAGGGATGTCATTCTTTTGACTTATTCCTGCTGCTTACAAGGACTTTCAGAAGTTGCTGAGTGATGGTGTGGGACAGAAGGTATTTTGCTCCGATGGGAACGAGTGTTCTTGCTGTGTTGTACAGAGAAGGGCGTTGAGGGCGAGGAGAGAGATGAGGGACAGTGTACGTTGTGGTAAGACAGTAGAGGAGACAGAGTGTATCGAAATTTCTGAGCTCTTCTGCTATAGCCAGGATAGCTGTGAATAAGATGGTAAAATAGATATTAATGCATGATCTAATGCTACAATTTTGGGCGGGCGGGGGGAGATTGTCAGATAACGACGTTCAGTGATATGTGTTTCTGTCGTTAGTTTGTCTGTTGAGTTGGACAACACAGCCTGTGTGGGATGCATGCGAATACTTTTGCATCAATTGATTTATTTACTAAAACAGAGTTTTCTGAAGGAACGAAATTCAGATAGACTGCACTAGCTAAGAAGAAATGGTGAATGAGAGATATCTGGTTGGAAATAAGGATCTAATGGGGTAACGAGAGCATACGTGCAAAGGTAAACATTTTTGTTGCTTCAGTAGATATGTCATTAACTTTTGTTTTGAAGCTGGAAACCTTATTCAGTTATCTGATATAATGAGAGATGTCATTCCATTGCTGGGTTCCTGCTGAAGACAAGGACTTCCAGAACTGGCTGAATGATATGCTTTTAACATGTCAGTTTTCCATGAGGCTTCGGGCTTGCAGCCGGATGACTTCCACAACCTGGCACGTTATTTCGGCTGACAACCACTCAGCTATCTTCAAAAGTGTTTTACACCATATCATGGCGAGGTGTCGACGTCATCCAGCGACAAGCCCCGGAACCTCAGGGAATACCCATTACGCCGAGAAAACTTCAAGAGTGACGTGTCATGTATATACTTGAATGGTGTCTGTTCTGTCAGACATGCCCGGCAGAACAGGCACCACTCGCCCATGCATTTACATGAAACAGAGAATGGGGAAAGGAGGGAAGGGATGGCTGGGAATTCGTGACTTCCAGCCGGACAGGGCGTTGTGGTAACGCAATGGCGAAAATTGAAAATCTCTACCGGAACCGGACTCGATCCCAGATTCTACATCTACACCGATACTCCGCAATCCATCTTACAGCGCGTGGCGGAGGTTACTACTACTAGTCACTTACTTTCCTGATCCATTCGCAAATAAAAAAGGGCCAAACGACTGTCTATATGTCTGAGCCCTTATCTTCGTGGTCCTTACGCGTGATGTATGTTGGCTGCAGTAGAATGGTTCGCCAGTCAGCTTCAAATGCCGGTATTCTAAATTTTCTCAATATTGTTTCTCGAAAAGAACATCGCCTTCCCTCCAGCGATTCCCACTTGAGTTCCCGAAGCATATCCGTAACTCTTGCATGTTCTTGGAACGTACCGGTAACAAATCTAGCAGCCTGCGTTTGAATTGTATCTGCGTATTCCTTTAATCTGGCATGGTACGGATGCAAAACACTTAATATGAAGAATGTATTTTTTCACATAGTGTATCTCTGGAAATTGCAATACGGAGATCCTGGAGTATTGCAGGAACATGTTTCGAGACTCTCTCCTTTAGATAACCTCATAAGAAATAATCATACGGGTTGAGATCATGACTATAAGGGCACATTCCACACCACGTCCAGTGAATGATCAAGTATTCAAGGCGAGGATCCGATGTCTGAATGTCGTGTCGAAAGACGTCTGCGGTACGGTGTGGACTTGTTACATCCTGCATTAACCAGTAGCTTCAGAGCATTCGGCGGCGGCGTGGAGCCGTTGCAGATTCACGTCTTTATTTGTCCTCTGCGACAGGCTGCTCAATACAAATGGGCCTAACAGTGCACTGTGCACACGCTGCGCACCAAACGGTGACCTTTTCTGGATAACGTGGAGCGGCAGATTCAACGTGTGTGTTCACAGTACCGCTGTTCCAGTGTTAGTGCTGTCATTCTGAAACGTGATTTGAGATGTCAGTGAGCGAGCTATAGGATTTGCAGAGCTACAATATAACAGTATCATAAATATATACGACATAGGAATAGACCACAGTAGACGTAAGACAGTAATACGTATTTTGCGCCACCCTGTGTTTGAGTGTTGTCTCTCCAAGTAGCTTGCAGGCTGACGGTGTAGAAGTTAGCAGCTAGGGAATGGGCCGTAGCGGGAATCTTGGCCCGAAAGATAGACGCTCGAAATGTGTAGCGGCGGCGGGTTTATTTTCGCGGCACACCTATGAGTAGGGAGAGAGCAGGAGGTGCCAGGAGCGTACGGTCGCCGGGCGTGGGCCCTGGCCCGTGGTGAATGGGAGGCCACGCCAAGCCGAGCTGAGCTGAGCTGAGCCGATACTGGTAGCTCTGCCAAGGCCGCGGAGACGCCCAGCGCGTCCTGCGTACAGAGCAGCGAGCGAGCTCCGTGCAGACACGGCTTCTGGCAGCGGTCACGTGTTCTCACTTTCTCCCCACTCCCTCCTCGTCCTCCTCCTCCTTCTCCTCCTCTCCCCGTCTCTCCTCTCCAAATATGAGGGTCACTCCAAAAGAAATGCACACTATTTTTGTAAAAATACAGTTTTCATTCTGCATGTGTGAAAGTTTTACAGTGTGTAGATACATCCTTTCCGCTTGTTTTCAAACTTAGTTCAACCTGTTCCCGTGAGTGGCGCCGTCACAGCATGTCTTCAAGATGGTTGCTACACTTGATGTTCTTCAGAAGCAATGCGCTGTCATAGAATTCCTGTGCTGTCAAAACGAGACAGTGGGAAACATCCACAAGAGGTTGAAAAGGGTGTATGGAGATGCTGCTGTCGATTGCAGTACAGTTAGTCGGTGGGCAAGCAGGTTACGTGATGAAAGCGGGCATGGCAATATTGAGGATTGTCCTCGCAGAGGCAGGCCTCGTACTGCACACACTCCAGTCAATGTGCAGAGAGTTAACGAATTGGTGACTGCTGACAGACGCATCACAGTGAACGAATTGTCACCCTACGTTGGGATAGGGGAAGGAAGTGTTTGCAGAATACTGAAAGTGTTGGCGTTAAAAAGGGTTTGTGCCAGGTGGGTTCCCAGGATGTTGACAGTGGCTCACAAAGAAGCAAGAAAAACGGTATGCAGCGAACTTTTGGAACAGTACGAGAGTGGTGGAGATGAATTTCTTGGAAGAATTGTGACAGGTGATGAAACATGGCTCCATCATTTTTCACCATAGACGAAGAGGCAATCAATGGAGTGGCATCATGCAAATTCACCCAAGAAAAAAAAATTCAAAACCACACCTTCTGCTGGAAAAGTTATGGCTACGGTGTTTCTCGATTCCGAAGGACTCTTGCTTGTGGACATCATGCCAAGTGCAACCACCACAAATTCTGATGCATATGTGACGATACTGAAGAAACTTCAAGCTCGACTGAGTCGTGTTCGACCACATCGGCAAAAGCAGGATGTTTTGCTGTTGCACGACAACGCACGGCCACATGTCAGTCAAAAAACCATGGAAGCGATCACAAAACTCGGATGGACAACACTGAAACACCCGCCTTACGGTCCTGACCTGGCTCCGTGCGACTATCATCTCTTTGGGAAACTGAAAGACTCTCTTCGTGGAACAAGGATTGAAGATGATGACTCCCTTGTGCACACTGCCAAACAGTGACTCCAACAGGTTGGTGCAGAATTTTACCGTGCGGGTATACAGGCGCTGGTTCCAAGATGGCGTAAGGCAGTTTAGAGGGATGGAAGTTATGTGGAGATATGAAAATATTTTCCCTAAAGCATGTATCTACACACTGTAAAACTTCAAAACATGTAGAATAAAAGATATATTTTTAAAAAATAGTGTGCATTTCTTTTGGAGTGACCCTCGTAGAATGATGGACAAAAAATCGCAACAGCAAAAAATGATTAATGTAGAGTAATGAAATTATGGGAATACACTTGCCCAGGTAACGTATTTAAGTGATTAACGTTGCAAGATCACAGGTCAGTGTACGTGCGAGATAAGATGTGAAATGCAGGTAGAGTAATAACCGGTGTTACCGCCAGAATGTTGAATGCAGGCATGTAAACGAGCATGCATTGTGTTGTACTGGTGCCGGATGTCAGTTTGTGGGACGGAGTTCTACGCCTGTTGCGCTTCGTCGGTGAGTACAGGGACGGTTAATACTGGTTGTGGATGACGCTGCAGTTGTCGTCCGGTTATATCCCATAAGTGTTCGATTGGAGATAGATATGGAGATCGAGTACCCCAAGGCGGCACATCGACAGTCTGCAGAGCATGTTGGCTTACAACATCGGGATGTGGGCGAGCGTTATCCTGTTGGAAAACACCCCCTGGAATGCTGTTTGTGAATGGCACATCAGCGGGTCGAATCACCAGACTGACGTACAAATTTGCAGTCGGGGTACGTGGAATGACCACGAGGGTACTTCTGCTGTCAAACGAACTGCAGGTGTAGGTTGGGTCGTTCGTTGATTTGGGGAAAGGGACCAGACGACGAGGTCATCGGTCCCATCGGATTAGGGAAGGATGGGGAAGGAAGTCGGCCGTGCCCTTTCAAAGGAACCATCCCGGCATTTGCCTAAAGCGATTTAGGGAAATCATGGAAAACCGAAATCGGGATGGCTCGACGCGGGTTTGAACCGCCGCCCTCCCGAATGCGAGTCCAGTGTGCTAGCGACTGCGCCACGTCGCTCGGTCCAGGTGTAGGTCGAGGGTGTCTAACACGTAGACAGGCTGGTTGCAGGCAGAGAGTTCATCGAACCATTTTCATACTACTTCTCTATCATTCCACTCTCGAATGGCGCGTGGGAAAAAGTAACACCTAAATCTTTCCGTTCGAGCTCTGATTTCTCTTGTTTTATTATGATGATCATTTCTCCCTAGGTAGGTGAGTGTCAACAAAATATTTTCGCATTCGGAAGAGAAAGCTGGTGATTGAAATTTCGTAAATAGCTCTCGCCGCAAAGAAAACCGCCTTTGTTTCAGTGACTGCCACCCCAAATCGCGTATCATATCAGTGACACTCTCACCCCTATTGCACGATAACCCGAAACGAGCTGCGCTTCTTTGCACTTTTTCGATGTCCTCCGTCAATCCTACCTTTTTCGATGTCCTCCGTCAATCCTACCTGGTAAGGATCCCATACCGCGCAGCAATATTCCAGCAGAGGACGGACAAGTGTAATGTAGGCTGTCTCTTTAGTGCGTTTGTCGCATCTCGTAAGTGTTCTGCCAACAAAGCGCAGTCTTTGTTTCGCCTTCCTCACAATATTATCTGTGTCGTCTTCGCAATTTAATTTGTTCGTAATTGTAGTTTCTAGGTAGTTAGTCGAATTGACAGCCCTTAGATTTGTGGGATTTATCGTATACCCAAAATTTATCGGATTTCTTTTAGTACCCTCGCACTTTTCTTTGTATAGTGCAAATTGCCACTTTTCGCACCATACAGAAATTCTCTCTATTTTGCTGTTGGAATTGATCGTCTGATGATTTTACTAGACGGTAAATTACAGCGTCATCTGCAAACAATCTAAGGGGGCTGCTCAGATTATCACCTAGAGCATTTACATAAATCAGGAACAGGAGAGGGCCTATGACACTACCTTGTGGAACGCCAGATATCGCTTCTGTTCTACTCTACGTATCACTACGAACTGTGCAAATTGAGGTCAGTGATATGGGTCTGTAATTGAATGTGTTACTCCTATTTCCTTTCTGAATATTGCTGTGACGTGTGCTACTTTCCAGTCTTTAGGAACAGACCTTTGGTCAAGTGACTTCCACCCTTCTCTGCAGTGAGAGCTCGCTTGACACCACTGAACTCGCAGAGGGCGGTGGTTTGGGTCAGTGGAGTGCACGCTACAGGTCGTCTGGCGCGGAGCGGCCCTGGAAGTGACGGATTTGTCACAGTTCAGTGTGTCACTGTGGTGCCAAGTGACGTGACTTGCGTCCTCATAGTGGTGCTACTAATGCCAGTGTCGTGCGACTGCTGCGAAATTTTAATAGACATCATCTTTCAGATATAAAAACAGGCATACCAACTGTTGTTTACGTCGCGCTACTCCGTCTTGGTGTTTCGATTTTCTTTCCACCCATGTATAATTTGTTGTCACTCCCACTTTTAACTTACTTTACTTTTCCGCACCCAGAAATCAAAGTTTTTCAGTCCAAAATTGAGCCACGTCCAGTGTTTCTTGCTTCCCTCTCGTAATACATCGAGGAATGATTTACTGGGACACTTATGACAGGTTAGGAAATGTTCCACATTCTGATATTCGTCGCAGTCACATGTAGGGCTGCACCGAGACCACTGCGACAGAGGCGAAGAAGAGGCGCGAATACTGACAAAGAAATAAATAAAAAAAACTACGGCGTGGTCGATAGAAAAGAAGCCCCCTTGTTATACTGAGCATGGTTTTGAAGCTGCCTGAGTGTTGTTATTTCTTAAGGGGGCTCTCGAGAAGGAGCACGTGATATCGAGCGGCGATTTCGTGACCAGTGCTGCGCTGTCTGTAGTGAGTTTGAAGCTTGCTTCAAAATATATGATAAAATAGTAAGTGAAACGGGAAAGAGGTCTCACATGTAACACACTGTTATTTTCATGTCGCTTTAATTCACTGTCGGGGCACGTTAAATGAGAGCTCTTATGTTGTTTAGCAAAATATACGGCGAATTTTGGTGATAAGTGTAGCAGGAATTGTGAATGATAAAATCCGCTACAGTTGTAAAAATTATTTATTTCTTAAAAGGAAAGCACTATCCAGTTTCAGGACATATATTCCGTCTTGAGGTGCATATTAAAATGTGAGTCCACAAAGGATCCATAACAAAGGTTAAAATAGGTTAAAATATGTTGAAATGGATATCCTCTTGCATGTGAACAGACATCGTATGTGTAGAAAAAAAAACTGCAGAAAAGTGGTTTCCAGGAGGGAGGCGCTGCTTTGGCAATTCTGCCCAGGGCGTTGCTACGCCTCTGATCACATCCGTAGTCATATTCATTTATGATACGTCGAAGAAATCGTTCAGACCAATGGACGGAGCGGTGGAGCAAACGACGACAGGTCACACAAGATGGAGATGGCGTTTCAACTCTTCAAGGACACGTACAATAAATAATCAGTTTCCATTAATGGCAAAATTAGACACTGCGAAACAGCAACGAATTCGCAAGCGCCTGTGCAGCCGAGATGAGATTAGCGACAAACTTGGGGAGTACAAAGTAAACGAAGTTAAGGAAATCTGCTACCTCGGAAGCAAAATAACACGTGACGGACGAAGCAAGGATGACATAAAAAACACAGTAGCACTGGCAAAGAGGGCATTAATGGCCAAGAGGAGTCTACTAGTATCAAACATTGGCCTTAACGTCAGCAAGAAATTTCTGAGAATGTTCGTTTGGAGCCGAGCATTGTACGGTAGGGAGACAAGGGCTGTTGAGAAACCTGAACAGAATAGAATCGAAGCGTTTGAGACGTGGTACTACAGAAAGATATTGACAGATGGGCTGATGAGGAATGAGATAGCTCTCCACAGAATCGGCGAGGAAAGGAATGTATGGAAATCACTGGCAAGAAGAAGGAAAGGATGACAGGACGCACGTTAAGACATCAGGCAATAACTTCGGTGGTAATTGCGTGACATGTAGAGGAAGAGACAGATATTGGAACATATCCAACAAGTAGCTGACGACATTGAATGAAAGTATTACACTAAGGGCCATTCACTGTATGAAGCATCTGACCTTAGGTTAACGCAGATAATGACCACAGATCAACCTTTACTCGGAATTCTGCGTTGACTTGGAAATCTGCGTTGTATGGATGTTAATGCCAGATTATATCGCCGTGAAGTAGGATCAAATTTGACCGGCGAAAATAAGTGGATGAAAATGAGGATCAACTGTAATCGTCAGTTTACAATGTAGTGACATTACAAAACAACGCTTTAGTTTTGTGCAAATACAAATTAAAATAAGAAAGAAGTAATTAATAAGACAAAAAGCGATAAGTAAATATCTGATTACGCCATTCCCTCACTGCTGGAGCTCGAAATATTTTTCTTTCCGATCTGTAAGGTTAGTGCAGATATTAATAACTGATATCGTTATAATTCGTCAGAGCGTATTAAAATGTATTCCGGAGTGAAAATCTGCATCGTCGTGGTAGGTGTTGGAAATAGGAACAAATTGTGGCTTCAGGGCCTGCAGTTAGCTACTGTCCGCCATTCATAACTGTAGGCCTGACGAAATGATCACCTCCACTTTTATCCATTTCAACCTTGGTTGTTTTTAATACGCCACCTGCAATTACATAAAGGTGATACGTGATTGTTAAGTGAGTCTTAAATTATACCTTGTCATGCATGAATGATTTCTTGGTCCGTTTCTTAATACAGGGTGTTTCAAAAGGAATATACCTATTTCGAATGCACGTATTTATTATTCTTTAAGACATATGAATATGAAACTTGACACACATATTTACGATCCTCTCAAGTTCAGATTACAGATGTTCAATATGTCCTCCATCAGTGACACGAACAATATCACATCAATACTCAAATTCCTCCCATACTCGGGGAAGCATGTCCTTCGTCACTGATGTTATAGCCGTACGGATCCGGTTCTTCAACTCTACCAGGTTCTGTGGGAGTGGTGGTACATAAAGGCTGTCTTTAACGAAACCCTACGGGCAGAAGTCAGAGGGTGTCAAATCGGGTGACCGTAGAGGACTGCGTTGGAAAGCAGTTTTAATCCGTGCAACATTTTCTTCAGAAACACGAGGGTGGCCCAAACTCTTTCCTTTACATACACGCATTTGCACTGTAACCACGGAATTGCACTTCGCAAACTCGAGAACACAAAATGATTTTTGCTGCGGAGTAACCATTTTAAACATATGACGGTTACCAAGCGAAACAGAAGACAACTGACATCTAGCGGCTATTAATATAAACTAGACTACGTATTCTTTTCTCTAATAGCCGAGCCGAGACGCAGCGATCGATAGTTTGGACAAAACAATACTTTATAATACGTATATTCTTTTTGAAACACCCTGTATTTTTAAAATTTTCCTCTCAGTCTGTCCCGATGTTCTGCGAATTGAAGCCATCAGCTACGTCTTTCTGCGCCTTTACCATGTTGACCCCAGTAACATTATCAGCTTTTGTTTGTATGTTACTGTGCCTTTACATTAGCGCATTCGATCCTCAGCAAGGAATGTTTTTCGTATGGGGAGAAGTTTGAAGATAGTTCCTTTTTCTGTTTGCTTTCCTCCATCATTATAACACGGAACTTTTGATAACAGATACTGTGTATCAACGCTGCACATGTAATATCTGCCAGCAAAGCGCAATATCCGTGTCGATAGTGGATTTTAGCCGTCTTGCCAAGAATGTTTCGTGCTAACTTAAATCAACACTGAACGTCCTTCGGTGCATCCATGTTCAGTAACATTTGAAAATTCAATACTTCTCGGAATAATGCAGGTAGAGAGTTAAAAACTGACACACATCCATTAAATGAGGCGAGGTCTTATTGAAACGAAAGTAGCGCACAAAATGACCAACTGGTGACGCTTCATATGATACGAAAGCAATAATGAGCATAACAATTGTTTTTAATAAAGACGATGTTCTATGTGACAAATGCACAACATTTGCAGTCATTCATCAACAATACCTGTAGTCGACGGACGATGTTGTGAACAGTACTATACAGTATATCAATAGGTATGGTGAGAAACTGCCGTCGGATGTTATCTTTTAGCATCCGCAATGGAGTCGGGCAACCGCGGTAATCTTGTGACTTCAGGCAGCCCCAAACCATCAGTCACACGAATTGAAATCTGGGGCCATGGGAGGCCAAACATGACGAAAGTGGCAGCTCAGGACGCGACCTTCACCAAACGATGTGCGCGAGAGATCTTTCACACGTGTAGCAGTGTGAGGTAGGGCGCCATCCTGCATGTAGTCTTGCGTTCTTGCAGGTGTTTATCAGACAGGCTAGGGATGATGCGATTCTAACACCTCGGTGTACCTTGCACGGGTCACGCTGACGGTTTGCGAAGCAGCACCCCGAATTACCTCGAAGTAAAAGGATCCGATCACGACTGATGTGGTAAATCCACACCATACCGTGACTTTCTCGCCGTGCAGTTGGGTTTGCACGGCAGTCCTAGGATGAGCCGAAATGCTGCAGTTGTGGATGATGCCAGACCCTCGGAGTGTAAAATGAACTACGTCAGTCCATTGCCATCTCTTGGCTTTTGGTTTCAATAAACCTCATGTCATTTCAGGTAAGCGTGTTAAGTTTTATCTCTCTACCTGCATTATTCCGTGAATTAGTGTTTTTTCAAACGTTAACGGACGTTTGGTTCAAAATGGTTCAAATGGCTCTGAGCACTATGGGACTCAACTTCTGAGGTCATTAGTCCCCTAGAAGTTAGAACTAGTTAAACCTAACTAACCTAAGGCATCACACACATCCATGCCCGAGGCAGGATTCGAACCTGCGACCGCAGCGGTCTCGCGGCTCCAGACTGCAGCGTTCACAACCGCACAGCCACTTCGGCCGGCGAACGTTTGGGTCACTCTGTAGAATAGAGCTGAGACCTGAGAAGAGTTTAGGTTCTGACCTCCAGCCAGCGATGTCTATACACTGGTTAACCAAAACATTACGGCCATTAAAACTGTGTGCCGGACCGAGACTCGAACTCGGGATCCTTGCTTTGCGCGGGCAAGTGCCATGTCTCGACAATATCGTTTCCTCAAAGAGTGCTAGTTCTGCAAGGTCTGTAGGAGGGCTCCGAGTTCGAGTCTCGGTCGGGCACACAGTTTTAATCTGCCAGTAAGTTTCATATCAGCGCACACTCCGCTGCAGAGTGAAAATCTCATCCTGGAACCATCCCCCAGGCTGTGGCTAAGCCATGTCTCCGCAATATCCTTTCTTTCAGGAGTGCTAGTTGTGCAAGGTTCGCAGGAGAGCTTCTGTAAAGTTTGGAAGGTAGGAGACGAGGTACTGACAGAAGTAAAGCTGTGAGTACCGGGCGTGAGTCGTGCTTCGGTAGCTCAGATGGTAGAGCACTTGCCCGCGAAAGGCAAAGGTCCCGAGTTGGAGTCTCGGTCGGGCACACAGTTTTAATCTGCCAGGAAGTTTCAGCTCCTGTGAAGTTTGGAAGGTAGGAGACAAGGTACTGGCGGAATTAGAGCTGTGAGGACAGGTCGTGAGTCGTGCTTGGATGGTTCAGATGGTAGACCACTTGCCTGCGAGAGGCCAAGGTCCAGAGTTCGAGTCTCGGTCCGGCATACAGTTCTAATCTAGCAGGAAGTTTCATATCAGTGCACACTCCGCTGCAGAGTGAAAATTTTATTTTGATTATGACCACTGCCCATTGCGAGAGTGAATGCTCCACGGTGGTGCAGCGGGCACGTGACGCAGTAAGGAAAGAATGTAAGTGGAAGAGACGAATGAGCAATCAATATAGTAAAGATACGAAGCTGCAAATGCGGAAATCCAATGTTATATACGGTTATGACAAAGGGCTCATTATGGTGACGCTGTGCCAGGAAACGACAATCTCTGAAACGGCGAAGTTGGTCGCCTGTTGGCGTACTACGTCGTGAGCACGTATGGAAGGTGGTTCAAGGATGGTGAAATAACGAGTGGGCCATTTGGCACTGGACGAACACGTCTCATCACAAAACTTAGTGGTCGTAGCATCCACAGATGTGTAATCCAGGAGAGGCAGCGATCCGTTGCAGATCTGACGAGGTAGTACAATGTTGGTGCAGGCGCAATTGTTTCGGAGCACACCGTTCAGAGACCATTGTTGAAACCCTATGCGTTCCTGTGTTGAACCAACGGCATCGTCAGTTGTGATTGCGGTGGTCACAGCGCCACTGAGCTTTCACCGTGGACCAGCAGAAACGTGTTGCCTGTCGAATGAAGCGCATTTATTGTTACACCAGGTCCTTACACGCTGTCATCCAGGCGAATCGCTGCATGAAACATGAACTGCGCCACAGATGCAGGCCGTCAGGGCAAAATTATGCTATGGAGTAGACTGAGTTCGGTTTATCAGTTTCTGGGGTCGTAATCGAAGGCATTATGACAGCAGCGAACTACATGAACGTTAGAAGGAAGGTCAGCATTCGCCGTAATTTTGAGATGTGTATTGTGGTGTCACCGCCAGACACCACACTTGCTAGGTGGTAGCCTTTAAATCGGTCGCGGTCCGTTAGTATACGTCGGACCCGCGTGTCGCCACTATCAGTGATTGCAGACCGAGCGCCGCCACACGGCAGGTCTAGAGAGACTTCCTAGCACTCGCCCCAGTTGTACAGCCGACTTTGCTAGCGATGGTTCACTGACAAATTACGCTCTCATTTGCCGAGACGATAGTTAGCATAGACTTCACCAACGTCATTTGCTACGACCTAGCAAAGCGCCATTGCCAGTTACTATTGATGCTGTAAAACATGTACCGTCAAGAGCGATGTTCACCATTTACGGATTAAAGTTAAGTATTCCACAGCTACGTCCTTTTTTGTTAGTCTCATTTCCTTGACCTGTTCCAGACCTCACGCCAGCCTGCGTGAGCTAAAACGCGTGCCTTTCGGCTTCCTCTCATAGTGGGTTGGCTGTCTTGCCAATCCACAGCATGTATCATCATGTTGTTAAAGACGATAAAAAATTGTTAGTCTGCACTCTGCAACCTAAAAAAAAATTTTGTAAAGAATATTATGTTTCATGACATTTTGACCTGTTAAATTGTGGCATATATTGTACAGTCACCACTATTTATGTTTTTGACTTCTTGGTTTCAACGTAATATTTTACGTAAATTAAGTACTTTGCACCTCTGACTTAACACGCCAAATGGCACTTCCGGCTTTATAACAAATTCTGTTACATTTGATGTCATGTTCTTTGTATATTTTTCATTTTTACTAGTTCTGTAATCCGACACCTTAAAATTTACCTGTTGATTTTTATTCTTGCATGTTTCTGTTTTAAGCTGTTTTGAAAATAACACGCCAGTGTATGTTGGCAAGATGTGCATTTCCCCCTTCCTTTTTGCTATGCGTTTTAATGTACAATTTTAAATTTGAAATATTTAATTAATGATTTGCAGGTGCACAATTGATATTTGCCAAATAAAGTAATGTTAAGTCTTCACGTTACACATGTCACATAGAGGACGTTCTAAGCCCTTGTCACACCGAGGTCTGCTTACAGGTGAATGTAAACAGCGGCTTGAGCTATTGTGATCGTTTCGTAGCTTCTGTTACTGCTAACAAGTAGACACCAGTGGCTAAGAGCTTTAATTTGTACACTAAAGGTATGTTATTACCAAGAGTTTGTTTATACTCAGGTGTACTTGTGGTCTTTTGTTTCTTATTCACTGATCGCTATGTGAAATGTTTAACTTCCAGCACTGAAGATGATCATTATGTGATCGAAAATCGATTTTGCTGTTAATAAATCATCAAAATTGCGGCCAATGCTGACCTTCCTTCCAATTTTATTTATCATATGGTCGTTGTGCACACAGCACTCTATGGAGTCGCCAATCAATACATGAACATTATTGCAGACCATCTGCATCGCTTCAAGCTTGAAGTCTTCCTCTACCAGTCTGGAACCGCGCGACCGCTACGTTTGCAGGTTCGAATCCTGCCTCGGGCATGGATGTGTGTGATGTCCTTAGGTTAGTTAGGTTTGAGTAGTTCTAAGTTCTAGGGGACTGATGACCTCAGATGTTAAGTCCCATAGTGCTCAGAGCCATTTGAACCATTTTTTCTTCCTCTACGACGAGAAAACATAACTGTTCGTGTAGCAATGTCAGACTCGTGTTACAGTGATTTGAGAGGCATTATAGTGAAACCAAATTGACGTCTTGGCCAGCAAATGTGCGTGATCTGCACCCACTGGAGCGCATGTCGGGCGCCAGCAGCGTGCCCGTAAATCACCATCCAGTAATTTGCTGGAATTGCCTGACCTGTGCATATACATCTAGTGCCACATACTTCTGGAATCCTGTCAAAGACTTCTAGAATCTGTGTTGCACTGTGTTTGAAAAGTGGAACAACACGCTATTACACAGGTGGTCATAATGTTTTGGCTCATCCGTGTACAGTCGGCTATGAACATGACGGATTTGCAATAGAGCCACAATAGCATTGATTTCCGTGAACTTAGTAGGTACTGGGAGATGAAGAAGCTTGCACAGGATAGAGTAGCATGGAGAGCTGCATCAAACCAATCTCAGGACTGAAGACCACAACAACAGCAACAATTTAGATCAAAATAATTCCTGCCATCCTAATAGCCAGAAACTTTCTGCTTTTAGATCTTTGATGGATAGAGTCTTTAGAGTCGCTATGAATGAAGAAGACAGAATGACTGAGCTCAACATCGTGAAACAACTAGCCAGAGCTAACGGATATCACCAAAACGCTGTCAATAAATTAATACGACAGAAACAGCGCGTGAATGCAAGGAAGAATACCGCAAATAATATTACGAGAGTCAGAATACCATACTTCGGCGATATTTCGCGAAAAGTGGCTAACATTTTCAAACCTTTTAAAGTTGATACCGCTTTTCAGACTAATAATACGCTGCGGTTTAAACTAAGAAATAATTTACAGCAGGAAAGCGATCAATATGAGAGAGCTGGGGTCTATAAAATTCAGTGTGACACGTGCCAGGCAAGCTATGTAGGCCAAACTGGTAGGTCCTTTAAAGTACGTTACAAAGAACATAGCGCTGCTTTCCGGCTTAATAATTTCGAAAAGTCAGCTGTAGCCACGCATATTTGGGAAACGGGACACCACATGTTGGGAATAGATCAGGATCTCGTTATTTTACATAGACAGGACAAAGGCAAAAAGCTGGATCTACTAGAACACTTCAAACATTTCACTGGTTTCTTTTAGTAACTACATTTTTAGCAATTGGCAGGATACCATCATTTCATGAGGTCCTTGTTGGAACATGTATACGTTATGTGTTTGTGTAGACATCTCTGTGGCTTCCTTGCTTACTTGCGCGTGAGCTCACTCGCGTTTCAGTGTCGTATTTGGCTACGTGGTGTGTGGTATCAACGAAGACGCACGGACGGTTTACGATAGAGGAGAGGGCCATGTGATTAGATGTTGAACACCATATGCGACACCATTCTAGAGTTTTCTATATTTTGACGACTATGTGGAGATGCACCTTGGAAGACACGGCTGCAACAAGGGAAGTAGCCACGATGTTTTAATTTTATTATCAATTTTATTGTGCGTGGTGCATGTTCCATTTTAGCGAGTTTTAACAGGTTCTTTCAATTTTTATTATTCTGATGATGGAAGCTTAACTTCCGAAACGCGTCGACCTTAGTGCTTTACACTATAAACAAGTGGTTGAGCCGATACATTTTTTAACATTGACATTCACAACCACGACCTCTCATCCAGTATGGATAGAATCAAAGTTAATTTGGTTGATTGTTTACCTTGGCACGATAGGGAAGCGGGCTAACGATGCCGGCAGTGGCATCGCTCGCAGGCGCATGCACGCTGCACGAACTGTCGCCAGTGCGCTGGCGCCACAAAGGACTGCCTTGTGCTAGCGTGACCGCCGTCCGAGACGCGTGTTATTTCGGTCCCCTAATTGCTGCGGGATTATAGGGGAGCGGGTACCACTGTCGGCGTGCGTGCCGCCTTCTGGGTATCGGCGATCCCAGGAATAACTGCGGCGCCTCGAACAGGTTAATTGCGGTCTCGTTCGGAATTCCCCGAGCCGGAGACAAGCAGGCGCGCCGTCCCAGCGGCCGCCAGGCACTCGACCGAGCTCTGCCCGCCGCAAGGCGAACGTCGTTGTCGGTTCCACCTCGCGGCTGGGGCGGCCGCTCCGAAATAGCTTAATTTCTACTGTCCTCGCGCACGGCTATAAATTTACAGTGGGTGGAGGGGGGGGGGGGGCGTAGCTCGCCGTTCCAGCCTGTTCCTCTCCGCAGAGAGGCCGTTGGCATTTCTCTTTGACGCCAGTCGACAATAATAAGCGAAAGCCACGTCACTGAACTTTCGCAGATCTGTAGGCTATTCGAAACAGAAATTATTAACAGACCTCATTAGCATTATGCTAATGAAACGGCAGCGCCTGTTGCACAGTGCTTCCAGACACGACCGAATGCAATCACCAGTCACTTCAGATATTCCGCGAAATGTTATGGCTGCCAAATTGCCTTGCAATTGCTTTAGCATGGCTGTACTGTGCATTATAAGTGAACTTTGTACATCAATAGGTATTTCGCGGGACACCTCAAGTTCATCGGACGCTAATTGAAATCGATAGTGTACGCTAATATCGTACAACTCTAGAGGCCATATAAATTTCTGCTATTCCGACGTGAATTATTTGTTTATTATCGTATGGCGACAACAGAAAATATTAAGAAATACATAAACTTCGCAATTATTTACTTAAGGATTTAGACACACAGCTAATATCCTTAAATACTCAAAATCAGTAATTCAATAATACTAAAAGGAGAACATTTAAACTATAAAATTAGGATTGTTAATTGAAACAGATACATTTAATCAGAGTTCACCATCTAGTGAGTGAAGCCAATAGTTGCACATGCACTGAGGTGACAAAACTCGTGGGATAGCGATATGCGCATATGCAGATGACGGTAATATCGCGTGCACAAGGTACACTGAAGAGCCAAAGAAACTGGTACACCTGCATAATATCGTTTAGGGCCCCCCGCGAGCACGCAGAAGCGCCGCAACACGACGTGGCATGGACTCGACTAATGTCTGAAGTAGTGCTGGAGGGAACCGACACTATGAATTCTGCAGGGTTCTCCATAAATCCGTAAGAGTACGAGCGGAAGGAGGTCTCTCCTGAACAGTACGTTGCAAGGGATCCCACATAAGCTCAATAATGTTCATGTCTGGGGAGTTTGGTGGCCAGCGGAAGTGTTTAAACTCAGAAGAGAGTTGCTGGAGCCACTTTGTAGCAATTCTGGACCTGTCGCGTGTCGCATTGTCCTGCTGGAATTGCCCAAGTCGGTCTGAATGCACAATGGACATGAATGGATGCAGCTGACCAGACGGGATGCTTACGTACGTGTCACGTGTCACAGTTGTATCTAGACGTATCAGGGGTCTGAATCACTCCAACTGTACACGCCCTCCACCATCACAGAGCTTCCACCAGCTTGAACATGCAGGGTCCTTGGATTCATTGTCTCCATACACGTGCACGTCCATCGCCTCGTTACAATTTGAAACGAGAGTCGTGTGACTAGGTAACATGTTCCCAGTCATCAACAGTCGAATGTGGGTGCTGACGGGCCCAGGCGAGGCGTAAAGCTTTGTGTCGTGCAGTCATCAAGGGTACACGAGTGGGCCTTCGGCTCCCAAAGCCAATATCGATGATGTTTCGTTGAATGGTTCGCACACTGACATTTGTTGATAGCCCTGCGTTGAAATCTGCTGCAATTTGCGGAAGGGTTGCACTTCTGTCACGCTGAACAATCCTCTTCAGTCGTCGTTGGCCCCGTTCGTGCAGGATCTTTTCCTGACCACGGCAGTGTCGGAGATTTCATGTTTTGCCTACACTCGTGAAATGGTCGTACGGGAAAATCCCCACTTGATCGCTACCTCTGAGATGCTGTGTCCCATCGGTCGTACGCCACGTTCAAACTCAATTAAATGTTGATGATCTGCCACTGTAGCAGCAGTAATCGATCTAACTGCTGCGCCAGACACTTGTCATATGGGCAGGGCCGTATTCTGCCTATTTACATACCCCTGTATAGGACTACGCATGCCTATACCAGTTTCTTTGGCGCTTCAGTGTATGTGAACTTTGTACACCAGTAGACATTTCGCTGGAAACCTGAAGTTGATCTGACGCTAAACGAAATCCTTAGTGTCATGCAAGTATCGTACAACTGAAGAGGCAATATGATAAATTTCTGCTACTGGGGCGTGAATTATATATTTATTTATAGTATGGCCACAATAGCAAATATTAAGAAATACGTATAGTTCGCAAAAAATGGTTCAAATGGCTCTGAGCACTATGGGACTTAACATCTGTGGTCATCAGTCCCCTAGAACTCAGAACTACTTAAACCTAACTAACCTAAGGACATCACACACGTCCATGCCCGAGGCAGGGTTCGAACCTGCGACCGTAGCAGTCGCGCGGTTCCGGACTGAGCGCCTAGAACCGCGAGACCACCGCGGCCGGCTATAGTTCGCAATTATACATTTAAGGATTTATACACAAAGCTAATATCTTTAAATTCTCAAAATAAGTAGTTCAGTAATAGTAAAAGGAGAACATTTAAACTAATTTAGAACTGTTAATTAAAACAGACACATTTAACCAGAGTTCCACATTTAGTGAATGAAACCAAGTGGACAGCACATACATTGACAAAACTCGTGGAATAGAGATATGCACATATGCAGATGAAGGTAATATGGCGTGCACAACATATAAACAGGCAGTGCATTGCGGACCTGTCATTAGTACTTAGGTTATTCATGTGAAAAGGTTTCCGAGGCGATTATGGCAGCACGGCAGGAATTAAGACTTTGACGCGCGATTGTTGTCGGAGCTAGACGCATGGACATTTTATTTCGGAGATCCACAATGTGAAGGTTATGCGGACAATACCAAATTTCGGGCATTACGTCTTACTGCATACTACGCAGTGGCCGACGGCTTTCACTTAGCGACCGCGAGCAGCAGCGGCGTTTGCGTAGAGCTGTCAGTGCCAACAGACAAGCCACGCTGCCTGAAATAACCGCAGAAATCAATGTGGGACGTACGACAAACGTATCGGTTAGGACACTGCGGGGAAATTTGGCGTTAATGGGATTGACGCGAGTACCTCTGCTAACTTCCGGGCGGGAAGGTGTGCCGGTCCGCGGCACGAATCCGCCCGGCGGATTTGTGTCGAGGTCCGGTGAACAGGCCAGTCTGTGGATGGTTTATAGGCGGTTTTCCGTCTGCCTCGGCGAATGCGGGCTGGTTCCCCTTATTCCGCCCCAGTTACACTATGTCGGCGATTGCTGCGCAAACAAGTTTCCCACTTACGCGTACACCACCATTACTCTACCACGCAAACATAGGGGTTACATTCGTCTGGCTTGAGACGTTCCCTGGGCGTCCACCGGGGGCCGAACCGCACAATAACCCTGGGTTCGGTGTGGGGGGGGGGGGGGGGGGGGCGGAGGGGTGAAGTGGACTGCGGTAGTCGTCGTGGGGTTGTGGACCACTGCGGCTGCGACGGGGACGGAGCCTCTCCGTCGTTTCTAGGTCTCCAGTTAACATACAATACAATACAATACAATACCTCTGCCAACAGCAGGACATCGCCTGCAGCGGCTCTTCTGGGTGACCCTATCGGCTGGACCCTAGTCAACTGGAAAACTGTGGCCTGGTCAAATGAGTCCAGATTTCAGTTGGTAAGAGCTGATGGTAGGGTTCAAGTGTGGCGCAGATCCCATGAAGCCATGGACCCAGGTTGTCAACAAGGCGCTGTGCAAGCTGTGTTTAGATGGAATGGAATCGATCATTGACTGGAAGTGGTTATGTTCGGCTATTTGGAGATCATTTGCAGCCATTCATGGACTTGATATTCCCAACCAATGATGGGGTTTTTATGGACGACAATGGGCTACGTCACTGGGCCACAATTGTTCGCGATTGGACTGTAGAACATTCTGGACAATCGAACGAATCCCAGGTCGCCCGACATGAACCCTATCGAACATTTATGGGGCATAATCGAGAGGTCAATTCGTGCAAAAAATCGTGCACTGGTAACACTTTCGCAATTATGGACGGCTGTAGAGGCAGCATGGGTCGATATTTCTGCAGGACACTTCCAGCGACGTGTGTGAGAAACGCCTGCAGCCATCATTACGATTTTATTTATTTTGTGGCTACCAGTTTCGGCGCTTCGATGCGTCATCTTCAGGCTGTAGTTGATGTTGAAGGGGTTGACACGATCACTTTATTTATTTATTTATTTACTCGTTCGGCATCACAGAGGCATAATTTACAATATTCTTATCACTATATACTAAAAAAGAAAACAATATAATTCTACACTATATTATATATGTTTTTGAGCCACTGAGTCACTGAGTCTATGCATGTCCATGAGTTGACCACCATAGCCATACACTTTGCACACGAGTAGATGGTCCATTGTCTGTATTTCACCTTACTCACATACAGCGCTGTCTGCCAGGCCCCACTTGTTCATCAGATGTTTACATCTCCCAACACTCGTTCTGACCCGGTTTAGAGCTGTCCACACTCTTCTTGGTAGGTTGAAGCCATCAATCTTCTTGTTCGGATCGTGTACTAAATTTTTGTTCTTAAATTCACTTGCTGACCATACTTCGTTCCAGGCCGTTCTCGGCTCAAATGCTTGTAGTTCTTCACCGATTTCCCAAAAGGGTGATCTGGATTTAAGCCTGTTTGTCGGTGTCAGATCTTGGTGGATAGGGAGGTCCGGGTTGTCTATAATTTTCCTGTAGGTTTTTAGGGCTAGCTGTGATCGCCTGATTTCTGGAGGCTCTCCCTCAGCTGGACATCCACTTTAGATACGTGTGCACTTCTCCTCCAGACTGGTGAACAGTATTCAGCTACACTGTAGACAAGGGCTAGTGCTGAAGCTCTCAAAGTGCTCGCTCCACATCCCCATGTTGTACCAGCCAGTTTTGAAAGGATAGCATTGCGGGATTTTAGTTTTTGCTTTGTGTCTTCGAGGTGTGAGCTGTACGTTAGGGTCCGGTCTAGTTTCACTCCCAAATATTTAGGCTTATCCTCATGTCTTATGCTTGGGGCATTCGAGAAGATCTGTAATTTTCTGTGTCTCACTATATATACCGCATCAGAGGGCAACACAACTGGCTACGCAGACTATCTGAAAAACATCAATGATGGTTGGAGCGCTGACACCAAAGTTTTCAGATAGTCTGCGTAACCAGTTATGTTGGTCACTGATGCGGTATACAGGGTGGTCCATTGATGGTGACCGGGCCAAATATCTCACGAAATAAGCATCAAACGAAAAAACTACAAAGAACTAAACTCGTCTAGCTTGAAGGGGGGAACCAGATGGCGCTATGGTTGGCCCGCTAGATGGTGCTGCCATAGGTCAAACGGATATCAACTGCGTTTTTTTAAATAGGAACCCCCATTTTTATTACATATTCGTGAAGTACGCAAAGAAATATGAACGTTTTAGTTGGACCACTTTTTTCGCTTTGTGATAGATGGCGTTGTAATAGTCACAAACATATGGCTCACAATTTTAGACGAACAGTTGGTAACAGGTAGGTTTTTTAAATCAAAATACAGAACTTAGGTGCGTTTGAACATTTTATTTCGGTTGTTCCAATGTGATACATGTACCTTTGTGAAATTATCGTTTCTGAGAACGCATGCTGTTACAGCGTGATTACCTGATTACTAACACTATTCGACACTCGGGTTAATGGTTCCTTTAGGTACAATGAAGTTCAGCTAACAGGTCTACATCGTGTTCACTAGTGGGCTAATACTGCGGTCTCACGAAGCCAAATAGTTGCAGTACGACGTGTCCAGTGCCTGGCTACCAAATTCAGCACTATGAGTCGTCTTTCGATCTCGTCGCTAACGTATACCACAATCACCAATAGACTGAAACAGCTCTCCGCACAAGTGGTTCCCAACAGGACTTACCGAGCGAGGTTGTGCAGTGTTTAACACAACGGACTCGCATTCAAAGCCGCGTCCGGCCATCCTGATACAGGTTTTCCGTGATGTCCCTAAATCGCTTCAGGCAAATGCCAAAATGGTTCCTTTGGACGCTACGGTCGCAGGTTCGAATCCTGCCTCAGGCATGGATGTGTGTGATGTCCTTAGGTTAGTTAGGTTTAAGTAGTTCTAAGTTCTAGAGGACTGATGACCGCAGAAGTTAAGTCCCGTAGTGCTCAGAGCCATTTGAACCATTTCGTTCCTTTGGAAGGGCACGGCCGACTTCCTTCCCCATCCTTCCCTAAGGCCGGTATTACACTATCAAATTTCTTTGTGAAAGATTTGATAAAAGATGTGATCAAATATTCCGTCCAATATATTTGACAAAGATCTTTGACGTAGCGCTAGAAGGGGTATTACTCTGTCATCAAATTTTTCGTCAAAGTTCAAGATGGCTGACAACAACTTGTTATTAACCGCAGCAGTTGTACGTACTCCAATTGCATTGTGTGCACATGTGGAAAAGAAGTGGGGGAAAAAATGGTACCATACATACGAGGTTGACAGTCTTAAAAGTCCTGGGATTACAACTTGATAATAAATTCAGTTGGGAGGAGCACACCACAGAACTGCAAAAAGGCCTTAACAAATCTGTATTTGCAGTTCGAGTGTTAGCAGACATAGGCAACATAAAAATGAAAAAGCTTGCATACTTTGCCTACTTTCATTCCGTAATGTCATATGGGATAATATTTTGGGG
This sequence comes from Schistocerca piceifrons, assembly GCF_021461385.2. NCBI lineage: Eukaryota > Metazoa > Arthropoda > Insecta > Orthoptera > Acrididae > Schistocerca > Schistocerca piceifrons. The sequence continues at coordinate 1,034,323,915 of NC_060139.1, forward strand.
TAAATCTTGAAGTCAAACAAAAGTTTTCAGAGTCCAAAAGCGTGCAATACGTATTATTTTTGGAGTAAATTCACGGACGTCCTGCAGAAACCTCTTCAAAAAACTGGGTATACTAACTACTGCCTCTCAGTATATTTACTTCTTAATGAAATTTGTCGTAAATAATTTATCTCTTTTTCCAACAAACAACTCAGTTCATACATACAATACCAGGAACAAAAATGATCTGCACAAGGACTTAAAGGCACTTACTTTAGTTCAAAAAGGGGTCCACTACTCAGGAACACTCATCTTCAATAATTTGCCAGGAAACATAAAAAATTTAGTTAGAAATAAAGATCAGTTTAAAAGGAGCCTGAAAGACTTACTACTGGCCAACTCCTTCTACTCCATTGGCGAAATTTTTAATAGAAACAAATGATGTATTTATTCATACTATTAGTATTGTTATTTCAGCTTAAAAAAATCGACATATTCCACATCCACGAGGATCTCCTCAGCACGGATGTATGGAACGAAAAACTAATCTAATCTGGGTGAAGCCGTGGGTTTTACGACGACACGATAAAAGCATTCAACAAAACTTGTTACGTGAGCTTACAGTGGAAGACGTCAAGTCGTACATCAATTACTTAAGAGTGGATGAGCATACATTTCTGTATGTGCTCAATGAAGTGTATCCTCATATCACAAAGCACAATATTCACTTAAGAACTGCTACATCTTCAGAAGACAGGCTCACTGTAACACTCCGATTCCTTGATACAGGAGAGGGTTATGTTAGGTTAGGTTAGGTCTCCAACCTTCTTAATCTGTTTTTGTATTCAGGGTGCCTCACGTTGTAAAGCGCCTCATCAGCTTCAGACATCTCTATTAATTTTGTAGTTGTCGGCACACACCAATTGTATTTACCGGCAATGGTTATAAAAACACTACAGACGACAGAACGCTGCAGCGATTCTAGCGCTCCATGTGGTAACATGTCACATTGCAGTGAACAGAAGACAAGCGGTTTCTTTGATCAAATATACAGCGAGGCCCTAGATTTGATCAAATATTGGACAACATTTGACAAAGTCCCTATTACACTATCAAATATATTTCACAAAGATATTGGACAAAGAAATTTGATAGTGTAATACCGGCCTAATCCGCTGGGACCGATGACCTCGCTGCTTAGTCGCCTGCCCCCGAGTCAACCAACAGGACGCTAGCTTTGAAAGCTGAGGCAGAATAGAAAACAAGCCGACTCGGAATAACTTGCAATCATACTTTCTACACCGCGAGAGGCGTCATGAGATAAAACCGCTTTTCGTCTCAATCTCTTTTGGATTCAAATCGAATAAATACGCTGTAACTGCTCTCCAAAGCTGCACAAGACGTAACGTGAATTCGTCCCCTATATAATGAGCTTCCTCACACAAGATGGCCTCCGGAACCACGGTAACACATCACCACGCTCCCTAATTATGGTGAGTGAACTACGAATAGTACCAGTAATTCCACGTTCCGGTTGAACTTGCCTCTACAACCCGACTCGGTACAGAGCGACACGTACTCGAGGAACTCTCCGTGCTCGTCTCGGTACAGCATTCCATTGCCATTACAACCATTTTACAACCATATTGGAACCATTAACTTGAATCAATTTATGGCGTTAGGCTACCTTTAACGCTGTACAGATTATTAATCAGCCGCCGCGATGTGTAATAGCGGCATTCTCCAGCTGCCTGCACTGCATCTTTGCCGCTCGTAACGTCGTTATGCAATCGTGTCTAGCTACACCAGACACTGCAGCTTCTCTCTCCGTCCACAGTTCTCTCTCTCTCTCTCTCTCTCTCTCTCTCTCTCTCCCTCTCTCCCCCTCCCTCCCTCCCTCCCTCCCTCCCTCCCTCCCTCCCTGCCTCCCTCTTTCCCTGCCTCCCTGTCTCCCTCCCTCTGCCCCCCCGTCTCTCTCTCTCTCTCTCTCTCTCTCTCTCTCTCTCTCTCTCTCTCCCGACAAAACGAGGTATATGAGAAAAGTAATTAGACTGATTTTTGTATCTACCAAAGTTTTTATTTGTTTCAAACAACAATATTGTCCCCTTCAAATTAATTGGTTCAAATGGCTCTGAGCACTATGGGACTCAACTGCTGAGGTCATTAGTCCCCTAGAACTTAAAACTAGTTAAACCTAACTAACCTAAGGACATCACAAACATCCATGCCCGAGGCAGGATTCGAACCTGCGACCGTAGCGGTCTTGCGGTTCCAGACTGCAGCGCCTTTAACCGCACGGCCACTTCGGCCGGCTCTTACTCAAAAATCCAGGATTTGCCACATGTGATAAAACGACTGAACCATTCGTGGTTATTGGCAATTGTCTCGAGAAGATAAATGCATGCATTTCTTACATTTCTTCGATTGCCCATCTGCTCAGTTGTGAGGTTTTTCGCCACTATTTTAGCACAAACGTTTCGCTTGTGCGGAACTAGGTCAAAATTTGATGTACGGTGAATGTGTTTAAGTGTAACAGCTCACCCATCATACTTATTGCCAAACGTCGGTCTGATCTCGCAAAAGCAGGCACACGTTCGATGTTTTCGTCGCTTTTTGAAATTGAAGGTCTGCTTGAGCGAGGTTCATCTTCAGCGTCTTCTAGGCGTTTCAAAAATGATTTGTGCCAGGGAAAACTTGTGCTCTTGATAGAGAATGACCCCCATATGCCTGTTTCAGCTTTTCAAAGGTCACACTCGGGGATTCCAAAGAAGTCGAACACAAAACTTGATGGCATAACGTTGCTCTAACTTCCGCTGTTCCGTTTTCGTAACGCACAACAAAAACGCAGCTTCACTTACGGCGCTCTAAGAAAGCACGTGGTGGCTGTACGGAACTGTAAAAACGGACGGGATGAACCACACCGGTCTACACAAGTAGGAACAACACAGATCGCTCGCAGAGTTGACAATCTCGTTACTTTTCTCACACACCTCGTATCCATACAGCACAAATATCGTCATGGAGCATTAAGCTATCATATCCGTACCTTTTCACTTTACACATGGCTGTAATTCTGACAAGGGAACCTCCCCATCGCACCCCCCTCAGATTTAGTTATAAGTTGGCACAGTGGATAGGCCTTGAAAAACTGAACACATATCAATTGAGAAAACAGGAAGAAGTTGTGTGAAGCTATGAAAAAAATAAGCAAAATATACAAACTGGGTAGTCCATGGGCAAGATAAGCAACATCAAGGACGACGTAAGCTCGGGTACGTCGTGGTCCCGTGGGTAGCGTGAGCAGCTGCGGAACGAGGTCCTTGGTTCAGGTCTTCCCTCGAGGGAATATTTTAATTTCTTTATTTTCGCAAAGTTATGATCTGTCCGTTCGTTCATTGACGTCTCTGTTCATTGTTATAAGTTTAGTGTCTGTGTTTTGCGACCGCACCGCAAAACCGTGCGATTAGTAGACGAAAGGACGTGCCTCTCCAATGGGAACCGAAAACATTTGATCGCATGGTCATAGGTCAACCGATTCCTCCACAGGAAAACACGTCTGATATATTCTATACGACACTGGCGACAGCATGTGCGTCACATGACAGGAATATGTTGCCGTCCCACCTAACTTGTACACTTGGCGAATGGGTAAAAACATTCTTCTACCTTGCCCGATTTAGGTTTTCTTGTGGATGTGATAATCACTCCAAAAAATTAAATTTTTCTCTCGAGGGTAGACTTGAACCAAGGACCTCTCGTTCCGCAGCTGCTCACGCTAACCACAGGACCACGGCGCTCCTGAGGTAATGCTATCCCTGAAGTTGCATATCTTGGCTATGGACTACTCAATTTGTATATTTTGCTTATTTTTTTCGTAGTTCCACACAACTTCTTCCTGTTTTCTCAGTTGTTCTGTCTTCCGTTTTTCAAGGCCTATCAACTGTGCCAACTTATAACTAAATCTGAGGGGGGTGCGATGGGGAGGTTCCCTTGTGAGTTGAGAAGACTCATGACACGTGACGCACTGTGCAGAATTGTTTTGCTCTTTAGAGACGCCAAGAGATGAATACAATAAACAGGTTCAGATGAATATAGGTTGCTGTAGTTATGTAGAGGTGAAGAGGTTTATACAGGACGGAGCTGCGTGGAGAGCAGCATGAAGCCAGTCTTAGGACTGAAGACCACAACAACAACAACAACACAGAATATTGAGTGTAGTAGTTACGAGCGATCATAATGTTCGCACAAGGTAGGAAAATATGCAGGACAGCGCAAAACCAGTTGAAACACCGACTTCGGTGAGGAAAGAGTGGACAACCCGGCAGTGCAGCCGGTGAAGTTGCCGCCGCCTTATTTGAGGCGAGTGCAGCGGTGGGTGCGGTGGGAAGTGAGCCGGCGTGCGCACGTTTCGCAAGCGGCGGCGCCAGGCTGCACCGAGGATGAGTAAAGGGCAGGAATAGCCAAGGACAGACGCCCGTCACTGCAGCCACGCGCCGCCTCTACCTGTCAGGTCGGCCGCTGTTGCGGAAGTCGGCTTCCGGACGTCGAATGGTTCTTTTTTTTTTTTCAAGTGAGTGGGCGTGTCCGTGATTGTCTGCCGTGTTGCACCACAGCAGTGAACGTGTATACAGAAGTGCACATTTGTTGTTCAAAACAGCTACGCTAGAACGCCCAGTGGGCAACGCAAAGTACCTAGAATGCCACGCATGGTACACTAGCATATCGAAGACATATATCGTAGCAACTGGCACAAATGAATTTATATGGGAGCACAGCTCCCCCAATTGGCATCATTCCCCCCTCTGAGATGTCAGTGTCAGCTTAACACACAAATATGTAATCCGCAAGCAAATGAAATATTCTTCATCTACGTCGCTTCCCATTCTGTCCCGTATTGTATAAGAGGCGAGCAAAAAGTTTGCGTTTGTGGGCGTTGCTGCAGTGTATATGCAAAGTAGCGCGACTCCGATGCGGGTATATATGCACCGTCGTGGCCATGACATCGGCGAACACTGTATCACACAAGCGGGATCGGCGAATGAAAAATGTTTATGAGGCAACACGTTTGTCGAAAACCACCTTCGTGGAATGGTGCGCCAAGTTTTGTACCGGTCGCGATTTGGAACAGGACGCAAGTAGATCTTAGAGGCCAGTCTCATCCATTACGCAAACTCAAAAGGGAGTCACTCGAGCACCTGTCCTGTAACACTAATCTCTCCCTATGCGATTATCACGCCGTTCGTCCCTTAAAAAGACCTTGAAGAGTCGAAGATACCTGCCGAATGAGGATACGCAGCAGGCAGTTACGGACTTCTTAACGCAGCAGGATACGGTGTTTTATCAAACAGGTTTTTCCAGCCTGACGCGTCGTGGGATGATTGCCCGAATGCTCAAGGTGATTTTGCCTGATTGACATGCCGATTATGGACTGTTGGCCATCGAAACGGAAACTTTTTAATCACCCCTTATACTTGATGTTAACCGAAGATCTTTGCAAATGGGTCAAAAAGATGTCCATTATATAAGTTCTGCTCCGAACAACAGCTGTTGATTGTATACTTATTTATACTGTAGAGTTTATAATGCCTTCTCGGCAGTTTCACAACTGTCGAGTGTGTCATACCTATTTTATTCCTACGCCAAAGTAACTGCACTGACGGAAAAAAATCGGAACACCAAGAAGGAGTTGTGCGACATAAAAGAAAGTTGGTAAGCGTGTTTCTACATCTGAAATATGATGTCTGTTCAAATTTCGTATGACTTGCATGGGAGTGACGCTAGCAGCACCATTACGAGATTGCAAATCATGAACGTTAGCTACCTTTGAGAGTGGCCGTGGTGAGTTGATGTTAGTCAAGAACGGCTTTAAGGCGACAAACACGCCATTGTCAACTCCTCACTGACTTTGAATAATAGGCAACGAGAAGCTGGATGTTCTTTCTACGATATTACAGAAAGATTTGGCAGTAATGTAGCCACTGTGCATGCATGATTGCTGGCCGTGTTAGTCACGAGAAGGTTGAAAGGGTACAGTACCGCCCGACATTGAAAATAGGTACAACATACTTCATTATTCTTGTCAGAACAATATATTTTTTCTAATAATAACTCAATTTCAATTAATACAGCGAAGCCGGATACCAGTGTGGGAAAGAATGACAATTTATTTATTTAATTGATCACATGTGCACTCCCACAAAAATAAATCCCTACATCCAGTTTGGTGAGATCTGTGAAATGAAAGAATGTATGGTCGTCTGCTAACCACAGATAGTGAATGTGAATATATGATCATCTTTGAGACGGTACTTGGGTCACCTTTGGTGGGACCAAAGAGATGAAATTTACCTGAGCTTTGAGCATCTGAAATGTGGCTGACCAATACGGTAGCAAGGTGCTCCCCCACTTCGGCAGAGGTGCGAGAGGACCTGTAGAACGGCCATGTCTCGGCACTCTGCCGCTGGATCTTGTGCTGTTAAGACCTGTCTTAGGTGTGCTCTGTAAAGACAAAAGAGTGGAGACATGGTATGCATGTGGAATACTTAAGAGTAGTTTGAAATCATAATTTCTCTATTTCAGGAACTTTTGTGGGGAGAATTAAATGTCAGGCAGGTAATATTAATGGGATCGTAGTAATCTTCGGAAGTGACCAACGGTCACAATGAAACCACGAGTAGCAATAAGTTGAAATACTTCCGTGTGCTTAAGTTAAGCTGAATTACTAGCGTGTGTACTATAAGTTGAAATATTTAAGAAATGGCGTGTGCAGGACTTGAAATTAGAGACGAGTACTTCCACGTGGTGGGTACTGTGTGAGTCTCAATCTGAGTATGAGACAAAGGATAAAGAGAAGTACTCGTCCATGGTATCAGTTGAGGACTCGCGTGTGTGATGAATATGTTCTTAATATTACTTTGCGTGATATTTTTCCGTGTGACGCTTGATTCAAGCTATAATACTCTGAGAGAGAAGCAAGGTGAGTCAGCCGTCTATCCAGCAACGCCACTTGGCTTGCATTGCACAGGAAGACGTGCATATATCTCCAGAGTTCATAGTAGGAAAGTAGAATTACGAAGTGGGGCAGTGTCGTGTGAAACTGGGATAAATATTAATTGAAGTGGGAAAGCTGAAAGTGATAATGTTGTGACTATTCCCTGTGTTGTATTTCATGTTGTAGTATGGTGTATGTCATGTAATTTAAGTATGTGTGGTTTGCATGGGAGAGTAGCAAGGTAGTTTCAGAGGTAGTGGGTTATGCGTGTTCCTTTTGTACCGCTCGGTCTGGAGGAAAGTTTCGTGATGATGGTTGTGAGAGTCGAAGTGTGAGATATAGCAAAAGATGCACCATCGTATCCAGAAAGTGCACTGTAGCGTTAAATAATTACGAGACCATAAGATAGAGAATCACCAATGTAAAGCCATGCCCACTGGGTGGAATTTCTCATGTGTTATTGTTGTAGGTTATAGAATTTGTGTGTTTAGGTTATAGAATTTATCGGAATAAATAAGATAGTGAAAAGAAAAAGATTGGCGGCCTTTTCCTTCGAATTGTATGTTGTCATGATATCCAGAATTTATAATGTGTGCGGCACTCATATTCAGTGCGATGGCCACGTGGTGATAAAAGCCGTTAAATAAAATTTAAAAAAAAAAGAAAATGTGGTATTGCCAGTGCGTAGTGAACACTCAGAGTTCTGTAAATTACTGATAGTCAGATGTGCGTTTCCGTTGCGTATTATTCGTGTAGGAGGATAATTTGTAACTTAATCGTTAGTACGAGAGTTCGTGTTACTCGATAAATAAGAATGAATCCACTCGCATGGCAGACCACTCATCTTGCAGGCCTGACTGCTTGATGCCACAGTATGAGCAAGGCATGTGGGTGCCTCTCAAGGTACAGTCGCAAGAAGATCGGTTTCAGGACGGTCTTGTGGGACTACCGAGGGGGAAGACCACTGTGTTCCGCGTATGGCTTTGGCGCACCGTCCTGCATCTGCAGCAGTCTGAGCAGGAGTTGACACCACAGCGATACAACGAACCGTTACAATTCGGTTACTTCAAGGACAGCTACGAGCTAGGCGCCCTGTAGCGTGCATTCCGCCGACTCCAATCCGCCGCCATTTGCGACTTCAGTGGTGGTAAGCGACTACTGATTAGAGGGTGGAGGTCATATTTACTGATGACAACCTGTTCTGCTTCGGTGCCAGCGATGGCAGTGTGTTAGGTTGGGAGAAGGCCAGTTGAGGACATGCAACCACCCTGGCTGCGTGCTCGACATACTGAACTTACACCTGGAGTTGTGGTTTGGGGTGCGATTTCGTATGATAGCACCAGCACTCTCGTGTTTATCCCACGTACCCTGACTAAAAATTTCTGTGTCAGTCTGGTGATTCGACCTCTTTGTGCTGTCACTCATGAACAGCATTCCAGGGGGTGTTTTCCAACGCGATAACGCTCGCCCAGATACCGCTGTGCTCTACAGAGAGTCGACATGTTGCCTTGGCCTGCTCGATCATCAGATATATCTTCAGTCGAGTACTTATGGGGCATCATCGGACGACAGATCCAGCGTCATCCACAGCCAGCATTAACTGTCCCTGTATTGACTGGCCAAGTGCAACAGGCATGGAGCTCCATCCCACAAAATGACATCCGGCACCTGTACAACACAAAGCGTGCACGTTTGCATGCCTGCATTCAACATTCTGGTTAAATGGTTCAAATGGCTCTGAGCATTATGGGACTTAACTTCTGAGGTGATCAGTCCACTAGAACTTAGAACTACTTAAACCTAACTAACGTAAGGACATCACACACATCCATGCCCGAGGCAGGATTCGAACCTGCGACCGCAGCAGTCGCGGGGTTCCAGACTGAGGCACCTAGAACCGCTGGCCACACCGGCGGTTACACCGGTTATTAATGTACCAGCATTTCACATTTTCATTGGCTTATCTCGCGCTTACATTAACCTGTGATGTTGCTATGTTAATCTCTTAAATATGTTGCCCAGGCAAATGTATTGCAAAATTTCATTACTCTACATTAATTATGTTTTGGTCTTGCGATTTTTGTTCCGTTAGTGTACTTGTAACCTAGACTACATTTTACGTTTTTTTAGGAATTAATCTTTGACCGTGTATTACGTTATGTAATGGTTGTGCGATGCTGTTGTAATTTAATTTTCCAAAAGTTATATCTTTATGACGGGACATACTCTTTACTTTTGTACCGGAGCGCTTGACGAAGTAGCAGCGAGCCGTAAACACTTGCAAAAACTGAAATATAAATGAACAAGATAAAAACAGCGTGTATCTGCGGCGTTACGCTTTCCGAAACACTCCATCAGCTACGGACCGGTAAACACGACCACATTCGAAAATAGTGGGAAAGATCATTAATTATTACTATTATTATTATTATTATTATTATTATTACTGTTTCTGTTGTTGTTGACACTATTTAATTTTTCTTTTTTGACCGTCACCTAAAATGTAGGAAAACTATTGGTAATCCAAGCGCCGCTCTATGCTTCACTTGTAGATTGAGAGGTTTCAGCGATCGTGGGCGTCACTTCATACGGTGGAGATTCATTCAGAAAAGAGATACTTTTCCACCTAGAGTCGCGTTAGACTTTCTACCTTCTACTTGTATTTCTTTGTACATAGTCTAACTGTATTTTTTGTCACCTGAACAGCTGATCATTTTAGCCTTTTCTTTCTAGGTGTTTCCCTGTCGGCCTTGCCTTCGTTCTGCATGCCAGGTGAGTTTTAAGGCTTCACACGTTTTCGCTATCTCTCTTGCTCAGAGATATAGGAATAGTTTGGCTGGCTCTTCTCAACCTCCCTACTCCCTCACAATTTTTTTCCACATTACAGCTAGCACAGATCTTCTATCATTGCGCTACTTTTCACTGCAAATACACTGTAAGACAAAAAAGACGCACCACGAAGGAATTATCCGAATGGGACAGACATCGGTAGATGTGATGTACATTTACAGACGAAAAAATGATGGCTGTTTCAGAAAAATTGGAGATTTATTCAAGAGAAAGAGCTTCACAAATTGAGCAGGTCAGCATTGGGACTTATGCAGGTGGTTACTCGGCTTGGCGTTGATTGACAGATTTTTTGCGTGTCCTCCTGAGGCATCGTGCCAGATTCCGTCCATTTGGCGAGTTAGCTCGACAAAAGCCCGAGCTTGTTGGATGCCCCTGCCCATAATGCTCCAAATATTCTCAATCGGGGAGAGACCTGCTGACATTCCTGGCGAAGGGCACTATCCTGCTGAAATGTAAGCCCAGGATGGCTTGCTGTGCTGTGAGCGTACCACGGATGACAACGAAAGGGTCCTGCTATGAAAAGAAATTGCACCACAGACCGTCACTCCTGGTTCTCGGGCCTTATGGGAGACGACAGACAGGTTGGTTTCCGACCGCTGTCTGGTGCACCTCTGGACACTTCTCCCCTGGTTATTGGGGCTCGAGTCGATGCAGAAGTCGTCACTGAAGACAGTTCTACTCCGGTCAAAGAGATTACAAGCCGAAGACATGTGTAGAGACACCTTGGACTGGGCGGGATACCAGCCTGACTGTCGCCCGCTGTACGGCCTGACAGTAAGGAGCAATAGTCTGGGGTGACATCTCTTTTCACAGCAGGACCCCTTTTATTGTCATCCGCGGCACCTTTATGGCACAGCAGTACGTCGACGACACTGTGCGCTCCGTTTTGTTTCCCTTCGTGGAAAGCCGTCGTGGGCTTACGTTTCAGCAACGTTCACGCCGAATATTTCTCATACTTGTCTTCGTCTTTGCCGAACCCTACCTTGGCCGACAAGGTCGCTGGATCCCTCTCCAGATGAGAAGGTTTGGGGCAATTTTGGCAGGGCCCTCCAACCATCTCGGGATTTTAACGATCTAAGGCGCCATTTGGACAGATTTTTTTTAATTCCACAAAAACAGTAACAAAAATGGCTAGCTTACAATAAAATGACATAAATAAGGTGACAGATAATTGCAGTCATATATTACAGCATTCAAAGAATGAGGAATGATATTCAGTCTTTAGCAGTAGCACACATTTAGCACCTTCACTGGCACCTTCAACTGGTGGCAGCTGAGCGTGCACATTTTCTTCTTCTGCAGCCTGAGGTTTCTCATCACCATTTCCCAGACCCACATTAATCATCCATTAAATCCTTGATGTGTGTTCCTTCCAGGGTAAATTACGTGGACAGAAGAGCAGTCCCGAACAGCGACATCACAAAATCCCTCACTGCCTTGTTATTTTTGTCAGTTCCAGCCTTCTAAACGCATCCTTAGGGAGTTCAAGATCTTCCTTTATAACAGACCCCAGATGTTTGCCGTCATATTCTTCTATTCTGCTGTACTACTGATTTATTTTTCATGTGTGACTTGCAGCTGAGGTTACGGTCGGGAAAGTGACACAACCCATCCCCTGTCCACGAGGAATCCAGTCCCTAATCTATACCCATTCTGTTGAAGACAATTCGGAGCATGTTACCATATTTCTTATTGTGATTCCAATACTTAAGTGTTTTATCGAATTCATTTTCCATATACATCTGGTATTCAATATGTTCATCGCTCCCAATATTGTTAAAAATGTAACTTGTATATTAGAACATTAACCAAATCATTGCGTTATTTTTTGCATGAGGGTAGTAACTTTCTTCTGGTCTGAAGAAAATGTTAGTCGGCACATTGTTTGCTGAAGTTCTTGTTATTTGAGCAATTTTCTCCCTGGTCCACCTCCAGCTGATAATCCGATCTCCACATGTATAACGATGAGGCACACTATCAACGAGGTTGCATTTGCTGTACAGGTTAGTGTCGCTTAAACCGAAGGCAAAGAGACGCTCTTTAGTGCTGATGATGTTATTGACTAACTTGTACCACGCTGTTCTCACGTCAGACGAAAGAACATCGCTACTGATGTTTTTCCAGGCCACATTCCATGCTATTCCAGCATATTTAGTTTCTATGTTATTTTTCCTTTCATGTATCCTTCTTTCGGTCAAAATTGCGTTTGCTGTAACTTTTTTGGAGTTTAAAAGGTTGTTGTTGAGATAGCTTAGTACAAGATAATACCCCCTAATATGTTTTAGTTTAAACTAATGTTTGTATATTTATCTGTGGCGCTACACTTTCTGGCCTGACAATGTCGTGTAATGCACCCTGGATCGTTACACATTATGCTCCATGTTCGTTTGACTTACAGTGCAGTTTGGCACAATACCCCTCAGGAAGACGTCCAATAACTCTATCAATCAATGCCGAGCCGAATCACTGCATGAATAAGGGCGGATCAGCGCGTTATTGACTTGCTGAATTTGTGAAGCTCGTTCTCTTTAATAAATCATCCAATTTTTCTGAAATTGTAATCATTTGTTTGTCTATAGATGTACATTACATCAACCGATTTCTGTTCCATTTGGATAATACCTTCTGTTGTGGACTGGCAAGACACTCAATCCACCAGGACGGGAGGCCGAAGGGCACGCGTTTAAGCTCACGCAGGATGGCGTGAGGTCTGGAACAGGACTAGGTCTGTATAGTAGCAAAAATAGTACGTAGCTTCTGGAATACTTAACTTTAATCCATAATTGGTGAACATCGGTCTGACGGTACATGCATCACAGGATAAATAGCAAATGATAATGGCGCCTTGCTAGGTCGTAGCAAATGACGTAGCTGAAGGCTATGCTAACTATCGTCTCGGCAAATGAGAGCGTAACTTGTCAGTGAACCATCGCTAGCAAAGTCGGCTGTACAACTGGGGCGAGTGCTAGGAAGTCTCTCTAGACCTGCCGTGTGGCGGCGCTCGGTCTGCAATCACTGATAGTGGCGACACGCGGGTCCGACGTATACTACCGGACCGCGGCCGATTTAAAGGCTACCACCTAGCAAGTGTGGTGTCTGGCGGTGACACCACACCTTCGTGGTGCATAGCTTTTTTGTCTTAAAGTATATATGACCACTTTTCTATGTTTTACATTTTCCTGTGATACCGAACACAGATTAACAAGAGGAAATTAGAAAACTAGCATTCTCTTTTAGTGATTAAATACGAGTACTGGTACTCATAAACGCATGGTCGCAAGGAAATACCTGTGATTTCTACTTGCCATTGTTAATATTTTTGAGTGTGCAAGTTAAATTGACCACCAATAAGTATTAGAATTCGCGTTCGCAGAATGATGCCAATATTTCTATGAACAGTGTATTGTCTGAGACGACGTTCCAGCTTTTCCCAGCTACATGGGAGAGTAGTGGTTCACATTCCGGTCCATTTATTTTAATTTAAGTTTTCAGAGATCTCTCCTAAATTGCCTAAGGTAACCGACTCGATGTTTCCCTTCAATTGAACGTGGTCGGTTGCGTTCCCTATAATTCGCCGGCCGAAGTGGCCGTGTGGTTAAAGGCGCTGCAGTCTGAAACCGCAAGACCGCTATGGTCGCAGGTTCGAATCCTGCCTCGGGCATGGATGTTTGTGATGTCCTTAGGTTAGTTAGGTTTAACTAGTTCTAAGTTCTAGGGGACTAATGACCTCAGCAGTTGAGTCCCATAGTGCCCAGAGCCATTTGAACCCTATAATTCCCCAATGCGGCAGCATCGTCGATCACGTTGTCGACGAAGCATCTACATTACTAAACGGCTAAAATCTTCCAGTAGAGGTTGCAAATGGCTTATCTAACGGCTTCCAGTTTGATTTTCATTATTTCAGGTATTTCATATAATTTTCCATCGGTTTTAAAAATTAAAAATTCTGTTTTAATATACTTTTAAAAAATATAGTTTTACGTTAAAGTTTTAACACAATAAGTCAAGTATTAAAGTTAGAAACTGTGTACGCGCGTAACTCATGGCGCGCAAATTACGCAGACTGTATTCATCCAGTATTTGAAAATGAGAGCAGTTAGCGACTTCTAAGAAACTTTACAGAAAATTTGAGACCTCTTCGAAAATTTTTCTCCCTGATACCCCTCACAAAATAACAGAAGGAAAAAATGTCTATCGCTTTGCACATTTTCGCTGTTCATGCAGTAATACACTACTGGCCATTAAAATTGCTACACCACGAAGATAGTGTAGCATAGTATTTTTACTTATTACTTCCTTACTGCTGACTCTATTCGCAACACATTTTTCACATAGTATCCAAACATAGCATTGAATGTACCTGCCAAATTATACCACTATACGATAGATAGTTCATGAGATATCACATCGTAAACGTGAATAACTACCTTTCCTAAAAAGGTGCCCAAATTACTTATATGGATGAATAAAAATAAATGAATAAAATCAACATAATTTGGGTTTCGCGTCTTCCACCATGACCTGCATAACCTCCAGTATTTAATACATCAACTCATCTGTAAGGAGCAGGGGGGGGGGGGGTTACAGGTTAAACAACAATTTCCTTCTGTCATTCAAGACGGGAGTGTTTTATTACACATTTTCTGGAATTTAATGATTTCGCCTTTTGCGGACCGTAATCCGACAACAGTAGAATATGTTTTTGACCGAAAGAAGATGTAAAAAGAAAAGTTAAAGACAGCTGAAATAATTAAATTTTTTATTTGTTGAATGGAATGTGATATCTCTACATATGCGAGAACAGTAGAACATGTTTTTGAGCGAAAAAAGATGTAAAAAGAAAAGTTAAAGACAGCTGAAATAATTAAATTTTTCATTTGTTGAATGGAATGTCATATCTCTACATATAGAAGACAATGTCATGACTGGCTGATCGTCTGGCTGGCTCACTTACTCACCATCGCCCAGCCCAAGCCGCTAAGGATAGAAACCTAAAATTTGGAAACGGTATGGATGTCATACTGTACGTGTCGTTTAAGAGAAGAGTTTTCGAAATTCCAACCCTAAAGGCGTGAAATACGGGATGGAGGTTTTTTTTTAAATTGTCACTATTAAGGCAGTTTTGAAGCTAGACCTACGATAATTGGTATTTGGTTTCTTGGTCAGTAGCAAAAAAATACTTGTCTCGGCATTTTTGAAAACTTAATCCTGTGGCGGTGAAATAGTGTGTGAAAGTAGTTTTTGAAAATATAGCATTATGAAAGAACTACTAAAGCATTTTTAAAGTTAGAGTTATGAATATTGGTATTTGGTTAGTGGTTACAAATAAAAACCTACGTGTTTCAGTGTTTTAGGGAACTGAACCGCTCATCAGTCCCCTAGAACTTAGAACTACTTATACCTAACTAACCTAAGGACATAACACACATCCATGCCCGAGGCAGGATTCGAACCTGCGACCGTAACAGTCGCGCGGTTCCGGACTGCGCGCCTAGAACCGCTAGACCACCGCGGCCGGGAGTTTTAAAAAAAAAATATATATATATATGTTTCACTGTTTGTGTAAATTCAACCCCTGTGGGTGTGAAGTGGGGGATGAAAGTTTTTATGGAAATATTTCAAAGTGCAAGTATTTTTGAAGCTAAATCTATGAAAATTTGTATTTGATTTGGTTTCTCTGTTAGAAATAAAACATACACATTTCACTGTTTTCGCAGGTTAATGCCCTAAGGGGGTGAAACAGGGGTGAAACGTTTTATGAAAATATTTCATTGCGAAATCATTTTTACAGCTAAATCTTCGGAAACTGATGTTTGGCTTCTCGGTTAGGAATGAAAAAAATACGTGTATCACTGTTTTTGGAAACTCAATCCCTAAGGAAGTAAAATAGTTTCAAACTGATTCTCTGACTCATGACCGCCCAGCCTAAATCGCTAACGGTAGAAACTTAAAGTTTGGAGGTGTGTGGATCTTATACTGTGGGCATCGTTTAAGAAGCGATTGTGCGAAATTTCACTCCTAAGAAGGTGAAACAGCGGATGAAAGGCATTTTGTAAGTATTTGGCTACTGAGGGAATTATGAAGCTAGAACTACGAAGACTGGTATTTGGTTTCTCAGTCAGAAAAAAATACGTGTTTCAGCATTTTTGGAAGTTCAACCACTAACGGAGCAAAATAGTGGGTGAAAGTTTTTTTGAAAATAAATAATTACTAAAGAACTACTAGAACATATTAAGGCAACGTCTGTGACAATTGGTATTTGATTTCTTGGTTAGAAATAAAAAAAAATTCTTATTTCAGTGTTTCTGGAAATTCAACCCCTGGCAGTAGGGAATGAAAATTTTTAAGAAAGTATTTAGTTACATTAAATAAAATTTTAAAGCTAGATTTACGAAACTTTTATTTGACTTTTTGGTTAGATATAAAAAAAATACTTGTTAGGCGACGAAAGCTGCTGTGGAAATACCTCTACAAAAACAGAAAAGGCATGATTAACAAAAGAATCGCTTTTTGGTCACAAGTACATTCAGAAAAGGCCATGCTTATGAGGCCTTAATTAGCGTTAAAAGCTTAGAAGGTGTTGTAATTTGTGAACAAACATAAAAATTCGATTAAATAAAAAGAACAAAGTCTTTGCAAGCCATACAGTCACCGTTAGCGAAGCAGCGTGGGTGCTAAGCTTGTTTAGAATTACGGCAGTGGATTTTACGATCTACTTCAACAGGATAACGTGAAATTCAGAACTGAATGAGAAGTCAGACATGGAGGTCCAGCAGACCTAAAAGAAGTTTTCAGATGCTTAAATTGAGAAAAAAGTCAGTAACAATATCTGTTGCTGGAACACACTTCAACAACTTTTGTTTAGAGGATTACATTATACTGTTGCCCCTAGTGCAGATAAATACAAAGTATTGGAAGAACTATGAGAATCTGAAATCAGGTCGAAAATTAATCCTAATAAGATTAAAATAATATGTAGGGTGATTCCGTGATGTGGTGGTGGAGAAGAGTAAATGTATTAATGTAAGGTAAGAGACCCTAGTCCGATACGCGAGACGAAAGTCGTAAACGAAAATCGTTCTGATACCTGTGAGACTGGACCTCTCTTACACTGACTTAGTAAATGTCATGGGATGGGCACCTAATATCGCGCGGGACCTCCTCTGGCCCCGCGGACTGCATTGAGACGCCGTGGCAGTGAGTATACAAGCCCCTGGTACGCCCCAGGAAGCAGCTGACACCAAATCGTTTGCAGAGCGACAGCCAGTTCTGATCTGTTCGTGGGTGCAGGATTCATGGCACAGAGTCTTGCGTTCCATGACATCCCATATACGTTCGTTGGGGTTCCAATTTGGGCTCCGGGATGGCCATCTCAGTCTTTGGACCTCCCCACCATTCACGGGCGACATGGGAGCAATGTGGCGGCGTGTTATCATCTTGAAAAACCATAGTGTTTGCTGGTCCCCCAGCAGCTCAGCATAACGCAGACCATTCGAAGTCCCCTCTAGAACAACTATGGGCCCATTCCATGCCAGGAAAATGCACCCCAAACCACAACAGAGACACAACCGCCTTAGACCGCATCTTCTTGGCAGTCGGGATTCATCGGCATGGTACACTTGAAATCGGGATTCGTCAGACCATATCAGGTTACGCCATTGTTTCATTGTCCATCCTTGGTGATCCGCGACAAATGCAAGCCGTTGTGCTCAGTGACTTTAGGTTAACATTCGCACTCGTGTGCTGCACCGGCTTCCATACTCCTGCGAATTGTCCATTGGGAGACGTGACTGGTATATGATGTGTTGAACTGAATCATCATCCATAGAATTCCAGTTTTCTTTCTCCTGATAACAACGTCCTCTTGAGGAGTCCCCGCCCGGAGCTCAGAATGGGGGACTGTTTTACCCAAGAGGACGCTATCATCATTTAACGATAAAGTAAAGTTGCATGCCCTCGGGAAAAATTACGGTGTAGTTTACCCTTGCTTTCAGTCTGTTGCACTATTGTCATTCCGTCACTACTGACTCCGTCTCAGACGTCGCCGGTCACGGTCATCGAAGGTGGCTGGACGGCCAGCAGTTCATCTGTTGTGGACTGTGATACCCCCATTCAACCATTCACGATACACCCTGGGCACGATTGAACGTCTGAAACAGAATTCCTGCACCACTGCCGAAATTGAAATTCTCATTCGTCGGATACCGACAACGATACCCCATTCGAACGGCCTCAGTTCACGATGACGTTACATGTTACACAAATCACTTGGACAACCGCTTCTTACAAGGGAACATCCCCATCGCACCCCCCTCGGATTTAGTTATAAGTTGGCACAGTGGACAGGCCTTGAACAACAAAACACAGATCAATCGAGAAAACAGGAAGAAGTTGTGTGGAACTATGAAAAAAAAGCAAAATATACAAACTGAGTAGTCCACGCACGGGACACGCAACATCAAGGCTAATGTGTGCTCAGGAGCGCCGTGGTCCCGTGGTTAGCGTGAGCAGCTGCCGCACGAGAGGTCCGTGGTTCAAAGTCTTCCCTCAAGTGAAAATTTTAATTTTTTATTTTCAGACAATTATTATCTGTCAGTCCGATGCGATCACTTTTTTTGGGAGTGGTTATCACATTTATAAGAGAACCTAAATCGGGCAAAGTAGAAGAATCTTTTTACCCATTCGCCAAGTGTACAAGTTAGGTGGGTCGACAACATATTCATGTCATGTGACGCACATGCCGTCACCAGTGTCGAATAGAATACATCAGACGTGTTTTCCTGTGGAGGAATCGGTTCACCTATGACTTTGCGATCAAATGTATTCGGTTACCATTGGAGAGGCACGTCCTTTCGTCTACTAATCGCACGGTTTTGCGGTGCGGTCGCAAAACACAGACACTAAAGTTGTTACAGTAAACAGAGACGACAATGAACGAACGGACAGATCATAATTTTGTGAAAATAAAAAAAGTAAAATTTTCACTAGAGGGAAGACTTGAACCAAGAACCTCTCATTCCGCAGCTGCTCACGGTAACCACGGGACCACGGCGCTCCTGAGCTCACATCGGCCTTGATGTTGCATATCTTGCACATGGACTACTCAGTTTGTATATTTTGCTTATTTTTTTCATAGTTCCACACAACTTCTTGCTGTTTTCTCGATTGGTCTGTGTTCAGTTTTTCAAGGCCTATCCACTGTGCCAACTTATAACTAAATCTGAGGGGGGTGCGATGGGGAGGTTCCCTTGTTAGAAGGTCTCCTATACAACTGCAGCTGGCACAGGGGGTGTTTGAGGTGGGTACGACACAGCTGAGGCATCTGTCCCCCACTATCCCATGACATTTGTAAGTCAGTGTCCTACAATCTCTTTGCTTTCCATATTTTGGGAAGAGATGGTATGGACCAAAACAAGGAAAAATTGTGTAGTAAACAAGGGCTCCAAAATATAAACCTTAAGACTTACGAGTACTTCTTCGGTAGAACAGATGTGTTTCACAGTAAAAGATGAACTTATGCAGATAGCTCTTAAGGGCACTTTATAGCCCATGTTTACTAGAAATATCATTATTGTTTTGGTCCGTTTTGCGTCCTCCCAAAATAGCAAATAACATGCAGTAGAAGACGTCCACTGTCAGAGGCATCAGAACTATTTATGTGTATAACTTTCGAATCGGTCGTCTCCGGACAAGGGTCCCTTCCCTCAAATTGGCACATTTATCCTTCTCCATCATGCCTGAAAGTTGGCAACATCATTACGCACCCACCCCGTATTTCAAAATGTGATTTGGTACAGTAGCTGTATGTCATTTAAGTTTAGATCAAACAAGAGACAATCTTCAGATTAAAAAATAAATAAATAAATAAAAACTTTGATTGTAAGAGATGAGTCCAACCATGATCATCTGTATCTAGACATTAACTACGTCAAAGTTATAGAAATGGGGAAAATGTGACATTTCAAGTTTGTTGGTGTGTCCAGTTTCCGTCGCAAGCAGAAGCTATTTGAAAAAGGTATGTATGCAAAATTTTACAGTTTTCGGAGGAGATAAAAAGGAACACAACAATGTTGTGGTTGGCAGGAGAGCCAACACCGGGTTACTAGAGGAGGCCGAAAGGCACGCGTTTTAGCTCACGCAGGCTGGCGTGAGGTCTGGAACAGGACAAGGAAATTAGAATTTAGAAAAACGGCCGTAGCTGGTGGAATACTTAACTTTAATCCATTAATGATGAACGTCGGTCTTGACGGTACATGATTCACAATATCAATAGTAACTGAATATGGCGCCTTGCTAGGTCGTAGCAAATGACGTAGCTGAAAGCTATGCTAAACCATCGTCTCGGCAAATGAGAACGTAAGTAGGTAGTGAACCATCGTTAGCAAAGTCGGCTGTACAACTGTGGCGAGTGCTAGGAAGTCTCTCTAGACCTGCCGTGTGGCGGCGCTCGGTCTGCAATCACTGATAGTGGCGACACGCGGGTCCGACGTATACTAACGGACCGCGGCCGATTTAAAGGCTACCACCTAGCAAGTGTGGTGTCTGGCGGCGACACCACAATGTCAAAGGTGTGCTGTTTGCCCGCTAGGGTTCAAATGGTTCAAATGGCTCTGAGCACTATGGGACTCAACTGCTGAGGTCATTAGTCTCCTAGAACTGAGAACTAGTTAAACCTAACTAACCTAAGGACATCACAAACATCCATGCCCGAGGCAGGATTCGAACCTGCGACCGTAGCGGTCTCGCGGTTCCAGCGCCTTTAACCGCACGGCCACTTCGGCCGGCTCCCCGCTAGGGGTCCGTGAAGATTTTGACGCCAGTGATGTTCGGTGACGGTGCTTAAAATGCCTTCTGATGAGTATTGTTTGAAGTATGGCTGAAAATGTCGTGCTAATGGTTGTCTAACACGCTACAAGCACCCAGATGTTCCACAACGGGGAATTAGCTCTTCTGAGGGGCCTATCGGCGTCTTCTATAGCATATGCTTCACCTCTCCCTCACAAAGAGAAATCCAAAGCATGCCGACAACATCTCTAACACAACATTCATCACACAGCAGTTTGAACACCGTCTGTGAACATCCCTAGCGTCGAAACTTTCATGGAGACCTAGCAGGCAAACGGTGCACCAGTGACCTTTTTGGTCATATCAAAAGTGTTTCTTTTTCATCTCCTCTAAACATTGTAAAATTTTGTACGCTAATTTTTTCACACCCTACACAAATATTCGCCTTTTAAGTCCTAACTCCTTTTTCTTGTTGATGTCTGTAAATAATCTTCCAGGCGCATTTCAGCTTTTCTACATTAAGGCATCTTCAGTGGATGTAATAGTTATTCGGTTTCCCCATGGAAATCCACATTTCCTCTAATCTTTTCACAGGTGACGGGTCGCAATGCCAGTTCACTCATAAAACATCGACACATTTTCACGTCACGATCTTTTTGTTTTGTAGTTTTCATAATGCGTAAGCGAACAGCAGTTCGACACCACTACCGGTCTGGCACGAGCTGCATATTGTTCGTAAGATTCGTGAGTGATTCTGTCGTAACTGTATATTCACTTCGTGTATCTTTTCTTGTTTGTTTACGTAAGTGTTGTCAACATAAAAGCACAGACGTTAGGTTGGCAACACTTACGTAAACAAATGAAGACAGAGACGCCAAGTGAACATGGAATTACGACAAGAATCGCTCACAGTTCTCGTAACAAATGTCTGCAATTCGTGCCTGACCAGTAGTTGTGTTTCATAGCAGTTAGCTTACAAAATACGAAAAGCGCGAAACACAAAGGTCGTGACGTGGAAATGTGTCTATATTTTATGAGTAAAGAGACAGTACAAACTCTCGCCTAAGAAAAGATGAGAGGAAACGTGGATTTCAGCCGGAAAAGCGAATAACTATTTCATCCACTGAAGACTCATTAATGTAAAAGGGTGAAACGCGTCTGCAACATAAGCAAAAACATGGGGCCTAGAGTGCTTCGCCTTGTCAACAAAGTTCCTGCTGTCAAAATTGAGTACTTTCCAGCATTCTGTAACACAGACGCAGTTTTCGTTCGAGTATGACATAAGGAATGTAACACGTAACGGTTGCTTGTACAATAACGTTCCGTTTAGAGTATATGTAATATGGCGTTGGCTGATAGCTCCGTAAGTGACGGGTTACCAGTACGAAGCCGGCCGCGGTGGCCGAGCGGTTCTAGGCGCTACAGTCTGGAACCGCCTGACCGTTACGGTCGCAGGTTCGAATCCTGCCTCGGGCATGGTTGTGTGTGATGTCCTTAGGTTAGTTAGGTTTAAGTAGTTCTAAGTTCTAGGGGACTGATGACCTCAGACGTTAAGTCCCATAGTGCTCAGAGCCATTTGAACCAGTACAAAGTTCCGAGGTTCGATTCTCAGTCTATCCTACGACTTTTTCTACACGATTTATGGATTTGTTAAAGAAAGATGAAAGAGTGCTTCATGTCTTGCATCTACATTGCTATAGTCCTAGCTCAACGTGTCCCACAAACATCAGTAGTCTTTCTGTTTCTCCAGAAACTTTGTCCTTGAAGTTTCTCCGCCTCGCAACCTGCCACGTACATTAGAACAAATGGTTCTGAGCACTATGCGACTTAACTGCTGAGGTCATCAGTTGCCTAGAACTTAGGAGTAATTAAACCTAACTAACCTAAGGACATCACACACGTCCAAGCCCGAGGCAGGATTCGAACCTGCGACCGTAGCGGCCACGCGGTTCCAAACTGAAGCGCCTAGAACCGCACGGCCACACCGGCCGGCTACATTAGAACAGCACATAATCCCGCGCACAGTGACTAAACGCGGACTTTCGTCGGGAGGTTGGCACGACGGCGCTAAATACGTCAGAATTTGTTGGGCGGAGTGTAGAGGGGGCCAGCTGGAGGGTGCTTCTACCCGCCAGACATTCCGACGAGGAATGTTGGTTGGTAGGTCGGTCAAAACGCCAACACACGTCCAATTTGTTGATCGTAACAGTACACGCAGAGGATCCAAAGGGAAGAACTTACACTTCGTACCTGTGTCAAATTTCCTTCTTTTGTTTCTTGCATCAAATACACTTTTAATTTTAATTTAAAATACGTCCACAACCTGTTATGTATCTTATTTATTATCATTATCTAAGTTAACAACAAGTTTAAACAAAATAGTGTATATGCATTTGTACGTATTATTATATATACAGACCTGTATAATTTTTTAAAATTTATCCTTTTGTAAAATATTCAACAAAAAGTTTACTAGTAATAATACTGAAGCTGTATGATATAACATGTAAAATCGCACAATGTACGACCTGCTATATAATAACATGCAGCAGGTCTTTACTAGAGAAATAAAAAATAAAATAAATAAAAAAAGCTGATCGTATGTTGGGCCCTTTAGAATGAAGTTCGGTCTGTGGTAATGAGAAAGGGAAGTGAAGAATGCGTTGGCTGGGAACGAGAGAGCGCCGATGTGGAGCGGAGTCTAGGGTGCGTCCTACTGTAAATGTACGGCGCTATCTGTTCCAGAGTGTGCAAACGGACCACGAAGGATGCCGTATTTCGAATTTTTGTCAACTTTTTTTGTCCGTCAGTGCCATCTGATAACTGGCCCAAAGACAAGCGGTTCTATCTCACAAAGAGAGAGCACACAGCACTCAGATTTTTGTAAATTTTTATATTTATGGTACGTGAAGTTGAGAACTGAAATGTCAATCCCCAACCAAAGCAGTTCCATGCAACTCTCAAAAATTTTCGAGATAATCGACTTCAAAATATTCCGATCGTCTTTAATATTTTAAAGGTCGATTTTTCCCTGCAGGCAGCCAGTTTCTGTCTTAGAATGGTAGACTGCCACGTGGGGATCCCAGCTTCGTTTCCCAGCTATGGTGAAATTTAAACAAACGTGCATATTTGATGAGCTTTTCTATGAAGCGTAAAATACATAAAGATGAGAAAAATCGATACATATTTTTTGTAATTAAAAAATCTTTGTTAATAATTCATACAAATTACAAAAATGGATGTGGGTACGTATGTGTGTATGTTCCACGTCTCCTCCCACACCACTGGATCTATTTCAACAAAACTTGGTACACATATCCTCTACTGTGCAAGGCAACAATCGCTGTGAGGCTAAGAACCGCCAATCTATCATATTCCAAGGGATATGACGTTGTCAACACTGACATGCGTGAAAAACCGCCGCGTCATGCATGAAGTTTTAATACATTTATTCGCTGACAGCTGACAGCGCTTTTGACAACTTCCAACAGCGAAGCGCAAACGGGTGAAGACGGAAACAAAAGTCGTCTACACAGCGATGAAAAGGCGCTGCCGTAGAGACGTTTACAAAATCGCTTTGTAGACACACGAAACAGCTGCAGTCTGCGTACAGTTACTGTCTGGGATACTAAACTTATGCGTTTGCACGATATGCACATTTCTTTGTATGAGTGTTTTTTTTTATTTCAAAGGCGATGAAGTCTTCTCGGGTTACCAGCCTGAAGGTGACGAGTAGGAAACATGTTGAAACCCTGCAGCAAGTCTTGACTCGGCTGATATCCCGAGAACACTTCATCATCGAAATTCGCCGAGAAAGTCAGCATTCCCGTATAATTTCAAAGGTGTTTCCACGAATACAAGGAAATGAATTTTTTCGGTTTTACAAGGAGCAGAGCTCATCTTTTGTTTTCGTTTGCAATAGAAAATTGACAAAATGAATATTTGGGCAATGCCGGGTTTATCAGATAGTTTTTTTAATAACAGATCGATAATTAAGTATTTATATTTGCAATGCAAAGTGGATTTTTGTTCAAAAATGGTTCAAATGGCTCTGAGCACAATGGGACTTAACATCTGAGTTCATGAGTCCCCTAGACTTAGAACTACGGAAACCTAACTAACCTCAGGACATCACACACATCCATGCCTGAGGCAGGATTCGAAACTGCGACCGTAGCAGGCGCACGGTTCCGGACTAAAGCGCCTAGAACCGCTCGGCCACAGTGGCCGGCTGGATTTTTGTGTGCGTATGTAATTAGACATAAGATGAAGTGCATTTTTAATAAGGATGAATATTAGATATGTATTAATTAGCATACATTTGATGTATGTTATGTTTAAATGACTTAGCTATTCGAACTTAACGGGGAAAAAACGAAAAAAAAGACCAAACGAAATTCGAACCAGCCATTACCAATCTCGAACGCTACTGATTTTTCCCATCTTTGTGTATTTTACACTAGACGGAAATGCTAATAGAATGAAGAAAAATTTGCATTGGTCAGAAACCGAACCCAGTTCTCTTACGTGACAGGCGAGCATTCTATGACAGAACCACGCCGCCTGTGAAAAAACGTCGACCTTCCTTTATGGCAGCGGTTCCCGACACGTTGGCCGTGGCCAGCGTGGCACTGGGCTGTGAACGCTGGTCGAGAGTTCAAGGAAAGATAAAAATTATAGCGAGCTTGAGCGGTTTCACTCGTCAGTCTCAACATCAGCGAGTACACAGTGAAGTAAGAGTTGAAATGCCCCGTTGCTATCCTATACCACTCGGAAGGGAGTAATGGTCCACTCCGTCACGTCGAATCCTACCCTAGACAAAGACGGAATAGGTCAAAAGAAGCTGCTAAGACGCAACACCAGTATTCTTTTAAAATGTTGAAAATTACTAGTTCGTATGCTAACAGGCTCGCGGCGTTGGCTGACTGTTCGTCGCCACAATCCGACGGTAATTTGCCGAGTAGGTAGTTTCTCGGACTCAGTTGTTCACAAGAATGATTCGCTTTAATTTTGCTGATTTAATATCCCGCCGTAAAAAGGAAGGACGGCCGGTGTTTTACGTTCCTTCCATGGCTAATATTATGAGAGGCGGACCTTTGCTCGTATTTTCTGCTACTGGGGGGAAAATAGCGGCCGTGGCTGTCTTAAGGCACAATGCTGCCTTTTCCATGGAGTGACGTGGGCGACCGCAGAAAACCGATACCTGGATGGCCTACGCGAGAACTGAAGCCGGGTCTCTGGAATGCGAGTTGATGGCGCTAGCCGCTACAACACTTTGCTCAGTCCCATGGTGATACTGCTGGATTACTGTTTAGTGAGGCACTTGTTGAACTTCTCAACCAACTATCTATGTGAACGAGCCTTTTCAACTTTTCTTTTTCTGAAAAATAAGCACAAGTAAATAGACCGAAAATAGATAGTGATTTGAGTCTAAAATTAACCAGTTTTATCCAGACATTGATTTCTTCGTGAGTGACAAAGTCAAAAATCCCAATGAGTTCTTTCTAACACTGACCACTCGATTTAGAGTTTTCTCGTCTAGTTGTGAATATAATAAAATTGTTTTCTTTATAAAAATAAATATTTTTCAGTCCTTCTTGTAAAGTATGTTTTACTAATTAAGCCTATAAGCAATACAAAAATGTCTGTCACAAATTTACGTTCTGCGCATATTTCCAGCAGTAAATGGACGTTAAAGATTGGCAGTCTGGCAACACTGTAATCATGTGTAGGATAACTACCTGACCGGAGGTCCGTACCCAAAGGCTGGAAAACTGCTCAAGTCACAACAATACCCAAAAAGGGAAGTATGAGTAATGCGTTGAATTACAAGCATATATCACTAACATCGATTTGCAGTAGGGTTATGGAACATATACTGTATTCGAACATTATGAAGTACGATTTATTGACACATGTCATGGATTCAGAAAATATCGTTCTTGTGAAACACAACTAGCTCTTTATACTCATGAAGTAATGACTTATATCGGCAGGGGATGATGCCAAATGGAGTCCATATTTTTAGATCTCCAGAAGTCTTTCGACACCGTTCCTCACAAGCGTCTTCTAACCATTAGGTTAGGTTAGGTTAGGTAACTGCATGCCTATGGAATATCGCCTCAGTTGTGCGACTGGATTCGTGATTTCGTGTCAGAAAGGTCACAGTTCGTAGTAATAGACGGGAAGTCATCGAGTAAAACAGAAATAATATCCGGCGTTCCCCAAGGAAATGTTATAGACCCTCTATTGTTTCTGATCTATACTAACGACATAGGAGACAATCTCAGTAGCCGCCTTAGATTGTTTGCCGATGATGCTGTCATTTACAGTCTTGTAAAATCATCAGATGATCAAAACGACTTGCAAAATGATTTAGATAAGACATCTATATGGTGCAAAAAGTGGCAATCGACCCTGAATAAAGAA
This sequence comes from Schistocerca piceifrons, assembly GCF_021461385.2. Classification (NCBI taxonomy): domain Eukaryota; kingdom Metazoa; phylum Arthropoda; class Insecta; order Orthoptera; family Acrididae; genus Schistocerca; species Schistocerca piceifrons. The sequence goes on from NC_060139.1 coordinate 1,034,350,949, forward strand.
AAGTGTGAAGTTATTCACATGAGTACTAAAAGAAATCCGCTAAATTTCGATTACACGGTAAGTTACGGAAATCAGAATGCTGTAAATTCAACTAAATACTTAGCGATTTCAATTACAAATACCCTAAATTGGGAAGATCACATAGATAATGTTGTGGGTAGGGCCAACCAAAGACTGCGATTCATTGGCAGAACACTTAAAAGGGGCAACAGGTCTACTAAAGAGACTGCTTACACCACACTTGTCCGCCCTATTCTGGAGCATTGATATGCGGTGTAGGTGAGATAGTGTCACAGACATGATATGTGAATTGGAGTGGCAATCATTAAAACAAAGGCGTTTTTCGTTGCGACGGGATTTTCTCATGAAATGTCAATCACCAGTTTCTCCCCCGACTGCGAAAACATTCTGTTGGCACCTACCTACATAGGGAGAAATGATCATCAAAATAAAATAAGAACTCAGGGCTCGCACAGAAATATTTAAGTGCTCGTTTTTCCCGCGCGCCTTCCAGAGTGGAACAGCAGAGAGACAGCTTGAAGGTGGTTCATTGAACCCTCTGCCAGGCACTTTATTGTGAATAGCAGAGTAATCACGTAGGTGTAGATGTGCCTCTGTCAGCAGTTAGGACTGGCGTTGTGCAGATGGTGCAGTGGGTATCGTTTTGGATTAGCATCCAGGAGGTCGAATGTTCGAATCTGGGTCGATGCGTATTGATTTTTTTTTCTTTTTTTTTTTTTTTTTTTTTTTTTTGCCAGTTTCATTCTGCCACGTAATACAGTAGTACATACTTTTCCTTAAGCCACACGCATCCGACATTTACATGGTGCATTCGTAACGAAATGCAATGGACCCGAATGTGGCAAGAATAATTGTTGACATTGATCGACTGGACCATTGAGCGAGAGTACACAGAAAACAGGTTTGGGATCTAGCAAATGCAGTGGTGCGAAACAATTGGAATCCACGACGTCCAAAAGGCTTCTTTAAAAGCTGATCAATGAACACTAACGTACTTCCTATTCTGTGTTCGTAGTATGTAAGTACAAATGTTTTGTAGAAGATCCACCGTAATTGCTGTATGACGATTAAGAAGCTAGGCACCGTATCAGGCAGACTACATTTCGCAAATAAAAACAAATTCTCCTCGATCCAGAATCGAACCCTCGATCTCCCGCCCGCTTACCCAAAACACTATCCAGTACACCAACTGCACAGTTTTACCCCTATATGCTGACATAGGTAGTTATCGTGCATGTGATTACAGTGTTTCCAGATTTCTAATCTTTGACGCCCATTTACTGCCGGACGAAATTTTGTGAGCCACATTTTTGTACTGTTAGTATGCGGAGAATTGCTTGGTGAAGTCCGAGTGCGCGAATATTTCTTCACCACATCGGACTTCGCAACGCAATTATTGATAAAGAAAACAATTTCATTATATTCACTTAGCTGTCACAACTAGATGAAAACTCAAAATCAAGTGGTCGTGTTAGAAAGAAGGAACTCAGTGAGATTCTTTACTTTGTCACCTATGAGAGAATCAACATCTGAATTAAAACTGACTAATTTACCCTCAATATCTACTACTTGCACTTATTTGACAGAAATACTTAAGCTGAAATGTCTCGTTCACATAGGTGTGTGTGTGTTTTTATATTTTTTACTTGTCTATATATATATATATATATATATATATATTTTACAAAATAGGTGGTCCGCACAGATGAAAAGGTCGGGAACCGCTGCTTTAGGGTATTAAACACGATCGGAAAACTACGATATTGCACTGTCTGTGCTCTTCTGATTACGATGCACTGCGGCGACCACATGAAATGATTCGCAATTGCGAATAAGGACCACCATCAGCTGTAGAACGGAATAACAATGAAAATTTGTGTCGGACCGGGTTTCGATCCCGAACTTACCGCTTAGCGCAAGCGGTCGCTTTACCATTTGGCTATCCGTTCACGACTCACGGCCAGACCAAAACTTGCATAAGTCGTCAACGATGCGTCGTAAAACTTGCCGATGTTCTCGAGTTGCGTGGAACGGCTTTGGAGACTGACAAGGGGAAGGCCTCAGACACGGCCAACTGATTCAGCTCAAATTTGGCAGGTCGCTTGTGTACAACCTAAAACGAAGGAATATAGGATTTTTGGGTCAACAGCCCTGCTTTTTTGAGAAAATCACCCCTAAATGTTACGACAAGCAGTCGACTCAAAATTGGCGGGATCGATAGAAAATTGTAAATAGAGCATTTCTCATCATCCGCATACTTTTCCAGAAATCTAGGCAAGAAACTTTTACAACCTACGCTTCTGTACCCACATGGTAAACACTTTTCGCCGACAGCACCGATAGCGCAACGGCCAAGGTAACTCTGGGAATCGGAGAACCCGGGTTCGAATCTCGAAGAAACTTTGGGGGATGGTATTCTTTTCGTTTGTAATTTTCCATATTTCAATTGATAGGTATAGGAGGGTTAATAAGGTAAGGAAATCAGTAAGGAATGATCAATAGTAAGGTAGCCAAATAACCCTCCTATCCCTGTCAATTGAGATATGGAAAAATACAAACGAAAAGAATAACATCCGCTGGGTTTCTTCGAGATTCGAACCCGGGTTTTCCGATTCCCAGACAGATTTTTTTTTCTTTTTCTTTTTTTTTCATTTTGTTCTTTGTTGATCGTTGGGTTTGGTCGTTACGGAAGTCACATGACATCCGTTCAAGTTCGTTTGTTGATCCTTCCACTGTAGCGCCTAGAACCGCTCGCCACTCCGGCCGGCATCCCAAGAGGTTTGAGAAATTTATTTGCCTACCTTACTATCATTCCTTGTTGATTTACTTACCTTATTAACCCTCCTACCCCTATCAATCGAGATATGGAAAAATACAAACCAAAAGAATAACATTCACTACGTTTCCTCGAGATTCGCAGCCATTTACCTTGGCCGCTGCGCTATCGGCGAAAAGCGGTTACCATGTGGGTACGGAAACGGCAGTTGTAAAATTTTCTTTCCTCTATTTCTGGAGAAGTTTGCGTTTGCGGACCCCATACCTGATGATGAAAAATGCTCTATTTCCAATTATCTATCGATCCCCCCAATTCTGAGTCGATTGCTCGTCATAACCTTCAGGGGTGATTTTTCTCAAAATCGCGAGGGTGTTGGCTCAAAATATCTTAGAGTCTTTCGTTTTAGGTTGTACACAAGCGACCTGCCAAATCAGAGCCGAATCAGTTGGCCGTGTCTGAGGCAGAGTGCAGAAGTCCGATTGGCGTGTAGCCACCTCGCGAGCGGTGTTGACAGTGGGACCGGCGCGGATTCTGGAGGAGTACACGTAGAGGGCGCAGGTGGAGGCGGCTGTGGCCGAACTGCCAGCGGCCGCGCGGCCGTAGCATTGCGCCAATTGCCGCGAGCGGTCTGTAGGAGGCGCTCCGCTTACGTCACATCCTGTGTCACCAGATGACCTCCTGCAGCCAGTCCGCCCGGTACGTACGTACAGTCAGCCACGTCCGCGCTTGCGTTCACGCACAGCGCACATAGACAGCTGCCGTCGCACACGCTGGAGTTCGCAGCTGCCGCAACGGCCGTTTTGAGTGTGCAGTCTTCGTTCTAGAGAGGTAGTCGCCAATTTGCTTGAAGATGGAGCGCTGTTAGAGTAGCAACCCGTCGAACAAAGTCGGTGTAGATCTGCTCTGAGAAATGAAGACGCTCTAGCTTTATATCATACTTTCGCTATTGGCCAGCTGCCACATCGTGGCCCTTATTAAGCATTTGCCTGTGAGTAGAATGCGACCAAGCACGAATCAAACACGTAACTTTAAATAAAATGGTTATCCCTGGTTATTAAGCATTAAGTAATGTTGACATTAAAAAACGTGTTACTTACATGTACTGTTTCTTGGCCGCACAGGATCTCTATAATATTGTAAAGAATACCGAGCCATGTTCCAGCCAGTGTTGTCGAACCTGTTTATAATACAGCTACGTCAATGTTGTGACGAGTAGCTCTAAAACGTTTCGTAGTCTAAATCACACACCATGACATTGGCTGTTGTTATTGAAAATTTGTGCGCCTTAATACAACTGACCCAATAACGGCGTAGATTTGTTAGTTTACGCTGGGGAACTGACGTAAACATTGCCCTTGCGTGAATGGTATAACACTGACCGTGAGTGCGTTGTAAACAGATTAGACAACGCTGGCTGGAACATGCTTCGGCTATTTTTTCAACATTTCAATTTTTCGACGTCGTGTTTGGAGTAGAAACAATAGACCTAAGGCCACTTACACGTAGGTAACACTTTCTCATTGCTGTCAATATATAACGTGAAAACTAACTACTGGTTAGCTATTTAAAGTTAAGTGTTTGGTTCATATCTGTCGGGTTTGTGCCAACAGGCAAATGCTTCGTAATTAAGAGGTCGACAATGGCTATTACTAAAGTAAAAGTATTGCGTAAAGCTATAGCCTCAGCAGAAACACGTCTTCATTTAACCCATATTTGACGGCTGACGACCCAGCTATGAAGAAAACAATATTGACAACTTAGACGCCTGTCGTTGGAAGGAAGATGGCATTCTTTCTCTGAAAGACTGCTTCACCGATTTACAGAGTTAGAATCTCAGATGTTTGATTTGAGATGGGGTATCGGTGTGCTGACACGATCCAATCAGTTTGTTCATAATATCCAACCAAGCTTAAGCGATAGCCCGCCGTCACCAGTTGATGTTTTTGTAAATTATGGAAACGCATGAAACGAAATGTTTACATCGTAGAAAAATGGACCATGAGCGCAATTGTTGTAATTAACGTTTGACTTAAGGGGCCTATATTTAAAAACTATGAATTTACTGCTGTGATGTGACAGTGTGGGGAGTCTTCATACGCAATATGTTCTAAGGCTAGCTAGCTAATACGTCACAACACACCTGTGAATTCACGTTTTCAGACTACAGATGTTATTTAACGTCGGACGAAAATGTGTACAACAGGCGCTCACCTTCCAGATGACATATTCTACGAAGAAAGCATAACGGTTTACGAAGGTAGTTAGGTGCAAGGTATACAAAATGGAAAAGGTTCTGTATTGAAAAAAAAGGAATTTATCAACGTTTAAACGCAACGTTTTACACGATGTAGCTCTATGCAGTCCATGTATTTTATAATTAAAAAAAAAGTTAGAACCAGTTTGCAGATAGTGTTTAGAATGGTGTTGATAGCGGACCCACTTAGGCTGTGGTCACAGACTGATCCGTAGCGAAACGCGATATCTCAGTGCCCTCCATATTTAACACTTTGCCATATACCACACTAAAACCCCAAAGCAAATTCTGATAATTTCTATTGGATAATGGCCAAGCTTTCGACATATTGTGTTGCATTTTATGAAAATATATCGAACATAAATTACCAAAAACGCAATGGGGTCCGCTACATAACTTTTACCAGTATTTGCATCAAGGTAGCACCACAAATCGCATACTTTCCGGGAGTGATTGGAGAATCAGGAGCAGGGCTGAAGTATACAATAGTAAACCTGATTATGAGGAAAGACGTGCTAAGGACAATAAATCGGGGAGGAGGAATTCTTAGCGTGGGGAAAGCTCGGAAACGGGGAGAATGAAGTCACTCATGCTTGTTGGAGTAAGGGTCAAGAGTGCAAGGTATGACAAATTACAGCTCGTACCTAAAAATTCTAGAGTTTGTCGCAAGAAGACTGAGCAGTGAATTTCTTGATTCAGAGAAATCCCTGAAATTTCGAATGTGACAAGTGATATAGAATAAAATTACGCAGATAAATCTATGCGCGTATTTACGTACTAAACAACTGTTGCCGATCCTGTGCTTTCTCAGAGCCATTGTTTTTCTTACACGACAGCAGTTTTTGTTTACCTGTGAACCGTACCCCCCCCTCCCCTCCCTCTCTCCCCCCCACCCCGCCTCTCCACCCCTGGTTTGCTGGTTTCAGCGAGGCAACGAAGTACCAGTCGCCTTCATAATTTCGATAGGAGAGCAAGATACAGCCAACCTGTCAGTTTTTCATTTTTGGTATGTTTATGATGCAGTTTCGTTCTCTTCACGCTTTCCATTCAATAATTTTATCGTTTTACAACCTGTCAGTCATTGGTCTATATTTGGCTGTGCGTGACGGCTCTGCTCCCCACCGCTTATAATACGGTATAAGTGAACAACGCACTAATATTTTGTAAGTCTTAACCGAGGTATCAATAGAAACACAGAAATGCCTGAGGTAAACTGAAAAAAAGAAATATTTTTATTACAACAAATACGAACTGCAATGTTTCTATTCTCAACATTTCTTAGTTTTATCAAGTATACTCGCATTATTGCTAGAGGTAATGGATTTCTAGGCTCTTGTTTATATTTTCATCCATGTAAGATGTTAACTGAATCAACAGCTGTATACTGTTATAGTTGTATGTAAACTTACTTCAGACGTAGTGTTCTGGGTTGCTACAAGCAAAAGGTCAAGTAAATACTTCATTACACGTACCCGATGAAGTGAATCCGTAGGACGGCTACGTGGCGTTTTGGAATAATAATTTAAGACGTTATATACACACTTTTTGGTCCTTATTATCTCACTGCAGAGGAAACAAATTCAGAATACATGGGGTTTTACTCAGTATTACAGCATTCATTTGTCCAGAATGCACAAGCAGCTCCGTTTGTTCCCCTACGAAGCCCACACACCTAGGATGAACTAATGTTTTCCTTGCAGCACAGCTGTTTTATTACTAGGAATTACACAGGATGTCCCATATAAAATCGGTACGCCTCAAGTACCGATTAATTGCTTGTTAAGTGGCAACACAGTCTCGAAATACCCATGGCCACAACTTGCAACATATCATAAACAGGTAGCTACATGTGTTTCAGCGCTACTATTATCTATTCTTTTGCTAGATGGTTCATTGAAACTTGAATCTCCGGAACGAGGCGTACCGGTTTTATGTGGGACACCCCGTATTGTTCGTTTATTTTCAGCATGAAGCCACGGACGCGCCTCTCATTCGCCTTCTTTAGTCACAGGTTCGATAACTCATGCTGTGTGAACTTTGCTCTCTAATGCTTTAAAAGTCGATAGTAGTTTTAAGTAACGAAAACTCTATAGTGAAACGATGACCAAGAATATAGTTTACGAACCGACCGTGTGTTGTGCCGCCACCACTATAATTTGAAACAATTTTAGCGTATGTTGTTAATTTCGTGAATATCTGCAGGTTCGTTTTATTGGAGAAAGACTGTGGGAAAGAGAAGAAAGTTTTCTGTGATCCCTTTCAGACGCTGTAATATTCAGTTATTTTTTCGCGTCGCCCAGCTGACCAGGGATGCTGCTGAAATAGGCACTCCTCAATAAAATCGGCGAATCATTGGTTTTTGGGGTAGTAGTTATACTTGAAATTAGTATTTTGAACAATGAAATACCATAGGATTCCTTTCCAGGTAATCGTACTTTTTTTAACAACATATAGCTTATACAAGGTTCTTTAAGAGTCTTGAAACACCAAAATATTCTTTTGTAAGAACACGTCGACGAAGTATTAAAAAGTATATATACTTCTGACTTAGCACGTTCGGAGTTAAGTAACTTTTTCATATGCATCTAACCAGTTGGTTACAGCTGGCCCAGCTTAATCTTCTTGGATATATTCATTCAACGAATATTTTTGTCATTAAATACTTTAAAAGGGTTTATTTCTACCCACTTCATGCATTGCTACGCCTCGCAATAGTCTTAACTCATTCCATGAAAATGAACTTCATTCGAAAATGGCAAAGAATAGACAATACATTTTGGAAAGACATACACGACGTTGAAAAATCTTCCATAAACTCGCGCCGCGCGATGTATAGCCGTCAGCGCTCGTTTGGTTCCGCTACGTACATGTAACGAGTAAGAACAAACAGCACATTTTGAAGTCTGCGTCAAATAAGTCATTATAAACTCATTAAATTAATTATACATAGTACCATACATCATTTAGGCCGCAAGGAAATCTGTGATACTACGCAACTTCTGTGTCACAACATAATACACGCACTGACTTGAAGCGCTCTGTTGGGTTTCTGTTTCGGGATTATGTTCTTTCCTCGATGGACAGAAAGGACGACAGATTTGTCAGCCATGAGCAGGAGCAGTAGTAGTTTACACGTTAATGTTCGGAATGGCAACGTGGACAGGATATACAAGGATTCTATCCCCACAAGATTTTTTCCTCCATCTTCATCCTTAACTTGGGTGCTAATGTATTGTCTTGGGTTCATTGTACGGCATTTGCACAACAGAAGTTCACTAATAGATCATAACATTGAAAATCGACGAAGAACGTAAGTCTGTTTAGAAAGGATACACAACCGGGGAAATGCTAGTAATATGCGAGTACGATCAAATTCCGTAGACTGTCCACGTATTTTTTTTAGCCCAAGCATTCTAATTTCCGTCAGATCGCAAGAGACTGCGCCAGGATGACTGGCTGGAGGCCGTGGCTGACACTCTCATCCATCATTTTCCTGTCCGGACGTGTTGATATCACGGTGTTAAACCCTACCCTTTCTTGGACCACTTTTCGTAAGTGTTACCATTACACAATATATGAAGGGCTTATTGCAATAGTGTTCGTTTTGAGATACAGAGCCCTAAAGTTAAATGAGCACTGAAAAATCTGCAGTTGAGATAGCAGAAATATTGAAGCATATGGCTTGTTGCTAGAGATGGACCTTTCTTTCTGTTTGGATCATTAATTTGAGAAGCATTATAAGCAGAAAAGTGGAGGTAATGGACTTACACCACTTTTGAAATAAGCCCTTCATATGTAGTAAGCATATCCTTTTCTGGACATTTGCAAACTTTCATGTTCAAAACTTTTTTTCTTCTTTTATGTGGGGATAACAGTTAAATCAGGACATCAGATCCAAAATTCAGATTTCCTCGGGTATGACTTTCGAACACTAAGGTTACAATCACCTAAACAGAAAAGATTATATTTATCATTTGCGTGGCCATTGGAAGCACGAGTTACAGAATCATTTAAGGTGTTATTTTATCAAACACGTTTCGTTGTTAACTATTGCGAAGCCATCATACAACTGTTATTCAAGCCATATTGAGGATTTTAAGCCCAGTTGTCAGTTGCGTGATTATTGCCACAACATGTTTTCGGACAACAACATCCCATTTTGAAGTGCTTAAACTTTTTAATTTTTTGCCTTTTTGTTGCATTTGTTTAAAATGTCAATGACGTGGAATCAACATACTTACAATATTTTTTTAATTTCTAGATAAATAGTTTCAAAAGGTACCAAAGTATGGTTTCTACTTACAGCATTTCTTTTGCTTTTCGCTTACGTATTTGTGTCGTCTGCATGCACGTTTTCCATGGTGCAGCTCTACGTATTTCTTGACGTAAAACACGACAAAACACAGCACCACTAATGTTCACTTACCATTTCATAGATATAAGCAGGATGGTGTGTTCTCTGTTGCCAGTCACATTATAGTTCAGTTTTCACTTTCTTCTGCTCATTGCTTCGCTACATGTGTATTAACATTATTCCTTAATCCCACCCACGTGTTTAATACATCTGAAAATAAATCAGAAGGTTATACTCACATATGGCAGAGCACAGGTCAAACGTTTTTTGACACGCGTGCTGTATATACGGGATGTACCGGAGGAATAATAAATACTTCAGGAGATGTTAGTCTACACCATCTCGAATAAAATAATCGATATGAAGTGTTTCGTATTTATTACTTAGAGGTATAGCTGTTTGAATGTAACCTAAATATGTATTTGCTGAAGGCGTTAAGCAAAGGCAAATGATGGAACTCGAAGTTAATTGTCATACGTTCCTCCCCAGACGTCAGCCCACTTTCGAGGTAACTTAACACCTCATGTAGCTCGTGTGTGTGTGTGTGTGTGTGTGTGTGTGTGTGTGTGTGTGTGTGTGTGTGCGCGCGCGCGTGGGAGGGGGAATGTTGTTATTACATCGATAAACATTAAATGTGTAGTGGTGCAAGCCAAAGTGAAATTAGTGGAAAACATCAGAGCCAAACGCAGAAATGTTTGGAAAACGCTCGTGAAGGTGGCAGTTTCAGATGTCAGCAGAAGCGGGTCAAAAAAGTGTAAGTAGAGAAAAAACCACCCCTCAATGTCTTTAGAAACTGTTTCTTGATCTAGAAGCAAAAGTAAACTGTAAATATTTTTGATTCCAGACCAATGACGCTGTATTAAGTGAATGTGAAAGATATGTATGACATATCAAATACGAATTTTTAATAGTTGCAAAGACGGATTTGAAATGCATTAGAGTAGAAATTATACAGGATATTCGGAAATTTCCGTTACAAACTTCAGGACTTGAAGAAGGGAGTGAGTAAATAACATTTTGATTTGGAACCCATGTCCGGAAACGTACAGTTTCCGTGCTACAGCCGTTTGAAAACATGTTAGTAATGAGACCATTTTTACAAGTAGTTTATTAGAGGTGAACCAGTATATCACTTATTTTACAAATCCAGTCATTAATAACCAAGGAAAAGCGCCATTGCTCGTGTACTGGTTGACGGGTTCTCTTCAGTATGATTCACTACAGTCTCTTCCAATTCGGGTGTGTGGCGCTCCCTTGGAGCACCAGTTACCCTGCTTACGGTGAAGGTATCCCTTTCGTCGAAGTCGTCACGTAATGATGGCGAAAAGGGTGTGCAATGGAGTCTGAGGTAGTGGATAATGGTCTTGATAAAGGCGACGAGCAGCTCTTCCACTATTGTGAGCTTCGGCTTACAGAAAGATCATTTCGGTGTATATTGAAAACTTGTACTCACCCATTTTGCTCTAACGCTCAGTCATGTGAATGAGGCTCGAACCAGGTCAGAGGGGTACGATACACGACAACTGACATCTGACTACCCTGCTGCATACCTACATAGCAGACTTGTATGCAAATGGCTGTAAGTTTCCGGACGTGGTATTCAGTTCAAAATATTGTGTATTCACTCCCCTCTGCAAGTTTTAGAGCTTTACTTACTCCTTGGCGCTACAGACTTTGTAAGGCCTTGGCCTCCCGGACAACATCTGCCCACTCTTCTCTGCTGTCTGCCTTCGCTCTCCATCTTCTCACTCCCATCCTTCTCAAGTCCTCCACCATCTGGTCTTTGGTCTGCCCTTATACGACGTCCACCGGGCTTTATTTTGAAAACTTTCTTGACTGTGCTGTTCTTCACCATTCTTTCTAAATGTCCCAGCCAACGTGGTCTACTACTCTTTATCTCTGTCACGTTATCCGGTTTGTTGTACAACTCTCTGATCTCCTTATTTCTGAGTCTCCAAAAGCCCCTGTCATTTACTGGCCCGTAGTTTTTCCTGAGTATCTTTCTTCCCCATCTCAGCAACAACTCATCGTTTCTTGTCGTAGTCCAGGTCTCCGAACCATACATCACCACAGGTCTGACTACTGTAAGATACACAGTAAGCGTCAGATTCCTACTAAGGCTCCTTGCTTTCGTTGCTTACGTCGTCATAGTTGCCGCTAAACGTAAAGGATTTAGCTGCCACGTTCTAACTGCTAATGGTCAGCAACCTGCCTGATACTTGAAAGTCTACCCTAGCATACCCTGTCAGAGTGAGAGTGTGGCGAAGTAGGGGAGATAGTGCTACAGACATGATATGTGAATTGGAGTGGCAATCATTAAAACAAAGGCGTTTTTCGTTGCGGCCGGATCTTCTCATGAAATTTCAATCACCAGTATTCTCCTCCGATTGCGAAAATATTCTGTTGGCACCCACCTACATAGGGAATAATAATTATCACGATAAAATAAGAGAAATCAGGGCTCGCACAGAAAAATGTAAGTGCTAGTTTTTCCCGCGTGCCGTTCGAGAGTGGAACGGTAGAGAGACAGCTTGAAGATGGTTCATTGAACCCTCTGCCAGGCACTTTAGTAATCACGTAGATCTAGACGTGTTTTCCTAGATGTTAACATAGACTTGGTCAGCCGCATCTCCGCACCATATTTTTCTCCTTTTTCAAACTTTTCTTCCAGGTCCTGTTTCCTCCTTGATAACAAATCAATATCGTCCGCATGTGCAAGCTCCTGAGTCGCACTATTAAACAGTGTTCCCCCAGTGTCTTTTGCATAATACTATCAAAGGCGACATTGAACAGAATAGTGGAGAGAACATCACCCTGCCACAGTCATTGGTTAACTTCAAATCCCTTTGCTAAAGTGCCATCGATCTTTACTTTGCATATGGTTCTTCTCAGTCATTTGAACCAATCTTATCAGTTTGTTAGTGACTCCTAACTCTTGCATTGCCTTCCAAAGTTGATCCCTTTTGATACTATCGTAAGCTTCTTTGAAATCAATGAACAACTGGTGGACATCGATGTTATAACATTTTGTCAAGGATCTGCCTGATAGTGAAAATATGATCTGCAGTGGATCTATTAGTTGTGAAACCACACTGGTAGTCTCCTAGGTACTCATCTACGTATTTTCTTAAGTTTTAGAACTTTGTAACGAGAATTTCCGAACACCCTGTATAGTTTCGCATTTCTGAATATTGCTTCTGTTATAAAAATGCAGCAAATGAAGCAGGCAAAAAGGAATACAAGCGTCTCAAAAATGATATTGACAGGAAGTGCAAAATGGCTAAGGAGCGATGGCTAGAGGACAAATGTAAGGATGTAGAAGCGAGTACCACTAGGGCTAAGATAGATACTGCCTACAGGAAAATTAGAGACCTCTGGAGAAAAGAGAACCACTTGTATGAATATCAAGAGCTCAGATGGAAACCCAGTTCTAAGCAAAGAAGGGAAGGCAGAAAGGTGGAAGGAGTATATAGAGGGTCTATACAAGGGCGATGTACTTGAGGACAATATTATGGAAATGGAACAGGATGTAGATGAAGATGAAATGGGAGATACGATACTGCGTGAAGAGTTTGACAGAGCACTGAAAGACCGAGCGAGGTGGCGCAGTGGTTAGACACTGGACTCGCATTTGGGAGGACGACGGTTCAATCCTGCGTCCGGCCACCCTGATTAAGGTTTTCCGTGATTTCCCTAAATCGCTCCAGGCAAATGCCGGGATGGTTCCTTTCAAAGGGCACGGCCAACTTCCTTCCCCGTCCTTCCCTAATCCGATGAGACCGCTGTCTGGTCTCTTTCCCCAAAACCAACCAACCAGAGCACTGAAAGACTTGAGTCGAAACAAGTTCCCCAGACTAGACAACATTCCATTCCATTAGAACTACTGACATTCTTGGGAGAGCCAGTCCTGACAAAACTCTACCATCTGGTGAGCAAGATGTATGAGACAGGCGAAATTCCCTCAGACTTCAAGAATATAATAATTCCAATCCCAAAGAAAGCAGGTGTCGACAGATGTGAAAATTACCGAACTATCAGTTTAATAAGTCACTGCTGCAAAATACTAACACGAATTCTTTATAGACGAATGGAAAAACTGGTAGAAGCCGCCCTCGGAGAAGATCAGTTTGGATTCCGTAGAAATACTGGAACACGTGAGGCAATACTGACCTTACGCCATATCTTAGAAGAAAGATAAAGGAAAGGCAAACCTACGTTTCTAGCGTTTGTAGACTTAGAGAAAGCTTTTGACAATGTTGATTGGAATACTCTCTTTCAAATTCTAAAGGTGGTAGGGGTAAAATACAGGGAGTGAAAGGCTATTTACAATTTGTACAGAAACCAAAAGGCAGTTAGAAGAGTCGAGGGACATGAAAGGGAAGCAAAATAAAAATTCGGAGTAGGTATTAAAATCCATGGAGAAGAAATAAAAACTTTGAGGTTAGCCGATGACATTCTAATTCTGTCAGAGACAGCAAAGGACTTGGAAGAGCAGTTAAACGGAGTGGACAGTGTCCTGAAAGGAGGGTATAAGCTGAACATGATCAAAAGCAAAACGAGGATAATGGAATGTAGTCAAATTAAATCGGGTGATGCTGAGGGAATTAGATAAGGAAATGAGACACTTCAAGTATTAAAGGAGTTTTGCAATTTGGGGAGCAAAATAACTGATAATGGTCGAAGTAGAGTGGATATAAAATGTAGACTGGCAATGGCAAGGAAATCGTTTCTGAAGAAGAAAAATTTGTTAACATCGAGTATAGATTTAAGTGTCAGGAAGTCGTTTCTGAAAGTATTCGCATGGAGTGTAGCCATGTATGGAAGTGAAACGTGGACGATAAATAGTTTAGACAAGAAGAGAATAGAAGCTTTCGAAATGTGGTGCTACAGAAGAATGCTGAAGATTAGATGGGTAGATCACATAACTAATGAGGAGGTATTGAATAGGATTGGGGAGAAGAGGAGCTTGTGGCACAGCTTGACAAGAAGAAGGGATCGGTTGGTAGGGTATGTTCTGAGACATCGAGGGATCACCAATTTAGTATTGGAGGGTAGCGTGGAGGGTAAAAATCGTAGAGGGAGACCAAGAGATGAATACACTAAGCAGATTCAGAAGGATGTAGGCTGCGGTAGGTACTGGGAGATGATGAAGCTTGCACAGGATAGAGTAGCATGGAGAGCTGCATCAAACCAGTCTCAGGACTGAAGACCAGAACAAAAACATGACCTATACGTGTATGAGATCTGTACTAGGCTTTGGCCTGCAGCTGTAGAGATGTACCACCACCTTGCAAGAGGCGTATGTGTGTCGATTGGCGACCCTATTACGTTGCCGCCATGTGGAATCCGTCCGTCTGACCAGCGTTTGGCAACGGGATAATAGCCGCTGTCCGCGCCTGGCGCCGCGAAAACAGTTCGCGGAACAGCGGTCGAGTTTGTTTTGCCTCTCGCGGCCTCTTCCTGCCGCCCGTCTTCGAAGAATAGCGTGTTTATCTACGCCGCCTGCCAATCACACACACACACACACACACACACACACACACCACTCGTGACTGGCTAAAATCGCGAATTAGCGCACGTCACTCCCCTGGCAGTGCGCGGCGGATACAGACGTCGTACGTCTCATGCTGACGCGTTAGGCTGCGCCTTCTTATGCGAGACTTACATCCAAGTGCAGGTTTTCTAGGTGAAACCTGTTCGTTATGTGCTCACTAAGAACAGTAGTTTTAAAACAGATGGGTGCACAGCTTTAAGCAATAAATTGTTAAACATTATTAACGAATAGCCGCCCCATTGACAATGTCATTCACTGTAGTCCACGACCGTTTTCGGATTTTATGTTGAAGTAATTTTCTGGTGGAATCTGGAACTGATCTTTTAAATGCGTGACAGAACGGATATGAAATTCTCACGGTTCTAAATCCTACATTCAGTGCCAATTACTTGCGCCGAAACGGAGATAAGAGAGAAGGCCGAAATACCGAATTCGTTCTTCGGAAGAGCGTAACACGGTCCCTCCATTGTATCATCGTACTAGCGTTGAAGTGGCAGCTATTCACATAAAGGATTGCTGAACAGAAAAGCAATTAAAATCGTGTAGTGCTGGAAAGGCATCAGGACCAGCTCAGATACCTGTAATATCCTACAAAAATTATGTTGTGGACTGACAAGACAGCCAGTCCACAGTGACGGGTAACCGAAAGGCACGCGTTTAAACTCACGCAGGCTGGCGTGAGGTCTGAAACAGGATACATAATGAATGCTATAAAGAAAAGTACGTAGCTTCTGGAATACTTAACTTTAATCCACATTTGTAGAACATCGCTCTTGATGATACAAGTTATAACCACAATATACTCGTATATAGCAAAGGATTAGGGCGCCTTGCTAGGTCGTAGCAATTGTACCTGAAGGCTATGCTAACTATCGTCTCGGCAAATGAGAGCGTAGTTGTCAGTGAACTGTAGCTATGAACGTCGGCTGTACAACTGGGGCGAGTGCTAGGGTATCTAGCACAGGTCATAAGTTTTCAAGAACGGTCATAGGACAGATGGATATAATTACAGGCCTACATCGTTTACGTCAATCTGTTGTAGAATTGTGGAATATGCTTTATGCTGATATAGTATGTCATTTCTGGAAAATGAAAATCACTCGAATAAAAATCAACATGGATTCCGCAGACAGATATCTTTGGGAAAGTTAGCACGTTCTGTTCCTTCATGAGATCCACAGCTCTGTAGACAACAGCGATTAGGTTGATACCTTGTTCCTTACTTCAAGCCGGCCGGAGTGGCTGAGCGGTTCTAGGCGCTACAGTCTGGAGCCGCGCGACCGCTACGGTCGCAGGTTCGAATCCTGCCTCGGGCATGGATGTGTGTGATGTCCTTAGGTTAGTTAGGTTTAAGTAGTTCTAAGTTCTAGGGGACTGATGACCTCAGAAGTTAAGTCCCATAGTGCTCAGAGCCATTTGAACCATTTTGAACCTTACTACAAAAGGCATTTGACTCTGCCCCGAGCTGCCGGTTAGTACAAAACGTACGAGCTTATCGAATATCGCACCAGATTTGCACCTAGATACCAGACTACCTTACCAGTAAGAACTCAACATGTCGATTTAACGGAACAAAATCGACAGACTTAATTTTCGAAGTGTCGCAAGGTTGTGTGATAGGATCGTTACTGTTTACTACGTATGTAAATGATGTAGAAAGGTCTTTCAGGCGGTTCGCAGATGATGCGGATGTCTATAAGAACGTATGTAACATAATGCGCAAATACAGGAAAAGAAATTCACTACAGCACAACTATACTATTGATGGCAAACTGCTGGAAACAGTAAAATACCTAGGAGCAACTATCCAGAGCGACCTGAAGTGGAATAACCATATGAAGCAGATAGTAGCAAAACAGATGCCAGACTGGCAGAAGAATGTAAGGACATGTAACTCACTAACGAATGAAGTGTCATACAAGGGTCTTGTTCAACCGATTCATGAGTATTGTTCATTAATCTGGGATCCTTGCCAGGTAGAACTGACTGGGAGGGAGGGGGAGGGAGGGAGGGAGGAAGGAAGGGGGAGAGGAGGAGGGACGGAGGGGGGGGGGGGGCTCTAACGAAGAGGCGCGTTTCGTCACGGGTTTTAGTCGTCGGGAGAGCATTACAGAGATGATCAACAAACTAGTGGCAGACGTCACAAGAGAGGCGTTGTGGATCACGGGGAAGTGAACTAGTCAAATTGCGAGAGAGCACTTTCCGGAAGAAGGTGGACAAAGTTTCGCGAAAAGGCCATGACGATAAAATAAGAGGAGCTAATGCAGAGGCTTACCGACTATAATTTCCCTCACAAGCCATTCGCCAGTGGAGCAGGGAAAGGGAGATCGGTTAAATTCAAATGGCTCTGAGTACTATGGGACTTAACTTCTTAGGTCATCAGTCCCCTAGAACCCAGAATTACTTAACCCTAACTAACCTAAGGACATCGCACACATCCACGCCCGGGGCAGGATTGGAACCTGCGACCGTAACGGTCGCGCGGTTCCAGACTGTAGCGCCTAGAACCGCTCGGCCACCACGGGCGGCGGAGGAGGTCGGTTAGTGGTTCCAGATGTATCCTCCGCCTTACACCGTTAGGTGAGTTGCGCAGTAGAATGTGGATCACCAGAGTCGTGGCGTCGTGTTGTTGTCACGTTTCGACACGTCATTTTCAGAAGGATTTAGAGTAGTAAACTCGAAACGCTGCAACATGACACGACTCCGCTGATAACCCGAGAAGATTTTGTCAGTTAAATTCGCCGCGGAAGCCGGCATTCCCATACAGATATTTAAATGCTCACATAATACGACATGGAAGAACTAAGTTTTCTTGTGTATTGTAAAATTTCAGCAATAAACCAAGAAAAGACAAAATATACTTCATTGTGCTGTGCTAAAGAAACATCAAAAGATGACGAAAATTCCCTGTGTTCGAACTTGCCCCGCTAACGCTAGAGGATGTAACCTTTCCCTTGACAATCACGAGCCGTCCAGTGTAACTATTTTGGAATTCTATTAACTGTAAGGAAATGCATGCCCTGTTCGTTGGTAAAGCATGCTTTAAAATTTCGAACGTGTCAAAATCGAATGCCCAATACTAAATCATGGCAGTTCTTTTAAAGTATCAGAATGTGCAGATTCTAGAATTGACACGCCCATTCTTCCTACGATATTTTGGGCACTTAACTTTTAAATCTGCCCTGTTTTTACTTTCATAATGATGCTTTTCACGAGGCTTCACCACAGTACAGTGAAAGTTTTTTCTTTTTCTGTTCTGGTACTGTACATGTGTGAACTTAGTTTTTGATGTCCTTTTATGTAACATTTTAAATATCCATTGCATCGTGCTTTTTGAGTTTCATATCCATTAGAAAAGCTTAAACCGGTCGTGGACTAATTGAGCGGTTATGTGTTAATTCAGTATACAGTTGCGCAGCAGCGCTGTCCATACATGGGAAAACTGGTAGTTGTGTAACAAGGTAAATGCCGTTTACGGCCGTTAGAATTTTTATTTGGGGCGATTGCAATTTCGAACATCGGTATTCTTCAAGCGTAACAAAGTTTGAGAAAAGGAAATGTACGTTTCATGTAAAGACTTTGAAACTGTGGATGAACATGAAACTACGCATACAGGCATAAGCACAGCGGCTGTTCCGAACCTAAAAGGTGCGCAAGTTTGTTGCAAACGTTTAATCTGACTATATTTTGTTTCACCGCTGCTGTCTCCCGAGCTATTAATTCCAAATATTTCTGGAGTCATTTTAGATAACTCCATTCTGTTCTAACGCAGATTTGTATGAAAGTTTTCAGTAAATGGTAGTCTCTATATTTTTACTTCGACGAAAGATGCTAGTATCTTTTACGAACGGAACTGGCCGCGTCAATCCGGAACCGCGCTGCTGCAACGGTCGCAGGTTCGAATCCTGCCTCGGGCATGGATGTGTGTGATGTCCTTAGGTTAGTTAGGTTTTAAGTAGTTCTAAGTCTAGGGGACTGATGACCTCAGATTTTAAGTCCCATAGTGCTTACAAGGGAACCTCACCATCGCACCCCCCTCAGATTTAGTTATAAGCTGGCACAGTGGATAGGCCTTAAAAAACTGAACACAGATCAATCGAGAAAACAGGAAGAAGTTGTGTGGAACTATGAAAAAAATAAGCAAAATATGCAAACTGAGGTGTCCATGCGTAAGATAGACAGCATTAAGGAGAGTGTAAGCTCAGGAGCGCCGTGGTCCCGTGGTTAGCGTGAGCAGCTGCGGAATGAAAGGTCCTTGGATCATGTCTTCCGTCCAGTGAAAAGTTTACTTTCTTTATTTTCGCAAAGTTACGATCTGTCCGTTCGTTCATTGACGTCTCTGTTCACTGTAATAAGTTTGTCTGGGTTTTGCGACCGCACCGCAAAACCGTGCGATTAGTAGACGAAAGGACGTGCCTCTCCAATGGGAACCGAAAACATTTGATCGCTAGGTCATAGGTCAACCGATTGCTCCACAGGAAAACACGTCTGATATATTCTATACGACACTGGTGACGGCATGTGCGTCACATGACAGGAATATGTTGTCGACCCACCTAACTTGTACACTTGGCGAATGAAAAAAAGATTCTTCTGCCTTGCCCGATTTAGGTTTTCTTGTGGATGTGATAATCACTCCCAAAAAAGTGATGAAAACAAGAGTTTGTCACATAAACTGCAACGAATGAATTGACTGAAAATAAAAAATTAAACTTTTCACCCGAGGGAAGATCGAACCAAGGACCTTTCGTTCCACAGCTGCTCACGCTAACCAAGGGACCACGGCACTTCTGAGCACACAGGATCCTTGATGCTTCCTATCTTACGCATGGACTACTCAGTTTGTATATTTTGCTTATTTTTTCATAGTTCCACACAACTTCTTCCTGTTTTCTCGATTGATCTGTGTTCAGTTTTTCAAGACCTATACACCGTGCCAACTTATAACTAAATCTGAGGGGGGTGCGATGGGGAGGTTCCCTTGTTAGAGCCATTTGAACGAGTGAGACTGTAGAAAATTCTAGGTTATTTCTTCAAACAAAATTTGCTGCTAACAGTCACTTAATGAATATAGTTTTGTTTTGATAAGCACGACATATTGAGTATTTCTAATTTTCAGGTACTTATTACATATTTATGTATGGTCATCTTTCTGTGTACAATTTTCGAGAGATTAAAAATTTTACTTGTAGTCTTTGACTGTAAAGCGAATAACAAACCATAGTTCATTACTAAAAACTATGTAACTCTGTGATTAAACTGCGGTATTACGTATTTATTTACTTACTATATAACACGTGTTTCGCGCTGGAGTACCTAGCTCCCGCACACCGTTGTCAGAAAAAGTTGACATGTCACACAGGTCATACATTTTCTACAGAGGAATTCATATCACAGATGATACTCTTTCGACAAAGGTTCCTTACAGAAAGAAAACGGATAACAGCAAAAATAATTCCCGAAATGAGTCGTTCTTAAAACGGGTGTAGCTGGTCATTGGGATTGTGGCTCTGACGGAAGTCTGCATCTACATGATTACTCTGCAATTCACAGTTAAACGCCTGGCAGAAGATTGGTCGAACCACTTTAGGCTACTTCCCTACCGTGCCACTCCCGAACAGCGCGCCGGAAAAACGAACTAATAAACCTTTCCGCGCGAGCTCTGATTTCTCTTGATTTAGTACAATGATCATTTCTCCCTACGTAGGTCGGCACCAACAAAATATTTCCACACTCTGAGGAGAAAGTTGATGACAGAAATCTTATGGCAAGGTCCTGCCGCAGCGAAAAACGCCTTGGTGCTAATAGCTGCCACCCCAACTCGTGTAACATATCCGTGGCACTTTCTCCCATATTTCTCTATAATACAAAACGAGCTGTCCTTGTTAGAACTCTCCCTATGTCCTCCGTCAATCCTATCTGATGCGGATCCCACACAGCACAGAAACACTCCAAAAGATGGCGGCCAAACGTAATGTAAGCAGTCTCTTTAGTACACCTGTTAAGTTTTGTAAGTGTTGTACAATAAATCAGAGTCTTTCTTTTGCTTTCCCCACAACATTTTTTGAGAGATCGTAACAATTCGTAATTGTAATCCATAAGTATTTAGTTGACACCCCAGCATTTAGATTTGTGTGATTTATCGTGTAACTGAAATTTAGCAAATTCTTTTTAGTGTTCATGTGGATGACCACATTTTTCATGATTTGGAATCAGTTGCCACTTTTGCACCATACCGATATGTTTTCTAAATCATTTTGGACTGATGACCTCAGCAGTTAAGTCCCATCGGTGCTCGGTGCCATTTGAACCATCTAAATCATTTTGTAATTCGTTTTGATCGTCTGATGTCTTTACGTGACCGTAAATGACAGCATCTGTGAACAAACTAAGAAGACTACTCAGATGGCCTCTTTAAATTGTTTATCTAGCTCAGGAACAACAGAGGGTCCATTCCACATTGGGGACGCCAGATAATCCTTCTGTTTTACTCGATAAATTTCCATCAGTTATCAGGAACTGTGACCTTTGAGAGGAAGTCACTAACTCCGTCGCACGACCGAGACGATTCTCCATAGGCATGCAGCTTAATTAGAAGTCGCTTGTGAGGAACGGTGTCAAAAGCCTTCTGGAAATCTAAAAATGTGGAATCAATCTGACATCTCCTGTTGATAACAAACATTATTTCTTCGTGGGAATAAAGAGCTAGCTGTGTTTCACAAGTACTATATTTTCTGAATTCGTGTTGGCTATTAGTCAAAATGTTTTCTTCTAAGTGATTACTAATGTTAGAGACATTGTACGTTCCAGAATCCAACTGCAAATCGACATTAGTGATATAGGTCTGTAATTCAACGGTTCCACCTGTTTCCTTTTTTGGGTATTGGTGTGACTTGAGCAGCTTTCCAGTCTTCAGGTACGGATCTTCTTACGAGCGAGCGGTTGTATATGATTGCTAAGTCTGGAAATTTGGAGGACTTAAGATCAAATAAGGCAGAAGGGATAGATAATTCCATCAGAATTTCTAAAATCGGTGGGGAGTGGCAATAAAAAGACTATTCACGTTGATGTGTAGAATGTATGAGTCTGGCGACATACCATCAGACTTTCAGAAAAGCATCATCCACACAATTCCGAAGACGGCAAGGGCTGACAAGTGCGAGAATTATCGCACAATCAACCTAACAGCTCATGCATCCAAGTTGCTTACAAGAATAATATACAGAAGAATGGAAAAGAAAGTAGAGGATACCCTAGACGACGATCAGTTTGGCTTTAGGAAAGCTAAAGGCACGAGAGAGGTAATTCTGACGTTGCGATTAATAATGGAAGCAAAACTAAATAAAAACAGAGACACTTTTATAGGATTTGTCGACCTGGAAAAAGCGTACGACAATGTAAAATGGTGCAAGATGTTCGAAATTCTGAGAAAAATATAGGGGTAAGCTATAGGGAGAGACGGGTCATATACAATATGTACAACAACCAAGAGGGAATAATAAGAGTGGACGATCAAGAACGAAGTGCTCGTATTAAGAAGGGTGTAAGACAAGGCTGTAGGCTTTCGCCCCTACTCTTCAATCTGTACATCGAGGAAGCAATGATGGAAATAAAAGAAGGGTTCAGGAGTGGAATTAAAATACAAGGTGAAAGGATATCAATGATAAGATTCGCTCATGCCATTGCTATCCTGAGTGAAAGTGAAGAAGAATTACATGACGTGCTGAATGGAATGAACAGTCCAATGAGTACAGAGTATGGATTGAGAGTAAATCGAAGAAAGACGAAGGTATTGAGAAGTAGTAGAAATGAGAACGAGAAACTTACCAGGATTGATGGTCACGAAGTCAATGAAGTTAAGGAATTCTTCTACTTAGGCAGTAAAAAAAAAAAACGAGTGACTGATGGAGCAAGGACAACATCCTGGCCAAAAGAAGTCTACTTACATCAAATGTCGACCTTAATTTGAGGAAAAAGTTCTGAGAATGTACGTCTGGAGTACAGCATTGTATGGTAGTGAAACATGGACAGTGGGAAAATCGGAACAGGAGAGAATCGAAGCATTTGAGATGTGGTGCTACACACGAATGTTGAAAACTAGGTGGACTGATAAGGTAAGAAATGAGGTTCTCTGCAGAATCGGAGAGGAAAGGAATTTGTGGAAAACACTGATAAGGAAAAGGGACAGGATGATAATACATCTGTTAAGACATGAGGGAACGACTTCCATGGTGCTAGAGGGAGCTGTAGAAGGCAAAAACTGTAGAGGAAGACAGCGATTGGAAGACATCCAGCAAATAATAGAGGACGTAAGTTAAAAGTGCTACTCTGAGATGAAGAGGTTGGCACTGGAGAGGAATTCGTGGCGGGCCGCATCAAACCAGTGAGAAGACTGATGACCGAAAAAATTGTATGGAACTATTGTACCACTATGCTGTGAAAGGAACGTGACTGGTATACAATCTGGACCCGAAGTCTTGCTTATTAATGTTTTAAGCAGCTTCGCTACACCGAGGATACCTACTTTCTTAGTCACTCATGTTGGCAGTTTGTTCTTGACTCGAAATAGTTAAAACTATGCAGAATGTGCTGCTTTATGCACAGAAAAAGACTGCGATGTTAGAAGCCTACAGGCTTTCGTGACGGTTGCCATTGAGGTAAAATATTTTGGGTGGTTAGGCCAAGTTACGTTCCTCTTCAAACTACTTGAAAACTCGACATTTCGATCCAACTACCGCTTGACTGCGCAGCCAAGTGCAATATCATTTTGTTGGTCTAATTACGTCAGGTAATTCCTGAATTTGTGCGCATGGCACTTCAGAAACAATGCATTATACACCACTGTGAAAGACAGTGCTTACATCAGTTGGTTTACATCTTGTGTAATAACAGTACAGTTAAGAGTAGTCGAATGTTAGTAAACAAGTTGTTAAGCCAAGCACGCCTTACCGCTGTCTTTTCTTGCGTGATGTTGTTTCCCGTGCTGGAGTGCAGTAGAGCCATAGTAAAAACTTAAAATTACGTCTAAGTAACAGCCTAACACAAGTTCTTATTTACGTGCTTAAAATGGCAACTATTTTCGCCAGCGCAATGATCCCAGGGAATAGCTGCAGTTCCTAGGAAACACAATACGTATCTGTACAGGGTGATTCTGGCAAATAGGGGCGAACTGTAGGAAACGATTCCTGAGAACCAACAAAGGTCATATGGACATGGCGGAAAATGGGTTCCATTGAAGGTAGGTAAGGTAGCCGACCGTGTGGAACATTTTCCTCAACTGCCAATGCTCCTAAAACTTACAAGGCGTCCAGGATTTATTACCTCCGAATTTGCCTCATTTGCACAGTGCTGAAAATTTTGTCATCCATTCTGTTCATAAGTGAGGCTACCTTTACGATGGGCACTATAGTCAACATTCACAACACCCACCTGGGAGGGTCGAAGAATCCTCATAGTATGGTGGCAGCGAAACGCTAACACCGTTTCGGCCTCTGCGTGTGGGCGGAAATAATTGGCGACTGCCTCGTGGGACCAGACATTCTTCCACGACGACTCTAGGCGAGGCATATCTGCACTTCCTGCGGGTGACCCTGCCACCCCTTCGGGGAGAGGTGCATCTGATAGTATGAAGGGTAATGTGGCTACTAAATGATTTTGGTCAAGCTCAGTTGCGCATTTCCGTGCGGAGACATCTCGACAGGATTTACCCCGACAACACATAAAGACTGGATCGACGCCAACTGTGCACTGACACCACACCATTGAAACAGGACGATCAGGAGGTTAGTTTTTAACGTCCCGTCGACTATTAGGTCATTAGAGACGGAGCGCACGCTCCAATTTGGGAAGGGTAGAGAAGAAAATCGTCCGTGCCTCTCGAATGATTCATCCCGGTATTTGCCTTAAGCGTTTTAGGGAAATCAGGGAAAACCTAACTCAGGGTGGCCGGAAGAGGGGTTTGAACTATTGTCCTTCCGAATGCGAGTTTATTGTACTAATAACTGCTATCTCTATCGGTACCACTAAAATACTAGTACAGGCCGATCAATCCCATTTTCCTGGTTTATTCTTCATCTGCATGGATATTCCGCAAATCACACTAAAGTCCCTCGCAGAGGGTTCATAGAACCACCTTCACAACAATTCTCTATTATTCCACACTGTCAGCGCGTGGAAAAAAAACACATCTTTCTGTACGGGCTCTAATTTCCCTTATTTTATGATGACCTTTTCACCCTACATATATCGGCGTCAACAAAATATTTTCGCATTCGGAAGAAATAGTTGCTGACTGATACTTCGGGAATAGATTCCACCGCAACGAAGAACGCCTTTGTTTTAATGACGCCCACCCCAAATCCTGTATCATGTCAGTGACACACACACTCCTACTTTTCGATAATACAAAACTTGCTGCTCTTCTTCGAACTTTTCTCGATGTATTCCATTAATCCTATATTGTAAGAACCCCGCACCACGCAGAAGTACTCCAAAGAGGACGGAGAAGCGTAGTGTAGGCAGTCTTTTCGGTAGATCTGTTGCGTCTTCAAAGTGTGCTGCCAGTAAAATGCAGTCTTTGATTTGCCTTCACCACATCATTTCCTGTGTGTCCTTCCTAATTGAAATTGCTCGTAGCCGGCCGTTGTGGCCGAGCGGTTCTAGGCGCTTCAATTCGGAACCGCGCTGCTGCTACGGTCGCAGGTTCGAATCCTGCTTCGGGCATGGATGTGTGTGATGTCCTTAGGTTAGTTAGGTTTAAGTCGTTCTACGTCTA
Source organism: Schistocerca piceifrons (assembly GCF_021461385.2). Taxonomy (NCBI): domain Eukaryota; kingdom Metazoa; phylum Arthropoda; class Insecta; order Orthoptera; family Acrididae; genus Schistocerca; species Schistocerca piceifrons. Next base: position 1,034,376,682 of record NC_060139.1, read on the forward strand.
AGGGGACTGATAACCTCAGCTGTTAGCTCCCATAGTGCTCAGAGCCATTTGAACCATTATTAAATTGCTCGTAGCCGCGCGGGTTGGCCGCGCGGTTAGAGGCGCCATGTCACGGATTGCGCGGCTCCTCCCGCCGGAGGTTAGAGTCCTCCCTCGAGCGCGTGTGTGTGTGTGTGTGTGTCTGTGTGTCTGTGTGTCTGTGTGTCTGTGTGTCTGTGTGTCTGTGTGTCTGTGTGTCTGTGTGTCTGTGTGTCTGTGTGTCTGTGTGTCTGTGTGTCTGTGTGTCTGTGTGTCTGTGTGTCTGTGTGTCTGTGTGTCTGTGTGTCTGTGTGTCTGTGTGTCTGTGTGTCTGTGTGTCTGTGTGTCTGTGTGTCTGTGTGTCTGTGTGTCTGTGTGTCTGTGTGTCTGTGTGTCTGTGTGTCTGTGTGTCTGTGTGTCTGTGTGTCTGTGTGTCTGTGTGTCTGTGTGTCTGTGTGTCTGTGTGTCTGTGTGTCTGTGTGTCTGTGTGTCTGTGTGTCTGTGTGTCTGTGTGTCTGTCTGTGTGTCTGTGTGTCTGTGTCTGTCTGTGTGTCTGTCTGTGTGTCTGTGTCTGTCTGTGTGTCTGTGTCTGTCTGTGTGTCTGTGTGTCTGTGTCTGTCTGTGTGTCTGTGTCTGTCTGTGTGTCTGTGTGTCTGTGTCTGTCTGTGTGTCTGTGTCTGTCTGTGTGTCTGTGTCTGTCTGTGTGTCTGTGTCTGTCTGTGTGTCTGTGTCTGTCTGTGTGTCTGTGTCTGTCTGTGTGTCTGTGTCTGTCTGTGTGTCTGTGTCTGTCTGTGTGTCTGTGTCTGTGTCTGTCTGTGTGTCTGTGTCTGTCTGTGTGTCTGTGTCTGTCTGTGTGTCTGTGTCTGTCTGTGTGTCTGTGTCTGTCTGTGTGTCTGTGTCTGTCTGTGTGTCTGTGTCTGTCTGTGTGTCTGTGTCTGTCTGTGTGTCTGTGTCTGTCTGTGTGTCTGTGTCTGTCTGTGTGTCTGTGTCTGTCTGTGTGTCTGTGTCTGTCTGTGTGTCTGTGTCTGTGTGTGTCTGTCTGTGTGTGTCTGTGTGTCTGTGTCTGTGTGTGTCTGTCTGTGTGTGTCTGTCTGTGTGTGTCTGTCTGTGTGTGTCTGTCTGTGTGTGTGTCTGTCTGTGTGTGTGTCTGTCTGTGTGTGTGTCTGTCTGTGTGTGTGTCTGTCTGTGTGTGTGTCTGTCTGTGTGTGTGTCTGTCTGTGTGTGTGTCTGTCTGTGTGTGTGTCTGTCTGTGTGTGTGTCTGTCTGTGTGTGTGTCTGTCTGTGTGTGTGTCTGTCTGTGTGTGTGTCTGTCTGTGTGTGTGTCTGTCTGTGTGTGTGTCTGTGTGTGTGTCTGTGTGTCGTTCTTAGCATAAATTAGTTTAAGTAGTGTGTAAGTGAAGGGACCGATGACATCAGCAGTTTGGTCCCTTAGGAATTCACACACATTGGAACATTTGAATTTCTCGTAATTGTAATTTCCAGGTATTTAGCTGAATTTACGGCCGTTAGATTCGATTCGTGCATCGTGTAACCGAAGATAAAGGACTCCGTTTAGCACTCGTATGAGTGACCTCACACTTTTCATCATTTCGGGGTCAATTGCCAAATTTCGCACAATACAGATCTGTTCTAAGTCGTTTTCATCTTCTGATGACTTCACTGGACGATAGATGACATCTGCAAACAACCTAATGCGGCTGCTCAGATGGTCTCCTAAATAGTTTATGTAGACAAGGAACAGCAGAGGGCCTATAACAGTACCTTGGGGAACGCTAGAAATCACTTCTGTTTTACTCGATGACTGTCAATTACTACGAACTGTAACGTCTCTGACAGGAAATCACATAACTAAGACTATATTCCATAAGCATGCAATTTCACTACAAACCGCTTGTGTGGTACAATGTCGAAAGGGTTCTGGAAATCAATCTGAAATCCTTTGTCAGTTGCACTCAATACTGCCCCACGTTTGCTTTTGAATCATTGGAACCTACACTGTCAAAAATCTTAACTCCGTGTTAAAGATGCTGTACCTCCGATGGACCTCATTTGCGGCGATATATCCGTATGACTTGTTTTTTCATCCTAAATCTCTAGGGGATGGTTTCTTGCAGTTTGTCCCCATTTAGCAAAATCACAGTGTGTATTAACCACCGGTGAATTTGAGTCTACCGTGGCTCGAAATGGGAAAATGCCCTTTACTCCTGGAAATATCTCACTGCTACATTTGTCTACACTAGAAATATGACAAGGGCAGTGCTGGCGCAAAGGATCCTGCCACCTGCTTCCGCCTATATTGATCTAGAACGAAGGGCGATTGCTCTCTAATCGTCCTCCCTTGCCTTCCTGAACAATGAGCTATTGCTTTTCCTCTATTTCGGAAGAAAGGGTGTTGCCTCCACCGCCAACCCCCCCCCCCCTCCGACCCCTCCAACGTAGAGCAACTGACTTGTGTATCAAATGGCAAAAAATTCAGAAAATGGTGGAAAATGTAAAATAGCCACGTTTCCCCCGTTAGTCTTAGAACACCATTGTGAAAGTAAGGAAGTTGCCCTAAGTGTAAATTGGTGGGAAATTGAAAAATTATAGATTAGGCTTCGTCCTGCTGATGTCAAGCAATTCAGTTGAATTGGAATTCGGTTCAGTTGAACCAGAATGTAGTTCAGTTTCAGTTCAAAAATCGGGAGTCCACAAACCATAAATTTATAAATGTTGCTAGATCAGCTGTCCATCTCTGATGTCAGACATTAAACAATGTAATACAGCCCTTTACCTTAACTTCGAAGCCCAAAAGATCACTTCTGATAAGATTTAAATAAAAACTATAAAAAAAAGTCATCTGGTGATAAATTCTCTTATCCTCCGTTTAAAATGATGGGGAGCGCTCTGGTTGTCAGAATTAGACCGCTTATCCCAACTTTAAAATCTGTGTAGCTCGCTGGTGGGACACGTATGGTTGTCAAACACTTGTTATGGTCGTATGTAGTGGGATTGGACTGGGCGAGAGCTATGAACTTGCATGTTCATTTACACAAGTACAGCGCCATCCTTTATAATGTGTACACTAATGACCAACCTATACCTCAAGATGCAAGACTGTTCGTATATGGTGATGGCACAGCTGTGGTGGTCCAGGGGTCCAATTTTGATGCAACATCTGGCAATCTCTCTAGAGCGCTTGAAGAACTGGCTCAATACTACGACGCCAATCACCTCAAGCCAAACCTTGACAAAACCCACCTGCGCAATAGAGATGCTGGAGTTGAGCTCGACGTTACATGGCAAGGTAAGAAGCTAAAGCACTGTCCAACACCTAAATACCTTGGGGTTGTACTTGGCAGAACGCTTTCCTTCAAGCAGCATTGCCAAAACACCAAGGCTAAAGTCTGCTCCAGGAATATCATCATCCGCAGGCTGACAAACTATGAATGGGGAGCTCAACCATCAGTACTGAGAACATCAGCACTTGCTCTGTGTGTTTATGCAGCAGACTATGCAGCGCCAGTATGGGAAGCATCTGCACATGCTAAACAGGTTGATGTAAGTGTAAATGAGACAATGCGAATTGTTACAGGCTGTCACAGACCCACACCAACGGGTAATTTGTAACTACTTGCTGGAATTGCCCCATCCAAGATCAGAAGGCAGGTGGCAGCAGACGCTGAGAGAACAAAGAAAGAAACAGATTCTCGACACCCACTGAATGGGCACGTCACTCAGGCTCGTAGGCTTAAGTCTAGAAATAGCTTTATTGCAAGAACCAAGATCCTCGACGGTTCACAGGAAGATAAGAGTCCGTAAATGGGAGAATGAACAAACCGCACTGCAGATAATACCGAAAGAGCAAATGGCACCTGGAAACAAACTTCCTTGTACAGTGTGGAGAACACTAAATAGGCTGAGGGCTGGTGTACCCAGATGCAAAACTAATCTGTGCAAGTGGGGACTGCTGACTAACGATGATGACGTTTTTTGCGGATGCGGAGAGGTACAAGGCGAGGCACATCTGCTCACGTGCCGACTACTACCGGAGCCCTGCAGTTTCAGTGACCTGCTACAAGCCAATGACAAAGCCGTAGAGGTGGATAACTATTGGAAAAATAAAATTTGATCTGGACACGGAAAAGTAAAGTAAGTAAATTGTACTCCGCAGGTTGTGCATCCTTGCCAGAGACGGCTGCATTATTTCGCAGTAACTGTGCGGCGTCGTATTGTACTACGCGCTAAGCCTCCTCGGTTACCACTGTTGCGGCCCTCACTCAGCGATCCCGTCTGCACCGGTATACTCAGTACAATAACGCCAGGATGAGTGTCTCAGCATGTGGAACGTTCCAACACGGAATCCCACTTAACATGCGCTTACAATGACGCATTCCTAAGGCCTTAACCACGACTCAGTTTTAGAAGTAAGCGACACGCTATTGTGCTGCGCCAACTGGTTTCTCCGCCCAGGGACTGGGTGTTTGTGTTGTCCTCATGCCGGCACGGTATCTCAGTTCGGTCAGAGGGCTAATCGTCCTCTGCAACTTAAATGGGTGTCATGGTACGTCCGCCCCGAGCAAATAAAACGAACAAAATGAGATTAAAAAAAAGTGGCTAGCGTTGTTGCCTCTGGACCACCGGATCCCGGGTTCGATTCTCGACCGGGCGTTGTCATTCGGAAAAACGGTGAGACTGGACAGTGAAAAGATTGGGAATTTGTACGAGTGCTGATAACACTGTCGTTCTGCGCCTCAAAAACTAATAATAAGAATCTTTATTATCACGACCATTACGGCCGTACGCAGACAGATAGCCGATCTTACGTGTATGGGCATATAGACCTTCTTTCCGCAAAACATTAATGCGACAGTTTACAGAACGTGCGGTTGCGACGATGATTTAATGCTACTGTCATTAGTCAAACGGATTTTCGTTTTAGGTACGCGTTGATTGGAGCTTACTTGGGTGGGTACCGACTATGCGCGGCAAGATTTACACTTTGTCCAACTGCGCGACGGCAGGTTCAGCATTACCTTAAAAAACAGGTCGAATGCGCGCGACTGTTTTGTTTACTACGTGGTAATGTTTGCAAAAATGGTTCAGAAGGCTCTGAGCACTATGGGACTTAACATCTGACGTCATCAGTCCCCTAGAACTTGGAACTACTTAAACCTAACTAACCTAAGGACATCACACACATCCATGCCCGAGGCAGGATTCGAACCTGCGACCGTAGCGGTCGCTCGGTTCCAGACTGTAGCGCCTAGAACCGCTCGGCCACTCCGGCCGGCGCTAATGTTTGCAATGAACTGTTCTTTTTTATTAATCACTTTCTCTGAGGACTGCGCTGTGTGTGCCAGTATGTGACTAGTAACTTGGAATTGCATTGTAAAGTTTCTGTGGCGCATATGACAAGTGAAAGGGGGCATTAGTTGATCAGTCTTCTAAGAAATAAATTTCGGAAAGGTAAACACAGTGTGGAGTAGCGTGGAGGAGCACAGCAAAAGCCTGTAAATCACGTGTTTATTTAAAACGTTCTTCAATCCACATTCTGTTTACTAATGAAGTCAGAACCATGAAGCCAGTCATAACTTAGACAGTTTATAATAGTGTATTACTGAATTGTGAGAGCCGGCCGCGGTGGTCTAGCGGTTCTGGCGCTGCAGTCCGGAACCGCGGGACTGCTACGGTCGCAGGTTCGAATCCTGCCTCGGGCATGGGTGTGTGTCATGTCCTTAGGTTAGTTAGGTTTAAGTAGTTCTAAGTTCTAGGGGACTTATGACCTAAGATGTTGAGTCCCATAGTGCTCAGAGCCATTTGAACCATTTTTGAATTGTGAGACCTTTATAATTAATTCTTAAAGAAGTTGCCTCCAATGAACTATTTCCAGTCAGGTTGTTACTGACATTAAAAAATATATATTTTTGTCGGACCAGGACCAGAAGCTCCATTCTGCCGCCATTACGAAAAACTTTAAATGAACAGTGTTTTGCTGGAAATGAATATTTAGTGTAAGAAAAGAGAATGCGCTTCCCCTCAACGACTCTAGCTATAAATCGTGTGCTTCTTATCTGATAATTTACGACTGCTTTGTGGCAGTGACAAAATTTTTGTTGACAGTACGTTAGACTACTGCTGCAAATGTTTTTGAGTCATTTACATGTTTCAAACAATGGTCAGTACATCCCCCTTTTGTACCGGTCCCTTGTCCGTTCGAATCTCGACTATAGGTGTTTTGTTTATGCGTCTCTGCACGCCCATCCCTCTTATGCCATCTCAACACTATCCACCATCATGGCATCCGTTTGGTCACGGGTGCCTTTTACACCAGCCCGGTTGAGAGTCTGTATGCTGAAGCTGCTGAACTACCACCGTCCTACCGCTGTGACTTTCTCCTCAGCAGGTATGCATGCCGTTTGTCTGCTATGCGTGGCCACCCCTACTATGCCTCCTTCTTTGGTGATTCCTTTGATCGTCAGTATGGGGCCCGTCACTCTCCTTTGTTACCACTTGGAGTCCGCTTTCGCCACTTCCTTTGGCGACTTAACTTCACACTACCTTCAACTTTCCCAGTGAATGTGAACCCTTCACCACCTTGGCTTCGTTAGGCGGCCTGAGTTAACCTTGGCCTTCATCGTTTCCTAAGGACACTACTCCAGCCTCGGCCTATCGCCTCCAGTTTCACGACCTTCGCATGAAACTTATCAGTAGTACCTTTGTCTACGCTGATGCCTCTCGGACTACCCGTGGGGTCGGGTGTGACTTTCGATATCGGCTTCCGGCACACTCCTCAGTATTTACAGCCGAGCTCTTGGCCGTGTATCAGGCCAGGGAGTACATCCGGCGATACAGCCCTTTCCAATTGTCGTCTGGCCTGACTCACTCAGTGCACTCCAAAGTCTATATGCGCCGTACACTGCCCATCCCTCAGTGCAGTCGGTCCAGGAAAACTGTCAACTGCTCACTCTTGATGGAGCCAGTGTGATGTTTCTGTGGGTCACGTCGGTCTGCCAGGAAACGAGCTACTCACGCTGCTGCCAAGGCTGCAGTCCTCGTACCTGAGCCCGCTAGTTCTTATATTCCCTCCGATGATCTCTGCGTTGCCGTCTGTCAGGAGGCGGTATCCCTTTGGCATCGCCAGCAATCTTCACGGGAATAAACTTCAGCTTATTCAGCCTCTCCCAGCGCCTTGGACGACCTCTTCTCGGCCCTCCCACCGGGAGGAATTTTAACTCTGCTGGGTATTGGGCACTGCCTTTTTAGCCATCGTCATTTGCTAAGTGGCGCTACCCTATCACTTTGTACACATTGCGCCCGAATTTTAACCGTCCGCCACTTCCTGCTGGAATGCCATTCTTTTTAAACAATTTACGTTCCACCATGGGTTTGCCGTCTGATTTATCGGCCGTTTTGGCGAATGATGCGCGGGCTGTCGACCGCGTTTTACTTTTTATTCGCCGAAGCAATATGGCGAAAGCCATTCAGTTTTTAGTTTTTGATCTGCATTTCCGTATGGTGTTTTTAGTCGTTTTTCGACGTGCCTATTTTTAGCTGTCTCCTGTTCTGTCCATAGGGACTGACGTAGTCGTTTAACTCCTCTCTGTGTTCGTGTTCTATAATTTTGACTTGGACGCGTAAGACCGCGGTTTTTTTTTTGCGTCCTAAAACGAAACAAAACGCCCAGACACGCGGGGTTGGCTACCATTCGGTGCGCGGCCGTACGGTCGCGTTTGTTCGCGCTGCACAGTTATCGTACGCCGTAGTTCTAAAATTAAGTCGTGGTTAAGGCGTTAGGAATGCGTCTGTGTAAGCGCGCGTAAAGTGGGATCCCTATGTTGGAATGTACTGCAAGTCCGAGGCACACATCGCGACATTGTTGTACCGAGTGCGGGTGCAGTCGGGATCGCAAAAGCGGCAACCGAGGCGGCTTGGCGCCCAGTGCAATACGCCGCAGCATAGTTTTCAGTGCGGAATGATGTAGCCGCCTGTGGTAAGGATGCGCTAGTTGTGGCGGACAACTGTCCACGTTCCTCACTGATGACGTCACGCTGCCGCTCCACATGGGCAGGTAAAGCAGCCTCTTCCTAACAGGGCACGGCATTTATGAGAATAAAGACTTACGTCCATGCTTCTCCCAATCTTACCCCACTACATACGGCAGTAGTGACTTTCTGACAACCACACATCTTGCACCAGTGTGCTATGTAGGGGTGTTCAAAAAGTCTCTCCGCAGTGAATATACCGAAATGAAATTCAGTGAAACACAAGTCATTAATTTATTGAATATTCATTTTTACTTAAAAACCTTCACATTAAATGTTGAAAGTGTCCCCCCTGTTGTTGAATACACAATTCAATTCGTCTAATCATGTTTACAAACACAAGCTGTAACATTTCTTCTGTAACAGAAAGCAGTGAAAGTGGATATAACAGTTTTCAATTCATCGATGGATTTTGGACGGTTTTTATAGACAGTTGCTTTCGCTGCACCCCAGAAGAAAAAGTCCGGTGGTGTTGGGTCAGGCGATCTTGGAGGCCAAAGTCCCTGTGAAATTATGCGATCACGAAAAACATCAGCAAGCAGTGACAATGAAACACGAGATGTATGCGCGATTGCACCATCTTGTTGAAAATAACCGTTCATTATTTCACAGGTTCTCCTATGAATGGGTAAAGAATATCACTGCAGTATCGTTGTGCGTTTATTGTATCGTTGAAAAACCCAGGCAGGGGAACAATCATACAGCACGCGCAGCTAACAATCATGCGGCACTGCGGAGACACTTTCCGAACACCTCGTAGTTTTCCACAGTTAGGATAAGCGGCCTAGTTCTGACAATCAGTGTGTCCCATGATTTTAAACTTATGGTGCCGGTAAGTAAATTTCTCGCCATTCTAACCTTAAAAGATGTGAATTTTGAATCCCCCCCCCCCATATGAAACTGAAAAGTGAACTTCGTTTTCTATTTAACATCAATGGGGTGGATTAAATTGTGTAAATTGTGACATCAGAGAAATAATTGTTTAAACTTTGGACAGCTGGAGTAGCAACATGTTTAAACTTACGGTTTGTGGGCTCCCAATTTTCAAGCTAAACTGATGATTTCACATCATTAGGACAATGCCCTATCTTGAACTATTCGAATTTCCCGTCAGTTTACATGTAGGACAAGTATCTTAATTCTACAGTAACGTCATAGGGCTTGGGGTAAAGCCCAGACAGTTTTGAATGTCCCCAATTTTTTGAATTTGCTGCAATTTTATAAATACGGCAATTTGGTTGTTAGAGGGGTGGGGGAAGGTGAAATAATACACTTCGTTCCAGAAAAATAGAGGGAAGAATAATATAGTTTGTTCGAGGACAATAGATGGCGGGGTGACATAGAAAACTATAGGATTTTGTTCATGATCAACAGGTGGCATTAGAGAACAATACTCCTTTGTTGGAGAACAATAGAGCGGTGCAGGAGGAAGTGCTAGCGGCATCGTTTGTGCCACAACTGTCCTCGTCATACTGCTTGTACGTACATTCCTATCTTTGGGACTAGTTTCAGGGTGGCAACCACATTCTCAGGTGTTCATTCTTGTAACCACGCAAACTGTCAAGTGGAGTGGTCTGTGGTCAGCGACGATGCGTTCCAGTTTTTGAGCTTGACTGATGACATGGATGAGCGTTTGAGAACGAGGCTGCGACCCAGCAACGAGTCCCGAAGATAGGAATATAAACAAACAATAAAAACATCTCGTGTTTACAGACTCAAACGCGTTTTGCCCTTTCTTTATATATTCAAGGCATATTCAGTGGATTTAATCTGTAATTGTAGTTCCTTTACATGTAGCAGTTACTGATTCCAAACACGTCCGACCACGATTTTTATGTATATAATGTTGGTGATTCGTTTGTCCTGTCGTAATGTGCGTTT